>NC_080681.1:127092858-129817021 GCF_030445035.2 Dasypus novemcinctus
AGCCGGCTGAGGAGAGAGCTGAGTTTTGATGCTGGAGCCCTGGGGACAGAGCCGAGCTGTTCACCTGCTAGATTACAGCTGGCCTTGTGGAGAGAGCAGAGCAGCTGAGCCCAGAAAGAGAGAAGCCCTGGGAAGAGAAAGGAGGCTTGCACCAACCTACAGCTGAGATTGGAAGAAGCTGGGACCGTGGAGCCTTGAGAGGAAGAGGAAGGCTGAGCCCTCACAGAGACCAGCAGCCATCTTGCTCCAACATGTGGCAACAGACTTTGGTGAAGGAAATAACTTACTCTTTAGGGCCTTGTGACTGTAAGCTTCTGCCCCAAATAAATACCCTTTATAAAAGCCAACAGGTTTCTGGTACTTAGCATCAGCACCCCTTTGACTGACTAATACTGGTAGTAATGGAGTAATTGATGAGTAAAAAACATGCAAGACATACATAAAACAAATAGCTGAATGGCAGCAGTAAATTCTTTCTTGTAAGTTATTAACCTAAATGTCAATGAATTAAACTTTCTGATTAGAATCTAGAGATTGGCAGATTGAATGCAAAAGCATGATCAATGTATATACTGTCTACAATAAATTCAATTTAGGTACAATGACACATAAGGTTGAATGGAAAAAGGTATTCCACACAAACAGTCATCAAAATAGAGCTGGAATGGCTATATAGTATTGTCAGACTAAAGACTTGAAGTCAAAAAAGATTACAAGAGACAAAGAAGGATATCATATATTGATAAAAGTTTCCATCCGGATAACGATTTTTAAACATAAGGGAGAAATTGTTCTACAGTAATAGTTGGAGACTTCAATACAACACTTTCAATAACTGCTGATATATCTGAACAGAAGATCAATAAGGAAGTAGAGAACTTAAACAACACTATTGATCAGTCACCTAATGGGAATATATAGAACACTCTGCTCAACAGCAGCATCATATACATTTTCCCCAAGTGCACATGGATCATTTTCCATGATAAACCACATATTAGGCTACAAATCAAATCTAAATACATTTAAAAATACTTAAATCATACAAAGTGTCTTCTCAGACCACAATGGAATAAAGCTAGAAATCAATAAAGGAAGGAAATCTGGAAAATTTACTAATATCTGGAAATATATAACACCATCAAACAAATCAATGGATGAAAGGAGAAATCACAAGGGAGATTAGGAAATATCTTGAGACAAATTAAAACAAAAGCACAACATATCAAACCTTATGGGATACAGCGAAGGCATGCTCAGAGGGAAGTTTACCACTTTAAATACTGACATTAAAAAAGAAGAAAGATCACCAATCTATAACCTAACATCACACAACAAACTACAACAAGAAGAGCGAACTAAACCCAAAGTAAGTAGAAGGAAGTAAACAGTAAAGATTAGAGCGGAGATAAATGAAGTAGAGAATAGAGAAACAATAGAGGGAATCAACAAAACCAAAAGATGTTTTTTGAAAAGATGAATAAAATCAACAAGCCTTTAGCCATACTGGCAAAGCAAGAGTAGATACAAATAACTAAATCAGGAATGAAAGTGGGGACATTACTACCGACTTTACAGAAATAAAAAGGATTATAAGAGGGTACTATGAACAGTTATACACCAACAAATTATATAACCGCGATGAAATGGTCAAATTCCTAAAAACATGCAAGTTACCTAATCTGACACAAGAAGAAATAGAAGATCTCAACAGACTGTTAAAAAAGTAAAAAGATTTGTGCTCGCTTCGGCAGCACATATACTAAAATTGGAACGATACAGAGAAGATTAGCATGGCCCCTGCGCAAGGATGACACGCAAATTCGTGTAGCGTTCCATATTTTTGAAAAAAAAAAAAAAAAAAGGTAAAGAGATTGAATCAGTAATAAAAAAACCATTCCAGAAAAGTCCAGGACCAGATAGTGTCATTGCTGAATTCACCAAACATTTAAAGGAAATTAACATCAATCCTCAAACTCTTCCAAAAATTGAAAAGGAGGGATTACTTCCTAAGCCATTCTATGAGCCCAGCATTACTCTGGTACTTAAATCAGCTACACAGAACAAGAGGAGTAAATAAAGAGTAAATATAGGTGCAAAAATCCTTAACAAATTACTGGCAAACCAAATCTAACAGTATATTAAAAGAATTATACGCTATGACCAAGGGGGTTTTATTCCAGGGATGCAGGGATAGTTCGACATAAGAAAATCAATCAATGCAATTCACACACTAATAGAATGAAGGGGGAAAAATGATCATCTCACTTGATATAGAAAAGGCATTGAAAAAAACCAACATCCTTTATCCACAACCATCTTAAAAAAGAAGAATAAAGTTGGAGGACTCTAACTTCCTGATTTCAAAACTCACTACCGAGCTACAGTAATTAGCACAGTATGGTACTGGCATAAGGATAAACATATAGACCAATGAAATAAAATTGAAAATCCAGAGATAAATCCACATATCTTTAGCCAGTTGATTTTTGACAAGAGTGCCAAATCCATTCAATGAAGCAAGAATAGTCTCTTTAACAAATGGTGCTGGGACAACTGGAAATCTACATACAAAAGAATGTATATGAATCCCTACCTCTCACCATAAACAAAAAGTAATTCAGGGAAGCGGATTTGGCTCAACTGATAGAGCATCTGCCTACCACATGGGAGGTCCTGGGTTCAAACCCAGGGCCTTCTGACCTGTGTGGTGAGCTGGCCCATGCGCAGTGCTGATGTGCACAAGGAATGCTGTGCCACACAGGGTGTGCCCCGTGTAGGGGAGCCCCATGCACGAGGAGTGCACCCCATAAGGAGAACCGTACCACATGAAAAAAGCCTAGCCTGCCCAGGAGTGGCACTGCACACACAGAGAGCTGACACAGAAAGATGATGCGACAAAAAGAGACACAGATTCCCAGTGCTGCTAACAAGAATGCAAGCAGACACAGAAGAACACAAGGCGGATGGACACAGAGAACAGACAACAGTGGGGGGGAAGGAGAGAGAAATTAAAAAATAAATAATTTTTAAAAAAAAGTAATTAAAAATGTATCAATGACTTAAATATATGAGATAAAGCCATAAAACTCTTAGAAGCATCAGGTCCTATAAAACTCTTACGAAAAAACTTAGAGAAATATCTTCAGGAGTTGGAGTAGGCAATGGATGTTTACACTTTACGCCAAAAGCACATGCAACAAAAGAAAAAAAAAGCAGGTAAAACAGACTTTGTCAAAATGAAAAACTTTTTTTTAAATGAAAAACTGTTTTACATCAAAGGACATTATAAAGAGAGTAAAAAGAAAACCTACAGAATGGGAGAAAATAATTGTGAGTCAGCTATCTGATAAGGGTTTAATATCCAGAACATGTAAAGAACTCCTACAACTCAATAACAAGAAGACACACGACCCAATTAAGAAATGTGTGTGCGGCGCTGTTCCTGGGCAGGCTGCACTTTCTTTCGTGTTGGGCGGCTCTCCTTACAGGGCGCACTCCTTGCACGTGGGGCTCCCCTACACAGGGGACACCCCTGCATGGCAGGGCACTCCTTGCGCGCATCAGCACTGCGCATAGGCCAGCTCCACACGGGTCAAGGAGGCCCGGGGTTTGAACCGCGGACCTCCCACGTGGTAGACGGACGCCCTAACCACTGGGCCAAGTCCGCTTGCCTGAACAAGCTTTCATATTGACTACCTCACTGGAGTTTTAGGTGTCTTGCAGCAGTTTCTGGGCTGGTCTTAAACACTACTGCTGATTCTCCCAGATGTGAACAGGTGGGGGCCATTTTCAAAACCATAGATTCCAAGAAGAGAGTACCATATTTCTCAAAAGAATGCCTTCCATGTCAGAAAACTGCCTGCTTGTTTTGTAGAGTCGGCACAGTATAGGTTATGTAGGCCTGTAATTCATCAAAATGTAAAAAAGTTCACAGGAAAAAGTTCTGTATTTTAGAATAAGATATGCAAGTGTGTTGTGAATGTTTACCGCAGCTGATGCCCTCATGGGTGAGTCGAGGACGGTGGTCTGGGGTTGGAGGTGGCTTGCATCTAGAGGAATTCTCTTCCTGACCCCAGTGACTTGAGCCCTGTAGGCCAATGATACTTGAGTTACCAGATGGTTTCATTTTTCAGTTGTGGTCCAAAGAGAGGGTTGAATTTGGGTCAGAATTGCCATCAGCCAAAGGAGATGGCAGGAAACTGAAGAGGTCACCCACATGGTGGAGATAACTCCGTGGGACGAACCAGGGCACCGAGAGGCCAGCGAAGCCCCAGAGCATGCGCGTCACAACGGGAGGTGCTGTGAGGCCACCGCTGCTGCCAGAGCTGTGGGCCCCTGCCCTGCCACCTCACTTTGGTCCCACCTAGAAGTCTAAAATGATTTTTATGTTATATACATTTTACCACAATTGAAAATAAATGAAAATTAAAAATTGGAATATAGACTAAACCTTTTATCAATGTTAAATTTCTTGAGTTTGGGCTGCACTTCAGATGGTTGCATAAGGGAATATCCTTGTTCTTAAGAAGTGCACCTGCTGCGATCCGTGGTGGGGGCGGCGGGGGGGCACCGTTTAATGTCTTCTCTGGTCCTGGACCAGCACAGAGACACTGAGAATAGATTTTAAGTGCAGACTCTTTTGACATCATTTTCGAGGCAAGGGACATTTGAAGAGGAAATGGGTATTGAATAACATCAAGAAATTATTATTAGGGAAGTAGACTTGGCCCAGTGGTTAGGGCGTCCGTCTACCATGTGGGAGGTCCGCGGTTCAAACCCCGGGCCTCCTTGACCCGTGTGGGAGCTGGCCCATGCGCAGTGCTGATGCGCGCAGGGAGTGCCTAGCCACGCAGGGGTGTCCCCCGCGTAGGGGAGCCCCACACGCAAGGAGTGCGCCCTGTAAGGAGAGCCGCCCAGCGTGAAAGAAAGTGCAGCCTGCCCAGGAATGGCGCCGCCCACACTTCCCATGCCGCTGACGACAACAGAAGCGGACAAAGAAATAAGACGCAGCAAATAGACACAGAGAACAGACAACGGGGGGGGGGGGGGGGGGGGTTTAAATAAATAAATAAATAAATTTTTTTTAAAAAAGAAGTATTATGCATTCAAGGAACATGATATATACAACCTACTCTCAAATATTCAGAAATAGTCAGATATAGATAAAGTGATAAATGAATAGATAGGTAGAATGATACAGCAAATGTGTCAAAATGTTAAAATTGGTGGCTCTGGATATCTGAGGGGGCAGAGGCATGTTGGTGTTCTCTGTACGGGGTTTATATTATTTTTGCAACTGTCATGTAAGTTTGAAATTATTTCAAAGCAAGAAATTTTAAAAATAGCAAATAATAGATTTAAAATCAAGCGCAATGATAATTTCATTAGATGTAAGTGTATACGTTTTCCAATTAAAAGGCAAAGATTGTCACACTGCATATAAAGGCCGGATTCTACTACTAAATGCAGTTATACAAGAAAAGAAAAGAAAAAAACACTTGAAATATAGACACAATTGGTTAAAAGTAAAAAAATGGAAAAAGATGTAACATATTGACATGAATCAAAAGGAAGCTGAAGGTGCCACATTAATAGCAGACAAAATAGGCTTCAGGACATGAAATATTTTCAGCAATCAAGTGGAACATTTCATAATGATAAAAGGGTAACTTCAAGAAGGTATAAAAATTCTAAATATGGCTGCACTTAATAAAGGGACTTCAAAAGACATGAAGCAGAAACTGACCACTGAAAGGAAACATAGTCAAATCCACAACTATGACTAGAGAGGTTATTTCTCTCAGAGTAACTGGTAAAACAAATAGACAGGAAATCAAAAAGAGCAGAGAATATTTGAACAACACTTCACAGCATAATTTTCAAGTGCACATAGAGCAGTCTCTAAAGTAGGCTATAAGCAGGGATATAAAACAAGTTCAGAACATTTAAAAGGTTTGAAATCATACAGAATATGTTCAAATACAATATCAACAGAAAGACATCTAGAAAATCTACCAATACTTGGAAATTAAGCAACACACTTCTAAAAAAGCCATGAGTCAAAGACAAAACCACAAGGAAATCTGGAAAATGTTTTAAACTCAATGGAAATGAAAATACAATACATCAAAATGTGTGGGATACATCTTAAATAGTGCTCAGAGGTAAATTTATACTGTTAAAGGAGCACATTAGAAAAGTAAGGTCTAAAGTCAATTATCCATACTTAAGGAGCTAGAAAAAGATGAACAAGTTAAACCCAAAGCATGTAAAAGGAAGGAAACAATAAAGGTAAGAATGGAAATCAAAAAAAGCCAGACATGAAAGAGTACATCACTATATGATTTGATTTATATGAAATTTTAGAACAGGCAAAACTATTCTATAGTGACAGAAGGTCAGTCGGCGTCACCTAGGCTGGCGGTGGTGGGTATTGACTGCAAAGGTCCACGGGGTAACTTTTTTTTTTTAAGATTTATTTATTTATTTCTCTCCCCTTCCCTGTCTTCTCCCCACCCCGTAGTCCGCTCTCTGTGTCCATTTGCTGTGTGTTCTTCTGTGTCTGCTTATATTCAGTGACACTGGGAATCTGTGTCTCTCTTTGTTGCGTCATCTTGCTGCATCAGCTCTCCGTGTGTGTGGTGCCACTCCTGGACAGCTGCACTTTCTTTTGCGCTGAGCAGCTCTCCTTACGGGGCACACTCCTTGTGTGTGGGGTTCCCCTATGCAGGGGACACCCCTGCGTGGCACAGCACTCCTTGAGTGCATCAGCACTGCACATGGGCCAGCTCCACACAGGTCAGGAGGCTCTGGGTTTGAACCCTGGACCTCCCATGTGGTAGGCGGGTGCTCTATTAGTTGAGTCAAATCCGCTTCCCAGGGTAACTTTTTTGAACGACAGAAATATTCTGTATCTTTGTTGGGGTGATGGTTACATGGGTGTATATGTTTGTCAAAATTCATTGAAATATATATGTAAAATAGGTTATTTTATTGTATGTAAATTACACCTCAAAAAAGTTGAAGTTTTTTTTAAAACATGAAAATGATGAATTAGACTAGATCAGAATTCTAGAACCTCTGTTCATCAAATGAACATCAAATATTCATCAAGAGGGTGAAAATGCAGGATGGGACAGGGAGAAGGCATTTGCAATGCACATACCTGATAAAGGACTAATTTCTAACGTGCATTAGTTTCATGCAGAATTTCAGCTCAATGAGAAAAAGGCAAACAACACAACCAAAACTGGGCATCTCGGCCTCTGTCCCCAGCACTCTCTCTCTCCCCTGCCTTCTACTTCTCTGTCCAAATTCCTTTTTTCCTAAGAACTTCAGCCACATTGGATGAAGACCCACCTCATTCTGCTTGGGTGCACCTTAACTAATAACATCTTCAAAATCCTCATTTCAAATGGGCTCACACCCACCGGACCGGGAGTTAGGGCTGGAACGTGCCCTTGTGGGGAACATGATCCAGTCCCCAGCAGGGATGACTGGAAAGATTGACTGTGGCCTCTGAGTGGGTGAAGAGGGAAGAGGAGGGAGAAAACGGCCAGTGGAGCAAAGGTGGGAGGAGCTGAAAGCTGGTTGGAGACGGGCAGTGGGAGAGGGGGTGGGAGGTGGACTTGGAGAGTGCAATGTTTGACAGTGAGAACTTGGAGGGAAGTGAATGACAGGGTCAAGGTGTGATCATGGAAATGAGCGGCTGAGCAGGGTAGAGGAGGGTTGGTTTTTGGAGGAGGGGAGGTCAAGGAGAGAAGCAGGGTAGTGAGAGGACCATCTGTGTGGAGCTTGAAATACCATGAAAGATGAGAGGAGAAGGATGAGAGTGACCGGGGCACGGCCCGTGGGTAGGAAGTGATTGCCCCGAGGAGGGATAACAGATGGTATGCTCCAGTGCCATGAGAGTCAAAGCTGGGGGCTTCTAGGGAGAAGGGAGGGAAAGTGGTCTAGAAACGTGAATGAGGGGCAGTAACACTACTTTTGAGAAACTCTGGGCCAGGGATTTAAGTGAGAATCCTTCCATTCACTCAATGGAATACTATACAGCAATAAAAATGAATGAATGATTGTTCGTGGCCCAGCAGTACTGGTGTGGGTACTTTGAAGTAGCCTGGGTTTCTCCATCTCCCTGGTGGTTTCAATGGGTGCCTTTATCTTTGGATTAGTGATTGGGCTGTACAATTCTCCTTTGTGCACTTCCCTGCAGCCAGGTTTTACTTACAGACATCAAGATGGTTCCTGTGTTGTGTGGTGTCATAGGTAAGAGCTGGTGCCCAGGGCCTGGCACATACAGGTGCTCAATAAATACTTGTTGAGTGAACGAAACGAGAATGACAACCATTCACCAGCTCTAGCACCAGCTCCATATATTACGCTCTTATCCGCACCAGACACTATTCTCAAGGATCCTAGCAGCCCTCTGAGGCGGGCACTATTATTATCCTCACTCCGTAGCTGAGAAAACTGAGGCACGGAGGTTTCAAATAACTTATCTAAGGTCGTGCACCCAGGAGGTGGCTGGACGTGGGTTCAGGCTGCAGGGCTCTCAATCCTCTGGTCTTCACCTTTTCACCAAACTAGTTAGTCTCCCACTACCAGTTAGGAACCCCTTTAGGGGTGGGTTCCGACTGTGCCACTGCACTGTTGAGGAAGAAAACGTAGTTCTGCTCTCCGAGTGATCCTGGGCGTGTAAACGCACATTTGGGGGTCCCTCACCCTGGGGGCGCTCTCTCCTGGGAGAGGGCGTTACCCTCTGAGCTCCGGCCTCTGCCCCGGGGGCCCTGGCAGTCTGGGAGAAGCTCCCGGGGCGTGGGGGTCCTTCCCGAACCCCACTCTCGTGCAGCGCTCGCTTTAGGTATCGCTTGCAAATAAGAGCCCTTTAGCTCTTCAGACGGTAATTATGTGATGCGCGAAACCAACATCATTTTTCTCCAGGGCCTTGAGAAGCGTATAATTATGTCCCGGCTTTTTATTATCCGATGCCATGTGTGGGAGAAAGAGACACCTTGGCTCCGTGTGGTTTTGTTGCAATCACGGGTTCCCAGGTATACGTTTGAGTCGGGGAGAGCTTATTTGGATTTGCAGCAGGACGTCGGGGCCGGAAGGGGGCTGGGCCGGCCCGGTGGGGAGGAGGGGGCGCGGCGCCCAAGCCACGCGGCCTCTAGGTGGCGCCCCGGCCCCTGCCCCGGCGACCGGGGGAAGGCAGCGGAGGTTCCCCGGGCCAGGGGCCGGGCGGATGCCCTCTCGCCAGCCCCGTTAATGTGCAGGCACCCGGGCAGGACTGTAACCCCAGGTTTAAAGTTTGACCTACCTCAAGTAGGAGAGGTGGCTTCTAAATGCTTCTGAGTTCTCTGTCCCTTCTAAACTCTTGGGTGTTTTTCTTCTCTGTTCAATGACCCATTTATTCTTGGCTTTCCCTCTTGGGTTAAGGGTCCTTCCTCCAAGTGGGGCATCTGTTAGGCTTAGGGTTTCTGTGGAATGGTTCAAGCACCAGGGCCTGACTTTCATCGTGGAGGAGCGGGGCATGGTCGGGTCTCTGGGCCATTCTGCCAGCAGCCTCCTCCTAGGCGTGTGCGTCGTACCTCGGCGAATGGAGGACTGTGCTTCAGTATTTACCTGCGTCTCCTGCTGCCAACACATCAGAGGCTCGTCCCCTCGATTCAGGGGGCATGGGGCAAAATCACGAAGGGCCCAGCATCTCTTGAGAGGAAAAACACAGCAGTTAAACGCTACGACAGTAAAACAGCCAGCTCTGAATGGTATACTTGACAGTGGTGAAAATGGGGAATTTTGTGTTGGATGTGTGTACCCCCATAAACATTTTTAAAAAGTAGCCGAGGTGGGAAGCAGCTGTGGCTCAATCAGCTGGGCTCCCGCCTACCATACGGGAGGCCCTGGGTTCGCGTCCTGGGGCCTCCTTGGGAAGGCAGGCTCGCCCACACGCAGCAGAGAGCCGCAGGCCCGCAAATGCGGTGGAGCGATGACTCAGCAAGGTGATGCAACAAAAAGGGAGACGAGTAAAAACACAGAAGAGCACACAGCAAACAGACACAGGGAGCAGACAGCAAGCAAGGCGCAAGGGGTGTGGGGGGGACTAAATAAAAACCAAAAAATACAGACACAGAAGAATGCATAGCGAGTGGGCACAGGAGCAGACAGCGCGCAAAAAGCCGCAAGGGGGCGGGATAAAATTTTAAAAAAGTAGCCAATGAGTGAGCCGAGGGTCTAGGTCTGCCTCTCTCCCGGCTGCACCCAGGGCCTGAGGCCCAGGAGGCCCCCGCCCCACAGCATCTTTCCCTGGGATGAGCCCCAGCTCGAGCCGCTGGAGTCTTCCTCCCCGCCGGGTGAGAGTGCTCCGGGCCAAGGCCACCAGGGCCCCAGCTGGTGGAACCCTTCGTGCAGCCCCCCCGGGGCCTCAGGCACCTTGGCCTGCAGTCGAGGTCACCCAGCGCCAAGCCCACACAGCAGGGCCCAGCCCTGTGCCGAGGGCTGTGCACATCAACTTGACCGCTCCGGGGAAGCGCCGTCCGCGGGAGGGACGGTGGTCGCCCGTGTTTCCGGATGCGGGAGCTGAAGCGCAGATGGCGGGAACTCCTCTGAGGTCACGCGCCCCGGAGTGGGTTCCTGCAGGAGGGCTTGCCCCGACCCTACACTGCGCCACCTCTCTGACTGGTGCCCCTCACCCGCCCACAGCCAGGCTCCGTCTCAGCCCCGGGATGGCCACCGACTCGGCCAGCGTGTCAAGGCTCCCCATGGCGGTGGCCCTCCTGGGACTTTTGGACACAGGCTGCTAACTCCAAGCCCTGCTCTCCCACAGGAAAGCCGGAGCAGGAAGCAAAAGCCACAAAACCTGGCGCTTTGAGCACCCTTCCCGGGAGCCCTTCTTTCCTGCCTCACGCCATGCCCAGCGCCCACCTACATGCCCAGGCAGGTCTGGTGATACAGTCCCAGTGTTCATTCATTAGATCTCTTCCTCCCCGCCTCCGAGATGGCTCCCTCATCTGTCGTTTCCGCTCGTTGTCTGCTCATCTTCTTTAGGAAGCACCAGGAACCAAACCCAGGACTTCCCATGTGGGAGGCGGGAGCCCACTTGCTTGAGCCATGTCCACTTCCCATCAGATGTCCTTTGATCACAGCTCTGAGTTACAAGTTCAAGCTTACACAAAAACCAACACTTCAATTAAACTTAAAAAAAAATGTTTAATAGTTACACACACTGAGTCAATATTTTAGCATGGTGAACTGCTTTTTGTCCCTTATTTAATGTTCCCACACTGTGATAACATTACTGACAACAGATGAAGATCAATTAGTCTCCCTGCCTGCCCAGGCTCATAGTGCCTCATAGTTGGGAAGCTCTGGCTTGAATCCAGGAGTCAAACTAGAGAGGCCAAGCCCTTAACCACTGGGTTTGCTTCTTCCCTAAAAACAAAGGAAAAGAAAAAAATGGCCTATAATCCCACTTCCCAGGTACACTGTTAATTCTTTAAAATGGTGATATAAAACAGAAGAGTGCATAAAACTTATATGTAGCATATAATAATTAATTATAAATCTGTACCTCATCGCCAGGTCAACAGAGTAACCCTCCCCCCAGCCCCCCACTCCAAATAAGCCCTCCCATGACAGTCTTCTCCCTCCCAGTGAGAGGCCCCCACTCTCCTGACTTTAGTGATAAACATTTCCTTGTTCTTCTTTATAGCTTTACCACTGACCGTTGTTTCCCCAACAAACAGACTCTGAGAACTTCGTGTGAGTGGCGTGATAATGCTTGTCTCTTTTATGATCCTTCTCTGTGGCATGTTCATTGGTTTCCATGGCCATTGGTGTAATCCACTGAGAAATATACTACAATTTACTGATCCGGTCTTCCGTTGATGGACACGTGGGTTGTTTCCAGTTTGGAGTTATTTTAAACAGTGCTGTTATGAACCCTCTTTTGTGCTTTTCTTTTTTATTGGACTGTTTGCAAGTTTACAAAAAGATCATGCAGAAAGTACATCGTTCCCATGTACACGCCCCCTCCACATGTTAATATAGTTTTCCCTATCATTAACATTTTGCATTAGTGTGGTAATTTTGTTACTATTGATAAACCAATATTATTGGAATTATATTAACTAAACTCGATAGTTTACCTTAGGGCTCACTCTGTGTTGACAGGTCTATGGATTTTTGTTTGTTGTTTTTATTTATTCTGGTAACATATATACATGAACCCTCTCTTAAGCATGTCCTGGTGCACTTATGCTTTAAATATAGGATCTATAGCTCCAGAGTGGGATTGCTGGGTTCAAGGGGATGGCTACTTTCAACTTTAGTAAATTACTTTTATCTGTTTCTCAGAGAGGTTTAAACCAATTTATATTTTCACCACTGGTGTATAAGAGTTTCTGTTGCCTCATATCCATTACCGCACGTTAACATGAAAAAAGATAAAATAGATTGGCAGTCAGAAGATGGGAACAGTATAAAAAAGAAAAATAAAACAAAGAGTAAAATCCGCACTCATTAGACCTTCTCCCCAAAGTTTACCACTATCAACAGTTACTTAATGGGAAGAGGACGTGCCTCAGGTGCTTAGGCTCCTGTCTACCACATAGAAGGTCCAGGGTTCGATTCGCTGGGCCTCCTGGTGAGGGCAAGCTGGCCCGCGCAGGAGCACTGGCCTGTGCGGAAAGCTGGTGGAGCAAGATGATGCAATAAAAAGAGACACAGAGGAAAGACAGTAAGAGACGCAGGAGACAGGGAGCTGAGGTGGCGCAAGAGATTGAGCGCCCCTCTTCCACTCTGGAAGGTCCCAGGATCAGTTCCCAGTGCTGCCTAAAGAGAAGACAAAGCAGACAGAGAAGAACACACAGTGAATGGACACAGACTCAGAGAATGAGCCCAAAACAATGGGGGGGGGGAGAGAAATAAATCTTTAAAATAAATTTAAATAGTATAAAGCTGTTTTTCCCTAAAATTGACAGTTTGTGGATCATATTTCTAATTCAGTGAAAAAGTATGCAAAGTATAATGAGTTAAATATCTGCTGTTGGTGATTCAATCACCTCTATTGATTGAGTCTTTCAAAAATATTTACTAACTACCTATTATATCTTAGACCCTCTTCTAGAAGTTTGGGCTCCAGCAGTGAACAAGACAGCCCCCAAATTCTGCCATCAGGGAACACATTCTAGTTGGGGGAGACAGACAACAAATGAATGAGTAAATGTAAGTCCAATGGTGGTAAGTGCTAAGGAGCAAAGCGAGGCAGGAGGTGGGGTGGGGGGGGGGGGGGTTGTGCGTGGAGGGGGGGGATGGTCTTGGTTTGCCAAAAGGCTGCTGATGCCAAGTACCAGAAATGGTTGGCTTTAACAAAGGGTGTATATTTGGGGTAAAAGCTCACAGTTCCCGGCCATGAAAAGCCCAACTCAAAGCCCCCTAAGAGGCGCTTCCTCACCCAAGTCAGCTAACGGTGACCCTGGACCTACTGCCACCTGGGGAGGCGAGATGGCCGCCCACCCCTGCGGAGGCCTCTGCCTTCCCCTCGCCACCCACCGTCCTTGGAGCCCAGCTGGGAGCAAGCAGGCCCAGGACGTGTCCCCTTCCGGGCCTCCTAGGTCAGTGTCGGCTGTTCCGCTCCCTTCCCAAGGTCAGCTGTGAGCTCTCAGGCATCCCACAGGGCCAGCCTCCTGAGCTGCTCCGTGGGCCCAGCCTCGGGGGCTTCGTGCTGCAGCGGCCCTCTCCCCCTCATGGCAGGATCAAAGACCCGGCCCCTTGCTCCTCTGAGTCTGTGTCTCCCTTTATGTCAGACCCAGCAAGAGGGCGGACCCAACCTGAATCTGCCCCCCTGATTAATCCAGTCAAATGGGTCTCAGCCCCCAGGAATGGGTTAGCTCAAAACATAGTACCTATCCTGCTTTAACCCACTGAATGGACTGGGGGAGAGTGCGAACTACAGGGTCAGCTATTATCCGTGTAGGCAGCAGTGCCCCAGAGTGTGTTTACCCACCCAGACCTGCCCGGGCATGAGTGTGCCACAATGATGCGGGAGGCTGTTCGGGTGGGAGGAGTGCCGTGTGGAGGGGTGCACGGTATACAGGAGCCTCTTATATTTTTTAATGTAACATTTTTTTGTGTGATGTATATATCTTCAAAAAAATACAGTTTACAAACATGATGTGGTAGGGGGTGGGGAGTGGGGTATATGGGAACCTCTTATGTTTCTTGTTTTTTTTATGTTTTTTAAGTAACATTCCTTGTGATCTATTAACTTTAATTAAAAACAAACAAAAAAACATATAATATTTCTCTTTTTGGGATTCATAAAACGATTTCAAACTCCCATAGTGAGGAAACAGATTTTAGCTAAGGTGGTCAGGGTGCTCTTTGAGTAAAGAGCTGAGGGAAGTGAGGGGATGCACCCTGCGGGTGCTGGGGGAGGAGCTGCCCCAGCCCAGGGGAGGAGCCCCAGCAAAGGCCCTGAGGCATGGCTAGCAAATTCAAGAACTCTCAGGGAGGCTAGAGCCGCTCCAGCTAAGGGAGAGAGGGAGAGAGTGATAGATGACATCAGGGGTGGCCAGGGCCCTGGCGGGCCGGAGTCTCGAAGGTCCTGGTGAGAAGCCATCAGCGTCTAGATTTAGGCTGATGGCTGGGATGAGGGGCGTGAGAGAAAGAGGGCAAGCCTGACTCCTAGGCTCCTAGCTTCAACAACCGGAAGGGAGACGGTTGTGGGGCAGGATGGGCCCAGGTGAGTGGGAGGCGCCCATTACATAAGCAGAGTGAGATTGTGAGATTGTAAGAGGCATAAATGTGGTGGTGCAGAGCCCGGCCAGCATGAGGCCTTGCCAGGCCAGTCGTTGCTCGGGGCTTCTTCAAAGACGGGAGGAGAAAGTGAGCTGGTGGCAGCAGAGCCAGCTGAGAGTGGCCAGCGAGGAGGCAGGGCTAGGTGCTTCAAGAGGGGACACAAATATGCCACATGCTGTTGAGAGGTCAAGTAAGATGACTTCTGACAACGGATTATCAGATTTAGCAACGTGGAAGGACCCTGACAAGTGGAGCGGTACAGACAAAACCCAGAATGGAATGGGCACCAAAGAGAACAGAAGGAAAGAGGAGAGGGTGAATGTAGAGATGGCCCTTTTGAGGTCCCATGAAATGGCCTAGAAGCTTGAGATAAAGTAGAAAAAAATAAAATAAAATGGGGAGGCGAGAGTCTGCAGATAGATCAGTATAAGCCCATCAGCACTACAGCAAACATAACTCATCATATTTCCGTCAAGGGTGTGCACCTCCCAGTGCTAGAGCTGAAAGCAGAGCAACATCATAAACAATCTGTGCTCTTGGGCGACTGATTACTCCCGAGCCAGCCCCGGGCATCACAATATTCCAGGGTGGGCTGTTATCCTCCCTGGGTCCCTCTGACACCTGTAGACGGGGATGTGGCCAACAGGTAGCCACATTCCTTTCCAAAGGTACAAGCGTTGTTCCAGCTCGCCTTATTTTTCCCTGGGTGGATTCTGGAACCCATTCCTCCAGTCTAGAATTTCTCCAGTCCCTGTGGGGTCTGAGCTGGGCTTTTTGTGACCCTGATCGATCGCCCAGTCAGATTTTGAGCTTTTTGGAGAATGAAATGTTTCCACTGCTCCTGGGGAGGCTGACACCTGTGCACACAGGGCCTTCGGCAAAGTTTGCTCCCTCGCTCTGGGAAGGGCTGTTCAGACAAATGCGTGGCTAGAGTAGGAAACTGAGGACAAGGAGGGAGGACCTCACTTACTAGCGAGGTAGCTCTGGACGTTTTTCTTGCCCTCACGGAATCCTCACAGAGGCCGGGGAGGAGGCTCATCCCCCTGTTTAACGGTGAGGAACTGTCCCACAGCCGGTCAGCAGAAACGCAACCCCGTCAGGGCCCAGACTGGGAAGAGACCCGTCAGATGGCCTGGGGCTCTTGGCTTCCCTGGTGTAATGACCTTGGACGCATGGAGAGCCCTGAAGGTCAGCGCTGCCCCAAGGTCCAGCAAGGCCGGAAGGGCCAGGATGGGCCCAGGGCCACAGCGCCTTCAGGGACACCTAGCTTAGTACAAACGGGGGTTCCAATTGCTCTAGAGAACCCGACATTTTTTTTTTCCTTTTAATCTGCGCACAAAAGCAATTAATGTTCACCGTAGACTATTCGGAAGGTGCCAAAGTGGACACGAAGGGAACAGCTCTCTGTCCTCCCGGCAGGCGGGGTGCCCGCCTTCCCCCTCTTTTTCTGGTGTTTTGGTGGATTTCGCGGCCGCGGGTGGCCGAGGCTCCGCTCCGGGGCACGCCTTGCGCAATGCCTGACACGCCTCTTCGGGCACCTCACGGCGGCCCTTTGACCCTGGCCAGCACAGGCCCTCCCAGGAAGTCTCCGCGGAGGCGCCTGGGCCGCCGCAGCGCCTTCCTCCTGCAAACCCGCCGCGCCCCGGGCTCCGCAGCACCCACGCTCCCGGGCACCGCCTTCCGTGCTCCAGGCCGACTGCCAGCGGGGGCTCATGCCCGCGGGCCGCGCGGCGCCCTCCCGGGGGGCTGGAAGCCTCGGGGCCACGCAGCGGCCTCCGGCGGGCCCCCTCCGAAGTCCTCCGCCCGCGCCGGGCGCCTGACGCGGCGGGTGACACCGCCCCCAGGCGAGGGGGCTCCCGGCGGCCCCCCGTGCCGCCGACCGCGCGCGTCCGGGCCGCCAGAGCTTCGGCCGCAGCCTCCAGGCCTGCCCCGCGCCGGCGCGCCAACCGCCGCCGAACCTTCTGGAAGCGGCGACCCGCCGCCGGAACGGACCGCCGCGCCCAGCGAGCCGCGGCCCTGGCGGGCCGGGGGGCGGGGCCCGCGCGGGGGCGGGGCCCACAAGGAGAGGACGCGTTCGATTCGCCCCCGGCGCGCAGGCCCCGCCTCGCCGGCGCCCTGGCCCCGCCCCCTCCCCCCCCCTCCATGGCGCCGCCCGGGCTCATTCATTCCGCTCCGGGCCTGCCAGCCACCTGCGCGCTCCTCCAGCCGCCCGCCGCCGCCGCCGCCAGCATGTCGGGCCCCGCCGCCGAGACCCCGGCCGCCATCCAGATCTGCCGGTAAGGGAGGCGGCCCGCGAGGCCCGGCGCGGCGGCGGGAGGGCGGACTCGCCGTCCCCGGCCTGCCCGCCCAGCGCTCCCGCCCCCTCCGGCCCGGCCCGGCCCTCGGGTCCCCCGGGCCCCCGCCCCGCCGAGCCCATCCGCGGCCCGGCCTCGAGTTGTTCCCCACTCACTGCGCTCTCCTCCCGGCGCCCGCCTCCAGCCCCAGGCGCAACGGGGGAGGGGGGCCGCGCTGCAGGGGCGAGGCCGGGCGGGGCCGCCCGCCCGCCCCCGCGCCCCCTCCCCTCCGGTCCCCGCGCGCCCGGGATGCGCCTCCGCCATCCGCTGCGCCCGTCGGCCCCCGGCTGTATCCCGAGCGCGGCGGGCCGGGCCGCCGTGGCCACGCAGGCCGCCTGGGCGAGGAATCGGAGCAGGGACCCCCGCCGGCAGCGCGGCCTGGCGCCGGCGCCCCAGCGGGGGATCGGAGACACCATCCCTCCCGCCCCTGCAAACCCCGCCCCGTCAGCCCTGAGCGCGTCCGACTTCATCTCAGGTGTCCCCTGTCCTCTTGAGTCGGGGTCGTTATGTCGGCGCTTAGGCAAAGCTAACCAAACCCAATGATTTGTGGAGGGCAGGTGCCGAGCGCTTAGGGCGGCGCCGCGGGAAACCGGGTGCCTCCTGGGTTCCCTTCGTGGGCACGCTGGGTACAAGGGGGCTGCAGACCTCCAGCCCCCTCTCGGTGCTCTGCCTCACTTTTTTTTTATTTTAGGAGAGCAGGATGTTTATTTTTTAAAAACTCTTTTAGGATTTTTATTGTATGTATTTTTCTTTGTTCCTTTTTCTTTTTTGTTTATTTCTTAGAGCAGGATGTTCAAAGGAAGAACAAATAATATTCTTCCCTCAGGCAGTCGATTGCCAAGGGGAGGGAACGGGCCATTTAGGCTTGGAAGCATCTTACACAATAGGGGCACAGGGTTGACCTTCCCAGCGCCCCCTTTCTCCTCCAGGTCAGTTGATCAAGGCCCCCAGAGGAAGACGGAGATCGGAGTTTGTTTTCGCAAAGCGGGTGGGGAGGGCAACCTCAAGGTTACCCCTCAGTTCTGGGGCCGAGTGGGAAGCAGAGGCAAGCCTGGCATTCGGGTTACTCGCCTTCTGGCCTCTGAGCGTGGGCAGCAGGGCCCCTCCCAGTGAGTGCTGTCCCTTGTTTTGACATCTGGAATCCCTGACCTTGGGCCCAAAGCAGCTGAGGCAAGTCAGTTACCTGGGGCTCTCAGCCTCTCCAAGGAAGAGTCCCCAGCAAAGGTGGCTCCTCGAGTAAATGCTTGATAACGAGGCTCCCTGCCTTGTCCCCTCTTCTGGCCTGGCCTGTGTCCTCTCCTGACCTCAAGGTCACTTTTGCCTCGAGAGATGGGGAATCTTTGGGGAAGCCCAGCTCTGTGCACTGGCTTGCAGACACTCCAGAGTCTCTGGGCAAAGATAATACATCACATTTGGGGACAGACAGGTCTGAAATCAGGTTCCAGTCAGGTTCTGCCTGACCTCATTTGCAAAGTGCTTCCGCATCTTTGTTCTCATTTCTACTTCCTTGGGAGGTAGGCACACCAGTTGTGCTGTGTGAGGAGGGGGAAACTGAGGTCCTGGAAGGCTGAGCCACGCTCAGCTCTTTCAGCTCCTAAGGGCTTGGAGGCTAAGTCTCCAGCCTCGGTCTGCTGACTCCAGATCCAGGGTTCTTTCCACCACTCTCGCCAAAGACATCAAATATTGATTTGAATCTACCCATGTAAGGCTGGGCTTTTACAAACTTCGTCAGGGCGAGTCTATTGTCTTTTGAAACCCGGCTCCTAAGATTTCTAGAACTTTGTGTAGCTTTAGATATTTCCACATATGCACGAGCGAGTTCTTATTCCATTGCCCAGACAGAGCTGTCCCAGCTTCACAATTGGATATTGACTCTAAGTGGCCACTTGGCCAGGGAACACATGAGGCAGGATGCCTGGGTGGAGAGAGCATCAGGTGCTAGCCAGCCTGCCAGAGGAGTCGAGGAGGGGAGGGTGAGGAGGCAGGGCTCAGCAGGTCTGGCCAGAGAAGCCCTAGGCCACTGGAGAGGGTTACAACAGGGCAGGAGCCCTTTAAGGCCATCTGAGCTGATACCCCGCACTGAAAGAGGAGCTGGCCTAGGGCAGCCAAACCCACAAATTTAACAAGGCTGCACTGGACATCTCCAAGGAGCAAAGCCCCTGAGAAGGAAACTGGCAGGACACCTTCAGTCCCTGCCTTGTGGGATCTGCAGTGTAGCAGGGAGAGGGTGCTACAACTGCCACCACCACCTACAGTTAAGAGTGACCACATGCTCTCTGCTGAGGAGTTGTTGAAGACTTAGGGGGTTTAAAGGCAGGGCAGGGTGGTGAGGATGGCACCTGGGTGTGAATTCTGCTCCGATGCTTGTTAGCTGTGTCACCTGAAGGGTGCTCTTTCACCTTTCTTTGCTTCCATTTTATCATGGATTGTTTGGAGGGTCCAATAAAAGAAGGTGTGCTTCCATTTTATCATGGGTCATTCGCAGGGTCCAATAAAATAAGGCATATATCATGCTCGGCATAAGGACTGGCACATTGCAAGTAAATGGTGGCTCTTTCGTCTGAGAAGTGGGATGTGGGTTCAGGGGTCCTACCATCAGGGCTCGAACCGCAGCTCTGCCTCTTGCAGGTGTGTGGCTCCCGGCAGGTTACTTACCTTCGTCCTGCTCATTTTCCTCACCTGCACCTTGTTGATGGTAACAGGGATATTGGCACAGTGGCAGGCTCTGTAAAGATGAGCTCTCTGGGGCAACTGTTTACCTCCAGGGCCTGGACTTGGAACAGCCAGGCCGCTGGGGGGCGCTGTCTGCTCCAGTTTGCTCCAGCTCAGGAGATGCAGGTTCTGGGACAGCACTCTGGTTTCTCTTGAGTAAAGCTAGTTCATGTTTCCTTAGTGGAGGGAGCTTTAGAGTCCCAGAGCCCAGCTCTGTCATTTTACAAATGGGGGAAATGAGGGTCTCTGAGGTGACCGCACTTGTCCGAGGTGGGCCTTGACCTTGACTGGCAGAGGTCGCGGAAGTCAACCTGCGACTCTCCCTGCCCTGTGCTCCCGTCATGGCCGTGGCTCCTTCCCCTGCTCACCCTAGCTTGGCGCTTTGTTGGGTCGTGGGGCTTCCAGATGGCGCTGGCGTGGGCCCTGGGGAGGCGCGCTGGGAACCCTCCATTTAAAGCTGGGCCTCCTGCGCAGGCGACTGTCGGGGAGGAGGTGACGTCGCAGAGCAGTCCTGCGTGTGGCAGCCACGGGGCCATTGGGTACTTGAAATGTGGCGGTGGAGGAACTGGGGTTTTGATTTCAGTGAAGTTTAATTTAACTGGAAATAGCCATGGGTGGCTCCTTTATGGGACAGTGCAGTACGTAGAGGGATTTAAAAATCAGAATTCACTGGCCGCCCTTTAACGGAGGAGCTATTTCCTACAAGAAGCTTGAGCTGCCTGGAGACAGCAGCCAGCTTTAACCTGCCATCCTAATGGAGGTGACACTGGCGTGGAGGTGACCCAGCAGATAACCTCACAATCCTTTATTTTTTGTGGGGACATGTGTGAGAGCTCCAAGTCTTTTTTTTTTTGTCCCATGATTGTAGATGCAAATCTGCTAGAAAATTCCATGCAGCCAGGCATTGCTTTGTTCATTGCTGTACTACAAAGGCCCAGGAAAGCAGCTGGCATCTAGGAAATATGCGTCAAACATTAGCTGAGTGGATGCGAATTTTAAACTGTCACAGGGTTGACATTTTCCCGCTTGTGGCTCTGTCTT
Source organism: Dasypus novemcinctus (assembly GCF_030445035.2). NCBI lineage: Eukaryota > Metazoa > Chordata > Mammalia > Cingulata > Dasypodidae > Dasypus > Dasypus novemcinctus. The sequence continues at coordinate 127,113,744 of NC_080681.1, forward strand.
CAGTTTTACACTGAAATCATTGAGCACATAGAATCTGATTTACAGGAATCACACCTGGAACTCATATTCCCAAACAATCCAGGAAAGTTTGGCCAGAGCTGGCTCCCTTCCTCTCGGTGTGGGCCCTGGGGACTGCACAACCTTGGCAGCCCAGAAGAGCCCACCCCACTGCCCCGTCTCTCCCTGTAAGTGGGACAGGCAGCCTGACATTGTCCTGACTTGGCAGCACACCTGGCCGGCTCCCCGGTCTCAGTCTCCTGGGTCCCATAGCCCCGTGGTTGGCTGAGTTCTTGGGGCGGGGCTTCTCTGGTGGGACCACACGTGTCTTCACCTCCTGGCCATTGGCATCTTCTTTCACTTTTGGAGGGGCATAAATTATGCAGCCACCCTGTGTATGGACCACCTGCATCTCAGTAACTGGGAAAGCTTGTCACAAAAAGTTACGTTTTCCTCATGTTTATTATACTTCAGTTGAAAGTTAAAAAAAAATTGAGATTTTAAAACATTTATGAGATAATTAGGGAAGCTTGAACGGTCACTTGATATTTAATGATATGAAGGAATTACTACTTTTTTTTCTGGGCTAATTGTGTAGTCGTTGTGCTTTTTAAAAACACCTTTACTGAGGTATCAGTACATACAATAAAATGCACCTATTTTAAGTGTGCAAACCAGTGAGTTTTGACCTATGTCATGACTGCCAGCATTGTGACATAGAATGTTTCCAGCACCCCGAAAGTCCCCTCCTGCCCTTTTGCAGTCAGACCCCTCTCCCACCCTCAGGCCCTGGCAAATAGGTCCGCTTTGTAGCACTACTGCCTTTCCTAGAATTTCATCTATTCTTGCTCACATACCTAGCACACTGCTTTTGAGCCTCACCCATGTCTTGTGTGTTTTAGTACTTTCCTCTGTATTGCCGGGGAATGTTCTGTTTTATGGACCTAGCACAGTTTGTCTGTTCACCGTTGTGGAACATTTGGGTTCTTTCCAGCTTTTGGCAATTTTTAATAAAATTCACACGTGCAGATTTCAAAACATTTCAGGCATAAGCGAGACAACTTGAACACTCACTTGATATTTAATGATATGAAGGAATTCTTATTATACTTTAGGTGGGATAATTGTTTAAAGAGTCTTTTTCTTTTTGGGAGACATGCTGAAATATTTACAGATGCCAAGCTGTTGTAGATGAGATTTGCTTCAAAATAATCTGGAGTGGGATGAGTGGGTAGGAGCAGAGATGAAACCAGATTAGCTCCGAGTTGATGGTTTTCAAGTTGCTTGATGGGGATTCTTTTCACCCTTCTGTCTACTTTTGTGTTTGGTATTTTCCACAATAAAGAATAAAAAAGAAAAATAGGCCTCATTGCTCCCACTGCGGACCTACTGCCTCTGAATCTCTTGGAAGGTGGGGTGATGCCTGTGAGAAAGAAAGCTGCACCTGTAAGAAAACAAAAGCTCACCCGCTTGTGGAGGAGAAAAGAATTCTCTTAATGATGTTGCGAGAACGGGCGCTCCACCTAGATAAAATGGCCCCTGTGCCAAATAACAAGAAACAGTGATATTTATTTCTTAAACCTAACACGCAAGTCCCGCCCCTCTTCCCCGCTGATTGAGTATCTCAGGGGTTACAGCCTATCCGAGAGGTCTAACTTTTGCAGTTCTGCTTTCCATTTCCGCTCCAGTGTTCCCTACATTCTAGCCGGTGGGGCGGGCTCGGCGCAGCTTTCACTCCTGGTGCTCTTTTCAAATTTGGCACTGCTTTCACTATTGGCCCCGCCCCCCACTCGCCATTGGCCCTCCTCGCTTTGGCCCCGCCCCCGCTTCTCGCCATTGGCCCTCCCTTGTTTCGGTGCCACTTTTCAGATTCTTGGCGCCAAAGCCACTAGACCCCCCCTTTCCCGCCCTCCTACAACAGCAGAGGCTCCAGCTGCCCCTTTGTGTGCAAATTAAACTTAACTCTTTCTTAAGGTGTCCAGAAAGCAGCTTTAAATTTTTAAACATTTTATTTTGAAATACCTCAATTTATAGGGCAGTTACAAAAATAATACAAATCTCATACAGAAAACTCCAGAATTTTCTTTAGATACCATGATCCACCAATAACCTTTTACCACATTTGGTGTATCATTTTATCTGTCTATCCATTTATCTATCCATCTGTCTGTCTATCAATGCTTTTTCTGCCCAGTTGAATGTAGGCTGTACACAGCATGCTCCTTGAACACCTAATACGGCCAGGTATATTTTCTATTACCAAGGATATTCACTTATATAACCACCTTAAGTACCGTTATTAAGAAATGTAACAATGATATAAAGTCCTCAGTCTATAATCCAATTTTTCAGAGGTCCGTGTAATGTCCCCTTGAGCCTTTTCTCTTCCCTTGTTATATCTCATCCAGGATCAGGTATTGCCTTTCATTGTCATTGTCTCTAGTTTTTGTTTTGTTTTGTTTTTTCCTTTATATTTTTGTTGTGGGAATATACAACGTCCACTGTCCCATCTCAGCCCCTCCCAAGCATACCGTTTGGTGGGATTCATCACCTCTGCCATGCTGCAGTTCCCTCCTCACTTCCGTTACTAAACCTTTCCCACCTCCCCAAACGGAAACCCTCTACCTCCCACAGCCCCTGGCAACCTGTGCTCGGCTTTCCGTCTGCCTGAGCTGGCATATTCGCCAATATTTTCTTTGTAGTTAAATATGGAGCGTAAATTTAACACCCTAAATCTCTTAACAGGCAGGTTTGCTTTGATGCCAACTTAACTTCAATAGTATTCACAAAATTTGCACCTAAACCAATCTGTCCCCCTCCTTTTTGTGGTTCTTGTCACATCTACATGTTTATACATTAGGAGTCCCAAACCATGATTTCTCATTGCACTTTATGCATTTGCATTTTAGATTCCAAAGGAAGCAAAAAGTGGAGTTACCAATACTACATTAGTCCTGGCATTTATTAACACCCATGTCATTACCTTTACCAGAGATCTGTATTTCTTCATGTGGCTTTGATTTATTGTTTATGGTCCTTTGCTTTCAACTTTTAGCATCTCTTGTAGGGCTGGTCTAGTGGTGACAAACTCCCTCTGCTTTTGTCTATCTTGGAATGTCTTAATCTCGCTCTCATTTTTGAAAGACATTTTTCCCAGATATAGATTTTTTTAGGTAGTGTGGCAGTTTGATATTATTGGTGAATTCCAAAAAGAAATATTGATTATGTTTGTAAACTGGTCTGTTCCTCTGGGCATGATACCCTTTGATTGTATTAAAGTCAGAGGTCTACTTCATTAAATTAAGATTAGGGCTTTGATTTGGCCACGTCAGTAGGATGTTGAGTCCCTGCCCCTTTGGTGGGTGGACACACACACAGAACGACATGGCAGGAGAGAGCTGAGTTTTGATGCTGGAGCCCTGGGGACAGAGCCAAGTTGTTCACCTGATAGGTTACCGCTGGCCTTGTGGAGAGACCAGAGCAGCTGAGCCCAGAAAAAGATGGGTCCAGGGAAGAGAGGAAAGCCTTATGCCAATCTCCAGCTGAGGTCAGAAGAAGCTGGGACCACGGAGCCCTAAGGGAACAGGAAGGCTGAGCCCTCACAGAGACTGGCAGCCATCTTGCTCCAACATGTGGCAACAGACTGGGGAGGGAAATAACTTACTCTTTCTTTAGGGCCTTGTGACCGTCAGCTTCTACCTGAAATAAATACCCTTCATAAAAGCCAACAGATTTCTGGAACTTTGCATCAGCACCCCTTTGGCTGACTAATATAATACAAGTGGTAATTGTTTGCTTTCATCCCACTGCCTCCTTGCCTCCGTGGTTTCTGGTGAGAAATCGGGACTTAATCTTACTGCGGTGCCCTTGTACTTGACATGTCACTTCTCTCTTGTGGCTTTCAGACTTCATTTTTTGTCTTTGGCATTCAACAGCTTGATTATAATATGCCACACTGTGGGTCTATTTGGGCTGATCGCATTTGGAGTTTGTTGTGCATCTTGGATGTGTATGTTCATGTCTTTTGATAAATTTGGGAAGTTTTCAGATATTATTATTTTTTTAAAGTTGCTCTGCCTCTTTTTCTCTTTCTTCTCCTTCTGGGGCTCCCACAACATGTATATGGTACCCTTGATGGTGGCACACAGGTTCCTCAGGCTCTGCTTACTTTTGTTTTTACTTTCTGCTCCTCAAACTGGATAATTTCAATAGTTCTATCTTCAAATTCACTGATTCTTTCTTTTGCCAGCTTCTATCTTCTGTTGAAGCCCTCTAAAGAGGATTTTTTTGGTTTGTTTGTTTTTTATTTCCTCCCCTGCCCCCTATTGTTTGCACTGTCTGCTCGCTGTGTGCTCTCTGTGTCTGCTCACCTTTTTTAGAGGCACCAGGAACTAAATTCAGGACTTCTCATGGGAGGGAGGTGCCCAATGGCTTGAGCCACCTCTGCTCCCTGCTTGTGTCCCTCATTGTGTTTCCTTGTGTCTCCTCATTGCATCAGCTCACCGTCTTCCTTAGGGGGCACTGGGAACTGAACCCAGGACCTCCCATGTGATAGGCAGGTGCCCAACTGCTTGAGCCACATCCACTTTCTTCTAGGGAGTTTTAAATTTCTGATACTGTGTTCTTCAGCTCTGTTTAGTTCCTTTTAATAATTTCCATCTCTTTATTGATATTCTCTTTGTGGTCATCTATTATTTTCCTGATTTACTTTAGTTCTTTGTCCACATTTTCCTTTTGCTCTTTGAGCATATTTAGGAACATTTTAAAAAGTCTTTGATATGTTCCAGGTATGATCTTCCTCATTGATGGTTTATTACTTTTTAATTTTTTATTCTTTTTTTTCTATTTGGTTGTTTTTCTCCCTTTTTTTGTTTTTGTTTTTGTTCATGTGTTGTTTTTTTTTAAGATTTATTTTTATTTATTTCTCTCCTCCTCCCCCCCAACCCCAGTTGTCTGTTCTCTGTGTCCATTCACTGTGTGTTCTTCTGCGTCTGTTTGTATTCTTGTCAGCGGCACCAGGAATCTGTATCTCTTTTTGTTGTGTCATCTTGCTGCGTCAGCTCTCCATGTGTGCTGCACCACTCCTGGCAGGGCTGAACTTTCTTTTGCTCTGGGCAGCTCTCTTTACGGGGTGCACTCCTTTGCGTGTGGGGCTCCCCTACGTAGGGGACACACTTGTATGGCATGGCACTCCCTGCGTGTATCAGCACTGCACGTGGGCCAGCTGCACACGGGTCAAGGAGGCCCTGGGTTTGAACCCTGGACCTCCCATGTGGTAGGCGGATGCTCTATCCCTTGAGCCAAGTCCGCTTCCCTTCATGATGTTTTTTTTTTTTTTTTTTTTTTTTTAAAAAGATTTATTTATTTATTTAATTTCCCCCCCTCCCCTGGTTGTCTGTTCTTGGTGTCTATTTGCTGCGTCTTGTTTCTTTGTCCGCTTCTGTTGTCGTCAGCGGCACGGGAAGTGTGGGCGGCGCCATTCCTGGGCAGGCTGCTCTTTCTTTTCACGCTGGGCGGCTTTCCTCACGGGCGCACTCCTTGCGCGTGGGACTCCCCCATGCGGGGGACACCCTTGCGTGGCACGGCACTCCTTGCGCGCATGAGCGCTGCGCATGGCCAGCTCCACACGGGTCAAGGAGGCCCGGGGCCTGAACCGCGGACCTCCCATATGGTAGACGGACGCCCTAACCACTGGGCCAAAGTCCGTTTCCCCTCCTTCATGATGTTTTAATCTCCTTTGCCTGGTCATGGCCTCCTGTTTTTTTGTATGTTTTCTAATCTTTTGTTGGAACCTGGACCTTTGGATAACTTAAGGATAAATTGGCTGGAATTTAGAGGTGTCTTTTCCTTAAGCTTGTATTCAGCTAGTGTTATGACTGAAGCTTTCCACGAATGCCAGGAGCTAAAAACAAACAAAAACACCTTTCCCAGTCTTTGCTGACTGCCCCGAGAGTGCCCTCCTTCAGGGCTGATACATACGATGAGTTAGGGAATGGCTCAAGGCAGGGGCCTCCCTGAGCCTTTCTGCCCATGGGGTTTGTCTTGGGCAGGCACTAGTGGCCCTAGGGGATACAAATATCCCCTTTTTCTAGGAAACAGTTTTCTTATGGCTCCAGGCACTGGATTGTCTGTCCTGCAGCCAGCGGTCCCTCGCCCCAGGTAGTGCACTTGACCGCTCTCCCACAGCCTTCTGCAGGAGAGCCCTGGGAGCTGCCTGCAGAGCAAATTCTAGGACAGTGAGCCTGAGTGCATGTTCCGTTTCAGTCCCTCACCAGACAGACTGGGCCTGAAATACATGCTCCCAGTATGTGCACAAGCGGGATTCCCTGTTCCTTCCAGAACAGGGACCGGAGACCACCACTAGAATAGCCTGGCCCCATGCCAAGCAAGAGAGAGACGGGGAGGGGCCAGCAAGGACCCACGAGACCCTCCAGTCCTCATGTTGTCTTCTCTTTACTTGGCGCTTTGCCCTGCTTCTGCCAGTCTGCTGCTTTCCAGAGCTTCCGAGTGGGGGTGGGGGCAGGCTCGGAGCCCTGAAGCTTCTCACTGTCATCTAGGTTTTGCTTTGTTTTGTTTTTTCTTTATTTTTATAGGAATTTTAGGGTACATAAATGTTACATTGAAAATATAGGGGCTTCTCATACGCCCCACCCCTTCCCCTCCCCCACTCTCTCTCTCTCTCTCTCTCACCGTCATCTTGTCATCTTGAATTCTTTCCGGGCCAGAATTCTGCATTTTCCTCTGCTCCCCACTGCAACTGGAGAGCCAGGATCTGCTGTAGGTTCCTGACCCGCAACTGGAGCTGGCCTCTCACCGTTCTGTGGCCTCCTGCCCTTGACCATCTGTGGCCTCTGTGCTGCAGTGAGATCCACTCACCCGCGGGCAGCCTGCCAGCCACTCCGGGCTCCCGGCACGTTCCGTGTGCCAGGGACATTTCAGCATGCTGGGATCCGTGCCCCGGCCCGCTGAGGTCCCCACGGGCACACCCTGCCCTCCTGTTCCTGCAGTCAGCCTGGTCCTGTCCTCGGCTCCCTCCCTTGTCTCCTGGGGCGCCTTCTGGCTGGCGAGTTCAGGCTGACTCGTGATTTCCTTGCGTCACGGGGCTGGCAGAGGCACCATAGGAGCTCCGGAAGCAGACAGCCAGCTTGCTGTGGCTGGCAGGAAGAGAGGCACACCCTGAGGAGCCCTGTGGGACACCGGTGGCCTGGGCCAGGCAGCCAGCCTTCCTTCCTGCAGGGCCTGGTGGGAGGAGGCTGCGCATCACGAAGCTCCCCTGGAGCTCGGCCTTGCCCCGGGGCCCGGGTGGGCAGCTAGGCAGAGGTGCCGCGCCATGGCGCTGCTTGCCAGGGCCCCCGGCCTCTGCAGTCTTGCCAGGCACATCACCTCCCACCTGCCGGTCACTGCCCTGGAGGGTTCGGGGCCTGGAGGAAGATGCTCGGCCTCCGTCCGGGCCGTTGGGACCACATCGGACCTGCAATCTCGGCGCTGTGTCGCCGCAAGGTAGGCCGATGCGGAACAGCTCTGTGCCCCGGCAGAAGCCGTTTCCACTCCCGGCGTCCGGCTCATCATGGGCCTCCGGGGCGAGTCATCGGGAATCATCTGGAGTGGACACTGGCTGCGGGATGTGCAGCCGGACTAAGCGGAAGCACTTTGGCGTGTTTCCCTGGGCACCGGTCTCGAGGGGCTGGGCACCCAGGCCTGGCCAGCGCCGGCGGGGAGCGCACATGCTCTTTGAGGGCACCAGACGGGCGTGGAGGTGAAAGCTCCCCCTCCTGCCAGCAGCCGTGTGGGCAGCGCGCCAGCCACACGCTGCCAAGCAGCCGGGGAGCCGTGTGCTCCCACGTGGGCCCTGGCCTCCCACCCCCAGGCTGGCACTGGCGCTGTGATTTTCACCCAAAAGGCTCGTCCTCAGCCCCTGCCATGGGCAGAGTGCCGTGCTGCTTAGGAAGGGCTGTTGTTTGTTTTACTTCTAAACTTTGCAGAAACTTTGTGGGTGGGCACACACGCCTGCCTTTTTTTTTTTTTAACAGTTGTATTGAGATGTAATTCACATACTCTACAATTTACCCATTTAAAGTGTACAAACCACAGTATAGTCACAGGGTTCTGCTGTCCTCACTACCAATATTAGAAACTTTTCATCACCCTGTAGCTGTCACTCCCCTTCCCCCCCAGTCCTAGCAACCACTTTTTTATTTTATTTTTATTTATTTCTCTCCCCTTCTCTGCCCCACCCCCCACTTGTCTGCTCTGTGTCCATTCACTGTGTGTTCTTGTGTCCGCTTGTATTCTTGTCAGCGGCATGGGGAATCCGTGTCTCTTTCTGTTGTGTCATCTTGCTGTGTCAGCTCTCCATGTGTGCAGCGCCACTCCTGGGCAGGCTGCAATTTTTTTGTGCTGGGCAGCTCTCCTTACGGGGCGCACTCCTTGCTCGTGGGGCTCCCCTACATGGGGGACACCCCTGCATGGCATGGCACTCCTTGCGTGCATCAGCGCCGCGCGTGGGCCAGCTCATCACACGGGTCAGGAGGCCCTGGGTTTGAACCCTGGACCTCCCATGTGGTAGTCAGATGCTCTATCCGTTGAGCCAAACCAGCTTCCCAGCAACCACTTTTGACTATATTTTTGCCTCTTCTGGACAAGTTATATGCCTCGGGTTCATAGACATGGAATCACACGATGTGGTCTTTTCTGTCTGGCCTCTTTAACGTAGCATGTTTTCAAGGTTCATCCAAGTGGTAACGTGTGTCAATTTGTCATTTTCTTTTTTTTTTTTTTTAAAGATTTATTTATTTATTTAATTTCCCCCCCTTCCCCTGGTTGTCTGTTCTTGGTGTCTGTTTGCTGCGTCTTGTTTCTTTGTCCGCTTCTGTTGTCGTCAGCGGCACGGGAAGTGTGGGCAGCGCCATTCCTGGGCAGGCTGCACTTTCTTTTCACGCTGGGCGGCTTTCCTCACGGGTGCACTCCTTGCCCCCACGCGGGGGACACCCCTGCGTGGCACGGCACTCCTTGCGCGCATCAGCACTGCGCATGGCCAGCTCCACACGGGTCAAGGAGGCCCGGGGTTTGAACCGCGGACCTCCCATATGGTAGACGGATGCCCTAACCACTGGGCCAAAGTCCGTTTCCCATGTCATTTTCTTTATGGCTGAATATTGCTCCATTGCAGGCATAAGCCACATTTTATCTGCCCATTCATCAGTTGATGAAATTTGTGTTTCCAGTTTTTGGAAACGCTGCAGTGAACATTCCTGCACAAGTATGGACTGTGTTTTTAGCTGTCTTGGGTATATATACTCAGGAGTGGAATTACCCAGTCACCTGATAACTCTGTGTTTAGCCCTTTGAGGATCCAGCAGACTGCCTTCCACAGTGATTGCGCTCCTTTTACCTCCCACCAGCAGTGCGTGAGCGTTCTGATTTCCCCACATCCTCGCCAACACTTGCTATTGTCTGTCTTTTAACTGAGCTGTTCTAATGTGTGTGAAGTGGGCTCTTACCGTGGTTTTGGTTTGCATTTCCCTGATGCCTCGTGATGTTGAACATCTTTTCATTTGCTTATTGGCTAATTGTATCCCTTCTTTGGGCACGTGGCTGTTCAGAGTCTTGCCCATATTCAAATTGGGTTATTTGTCATTTTAGCATTGGGTTGTCAGAGTTCCTTATGTATTCCAGATACAAGTTCTTATGAGGAATATGATTTGCAAATATTTTCTCCCGTTCATTGGGTTATCTTTTCACATTTTTCATGGTGTCCTTGAAGGAAAAAAGTTTTTAATTTTGATGAAGTTCAATTTGTCTTTTTGTTATTGTCTTTGCTTCTGCTTTTGGTGTCACCACTAAGAAAGGATTGCCAAATCCAAGGTCATGGAGGTTTACCCGAATGTTTTCTTCTAAGACAGGGGTTCTTAACTTTTTTTGTTCCACAGACCCCTTTGCCAGTCAGGTGAAAACCACAGACCCCTCACTAAGTCCACACTACACTGTGTATTATTTAATAAATATATCTACCCACACCAACACGTCCCCACAGGAGTAATGTTTTTTTTGAATTTCAGTTCAAGCTCACATACTCCTGTCAAGAGCCTCTGTTCTAAGAGTTTTATAGTTTTAGCTCCTATATTTAGGTCTTTGATCCTTTTTTTTTTGTTTAAGATTTTTTTTTCTTTCCCCTTCCCTCCCTGCCACCCTGTTGTCTGCTCATTGTGTCCATTCTCTGTGTGTTCTTCTGTGTCCACTTGCGTTCTTGTAGTGGCACTGGGAGTCTGTGTCTCTTTTTGTTGTATCACCTTCCTGCATCAGCTCTCTGTGTGGCCCCACTCCTGGGCAGGCTGCACTTTTCTCAAATGGGGCGGCTCTCCTTACAGGCACTCCTTGTGCATGGGGCTCCTCTACACAGGGGACACCCCTGCATGGCATGGCACTCCTTGCGTGCATCAGCGCTCCACGTGGGCCAGCTCATCACATGGGTCAGGAGGCCCTGAGTCTGAACCCTGGACCCTCCATATGGTAGGCAGATGCCTTATCCATTGAGCCAAACCAGCTTCCATGATCATTTTTGAGTTATTATTTACAGTGTGAGGTGGGGGTCCAATTTCATTCTTGTGCATACAGACATGTCCCTCTTTATAGACAAAGAAACCGAGACTCCAAGAGGCCAGGTCATTTGTTCCAGGTCACAGAGCTCCCAAGTGGAGCCATCAACTGCCTGTCCCTTCACTCATGGGGTTCTCCCCACTTGTCCCAGCCATGGCTCCACTCTCACTGACCTCTCCTTTCTGAGGGTCATTTGCCTCTGACCTGAGAACAGGCACCAAATCGGTCCATAAGGCATGAGAAGAACCATGCCTTACAGAACGCAGGTGCTTATCACACACATCAGTCTTTGTTTGAAGTCCAACAAACCGGAGAGAGAGTAGGTGTTGCAAGTCTACTGAGGCTCAGGGCCCAGCTGGCCCATGGACATTCCAGAGATTCAAGTCTCCTGAGCATACACCAACCCCAGTGCCAACCACAGGTTCAGTAAAAGTGACAGAAGAGGCATGTGTGGAGAGGTCACATCTGAGTCCAACTCCATCACACTCAGGAGCACAAATTCCCAAGTAGGGCCCACTGCTACACAGCATGGATTATAGTTTACATTGTAGTTTACACTCTCCCCAAGTATATTCAGTGGGTAATGGCAGGATATATAATGTCCAGCATCTGTCCCTGCAATATAATTCAGGACAACTCCATGTCCCGAAAATGCCCCCACATCACACCACTTTTTCCCTCTCCCTGCCTTCAGCAACTCCTGTGGCCGCTGTCTCCACATCAGGGATACAATTTCTTCCATTGCTAGAGTCAATTATATAGTAGAATACCAGTAAGTCCACTCTAATCCTTATTTCATTCCTCCATCCTGAGGACCCTGGGTTGGTGATGTCCACTCCACCTCTAAATCGAGAGGGGGCCACCCCTTGGCTGATGGATGGGATTCTCCTACTTGCAGCTGTAGACTCTCGGTTCCCTGGTGTGGTGGTTGACCATCCTCACCTCCCTTTTTGCTGACCTGTGGCCATGACAGATGGCTCTGGAGATCAGTGCCTTTTCCTTGTAGGAGCTTGCAGATACCAGGCTATAAAGCATGAGTTACTTCCCTCACCAGAGTCTATATGGAGTAAGATGGCTGCCAACGGCTGCGAGGGCTCAGGCTTCCTGGGTTCCTACGTTCCTGGGGCTTGCTTGTCTCTGGGCTCAAGGTTCCTCTCTTCCTGGGGCTGGCTTCTCTTGCCTCCCTGTGCTGACTTCCCAGGGCTACAGCTTAAGTCTTCAGCATCAAACTCCAACGTCAAAACTCCAACGTCAGAAACCTCTGTTCTTCGCCAAGCCCTCTATCTGTGAGTCCCCGCCCATCAAAGGGTGGGATTAGATGCAACGCCCTCATCATAACTCAGTCATGCCCAGGTACAAATCAGATTACAAGCATAATCCAATATTTCTTTTTGGAATTCATCGATTATATCAAACTGCTACACCGTCTAACGACGTCTAACGCCTCGGTGGCGGTAGGTTGGTGCCTGGCGGTCCTGCCCTGAGCTTGCCCCTCGGCCCCACAGGGATGGGCATGCGATTGGGTATCTGAAATGTTAGGCTGGATTTTAATCCAAATTGAGGAGAGGCTCTCAGGTTTGGAGTTGAATTATCTAGAGAACTAATTGGTTTTGTAAAACTAATCCCCCATTGATGAGTCGTCACATGTTTATATTACTTTTTTTTTTTTAGATTTATTTTTCTCCCCTTCCCACTTACCCTTGCCCCGATTGTTTGTTATCTGTGTCTATTTGCTGCGTCATCGTCTTTATCCACTTCTGTTGTTGTCAGCTGCACAGGAATCTGTGTTTCTTTTTGTTACGTCATCTTGTTGTGTCAGCTCTCCGTGTGCGGCGCCATTCCTGGGCAGGCTGCACTTTCTTTCGCGCTGGGTGGCTCTCCTTACAGGGCGCACTCCTTGCATGTGGGGCTCCCTTATGGGGGGGACACCCTTATGGGGGGGACACCCCTCTGTGGCAGGGCGCTCCTTGTGTGCATCAGCACTGTGCGTGGGCCAGCTCCACACAGGTCAAGGAGGCCCGGGGTTTGAACTGTGGACCTCCCATGTGGTAGACAGACGCCTTAACCACTGGGCCAAGTCCAACTCCTATATTACATTTTATATTACAAATTGCATGTTTATACATTATGAGTCCAAAAGTACGCACTGATTTATCATTACATTTTTTTTCATGTCAGATGGGTAATGTGCCAACGTCGTCACAGGGTTGGAGGGAGGCACACCTCACACAAGTGCGTGAACACACATTCATCATGCTTGTGAACCACAAAAGGAGCTATCATTACATTTTATGCATTTGCATTTTAGATCCTTTAGGAAGTAAAAAGTGGAGTTACAAACCAAACATACAACAGTACTAGATATTCAGCCATGTCGTTACCTTTACTGGAGATCTTTTTTTCTTCATGACTTTGATCTATTTCCAAGGTCCTTTGATTTCAATTTGCAGAAATCTCTTTAGCATCTCTAAGGGCCAGTCTAAGGGTGACAAACTCCCTTAGCTTTTATTTATCTGGAATGGTTTTAGTCTCTTTGTCATATTTGAAAGACAGGTTTGCTGAATATAGAATTCTTGGGTAGTAGCCTTTTGCTTTTAGCACTTTATTATTTTTATTTATTTATAAAGATTTATTATATTTATTTCTCTCCCCTTCCCCTCCGTTGTATGCCCTCTGTGTCCATTTGCTGTGTGTTCTGCATCCGCTTGCATTAGCCAGCAGCACTGGGAAGCTGTGTCTCTTTTTTGTTATGTCATCTTGCTGCGTCAGCTCTCTGTGTGTGCGGCGCCACTCCTGGGCAGGCTGTGCTTTTTTCACACAGGGTGGCTCTCCTTACGGTGCACACTCCTTGCACTTGGGGCACCCCTAAATGGAGGCACCCCTGCGTGGCACGGCACTCTTTGCGTGCAGCAGCACTGCACATGGGCCAACTTACCACACGGGTCAGGAGGTCCTGGGGTTCAAACCCTGTACCCTCCACATGGTAGTCAGACGCTCTTATCATTGAGCCATGTCCGCTTCCCATCAGAGCTTTAAATACATCATCCCACCGCCTTCTGGCCTCCATGGTTTCTGATGAGAAATCAGTGGTTAGTCCCTGGTATGTGACATATTTCTTCTCTCTTGCAGCGTTCAGAATTCTCCTTTTTTTTTTTTTTTTTTTTTTGAGGTATTGGGGCTGTGGATTTAACCTGGGACCTCATATGTGGGAAGCCGGTGTTCAACCACTGAGCCACATTGACTCCCCAGAATTCTCTCCTTATCTTTGGCATTTGGCTGTGTGATTACTGTTTAAAACGGGTCATTTGTTTTCTCATTGTTGAGCTTTGAGAGTGCATTGTATCTCCTACCATAAATCTGTGCCGCTTCCAGCTTCTTCTGGCATGATGGGGTGCCCTTCTGTGGGAGGAAAGCAGCCTCCCACAGGGCTCCCCTCACTGGCTCTCTGCTGAGCCCCCCTGAGCAGTTAGGGTGATGGTTCTTGGGAGTCCTAGGTGCCGGTCCTTCTCACTTCCTCCCTTCTTTCTACTTGGCTTAAGTCCTTGGCTACTCGCAAGTGGCCCCCAATCATGGGAGGGATGTGAGAAGAGAAGCTGCCAACCTTTTTCAGCTTCCAGATGCCTTTGAAAGTTGAAGAAAGTGGTGGTCCATATCCCTAGAAAAATGTGCACCAACTCGACCTGGTGTGTTTTTAGGGTGTTCCCAGCCCCCTGAAGCTTTCTCTTTGGCCACCATGGTTGTGTAGGTCTCTGGCTGCTGGGTTGGGAGACAGCCAAATCTCTCTGCCTGAATTGCTTCATCTTTAAAATAGGGTACCTCATCTCCTGGGGCAGTTGGGCGAAATTAAGTGGGGCAGGGTGGGCAGAGAGACTCAGCACTCAGCAAATGCCTGGCACAGGGTGTGCTCAATAAAAGACATCCATCGTCATCCCCATCGTCCCAGCCATCACCACCATCGTTGTCACTATCACCACCACCACCGTTATCCCCATCATCACCATCATCATCTCCATCATCACCGTCATCTCACCACCATCGTCATCCCCATCATCCCCATCACCCTGGTCTTCACCGTCTCATCACCATCATCAACACCAGTGTCCTCATCATCATCACCATCACCTCACCACCATCCTGTCCCTACTCCTCGGGGATTCAGGATATGGCAGGGCAGCTATAGGGAAAGTAACACTTGTACTTCTGCCAAGAAAAGCTTATGATGGTAGGCCACCATGTTCCTATATTTTATAAACAGTGCTTTTAAAAAAAGCAGATTAAATGTAGATTCAACTTTATAGAAGAATACAGAAAAAAACCTTTGCTTAATACAGTAGCCTTTTATATCTGAAGTGCACACAGGGTGTTTACATAGTTGTAACCAATATACATGGACAATTTTTTCACTGAAATTTTCTACAAGACCTTCATTTATTTTGCTGTGTCAATAGTACTCTTGTTGCTCTGCATCTGAGCCACTTCTAGTTTATCTGTTTGTGAAGAATTAAAAATATGCCTGCCCTAGGGCTCCATATCTGGATATGTTTTTATTTGTTTATTTTTTTTTTACTTTTTTTTTTCCCTTGGGAAAAAACCCCCAGGGATTGAACCTTGGACGTTGTACACAAGAAGCTGGTGCTCAACCACTGAGCCACATCGGCTCCCCTGAGTTGGTTTTTTCATTCGTTTTGCTTGTTATTTGTTTTAGATTTTTTAGGAGGCACTGGGAACTGAACCCGGGTCCTCCCATGTGAGCGGCAGGTGCTCAATGTTGAGCTACATCAGCTCCCTACGTTTTTCTTTAGGCCAAATTTTGGGTGTGCTTTCCTGGGGGTAAGGGTGAGAGTGTTTTGAGGGGCTCCCTTTGGGTGTTGGCCTGTACCTGTTTTCCCAACAGCTTCCAGACATCTAGTTGTTTTTGTTTTTAATAACTTTATTGAGATATAGTTCACATACCATAAAGTTCATCTTTTTAGAGCAAACAATTCAGATTTTTAGTATTTTTCACAAGGTTGTGCAGCCATCAGTGGTGCTTAATTTCAGAACATTTTCATCACCCCCCAAAGAAGCCCAGCCCTCATTAGCATTCACACATGCCCCCTTTCTCCCCTCTGCCCCTGACAACCATGATCTCTGTGCCTCATCGAGCTACCTATTGTGGGCATCTCACCTGCTTGGATCATGCAGTGTGTGTCTGTCTGTGTCTGGCTCCTTTCGCTTAGTAGGATGTGCTCGAGGCTCCTCCACGTTGTAGCATCCTCCAGAGCGTCATTCCTTTTCAGGGCTGAGTGATATTCCGCTGTGTGCATAGACCACATCTACTTTACCCATTCTTCCATTAACAGGTATTTGGGTTGTTTACATTTTTTGGCTAGTGTGGATAATGCGGTGGATATTTCCAGGAATCTAGTTATACCATATAAAATGTGTTTTGTTTTGTTTTTTTAGTTTTAGTAAATATGAAATAGCACTTCATGATTGTCTAAATTTGAACTTATTTACTCATCAGGCTCAACTCTGACACACATTTTCCTACTTGTGGCTTGAGGCAACATTGCTGCAGAGGCTTGCTATGTGCTTTGGGATTTGATTGAGCTCTGAGTAGAGCATCGGATATTTAACATAACTGTCATTTGTTGAAGATTCCCCCATTCAGGGTCTTTGATTTTTTAACTTAGTTTCACTGTTTTGGAGTGTATATTTTTCTCCCAGTTTTAAATAACTTGCCCAGCCTATCATTTAATGTATAATTCTAAATCTAAGGAAGTCTTCCTGCTAATGGTCAAGACAAGAAGATAACTTTTATTTTGATCTTAACTTTTATAGTTTTTTTTAAAAACTTTTCTCTAGATTAGTATTTTGTCAGTCCTGGATTTCATTGCCAAGTTGCTATTCATTGTAGTTTATTTTTCTGCATATTAATACCTGTATCAGCATCATAGAGATGATGGTTGATTTCTCATTTAAAAAATTCTTATCCATTTGAGGTAAGTTTCTGGATTCTCCATTTTGCCCCAGTGAGAACTGTTTAAACTTTAAGCCTGTCTGTACTATTTCAGTGATCTTTTAATAACTTAAAAAAACAAAACAAAACTTGCAGTGTAAATGGTCCTTTGGTTTTCTTTGATATTTTTGTTTGAATGCGAGTCATTTTAATCAGGTTTGGTGCCCCCTGGTGGTTGGCATTTTGATTGCCATGACAGGAAGTCCTCAGAGCCTGCAGGAGGGCCCTGTCTGTCCATGTGGCCTTCCTTCCTGGGACACACTGACCTGCTGTGGCTGCCTGCCTTTCTGGCTAACCGATGTGGGCCTGGGTAGGCTTCCGTGCCTGGCTTCCTCGTGGGGAGAGAGGGGCTTGGGCCAGGTAGTTTCCAAAACCTCCTCCAACTCTAGTTTCGTGCTCTCTTAGGGGTTTTAAAAAGGCCACGGGAAAAGCCACTTTGGAGAGTCCCTGCCTCTGGGTGGTGATGCACCCAGCACTCGCAGGGTGCGAGAGGAGGAGAAACCAGGTTTTGCTGAGGGAGGAGGCAGTGCCTGCCTGGAAAGATGGAGCCAGGTCCAAAGGGCCCCGTTCCCCAAGTCCCACTTGGCTGCAGCTTTTGGGGGGGAGCTGGCAAGACCTGGGGAGGCCATGCTCCTGCTTCGTCAAGGCCGGGCCCTGCAAGCTCTAAGGAAGTGGATGAGCCTGGCCTAGGGAGAGGGCCAAGCAGTGAGGTGAAGTGCACGGGGGCTGCAGGGTGGCTGGCGGGGCGTGGGGGTGACACTGGTCCTGTGCGCCTGGGCAGGAGGCGCTGTGGCTTCCAGCGCTCTTGGCTCTTGGGTGCTGCTATGGCGGGAACAGTGGGCCCATGGCTCTGGGGCCCCTTTCTCTGACCTGAAGTTCAGAGGTGGCATTGAGAGCCTCTTGGGGGACCAGCGTCCACTGCGGTGGCCCCTGTCTGGGCTGGCCTCTGGGAGCAGCCCTTTGGCCTCTTGGCCCAGGGGAGGGGACCCGGGGAATTGGTTCCTCCCAGGAATGAGGGAAGGAGGGGCCAGCTGCTGCCCCAAGGCAGGAGGATACCCGGCCCCAAGCCCACCTGACGGGAGCCCGACCTCGGCTGGGACCCTAGGCACAGCGTTTGGCAGTGGGCACAGGAGCCTGTGGGAGCTGGGATTGGGCATTCGCGGCAGGTAGGGGTGTGGGGGTGGGAGGGGTGATGGGGGCTGGAAGGGGGCACTGGGGCTGGGAGGAGGCAGGAGGGGCAGGTGGGGTGTGGGGGTGGGCGAGGGCCAGCGGGGGTGAGTGAGGCAAGTGGGGCTCTTTGCCCGCTCGGCCTCCACGCATTCCCTAACTCCCTCACCTTTTTTGGGTGCTTTCCTTGCTTTCCCTCGCAGGAACGGCCCTGTGGGGCTGCCCAGCAAAACCGAGGTGTGGGGGCCACAGCCGTCGTGGGCGAGGACCGTGAGCTGCGCAGGGGGAAGGCCCCGTGGAACCTCTGAGCAGCCTTGGCTCCGGTCAGGTCAGCCCTGGCCTGGCGCCTTCCCCCGCTGCGGCTGGGTGGTCTGAGCAGCCATTCTGCGTGGGGTGGAGGCGCCCTGGGGACACCTTGCCCTCCCGGGCACCCAGCGCCTCGGGGCTGGCCGGCCGCTGCCTGCTCTGGATGGGCAGAGCTGGGCTTTGGGTTGGCAGCCACACCTCCCTGTGGTCCAGTGGTCTAGAAGCTTCTCTCTCTCTCTCCTTAAGGTGAGAGAACTTGCGGCAGGGGCGCTGTGTCTTCAGTAATAATTTACTTAAATTACTTTTGCCAGAATTGCTCTTCGAGTTAAAAGGAAGGCCTCAGGACCGCAGGGAGTTGGCGTGGCGGAAGCTGCTGGGCTTCGGAAGGGAAGAGGCGCGGTCTGCGTGGGCAGGAGGGGCTGGGCTCGCCTAAGCCTAATCAGTGCTTCCTGTCCTTTTCTTTCACTTTGGACAACAAAGCACGTGAAAGGTGCCCAAGGAGCAGGCACGGAAGGAAGCTTCCAGAAGGCTGCCCTGGGTGGGTTCGTCCTGAGCGCTCACTGGGGCTCTGGTTTCAGCGGCCTGCAGGGCTCCCAGGAGAGCAGCCTACATGGGGGGCAGCGGGGATCCCCCTCCACGCCCCTCCAAGGTGCTTATACCCGGTTGAAGAGGAGGCTGAGGGAGCCCCTGCTGGGGGCAGCTGGAGGGGCACCCAGATGGCGGGGGCAGAGGAAGGGCAGTGGGATTGCTCAGCCCGAGCCCAGCAGACCGTCCCCCAAGGCCGGGTCAGCGTGACGCCGTGGTCCCCTCCCCGCGGCCCCCGCGCGGTGGCCGGGCCCCCGAGCCGGCGGCAGGCAGCCTGGCTGCTTCGGCTCCTTTCCATGCCCTGCAGGCCCCTGGGGGCCCGACCCTCCTCCCGCCTGGGCTCAGGAGGCTCCGCGGGGGGCTGGCCCCGGGCCCACAGGCTCGCAGACCCTCAGCTGAGACCCCTGGGAAGGCTGAGGAAATGCAGAACCTCCCGGAGGGGCCGGGGCGGGCGATGGCCCACAGGCCTCCAGAAAAGGCCCCTCTGATTTGATCTCACATCCGGCAGTTGGGACGGGCGCACAGAGTTATTTCTCTTTTTGCTGTAATTATTTATAAAACGAGGTTTCTATGACAACTGGCTTTTGGTAGACTCTTTGGATTGGCCGGTGGCCTCCTCATGGTTAGACAGGAAGCCAGGATGCCCCCCCCCCCGCCCCAAGACCCTGCGTGCCTGGGTCCTGGGGCCTCTTTGCCTCCCGCTGACCTCGTGGGCTGGGGACGGATGACCGACTCGGCGGAGCTGGCCGCCGCGCAGCCCATCCCTGCGCTCTGATGCCGGCTGGTCCCAGCAGCCATGGCTTCCCAGCTGAGCAGGCAGGTACCGCTGCCCCGGCGCCCCGCCCGGCGGCATGGGGGCTGCTGCGGGCAGGCTGTCTGTCTGGGGGGCACGTTCACGGTGGCTGGCTCGGTGGGCCCAGCTCGAACACCTGAGCCTGTCCGGACCGGCCTCCCCGCGAGCGCCTCTGGCCCCGGCTCGGTGGCCAAGGACAGTAGATGGTTAACTGGAGCCAGGAAGTAAGTCCTGCTGCGGGGGGCCTGCGTGGGCTGGCAGGAGCCGGCTTTGTGGGTGCTGGGAGGAGGCAGCCAGGCCCCCCGGGGTGGTAGCATCTGTTCTTTTCCATCTCGTACCTCCTCATGCATCCCCTTCCTCGTGCCAGCTGGGGCTGTCTGAGGGTCCCGCCTGCCCCAGCCCCCACGCCCCTGTGCCCTGGGTCCCTGGGCTGAGCAGGGGCTGGTCAATGGGCTGCTTGCAGGCCCTTCTGGTTCACGCCCTGCTCCCCACCAGAGAGCAAGGCGGGAGTCCAGGGTGACAGCAGCCTTCGAGGTCCTGCATCGGCCTGGCACCTGCTCATCCCCTGCCCAGTGGCCCCTTCCCCTCCCCTGGTTCTCTGGGCCTGGCCCCTGGTAGCTCTTGGTGGCTCTTGGGCCTCCCCTGGCCTGTTTTCTGGCTGCTCTCCCTCTGACCCGCCCCCTTGGCTGAGCTCCTAAGGCCTCTCGGACCCCTCTGCTGCCCCCAGACCGCCATGCTGCAGCTCCTGGGGGGCGGCTGTCCCAGCACTCACTCTGTCTGCTCCACTGTGGTGGGGTCGGAACACGAGTATCTGGGCGGGTGCCCGCGGGGCCTGACACTGGTGCTCTGGCTTGAGGCCGTGCTCGGAAGGGAGCATTCAGGGAGCTGTAGACCTGACAGCCGGCAGGTGGGCTCTGTCTCCCATCTGTGTTGGGCACAGGTGGGCACCTCGAGAGGACGTCACCTGTACCTGCTGCTGCCACCTTCTGCTTGTGTTATTTCGCTTTCACTGTGGTGTAGAGGAGGTGAGCCCAGGCCGAGTTTTAATTTTTGCACTGACGTTTCCCTGTCACAGTCGGAGATCCTGGCTGCACTCCTGGCTGGCCGCGGGCCGCAGGGCCGTGGCGGGTGCCCAGGGGGGTCTGGCCGCCACTGCCTCCCCAGCCCGGCCCTCGGGCCTTGCTGCACCAGGGCCACCCCTGCCTTGGGAGGCTGAGGCTCGGGCCGGGCGGCGGCTGACACTCATCTAGGCCAGGCCAGCAGGTGCTGCCGCCTGTGTGTGGGGCCCGCCCCGGGCTCAGCCTCGACCTCGGGGGCCCGAGGAGCAAGAGGACATGGCCGGCCCCCACGCTGGCCACTGGGCCCCCAGCCTTGAGGCCCTCCCGGCCTGTGCGGCGCCCTCGCCCTTGGCATCGTACCCTGCCCCGCTGGCTCGGGGCTGCCCCTCCAGTAATGGATCGTAGCCTTCCCAGACCCAGAGAGCAGGGTCAGCTCTGGTGACAAGTGCTGACCCGTTCCAGGGACAGGGCCGTGATTTGACGAGGCCGTCTCGGAGGCTGCGCTGAAGAGCGGTGCCCCAAGAGGAACATTGGAGGACTTTCAAGTGAGCTTTAGAGGAGTTGTCGGTTTTTAGAAAAATTGCAGGAAGTACAGAGTTCTAATAGGTACCTCCATAGAGTTTGCCCTGTCAATATTATTTTGTATTAGTGTAGTGCATTAATTGATGAGCCAATATATTTATTGTTATGCTAACTAAAGTCCGTAGCTTACATTAGGATTCACTCTTTGTGTTATATGGTACTACGGGATTGAAAATATTTTTTATAGTGGTCACATATATACAACATAAAATTTCCCAATTGAACCATGTTCAAATATATGATCCAGTGACATTATATTTACAATGCTGTGCTACTGTCACCACCGTCCATTTCCAAAGCCTCGGAGGATTTTGTGTTTAACTTTATATTTTGAAATACTTCCAAACTTATAGGACAGTTAAAAAATAATACAGACCCATACAGAGAATGCCATCATACCTCTCTCCCCCAGATACTCAACTCCATCAATTTAAATAGCATCTTGCCACATTTGCTGCATCATTCATTTATCCATCTATCTACTCATCTCTCTATCCATCTATCCATCCATCTATCCGTCTGTTTGGCAATCCCCTTTCTGACCCCTCGAGGGTAGGTTGTACACGTGCTCCTTGAGCACTTCTGCCAGGTATACTCCCTGAGAACAAGGATATTCCCTTATAACCACCCCAGGTGCAGTTACCAAGTTCAAGAACTTGAACATTGACCTGGAGCTTACAGTCCATTCTAGAGTCTTTTCATGTGTCACAATAAGGTCCCTCTGCGCATTTCTCCTCCCTTGTTGTAACAGGGTATTACTGATACATTTGACTGTCATTGTCCTTATAGTTGCTCTTTTTTGTTGTTGTTGTGGGAACACATGTACAACATAAACTTTTCATCTCTGCCCCTCTCCCAGGCACAGCATGCAGTGGGATTCGTCGCCTTCCCAGTACCTTCCATTATGAAACCTTTCCGATCTCCCAAACAGAAAACCCTACACTCGTTTTGCATTAACTCCCGGTTGCCCAGGCCCCTACCAGCCTGTCCTTCAGTTTCTGTCTCCGTGAGCTGGCGTGTTCTGATATTTTCTTTGTAGTTGCCATGGGGCTTAAATTTAACATCCTGACTATCCAGACCCCTTTGCTTTGATACCAACATAACTTCAATAGCATGCACACACCAGTTCCCACACCCTTCCATCCCCCGCCTTGTGTAGTTCTTACCCCAGATTACGTTTCTGCATGGGGAGTACAAAACCACTGATTTCTCAGTACATTTCAAGTGCTTTTAGACCCTGTAGGAAGTAAAAGTAGAGTTATAAACCAAAACTACGATGGAACTGGTGTTTATATTTACCCACGTCATTACCTCTTGCAGGATTTTTAGAGATATTATATTTACTTAAGCACATCGACATACTTCAAAGGCCGAAAGGCCCACAACACTTTAGAGGAAACTTTCCCTTCTCAATTTCTTGCCCTAGTCCTTTCTCCAGGGTGGAAGGAAACTTCTAGTTTCCTGCTTCCTGGAGGTCCACAGCAGGCCCCCTGCCGTTCCATGCCTTGTTTGTTTTCACCCAGCAGTGTACCACGGCGAGTGTTTCACCTTGGGAAGAGCTTCCTCCTCCTTAAAGGCTGCGCCGTCTTCCTTCGTGTTGATAGATCTTCCCTTAACTGGTCCCCAACGGTGGGCGTTTAGGAGACGCCCAGGCCCTGGCGTTAGAAGCCGCGTGGCGGTGAATGACTGTACGTCCTCCCTTTAAGCATGGCTAGAAACATCTGTGGAATCGACCCCCACACGTGCAGCTGCTGGTCAGACCACACACGTGCACCTGGAAGTGTGATGGACAATGCCACCCCTTAGAAGCGTGTATCGCTTTATGCCCCCCTTAGACGAATCCCTTTGTCTTCACCAAGTACAGTAAGATATTGCTGGAACGACCTGAAGCTGGGGGGCCTGGGAACAGCAGTGGTCAGGGCACCTGCAGCCTGGAGCTCCCACAGCTGCCATGGTAGCTGAGGCAGGGAAGATTCCGGATCGAGGAGAATTTCCAGGGCTTCCCTAGGGGTCGAGTCTTTCTCCTGGAGGCTGTAAGCGAGGGGCACGACTGGACTCTTCTAAGAGGACCTCCTGAGGCAGTGAGGGAAGCAGCGGGTTTGGGGTCAAGGAGGCCCCCAGGACCGGGCGGCTCCCTGCATGCAGCTCTCCCAGGCTCCCACCCTCCCAGGATGGGCTCCCACGCCTTCCCCAGCTGGGCGAGACCTTGTTGGACAAGCTCCTGACAAGCTCGGCCTGACCCTCCAGCCCGTCCCTCGCGTCACCCCCTACGGGCCGTGGACCAGCTTGCTTCCTGTTTCCAGAGCTCCCCGAGCTTCTCCTGGTCCACGGGCCTTCTTTGGAACACACCCCAGCCGTGGCTTAGCCTCAGGACTTGGCCGGGTACCTTCTTCCTCTGGGAGCGCCCCCGGGTCCACGTGGGGGTGGCACTTGCTCCGTGTCATTAGAGCCCCAGGGGACACTGGTTCAGGATGGTAGGAGCCCGGTGACGCTGGCTCCCAGCAGCTGGGAGAGCAAAGGGCCCGGGCTGTGGGGGACACACTGACATTCCAGACACGGAGCCAGGAGGCTGTGGCCACTGCATGGGCACGAGGGTAGGGAAGGCCGAGGGTGGGAGGCGGTGCCGCGTGGCTCTTGGGCCTGGCAGGAAAGGTGGCCGAGCAGCCGGCCGAGAATGCTGGGGGCCGTGCAGGGGAGTGTCATCAGTGGCCGACTTTTGCCTTTTCCTGAAGTTTCTGGGATGGGAGGGGGATGGGAAGAAGCACAGGGTTGGCGTGGGCAGAGGGTGGAGGGAGGCGGGAGGTCCCACAGGTCAGACTGAGGCTGCAGACAGAGCCCCCAATGGGGCTTGGGCCCAGGGCTGGTCCTGGCCACCCCAGCCAGCCTGCGTGGCGTTGACCACATTTCATTTAGTGTCTGCTGTTCACATACTGGGAGGTTTCACCTTAAAATCTGGATCCCCAGCTGCGGCCCACTAGCCGGCACATGTGTCCAGCCTCCCGGGCCTGACCAGGACACTGGCGGCTGGTGCCAGTTGGCATCGTGCTTGCTCTGCTGCGTTTCCTTTCCTTTTTCTCAAAAGCGAAACACGTCTTGTGCCCCTGTCTATAAAAAATGGGAAAATATGGGCTTGGATGAGGGGCCCCGCGCTCTTCTGGCTCCCTCCGGCCCCACCCGCCTGCCGCCCGGAAGAGGCCGGCGCTTTCCGGCCCTGGCCTGGGTCAGGATGCTGAGGCTTGACCCGGCCGTGGGGGAGGGGTGCTGTGCTGGGGAATGAGCTGATGAGGGGGCCGAGGGGCTGCGGGTGGGCCCCGGGGAGGGAAGGGGGGAGGATGATGGCAGCTTGGCAGGGGTGAGGGGAAGGAAGGAATGCAAGGCAGGGCCCCCGTGACTCCGCTGGCCCGGGGGGGTGGGGGCCTGACCTGGGGGCAGAGGGAGGGGGCGAGCGAGTGGGGCTTTGGCCCCCGTGCCTTTGAGGCGCCAGCAGGGCACTTGGCCGCAATCAGCTCCTTTGGGGAGAGGCCCGTGCGGGACCAGGGGCCAGGGGGATGGTCCTCGGTGCCGGTGCCGGCCCGGGTGCGGAGGGTGGGTGACCAGGCCGGGTGGGGTCGGCCAGCCCTCCAGGCAGCGGCAGGGCGGGAGGGCAGGCAGTCTGCGCCTGCTCTTCACTCCTACCTGAGTGGCGCCACGTGCCGGGGTCCCGGGGGCAGCGGGGTGTCGATGGTGCCGGGTCTCCAGGGTGGGCACCAGCCCCTCACTTTAACCCCCCTTGCCTGGTCCCACACTGCCCCTCCCCCGCCTTGGTGGCCCTGGTGGGCATGGCCCCACCCCCCAGGTGGGCAGAGTGAGCCTCGTGGGGGGGTGTCTCCGGGCCACCCCACGGCAGGCTCAGGTGCTCCCAGAAAGGCTGGCACCGACCGGGAATCCTCGGGTCGGTGCCCACGATGCCAGCCCTGTGCAGGGCGGGTGGGTGCGGGGAGATGTATGCAGGGGGAGCCCCTCATCAAGCTCAAGGCCAAAGTGAGGAAACCACCGGAAAGGGGGGCAGGACGTTGGTCCAGAGCTTTGCTCTTTGAATTGGCCTCTTCTTAACTCCAGCTTTAAAAAAAGGTAATTGTGTAAGCTCTCCCTTGCAAAACAGTCAGCGTGTCCACACTGCCCACTGCCCGTAAAGCACCAGATGAAGCTTCCGCTGTAATGGTCCTCCTGCCCCGAGGCTGCCACCCAGCTCCTAGCCAGGCCGGTCCGCAGGGTGAGAGGCAGCTCGGCCGGTTGGGCTGTCGAGGGGAGGGGCAGCGTGTGGGCAAGTGAGGCAGATGCAGGTGGTGGCCAGGCGCCCGAGAATCCGAGAATCCGGGCTTCTGGCTCCTTCCGAGAACCTGCTGCCTTCTTGCAGGAGTTGGCTGAATTCCAGCTGCAGGGGGAAGCACTCCTGTCACACTGCTGCGGCCAGGCAGGATCTCCTGGCAGGTCACCCAGACCTTCCCAGTGTCACATGACCCGGCTTTGTAGGAGAAACGAGGAGATAGCTGGTCTGACTTGCTCACCTCCGAGCTGTTATGAGGAGAGGCTGGTGTGGAACACAGCAATCCAATCACGTCTAAAACAGATCCTTGCAGAAAATGCTAGAAGGAAGTGTGCGAAAATACTAGCAGTAGTAGGTTGGGGGGGTGGGGAGGGTGGGTTCATAGGTGACATTTTCTTATTTTCTAAAGTTTCCAACAGTCTATTACATATATAATAAAAAAATGATTTAACAGGGAAAAAAATAAAGGAGAGGTTAGGAAATGCCAGCTCTGGCAGCTGCGGGGCTCAGCAGCCCCACGGGTGGGTGCCCACGGGGTGGTCCCTCCCGGTCGGCGAGCGCAGGGGCTGCTGGGCAGGCAGAACCGTGGGCAGGTGCCTGTTGTGGTGGCCTGCTCTCCAGCCTGGGGCCGGTGGAGGCAGGCGCTGTTGTCTGCCTTCTGGAAAAGCACCAGGCGGGCTGGGGCGCCCACCAGCGGAGGGCGAGGCTGACTGCCTGGGATTCCACGCATTCCACTGCGCTCCCACCTGCTAGCAGCCGGGAGGAGGACAAGCCTCTCCTCTTTGTTCCCCCTGACCTCTCTGGAGGGCTCCCCGTGCCAGGGACTGGCTGGCGGAGAGCATGTCCACCCCCGCCGGCCAAGGGACCCCCGGGTCCTGACGCTGCCACCATGCTCCCACTTCTCAGAACAGCCATGTGGCACGTGCCCGACTCCCGGGGACCCCTGTGGGAGGAGTGGTCCTGGAGTTCACTCGTACGCCCTCTCGGGGTCGCAGTCTGGGTCCTTGTGCCCATCGGTCCGGCAGGTAGATGGTGCACCTGGCAGGTGCTGGTCTGGGAGGTGGAACCGTCCTGCTCGGCTTTGCTGAAGGCCCTCACTGTCACCTCTTCCCAGCCAGGGATGCGCCTCGTCTCAGGCCAGGCCGGGCGCCTGAGCTCCAGCAGGGGAGGGCGAACCCCAGGGCCCCTGCCCTGGCCGGTCACCGTAGCTCCTGCCCCGGCGGACTCACCACTGGGGAAGCGCCTGAGCATGCGGGGAGTTCTTCCCCGTTCCAGGGGCCGCCACGCCCTCGGGAGGAGCCTCCACTTTCCCAGGGTTGCCCCTACTCACCGAGGCCGCTTCCCCTCTCTCCCCTGCCCAGGATCATGCGGCCGGATGACGCCAACGTGGCCGGCAACGTCCATGGAGGAACCATCCTGAAGATGATCGAGGAGGCGGGGGCCATCATCAGCACCCGGCACTGTAACAGCCAGAACGGGGTGAGTGTCGGGGTCGGGCCCCGAGCTGGGATCATGGAAGATTCCGGATGCCCGAGGCCTGGAGCCTCCCCTTCCCTTGCTGCTGGGCCTTGGGGCTCCAGACAGACGCCCTTGAACTGGCTCTTGGTTTTGGCCGCAGCGGGGAGGGGTAGGGAGCCCTGTCCCCCTCAGGGCCGTGGCTTGAGGCCTCAGTGGCCTTGGCTCTGGTCAGATGTGCCCCACACCGGTGTGGGCTGGCCGCTTCTCAGGATGCATTGGGCAGACACGTGGGTGTCGCCTGGCCCTGGGCCTCCTCCCGCCTCGGCCTGGACCCAGGGGTGGCCACAGGAAGTGTGCTCTCCTTCTGCGGCTTCCTTGGCTGTGGCGGCCTCCAGGCTCCCAGCATGACCGTGACCTCTGTCCGCCTGCCGTGGAGTCCGGTGGGAGGTGGCCCTGTGGCCTTGCCGCGAGCACTTGGCCTGTCCCCTGCTGGCCTCTAGCCTGTGGGTTTAGGTTCTCCAGGGGCACTGCTGGTGAGAGGGAAGCCAGCCCTGGGGCTGGGAAGGCCGCCGTGATGCTGCCGCAGCCGCTGCCACCCTGTGGCCCCCGCAGCGCCGGACCCTTCCGGGCCCGGGTTCCCTTGCCAGCCGAGCTGCCTGCTGGGCAGGGAGAAAGAGGCTCGGGCCCCGCTTGAGTGCCGTGTGCATGTGTGTGCTTGCGTGGGGGGCCCCTAGTCAGGTAGGCGTGGTCCTGTGCTCAGGGACCTCGCTGTGGGGGCACGGCCAGAGGGACCCCAGACGAGGACCCCGGGGAGTGGCCATTAATTCTGACCACACCATGCCAGCGGGATGGAGGGCAGGCATTTGTGCCCAGCCGTGAGTGGAGAGCAGCGTTTCTTCCAGGGAGAAGCAGCAGGCTGTGTGTGTGCGCGTGCACCTGCCATGGCAAGAGTGTGTGCGGGCGGGCGTGGGCGGGACCGCCCGCCCCAGGGTGCAAACCCTGCCGCACTCGGTGCACCCTCTGGTGGCCGGGGGAGGGAGGGCTGGCGAGCAGGTGTCCAGGGAGGCTGCCTGAGAGCTGCGAAGGAAAGGCTGGGCCTGGGGAGGGGGACTCGGGGCCGAGCAGGTGAGGGTGCCCTCCACGGCCCTGCAAGTGCCCACTGCCATCCTGCGGTCCCTGGGTGGGCTTCTCGCCCCAGCCCTAAGAGGCTGGAGTGACTGAGGCCAGCTTCCTGCCCAAGGCCCCGAGGCAGGCAAGAGGCAGGCACGTGGCCCGCTGGGCCCTGACTCCAGGCCTGGGGACAGCCGTCCAGGCCCAGGGAGGCCGGCAGGCACCCCACCTGTGGCTTTAGTACCACGATGGCGCCACGGTCCAACCTCCTGCCAGCGCCTCTTGGCCAACTCCGCCCGACGCTCCATTGGCCTCCTGCATATGAGGTGCCCAGAAAGAAGCCTCGATCTCATCCCCAGACCCGCTTCTCTCGCCCCCTGCATGCTCTGGCAGCAAACCCCGTTGGATCCACCTTCCCTTCTTACCCAGATCTGACTCCTGTTCCCCAGCCCCCATGGCCCGCACCCTGGGGACCCCGCTGGCCCTTGCCCCCTTGCTCTGATCTCCAGCAGTGGCCCCAGAGACCCTTTAAAGACAGAGTTGGATCCCCCCTCCACTGCTGACCCCCCAGGGGCTGCTGCCTCAACACACAGCCCCGCCCACCTTGCCGTACCCCCAGCTCTCGGCCTTCACCTCTGACCTCTCCTCTGACCTCTGACTCTCCTCACCCTCTGGCCACACTGACCTCCTTGCTGCTTTTTGAACTTGCCAGCGCACCCCTGCCTCAGGGCCTTTGCACTGGCCGTTCTCGTGGCCTGGGAAGCTGTTCCCCCCGATAGCGGCCGCTCCTGCCTCTCCTCCTTCAAGTCCCTGCTCTACGGGACCCCCGATGCCCAGCCCCCCGTTGCCCTACAGCATGGACACGTACAGGCGCTTCTTTGTGGTCTGCTTCCCCCTCTAGAGGGGAGCGCCACGAGGGCAGGGCGCTTCGGCCCGTTTCGGCCGCTCTGGGTGCCCAGCGTCTGGGTGGACGCTGCCCGTCAGCATAGGTCGAGCTCCTGGAGTGTGGATGTGGGGGCCCCGCCCCTCCCAGCGCCCTTCCTCCTCTAGTTGCGTCTTTCCGCGTCTTTGGGGAGAGCTGCTGTTCTTAGCTCACTTGATGGGGACGCCAGGCCCCGGAGAGCTACACGGCTTTCCACAGGTCACCCCAGCTGGACCCTCCAAGCTGCTGTCAGCAGCAGGGGCGTGGGGAGGGCGTGGGGGTGGGGCAGGCGAGGCGCTGCCTGGGCGCTCCCCGCGTGCCCGCCGCTGCCCCCACGCCTCCGGCTCGTCAGCTCCTCCAGTCCCCGCGTGGCTGTGAGAGGGGCAGCTGCCGTCCCACTCGGGGCACTTCTGAGCGCCTGACACGCATTGCCCCTTGGCCTCACAGCCATCTGTGGGCGCCACCCGTTATCTGTATTTTACAGACAGAGAAACTGAGGCTCAGGGAGGTTAACCCCATCTGGTGTCCCAGAGCTCCTGAGTGGCCCAGCTGGGAATTGAACCCGGGGCCCAGACTGCTCCTTAGGGACGGCTTTGAGCTGCCGTCCCGGCTCGAAGCCCCGTGGCCGCTCAGAGTCCAATCCCACGCCACGGTCCAGTCCCCACCACTCCACCCTGTGGAGTGCAGGAGAGGGCGCTTCCAGGGCAGGTGCTAAGAAGCTGTGCTACCCGCCAGCCGGGGGGCCGCGCCTGCCTCCACAGGCCCCAGAAGCAGGAGGCCAGGGCCCCCAGGCCAGAGGAGCCGAGCGCCTCTCCCCGAATACAGGTAGCATTCGCGCCATGCCCTGAGTCTCCAGGCCCCATCAGGCCTTCTGGGGTGGCTGCGCCGGGCCAGCTCTCTGCTGGGTCCTGGGGAGCAGTGGGGTGCTGGTCGCTTTGGGCTAGGGCCTGGGGCCGGCGTGTGCCGTGAGCACCAGCCAGGCGGGCAAGGGCCCCGCCTCGGGCTCCTCTCCTGTGGAGAGGACGGAACTTCCCTCCCAGGTTGTGTGGTAGCGAGCGAGACGCACCCAGCGGGTCTCCAAGTTGCTGCCCAGTGGCTGGTAGTTCCCGCCCGGGCTTCAGGGGACCAAGCGTGAGGTTCGCGGTCAGCCAGGGCGAGGGCCGCCGGCCTGGGCAGAGCAGCCCTGAGCCGTCCTGCAGCGTCCCTGGGCCAGGCTGGCGTCTCAGCGCTGTGCTCCAGGCTTCTGGACAGTCCTGGGGGAGCACCCCACAGGGACAGCACAGAGAAGAGCTCTGTCACCCCGTTAGTGCTCTGGATTGTGGTAGGAGACCCAAGTGGCCAGCAGCACCGAGTGTGTGGACCGGACAGCGAGAGGGTTCGGCTCGGCCCTGCTGACCTCCGCCACGTCTCCCGCCAACCCCCACCACGTCTCCCACTGACCCCCCACTGCGTCTCCCACTGACCCCCGCCACGTCTCCCGCTGACCCCCGCCGCGTCTCCCGCCAACCCCCACCGCGTCTCCCGCCAACCTCCCCCCCGCGTTTCCTGCCGACTCCCACGGTGTCTCTTGCTGACCGCCCCTGTGTCTCCTGCCATCCAGCGCAGCTGCTCCCCTGCAGGTCCTCAGCCCGCCCTCGCCTCTGCCCGGCTGCTGCACGGACCTCTTCCCGATGACCCTTCTTCTCACTTGTGTCTCTGCTGCACTGTCACATCGTTGGCGAGCTGTCCCTCCAGCCCTGCCCACCCCTCCTCACCTTCTTCCTCCAGAGCACGTGACACGGTGCAGCTTGCCCCGCAGCCCCGGAACCTGCGCCTCTGAGGGCAGGTGCTCCCTCAGTCTCCCCAGAATCTGCAGCTCAGAGAGTGTGGGCGAAGGGGTTCCTCTGTAGCCCAGCAAAGGCTCAGCACAGGTGAAGAAGGCTCAGGTGTGTGGGCAGGTGTAAAGGGAGTTGCCAAGCCGTGGGTCTTGTGCCACTGCCATTAAGAATAGAAAGCAGGGCTGTGTCTGTGGTCCGCGTGCGGCAGATCCGCCCCAGCATTTGTCACCCGCCTGGTGCTCCTCTTCACTGCCCTTGGGTAATTGCAGGCAGCGCGGGTAGACGCAGGGCCTGCCTCGCCGTTGCTGTTCCAGCTTCCTGCCAGCGGGTGGCGCCAGAGGCCTGTGCATTCACTCGGGGATGGAAAACACCCTGAGCGGCTGGAGCGCCCGCGGGACGCACCGTGTATGTGTGTGTTGTGTACGTGCATGTGTGAGTTAATGTGTAGCAAGCCCATGCTTGTGTGGTTTCCAGAGCTGGAAACCACGCATGTCTGGAAACCACACGTGGCCTTTGCCCACTTGTTCCGGATCTCTACCCAGTCCCGCCGCCTGCCTTGCTGAGACCAGCCTCTGGGACTTTTCTAGCAGCTGACATGGTCACGTGCCCCCCGAGCCTGTGCGCTCAGTACTCCCTGGGAGCTGGGGCAAGGGCAGGTTCCCCGGCGGAACTCAGAGCCAGGTCTGTGGATTTGGGGTGGACCCAGGAATTTGCCTGACACGTGCCAGGTGAGCTCTCACACGGGTGGGAGAGCCGTGGGTTGATGCCACAGGTGGCAGCAGGTGGAAGGAGCGCAGGTGCTCCAGGGCTTGGGTGGACGTTACCTCTTAGCTGTGTGGCTTGGGCAATGTGGCTAATATCGCTAAACATCAGTTTCCCCTTTTATAAAAAGGGAGAGTGGATTCCAGAGCTGGCCTGGGGCCAGACGAGCAGGTTGTGAATGTGAGCCCCCTCGCCCCACGCTGCCATTGTCGCTCTTCACCCCCACCCCAGGGGCAGCCAGGGGTGCCTCGGCCCCTTGATGCACAATTTCCTTAAATACACGATTGACATCTGGTAAAAATCCTAAAAGAGCTGCCTGCTGTTTGGAAAATGTAGTGCCACATTCCCACTGCTCAAACACAAGGCCCCGTTTTTTGGTCATTGAAGCAGCAAGATTACAAATAAATGGATTCTTTGTGCCGCGGCGGATCCTTCTGGAAGGTGCCAGAGGCCGTGCCCATCACTGTTCCCTCCTGAAAAGTGCTTTGGTGATGCTCCTCCAAGTACCTGCCCTGACTCCTGCAGCAGCCCCAGTACAGACAGTGACAGCGCGCGAGGGGCCGTCGCAGAGTCCTCCCTAACAGACACAACTGGGGTTGGCCCAGATCTCTAAGAACCATCACGGAGTCATTTATAACAAGAATAACTGGGTTGACTCAAATCTCTGACAACAGAAGAACATTCCATTCTTTTAGGCCATTAAAAATATTTGTGCAATGTGGTGTCCTGAACAAGAAATCTTGAAAAGTATCATGGAAAAGAATAAGGATGGCCTGCATGTACTGATAGAGGAGGTCAAAGAGAAAAACAAGGTGTGTCGCCCCTGGAGACCCCCTGTGGGGTTTCCGCTTGGTGGGCACCGTCTCACGTTGCTGATGACGCCTGTTACCGGGGGTCCCGGGTGGCCGGGGAGGAGGTGAGAGGCCCGCCTCCACCACCCTTTCGTTCCTTTGTAATTATGAATCGTGAAAACAGGTTGCCTATTTGGAGGTGAAATAAAATTTAGATAAAAATAAAAATAGTGATTGCATGGAGCTCATCATAACATGGGCAGATTCTCTTTCCTCATATTGGATGAAAAAAGCAGAATGTGAAAGTAATTAGTTTTTGCATGACTATAAAAGTCTCAAACAGCAAAGCCAGGAGCCAGGCAAAAAAGCAAGCAAACCAACCCTCAAAACCCCTATTTTTAGGGGAAAAGCCTGGAAAAGAAGGTCCCCAAATAGAAACAGTGGTTAACTTTGGATGAGAGCAGTGATTTTTCCTCTTCTTTCTACTTTTCTGTTTTTCTCGAATTTTCCATAATGAGCATTCCGAACCCCACCCCCCCATTTTATTGTGCAACTAATGTGTGTTCATGGTCGGAAAGTCAGAAAACAGCCTCTGGTAATCCCACCACCGGAGAAGCACCGCGAGCTTCTGTGTGCAATGTCCTGTCTTGGCGTGTCAGTAAACTGTGTTGCTTTCACTCCGCGAGGAGCGTGTCCGGGGCGGGGCGGTGGGCTGGGGGCAGCGGCCTGACCCACCTCTGTGTCGGCAGGAGCGCTGCGTGGCTGCCCTGGCCCGGGTCGAGCGCACCGACTTCCTGTCGCCCATGTGCATCGGCGAGGTGGCGCACGTCAGCGCGGTCATCACCTACACCTCCAAGCACTCCGTGGAAGTCCAGGTCAACGTCATGTCCGAGAACATCCTCACAGGTGAGCCCCGGGCTTTGCGCCAAGGCCCCGGGGTGGGGTGGGGGCGCCCCGGGGCTGCGCCCGCGCTGCCAGTCCAGGCCCTCGCCACGCGCCAGCTCCTTGCGTTCCACCCGGCGGGGCGCCCCTTCGTCCTGGCCGTGCAGCCCACGCCGCGCCCATGGCCGAGCCGCCTCAGACCCTGGCGTCCAGCCCCGCCCTGAGTGCAGGGGTCTGGGATGGGTGGGGGGCCCATGGCCAGCTCGGCCCTTGGCAGGGCGTAGGGGTGGGGGCAGGGAGCACATAACAGCCCCGTGGGCCCTCTGCTGTGCCCCCCGCTCTGCTGGCCCTTTCTGTGCCCAGCGGAGGGGCCGTCCCTGTGGGCGCTGCCCTGTCCCCTAGGGCCTGCCCCGGGCCCTCTGCCCTGCTTCCCGGGCCTGGTGAGCCAGGCTGAGATCTGAGTTGTCTGGGCGAACCTTTGACTCCAATTTGATCTGAATATTCCCTTTCTTGGCTTGGTAACCATGGCAACCCCTTTTTTTTCCCTCGTCTTCCCACTCCTGCGGCAGGAGAGCGCGGCGACAGCTCCAGCCCGCACGCAGGCTTCTTTTTATAACCAGGCTGAAGGGCGGGAGGAGGCCTGGTCCTCGGCCCGGCCCCCCTGCCGCCCGAGCCCCGGCCCTCGCCGCCCTCCCACGCCGGGCTGGGCCGCTTCTGGAGGCGAGGTGCTGGCCGGCCGCCTTGTCTCTGTTCCCCTGTTCCTGAGCACATGGCTGCCCTGCCAAGGTGGCGCTGGCTCCTGAGTGTTGACGGGCTCGCATCCCCTTCCCCATCGGTCCATCTGGATCGTTCCGATGGCTTCCACAGGGGTGAGGACCAGAACTGGGCACGTCAGCCCAGCTCCGGGACCTACGGGACGGGACACTCGAGGACGCAGCACACCTGCCTCGCTCAGGACCTGAAGCTCTGCGCGTGCAGGCGGCTGGGGACCCCTGGCCCGCCGTGGGGGCGATGGCCCACGGCTGGGAAAGGGCTTGGTGCAGCAGGGGTCCCAGGGCAGGCCCAGCCCCCTCTCTCCTGGGCCATGCTGGGGGCCGAGCCTCAGCCCGGGAGAAGAGGTGGCGTGGGGCAGCACTGGTACCACACGGCACTTCCCCTCCAGCCAGCGGCCCTGCTTACGTCCTCGCAGTGCTCCCCTTACCGGAGCTCTCCCCTCACCCGCACTCCAGCTCTTCCTTGTTGTTGTCCAGGTCAGGGTGTCACTGACTGCGAGGACGGGGCGGCGGGCCTGCTCACAGAGGCCTGTGTGGGAGCCCCCTTTCCGATGTGTGAGAAGCCACGGCCCGAGGAGGAGCCCCGGGAGCCGACGCCTGTGCCGTCTGGGAATGGGGGTGAAAGGCCAAGGAGAGAGCGTCAACGTGAAATCGCACATCGCTCTCTGTCCTGGCCGACGTGGACTCGTGGCCTGCGCGTCTGTCAGGCGCTTGAGGAAATGGGAGGGAGAGGAGGCAGCTGGGTCCAATGCCGATTTGGGGTGCCTGCTTCTCGGGGCAAAGGGGCGGCAGGTGGTTGCCTCCTCAGCCAGTCACGGGGCCTGGGCTGCCCTTGGGGAGTGCGCGCTCTCAGGCTGTTGTGCTCCCCGCCCTGCAGGGACGCCACCCCCTAACCCAGGGCCTCCCTCCGTCGGCTTCCGGAAGCTTTCGGGCCCCTTCCCACCCGAGTTTTCTCCTTGGAGGCACCGCAGCAGCCCCCGGCATCTCCGAGCTTGTGGGCTCTTTCGTCTAGGCTCTGGCGCACCCCCTTGGCTGGGACCCTCCAGTCTGCCCCAACCTGCCCAGGGCCCAGCAATCCCCGTTCCACCCCTGACCTCTCCCCCTCGCCACCTCCTCTGGGAAGCCTTCCTGGGCTTGACCGTGCTCTGCCCTTGGCGTGCCCGACTCGGATGTGTGGGTTCCCGTCTGCCCAAGAACAGCGGGCTCCACCAGGGGCTTTCGGGTGTCACTGCTGGGGCAGTGCTTCTGGCACCAAGTGGCTGGAGGCCAGGGGTGCTGCTGACCCCTGCCGTGCCTGGATGGCCCCACCCCAGAGGCCCGCCCAGGACGACGGGCCCGAGGGACAGGGTGGTGTCTCCCTGTTCCTGGCAGGGTCTCTGGCTCGCGGTAGCCCGGGGACGGGTGACTGGGGAGGGGGGTGAATGGTGACGGCGTGGAGGCGTGCTGAGGAGGGCGCCGGGGGGCTGTGGGCTTCTCTCAGGGTTTGGGCCGAGTGATGGGGTCCGGCTCGTGTTTGTCACTTGAAGGCTGAGGACAGGCAGCGGGCACAGGCCTCGTCAGGCGAAGTGCGCGAGGGGGTGCGGGCAGGGTGCCTCCCCACCCCCTGGAGGACACCCACTGGGGCCGGAGCATCCCTGGAAGGAGACAACGGGGCAGGCTCGGAGAGCGCTCGCGGCAGGCCCAGCACCCCCAGATCCCGGGACCCCGGGACCCCAGCCCCAGGCCTATCACGGGCAGCGAGCGGCTCACCAGAGGGGTCTCCGCGGCCCAGCGAGCCTGGGAGCCCCGGGCTGCTCTCCACCAGCTCCAGAGCCCCTGCCCAGGGCCCCGGTGCACGCACATCTGCTGTTCCCGTCCCTCCATCTGTCCTGCCGCCCCCTGCTCCCTCACTGGCCCTCTTGGCACGTTCGGATCTGCGCGAGCGCCTCTCTGAGCCTCGCGTCTCTTGTCCCTGCTCTCGCCCTCCCCGCTGCCTGCCCTCTTACTCCATGACGCTGGCCTGTCCGCCCCTGTGTGGTCACTGGGAGAGCCCTCCCGGGCAGGCCTGGCCCCAAGGAGGGAGCTGGTGCCCCGCGGGCCCTTGGGGAAGCGCGGACGGAGAGGGAGGCCCCGGGAGACGGGAGACGAGGACCGACAGGGCGGGCGACACCCAGGGCCTGCGTGCGGCATGCCTGCGTGCGGCTGGTGGCAAGGGGCTTCCCGCGGGGGATGGGAGGCAGCAGCGAGCGCGCACCCGGGCAGGCTCCCAGCCCGTGTTTGCCTCAGCGACAGCGCATTCGTCTCCTGCAGCTGTCAAAATATTAGCTAACTGGGACGGATCGCTGTGAATCGCTCCAGAAAATAGCTGGTAGCGTTTAAGATTTTAAAATAGATGTTTTTAAGGCTGCACTTGTCTTTTGATGGTTTTATTAAGTGATGGAGGAAGCACAATTAGCGTGTTTTGCCTCATCTGCTCCATGTTGTTCATCTGGGCCTAGGAGAGGGCCACTCGGGGTTGCCATGGAAACCAGTGTGTCAGGATGTGGCAAACAGGAACTCTTTATTCCCTGAAGCAGGTTGTCAGATCCACTCTCAGCCGAGACACAGTGAAAATCCTTTTCTGTCCGAAGTGCTTATCGCCCCCAAGCTCAGAGAACCCGCTGTCCTGCCGGCGCGGTGGGCGAGCGCTGCTCAGAGAGGCCTGTGGCCGTGGACTTCGCGCCTCCTGCCCCTTTCTTACTGACTGTGGATGGCGGCTTGGTGCTCGGGTCTCTACGTAGCAGAGAAAGCCGGCACCCCATGTCCGTCTCGGGAAGGCAGGTTAGAGTAGCGCCTGGGACGGGAGCCCCTCGAACAGCTTGAGAGGGCTGCGTCCCGCCCTTCCCGCTTCCTCTCTGTGGTTTCCACGTTAGAGAAGCTACTTTTTAAAGGGTCTTTGCGATGACTACCCTGTAAGTACTAGAACCCAGGAGGCCGGGGCTGATGCACAGAATGGCACTGTGTTGCTGTGTGTCCTTGGGCAGACGCCTTGACCTCTCTGGGCTGTGGGCTCTTCCTGAGCAGGTGGGGAGTGTGGCCCCTCGCAGCCTCGCTCTGCCCTCTGGCCAGGCCCACAGCCCCGGGGAAGCTTCTCTTTCCTGTCCCCAGGCCCAGAGGGGAAGTCAGCGGCCACAGCCCATCTCTCAGCCCTCTGAAGCTTCTGGACTGGAGGAGAGAGAGGGGCGGGGGACAAACACGGGGCTTTGGTGAGCTGGGCCCCACAGCCCTGGGGCCGGCCTGACCTGTGGCCCCTTCCTTGGGGGTCTCCTCAGCGCGGGCTCTGCCTCCTGATCAGCCGAGCGCCGGGGGCTGGAAGGCGCACAGCGAGGGTGGCGCAGCGGTCTGCGGGGCACAGGGTCCGATGAAGGGCGTTCCCCCTCGGGCGCTACGGCCTCGGGCCCCTCAACGGGGCGTTCCCAAGTGTGGCGGTAAAAGCCAGCCGTGAGCGAGGTGGGGGGACGCGGCGGGGGGACGCGGCCGGCGCCCACAGCCCCTCACCCTGCTCTCTCCTTCTCTTAAGGTACCAAAAAGCTCACCAACAAGGCCACGCTGTGGTACGTGCCCCTGTCGCTGAAGAACGTGGACAGGGTCCTGGAGGTGCCTCCCGTCGTGGTAAGACGCCCCCCCCCGTCCCCCCATCCCCCCGTCCCCTCCCGTCCCCTCGGGAGCACCGCTTGAGGGGTCACCAGGCAGTGGCCTGGGGCCCAGGAGGGCTGTCCCTGCCACCAGGAGACGCCACGGGGCGGCGTTGCTGATTCCCCGCAAGTGCCCGTGTAGGGCGGCCCCCAGCGTCTCCCCCTGACTGAGAGGAAAGGTGGGGCGACTGGGCCGCGGGGGTGACGCCTCGGGCCGGCCCCCTCTCCACTGCCGAGGAGGCGACGCCGGGACGGGGCTCGCCTCCGGCTGTCCCGGGGGTCGGGCCGCTGCGCATGGGGCCGGCTGCGTGGTGGGCTCCGGGGACCCCGTTCAGGTGGGCGCTGGCCCGCAGGCCCTGGGGGCAGCTGCCCGGGGACCAGGCAGGGTCGTTCATCCCCTCGAGGCCGCCCTCCCGGAACCCCAGCCCACCCGAGCCTCTGAGGAGGTCCGCGGGCCCGAGGGCCTGCCTTCCGCTCCCGCGCCAGGGAAGGGCTTCCTGGAGGAGGCAGGGCCCGGGGCCGCAGCCGGCCAGGCGCGGCCTCACAGGCTTGACCTGTGAGCAGACTTTTTAAGATGGTCAAACTGAGAACCAGCCTGCGGGGTTTGGGGCCTGCTCTTCTGCCCCTAGGCTCAGGCGAGGGACCGTGTCCTCCCGACACCCCCAGCCCCTTCCTCCTCCTCGGTGCGTGCCCGCCTTGGGCGGGGCCTGGCTCCCAGCCTTCCCTCCCAGGCATGCCCACGGGCCCTGGAGCCGGCGTAAGGGACTCACTCCCTGTCCCTCTGCGAACGGGAGATGCCGGGGCCACCCCTCCCCAGCTCGCCGCCCCGGAAGCTCTGAGTTGAGTCAGTGGGCACATCCTCCGCTGCCACGAGGTCCGGTGGGCCCGTGGGGAGAGCGGGTGCTCGCAGCGAGTGTGGGGAGCTGGGCGGGTCTCGCTTGTCCGTCCCCCCCCCGTGCGGTACCCCCCTACACACACGTTACACGTACACCTGCTCAGGCACCGCCGTACCTACCTGCGCACACTCACCCCTTGGACGGGGCTGCTCGCCGCGCCCCCTCCTGGAGGCAGGAGGCAGGAGGAGGGCGGGGCGCCGGGGCCTCCTTGGGAATTACAGCTGTTCCTTCTAGCCCTCTCATCTTTCCCACGGAATACTCTGTGTTAAATTAGCCACATCACTTGTAAATACCTAAACCCGATTACTTAATTGACTTAATATCAAAATGCTACATAATTCAGAACTTTCCAACAAGTGTGTGTCTGGCTTCAGCATCAGAGAGCACATCTTTTTTTGGCCTTTATAAAGGGTGTATATTTGGGGTAAAAGCTCACAGTTCCAAGGCCATGAAAAGCCCAACTCAAAGCCCCCTAAGAGGCGCTTCCTCACCCAAGTCAGCTAACAGCGACCCTGGACCTGATGCCACCTGGGGAGGCGAGATGGCCGCCCACCCCTGCGGAGGCCTCTGCCTTCCCCTCGCCACCCACCGTCCTTGGAGCCCAGCTGGGAGCAAGCAGGCCCAGGACGTGTCCCCTTCCAGGCCTCCTAGGTCAGTGTCGGCTGTTCCACTCCCTTCCCAAGGTCAGCTGTGAGTCTCAGGCGTCCCGCAGGGCCGGCCTCCTGAGCTGCTCCGTGGGCCCAGCCTTGGGGGCTTCGTGCTGCAGCGGCCCTCTTCCCCTCATGGCAGGATCAAAGACCCGGCCCCTTGCTCCTCTGAGTCTGTGTCTCCCTTTATGTCAGACCCAGCAAGAGGGCGGACCCAACCTGAATCTGCCCCCCTGATTAATCCAGTCAAATTAATCCAGTCTCAGCCCCCAAGAATGGATTAGCTCAAAACATAGTATTTCTCTTTTTGGGATTCATAGAATAATTTCAAACTACCACGTAACTATATACCCAAAGGAATTGAAAACAGGGACTCAAATTGGTATTTGTACACCAGTCTTCATTGCAGAGTCATTCACAGTGGCTAAAAGCTGGGAACATCCAAGTGCTCATCAGCAAATGGATGAGTAAGCAAAATGTGGCCTATGCATGCAGCAGACTGTCATTCAGCCATAAACACAAGTGAGGCTCTGATGTGCGCGACAACATGGATGGACCTTGACATTCTGCTAAGTCAGAAGGACACATGTTGTATGGTTCTGCTTACATCGGGAATAAGCAAATCCACAGAGGCAGAAGGAAGAATCGGTATTCCCAGGGGCAATGGGCAGAAGGAAGTGGGGAGTTACTGTTTCATGGGTACAGAGTTTCTGTTTGGGATGATGGAAAAGTTCTGGAAATTGTGATGGTTGCACATCTTGTGAATGTACTTAATGCCACTGAATTGTACACTTAAATATGGTTAAAGTGGGGGAGTGGATGTGGCTTAAGTGGTTGAGCACCTCCTTCCCACGTGGGAGGTCTGGGGTTCCGTTCCTGGTGCCTCCTGAAAAAATCAAACAAACAAACAAAATAAACAAGGAAAACAAACTAAAAAAAATCTAACTGAGGGCAACTAATGTGGCTCAGTGGTTGAGTACCGGCTTCCCACATACGAGGTCCCAGGTTCAATCCCTGGCCCCCAGCCTCAAAAAAAAAGTTAAAATGTTAAGTTTAAAATTATGTTTATTTTGCCACAATAGGAAGGAAAAGGAAATAAGTAAATAACCAAAGGCATTCATAAAATTAGACACCAATTTCTGCTTGATTTTGAAGTCTTTTTAAAACAAGTAATAGTAAGGGCATGTTCTTAAAATTAACAATGTCTTTCACAAACAACTGCTGTCATACAAACTGAACTATTTGGGGGCGTGTCTAATTACTATTATTCCTTATAGTCTGGATGTTTTATTCAATATAGTAAGATACAAGCAGAAAATAAAAATATATCGCCTAGAAAGAAGGAGATAAAATTATGAGTACTTGCAGAAGATGTGATTATGCATCTAGATAATCCAAGACAATCAATTAAAAAATATTCAGAAGTAATGAGAACTTAGTAGAGTGGCTGGATACAAGACAAATATTCAAAAATCAACAGGTTTCCTATATAACACTAATAGCTATTTAGAAATATTATGGGGTGATCTCATTTGCAATAGTCTCAAAAACAAAAGTGCTAGAAATTGGGAGTAATAATAATATGCATATATATATGTACTTGTATATATGTATTATTTGGAAAAATTCAAGAGATTTGCATAAACAGGAAAGACGATATTCCTTCATGGGGCAATCTGAAGAATAAAATGCTCGTTTCTTTTACGTTTATATATATATATTCTTAAAATCCCAGTGGAATCCTTCGCAGCTTTGGAGGGCACGTCTTAAGGAAGTGAAGCTGGAGAGAGATTCCTGGATTGAACAGTGCCTTCGCTTTGCTCTTCAGGGCGGCTGTGCGGGGGCTGTTGGGTGTTTGGCCAGAGGGGAGGGAAGGGGGGGCCTCTGACTCCAGGGGTGCAGGCTGGGCTGGGCTGCGAGCTCGGCAACCCCCACCCCTCCACTTGCTCCCAGTAATTAGCGCTCTCCCTCCCACATCCTGGAGGAGGACCCGGTTGCTTTTTCATGCCCTTTGTTCAGCTGGCTTTGATACGACTTAAGTATCAACGTTCTCCTTGTCGAGGGGCGTAGAGACCCCGTTCCACTGAGCCGGAGCCGAGAAAGCTCCAGATGCAAGATGCCGCACC
Source organism: Dasypus novemcinctus (assembly GCF_030445035.2). Taxonomy (NCBI): domain Eukaryota; kingdom Metazoa; phylum Chordata; class Mammalia; order Cingulata; family Dasypodidae; genus Dasypus; species Dasypus novemcinctus. The sequence continues at coordinate 127,154,972 of NC_080681.1, forward strand.
ACTCCCAGCTGCAGCTGTTCTGATATTTCTTTGGGTTCTCTCTTCCCCACTTGCCAGGCCCACACGTAAACCTTCAGCTGGGTTGAAACACGGGCCTGCCGTCCGCACTGGAGCCCTGCTGGGGCCGTCCTGGACCGCTCCGCGGCTGTCTCGGGGGCTGATGGCCGCTCTCGCTTGTCTGCCGGCATCTCCCGGTCAAGAACATGTCTCTCTCCACTGATGTACAGATAGCTGTGCGTCATGTGTGCATGTCTGTAAACCTGTCACACTCGTATCTCCGTACACACGTGTATAGACACGTAAAGACACACAGCTGCACATCTATAGCTATCGATGTAGCTGTCGTAGTAGGTATCTTTTTATTAAACGTCGAAATGAACGCCTTAGTTACGAGGTCTGCACTGACTTGCCTGAGACATCTGGGCCCAGCTGTCTTTTGCTTCAAAGCCGCTGGGTTTGCTGCTCCTTGGGGGTAGGGCCGTGTGCCAGCCCCATAATTAAAATGTTTTTTTCTAGTGATTTTCTTGCCGGATTTAAAACCAGCAGGGAAGCCCTGGTGAGGAGGCTGCGTTTTCCGTGGCCAGGGCTGGCGCCTCCATCAGTCTCCACGGGTGACCGTAGAGGCTCTGACGGGTGCACAGGACAAAAAAGAGGATTTATGAGACGAGGGAGGTTCGCTTCTTTCCCAAAAAACCCTCTTGACAAGACCCCCTCTGAGGCCTCCATGCTCTCCATCAGTCCCCCTGCACAGGCACGGCACAGACTTTCCTCGTGCAGGCTTTGCTTTGGGTGGCGGAGCCTTGGGAAATGGTTTATTTTTGGAGGAAAAGGTTAAGCCAACCACTGCCACTTAAAACACGCAGTGCACTTGCTTCTTCTGAACAAAGCACTCCTTTCTTAAGCCGCAGATCACGGGTCATTAAGCCACAGGACGCTGGGCAGACCCTGTCCGATTTTGGACTTGAGCCACTGCAGGAACATGAAGACATTGAAAAATAGCTTTTTGAAGGGTCTAAAATGGCTGTCTGAGATGACTTTCCTTAGGTCAGAGGGGCTGCGGGCAGAGGAGCTGGCGGGGCCGGCGCAGGTGGCGCCTGAGTCGAGGGGCTGCCCAGCCCGCGCCGGGAGCTGTTGTTGGGGAGGGAGAGGCCAGGGGCAGTGGGCCTGGGGCCAGCACCGGGGCCCGGCGGGGCCTCTCCTAGGGGCCTCCTGGGAAGGTGGCTGCATTCCCCGTGCCGGGTTGGGCGAGGGCGGCGCGGGACAGCCGTGCTGGGTCACAGACCCCAAACACCCCCCACTCGCGCCCAAAGGTGGCAGCCTCAGCATCACGCTGCTTGAACTTGGTGGCCCCAAAACCCCGTGGCCCATCAGAGCTTCTGGGGGGCTGTGCTGGCTGCGGCCACCAGTGTTCCCGGCGGGCTGGCCGTTCCTCCCTCCCCGGCCCCCAGAGCCTCTGTGCTCCTCCCTGTCCCAGGGGATTTGTTTATTCTGGAGATTTCCTGCGATGGGCTCCCACACGCTTCGTCCTTTTGTGTCTGGCTGCTCTCCCTCAGCACCACGTGCATCAGGGCTTTCTCCTTTTCGTGGCTAAGTCAGATTCTGTGGCACGGGGGAACCCCATTTTGTTCACCTCTTTGTCGATGGGCACGGCTTGGGTCCGCCTCTTGGCGATTGTGAACAATGCTGCAGTGAACACGGAGGGCCTCTCTATATCTCCGTTGGCATGGGATTAATTCCAGGAGGGGTATAAACCAAGCCGCTGACCAGCCTGTCCCGGGGGCAAGGGTGGGGGCGGGGCTCCAGGAGCTTCCACTTCCCCTGGGTTTTATTTTTTATACTGGTCGTGTATCATGTGGAGAAGAACAGACACTTCCAGTAACGCAGGGTGGCCCCGAGGAGCCCGGGGAGGGGAGGACGCCCGCCGGGCCTGACGCTGCCCTCTGCTCTCCGCAGTACTCGCGGCAGGGGCAGGAGGAGGAGGGCCGGAAGCGGTACGAGGCCCAGAAGCTGGAGCGCATGGACACCAAGTGGAGGAACGGGGACATCGTGCAGCCTGTCCTGAACCCAGGTACGTCACCCGGGGCCCTGGGGCCTGTACCGCCGGCGTCCTCCCCCCACAACCAGCGCTGCCCCGGGTGTCTGCGAGTGCTCCTGGGCCCGCGGTCCCGGAGGAGGCCCCCCTCCCGAGACATGCACCCCCCGCCCAGCACTGTAGCTGGCGGCTGGGGGGGCGCGTCCGCCGTCGGGTGGGAAATGGCCTGTGTGGTCTCTCTGCTGCGTCCTCTCTCGGGAGCTCGTTTCTGGTCTTTCTGGCTCATCCGTTTTGGTTTGCTGGGCTGCCGGAACGCAGTACACCAGAAACGGGTTGGCTGCCACCCCGGGGATTTATCAGGGTGCAAGCTTGTCGTTCGAGGCTCAGAACAGTGACCAGATCAAGGGCTCGTCGGGTGACGCCTTCTCCCCAAAGACCGGCTGCCGGCGATCTGGGCTCCCCCGTCACACGGGAAGGCGCCCGGTGGTGTTGGCTGCCCTCTCCCTTCTTTTCTGAGATTTGTTACCGTCCCCTTCTGGCTCCCCTTGCTTCTTCTCTCCGCTTCTGGGGTCTCTCTGTCTCCCTCACATCCCTTTATAAAGGACTCCAGTAAGAGGATTAAGACTCACCCTGGTCACACCCTACGGAAGTGACCTCATCTGAAGGTCCCCCAGGAGTGGACTGGCTCAAAGGACGTGATCCATCGTGGTCCATCGAAGCCTCCAAGCTGCATCATCCTAAAGAAAAATTGTACAGTGGCATAGACAGCAGCAGCTTTTTGGTACCGTTTTCTTCCTTGGCTCGCGTGTTAAGACACCTGATGGGGCAGAAAGGCTCAGTGGGCATGGGCGAGAAAGCCGGGGGTGGGGGCGGCTCCCCTGGGGTCCCTTACGCCCGGTCTCCGTCCTTGTCCCTCGCAGCCAGGGCAGCCTGGCTCTAACAGAATGTCCAGGCACAGTGGAAACAAAGGGCCGAGGACACAAGCGGCCTCGAGCGAGAGCCCCGCTGGTGCCAGGACTAGTTCCGGCCAGGGGTCTCTGGGTACGGCATTGTTAGGGGGCAGCATCCTGAGTCCCTTCAGTCCCCGGGAATCTTGGAGTCAGCTTTTCAGCTGATGCAAAGCCGCCAGCGGGGGCTCCGCAGGGACTGCCCCGAATCTGCTCATCAGCCTTTTTAACAGTCCCCGAACGTGGGCTGTTTCCATTGATTTAGATCTTTAATTTCTTTTGACAGTGGCTTATAGTTTTCAGAGGATAGGTTGGCACTTCTTTTGTTAAATTTATTCCTAAGTATTTTATTCTTTTTTTTTTTTTTTTAAAGATTTATGTATTTATTTAATTCCTTCCCCCCCCCCCCCCCCGTTTGTCTGTTCTTGGTGTCTGTTTGCTGCGTCTTGTTTCTTTGTCCGCTTCTGTTGTCGTCAGCGGCACGGGAAGTGTGGGCGGCGCCATTCCTGGGCAGGCTGCTCTTTCTTTTCACGCTGGGCGGCTCTCCTCACGGGGTGCACTCCTTGCACGTGGGGCTCCCCCACGCGGGGGACACCCTTGCGTGGCACGGCACTCCTTGCGCGCATCAGCACTGCGCGTGGCCAGCTCCACACGGGTCAAGGAGGCCGGGGTTTGAACCGCCGACCTCCCATATGGTAGACAGACGCCCTAACCACTGGGCCAAGTCCGTTTCCCATAAGTATTTTATTCTTATTTGATGCTACCTTTCATGAAATTGCACCCTTAATTTTGCTTTTAGATTCTTCATTGCGAGTGTATAGAAGTTTGACTTGTGTGTTGATCTTGGATCCTGCAACCTTGCTTGCCTCATTTATTAGTGCTAATAGTTTTCTGGTGATTCCTTAGGATTTCCTACATGCAAGATCGCCTCATCCTTCCTTTCCAATCTGGGCGCCTTTTATTTCTTTTTCTCTCCCATTGCCCGAGCCACCGTCCTCATTTGACAGTGGTTGGGTCATCTGGGAACATCGGCTCAGGGAGAAGGTGAACAGGAAGCACTCCAGCCTCGGCCTTTCCCACGGGGCAGAGACCCTCCCCGCCTGCCCTCCCCACGGCAGTTCGGCCTTTGCAAGGTCCACCCTTGACCTGCCTCCTTCCCAGCCCTTCCCATAGCTGCAGCTCCTCAGCTTTGAAACAAGATCTCAGACCCTCGTGTCTATCGCCTGGTGGCCTCCACGAGAGGCGTCCTTTCAGAGTCCCTAGCACCCAGGAGCTCCAGCTGTCCTGAACCTTCAGCTCCACGGGGTCACCTGCCCAGCCTTCGCCGTGGAGGGGCTGTTTGGCCATTTGACAGAACCAGTCCTGCTTCACCCTGGCCCTTGGGTTTAACACGTCCACTTTGGAGTCCAGCCACCCCGCCAGTGTGGCTGTGGCTGCGGTTGGGGTCAGTCACCCCAGCCCCCTGCTGCCAGGCAGACAGTGGGGTCTGCGTCCAGGGGTCAGGGCTCCGGCCAAGCCCTGAGTCCAAAGAGCCTTCCTGCCAGCATCCCTGGCTGTGCTTCTTGAGCATCCTCGTGGGTCAGGGTCTCCTCTCTGGCCAGGCCCCGGGATCCTGGCCCCATTAGAGCTGGTTTGGGGCAAGGGGGCCGAGGAGGAAAATGGGCCCCAGAGTCAGCTGCCCACGCTTGCATCCCAGCTGTGCTTCCGTGGATACGTGACTCTCCGTGAGTCAGTTCCCTCGGCCAGAAACAGATGATGAGACCGCCACAGCCGTGGGCTTGCCGCCATGTCCTGGCATGGCGCGTGGAAAGCGCTGGAAACGGCCTCCGTCGCGTGGGATGGGCCACAGAGGAGAGCCGCGTGTCGTCATGGCCATGCCCAGCGCCCCTTGGCTTCCCCAGGCTCCTAATTCAGCTTCCCCACGTCGTCGTGAGACCGCAGCTTCCTTCAGAGTCGGGCGCTGCTAAGTCAAGGGCCTCGTGGCTGCCGTAGCAGGTCGACCCGAAAATCCCAGTGTGCGGCGCAGCGGAGGCTGATTTCTGGTTTGTGTAAAGCCCAGAACGGGTTCCCAGTCAGGAGTGGCTCGCCTCCAAATGGCGGTGGCCAGGGGCTCCGGCCCCTCGGCCCGTGGCTCGGCCCCTCTGGTAGGTGGCTTTCGCAGTTCCCTTGGCAGAGGACGAGTGGGGGGCACGTACACCTGGGGTCTTGGGGTGAGGCCTGGGAGCGGCCCAGAGCTCCTCTGCTCACCCTTCTTTGGCGGGGACCCCACGGTCACCCCCTCTGCATGGAGGCTCGGGAAGCGGGGGCAGCAACGGCAACCGGGCCTCCTCTGCCTGGTTCACTCTTGGTAGGTGTAGGGCTGCCCGCTGAAAAGCCCAGGTCCTGTCGGGCCGTTGCCTCAGCCTTAGCGCGGCTGCTCCTCGGGCCATGCGCAGTCCCCATCGTGTCCAGATGCGAGAGCTCATGGCCCCGCACCCTCTAAGAGGAAAACGTGCTCTTTGCGCCTGCACCTGCCACGCAGTGCTGGGACCGTGGGGGGACAACAGGGCACACTCATTTGGAAAAGGGAAGGAAGGGCTGCCCGGGGGTCCGAGCTGGTGGGATCCCACCAGGCCCCTGTGCGGGCAGCTGGGGGGTCCTCCAGAGGCCTGGAGGGGCCCACGGCCCCTGGCGCTGCCATCTGGGAGGTGCTTCCTGTCCCTCAACCTCCATGGTGCCGAGTAAATGGCACTGGCAAGGGGGGCTCACAGCCCACATCCAGCATCTGGGGCCCAGAGGCTGTTTTAAGGCCTGAACAGTCCGCAGCGTTTAAGCCCCGGCAGATTCCGCGTCGTCGTGGGCTCGGCAGGTGTCTGTTTCCTTCTGTAACTTCCCCCAGCTCCTTCTAGGCAAGCGTCTCGAGCCTGGCTCCTTTCTTCACATGCTGGCGGCAGGCCACACTCTGCTTAAAGGCGCCCCCCTCGAGGCCCTCTAAGACAACGCGTGTGGTGGGGGCCCTCGCGCCTAAGCTGGCGTTTGACACAGGCTGGGTCTTCCTTTGTTTTTTTAGGAGGTACCAGGGATTGAACCCGGGACCTCATACTGCAAAGCCGGCGCTCAACCACTGAGCTACAGCTGCTCCCAGGCCTCATCCTAATGGGCTTTAGACCCCGCAGCCTCCTGCACTCCCACCCTAGAAACCAGCGGCTGTCTAATCCTTTTTTTTTTTTTAAGATTTTTATTTTATTTATTTCTCCCCCACCATTGTCTGTTCTCTGTGTCCATTCGCTGTGTGTTCTGTGTCCACTTGTATTCTTGTCAACAGCACTGGGAATCTGTGTCTCTTTTTGTTGCGTCATCTTGTTGTGTCAGCTCTCCGTGTGGGCGGCGCCATTCCTGGGCAGGCTGCACTTTCTTTCGCGCTGGGCGGCTCTCCTTACGGGCGCACTCCTTGCACGTGGGGCTCCCCTATGCGGGGGACACCCCTGCGTGGCAGGGCACTCCTTGCGCGCATCAGCACTGCGCATGGGCCAGCTCCACACGGTCAGGAGGCCCTGGGTTTGAACCCTGGACCTCCCATGTGATAGGTGGATGCTCTATCTGTTGAGCCACATCCGCTTCCCTGTTCTAATCCTTTAATGCCCCAGATTTCTGGGCTCTGATTACTGTCGCTTCAGCTTTAAAAGTGACCATTCTTGACGGACCTTACTAAAAGCAAAAAGTAAAAGTCACCGTGTTATTCTGGTTCTCTTCAACCACTTCTCCTAGAGTGGTGGCTCAGCAGGCAGGCCTTTGGGTTGGCCCTGTGTTCCTCTGTCCCAGTGCATGTCCTTTAAGCCAGGGCAGTGTCCCCATGGGCTCTCAAGAGCCAGGCTTTCCTTGGGCGGCCCCGCCTGATGTGGTCCTGAAGACACTGCTGGCAGCTGCAGCAGATAAACCCCAAATCTCAGTGACCCAACCTGGATTCAGCAGAGCTTTCTCACAACTTCCATCGGTTCACCTAAGAAACAGAATGTGAGCAAATGCAGGGGAGGCCGCCGGGGTTGGCCAAGCAGGGTGCCCGGGGCTCTGAACTCAGCACGACGCACAGACGGGCACCACTGCCCTGACCTCTGACCTCCAGAGCCCTGTGGCGCTTATGGTTCATGGCCGAGAGAAGGGCTGTCGCTGTATTTGCTCCCCGTGAGAATGTCGGCGCCTCTGCTACGGAAGAGCTCGTAGTGCAAGTTCAAAGAACATTCAGTTACTAGGCACGTCTTCACTGGGGTATTTAAAAAGTTACTACACAACTTCCCTTTGCCGGGGGAGGATAGTTATTTTAAATCACTTATCATTTGAATAAGAAGATATTTGGGGGTGGCCTTGGCCCAGTGGTTAGGGCGTCCGTCTACCACATGGGAGGTCCACGATTCAAACCCCAGGCCTCCTTGACCCGTGTGGAGCTGGCCCATGCACAGTGCTGATGTGCAAGAAGTGCCCTGCCTTGCAGGGGTGTCCCCCGCATAGGGGAGCCCCACGCGCAAGGAGCACACCCCGTAAGGAGAGCCGCCCAGCGCAAAGAAAGTGCAGCCTGCCCAGGAATGGTGCCGCACACATGGAGAGCTGACACAGCAAGATGACGCAACAAAAAGAAACACAGATTCCTGTACCACTGACAACAACAGAAGCGGACAAAGAATGTGCAGCAAATAGACACAGAGAATAGACAACTGGGGTGGGGGGTGGGGGGGGAGAGAAATAAATAAATAAATAAATCTTTTTTTTAAAAAAAGAAGATATTTGACGTGACAAGGAATTTTTATGCCATTTTCAATTAAGTTTGAAATTTAAAAAAAAATTTTCATCACTGTCCACATGTACCTCTCTTAGCTGGGCAAAGCAGTTCCTGAGATTTGGGCCAGATTTGAGGGTTCTGGTTTCCGTTCACCCTCTTATAGGGTTATTCCCATGTCTTCGTGAGTGGAGCACAAAGCAAGCGGAAGCCCCTTTGGCGTAAAGGCCTGCTTATGCCCTGCCTGTCTGCGGGGACAGGCCACGGGCGACTGCTCGAGGCCGTGGCCACTGTGGGCGTCGGGGGCCTCGTCTCTGGCTGTGGCTGGCATCCTTCGTGCTCCTCGGCTGGGCCCTGCTGCCTGGTCTCCCCATGCGGCGTGTGGGGCACCCCCGCCCCGAGGCAGGCTGTGGCCACGGCCCCAGCTGCGAGCGCCGTCCAGCAGAGCTGCCACGGGTTCCGGATATCGGCCTTGCCGCTGCTCTTGAAGTGGGGAGGGCGGGAGGCCCGGGACCGTGGGGGCCTGCACCCCCGCTGGGCCTCCCTTCCCTCCTATGGAGCACTCCAGGCCGTGCCGGGGCAGCGTGGCTATCCCCCGCTCCTCCAGGATGTGTGGGCCTGGGACGTGTGGGTGCTGGGAGCACTCGCCTCCTCTCGGGTCCGAGCACAGGGCGTCTGCACTGACCACTATCTCCATTTGCACGCCTACTGTGACAGATGCCACATGACTGGCTCATGGTTTCCGGGTTAGAAGTCCAATGTCACGGTGGCATGGCTGCCCCCTCAGTCTCGGTGGCACGTGGTGGTGGCCGGGGCTGTCCCTGGCCTCCTCTGGTGGCTTCCTCTGCCTGTGGCGTCTGACCGCATCCAAGTCTCCTCTTTGCAAGCCTTCCGGCCTCGCAGGGTAGGACCCATCCTGAGTGCCCTGGGCCAATGGTTCACACCCACAGGGCCGCACTGAGATGACCAGCTCATCCTGCCGGGGCCCGTGATTCGTGCCCAACAACCGCAGCCTCCGCCGGCCCGAGGCTCCCCCAGAGCGCCTTTCCCAGGAGCCCCTGGAGCGCCTGTGCGGCCCTCACCCCGTGCGGCCCTGCCAGGGCTGTCTGCCAGGCAACTCTAAGGGGGGCCCGCGTCTGGTAAACGCCCCAGATGGGGGTGGAGGGAAGCCTGTCTTTCCAGAGGGGACCCCCCGTCTGCCGGACCGGCAGCTCCCGACTCTCAGGCTGCTTCCTTCTAAGTGCCCAGAGCCAGGGTCTGCCTGGCAGGGCCCATGGCAGGGGGCCGGGACAAATGCCTGCCCCAGGGGCCGGCCGGCAGGTGAGAACCGGGCCTCCCTTCCACGCCGGAGCCCCTGGGCCTTCATCTGTAGGTGCTCAGGGGTCCGGGACTCGGGTAGAACAGGAGGCTCCGCACGCTCGATTCCAAACCGGAGTCTCCCACAAGTCGGAACCGTGAGGCTTGAAAACAGATGGTGCACGACGCGAGTTGAGAATATTGTGGCCCCAGCTCACCTGGGTGCCACTGGTTCTGCCCAGTGACCACTGCAGGCCAGCCGCCCTGCTAGAAATTTCCTTGGGAGGAAGATCGGAGAGTCTTACGGATTGTCCGAGGCCCTTGGGAGACCTCAGGGTCTGCCCGCTGCCTCTGGCTCACCCTTCCTCCCCGTCCTTTTTGCCGCTGGGAACCACGGCTTCTTGTTTAGGCTTCTCTGCTGGAGGCCAGGGACAGAAGTGGCCGGTGGGCTGCCTTCGGCTGGCGGGGGCTCCCCGAGCCAGCGCGGAGCTGCCTTCCCCGAGGGGCTCCTCCCTGCCCGGGCCTCCCTGGCGGTGGGGTGTGCCCAGGCCGCCCCACCTGCCCAGGAAACCCCACAGGGCCAACCCACACCTGTGAGGAGGGGCTCGCGTCCAGGTGCCACGTTCGCCACCTGGAGACAGGGCTTCAGCTCCCTTCCTCTCTTTCTTCCTGTTTCTCTCCCTTTTCTCTCTCCCTCCAGCCTCTTATAGCCCCTTCAGGAGCAGCACCAAGCACCTGAAGCTGCCCCAAACATCTTGCCTTTCTTAGAAGGTTTGGAGCAGTGGAGCGGGGGCGCAGGGAGGACGAGAAGGCTGGCCTGGGCGAGGGAAAGCTGGAGCTCCTCTGGGCACTGGGCCTTCCTGGACCTGGCCAGGGACTGAGGGCAGCAGAGCCCCTTCCCAGGGAGGGCTCTGGGACCCCGAGGCCCTGGCCGTGTGTCGGCTCCCGAGCCCCCACCTGCCCCGGCAAAGGCCACTTCAGGTGTGCCGCCCCAGAGAGCAGAAGCAGCCTCCTGGAATTCCCAGCACGAGAGGCCGGGAGCCAACCTTCCCCTTCGCCAGCTCTCCTCTTCCTTTGGGGACTCCCGTCTCAGTTGCCGGCCATCAGCCCCCCGAGACCCCACACACGCCAGCAGCAGCGTCGGCGTGCTAGCACCATGGCGGGGCTGACGGGGCCTTCGGCCTAACCTCTCTCCTTTCCATTCCAGAGCCGAACACCGTCAGCTACAGCCAGTCCAGCCTGATCCACCTGGTGGGCCCTTCCGACTGCACCCTGCACGGCTTCGTGCACGGAGGTGAGGAGACGCGTGGCTCTCGCGCCCGGTCCTACCCCGCAGGGAGCCGTGCTGCCGCCTGACCCAGTTTAGGCTCGTGCTTGAAGAAGTATAAATTTAAACTTCCAAGAGGTTGCGTAACAAATGACTGAAGCTCTGTGGGCCCTGTTTTTAAAATTGGAAACAAAAGTCTAACGTAGGGTCACCCTCCCCCTCGGTCCCTGGGGTTGCCGGAGGTTTTGTGGCTGCCCGTGGGGCAGGGCAGGCCCGAGGGGGAGGCTGGCACCCCTCGGCCCACTAGAGAGTGGTGATGGAGCGTGGTTTTGCTTCTCAAGTTTGCAGCTGTTTGTTCCTTTGGTCAGATCCCGGCTCAGGCAGCACAGGGCCTGAAGCTCCCAGCTCGGGCTTTCCCAGAGTTTGGGAAACACAGCTGGTGCCAGGCCCACTTTAGGAGCTCCAGGACCACGGAGGAAAGCTTTTTATGTAATAGCGGCGTAATTATTTTTTTGTGGTTTAGAACAAATAAGTCATACATCAAACCCACAATTTCATGGATATAAGCATTTTGGATGAGACAAAAGTAAATTTTTTTTTAACTCACCCCCCTTGTGGCTTGCTTGCTGTCTGCTCTCTGTGTCCGTTCGCTGCCTGCTTTTCTGTGTTTTTGCTCGTCTCCTCCCTTTCTGTCGTGTCACCTTGCTGCGTCGTTGCTCCGCGGCACTTGCAGACCAATGGCTCTCCACGGCGTGCGGGCAAGCCTGCCTTCACACGGAGGCCCCAGGGTGCGAACCCAGAGCTTCCTGTATGGTAGGTGGGAGCCCAACTGAGCGAGCCACTGGCACTTTGTGACAAAAGTAAATTTTTAAAAACTAGTCAAAAAAGTAGTGAAGTGGTACAGGCTGGGGAAGTTGGGAGGGTGATGTGTGGACGACGGAGGTTTGGTCCCTGCCATTCTGGGGCTACTGGCCAGTTAGTGTCCCCAGGAGTGACAAACACGGCCACAGCACACGCATTTCATTCAGGCTAAATTCTCCTTTCCTCTCCCCTCAGAAAACTCATATTCATCCTTCAAAACGCAGCTCAAATGGCTCTACTCTGCAGGTTCGTGTCGGTAGTTTGAGAAGCTTGGGATAACGGGCCGTGGGCCTGTCAGAATCAGGATGTGCTCTGATTTAAGATAGATTTTGAAAGTTTTTGTTGCTGCTGTTTTTAGTGAGTCCTTTTGTGTATTTCCTTCCATTTCATGACTGTTTTCCTGTTCAACTAAAGACTGCTGGCACTGCCCTAAATCTGATTCCCCTGGGACCCGCCCGAGGGAAGGTTTTCTCTGACAGACGGCCTCTGCCGGCAGCTGCTGAGGGTGGGGCGCTGCTGCGTCTTTCTGCCCTGAGAACGGCCGAGCCTCCGCTGCGGGGGCTTCTGACGCCTTCCCTGGTTGCCCCTCTTCCCAGCCCCTCCTTGCACTTCAGGGTGACAGTGGCCCTCCTGGAGACAAGGGACAGCCCCCTCCCCGAGTGCCCCGCCCTGGAGGGCCTGGTTCTGAAACCGCGGGGAGCCGCCTGTCAGCCCCCCAGCTCCATTCTCCCTGAAGCCTGAGAAACTTCTAGGCTAGAAGTTTTGCTTTGTTTGCCTCCGTGTTGGAAGGTTTTCACGCGATGTGGCCCTCCCATCCTAACGGTTCCTGGAGGAAAGCCCACGCTCTTGAGTCTAGCCTTCTCCCTTCAAGCTGTAAAAGGCATCCGTGAAACGCCAGCAGCCGGGGAGTCTCCTTAGAAACCTGCCGCGTTCCATGTCGCCCGTTACGGAGACGAGGCTGCGCTGCTTCGCTGGCACGGGCACGTCTTTTCACGGGTGTTTGGGAAGTGTTTCCAGGGGCTTTCCAATCCCCAGTGCCTGCATTGGTAGGTGTTTTGTGCCCACAACTTAGGAAAACATGCCTGATAGTTGTACCCAGCCTCATCATCTCCTGGAGCCCTAATACCTCCCCAGGAGCAAATCAAATATTGGAAATAGCTGAACACTGTACTTTTATTGTATTTTCCTAGAAAGTCCTGTTGACAAGAATAATATCTAAAATAATTTGAAACAAAGTCTTCACTAAACTGTAATTCAGTGGATGCCAGTTGCAGAAGAAAATGGAGAACTGAAATAGATGCTAATTTGGCCTTTATTCAGTAATTCTATCTTGTGTTTGCGTCTTTGAAAAAATACTCCCCCTCATTTTCTGTGGATTATACACATTGGGTAGCCTGGATTTTCAGGACTAGCTCCTACCCACCGATTTTTTTTTTTTTTTAAATAACAGATCTTGGTAATGATAAACTTATCCAAGGTTATTGGAAAGAGATGAAACTTTTTGGTTGAAATTCACAGCTATGCTCCAGTGGGCTTTCATCCAGGAGTTGCCAGGCTAGTCCCTGCCGAGCCAAGTTGACTCCGTGATTTCATTTCTTGTGTAGCTTTGTGACCACAGAAGCTAGGTATTGCTCTATTCACAGACAGAATCCAGACTCTAGGTTATTTCTCCTTTCTTGGGTTCATGGACAGAATTTTCTATAATTATAATTGCAGGCCTAGAAATAATTTAAAAATTCAGTAATGTAACCACATATAAAATGAATAAATTTTTCTTAACCTGAAATAGAATAGCTGCTTTTAATTGTTTTTGTTTGTTTTAGTTTCCGAAGGCGGCTTTTATGTGTTGGTAATTCTTAACCACATGCCAGAACATTTAGCTGTTTAATAACTTGGCAGAACTTGGGGATTGGGCTTTGTGTCTGTTCCTTTGACTCATCTCCTTGATGGTCTCGCCCTGCGCTTTCTGTTGGTCACCTGAAGATACTCTGTGCTCTGGTTTATCTTCCTTTGGGAACCTCTTTGAGCTGGCAGGGAACATGGGGCCCTCCTGCCGGGGCTTTCCGCGTGGGTCTCCCGGCCTGAGAGCCTGCCGCCCACGACCAGCCGGATGTGGAATTGGAAACGCGGCACCCAAATCGGAGCCCCCCGTGGCCAGCCTGGGGCGAGGGGGGCTTCTTGGGCGAGCCCAGGGTCCCGCTAGGGGCAGACCCGGTGAGTCTTCGACGTGCATTCTTCATGCCTGACCTTTCAGAGGCCGTGGGCTTTTCTTTTGCACTTTGTGTTTGATTTTTAAATTATTTTAAATCAGAGTCTGACCAAATCTCAAAGTATTATCAATCCAAGGTCGCTTTTGACAAAACACAGCTACCCACGGCATCCCGCACTGCACTGTCGGGGAACCGCTATCCACAGGGTGCTCCACCACTGAGTTGCGCTGCCCAGGGGAACGCTGCCAGCAATTTTAGCTGCTGCTCCTGGCCCTGGACGCGATATCCCCACGTTAGGCTCCCCTGCTGTCTCCTGAATCTTCACTTTCAGGCATGTGGCTCTGTAAACGCCATTCCCTGCCGAGCCAAGCTGACTACGTGATTTCATTTCTTGTGTAACTTTGTGACCACAGAAGCTAGGTATTGCCTTGTTTCTCCATTTGCTTTGATTATCCAGCTTGGTTCCTCCACCCTCCAGCTGCTGTCAAATGCTTCTCAGTACCGTTCTACCTGTCAGATTTTCCTGGGCTCTTTTCTCCCGGGAGGGATCTCCTCTCCACACTGGGCTGCTCGTTCCTGGGGCTGCTCGTTCCTGAGCTTGCTCTAAACCGCAGTCCTGGGCTGTGCTCTGCTCTTGCCAGCGGGTACCCCGATTCATGGCTCTGCCATTTCCTCTGCCAGTATGGCATCCTCCGGTGGCTTCCAGGAAAGGCGCTACATTAACTAGGTAGAGAGACCCCAAATGAACTAGTGGCTTCAACAAGAGACAGCTATTCTTTCTTATGTCACAACAGTGGCGTGTGCGGTCTCAGGTGGCCAGGGCAGCTCTGAGTCATGGGGAGCCGGGGCTCCCTCTGCCAGTGGCTCTGCTGTCCCCAAGGCAGCCCTCTCTGGCCGTGGCTCCTCAGGGCCTCAGCGTCCCACGTAAAGAGGCCGCAGAGGGTGCGCCCGGGACACTGCGGCCGCCCCTTGTGCTCTCAGCCCGTTGGCCGGAGCCCGGTCAGGTGACCACCTCTGCGGTCCAGCTGCGCAGACGCGTGTCCCTGAAGAACTGGAGTTATGGAGGGGGAAGGGAGAGAGAACTTTGGGGACCATCTCTGGCATGAGAATCGAAGGTCGTTTTTCTGAACTTGGTCTGCAAACATTTCCAGCCAGGTCTGGAATTCTCCAGAGACTCGTTTTCCCCTTAGGACTTAGGAGGTGCAGCTGTTGTCCCCTGGCTCCGGGATTTCTGAATATGCTCTAAACTGAGGAATCCGGGGACGGCGGTTTTTCCCCCCACTTTCTGGCTGCAACCTCTGCCCGTCTCCCTGACCTGGTCTCGCCTCTGGCCCCTTGGCCCCTCCCTGATTTTATAGCCATCGGCACTTTTCGGTACCTACTATGATTTTCCCGAGAACAAATCCCATGGCTTGCAGTTCCTGGGAGTTTCTTGCCTGGAAAGGGAAACCCTTTTCCGGCGGGGCCCTCCACCTGCTGCTGCTTCGTGCTGCCCTGAAGAAGCCCAGCAGGGGGTTCTGTGCTCGGGATGTTTGAGAAGCTCTGCCCCAGCGTTACCGATTCAGCAGTCCTGGAGGAGCCCGAGAATCTGCATTTCTGCCAAGTTCCCCTGCACCGCTGGTGTGGGGCCACGCTTGGAGAAGCCCTGCTCTGTGAACAGCCCCCGCTGCAGCCCGCTTCCCCGGCTCGAGGCCCCCCCCCTCCAGGCCGGGCCCGGGGCCTCACCAACTACGTCTTTAAAAACCTCAAGGCCGGGCCGTGCTCGGCTTCCCGCGACTCCCCTCCCAATCTCGGGGTTCTTGGCTCTGCTGCTGGCCCCGCTAAGGGGGAAGCGGTCCTCCTTTTTCTTGGGCCGCCCCATCCTCTGGGCCCCAGGCTCTCCTCTCCCTGTCTGGTTCTGGCCCCATTGGCCAGCTCCTCTCTCGGGTTGAGTTAGTATTTCTTCCTCTGCCGGCACACCTGCAGGTCAGTATACTCATCTTTTCTCTTTCCCGAGACGTGCTAGGTCCACGGCTGCACCCTGAAAGCCCGCTGGGACTCAAATACACGGACACCCATGCCCCGCCCTAGACCAGCCAGGCCAGGCTGCTGGGGAGGTGGGGGCGATGGTATTTGTCCCGTTCCAGCAGCCCTGGGTGACTGATGGACAGCCTGGGTTAGGAACTACTGCTGTAAACAATGATGCTAGATTGGAAGCAGTCTTGGTCCAATGGATAGGGCGCCCGCCTACCACATGGGAGATCCACGGTTCAAACCCTGGGCCTCCTTGACCCATGTGGAGCTGGCCCATGCACGGTGCTGATGAGTGCCCTGCCACGCAGGGGTGTCCCCCACATAGGGGAGCCCCACGCGCAAGGAGTGCGACCCGTAAGGAGAGCCGCCCAGTGTGAAAGTGCAGCTTGCCCAGGAATGGTGCCGCATACACAGAGAGCTGACACAACAAGATGCTGCAACAGAAAGAGACACAGATTCCTGTGCCGCTGATAAGGATAGAAGCAGTCACAGAAGAACAGGCAGCAAATGGACCCAGAGAAGAGACAACTGGGGGGGAGAGGGGAGAGAAATAAATAAAAAATAAATCTTTAAAAAATAAAACAAAACAAAAACAACGATGTTAGAAAAGGGGAAACAGCTGGGGAGCCATTAACTGGCCTCAAATCCAGGCAGCCAATTTCCCCCTCAAAATACTTCAAATTCCAAAATCTTTCTTGCATTCTTCCTAGGTATCTTTAGTGCCTAGTTCACGCTAACTGTAAACAAAAGCTGAAGAAAAAGAGACCTCGTTGCTATAGTTACCCTCTCTTTTTTTTTTTTAAGATTTTTTAAAAATTTCTCTCCCCTTCCCCGCCCCCCACCCCAGTTGTCTGCTCTCTGTGTCCATTCGCTGTGTGTTCTTCTGTGTCCATTTGTATTCTTGTCAGCGGCACCGGGAATCTTTCTCTTTTTGTTGCATCATCTTGCTGCGTCAGCTCTCAGTGTGTGCCGTTCTACTCCTGGGCAGGCTGCAGTTTTTTCGCGCTGGGCGGCTCTCCTTGCACATGGGGCTCCCCTACTGGGAGACACCCCTGCATGGCATGGCACTCCTTGCGCGCATCAGCACCGCGCATGGGCCAGCTCCACACGGGTCAAGGAGGCCTGGGGTTTGAACCATGGACCTCCCATGTGGTAGGCGGACTCCCTATCCATTGGGTCAAGTCTGCTTCCCTAGTTACCCTCTTTTAATTACACCATGAAAGACCCTAAAAACTGGGGAAGGAAGGTGGCTTGGCAGCTTCTAGTCAAGGGCTGGATCTCGGCAAGAGCACGGCTCTGTTCCGGATGGTCAGGGGACCCGGGCCTGGCCGGCCTCTCCAACGCCGTGTGCTCCTTTGGGGAGTTGAAGTTGGTCTCTCTTCTTTCCAGCCTGGAAATGCACCTGGACGAGGCAGCCATTTAGAGGGTTCCTCGGGCTCAGCCATCAGGAAAGGACAGGCCCAAGCTGGGCCCACCCCGGGGGCTGGCCTGCGCTATTCTGGTGGCTTCTCCAGTGTCCGTGCTGGGTCTTCAGCGTGTGGCCAGGCTGGAAGGAGGGCTTCTCTGCTCTAGAAATGAGCCTCAGTGTTACTGAAGACACTTGGCTGTGAGTGACACCTGCCTCTGCCGGGAGGTGGGGGTGAAGGCAGGGGGTGTGCTCAGCTCGTCAGCACACCAGGAGGGGGCGGGCTGAGGCCGTGAACTGGGGCTAAAACCGAGTTTTTTCTGACCCTCAAAAGTCACCTTGGCTCGTGTTCAGAACAGATTCTGGGCCCTTCCCCTGCAGGGTTGGGTGCAGCAGGGCTGGGCTGGGGCCCGGGGATCTGTATTTTCAACAAGCGCCCCGGTGGCCCTGCTGAGGCAGGTGCCTTGGAATGCCACGGCCAGGGTGGGCGTTTGTCCTGACACGTCCAGCCGCTCGTCCTCACGTCTCATTTCCCTGGCCTCTCGAGCGCTGGACACGCTGACCCTGCCCACGACTCCGCCCTCCACGTCGTGGCACCACGCTGTCTGATTCAGCAGTTCTCACCCTTTGGTGAACACCGAAGTGTCTCGGGGAAGACACAGATGCCGCCCCCTGCCCCCCGGAGAAGCCAGTTCAGCGATTGGGGGAGAGCCCCCAACCTCTGTATTTTGGCGCGCTTCCCCGGGGATTCTGCCACCTGGGCGGCCCCTGAACCCCTGATTCGCTCCCTGGCCTGTGAGTGCGGCCGGCTCCCGGGTCAGTCCCTGGCCGACTTCACTCCGTCCGTCTTTTCTCTCCAGGGGCACTCGCTGCCCCACAGCCTCTGTTCCGACCTCCATGAGCCAACTGGCCCCTTTACACCCAGCCCAAATGTCTCCTTGAGCTCTGGCGGGCAGCCCGCGGGCGTTTTTAGCGGGCGATGGCCCCAGGACCTGCTCTCCCACTCGAGTTACCCGTTTCCGTCTTCTCGTACTTTCTGAAGCTTGTGAAGCCCCCAGGACTGTGTACAATGGCAGCCCCAAACTTACCCTCCCTGAGCCCCAGTTTCCTTTTCTGTAAACGGGGTTCTGTGGAGGAGGAGATTACAGGAAAGAATGCAGGGAAAGCACTTAGGGGCTGTATTAGTCAGCCAAAGGGGCGCTGATGCAAAATACCAGACATCTGCTGGGCGTTATAAAGGGTGTTTATTTGGGGCAGGAGCTTGCAGATTCCAGGCCATAAAGCATAAGTCGCTTCCCTCACCAAAGTCTGTGTGGAGCAAGATGGCTGCCGGCGTCTGCGGGCTCAGGCTTCCCGGGTTCCTACGCTCCTGGGCTGGCTTTTCTCTGGTTCAAGGTTCCTTCCCTCCTGGGGCTGGCTTCTCTTTCCTCTGCGTGCTGACTTCCCGGGTTTTCAGCATCAAACTCTAACATTAGAAATTCCCAATAAAAGCTCCCAACTCTGTCCTCTGCGGTGCCTTTTATCTGTGAGTCCCACCCACCAAGGGGCGGGAGTCAACGCCCTAGTGGCACAATTAGTCAAGTAAACCTCTGAATCCAGTATAATCTCATATGCCCAGAGGAAAAGATCAGTTTACAAACATAATCCAATATTTCTTTTTGGAATTCATCAATAATACCAAACTGCTACAGGAGGTACTTAGTTATTTTTTATAATCTTTACTTTATCTACCTGATTACTTCTATTATTATAGACATAGAGAAAGCGAGAACGTCCTGCTTCGTGGAGAACACGTGCTTTCTTATATTCAATGGCTCTTAGGTAAAATGTGATCATACCCCTGACACAAAGATTTTAACTGTGAGTTCCCCCAAGTGGGGCGCATGAAGCTGGTTGTCCACAGCAGGGACTTGGCTAGCTGGAAGTTAAACACTCTTCTAATAGCTCCTGAGCAGAGAGGCCGTGAAGCCTGGCCTTCCACGTGATCTCAAACACCAGGGAAGCAGAAGGCTTTGTATCAAGATCAGGGCGTGTGGCTAGAGATGTTCTCAGGGGGAGGGTGTGTAGCTTTAACTTGTGTTCCTTAAAAAGGAAAGGTCAGCGTGCCTACGTGTGGGGACTGGACAAAGACTGGACAAAGTACACCCTCAAGGACGGGGTCTCAGTGGGCCCGGCTCTGCGTCCCTTTTGTCTGACTCCTAGCCGCCCACTCTCCCCGTGGGCCCCCTGCTCTCCCCGCAGCGCCCCCCCCCCCGCTCTCCCCACGGCCCTCTGCTCTCCGCGGCCTCCCGCTCTCCCCAAGGCCTCCCGCTCTCCCCACGGCCCCCTGCTCTCCCCGTGGCTCCCCGCTCTCCCCACGGCCCCCTGCTCTCCCCTCTGCCCCCTGCTCTCCGCGGCCCCCCGCTCCCCCTACGGCCCCCTGCTCTCCCTGTGGCTCCCCGCTCTCCCCGCGGCCCCCTGCTCTCCCCATGGGCCCCCTGCTTTCCCCGTGGCTCCCTCCTCTCCCTACGGCCCCCCCCCATGCCCTCCCCACAACCCCCGCCCTAGCCAGGCCCAGGTCCAGCCCCTCGGTGAGGTCGCAGCCCCCAGGGCCTTGCCTCCCTTCCCGCCCCACCCCTCCCCATCCCAGGGGCCCCCTCTCCCTCCCCTGCCCTCCTCTGCAGTCTCTGCTGGGGGGTGGTCTCTCCGCTGTTGGGGCCCTCCCACCTGACCTGCCCCAGACCACCCGCTCAGTCTGCAGGGCGTCGCTCTGCCTGTGGCCCCTGCCCTGAGGCCTCCAGGTGCAGCAGCCTCACGACTCGGCGCCCCTCCTCTCAGCCCGGCTCCCTCTTCTGCCTCGGACCCTGGACTCCTGTTCTCCGCTCCACTCTGCTTGCCCAGCCCCAATTCCCCTCCCCTGGCAGAGGTGGCTCTCCTTTTCTCACTACCTGAACCACTGTCCAGTACCTGGGCTACTGTGCCCCTACCTGGGCCATTGACCCCCCACCTGGACTGCTGTCCCCCTACCTGGGCTGCTGTCCCCCCACCTGGCCCACTCTCCCCCCTTCCTGGGCTGCTGTCCTCCCACCCGGCCCACTCTCCCCCCTTCCTGGGCCGCTGTCCCCCACGTGGCCCGCTGTTCCCCAGGCCCCATCTCGGCTGCTGTCTGCAGAGGAGAGCCCCTCTCTGTAACAGCCTGCCGCACCCCTCCCTGCTCACGCTGTCCCCGAGCACCTGCCTCTACTTGGGTAGTTTTCCCGTCAGCCCTGCGCCCCCGCTAGGATGGACGCTCTGGAGGATGGGACATTTGTCTCTCCTGTTCCCTGCCCATCCGCAGTGTCCAGAGCAGGGCCTGGTGTGGCCAGCATCCCATCTGCTGAACGAATGATCCGGCGCGGCTGAGGGAGGCCCAGGAGGGGGAGGCCTGGCCACGCGCCTCCGATAGGGCGCGCGGGGGTCGCTCCTTGAGAGACGGTCACCGAGGGCTCCGGGCACCGGCCCCACGCCAGGCCCCGGGATGGGGCGCCAGCACAGACGTCCCTGCCCGCAGGCCTGGGGCCGAGCGAGAGCCAGGCTGAGTGCGTTGTCAGGCTGACCAGTGCCCAGCCTGAAGGAGGAGGCTGAGGGAAGGGCCCAGGGCCCGGGGCAGGTGGGGGGGAAGCCCAGCAGGCACAGGCCCCCCGGGGCCGAGGAGCCGGGGAGGGCCCAGGCCTTGTTCAACCTGAGGGCCCCAGTGGGAGGTGGGCGCCCTGCCCCTGGCCGGGGGAGAAGGAGCCGCGGGGAGCTGGCATCCTGCACCGAGGAGCCTGTGCTCTGGCGGGCCCGGGAGGCGCCAGCAAACGCTGCATCCGGGCATCAGCTGAGCCCTCCCGGAGCTCGCTTTCTAAGGATTGTCGACTTCGGGGGTTTGGTCCTGAGAGCAGCTTCTCCACCCGATGCTCCGAGGGGCAGGTGGGACGCGGGAGGCATGGACTCCAGCCTGTGACACCGACCTGCCGGGAATGGGCCCAGTTGGGAGCAGGATGCAGGGGCCCCCTGGTCAAGGTCACTATCTAGCTCTGGGCCCTGCCCACCTGGGGCCTCCTCTCAGCAGCTCCGTCCAGCAGGGACGAGTGGTCGTGGGTCCCTCTGGCTGGCAGTGGTGTCCCCCTGGAGCCTGGCAGCCCAGGACCAGCTCCAGCTTGTGGCACCTGGCTGGCCAGCCGGCGGGTGCTTGCCCTCCGCCGAGCGTTTGGGATCCTCTCGGCGGTGTCCTGTTGATCGGCTTTGCCTCTGCTTGAGCCACGTTTCTCCAGGTCAGCGTGGGGACTGTGCGACTTGAGTCACTTCTGCCGGAATGAAACCGACGCCCTCCCGGGGTGGAGCACAGCCTCGCTCCCCCTGGCCCGTCCCCCCCAGAGCGGGGGGCAGGTCTGGGCGCCTCCACAGCAGCTCTGGCGGGAGCGCACCTGTGCTGTGTGTTCAACACATGGGAAGTGCTTAAGCTAAAACAGTGGTGAGCACAGCCAGCTGCAGCCTGTCCAGGTTCCCTGCCCGGAGACGGGAGCGGTGGCTCATCCCAGGCCGCCCGCGCAGCCCTGCCTCGGGCCCGCAGCGTTCCCGGCCACGCTGCCAGCTGTATTTATTTATTTATTTTAAAAGATTTCTTTCTTTCTCTCCCCTTCCGCCCCCCCTTGTCTGCTCTCTCTGTCCATTCTCTGTGTGTTTTTCTGTGTCCGCTTTCATTATCAGGGGGGCCTGGGAAACTGTGTGTCTTTATGTTGCATCATCTTGCTGCGTCAGTTCTCCATGTGCACGGCACCCCTCCTGGGTGGGCTGCGCTTTTTTCGTGTGGGGCGGCTCTCCTTGCAAGGTGCACTCCTTGCACATGGCACAGCACTCCGTGCGCGCACCAGCACTGCGCGTGGGCCAGCTGCACACGGGCCAGGAGGCCCTGGGTTTGAGCCCTGGACCTCCCATGTGGTAGGCGGACGCCCTATCTGTTGAGCCACATCCGCCTCCCCACTGTCACCGTTAGACACCCGCCGTCTCCACTGCTCTGAGCTTCCTTGCCTCCCGGCTCACCTTGATTTCTGTCGGGTGGCCGCCCCAGTTCACGGAGGTGCCTGCGGCGACACCTCAGGGCCTCGGTGGGAGCGGGGGGCCTGTCTCGGAGGCGCGCGTGTTTAAAATAAGACGCAGATACTATCGTTTTCTGAATATAGTAGACTGTCACCCACACTCGTCAGCTGGGAATAAATATAGAAATGGGCCACCTCGAATCACCACCCACGATGAGTCAAGCCTCGGGGCTGTTCACGGCTGCTTTGGGTTTGTAGGGAAACGTGACCCAGTCCGCCAGCCGGGCCTTTGAAAAATAAAACTAAGCGTCTATTTTTAAGCCAGTCAACGTGTTGTCGATACTTTAAAAAACCACAGCAACCTGTGAGCGGTTAAATGTTACGTTCAAAAATAATCTTTGTTTCCCAGTGTTTATCTATACATTAGCGGCCAAGGCGGTCTGGCGCTCTTCCCTTCCCATAATTCCTGAAACGCATGCAATATCCAAGGACAGCAAATCCTGCAATTTTGTTGTCATCTTTTAAATTGTGAATCTTGGATAATAAGAACGGCACAGGAAAGACTGTAATTTACCAAAGTTATTTTCCTGTGCTTGGCAGCACCTATTGTACCTAAATGGGGAGAAGATGATGAGGCTTTTCAGTAGAAACCTGGAAAGAGACTTTTTTTTTAGAACACTCACTTTATTTTTAATTAAAGTATAAGAACGTGAAGGGGAGACGGCAACTTCCAGTGCCAAGGAGGGCTGATGGCTCCCGCTGGCGAGGCAGAGGGCCCAGCTGCGCAAAGCTAGCAGGAAAAGCAGTCCCGAATCACGCAGTCGTTCGCCTTTTGTGTTTGTTTTAACAAAATTCAGTTTTCTCTGGAAAACACGTTTGTGGTAAAACATTGAATCTGCGGTCGTAGGTAAGGGTGTTTGGTGGGGCCAGTCTTTACAAACACGGCACAATGGGCTGACTGCACAACCTCCTCAGGCTTTTTTGCACATGGCCCGCCTGCCCTCATCGTTCTCTCGGCAGCAGCTCGCAGGCCGGTCTCGGTGCCCGACGCCCTCCTGTGCCTCCTTGCCGGGGACGAGGAAGGCACGCCGCAGCCCTGTTTTATTACGTCTGCCAAGCCCCTCCCTCTGAGTAGCCACTGGGACTCAGTTTGCTCCCAGGGTCACGTACACACGCCCTGTTTTCCTCCCAGTCCCCTGCGGCAATGCTAGAAAATATCACTGTGGAAAACGCAGACTCTCGGGTTGGAGCTGGAGGCCGAGGTCTAACAAGGTCCAGCTTCCCAGGCTTGTGAAGTCTTGCAAGGCGGTGGGGAAGAGGGTGCCGTGGGCAGAGTCCATGGAGCGGTGTGGCTGTCCGGGGCAGGGGGCTCCGTTGGCACCCTGATCACACACGGCTGCTGCGCCGACACTCACCTAGGCAGGGGCCCGCTCCTCCACGGGGCCGCCCTCGCCGCCGCAGGCAGGCCTTGCTTGTTTTCCCCAGCAGCCTTTTCCATCTGGTGAGCCCAAAGTCTGCTGCCTGACACTGCTCCCCAAAGGCACGGGACAGCTGCAGCGGGCAGAGGCGGGTCCACAGAGAGCCTTTTGAGGATGGGTGGTCCCACCCGCTGCCCAGGCCTTCCCCCGGGACAGCCCCCATTCCTTCAAGACCTGCTCGTCCAGTGGAGTGTTGGGTTTCGTCACCGTCCGGGAGCCCCACTACCTGTATGTGTCACTGTTCCTGGTACCCATGTTATCATCTGGTCATGTGATCTGTCCACTGCCTGTTGGATTCAAAGGGATCTGTCCCCTTACATGTCACCTCCAGCATGCACAGCAAGGTAATTTTGAGCACTGGTTTTGTTACTGGACAGGTCTGGCTGGCCTCACCCATGACAAACTGTTGCTCCAAATTATTGCCCAGATATGGGGGCACAGCACTTGCTACTGGAGGTGCTTCCATGGGTTGCCTTGGCCCTGTTAGCTGGCATTCATTCATTCATTCCTTCATTCCTTCAGCAGCCGCGTCCTGAGCACCGTGCAGGGCCAGGGACTTGGGGGCTACGAGGTGTGTCCCCACCCGGGGTGGCTTCCATGTCACATACTGCGCGGCATGGCCTGGGGATGCCGTGTGGAGGCTGCACGCAGGGCAGCGGGGCCCCTTGCCGTGGGTGGACCGCGCCCGGCGCCACGCCTTCCTGCTCAGAGCCCACCCTGGCTGGCCCGGGCTTTGGTGTTTAGTGGCCGGAGCCCCTTGTGGACGCGATCCCGGCGCACCCGCCCTCAGGTGAATGGGCAACACTGCAGCTTGAAGGAGCTGGTTACAGCAGCTTCCATCCTGACAAGCCCTGCTCTTTAGGACAAACAAGGGGCTAATCGGAGCTCCTTCCTAAGCTCTAATGGGACTTCCAGCGCCAACCCCGTCTCCCTCCGCCAGCCTCGCCTGCTTCCCCCACCCTAGCTAAGCACCGGAGTTGATGGCACCACCTGGTGGCCAGCACCGCGGGCTCTGGCTCCCTGACCCTCTATGCCCCTCCCTTTTTACTGCCACCCCGCCCCGACCCTTCCGCTGATCGGAACTCGCTGTTCCACTGTCACTGTTAGTTGAGAATTCCACTCGGGAGGCTCGGCCTCGCAGGACCTGGTTTGAGAGGCGGTGTCCACGGCGAGCCCATGCCCGTGGCAAGGCGGGTCCCCATCCCGGCACGAGCTGTGGGACTCGCCACCAGGCCATGAGTACCTGATTGAGCAGTGGACGCCATCGTGTACCTCCCAGCGAGGCTCGGCATTCATTCCTTCATTCACTCACTCGCTCATTCGCCGTTCATCGAGGCCCGCACGGGTCGGGTACGTTCCTGGCACGCGGGGCATCTCAGCGAACAGTACAGACAAACCCCTGCTGTGGCGCCAGCCCTGCAGCCTGAGAAGAAGGCCTGGAGCTGGGCGCTCAGTGAGCCTGGCTCTCCACAGTCTCCAGTTTACGGCTCCAGCAGCGTCTTCGTTTTTCCGCATGTGAGAAATGTGTTCTTCTATCTCCTGTTGCCGGACTTTTGTCCTTCCTTTCATTTTTCCCTTGAAAGATCCTGCTTGTCTCTCTCGTTTGTTCTCAGAAGGCCCCTGACCAGCTGCCTTTGCGGCTGTCACGTCTCTACTTAAAAGAAGGAAAGCCACACACGGTGCAGATTCTGACAGAAATGTCTCGAGTGCCGCAGTTAAAACTACTGTCGGAGCAGATATAGCTCAAGTGGCTGAGCGCCTGCTTCCCATGTACGCGGTTTAGTCCCTGACACCTCGAAAAACAAATTAAAAAACTACCCTCAAAACCCGCTCCGCAGTTTCTTCTAGAATTCCATCTGGCTCTTCCTCATCCTTGCGTTCAGCTGTTTTTCCATGAATGCCAGAATTCTGCATTCTGAATGGGTGTTATCTCACTATAAATGATCACCATTCCAGCAGTTTCCATGGCAAATGTAGCCTATTTCAACACTCCATCATGGAATAAGGGAGCTTTTGTTGGCCTCTTGTGGACTTTAGCTTATCGTATTTGGAGTAAACCCATGGGAAGATGCACTCTGAGTCCAAACCCCCAACGTTCAGTGACTTGGTTTGCTGCAGAGCTGGCCTGTCCGGCTCTCGTGAGGCAAATGAGCTTTGAAAGCCGGGTCCGAGGGCATGCTCTCACCAACTCTGCTGAGCTCCCTGCACACACACACACGCATGCTCAAGCTCACGCACACACTGGGGCCGTGAACCTGCCAGAAACTCATCTTGCCTGTCTCAGGACCTGCTCCGGGGCCTCTCGTGCCCAGCACTGGGTGGGGGTGAAACTGGGCTGCCCTTGGGTCCCTCTTGGAGAGACACCTGGGTTGTTTCCAACTTTTGGCAAGTGAATAGCTCCACTATGAACATCTAGAATATCAAGTTTTAAAAAAACTCTTTATTATGGAAACATCCAAATACACACAGAAGTTGAGAGAGAGTGACTTGGACCCCCAAGTACCCATGGCCCAGCACCCATGATTGCCAACACATGGCCCATGTCCTTTCCCCAGTTGTCCCCTGGATTATTTTGAAGCCAATCCCCTATGTTGTTTCCTTTTGCCCGTAACAACTTCAGGGTGTAGCTCTAAAAGGTCATGACGTTGTTTTTTAGACATCACAATACATTATCACACCCTCCCCGCAGAAGTTGTAATCCCTTCATCTCATCAAATATCCGTTGTTCATGTTCCCCAGTTGCCACACCGTTTTTCAGTTGGGTAGAAT
Organism: Dasypus novemcinctus; assembly: GCF_030445035.2. Lineage (NCBI taxonomy): Eukaryota > Metazoa > Chordata > Mammalia > Cingulata > Dasypodidae > Dasypus > Dasypus novemcinctus. The sequence continues at coordinate 127,181,039 of NC_080681.1, forward strand.
CCAGGTTCAAACCAGACTCGCACAGGACATTGGGGTGATGTCTTTCCCCAGGGGGTCCTGGCTGGGGAGGTCCCCGCCACTCTCTGGTGCTCCTTTTAGGTAGCGGCTTCTGTTTGTGTGAGGTCGATCAGGGAAAGGGCTTCTGGTTTGTCTGTTTTGGTCATCACCCCGGTGAATGCTCTTTTTTTAAATTGAGATGAAGTTCACAACAGCAGCAGCCACATCAGTAGCATTTAGCACATTCACATTGTCGTGCACCCACCACCTCTAACTAGTTCCCACCCAAAAGGAAGCCCCACACCCATGGGCAGTGCCCCCAGCTCCTCCCCCGCCCGTGCCCCTGGCTGCCCCGTCTGCTTTCTGCCTCTGTGGATTCACTTCTGGACGTTTCGTGTAAGTGGGATCATGCAATATGGCCCCTCGTGACGGGCTTCTTTCATTCGGCGTCACGTGTGCCGGGTTCATCGCCGTGGCGTGAATCAGTCCTTCCTTCCTGTTTATGGTCGAGTAGTACTCCGTGCACGGACAGGCCGTGTGTTGTTTCGCGGTTCACTTGCTGACGGGACCTGGGTTGTTTCCTCTCCTTGGCTTTCATGAATAAGCCCGCCGTGAACCTTGGTGAACAAGTCTCCGTGTGGATGTATGTTTCATTTCTCCTCGCAGATACCCAGGAGTGGAATTGTTTGTAACCTTTTGAGAAACTTCCAAGCTGTTTTCCAAAGTGGGCGCACCATTTTCCAAGCCTACCTGCCATGTGCGAGGGTTTCAATTTCTCCACATCCTTGTCAACACTTATTACTGTCTGTCTTTTTGATTGTGGCCATCCTAGTGGAAGAGCCTGCTTTTTTTTTTTTAAAGATTTTTAAAAAAATTTCTGTCCCCCCACCCTGTTGTCTGCTCTATGTGTCCATTTACTGTGTGTTCTCCCTTGTCTGCTTGGATTCTTGTCAGCAGCACCAGGAACCTGTGTCTTTTTTTGTTGCATCATCTTGCTGCGTCAGCTCTACCTGGACACAGCGCCACTACTGGGCAGGCTGCGCTTTCTTTGAGTAGGGTGGCTCTCCTTACAGGGTGCACTCCTTGTGTGTGGGGCTCCCCTATGCGGGGGACACCCCTGCATGGCAGGGCACTCCTTGTGCGCATCAGCACTGCGCATGGGCCAGCTCCACACGGGTCAGGGAGGCCCAGGGTTTGAACCCTGGACCTCCCATGTGGTAGGCGGACGCTCTATCTTTTGAGTCAAATCCGCTTCAGAGCCTGCTTTTTTGGCAAAACTTTCCTGGCATGATAAGGGTCTAAAGGATAGAGAAGGGGCTGTTTTGTTATCAGCTAGAACCTCAGCCCTGAGTGTTTTCAGAAACGTGTAAAAGACGTGCTGCGCTGCGTCCCAGCAGCGCATCCCCAGGTCCTGCCACAGGCTGCAGGCCTCGCGGCTGGTTAACGGGAGGGAATTGTCCTTCCCGCCTCGCTCCCTGTCTAACCTGCCCCACGCCCCTTCTCCACGCAGGTGTCACCATGAAGCTCATGGACGAAGTGGCCGGGATCGTGGCCGCGCGCCACTGCAAGACCAACATCGTCACGGCCTCCGTGGACGCCATTAATTTCCACGACAAGATCAGAAAAGGTAAGGGCGCCCTTCTGAGCAGAAATAAGGCCGGGCGCGGCTGCTCGGGCTCCCTCGCGCCCGCTCGCCCTTTCCTCCCACCCGGAGCCCCTTGTGTCCCGGGGTCCGTCCGTCCCCCACGAGACGTGGAAGTGGAGTTTGTGCCTTGAACTTGCTGGTGTGTCTGTGAGGCTAGTGCCTGTTGATGTGTCTTTTCAACCTGGGAGAGCCCATGGCTCAGAGATGACGGGGCCTTTGAGGGTAAGACCCCCTGAGGGCCCACCGCTCCGCCCCCATGACCGCGTCGGCCACACCTCCGGCCCTTGCATTTCACCCTGACGCAGGCCCCTGGTCCGCCTGCGTTTCTGGCGCATTAGCTGTGGTGTTCGTTCTGGTGACGGAACTCCAGCCCCAGGCCGTGGCCCCTGCCATGGGACCAGGCAGGAGGCGGGCGCTGCGGTTTGTGCGAAGGTGGGCAGCCGCGGCCCCGCCAGCCTGGGGTTCCATCTGTTTCCTCCCCCGAGGTACGGCTGTGGCCCCGAGAAGTGCCCGTCACGGCGGGGGCCCGGGGTGCTTTAGCGTGGAGAGAGCTGATGTTGACTCGGAGAAGCCGCCCCCTAAAGCCACTCCCATCAGGCGCCCCTGTCATGGGGCTGGTGAAGCGAAAGCACTGCCAGCTCCCTCCCACCGCCCCCTTCCACCATGAGCCGGTGAGAGGCGCCCCCAGGCCTCCCAAGCCGCGTTCTGGGTGGGCCTGAGCCACGTCGAGGCCCACGAAACCTCCAGACACTGGAAGCCTGCTCCAGCCGCTCTGGGTTCTCTTCTGAGGCTGCACCTCCAGGCACACGGGACAACTGCACGCCCTGAGGTCTCTGGGTTTTGCCTCCCTGCCCTGCGCAACCGAGAACAATTGGGTGTACGTCAGAACTGGCGGGCTCTTAGGGTGAGGAAAGCTGCGGCGGCGGCATTGCCACACGCCGGCACTAATGCCATTTTAGAATTTTCCCCACACGAGTGGGTCTCGGTGGGCTCTGGCGCATCCTCCATTGGCCTGCTCTGAGCATTGACCCTTCCGGAAAGCATCCCATTGGATTCCCCCCAGCCCTGACCATCCCCCGGCTCCCTCCCTCTCCCCAAGACACCCCCTTGTCTCCCTCATACCCCTAGGGCCCCCAATCTCCTGCCCCCCGCATCCCCCAGTCTCCCTCCCCCAGCCAGAATTCCCCTAATCTCTCTGCCTCCCCCCAGAACCCCTCAGAATCCCACCCAGTGTCCCAGGGCCTGCACGGGGAGACATCTGGGAGCAGAGAAGGCTTGTCCCCTGGAATGACGAGCTTTTCCATCCGTTAGGAATTTGGCCCACGCTGAGATGACAGCTGTGGAGTCTGGCCCGTTTCTGTGGCGGGTCCCCCAGGGGCCTTTCGAGCTGTCACCCTCGTCTGTGGTTTTCCCGAGCATTGTGCTGTGTGACGGCACTTTCTGTGCCCGTGTTCTGCCCTGGGGCTGCCGGGCCACGTCCACGGAGCCGCGCCCGCGGGTGGCGGTCCCAGGCCCCTTCAGCTCTTGGAGCCCACAGGCCAGCTGGGGCCAGCTGCAGCATGATCAGGTCGTGCCTCCGGTTCCGCCGGCGGGAAGGGGCTGTCCCCGCAGCTCCCTTCGCTCCTTTGCAGGGAGGTGCAGGTGGGGCAGCCGCCCAGGGTCTGGGGGCTCTCCTGGCCACGGGCCCTCGAAGGGTCCCTACACCGCAAGGATGGCCAGGCGGCGGGCAACCGTTCTGATCCGGTTCCCTGCTGGGATGCGGTGAGGCCTCCGCACGCCCTGGGGACGGTTTCTCTGAGGCTCGCGGTGGACTGGCCAGAGCGGCCACTGCCCCAGGCTGGCTGTCCTTCCTGCACAGCTCGCCCAGGGCTTTAATGGGCAGGGGTGCCGAGCTGGGAGGGGGCCAGACCCTCTACCCTCAGAGGGGGGTGCAGCCATCCCGGGCAGGGTGCGGCTCTCCAGAGCACCAGGGAGCTCCAGGGCGGGTTTCGGTCCCCTAAAGCCCGCCTTCCCTCCCCAGGGCTTCTGCCTGCAGGCGCCAGCTCGTTCTCACGTAGCAAAACCCTTCTGAGCTCCACACACACCTTTCCCGTCCAACGTGTGTCCTTCCCTTATGACGCCGGGGGGTAAGGCCGGCATCCAGCCTCGGGGGGGCGGCTCTGGGGTGCAGGAGGGGAAGGTGCACCGGGAGCCCAAAACCGCCCCCGCTTTCTAGAGGGTGACAGCGCAGGAAGCTGGCCACGAGCCCCGCCCCGGGGACAGCCCACGAGAGCAAATGAGAGGCTCGCGCCGGCCAGGCGTGGGGGGCCTGGGGGAGGGGACAGGGCTGGCCCGGAAGGGGGACAAGCGCGACGCCTTCCCTCCAGCCCCAGGATGCAGACTTTTAGCCAATGACAAGAGGACGTATTGCTTAGACACGGAGTTGTCATTCATTTTGGTGGAGCATAATTTTAAATTGCTTTTAAGCAGGGTGTAAAATTTTATCGGCCAAAGGACTATTTTTTAATTCTTTTTATTTGTGGCAAAATACACATAACATAAAAATCATTTTAACCATTTTTAGTGGACGATTCTTTGATATTAAGTATATTTATAATATCTGTAGCTTTCACCACTATTTCCAGACTATTTTCATCAGTCCACACCAAAACTCACACTCATGTAGCAGTAACTCCCTCGTCCACCCCTGGCACCTGCTCTTCTCTGCTTTCTAGCTCTATGATTTTCCTTAGTCTAAGGAGTTAAGTAATAGAAGCCACACGATCTTTGTTCTTCTGTGTCTGGCTGATTTCCCTCACCGCAGTGTCTTCAAGGTTCATCCTTGCTGCAGCATGGGCCGGCGCCTCACTGCTCTTTAGGGCTGAGTTACACACCAGTGTGCGGAGCGTGGCACCTTGCTCATCTGTCATCTGCTGATGGACCCTTGGGTTGCTTCCACCTTTTGGCTTTTGTGGAAAGTGCTGCGAAGAGCATTGGGGGACAACCATCTATCTGAGCTCCTGCTCTTGATTCTTTTGGCTGTATACCTACGACCAGAATTGCCAGGTTGTATGGTAATTTCCTGTTAGACTTTCCGAGGAACCGCCAAACTGTCTTTCACATCAGCTGCACCATATCTTCTTTGAGAAATGTCTCTCAAAACCTTGGCCCATTTTTTATTTGCGTGGTTTGTCTTTTCTAAGTTGTAGGAGTACTTCACATATTCTGGATATTAAATGTTTATCAGATACATGGTTTGCAATTATTTTCTCCTGCTCTCTAGTAAGCTTCCTTCTCACTTTCTTGATAATGTCCTTTTATGCACAAAATTTTTCATTTTGATGAAGTCCATTTTTCCTATTTTTTCTTTCATTGCTTGTATTTTTGGTGTAAAATCTGAAAATCCATCTCCTACTTCAGGGTCTTGAGGATACCTCCCTGTTTTCTCATAAGCGTTTTATATGATTAGCTCTCATGTCTACTTTTGCGTTACTTTTTGTATGCGGTGAGAGGGAGGGCTCCACACTCACTCTTTTGGTCCCAGCACATTAGTTGAAGAGACTTTTCTTTCCCCGTTGAATGGACTTGGCCCCCTGGTTGAAGATTACTTGGTCCTAGATGTGTGCGTTAGGTCTGGACTCTGAGCTCTAGTCTACCTTCTCTATGTCTACCCCATGCCAGGGCCACACACGAGCAATGTCAAGGGCCCCTGATTCTCCTGGAAGAGGGACCCACCCCCCCCCAAGGCTGCTTAACCACGTGGGGCCGTGTGTACCCACGTCCTGTCACTGCTGTAACAGGTGCTCACAAGCCCCATGGCTACAAGACAACCTATCCTCTCATGGTCCTGGGGTTCAGGGCTTTAAAACAGACCTGCATAAAAAGAAAAATCAACAATAACAACAACAAAACAGACCTGCCGGGCTGATTCCCTCTGGAGGCTCCAGGGGCGGATCCCTCCCTCGCCTTTTCCAGCTCCCAGAGCCCGTCTGCACTCCTTGGCTCATGGTCCCTCATCCAACCCCTGTGTCTGTCGCCCTGCCTCTGTCGCTGGCTCTGATTCCCCGGCTCCCTCTTAAAGGACCCTCGCTGTTGCTGCCCCCCCAGTAGTCCAGGAAAACCCCGTCAAGATCCTCAGCATAATGGCATCTGCAGAGTCCTTTTGCCACATACAGCAGCACGTCCCACAGGTGTGGAACGGCTTTGGGGCCTGACTCTGTCCATCACAGGTGGTTCTGGGCAGCTGTCCGCAGGCTTCCAGCCTTAGCCATTTCAAGAAAGTCGCTAGAGAAACTGACCGGCTCGCTCAGCCTCTCGTGGAACCACCTGTCAGTAGAGGGATTGTTTTGGCAGTCTTGGCCCAGCGCCTGGCCTTTGGCCATGGCCTTGCCAGTTGCTCGGGTGGGGCGTCCACCGTGCGGTTACGCCTGCGGCTTTGCATCACTGAAGCCATCGCTCCAGAAGGTCAGCGAGAGCCGTAGTTTCCGCTTAGAGGGGCGTGTGCCGAGACGGAGGGCTCAGCCCGCCCACGCCTGTCAATTCCAGGGGCCAAACGTATTTCATGAATCCCTGCCAAAGAGCCCACGTCCTTGGGTGGACCCTGACCTGGTGGGGAGTGACAGCGTTCCCGTCAGGTCCTTTAAATGTCTGGGGTCTGAAAACGTCTCTGCTCACAGGCCTTGGTGGCTGCCCAGGCCACTGGGATAGGCTGCCCCTCGTGGTGGTGCAGCCCCATTCCTGGCAGGTGTGTACCAGTCACATGTAGGCTTTTGAGCATAACAGTAGAGTGCTTCACCCACAAGGGGACCACGGCTGACCCGGTGTCACTGCCCTGTGCCTTGCCTCCTTCCTCGGGGCGTTGCCTCATGGAAAGTGCCTTGGGACCTCTGGTCCCTGCAATTTTTCCCCTAACAATGGTGAATTGTGCCAGCCATTGGCACTAGTGCACGGCACAGTGAGGCCCATGATGGGTCCGTGCCCGCGCTTCTGGAACTTGCTCATGCCTGGGTGGTGTGGACTCCACGAGTTCACGGGAGAGCACGTCAAACCCAGAGGCACGCATGTGACCACAGCGCCGGCCTCGTTCTGAGCAAGCAGCCAAGGCTAGAAATACAAACTTGCTTCTTACAACTCAACTTGCTCAAGCACTGATTTTATTTTTTAGTTAAAATGTCAACTGCTGGGTGTGATGGTTAGGCTATTGTGTCAACTCGGCCAGGTAATTGTGCCCAGGTATTTGGTCCAGCAAGCACTGGGCTAACTGTTATACAAGGGCATTTATGGACTTGAGTCCCCATTGACTTTACTGCAGCAGTAGATTGCCATCAGCAATGAGTGAAGCTTTATCCAATCAGTTGAATGCCTTAAAGGGGAAGTGATTCCAGCATTGAAGGAGACTTTCCCAGCTCGTCTGGACAGCCAACGTCTCCCAGAACTCCTCAAGGACCTTCACTGGACTTTCACTGGAGCCCCTGGCTGCAGCCTGCCTGCGGAACCTGGACTTGTGCATTTCCAAGGTCACGTGAGAGGCTGATAAAATCTCTTACTATTGACAGATAAACTCTTCTTGATTCTCTTTTCCTAGAGAACCCTGCCTAATCCCCCGGGTAACTAAAGAAAAGCTAAAGAGGAAAACTCATTCCCTCTGTCCTGATGGTTTTGGAAGCCTTCAGTAGGAAACCTAAAGTTGACGTTTTCTCGTGAACTGATCTTCCCAGGCTAGGGGCTCTGATGATGGAAAATGAGGCATATGTCTAGAAGAGGTTTTGGGGTGTGTTATGTAAGAAATACCAAAGTTAGTTCACTGTTTCCATGCTTTCCTTAAGAGAGTTCCCTGCCACGGTTTTTTTTTTTTTTGGAGCGCAAGCACTCAACTGTTCTCAAACTTGCAAACACTTGGCAAGCTCCCCGGCTTGGTCACAGCTATTTTTTATGACTCTGTTTTCTTTTCCAAATCCCTGGCACGTTGCTGAAATCTGGCTGCTGCTGCCCCTCGAGGGAGATGCCCGCCTGCAGGGGGCCGGGCAGGGGGACCTGGCAGCCCTCTCCCTCCTCTCCACGCAGCCTCCACCAGTGTAAACAAAACAAAGCGAGTAAGCCGAACCCGCCTGCCGCGGGCACTCACGGTGCGTGACCTTCACCGAGGTTTATCACGCACTTTCGAGCGGCCAGCCTCAGGCTCAGCGCTCTGTCCCACGACCCCAAGGCCAGCCCGTCATTCTGCCCACTTTTCCAATCTGGAAACTGCAGTTCCGAGAAGCTGAGGAAGCTGCCTGTGGCCGCAGAGCTGGTGCGTGGGGGTGCTGCAGGAGCGGCAGCCCCTGCGGGGGAGGAAGCGCCACAGCCGCGGTCCACGTGCGGCGCAGCCCATCTTTGATGCTTGCCTGGCTCTGGCCAGGCTCTGGGATGTCCCTCATTTAGTCCTGGATAAAACCTCTGGCTTCCTAAAAAGCAGCCTGAAAACACGCCGAGGACCCCCAAGTTAGTGGAGTCGAGCCCCCGGGAGGACGGCGCCCGTTCTGCCTCCCTCTCCCATCAGCCTCAGCAGACGGGACCTTGTCGTGCTGAATGCAGAGACAGCCCGCCGGCGCAGCCCCCTCCAGCAGCACCACACCTTCTGAGTTAAGCCAGCTCTGCCGGCGAAGCTGCAGGCGTCCACCCAAGCTGCCTGGTACAACGGTCACTGGCCACGTGGGCTGCTTTAATGTAAACCCTGTCCCCTGGCTGCACCAACCACTTTAAATGCTCAGTGGCCACATGTGGCCAGTGGCTTCTGCACTGGACAGTGCAGACACAGAACACGCCCATATTGCTGAACGCACCCCTGGCGGCGCTGGGCTCTGGGTGGTCTCTCGAGGGCTCGGCCCCCAAGCGTCCAACTTTGGGCTGATCGGCCCAGCTGCTGCATGCTGGGCCCAGCGCATGCTCGGGGTGGGGTTGCCTGGACGCCTGAGCCCTTCTCCACCAGGCCACTCCCTGTGGCCAGGCACTGGGACCCAGCGCCTTGGAGGACGCAAGGTGGCGTGCAGAATCGGGGCCGGGACCTCCTGAAAAAACAGCCTCTTCTGCCGGAGCCTGGTACGTGCAGGCTGCTGTCTGCAGGGGCAGCACCTCAGGCTTTTGTGGCCAGGCTGGAAATCACCAAGCAGGTGGCCTCTGAGCGCCTGGGGTGGCAACATCCACGCAAGCACAAATCAAGGAAAGAGCCACGTGGGTTGACGCTGTCTGCTTTAAAAATGTGGAGGAGGCCACCCCTAAAATGCCAGCGGGACCTGCGGAGCCCTCGATGAAGACGTCTTGAGACCAGGCGTCCTGTGGGGCGTCCCCAGGGTCACCTCCGTCCTCTGTGCTTGCTGAACCTTGAGCACGTCCGGAGCCTGGACATTGTACATACAGCCTCACCCGTCCATTTGCAAACGAGGCAACTGAGGCACGGTGTGCTTTGCCAGCTTGCCGCCTGCTCAGCAGCCACAGCGAGATTTACGCTCAGCCCTGTCCGACTCCAGAGCCCGTGGATCTCAGGCCTCTCCCGCGTGGCACAGGCCACACCCCGGGCCTCCGTGACGAGACCCTTTCCAGGGAACACCCAGTTCAGCAGGGCTTTCATCCAGCCGTTCCCGCTGCAGACCCTCCAGGAGGGCCAGGTGCTCCTCACCCAGCTTTCCCCAAGCACGGGAGAGGGAACCCCACCCTGTGCCTGTCCCAGGACACGCTGCTGCTGGCCTCGTGGGGGCCGTGGCGCCCAGTGCCAGCGGGCAACTCCGCGCCCAGCTAACCTCTTTTCCCTCCTGAGCTGGTCACGCTAACGCTCAGGCAAAGCAGCCGCCCTCCTGGTGGGTTTCGACAAGACTCAGGGTTCCTCTCCCCTTCTCCCACGAGGCCCCCCAGCTCGCTTGGTGCCAGGTTTGTGGAGTGAGGCGGACACTCAGGGGAGCAAGAGCTGGTGCGTGGACCGCCGTTGAGGCCGGCCCAGTGCCCAGGGGCTGAGTAGCCTGCGCCTGCCTGTCGTGAGGCCCTTTGTGCCGGAAGGGGAGGGAGTAGAATGAGCTGGACCTCGTGGGACAGAGGCCTGATGTCCGTCGCTGTCCGCTCTGCGCAGGATGGCCTGGCTCCTGAGCAGCATGCGTCAGGCCAGGCCCCGGTGTTGCAGTTGTGCCCCTAGGACCTGGCCACTCTCTGGCTTGTGGCCGCCTCACCTGGCCTCCCAAGTTTACAGCCACCCTGGAGAAGGGGCCTCGGGCACGCGACGACGACGCTGGCAGCTTGGCCATCCCCTGCTCTGATCTGGCTGGAAGCTTTCGGAGCTATGGAGGCCACCGAGGCGGGGAGTGAAGAGTGAGGGGCAGCTTGGGAGGAGGTCTTCAGAGCCCGAGTGTTCGTTCCCATGAAATGGGGACCCATCGCTGGTAACCGGACTCACCCCACCTGGTGGGGAAGCGGCTGCCCCTTGCCCTCGGGTCCTGAGGCGGCCATGACCGACGGGAACTGGAGGAAGCCAGAGGGAAGGATTTCTCTTGGAACCAACAAGCAGGGCCACGGCCCTTGAGCGAGGCAGGACTTCCCCAAGGTGCTTCCGGGAGCCCCTGCCTGGACGGCGGCGTGTGGAGTCAAACCCATGCTGCAGGGAACGGGCAGGGTGTCCGCCTACCACATGGGAGGTTCAGGGTTCAAACCCAGGACCCCTGACCTGTGTGATGAGCTGGCCCATGAGCAGTGCTGATGTGAGCAAGGAGTGCCGTGCCACGCAGGGGTGTCCCCGCATAGGGGAGCCCCATGTGCAAGGAGTGCGCCCCGTAAGGAGAGCCGCCCAGCATGAAAATAATGCAGCCTGTCCAGGAGGGGGCCACACACACAGAGAGCTGACACAGCAAGATGATGTAACTCAACGAGACACAGATTCCGGGTGCCGCTGACAAGAATACAAGCGGACACAAGAACACGCAGTGAATGGACACAGAGAGCAGACAACTGGGGCGTGGGGAGGGAGGGCAGGGAAGGGGAGAGAAATAAATAATCTTTAGAAGAACAAAACAAACAAAGAAAAAAAACAACCCATGCTGCTGGCTGCGGGGGATTTGCTGCCCACGGGACCCCCAGGACCGCCACAGCGTGTGCCTTCTGGGGAAAGGGCCTGGGAGAGGGGGTGGCCCTCGGCGGGTGTCCTCATGGGCTGTCAGCCACATGGGGACTTTGGCAGCTCCGTGCCCTGTCCACGGCACTGACGAGCCGTCTTTGAACCATCCAGGCGCTGCATTCTTCTGGTTTTCTCCTTACAGTTCCAGCAAGTCAATTTCCGAGCCAAAGTTCCAGCTTTAAGATATTCTCCTGCAGCCGCCAGCCAAAGTTAGAACATGTGGCTTGTTTTAGGACAGTGGTGTTGCTGTCTGCAAAGCAGGAAGAGGCTCAAGTTTGGTGTCGCTGAACACTTCCCGACCGCTCGGAAGCAGCGACTGTATTAGGATTTCTAAGGGGCACTCCCCTCAGCCTTGTCTTTTCATTGTTTTGTCTCATACTCAGAGCAAGAATCAACCCTGAATTGCCTGAAATCACTTATTTTTTTCAGTGTTTAAGTTGTTTATTCTCCAAACGGAATTCAATTCTTCAGTTGGAACAGGAATCATGAGATAAAATGGTTCTGAAAAGTACAATAGAAAATTATTGTTCACTGGTTTATTTTTCCAAATGGGCAAAAGACTATTTACAAAGGAGCAGACCTCCCATGGCGGCTATTGAAATGTTTGATTGAAATCACTTTTGAATGATGTTAGAACTTTCTTTAGGCTCTTAACCCAGCAATTCAACTATAGCCAGGTGTTTCTTTTGTTTTTGTTTTTTTTTTAAGATTTATTTATTTATTTAATCTCCCCCTCCCCTGGTTATCTGTTCTCTGTGTCTATTTGCTGCGTCTTGTTTCTTTGTCCGCTTCTGTTGTCGTCAGCGGCACCAGAAGTGTGGGCGGCGCCATTCCTGGGCAGGCTGCACTTTCTTTCACGCTGGGCGGCTCTCCTTACGGGGTGCACTCCCTGCGCGTGGGGCTCCCCTACGCGGGGGACACCCCTGCATGGCGCGGCACTCCTTGCGCGCATCAGCACTGCGCATGGGCCAGCTCCACACGGGTCAAGGAGGCCCGGGATTTGAACCGTGGACCTCCCATGTGGTAGACGGACGCCCTGACCACTGGGCCAAGTCTGTTTCCCTATAGCCAGGTGTTGACAGCAGTGGCAGGTGGGCAGGGCCCGGGTGGCGTCCCCGGGCCTCACGGAAGGGCCCGTGTCTGGAGGCCCCTGGGTTCAGAGCAGCCGCTCCTGGCACGCTGGCCCTGCCGGTCCTTGCGCATTTCCTCCCTGAGAGGCTCCTTCCTGCTTCTGGCCCAGTGGCCCCGGAGGCTTTGCGGCCGCCTGTGGGCGGGGAGGGGCTGGGCCTTGGGGAAGGAGGCTCATGGGGCCACTGTGCGGCTCCTGGCTGGCCCCTCGGGGCGTGGCGTCCGCTGGCTGCTCCCTGGATGTCTGAACGAGGCCCCGCTGCCCCTTCAGGCTCCCACAGGCCGCCGGCCGCTGACCTCGTGGCTCCTTCTGCCCCACCCAGAAATGGCTGTCGCCAGCACGACGCCCCCTTCCCCGTAAGCATGAGGTCGGCTACGGCATGGAGAATTCCAGAGTCTTCCGGCGCGTCCTAGCCGCCCCCTCTGCCGGCTGCTCGCACACTCACCCCCAGCGGTCCCCCTGCCACCCCCACTTGCGTCCCTTCCTGGTTCTCTGTGTCTCGCGGGGCCGGCCTGGCCGGGTCTCGGGTGTCGGGGTCCTGGGGGTCTGCGTTAAGGTCGTCGCAGCGAGAACCGCTTCCCCCGGAGCTGGCCCCCGTGGCCTGGCTCGCAGAGGGTCTGCGACCTGCTGGCAGAGGGACAGCAGCAGCCAGGAGCCGGCCCCTCCCTGGCCCCCGTCGGGGGCCTTGCCGTCGATGACATGGTGGAGAACCGTGACGGCTGTGCGCCGAGGGCCCCCGCCTGGCGCCAGGCCCAGCACTTTGCCTGGCTGGGCCCGGGAGACTCGGGGTCGCCCTGGAGCAGGCGCTCTTGACCTCTTGTTCCACGGTCCCCTTTGCCGGTCAGGTGAAAACCCTGGGCCGCTTGCTGCGCCCACGCTGCCCTGTGCGCTATTGAATAAATGCAGCACCCCCGCACCTGCACGTCCCCACAAGAAGAGTGTTTTTTGAATTTCAGTTCAAGCTCATGGACCCCGTGTTAAGAAACCCCGCTCTAGAGCAGGGGGCCCAGGCGCGGGAGGTGTGACGGGGCGGAAGACAAGCTCTGGCTGAGCAGCGGCTCCCAGGCTGGCTCCCCGGGCCCACAGACGCGCATAGGGCAGCGAGGGGAGTGAGGGCTGGGACACGCGAGGAACCCAGGGACAGGCACGGCCTGGACGTGTGGCTTTGTGCGTCTGCGTAACCACTAAGAAAACGCGCGCGTGCGCCAGGCGAGGTGGGCGGCTCTGGTCAGGATGGAGGATGGGCTGATCCTGGCCACCTGGGGCGGGACCCCCACCCCATCGCACCTCTCCTGGGGAGATGTCTGGAGGGTGACAGGAGTGGACTCTGGCGCCATCTGGCCCAGGATAAAGGGGGGTGCTGAGGTCCCCAGGTGTCATCTGATGGGCACAGACCAAGAGGGGTGAGCTCCCACGCCTGGCCAGGGGGCAAGTGACCTCAGCGTGATGCCTTGGCCGGTGAGTCTTCGGTGAAACTCAGAGCTGCCCGGGCTGCCGCAGGGAAGGCAGACTCGGGGGCCAGGGCAGGCTGGGGCTACCTCCGGGGGGGTTCCAGCCACGCTGCTCCTCGGGGGTCAGAGGGAGACCCCTGCTTGCGGGGAAGGGCAGCTCCAGCCGCCATCGAGAGCCTTTCCAGCTCGGAGCTTATTGTGGGTGGTCGAGACATGTCAGCCTGCGAGAAAGCTACAAGTTCGTGGGCTGCTAAAGAAGCAGAAACACATTTTGTCGTTCGCGTTTCATCGTAGTTGTTAAATTTCTCTGCCCTAACTGTGCCTCTGTTCGTTGCACTGAATTACCCGTTTTCTCGCTCTCCGTGCCCCCGGCCTCTCCCGCGACAGCCCCGCCCCCGCCTGGCCCCGGTGTGGCACCCCCGTGATGCCTGCTCACCCCTCGCCCCGCAGGGTACGTGATCACCATCTCCGGGCGCATGACCTTCACGAGCAACAAGTCCATGGAGATCGAGGTCCTGGTGGACGCTGACCCCGTGGTGGACGACGTGCAGAAGCGGTACCGGGCCGCCAGTGCCTTCTTCACCTACGTGTCCCTGAGCCAGGAGGGCAAGCCGCAGCCTGTGCCGCAGCTCGTGGTGAGTGGCCGCCGCCGCCGGGTCCCGGGGCGCCGTCTCGACCTGGGCACTCTGCGGTGCGCCCCGGGCCCCCGGGAGCAGCGCGCTCCTGCCGGCCCCTCCCGCACAGTGGCACCCACTCGGCTCTGAGGGGCCGGAGCTGTCGACCATTGGCCTCTGTGCACTGTGCATTGGCCTCAGAGGGGGTCGCGCAAAGGGGCTGCCTTGGGGACCGCACGGCAGCCTTGTTGGTCCCTCCCCTGTGCACTTTGGGCGTGAGACTTTGGGGGGACTGTGGGATCGGGGTGACAGGACAAGAGGGGCCCCGAGACCTCTAGGGGAACAAGGTCTGGTCCCCAGGGCCAGCGGATCAGGGCTGGGACCTGTCCCTGCCGTCCCCTGGGGAGGTCCTGGCCTTCCTGTCCTGCTTGATGCCAACCCAGGCAGACCCCCAGGCTGCGGGGCCCACCGGGATCCTGGGATCTGGCTGGGTCCTGGCGTGCAGAGGCGGGGCGGGTGGGGAGCTGCGTCCTCACACCCCATTTCTAGAGCTGGCGGGCTCTGGAGTGGCCACAGACCCCCGGCAGGGCTTGCGCCCCCAGGCCTGCTTGGATGTCCCCTCCCCAGGGAGGCAGGGCTGCGGCCACCGGGGCCTCCTGTCCTAGCAGCGCCTGGGCACTCGCCACCCGGGATATAAATTCCAGTTTTGGGGGCTGCTGTCGGGGCGGCTTCGATGAGCGTCTGCCGGCCGCCTGCTCACGCCATCCAGGTTGCAGGGACTCTGGGACGGCACAGGACGAGGCCTCTCTCGGCTTTGCCCCCCAATCCCTCCCTCTGCTTTCCCACCCCTTCTCAGTCCAGGACACAGCCGTCCCCCAGCTGCTCCAAGACCCCGCCCCGGATCCCACCAGCTCCCTGCCTGGTCCTGATGCTTCCCTCAAACGGGGGTCTTGGACCCGCCTCACTGCGTCTCACCTGGATCAGGGCCCTGGTCCCACCAGGACGGCCCCCGCCTCCTCCCCGGTTCCCCGCACCACACGTGTGCACACGGTGACTACCCCGCGACACAGGTGCTCACACGGTGACACAGATGCTCACACGGTGACACAGGTGCTCACATAGTGACAGGCTCACACGGTGACGGGCTCACACGGTGATGTGCTCACACAGTGGCATGGGCTCACATGGTGATGTGCTCACACGGTGACACAGGTGCTTACACGGTGACACGCTCACATGGTGACATGGGCTCACATGGTGACATGGGCTCACATGGTGACATGGGCTCACATGGTGACTGCTCACACACGGTGACATGTTCACACATGGTGACGGGCTAACACGATGACACAGGTGCTCACGCACGGTGACGTACTTACACAGTGACACAGGTGCTCACACATGGTGACACGGGTGCTCACACGCAGCCCATCCTGTGACACGCACACTCAGAGCCATCTCCTTTTCAGCAACCCAGACGTGGCCCCTCCCTGTGAAAGCCCCCCCAGTGCGCTCTGCCCTATCCCCCACCCATGCCCTGCCCTTGTGCAGCGCCCCCGCTGCTCCCGCACCACCCAGGCGCCCTGAGCCCCCCTGCCCCAGGCCTGCCTCATGGGCCCGCCCCGACCACCTGCCCGAAGTGCCCCTGGCCCCTGCCCCTGGCCGCCCCCGCCGCCCCCGGCCTCCTGCCCGCCCTGCGTTCCTCCAGGTGCCGTCGCCCTGGCACAGGCTTGCCGCCATATGCTGCTTGTCCTCCCCCACGAGGCTGTGAGCGCCACGAGGGAAGGGACGGGTGGCTCCTCACGGGCCATGGAACACCGCTTGGTGGGTGCCCTGTAAACCCACGGGGGGTGTGGCCTTGGTGGGTGCCCTGTAAACCCACGGGGGTGCATCTAGGGAGCAGGGCCCGCCCTCGAGCGGGAGCCCAAGGGAGAGACGAGCTGGGTGGCCGTCACCACGTGAGACTGACACGTGATCTCCAGGAAATGGGCCCTTGGGGCTGGAGGGGCAGGTCTTGGGGAAGCAGTGGCACTGGACCCTGGCGAGGATTTGCGAGGGGACACGGCGCCGCCCAGGGCTCTGAGCCGGGCCAAGGGGCACGGGGGCCGTGAAGGTTCTCTAATTGGAAAAAGGCTGGGACGGGGCTGGGGCGGCGTGCCAGGGCGGGTGTGACCCCGAGGTGGGGGTCCTCGGGGTGCTGGGAGCCGGACCCCCACAGCGTCTACCTGCTGGCCACGCCCGGGGGGACAGGCTAGGCCCTTGGACAGGAGGTTCAGGTGACAGTGTACCCAGCGGGTGAGTGAATGGGCACTGCTGCCTGGTACCCCGAGGCCAAGGCAGCTCTTAGGAAGCTTCCCAGATTCCATCGCAGTGATGACCCCGCACGCCGTCCAGGGCGTGCCCGGTGCCCTCCGAGGGGTCAGCTCCAGCGGGCCCATGAGGAAACCACTGTGGGCCCGGGCCCGCCGCCCTCTGGGGGGTGGGAGATCAACAACCCCTATGACAGCGACAGGCCAGGCTGAAACCCGCAGAGACCTGGGGCTGCTGAGGGCGACCACCGCCCCCGCCAGGCCTGCCACCGCGCGTCCATCTCCCGGGGTGCCTCCTGGGAGCCTGCAGGGACCTTCAGGCCCCGCCTGGGCCACGGAGGCCCCTGAACCGGGCTCGTGGAGGGGAGGAGCCCCCGTTCCCTTCCGCCGCTGGCGCTCGCTTGAAACACTGTTGGGTGCTGCCCGACACTGCAGCTGGCCCCTGTGGATGGCCAATGTGGCCTCTACAGGGGTGGGGCAGCATGGGTGCTGGGCGGGTGCCACGGAGGAGGTGGTGTCTGCTCTGTGAGGCCAGGAGGGTTGCTCCCGACTGCATCACGAAGGCTTACGCAGAGTGGAGCTTGTCCTGTCCCCACTCCAGAGGCACAAGTCCCAGCTCGGTGGGCGAGACTCCTTCCCCTGCCCCTGGCTTCTGCAGTTTCCAGGCAGCCCCTGGCCTTTCACTTCTGCCTCAGTTGCACACGGCGCTCTCCTCTGCGGCCTCCTATCCCCCGCAGCCTCCTGCACCCCCAGCCTCCTGCACCCCCAGCCTCCTGCACCCCGCAGCCTCCTGCACCCCCAGCCTCCTGTCCCCCGCAGCCTCCTGCACCCCCGGCCTCCTGCCCCCCGGCCTCCTGCACCCCCAGTCTCCTGCCCCCCAGCCTCCTGCTTCCCCCCAGCCTCCTGCACCCCGCAGCCTCCTGCACCCCCAGCCTCCTGCCCCCCGCAGCCTCCTGCCCCCCGGACTCCTGCACCCCCAGTCTCCTGCCCTCCAGCCTCCTGCCCCCGCAGCCTCCTGCACCCCCAGCCTCCTGGCCTCCTGCACCCCCAGTCTCCTGCCCCCCAGCCTCCTGCTTCCCCCAGCCTCCTGCCCCCCCGGCCTCCTTCCCCCCACGGCCTCCTGCCCCTCAGCTCTCCCCCAGGGCTTCTCTCTGCAGGGTGGCCAGACCCAAGGACACTGACTCAGCCCTGCTCGACCCCCCTGACCTGGCCCTGACGGAGTCCGTCCCCCCGCAGCATGGGACTCCCCCAGCCCCCAAACGGGAGGCCCCGGCAGGTCCCGGCCTGCAGCCCCCTCCCCAGCCGGGTGGCCCTCGCTCGCTCTCGGCCCCAAGTCGACCTCGCTGGCTCTGCAGTTCCACACGGATCCCTGTGGGCGCCCCAAATGCTGGTCCACACACAGACCCCGCAGCGAGGGCTGGAACTGGTGGCTCCAGCTGCTCAGGCCCCACGCCCCACAGCCACCCAGCCTCGGCCTGGCAACACGCCCTCCCAAAAGCCCTGGCTTCCCGTCCTCCTCGCTGCATCCCCACATAGCACCCTCCTCCTGGATCTAGCCTTGGCACCCCCCGCCCGTCTACACTGGCCCGTGGCTCCTCTGTACCCTGGGTCTGGAGTCCAGCCCAGCTGTCTGCTCAGCCCTCAGACGCCCACACTCACTCCCACCCCAGGGCCTTTGCACCTGCTCCCACTGCCTGGAGCCCTCCCTCGGCTGGCCACCGCGCTGCCCCCTTCCACCGTTCTCACACACGCGCACTTTAGGAGGACTGTCCCCCGCCCTGGGAGTGGCAGCCGCAGGTCCTTGGAGACCCCAAAGCTACCTACCCTTCTCCCTCACCACGCAGAAGCTGCAGATGCAGTTGGGGGCTCCTACGTGGGGGGCAGGCGCCTGCTCACTAGCTGGGTGAGCTTAGGCGTGCACTGCTGTGGGCCTCGGTTTCCTCTGGGTGACGGTGACGGCGCATGCCCCGCAGGGTGGGTGGGGACTCAGTGCGCTGCGTGACAAACGTGCTCCGGGACCTGCGACTGCCGTTTACCTGTTCTCTCTGGCCCCTCCTCTTGGGGCGGGCACTGTGGTCAGAGGACAGCGGCGGTGCTGGGTGGGAGAAAATAGCAGGGAGAGGACCGAGTGTTCAGGAAGGCCCCCCGGCACGACGCAGCAGGAGGCCTGCATTTGAGTCTGGGCAGAGGCTGGGGGGCACCTCCTAGAGCCCCCTCCTGCGGAGGACCAGGGCAGACCCAGCCGCCTGCGGCAGGAGGCGGGGTGGGGCCGGTGACGCCGCGGAGGCCGCCAGCCGTGGAGAGCGGCGGGTGCGTGCACCTGGCCTCCCGCACCTGCCGGGCCAAGGGGGCTGCGGGACTCACCCACCAGGGCTTGAGGCCCAGGGTAGTAGAACGAGCACGAGCCTCACGGGAAAGGCTTCCACGGAAAGGTTCCTGCCTAGCAAGGTGTCCGGGAGTTTCCGCAGTTTCGGCCATCTCTCAGGCAGAAGGCGCACAGCCAGGGGCCGGCAGCTGCTGGGCTGTCCACTGGGCAGCGAGTCCTCCCGGCCCAGTAGGGGAGACCCCAGGCCTCAGCCAGCGCAGGGAGGCCAGCCTCGGGGGCTCTGGGAGAAGGAGGCCTGGGCTCTGGGCTTGCCTGGATGGCGGCTGACGCCAAGTAGTGCTTTGGGCGCACCCTCCTCCGTGGGCCTGGGAGGCTGCCCGTTCTCCTTCCAGAACCCTCGACCAAGGCCAGGTGTTGCGGGCAAGTGGCCCCCGGGCCCGGCGGGGGCTGCGGTGCGGCAGCGTGGAACGGGCAGCCCACGTGGGTGGAGCCCCTGGGGTGGGGGACCTCGGTGTCTGTGCCCGCCGCCTCTGCCCGCCGGCCGGTTTCCACCGGGGCTGTCGTTCCTCGCTAATTAAAGATGGTCTTTGATTCTGCACCGAGGTGCCCCAGAGCCACTGCTGGTGATAAAAATAGCCAGAGAGGGTTCCAGCCCCAGCCAGCCTTCACGGCCCCCCTCAGGGACCGCCGGCAAGAGGCGACTTCCACGCGGTTTCGGTGCAGGGAGCACACATGTCCTCCATGAGGCGTCCAGGCAGGTGCACGGCAGCCCAGGTGGGGGCACACCTGTGCCTCCACGCATGCCCTCCCACTGCCTGCAGCCTCCCCTCCCCCTCCCCGCGCTCCTCCAGCCTCTGCTCTATTTTTAGCTGCCGTCCCCAGGGCCCCTGGCTCGAGTGCAGCCTTGTGGAGCTGCTTCGTGATGAATGGTGCATGCGGGGGGTCGGGGGGGCGCCGCACGGCCCCGGCAGCCGTCAGCCCTTTGCAGGCTAATTACTAGAGGGCGCGGACCCTGGCCTGGCCTGGGGGGACGCATGCCAGGCGTGGCCTGCCCAGAGCCTCAGACCGCAGACCAGAGTGGCCCGGCGGCCTGTGCAGGGCAGCGACGAGGAGATCCCGGGCTGGGCCTGGAGCTGCAGCTCCCTGGGGACTGCCACTGCCTGGGCCCCAGCGTGTCCCATCAGGGATTTTTTTCCCAGCCAGGGAGGGGGGAGGCTTTTCTGTCTTCAGATAAGAGAAGCGAGCGGTGCATGTCGAAGCCCCGGCTCCTGGGGCAGGCACAGCTCTGGCCACGTCACAGTCGTGGGAGCCAGTGTCCAGGGGACCAGGCAGGGCGCCAAGGCGTGGGTGAGGGGCTGCAGGGCCTGGCTTAGGTCCCAGGGAGGGAGGGTGTCGTCAGGGTGGCAGGGGAACGGGGGTCCAGCTGGTACCAGGAGAGCCCCCAGTCTTCCGAGCACGTCGCTGCCGTCGGTTTAAAGAGTGTGGCTCCTACAACGGCTGCTTTGGATCGCTGGGAAAATTCGTGGCTTCCCACACGTGCGGCTGTGACTGCTTGGCCCCGTCCTGAGGGAGCAGTGGAATCCAAAGGAGATCTGAGCCTAGGGCGGGGCTGCCCCGTCGTGGAGGGTCTCGGCCGGTGCTGTAGGCCCCCCACCACCACCCTGCGCAGCTCATGAGTTGGGGGCAGGCGCTGCAGGGGTTAGGGGGGCCGAGCCCTGGAGTCCTGGTCGCAAGGCAGTGGCAATGGCGAGGGAACGTTTCCTGGATTAGGACAGGAGGCCACAAGGGAGCTGGGGTGTCTCCCCTCTTAGAGGGAGGCCCACTCGGGGCAAGGGGCTGGCACCGAGAAAACAGTCAAAATGTACGCTGACGTGCTTTGCCGGCTGCCCAGTGCCCCGCCCAGCACATTTGGTCTCCGTGGCGGCTCCGGTGTTTTCTGAGCACACCCCACAGGCCGCGGGGAGGTGAGATGGCAGGTGGGCGCCCCCCAGGTCAGGGCCAGTGGGGCTGGAGGGCTGAGGTGGCAGGTGGGGGGTCATGGCTGTGCCCCCGAGAGGGGCGTGGCCCGCCCGGGTCCTACCGCCAGGTGTGCGGGCCCAGGAGGGAGGCGCTCACTGCTGCTCCCGGACACCCGCCCCTCCCGCGGCCTCCCCAGCGGCCAGCAGAGAGGAGACCTGCATGGGCACTGCGCCTGCCAGCTCACGCGGGTTCTGTCGCCGCCGGGCTGTGCTGCTTGAGACTCAGGGGGTCTTCCCTTCATCCTCGGGTCACCTGTTAGGGAGCCGGCTGCTCGTGGGTCCACCCCGGGGCCTCCGGGCAGTGCGGAGGGAGCCTTAGCCCGGTACTGAACTATCTCCAGGTTAGCCCTTGTGTCCCCCCGGGGCCCTGCCTGGTGTGGGACCTGAGGACAGGCACCCTGAGCTTCGGGACTGGCCTCCTCGGGCCCCTGCAGACTCGACACCGTGCCCAGCCTCTGTCGTGGCCTCTGTGCCCTGGCCTGACGGCTTTGCCTCTGTGCTCCGCCAATGCACCTGCAGACAGCGCGGTGGCGCCGGCCGACCCACCTTCCTCCTGGGTGGAGGAGCGGCATCTGGACGAGGGGCAGGGTTAGACCTGCCACCCCACCTGGAGAGGCAGACTGGGTCCCCGGGCCTGAGGTCAGCCGCCGTTTGCGTGCGGTCTAGATGCTGTCTGTGACCGTCGCGTTTAGAGGACAGATGTTGCTGGCTGGCCCTCAGAGCTGCAGCCTTATGACGCATTGGCATGGGGACTGGGAGGGACGGGGAAGCCTCTGGCCGTGGCCAGCCTTATCCCCTCTTGGAGCCTCTGTCGCCGGCTGGACCAGGAGCTCTGGGGCCCCTTGTGGCCCCATTTCACCCTTGGTCCTTTGACAGATGCACCAGGCGAGGCGCTTGGCAGAGGTCGGCTCCATTTCCCAAGGCCCGAACCTGCCCCCCAGGCACACCACGCAGGGGTCTGCGTCGTCCTGCCCCATTCCTCACCAAGAGGCCTGCAACAGAGGTGGCCGTCCCCTCGCCACAGCCAGGCCCAGCTAGGATGGGGGCTGCTCCATGCGGCTCCCAGCCCGACATGGCAGGAGCAATGCACGTCCTGCCCTCCAGGTCTGGGAAAGAGACGCGCCCCCCTCCACCCCCCACCCAGCGCTTGTCCTGGGCCCGGGTGCAGGGGCTCCGGGGCCTTTGGAGGTGTCTCCACACCCCGAGAGGCTGCTGCGGTGTCTGGGGCCTCGCCTAAACAGCCAAGGCCCTCTCCATACCAAAGGGCTCCTGGGAGCACGTCTTGGTTTGCCGGGGCGACTGTGACAGATGCTTGAGAGGTGGCTGGAGCACAGCGTGGTGTCGTCCAGGGTTCCGGAGGCGGGAAGCTGGACGTCCAGGTGCTTCCTCCCAGAGGTGGCGCACTCTGGCCGCCCTCGCCGTCCGCCCCTCTGGTCCCCGCGGCCGGCTGGCTCCTACTCCCTCTGCTGACCAGGCCTCCAGCCTCTGGAGAAGTCCACCGATGCAACTGGGCCTCCTTGGAAGAGCACCTTCAAGGCCTATCCAGAGGGGCTCACATGCCCAGGACAGGTGGCGGGACATGATTCAGCCCCAGCTGCCCCGCGGCCTAGGCTCGCACACAGCAGACGCCAGCGGCGGGCTCTGCTACACTTGTTTAGCCAAAGTGAAACTTCTGGAATTTCTTAACTGCCAACTAATTTCAGAAATTCAGACGTGACGAGTGCTTGATGGGTTTGTTCCTGGAAGGGTTTGCAGGTTCTCTGCCTCCTTGGGCCACTGGCAGGGAAGCGCTGTGTCCCGGTCACGCCCACCCTGACCTCGCTGCCAGCCCACAGGAGTGAGCCACGGACCAGAACCTTCAGGGCGTCTTGATCCCGTGGCATGCTCTTCCCCTTCATTCTGTCTGTTATTTGGCAGGGAACCTGACTGTATATGTGTCGTAGCTTGCCACAGAGCTGCCAATGCAAAGTGCCAGAAATGGGCTGGCTTTTGTAGCAGGGATTTATTTAAGGTAAAAGCTTCCACCTCCAGAGCCACGAAATGCCCAAATCAAGGCACCATCAGAGACGCTTTCTCACCAAAGTCAGCTGCTGGTGGCCCCGGGGTCCTGCCACGCAGTGAAGACAGCGACCGCTCTCCACCCAGGCCCCTGCCTTCCCCTCCAGAACCCACCGCCTCCCGGGGCTCGGCCGTGGGCACCAGCACAGGGCTTGTGTCTGCCCAGGCCTCCTCCCTCCGTCTCAGCTGCTCTGCTTCCTTCCTGAGTTCAGCTGTGGCAGCTGGCGCGCCTCAGGTCCTCCCATGTGGCACGATGAAAACACGGTGCCTTCTTTTCTCTGCGTCTCTGTTTATGTAAAGCTCCACTAAGAGAATGGAGACCCGGCTCAGTCCTCCTCACTGACCTCCTCCAATCCAAGGGCCCCACCAGGGAAGCGGATGTGGCTCAAGTGATCGAGCTCCCACCTGCCTACATGGGGGGTCCCAGGTTCAGTTCCCGGTGCCTCCTAAAAACAAGAAGACCAGCACACAACAAACAGACAGCAAATGCAAACAAAGAGGGGGGCGGAGGGGAATAAATAAATAAAACAATACTTTAAATAAAGGGGAGTGGGAAGCGGACTTGGCCCAATGGATAGGGCATCCGCCTACCACATGGGAGGTCTGTGGTTCAAACCCCAGGCCTCCTTGACCCGTGTGGAGCTGGCCCGTGCGCAGTGCTGATGCGCGCAAGGAGTGCCCTGCCATGCAGGGGTGTCCCCCACGTAGGGGAGCCCCACGCGCAAGGAGTGCGCCCCGTAAGGAGACCACCCAGCGCAAAAGAAAGT
Organism: Dasypus novemcinctus; assembly: GCF_030445035.2. Classification (NCBI taxonomy): domain Eukaryota; kingdom Metazoa; phylum Chordata; class Mammalia; order Cingulata; family Dasypodidae; genus Dasypus; species Dasypus novemcinctus. Next base: position 127,204,465 of record NC_080681.1, read on the forward strand.
GCAGCCTGTCCAGGAATGGTGCCTCACACACGGAGAGCTGACACAGCAAGATGATGCAACAAAAAAAAAACAGATTCCCGGTGCTGCTGATAAGGATAGAAGCGGTCACAGAAGAACACAGCAAATGGACACAGAATAGACAAGTGTGGCGGGGAGATGGGGGGAAGGAGAGAGAAATAAATAGAAAATAAATCAAAAAAAAAAAAAAAAGGGCCCCACACCCGCAGGAATGGATTAGTTCAAGAACATGTCCTTTTTCTTTTGGGGATTGATAAAGTAACTTCAGACTCACAGGGAGGGAATTTGCCCAAATCCCGAAGCTGCTCCTCCACGTGGATGGATCCTCAGGAACCCCTAGTGGCCCTTGACCCGGGGACATGGGGACCACGAGGTGGACGAGAGGCTGCGACCCCTGCCCCCAGCCGGGGCTCTCTCCTTTGCTCTGCCGTGAGCCCTGACTCAGCCCGACAGTCCTTCCTTCATCCGTTCTGCAAACGTCTTTGGAAGATTTCCTGCTCCCCAGAAAGCGACGTACCTGCCTCTGCTTTGCTTGACCAGTGCCAGGGCTTTGGAGACCCCCCCACCACAGTCTGCACGTTCCATGGCCACCTCTCCAAAAGAGCGCTCGTTTCACCAACAGTAGCACACGCTCTCCTTGCAATGCTGGTAGGTTCTATGCATGGCTTATTGGTGGCTTATTGCCCTGTTATTTTTTCCCAAGTTAAGATGACTTCTTGCTATTTTGTTTTTTATGTAGCATGAGAATGGCGAGGGGTCTCAATTCCCAGGGGGCACTAACCACCCAGATTCCTCCTGATCCCCTAAAGCCTCCTTCTGTCCCCGTCTCAGCCTTTGCCAGGGACCGGCCGGTGCAGGTGACAAGGACGGGGTTGTTTGCAAGCGCAGCTCTGGGGTGCCGACCCCGCTAAGGAAGCATTGGCCGTGGGGAGGGCGTGCAAGCCCCCCTGCTCTTCTCCTGCCCCAAGATTGGCCCAGGGGGCACACGGCCCTGTGTAGGGTGGAGGCCTGAGGTCGCCGCTCCCCTCTGCTCTCTTGAGCAGGTGCCCCGTGGGAGCGGGCACAGCGGGCCAGGGCGGCGGCCGCTCCAGGAGAGGACTGTGGGCAGGACTCCCGCCGGCTGCAGGGAGAGCTGGGACCCCAGGCACCGGGGGAGAGGATTCAGGGTTAGGCCAGGAAAGGTTACTTGGTCCAGTGAGGGCCAGGGCTGCAGGACCAGTTAGCACTGTAGGTCGTGTGTGCGCCTGCCTGGCATGTCCTTGGCAGAAGAGACCACCCTCGGGCATGTGAGCCAGGGCTGCATCTCAGCGGCCGGTGCTTTCTCCACCAGGTGGGTGGGGCACCTGGCAAGAGCCCCCTGAGGCCGAAGACACCTCAGACCCCGTGTGTAAGGGCGCAGGGAGAAACTGACCTGCTGCCTCACAGGGGAGGAAGGACGCAGGAGGGCTCCCTGGGCACAGGTGCGTGCCCATGTGTACACACATACCCACACAGACCCGCATACGTGTACACATACCCACACGCCCATGTGCGCACACATACCCACACACGCCCGCATACATGTACACATACCCACATGCGCCCGCGTGCACACATATACCCACACGCTCCCACTTGCACGCACATACCCAGACACGCCCACATACACACACGCACACATGCCTGCATGTATACATACCACACATGTGCACACATCCATGGCACCCGTATACACACACATGCCTCCCACTCACCCCCACCTGCACATACCACATGGCACCCATGTGCACACACAACCACGCCTGCTCATGTGCACACACACCCACGCCTGCCTGCGTGCACCCATAACCACACATGCCCGCGTGCACACACCACCTGCCTGCATGCACACATAATCACACGCCCGCGTGCATACACACCCATGCGCACAGTCACTTGGAATCTGAATGAAGTGTGCGCCGCAGCCAGCAGGAGAGGAGAAGCTTCCAGCTCCCTGTGTGGGACCCAGCCCAGCCTGGGTGGGCTGGACCCTCTGGCCATGCCTTTGTCACCGTCGCCGGCCCCCGGGACTGGCTGGGGACAGACGAAGCCTGAGTGTGTCACTGAGCATAACGACATTTCAAGTCTTTTGCATACAGACCCGCCAACTTGGATCACTCATCCCTTCCACGGACGCGTCCTGGCTCCCACTGTGTCCCAGGCCAGGGGCTGGCCTCACGAGGGCACAGCGAGCGTGGGTTCCATGTCCCCACACCCAGAGGCTGTGAGGCGCCCACCATGCAGCTTCCGGCCGTGGGGAGCCCTTGGCAGACGGCAACTCCGGCTCTTCCATCAATCCCTGGTGCAGGACAGTGTCTGAGCAGAACGGGCAGCGGCCGGCAGCCGTGGACGGAGGCTGCCAAGAGGCCCCGTGGTGGGACCACAGCCAGCTCTCCCTCTTGGGGAAGGAGACGCTCCCTCCGCTGCCTTGTCCCCTGAGCGGTGCTCGGGATCCCGCCCCTCCCCACAGCCCCCTGGCTGCATCGGCGCAGGGCACTTGCCCGGCCACACACGGGGCAGCCATTTGGGGGATTGGCGCCACTGGGTGTGGACGGTTTATGGCCCTCCACCCAGTTCTGGCTGCTTCCCCAGAGGCTACCATGGTGAGACCTGCGTCCGTGGGCACAGAGGGGTCCTTTAGGGCAGGTGTGCAGCCTCTGGGAGCAGCCGAGGCGGCGGGAGGTCTCTGCCACCCACCTGGCCTGGCTTGGCCCCGGCCCGCTGAGTGTGGCCTCCCTGGGGCCCTGGCCCAGCCCTGATGACATCAGGCCCTTGGGCCGAGTGGGGCTTGGGGTCCCCATTGCCTGGGAGGCCAGCATCGTCATTGCTGGGCCAATGGCCTTGTGTCCACGTTGCTGGCCCCACCAGGCCACGCACAGCTGCCCTGGTAATTAGGGGACAGTCACCTCCTACGACACCTTCCCAGACCCTCCCGGTTTCCCATTACGAGCCCTGGAGAGGGTATGCCGCGCGGGCTTCCCACATTAGGAAGGCTGAGGCCCTGGGCTCACAGGAAGTTGTTGTTTTGCACTAGAGTCATTAACTCCAGGAAGGACCAGCTATTGATTTTACCAAGTGGACCTTAGTCACTTGCCCACCGTGCCAAGTTCCAAATGTGTGTTCTCCAAGTGCAGAAACTGGGAGATGGAAAGCATTTGATCTGCAGCGCTGGGCTCTGGAAGCCACAGGCTTCCCCTGCGGTGGCAGCGAGCCCAGAGGTCGGCGGCTGGCAGGGAGAGGAACAAGGAGGGCGGACAGCAGCCCCCCGAGCAGAGGGGAGCGCTGTGCCCCCGGGAGGTGGAGGGCAGCCCATAGGCGCGTCCTCGGCTCGGCGACCAACACCCCGGGCTGCGCTGGGTCTCCAAGGCCATTGGTGACTAGGATGGGGTTGCCCCCCAGATGTGCACGCACACACGGGGCGTCTCTGCTGGGCATGGCAGGGCACACTTTGCCGTTCCACCTCATCGAGTCCTCGTTTTACAGGGGTGAGAACCAGGCCCCAGGAGGTACACAGCACACCTGAGGCTGCACAGCCAGGCCCGTGTCACTGCAGCGTCATGTCTGCCCCCATCCCTCCCCTCACTGTCCCTTCCGCCAGACAGGCCCTGTGTGTGCTCCTTGTCCGTCACTTTACCCCCGTGTGTGCCTGGGGAGACCCAGATACCCAGGGCCTGAGCCTCCTTAGAAGAGCTTGCCCGGGCCGCAGGGGGGCTCCGGGCACAGGGAGCCACTTGGGGGCCTGAGGCACACAAGCCCTTCTCCCCACCCACAACTTCAGGCACTGGTACAAAACCTTTGATTTCCCACGGAGGAGCTGCTTCTCCCCCCACCCCGACCCTCCACTGAAAACAGCAGCCGTCAACACTTCTGTGTTTATTTACTTTGCCGGATGGAGGGAGACAGGCCTGGAAGGAGGCGGCAGCCGGGGCGTGGGTGGGGGCAGCGTGCCGGGGTGCCATCTGTCTCGTCCGTTAGCTCCGCTCCCGCCACCCGCACGGCGGAGTTGCCTGTCGGAGCGCCGGGCCAGGGGGCCGCTCCCTGCCCGCCTCTGCGCCCTTCCGTTTCCCCCTGGGACTTGAGGGAGGGGCTTGGCTGCCTGGGACGGCCCTGGCAGGGCGCCTCCAGGTGAGGGTGGCCGTCGGCGCCTGGCATGGTAGCACCCAGGGGCAGGTGCTCGATGCCCTGGGGTGGAGGCTCCTGTGCCCGACCCGGCTGCAGAACGTTACGCACTCGCCACGGCTCCTTCCTGCCAGCCTCTCGCCAACCTCCCAGCCCAGTCCCCCGGCTGGCCTCGGGCAGCCCTGGCCGATGAGTTAGCCACACACAGTAATCGCCAGGCGTGCCGGAGCAGCCCCGAGGCCCGGTGCCAGCCTCCGCTCCCCGCCGACCTGGCCACTGGCGGTTACTGGCTCTGCAGGAAGCACAGCCGCAAATGACCTGCCCTTCGGCCTGCGTCCCCTTGGGACTGTCCCTCTGCAGGTCACACGTACGCGATTAGAGCAGGATCCAGAGCCTTGGTACCTGCATTCTGGAATGGCAAGTGGCCTGTTGGCTGCGTCATTTGAGCAGAATGGGGGCTTCAGGAATGGTTGCTCCCAAAGTGCTGCTGAAATGAGCCGCCAGAGCTGCAGGCCAGGGCCAGGCTTCCGGGGGCTCCCCAGGGCCCACCCAGCTTTCACGGCCCTGAGAGTCGCCCTGCCATTACCCCAGCAGCTCCGCACATCTCTCTGAAGACGCCCCCGCCCCCGCCACTGGCCTGCCCAGAGCCTTCGCTCATGGGCGTAGTGCCCCTCGTGCTGTGCTGCAGGGTCCTGGTCCCCTGGAGCCCTGGAAGGCCACCCGTGGGAGGCCAAGATGGCCAGCTCACGGCAGCCACGTGCGCGGAGGGCTGCCTGGCGGGGGAGGCTGGCAGCCCTGGCCATTTGCAGACGCCCGGGTTCCTGCCGAGGGCCGGGAGGGCCCAGGCCAGTCTTCAGCCGCCAAGGCCGGGCATCTCCCTGGACGAGCTGGACCCCTCCACCCCCCGGCCCCTCGCTCCGCTCCTCCTTCTCTTTTTGCCACTGCAGTTGTCGCTTTCCTACGTTCTATGTCGTATACGCCCTTCTCGGTGGGTGCTATTTGCTGTCTCCCGGCGAGAACGTCCGCTCCCGGGCACAGAGCCGGGCACCCGGGAGGGGCTCTGTGGCATTTGTGGGGTGAGGGAATGCGGCTTCGTGCTGTCATGGAGAGCGTTTCGTCCCTGGCCAGCGCCTGCTGGCTTTGGTCTCGTCTCCCACCTGCGGTGGCTCCGGGCCCCAGCACCCACAGACGCGCGGCCACGACCCTGCCTGTGGCCCCAGCGCCCAGTCGGGCATCTGCTCTGCCTCTGGGCCTGGCTCGCTGCATTTCTGGCACCGGGGAGGGCCCTGCTGCAGCCTCCTCAGCCCTGGGGTGGGGGCCACCCACCTCACCGAACCTTGGCCTTCACCCCTTGTAAAGCCCGAGGAGGGACGCACCCCTGGGGTCTTTTTGAACGGCCTGTTGAGCTGTAACTCAAATGCCGTGTGATCCACCCGTCAGAGGCCACAGGCGCGTCAGAGTCGTGCACGCATCACCACGATCACAAAGAAACCCTGCACAAGTGGGGTCATACGCCGCGTGGCCATTTGGCTTGTCACCCCCTCTGCTGCTATGTACTGCTGTTGAACGGGGCAGTTGGGATTTAGGTGGACACTGGCCCGTTTTTCAGAAGGGGACACGGGTGTGTCATGCCCGGCCACACGGCCAGGACTCACACCAGCTGGCCCTATCTCCTCACCACTCCTGCCTGGGCCCCCGAGAGCAGAATGAAATGGCAAGAGAGGGCCCGTGGGCCAGCGGGCCTGGGGAGGGCAAGGGGGCCTGGCCGTGCCCGCTGGCCTGTGCCGGGAGCAGCCCACCCAGGGGCCAGATGGAGATTTGGGCCAGTGCCCCGTCCGGCACCTCCTGCTCAGCAAACCCCGAGATGGAGCCGTTGTAAGGGGTCCCTGCCCAAACCAGGTGCAAAAGCCTGCGGTAAAGAGCCGGAAAGGCTTCTCCTGGTGATTGCCAGAACCCCTGTCCCAGTGCGACCTCATCGTCAGGCCATTGGGCGTGCACTTTCCCAGCCCTGTTTGCCCACAGATCCTTAGAGAGGAAGGGTCCCTCCCAGGCTGGGGAAGCCGGCCCCCAGCCCGCTCCCGGCCGCCTGTGGAGGCCAGAAGGTGGCAGCGGTGATGGCGCAGATGGCACGGTGGGCACCATCCTCGGGGAGGAACCAGGGGCCGCCCTGAGCCGGGGCAGGGTCCAGGCTGCGCAGGGAGGGCGGCCTGAGGGACCTTGACGGACGGCCGCTCCCCACGCAGGGACGCCTGGCCTGCCCTCTGCCGTCGACAGCTCCTGGGCCACGGCAACGGCCCCACAGAGCCACTGCCACCTGCCTTGGCTTGCTCGTGGCGCCCCGTGGGTGCCCTTCTCCAGACACGCAGTGGGGGAGAAGCAGGAAGTGGCCACACATGTCAGGCAGAAACCAGCGCCCTGGGCCAGGTGGAGGGCGGGGGGCCGCTGGCGTCCTTGCAGGCTGGCCCCCCTCCCCAGGCGCGGCTTCTTCCCACCCAAGTTTGAGAAGTCCTAGTGCTTACTGGCCTCTCGCCCTTCCTGCCCTAGGAGGCGGGTGCTCCACCAGCCAGAGGGAGGGTCCCAGGCACGGGCCGGTTCTAGCCCCTCCCCTCCTCCACAGGCTGCCCCCACTGCTCCAGAACCAGCAAATCCCAGCACACAGCCCCACCCATCCCTGGACCCCGCCTGCACCCCACAGGGCTCCCCTGGGAGCGAGACCGTCCCCCAAGGCCGGGCAGCAGCTGCTGCTCTGCGGAGACGCCCAGCAGGGTGGCCTGGAGCCACCCAAGCACGTTCCAAAGAGGGACAGGAGAGGAGAAGCCCTCGCTGTCCTCCCCGGTGGCCTTGACCTTGCGTGCTTGGCCCCCTCCGACGTCTGTCTGAGAACAGGATGGGTGGGAAGGGCTAGGGCCCGACGGGCAGAACCGATCCCTGGGGGCTGGTTGGAAATGCCGAATCCCAGCCCCACCCACCCCAGGCTCGGAATCTGTATTTGCAAGAGCCCCAGCTGGTCTGGAGCGTGGATCCCAGGCCTGGGTGCCACCCGGGTGCGCACAGAGGTCCACAGACAGCCGAGGTGGCCCTCCCAGCCCTTCAGCACGAGGGTTGGGACTGGGGGGCCTGGGCTCTGAGGGAGGGCCCCTCGCTCCCCAAGGCCTGCCTCCCCGAACTGAGATCAGCCATTTCACTTTCCACGGGCCGTTTCAGGTCATTGCATTTAGCCTCGGAAATGTTATTAGAATAGCCAGCAGGAGCTGCCACCAGAGCCCCCCGAGGGACCCTTCAAGGAAGTGGGGGAAGGTGTTTTCCTGCGCGCACCAAGGACTCTTCAGTGGGGGCCAGCACCGCCGCGAGGGCCCAAGCCCGGTCTTCAAATACCCATAAGTTCCCGGGGCTCTGGGCCGGTGACACGTGACCACTTACACCTGGTGACATTCAGAGACCAAGCTCAGGAAGGGGAGCCTGGCTCCCGCCCCCTGCCGATCGTCCCACTTTCCCCGCGCACCCCTTGGCTGTAAGACCCTCGGGCCTGGAAACAGCTGCTGGGCTTGGCGTTGTCGGGACGGAGGGCACCTGGCACCTGCCCCACATCCTTGGCTCTGAGGCCTCCTCGAAATGTCACTGCAAAAGGTCCCCGAGGAGTTAGCTCAGCTCATTAGACTTGAGGGCCCGGCCGGGGCAAGGCGAGGGAGGACTTGGCCGGAGGCCCGAGTAGGCCTCGGGGAGCACCACCGTGGCATCGGTGCCCAGGCCGTGCCCGCATGCCAAAGGGGGTGCTGGTTGCGGCCTGCCAGGTCAGTGGGCATAACCCGGGCTCCCTGGACAAAGTCAGCGGCCAGGCAAACTGGGGCTGGTCTGTGGGCTCCTCACCGTGAACTGGGGGCCCATCACATGGCCCTGCCCCCACCCCACACAGGAGCCATCGTCCCCAGGACAGTGGAGCGAGGCCACCCCTCAAAGCCGCACAGCCGTCCTGGGGTTCCCCTGGACCTGCCACATCACCGGGAACGACTTAGGCCCCCGTTTCCCTTTGGGGAAAGATGGCGAGCACCCGGCCTTCCCCGCGGGTGGCGCGTAGGCAGGGCCCCTGACGCAGAGCCGGGCCTGCTCCTTCCTTTCCCTCTGCTCACAGCTTCAGCTCAAGTCCCGTCTCTCCTGAGAGAGACTCTGGGCTTGAAATTCTGCCTGCTGCCAGGGGGACGGCGGCAGGCCCCCAGGCCGCGGCCACCAGCAGGGCCTCTGTCCTCCGGCTCCCCCGAGTGCGCTGGGCCAGCGCACAGGCCTGTCGGGAAGGGCAGTGCCCCTGGCGGCTGGCAGAGCTGGGGCGGGGGCCTCCGAGCTCTCCTGGGGGTGCAGGCAGGCGAGACCCGTGGGGGAACGGCGGCCCAAGGGCAGGGTGCCAGGCCAGGTCACAGCCCACGGGGACGGTTCTGCCCGCGCTCTGACCCGCCTCTCTCTGGTCCGCAGCCCGAGACGGAGGACGAGAAGAAGCGCTTCGAGGAGGGCAAAGGGCGGTACCTGCAGATGAAGGCCAAGCGGCAGGGCCAGGCGGAGCCGCAGCCCTAGACGCGCCCCTCCTGCCGCCGGGGGCTCGAGCAGCCTGCGGCACTGGGAGTTACCCCCCTGGTCCAGACCCCAACCCCCCGTGAGAGCCGGTGGTGTGTGAAGTGTCCTGTAACGCAGTGTCGCCCCCGCGCTACCCTGAGAACCTGTACACCAAAGCTTATTTATGTCATTCCAGTGTAAATGCTACACGGCATCGCCCCTGAGGCCGAGCCCCGAACCCCAGGGAATGCTCCCGCCCCCCTAAGGTATGTAAGGAGCCCCGGCCAAAAATAAAGCTGTTCAGCTGGACCCACGGATCCCGGCTGCTCTTTCTCTCCAGCGCTGCTCGTGCACTGGGGTGGGATGTGGGATGTGGGCGGCCAGTGGCCCCACTCAGGGCCCCCCCACCCTCCAGCGCACCCCTCTGGGGTACAACACCCAGTTGTACCCCAGGCCCCCTGCATGGCTGATGTCCTGCTGGCTGGAACAACTCCCACCACCCACCCCTGGGGCCCCTGTGAGGCCCCCCCAAGGGAAGCTGTGGACCGGGGGCCAGCTGTCTGGTGGGCACCCCACCCTGTGGCCCACTTTCTGTGGGATGCTGGCCCGAGCCTGGTGTGGCCTCCTTTAAACGGGGTGTGAGGGTATAAGAGGCCGAGCCCCCAGCCCACCCAGGGCACACGCTTAGCTGTGGGACACTCCCAGTCCTTGGGGCGCAGCAGCCGGGGAATCTTCTGGAAGGAGTGCGCAGAGGCCCTGTGCAGTGGGGGGTGCTCCCCCAGCCACTGCTGTCTCCCACCCAGCCCGCTGTCAGCAGGGGGTTGTTGGGATGGCTTGTGGGGTGGCAGCCAGGGGTCCAGTGCGTGTCTGTGTCTGACTGTGTGTGTGAGGCTGTCAGCATCTGCATGTGTGTGAGGAGGGGGCTGCGTGGGCCACTGCGCTGGGTTCACCCGGTCCAGCAGCTTCGGGGGGCAGGTAAGTGGACAAGGCTGTTGCGGGGGCCAGGACTGAACCCCCATCCTGACTCAGAAAGGGCCTCCACCAAGCTCCCCGGGGGCGGCAGCTGGAAGAACATTCCACGCAGTCCGACATCTGTCCCTCGGCCTGGAGGAGCCTGGCAGCCGACAGCTGCAGCCTCGAGAACACAGCTCCAGATGTGCAGAAACAACCCGCCAAGAGCCTTGGAATCTGCCCTGGGCCCCATCCCGGCTGACGTGGTTATTTCCCGCCTGGGAGCGCTGGGGAGGGGACGGGGGCTCTGCCACAGGCAGCCGCGGCCACCCCACCCTGCCCCTCGGCCCCCCGGGCTGGCTGCGGGCTGCCTGGCCTTTCCAGCTCCACCCCTGCTGGAGCCGACCTCCTACAGGCCTTGGTCGGGTGGACCGAGGCGTGGGAAGCCAGAGCCAGCCCTGCTGCCCCTGTCCCCAGAGCACCTGAGCACAAAGGCCCTGGCAAGGAGCACGGGTCCCTGGGACAGGCGACAGCAAGGTGGGCCCTTGGCCTTCCCCGGTCAGTCCCAGCTGGCTATGCAGCCACGTGGCACCACAGAGTGGCTGGGAGGATTTGCAGCGCCCGGCAGTGTGGCGCTAATCAGGCCTGCGGGGCCACGGTCAAAGGCCCGCTGGCCCCACCTCACCCCTTGGAGTCAGCTGAGGCCAGGGCCGGGGCACCGGCGCAGGAGCAGTGTGCGAGCCCGGCTGGCGGAGGGGAGCCTGGGGGCCCGTCCCCTCTGACTCACAGGGAGGGGCCGCCTGCCTTAGAAGCGCTCACTTGCCTGGCACCGAGGCAGGGCTAGCCTGCACAGGGGCCCACGGCCAATGGCACTCTGCCACGTGTTTTTGTGGCACCTTTTTATATGCCTTTACTTTTGTCTCGTTTGACCACTGCAGCGCACCCCAGGGTCCCTGACCAGCTGCCTCCTGATTGTACCACTGTGTGGGGGCCTGGTTTGGGGACAGCTTGCTCAGGCTTGTGGGCTAGACCCCGGGGGCTGGGGGCGGCCTTTGCCAGCCCAGGCAAGCACCCTGCGGCTCTTTGCTGCTGGTTTGGGTCCTGTCCTGGGCAGGTGCCCGCCACCGTCTGGATGCAGAGCCACCCATTCATGGATGCATCTCCTCCCCCACACAGACTGGAGGACTGTGCTGTGCTGTTCGGCCCAGAGTGTCTCAGAGGCCTGGCACCTGGGGAGGGGGGCATGGCCCAAGGGCATCCTAGAACGAAGGCACCATCTTGGGCAAGATGCCCAAGACCAGTCCATGCACTGGTGGCAGGCTGGGTGGCCCCAGGTCTAGTGGGGCGCGCTCCTGGCTGGCTGCACACCTAGACTTTCCCAGCTGCGCGGTCCAGCTTCAGGGAGGTTTCTGGGCCTGGGGGGAAAGGGGGCAATGGGGGGCAGCCCCTGGACCATGCACCTTTCCCTGGGCAGCCCCCCCCAAGGCCTGAGGATGAGTCGAAATCACTAGCCGGGCCGCCGGGGCACCCCATCAGGCTCCCATCACTAGCCTGGCCCCCAGGGCACCCCATCAGGCTCCCATCCTGAGGCCCTGCGTGCTCTCTGCACACGCCCACCCGATGGCTCGCCCCCTCCGGGAAGACCTTCCTGAACCCCCCCCCACTCCCAGCCCCGGGCTCTGATCGTCCATTCCTGAACGAGGCCCCCCAGGCGGCGGCGGCGGTGGGGGCGGGGGCGGGCCTGGGGCCGCGCCCTCCGCAGCGGCGGGAGGAGCCCCCCGACCCCGCGAGCCCCCGGCCGGCGGGCGGGGCGGGGCGGCGCGGAGGCCGCCGCTGAGGCATGCGCCCTGCGCCGCCCCCCGCCCCCGGCCGCCGGGGAGCGCCGGCAGCCCGCGCAGCCGAGCCGAGCGGCGGGCGCGGAGCGCGGCGGCGGCGGGAGGGGCCGAGGCGGCGGGAGCGGGAGCGCAGCGCGCCGGCCGCCGGCGCCGCCCGAGGATGCCCCGGCCCGCGGGCCGCTCCGCCGCCAGCCAGCCCCGCGGCCCCCGGCGGCCCGCGCTCGGCCCGGGGGCGCGGGAGCCGCAGCCGGAGCCGGAGGCGGGAGCCGCGCGCAGGAGCCCCGCGCGCCCGACTGCACGGTGAGCGCCGCCGCCCTGCGCAGGGGCGGCCGGGCGGGGGCCCCGGCTCCGGGGGCCGCGGGGGGGCCCGGGGGCGCCGCCCGCCCCGCGACCCCCGACTTGAGACCTTCGGGGTAACTTCCCCCGGGGCCGGCGCCTGCCTCCACCCTTCCCGCCCTCGGGCCCGGCAGCGCCGCCTCGGGGCGCGGGGGGCGGAGGTGGCAGCATCGGGGCCCCTCCGAGGCCCCCTGCCCAGCGCGGCGCTCGGGGGCGGCGGTGGGCGGTTCCCGGCACCATCGCCCGGACGCGCCCCCGGGGCTGAGCAGGACCGCGGGGGACCCTGGGGACGGCAGCGGGGGCGCGCCGGGGAGGCCCGCGGGGGCGGCGCGAGCTTGGGGCGGGGGTCGTAGCCGGGGCGCGGGCGGGCCAGGGGTGCCCCGGGAGGCGGGCGGAGGGCAGCCTGGCGGCGGGCGCTGCCCCAGCCCGGGGAATCCTTTCAAGTTCTGGGTTCTCTTTGTTGCGCAATAGAGCCCCGAGGCCGCGCGGCCTCATTGGCCCTGGGCCGTGACGTCACGGCCCGGCCCCGCCCGTGGACCCTGCGGCGGGCTGCTTCCCACCCGGGTGGGTCCCGCACCTCCTGTCCGCCGCAGCCAGCCCTGTGCCGCGTGGAAGGGCTCGGGGGGGCCGGGCGGGGAGGCTTCGAAGGCGGTCCCCAGGGCTGCGGGGCATCTTCGGGGGTGATGAGGGGGAAACTTCCCAGCAGGGGACAGTGACACCTGGGCAGCTGGTGGGAGCCTGGCCTGGGGTCCTTCGTGAGTGGCCGCTGCCCCCGTGGGCGCCGACCTGGAGGCTGTGACCCCGCCAGCCAGCCCCCTTTCGCCCTGCAGTTGGAGAACTGCCTGCTACTCCCCAGTGACAGTCCCTCTCTTCCCAGGACCCCCGGCCCCCAGCCCCCCACCCTGCCACCGCCTCGCTGTGCTCCCCGTGCAAGTCCCTGGGCTTCCTCTTCCCGTCTGCAGTGTGGGGGCTGCAGGGCTCACCCCCAAGGAGAGGAGGCACGGAAAGAACAAAAGGCGTTGTTCCCAAGCGTCACTTAGGGTTGGGGAGCCGCGGACGTCGGTCTAAGGCCAGCCGAGGCTCAGCTCCCGGCTCGGCCACGCGAGGGCTGCATGACCTTGGACAAGTTGCTTTACCTGCCTCTGCTCTGTTGGTCATCTTCAAAGGGACCTGACGGCCCCATCACGCAGGAGCGTGCTACCTCCCTCTGCCCACGGGCCACACTGCCCAACAGCATTTTCTTACAGTGAGGCATCCTTAGGCTAGACAGGGCGAAGAACTGGCCCTCCCGTCCCCCTCTCCCAGTGATCAGCAGGTGGGCAGGGCAAGCAGGGGCCAGCCCAGGGCCAGGGCTGAGGGGTCAGCTAACACTTGAGGGAAGGCCTCCCCATGATTGGCAGAGGGGGCCCCACAGGTAGAACTAGGCATCTGGCTGCCAGGATGCACCCCTCGGTTTCCCAGTCGGTGTGTCTGCAGTCCATTCCCCCCACACCCTGCCTCTCTGAACCGCTAGCCCCCTGCCAGGCACCCTACTGGGAACGGGGGCCTGGGCAGGCTTCTCTCAGGCCCCTCGGCCTCCTCCCTCTGCAACTGGGCCGTCCCAGGCTCCGCTCGGGGTGAACATGGATGGACACACCCGCGGGTCTGAGGCCCCCCCCCACAGTCTCCAGGCCCTTAACAGGCAGCAGAGCCCAGTGAGCCGGGAGGGATTTAGGAGAGCCATTGATACGGCAAGTGTTTATTGAGCATGTACTGCGTGCCAGCTCCCCTCTCAACACTTTCCTTGGACTCCCTCGTTGAATCTCACAGCGCTTTGCAAGGTGGATACTCTTCTCACTGAGGAGCTGGGTGCTGCCAGGCAGCCCCTGCCCCCCGCGGTCTCTGAGGGCCACACTTTGGGCCCTACAGGAAGGGCTGGGGGAGGGACAGCCCCGCCTCCCACACCAGGTCTGGGACCAGGACAGGGGGCCGCTCTGCAAGCGAAACCTAATAAAGGTTGGGGGAGCACCCCCTCCCTGCAGAGGCTGCTAAAGGATTGCTGGTGTTGTCCAGACTAGAACCCTCCCCGCGGCAGGGGCCTGGGGTCGGTGGGGGAGTGGGAGGGCGGGAGGGGAGATGATGAGACACCTCTCTCAGGGATCCCCTGGGGCTCTGGGGAGGGCAAACAGGGTGCCCTCTGGCCAGCCAGGATGGCCTTGGCTTCCCTGTCCTGAGTGCTGGGAGCTTAGGTAGGGCAGCGGGGGGCTCTCTGTCCCACGCCTGGAAGTGCCAAGTCCCTGGGGCACATGGCCATGCCCGGGGCATCAGGAGCCCGTAAGTGTGGGGTGATGAGAAATGCAGCACATGGACCTCAGCAGGCTGTCGGGGAGAAGGGCCAGCACAGCACGCAGGCGGGCTGGGTTGGTGCCGGGCTTCTGCCCCTGCTGCCTGCTCTGGGTTATGGCCAGAGGGGCTGGAGTCCAACCCCAGGCCAGGGCTCTGCCCAGGGAGGCAGCTGAGGGCAGCCAAGCTGGGAAGAGGGATGGGGGGCTCACCACCTGGCCCTCAGGCAGGATGGGGGCCTCCCCCACGTGGGCCTCTTCTCTGCATCCTAAATACCGGGCTTACATCCAGAGGCTGTGGGCAGTTCCTCATTGGGATCCAGGTCTGGTCTCTGGGCTGTCTCCAAGCAGTCAGTGCATAATACATACCACTCACCCAGAGCACCCACTGTGTGTAAGACCCAGGCTCAGTACATAACGCTGACCCCAGAGTACCCACTGTGTGTGAGACCCAGGCTCAGTAGGTGACACAGACCTGAGTACCCACTGTGTGTGAGACCCAGGCTCAGTACATGTGTATGAGCACTCGCTGAGACCTGGGCTCAGTATGTGACACTGACCTCAAATTACCTGCTATATGTGAGACCCAGGCTCAGTACGTAACACTGACTGCTTCCCCAGAGTACCCGCTGAGACCCAGGCTCAGTATGTGACACTGACCACTCCCCCAGAGCACCTGCTGTGTGAGACCTGGGTCCAGGGCTTTAGGGTCATGGCTTCTGACTGTCCCAGCTCAACTGGAGGAAGTACTGAAGTCCCCCGTTGTGGAGGACACTAGCTCACCGGAACCAAGCTGTGCAGCTAGAGGGTGTGCGCTGGAGCTGAATTTGAACCCCAGGCTGCAGGGGTGCCAGGGGCCACCTGCAGTGCCCAGCTGTGGAAGGCAGGCTGCCGCCCTCCCCTACAGGGTAGTCTGGAGGGGGATGGGAGGTTGAGGGGTGTCCTCCCACCAGGCACGTCCTCGTCTGGCCAGAGGCAGTGGGACGCCCACTAGGGAAGCCCACTTTGGGCCGTGTGAGATTCCGGGGCATTCGAAGGCCAGGGTGGTTCTGGGGCAGGAGGCCCAGCCAGGCCAGCGGGGCTGCTGCCTCGCCCGCTCCCTTCCCTGCAGGGAAGCCAGGAGTGGGCAGGAAGGAGGCGTTGCCCCTGGGTGCCAGGAACAGGGACGGGAGCCCCAGGGGTAGAGAGGAGGGCCAAGCAGCACGGCCTGAGCCAGGGCCGGCCAAGTATTGACACATCAGGGGACCCTCACCACCCCCCACCCCGGGGCCCCGAGAGCGTCCACGCTGTGGCCAGGGGGAGGGCCGCCGAGCACCCATTGGCCTCTGCCCTCTGCAGATGGTCCCCAGTGCCCCGGAGCCGCCGCGTGTGAGCCGAGGCCTGGCTGCGAGGAGGATGCCCCCCGCCGGCCCCGGCCTGCACCATGAGTGAGGAGCGGCGGCTGGCCGGCAGCGCGGCGGGCTGGCTGGCGTGCGGGGGCCTGTCCCTGCTGGCCAACGCCTGGGGCATCCTCAGCGTCGGCGCCAAGCAGAAGAAGTGGAAGCCGCTGGAGTTCCTGCTGTGCACACTCGCGGCCACCCACATGCTCCACGTGGCGGTGCCCATCGCCACCTACGCCGTGGTGCAGCTGCGGCGGCAGCACCCAGACTACGAGTGGAACGAGGGCCTCTGCAAGGTCTTCGTGTCCACCTTCTACACCCTGGCCCTGGCCACCTGCTTCTCCGTCACCTCCCTCTCCTACCACCGCATGTGGATGGTCCTCTGGCCCGTCAACTACCGGTGAGCCCTGGGGCCGGGGGCCGGGCAGCAGGCACGCATGCCGGCTGCTCCTGGGCAGGGGGCTCACGGGCAAGGACCCCCAAGTGGGTGCGCTGAGGCTGCCAGGGAGGCTCCACCGGGGCGCGCTGGGCCCCAGGGCACGCACGTGGGGGTGTGCAAGGGTCCAGCACAGAAGTGCCCGCTGAGGGGGAGGCATGACGACACGCATGAGTCTCCCCCAGGTAGGACAAGTATCCCCTGGGAGTGACGCCCGGTCCCCCATCCCGCCCCGGGCCAGGCTGAGCAACGCCAAGAAGCAGGCGGTGCACACGGTCGTGGGCATCTGGATGGTGTCCTTCACCCTGTCGGCCCTGCCCGCCGTCGGCTGGCACGACACCCACGAGCGCTTCTACGCCCACGGCTGCCACTTCATCGTGGCCGAGATCGGCCTCGGCTTCGGCGTCTGCTTCCTGCTGCTGGTGGGCGGCAGCGTAGCCATGGGCGTGGGCTGCACGGCCATCGCCCTGCTCCGGACGCTGGCCGCGCGGGCAGGGCGCCAGGCGGACGGCCACGCCTTCACCGTGCCCACCATCGTGGTGGAAGACGCGCAGGGCAAGCGCCGCTCCTCCATCGACGGCTCCGAGCCGGCCAAAACCTCGCTGCAGATCACCGGCCTCGTGGCCACAATCGTGGTCATCTACGACTGCCTCGTGGGCCTCCCCATGCTGGTGCGTGAGTGCAGGGGGTGCACAAGGGGGCTCCGGGACAGCCCGGGGTGGGTGCCCGCTGCAGGACCCTGCAAACCCAGGCCTTGGAGGTGGGCGTTGTCATCATCCCCATTTTACAGATTGGGAAACTGAGGTTCTGAGAGGCAAAATGACGTGCCGAAAGTCAAGGCGGCCATGGTGGGATTTGGACCCACGCCAGGTGGCCGCATGCCCGGATCTTTCTGCCCCGCCATAGCTCTTCTGTGGAGGCCCGTTCAGTGCAGAGAGGGTCTGGCAGGTGGGGTCACATGCCCGTGGGGTTTCTGGAGTGAACAGACGGGACTTCGGTGCAGCAGGCAGGGGGCCAGGGGCAGGAGGCGGGGCCAGGCCAGGGCAGGGCTAGGGGGGAGTTGGGCTTGATCCCAAGGACTGGGGGGACCCGGGGTGGGGGCCGGTCTAGGGTGTGCAGGGGTCGAGGTCCCCAGCCGCACCAGCTGTGCTGTTGGAGGGAAGGAGCGTGTGCGCAGGGGCTCACCGCAGCGCCCCTGCAGGACAGGAAAGGGGTGCAGTTTACGGGGCCTGCTCCGTGTCTCAGACACGTTATAGATGGGTGCAGTCTCCACCTCGTCCTCTACAGCATGGCGTAGTCTGACCTGTTGGCCCGATGAAGAAACCGAGCCTCAGAGAGGTTTAGTGGCTTTTGGAAGGTCACACAGCTCACCCCAGGATGTCTGCACCCTGCCCACCTCCACCCTATCGGAGCAATAACCAAATGTCACTTTCTAGGGCAGGACGCAACAAGGACCCTCCTGGGAGGCGGGATGAGGGCACCCTGGCAGGGACCCAAGTTGCCTGAGCTGGACCCTGTTATGAGAGTGGGCCTCGTGAGTCGGAGGCCAGACCCCCTAGAGCAGGGACAGGCCAAGGAGGCCACTAGACACCGGAGGGCAGGGCGATGGTAGAAGGGGCCCTAAGCCTCGAGACAGCAGAGGGGATGGTAATCCCTGCTCCCCATCTCCAGGGCAGTCGTGGGGGCGGGGCCGGGGGCAGGAAGCGGGGCGGGCCCAGCGGGCCTGGAACCCCCTGCTGGGAGCTGCACTTGATGCCAAGGGCTGGGGGAGGCGAGGGCCGGGCGAGCCGAGTTCCGCCCGGTGCACCGTGAGGGGCTGTGCACACGCGGGTTTCCCGCGGGCGGCCTTGGCCGCTGAGCAGCCCCGGGGGCCCGGGCTCCCACCGTCCACCTGCTGGCTCTTCCCTGCCCAGCAGCCCGCAGTTCCCACCGTCGCCACCTCCTTCCCCGACGGCCGGGGCGGGGGGCGGAGGGCCTGCAGTGCCAGGCGCGTCGTGTGCCCACAGGTGGTGAGCTTCAGCAGCCTGCGGGCCGGCGCCTCGGCGCCCTGGATGGCGCTGAGCGTGCTGTGGTGCTCCGTCACCCAGACGCTGCTGCTGCCCGTCTTCCTCTGCGCCTGCGACCGCTACCGCGCCGACCTCAAGGCCGTCTGGGAGAAGTGTGTGGCCCTCATGGCCAATGACGAGGACTCGGAGGACGGTGAGGGTGGCCCCCGGGAGAGGCCCCGCCGGCAGGAAAACCGCTGTCAGGGGACCTCCTGTAGCCCTTAGGTGACCCCCTTCTCGACCACCAGGCACCCCCTGTATCGTCCCGGGATGTACCCCAACTCCTAAGGGATGGGTGTCCCCCAGGGCTCTCTCCACCCCGCTTGGCTGCCCTGGGGCTCCAGTTAATGGCTCTGTGTGCCACTGAACGTCTTCCCCCAGACTTAACCTGCAACCTTCAGGGTCCCCAGGTGAACGGTCCTGGGGCCTCCTGTAGACAGACCAAGGTCCTTTTCCCTAGGCTGAGTGCCCCCAGGAGCCCCCCAGGTTAACTCAGGTCCCACCCACGTTCTAAATGAAGATGTGACTTGCTAAAAGATGGCAGAGCTGGAATTCGAACCCAGGACCCAGCTCCCCCCTTTCCAGCTGGCCAAGCCTCCTGCCCTGTGTGTGTTTGTGGGGTGGCCCCAGGACCCACTCCCAAATGCTCGGAAGATTCCCCGGCCTGAGCATCTGCCTCCCGCTGCAGAGACCAGCCTAGACGGCGGCGTCCCCCCCGACCTGGTGTTGGAGCGCTCCCTCGACTACAGCTACCCAGGCGACTTCGTGGCGCTGGACAGGATGGGCAAATACGAGCTCCCTGCCCTGGAGGGGGGCCTCCCACAGCTCTGCCCGCTGCGGCCCCTGCAGGAGGACAAAATGCAGTACCTGCAGGTAGGGACCACCAGCCCAGGGCCTTTCCCCTCCCCCACTCCAAGAGGCAGCCGCAGCCCTCGGAGGACCAGCGGTAAGGGGCCTCCGTCTGTGTGGATGGGCTCAGGCGGACCCTGGCCGCTGCTCTGACAGTCCCCTGTGCTCTGGAGAGTGGCGGACCTGGGCCTGTCATTTTCCTGGGACTCAGCACCCCCGTCAGGGGATCCTCTCTCCAACTGGCCCATGCTCCATGCCGCAAAACTGAGGCTTGGAGAAGTCATTTGCCCCAAACCTGGGACTCTGAGCCAGGCTGCGGGGGCCCAAAGCCTGGTCCCCGAGGCACAAGCCGCCCCGTGGGGAGGGGCCCCGAGGCTCCCGGTGAGAGCCGCGCTGTCCTGTCCCGACAGGTGCCGCCCACGCGGCGCTTCTCGCACGACGACGCGGACGTGTGGGCGGCCGTCCCGCTGCCCGCCTTCCTGCCCCGCTGGGGCTCCGGCGAGGACCTGGCCGCCCTGGCGCAGCTCGTGCTGCCCGCCGGGCCCGACCGGCGCCGCGGGAGCCTGCTGGCCTTCGCCGAGGACGCGCCCCCGTTCCGCCCGCGCCGCCGCTCGGCCGAGAGCCTGCTGTCGCTGCGCCCCCCGGGCCTGGACGGCGGCCCGCGCCGCGCGCCCGACGCGCCCCTCGGCAGCCCGGGCAGCCCGCGCCGCCACCCCGGGCCCGGCGCCCGCTCCGCCTCGGCCTCGCTGCTGCCCGACGCCTTCGCCCTCACCGCCTTCGAGCGCGAGCCGCAGGCCCTGCGCCGCCCGCCCGCGCCGCCCGCGCCCTTCCCGCGCGCCGGCCCCCGCACCCCCGACGGCGCGGAGCGCGGCGGGCCACGGGCGGCCCCTGGCGGCGGCGGCGCGCTGCGGAGCCCCGGGCCGCGGAGGGCCACGTTGGCGCCCGGTGGGCCCCTGCGCCGGGGCCTGAGCGCGTCGTGGGGCGAGCCCGGGGGCCTGCGCGCGGCGGGCGGCGGCGGCAGCACCAGCAGCTTCCTGAGCTCGCCGTCCGAGTCCTCGGGCTACGTCACGCTGCACTCCGACTCGCTGGGCTCGGCGTCCTAGGCCGCCCCGGGGCACAGCACCAAAGATTCCACCGCCGCCAGGGAAGAGGGACGACCGGGCTGCCCCGGAGGACGGCGCTGGGCGGGGACCAGCCACCGGGCACCCCGGCGGGACAGAGCCTGGGGTCGAGCTTGGGGAAAATGGGCCCTGGGCACACTGCTGCACCCTCCCAGTCCCGGCGCTGGAGCTGGGAGCCCTGGGGCGCCGCGGCCATCAGTGGAACGAAGCCTGGCCTTGGAGGAGCCAGAGGTGGTGGCCGCTGGACAACAGCCAGCTGTCCTTTCTGCGTGGTAACTGCCACACCCCAGGGTGGGGATGTGTGTGCACAGAGGGTCTCTAAGCACAGGGGTCATCAAAGCCCAAAAAGCTCTCTGAGCAGGCCTCCCTGCTTCCACCCTGTTCTGCCTCAGTTTCCCCATCTGCTATGAGCAGGTGATCCTTGTAAACTCTCAGGGCTGTTGGGATAAGTCTCCTGGTCCACATGTCCTGTCCACTGAGGGGATAGGGGCATGAAGTCTCCCACTTCGGGTGCCCCTGGCCCCTGGGGGCTCCCACCCCACCCTGGCTAAGCACAACACTGCTGCACCCCACCACAGGCACCATGGCCGCCTTGACCATCAGCATCCCGTCCTCATCACTGCCATCGTCTCCTGTCCCCAGGCCCAGTGGCCATTTCTGTGACTCCACTACGAAGGGGGTGGGTAGATGGGTGGGAAGGACTAAAGCTTGGGGTGGGGGGTGTGGCAGGCTGCTACCTTAGCTGGCACCCTCCCAGCCTCAGCCCCCACCCGTGCAGGCCTGGCCAGGAAGGGGGCCTGGCTTCGAGTTCCTGAGCTCTGGGTTCATGGCCTGGTCCCAGGTAGGCGCGGTCCCCACCCTGGAGCAGAGCTTTACCTTGCTCTCTCTCCTGGGCAGCCCCTGGCCCTTTGCAGGCCTGGGCTGGGCCCTTGGCCCTGGGCAGGGAGCTGCTGGAGCCAGATGGGAGATGCTAGACCCGGGCCAAGTGGCGGCCCAGAAAGAGGTATGACCATGAGGTGGAGGGGCAGGGCCCCTGCAGGGGCTGTCACCTCCCTGCCCCTGTCTCAACGCAAGACATAGAGCGGGTTCCAAGGCCAGCAGAGCCAGCCTGCACCCTGTTCCCTCAGATCTGGAATTGCAGCGTCACCTTGGTCCCCTTAGATGGCCGAGACTGTCTCTCACCCTGTGGGGAGGGTTCCAGCCCAGGAGGGGGCCGCTGGGGGTGGGAGGGTGGGACTGAGCAGCTCTCAGGTCCCAGGTGAGCAAGGCAGGCGACTACAGCCCAGCCCAGGCCACGGGAGGGGCTACCTCGGGCCAGTGCTGCTGTGCCTTCAAGGACTGACCTGGGACGTGGGGGCAAAGTCCACTGACCAGCCACTGCCCCCCCTTCAGGCTGATCCATTTGTCACCTTGGGTTTTCATTTTGCTTGTATCATATCCAAATGGCAATACTTGCAGGGGGATGTCATCCCCCAAAGTCCCTCTAGGTTTTTACAACAAAAGAGAAAAACGGAATTCCCTGGCACCTGGGGCTGGCATCCACACCCCACCCGGCCTCCAGGCCTGTTTGCTGCATCTCTCAGGAGCCTGGCCCTGGGCCCACCAGGGAGGGGCTCTGTTCTGCTCCCACCACCCAGCCCAAGCCAGGGATCCGTTTGTAGTTTTTTGACAACCGAGCGTTTCTCTTCTGTACAGAACCCAATAAAAACTTCCTTACGATTTGCACCTGGCACTCCCAGGCTGGTTTGGTGGAAACACCTTTCGAGAACCCAAAGCACCCCTGGCCAACTGCCCCCCCAATCTCTTTCCCTCCAGAACGTGCAATTCCTTCTGTGCCATTCCTTTGGGTGGGGCCTGCCCGGTGGCTTTCGTGCATGAGAGGGATCCGTTCACCTCGGTGCCTCAGTTCCTGCAACTGCAGGCAGGGACGGGCGTGTCCCCCGCTCCCCCCTCGTAGGTAGCCCGGCCAGGAGGATCTGTGTGTTTTAAGTACAGTATTCGCCGGGCACGTGCTCTGTCCCCACCCAGCGAGAGGTAACTGGGGCCACGACCGGGTGGAGTGGTGGGTGGCGCCAAAGCCCCAGCAGCCTAAGAAGGGGCTCTCTCCGCCAAGGTGGTGGCAGCCCGGTCCTGGGACGGGCTCAGGAGCCACCATCCCCTGTGGGCTTGATCGAGGAGGGTGAGCGGGGCGAGGCAATAGAGTCGGGAGCTGGGGCGCTCGGGGCCTGGTTTGTCCGGGAACCCTTCCGCCGGCCCGGGACGGAACGTCGAGGTCGCCGCTGGGGTCCGCAATGCAAGGCCGCCACCTGGTGGCCGGAGGAGGGACTCGTCCCGGCCTCCCAACCTGGCGCAGCGGGGAGTCGAGGTCCGCGGGGGGTCGGCCCCCGCCTGCCCCGCGCTCCGGAGAGCCTCCCGGGTAGGACGGCGGGGCCGAGGCGCCGCGGGACCCTCTCCCCGCGGTCGGGCCAGGCCAGCTCTAGCGCCAGGCGGGGGCGGCCCACGAAGAGAAGCTCTTTCTATGGGGAGTTGATTTGTGATTCAAAAAGCATTGACGCAGGCGTCGTGGGAGAAGTCAGAACCTTCTCGGCCTCTTTCCACCCGTTTTACAAGCTCAGGCTGTCTTTATTCTGAGTTGCAGAGAAGAGAGCCGGGAGCCCCTCCTGGGCTCGGCGCGCGACCCCCGCCGGGGCTGCCCCTCCAGGGCGCGAGCGCCCGGCCGGAGGCGCCGACGGGGACCCACCACCCAAGTCCGGACACATGGACGATCGACGGAGGCGCCGAGCGCTCCGGAGGCCGCTGAGTCGTGGGCTCCCCGGCGGGCGCCCGGGGCACGCACCCAGGCGCTCTGCGGGGCCGAGCGGCCCGCGGCCGGGGCTGCGAGTCGGGGGTCTTGGTCGAACGGGATGAGGCCGCCCCTTCCACGAGAGGCGCCCCGCTCGGCGCCGGCTGCCCTGGGCCCGGCGTGGCCGAGCTCCACGTCCCGCCCCCCCCGGCAGCCGCGCGGGTCCGGGCGCCGGGGGCGGAGCATCGTCGGGGGCGGCGCTGGCGCTGCGGGGCCCGGGCCGCGCCGGGCGCCCTTCCGCGGGGGCGGGTCTGGGCCCTCGCGTCCCTCGGCCGGCCCAGTCCGCGCGCTGAGGGAAGCCGAGGGGGTGCCCGGTGGGGGTGGGATGGGGGCCTCGCCGGGGGGCGGGGCCCGGCGCGCTTTGTGGCGGTGGGAACCGGGCGCCCGCGGCCGGCTGAATGGGCCGGGGCGGGGCGGCGATTCTCCTCGCTGCGAGGGGTCCGCTCTGCGCCGCTCCGGACCGCGACCTTCCCACCGCGGCGCCGCCTCGGGGCGGGGCCGGGGGCGGGCGGCCCGCCGGGGGCCCCTGGGAAAGGGGCACAGCCCGGGACCCCCCTTCCGATCCCCCAGAGGGTGGGAGGGGAGAGTGGGGGGTCGGCGGGAGAGGGAGGATGAGTTACGCTCTGCCGCCCGCCCCGGCCCGCGCGTGCCTCCGTGTATTTTCGGCGCTCGCGGGGGCGAGCCCACGGGTGAGCTCACGGCGGCCTCTGGGCTCCCACGCCCCGCGGGACGCGCCCTTCAGTCCGGGCCGCGCGGCCTCCCCGGCGCTGCGCCCGCCTGGGCCTCACCAGGGCCGCCACACGCGCTGGCCCGGCCCCGGGCCCTCGGCGCGGCAGCGCGAAGCGGGTTGCGGCGGCGGGACACTGGTGGTCGGGCGAGGGGGACCGCCGGGGAGGAGCAGCCGAGGCGGCGGGGACCGCGGGCCTCCAGCGGCCGGAGCCGGAGCCGCAGCCCAGACGGCGGGGCCGCAGGAGCCGCGCCGCGCAGGCTTCTCGGAACCGGGCCCGGCGCTGTCCGTGGTGCTGCCAGCCGCGCGCTCCGGCACCAGGGGGCAGCGCAGGCCGCCGCCGCCGCCGCCCTCCTCGCCGCGCCGCAGGAGCTGGCTCCGGCCCGGCAAGCAGCCGCGGAAACCCGACGGGTACTCGGCGCCGCTGGGGACCGGCCAGAGCCCTGGGGGTGGAGGGGGATGCACAGGAGCAGTGGGTGGAGAGATGGGGAGGGGAGGGGAAGAGAGGGTGGCGCCGAGGGGGATGCAGGGGAAGAGGGAAAGGGAGGGGAAAAAAAGAGGAAGAAGGAAGGAGTCGACCCAACGCCTCCCCTGGGGTCCACGTGTCTGCCCACAGGCTTGTGTTCGCTGCCCCATCCGCCCCTCCTCATCCCGCTGCCCACCTGCCCCGGGCCCCGCCCCCCATCCCTCCTTTATCTAGCCTCCTCCTGTGGCTCAGACCCCACACACACACCCACTAGCTCCCGGGGCCGCACCCCTCCCGACCGGCCCCCTCCTACCTTGCACCGAGTTCTGAAGGCTTCGCATGTACTTGACGCTCAGCTCCAGGATGTCCGCCTTCTCCAGCTTGCGTTTCCGGATCTGTAGTCCGAAGAAAAGGCTCTTGGCCGGGCAGTCGGGGTGGAGGGAATGAGGCTGGGGTTCAGGCCTCCCTCCTCCCGACCTGCACCCCCAGGCCTCACCTGGTGCGAGTAGTGCTTCTCCAGGAGTGACTTGAGCTGCTCCAGGGACACGTTGATGCGCGCGCGGCGCTTCTTCTCCATTAGTGGCTTGGAGATCTGCGGGTAAGCAGAAGCTTAGTGGGGGCTTCTGCCCGCCTGCCCCCCCCAGCCCCATGCCGCCAGGCCCTAGCAGGCTCGCCATGTCCCTAGGGCACCCCAGACCTTGCGGAAGCTGCCAGCGGCCCCTCCGGGGCTGCCTCCGGTGGCAGGCTCGGGGCCCATGTCTTCAGCTCTGGGCCAGGGGTACAGGCCGCCGCCTTTATAAGGGCCCCTCGTTTACATGTCAATGAGGCACTCCCGACTCGAGGAACCCCGAGGGGGAGGGTGGAGGAGGGATCGCACCCGCAGGTTCCCCACCCCACTCCTTCCCACCCCTTCCCCCACCCAGGCCTCACCTCCACGACCCCTCTTCCCTTCCACTGGCCCCCTGCCCCCCTTTCTTTGTCTCTTCTTCCTCTCTCAACTTAGCCACCACTTTACGAGTCTGGGGTCCCCTCTCCTGTCCCTCCCCACATGCCATGTCCGGCCCCAGTCCCCCTTGAATCCCTCCCAGAGGCCGGTCAGGGTCGCCTCCTAGGGGAGGTCCTCGGGCCGGTGGCCTGGGCTGCGCTAAAGGCTGCGGCAGAGCTTAGGGCCTCCGCGGGCCCGAGGAAGGAGCCGGGGCGGGCCCGCGCCGCCCTCGAGGCCTCTCTGCGGGCTTCACGCTCCGGCCGCG
Source organism: Dasypus novemcinctus (assembly GCF_030445035.2). Classification (NCBI taxonomy): domain Eukaryota; kingdom Metazoa; phylum Chordata; class Mammalia; order Cingulata; family Dasypodidae; genus Dasypus; species Dasypus novemcinctus. Next base: position 127,229,720 of record NC_080681.1, read on the forward strand.
CCCGCGACGCCGCATTAGTCGCCCTAACATCGAGACAATGAAGCAATTTTCTGCCTGTGGCCGCTCAAAGCCGGGCGTAGACTGGGCCCGCGGGGGCCACGCAGCGACATGTGTCTCATTAAAGCGTGCAGCCCGCCCACGGGGCCACATCCAGGCCCCTTACCAGGAGCCTCCAATTTCAGGCCTGGGAGTGCTCCCCAAACGGGGTGCCGCTGGAGCGCTGGCGCCTTCCGGCTATGTTAGGGCTCAGCCCAGGACTCTTCTCTCAAGGGGGAAGGGAGTTAATGTTGCTGGTAGCCGCAGGCTGGGGACTAGCCGGAGGCGCTGTACTCTGTCCCCTGCCCCGGCCTGGGGGGCTCCCTCCCAGAGGCCTGGGGCCCACTTCCAGGAGCCCCCTCCGGTCCCCGAGCAGGGTGGCGTGGGGTGGAAGAACCCACTGGACATCTGGGGAGACTTCTGGGGAGAGCCTGCGCTTTGGGAAGCCCAGTGCCCCGTGGAGACGCAGCACCCCTTTCCATGGTTCAGGGCCAGCATGGAGACCTGAGAGTGCAGTGCCAGAGGCCCCTGGGATGGATGGGGCTTGGCCCTAGGAGCAGGTGGGTCCAGCCCTCCCCAGTCAATCCCCAGGAGGCTAGACCCCAGTAGCTGATGCCCAGGAAGCCCTGGCTGGAGCCTAGACACCTCCCTTTACAGGGCTCTGGCAGGCTTAGTTTCGGGGTTGATAAAATGCAGTTAGAACCACGCAGGCCCCAAGGCTGCTGGCCAGGGCGCTAGCAAGGCCGCATGGGCGCCAAGCTCTGTGGGACCGCTCTGCGGCTGAAGCGTAAACTAAGTGCCTTCCGCAGGGCCTCGGAAGGGGGCTGGGCCGGGCACCGCACTGCCCACCACGCCGCGACGTGGGGCCTTGGCTCGCCCTGCGCCTGCCGCGGCCTTCCCAGGCCCCGCGCAGCGTGGAGAATCGTGCCCCGCCTTCCCCCTCTGAGGCCGGGGCACGGGCTGCCGGGCGCTCCCCTGCCACCGCCGCAGGGCCAGATCCGGATCGGGCCGGGACCAGGCGGCGCGGCTCAGGCCCCGCCAGGCGCCCCGGCACGCGCCCGGCCTCTTTGAAGTGCGGGGGCCGGCGGGGCCGAGTGGCCTCGGCGCGGCTGGCTCCGGGCTCGGGGCGGAGGCGGCGGCGCGGTACAAAGGCCCCGCGGGGCGGGCGGGCGGCCACAAAGAGAGCAGCCAAGTGTTGCGGCCTTTGTGCTGGCCCCTCCGAGCCGCGGCCGCGCCCGCCCCCTCCAGCCCAAGCCCCCAGCGCCCCGCGGCGCGCGGGCTTCCAGCTGCCGCACATCTGCACGGGGCCCCGGCTCGCGCCTCGCCTCGCCGGGGTCCCTGGCCCCCGCCCCTCGAGCCGTGCGGGCTGTGGGGCAATTTGTCCCCTAATTACGCTTCCCTCCCGGTAAACCGCCGCCTGCGCCTTTCAACTCGCGCGCATTAGCGACCCAACGGCCCTCGGGCGCTCTCGCGGCCACAGCGGGGGTGCGGGCCCGCCCCCTCTCCAGAGTTAGGGCCGCCATAAAGGGGCCCGCGGGCCGCCCCCGCCCCGGCACCCGCCGCTCCCGCGGCCACCACCCTCCCGAACGCCCGCCCGCGAGCCTTGCCGCCCGGGGTGGGGCCGCTCACGTGGGTGGCGCGGCGTCTCTTAAGCAGTGGAAAATTGACCGCAAAATGCGCTAATTCGCAATGTTCTGCTTTGGCTGCGGGAGGCGAGGCGGGCCCGCGGTGGCCCGGCCCACTTAATGGGTTTCGTCTCCGTTACTTCCCGGCGCTCCAACCCCAGCTCCAACGGCCCGCTGCGCCCCCTGCCCTAGGTTGGGTCCTCAGGCAGGGGTCTCCCCCACCGGGGCTGACCTTCCCCACGTTTCCAGCCTCCCGGCCTTTTGCACCTGGCTCCCCCTCCACAAACAGTGCCCCTGGGTCCCCTCCTCCCTCGAGCTGGCCACCGGCCTCGCCGCACTCCAGGCGGGAAGGGAAGGGCTGGCAAGTTCCACGCCCTCCCTTTCTGCAGCTGGGATAGCGCTCGCAGCCCACCCCACCCCTCCCTGTCTCCAGCTCCCGCCTTGAGCAGCCACTTCCCCTACAGAGCTCAAGTCAGATCTCTGCAGTGAGCAAGGTCATTGGAAAAGTCAGTCTCCACCAAGACCCGGACGGGGGGTGTCCCTGCCTCTGCTCACCTGTCCTGCCGTGGGGCCTCCTAACACTTCCTAACGCTCTGGCTGGCGGTGACTCCCAGGGCGCGCACAGCAGCAGGGAGCTGCCTCTAGAGGCGGGGGAGAGCCTCGGAGCGCCCACCGAGAAAGTGCTCTGCCGACCAACCTGGGGCAGGCCTTGACGCGCTGACGCCAGCCTGCTGGAGGCGCCGCGCCTGTGCCATCTTTAGCATCCGGGGCCCCCGGGGTGGCCTGGAAAGGAGCACACGTCCAGGCGGGGCGCTGCCAGGGAGGCTCACGCCGTCCTCTGCTCATTCAGAAAAGTTTCCTTTCCTAACCCCTGGGCGCCCTTGGCCCTCCAGGGCCACTCAGGGCGCCTCAGTTTTCACTTGGGGGATTTAAGGCAAAAAGTGACTCCCGTGTTCCCCCTCCCCCCCCCCAGTTCTTGCAGAAAAAATACCTGGAAGGGAGGTAGGGAGGGGGTTTGCACTGCCCATCCCAGGTGACAAGCTGCCCTGGCCCCCTAGGCACTCTGCCCTGAAGGGTCCTTCCTGCAGGCTTCCCCCTAACCGCCCCCCCCACCCCCACCCCCACACACCCCACCCCACCCCAGTGCTGACTGGTCTGCGCTGCGGGTGCCTGGGCTGGAGGGCACAGTGTGCTCCCACCCCCTCATCCCTGCCAGATGCATTTCAAAGTGGAATGAAGTGATTGCTCCGTGTAATTAACTATTGGGACACAGCAAAAGCGCTGAAATGACTCCGCCAATTGTCTCCAGATGGAGTTGGAGAGGCTGCGATTGTTTAACTCTCTTTAGCTGCGTTGGGGCGACGAATGGCCCGGCAGCCGAGGGCCCTTCAGGGGACAAAGGCCGGGGCTCTGGTGAGTGCATCAACGCTGAACCCGGCTGGCCCAGCTCGAGGGGAGTGAATTCAGAGAGACCCCCATTGTCCGGGCCTTTTGTGCCTCTCCCCAGCTGGCTCTAATCTTTAAATATTTACCCGGCCCCTTTGTGCACCTATGGCTTATGCACTTTGGGCTGATGTGCTCCTAAATCATGCATCATTTCTCCGCTTCCAGATGAGGGGGCAGGGGTGCTTTCTTTTACACCTCCAGCCTGGAATGGCCAGAGGGGAAGAAACCCTTCTCTCCAGGGAGGTGTGGCCGCACCGGATAGGAGCCTTCCCGATGCCCTCCCACGTGGAACCTGGAGGGGACCGAGCCTAGTGAGGAGCTGCAGGAGGTCATTTATCCAAGAAAGACTGGCTTGGGATCCACCCAGAGGTGAGGAGGGAGGGACCAGTTTCCTACTCTTCTCGACTTGGTTTCAAGCTTGGACAACACTGGCCAGGAGTCAGCTTCTCATGGGAAGCTGGTATGGCTTGGGGTGCTGAGAGGAGAGAAAGCTTCACCTTGCACCTGCCTCCCGGTTGCTCTGGGGCTCCCTGGCCCTCCCCATTCTTGCTTGCCCGAGGGAAGGCAACCCCATTTCAAAAAAGGCAGGCTCCTTTTACCTCAACCTGCAGTTTAATTTGGAAATGTCAAAGGGGTTGTAGGGCTTTTTAAAACAGGAGGGATGCCCAGGAAAAAAAGCCACTCCAGCCAGTGGGTGGGAGGCAGGATGGGGCAGGAGACCTGCCAGGGACCTTCCTGCATGAGAATGGGCTCCTTTTGTGCTGTGCCTTGGAGCTCCTAGAACAAAACACATTCAAATGCTTATTTACGAGAAAAGGCAACCCAGGCATCCCCCGGGCTGGGTCATTTTCCTTTAGTTCCTTATATTTCTGTAGTTTGTCAGCCTCTTGAAGGCTGGGGAGGGGGCGCCCCCAAGCCTTGCATTCTTCACTCTGGAGAACTGGGTGCATATTGCATTTGTTTGATGAGACTGTGAAAGCAGTGGGGGCCTCGGTGTGAGTGTGTGTGAGAGAGATTGGGTTGCTCTGGGTACACGTCTGTGTGCAGAGATGAAAGGAGCGAGCCCTGGACCCTTGCAGAATCAGCAACTCCAGCAACTCCGCCAAATTCCACTTCCTTAGAGTCTGGCCCCTCCCAGGAGGAAACCAGCCCCTCTTTCTTCCTCGTCCAAGACCAGGCTGATGACCTGTGGGTAAGACGAGGCAGTGGGCAGAGGAGAGAGGATTGCTCAGGCTCTAGTTTTCCGGCTGTTACACATGACTCCAAGCCTCTGGAACCGCGGGGGTCCCTCTGGCAACATCCCACCCAGGCTAGTGCTCACTCCCAGGAGGCAGGTGTGATGCGCGCCCTCTAGCGGCCCTGAGGTTTCCTGGTGCAGGGGGAGAAACGGAGGCCGGAGGTTCCATTCTCAGCCCCCCCGCAAAGTTCAGGCGTCCTTTCCCAGTGGCACTTCAGCTGGGCGACTTTGGACTTTAAAACATTAAACCTCCTTTCAACTCCACCAACCCAGTTTAGCAAGCTGGGCACCTTTTAGACTCGGTATTGGGCTTTATAGGAAGTCTATGAACGATGCGTGCGAAACCTGCACCTGCATTTCACAGGAAACCCAGGCTCATAGAATGGTTTGCCAAGTGTCTTAGCTTACTGGGGCTGCTGAAACAAAGTGCCATAAACTGGGGACCTTAAAGCAACAGGAATTTATGCTCTCACTTCTGGAGGCTGGAAGTCAAACTCAGATGTGGACAGGGCCAAGTCCTCTTGGGAAGAATCTGTCCCAAGCCTCTCTCCTGGCTTCTGGTCATTTGCCAGGAAACCCTGGCACCTTCTGTCTCTGTAGCTGGGTTTCTTACTCTTCTAAGGACACCAGTCATATTGGATTATGGCCTAATCCAGTTTAGTCTCTAACTAATCACCTCCTCAAGGAGCCAGTTTCCAAAAAAGGTCACATCTGCAGGGCAAGAGGTCAGCCTATCACCAAGGTCACAAAGCTTGTGACCGCATCTGTTCTGGACCTGGGTTCCAACCGGGCTCTCCATCCTTCCCTATCCCAGCTGCCCGGAAGCCCGGCCTCCTGCCAGGTCCTGCTGGGACACAAGTGGGGGGGCCCTCCTTGACCTGCCAGCCAGGGCTCCCACTCCCCGGGGGCCTGTCCCCTCCGCCGCCCCAGGCGGGCTCCCGCCTCGCCTCTATCTTTGCTAACCCTCCCTCAGGGCGGACGGCCTTGCTCTCATTTCCAGCAGCAGGCGGCTGCCGTCCCGCGGGCCCCAAGGCCCGGTTTCCAAGAGCCTCCTCCCTCGGTCTGTCCTCTCCTCCCCCGGTCTGTCCTCTCCTCCCCCCTCTGCCTCCCCTGCTTCCCTCCCACCCGAGTCTTTCTCCTCCACCACCCTTCGGAGAGCTCCCCAGGTGGGAAATTTACCCTTCAGGAAAAGTTAAGAACAATTGATGATGATAAAAAGCACTGACGTTCATTGTAGGCCAAATGGGAAAAAAATATAAAGACAATAGAGGACAACAACAGAAGAAAAAAAAAAAGAAATAAAGACAATAGAAACCATCCAGCGTTTGGCTTATCTATTTCAATCTTTTTTTCTGGCTCACATATCTGCTTTTTTCTTTCTTTCTTTCTTTCCCCAAGCCTAGGCGGGGCCGCACCTTAAGTGTTTGCAGTCTGGGCTTTTTAAAAAACTCCCATCACCAGTCAACATCGTTCCACAACACGACATAAATATCGGGTCGCTTCCCAGGACCGTGTCCCCAGCACCCCACGGAGTCCTGGGCGCTCAGGAGGCTTGCAGGGAGCCCCGCTGAGGGACGGCGGGACCAGAGGTCCCAGGTCACGGACCCCGAACGGGGTGAGGGGCGGACGCAGGGCGCCTGGCTTCGCTGAGGGGCCACGCGGGGCCGGGCCGGGGGTGGGCGGTGGGGTCGGCTCAACTTCCAAATGACTTCTCCAGATGGGGACAGTCTGGGATGGGGGGTAAACTCCGGCCGACGCCAGCGGCGCCCCCGGGTCCCCTCCCCGCCGCGGGTCTGCGCGGCCCTGGCGCTCCCCGAGGACCCCCGCGGGGCGGGGCGGGGCGGGGCGCTCCCGCCAAATGCCGCGCGCCCGCCCCGCGGGGCGGTGTTCTCGCGAGAACTGGCGGCGGGCGCGCGGCTCCGGGCAGGCTGCCCTTCCCGGCCGGCCTCGGCGACGCAGCGCGCAGGCGCGGCCGGCGGGTTTCCCCGGGCTACAGCCGCCGCCCGCTGCTCGGCCGCCGGCGCCATGGCGGGCAGCGCGGCGCGGGCTCCGCCGGGCTCCGAGGCGCGCCTCAGCCTCGCCGCCTTCCTGCTGGGCGCCTCGGTGCTCGCGCTGCCGCTGCTCACGCGCGCCGGCCTGCAGGCCCGCGCGGGGCTGGCGCTCTACGTGGCGGGGCTCAACGCGCTGCTGCTGCTGCTCTACCGGCCGCCGCGCTACCAGGTCGAGGCCCGGGGCCGGGCTGGGGCCCGCCGGCGCGGGGGGCGCGGGGGCGCGGGGGACGCGGGCGACGCGGGCGCCTTCCTCCCCCGGGCTCAGGCTCGGCGGCGCGTGGGATCCGCGGACCCGGGCCGCCGCCCGCGGGCGTGGGGTGCGGTCACGAGTGGAGGGCGCGCGGGGGCCCCGCCGGGCCCGGGGCGTGGGGCCCTCCACCCGGAGGAGTGGCCGTGAACTTGCCGTTCGCGCCGCCCAGCAGCTGCGGCCGACGCGCGGGCGCCCCCGAGTTCTTTAGGTAATTCAAGGTGTGCAGACCTACCTGCGAGGTCGGGGGCCGCGCGGCCAGGTGGAGGGGCCCGGGTGCCGAGTCGGGGAGTCCCGGCCGGATTGCTGCCTGAACTTGGCAAAGGCCTGCCCCCGGCCGGCTTCAGGCGATGTCCCCCCAGCGGTCCTAACAGTGGCAGCTACAACTTCGGTAGTGCTTTCGGCGCTTTCGCTAAGTGCACGGCAGTCCCAAGAGGTCGATATTCTTTTTATCCCCACTTGGGGGATGGGAAACTGAGACCCACAGGGGTGAAGTAACTTGCCCAAGGCCACACAGCCAGGGCGGGTGGGGGCGCCGGCTGTAGGAAGCTCCGGCAGCCTGGCCTCACCCCCTTGACCGCCGGGCTCGGCGGCTCCCAGGGTTTGCACGGCAGGTCCATCCTGGGTGGCTGGGCAGCCTGGCTCTGCTCCCGAAGGCGAGCGCTGAGCTCCCCTCGCTGCATTTCAGATAGCCATTCGCGCCTGTTTCCTGGGCTTCGTCTTCGGCTGTGGTGTGCTGCTAAGTCTTAGCCAGTCTTCTTGGAGTCACTTTGGCTGGTAAGAAGCACTGGGCTTCGTGGTTTGAGGCTCGGGGGGAGCCCCAGGGGGGAGTCGCCTTGGCTTCTAGGGAAAGATCCCCAGTCTCCACCTAGATCCCTGCCTCTGGGTCTTGTGGTGTCCTACTCAGGGCTCCCCACCGGCCACTGCCAGGAGCACGACAGGCCCTTCTCCAAGAGGGGCCGAGGTCCTCGGGGACCTTTGTAGGCCTTTTCCATCTTTAATTTCTGTGAGGTCACAGCTAGGGCCGCCCCCACGGCCAGTGTAAAATTTTTCCCCGCATTATGATTTCAGTCCCTTGAGCCTTCTGGTCCCTGACCTGGAAATGGAGTCGTGGCTTGGAGGGGAAAAGCCTTATCTCCTCTTACCAGTACTCTGAGCCATCTAATCCTATGCTGGGATTATTTCCATTTTGTTGAACTTCTGTGTCTAACGTATATCGTTACTTCGCTGTTTCTTTTTCATGTTTTGCCATGTGTGGGTCATTTTAAACCAGCTGAAGGGTCCATAATGCCTTCCTATGTTTTTTTGGGATTTTTCTTGGGTACATGACATTCAAAAATGTAGTCTTATATATTTTTTTATGATTTGTTTGTTTTGTTTTAGGAGGTACGGGGGATTGAACCCTGGGCCTTGAATATGTGAAAAAGCGCTCAACCACTGAGCTGGACCTGCTTCCCTGTAGTCCCTCTAAAACCTCACTCTCCGCAGACCTGAGGGAGGACTGCTACGCCTGGGTGTCCCATGTGTACCCACGGGCAGGTGACAGCAGTTACTTCATGGTCGAATGCAGGGACAGTTCCACAGGCCTGGCTCCGTGCTTTCTCTGATGGCCATCTGATTCTCCCTTGTGCTGATTTACTGCTCTTGCTTTTTGTTTTTCAATAGGTACATGTGCTCCCTGTCATTATTCCACTATTCTGAATACTTAGTGACAGCAGTCAATAACCCCAAGAGTCTGTCCTTGGATTCCTTTCTCTTGAATCACAGTCTGGAGTACACTGTAGCTGCCCTATCTTCTTGGATCGAGTTTACACTTGAAAATATCTTCTGGCCAGGTTAGTGTGCCCTGTCCTTTCCTTTTGGGGGGGAGGAGGGGGGCTTCCACTGGGCCAAGGGCAGTGCCGCCACTCTCGGCACTCAGGTCTCACCCCCTCTGAGGGACTTTCCCCAGACCTCTAGCCTCGTAAGCTAGTTATAAAAGGTGAGCTCTGCTTGTGAATTCTGCTTACAGATTTTAGTCTGAGGGAGCTAAACTTGCATAATGTAGTACACGAGCTAATATGAATTCCGAGTAGACTCTTAGTTTTATGGTTAGAGCAGGGGTTCTTAACAAGGGGTCCATGAGATTGAATTGAAATTCCAAAAAACACTATTCTTGTGGGGACGTGTTGGTGCGGGTGTGATGTGTTTATTAAATAATACACACTGTAGTGTGGACTTAGTGAGGGGTCCGTAGTTTTCACCTCACTGGCACAGGGGTCTGTGGAACAAAAAAGGTTAAGAACCCCTGAGTTAGAGGAAGTCGGGATATGTTTGTTTTCTGTGACTCAAAAAACTTCATGTGAAGAATTTAGCAGCAAAACCTCTGCATCTGCAGCTTACCCTGTAATTGAGCTTCCTGCAATAAATGAAATAAACGTGTGTGGCTCCCAGGATTCAGTAAAGGGTCGGACCTGAAAACCCTGCCCCCTCTCTCCTTAGCTGTACCTGTTCACCTGAGTTTGGCGGGGGGGGGGGGGGGGCACGACACGCACAAACCAGCATCAGCTCCCGAGGAGGGGGCTTCTTTATTGCGACGCTCTAATTCGGTTGTTGGAACTTTAAAGCAAGTGGACAAACAGCACGACTTTGGGGCAGTGGTTTTTGCTTATAAATAAACATTAATGGGGTAATAATAAATGCTGCTCTGCTGCCCTCCCGCAAGCATGCCTTCTAAAGTTTCTGTCTTTGGAAAAACAGGTTAACTCTACGGAGCGAGAGGGGGGACCCACGGGTCCAGTGTTGTCCCTCTCTGATTGCCACCGACGTGTCTCTCCTGCAGAGCTGAAGCAGATCACCTGGCTCAGCGCCGCCGGCCTGCTGATGGTGGTCTTCGGGGAGTGCCTGAGGAAGGCCGCCATGTTTACCGCCGGTTCCAACTTCAACCACGTGGTGCAGAATGAAAAGTCGGACACTCACACCCTGGTGACGAGCGGAGTGTATGCTTGGTTCCGGCACCCTTCCTACGTCGGGTGGTTTTACTGGAGTATCGGAACCCAGGTATAAGAGCAAGTAGAAGATTGGTTGCCTTTAGTTTTTTTCTCTCTTTCTTAAACACTTTATAAATCGAGGTGTAATTCACGTACCACAAAGTTCACTTTAAAGTCTTCAGTTTGTTTTTTTCCGTTGTTTTTTTAACAAAGTTGTCAGTCCCCTTTAATTTTAACACAGTACATTTGAAATGGTAATTAAGTGCAATCAAGAATTTAGACGACAGGCTTAGCTCTAAATGTTTTTTACTGTGCACCTAAACTCTGGGTGTCCTGAACCTATAACCTCTTGACGACACCAGGTGGTGTTAACCCCCTCTACCGTACCCCTTCTCTACCTCCAGCGTAGACCTGGACTCTGCAGGGGCTGAGGGCAGAGACTGGCTTTGGGAGGGAGTACCCACTGCCAGTCACGGGGTGGCTCAGCCCATTTGCGCTGGACCTCGGCGTTACCGCAGCCCGGTCACACGCGAGGTTTAAAGTGAGCCGCTGGCTCTGCTGCCTTGGGCTGCACACTGGACCCTCCCTCTCAAGCGTTGTCTCTTGAATCTGTCCTCTTGGTTCTAGAAGGACTTGGCCAGAGACTGTGGACAGAATATGGGCAGCCTGTCACCTCTTTGGGGAAATCAAGTCAGGGCCCCCAGGCCTACCATCGATGACGCATAGTCCTCAGGGTCCCTGGGGTAGCCAGGGGCAGGTTACCGCTTGGGCTTTATTTGAATACCTGAGTTTCTGAAACGAGTGGGACTGCCATGTTCACAGGCACCTTCCCTGGGAACAGAGTGATGCCAGGTGAATAGTATGATTTGTTGGAAACACGTAACCACACACCGCAAGGCTTGAGGCCGACAGAGCTTTTCATATGTTTTGCCTAGCACCCCGGTGCACGGAAACCAACCGAGCCTTCCATGGAGCAGCGCTTGCCCCTGCTGCATTGAGAGCGCGCACGTGCCACGCTGCCCGTGAGGCACTGGCTAGCCTCGGGCTCGGGAGCGGGGAACCCTGTTGTCAGGCCGGGCCTGGCTCTGACTCGCATTGCCTGGCCTCCCTTTGCTCACACTGAGTAAAGGGAGTAGCAGCACTCCCTCAGAGGTCTGCTGTGGGGTGCTGTGGCTGGTGCTGAGAACCCATAGTGCTTGGTGAGTGGGGTCAAAGAGAAGCACCCGAAGGTGCACAGCTGGTTCTGTAGGTGCAGATCGCCTCCTGGGGGAGTGAAACCCCTCTGCACAGAAGGCAGTGGGTTCCTTGAGCAGATGGGTGCTTCCTTGAGCAGCTGGGGGACACTTTGGGCCTGGAAGGACCGTTGGGCTACGTGGGGAGGGCTGGCTCAAAAAGCAGAGAAAGTGCTTGAGTGAGGGCGAGAAGTGAGCCGAGTGGCTCTTTCCGGGGCATTGTTCTGGCTGAGGAGGGGGAGCTCTGTGTTGGGGAATTCACCCGTGGAGGGTGGGGGAGGAGCCACCGTCACCCTGACCTGAATGATGAACTCCGAGGGGACAATCTTCCCTTTTAATTTTTAGCTCTTAGTGCTAAAAATGTGAAAGCAGCCACTGGGGGGGCGGGTGGGAAGGATAGGAAAAAAGTGCCAGTGATGAGTTTTCAGTTCTAATGGGAAGCGGCCGATCCGGCTCCGGTCCCCTGCGGCAGTGGCCTAGTGGCGCCCCAGCTCGCAAAGGCTCTAATAGAATTTCCAGCGTGTCCTGGGCCTTGGCACGGAAGTCCTCTGGGCGTCGGGGAGAAACAGTGTACAGCACAGGCGCCGCGTCCACACTGACTCGGTGGCGTCTCTGCTCTTTCCTCCGGCAGGTGATGCTTTGCAACCCCGTCTGTGGCGTCGGCTACGCCCTGACCGTCTGGCGATTCTTCCGCGACCGAACAGAAGAGGAAGAAATCTCGCTCATTCACTTTTTCGGAGAGGAGTACCTGGAGTATAAAAAGCGGGTGCCCACGGGGCTGCCCTTCATAAAGGGGGTCAAGGTGGAGCTCTGATGGGCGGGACCTGGGAAGACACTGCCTCCCATTGGCCACTCCGGGAAGGATTTTCTCCGCCATTTTATGTTACCGATTGCTCCTCTGGAACGTCACGCAGGACTGAGCGGTCTGCAGGCCTGTGCTGCGTCAAGGTAGGGCGTGGTTAAAGGTGCACCAGGAGCACGCAAGAGCAATAGTCAGCAGAGCCCCTCCCGAACCGACCTGGCGCCAAAGCAGGCAGCCCCCGTCTCCCCAAGGAGAGGAGCGCGCTTCCGTTAGAACGGGCGTCCTCGGGATAGCCAGACTCGCTGCTTCCCACATATGTCCAGGGCAGTGCCGGTGTGTGGGCACCAGTGCTTATTAGTGTTAGAATGCACTTAAAACCTTTATGTGACCAGAAGAGAAGCAGTGGCACAGCTCTGACCTCTTATTTCTGTCCTTATATGCATGACCATCTAAACAACTTTAAAGATGCTTCCTTCTATGATGCTTTAGCTCTTCACATATTTAATCACATTTATGTATCTTTTTTATATCAGCAGTGTCAATTCAGAGGGAGCCATTGGGTGATTAGAGCTCCGGCTCTTATTTGGCAGCGAGTAAGTACAGAGCACCTCTAGGTGATGTGCTGACATGGCCTGTTACACGCCTTCACCATTCCTGCCATACTCCCTGGCACCCCAGGTCAGGGAGACTGGAGCCGCTCTTTGGGCTTGCCCAGGATCTTTGCTCCTGCTCTTTTCCCAAGAGGGGGACGTTCCCATACAGGTGTGCTGGCCATTGCCATACAGGTGTGTCAAAGATGTATCATTTCCCCTTTACTGAAAAGTGCTTGCTGACCACCTGCTCTGCACCAGGCGTTGTTAAAAGCTGAGAAGCACTACTCTGTTTCTTTGGGATTTTCTTCTCATTTTGCCATAGCTCATATTTTTGCATTTCAGTTTCTATCAGTCAACTATGTTTTTATGCTCTGTTCTCAAAATTCCATCATCCTTCCTGTTCTTTCAAACTGTCTTTGCCAAAGGGGTTACGGCGTATACAACTACAAATTCAAGCAGATCAACTCATAAAAATCATCTTATGTAGAGGAAATAATCCCAGCTGAGATTCAGTCAGTATTTTGTTTCAAGCTTGGGGAGAGTGTTGGCTTTCTGAGCCACGCAGACAAGCTGTAAGAGGTGAGATGCTTGCTGCACCTGGAACTTGGTCTCGGTGTGAAATCCTTAGGTTCGGTCTTGCGGTGGCGCTAACGAAGCATGAATGTGAAGTGGCCTGGTCTCGTGGCCGGAGCGCTGCCCTGCCACCACATCCTGCCACGAGGCTTGAGAGGAGCCACTTAAACCTTTCTGTGCCTAGATCTCCCCATCTGTAAAATGGGGCTGATACCACCTACCTCACAGGGGTGTTGTGAGGATTTAGAAGAACAATGTCAACCGTTTTTAACACTTAGATGAAAGAGACAACATAAAAACGCAACTTCTACTATATAGCAATTACATGAAAATGGGGAGACACTTGGTTAACTGTACCAGATCCCTAAGGCGTATGTTCAAAAGAGCATTTTACCAACTCAGAAATAGCACTTATTTCTAGATTTCATTGCTTAAATTAATTTTTTCATGATTATATATACCAAAGCGGTTTACGGGTTCCCTTGGATACTGGTGTGAACTGGCGGACATGTGAACTGGACAGACTCGCCCGGCTGCTGGACTCAGGACCGGGCTGGAGCCAGCAGCGGCGCAGCAGGTGGACCCTCAGAGTGAGCCCGCCCTGGTGGGACAGTCACACATGCACTTAACTTTTGGGAACTCCAGCCGAATCAGCCCTAAACCTGTGTCCTAGACCATGCTTAGCAGAATGCCGCTCAGTAGGATGGCAAACGGTGTGGCTGGGATTTCAGCGGTGGTCCCAGCTCTTCCCGGGGAGTTGGCTCTTGCTGCTTCAAGCAAGATTGGACCCGCCTTCATTCCCACTGAGGGCCAGGAGGGGTCTTTGTGATGGCTGCAGAGGAGCTAAGAAGGGCCCCTTGCTTTGTGGCGGTAACTTGGGGGGGCTTGGGGGCTGATGAGCTGTACCTCCCCGCCAGCCCAAGCCCAGAAAACACACCTTCAGGCCGCGTGTGTCCGGTGGTGGGTCTGGGTGGTGGGTCTGCGAGGCCTGGTGGGCTGCAGCCCCACCCCCTGGACCTTGACATTGTATTCTGCTTTCCTTTAGTGAGTAATTAATTCCACGGGGGGGGGGGGGGGGGGGGCGTGCCAACCCTAATTTGTAATCTCAGGGCAGAAGTCAGCAATTATTTGGGGGATAAAAGATGAAATATTTAAGGGCCTGGATTCAGCAAGCAATTGACTTTCATCTCCTACTGTGATCTTGAAGATTATTTTTAACTTTATAAATTTAGCAGAGACCGCTCACGGCTGAGAATCAGGTTAATGAGGTAATGGCTTGTCAGGTAGTCACTGTAAAGGCTTTGCAACAGTTTCCTCAAATTAAGGAACGTCAAGAGCTTGCTTTTCTCCATTGCAGGTTTTAAAGTAGAGATTCTTAAACGGGAAATGGGTACTGCACAGAACAAAGCTGCTCTGAAACACCATTGGGCAGCCTGCAGAGCAGGAGCGGGGGCCCCTTAGGGCAGAGGGCAAAAGGTGGCGTACCACCCACCCGCCTCGGAGTCGCAGGAGTCGCCGCTTAAGATGGGAAAGGAGCTTTTCCCACTCACTTAATAACCTGGCTGGCTGGCGTGACAGTAAAGGCATTCCTCAACCACCAAGCTGACGGGTGTCTCAGGCTCGGCAAGGTCTTGGCCAGCACTGTTTTGGCAGGAGTCCCTCTTCACAGGCACCGCAAGCCACTGTCCCTCCTCTGCACTCCCTTCCTGCCGCGACAGTCGTGCTGCCCCACCGTCCTTGGCATTTGTGGAGGTTTGGCAAAATCAGACGCCCTCGGTGTCGCTCTCACGGTGGGAAACACTTCCTCTCTGTGCCCGCCGCCTTGGCCGGGGTGGGAAGACCCAAGCATCCCAAGCCCTGGTTCTCAACGGTCCCTGAGCAAGGAGAGAAATTTAATGGAGTAATTACACTATCCTTTTTACATACAGAAGTGTTTAAGTATTTTAAATTGGATTCTTTCACAGATACTGATTATCCTTCCCCATTAAATAAAATTGTACCTGATTTCACTATGAATGATAGTGTGATTGTGTGGGGGTATAGAAGCTCTTAGGATCATGGCTTCGGGATAAGAAACTTCCAGAACCTGTAGCATAAAACCAGGTTTATTATGCTGCTCGAATCTTTTGCCCAGTCCTGAATTCCTCCCTCTAGCCGGTGTGATCATTTCCCTTTACCCATTATGTTACCGTGGAAGCTGCCAGTGCTTCGGAATGTGACCTTCAGAGCTTCTGGAACAGGCACAGGGGCGTTGGATATTGCCAGAGACGCTCCAGGCTCTACCCAGCTCCTAGAAGCCATTTGCTGTGCGAACTACTCAATGAAGCTGGATTTCTGCTTAGAATGTGACTATCTGGGCATCATTTTACTTCCACAACTTAAAATTTTAGCTTGTGCAGGTTGCTTTTCTCTTTTAAGGATATATTGAGCTCCTCAATAAATGGTACCATGTAGGAGTAAAGAACAGGAAAAACTAGGAAAAGGATTTCTGCTGGATTGTGCTTTAATATTATCAGTGGAAGGTGAACATAGAGTAACTAGCTTGGGGAAAGCAGCAGAGAAGCCGTAACGGTGGCCATCCTCTGCTGAGTTGCCTTCCCTTTGCGTTACAGGGAGAGAAGCTGGAGTAAAGGTTCTTTGCCCTTTTGCTGAGTCAGTGCCCCCATTACTGAGCCTAATTTTGCAGCAGCACTGGTTAACAGCAGGCTACAATTCACAAGAAACTGGAATCCTTTGGGGCAGGGCAGGTGTCATGTAGCATTGGACTCTTGTGACCTCAAACTTGGACCAGAACCCAACAGGACCACACAAGACGCAGCACAGGGCCTGACACACAGACTTGGTCAGTGGACCCTGAGTGCACGGGCGGTTTTAGGAAACATCCCGTTTATATGTTCACTCATCTGGCATCTTCCATCTGGGGGGGGAGGGGTTGTGCCCTGCCCTCTGTGTGGAAGTAGAGGCTGAATCAAGCCAGATCATCTGAAACTCGTCTGCTGTAGAGTTTCTGAGTTTTACTGTTGACAGACCATTGCCCTTTAAAGCAGGGGTTCTTAGCCAGGGTTCCACGAGCTTGAACTGAAAAAAATCATCTGTTTTCTCTGACCTCTAACGGAAATCTAGCATTTCCTTCAGTTATGAGATAAGCAATAAATAAATTACAGTAGCATTCATTTCACCTGACTGGCAAAGGGGTCCGTAGAACAAAAAAGGTTAAGAGCCCCAGCTTTAAAGAAATAACCACAATTAGAACAAAACCTTTCTCAAATGCCCTGGTCTTGATGTGCGTGTCGAAAAATGCCCGGCTACTCAGGGCTAAAGGGGTGCTCTTTCCGCGTGGGGACGGCGCCCCCATTTTTCTGTTTGGGTCTGGGATCCCTGTTTTTCGGCAGAGGCTCCTCCGCAAGACTGCTCAGAGTCCAGCTGCCTCCTTTCAGCTCTGACGTCTTCTCTCTCTTTTCTGGGACCCCTCCTGGATCACTCCTGCAGGGAGAGTTCGAATCAAGCTCTTACCTGTTTCACTGGTGCTCGGAGCCACAGGGGCTGAGGCTCAGGGAGTGGAGAGCCTGCCACGTCTCCTGGAGGCTTCTTACGTCTGACATTGGAGTCATTCCCCAGGAGACAGTTTTTAGGTCTCCTAAAACTTGCCAGAGTGTGGGCAAGTTGAGGCTCTCCACGGCTCACAGCGGTAGTGAGCTTTGAATTAATGTATTCATGCCGCATGCTAGGGAGGGCATAACTGGTTTCTGCTCTGTCCCCAACTGCTCTGTGACCCCAGACAGGGAAGCAGCTGTCCCCACGCCCTCTAGGTGTTTGCAGCTCAGACCTCCAGCTCCGTTCTCAGCCCCACGACTAACACGCTTTACTGAGTGGGATACTAAAAGATCAGCCTGTGACAGCCAGGTGTCTACTTCTACAAATTTTTTTCTCCCTCTGGCAAGAATTTTGGCAAACACTGTGGTTCCAATGAATAGTAATCTCACACCAAGACAGGACCGGCGGGCACTTTTTCTCATGTAAGGGGATTTGAGACACTTGCTGGAAGCGGCTAAGACCCGGTCTGCAGTGTCTGGCCGGCAGTGTGAGTCTGTTTTATAAGGTGTTGGCCATGTCTAATGAAGTCACCACCCCCCTCTACTTGCTCTGAGTCCCTCGTCCAGGTTAAGAACTCTCCAACCCTTTTATAAACAAAGGCCCGGCCGAGGCCATGGAGCTGATCGGCTGCAACTGGGACCAAAGAGCAAAATAAAATCCTTGGTCTGTCTTGGTTGTACATGTGTCTCTGAAGTTAAGTGTGTGTCACTCTGGGGTTGGAAAAGTCCTGACTTACCTGGCCTGGGTCTCGCCATTCACGCCATCATCATACATGTTTTGTAGGTTTTCTGACTGTTCATCAACAAGAGCTTGAAACCTGTGCGAGAAAAAGCCAGTTGCTGGGAATCCTGCAGGCGGCTGAGCCAGCCTACTGCGTACCCATCAGCTCTTTGCACAGAAAACAAACTGAAGCACTCAAAGGCCTACCCAGCACTGCCTTCACTTAGTCCCCATTTACTGAGGTCCACCAAGACGCTGGGGACGGGGCCCTGCTGCCATACAGTTGACCCTGGGCAGGGCACGGTGATGAGAGAGATCGTGAGTGGACACCTGTTTAGCCGGCGCTAGGGACTGGGGCCGTGAACCGAGATCTGCCTGATGAGGCCCCACAGGCAGTCTGGAGCCCCAAAGTGGGAGCCCGTCTCACTTCTGGGGAACTGAAAAGCCAGCGTGATTGGGGTGTCACAAGGACAGATGTGGCCTGAGAGACAGGAGGCTCCAGAAAGGGCTGGTAGGCTACAGCATGCAGGAAGATCACTGACTGCGTCACACACCGGAGCAGCCAGTGAGGACCAACAGTGGTGGCAGGGACTTGGGTGCCGAGGGAGCAGTGGAGCCAAAGGGGATGGCCTGGGATGGCGGAGTGGAGTCTCCAGGCCTTTGGGATGGACTGGAAATGGGACAAGGAAAGGAAAGGAACCTAGGGTGGCTCCCAGGCCTGCCTTCTTTTTCTTTAAACTTTCTGTTTTAAAATAACCTCAAACTCATGGGACAGTTAGAATACTAACTATAACCCCATCTCCCCAGTCACCCATATCCACCAACATCAACACTTTGCCACATTCGTTGCATCACTCCATCTAGCCTTCTGTCCATTCATCTGTCCATCTATCCCATCTGTCCATCAGTCCATTCTCTGAGACACGAGTGTCGGCTGCACACAGCGCATGCCCCACACAGCGCTGCCGGCACATCCCCTGGCGATGAGCTCACCCACCTGCGCAGCTGCGCCCCGTGCAGCCACCCCGCCCAGGCTCTTTCCCTTGAGCAACTGGATGAAGAGCAGTGCCAATTACAGAGCTGGGGGAGTGCATGTTTGGGGCAGGAAACAGAGGTTTGAAGCTTGAATTTGAGATGCCCGTTGATGTCCAAGAAGACACCCAGGAGTTAGAAAGGGTTCTGAGCCCAGGAGGGCTCTGTGCTAGAGAGGAGAGTCTGGGTGTTGTCTGCGTCTAGTTGGGGTTCTAAAGCCCGGGGTGGGGGTGCAATCATTTAAAGAGAGTGTAGGATGAGAAGGGCACCGAGAGCTGGGCCCTGAGCCGAGGAGGCAGAGCCAGCCAGAGGGACAAGGAGGACGGAAACTCCTGGGGCCTCCCAGCGGCAAGAGGAGCCTGGCCAGGAACGGGGGCGTGGTCAGCACTCGCTGCCACTGAGAGGCCACGTGACACGGCTTGGGTTTAGCTGAGTGGTTGCTGATGATCTGAACGAGGGGTCAGGGGCTGGGGTCAGAGAGGGTTGAGGGGGCAGTGGGAGGTGAGGAAGCAGTCAGAACCTACAAACCAGGAAGCAGAGATCTCCCTTGTCCTTGCTCTGACCTCCAGGAGCTGCACCTCCAGCCTGAGCAGATGTTACTTCGCAGCCGAGATAACGGCTCTGCAAGAGGGCTGCCCTTGTTGGCACGAGGAGGACTGCGACTAAAGGAAACTTCCCGCAGGAGCAGAGTGCACAGGAGGGCGAGGGCACTTCCCTGGCTTAGGAGCCTTGGAGAGGAGAAAACATTGCCACCAGCCCTGGGTAGGCAGAGATTTCGGCCAAATTCAAAAAGTCTGACGAGTTTAACCTCGCAGAGTGACCTGGCAGTTTGGGGGTGAGGTGGCTGGCAGTGCACACGCTTTACCTTGCCTTCTTCAAACTCACTAAAACTCTACAAAGGGACTGTAGTGGTTTGATATGGTATGAATTCCAAAAAGAGATACTGGATTATGTTTGTAATCTGGTCTATTACTGGGTGTGATTGAGTTATGATTAGGGCTTTGACTGGGCCATGTCTTTAGGGCGTTGATTTCCCACCCCTTGGTGGGTGGGGACTCACAGATAAAAGGCATGGCAAAGGACAGAGTTGGAGCTTTTCATGCAAGAGTTCTTAATGTTGGAGTTTGATGCTGAAGCTGGAGCCCCAGGAAGAGAAAGACAGAGCTGTTCGCCTGATAGTCTCCAGCTGACCTTGTGGAGCGAGGCAAAGCCTAGAGAGCCTCATAGTCTACAGCTGATTTTGTGGAGAAAACAGAGGAGCTGAGCCCAGAGGAACCCAGGAAGCCTGAACCCTCGCAGACGTCAGCAGTCATCTTAACTCCAATATGTGAAAATAGACTTTGGTGAGGAAAGTAACTTAGGCTTATAGCCTGGTATCTGTAAGCTCTTACCCCAAATAAATACCCTTTACAAAAACCAACCAATTTCTGGTGTTTTGCATCCGCACCCCTTTGGCTGACTAACACAGAGACCAAAACAACAAGGACTGAAACTCTCCAGGTTGAGAGCAGGAGAGGCGATGGGGACACCAAAACTTTGGAGGCTGGACAGCTAAGGGACGAGTGGTAACAGATTAACAGACCTGAGAAACCTGAGTTTCAAACCGGCAGGAGAAACTGAGGACCACCCCAGTTCACACCACAGACTCCTTGGGAAGCTCGGGAACTGGCAGCACCAGTGCCTCTGCAAGAGGGTGGGGTGGGACTGAAATGTAGGGTCAAAGTCAAGATCACCTCTACCTTGGGACAGCTGCCCAGCAGAGGCCTGAAGGCTTAGTCTCTGGAAAGGGTAAAACACAGGTAAGAATTGTACTGTAAACGAGAAAATTAAGAATGCATGTGGGGAGCCATTACAGCTCAGTAACTGAGCACCTGCTTCCCATGTACGAGGTCCTGGGTGACCGTCCAGGAAGAAAGCTGGGAAAGAACCTAAAATTGACATTGAAGCTTTCAAAAGAACACCTGCTGGGAAGCAGCTGTGGCTCAATTAGTTGGGCTCCTGGGTTCACGTCCCAGGGCCTCCTTGTGACGGCAAGCTGGCCGGTGCACAGTGGAGAGCTGACAGCCCATGCGCCGCGGAGAGCTGGCACAGCAAGATGACCTAGCAAAGGGAGACAAGCAGATACAGAAAAAACGTGCAGTGAATGGACACAGAGAGGAGACAGCAAAGAATGGAACAACCCTCAAGGGGGGAATAAATAAATACATCTTAAAACAAAGCAAAACACCTGCCCACCCAGATCCCCTACAATGAAGAAATGCCCATGTGCTCTGAGCTTCTGTCCCTACCACCTCCTCCTCTCAATACAGTCCTGGTATGAGCAAACTACCAAGTGTTACCGGACATCAGAGAAGCGCCTTTACCACAGAAGATAGAGACCTAAACAAACAAGCAAATAAAGAAGTAACTTAGAGGTAATGGAGACTTCAGGTATTTGGAGGTAATGTTCTCCAAAAGAGAACAAAAACATCTAATGATAGCCTCGGAGAGATAAAATATTGTGTCAATGGAATAAGTACAGGATGCTATGAAAAAAGGACAGGATATGAAAGAAAACTCTTGGAAATTAAAAACAAGATACTAAAAATTAACAACTCAGTAGAACTGGAAGATAAAAGTGAGGAACAATCACAGAAAGTACAACCATACACACACACACAAGGAAATGGAAAATGGAGCAGAAAAGATAAGGTAAATTAGAGGGCCAGCTCAGAAGGGCCAATATCCAATAATGGGAATTCCACAAAGAGAAAGAGTGAAGAATTCAACTTACTAGTTCAAAATCTATATGTCAAAACTGAAGGATAAGAATTTCCAGACAGAAAGGTCTATCAGAACCCCACATAATAGATGGAGGTCGCTCCCCAGTATGAAACTTCAGAACTGGGAGCAAAGAAAAGAGTCTACTGACTTCTGATGAGAATAAGGGGGAGTGGAGGTGGCTCAGTGGTTGAGCACCTGCTTCCCATGTACAAGATCCTGGGTTCAATCCCTGGTACCTTCTAAAAAAAAAAGAGAGAAAAAGGTGACATTACAAGAATTAGGGATCACAATGACTTCAGGCTTCTCGGCAACTATGAAAGCTAGAAGATGGCGGAGCAACGCCACCAAAATTCTGAAGGAAAATTACTTCCAGTCCAGGATGGGACACCCAGCAACTGATAAACCACCGGTCAAGTGTGAAGATAGAATAAAGACATTTTCACACCTGCACTGTTCAAGATAATGCACCTCCCATGTACACTTCCTCAAGAAACTCCTGGGGATGGGCTCCTCCAACACGAGACAGGAAACTGGGGTGTGGGGAACGGGGCTTTCGTGCTGGAGTGAGGGGTGAGAGGAGAGCCCGGGCTCCCAGCTGTGCCCCAACGGACTTGCCCCCACGTACCTTTGCCATGGTAACACCTGATGTACGACACAGTGCTAGGAGGGCCCCGTCTAGAATCTCATCTAGACTCAGCTTTACCAGGTGCTGGCATCAGTTGGGGACCCTCATTACATGCCAAGTGACTTCTGCTTGGCCCTACCTGAGGGCTGGAGAGAGGCCAGAGTGTGCCTGTGGTGGGAATCCCAAGCAGCTGCTCACTGACCGCACTTTTGCCAGACACCCAGGACCTGGTGGGCCCCAAAACCCTACCCAACGCCCTGACCGACACCACTGACTTCCCTGACGGGTTCTTCTGAATGTGACACCTTCTGTGCACCCTCGCTTGGAAGGGTCTCGGCTCCCACCTGGGCTCCAGCCGCTCCTTCACCTTGGCAATGGAGCGGATGTAGGGCGTGATCTGCCTGGCGATGGTGGTCAGGTAGGCGTTCTCCTGCCTCAGCTGGAGAAGGTCATGGAGCTGGGCTGGGGGGCCAAGGCCAGGGAGTTAGGTCTTGTTGGCTGCAGGGTCTTACTCCTAAGCCCGGCACCATCTAAGTATCCCACCTGTTCCAGCCACAACCTATTCAATGTCAGAGCAAGCCCTTGGTGAAGGTACTTGGGTCCAGCCCTCGGATGCAGTGTTTGGGGGCAGTTAGAGAAGGGGAGGAGTAAGGTTGGAACCGAGCTGCCATGGGGTTCCCTTGCAGCCAGCTGCCTGGCACCTTCATAAATCTCCTGCTCGTGAGCCACTCGCTGGTAGGATTCCTCCCAAATCTGAAAAAAAAGAAGTCGGATATGGCCTTGAGTTGGAATTTCCATCTGTGACTTTTCTGTCCTTGCAGCCACCCAAAGCCAATCAGCATCCCCAAGCCAGGTCCAAGGAGCAGACTCCAGGTGCCACCACCTGCCACACCTGGGCTTCGTGGGGCACCAGGCGAGGGTCCCCTCTCTCCCCCTTCCTTTTCCGGGTGGAGCTACCTCCTGGAAGCCGGCTCTCCTGCCCTCCACCGAGGCGTACTCGGAGGCGATCTGCGCGTCCACCTGCAGAGACGCGTGGAGGATGTCGCCCATGACCTCAGCCCTGATGAGCGAGTGGTGCTTGGTGAGGTCGCGGTGCAAGTCCTGCACCTGGTCCTTCAGGCTCTGGACCTCCGCCTGCAGGCTCTGGCGGGGACCGGCAGGGGCAGCTGGTTACGGGAGACGCCCCCCTTGGGGGCTCCCAACCCCGCAGGCCCCGGGCCCCTCACCCGGTAGGAGTCCTCGTAGCGGCGGCAGTGCTGGGAGAAGGGCGAGTCCTTGCCCTCGGCCAGCAGCGCCTTGGTGCCGCTGCACCGGTGCAACGTGGGCTTTTGGACCGGCGACCCCGACATCGTCCCCCCTGAGGAGGGGCAGCTGGGAGCCATCAGCACCTTGGGGCCTGTGCCCCCCGCCAGCCTGGAGAGAGCCAGTGTGGCTGCAGATGGGGGCCTCCCCGCCCCCAGCCCCCTGGGCCACTCAGCCCTGTCACAGCCTTCTCCACCCGACTCCATCTCAGTACCACCTGGAATCTCTGAAAAGTCCCCGTGCCCCCCTGCACCCAAGACTGATTTTATTTTAAACCTCTCCAGGTGATGACAATGTGCTGCCTAGGGCAAGCCCAGCCCTGATGTCACCAGGGCTCCTCCGGGGCAGGTGATGTGTTCACCACCAGGTCTACAGACTCTGGAAGTTTCCCTGGCACCCAGGTTCCTATGACTTGGTCTCTTAGGCCCTAACTAGGCACGGAAAGGCTGGTTGGGGCCTGGCTCCTAACTCCTCCCGGGCCTGGGAGGACCAGGAGTCAGCCCCCAGGCCCCTCAGTGCCCCACCCCCAGCCGTCCCTGCCCTCCAGACCCCCAGAACCCCCAGCTCCAGCTGGGCTGGGGGGGAGGGGCCGAGAGGTAGGGGCGGCCCCCATGTCCTCGGCCAAGCACCACGGACTTCTGGTGCCGGGCTTCCCCGCAGCCGCTTCCCGGCTCAGCCCCCGCTCCCCGCACACCGACGTGCCCTGGGCATGGAGCAGTGGAGTGGCAGGTGCCGCGCCGGGACCTGGGCGGCGGGAAGGTCCGAGCTCGGCTCCCACCGGCGCCTTCCCACAGCCCTCGGGGTGCCCCAGCAGGACAGGGACCGTCTGCCACTCGGCAGGGCAGGGCAGGGCAGGGCAGCCCAGCACCCCCACCCCCCGTGCTCACGTGCCGGCGCCACCCCCGACGGCCGCCGCCCGGCGCGGCCCCGGCCCCAGCCCCAGCAGCGGCTCCAGGCAGCGCGCGAACTCCGCGCGGTGGTCGCTGGCGATCTGGCGGCGGGACAGGGTGCTGAGGCGGCTCCGGCGCCGCGGCCCCCCCGCCCCCCCCCCCCACGCCCGGCTCCCCGCGCGCACCTTGCTGCTCTGCGCGGGCCTCAGGCGGTGCGGCCGCGTGGCGACGCCCTGCAGCCTCCCCAGCAGCTCCTGCGGGGGCGGCGCACGCTCAGGCCTGGGCAGGGGGACCCGCGAGGACGAGCCGCCTTTCCGCACTTGACCGTGTGCGCACAGGCTGCCCCAGGACTGGTCACTGCCAGCAGACCCACAGGAAAGGAGTGGGCGCGCGGCTCTAGCGGACCCTCGGCTCTTCCGGAGGAGCAGGGGCTCTTTGGGGGAGGAGAGGCTGACCTTTTAAGAGCGGCTCACCTGGCCCCTAAAGGTGTGGGGGAGGGGAAGGGCGGCCCAGAAGTCCCTGGCCAGGCCTCCAGGTGCCCGGCAGCCACGCCCTGCGGCGCCCCCGGGGCTGTGCAGGGTGGGCTCCTGGGGGGAGGGGAGGCCCCCCAGCAGCTGGGGAGGCACTCACGTAGCCCAGGTCCAGGAACTCCGCCTTGTTGGCCAAGCTGAGGAAGGAAGAGCAGATGACCAGATGGACCTGCGGGAGGGGACACTGCTCAAGGCTCCACCAGTGGGAGCAGGGGAGCCCGGCCGCGCCCCCTGCTCCCTCCCCCTCACCTGCAGGGTGGGCAGGAGGGTGGCCAAGTGGGAGAGCTGCTCCTTGAAGGCCTTGTCCTTCTCTTCATACTGGCTGGGGGAGGGGCAGCAGCCGGGTCTCCAAGTGAAGGGCTGGCCGGCAGCCCCGAGTGGGACCTCAGGACTGGGCATCCCCCTACCAGCGGGGACACCTGCTCTGTCACCCCTTCCCTGCACCCTGAGCCACCCTGTCTTTCTCAGCCCGGTGGACATGGGGATGTCTTGCCCCTTGGAGCTGGGCAGGGCTTGCCTGGGCCCAGGCCGTGAGCTGGGTGTCAGGATGCCAAGGGGCCAGGCAGGAGACCCCGCTACCACTCACCTCTGCACAGCCTGCAGCAGCAGTGCTTTCCTGTCTTCCAGTTTCTCCTAGGAGAAAGGGGGCCTGCAGCTCAGGGCAGACCTGCCCAGTCAGGCTCATCATCGCTCCTAACGCCGGTCCCTTCGTTCCTGCCCCTGCCTGAGAGCCCCCTGCCCCGATCCTGACAGTTTTCCAGGAGCTTCCAGCCCCCACCAGCCCAGCAGGCCCTGGCTTCTGCAGCAACACTCCCAGCACCTGGAAGGAAGTAACTCCTACCATGTTGTTGCATGCCTGCTGCTCTCTATACTGCAAGCGCCGACAGGGGGCACGGCCTGCCCTGAGCGTCTGGGACACCCAGTCGTGGCCAGCGAGGATGCCCGGCCCCAGTCTCCCACGTCACCTGCATGCTGCTGAAGAGGGCGTGGATGGCGGCCTCCTCGTCCGCCGCGCTGCGCCGCACCTCCTCCACCATGGCCTGCAGCAGCGCGATGGCCTCCCGCGTGGCTGTCTGCAGGGCCTTCACGGCCTGAGGACAGGGTGGCCTCAGCCCTGCGGCATCCCCGCGCAGCCCCACCCCCCCGGCCCGGGCGCCCCGCGCTCACCAGCACCGCCTGCTCCAGCCTCTCGCAGCCCTGCACGTAGGCAGACTCGAGGTCCACGCAGTGCGCCCGGCTCTCCCTGAGGGGTACCGCGGGTGAACCCCACTCCCAGTCGCCCCCCTCCCAGCCCCCTTGGCTCCCGCCCTTGCTACCCACCCCTGCATGTCCCGGAAGCAGCGGATGCACAACAGCGACTTCTTGTCAGTGGAGAACATGATATAGGGCTCCGCGTGCAGTGCTGCGGGGACAGGGGACAGCGGTGAGGCCTCCCACCCCCCGGCGCCAGCCCGGCTCCCCGAGCCCCGCACGCCGCACTCACCGCACTTCTGGAGCACGTCGCGACTGCGCTGTCCCAGGGCCACGATGTCGTGGCGCGCGAACATGCGTGCGCGGTGCGTCTCGTCGCGGCAGCGCGCGCACAGAGGCTGCCCGCACGTGTTGCAAAAGTACGTGGTCTCCGCGTCCTGCGGGCGGAGCGCAGGCTCAGCGCCACCGCAGCCACCACCGCCGCGAGTCACTGCGGAGCGCTGTCCTTCCCGCTCCTACTCCCAGTGCACAGCCGGGGACTCCGAGACTGAGCTGAGGTCTAGCAGGCGGCAAGCACCTCATGGGACTGGGGGCGCCTCCGGGGGCGGGAGGTGGCAGCGAGGCAGAACGTGCATTGTGTGTTTTACTCACAAGGACAGCCAAAAAACAACTTAAGCCCCCCCACCCCCACCCCCGCTCAGGAGTGGGGTACTGGGCCTGGCTTGGGGAGTGTGATGGTTAGGCTATTGTGTCAACTCGGCCAGGTAATCGTGCCCAGGTGTTTGGTCAAGCAAGCACTGGGCTAACTGTAGTACAAGGGCTTTTACCGGCTTTAGTCGCCACAGACTTTACGCAGCGGGAAATCATAGATAGCTGATTACAATTACACCAGTCAGGGAGATTGCCATCAGCAGTGAGTGACACTTAACCCAATCAATTGAATCCCTTCAAAGGGGAAGTGATTCCAGCATTGAGAGAGAATTTCCCAGCTTGTCTTTGGACAGCCAGCGTCTCCCAGAACTCATCAAGAACCTTCATTAGACTTCTACTGGAGCTCCTGGTTGCAGCCTGCCTGCATTACCTGGACTTGTGCCTCCCCACGGTTGCGTGAGAGACTCTGATAAATCTCTTACTATCGACAGATGTCCCTTGTTGATTCTGT
Source organism: Dasypus novemcinctus (assembly GCF_030445035.2). Taxonomy (NCBI): domain Eukaryota; kingdom Metazoa; phylum Chordata; class Mammalia; order Cingulata; family Dasypodidae; genus Dasypus; species Dasypus novemcinctus. Next base: position 127,256,340 of record NC_080681.1, read on the forward strand.
TTCCCTAGAGAACCCAGACTTAATACAGGGGTTGAGGGCCTAGAAAGTTCCCTTCTCTAGGCCAGTCCCAGGGCTGAGAGACCAGGGCTGGGGTTGCCTCCTGGCACTGCCCCAGCGGTGGTGATGACAAATCCCAGCCTTCAAGGCCATATTTCCTTAAGGGACTCCTGGGCCTCTGCCCCCGCCTCCTGCTGACGGCTCTGCACTTCCAGGTGCCTTGCGCAGCACGTGCCCAGCTCTCCAGAGTGCCTGCCCTTCAGTGTCCAGCCTGAAGCCCCGCCTCGGGCCCTGGGCTCTTCCCTGGGCTCAGATACCAGAACGCCCCCCTTGAGACACACTGTCCTTACTCCCTGCCTAGGCAGCAGGGGTCCCCGCCAGTTCACAACTCCACTTGAAATTGAGGACCAGTAAGCTTTCCCCAGATTGAATGGTCTTAAATGCTGCCAGGATTTGGCTATTGATCAAATGGCTTGAGTCGGCCGCTCAGCGTTCCCACCTTAGAATGGGGCCCATGCTGGGCCCACGTGCCTTAGGACCCTGGGAGGTGTTGGTGGAGCTCGGGATGGGTAATCCGATGGGCACGCCAGGCCTAGCTGGGCACCTGGACAGCCCACTCCTCTCCCCACACTGTGCCTACCCCTCCACCTCTGCAGCCCCTCGACCCCCTCCCACCCCCGGCCCCTGCCTGCTTGCTGCACTCGAGGTCGCAGTTGGCACAGTGCACTGCCTCCGCGCTGTCCGCCGAGCTGTCCACCAGGAACTGCAGCAGCCGGTCCAGGGGCGGGAGGCCACTGGGGCCCTTCACCACCGTCTGGTGTCTGCGGAGAGGCGGGGGCCAGGTCAGGGCGCCCCTTCCCCGCGGTTCCCCATGCCCAGCCCCACCCTACATTCCAGGCTGGGGCTAAAAATAGCTGCAGGAGGTGAGAGTCGCTATAAATATCTCAGCGCGCTGTCACCGGGACCCAGTCCCCACCTCCGCTCTGTCCCGGCTAACCCCGCGAGGCCTGGGGTGCGGAAACCCTGGTGTCAAAGGCAAAAGCTCCCCCCCACACCCTGTCACTTCTGTGCGCAAACGTAGGACCCGCCCCGGCCCCCCGTAACGTGGACCGGCGGGTTGTGTTGAATCGAGACGATCGCCATTCAGGCGTGCCATGGCGCTGAGACCGCGTGCTGCGGCTGCACGGATGGGGGACACCGGCTCTAGCCCCGCGTCTGCGCGGCCCCCTGGGAGGGGGGCGCTCCCTGCAAGCCTCGGTCAACCCGCTGCGGGAAGGGGGCTGGAGGCGGCGAATTCCGGCGGGGAGAACTGGGGCTGGCTGCAGCCGGGGCTGGGCGGGCGTCCCTGCCCCAGGTCAGAGCCAAGGCCTGCTCCCGCGGGGTGGCCTGTGGGGACCGCGGGGCACTCACTGGCACAGCGGGCAGGCGAGGCGGCCGTCGCTGGCGCGGCCGCGCAGGCAGCCGGCGCAGAAGTCGTGGAAGCAGTCCAGCAGGCACGGGCGCTCGTACTGGGCGTGGCACAGCGGGCACACCAGCGGGTGGCCGCTCGTGGCGTCCAGGGCGCCCGGGCCCTCCGGGGGCGCGAAGATCGCCCCTGACATCTGCGGGACAGCGCAGGGAGGCGGCTGGGGACGCCCCGGGTGGCCCCTGCCCGGACACCGGCCCCCTCCTACCTCTCTGGTCTGGCCCGCGGCGCGCGCCCTGCCCGGCAGGGACCCGACGGGGCGTCGGGCGGCTTTGGAGCGGAAAGGAGCCGGGCCTCTCCGGCACCCCCGCTGTGACGCTACCCGGGTACCCTGGCTCCCCGCCGGCCGGACGCCTCCTCCTCAACGCCCAGCCTCCCCCTGTCCTGACTCTGCCACCTCCCCTCGCTCCCGCCGCAGGAATGCCCAGCCCGGTGTCCTCTGCGTGACCCGCAGGCAACGCCCCTTCCGCGCCAGGCCACTTCCCCGGCGCCAGCCGCTGCGCCCGCGCCCGAGGCGCCCGCGGTGGCCGGACCGGAGCGCGGCGCCCGCCCGGGTCTCTGCGGGGACCTCGGCGCCCGAGGGCTGCGGCGCTACGACCGTCCGCAGCCCCGCAGCAGAAACTGGGCGCGGGCCCGAGGCCTGGACTGCGTCCCTCCGGCGCCGGCAGAGTCCGCAGGAGCGCCTCGGAAAGCGGAGCTCCAGGGCCCCGGCGGCGGGGTCCCTCGGGAGGCCCCATTTCCTCGATGGCCAGTTGGGGGCGCCAGAGAGCAGGCCTCCTGGTGTTGGGCTTCAGAGAGGTGTTCGAATCTCAGCCCGGCTTTGGGCAGGTTGTGCGCTCTCAGAAAACTACCGAACCTCTCAGAGCCGCAGAGCTGGGGTTCAACAGAGACTGCCCCTCGATCCTGGGGCGAGACGTCAATGGAGTAACGCCTGTGGAGTGCACGGCACCTACTAGGCTTCCGCTTAACTAAGGCCCAGCCCCACCGGCCGCTGAGTTCCCATGGGAGATGGAGAGAGGGGAGGGAAGGCACCGAGCCTTCCCCGGAGGACCCCGGCCCCTCGCCGTTCTTAACCTGGCCAACGCTTGTTTATCCCAGAATTATTTTTTTCCACAGAGACTTCCTTCCCAGTTCCTATCTCCATTCAAGTGGTTTTTCTCTGGTGTAGACAATTACCGTGGGATCCTGAACTCTGGGAAAGCAGCCCCTGTCTCTGCCCTTGTAATTACAGAGTCAAGCCCAGAGCGAGATAACGGTTTACTAATCCATTAGGAAGAACCTAGGAGATAATATTCAAGCTGGGTTTCAAAGGATGAGTAGGAGTTGCCAGGAGCAGAAGGAATTCTAAGCAGAACTATCTGTCCTTGTAAAGCGCTCTCTAACCCTGGCTCCATTTGCACTCCAAATAATAAGAGCAGTAATATCAATGGCTAATGCTTATGGGCCAAAGTACTACGCAAAGAGCCTTTACTTGTGTTAACTCATTTAATTCTGACAAGGGCCTTAGGAAGAGGAGAGTGTTAGCCCTAGTAAGTGCCAGAGCTGGTATACAAAACTGGGTGTGTGCTTTGTGAATGAGTGATGCATTCGTTTTCTCTGGAAGGGCATAGGAGAGGCACGTTGTTTGTGATACTTGGGTTTCTTTAATCCACCCACTCATATCTTCCTCCATTTGACTAGTATTTATTGGTCTCCACCATGGGTCAGATGTTGTACTGGGCCCTGGGACACAGAAGGGGACACACCAGCCAAGGGTAGCCAAGTACACAAATAGATAAATACAGAAATGACAGAATGTGATCAATGCTCCGAAGAAAATAATGATGACGCCGTGGAGGGCAGCTGGGTGGGCGTGGAGCTGAAGGCCGTACTAGGGTGACCATGGGCAGGGAGGGACATGGAAACTGAGGCACGAGAAAGGCCAGGGGAAGTTCAAAGCAGAGGGAAGGGCAGGTGCCAAATCCCAGAGGTTAGAGAAAAGAAAATTCCAGTGTGGATGGACGTGAGGGAAACCAGGGTGGGAGTGGGAGAGGGGTGCAAGTGGGGATGGAGTTGCGGGTAGGGTAAGGATGCGGAGGTGAAGTCGGAGTCATGGGAGTGAGGGTGGGAGCTGAGGGTGAGAGGGGGCTCGCGGGGGTGAGGGGCGCCTACCAGACATTTAAGGGGAGCTGTCAGGTAGGCCTCTGGCCACACAAGTCTGGAGTTCACTGAGAGGTTGGGCTGCACACGTACACTTGGGAGTCATATGTCAAGGCGTGAGCCTGGGTGAGAGCCCCCCAAGAACCAGTGGAATTAAAGGCGAGGGGAGCTCTGTGTCCTGGGACCCTTAAGTGCGGGCCCGGGGAGGAAGTGGTGAGGAGGAGTTGGGAGAACCACAAGAGCGTGCGCTCCTGCTAGGAAGGTGTTGCAAGCAGGAGGGGTGGTTGAGGGAAGCAAGTCCTGCTAAGAGAGCCAGCAAGAGGGGAGGTGGGCGGCGGCCCTGAGGAGGGCTGTCCAGGTGGAGGGGCGAAAGCCTGAGAGGAGTGGGTTCCACAGAAAATGGGAAGAGCCTGGAGACAGGCAACAGAGGCGCCTCTTTCGAGAGGTTTCCTGTGAAGAAATGGAGGGAAAGGGGTGGTGGTAACTGAGGGAGAGTATCAGGGGTCAAGAGGTCGCTTTTGTTGTTTTTAAAGATAGCAGTGGTAAGAATGGTTAATTGCTGGTGTTCCTTGTGACCTATTAACTTTAAAAAAACATTTTTAAAAAATTGCCAGTGGAAATGAGTCAGAAGAAAGGATAAATTGATGATTTCACGAGAAGGGCAAGAATTGTTTGAGCAGGCAAGTATCTGAGGTCGGAATGTAAAATGCTTCAGTTGCCATGGAAAACTGTCAGTTTCTCAAAAAATTACACATAGAATTACCATATGGCCCAGAAACTCCACTCATAGGTATTTACAAAATTGAAAGACAGGGACTCAGGCCCATAAACACATGTTTATAGCAGCACTATTCACAATAGCCAAAAGGTGGCCACAACACAACTGCCATTAACGGATGAATGGATTAACAAAATGTGGTCCATTTATACAATGGAATCTTATTCAGCTGAAGAAAGGAATGAAATTCTGCTCATGCTACAGCATGGAGGAGACTTGGCGTCTTCATGTTGAGTGAATAAGTCAGGTCCACCACTGTTTCGAAAGGGAAAAAAAAGTACAGAAATGTACTTGGGGAAGGCAGAGTCCTTGTATAGATGGTGCTGGATGGTTAGACATAGAGGTGAGGTGTAGGAAAGTTCTTTTTGGGTTACTTCTGTGTTTTCAGTGAAAGAGGAATGGAAGCCATCAGCTGAGAGAGAGGTGTGAGGAAGAGGAGCTGGCTGTCTGGCCAGGAATTTCAAGTCGTCCCTTAGGAGAGGATTTTAGGATTATCAGGCAGTCCTGAGGAGGGCCTGTTTGAATCCGGAGTTTTCTCAGTCAAGGTCCAGTCAGGTCACCCGGGGATGAGCCTCCCTGGCACCGAGGGATCACTACCACATACCAGCTGAAGAAGCAACTAGAAAATGACCTTGAATTAAAGATTCAATGCGGAACAGCAGAATATACCTATCTACATATAATAACATGACTTCGGGAAGCGGTTTGACCTAATGTAAGGGGGAAATGGAAAGGAGAAATGAGATTATAAGGCTGTGAGTCTCTAAAAAAGAGTCTGGAGGTTGTCAGAAGGAATAGCCCTACGTACAACTGAACAGAGTCTAAGAGACAGATAAGGTAGATACAACCCCAGGTATTGGTTCTTTTGAGGGATAAAGAGACCCACGGGTTCTATGGTCATGGCAGAAGGGGTTCACTGCCATGACAGATGGCCCTTCTTTGGAGCTGGTGTTTCTGCGTGATGGAAATGGACTCAGAGGGGATCTCTTTTCACAAGACTTGCATGCTACTTTATTGGAATTGTAGTTGGTGCTGGGTTTAAGATATATGTAGGGGATTTGAATCTCTGGACTGATAATATGACACCCAGGCCCAGAGCCTCAACAGACTTCAGCTCCTACACTTTGACTTATTGGACTTACTCCAGTCAGCTAACATGGAGTTGAAGAAGGTCAACCACCACAACATGGAGCCTAGAGTGTCTACAACTAGAAGCGGGAAGAGTGCATCCAGTACCCATGTGGAATCTAAGCCCTCACTTGACATAGGTGTGCAGTGGACACAACCAATCCAATGTCCACAGAGAAAATGTGGAATGGGTGTGGGAACGGTAGCCATGGGGGCTGCTGGGTGTGGGGAACGGGAGGAAGAGATGAGATGTGGAGGCGTTTTCGGGACGTGGAGTTGTCCTGGATAGTGCTTCACGGACAATTACGGGACACTGTAGATCCCCCCAGGGCCCACTGGATGGAACGTGAGAGAGTCTGGGCTATGATGTGGACCATTGACTATGGGGTGCAGTGATGCTCAGAGATGAACTTACCAGGTGCAATGGATGTATCACGATGATGGGAGAGAGTGTTGCTGTGGGGGGAGTGGGGGGCGGGGGCGGTGGGGTTGAATGGGACCTCATATATATTTTTTTAATGTAATTAAAAAATAATAATAATAAATAAATATTTAAAAAAAAAAAAAGGTCCAGTCAGGAGATGCCACTAGATTTTGAACAGAGAGAATTTAATAAAATGAATTATTAACTCTGTGACTGAAGGGGTGTGGGATAAGAGCAACTGCAGGAAGCAGCTACTACCTCTAGGGATAGAAGCTTGAAGGAAGGACCCTGATAGCTGAAGCTCAGACATCTGAAGACTGGGGTGTCTGTGAGGAGAGGAACGATGGGGCTGGTTCTGCAAGAGTTGGAATAACTGTAAACTGGATTTTCCTGCTGTTCCTATAAGGTTCCAACTGCCACTGTCAGGATGAAGAGCCAAGAGAGGGTGACACAGACATGGTCAAGGACTCCTCTTCCTTCTCCAGCCTTGCAGCTTCCCCTCTAGCTCCATTTGTCAGTAGACCTACCTGGTAGTACCTGGTCAAGTAGAAACCTGGTTTGCAGAGGCCCAGCCCCAGCGTTGCCAAGTCAAAGATAGCAGGTGGGTTTGGAGCTTGGTGAACAACTGGCACGGTTTAAACCTAGAAGAGTCAGTGTGGTGCATTTCTTCCCTTCTAAGCTCGTGCTGGGCTATTTGCTAGGTGAGCACTTTCAAAGAACTCACTCTGGAATGTAATTCTGCAAACACATGAGGGGATAGGTGGGAAGTGGCCAGTCAAAGGATTGTAGGGTGTGAAGACACTTGCCCCTCAAAGAAAGGCAGTGGGGACTTGGGAGACATGCAGAATCATAGGCCACTGAAAATGCTGAATTGGAACCTGCCTTTTAATTAGATCCCTAGGTAATTTATTTCTAAGTGCAAGTTTGAGAAGCACTGGTATAGAAGAATTTTGGGAAGTGGGAAGCTAGAAGCTGGAAAGCTAGGAGGCGGTGATCATAGGGTGGGCTGCTTGAATCTGAGATTCTGGAGGGATCCAATCTGGCAGTGCGCCTGACTGCAGCCAGGACGGGTAGTACTGGAAGACCTGACCCACCGCCTGAACTTCCAAGCTGGGCGGTTTTTGAAGAAGAGATAGAGGTTGGGGCATGGGGATTTATAATCTCCTAACTTTCTCCATGGCCAGAAGGGCCTCACCTTACTAAGTTGGCATCCCATCCCACTAGTTTATAATTTGTGGTTTGGTCAATTTCCCTTTTTTTTTTTTCCCTTTCCAAAGACTTTTCAAAGTAGAGTCAACCCCCCTATTTCACTTTGGACTCGTCCTTCCCCTCTGATCGTTCGCAGTGGAACAGGCCATCTGGCCTCCTTCCGGCCCCCCGCCCCCTAGCTGGTTGGGACGGGCTTCGCATTCAGGGAACACGAATCGCTGGCTATCTCACAGAACACACGACGCTGCGGTGATCGATGGGGCGTGGCCGAGCGATTAGCGCCCCCTGAACAGTGCGTGCCCTGCGCGCTGCGGGCTCTTTGCGTCTGCGTAGTTCGCCAAACCCTCTTTCTGCCTCCGCTGCCGCCATGGCGCCCGTGGTTAGTATGGCTCCGCGTGAGGCCTCTGCTCGCGGGAGGCACGTGGGCTTGGCCGGCCCGGCCGGTGCCCAGACTCGCGAGGGACGTCGTTCGGCAGCGCCTGGATGGGGCCAGGCTTCTGCTGGGCACGGCACGTTGTGGGCGGAGGAGGCCGCGGCCTGACGCCGGGAGGGAGGTCCGGGCGCTCTCGGAGGCCGTGGCTCGGCCTCGCGCCCTGCCTGGGGTCGGCAGGAAGCCGAGCGTGGAGGCTCCGGCCTGGGCCGGTCACTGGGCGTTGGAGCCCGGCGTGGGGCATTCGGGGTCTGGGCTTGGTTACCCTCGCGGGGGGCGGGCAGGAAGGGAACCTGCCGTCCTTGGGGGCTGCGCATTCGGGAAACCTATGGCCAAGCTCAGGGACCAGTGGAAATGGTCCCCGAAAGGCTGGCCTCTTGAGGGACAAAGCCTGCGTTCAAGGAGCTCTTTGGCGTCCCCGGAGGAAATTAGTTTCTCAGGGCGCAGCTGTACACATCCTTTTTGGTGTAGAGCAAAGACCCCTAATTCCATTCTCTCTTACTAAGACTGGGAATGGGCTGTACGGCGCCCTCATGCGAAAATGCCCTTGTTTTTCGGTGTTTCCACGGAATAGCCTAACTTTCCCTCAGTTGGGACTCCGTGGTTAACAATTTCATTTGCCTTATTCTTTGTGCCTGGAGGAGCTTTTAGACACTTCTCTGCATATGTGTGCCTTTGGTGTAAAGCTGTCCCGGGAGGCTAAAGCCCGTGGTGGGCAGGAACTTTTCCTTGCTGATTTTATATTTACGGGACTGGTAACACAGTCTCTTGATTGTTATTGGGAAGAGATGTGAAGGGAAAAAAATTTGCAGTAGCTAAATGTTTAAAAAGTTAATCCAAGTTACTAAAAGTTTAAGATGAGGTTCTTTTAAAAACGAAGGGAAGTAAAACGTGTTTTTCAAAAGGCATATTTAGACTAAGCAAAACTTTGAAGTGGAAGTAAGGTAAGTTGTACAGGTGCATTTTCAGTGGTGTTGGAGTTTGTAAAAGATGTAAATATGTAGATGAAGATAGTTTCCTGAGAGTAAAGAAACTGAACTCTTAGAGTATGTGCTGTCACTGGGTGGTTTGGAAGTCCTGGTTCATAGAATCAACCAAAAGGCCTGAAATTGTTGACAGCGTTGTTGTAATTCGAACCCCGTCCAACCTGAATAGTTGTGTGGCTAAAATCCTGTTCTGTGGCCCTATCTGCTGCTCCTGAAGAGGAGGGTGAGGTGAGGCAGGATTAAGGGAGAGGCGCTAAAGTAGATCGGGACTGGACTCCAGAGAGTTAGGGACAGGGCCTGATTTTAGACTAAAATTGTTTTAGGTGTTCAAGGCCTTCTGTGCCTGTGTCTTAATCCTAGAATAAAACAACTAAACAGCATTTAAAAAAACTGTATTTGGAATTGTTAGGATAAATAAACTTTTAAAAAAATTGGTCTTTCATAAGCAAATAGGTTTATATACCTTCAGAGGTTGGGGAGCCTGGGAGATGTAACTGAGTCAAGACTGGTGGAATGATTTCCCCATCAAAATTGTTTGACACGGGCTCCTGAATTTCCTAGTACGGCATCTTTGGTGTCATCCTAATGCTACATTGGGCAGAGCGTGGCCTGTGCAAGGGAACACAACTCCATGGGTTTTGCATTTGTATGTTTTTACACCTCTGGCATTTTTTTTGGTTTTGTATCTTCTTAGAAAAAGCTTGTGGTGAAGGGGGGCAAAAAAAAGAAGCAGGTTCTGAAGTTCACTCTTGACTGCACCCACCCAGTAGAAGATGGAATCATGGATGCTGCCAATTTTGTAAGTTATGTTTTGATGGCCACTCTTTACAGAACTTTCTGAGATTGTTGAAAACTTCTAGGAATGCATTTCGGTTTCGGGCTTCTAGATGGCACCACAGTGGCTCCACTGGTTTAACTGAAAGTTTGGTCAACTTTCCCTCCTCCTCCTCCCTCCCCCACACCTTGCTCTTGTGTGTGCCACAGGGTTGTGAGGGAGAAATGAAACAGGATAGGCTTATAAATTTGTAAAGCCTTTAGCACATTGCCTGGCTTATAGATACTAGAGAACTATCTTATTTTTTCTGTGTTCCTCTCCACTTTTGAAAAAAGATTTTATTTAAAAGCTACCAGGAAACAGGCAAAGTGTTCATTGGATCCCAAATCCCCTTGAACTCCAGTGTGGGCTCACAGTGGAGGCCACTTGGTTCTGGGTCTCCCTGCTGGTCTGGAGCCCCATCTCCCAAGGCTTCTGTTTTATTATGCTACAGTGTTTGCTTTCACAGTTACTGTTGCACACTTGTGATTGGCACTTGGTTCTTTCAGCCCCAGCTCTGCTAATTTTTTGCCCCAGTATTTGGCCCATTCCTGAACCCCTTTACTGCCATTATTTGACTCTGCATGTTTGGCATTTTACTCTCTCCTTCTAATAGCCCTGCTAGGTGAATTCAGACTTACTATTTGTGTGCAGAAATCTCCTTGATTTCCACTTCCTCTTCAGTCTTTAGAAGGTCAGCTATTGCTAAAGCCAATATTACAGCAAAAATATTTTTAATTTTTTTAAAGAAGTCGTGAGCATATAAAACAATCCTATGTAATGTACAGAATTCCCATACATTTCTCTTCCACCAACACCTTACATTGTCATGGAACATTTGTTACAGGTTATTAAAACCAAAAAACAAAACACGATCAGACTGTTACCACTAACTGATCCATAGTGTATACTTGGTATATTTTTTCCATACTCCCCCATTATTAACACACTTTTAGTATTGTACATTTCCTGTAGTTCATGAGAGAACATTCATATTTTATACTGTTAATCATCGTCCATCTTCTACCTCATGGTTCACTGTGTTATACAGTCCCAGGCCTTGTACGTGCTATCCAGAGTGTACACTCAGTGGCTCTCACTTTTGTCAGAGCTGTGCAGTCATCACCCCAGTAAACCATTGAACATTTTCCTTGTTCCAGAAGAAAAAATCGCATATCACTCTATTATTGATATAATACCTTTTTTTTTTTTGGCACTGATGCAAGAATATTACAATTTTCCTGTTAAGTATAGTCCATAAGTTACATTAATTGTATTTTCCTCATGTATATATATATTTTTTGGCAACTCTGCTGGGACCTGAATCATGTATATATTCTTAGCATCTTTTAATAGTGATGTACGTTCTAGCTCATAGAAGAACATTCTTTTATTTGTATTAACTACAATCCTCATCTACCTCTGGTTTATTATTCAGTTCCTAGATTATTCTCTAGCTTTCTTTGAACTGATATTTATGTCCCTAGACTACCCGTTTAGGCAACAATCTGGTTTATAAACCAGCTGTGTTATACCATCAACTCTGCATTTCCACACTTTTATAGTCAAACTAATTGAAAATTCTACATATGTTAAGCATCAGTACTCCTTCTCAGCCTTCCTCTTATCCCCCAGTAACCTATATTCTAGGTTTTAACTCTGTGTGTTTGTTCTTCATATTCTTAGTTCATATTGTGAGACCATGTAATATTTGTCCTTTTGTGTCGACTTGACTCAGCATAATGCCCTCAAGGTTCCTGCATGTTCTCATATGTGTCCCATTTTCATTTCTTCTTAGAGCAGCGTAGTATTCTATTTTATATATATACCACTGGTTGATGGACACTTGGGTTGTTTCCATCTTTTGGCAATTGTGAATAATGCTGCTATGAGCATCCGTGTGCAAATGTTTGTTTGCATCAGTGTTTTCAGTTTTTCTGGATATATTCTTACTAGAGGTATTGCCAGATCATTCAGCAGTTCTATATTTAGCTTCTTGAGGAACCACCAAACTAGGCTGCACCATTCTCCATTCCCACCGACAGTGAAGTAGTGTTCCTATTTCTCCACGTTCTTTCCAGCACTTGTGGGTTTCTGTTTTTTTAAGAATGTCCATTCTATGAGGCGTGAGATGATACCTCATTGTAGGTTTGATTTGCATTTCCCTAATAGATAGTGATGGTGAACTTTTTTTTTTTTAAATTCCCACCCCTCTGGCTTGCTTCCTGTCTGCTTTCTGTGTCCATTCACTGTGTGTTCTTCTGTGTGTCTGCATTTTATTTTTTTATTTTTTTATTTTTTTTAAGACTTATTTATTTATTTGTTTCTCACCCCTCCGCCCTGCCCCAGCCCCAGTTGTCTGTTCTGTGTCTATTTGCTGCGTATTTTTCTTTGTCTGCTTCTGTTGTTGTCAGTGGCACGGGAATCTGTTTCTTTTTTTTGTTGTTGCGTCATCTTGTGGTGTCAGCTTTCCTTGTATGCGGTACCATACTTGGGCAGGCTGCACTTTCATGCTGGGCAGCTCTCCTTACGGGGTGTACTCCTTGCTGGGACACCCTTGCGTGGCACGGCACTCTTTGCGCACATCAGCACTGTGCATGGGCCAGCTCCACATGGGTCAAGGAGGCCCGGGGTTTGAACCGCGGACCTCCCATGTGGTAGAGGAATGCCCTAACCACTGGGCCAAGTCCGCTTTCTGCATTTTATTTTTATTTGTCTTCCCCCTACCCTGTGGCTGGTTTGTTGTTTACTCTCTGTGTCCATTCCCTGCGTGCTTTTCTGTGTTTTTACTTGTCTCCCTTTTTGTTGCGTCACCTTGCTGAGTCGGCTATCTGTGGCGCTTGCGGGCCGGGTGGCTCTCAGCGGCATGCAGGCAAGCCTGCCTTCACAAGGAGGCCCCGGGACATGAACTCAGGGTCTCCCTTACGGTAGATGGGAGATCTCATTTATTCCTTCTTTTGTTGCTCATGCTTTCGGTATAAGGTTAAAGAAACCCCCACCTACCTCCAGGTCTTTTTTTTTTTTTAAAGATTTATTTATTTATTTCTCCCCCCCCCCCCCCCCCCCGCCCCGTTGTCTGTTCTCTGAGTCCATTTGCTGCGTCGTCTTTGTCTGCTTCTGTTGTTGTCAGTGGCACGGGAATCTGTGTTTCTCTTTATTGCGTCATCTTGTTGTGTCAGTTCTCCTTGTGTGTGGCATCATTCCTGGGCAGGCTGCACTTCCTTTCGCGCTGGGGCGGCTCTCCTTGAGGGGTGCATTCCTTGCGCGTGGGGCTCCCCTACACGGGGAACACCCCTGCATGGCACGGCACTCCTTGCGCACATCAGCACTGCACGTGGGCCAGCTCCATACGGGTGGAGGCCCAGGGTTTGAACCGCGGACCTCCCATGTGGTAGACGGACGCCCTAACCACTGGGCCAAGTCCGCTGCCCCCCCCCCTTTTTTTTTTTTTTTTAAGACATTGTATTCACTTGCTTTGACAACCATACCTTTTTATTTTTTAAGATTTGTTTTATTTATTCATTTCTCCCATCCCCTTGTTTGCACTTGCTGTGTCTGTTCATCTTCCTCATTTCTTTCGGAGGCAGCTGGGACTGAACCCAGGACTTCTGATGTGGGAGAGAGGTGCCTAATTGCTTGAGCCACCTACATTCCCTTACCTCCAGATCTTGAAGCTGCTTCCCTACGTTTTCTTCTAGGACTTTTATGGTTCTAGCTTTTATATTTAGGTCTTTGATCCATTTCAAGTTAATTTTTGTATAAGGTGTGAGGTAGGGTCTTCTTTCTTTCTTTTGGGTATGGATATTGGATATAGCACTATTACAACAAAAGTAATTTTAAAGTAAGAAAAATTAAAGGCTCAACCCATAGTCCCTGACTCACTGGATGGAAATTAGGTGACCTCTTAGAGTGTGCTAGCACTGTTCTTTAGCTGCCTTTGCATCCCATTCTTAAGAGTCCCTCAGTGGCTCCTTTCTCATCAGGCTGTCCAATGACTTCATGCTTTTCTCTTTGTCCTCTTTTCCCTCTTAACTTCAGAGACTTCCCATTTGTATTCTCTATCCTTTCTCTGCATCACTTATCTGTGGGTATGTTTTTTCTTCCACATGCCTCTTTAGGAAAGAAAACTTGAATAATTCGAATAATTTACTGATCTCAGATTCAGTGGTCAAGATTTCTGACCGAATCACACTTTACCCCCTTAGCAGTTAATGTGGTGCAAATTGAATTGCTAAAGCAAGGCTCTTTGGAGTTACGGAGTGAGTGGAATCTCGTGTCATTATAACAAAACCACCACCATGAAGACGTCTTCCTTTTTGGACAAAAACCCTGGAAATCCATGGAGACAGACTTGCATAGACGCCCCGCCAAGGCGTTTACAGAGGGTCCACCTCTGGGCTCCTGGGTTCCTGTCCCCTAGTGTTTGCGCAGCTCCTGAGCAGTTGATGCCGTCTGGTTTTTTTCCTTCTAGGTTGAAGATGTTACTTTCTCTGACGGTACTGAGACCAGTGCTTTACACTCTGTAGATTCAGAAGTCACTTGTAGTTTGGGTTGCCCTTATCCATAAAGCTTGGGCCCTGGGTCTCCTGTCTGCTCTTTATTTACTCTTTGACCTGTGGGTACTTGGCCTGCTGAACCTTCCATTTGGGGGCATATTTGACCTTATGTGGAAGCAGTTAAGTATGTTGGTGCTAGAATATGGTGTTATTATATAATCTATATAAAGTTGTATAGTACCACTTTCTATCTTTTTCTAGAGCTCAGAACTATTAGCAGCTAAAGATTTGCTGCCATTTTTTTAAAAAGGTGGAACATTTATAAAAAAATGTTGGTGAGATGGGTGAACCTGTTAATTCATTAATTGGTAAAATTAATTTCCACAGGAGCAGTTTCTGCAAGAAAGAATCAAAGTTAATGGAAAAGCTGGTAATCTTGGTGGAGGGGTCGTAACCATTGAAAGGAGCAAGAGCAAGATTACCGTAACCTCAGAGGTGCCCTTTTCCAAAAGGTAAGGGAGAGCAGCAGGTGGCTCTCAGATCCCTGTCCTCACCCTTGAACAGGAGGAGTTGGTTTTGTAGCTGGATCTGGTAATTGCTGGAACAGTACCTCTAGAACAAAGGAGGAAAGGAATGAATGGATATTGTGATGATAGTTTAAAGACATCAACTTCTGGTAGATTTTTCTTTAATTTTGTCTTTCCCAGGCTAAAGTTTTTCCAGCAGTAAGGTTGTTTAGACTTGTTTAGACAATACTCTTTTTTTTTATTTTTTGAGGTACTGGGGCTAGGAATTGAACCCAGGACCTCATATGTAGGAAGCCAGCGTTCAACCACTGAGCCACATCAGCTTCCTTGAGTTGTTTTTTTTTATCTGTTTTGCATGTTTTTTTTTGTTTTCAGGAGGTACTGGGAACCGAACCCGGGACATGCAGGCGCTCAGTTGCTTGAATAACATCCACTCCCTGGACAGTATTTTTAAAAATAAAGATGATGTTTCCTTTGTCTCTAGATCTTAACAGAGAACTTATATTTTTAATTCCGCACAACTTTTTTCCCCCTGTGAGTGCTATTGTGGCATTGGGCAAGAGTTTGAATATCCCAGTTTCAGACTTAAGCCATTCCATGTCATTCCTGCCAGCCTGTGGTCCTTTTCAAGATGGACACAGTATTCACTTTACCTGCATGCTATAGGGGAGTTGTTTTGACAATGAAGTTGAGACATTTTTTAAGTTGCTAGAAATACCTAGGTGCTTAGCTCATTTTTAGGAACATTTGTTCATACTGAATTAGGTAGTAGGACACTTCAAGGTGTTTTTGAGACAAAACGGTTTTATACTTAAGACTTTGATTTTAATTTTAGCTATTAGTCAGGAGGTGATGTATTAGTCATTTGATTTCCTATCAGGGAAATAGACGTGATCAGGTATATTTACATAACATGTATATATGTAAATACTATCAGATTTATTATAGGAATTATCTCATGTGACTGTTAGGATTGGCATGTCCAAATTCCATAGGACAAAGTCACATACTGGGAACTCTTTAAGTTTTTGATGAATTACCCCAGCGAAGCAGACTGGAGTAGGGATGGAAATTCTTCTTCCTTTAGTGCTGAAATCATCAGTTTTCCATTTAAGGCTGTAAACTAATTGGATGAGAATTCTCTCATTGATTAGAGGCAGCCTCTTTTTTTTTTTTTCCTTATTTTTTTATTTTTTATTTTTTTTGTCTTTATTCATTTTTTTAATATTACATTAAAAAAATATGAGGTCCCCATATACTCTCCACCCCCCTCACCCCACTCCTCCGCCCATAGCAACATTCTCCTCCATCATCATGAGACATTCATTGCATTTGGTGAATACATCTCTGAGCATCATTGCTCCTCATGGTCAGTGGTCCACATCATAGCCCACACTCTCCCACATTCCACCCAGTGGGCCATGAGAAGACATCCAATGTCTGGTAATTGTCCCTGCAGCACCACCCAGGACAGCTCCAAGTCCCAAAAATGGGAGGCATCCTCTTTTGTCGATTGTAGTCGTAACCAGCCTTAAGGGCCACTGAGTGACTAAAGGTTTAAATCTACTAAATATCTTGACAATAACAGGCCAGTGTTTGCCTGACCAAACAATTGGGCACAATAGCCTAGCTACTCTTTTTCAAAATGTTAAATATATATATTTTAAATTAGAGAAGTTGTGGGTCTGTGGAACAATCATACATAAAATACAGGGTTCTCCTATACCACCCTATTATTAGCACCTTGCATTGGTGTGGTACCTTTGTTCCAATAGATGAAAGCACATTTTTATAATTGTACTGTTAAGTATAGCCCGTGGTTTAATTTAGGGTTCACTGTTGGCATTTTGCAGTCCCTGAATTAAAAAAAAAAAAATTCACTCTAGTAACATATATAAGACTTAAAATTCCTCTTTTTAACAACATTCAATTATATAATTCACTGCTGTTATTTAAGTTCACAGTGTTGTGCTACCATCACCAAAGGTTAAATTTTGTAAAAGAAGCACTAGCAGCGGTCTGGAGCCAGACCTTTGCATTCGTCTGTGTGAAGGGCTTTGGCTTTGCATTGTGCTGCAGTAAAGACGGATGTGAAGAGCTGGTGAGCCCAGCCCTGTGACCTAGCCACTCTTGACCCGTGAGTTTAACTATCACAGTTGAGGATCAAGCTGAAGAAATAGTCAGAATGGCTGCATTGTTTTTATTTGCATAGAACGATTTGATAGATGAGATATGGGAGGGACCAAGGTATGTAAAACATCCAACTTGTTGGGTTTTAGCAGAGCCTGTGGAGAAGATTCCATAACCTTTTTGTGACCTGTGTCCAAATTTTTCAACTTAGTGGGAGAATGTCTTCCTAACACATCTTTAGTTTACACACATTTTCTGTTCTTTACCCAAGGGAGAGGGGAAGGAGCCCTAATCTTCTATTATGTCTTTCCTTTCTTAATGACGATAATTAGGTTTTTCTTGTCTTTGAACTTCTGCAGGTTTTTACCTAATTGTTTCCCTCAATATTTTCTTCTCCTTTTTCAAGGGAGGTGTGGGGGATTGAACCCAGGACCTTGTACATGGGAAACAGGTGCTTAGCCACTGAGCCACATCTGCACCCTAATGAGAATTGGCTTTGTTTGCCTGCTTGCTTGTTTTCAGGAGGTACTGAGGATTGAACCTGAGGCCTCATACGTGGGAAATAGGTGTTCCCCCTCAACATTCTGTTATGAAAATTGTCAAACTACCTAAACTTCAGAATTAAAAGAATAGAGTATGATAGAAAAAATAATGGTAGAAAAGAGTGTTTTTTAAATGGGAGGATAGGATGAATTTATTTCTGTGTAGGGAAAGTGGGTAGAAGTGAACTGAGACCTTCACTTCTTTGTGGAGGTGACTGTTGACGTAAGCTTTAAATGGTCTTTAGTTCTTGGGGGCGGGTGGATTTGCTTTAACATTTGGCACTTGTTGATAGGCCTGGGGTTGGCATGTTCATCTCATTTACTCCCTGGGATAACCTGGAAAGGTGAGTATCACTGGTCTCATTTTATAGTGGGAAAAGCTGAGGTTTGGGTGGCATCATATTCCCTCCTCTTATGGTTTTTGGAAAATGCCATAACTTCAGGGCCTTGGAGGCAAGCAGGTGAGCGAGGAAAGAAGATTGCAGGCTCTTTCTAGTTAGGCTGTTGGGCACCAGAAGCCAGTGGCTGCCTTTACATAAAGAGCTAGGTTCCTGATAGGCAGTTTGCAGTGGTGACTATGGAGCTCTTACCCATGTGAAGGCAGCGGTTAGGCAAATGGATGAAGACATGTCTGTCCTCTTGCTGCCAGAAGCCAAATGAGCACGTTGGCAGGGTGAGTGCCTCATCACCAAAGGGAGAAGCCAGTTGAATACCCAAACGTGCTCACAGGGAGCTTTGGAATCAGCGACCTCTGTGAGGGACGTAGCTCCTTGGAAACCTGATTCCCTGGGAAGGTTGTGAAGGCCGTGTGCTTAGCTGTCTGTCAGTACCTACAGCGGGAGCCTTTTCCAGGTTTGTAGGTATTTCCTGGTGGTAATTGTCTAATGGTCAACAGTTAGGTCTACTTACCTGTCCTTGTTTTTATTGCCAGTTCAGATGAAATGTGGCTGCTACCTTTGTGTCTTAAAGCACTGGCTAGGTGTAGTGCCATATCTGCCATTTTTGAAGGGTGGGAAAATATATTGAATTTTAGTAACCTCAGGTGGTGGGTTTTATAAAAGTTAAAACGTTTCAGAATGCAGAAAGTCCCAACTGTCTAGTGTAGTCCTCAAGTGTCCTCTCTCTGCAGGTATTTGAAATATCTCACCAAAAAATATTTGAAGAAGAATAATCTACGTGATTGGTTGCGTGTAGTTGCCAACAGCAAGGAAAGCTATGAATTACGCTACTTCCAGATTAACCAGGATGAAGAAGAGGAGGAAGATGAGGATTAAAACTCACTTATCCTGGATTTTTGTATGAGTCATTTAATAAAACTTGGGAACCCAAATGGTGGTGATCCTTGTATCTCTGCGCTGTGGATCAAACAGAAAACTGGAAATCATAGTAAAAGGGCTTTACATGGGCTGCCACTCACTGAATTGTAATAAGATTGCTTTCTCCTGCCTGAAAATTTCGGTTCTTTTTGTATTATCAAAATAGAAAGTCTACTTTAAGGGACCTGGTAATGGCCTGCCCTGGGGTGGTTGGTTAAGAGGGTGGGGGTAGGAGCTTCAGGTGGTTACTTTTCTAAAAGTGTGACAGTTCATCTGGTGCTTTTCTCGAAGAGCAAGACTCAGGAATACAAATAGTCAGATTCCTAATTAAACAAGTGACTTCTGCGGTTCTTGTCTGCTGAGAAAATGGCAGTGTCAAAGAAGAATGCAGGTTTCTGGGCATTTGGCTTTTTCTGAATTACAAATTACTCTTGATACTATTAATGTATGTTAATCCTTTTCCTTCCTTTAGAAATAAAATGCCCCTCAGAATTGCTACATATTCTATTCTTGAGAAGAAGGTTTCGAGAGTGAATGTAAAAGTCCCAGGTTTTTAATTAAGTGAATCTCAACTGTACAAAAATGAATTTTTAAAAATCATCGTTTCTGCAAGTCTTGCTTTGCAACAAGCGGTCACTTTGGCCTCCAGCAGAGGGAGCTGGAGCTGAGCACTAGCTGACCTCCAGGAGTGGACGCCTGTGTGTTGCAAATGGCTGTGGATTTTTTTGATGCTGAGAACTGGGTAGTCTTCTCGTTGAGGGTGGGGCACGAAGAACAAGTGCTGAGGATGTTCGAAAGAAATTTCAGGATCCCAGGAAGTAGTAGTTTCCATACCATTTAGGCTGTGATTGGTTCAGATATAAACAATGATGCTTCAAATTAACATAAATAACCAAACCGAAAAAGTTCCTGCAAGGTAATGGGGGAGAAGCCAGGTCTCCTCTCGGGATTTTGTTGCCATGTGCAGAGGCTGGAGAACTGAACGATTATTAATGAGGCTGTAAAGATGTAATTGTTGCCGAGCAAAAAGAAAGTATTTGAGGGGGGCTCTGTAAAGAGACCCTGATGCCTTGTACCCATCTACAATCTAAACAATTCTGCCAAAATACCTTGTTTTATAATTACGGTGTATAAAATTCATGTTTCTAGAGAGCTCACCTGCTAATTTCCGTACCTGAGCGCCTTGTGATCTGGTTGCAGAGCTGGAAATTGTGTGCAGTTCCAGCGGGTGAGCTCAATTTAACATTCGGTGCTCCTTGGATTGAATTGAACATGTTGAGGCTTTGCAATTTCATTTGTAGTAAAGGCCCTCGTATTTCCTATTTCTATGCAAATTTCTTGAAGCAGAATTGTTTGCACATTTCTCCTCTGCCCTGGCAGAAGGCAGGATTTTGAAACTTCATTGAGGCATCAGTTGGTCTTGACATTGTCCTGACTGCCCTTGCGGTGACTATTAACTTGATGAGTAAATCTGTGACATGAATTTGCAAATTTTGTTCGATTTATGTTCCCGTGTAGCAATTCTTAGTTTGGTTGTAAAAATTAGCCCTGGGCTGAAATTAGCATGTAAGGTTATTATTTTTAAACTAAACTTGCCCCAGATTTAAGAACTTGTAATAAAATTGAAGCACATTGGTTTTTCTATGCCTTTTTGAACTCTTGTAATTGAGGATTTTAATTACATTTTATATTAAAGTGGCTGATGTGGCTACTATTATTGTGCAAGGCTTTTTTTTTTTTTAATTTTTAAAGAGTTGGCATGTTAATCTGTTCGGCAACACAATATATGTCTTCATGGGTGAACTGCTGTACCAACAGTAACTTTGGTTTTCCTTAGGTTTGAGAAGAAGTGCTCACTTCCGTTTCCTTCACCTTGGTCGTGCTGATTTGCCTCAACGTAGTGATTCTGGAGTTGGCTGTAACCAGCTCTCCATGTAGCCTTTCTTCAGCTCCAGAGCCTGGAGAATAATTTTGCAAACACATGACTTTCTGATGGGGAGTCTTGTGAACTTGAAGCGCATTGCACCCGTTTCTCCCTCTGCCCCAGCCACGTTCTGGGCCAGTTCCCTCGTGCCTGCGCTGCGTGGGCCTCCCTTCCTGGTCTCGGATAGAAAGGCCCAGGTTGGATCACGGAGGTTTCTAAAAGTAGCAAAATAGGAAGTTGGCTGCAGTCTTGTCAGCTCCTGGGTTTTTCAAACCCAGTCTTCTCAAGTGTATTGGTACACCTAAGGAAATAAGCGGTGGATTAATGCCCGTGACGCTAGGATCTGGTCTTTTTTTTTTTTTTTCCTTTTTCCTTCTGGTCATTTTTAAAGGTCTAATATTTGCTGTTTCCTTTAAAGAGTCTGAGATACCCCCCTCAACTTTTTCTTTGGTGAAAGTGTTTTTTCTTTTGAATAGTTTTCCCCTCATATCCCTTTCGAAATAACCAAATGGGTTTTCAAATGCCAAGGTCATTGTCAACACTGTAAACTGCTTCCTATCGCTAAATTTAGTGGTGCCTAGCACAGGGGTGTTAGAAACGTGTGTCGTGAGCATGCCGGGGTGTGTGGGCAGAGTGTGGGCGTTGGGGCATAGCAAATGTTTATGAAGATGACCAGAATTACAGGATGTTCTGGGCTGCTGGCATCTCAGTCGTTCCTGGAAGACTGAGAAGGACCCAAAGGAGGGATAACGGGCTACTGTTAGATCCCTGATGACCCCAGGAGAGGCGGCAGTAGGGTGCTGGCAGCTGCCTTCACTTCCGCGGGCGGCCCTTCCTGCCCACGTGACTCGGCCACAGGCTCATCCCGGTGTGGCGGAGCAGCTTAATGCAGAGCAGCCTGCTGGCCTTCCAAACCCGACAAGGGGAGCGGGTGTAGCTCAGTGGTTGAGTGCCTGCTTCCCAAGCTTGTGGTCCTGGGTCCAAAGCCTGGTATGTCCTTAAGAATAAAGTACTGAGAGGGGTCTCCCCTCGTGGGGCCCTTGGACTGAGCGTGCGTGGTTGGGTTGGAAGTCTCAGGTTGGGGGCCTGGCAGTGGGAGATGGTGGTCCCCCGACTGAGTGGGGTCTGGAGGCCTCTGAGATGGAAGGGCAGGTGGGAAAGGCCGTCCGAGGCCAGCTGGTGTTGAAGGTGGAAGGTTCGGGGTCCCTCGTCAAGGATGCCGCACTGGTGCTGGGCTCCCGTCTTGGGGAGGGGTTGGAGAAGCTGCGCCGTTTCCGGCCCATTTCTGGTCAAGCTCAGTCTAGGGCTGTGCAGTCCAGAAAGACCCCTGACCTGGCTTCTCAGGCTCAGGCTTGCAGCCCAGGGCACTTTTTTTTTTAAAAGCATATTTTATTGAGATATGGTCACACACGTTCTCTCCGAAGTGTACAATCAGTAGCTTTTAGTATAATGAGTGTTGTACATTCATCACCACAAGAAATTTCTAGAACAATTACTCCAAAAACAAAAACTCCACACCCCTTAGCAGTCACCTCTCAGTCCCTCTATCCTTCCCAGCCCTACATAACCACTAATCTATGCATAAAATGTAAATTAAATCAGTTCGTAAAGGTGGAATTAGATTAGTGGGTATGCCTCTTTGACCAGCTCCCACCTGCACCCCTCACGTGATTTGGATTCAGGGGGTACAAGGTCTGCACTTGGGGACATAGGCTTTGAGGACGATGCAGGTCTCCGTGCTGGGAGGCTGTGAAGCCAGGGCTGTGACCTTGACCTCCATGGCCTGCCCTGTGTGATTGGCAGGTCCCTGGCCTCGGGCAGCTGGTGTCACTAGGGGCAGCAGGTGCCACCGTGTGGAGTGCTGCTGCTAAAAGAAGTGTTTGTCCTCTGGCAGCATCGAGGAGTTGGGGTGGCCCAGGAGCAGAGGCCAAGGGTGGTCTGTAAGATTGCCTGGTGCAGCGCTGCTGTTGGAAAATATTTTTCCTCGGTGCTTTTATAACCAATACATTTTAAAATATATATTTTGATTTTCAACTGTCACTAAGGTGTAATTAGAAGCACTAGGATCTGCAAACATGAGAATCTTGTCTCCTGAAACTGTAACCCTAATGATAGGTTTGTTCTCAGAATCGCATAGTTTCTTGAATTTTCACCTTTTCAGGGATTGCTTCTAACATCAGGCATATTTGGTCCACTGTCATTAAAATGCACATTTAATAGTTTAACAATAATAAGAGCCCTGCTTTCAAAATGACTGGGGATTTCTAGTCACAAATCCATTTATTTAAAACCTGCCATTCCAGGCTTAAGTCAAGTTGCCTAGTGGGGATGGGTGGGGGTTGCCGGGTGCAGATCTGAGCTCCACGTTGTTGCCAAATTAAGCAGCGGGAACTGTTCTTTCTTGAATGACGCCTTTACTTTCTCAGCCGCACCTTGGGAATTGGAGCCAGAGTCAGTGCGGTGTGCATGTTTGGGGCTGGGGTCCTTTGGGGTATGCAGCTATTGGGGGTCAGTTTCTCCACGGCGGGAGCAGGTCTCTGTTTGAAGTGTTCTGAGCCCCTGTAGTATTGGCGGG
The DNA here is from genome assembly GCF_030445035.2 of Dasypus novemcinctus. NCBI lineage: Eukaryota > Metazoa > Chordata > Mammalia > Cingulata > Dasypodidae > Dasypus > Dasypus novemcinctus. Next base: position 127,279,220 of record NC_080681.1, read on the forward strand.
TGGGTGGGGTGGGAGCTGAGGGTTCAGCACGTTGGGTGGTCCTTTCTGGGCGATTCACCTTCAGGAAGGCAGGAGGCCCCAGGAGAGGGAGGAAGCCTTGGCAGCTTCGGCATCTGGGAGCCTGGGCTTGTCTCGATGCTCAGGGATGGAAAGACCCGCCCCCGGAGGCCAGCAGTCCCGGGCATCTAGATCGCTGCCCTTTCACCTCCACCAGGCTGGGCAACGGCTCCACCCGCACTTGGCTAAATAGGACCTGAAAACCAAGGCGTTCCTGGGATCCGGGGAGGCTGGGCAGACCTGCCCTGGCCGGAGAACGAATGAAAAGGAGCTTTTGTTTGAGGCTTGCTGCCAATTTGGATGAGAAGGAGGGGGAAACTGCCACCGATCTTTCCACCTCTCGCTGCGTCTTCCAGCCAGCAGCTTGGCGTCACCGCGGCTTGGGTAGTGGTGACCTCCCCAAGAGGGCTTGCCCAGGGCGCCCCTAGCCCAGTGGCCACAACTCGGCAGGTTCTCCAAAGGCACAGGAAAGGGGGCGTTGGGAATGGCTGGCCTGGGTGGGGGCCGGGGCGTGGTGGAGCCCGGGGCGGTGGGTGATAGAGAAAGGCTGCCGCTTCCCCCACGGGGGCGTTTGGCTTCTGTGGTCAGACAGGTGCGGGTGTCTGCCAGCAAAGTGGGTCGCCGTGACTTTCCTGCCACGGGTGGGGCCGGCGCGAGTGAGGAGGGTGCCTTCCCTGGGCTGGCCCTTCTCGGGTTAGAGCTGGCGACCTCGCGGGCCACAGGAGTGTCCGTGCTCCTGAAGTAGCCTCGGTACCCAGCTGCGTGCGCTGAGCAGCCGAGCCTGCGGGCGCGCGCTTACAATTCCAGGCTTGCCTCCATCCTCACCTCTAACAACCGGGCTGGTGGCTGCGGGCCCCCGGCCGCCCCGCGACAGGTGTCGCTTCTGAGCGCGAGTTTTGGGCGCAGAGCTTGTAGGTCCGCGCTGTCCTCGAGGGGCTGGATGGACCTGAAGTGGGCCGGGCCAGGAGGGGCGCCTTGGAAAGGGCCCGTGCCGCCTCGGAGGGGCAGCCGGGCGCCGGGCGCCGCGCGTGGGGGAGGAGCCAGCCTGCGCGCATTTTTTGGAGGCATCAGACCCACGGTGGCTAGCGCGTCCCCTTCCCAGGTGCGGAGCACGTTTCCCCCCAAACGCTCTCTCCAAAAGGGGGTTAGAGGCGCGTGGCGGCTGGAGCTGCTGCAGGGCGGTCTCGGTGCGAGTGCGCGGGTGGGGAGGGAGCTCGCCGCACGCCGCCCTGGGGACGCCGGCTCCTCGCCCTTGGGGACCCCGCACGGGCGCCTTCTCGGCGGGGGTTGGGGCGGCTGGCTCTACCAGGGGTGTGCGGGGAGGCGCCCCCAGCCTCCCTCCCAGGCCGGCGCTCGCCCGAGTCCCAGCTGTCGGCTCGGCCGTCGGGTCCCTGGACGCGCGGGCGCCTCGACGGCTCCCCCTGCCGGAGCGCCCTGGCCCCCCACCCACCCCCCCGGCGGCCCAGGACTAGTCCCCCTAACTTGGTCTCTGCTGTTAACTAGTCGCGCTGCCGGAACGATGGGATGGGGTTGCCACAGCAACCAGACTGGACGTCACAATCCGGGCATGTGTGCCGCCCCCCCGCCGTGCCGCCGTGCCGCCGGCGCTGCGGCCGCCACCCTCGGCCGGCTGCGGGAGTCGGGCTGCGGGGCGCGGTGGGCGGAGCAGCCCGGGCTTTGCGGGGAGCAGGGCTCAGGCGGCCGAGAAGAAGGGGGGTCGAGACGGGGGGTTGGAGGTTTGGGGGGGTGGGGGGCAGGCGGCCGCCATCTTCTCGCCGAGGCCGCCTCGCCCGCCGCGCGCGCCCGTCCGGCAGCGCACGGGTTAAGGCTGGCACCGCGCCCGGCGGGAGGGGGGGCGCCCACCTCCCCTCCCCCCCGCGCCGGGCATGCGGGGCCCGCTGGGCACCGAGGAGGAGCTGCCGCGGCTGTTTGCGGAGGAGATGGAGAACGAGGACGAGATGTCAGGTGAGCGGGGCGCGGGGAGCCTGGACCCGGCCGGGGCGCGCGGGCGGCTGGGGACCGCGGCTGCGGGACCCCAGCTGGCGCCGCGCGGGAGAGGCGCCCGGGCTGCGGGCTGCGCTCCCGCCCTGCTGGCGCCGTGCGACCAAGGGCGCGGGGCTGGGCGAGCGCAGGGGCGCGGCGCGCGGGCGGCCAAGGGCGGGGTGCCATCCGAGCGAACGTGGCTGGGGCTGGGGCGGCCGGGGGTGGGGGGGGCCTTGGGCCGAGGCCCGCGCTGGGTGCCACCCGGGGGAGGGGGCGCGGCACCGCCGGGGTCAGCCCACATGCCCTTGAAGGGGGCGGGTGTCGTGCTCCGCTCTTGGCGCGGGCACCCAGCGCTTTCGCCCCGCCGCCGCGAGCCTGCGGCCTCGTGGGGACAAGCGAGACCTTGTCCCCGGCCCATCTCTGCCCCAGGGCGGGCTGGGTGGGGCTCGGAGGAGGGCTCGGACGCACCGTGTATTGGGGTGGCCAGCACCCAGGCTGGGGCGGCTTCCCCATGAGGGCCCCAGGCTGGGCTGCCCTTCCACGGCCACTGTGTGCCCGCACCTCCACTCCCAAGCACTGTGCTGGGGCCACTGGCGCCCTCCTGGTGCGCCCTAGAGCCCGTGCTGCTGCCGGGTCCCGGATGGCTCTGGCTAGTGGCATCCCCAGCCCTCCTGCTCAGGCCACTGGCCTGACGCCCTAGGACACCGCCCCGCGGGGCCATCTGCCTCTATCTTGCTCTTAGAATTCAGCATAAATACGGCCTGTGTGTCGGGGTGCACCTGCAGGACAGGTCTTTTCTTAACTGCTCACCATTTGTTTGGGCTGATTCCCTCCCCACCCAGCTGGGCTGGACCTCAGCCTGCCAGCCACCTCCCTCCCACCCTCCTTCCCTCCCTCCTGTCCCTTCCCGGGAATCCTGTTACTTCTCGGCTTTGCTGCGCCAAGTCCACAGCCCCGATGACTTCTAGAGAGCGGAAGGGCTCGGCCCTGGTCCCCGAGAGTGCCTCCCCCAGGGCTGAGAATAGCCCACGAATTGGTACCCAACCCCCGACTGGCTCCCTGGGTGCTCGTTTCTGCCCTTTTGGGGGGGGTGCTGTCCCCCCACCCCTCAGGGCCCCCAGTCCTGCTTGCTTAATGGATTTAAAGCTGTGGCTGGGTTCTCCATAGGAGCCTGATCTAACCCTGCCCTTTGACAGCAGAAGAGCATGCTGGGTGAGGCGGGTGGGTGGCAGGGATGGAGGGGTGGGGCAGGGGTGATGGACTCAGGCTATCCCTCCGAGGGGCGCTCAGAGCCCCGGCACAGGCGTCTGCCCAGCAGCTGGCTCCTTAGGGCAGGAGACCCTTCCTGGAAGGGGTTTTGGGGCATGGTCTGTTGGTCGCCCTGATGGGGACAGTGGACCGACAGTTGAACCTGTGTCCGCAGGCTCATCCTTGGGACTTCACCGACCCCTCCCGTGGAGTCCCCTGCTCCCCTTTCCTGTCTCCTACTCTGGCTCTTCCTGCTTGTCCGGGCCAGATCATGGGCAGGGAAGGAGGCAGGGGTTCCAGACTCATGCCCACCCCTACCCCCCACCCCCTGCTCTGCACCCTCTGCTCCAGGCTGTGAGGTCGCCCTCTGCCTGGGGATGCTGGACACTAGGTTGTAGGGTCCCCAGGGTGGGTCCTGAGCCTTCTCCCTCTCCCTGTTCCTCTGCTCCCTGGACCGGGTGGGCCAGAGCCTCCTGACCAGCCCCCTGTCGCCTCACAGGCCACCCCGCACGCAGCAGTGGGCTCTCCTTTGTACACACAGACGGCAGACTCCGTGGCTGCCCATTGTCACAAAGCCCTTATTCGATGCCGTCCTCGACTGCCCCCTCCCCCAGCTCACGTCCTGCAGGCACGTGGCCTTGTGGCTGTTTGTCCTGCCGTGGGACAGCTTGTGACCTCTGCCCTGCCCTTGGCACAGGCTGTGATCTCTGCCCACCCGGCTCTCTCCTCTGCTCTTCTCGGGGCTGCTTACTCCTTGTCATTTCCGTCCCAGCTCTCCTTGGCCCCTGCCCAGCTCCAACGTGACCCAGGCCTGGGGCGCTATAACCATTTCTCTTCTTTATTTTCTTGGTGGTCGGTGTTCTTGGGAATGTTTTGGAAGTTTGCTTCTGCGTCAGTGGGCTCCCCTCTGGGGTATAACTTCCTCAATGACCCCCCATGCCCAGCCCCTGGAACTGTGGGTGCTGGAGAGATGGTTGTGGTCTCAGTGTGGGGGGCTGGGAGCCCCTGGCCACACCTGGGTCACAGCCTCGGTCCAGGCCCCACATCTCTGCCGGGGTGCTGGCTGGAGCCCTTCAGTCCTCCGCCAGCGCAGCTCCATGCTCCAGGCCCAACGGCATGGCCGGCACGAGCCTGGGACCGGGTGGCCCTGCAGCCCCTCCAAAGGGCCCCCGGAGCTTGTGTTTTGGGGAGCTGTTACTGTGATTTTTGAAGATGCCTAGCAGTTGGCCTCGGCGCCTGTCTACCTCCGCCTGGGTTCTCCAGCCCCCAGGGCTCCACCGGCCCGAGGTGGGGACAGGCCCCTCCAGGCTGGAAGCTGGCTCCTGGCCACGGCAGCCACGGTCTCCAGGAGCTTGGAGGCTGGCGGGGGGAGGGCTCCGGAGGCAGAGGGGCGAGGCCTCAGGGTCTGTGCTTGTAGAATGGGGCCACGGCTCTGCCGACCTCATAGAGGCCGATTGTGAGGAGCCGGCCGAGGCCCTGGGCAGTTAGGCCTGGCCTGGCCCACGTGGGTGCCAGGACACAGCGCCCGCTGTGGCCAGCACCCTGCCTCTGCGAGGAGATGCTCCCGAGACTCGCCCCCTCATCCAGTAAGCTCGGGCGTGCGGGGGCCTGGGCCCGAGGGGGCCGTGTCCCCCCACCATGGGGCTGGCGGGAGGGGGAGAGGGGCTTGGCAGCTGGGCTCGTCCTTGGCAGAGGTGGCCTGGGGCCCTCTTAGGCCAGTGCTGGCCACCAGGGTCCCGTCCTCAGCCACAGCCAGGGGGATGCTTCGCAGAGCTGGGGAGCCGGCCTCTCCCTGGCTGGCCACTGAGACCACTGTGGCTTCAGGGACTGGCTGATGTCCCCTGTTCCCGCAGGACTGGCCCCAGGCCCGGGAGCCCCTTAGACTTCCTGGGGGCCTGAAGGCCAGAAGAGGGTGAGGCCATGATTCCCAGGAATCTCCTTAGCTTGTCTCCCTTCCCAGGAAAATGTGGGTTCTAACCTTGCTCAATACCCTTTTCTGGGAGGAAGGAGGCAGAGTGACCGCCTCCTGTGCCCAGTGGCTTGACCAGTGGGATATTCATCTCACTTCAGATTTATCAGGGACCAGGAACCATCCGTCATTTCCTCCTTGCATTCATTTCCCACCCATACGTGCCACCTACCCACCCAAATACCTACTCATCCAACCATAAAACCAGCTAACCATCCGTGCACCCACTCATCATCGTCCATTCATCCATCTGTCCACCCACCCTCCTTCTCCGTCCACCACCATCTGTCCATCCACCATCCTGTCCTTCTGTCCGTCCACTCTTTCTTTCCCCCACAATTTTATTTATTTACTTTTCAATAAGTTTAAATCCGTGAGGGGTACAGCATCACGTGGATTCAGTGTCCAAGGGCCTTAGCTGGACGGGTGCTTCGGAGCTCAGCACCACCCGTGCCGCGGCTTCCATGGGCGCGAGTCCCCTTCCCCGGATGGCTCTGGTTTTGTGAGGTTTGCCGCCAGGAGTCGCTGTGTTGTTTTTTGCTTTGTACACAAAAGCACATCTCTTGCCCAAATAGAATTCAGTTTCATCTCGGGCATAAACGCCTTCAGTTTTAGGAAGGGCTGCGTGCTCCCTCTGCTTCTGGAGCCCCCGCTTATAGCCAGCGAGAGTGGTTGTGCACCCAGCCTTCCAGACATACGTGCCGTTTTAGAAGTCCTGTTCCCAGCAGGCCGCCACAGGCTCCAAGATATCTCCATCCACTCTCTCCGTCCATCCTTTCATCCAGACAGCCATCCACCATCATCCACCATCCATCCATCCATCCACCCAGACATCTTTCTGTCCAGTATTGATTTCTCGAGCATCTTCTCTTCTGCGCATGCTCTGTGCTAACTTTCTGGGGCTTTGCTTTGCAGGTGCAACTTTGAGACTTGGGGACTTGCCTCCGTGGCTCTGTCCTTACCCCCTGCCCACTGTCTCTCGCCCCCTCTCTGTCCTGTGGCTGGTCCTCCGTGCCTCTGCCCCTGGCCCGGGACTCTTTGTCTTCCCCAGGTCCTTGCCTCTGTGCGTCTCTGGCTGTCCCTGCCTGGCCCTCTTTCTGTCTCCCTCTGGCCCTCCAGGCCTGTCTCCCCATCCGGAACCCTGGCCTCTTTCTCCTCCTCCCTGCCTTGTTCTGGGCCTGTTGGTGGGGTGGGGCGGGTGGGGGTCTCCCTGCCTGCGCTGGCCCCTCAGCTCATCTCTTGTCTCCCCAGCCCCGTCACCCCCTCCCTGCTGAGCTCACAGGACTGACGCTATCTTTTGATGAGATGCCAATGAGGTGATGTCTGGCTTTTGTTAAGTATCATAAATTATTGATCCTCCCTTGGGCGGGAGCACGGCCCCCCATCAGTATAGGACTCGCAGTGTGGGGGCATCGGTCCAGGAGCCAATGGGAAACATTGATCATGGCACCCACCTCTCCTTGCCAGCCCTGGGGTGCTCCTGAGCACCCCTGGCCCAGCAGTGCCCCCCACCCCCTTGCCACCTGCTCTCCTAACCCTCCTGGCCTGCTCTGGGCTCTGCCTGCCGATCGCCGAGTACCCATAAGGCTTTGTGTCCAGCACTTTCCAAACACAATTTCTAATTCCTTAACCCCGTGAGAAAGGTGGAATTAGACCCATTTTACAGATGAGGAAACAGGCTCAGAGGACGGGAAGGCAGTGAGGCTCCCTGCCAGGAAGGGTGGGAGTTGAGGCCTGTGTGCCTCCCTGCGCCCTGCTGGGTGCTGGGCTGGGGGGGCGATAAGGAACAGAAGGAGCCCCCTCCCCAGGCCCAGAGGGCGCTGAGCTGGGCCTGGCCGGCAGGTGTTTGCCGGCCTTCAGGCCTTGCTGCGCTCCTGCTTGGCCTGGAATTAGACAGCTCGCCCTTCCCGCCCCAGCACCTGTTCTTCTTGCCCGCTGGCCGCCTGGGGTTTGCAGAGCTCCCTGGCGGGCGCTGGGCTACAGGCCGCCTTCTTGCCTGGACGCCCTGGGCTGGGCTCTGCCCCTCCCCAGGAGAGGGGTCCCTGCGGAGGCACAGAGCCCGTGGGTGTGGGGGGACTTGGCGTGGACTGGCCCGGGGTCTCCGCAGTGCCCCGGGGCTCAGCCCTGGGTTTGGCCCGCAGGCCGTGCTTTAGAAATACTTGCGGAGAAAGTCGGGGTTCTGAGAAGGCCAGGTGCCTGGAGGGGGCGAGGGGAGGGGCGCACGGGCGGTGCGGGGCCTGGGTTCCCAACCTGGGGAGCGGGGATCTGGACCAGGGCTGAGCTGCTCGGAGCCTCAGGGAACGGAACCATTTTGCAGGGTTGCCGGGGTGCGGGTGGGGTGGGCGTGCCGCCCCCAGCACGGCTCAGTTTACCCTGAGCAGAACCCTCAGCGCTGAACTGGGGGCCCCAGGCGTGGCTCAGCCCAGGCCAGTGGGGGCCAGCCAGGGAGCCGGCGGGGTGGGGCGGGCTTCCCTGCGGCAGGCCGGGCCTGTCCCCATCTGTCCCTCCTCCCTGTCCCTGAGCAATTTCGCCCCTTCCCAGGACATAAGGAGCCTAATGGGCCCTGATCACAGCCCAGCTCGGGTCAATGAAGCCTCAGGCCCCTGACCAACTGGTGGACTGGTGCCAGGAGGGCACTGGGCGGGGGCAGCCAGGGGAGCAGGCAGGGGGCAGCCGGAGGGGCATCCAGGGGGGGCAGCCAGGGGAGCAGGCAGGGGGCAGCCAGGGGGCAGCCAGGGGGCAGGCATGGGGGCCAGCTGGGGGGGTAGGCAGGAGGCAGGCATGAAGGGCATCTGGGGGGCAGCCAGGGGGCACCCAGAGGGGGCAGCCGGGGGGCAGCCAGGAGGCCTGAGGGATGGCTGCCTCTCCCCTGGGACATTGTCAGTCCTGCCTGCAGGTCCCACCTCGGTCCCCCACGTGCCCTGCGTCTTTGCACCTTCTGAGCCTCTGGAAGGGGCCGGTGGGGGGATGGAGCTCGGGCGCCAGGAAGGGGGCTTGGATGGTGCCCCCCCAGGTCCGATTCGAGTCGGCTCCAGTGGCCCTGCTGAGGAGGGTGAGGGTCTCAGTGGGCGGAGGAAGGGTGGGTCCAGGTCAGGAATGGGGTGAGTGAGGAGGGAGCCTGAGGGGGCCAGTCCCGGAGGGCGGGCGCCGGGGTGTTCTCAGGGCCGCCGTGGGGGGTGGGCCTCTGACCTGGGGTGCTATATCCTGAGTTCCTGGAGGCGGATCGGGGAGGGGTCTGCCCGTGGGCAGAGGACGCTCAGCGCTCGTTCCGCATGTGGTCCCAGCCCGAGCCCCAGCGCCCCCTTGCCCGCCCTGGGCAGGGCGGGGGCAGCCCATGGGGCAGATCGCAGCCTTTCTTCCAGAACTTGCCCTTGTCTGCTCCACTCGTCGGGGTTGGTCCCCAGGGGCTGGCCTTCCTGGGTCTGGGGCGGCCTTGCTCGGCCTGCTGGAGGGGACGGGATGGCAGAGCCGGCAGGAGGAGGCGGCGGGAGCCATTACATAACTGCGGCGGTGGGGGCCGCTCCGCCAGGCGTCTCCCTGCAGCGGGGGGTGGGGGTGGGGGCAGGTCTGGGTGGCATCCAGGCATCCCCCTGCGGCACTCCCAACCCTGTCACTGCCTCCCAGCTCCGTCCACTCCAGGATGGACACCCCTTCTTTCCCACCCCAGGGCCCCAGAGCACATTTTCTGCTGGGCTGAAAGCCCCCTGCTCTCCCCGCTCAGGGCTTGGCCAGGGTCGTCGGGTGCGGGGCCTGCCCTCAGTGCCCCTCGCCAGGCCGGGTCCCCACAGAACCCGACTGAGGGCTGGGCCCTGGCGAGGTGTCCCCGAGGCCTGGGCAGCTGGCCCCGCCCCTCCACCGGCCAGGGCACGCCTGGGCTGGCTTCTTTCTCTGCAGCAGCTGCAGCTCCTGCCTCATGTTTACCTCTGCCGCTGCCCACAGCCCCTTGGGGTTCCCACTTCCTCAGGACAGGAGAGCTGGGGAGTTGGCCATGCACCCCCGGACTCCTGGGGCTGTGCCAGGGACAGTGGGGACTTGTTCCCTGGGTGGGGGAACCCTGCCATGGCCCTGCCATGGTCCAGCTGGAGGGGGGCCCACAGGGCAGAGGGGTCCCAGGCAGTGGGACAGTTGCCACCTCCCTTAGCAGGAGGTGGTGTGAGGCCCTGTGAGTGGTAGGGGGGTAGGGGTGACACCTCGGCCACCAGACACGCCAGGGCCCTCCAGACGTGGGGCGGGGCGTGCAGCGGGTGTGCATTGAGCTCCTCTGCGGTGTGGGGGATGGGACTACAGCAGGCAGGCGGGGGCTTGTCCCTCCTGCCCCTCGGGGCTCTGGGGCCTATGCGCATAGGAGAGGCTGGAAGGCTGGCAGTGTATGTGGCCACGTCGGCTTTTGCCCTGGGTGTGCACTCGTATGTCCATAAAACCCCCACCTGTGTGTGGCTAGGTGCATGCTGTAGGTGTGTGTGTGCAGGAGCCTGCGCGTGCAGGCACGTGTGTAGGTGTTTGTGTGAAGGTGCACGTGTGTACATAAGTGGGTGCAGGCCTGTGTCTGTGTGCAGGGCTGTGTGGGTGTGTGCAGGTGCACATTTTCATGTGTGTGCAGGCACATGTGTGCATGACTGTTTAGGAGCATGTGTGCATGCATGTGTGCACGTGTGCAGGCACATGTGTGCAGGTGCTTGTTTTGTAGGACTTTGTGTAGGCATATGTGAAGGCACGTTTTTGCATGTGTGCAAATGTGTGTGTAGGCATGTGTGTGCATGTATGCAGGTGCATCTTGGCATGTGTGTGCAGGCACCTGCGTGCAGGTGCATGTTTGCAGTTGTGTGCAAGTCCCTGTGTGCTGGCCTGCGTGTGCATGCAGGAGCAGGTGTGTACACATGTGCAGGTGCATGCTTGCATGTATGTGTAGGTGAGTGTGCAAGGGTGTGCAGTCCCATGTGTGCACCCGTGTACAGGCACTCATTTGCGTATGTGTACAGGCACGTGTTTGATTATGTGTGCAGGTTGTGCGTGTATGCGTAGGCAAGAGTGTGCAGGCATGTGTTTGCATGTGTAGGCAGGCCCATGTGTGCATGTGTCTGCACTTTGTGTGTGCCATGTGACCCAGATGTTTTTCATTTTTATTGTGGTAATATACAACATAAAGTTTGCTCTCTTAGCCACTTCTGAAAACACAACTCAGTGGTGTTGATTAATTCACCATGTTGCGCCTCTGTTGCCACCATCATTAGGAAACCTGTTCCACCTCTCCAAAAGGGAATACTGGGCCCATTGAACAGTGGCCTCCTTCACCCCCCTTCCCGCCCCTGGGCACCTGTAATCACCTCTGTCTCTGGATTTGCTTGTTCTAGACGTTTCATGGAAGAACCACGATATGCTATGTTTCCAAAGGAAACTCCGGGGCGAAGGAAGGGCTTTTCTCTAAGCTTGATTCAGTGGGGCAGGCTCGGCCCCTCTCCCTGGGTGAAGATCCCCTGGGCAGCCCTGACTTCTCTCCCTTTTCCAGGTCCCTGGGGCTGCAAGCCTGGCCTGCACCTGCCACTGGGGTCCCTCTGAGGCCAACCTCAGACTCTGGGCTTCCCTGATGTGTGGGGTCCCCCCTGGCTTTTCCCTTTGCCCCCCCCAGCCACCCCCCGAGTGGGGCCATGGGTGGGAGTGGACGTTCCTGAATGGGGACAGTCCAGCTGGCTGTGGGTGCTCGGGGGTCCCTCTTTGGAGGCTCCCACCAGCCCCCTTGAGCAAGGCCCCTTTGCCCCGGTGGCAGGTGCCTCGGGCCCCCTGCTCCCCACTGCAGGGCCACGTCAAGCCTCCAGTGTCTCCCTCCTCTAGGTTAGAGGTGAGCGGGCAGGCCCACCCTTCCTCTCCTCCAGAGATCTCCACTGCACAATCCCACCCGCCCCCTCCCGAGCCTTTAAACTCTTGAAGCTGATTGGGGGGTGGTCAGCCTCTGGAGAACCTGTGCAGAGGCCTCGGCGACTCCCTGAGGAGTCTCACTCCCTGGAACTTGTGCTGGGCCTCCCGTTACACGGGTGTGTCTGGGTATGTGGGGCGGGGCGGTGGCTCAGGGAGGGAGAGGGGTGCTGGTCTCTGGTTGCCCTTTGGGGGGGTGGCCTGTGAGACCCCCGGATGTCCTGGAGTCCTTGATTTTGGGTTTCTCCTCCAAACCCCTGGGCACTTGCTGTGGGGGGCTCTGCCCAGTCCTAGGGTGCTCCCACCCCCTGTGCTCCTTATCCTCATTGACAAGCCCTCCCCCTGCCGGGCCGTGGGCCCCAGGGGGGCAGCGACAGGCCTCTGGCTCGGCCCAGGGTGGCTTCGTGGTCCCCTGGGGCAATCAACAAACTCGCTGTGCCCAGCTCGTGTCAGCGTCTCGGGCACCCTCAGAGCAGGGGCTGGGTTGTCCCTGGCCCATTTCACAGGTGAGGGGAGTGTGCCTTGGAGGCAGGGCCGGCCGCCTGGTGGCACGAGGCCGGGACACCAGCCCCATCTTTTTTCTGGCTTCACTGGGACTGGGGGACTGGGAAGAGGCTGGGGCCAGGACGGCTTGTCTGCAGGGGAAAGGGGTGGGTCTGGGGCAAAGGAGGGATGGGAGGACGGGCCAGGAGGGCACAAGGCAGGCCGGGTGAAGCCTGGGGGCCCGGCCTCGGGGACCTGGGGGTCTCCCTGAGGGGGAGCTGCAGGCTGACCCCGCCCCTTTTGATTCTTCCAGAAGAAGATGACGGTGGCCTGGAGGGCTTCGATGACTTTTTCCCCGAGGAGCCGGTGAGCCTCCCCCAGAAGAAGAGACCCAAGAAGCTGAAGGAGAGCAAGTCCAAGGGGAAGCGCAGGAAGAAAGAGGTGGGCGAGGCGGGCAGGCGGGCGGGGAGGGAGCGCGCCGCCCGGCTGGGCCTGGGGAGGCCTCTGCCACCTGCGCCTCTTACTTTTTTTGAGCCTTTTATTTTCAACTACTTTCAAATTTACAGGACAGGTGCAAAGATAATGCCCAACTCAGAGAGGCTCCCCGGTACCTGGCTCCACCAATTTTTGACATTTTGCTACAAGCCGTATCATTCTACCTAGCACCTATCCACCTGTCCATCCGTCCACCTGTCTCTCTGTCCATCCATCCCTCGGTCCACCTGTTTTTCCGGGCATTTGAGAGTAGGTGGTATACATCGAGCTTCTCAAATGCCTCCCTGGACCTGGGCACGGGGGTTTCCTGCACGCTGAGTTTGAGTGAGAACCACGCCGTGTAGATGACCATTTCCAGAGCATATCTGAAGTGCCCCCGTCTCCTTAAGCAGTGTCCTGCGTGCCACTTGTCCTCTTCCGGTCGTGGCTGGGGTCCCCGGCATCTCTGTCCCCTCATGGAACGGCCCCCCAGGCTCCTGCACAAAGCGCTGTGCTGAGGGCTTTGGGCTCCTGCATGTGGAGACTCAGGTTTGCTGTCCTCGGCGTGGCTGCTCTGGAGCAGGCCCTCTCCCTTCTGATTTGCTGCTTCCAATGGGTTGTGAATTTGGGGACTCAATGAATGGATAAAGGTGGGACAAGACCAGTTGGGGGGGTCCCCTGTGTGTCTCGTGCCTGAGCTGCTGGCCTCTGGGGTGCTTGGAGTCTCCTGCACCGACTCGCTTCCCCCTCAAGATAACCCTCACGCTGGTGGTCGATGTGGACGCTGAGGCTGGTTTGCAGCCGGAAGTCCTGTCCACGTGGGAGCCCCTGTCCACAGCTTCCGTTTTCCAACACGTGCTGGCATCCGGCTCTTCCTGAGCATCATCTCCTGGCCTCCGGACCACCCCGCAGGGCAGGTGGTGCTACTATGTTTCTTGGGGTGGCCATAACCACGCACCCCAAGTGGGGGGCTTAACAGCAGAAATTTATTCTCTGACAGTCCTGGGGGTCCCAAAGTCCAGAATCCAGGTGCCGGCAAGTTCACGTGCCCCAGGCTCTGGGGAGAACCTTGCCAGCCTCTTCCGGCATCGGGGGCTCCAGGGTCCCTTGGCTCGTGGCCACGTCCCTCCGATTGCGGCTTCCGTCTTCTCGTGGCCATCCCCCCTGTGTGTCCCTGGTTTTGTGCATCTTCTCTTCTTGTAAGGAGGCCGGTCGTGTTGGGTTAGGGCCCAGCCTGCTCCTGCGTGAACCTATCCTAACTTTGTTTCTTCAGCAGAGCTCGTATCTCCAAGTAAGCTCACCTTCACAGGCACCGGAGGTTTGGGCTTGAACGTGGCTTTTCGGGGGACACGATTCCACCTGCCACTTAAAAGACAAGTGCGTGGTGGCTCAGTGGTGTTTAAGTGGAGCCCTGGGCTGTCAGCTCCGAGCAGCTGCCCCTGCCGGACCTGTTCCTGCCCTGGCCCGCCTGCCACGAGGGCAAGTGCCGGCAGCCTCCGTGGCCTCCTCCCTCCCCTGCGCCAAGGTGACCTACCTGGGCCAGCCCGGCAGTCCTTGCATCTCTGGGGACCCAGGCCCCTGGACACAGAGTGAGGCCGGGGCCCACGGGAGAACCTGGGGGCAACCAGCTCAGGACGAAGGCACAGCCGCCTGCTGGGGGGGTCCTGGGAGCAGCAGGGAGCGACTCCAAGGTGGGGAGGACCTTGCAGGCCACTGTGGGCCTCTGCTTGTCCCCCAAGCGAGATGGGGCCTTTAGCAGACGATCGATCCTGTTATGGGCTTTGACCGGAATCTTCCGGTGGCTGCGGGGGCTCCGTAATCAGGAGAGGTGATGGCGGAGCCACTGTCCCCTCCTCCCCTTTCTGATTGTCTGTGCCCAGCTCACCCCCGAGCTCACTTTGGGCGTCCTATCAGATACAAACTAGAACAGGCTTCTCCCCGGGGGTGGCAATGGGGCCCCATCCCAGCTCCTGCCCTGGGTGTCGGCACCACCCCCAAGACGGGTGGCCTGAACCCCCTCAGCTTGTCATGGGGGCTGGCCCACCATTGTCACCTGGACCTGCCTGTGCTCTCTCCTCCCGGCCCTGCCCCTACGGTCCTCTACCCTCGTGGGGACAGAAGGTCGGAGATGTACCTCCCGTCACGCCCCTGCCCCCGGCGCCTGAGGTCCAGGTCCCACATGGCCACAGCCCCCTCCCAGCCCGCTCTGCAGCCGGCCAGGCCCTACCTCCCCTCCCTGTGGTGTGGATGGCTCCTCACCTGGAAAGACCCTGAGCAGCCTCCAGGCCGGTTTGCCCCCCACCCGGACCCCGCCACCTTCTCTGCCATGCCTGGGCTCTGACCTCAGTCTGATGCTGCTGGACCCCTGGCATCGCACCCAGGGCCATGGGTGAGCCTGCCCCTCGGTGGGGCGGGCTGCGGGCTGCACTCCAGGGGAGCCCCGGGAGGGGCCGTGGGCCCTGGAGGCCCCCGCTTTGCCCAGGATCCTCTGCCTCTGCTGAGACTTGCTTCTTCCCCCAGATGGGGAGGTGCAGGCAGGAGAGGGGGAGGGACCCCCTGTGCCAGGGCCCCCCACCTCACCAGGCCCTCCCCAGTCCTTTGCTCTGATCGAGAAGCGGTGAGCCTGCTGCCGCTCCTGCCCCCGCCCCGGGTCCTTCACCTGGACAAAGGGCAGGGGGCTCGGGGCTGCCAGGGCTGGACACAGGGGCGCAGGCTGCTCAGGCCGCGAGGCCTCCTCTGCCGTCCCTGTGGCCCTGTGCTGTTGGGGTGGGGGGGTCTGGGCTCTGGGGGCCTCGTGGCTGAGGCCAGGAGCTTCCTGCACACACCCCCTCCCCAGCAGCTTTCAGGAAGCCTGGGGGCGAGGCGAGGCCCAGCAGGGCAGGTCATCTGTCCTCAGACCAAGTTAGTCCCAAAGACCGACGGAACCCCTGGGGGGCTGCAAAGCCCGTGGGAGCCCCTTTTCCTGTGCAGTCTCCCCCATGCCCCGGCATGCCTCCCCCCTCTCCCTCCTGGACACAGGGCGCTGTGGACACTCTCCCCATGCCCTGGCTGGGAAGGAGGCTGCCGGGCTGCACAGTGAGGGCTCTGGGGTGGGAGGGGGGCATGGGCCCTGGGGTGGAGGGTGTGAGGGCTCTGGGGTGGGGGGTGTGCGGGCCCTCAGGGGTGTGCGGGCCCTGGGGTGGGGGGGCGTGGGCCCTGGGGTGGAGGGTGTGTGCGCCCTGGGGTGGGGGGTGTGTGGGCCCTGGGGGGTGTGCGGGCCCTGGGGTGGGGGGTGTGAGGGCCCTAGGGTAGGGGGTATGCAGGCTCTGGAGTGGGTGAAGGCTCTGGGGTGGGGGGTGTGAGGGCTCTGGGGGGTGTGAGAGCTCTGAGGTGGGGGTGTGAAGGCTCTGGGGTGGGGGTGTGAGGGCCCTGGGGTGGGGGGTGTGTGGGCTCTGGGGGTGTGTGGGGAATATGTGGGGGGGGTCTCCAAGGTCTGGGGCTCATTCCTGCCTCCTTCATATCCGGACATGGCCATGGTGGCCTTCCTGTCTCCAGGCTGGCTGGGGTCACCCGCCCTTTCTCTGGACCTTCCTGGAAACACCTCTGCGGTTCAGCCCCACCCCCCGCCTGCCCCTGGGCCTCTGTCTGCCCGTCTGACGCTGTCTCTCAATTTCTTGGCCTGTGCTTGGTCTCCTGCTTTATGAATCTCTTGGAATTGCCTCTTCGTCTCTCTCGCCCTCTTCCTGGCTCCTCCTCATCTCTTCTTCCCCTCCTCCCGCCTCGCTTTCCTTCCTCCTCCCTCCCTCTTTCACCCTCTTCCGTTTTCTCTGCTGCCCCCTCCCCACTTCCTCCCTCCCTCCTCCCTCTCTCCTCTGAGATGGGAGTCTGGTCCTCCAAAGGGGTGGACAGTGGGGTGGGCAGGAGGCCTCCAGACGACCGGGCGGCGCCAGGCCAGCCCCCAAGGAGACCCCTGGCCGTGGCCGTCCCTGTCCCCGCCCTCCTGAGAGCCTGGCTCGGCCCACGCGGCTGGATCCCAGGGCTCTGGAGCGCTGCGGCCGGAGGGCGGAGGGCGAGGTCCCAGCAGCCCCGTGTGCACCCGGTCCTCGGGGCAAGGGAGGGAGGCGGACACCCCCACCCCCAGCTCCCCAACATCTCCAACCCGGTGGTCCCAAGATGAGGCGTGGGGGAGGCAGCAGAGGGGCCGGGGCAGGTGGGACCAAGCAGCGGCTGCTGGGGGCAGGGGTGGCGGCAGCGGGTTCCAATCTACATAAAATAGCGGGGCTGCGGCCGGAACCTGAGCATATGTAGATGGAGCTCCTTGTCAGATCCGAGCGCAGGAGGGAGAAATGATTTCAACCTGGGCTGCAGCGGTTACCATAGCAACCAATTATTCAGTGCTAAATTATAACTGTTTATAACCCTCGTGAATGGGAAGGCTCATGTTTCATTCCTTCTCTGCCCCTCTGGATCTCGAAGGACCCCAACTTGAGAATGACCAACTCTCCAAGGCCTGCCTTGGGCGTGTCCATGCCTCCTTTTTCGGGAGCTGTGTGTGTGTGTGTGTGTGTGTGCGTGTGTGTGTTTGCTGCGCACGGAGCGTGGAGGAGGGAGAAAGAGACAGCAGGCCTCGATGGAGAAACATCTGCAGAGCAGGGGGGAGGAGGGCTGGCGGGGGCTGCCCCCTCGGGCCTGGGTGGCCCGCTCGGCCCTTGGGTGGGCCTGGGGGTGCACGCGGAGGGCCCTCTGCCTGCCCCCTGGCTCCCAGCACGCGCAGCCTGGGAAGGGGCTCCAGGCAGCTTTGCAGATGGTGCTGTGTGGGAACTCCAGGTCCACGGGGATTCTTTCACCGGCCTGTGGAGCCTCCCTGCAGCCGAAAGGACGCGCCAAGGTCAAACCCCCACTGCCACCCTGCGGCTCACAGCTCACAGCGTGGTTTGGGGGCTCTAGGACCTCGGGACTGCGGGTGATGCGAGGTTTTTGTTAGGAATCCGTGGGTCAGTGCCTGGACGGGGCTTGGCCCGCAGCTCCCCCGGGGCAGCTGTCCGTCGTTCCTTCCCTTCTCAGCCAGTCTCGCGCTTGGCACCATGTCCCTCCGGGGCCTGCGGACTGGTCTGGCCTCTGCGACTTGCTCTCAGAACCATTCCCCGCCCTTCCCCCTCAACCCTTTCTCTGCAAGGGAAAATTTCAGGGGAGAAATAAAAGAGGCCCAGGTCTGGAATTGTCAGAACAACCGGATGCAGTTTTGCTGCAGATACAGAGTTGTCCTGCCAGAGGAGAACTCATTTCTAAGAGACCCACCCCTGCTCCCCAGTCGGGCCCCTGGGGTGGCAGGAGGGCTTGGGTGGGATCCCCGGTGCAGGTGGATTCATCTGGTGCAGGGAGAGGGGCTGGGGGTCTGGGGAGTTGGAGCCTCTGCCTTGACCTGGCTGTCCCCAGAGCAGGTTGCGGGAAAAGGAGAATGTGAGGGGCTGCCATCTCGGCCCAGCCCCAGGTGCGTGTCTGCAGGGGCGGGGGCTGCGTGGCAGGTGTGCCTTGCCGCAGTTCTGGCTTATTCCTGGCAGAGGGGCCTTTGCCCTCCTGTTGTCCCACCTAGCTCTGGAGTGGGCCCTGGGCGAGCCTTCCTGGTGGGCCTGCCCCCCTCCCCCGCCCCACCCCTGCACCACATCATCCTGCCCGACAGCGAGACCTGCTGAGGCCCCGTCCCCCCCCTGGCTCCGGGGGCCCAGCCCCAGTCTGGATTCAAGAGGGGGGGTAAAGCTGGCTTGTTCCCTCCAGTTTGTCGTCCTGCTAGTGTCTTTGGCTTCCAAAGCAGAGCTGAGGTCAAGGGTCATCTGGGCATTTTCTGGGCGTGGGCAGCAGCAGGCCTGGTTTGAGAGCCAAGCGAGGAAGGGGCTCTAATGCCTGGCCATCGTGGGGGTCTGGCCATGGCGGTGCAGGGGGCAGAGGGCATGATTGTGTGGACCCAGACTGCCTGGGCCTGGCCGAATTCTCCCACCCAGGGTGTGGCAGTGAGGCCTGGGCCCTGGAGCCGCAGGTGACCGTCCCGTCCTGTCCCCCGCCCCCTGCCTCTGACCATGGCTTCTTTGTACCGGGGTCTCATTTCAAAAACGCGTCGGGCCTTTCTTACGTGTTCTCATTGGATCCTCTTGCCACCTCTCATTGGTGTCCTCACTTCACAGCTGGTGTTCGGGCAGCTGCGGTGGCTTGCCCAGGTCCTGGGCGAGCAGGGACAGGAGCTCTGAGACGTTCCGCTGTGTCCTGCAGCCTCTCTAGCGAGCCCCAAGTCGGGCTTCGCAATTTGGATGGGGTTTGCCGAGGGTCCGGCACCCCTCCCTCCGGCTGGCCCTCCGCCGCTGTCCGTGGTGCTGAAGCGGGGCTCGCGCCCTCCCCTCCTTACCTTCGCGGGGCGACGGGCGGAAAGAGCAGGCCTCCCGCGGCTCTGGAAGGGAGGTCTCTCGAAGGTGGCTGAGCTCTGACACCGCAGGGGAGAGGGACGTGCCCCTCCGACCCCTGCCTTCCCAGAAGACTGAGAAAGAGCCCGGGAGCTGTGGTCCTCAGACCCCGCGCTGCCATCCACCCCGGGGGCGGGAGCGGCCCCGAAAGGCTCGCCTGCTCGGGAGGGGGCTGGGGCGGGAGCTGCCCCTGGGACCCGGCGTGGCTGAGTCAGTAATTCCAGGAATCGCCCGGGTTCCGGAAAGGCCGGGAGGCAGTGCTGCCTGCAGTTCCCCAGTGTGCTGCTTAATGGGCATAAAAGGTTTGGTCAGCGGGCTCGGAGGGCCTCCCTGGGAGCAGGGAGCCTGGCAGGAGCGGACAGCCAAGCTTCTGGTCTGGGAGGTGCAGGGAGCGTGGCAGCGGGGTCCCTTCCTGGCTCCCCCCATCAGTGACCACCTCTCTCAACTCCACGATGGGAGATGCCTGCTTGGAGCCTCTCTCCCTGGAAGAGGCAGGTCATCACATTCCCAGTGTGGCTGAAAGGGTGGGGGTCAGGCTGGGAGTCTCCGGGGACCTCTGGAGGGATCCTGTTACCCTGACCACGTCCTGTTTCCCACCGCACCCCCTCCCTGCCCTGGCCCTCCCTCCCTGTCTCCACTTCCACCTCTCTCTCCCCCAGGGCTGTTTCCTGAGCTCCTTCTCCACCTTTCTTCAGCTCTCTTTCTCTACCTGTTTCATTTTGCTCACCTTGAAAAGCAGTTAATAGCAGTCATGAAGATGACAAGCCACAGTGAGGGACCCCAGCCCCCAGCGCGCCTCCTCCTGACCCAGGCTGGGGGGGGGGGGGGCTGGGAAGGGCTTTGCCACTCGACCTGCATCTCTAAGGCAGATGAGTAAACCACTTTCTCAGAGGGGCAGTTCCTTTCTGGTGGAAAGTTGCTGCCTGTAAACGCCCTTATCTCCATATAAATGAGCCATTTCTGCCTGTACAGACAGGCAACTAAATCAAGGAAGCCAAGCTTAAGAGCTGTCTAAATTACCTTGTCTCATATTGAAATGAAGGGGGGAAGGTGGGCTCGTGCCATAACAGCTTCTGGAAAGCCCACAAGCAGATACAACTGGGGTGTGTGCTTTGCATTAATTATAGGTGCTCTCTGGTAAATGCAGTTCTGTAGGATGCCTGCGGATGTGGAGAGGGGGCCGGGCACGGGTCCTGGATCCACTCCTCTCCGGGACATTTCCTGTGCATTTTGTGTTTGGCTTTTGGGCACCACGTCGGAGCTCCTAGGTCCAGGCCAATCACCCAACCCAGGATAAAACCCCCCAAGTCCATGAAAACCTGACCGTGACGGAAGCGGAGCCAGGCGTCACCAACGGGGACCCAGGCGGGGGCCCTGCCTTGCCTGCGCGTTTTATGTGTTGCCGCCGCCTGGTCCTTGGGAGGCGAGACCCTGCCTTGGTGCTGGCTCGGGGCGGCCCCTCTTGGCTGAGCTCTGGACTGGGCTCAAGGACAGGGGGACCCTGGTGAAGAATTGACTTTCCTGGGAGGTCCCTGCCAGGGCTGCGCTCTTGCCCTCATGGTCCCCTCTCTCTTCCCAGGGGAGCAATGATGAGCTGTCTGAAAATGAAGAGGATCTGGAAGAGAAGTCAGAGAGTGAAGGGAGTGACTACTCCCCTAATAAAAAGAAGAAGAAGAAACTCAAGGACAAGAAGGAGAAAAAAGCCAAGCGAAAAAAGAAGGAGGACGAAGAGGACGATAACGATGATGGATGCCTAAAGGTAACGGGAACCCAGGCTGGGTCCACCGAGCTCTGCCTCCTCTGGCCCTTGGCCTCCTAGCCCAGGACCCCCCGAGCCAGAAGAGCCAGGTATCTTTCCCAAGCAGTGGCGGTCGGGGCCGGCCGGGCTGCGTGTGCATGGACGCTGAGCCACTTGGTAAGAGAGATGCTGTAGCCAGACTCCTCGGAGCCATTTGGAATAATGAGGGATGAAATTTCGGAGTCTGTGGAGGAAATCCGTGCAGCATCTTGCTGATGCATTGGCCGCCCTTGGCAGCGGCTGGCCTGCACGCGCGCTGCAGCTATTTCTGAAGAGAGTGATAGATATTCTGACCTCAAGTTTAGTGTCAGAAACCTCTTGCTTGGAGCAACTGGGGAAACTAAAACAACAAATAGTCTTTTCCTCCGGCAGCGGTATGAAGGGATCTTTCTTAGCCCGTGCTCGGAAACTCTGCTCGAGCGGGCGTTCTGAAAAGGGTCTCCCGCTGGACGTATCCCCGGGGAGCCGTAGGGATGGGCCTCCGCGCTCTCCGTGGGGAAAGCACGGTCCCTGTGCATCGGGGGACTGCTGGGACCTGAGCCCAGGCTGTAGGGTCACCCTGCAGCCCCCACTCGGGCTGCTCCGAGGGCTGTCCTCAGGGAGGGGAAGGGGCTGTGGGTCCAGCCGAGGGATGGGCGTCTGGGATTCAGCACTCAGGCAGTGGGCAGGGGCTGTGAGCCATCGGGGAACACTTGGCCCCCTTTCTCCTTTCACAATGGCCTCGAGGCTCAGTGGGTTTTAAGATAAATGCTCAGCAGGGATTAGGACAGGGTTCTGAACTCATGAGGGGGGACGGAGGAGGTGGGGAGCAGGGAAGAGCCCTGCTGCTCCTGGGGCCCCTCACTCAGAGGGTCTCCTTAGCCAGGAGTGTGCTGTGCAAGGGCTGGGCGGCACGTGCCGCTGACAGGCGTGGCCTGCGGGGATGGCCGTGGGTCAGCCCACGCGGGAATCGTGTCACAGACCTGTAGGCCAAGAGCTGGGCTCGGTGGCACTGCTGCTGGGAGCTCGGAGCTCCGAGGGCACTGGCAGGAAAGGAGTTGATTGGCTTAGGGCCCTGAGTGTTGAGAGGCAAAGGGCTCCAGGGTTGGGGTTCTAGCTACACAGCGGCATGAAGGGCCCATTTCTTTGTATCCCTCAGCTCTACCCCTGGAGGGCCCCTCTGGGCTAAGCCGGGCACTTATGGCTGAGAATGGGTGCGGCCGCTCGGGGCTCCTCCGCAAGCCACTACCTGATCCAGCCCCAGGGGACGTCTGGTCCTGTCATCTAATTGGGGGGGGGGCCATGGGGTTCCTGTCCTCATCACATGCCCACCCCAGACCAATCACAGTGGCCCAGGGTGTGCAAAGTGCTGATTGGCTTAATTGAAACGGGGTGGTGTGTGTGTGGGGGTAAAAGCCCCTGCCCCTTGTCCCGGCACTGTCCCCGGCTGACGGGATTCCTCCTGTGAGGCAGGTACTCTTACTGTCCCTGTTTACAGATGAGGAAACTGAGGCACACAGAGGCAAGTAACTCGTCCACCTTCTTGCCTCCAGTATCTGGGGCAGGGCAGGATTAGAACTCAGGTCATCTGTCTCCAGAGCCCAGGCTCTTAACAGCTCCCCCTCCCATCCCAGCCATCCTGGCTGCCCCCTGACCCGGGTCTGCACCGTGAGCCCAGGTCTTGGCTGCCTCTGTGCTCTGTGACGGTCCGCCCCGGGCCTCGGCGAGCCTGTCTGGACAGTGCAGCAGGGGCCCCAGACCCTCTCAGGGCCCTGTCACCAGCTGGCTGTCCCCTGACTGCCCCGGCAAGGGCACCCCTTCTTCCCAGAACCCGGCAACAGCCTGACCTCGCCCAGGGCACCGTGCGCAGCTGTGCCTGTGCCTCCTGGGTGAACCTCACTTCCCTGCAGCGTGCCACAGGCACCCCTCAGCCTCCCTCCCGGGGGGCACCTTCCTTCTTAAAACCCTTTCTTTAGCTCCCTGTTCATTCCCTGGGAGTATCCCATTGTCCCTGCCCAGGGGTCCTGAGGCTAATCAGGCAGCACCCACCCCTTGGGAGGGTTCTGGGCTGGGGTGCAGCTTAGTTTCCGGCCGCCTCCCGGTTTCCTCCTGGAGGTGCTGGGGTGTGCCTTACCTAGCCCCGTCTTGGTTTCCTGGGGCTGCCGCACAGAGCGGGGGCTTTGAACCCCAGAACTTGACTGAACCCTGCTCTGGAGGCTGGAGGCTGAGCGCAGTGCCGGCAGAGCTGGGCTCCTTGAGCCTGCTCCCTGCCTGTCCTCCTGGGGAAGCTGGCATCTGCTTGCAGCCGTGTCGCCCGCTCTCTGCCCGTCTCCCTCGGCCTTCTCCCCTGTGTCAGTCCAGATGTCCTCCTCTTAGAAAGACCCAGGCCCACATACCAGGCCCACCCTAACCCAGTCGGCTCCTCTAAACGAATCGCATCTTCAAAGACCCAAATTCCAGACCGAGTTGTGTTCTGAGGCACTGGGGCCAGGACTTCAAAATCGCTTTTTGGGGGCCACACTTCAACCCCTCAGCTATGACATGGAGCCCCCAGGCCCTGCATTTCCTTCATCGGGTCTCCCCAGGACGAAGGGGCTGGCGGGGCTGGCGCTAGGACGCTTTCCCTAGTGGGCGGGAACTGCCGGCGCTGAGTTGCGAGGCCTCCGGGCCGGGCGTGGGGGCCGGGCGCGGGGAGGAGGCTGGCCCCTCTGACCCCACGGGGCGCCCGGCCCGCCTCTCCCAGGAGCCCAAGTCCTCGGGGCAGCTCATGGCCGAGTGGGGCCTGGACGACGTGGACTACCTGTTCTCTGAGGAGGACTACCACACGCTGACCAACTACAAGGCCTTCAGCCAGTTCCTCAGGTGCCGCGCGGGGCGTCGGGGGGCCGCCCTCGGGGACCCCGCTCCCTCGCAGGAGAGGGTGGAGGGCCGGAGCTTCCCGGGTGGGGGCCGTCGGGCCGAGGCACTGCCCCTTCGCTGTGACAGGTGCCCCTGCCTGCCGTCACTGTCCTCCCCTGGGGAGGGCGGGCCCCGTCTTTCCTGGGGGCCTCCGGCCACCGTGTCTTCTGGATGAAGGTGCCCCTGGTGGGTGGGGGACCAGAGGCGCGCCGAGGCCGTGCGAGGTTCCGGAACCCGTTAGAATGTCACCTCTGCCGAGGTGGGACCCGGGAGAGTCTGGGAGCGTTTCTCGAGCTCTGCCCTCAGCTGCTTCCCTGACCTTGAACTTGAGTGGAGAGGGAGGGCTGGGCCCGCGGGGGTGGGACTCACCCCTTTGGCACCCCCATCCTACGCAGGCCGCTCATCGCCAAGAAGAACCCCAAGATCCCCATGTCCAAGATGATGACCGTCCTGGGCGCCAAGTGGCGGGAGTTCAGCGCCAACAACCCCTTCAAGGGCAGCTCTGCGGCGGCGGCGGCGGCGGCGGTGGCCGCGGCCGTGGAGACGGTCACCATCGCCCCTCCGCTGGCCGTCAGTCCCCAGCAGGTGCCCCAGCCCATGCCCGTCCGCAAAGCCAAGACCAAGGAGGGCAAGGGTAAGGCTGCAGCAGGTGGGCACCAAGGACCCCCCCCAGACCCCCTGTAGGGGGAACCGGTCCAGACCCTGCCCTGCCCGGCCCTTCCCCTGGTGACGTGGGCTCAGGTGCCTGCCTGGCCCACCTTTCGGGGCTGATGGGGCGGCGGGACTCTGTATGCAGAGCTTTGGGAGTTTTATGTGCTGGGCGCTTGGATGTAAGGCTGAGACATTCCTGACAAGGGACCCCTCTGATCCATCTTCTCTGAGCACCCACTATGCACAGAGTCCTTTGCTAGGTCCTTGCAGAGGTGGGTCAGCTCCCAGGTGCTGCACTTAAGCAGGAGCTCAGAGCAGAGAGCAGGTGTGGTCAGGGCCAGCTTCCTGGAGGCGGTGGCTCTGGGTCAGGCCTGGATGGACGTCCAGCTCCAAAGTCTGGCTCAGTGTTCAGGTGGGGGTGGTGTGTCTGCGCAGATTAGGGACAGCAGAGGGTGCGAGGGCACCCTGGGACTGGAGGACCCTGGGGGAGGGGCTCCCTGGGTGGAGGCTTTCTGGCTCTTGGGCTCTCAATGGTGGGATCCCCAGCAGCTCAGCCTCCTGGGCGCCCTGATATGGGTGTCAGTGGGGCCGAGGGGGCTCTGGGGACCTCCTGTTTTAGCCCAGGGAGCTCTGATTTCAGGGGCAGTGCTGGGGTGGCCTTTTCTGTAGGATGTGGGGTCTGGCGGCCGTTTGCAGGTCTCCGAAGGGGGGCTGGTGAGTAGAGGGATGAGGGGGTCAGCTCTCCGCCCTGCCCCCTCTGCCTCTCTCCATCCTGGGGACCAGGACCTCAGGAGGGGTCCTGGGCGCATCTGCCGTCCAGCGCATCCTGCTCTGCTTTCTCATTTCCTCTTGGGCGCCAGCTGCTAAGCCATCGATTCCCTGCACTGCCTATTCAGAGCCTGAAAAATTGAAATAGATTTTCTGTGGCGCCGCAGAGGGCACAGCTGGGCTCGGGGCCGGAGGAGGGCCTGGGGCGCGGCCCCCTTGGCGGGGTGAGTCCCAGCCTCCGGGTCTCACGATCCCCGCTCAGCCTGGCGGGAGAGGGGGTGGGGGTCACTCCTCGGCCCTCTGGTCAGCTCCGTGAAAACTGCTCCCACCCTGCTGGCCCCCGGGGGTGTTTGCTGGGGGTTAGGCAGAGGCAGGCAGCCTTGCTGGGTGAGCTGGCGTGGCCTAGAGCTGGGGATGACCTGGAGACGCAGCCGGGAGGGGTTCCTGCCCTGGACGTCCCTCTGAGGACCCAGGCATGGATGTGGGGTGCTGGCCATGGGGCCTGTGCCTGCAGGGGCAGCTCCTTTCTGGGGGCATGGGCGATGCAGTCCAGGGCTCCTCTCAAGATGGTTGGTGTCCATGGAGGACATGGAGGGAAGTGGCAGGGACCGCCAGGCGAGGGCCAGGACTCTCCCCTCCTTGCTGTGCACCCCTAAGCCAGGGTGTCACCTCTCTGAGCCTTGGCTCCTCTTGTGGAGAGGGGTGACTGTAGAAGCAGCCCCTTCCTTTGGGTCCCTGGATCAGACAATGACGGTGAGCAGGTGCACAGGGCCCTCATGGGTCACTGCTGCTGTGGCTCACCACTGCTGTGGCTCACTACTACTGTGGCTCCTCACTGCCGTGGGTCACCTCTGCAGTGGCTCATTTCTGTCGTGGGTCATCCTTGAGGCTCGCTGCTGCCATGGGTCACCATTGCCATGGCTCACTGCTGCCATGGGTCACCACTGCCGTGGCTCTTTGCTGCCGTGGGTTACCGCTATTATGGCTCGTCGCTGCCGTGGGTCACACCTGTCATGGCGCACTGCTTCCGTAGCTCATCGCTGCCGTGGCTTTTCAGGGCCTGGCGTGAGGAAGAAGATCAAAGGCTCCAAAGATGGGAAGAAAAAAGGCAAAGGGAAAAAAGCGTCCGGGTTTAAGTTCCGCTTCGGCGGGATCAGCGGCAAGAGGAAGAAAGGCTCCTCGGTGAGAGTGTGTGTGTGTGTGAGTGTGCATGAGGGTGAATATGCAAGTGTGTGTGGACAGCAGGGACTGGAATGTGAGTGTGTGAGAGCAGGTATCAGAACGGTTATGTGTGTGAGCAGAAGTGTGCTTGGGCGTGTCTGGTTATATGTATGTGTGAGCAAATTTGAGATGTATTTTGCACGTGTGTGTGTGCTTTTGAGGTTCTGCCTGTGATAGGAGCACGTGAGTCAGGGTGGATTGTGCGTGCACGGGTATGTGTGCCCGTGGGAGGGCGGGGTGAGTGTGGGAAACCTTCAGGTCATTCTCCTGAACCAGGGCTGGGGGCAGATCCTGCCCTCCGCCTGCACTTTCTTCCCATCCTACTGGCTGGCCTACCTAAGCCTCAGTTTCCCCAGCTGTCTGATGAGGGGTTTAGACTGGATCCTTCCAAGGGTCCCTCTAGCTTGGACTCCAGGCAGGGAGTGCTCTCCATCTGCCCCACTGTGGCTGGGGGCTCAGCTCCCGGCTGCTGGTGCCCCCTGACTAAGCCCCACCTGGCAACAGGCGAGGCATCAGCAGCCCCGTTAGGGTCCGAGCCTGGCCTGCCCCTGTCTGCCGGGAGGGGTGAACCCCAGGCAGGTGGCCTGCAGGGGAGATTGTGCTGGGCTGCTCTGGAGGGGAAGGTGGAGTAGAATGGTGCTCAGCTGAGCTCGGCAACTATTTGTTGAGTGCCCAGTGTGTGCCAGGCACTCTGCCCAGCCATGGTGGGCCCTGCTGGGAGGCGCTTACAGTTTGGCAGGGGCTCAGGTGTGCCTGTAGCCAATGACACACCAGGCCGATGGGACAGGCCGGACCTGGCATAGAAGCTGTGCCAGTCAAGGAGAGATCTGGGCAGGCTCTGAGGGGGAGGGGTCCTTAGGGCTGTACTTGTCGGGTGTGTAGGAGTTTGGGAGGGGCAGGGCCCAGGGAGAGGGATGGAGGTGGGCAAGTGTGGGACGCGAGGGGGTGGTGAACCACAGAGCCTGCCCAGTCCGTCCCCCCCACCCGACCCACCCGGCCTCGGGTCGCTCACAGGGCCCCTCCCCCGCCCCGCCCCGCCCCTTGCAGAGCGAGGAGGACGAGCGGGAGGAGTCGGACCTGGACAGCGCCAGCATCCACAGCGCCTCGGCCCGCTCCGAGTGCTCAGCTGCCCTGGGGAAGAAGAGCAAGAGGCGGCGCAAGAAGAAGCGGAGTAGGACTTCCCATTTGCAGGGTGACCCGGGCCCTCCGTGGGCACGTGGGGGTGCAGAGGCCCTCTTTGGGAAGCGCACCCTCGTGCCTGGGCCTCTTGTGGCCCCGGTGCTTGCTCCACATCCCTGGGCTCTCCCTGCAGCGGAGGAGTCTGAGACAGGGAGGCTCAACTAGGGACCTGGGCGTGACCCAGGACGTGTGCATCAGCGGGGGGCAAGGGGTGGAGAAGGACGTGCTAACCTCATCCACTGTGCACCCACTGGGGCCCACGCCTCTACCCAGCACCTGCCCCGTCGCCCATTCCCCTAGCCCTCCTCCCTCCCCTGGTCCTCTTTGTCCATCCATCCGCCTCCCTCCCTCCCACCTGTGTTAAGCTGCATCAGGCCTGTGTGGGTGGGGTGGGGATGCTGCCCCCCAGGTGGGGAGGGCCCCCTGTGATGCCTCTGCGCCCTCGCCCTCTCCCCCTAGTTGACGACGGGGATGGCTACGAGACGGACCACCAGGACTACTGCGAGGTGTGCCAGCAGGGCGGGGAGATCATCCTGTGCGACACCTGCCCGCGGGCCTACCACCTGGTCTGCCTCGACCCCGAGCTCGAGAAGGCGCCCGAGGGCAAGTGGAGCTGCCCGCACTGCGTAAGCCGCGGGGGCCTCCGGGCTGGGGGCGTCCGCGTGAGCCCCCCTCGCCCCCCGTGCGGGGAGCTCTCCCGCCCTGGCGCCTCCAGCTGGCCTCGCCCCCAGGAGAAGGAGGGCATCCAGTGGGAGCCGAAGGACGACGACGACGACGACGACGAGGGCGGCGAGGAGGAGGAGGACGACCACATGGAGTTCTGCCGCGTGTGCAAGGACGGCGGCGAGCTGCTCTGCTGCGACGCCTGCCCCTCCTCCTACCACCTGCACTGCCTCAACCCGCCGCTGCCCGAGATCCCAAACGGTGAATGGCTCTGCCCGCGCTGTACTGTGAGTGCTCCGCCCGCCCCGCGCCGAAGCCCCGCCCCGGCCCCGCCCCGCCGCCGGGAGCTCCGCCCCCTGCCGCCGGCAGGCCGAGTGCCCCGCTCTGTGCCCTGCCCCTCTGGCTCGGCCCCGCCCACCAGGAGCTCCGCCCCCCTAGCTGGTAGCCAGGGCCCGAGTGCCCCGCCCTGGACCCCGCCCCTCCGGCCCAGGCCCCACCCACCAGGAGCTCCGCCCCCGGCCGCCAGCCTGGGCCCGTGTGCCCCGCCCTGGCCCCGCCCCCGCCCCGTCCCAGGTCCCGCCCACCACCTCACCCGCGCCAGCGCCGCTTGGGCCTCGGCAGGAGGCAGGCGGTGACTTCCCCACCCCGCACGGCCACGTGTGCGGGGCAGCAGCTCTGCCGCGTCGCCCACCGCCTCGCCCAGCCCCGCGCCTCTGCTCTCCGCATTGTAGATGAGGAAATGGAGGCTCGGGCACGTTGGGTGACTTGGGCAGACCCAGGCCTCTCGAGCCAACCTGAACCAGCCCCCGTGCTCCGAATTGCCCCCCAGGCCCAACCCCGTGCTGCAGCTGCCCCCTCCGGGGTCCTGGGCTGTGCTGCTCCCGGCGTGCGTGTGGCCTTTGCGTGTGCGTGCGCGTGCATGCGTATCTGTCTGGGCCGGCCTGGGGAGGCCCCCTTGGTGCAGCCTTCTGTGCTTTCCTGGGATTGACAAGAGGCCCCCCGCTGGGGAGAAGCAGGTGTAGGGCGGGGGCTGCCCGCCTCCCCCAGGGCCAGTGGGGGCGCTGGGGAAGCTGCTGTCACCTCTGGACTGCTCCTCTTCCTCCCTCTGCCTTGTGGCCTTTTTGAGGCTGGAGCCAGAGGAGGCGGGGTCTGGTGGGTGGTGCGCCTGGGAACCACCTCTGGGAGGAAAGTCCTGCTTCCCGGATCAGGCAGTGGGCTCAGGGCACACCCACTGGGCTTCGCAGCCATGGGCATCCTTGGCCAGCAGCAACTCAGAGCCCCAGCACCCATCAGGGCCCTGAGGCGTGTTTCTGGGCTGGTGTAGACCCAGCCTCCCCACCCCAGCCTGGGTTCTGGGTGCCTAGATGCAGCCTGCGGGGGGAGGGGTGGCGGACGGGGCCACGGGCTCCATGAGCGCTGGGGAGGGGACTTCAGGCCCCACGCCCTCTCCCGCGCGGGCTCGGGATGTGACATCTTCACAGCGGTGCTAAGTGGAAAGACCCACGGATGGGGCAGTCAGGGGTCTCGGGTTCTGCTCCCCGTTCTGCTGCCCACTCGCCGGGTGGGCCTCGGTTTCCCCCTCTGTCATATGTGCGTGGGGTTCTCTGCTCCGACCCCCCAACCGATTCCTGGCTGATGCCGGGCCCTGAGTCGTGGATTCACGAAGGCTCGCTGCCCGCCTACTGCGTGTGCAGCACGTGCCGGCTGCCCAGGACGGGGCCAGGTGTCTGGGGGCGCCCCCATCTGGCTGTTTTGGATTTGGGGAGCAGTGCAGCCAGCTGGGGGGAGCTCGTCCAGGAGCCCTGGAGCAGGGCCCTGCAGCGACGCCCTGAGCTTGGGGCTTCCCTCCTCTCCCCACAGTGTCCCCCCCTGAAGGGCAAAGTCCAGCGGATCCTCCACTGGAGGTGGACGGAGCCCCCGGCCCCCTTCCCGGCAGGGCTCCCGGGGCCCGAGCTGGAGCCCGGCGTGCCCCCGCCCAAGGCCCTGGAGGGCATCCCCGAGCGGGAGTTCTTGGTCAAGTGGGCAGGCCTCTCCTACTGGCACTGCTCCTGGGTGAAGGAGCTGCAGGTGAGGCCCCGGGCGCGGCAGGGGCGGCGGGGGTGGTGCGTGGGGGGGCCGCGGCCCGCGCCACCCTGACCCGCGCCACTCCACGAGCAGCTGGAGCTCTACCACACCGTGATGTACCGCAACTACCAGAGGAAGAACGACATGGACGAGCCCCCGCCCTTCGACTACGGCTCCGGGGACGAGGATGGCAAGAGCGAGAAGAGAAAGAGCAAGGACCCCCTCCACGCCAAGATGGAGGAGCGCTTCTACCGCTACGGCATCAAGCCCGAGTGGATGATGGTGCACCGCCTCCTGAACCACAGGTGCGGCCCGCCGAGCCCCGCCCCCGCCAAGCCCCGCCCCGAGCCCCGCCCCGCCCCGCCAAGCCCCGCCCCAAGCCCCGAGCCCCGCCTCCGCCAGGCCCTGCCCCGAGCCCCGCCCCCGCCAGGCCCCGCCCCACTGGGCCCCCTGCCGAGCCCCGCCCCACCGAGCCCCACCCCCGCCAGGCCCCGCCCCCGGGCCCGCCAGGAGGAGGCCAGTGTCCCTCACCTGCCGGTGCTGGGGGGGAAGGGTCGTGCAGAGGCGCGTGGGCGCGCATGCGCGCGTGTCCACGCCCACGAGAGGGCGCAGAGGCTTAATGTGTAAAGGGGCAGATCGCCCAGGGCGGCCCGCGCAGGGAGCAGCTTCCTGGCCCCTCTGCTCCCGCTGGGTGCTCGCCAGATACTCGTGGATACTCACGGCCTGTCCTGGGGGCCGAGGGTGGGCCTGCGGGGTGGGGCGTGCACACAGCCCCCCCGCGTTTATAATCCCAGGGCACCCGGCCCAGCTCCAGGCCCCAGGAGGAGGGGGTTTGCTCTTCATCTCCATTTTATTATTTTTTTAAAAGATTTACTTATTTTTATTTGATTTTCTCCCCTTCTCTGCCTTCACCCGCTCAGTTGTCTGCTCTCTGTGTCTATTCGCTGTGTGTTCCTTTGTGTCCGCTTGGATTCTTGTCAGCGGCACTGGGAATCTGTGTTTCTTCTTGTTGTGTCACCTTGTTGGGTCAGCTCTCCGTGTGTACGGCGCCATTCCTGGGCAGGCTGCGCTTTTTTCGCACTGGGCGCCTCTCCTTGCAAGGTGCATTCCTTGCGCGTGGGGCTCCCCTACGTGGGGGACACCCCTGTGTGGCATGGCACTCCTTGCGCGCATCAGCACTGAACGTGGGCCAGCTCCACACGGGTCAAGGAGGCCCGGGGTTTGAACCGCGGACCTCTCATGTGGTGGGCGGATGCTCTCTCCGTTTATCCGTTGAGCCAAATCCGCTTCCCTTCCCCTCCGTTTTAGAGATGAGAATGGGCACAGCTAAGTTAAGTCCTTTGCCCAAAGCCACACAACCTGAGGCAGTGGAGCTGGGACTTGAGTCCAGAGCTTTCTGACAGCAAGACCTACTTGCTGGCTACCGCTCCACCCCCAGTGCCCCAGCCACAAAGCTTTGGGGAAGCCCGGAAGGCTCCCAGGTGACTTGGTGACCAAGGTCGGGTCGTGGAAGCCCCAGGCAGGGAGTCCTTGCTTCCCCAAGGAGCTTGGGCTTGGTTTGGTGGGTGGTGGGAGCGCCTGCAGACTTTGAAAAAAAATTTTTTTATTGTGGTAACCTATGTATATCATAGTTTGCCATTTTAACTTTTATTATAGACTTTTACAGCTGTTGTAGGTTTACAGAAAAATGATGCTGAGTTCAGAGTTCCCATGTTCCATCCCCTGCACACACAGCTTTCCATGTTATTAGCATTTTGCATTACTGGGGTAACTTGGTCACAATTGATAAACCCATATGACTCCAATTCTGTCATTATGCAAAATCCGTATTTACATGAGGGTTTGCTCTTTGTGTTGTACGGTTCTATGTTGTTTTAATTTTTTTTTTTTATCGTGCTAACATAATACAACATGAATTTGCCATTTCCACCATTTTTAAGTGTATAATTCTGTGGAAATCATCACAGTCACAGTGTTGTGCAACCGTCACCACCATCTGCGGCCAAACCTCTTCACCCCAAACAGAAACCTGCCCCATTAAGCAGCAGCTCCTGGTCCCCCTCCTGCAGCCCCTGGCAGCCTGGAATCCACTTCTTGTCCCTGTGGGTTTGCTTATTCTAGCTATTTCGTACCAGTGGAACCATACAGTAATTGTCCTTTCATGTCTGGCTTACTTCCCTCCGTGTGATCTCTTTTTTTTTTTTTTTTTTTTTTTTTTTTTTTTTTTTAAATGAATTGGGAATGTTCTTCCTCCTCTATTTTTTTTTTTTTTTTTAAGATTTATTTATTTATTTAATTCCCCCCCCTCCCCTGGTTGTCTGTTCTTGGTGTCTATTTGCTGCGTCTTGTTTCTTTGTCCGCTTCTGTTGTCGTCAGCGGCACAGGAAGTGTGGGCGGCACCATTCCTGGGCAGGCTGCTCTTTCTTTTCACGCTGGGCGGCTTTCCTCACGGGCGCACTCCTTGCGCGTCCTCCGTGTGATCTCTTATGGTCCATCATTGTTGTCACTAGTCTTGGAATGTCCTTCCTTTTTTACGGCTCAATAGTATTCCATTGCACGCTGTCTCACGTTTTGCTTATCTATCAGTGTGTGGATGGACACTTGGGTTGCTCCCACTTCTTGCCAATTGTCTTACAGATTCTTGAGCCCAGGTGCTTGAGACCCGGAGGTGGCCGGCAAGTGGGGTCAGTCCTGGAGCGTCCCCACTCCGAGCCCCACTGGTTGCCCGGGCCTGCCTTCCAGGCGCTGAGGATTCAGTAGCTTTCCTCACCCTAACTGCTTCTGGATATTTCCTTTGAAGGCAAGAGGTTCAGAACCTGAGCCAGACACTGAGGTTCAAGTCCTGGATCCTGGTTTCCGATTTGTGGTCACAGGTTCCTGGGCCTAGCTTTTTCAGTGTAAAATAGGGTGAGACGAGCACCTCCTGGGGAGCTCCTCCTAGGGAGAATCTCCAGGGAGCACCTCCCAGGGCTGTATGAGGGGGAAGGGAGCCAGAGCACGAAGCTGCTTGCTCTGCGCTGCTTTCAGTGAGGAAGGGGCTTGTAGGTTTGAAAAAGCCGCCCCCACATGCTGTAAAATGTCCCCCTTCCCACCCCAACCATCACTGGTAATACCTTTCAACAGGGAATCAGTCCCCGTGTCCTGGGAAACCAGCCTGGAGAAAGGGCACCCAAGCCCTGGTTTGAATTTGCCCCCTCTTTTTCTTTGCCTTTATTCGTTGCCTATTAAGAACCTAAGTGGTCATTTTTCTCCCTACCTCCAAAAGGAAACAGGAGAATTTTCCCAAAATATATCAGCCAAAGTCTGGGGACCAACCAATTCTTCTGGGAAAATCCCCTGTTTCCATGGTGCTGGGGCCTAGCCTTCCTCCAGGAGCCTCCAGGCTTGCTGCACCCCTGCTCACCCATCTGCCCCTCACACCCAGCACCCCTCCCCAGGCTTACCCCGCCAGGTGGGTGGAGGCCCTGAGGCCCCTTCCAGTGCTTCTCTTGAGCCCCTACTGCGTGCAGCTTGCTGTGGTCATCAGGTCCCCGCATTCCCGGTGGTCTCGGGAGACACCGTCGCACCTGCGGGAGCCCATCCCCACCCCCTTGGCAGAGAAGGGCCCCGCCCCCGGCAAGAGAGGTGCGCTCATCCTTGGGATTTTTAGAGTTGGAGAACAAAGACCTGTGATCAGCGAACCTTACATCTTAGAGATTCAGAATTCTGGTATTTTGCCCCGTCTCGGCGTGGGGCCCATGACTGCAGTGGAGCGTGGAAAGGGCGCTGGCCACTTGCCTGTCATTCCTCTGTTCACCTGGCCCTGCGGGAGCTGTGTGATCTTGGGCAAGCTGCCTCGCCTCTCTGGGCCACAGCTTCCTGCTTCCTGAAATGCAGTCGCTGCACTGCCGCCCTCCTGGCAGGGCCAGTGGCACAGGTCACCGTGGGTGGGAGAGCTTTTGCCTCCCGGGAGGTGGCCTTGGTATTAAGCGTCTCCCCTGCCCCCAACCTGCTGCTGTGTTCCAGCTTTGACAAAAAGGGGGACGTCCACTACCTGATCAAGTGGAAAGACCTGCCTTACGACCAGTGCACCTGGGAGATCGACGACATCGACATCCCCTACTACGACAGCCTGAAGCAGGCCTACTGGGGCCACAGGTGGGCGCTGGGCAGCTGGGGCCTCCAGGGGCTCCTGCCAGCCCCCTGCCCGGGTTTGCTCACCTGCCCTTTTCCCAGGGAGCTGATGCTGGGGGAAGACGCCAGGTTGCCCAAGAGGCTGATCAAGAAGGGCAAGAAGCTGAAGGACGATAAGCAGGAGAAGCCGCCGGAGACACCCATTGTGGACGTGAGCCAGGGAGGCCGGGGGCCGAGGGGGGGCGCTGCCGGGACCCCCGGCCCAGCCGTGGCCGCAGAGGAGGGCCTGTCCCCAGGCAGGCTCTCCTCGGGCCTCGCGGCTGTGCCCGTGGACCCACCCCCAGGCAGGACGGGCTGGTGGGAGGGGCCTCCAGCTCAGCTCACAGGCCCCGGCGCGGGGTCTGGGGCCAAAGCCAGAGGCCATGAACACCAGGTCCTGCTGGGAAGAGCTCACACCCCGCACCCGGATCCCCTTGCCCCAAACAGAGGGGCAGCCCCTGGGGACCTGCCGCCTTTGCTGGTGTGTGTCTAAAATTTGGGTTAAGTGGAAGCTGCACAAACTAGGAGCAAATAGCCGTGAATTTGCTTTACTGGAGATGCGCTAATTCCAAGCATTTAAATAAAGGGGCTCTAACTTCAGGAGCACAACAGCAGGTAGGCTAGGCACCCACCTTTCTTACCTGTTCCCGCCGCTGGGGGGAGACCCAGGACTTGCTCCCGGGAACTCTGAGCCCACCTCGGAGTGGAAGGTCTGGGGGGGGGTCCAGGGTTAAAGAGCCCCAGCCCCTGTTTCGAGAAGTCTACCACCTTGAGGGGGCCCACGGTGGCACACACAGAGCAGGGGGCTCTGGCCTGGCCTGGCACTGTTGGATGCCAGGGGAAGGTGATTGGGTCTGGTAAATCAGGAGGACTTCCTGGGGGAGGTGGCCTTGAGCTGCAGGATGAAAGAGGCAAGGAGCGCAAAGTTCTGGATCAGGTGGAGGAAGGGTTGTGGCAGGTTGAGAGGGACATGCATGTGGTTGCTCATCGGACAAGTGTCAGATGGGGCCCTGTGGGTCCCAGGCCCTGCCCGGGGTGCGGGGGATGCCGTGGGGAATGGGGCTCCTGCCTGGGCTCCACGTCAGAGAATTCAACAGTTGGGAA
Organism: Dasypus novemcinctus; assembly: GCF_030445035.2. Lineage (NCBI taxonomy): Eukaryota > Metazoa > Chordata > Mammalia > Cingulata > Dasypodidae > Dasypus > Dasypus novemcinctus. The sequence goes on from NC_080681.1 coordinate 127,314,252, forward strand.
AATAAAAGAAAATGTGATTTGATTTTCCATGCCCCAGAGAGGCTGTGCTGGGAGAGCATGGTGGGAGCACCTAAGGAGGGCCGGGAGTTGGGAGGGCTTCCTGGAGGAGGAGGCATTCCAGCCAAGACCCGAAGGATGATGAAAAGTTGGCAGGGAAGAGCGTCCAAAGGCCTGGAGGCGGGACCCCGGAGGCCCAGGGTGGGGGGTGTTCTGAGCCTCTGCCTCCCCCGCAGCCCACGGTCAAGTTCGACAAGCAGCCGTGGTACATCGACGCCACGGGCGGCACGCTGCACCCCTACCAGCTGGAGGGCCTCAACTGGCTGCGCTTCTCCTGGGCGCAGGGCACCGACACCATCCTGGCCGACGAGATGGGGCTGGGCAAGACGGTGCAGACCATCGTGTTCCTCTACTCGCTCTACAAGGAGGTGGGCGGCCGGGCGGGGGTGGCCCCCGGGGGGAGGGGCGGGGCGGCCCCCGAGGGGGGGAGGGGTGGGGCGGCCCTGGAGGGGGGGCGGGGCGGCCTGACCCCGCTGCCGTGTCCCGCCAGGGCCACTCCAAGGGCCCCTACCTGGTCAGCGCGCCGCTGTCCACCATCATCAACTGGGAGCGGGAGTTCGAGATGTGGGCGCCCGACTTCTACGTGGTGACCTACACGGGGGACAAGGAGAGCCGCGCCGTCATCCGCGAGAATGAGTTCTCCTTCGAGGACAACGCCATCCGGAGCGGGAAGAAGGTGTTCCGGATGAAGGTGAGCGGGAGGCGGGGGTGGGGGGCGCCGTTGCCTCCTTGGGGGCTGCTCCTCCCAGCCACGAGCCGGGGGGGGGGGGGGGGGGGGGGGCTTCAGACAACAGGCGCGTTTCGCCCCCTGGCTCTGGAGTTCCGGGGGCCGCTCCCTGCGGAGAACGACCCCTCCCGGGCAGCTCCGGTGGGGAGGGGGCATCCTGGGCGCTCCCGGGCTCGTGGCCGCGCTGCTCGGTCCCTGTTCCTGCGTGGCCTCCTTGTGGGACTCCCCTTCCAAGGATGCCAGCTTTGTGCTTAGGGCCCACCTCACTCTAGAATGATCTCGTCTCAGCTGTTGCATCAGCAGAGACCCTGCTTCCAAAGGAAGTTGCCTTCTGGGCTTCCGGGGAGCCGTGGAGTTTGGGGATCTCTTCACCCTGGCATGCCAGCTGCGTGAGCCCCGGCCACGGAGCCTCTCTGTGCCTCGGGTTCTCTAAGTGGAGCTGACACGCGCGCCGCGCAGAGGCTGGGGGGGGCTGAGTGGGATCGTCGGCGCCGCGCAGGCTTCTCGGCCTTGAACGGGCAGGTGCTGAGCCGGCTGCTCTGGCGGGCCGGCCGCTCGGCCCTTGTGACCTGGCCCCCAGGCCGCACTTTGAGAAGCCGGGGCCTGGGGCAGGCTGTAATGCCTGGGCTGTAGTGCCAGGGCTCCGGTGAGCCGCGGTGCTGGGCGCTGGGCGTGGCCCAGCCTCTCCAGGCTTCTGTCACCCTCCCGGAACCGCCCGTACCGCCAGGAGATGCTCAACCTCAGACTGTTGAAGGAGCGAGTCAAGTGGGGATCCCAAAAGTGCATTAGCAGATCCTGGGCCACGCATCACCGGAAGAACTCCCGCTGACTCACCGTGGCGATCGCACTGCGAGCCGTGCACGCTGCAGACAGCTTGGGATTCTCAGGGCGGCCTGTGACGCTGAGAAGGTGGACCCTTCTCTCAGGTGAAATGGTTCAGGACCTTGAGCGGGTGCTACCTGTGCCGCAGCCTGTGCCCGCGAGCTTCGCCCTCCCCCCGGAGCCCCTTCGCACGGGGACGTGGGTCCCTGGGAGAGCCAGGCTTGGTTCCACCAGGACCGGCTGCAGAACTCATGGGGCGCAGTGCGAAATGAAAATGTGGGGCTCCTTGTTCGAAAGGCAGGAGAACAGCTTTTTGCTTTCTTCCACGGTGTTTCTCTCGCGCTGTCGTGGTTTTTGCCCTTGACTGTGGCGCTTCCATGGGCGGCTGACCCTGTCGTGGGGAGGTGAGCCCCCGGGTGAGCCTGGGGCTCTGGCCCAGCCCGTGCTGCCCTGTCCCCTGGAACCTCCCTTACACAGGGCATGCGCGCTGGAATTGTTAAGAATTTCGAGTCCCGAGTGGGGTCCCCTTCTCAGCCCGGGGACTGTGCACCTGCCCCTGAGCCAGCCCTGTCCACCTTTCTCTTTTCCTCCCCGGGCCTCCATGGCTACGAGGCTCTTCCAATTGCTGAGACCGGCTTTTGTGCCCCTAGGAAGTGGGCCCAGAGCCCACCCCACCCCTCGCCTTGGGGTGCCCGTCCCACGCCACCCAGGCCAACCATCACTGAGGGCTTGCACGTCACCTTAGCCCCACTTGGTCCTTCCGGCCACCCAGGAGCAAGGAGTTCTTGTTGCCTCCAGAGTACCCACGAGGAAACCGAGGCACGGGAAGGTTGACGGCTGCCCCGTCATGTGGCATGCACCTGGCCTTGTCCTGGAGACACTTTTTGCTTCTCTGTTGGCCTCCCCTGCCACTGTCTCCCAGGCCTGGGGCCCTGGCCCTGCCCCGTGTCCTTTCTTGGGACCCTGGGAAGGGCAAAGGAGGAGCGGGGCTGAGCTGGGGCTGGAGCTGAGGTCTGCAAGCCGTCCTCCCCAGGCCGAGGGTCCTGAGCCCCGAGGCAGCAGCGGGGGGCGGGGGGCTGGATCAGGAACGCGGGTGCTATGGAGAGCAAGTGGGTTCCCAAGCCAGGCGCTGCGTTAGGGCCGTCGCCCAAAGGCTGTGGAGCTGGTGCCGGCAGGGAGGGCCTCAGAGCTCGCTAGGAGCTCATGGACCCCTGTGGGTCTGCCAGGTGGGGGGGCGGCTGGGAGCCCCGGTGGTCTCCCCAGGGACGGGGACTTGGCCTCACGCTCCAGGCTGGCGCAGGCCTTTCTCAGGCTGCTCATGCCTTAGGGGCCCCAGAGCCAGCCCACCCGTTGCCCTTCCTGGGGTCCGTCTTGTCCCTGTGCCCTGCCCTGGCTCGGATTCCCCCAGAACTCCCCCCTCCTGCGCCCATGAGCCCCTCGTCTAGTCTCCAAGGGGCTCGTGTGGGCGGCAGGGCCAGCGTGCTGGGCCCCGAGGTCAGCCAGCAGAGGGTGGGTCCCCACGCGGACCCGGGGTTTCTGCCCCGGGACCTGGGGGCGGTTATGCGCCTTCGTGAGCCCCCGCGGCTGCCTGATGGGGTGAAGGCCACTGGCCCCTGTGGTTTGCAAGTCCAGCCCTTGGCCCGGGCTCGCCAGGTGCTGTGTATTCTGTCGAGGGTGGCGGTTATTGTTAGCGGTAGTCGTTGTTGAGTATTTTAAAAAGTTAATAGACTTTATGTTTTGGAGCAGTTTTCAGTTTATAGAAAAATCCTGCGTTAAGGAGAGAGCTCCCCAGGCCCGCGGTTTCGCCGTGTTAGTGTCTGGCGCTGGTGTGGTCTGTCTGTTGGTCAAGGTTATTTTTCACCGAATCCATGGTTTTCCCTGGGGGGTGCCCTTTGTGTGCTGGGCCAGTGTGTTTGGACAGACGTGTGACGTCACATACCCGCTGTTCATGACTGTCTCTACAGAATGTTCCTCCGCCCTCAGCTGCCCTTTGTCTCCTTTGTCACCCCCATCACGGCACCCACTGGCCTTTTTGCAGACTCTAAAGCTTTGCCTTTTCCAGAATGTCATCTAGTTGGATCCACAGTCTGTCACTTAGCGCTACGCACTTGAGGTTCCTCTGTGTAGCTTTGTGGCTTGATAGCGTTTCTTTCTTTCCCTGAATAATATTCCGAGGTATGGATCTGCTGGTTTGATTATCCACCCACCGATGGACGGGCACCTTGGTTGCTTCCGGTCATGTTATTTTTCATTCTTCCATCACCACCATCCCCTGTGGGCTCCCCTGAACCTGCAGCTTGGTGGCTGATGCTTTCCTTGTCGGTCCTCCAGGTGTCGGGGCTGCCTGGAGTCTTTGCAGGATTCCCATCTATACCACCTTTTAAAATTAAAATTTATTTTTACTTTCTTTTATTGCTGTCACATGCAGGTAACATAAAAGAGTTATGCCATTTTAACACTTTGTAAGTGTACAATTCTGTGGCATTAATTGCTTTTACCGTGTTGTGCCACCATCACCACCATCCACTATTAAATTTTTTTCATCACCCCAAACAGAAACTCTGTCCACACTAAGCATAGTTCCCCATCTCCCCTGTACCCCGGCTCTGGCACCGGCACCCTCTGGTCTCCTCTCTGCCCCTCTGAATTTGCCTGTTCTAGGTATTTCATGTAAGTGGAATCATCATTTGTTCTTTTGTATCTGGCCAACTTCACTCGTCACGTTTTCACTAGTCATCTGTGTTGTAGCCTGAATCATTCCTTCATTTAATTAACTAATTAATTAATTCAATTATTTTAAGGTACTGGGGTCAGGGATTGAGCCTGGGACCCCTATATGGAAAACTGGTGCCCAACCACTGAGTCACATCAGCTCCCCTGAATTGGTTTTTCCATTAGTTTTGCTTGTTTTTTTTTCTTTTTAGGAAGCACTGGAGACAGAACCCGGGACCCCCATGTGGAAAGCAGGCTCTCAACCTCTTGAGCCACATCCAACTGCATTTCCTTTTTTTTTCTTTAAAGATTTATTTTATATTTATTTCTTCCCACCCCCTCGTTGTTTGCCTGTGCAGTGTCTGTTGTGTGCCGGTCTTCTCAGTAGGCACCATGAACCTACCTGGGACCTCCGATGTGGGAGGGAGGCACCTAATCGCCTGAGCCACCCCCGCTCCCTTCGCTCTATTTTTTAAAAGATTTATTTTTATTATTTATTTTTCTCCCCTTCACTTCCCCCCCACCAGTTGTCTGCTCTCTGTGTCCATTTGCTGTGTGTTCTTCTGTGTCCACTTGTATTCTTGTCAGTGGCACCAGGAATCTGTGTCTCTTTTTGTTGTGTCATCTTGCTGCGTCAGCTCTCCATATGTGCAGCACCATTCCTGGGCAGGCTGCGCTTTTTTTGTATGGGGCAGCTCTCCTTGTGGGGCATACTCCTTGCACACGGGGCTCCCCTATGAGGGGGACACCCTTGCGTGGCACAGCACTCCTTGCGCGCATCAGCACTGCATGTGGGCCAGCTCCACAGGGGTCAGGAGGCCCTGGGTTTGAACCCTCGACCTCCCATGTGGTGGGCGGATGCCCTATCAGTTGAGCCACCTCTGCTCCCTTCCGTTCCTTTTAAGGCATATCATGCTGTGGCCTGGTGGACCACACTGCGGTTGCTATTGTCTGTCAATGGACACTTGGGTTGTTTCTACCTTTTGGCTGCTGAGAATAATGCTGCTGTGTACATTGGTGTGTAAGTACCTGTCTGAGCCCTCACTTTCGATTCTTTGGGGGAATATACCTAGGATTGGGAGTGATGGGCCATGTGATAACTTACCGAGGCGCCGCCAAGCTGTTTCCCACATTTTCCACAGCGTTTGCGCCATTTTACGTTGCCACCAGCAATGTATGAAGTTTTCTGGTTTCTCTGCAGCCTTGCTGACACTTGTTCTTTTCTCTTTATTTAATAACAGCCATCCTAGTGGGTGTAAAGTGGTTCTCACTGTAGTTGATTTATTTATTTAATTGCATTTTTTTGAAGATACATAGATCACAAAAAATGTTACATTAAAAAATATAAGAGGTTCCCATATACCCTCACCACCCCCCCCACTGCCGCCCCCCTCCTCCTGTATCAACCACCTCGTTCCTCAGTGTGGCACTTTCACTGCATTTGGTGACTGCATTTTGGAGCACTGCCGCACCTCATGGATTATGGTTTACATTGTAGTTCACACTCTCCCCCAGTCCATTCAGTGGGCTATGGCAGGATATATAATGTCCAGCATCTGTCCCTGCAATATCATTTAGGACAACTCCAAGTCCCAAAAATGCCCCACATCACATCTCTCATTCCCTCTCCCTGCCTTCAGCCACTACCATGGCCACTTTCTCCACATCAGTGGTACGGTTTCTTCATTACTAGTCACTATAGTTCTATAGTAGAATGCCATTAAGTCTGCATTTCTCTAATGGCTAATGGTATTGTGTATTTTTTTCATGTAATACAGTACATTTGTGTACTGTATTAGTCAGCCAAAGACATGCTGATGCAAAGTACCAGAACTCTGTTGGCATTTATAAAGGGTATTTATTTGGGGTAGAAGCTTACATGTACCAGGACATAAAGCATAAGTTACTTCCCTCACCAAAGTCTGTTGCCACATGTTGGAGAAAGTTGGCTGCGTGCAAGGGTCCAGCCTTCCTCTTCCTCCTAAGGCTCTGTGGTCCCAGCTCCTCCCGTTCTCTGCTGTAGGTTAGCACAAGGCTTGTCTCCCTTCCTGGGGCTCATTTCTTTTTGGGTTTTCTCAGCTGTTCAGGGCTCTGGTCTCTTCAGCTGCAAACTATCAGGTGAAAGGCTCTGCTCTCTCCCTGGAGCTCCAGCGTCCAAAACGAAACTCTCCACGTTCCCCATGTATTTACTTCCATGTGAATGTCTGTTTTATCCCCAAGGGGGCTGGGACTCATTCTAAATTACATGCTTGGATCAGAGCCCTAATCTTAACATAATTTAATCAGACAGCTCAGCTGAATCTAATACAATCAAAGGGTTATCATGCCAGAGGAACCGACCAGCTTACAAATGTAATCTTGGAATTCATAAATAATATCAAACTGCTACACATATCTTCTTTGGAGAAATGGCTCTTCAAGTCCTTGACCTATTTTTAAAAATGGGTTGTCTTTTTGTTGATGAGTTGTAGGAGATCTTTATATATTCTGGATATTAGACTTGTCAGATGTATGATTTGCAAGCATCTTCTCCCGTTCTATGGGTTTTTTTACTCTTTTTTATTTTATTTTATTTATTTAATCCCCCCCCACCCCGGTTGTCTGTTCTCTGTGTCTATTTGCTGCGTCTTGTTTCTTTGTCCGCTTCTGTTGTTGTCAGTGGCATGGGAAGTGTGGGCGGCGCCATTCCTGGGCAGGCTTCACTTTCTTTCACGCTGGGTGGCTCTCCTTACGGGGCGCACTCCTTGCGCGTGGGGCTCCCCTACGCGGGGGACACCCCTGCGTGGCACGGCACTCCTTGCGCACATCAGCACTGCGCATGGCCAGCTCCACACGGGTCAAGGAGGCCCGGGGTTTGAACCGCGGACCTCCCATGTGGTAGACGGATGCCCTAACCACTGGGCCAAGTCCATTTCCCTATCTTTATACTCTTAATAGAGTCTTTGGCTATGCCAGAATTTTCAATTTTGATGAAGTCCATGAAGATTTTGTCTTTTGTCGTTCCTTCTTTTGCTGTAAAGTCTGATAGAAGGTCCTGAAGACTTCCCCCTGTTTTCTTCTAAGAGCTTTATGGCGCTAGCTCTTCTATTTAGGTCGTTGATCCACTTTGATTTTTATACCTGTGGGTGGGCGGGGTCCCCCTACATTCTTTGCACGTGGAATCCGCTTTTCCCGTCACCACTGGCTGAAGGTGCTGTTCTTTCCCCGTTAAGGGGCCTGACCCCCCATTGAGGGGGCTGGCCCTGGTGCTGAAAATCCTCTGGCTGTGGCCGTGTGAGTCCTCTGCCTCCCTGACTCTGTTGGTCGAGGCTTTGATCTTCTCCCCTCCGCTCGCTCTTCTCGCCCTCCAGAAAGAAGTGCAGATCAAATTCCACGTGCTGCTCACCTCCTACGAGCTCATCACCATCGACCAGGCCATCCTGGGCTCCATCGAGTGGGCCTGCCTCGTGGTGGACGAGGCCCACCGGCTCAAGAACAACCAGTCCAAGGTAGGTGGCGCTGGCCCCGGGGGCCGCCTGGGCGTCCCGGCCACCCAGTGCCCCCTGACGGCTCCCGCTTTCCTCTGCTAAGTTCTTCAGGGTCTTGAACAGCTACAAGATTGATTACAAGCTGCTGCTGACGGGGACGCCCCTGCAGAACAACCTGGAGGAGCTCTTCCATCTGCTCAACTTCCTGACGCCAGAGAGGTTCAAGTGAGTCTCCGGGCGGGTGGCGAGTGGGCGTGGCGGGGCCAAGGTCAGTGTCAGAGCCTGGCTCGGTGACCTGCTCACGGAGCCTCGGCCTCCTCGTCCGCCAGGTGGGCGCCTCCCATGACCCGGAAGGGGCTCGGTCAGCGTCGGCTGCCTCGCTACTGCGTTTTCCTTGGGTTCCGGGCTCTGCCCTGGGCGCCCCTCGCTGCCGCCCTGCCTCTGGCTTGGCCACAGCTGTGATTCTTGTTGCTTTCCCTCCACAAAGGCCTGATGGAGGCGATTGGAGAGCGAGGCCAGGGGCTGGAGGTGGAGATGGGGTCCAGGGGAGAGCCCCAGCCAGTGCAAGTCCTGGGGTCTCCTTGCCGTCTCGCTGTAGGCCTGGGGGGAGAGCTCCAGCCCCCTTGTCTTCACCGACACCCCATTTTGCTGCTCAGGATGGGAGTCCGGGTTGAAGGGTACTGGTGTGGATGGGAGGTGGGCTTCGGCACGGCTGTGCTGTTTGACCTCGGGCAACTTGTCGGCCTTGGTTGCTTTCTCCGTAAAACGGGCACCAGTCCCAGGGAGCTCACGTCCGAGGAGGCACGCGCGGCTGTGCGAGAGCTGTGATGCGGGGGGCTGCGGTCTAGACGGGGCCTTCCGGGCTGCTGCCTCCCCACTCATCCCAGCTCCTCCTGCAGCAACCTGGAGGGCTTCCTGGAAGAATTTGCCGACATCTCCAAGGAAGACCAGATCAAGAAGCTGCACGACCTGCTGGGGCCGCACATGCTGAGGCGGCTCAAGGCGGACGTGTTCAAGAACATGCCGGCCAAGACGGAGCTGATCGTGCGCGTGGAGCTCAGCCAGATGCAGAAGTGAGTGCGGGGCGCCGGCGGCCCCTCTCCCCGCGGCCTCATCTCCATCGTCCCGGCCCAGGGCGGCAGGGAGGGTCCCTCCGGCCCGGCCGGGGCCTCCGCTCACCTTTTACACCCCTCCTTCTCGGGGCCCCTTGGAATTCCGTGAGCAGAGCCTGGGCTGCCTGCGTCCAGCAGTTTCTCTGGTAACTTGCTGGTCACTCTGGGCCACTGCTTGATCTCTCTGAGAAGCAGGTGCAGGCGCCCAGCCCTCGGCCCCCCTGGGGAGCAGAGTGGGGTGGGTGCCCGCTGGGGGCGGGGCTCTTGGAGGCTGCTGGGCCAGGGCGCCTCCAGCCCTCGGTGCTCTCGCGCAGGAAGTACTACAAGTTCATCCTCACGCGGAATTTCGAGGCGCTGAACTCCAAGGGGGGCGGCAACCAGGTGTCGCTGCTCAACATCATGATGGACCTGAAGAAGTGCTGCAACCACCCCTACCTCTTCCCCGTGGCTGCCGTGGTAGGTTCCGCCCGGCTGCCGGATGTGGGGGATGTGGGCTGGCGCCTGTGGCCACTGTGGCAGTGCTTTATGGCTGCTGTGGCCGATGTCCACGGTCACTGGTAGGTGCTTGTGGCCGCCGTGGTAGGTGGTTGTGGCCGATGGGGAACGTTCCCTGTGGCTGCCGTGGTGGGCTGGGAGTGGCTGCTGGGGAGTGGGGTGGGTGGGATGGGTGGGGGAGGCCACTGTGGTGGGTGCTCTGTGGCTGCCGTGGTAGGTTCCACAAGGGTGGTGGGATGGTGGTGGAGGTGCCCTGTGGCCATCGTGGTAGGTTCTATGGCTGCTGTAGGTGCCCACCGTTGCTGTGGTAGGTTCCCTGTGGCCACTCCAGTAGGTGCCCATGGCCACTCTAGTAGGAGCCCGTGGCCACTCTGGTAGGTTCCCTGTGACCACTCTGGTGGGCCCGTGGCCACTCTCTAGTGCCCGTGGCCTTTGTGTTGAGTGCCCGTGGATCAGACGCTCAGCCCCTAGTCCACCCCTGAGAATGAGGACCTGGAGAACATTTAGGGTGCCCCCAATGCCAGAACTTTCTGAAACCTTGCCCCTGTCCCCTGCTCAGGCAGGCCCTCTCCTTCCTGTGAACTATCAAGTCAGGGGCTCACCAGGTCCCCCCACATCCCCTCAGCTTCAGTGTCATGGGATTCCAGGGCGGGGCCCCGGGGCTGACCTGGCTGCACTCAGCACCGAGGGCGTCAGCACGGCCTGGGCGGGGGCTCTGGAATCGGGGCGCGCCGCGGGCGAGATGCCAGATGCCGGGGCTTACGTCCGGTCCAGCCCTTCACAGCTCTCATCTCGGGGGAGTTACTTACCCTCACCGACCCTCGGTGTCTCCTCCGTGAAATGGGGACAGTGACCCTTCCTGGAAGGGTCGTGATGAGGTCAGACATGACGGCCCCCACGAAGCGCTCCCCACCGAGTGCCCAGCACGTTGCATCCTCAGTAAATGCCTGCCACTGCCACCGCTGCGACTCGGGTTCTCATTTAAACCTTGACCCATTGGCACCCGCCCTGCGGAGGCGGCTGTGGGCAACCTGACCCGGGGTCCCACCAGATCTCTTCAGTGCTCTCTGGCGTGGCGTGGGGTCTTGCCGGGACTGCCCTCCGGCTGACTTCTGCCCAGCTGGGAGTCGGGCCGCTGTTCTCTGGGGCCACCCTAGAGCGGCCGGCAGTGGCCGCGCTCCTGCGGGAAGGTCAGCTCAGCTCAGACTCTGCCGTCAGCCGTTTGCTCCTGACGCCTCACGTCCCGGAGGGCAGAGCTGCCCTGGGTTTGGGCTGTGTTCTCGGCAAGGACGTGCCCCAGCCTGGCAGCGAGGAGAGGGATGCACCCCAGGCTCGGCCTTCTGCTGTGTCTGCAGGAGGCCCCTGTCTTGCCCAACGGCTCCTACGACGGCGGCTCCCTGGTCAAGTCGTCAGGGAAGCTCATGCTGCTGCAGAAGATGCTCAAGAAACTGCGGGATGAAGGGCACCGCGTGCTCATCTTCTCCCAGGTGAGCCGCCCCAGGAGGCTGGCTGCCCTGCCCGCCTCCCCCTTAGTCCCCACGCCCCTTTACCTCTCCGGCTTGGCTTCTCACCTTGGTGGGTGTATTAGTCAGCCAAAGTGGTGCTGATGCAAAATACCAGAAATTGGTTGCTTTTATAAAGGGCATTTATGTGGGGTAGGAGCTTACAGATACCAGGCCATAAAGCATAAGTTACTTCCCGCACCAAAGTCTATTTCCACATGTTGGTGCAAGATGGCTGCTGACATCTGCGAGGCTTCAGGCTTCTCTCTGGGTTCAGGGTTCCTCCTTTCCAGGGTCTTCTGTATCCTCTGCTTACTTCCTGGGGCTCCAGCTTAAGGCTTTGGTATCAAACTCCAACATCAAAACCCCCCAACTCTGTCCTTTGCCATGTCTTTTATCTGAGTCCCCACCCACCAAGGGGGTGCCCTGGTGACGTGGCCCAATCAAAGCCCTAATCATAACTCAATCACGCCCAGGTATAGATCAGATTACAAACATAATCCAATATCTATTTTTGGAATTCATAACCCTATCAAACTGCTACATCGGGGCTCTGGGGTGGGTCTGGGAGGAGTCCCAAGGTAAGGGCAGTTCTATCACGGAAGGGATGGTGATGACACAGCGTCCCACCCCTGTGGGGCGCAGGGTGAAGATGCTCCCTTTGGGCTGGGACTGAGCCAGGCCCAGTGTGGGAAGCCAGAGCCCGGGATGTGGCTCCCTCGTGTGAAAGGCTGTTGCTGCCGGCAGCCCTGGATTGCACCCTGGGACTGCAGCTGGTCAGGGCGTGTGGGCAGCCGACCAAGTCTGTGAGCAGGAGCTGACCCAGCACGGGGCTGGCTTGGAGACTGGAGCTACAGTCCCCCAAGACCTCTGCCAACATGAGACCCCATTCTGGACCGAGCCTCAAGGGAGCGAGTAGGGGGAACTGTACAAGTGCTGGACATGTGCACAGAGGGAAAGTGACAGACACACAGACGATCCAAAGGAGCCTATTTACCAAAACTCCAGAACTCGTGAGGAAATCAAATGTTAAGACTCCCACACAACATTGATTAGGATCCAAATGAAGAGAAAATAATAGAACAGCCTGACAAAGACTCGAAGTCAAGATGATTAAGGTCCTCAAAAGTAATGGAGCAAGACCCTTAAGTAAAAAAGAAATTAAGCAAAGTCAGGAGTTAATGAAATGGGGGAAGTTGGATAAGATACAGATCTTTTAGGACTTTAGTCATTGAAAGACAACATTTCAACAGCCTGGAAAAACTCTCAGTACTAGAGAACACTGAAAAATTGAAAGCTGTTGCCCACGGCTTCTCCAGAAGGCAGCATAGCGAGACAAAGATAAAAATGTGAAAGAGTGGAGAGGACACCTCGAGACCCCCAACCATCATCTAATGGGGTTTACAGAGGAAGAAAGAGAGGAAATGATAAAGAAGCAGGATCTGGTGAGTTTTCCAGGCTTGAAGACATGGGGTCTCAGATCTGAAGCACACTCAGGGAGGCCAAGGAAGATAAATAAAACTCCATGCCCTAAACACATCGTAGTGAAGTGGCGGCTCTTCAGACCTCGTACCTACAAAAGAACGACGAACAGACTGTCCTCAGACTTCTCAGCAGCAACAAGCAGTGGCAGGAGACAATGGCAAAACCTTCGCTATGCCAAGGAAATGGTCAACACCTGATGATTTTATACCCAGGCCAACTATCCCTCAAGAGTGAAGCGACATGAACAGGGGTTTTACGGGGGCTCAGAGCAGACTCCCCCTCTCTTTTTCTGCTGGGATTGAAATCCAGGAGGGCATCACAGAATTCCCTGGGCTGTTGGGGGGGGCATCACAAGGGAGAGAGCCCAGGCCTGGCGGAGCTCATCAGTACTTTGGAATGACCAGAGAGTGTGGAGAAGGCCCTGGGAGATGAAGCCCAGACAGCTGGGTGCCGAGGCCGACAGCTTTGAGGGCCAGGACGAGGAGCTGGGAGGGTCTTCTGGAAGGTGTTTGAGCCTGGAAGGCTCAGCACGGAGCGTGTTTTAGGGCAGTGGGACTGGTGGGGAGGACGGATTAGATTCGAGGGGATGACGCTGGCGGCTGTGCTTCTCTCCAGAGACTCCTGCGTCAGCCTGTCTGGGTCCCGGTTGTCCCCCTACTTAGTAGGCTGCTCTGTCCTCCCAACTGTGGAGTCCCTGCCCATAGCCCCATGGGGGTCCCCGCTTGTCCAGCCCCTCAGGCACCCCATCTCCCCTGCAGATGACCAAGATGCTGGATCTCCTGGAGGACTTCCTGGAGTATGAAGGCTACAAGTATGAGCGAATTGACGGGGGCATCACCGGGGGCCTCCGGCAAGAGGCGATCGACAGATTCAATGGTACCCCACCCCCGCCCAGGGGTTCTCAGCTGGGATCTCATCTCGGCTTGTTCTCCCAGGCTAGGTTCTTAGCCTACCCAACTGATGTTAATTAGATGCCCCTTAAACCAGAAGAAAGCGGACCAGTCCTTAAGTCATAGCAGCCCTGTCTAGATTCAAATGTTAAAAGGAATCCATTCCATGGAACCTTCTAGAGGGCTGTTGGGTTTCAAGGGCCCAGCGGTTAACACTTGTTCTGAACTGAGAGAGAAGGTGAAAGGCACATGGGAGTGCAAGATGTCACCTTCGTTACAAAAGGAGGCTGATCCTGCGGGTCTAGCTGGCACCTATTGCAAGCAGAGCTGGGTGCGCAGCCTGCTGCTGTAACACAGGGAGGAGGGGCAGGGCCGAGCACGTGCTCCCTGTGGCCGCCCGCTTCCATGGGGAAGGAGAGAGGAGAGCCAGGCCACATACACCCAGTGTTTCCTTCTGCCCAGTGCCCCTTGCCTGGGAGGGCGGGGGAGGGTGGAGAGCTCAGGACTGTTAGGTATGGCGCTCCCTCTTCAGTGAAGGAAACATCCAGAATGGGGAAACAGGCCACCAAATAGGGTGCCTCTTTAGCGGCAGGTTTGTAGCCAACAGTGACGACTTCTGCTACCCTGGGGCTCGCGGCTGTTTCCGGTTCCCACCCTCCCAGAGGGCAGGGACCACATGGCGCAAACACCCAGGGCGGCGAGTCCTGTTGCCCACGGAAGCCGGAGAGAGGGAGGTGAAGCAGGCGCAGGGTTCTAAGATCCACCTGGGGCCGCGGCCACACCGGGAAGCGGGAGTGGCGCTGCGTTTGGTGGATTGGGGGAACCTACCTGCAGCTCCTGTGGCCAGTCCCTGCTGGTTTCACCAAGGGCCCGAGGAGCCTGAGAGACAGCCACCCCGGGGCAGTCGGGACTGACCGGCGGGGCGTTCCTGGGCCCTGGGAGCTGGCCCCCTGGGCACCCCTCGGCCAGCCTAGCGACATCAGAGGGCTGGGAGGGCCCAGCGGGGGGCTGGCCCAGGCCGGGGGCTCTGCCCATCTCTGCTGGCTGTTTGCCAGCCTGGTGCCCACCTGGCTTTGCAAGTCATTTCCTCCTTCTTCATGTTCCTCTGGGTGGGCCAGGGGGCAGGTAGGCTGCGGGGGCCCAGGGGTAGCTGCCTATCCAAGGGGGCCCTGCCGCCCCCCAGCCCCCGTGCCCTCCCGCCCGCCTGCCCCCGCCTCTCTGGCCGCCTTCACTCACCCCTGGGCGCGGCCTCTCCTCCCCAGCCCCTGGGGCCCAGCAGTTCTGCTTCCTCCTGTCCACCCGGGCGGGCGGCCTCGGCATCAACCTGGCCACGGCCGACACGGTCATCATCTACGACTCGGACTGGAACCCGCACAATGACATCCAGGTCTGCGGCCCCTACCCCCACCCCTGCCCCCCACCCCGGGTCCTCCGTGTCCTCCCTCGGCTTCGCTGCCCCGCGCAGGTGCCGTGGAGGAGTCCGGGTGGTGGGGGGAGGCTTTGCCCCCAGCCCTCCAGGCCCTGGCGGTGCAGAGGGCAGGAGACCCAGAGAGGGCAGGGAGTGTCCAAGGACACACAGCACATGTGGTGGCCCTAACTCTGGTCTGTCCCATCGCCCTCGGGGCCAGGACATGGAGGGAGGCAAGAGGGGGGAGGGGACAGGCTAGTGGGGGGAGGAAGGATGGCGCAGGGAGCAGCTGGGAGCAGGAGGAGGGTGAGGGGCCAGGGAACTGTGGTCACAGAGGGGCGCCCCCAGGTGGGCCCTGGCCACCCCACTTGGGGCATGATCACACACATGCGTCACCTACACGTGTGCTCTTAGGGGCACACCCATAAACTCATGTTTCTTGCATGCCCATGTCTGCACATGTACACACTCAGTGCAGTCACACCACGGGTGTTTCTTCCACTTGGGGCAGGGCCCTGGGTGCTACTTGGCCACGTGGAGCCTCAGGTGTGCCCCCACGTGCACTCAGCCTCACTGGGCAGCCTCGGGGGCCTGGCATGCCTTAGGCGCCTCCACCTCCGGTCCCACAGGCCCACGAGTGGCTCCCAGGGAGGTGACCCCAGCACATGCACTCTCCCCAAGTCACTCCTACGTGCCGCCTTTCCACCCAGCCCCGCCTGGCTCACCGATGCCCGTGTGGTTTCATGGCCACGCCGGCACACGCCCCACCCCCGCCCGTGGACACGCCCAGGGGCCCCGCGACGCCCGCATGTGGGCGCTGAGGGGTCGGCTCCCCCGCAGGCCTTCAGCCGCGCGCACCGCATCGGGCAGAACAAGAAGGTGATGATCTACCGCTTCGTGACGCGGGCCTCGGTGGAGGAGCGCATCACGCAGGTGGCCAAGCGCAAGATGATGCTCACGCACCTGGTGGTGCGGCCCGGCCTCGGCTCCAAGTCGGGCTCCATGACCAAGCAGGAGCTGGACGACATCCTCAAGTTTGGCACGGAGGAGCTCTTCAAGGACGACGTGGAGGGTGCGGCGCGGGGGTCCCGCACGGGCCGCCTCCTCTGCTCCCCTTCCGGGGCAGGGCCGGGGCGTCCCCTCCGAGGCTCCTGACCAGTGCCCCTGCCCCTCTGTCCTGCAGGCATGATGTCGCAGGGCCAGCGGCCGGCCACACCCATCCCTGAAGTCCAGTCCTCCAAAGGGGGAGCCCCGGCCGCCAGTGCGAAAAAAAAACACGGCAGCACCCCTCCAGGTAGGGGCCCGCTTGAGCCGGCCCCCGGCGGCCCCTCGCTTGGCCGCCCGTGCCCGCGGGGGTGGGGTGGCCGGTGCTGGCTGCGCCCCCTCTCCTGGCCTGCACCCCCATTCTGCGCCGTCTGTCCCCAGGGGACAACAAGGACGTGGAGGACAGCAGCGTCATCCACTACGACGACGCGGCCATCTCCAAGCTGCTGGACCGGAACCAGGACGCCACGGACGACACGGAGCTGCAGAACATGAACGAGTACCTGAGCTCCTTCAAGGTGGCGCAGTACGTGGTGCGCGAGGAGGACGGCGTGGTAAGGCCTGCCCCGCCCGCCGCCCCGCCCTGTCGGGACCGCTGACCTCCGCCGGGCCATCCCAGGCGGGGCCCCGGGCCAGCGCTCAGGCAGACCCGCGACAGGGCACGGCCACTGCCCTCTGCGGACGCCCTCCTGGCCCCCGCCCTGCCTCCAGGCCCGCTTCCCCACAGGCCTGCCCGAGGGGTGCAGGCGGGCCCTGCCCACAGTCTAGAGCCCCCCCCTCAGGTCTGGGCCAGGCCCCCCCAGCGTCTGCCTGGGCTGACTGGCTGCTCCCTGTTCAGAACCCACCTGTCCCCCATTCTCTTCTCCCTTCTCCACCCCAAGCCCCGGCTGTCTCCCAAGAGTGAGCCCCTGGGTGTCTCTGGGGGGCCCCTGCTCCCCTCCCCTCCCCCTTCCCCGTGCAGACCCCTGTGTGCTCCTTCTCCCATGTGCCGCTTTTCCCTCTGAAACTGGGGGCCTCCTGAGGGTGGGGGCTGGGGTTTGTTCTACTCTCTGGGAAGGACTTGGCAGTGAGTGAATGAATGAATGAGTGAGGGAGGGAGTGCCTCAAGAAGCAGGTCCAACATAAAATAGAAACAAAGACAAAAAAATTAAAAATAAAGAGATAAGGAGAGGAAGACCCCTGGGAGTCAGTGACCCAGGAAGGCTTCCCGGAGGGGGCAGGCCTGCCAGTTCATCCCCAGCCAGACAGCGCCAGCCCGGGGAGACCCCCAGAGGACAGGAGCCCCCTGGCCGCCCCTGAGCACCCTGCAGCACACCACCCGCCTCCGCGCCCCCCACCCGGCTGAGCCCGCTGCCCCGTCCCCAGGAGGAGGTGGAGCGCGAGATCATCAAGCAGGAGGAGAACGTGGACCCCGACTACTGGGAGAAGCTGCTGCGGCACCACTACGAGCAGCAGCAGGAGGACCTGGCGCGCAACCTGGGCAAGGGCAAGCGCATCCGCAAGCAGGTCAACTACAACGACGCCTCCCAGGAGGACCAGGGTGCGTGCGGCGCAGCCCCGGGCGGGGCTGGGGGCGGGGCCGGGCCGTCCAGCTACTCAGGGGGCGGGGCTGTGGCTTCCAGGCTGCTCAGGAGGGTGGGGCTGGGGCGGGGCTGGGGCCGCCTGGCTGCTGGAGGGGTGGGGCTGGGGCAGGGGTGGGGCTGGGGCGGGGATAGGGGCGGGGCTGGGGCCGCCTGGAGGCTGGAGGGGTGGGGCTGGGGCAGGGGTGGGGCTGGGGGCGGGGCTGGGGCCGCCTGGCTGCTGGAGGGGTGGGGCTGGGGCAGGGGTGGGGCTGGGGCAGGGGTGGGGCTGGGGCGGGGATGGGGGCGGGGCTGGGGCCGCCTGGAGGCTGGAGGGGTGGGGCTGGGGCAGGGGTGGGGCTGGGGGCGGGGCTGGGGCCGCCTGGCTGCTGGAGGCGTGGGGCTGGGGTAGGGGTGGGGCTGGGGGCAGGGCTGGGGCAGGGCTGGAGCCGCCTGGCTGCTGGAGGGGTGGGGCTGGGGCAGGGGTGCGGCTGGGCCTGGGGCTGGGGGCGGGGCTGGGGCTGCCTGCCTGCTGGAGGGGTGGGGCTGGGGCAGGGGTGCGGCTGGGCCTGGGGCTGGGGGCGGGGCTGGGGCTGCCTGCCTGCTGGAGGGGTGGGGCTGGGGGCGGGGCTGGGGCCGCCTGGCTGCTGCGGGGTGCGGAGTCGGTGTGGGCAGACTGTTCTTGTTCTCAGCGGCTGGGGCGGCTCACTCTGTGCCCCCTGCTCGGTCCCCGCAGAGTGGCAGGACGAGCTCTCAGACAACCAGTCGGAATATTCCATTGGCTCTGAGGATGAGGACGAGGACTTTGAGGAGAGGCCGGAAGGGCAGAGTGAGCCTGGGGGCGCCGGGGACGTTGGGCTGGCGGCACTGAGTCCCTCTGTCCGGAGAGCGGATGGCTGTGGGGTGGGGCGGCCTGGGACTGGGGGACTGGGGCAGCTCGGAGGGTGCTGCGGGAGGATTCCCTGAGGGCTATTGGGCGTGCTGGTGGTTGGGGCGGGGGCCAGGCACCACGGTCCCCTCCTGAGGGGTGCGGTGGGCTGTCCCCAGGTGGACGGCGACAGTCCAGGAGGCAGCTCAAGAGCGACAGGGACAAGCCTCTGCCCCCTCTTCTCGCTCGAGTCGGTGGCAACATCGAGGTGGGGGCCGCCTGCCCCCCAGAATCTCCCAGCTCCCCTCTTCCCCCCTGTTATCTCGCTCCCCTTCCATCCCCTGGGCTGTTGGAAGGGGACGGAGGCAGGGGGCGGGGGGCTGGCCCAGGGGACCTTCCAGTCAGTGGTGGGCAAGGGCCAGACCTGGGTCTCCGTCCCTCCGGGCCCCCCCAGGTGGAGGCCTTCTCCCCGCCCCCTCCCGTGCCTTTCTTCCCCCATGCCTTGGTCCCCTCCGGGCCCTCTACCTGGGCTCACCTTGCCTGCAGGTGCTCGGCTTCAACGCCCGGCAGCGGAAAGCTTTCCTGAACGCCATCATGCGCTGGGGCATGCCCCCCCAGGACGCCTTCAACTCCCATTGGCTGGTGCGGGATCTGCGCGGGAAGAGCGAAAAGGAGTTTAGGTGAGGGCGCTGGGTGGCCCTAGGCTGCTCCCCTCCAGGGGACACCTGGGGAATTCATGACCCCTGACCTTGGGTGGCCAAGGCCCAGGTGTGGGCCAGAAGGCACTGGCCTCTGCAAGCACCAGCTGGCATTGGCAGCAGCGAGAGGGCCATGCTAGAAGGTTCCCCTGCCTGGGTGTCCCCTCTACCCTTCCCTGGTTGGGAGGTGGGTGACATGTGATGAGTCCAGACCAGGAGGCACCTGGGGTCCTGCCAGCCGCTCCGTTCCCTGAGCCTGGTCCCCGTTCCCCAGAGCCTACGTTTCCCTCTTCATGCGGCACCTGTGTGAGCCGGGAGCAGACGGCGCCGAGACCTTCGCGGACGGCGTGCCCCGGGAGGGCCTCTCGCGGCAGCACGTGCTCACCCGCATCGGGGTCATGTCTCTAGTTAGGAAGAAGGTGGGTGAGTAAGCCTGGACAGGCCCTTCTGCCTGCTGCCCTGGGGCCCTGGCTCGGCCCCCAGGGGGTCAGGGCTCCGAGGGCGAGCGCCTGGCTCAGGTCACGCAGATGCCCGGGGTCCAAGCCAGGACTGACCCCAGGTCAGAGGGGCCAATCCAGAAATCTTCTCTGGGTGGGGGCCGGAGGCCAGGTACCAAGTCACAGGGCAGAGGACAGCACAGGGTGGCCGGGGTGGGATGGGGCCTGCCCGGGAGTTTGCAGTGTGTCCAGCTTGGCCGACAACGGCCCAGTGGGGCCTCCTCCCCAAGCCCGTGATGCCCCAGTCCCGGAGCCCTTAGGGCTGAGCTGCGACCGGCTCCCTCCCTCCTCCGCCCCTCACCCCAGGTTCAGGAGTTCGAACACGTTAACGGAAAGTACAGCACCCCAGACCTGATCCCCGAGGGGCCTGAAGGCAAGAAGCCAGGAGAGCTCATCTCCTCCGACCCCAACACGCCGGTGCCTGCCAGCCCTGCCCACCTCCCGCCCGCCCCGCTGGGCCTGCCAGGTCTGTGGGTTGGAGAGCGGGGGGTGGGAGGTGGCTGGGCCATGGGAGGGCACAAGGCCACAGAAGACCCCATAAACGACAGTCTCCCTTCCTCCCGCCAGCTCCTGCCTGCAGAAGGGTTGCTCTCTCGAGGGTCTTTTTTTGACAACTTTGAGATATTATTCATGGGCTATGAAATTTACTCCTTTAAAATGTATTATCAAGTGGTTTCTAATATATTCACAAGGTTGTACAACTATTACCATTATCTAATTCCAGAACATTTCTGTTACCCCAAAAACAAGCCCATGGGCAGTCACTCCCCATTTCCCATCTCCCCATCTCTGGTAACCTCTGGTTTGCTTTCTGTCTTTATGGGTTTACCTTTTCTGTATATTTCATATAAATGGAATCGTGCAACATATGGCCTTTTCTGTCTGGTTTCCTTCTCTTAGCAATTGTTTTCAAGGTTCATCCATGCCGTAGCACGAATCATTCATTCCTTTTTATGGCCAAATAGTATCCATTGTGTGGATGTTTTATTTATCCATTTATCAGTTGAGGGACATTTGGGTTGTTTCCTCTTTTTGGCCGTTATGAATCATGCTCTTATGAACATTCATGTAAAGGTTTGTATAGACTTGTAGCTCCATTTCTTTTGGGCGTATACCTAAGAGTGGAATTGCTGGATCATATAATTCTATGTTTAGTGTTTTGAGGAACTGCTGATGATTTTTCCAAAGCAGCTGCACCATTTGACATTCCCACCAGCAGTGTACTAGGGCTCCAATTTCTCTACATCCTCGCCAACACTTGGCATATATATATATTTCTAAATAGCCATCCTCGGGTGAAGTGGTATCTCATTGTGATTTTGATTTTCATTTCCCTAATGGCTAAAGATCTTCTTTGGAAAAATGTCTGTTCAAGTCCTTTGCCCATTTGTTAAATGGGTTATTTGTATCTGTGTGTCTTTTTGGTGATCCAAGTATTTATGTGAGCAATGTGTCATCTTGCCTTGACTGGGCCTCCCAGGCCTGGGTGAGATTTACCGGTCCCCAGGTGACAAGCGAGTTGTGAGAGGCCCTGTGCTCCCGAGGATGTCCTGCTTCTCTGCATAGTGTGCTCTTTGGAGGTGGACACAGCTGGCTCTGCCCTTAGCCACCTGTGTGACCTTGGGCAGGCCATACAACCCTCAGAGCCTCTGTTTTCTCATCGTGATGTGCAGATGCAATAGCGCGGTCCTCGTAGGACTGCTGGGAAGCACTCGTGAGTTATCGGCACTACAGTGTGTCAAAAGCTGGTTCAGCATGGAGGAGTCCCAGGGCCTGCCCAGAGGCACGGGCCGGTTAGCTGGCCTGACAGCCAGGATCACACCGAGGCCTCTGGGCCCCCAGGCTGGGCCTCTGCCCTCCTCACCTCCTTGTTTCCAGGTGGGCAACTAGCACTGGGTGCAGCCCCACCTGTCAGCCCCTTGCTTTGGCCTCATAAAGATCCCCAAGCCCTGTGCCTGGCCCTGTGTCTTAGTTTTCAAGGGCTACTGGAACAAATTACTGTAAACTGGGTGGCTTAAAACAACATAAATTCATCTTCTCTCAATTTTGGAAGAGAGAAGGCCAAAACCAAGTTGTCAGCAGGACTATCCTCCCTCTGAAAACTTGGGGCAGATCCATCCCCGCCTTTTCTAGCATCTGGTGTTTGCCAGTTGACTTTGATGTTCTTTGTAGATGTATCTCTCCAGTTTCTACCACTGTCCCCACATGGCCTTCTTTCTCGCCTCCATCTTCACCTGGCACTCTCTTCTCTGTCTCTTTTCTTCGTCTTATAAGGACATCATATTGGATCATATGGCTTGGGAACCCACACTACTTTTCACTGTGGCCTCTTCTTAACCAAGTCCCTCTGCAATGACCCTGTTTCCAATTACGGCCATATTGTGTGGTCCTGGGGGGCGGGGCTAAGGCTCTCACTATGTATTATTTAGGGACAGAATTCAACCTAACATCCAGCTCTCTGGCTCCCCTCGAGACCCTGCCCATCATCTCTCCTGAAGGTGCCTGCCCAGATGGAGCCCCCTGAAGACTGAGCTCTTCTCCTCTCTTCTCTCCATCCTCTGCCCTTCCCCCTGACCCCATCTCACCTCTTTCTCTTGCTCTTTCAGACAAAATGGAAGCCCAGTTGGGCTACGTGGATGAGAAGGAGCTGGGGATGCAGAAGCCAAAGAAGCCCCTGGAAATCCAGGTATCGAGGATGCTGGTGTCTGGGACCTCGGTGGGTGTGGGGTGGGGTTGAGTCTCGGGACCTCTTTGGCTTTACCCAACCAGCCAGAATCCAGGTCTCTGGCTCCCATTTGGGGCCTCTGAGTCTTGGGGAGCAGGGAGTGAACGAAGGGAACCAGGATAATGGGGAGCCCCCTTCCTAGGTTCCCAGCCCAGAGCATGCTCCCTTTTGAGACCTCAGACCCTGCAGCTTTTCTAGCCTGTTCTCTGTAGGGTCTGCCAACTGTCCTGGACAGAGTGGAGGGTGAGGACAAGCACGAGAGTTCAGACAGCAAGGAGAGAGCCCGAGAGGAGCGGCCGGAGGAGATGGAGAAGGCCCAGCCCTCCCCCGAGCAGCTGCCGAAAGGTACAAGCGTCCCATGGGCCCCTCACCCAACCTAGTCTTTGACCTCAGTAACCACAGGTCAGAGGAGGATGGACAGCTGTGCTTCACTCTGTTTTTCCCCGGCTGGCAGTGGATGGTGGGTTGCTCTGTCCTAGCTCAGCTGGCTCAGGTTAAGAGGAGGGCCAGGGTCTCAGGTGGTCTCATGTGGACTTTAGCTCTTCAAATACAGAGTTTGGGGTTTATCAGGCTATCTTTTTATTACTGACTTCTAACTCAGTTATGATGTGCTCTGAAAATACGAGCCTATAATGTTGTTTATATAGGATATCGTTGAAACCTGCTTTCTGGCTTTCATGTAGTCAGATTCTATAAATGTCCTGTGTGTGCTTGAAATGAATATCTATTCTAGGTTTGCACCTTGCATGTAAGGTTCTAAATATATGCATTAAATGTCTAGATAAAACTTTTTAATTATGTTTTTGAAAATTTTTATATCCTGACTGTTTTTGGTCTGCTTTGATTAGTCAGTTTCTGAGAGAGTTGTGTTAAAATCTCTCCCTGTGATTATGGATTAGTGTTTTTTTACTTATAATGCCAGACTTTTGCTTCATATTGTTCGAGGCTGTGTTGTTATGTACATATTGTTTTAGGTTTTAAATTTTTTTCTGGTGAAATGTGCCCTTAATTTATTAATTTATTTATCTATTTCTCCCTACCCCCTTGTTGTTTTTCATTTGCTGTGTCTGTTCATCTTCCTTGTTTCTTTAGGAGGCACCAGGAGCCGAACCAGGGACCTCTGATGTGGGAGGGAGGTGCCTAATTGCTTGAGCCACTTCCACTCCCTGCTTTGTTGTGTCATTATGTTTTTTCTTCCCCGCATCTCTTGTTGTATCATCCTGTTGTGTCAGCTTGCTGCACCGCCCATCGTGTCAGCTCTCTGTCTTCTTTTGGAGGCACTGAGAAGCTCTGCTCCTGCTTTGTTGTGTCTCTCATTATGTTTTTTCTTCTTGTGTCTCTCATTGTGTCAGCTTGCCATGCCTGCCCATTGCACCTGCTCTTTTTTAGGAGGCACCGGGATCCAAACCAGTGACCTCCCACATGGTAGGTGGGAGCCCAGTCACCTGAGCCACATCTGCTTTGAGCCCTTAATTTTTTTTTTTTTTGGTCACCTTTTTTTTTTTTTTAAAGATTTATTTTTATTTATTTAATTCCCCTCCCCTCCCCCGGTTGTCTGTTTTCTGTGTCTTTTTGCTGCGTCTTGTTTCTTTGTCCGCTTCTGTTGTCGTCAGCGGCACGGGAAGTGTGGGCGGCGCCATTCCTCGGCAGGCTGCTCCCTTCTTCGCGCTGGGCGGCTCTCCTTATGGGTGCACTCCTTGCGCGTGGGGCTCCCCTACGCGGGGGACACCCCTGTGTTGAGCCCTTAATTTTTATTTAGTGATCCTCTTATACCTCTTAATACTTTTGCTTTAAAGTATTTTTGGCTGATTTAGATTGAACTTTCTTTTGTTTGGTATATGATCAGTATACTCTTTTCTATCCCTTTTTTATTTTAAAAATATGGAATGTTATTGAGCTATAATTCATATACCATTCAAATTCATTGGTGTCTAATATATTCACAACAGAGTTATGAAACCATCACTACAATAATTTTAGAACATTTTTACCACCCCTCAAAGAAATCCCTTATCTATTAACTGTCACTCTCATTTCCTCTATCCACTAATTTACTTTATGTCTCTATATATTTGCCTATTCTGGGCATTTCATACAAATTGAATCATACAGTATGTGGTCTTTTGTGATTGACTTCTTTAACTTAGCATAATGTTTTCAAGATTCTTCTATGTTATAGCATGTATCAGAACTTCATTTCTTTTTATTGGTACTACTCTCCCCTTCTTTAGTTTTAGTTTGTGAAGTTATATCTTAGGTGTATTTCTTATAAAGTGTTTATCAAGACAGACTATCTTTTAGCTGGCAATTTTAATCTATTTACATTTATTGTAATAATCGGATATTTGGATGAATTTCTACTATCTTATTTTGTGCTTTATATTACCTTTGCTTTTCTTACCATAAACATGGCTAGTTCCAGTCGAAGGGCCTGCCTGCTCTGGTACCACAAAGGAGAAACATGTCTCTCAGTGTGAAGGTGATTTATTGCGAGTGTACAAGCAAGGAACTGGGGGAAAAGTCCCAAAACCATTTCAAAGTGAGAATGGGAGTTAGGGTTTTTATAGGCAAAGAGAAGAAAAACAAGTGATGCCAGGGGTCTTGTGAGCAGGGTATGTGCAATTTGTCAGTTCTGCATTGTCTCAAGCACATCACACCTTTCCTTGATTTCAGTGGCTGAGTAACCACAGTTTGACAAGTCTCATGGCTCCTTTCTCAGCCATCTACCCAAGGATGTCAAGCATTTGTTTGTTTGTTTATTTATTTATTTATGGTAGGCAAGGGAGTAAAGAGTTTATTAAGAAACAAGGAAACTAGAAATAAGATAAAGTACACAACCCACAACATGGGTTGGGGGCGTGCTACAGGGTAGGATGCACATGTGGGGCCTCAGGTTAGGCCTTTTTAAAAGACCTTTCCTCCTCCCCCTTCAGACACCATTCTGTCTGGTTCTGCTTTGAGACATTATCTTATTCCTGTAAGGAAAACTGAGAAGGTCTGATTAGTATCCTTCAGGGAATGAAGTGCAAAGAATAAACTTCTAAAATTAGATCAGTAGAAAACCAGCTCAATTAGTTTTAGAATTTTCAGAGTTGCTTAAATGAAGAAATTTTTAGTAAGAACATTTTCCAGCTATCACTTTTACTTTTGCTTTCTCTTTCTGCTTTCCACCACCTCTTGGATTGATCATTAATTTACCTCTCCCTATGTTTCATCAATTCTTCTGGAAACAACAGTAATTCTATTCTGTAGGTGACTACTCTTAGTTTTTTAACATCTCTTCCATATAAGGACTGTAGACAGCTTTAGCTCTAATTTATTTCCCTTTCATCTTCCATGTTGCCATTGCTCAGTATTTCAGTATCAGCTTGTTTTTACTTCCCCAAATTTGTTATTATGCTTATTTTTAAAATTCAGGCTTTACTTAAATCTTCCCACATTCTTACTAGTTTTGTGTTTTGTTTGTTTGTTTATCCTTGCTTAATTCAATTTCTTTTTTCCTGAAGTACATCCTTCAGAGGTGATTTCAGGAACTTTCTGTGAATGGTAAGTTCTCACAGTGCTTATGTGAAATTACCTTTATTTTCCCATCACTCCTGAGTAACAGTTAACAAAATTCTATGTGGGACAGAGATTTCCCCTTAGCACTTTCAATGCGATATTCTTTGTTTTCTTCCTGGTTTTCAGTATGCAGCAATTAGGCTGTCGATCTAATTGCTGCCCCTTCGTAGGAAGTCTACCTTTTCTGTCTCTTCTAATATCAAGAGTTGGCTATAAAGATTGCTGTCTTCTGTGATGTGCAGTTTCACTACAATGAAGTTTTTATTTATCTTGCTTGTTCTTAAAGCTGAGTATTTGTCATTCATTGACAGTGGGAAGAGTCTCAGTCGTTACCTCCTTGAATATTGTCATTTTGTTTCTTTTTGCCTTCTGGAATTCCTGTTCCACATCAATTCATTCATTCACCCTACTTGGAAGATCCTGTGGATCCAACGCTGTCCCACACCCTGGTGACAGAAATGAACCAAAGCAGCCCCATTTATGGAGTTTGTGTTCTAGGGGGAAGACAAGCCATCGGCACTCAACAGAAATATCTCCTTCTCAACAACAGACCCCAAATGCTTTGCAGGTACACAGTTAGCAAATGAGGGGGCTGTCGTGTCTTCACACCTCTTGCTTCTTTTGCCTTTCTCATCGCTATTTCTCTGCAAGACTTGTCGACAAAGGCCCGCTCTTAGCTTGCGCTTCTGTAGGCACGGTTCTCTGCTTGGGGGATCGTGAAAGGGAAACCCCGGGTCAGCTGGCTGAGTTCCTGCCTGGAGGCTCTGCGGGGGCAAGTCTGTTCCACGTTCTTTCCTGTTGGCAGGATTCAGTTCCCTGCAGTTGGAGGACCGAGGTCCCTGTTTCCGTGCCGGCTGCCAGCTGGGGATTTGCGCTCAGCTCCTGGAAGCCACCTGCCTTCCTTGCCACGTGGCCCCCTTCCTCCATCTCCAGGTCAGCAGTGGTTCCCCAGATCCCTCTCACGCTTCGAGTCTCTGACATCCCTCTTTGTTACCAGCCGAAAAAACGCTCTGCTTTGAAAGAGTGCATGTGGTTAGGTCAGGCCCCCCAGGAGGCCCCCCTCGTTTAAGGTCAACTGTGCCCAGTGGTACATCCTAATCACAGGGGTCCCAGGCCTGGGGATTTGGCAGGGGCTGTACATGGGGGTCTTGGGGCCACCTTGAATTCTGCCAACCATACCGTTTCATGCAAAGTCTTAACGACTTTTCCTTTTCTTTCACTTTTAGAAGTTCTATTTGGCCTTTCACAATTTGGCTTTTTGTGTGCTGTTTTTTTTTATTGCTTTGTTCTGTCCCAGTGGATTCTCTCCCCACCCCCTGTAACCACTTCAGACACTTCTTTTAGAGTCTCTTTGACATTATTTTATTATCTCAAGGGCTTAAGGGGTTTATTTACCTATTGAGTCCTGCTGGTTCTTGCCAGTGGAAGGTGGAAGGTGGATAATTGTTTTCTAAGTTTGACTGGGTTCATCATCATCAGAGGGTTGTTTTATCCGTGGGAATCCATGGTACCAAGTTGTCTGGCACTCTTTCTGCTTGGGGTGGCACAGCTTGACTCCGCAGTCACACATAGCTCAAGCTGAGGCCTTGGGTTTCTTCCTCGAGACTTCCTTCCTGCCGAGGTCCCGTGCCGGAGACAGGCTCCCTGTTTTCTTTGCTGAGCTGCCAGAATGCAGTAGATCAGCAACAGGTTGGCTTTTACAGTGAGCATTTGTTTGCTTGTGAGCTTAGGGTTCTGCGGCCGTGCCTTCTCCCCCAAAATCGGCGAACCTGTTCTCCTCTGTCCCATGGCAGCACCTGCTGCTCTCTCGGTGTTTCATCACTTCAGCTTGTTGCTTCCATCTCTCTCTCTGCTCTCTCTCCGTATTCATTCCACTCATGAAGGACTCTAGTAAGAGGGTTAAGATCCTCCCTGGGCTATGCTTTACTGAACTAATCTAGTCAAAAGTCCTCCTTACAATAGGTTCACACCCACAGGAATGGATTCGCTCTGAGGACTTGATTTTTCTGGGGTCCATGGAAGCCTGGCTACCACACTCCCCTAGCTATGCCTGGGGCCGGTGCATGGAACTTTCTCTCTTTACCGAGAGCGCAGCAGCTGGAGGGTGGTGGCTTAATTCAGTTCTTGGCGTCTTTTGGGCTTGAGGCCCCGTCTCTCCTGCCTGGGTGTTGAAACCCAAACTCCTCGTCCTCAGGCCTCGTTCCGGCCTCTGACAACCTTCTGCCCAGAGCCACAGAGCTCCAGCTCAGGCTGCCCTGGCCTTTTTCAGTTTTGAGTTGTGGGGAAAAAAAAAAAAGGTATATAACATAAAATTAGGGATTTTAACCATTTTCAGGTGTATAATCCATTGACATTAACTACATCCACAAGTTATGTGACCCTCACTATTTCCAAAATTGTCATCACCCTGAACAGAACTTTTGTACCCAATAAGCAATAAATCCCCACCCCTTTTCCCCCATTCCCAGGTAACCTCTAATCTACTTCCTGTTTCCATGAATGCGCTTATTTTAGATATTGCATTTGGAATTCCATATTTATATGGAATATTTCATATTCCATGAATGAAATCGTACAATATTTGTCTTTTCTTGTCTGTCTTATTTCAGGCAACATGATGTCTTCAAGGTTCATTCATGTTGTGTGTGTCAGACCTTCATTCCTTTTCATGGCCGAATAATTTTTGGTTCTGTGTATAAACCACATTTTGTTGATCCATTCCTCTGTTGATGGACACCTGAGTTATTTCCAGCTTTTGGCAATTGAGAATAATGCTGCTATAAACATTGGCATACAAGTATCTGTTTGAGTCCCTGTTTTCAGTTTCTGGGGGTAAATACCTAAGAGTGGAATTGCTGGATCATCTGTTAATTCTATATTTAGCTTTTTGAGGAAGTGCCAAACTGTTTTCCACAGTGGCTGCACCTTTACACTCCCACATCAGTGTTCAAGAGTTCCAAGTTCTCCAGCTCCTCGCCAACACTTGGTATTTATTTAATTTTATTACAGCTATCCTAGCGGGTGTGAAGCAATGTGTTGTTGCAGTTTTCCTAATAGTTAATGATGTTGAGCCTCTTTTCAGATATATACCATCTATTTGTGTATCATCTTTGAGGATATGTTAAAGCCTTTGCCCATTTAAAGTTTTGTGTGTGTGTGTGTCTCTTTGTTGTGGAATTGAAGGATTTCATTGTATGTCCTGGACATTAAACCCTTATCATCACCCGATTTGCTTATTTTTCTCCTATTCTGAGTTTTTCATTCTCTTGGTAGGGTCCTTTGATGCACTCTGGCTTTTAATTCTCCCTTTTCTTATGGTACTCAAGTACTGCCTTTTGTTTCTTGTGAGCTCACCTATGTATTATTTATTTATTTATTCTGGATGAGGGATTTTTTTTTTTAAAGATACATAGATCACACAAAATGTTGCAGTAAAAAATATGAGGTTCCCATATACCCCACCCCCCACCCCCTCCCACTCTTCCCACATCAACAACCTCTTTCATCAGTGTGGCACATTCATTGCATTTGATGAATACATTTTGGAGCACTGCTACACAGCATGGATTATAGTTTACACTGTAATTTATACTCTCCCCCAGTCCATTCAGTGGGTTATGGCAGGATATATAATGTCCTGCATCTGTCCCTGTGATATCATTCAGGACAACTCCAAGTCCCGAAAATGCCCCCATATCATACCTCTTCTTCCCTCTCCCTGCCCTCAGCAACTCATGTGACCACTGTCTCCGCATCAATGATACAATTTCTCCCATTGCTAGAGTCACAGTGTTTCTATAGTAGAATACTGGTAAGTCCACTCTAATTCATATTTTATTCCTCCATCCTGAGGACCCTGGGATGGTGATATCCACTCCACCTCTAAATTGAGAGGAGGCTTAGATCCCACATGGCTGATGGATGTGGTTCTCCTGTTTGCAGTTGTAGACTCTCTCAGTTCCCTTGTGTGGGAGTTGACCATCTTCACCTCCCTGTTAGCTGACCTGGGTGAGTCCAGCAAACTGGAGAGTAGGTGTTGCTGAGGCTCAGGGCCCAGCTGGCACATGGACAGTTGAGAGATTCAAGTCTCCTGAACATACACCAACCCTAGTGCCAACCACAAGTTCAGTAAAAGTGATAGAAAAGGCATGTGTAGAGAGGTCACATCTGAGTTCAACTCCATCACACTCAGAAAGAGAAATTCCAAAGAAGGGCCCACTGGCAAGGCACTGAATTCCAGAGGCATCTGCTGTGACCATAGGACCTGGGTGTCTCCGTAGCCCTCAGGAGCACCTTTACCTGAGGTTGTATCTACTTTGGCTGTCTCTGGGATCCTGCTGAGACGTGTGTAAGTGTGAACCCTCTGATGACCTCCTAACTCATTTTGAAGTCTCTTAGCCATATAAATCATTTGTCATTACCATTTCCACCTTTTAATCAGGGTCTTTTTCTAGTTCCATCACCAGCTGGTGCTTGGTAGTAATCCCTTGGCACCAGGGAGGCTCATCCCCAAGGAGTCATGTCCCACGGTGTTCAGAAGGTAATGCATTTACATACTGAGTTTGACTTAGAGAGTGGTCACATTTGAGCAACATGGAGGTTCTCAGGATGTAACTCTTAGACACCCTGCAGCTCTAGGTGAAGTTGAAATTTCAAGCACATAGGCTCATAAGGATAGTCATCAATATCAAGGGCCTGTCACTGGACCATCCTTCGTCAGTGGTCTTTGCTCTTGCACTTGGGGGATTGTTGCTGTTACATTGGGGAATGTGACAGAGCTCCCCAGGTTGGGAACTCACCACTCCCTCAGTTGTTGTGTACAACTCTACCCACTATGACAATACCCAACAAACATCTGAACATATCTGTATACCCTATATGCATGCCCTGGAGAACTCCCTCCCACCCCTGAACCCCCATCAATGACACATCACACTAGTGCTCCTCCCCTGCCATAGCTGAACCCTCTGTGATCCAAAACTTCTTTAAAAATGTAGCCTAATATATTGCCAAATTCAATTAGTAGGAAAATGGAGTAGTAATGACAAGTTTAAAGATTAGAAAGAGAATACATAATAATTTAGAAAAACTGAAATAAAATAAAAAATAATGGTATTAAAAAATGAAAAATATCATAAAACTTAGTAATAAAGCATACAGTCCCTCCAAAGTGTACATTCAGTGGAATTTGGTATAATCACATAGTTGTGCATTCATCCCTTCAGTCATTATTAGAGCATTTTCATTATTCTGATAATAATAATAAACAAAATACAGACAAACAGAAAAAGCTCTATCCCTTAATAATCACTTCTCAATCTATGCTTCCTCTGCTGTACCTAGCTGTTATTCTGTTTCTGTCTTTCTAATTTATTTGTATTTATATTTTGTATAGAGGAGTCAAATAATATGTAGTACCTTTTGTCATTTCTTTCACTTAGTATATTTCCTTTTTTTTTTTAACCATTAATGGAAGATTATTAATACATTATTGTCCATATTTTGCTTTTGTTGTATTTTTGCCTGGTATTAATATCTTGTAACATTAACATACATTTGTTCAGTTTCAAAGAAAAACAGTCTTATTTATGCAATATTACTCATATTTCACGAGGTTTCACTATGCTATAGTCCTGTTATATTTTTAGCTTTCCTTCCAGTAATACATATGACCTTAGACTTGCCCTTTCAACCACATTTATACCCATATATTAGCACTGCTAGTTACAAATGCTATGATGTGCTTTCCCCATTTCTATTAATTTCCAAAGATTTATGAACAACCTTTTTACTAATTCTGTACAGATTAACCCTCAGTTTTCCATTCTCTAACCTCATTCTATTTTCTGGTAATCTATATTCTAGTTATTAACTCTGTGAGTTTATATAATATATTTATTTCATAATAGTGCAATCACATAATATTTGTCCTTTTGTGTCTGGCTTGCTTCACTCAACATAATGTCCTCTAAGTTCATCGATATTGTGATATGCTTTATGACTTCATTTCTTATTAAAGCTGCATAACATTCCATTGTGTGTACATCAAAATTAGTTTATCCATTTGTCAGGTGATGGACACTTAGGTTGTTTCCAACTTTTGTCAATTGTGAATAATGCTGCTATGAACATTGGTGTGCAGATGTCTGTTTGTGCCTCTTCTTTCCGTTCTTCGGGATGTGTACCTAGTAGTGGTATTGCAGGGTCATGTGGCAAATCTATACTCAACTTCCTTAGGAACTACCAAACAGTCCTCCCCAGTGGCCCTACCATTCTACATTCCCACCAACAGTGAATAAGCGTTCCTATCTCTGCACATCCTCTCCAACACTGGTAGTTTTCCAACTTTTTGATAGTGGTCATTCCAATAGGTGTGAAATGACATCTCATCGTAGCTTTGAATTGCATTTCCCTAACCACTAGTGATGTTGGACATGATTTCATGTATTTTTTCACCATTTGCATTTCTTCTTTGGACAAATGTCTATTCAAGTCTTTTGCCCAGTTTTTAATCAGCAACAAACGCCTGAGTACTTTGAATGTTAACCATCTTAGGGCTGTCTAGTTATATCTCATTCTGAGTTCCATTTACATTTCCCTAATGAAGAATGTGGTTGAATAAAATTTCTTATGTTCATTGGCCATTTGGAGATTTCTTTTTGTGGAATCCCTTTTCAAATCTGCTTTCCAGTTTTCAGTCGTGTGGTCTGAATTTTTGGGGGTGTTCTTTATATGTTCTCCATACAAGCCCTTTGTTGGTTATGTGTGTGGAAATATCTTTCCCCCTCTGTGCCTGGCCCTTTCACTCTTCTTTGTGTCTATGAAGGAATAAGAGCTCTTAATTTGGGGGAGCAGGTGTAGCTTGGTGATTGAGCACCTGCTTAGCATGTATGAGGTCCCGGGTACAACCCCTGGTCCCTCCTAAAAAACAACAAAACCTCTTAACTGTAATGTCATCCAGTTTGTGGATATCCTCTTCTCGTTGTTGATCTCTTCCTCTACATGGCTTACACTTTTTTGTCTCCTGCATGAGAATCCTTTGCCTACTCCGTGATTATGAAAACATTCTCATGAGTCACCCAGAATTTTTTGTTTTACCAGATTGCTGATTCAGAGTTACAATCCAAGTGGAAATGATTTCTGTGTAGGGTTTGAGGTAGGGGACACAATCCATTTGTTTTCCTTCTGGGTATCCACTGATTCACTGAAAGCTGATCTTTTTGTCCACTGATCCGTAGTACAGCTTTCTCGTAAGTCCCCTGTCCACACCTGTGTGAGCCTGTTCTTGAACTCTGTTCTCTTCTCCTTGGTCTGTTCCAGTAGCACATCATTTTACTGTCTGTAGCTTTAAAATAATTCTTTTTTTTTTTTTTTTTAGGAGGTACCAGGGATTGAAACAGGACCTCATACATGGGATTCAGGCGCTCAACCCCTGAGCCTCATCTGCTCCCCAATGAGAGCTTTCCTTTTTTTTTTTGATTGTTTTTAGGAGGTACTGGGGATTGAACCCAGGGCCTCCTACATGGGATGCAGGTGCTCAACCCCTGAGCTACATCTGCTCCCTCCTAAGATAATTCTTCATATATGATAGGATGATTAAACTGATAGAGCTCTTTCAAGACATCCTTGGCCATCCTTAGCCATTTACATTTCC
The DNA here is from genome assembly GCF_030445035.2 of Dasypus novemcinctus. NCBI lineage: Eukaryota > Metazoa > Chordata > Mammalia > Cingulata > Dasypodidae > Dasypus > Dasypus novemcinctus. The sequence goes on from NC_080681.1 coordinate 127,347,535, forward strand.
GTATACATTTTACAGTTAGCTTGCTGAGTCGCATAAGAGGAGCTGCTGGGATTTGGTTTGGGACTGCATTGAATTTGGTGAGAATTGACACCTTTGCCATACTGGAGCCGATTGATATATATGGTAGGCACTTGAGGTACACAGTGCGTCCTTACTTTAATTTAGATCTTTCAAATGTTGTATTGATAATGCTTTATGGTTTTCTGTAAGAAAAGGTGGTCATGCATCTCTTCTTTCAGATTTATTCCTAGGTATTTGATGTTTCTTACTGATATCTATGATCTTTTTAGAAAATTACTTTCCAATTGTTTACTGCTTGTATATAGGTATTAAATTCACTGATTTGATTCACAAATTCTTCTGGATTTTCCACATATGCAGCCTGTCATCTGTAGATAGTGGCAACTGTATTTCTTCCATTCATAGCTTTATAGCTTTGGTTGGCTTTAAAAAATTTTTTAAAATTATTTGTTTACCTTATTCCTCTGGCTTGGACCTCTTGTACAGAGTTGAAGAGGTAAAGTCGAAGCAGTGTTCCTTGTCTTGTTCCCAATCTCATATGAAAAGCAGTCGACAAACATTTCACCCGCAGGTATGATGCTAGTAGCTGGTTCTTTGTATATTATTTGTCAGGTTGGGACAACATCCTTCTATTCCTAGTTGTTAATATTTTTAAAATAACGAAAATATATTAATTCTTATCAAATTCTTTTTCTGTCTCTATCCAGATGATCGTTTGGGTTTTCTCCCACTTTCTATTAATATGGTGAATGATATAGATTGATTTTCAAATGCCAACCATCCACGCAAAGCTGGTGTAAGGCTTACTGTGTGGTTGTGGGTAATTTTTGCTCTGTGTCATGGAGCTCGGTTAGCTCATCATTTTGTTTAGGATATTTGCATTTAAGTTCCTGAAGAACAGATCACCTTAACCCGATAGGGACTGGGATCATTCAAAACTGGGCTTCAGTTTTCCCAGGAAGCCTTGTTATTCCCGTTTGGCCCCGGCTCCTGGGTTATAGTGCTTTGGCGTCTCAGCCGAAGCCCGGGCGGTTTTCGAGGCTTGGGACTGCAGTGTATGTTGCTCAGAATCAAGGGGACGTTGAACGCGCTGCTCGGCTTCTCAACCTCTACCTTCTACCTTGAAGGTGCTCACAGCTCCCAGCGTCCTAGATGTTCTCCTCCTCAAATCTTAGGGTTGCAGTTCCTCACTGCCTTGGCAGTTTAGTGGTGCCGTTAGTTAGTGTTGGTATTTTATCCAGCTTTGCTGATTGTTTGCATTGACAAGGTTAGTCTAAACCGACAACTTCCTCTAATACCAGAAGCTGAATGCATACCCGACCTTTCTTTCAATTTTGTAAAATGAGCATAAATGCTACTTTTGAAATAATATTTAAGATTTAAAAAATCATCCTCATCTTCTGCTTTGTGTTGAATAATATGAGCTAACGTTTATGAAGGTAGGTACGTTATTTCATTTATGTGCATCACACCATTCCACTCAAACAATAACCTTATGAGGCCAGCGAAAATATTTATTCCCATTTTTTGGATAGGAAACTGAGGCTCACGGACATGAAGTCATTTTCCCAGTGCCATAACTGATAGAAAAACAGAACTGAAAAATCTCCTGCCCGTGTATCTGTGAGCAGAAAGCTACTGGAAGATGCACTCCAACAAAATCGGGAGTAAACCAAAAACTGCTGTGGCATGTGATAGACCAAACAGGGCTCCTAGGACGAAGGGCAAGAGGCCCCAGGTGCCCAGAGGTTAACCAGGGCAGGCCTGAGCAAGATAAGAGGCTCTTGGAGCAATTTTTTCAAGAGGATGAAATTTGTAAGGATATCTACCGTGGCTGAGTGTTTTTCTGTATTTTTGGCTTATATTTTGGAGTTGAAGTATCACTAAGTATAAGGAAATCCAAGTAGGTGAAAACTCAAGACAATTACTGACTCCAGGGGGAATGAAACACTTTTTGATAAAGGGAAAGCAACCACCGCCCCCGGCACGGCTCAGTGTTTTCGTACTCCGGTAATGTGGCTTTGTAGCCGCGTCTGTGCAGTACCGCGCCGGGGGCGGGGGCGGCCTGGCGGCTCGTGCTGGTGGGCAGAGGTGCGTGTGGAAGGGAAATGATCACCAGGTACTGCTAACACGGGAAAATCGAGGTGCACCCCACAGACGTGGTATTTAAGGTTTTGCGGTTGTATTTTATAAAGGTGATGGGGTCGTGGTTCTCAGTGGGGCCGTGGTTTTGGTTGTCACGACTGTGGGGGGTGCCGTTGGCTTCCGGGGGGTGCGGCCAGGGCAGCTGCTCAGCGTCCTGCAGCGCTCGGCGCCGCGCAAGGGGCATCCTGCCCCAAGTGTCGGGAGCGCCGATGGGGGGACTAGAAGACGAGGATGAAACAGGATGTACCGTTTTCTTTAACAAGCCCTGATTTAAGAAAACAGAAGCCACAAGTGTGATAAAAATAAAACATAGAGGAAATAACATTAAATTTAACAGGAGATCGGCAGCTCAAACTGAGCTACGAGTGGCCAGGTAAGTCCCATCAAGTCTGAGCATGTGTGTAGAGGTCCCAAATAGAAATCTCTAAAGCCACACACACTCTGATGGTGGCCCCTGGCTCACTCCTTGGAGGGAGCACCAGGGAATGGAAGAGGGCATAGCCAGGCCCAGCTCGCACAGTTGTACCTGTTGTGCACTGCAGAAGGGTGCCCCACTGAAGGGACCTAGTTCACACTGTAGACATCACCAATTTGTAGCTTTTACAACAACTTCCCAGAGAAAGGTAGTAGAGGACTTCCTTCAAAGTTGCTGTATTATGCCAAAGAGCATAAAGAACCAGTGCCAGGAAGCGGATATGGCTCAAGCAGTTGGGTGCCTGCCTACCACATGGGAAGTCCCAGAATTGGTTCCTGGTACGTCCTGGGGAGGGTGGGCAAGACAGCGAGCTGACACGATGGGCTGATGCAACAAAATGACACAATGAAGAGACACAATGAGAGACACAACGAGCAGGGAGCAGAGGTGGCTCAAGCAATTGGCTGCCTCCCTCCCACATGGGAGGTCGTGGGTTTGGCTCTTGATGCCTCCTAGAAAAGGGCGCGCGCACAATGCCAGCAGCGCTCCTGTCCCACGGATGTACTTTTTTAACGCAGTAGATCTTGCCCAGCCTTTCTGGGTGTTTGTAAGAGGGGTTTCCTGTTGACGAAGGGCCGCGTACTCGCCAAGTCCTCGGGTCACTTTTGCGTAGTTGGACTTCAAGGCTCTGCCTTGAGAAGTTGGAGGGCAGGGGTGCTGGAGGGACGGGGTGAGCGGGAAAGCGCGCGCCTATGGGGAGGGGCCGCCCCTGCCCACCCCCCCAGAGCGGCTCCTGGAGGGCTCCCGTTGGACTCTGAGTTGGGGACTGGGTGACACGGCTGAAGCGGTTTGGGAGCCACCAGCCGGACCCTCCCACCCCACTCGCCCCACGTGTCTTGCAGAGGAGGTGCTTCCGGAGAAGGAGAAGATTCTGGACAAGCTGGAGTTAAGCTTGATTCACAGCCGAGGGGACGGCAGCGACTTGAGGCCAGGTCTGGGCTCCTCCTGTGTGCGCAGCCTCTTTGTCCCTCCGCCCCTAGAGGGTGTCGCTGGACCCGCCAGCGCCCTCTCCCACCTGCTCAGCCCGAGGCCCTGGTTAGAGGTGGTGGGTGGGAGCCGCTGGGGCACTGTGCTGCCTCCCCCCAGGGAACAGGCTGCCCCTCCTTGCTCTGGTCCCGGCCACAGCCAGGAGGGAGGGGAGCTGGCCACGGAGCTTAGCGGGAAGGGTCTGCGGCTCGGCTGGCAGCTCTGTGCACCGCGGGGCAGGGGAATGTTCTGGGACAGTGGTGCGCTGATCAGACCCCTGAGGCAGCTCTGCCCTCCTTGGCGTTCCCCTGCCCTGCTCCCCTGGGGGTCCTGGCGGGGTGGGGGGCGGGCACCAGGGCCTGGAACTGGGCCTCCCTGCTCAGGACAGAGAAAGGACTGCTCTTCGGGCTTAAAATTCCTCCCAGAGCTCCGTGAGGACGGAGACATGTGCTTCCTGCCTGCCTTTGGCAGAGGCCGGTCCCTGGGCTTGCCTTCTAGATGAGTGAGTGAATGTGGGTGTGTCCCCTGTAGATGACACCAAGGCCGAGGAGAAGGAACCGACCGAAACTCAGCAGAATGGTGACAAAGAGGAAGACGAGGAGGGGAAGAGGGACGACAAGAACGGGAAATTCAAATTCATGTTCAACATTGCGGACGGGGGCTTTACAGGTAATGGGCGGGTGGCGGGCAGGGAGCGGCCGGGCTGCTGCTGTCGTGGGCTTCCCGACTGCTCGGGTCCTGGGAGTTGGGCACGGTTCACTTACGCTAGAGTGTGAATGGTTGACAAAAGCCCACCGCGTCACCTTTCCCAGTAATGCTGGAGCTTCTCGTGAGTCGCAGCTGAGCTCCCGGGGGTGAGGGCGACGGCAGGTAGTGAGGGAGGGGTCTTCCCGGCCCCACCTCGTTATACGGGGTTGGGGGAGCCCTGATTCTGCTCCCCGTGGCTGGCTTCCCAGAGCTGCACACACTGTGGCAGAACGAGGAGCGCGCCGCCGTGTCCTCGGGGAAAATCTACGACATCTGGCACCGGCGTCACGACTATTGGCTGCTGGCGGGCATCGTGACGTATCCTTGGCCGTCCAGGCCGGGTGGACTCGGGCCCGCTCCTGGGTGGACCTCAGGGAAGGAAGCGGGCGTGTGGGAGCGGCGTCAGGAGCCAGAGCTCCCGAGAGGTGCCCGATGCTTTCCTGGTGGAGCAAGTGATGACGGTGACAAGGATGTTCTATGGCAGCGCCCCCCCCTTTACATTCATTACTTTTTTTTAAGGATTTATTTATTTCTCTCCCCTTCACCCCCCACCCCCATTGTCTGTTCTCTATGTCTTTTTGCTACATCTTCTTTGTCCGCTTCTGTTGTTGTCAATGGCATGGGAATCTGAGTTTCTTTTTGTTGCGTCATCTTGCTGTGTCAGCTCTCCATGTGTGCGGTGCCATTCCTGGGCAGGCTGCACTTTCTTTCATGCTGGGCGGCTCTCCTTACGGGGCGCACTCCTTGCGCATGGGGCTCCCCTACGCGGGGGACACCCCTGCGTGGCACGGCACTCCTTGCGCACATCAGCACTGCGCGTGGGCCAGCTCCACATGGGTCAAGGAGGCCCGGGGTTTGAACCGCGGACCTCCCATGTGGTAGATGGACGCCCTAACCACTGGGCCAAGTCTGCTACCTATATTCATTACTTCTGTCATCCTCATGGTAGCTTCTGAGATGGACAGTGCTGCAAGGGAACATGCTCAGAGAGACCAAGTAGCTTGTCCGGGGACACACAGCTGATAAATCAGAACAGCGTCCACCTGCCTCCACCACCAATGCCCTGAGCTCCTCACCTGCCCCTACGTTTATTTACAAAGGGCTTTGGTGTGTTCTTTTTTTAAAAAAGATTATTTTTTATTAATTTCTCTCCCTTCCCCCGCTGTTGTCTGCTCTCTGTGTCCATTTGCTGTGTGTTCTTCTGTGTCTGTTCCTATTTTTGTCAGCAGCACCGGGAATCTGTGTCTCTTTTTGTTGTGTCATCTTGCTGCATCAGCTCTCCATGTGTGCGGCGCCACTCCTGGGCAGGCTGCACATATTTTGTGTGGGGTGGCTTTCCTTCCGGGGCGCACTCCTTGCGCGTGGGGCTCCCCTACGCGGGGGACACCCCTGCGTGGCACGGCACTCCTTGTGCGCATCAGCACTGCACGTGGGCCAGCTCCACACAGGTCAAGGAGGCCCGGGGTTTGAACCCTGAATGTCCCATGTGGTAGGTGGATGCTCTACCCATTGAGCCAAATCCGCTTCCCTGGTGTGCTCTTCCACTCAGTGTTTACTCAGTGCCTGCTCTGTGCTGGGCCTGGGGGATGCAGCCGTGAACAAAAACAAGACCCTGTCCTCTGGGAACTGACAGTCCTCAGGGGGCAGTCAGTGAACCCCAAGAGTTAGCCAAGGGCGGGGTCCAATGGCATGTGAGAAAGCAGCAAAGGGGCATGGGCTGGGGCTGGCGCTCTCCGGGGGCTGGTCAGAGAAGCTGACACTGGAGCCGGGTCCTGCGGGAGGCCGGGAGAGGGCCACACAGCTGCCCGGGGCGGGCCCTAGCAGCACCTGAGCACGCTGTGCTGGTGGAGAGGCAGAATGTGGTAGAACAAGCGGGTCGGTGTGCTCTTTCCGTGAAGGACCAGAGGGTAGGCGCTTCGGGCTTCGTGATCCCGATGGTCTTTGTCGTGACTGCTGCTAAGGCGAAAGTAGCTGCAGGCAGCACACGGACCAATGAGCGTGGCTGTGTTCCAATAAAACTTTATTCACAAAACCAGGCTGCGGGCCGCCGCGGCCGTGGGCTGTGGCTTGCCAGCCTCCGCGAGGAGGTCGAGGAGTTTGGCTCCGCCCCGCACTCCCTGGGCCCCGGGTGAGGCCACGTCGCGGTGCCTCTTTGCCTGTGAAACGGGCTGATGTTTGGCGGGGTCGCCACTGCCCGAGTGCGGAGTCCGTCGCCCCCACCATCGCCACCCGGGGCTGGCTCAAGAGCGCACGCCAGGTCGCTCGTCTCCCCCTGCCGCCCCCTCTGTGGCCACATTTGCCCTTAACGGCGCGCCGCAGGCACGGCTACGCCCGCTGGCAGGACATCCAGAACGACCCGAGGTACATGATCCTCAACGAGCCCTTCAAGTCCGAGATCCACAAGGGCAATTACCTGGAGATGAAGAACAAGTTCCTGGCGCGCAGGTTCAAGGTCAGGCCCGGGCAGGGCCCGGGGCGGGGGGGGGGGGTGTGTGTCTGCAAGAAGGGCCGGTTCTCCAGGGCGTGGGGCAGAGCGGTGAGAGGGCAGCAGCCCCCTCCCCCATCTCCCTGGCCACGGTCAAGGCCGTCAAGGGGGTCAGTGAGTCAATTGACCAACCACGTGGTGGGATCGGTGCCCCAGGCTGGGACCCTGTCCCCGACACCCCGACTGGCCGGGGGGAGCGTGTTTGCCTCCCCCAGGCCTGGGCTGGGTGCTGGCGTGTGGGGGGATGGCCGCCCAGGAGGAGGGTCCAGCTAACGCTTGGTCCCCCAGCTGCTGGAGCAGGCGCTGGTCATCGAGGAGCAGCTGCGCAGGGCCGCGTACCTCAACATGACCCAGGACCCCAACCACCCCGCCATGGCCCTCAACGCCCGCCTGGCCGAGGTGGAGTGCCTCGCCGAGAGCCACCAGCACCTGTCCAAGGAGTCGCTGGCCGGGAACAAGCCCGCCAACGCAGTGCTGCACAAAGGTGAGCGGCCGGCCCCGCAGCACGACCCCTGGCCCAGCCCCCTCGGGACCCGCCGTGCGACCCCTGGCCCCCGCAGCATGACCCCTGGCCCCCCGGCCCCCGCAGCATGACCCCTGGCCCCCCGGCCCCCGCAGCATGACCCCTGGCCCCCCGGCCCCCGCAGCATGACCCCTGGCCCCCCAGCCCCTGCAGCATGACCCCCTGGCCCCCCGGCCCCTACAGTGCGACCCCTGGCCCCCCTCACCCCCTGCATCATGACCCCTGGCCCCCTGGCCCCTGCAGCGTGACCCCTGGCCCACCCCCCCCAGGTCCACAGGGCGACCCCTGGCCCAGCCCCCCCAGTGCTCTCAGCCTTGGGTGAGGAGACCCCTGGGGGTGGGGGCGCTGAGGACAGAAGGGTGGGCCGCTCGTCTCACCTGTGGGGAAACCAAGGCGCCTCTTTCTCCATCCCTTTTCTAAAGGTCCTGGGCTGAGGGTGGGTGACAGAGGAGGATGAAATGGTCACAGTGCTCCTTTGTCGATGAGCCCTGACAGCACGTTTTAGCTGTCAGCTCTGTAGCTCCCATCATAGCTCTGTGGCCAGTCTTAGTATTCTCCCCATTTTGAAGACAAGCTGGAGGGAGGGGAAGTAATTGGGCCAAGACCCCACAGAATCCAAATCTTGGGCTTCTTTGCTCCCTATCCGTGGCGGAAGCTTCCGGGCTGGCGGGGATGGGGCGCCTAGCACACCCATGAGATCCTGCCTCAGGCTCGCGCCAGGGCGCCGTCCACCTGGGTGGATGCGAGGGGAAGGGAGGTGTTTCCTGAGCCCGGGGACCCTGCCCTGGCCCCCCCCCCCCGAGGATGGGGGTGGGGCTGACGGCTTCCCTGGGGCCAGCGAGAGGCTGGCTGGGGGCTGGGGGGGACTCTTAGGTGTTGGGCCAGAGTTTCTGGTTCCCACCTCTGCATCCCCCAGACCCCTGGCCCAGCCCAAGGGCTCCCCAGAACCCCCCGCTGCCGTCCCATCGGCGAGTCGGCCTGGCCGGCCCGGGCGGGCCTGGCGGCAGGGTGCCCCGTGCCCGCGGCCTGGGCCGCGCCGTGACCCGGCCCCGTAGGTAAGCGCCGCCCCCCCGGCCCCCGCCGCAGTCCTGAACCAGCTGGAGGAGCTGCTGAGCGACATGAAGGCGGACGTGACGCGCCTGCCCTCCATGCTGTCCCGCATCCCACCTGTGGCCGCGCGCCTCCAGATGTCGGAGCGCAGCATCCTGAGCCGCCTGACCAACCGCGCCGGCGACCCCGCCGTCCAGCAGGTCAGCGCGCCCGCCCCTCTCCCGCAAGGCCCGCCCCTCTCCTGCATGGCCACGCCCCTCTCCCGCACGGCCCGCCCCTCTCCCCACACAGCCACGCCTCTCTCCCGCATGGCCACGCCCCTTTCCCCCGCCTGTCCCTCGCTCCCGCATGTCCCTCGCCCCCACGGTGGGGGCGACAGGGTGGCGCTGCCGGACTGCAACCTTTAAAGCTGAGTCCTTGCCTCCAGGGCGCTTTCGGCTCCTCCCAGATGTACAACAACAACTTTGGGCCCAACTTCCGGGGCCCCGGACCGGGAGGGATTGTCAACTACAACCAGATGCCCCTGGGGCCCTATGTGACCGGTAGGTGCCCGCCCGCGCCCGGGCAGCGTGTGCCGGGCTCCCGGGCCCGCCGACCCTGGCAAGCCCCGCCTCCTCTCTCTCCCGCAGATATCTAGCTGTCCCCGAGGGTTCCCTCTGCCGCCGGGCTCGTCCCCAGCCGAGGTAAGGCCCCACTGGACTGGCCGGGGTGGCCGCAGCTAAGCCTCGGCCTGCGCGCTGGATGCACGCCCTCAGCCCTCTTGCCTGCGGCACCCCCCACCCCAGCGCCCCTCACCCCAGCCTCCCGACGCTGGGGTGGTAGAACCCCATGGGGCCAGCGGGCGCCCCTGTGTGCACACGTGCGTGTGCGGGCGGCGTGTCGGGACCTCTAGGCCTGCAGCCCTGGCCATGTCCCCTGCCCGGCTGGTGGGTGGGCTCCCTGGGGTGCCAGGTCTGGGGGGAGGTGAGCGTGGTCCTGCTGGAGTGGCATTCTGGAGAGACCGTCGTGCCCCTGGCCCCTCTCCCCGGGCCCCTGGCCTGCACCGAGCACCGTCGCCGTAAGAACTGCCACTGGAGGACGGGGCCCCAGAGGGCCTTCCGGAATGGCAGCCCTCGCCGCTCACCGCTTCTCGGGGTGCTCTCTGGCCCTCTGGATGTGGTTCCGGGCCCGGTTTGGGGGCCTGTGACTGGGAGGTCGTGGCTCAAGAGCCTCCTCTGGGCACATGTGGCTGGCGGGCGAGGTGGCTGTAGGGTGTCAGCTGTCCCCCGAGACGTGATCCCCCACCTGCTTGACCCCCCATGTGCTTCTTGCAGCAACACCTGCCGGGCCACCTGCCCGATGCCCATGGGGGAGAAAAGCTCCCACCTTTTTAGGAGTCGGTGCCAAAAGGGGAAACCGAGTAATGCCACCACACGGAGGACGAGGCCCAGCCCCCGGGGCAGATCCTAGCAGTGCCACCCTGTCACGGTAAAAGTGTTCCTCCACCAACCATCTCACCCACAGCCGCCTGGGACGTGCGGCCTTTCGCCACCTTTTCCGGAACGACGTCGTCAAAGAGATTTCATTTATTTGTACATCTTTTTGCACTTTCTTACCGAAGACTCAAACACATTTGTCTTGATAAAACTTGCAGTATGGAGGAGTCTAACCTCGCAGCACTTACACCTCTCTGTGTCGATGGGCACGGACTGGAGGGAAGCTTCTGGATTCCTTGCTGCGGCCTTGTGGACTTGGCCCAGCTGGGAGAAGCTGCGTCCGGCACCCCGGGAGCCTGGCCCACGTCCGCCTGCCTGTGTCTGTGCAACTGCTGCACTGCTCCCAGGCCCCTGCCTGTGTGGGGCGGCCCCCAGGGCCACGCGGGCAGGTCTGTGGGTGGTGGCCCAGCCCAATGGTGAAGGTCCTGGCAGGATGTTTTTCCCACCCCCACCCTGCCTGGGCTGGAGACCACCAGGTACGTCCCGTCTCCTTGGAGGCAGGGGTGCCTTGGAGCAGGTGTCTGCCCCTGGCCCGGCATGTCTGTGAGTCCTGCAGGCCCATTGCCCCTGCTGTACATAGCTGGCCGCAGCCTGTGCTCCTGGGGAAGGGGGAGTGGCACGCAAAGGGGCCATGGCAGGTAGGAGCTGTCCTCTGCCAGCGCCATGGCTGTGTGCAGGTGACACACAGCGCCGTGGCTGTGTGCAGGGGTGTCTGAGTGGGGGTCCCAGGGCACTGAGGGGGACCTGGGGACAGGCAGGGGAACCGGCCACTCTGGAGCCTGGGCTCAGCCCTGCGCCCCTGTCCCTGGAGAGGCCTGGATGGGGGCCCCTGCTGGCCGAGCTCGGGATGGCCTGGTGAGGTTGCTCGGGGGGCAGCGAGTGGACCCGAGGCCTCTCCAGACGCTTCCAGCCGGCTCCTCCGCCCCCTGCTTTGTTTCCTGCTGGGATACCCCGAGTCCCAGGACCCCTCCTGGTGGATTCCTGGGACCCCTCCCCGACCCTGCCATGCCCGTGCCCTCTGCAGCCCGCGCTGCTGTGTTGGGGGGTGTGTTGGGAGGGTGCCAGGCCCTGGGCCTGTACGCGGTCCTCCGGTGGCCCCGAGCCCAGCCTGGATGGGGTGTCCGAGCCGTGAGCTGCCCGGGGAGGGGCCCCTGGGCGAGGATCCTGCTGTGGGAGTGGGGAAGGGGCTTGGTGAGAAGCAGGCTGGGTGGGGGCGGGGCGCCTGGGGGGCCTGGACTCTGCCCCTGGGGGGGGCAGGGCACTAGACTGAGGGCATCTCTGGGGCCTGCCCCGGTCTGGAGGGGGCCAGGCCTGGGGTCAGGGCGCTGTGGCTTGTCTTGGCCTGGCCATTACGACTTTTGGCCCTGGACAGTCGCCTGCCCTGGGGGGGCACGTTGGTTGTCCTCGTCTGTAAAATGGCCCCCTCAGAACTCCTGGAGGGGGCTGGACCCCCCAAGGTCCCTCCCCTCTCGGACATTCCCACACTCCATGTTGAAGATCGCCAAGGCCAGCCCAGCCTGTGGGCTGGGGGTGGGCTAAGCAGGGTGGCAAGGATATGTCAGGAGGGCACTGGGCAGTGCCTGGCATGAGCAGCGGTGATCCCACTGCACCGGCAGGGCATGCCAGCCCATCGTGCCATCTGGTACCCAGTGGGCATGTCCTCCAGCATGTCCTCTGGTCAGCACCTCCCTGCAAAGGCCCCTGGTTCAGGCCACAGGCGAGGCGACTGCCAAAAGCTTGCCCCCAGCCCAGCTCTCCATGAGGCCCCCTCCTCGAGCAGGCGGTCAGCCTGGTGGCAGCCTTGTGGCCACAGTGGGTGGGGCCAGGGGGACCGTGGTGGGCAGGGCTCGGCTCTGCCCCTCCCCCCAGCGCCCCTCCCCAGTGTCCTGGGCCTCTCCAGTCTCCCCTTAGCCCTTCTCTACTGGCTCCGGCCCAGCCCTCCCCACTGACCACCCAGGGGCCCGGGGAGGTAGGGCTGCTGAGCGGTGGGGCTGGTTGACCGGTTTTGGAGGTGCAAAAGGGTCTTAAGAATGCTTTCCAATTGTTTTATTGGTTATCTCCTGCCCAAAGTGGTGGCATCAGGGCGTCTGCCAACTTTGGCATCTTGGGGCTGACTTTTGCTCCTGGCAGGTGAGGGCCCTGTGGGCAGATGGAACCCAAGTCCCAGCCTGGGGTTTTAGTTTCCGGCCACGTTATTATTTAAACCAGTGCCGAGGAGGGTTTCTGTCCAACGACCTTTGGGCCCAAGGTCTCGGAGGGCACTGCCTGCTGGGTTTTCAGGTGAGGGGGGCATTCTGGAGGGTCCCCCGAAAGCCCACCTCTCTGAGACGTGATGTGGGAAACTCCCCGAAAGCCTGGCTGGGAAGCGCCTGCGGTGCCTGCCCGTTTGGCGTCACCCAGGGGCTGTCCTGCCCGTCGTCCCTGGTGCCAACACCTGCCCTTCTTGTGGGGGGCCTTCCCAGGGCTCCTGGGTGCTCCCCCGCCCAGGCGGGGGGCTGGCCACAACTTGACCCAGGACACCTGCAGCCACTGCCCCCACGTCTAGGCTCCGGGGCTCATGGGAGTAGAGGGTCCTGCAGAAGGTGGGTCCGAGGGCCTGGGGACCCGGGGAGCAGGTGGCCCCGCAGAGGTGGCTGTGAGGCCTTGGTGCCTGCAGCGTGTGCCCGCGAGTGCCGTGGGCGAGGGCGATTCTGGCCGCAAGCCAGGGAAGGGGCTGGCACTGCCCCGTCCCCGCGGTCGTGGTGTGAGGGGAGCAGGCGCCGGCGAGCACGCTGCCCGGGGTGGACGGCCGCTCGAGCGTGCTTCCCTTCACCGCGCCGGGTTTGCCGAGGACGCTGGCCCCGCCCTGTTTTATATATCTGGAAGTTTACAGATTGTGGTGCGTCAGCCCAAAGTCATTGGCGTTGTTGTGTTTTGGGATTTTTTTTTCTTAATTTTCAGATTTTTTTTAAACAAAGTATTTTTTTAGTACGATAACCCAGAAGCGGCCCGCTGGGGGTGTGTGCCCAGAACTCTTTTGCATGGAGATCGGAGCCCGAGCCCCCTGCCACCCCTCCCCTCCCCCATCTGGAGGTCCCGCAGGAGGGGGCCCCGGCACAGCTTCCCGCCAGTGAGGAAGGGGGCCCGGGCTGGGTGCGGGAGCCGGGGGTGCTTTGGGCGAGGCGGGAAGGTGCCAGGAAGGGGCACCCCAGCTTTGGAAGCTGAGCCCCCTTCGGGCGCCCTGGCCAGGCCCCCCGGGAAGGGTGACAGACTGTAGCCGACACAATCACCTTTACTTTGTACTCTGTGTGTATGCGTTGGTTTTCTGTGTTTTAATAAATCCTTTGGGAAAGGATTGAATCCAAGAGTGTTTTTCTAAGACTGTCACTAAGTTGGGAGGAGGTTGGGGGTCGGAGGTGAGGACTTTGGGGAGGTGGGGACACGCCCAAAGCCTTCTCCCCCTTGAGAAGACGTGGCCCAAGTGGCTAAGGGCTCAGTGGGAAAGAGGGGAGCCCCATGTAGGGGTGTGCTAGGGCAGTGCCTGCCCCTCCCACCTGTACCCCCAAACACAGACGCCACTGCATCTGAGAAACCTGTTCCCCCAAACACAGATGCCACTGCATCCGAGAAACAGACACCCCCAAACAGACACCACTGTGTCCAAAAAGCATGCACCCGCAAGCACACGCACTGAGCAGCCCGGTGGCCTCCCGGAGCCCCTGGTCATCTCAGAACAGCCCAGGCGGTGTCCCCGGAGGCCCAGCAGCCTCTGCGCCATCAGCTCAGATCCTTGGAGGTGGCAACAGGGAATGGGAGTGTTGGGGGATCCAAGGACCCCTGGGCTGAGCCTTCTGGAAAAGATAGAGGTGGCGACTTCCCTGCCTACGTGCCTGTTTTCCCCATGCCATCCTCGGCCCCGGGGTCGGAGGGGGCGCCCCAATCCGCTGGCCACGTGGCGTGCAGCTGTCCCCGCCCCTGGGTTAAGGGCATCGATGCGGCTGCTCGCGGGACAGAGGCGCAGAGCCGGGGGCTGGCGGCGGGGGCTTTATTTTGCCATTCCATAAATAGAGCAGCTGCGTCCGGGGCTGCGTCTCATTCGGAAGCGCGAGGCAGGCGGCGACCCCTGCCCGGCTGGGGTGTGGGGGGCTGGGAGCCGAGCGCAGACGAGGGGGGCACAAGCAGGGTATTTACACGCCGCGGAGGGGGGGCGTGGGCTCGGCCCACGGCACGTGGGGGGAGGTCGTGGGAGGACTGGCCCCACCCACCCCACACCTGGCCCGGTGCCTGTCGCGTGTGCGCAGGGTCCTCGGCCGGGGCGACCGGGCCACAGGGCGAGGCGGGCAGCTGTGGCTCGGGGCCCCCTCCTGGCGCTTCCCTCTTTGCCAGGGGCCCAGGGAGGGGGCGACTCCACGCCTGTGCCCGGGCCACCCCTCCAGGACCCACCCCTGCCCCTTGGGAGGCCTGGCTCTTAGGCCCCAGCTCTGGCGTTGCACCCACCACCCCCTCCCCGCCCCCCAGTCACTTGAGGAACCGCATCCCTGGCACGGAAGAAGCGGGGTACGTGGGAAGCCAGGCCTGGCCGCCTTGGCCTTGGGGCCCTCGGCAGCCCCCCAATGTGGTCTCTCTTCCACCAGTGGGCAGGGCTGGGGGGCACAGGTGGGTGGAGGGGCCAGCCCCTCCCTCTGCCAGCGGCGGGGTGGGCGATGCTGGGGACTGCGTGGGGTCCTCTGCCGGGGTGCTCTGCCCCCTCCCCGGCCCCCCCTCGACTGCTTCCTGTGGTGTTCCAGGAGACTAGGGGAGGGGCTGACGAGCAGGGAAGGTTCTTGACTCCAGGGTCTGAGCACAGTGGGCAGGAGTGGAGGTCGGGCCCCCTCCCCTTGCCCCTTCTTGCCTTAGGGGTTTCCGGGCACCCCCCCACCAGGATGGCAGAAGGGCAGGGAGCAGCCTTCTGGGAAAGCGGCTTCTCTAAAGAGCAGAGCAGGACCCGTGCCTGCCCCAGTGGGCAAGGGGGTAGAGGGGGCTCCCTGCCCCCCAGGGTGCCCTCCCCAGGAGCACGGGGCAGGGCTTCAGGCTGCAGCCCACCCTCAGCCTCGGAGTGACCAGCCCTCCTCCCGGGGTGCCGGGTCAGGCCGCATCCCTGCCCCTCTCCTCTGGGCACCTGGAAGTGCCCCTCCCTGCTCCGAGGGGTGGGGCCCCCACAGCTGGCCCCTCTCTAGGCAGAGGCTCCCTGGGGTCTTTTCCCATGCTGTCGGGGCAGCTGCCAGGTGTCCAGGTCTCCCTGCCTCTCGGCCTGCAGCCCCGAAACCCCAGGGACCCTCCCTTGCTGAGAGGGTGTCCAGTCCACATGGGCCTTGCCTGCCACCCCCACTGCCCCCAGGCCCTGTCCTGCTAAGGAGCGCATGGCCTCAGGGCCTGCGGGGGTGAGGACGGGGGCAGGGGGGTGGCTCGGGAAGGCGCTGGGTGGACAGCTGGGCCCCTCCCAGCTCCCCTCAGCCTCGTGAGCAAGGAGGAAGGCTGGTGGGGCGGGGGGCTTGGAATCAGACCCCCAACCTTTTTTGTCAGTCCCAAATCCAAGAACCAATGCCCCTGGGATCGTGGCTCCTGCTGGCAAGGGTGTGGGGTGGGGGTCAGGGGACGGTGTGGCAGGGGTGGGCCACGACGCGGTGGGTGTGGGCTACAGAAGCAGGGGTGGGGGGACCTGAGGTCAGGCCCTGCAGAAGGGACCTGGGGCCCTTGGGAGGAGGCAGACGGCAGCCCCTGGGGGGCAGTGAGCCAGGCTGCTGTCTACAGCCCTGGGTAGGGGTCTCGGTGAGGGGTGGTCCCTCGTCAGGGGGAGGGCAGCGGTGGCAGGCTGTGGAGGGGAGCACGCGAGTGCCTTCCCGACCGCGGCCCCCTCTCCGGCCCCAAACCGACGTCCCGGCAGAACGGTGCCTGGCAGCGACGTCCATGATCGCCCCCCCCGACGCCATCCTGGAGCCGTGTCCTTTTTGGAGCAAACCACACTTTTCACGTTGCTTCAAAACAGCTTAAGCGAGAGAACAGAGGCTGGGAGGGAAGGAATGTCCGAGCCAGCGGCCGGGGGCTTCTTAGGATCTGTAGTCCTTTTTGCTGTAGGGTTTATTGCCCAAAATACTATCGATCTCGTGGATAATGGAAGACGACAACTTTGGAAGGACCTGTGGGCCAAGACAGCGACCGGTGAGAATTCCACGACTGGCCTAGCCAGCCTTGAGCGGGACACGCCTGGGCTCCTTCGGAAGCAGCCGGAAGCCGTGCTGCTTTCGTGTTCCAGAAGGCTAGGGGCAGAGACAAGCATGCCCTGTTCTAGACTCGTCCCTCAAATGCCAGGGTGATCTAGAACCTTCTGGAAGGGTGAGGTGGTGGCAGCATAAAATACCGATTCCAAGGACTCAGTACCAGATTTCCATACCCCCACTGTTCTTCTGGACTTCCCTGCGCCAGAGTCTTCCACTCTGCTTCCTCTTGCCCCCACATCCAGGTTGCCAGCAGCTCCCATTGGCCTCAGCCTTCAAAAGTATCCAGGATCCCAGCCTTTTCCCATCTCGGAGCCTCTTCCCACTAGGTCTCCCTGCTGCTTTCTTTGCTTTTTGAAGTCTCTCCTCTACTCGGCGCCGACAGCACGCTTTTAAAAGTGAAGCTGGATCACGTGCCCCCTCTGCTCAAGCCCTGTGCCAGGCCCCTCCCGGAGTAGACTGTGTTCTGCCGAGGCCCCCAGGTCCTGCGGGAGCTGGTACCCTGTGCCTTGCCCCTGGCCCCTGGCTCCAGTCCCACTGGCCTCCTTGCCTTTCTGGAACATTCCGGGCTTGCTCCCACCTTGGGCTTGGAGGTAGCTGGAAAGGTTCTCTGCCCACTCATTTCTGTGGCTCCCTCCCTCCCCTCCAAGCCTCCTCTCCAATGCCCTTTCCTAACAAGCTGGCCCTGGTAGCCCCTCGAACCTGGGCATGGCTCCCAGGCCTGGTACCTTGCTCTGCTCTTACTCATTTAGTTTTTTACTGTAGCGTTGATCACTTTCTAACACATTTGATACTTTACTTATTTCTTATGTTTAGCACGTACTATCTGTCCCTGCTGGAAAGCACACGCTTCTAGAGCAGGGGCTGCTGACTGCTTCCCGAGAACCCAGGCCACTGCCTGGCACACAGTCGGTGCTTGATGAATGTGGGATGGACAGACAGTGGACAGATGGACAGGGCCTTGGGTCTGCCTAAGGGCGGGAGGCCCCAGCCAGCGGGCCCGTGCTCACCTGGATGGCACCAATGTTCTCCATCAGCTGGTCTGCGCTGGAAGCCCCCAGGAGCACCGAGCTGACCCCCTCGTTCCTCAGGCACCAGGCTGCGGGCAGCAAGGCCGTGGGTGAGGGACCCCCCTGGCGACAGCCCAGCCTCAGGTTCCGGGGGCCTCGGGTGCCTCAGAGAGGCCCGGTGAGCCCTTGGCAGGGCTGGGCGGGGGCCCTGCCCAGGGCTGTTGGGGAGCCCTGGCACCGACTGTCCCTTGTGGCATGCCCAGGCAGCCCCGTCCTCCCCCCTGAACGTGGGAGCCCCGGTAGCCAGGGCTGGTGGAGGGAGGAGGTGGCCCAGGCTCTCAGGGACCCCCTACCTACCACCCCGGGGCCCAGTACCTATGGCCACTCTTAGGGGGCCCCCACCTCCTCCCCCCTGGTACCTATGACCACTCTCAGGGACACCCCCTCCCTGGGGCCCGGTACCTACGACCACTCTCAGGGATCCCCCCCTCCCTGGGGCCCAGTACCTATGGCCAGCTGGGGCAGGGTGCAGCCCAGGCGCTCGGCGATGGCCTGCAGCTCCTTGAGCTTGGCCTGCTGGCGCCGGCCCTCCTCACTCAGGATCTTGTCCTTCAGCCACTGGTAGCCCTGTGGGGGGCAGGGCAGCACCCCACGGGTGAGGGAAGGCTGCCCGGCCTCCGCCTGCAGGTGGCTAATGATTTGCTTCCAGACCCTTCTCTTCCCCAAACAGCAGCCCCCATCCCCACTCGAAGCCAGGGCAGCGCCCGATCAGGGCTGACCACTCCACTGGGGGCCAGCCGTGGGCAGCTGGGAGAAGGGGACCCCTGAGCCAGGACGATGAGGCTGAGGTGCCGGCCTGCCCTTGTCGCCAGGCGCTCACAGGCTGGGGCTGGGGGCTGCCGCCTGTGGCTCAGGGTTCGGCTGGCTGGGGCTCCAGGAACCCATCATCTTGGGGCACTGCCTCCCAGGGGCTCCCCGGCCTTGCTGTGGGTGGGGTGGCCTTTCTCTGCTGCTCCTCGTCCCCAAACCCTGCAGTCTGGGGACCCTCCTGAGTGCCCCATCCAGAAGTGGGGGAGGCAGGGTGTCTGGTACTGGGGGCCACCTCTGAAGGCGGGTGGGGACGGGGAGGGGCACTCCAATGGCACAGGTGGCCCCAGGTTGTGGATGTGGAACCACGACGGGGGACAGGGGAGGGTGAGGAGGGGAAGGGGCGTCCCGCTGGGGCCTGTCCCATGGGGTGGGGACCCCTCTAGACACGGGTTTGGGTGGCAGGAGCTCCACGTCCCATCCCACGGGGCTTGAGCCTAGAGCCCGGCCGCCCGCCCGAGGCCACACACCCCTGAAATGCTGCCCGGCCGTCCCCTCCCCGCCCTCTGGCCTCTTCACCTTCAAGGAGGCCCTCGAGTAGGGCGGGACGCCGCTGTCGTATTTTCCGGAAACGATGCCGCAGGCGAGAGGGGACCAGGTCATGGCGCCCACTCCTGGGGGAGGGAAAGTGGGCACTGTCCAGCGCAGGCCTGCCCGGCTGAGCAGCGAGGTCTGCAGTGGTGGGCTTGGGCCGCAGGGCCCTGCCTGGGCGGGCGGCAGGGTGGGGGGCAGAGCTGGGGGTCAGGGCTGGGATCAGGGATTAGGGTCAGGGGTGGGGGTGCAGAGCTGGGGTTGGGCTAGAGGTCAGGAGTGGGGTACAGAGCTGGGGTCAGGGCTGGGGGTTGGGGGTGGGGCCAGGGATTAGGGGGCTGGGGTGGGGTACAGAGCTGGGGTGGGGTGCAGAACTGGAGTCAGGGCTGGGGTCAGGGGTGGGGTGAAGAGCTGGGGGTCAGAGCTAGGGTCTGCACTAGGGATTGGGGGGGGTCAGGGATTAGGGGGCTGGGGTGGGGTGCAGAGCTGGGGTCAGGGCTGGGGCAGGATTAGGGGGCTGGGGTGGGGTGCAGAGCTGGGGTCAGGGCTGGGTGTGGAGCTGGGTGGCCGGGCCACACCTATCTTGTGGAAGAGCTCGGGCAGCTGCACCTCCACCTTCTCCCGCTGGAACATGTGGTACTCGGCCTGCTCGCAGATGGGCGGGATCAGGTTGAACTGCCGGGCCACGGAGTAGGCCTCCTGGGGAAAGAGCCGCCGGGAGGCCCTGCTGGTCAGGGGTCCTGGGCCTGCCTGGTGCTTTGGGGCCGAGGGGTCCCCCCGGGCAGCAGGCGGTGGACAACAACTCAGAGACCCTCACATCTGGGGGTCTGATTCCGAGCCCCCCCACCAGCCTTCCTCCCTGCACACGAGTGATGAGCCCAGGCCAGGCAGGCCGAAGCGGCTCCAATCCAGGTCCCGCGTCTCCCCTCGGCTGCCCCCGCCCAGCGTCCCCAGAGCCGGTGGGGGGAGGTGCGGGAGCAGGCTGGAGGGGTTCAGGGGAAGCTCAGTGCGGCCGTGAACTTGGGTTCCGGTGCTCCTGGTCAGGCAGCCATGGCCCCTCTGCGCCCCGGGGTCCCTGTCAGTCATGCTGCCAACGCATGGGCGTGGCCTGAGGCCCCCCTCCCGGGTCCCCGCAGTGGCGTCACCATCACCGCTGCCTCGGGCCCTGGGCCGGAGCTGGCAGCAGGAGCGGCAGAGGCCGCGGGGGGCCCCGCAGCTGCCCACTGCGGGGACTCGCAGCTCTAGGTTCTCCCTCACCCCTTGGGGGGCGGGGGCCCGGCTGCCTGGGACACTCCGTTCTCATCAGGTGGGGACAAGGAGGTGGACACCCCTGTGAGCTGGGGCCGGCACCAGGTGGCTTCAGGAAAACGGCCGACACTCCTGGGCAGCGCTCCTGGGCAGCGCCTCTACGCAGCCGGGCTTAGCGGGAGACCAAGGTCCTGTTTAATTTTTTTGGTGATGCAGAAAGCTGGGACCTGGAGGGGACCCCGTGGGGAGGCGGACGGGGGGCTGAGGCTGGGGAGGGGCTGGAACGGACGTCAGCCCCTCCCCAGGCGCCTGCCTCTGACGAGAACAGGGACACTCGCTGACCCTTCGCAGCCGACCCGGGAACACTGAGAAAAGCCGGCTGCCCTTGGCCGTGGAGGGGGCTCATGCTACGGGGTGTGGGTGAGGGGGGCACATCACGGGTGTGCGGGGGGAGCCTCGGCTCTCAGCGGCAGTCCTGAGCCTGGCTCCACTCCGGGCTGTGCCACAAGCTGTGGGGCTTCGAGGGAGTACGCAGCTGTGTGCAGGGGGGAAACTGAGGCTCAGAGAGTGAAGCCACAATGCAGGGACGTAGGCCGAGACCCCTGGGATGACAAAGCCTGCTGGCAGGCCACTCCAGCCTGCCCCTCCCGAGGACCCAGCTCTCTGTGCAACCATGAGGAAAGGCCTGGAAGCTGCCAGAACCCGGGGACCCCGCCCGGCTGAGCGTCACGGTACCATGATCTCCATGGAGCTCCAGCGCGACGTGCCCCAGTACATGGCCATCCCCTGGTTGATGACGTGCGTCATGGCGCGGACGGTCTCTGTCACGAGAGAAGGGGAAACCACGGTGGGAGGAGGGCCGGGGGCCCGGCGGGGGGACGGTCTGTCGACGACAGGCGGTGGGTGCTGGGGGGGGGCGAGGGGGCTGCAGAGGTGTCTTGCAAGCAGTGTACTTCCCGGCTCCAAGGGCAGTGTGGGCAGGGCTGCCAGGGACACACGGAAAAGTGAGCAGCAAACCAGACGCTGCTCTTGCCAGAAAAGTCCCCCGAGCAGCGACAGGTCCCGTGGAATCTTTGAAAAATGGGTGATGGATGGGTGGTGAATGACATTTCCATGGCAGATTAGAGGGATGAGGGGCAGGTGGGGCCACAGAGGGCGGCTCTGGGCTCTCATGAGGGGGGCTCCGGCTGGGGTCACTCGGGTGGAGCCCGCTAAATGTGTCAATCGATGAAACGCAACAGCAGGTAAACAGCCGCGATGTTGGCCTGTTTCTCGTCTCCTCCTTTAGGCTTTTCAGAGTTCCCATGGGAACTAGAGAACCGGATGGAGCAGAAAGAGTGGCATCTGTGGGGTCGGAGGGCAAGGTGGGGGGCCCCGGGTGCGCCCAGAGAAGCAGACCCTCCCCAGGTCCTCAAGCCACCCCAGTGCCCGGCAGGACGGCGGGGTTTCTGTTCCCGGGATGGAGAGGGCTCTGGGGGCCCCTCCCAGGAATGGCCAAGACTCGGAGCAGGACAGCTCCGGGGTGCCTTGGACCCTGGGAACAAGTGAGTATTGGACAGGTGGGAACGGCAACACCCCAAAGGGGTGCGAGGCCACGTCATCCTTCTAAGGTATTTTGGGGACCTGGCCCCTCCTCCCAAATGACACAAGAAAGTTGTTGAGAGGGGAGTGGATGTGGCTCAGTGGTTGAGCACCTGCTTCCCACGTACGAGGGCCCTGGGTTCAATCCCTGGTACCTCCTACAAGGAAGTTTTCGAGAAGGAAAAATCTGCTGACTATAGTTTCCCCCTAAGCTGTTCTAGCCTTATGGGGATGTTTTGGTTTTTAAAACAGAGCTTGGCCTCGAATTTTAGAAACTGTAAATGTTTCTTGGCTTGGCAGGTGGAGACCCGCCCTGCAAGGTCACGTAGGTCCATACAGTGCTTGCAAGGTTGGCTGCCAAGGGCAGTGGAGAAAGTCAAGTTGAAGAACAAGTGTTTCTAAAAACAAAGCCGAAACCTTGACCCCTGACTCGTCTCCAGGATTTGCCCCTGATTTGCGGGTGAGCTGGGGAAGCCAAGACCCCCGAAAGTGGCTGGGGGTGGGCAGGGCGGGGAGGAAGGAGGAGGCTGGGCTTGTCCAGAAGCTCCACGCGGGGACGGCAACATGCTGGGCGCCTGCCCCAGCCCACTCCGTTTTGGGGTGTGACTCCCACCCGTCCCAGGACGCCTCGTGCTCCTTCGGCCAAGGTCCATTTTTTCCTTAGGAAGGAGCTGAGGGCGGTCCTGGGGCTGGAACCGAGGGGGCTCCACAGGCTCACCCAAGAGTCCAGAAGTCACACTTTGGCTTCCAGGCCCGTGGGCCATGCCCTGCCCTCTCCTTGCTTCCCAGGTCAGGCCAGGGACCCCACGCCCTGGGAGAAGAGGTGGGAGGGAAGTCAGAAGCATTTAAGAGGAGAAGGTTGCCTGGTGGGAATGGTTTGAGAAGGGCCAAGGGGGTCCCAGGAGATTATCTGAGCACACCGAATCCCAGGCCCGGCGTCCAGCCTGGCCGTCCTCCTTCAGTGTCTTTTAGAAACACTCCAGGGCACCTGTGGTCATGCAGCGGGACTTGCAGCTCTTTCAAGCCAAGGCTTTCGTCCACATGCCGGAGAGAGGGAAGCCACAGGAGAGCCCCCGGCCCGCCTCGCCCTCGCCCTGGCTCCCACACAGCCCTCTTGGACGGCGGCAGCGAAACGCGCCTTCCATGCAGGATGGGGAGAAGAGGCGGAGGAGGGGCAGGAGCCGGGGGCTCCCGACGATCCCAGGGACCCGGGGCTCCGCGGAGGGACACGGGCCGCGTCGGGCCGGCGGGCAGCCCTAGGGTCAGAGCACGTGCGCTCCGCCCTCCTGCCCAAGCGTGATGCCGTGGCCCCACAAACAGGGGCCACGAGGGACAACTGGCCTGCACCTCAATATTTAATGTGGCTGAACAGAAGCGGGAGGACGCTCCTCCCAGCTGCTGCCAAAACCCCCGGCGTCTCCCGCTGCGTTACGAATAATACATGGCAGGGGTCGGGTGGCAGCCTCTGCTGCCACGTTGGCAGGCGCGAGTCCTGCCATCCGTGCAACACGGTGGGTCCCCAGGGAGACCAGACCCCTGTGCCAAGACTGGCCTGGCCTCGGGGTGGGTCCTGGGTGCCCGTTAGCCTAGGGGAGCACGGGCGGCGGTGCGGGCTGGCCAGGGACCGCCCTGTGCCTGCGTCGCGCCAGCTCATGAATATATTTTCCTTTTCCATGGAGAGGGCTGGCCTCACGGCGGGGGTGAGAATGGCAGGTGGCCCGGCCGCGGAGGGGACGCGAGTGGCCATGCTCAGCTGGCCTGCTGGCTAAGAGAACCACGAGCTATGGAAAAGACCAGAGGGCTTGTTCTTGCGGTAACCAGCCCACCCCCACCCCTGGGACCACCCAGGGCTGAGAGTTCAGGTGCCGACCAGGGCGTCCCCAAGTCCATGTGGGAGCCACGGCAAGGCAGGCACGCGGGGCGGGGGTGTCATGCGGAGAAGGAGACAAGGAATGGAATGACAGCGGGGGTGGGGGGCCGGTGAGGGGCTGAACACCGCCTGGCCCCCTCGTCATGTGCAGGGCGCTCTCAGAGGGCACCTTTGCCCCTTACGCATTTTATGGAGGCGTTTGCCACCAGGGAAAGAGCAGTGTGAATGGAAACACTGTCCCATAAAATGCAGTTGACAGAAGCCATCGGCCGTGCTGCCGCACTGGGTACCTTCTATGATGAATGTCCTGGATTTGGAGGAACTAAATGGGTCTCCTGGCGACAGAAGAGAGATTTAAAGAGACCAGAGTTGACAGCTGTGGGGGGGCGTGAGGCTGGGTGACAAAGGGCGTGGGGAGGCGCGGATCGCTTGTCACGGGATGCCGGCTTTGTTAAAAAAATGACATATATATAACATATACACGCACACACGTGTCCGTGGATACATATATATATATATATATATATGGAGAAGCGAATAAAAAATAACTTGAAAGCAACTGAGTTTTCCAAGTCCCTGAAGCAGCAAAGCCCCAATGAGAAAATGCTATAGCAGGAAGTGGGGACACGGGAGGGGCTCTGATGGCAGGGGTCGAAAGAACGAACCGGAGAAACTAAAACCCAAAGAAACCGGAACCTCGTGCCAGAGCACCGAACGGCTTTCACGCCCCTGAGAGGGAACTGATCTCAGGGCAGAGGGCGGCTGGAGAGAACACAACGGGTGCAGAAGCGGTCCCAGGTTGACCCCATTTAGCTACACAACGTTCCCAGCAGAGGGGCGAGCGCGTGCAGGCGGCTCTAACGGACAGTGGCTCCGGTGTGCGCCCAGCGCCGGGCAGGGGGCACGAGGGGCCCTCGCCATCCCCCACGCCGGCCGCCGCTCGCTGCCAGCCGGGCAGTGCTGGCCCTGGGGGCGCCGGAGCCTCAGGGTCACAGCATCCAGGGACCGGGCTCCGCCCTCCTGGTGGCCGCGCCGGGCCGACCCGCTGGCGCCCGCGGGGAGAACCTACCTTCCATGGGCGTGTTGGGGTCCGGGCGGTTGGCAAACACCACGTCCACGTATTCCAGTTGCAGCCGCTCCAGGGAGGCTTTCAGACCTGGGGAGAGGGGACGACCGTCACTGCTGTGGTCGCCCTGTCCACAGGCACTTCTGGGCCCTTCGCAGCTCCCGGGCACCGAGGAGGAAGAAGGTCTCTGGGGCCAGGAGCCACTGGACGGCAGGGAGAGATGTGAGGGCGAGTGCTTCAGCTGAGGCCGGGCAGCGCCGCGGGGGGGGAGTGGGCGTGCCGTGGGGGCCACGGTGGGCGTCCCTGCAGCGGTGGCCCACGTGGAGTACTGGGAGCTGTGGCAACACGTGCCGGGTGGCACATTTGGGTGGGGGTCCCCGAGAACGGCTGTCAGCACCCCCTGGGCAGGAAACGCCCCCCAAGCCACAGCCGCGGCCAAGGGGTCATCAGTGTTTCCTCCTTTTCAAACACTCAGGGAAAGAAACAGATGGAAACGCAGCGCGTGGCTCGGAGCCCGTCAGCTCGGTGGGCTGGGGTTGTGGTGACACTTCTTCCCTGGAGAAAGGACCATGTCCATCCTCTAACCTGGGACAGGAGCCCCCAGAAGCCCCTCTCCCTGTTCAGAAAGTTCACAGCAGAGCCCGAGGCAGGGGTCCTGCCCTGACAGGCGACGCACGCGTGTGGGGGCCACGGCCAGGTGGCCGCGGCTGGGTGAAGGCTGGACAGTGCACGCCCACTTCGGGGCATCAGATTCTCGCCACTCCGTGCCATGACGGGGAGTGATGGCATCCCATGCATAGCCACGTCCAGCATCTCCCGTGGGGGAGTGGCCGGCACCTGGACTGATGGACCACGCCATGGAATCAGCTGGAATCAATGGTGGGCGGACCCCTCGGGTGGGACCTGGGGGCGGGGCAGGGGTCCTTCTGACGAGCTGAGGTGCTGCTGCAGCTAGGACACTGCCTCGGTGAGAGTGAAGACGGGGCGCGAAGACCAGGGCTCCGGGGGGAGGACCCCGGCCCCTCCCTCTGGGGGGGGCGCTTTCACGGCCCCCGTTTTACAGACCCCGCGACAGAGGCTTGGGCAAGGTCCTTGCGTGAGTCACCGGCCAGCGTGGGGCGGAGGGGATTCAAATGCCCACCCACCTGGGCCTTCGAGACCACACTGCCTGGGGGAGGGCTGCGGGGAGGAGAGGGTGGGCAGGGCCCGGGGCCCTCCCCGTGGAGCTTTGCTCCGGGAACACGTGCACGGGGGGACCCCGGGGTGGGGGCCTCGGCTGGGCCACGCTCCTCTCACCTTCTATTATGTGCTTCCTGGAAAGGCCCCTCTCCGTCTCTGCTCTGAAAAACAGGTGACAGTGGCGTGACGTTGTGTGACGTTGCACGCCGTTTCGGGGAGAACGTTTATGTTGCAATGTTAGTCCCCCCCAGCCGCCCCCTCAAAAAAGGCGATCAGCCAACGGCTCGTTGGGCCGGTGCCACCTGGGGATGAAATCCCACAGCTGTGGGGGCCTGGACGGCACTGAAGCGGCCCCAGGGTGGTCCCAGCCGGCGGGGTGGGCTTCCGGTTCTCTAGCCACGCCCTTCTGCTTTTTAAAAATTGAAAAGGAATTCTTTTTATCGTTCCTAGGAACCCAATTCTGTCCAGGTGCCTACAGGGGATTTCTGTGGCCGAGGGGATGGGGGGGAGCTCTGAACCGTTGGGGAATTTTGTTTTCTGAATTTTATGATATCTTTGTAATCATCCCAAAGAAGGAAAAAAGCCACATCGGTAAAAATAAGAGTTAAACAAGGTTGGAGTAAAAGACAAAAGCCCAGCCCGAGGCGCCCTCCTGGGTCTATAGGCAGACGGTGGCCCCGGGGGCAGCGGGACCCCTGCCCTAACAAGGACAGGCACCCCCACTGCGCCCGGCCCAGACCCTCAGGCCAGGGTGACAGGAGATGGGTGGGATGGGTCCTGTCCTCCAGTGCGGGGTCAGCCTGTCCAGGATGGACCCCGGTCACCACCCCCTCTAGACGGCTCTGCCCTCCCGCCCCGCCCTCCAGAGCCCCCCAAATCGGGGGTCTTGGTAGAGTCTGGGGCCGCGGCCCATCTCCCCGCCCCCCCCTCCACCATGCCAATGCCGCAGCCGCCCACCGCTGCACCTACTTTCCGCCCCAGAAGATTTTGGTCGTGATGACGAGGCTGGACCGTCTGCAGAGAGAAGAGGAGGGGTGGGTGTGACTGGGCCAGGCCCCCGGGGCTGCCCCCCACCCCCAGGTATTCAGGGTTCACGCAGGTTCTCGAGCTTCCCACCTGGGGCCCAGGGCGGGAACCAGGCAGGCGGGGGCCTCGTTCACTACAGGGTGCTCACAGGGCTCCCCACCCACCAGGGAGACAACACACAAGGCAACTAACTAGCCAAGTAGCCATGCAACTAACTCGCCACCTAACCCTAACTTGGCAGGTGCTGGGGGGCAGGCACCAGGGCGAGGGGAGCCCCGAGGGGAAGGGCCGCCCTGGGCTGGGGGCTGGGCAGGGGCCGCGGCTCAGGGAGCACGTGGGCGCCTGGGTTTTGTGGGTGGACTGGGGAGAAAGGGCTGCTGGGTGGAGGGTGCTGCCAGAGGGCAAAGGTGCTGGGGGGCTCCACCGGGGCTGGGGGGTGGGCTGACCATGGAAGGAAGCAAAGGGGGGTGGGAAGCTTGGCCCTTCCCACACCCCCAGCTTTCCCCAGAGAGCCGCCCGGGCCACATTTGACCTTGACCGAGACCCAGGAGGGCCTATCCCCAGGCAGGGGGGAGGCCCTGCTTGTCATCTCCATGTGGGTCCACCGAGGCCTAACCAGGGGATTTGCCAGGACTGCAGTTCCCCTTAATTATGGAGCGAAGAGGAAATTATTCTGGGATCAATTACAGCTGAGAAGATACGACTTTAATGGGGCAAGAGGAGGGGTGCAAAGAATCCGCGCCGGGGGGCTGTGCGGCAGACGGAGCATGAGCGTCCACACGGCCCTCGAGAGGCTGGGGGAGGAGGGAAGGCATGGCCCTGGAGCTGCCCGGATGTTTCTGAGCTAAAGGCACACCCGCCCCGGCGCGGCAGGTGAAGCTGGTGCTCGGGGGCCAAAAGCCAGGCAGGCGCTCGGCCTGGCCGGGAGCAAGCTGTGCCCCCGTGGGAGAACTGGGGACCTCTGCCCCTGGTGGGCCAGCCCCAGGGGAGCTGGCTGGGTGGGGAGCCGACATGAAAGTCACAGTATAAGGGTCCAGGTGTCCCGGGTGGCACGAGGCCACCGGCCTGGGAGGTGTGGCGGGCCTCTCTGCAGCCGAGGGTGCCAGCTTGAGGGAGGTGGAGACACTCACCCAGGTTCCACGGGAGGGGGGGATGGGACGCGAACCCTGGCCCAGCTGGCACCAAAGCCTGCTCTGTGCACCCCCGCCCCTCTCTGTCACCTAGGTCTCTCTGACTAGCCGTTCTCCAGCCGGTGGGGGGAGGACTTGGTGCTGACGGCCCCTGCGCAGCCCTGCCCCTCTGGGCTCTTCTGGAAGTTATCCCTTTGCGACTGGGACCTTTTGCACTGAATGGGTGCAGGTGAGCTGGGGAGAAGGTGGCGGGGGCAGAAGGCGGGGGTGGACGGCTGGCGGTGCTGCCCGCCATGCGGCTGCTCTTGGGAAAAGCCTGCCTCGTCCCAGGGCCCTGGATTTTGAACTCTGCTTGGAGACTCGGGCACAGGGGTGGGCGAGGGTGGCTTCTCCAGCTCGCCGCACCTTCCCCCGAGGAAGCAGGTGGCTGCCACTGTCCTCGCGCCTCCTCCCCTTCCCAGAGAGAAAAATTCTGGGCTTTTCAGACCTTGGCAAGACCAAAGGGCTGCTGGGGCCGGGCCTGGGAGCGGTGGCAGGTGGGAGAGGCCAGCCTCACCGAGCAGGGCCCTGGGCAGGGTGGCCCCCGGCCCACCCAGTGCCCTTGCCCTGCCCGCCAGCCTCCTCGAGGATGCCCTGACTGTGGCCTCGGCCCTATGATGGGGACAGCAGAGGGGTTACCTCCAGCCCTTCTTCTTGATGATGTTTCCTAGGACCACCTCCGCCCTGTGGAACAAGACGGGCCTTCAGTGGGGAGAGCGTTTCATGACAGCCCGCGAGAAAGCCCAGCCCAGCCCATGACCGGCCGCCCGCCTCCCTCCGGGAACGCGCCAACGGCCCTGCCAGGCTCGGGCGGCCCCTTCCAGCACGGGAGAGGCCAGGGCTGGCCAGGGCCCTGGCAGGGGCAGGCGTGTCACTTCCCACAAGGTGCCATGGGCACGTGGCCCTGCAGGTGCTCGTCCCAGCAACGGCGGCTCCGCGGCTCTGAGAGGAGGAGGCACTGTAGGAGCCAAGGCCCCGCCTGGCGAGGCCAGCGCCTGTGTCCCCTCCAGCTGGGACCCCACTGGGTGGTTTTCAAAAGGTAAATTAGTCATCAAGTGGCATCCTCTGTTTTCAGAGACAGTCATGTGTATTTAGGGGTGGAATTTCCAGCAGCGTGCTCACATGTGTGTATGTGTGCTAGTGTGAATGTGCAGGTGTGTGCAGGCATGACTATGTGCTGACATGACTGCAGATGTGTATGTGTGAACGCTCATGTACATGCGTATGTGTGCATACGTGTATGGATACATGTGTGTGCGTACGTTGCCTGTGTGAGAATAGATGAACATGTGTGCATGGGGTGGGCCTGTGCCTGCACGTGTGCATGTCCCTCTTGGTTCTTGCTTTTGGTCAGGAGAGTTGCAGATGCCACGCCGACCGCTGCCCGCTCTGCCTGACGTCCCCCTGGTCCTGACCACACACGGGGCCCTGGGCGGCGGCTCCGGCCTGGCTGGCACTGCAGAGCCGGGTCAGCTTTTAAGAACTTTCTGCTTGCAGCAAAATGCTTCTGAGCAAAATCAATAGATGGAGAATGATCCGTTCCCAGAGCTGTGTTCCAGTTATACAAGCGCCTGTGTCATCCGCTCTAATAATGGGCTCTGATCGGCAAGCCGTTTAGCAAACCTTCTGCAGGCTCGTCGCTCACGGTCAGAGTGCACAGGACAAACTCACTCAGCCCTGTGCCTCCACTTTTTGGTCCTTGGTCCCTGATGTGCTGGACACAGGGTGAGGAAAGGAGGCAAGGAGAAGAGCTGGTGGCCACAGACAGCAGGGGCACCAGGGGCCGTTGCTCGAGCCCATGGACTTGCCAGGCTTCTGCCTGCCGTGCAGGCCCACCAGCCTGCAGCCCTCGGGGACGTGCCCTGCCTTAGCATTGGGAGAGAAGCAGGGGGCCACGCCAAGATATGTGCTGGGCTGTCCTGGTTGGTGGGACGGACCGCGCAGTGCCCACCCAGATGGCCTCTCTCTGCCATCCCCACAGCTTTCCCAAGCGGGTGGCCACTGGCCCCGAGGCACTGATGGGGGTCGGGGGCAGGCTTTGCTCTGGGCCGGGCTGAGAAGAGCCCCAGGGGCTGGTGGAAGGGCGGGGGGCTGGCGGAAGCAGTCGGCCCTGCCTCCAGGATCACTGGCAGGCCAGGGGAAGTGGCTCCAGGGACCTCAGCTCTCTGTCAAGTGGCTTCCGGGGGCGGGTCACGAGGCTACCAGGCCGCTAGAGCTGCCCCGGCCAGCCAGCCACGGGCCTTCAGAGCTGAGTGGGGGCCACCTGCACGGGAGCTGCGGCCCCCGCGCCCCTGTGGGCAGGGAAGGGGCTGGGGTGCCTCTGGCTGCTGCCTGCAGGGCTTTCAGCCCCTGACCTGCTGGCTTAGCTCATCTGTCTCTCTGGAAAGCATTTTCCCTTGAAAACCTGGACAGCGGTGTGGGAAGGGGCTATGGCATCAGGAGGGACTGCGGGGTAGGGAGACATGGGCCTCCCAGCGGAGGGCCTGGGGTGAAGGCCGGCGCCCTGGGCCCTGGGTCCTCTGCGGGCTGCAGGGAACACCCAGGCCCCCCGGGGCAGGGGCTGGGCCTGCACCCTTAAGTCGTGGCGCTGTCAGCGGCGGGGGCCGGCCACAGGCCACCTGCAGGCCGGAGGGCCGAGGAAGACGGCTTCCGCGCGGCTCTCGCCCAGGGCAGCTTTTCTGCCTCCCAAGGGGCAGTGGTCACCTCTGTGCTGGACACCCGGGAGTTTTGCAAGGACCAGCGTCCGAGGCTCTGCCGCCCGGGCCACGGAGACCCCCACTCCCACCGTTTAAAGATGTCGGAGCGAAACACATGGGGGCACATTTTGGGGAACGAGCGCGATGGCTTCCCGCGGGGGCCGCGGGGAGAAAAGGCACCTACTTGCCCGCGGCGTAGACCTCGGCGGTGTCGAAGAGGTTGATGCCGTTGTCGTAGGCCAAGGCCATCAGCTGCTCCGCCATCTGCAACCACAAGACCGCGCGGGCTGCTCGGGTGCACTGGCCCTGCCCGCCCCAGGCGTGGCCCCGCGCCCTCCCACTCCGCCCCTGTGCTCCCCTCGCCTCCTGCTGAGGACGGGGGCGGGAGGGCACAGAGAGCCAAGGAGCCACAGCACAGGAGCAGCTGGCAGAGGGGCGCTTTCCTGCGAGCAGGGACGCGGCTGCTGGGGCCGCCCCAGGGCCCGGCACCCCAGAGGGGCCTGATGACAGCGAGGGTGGGTGGAGCCGGCCCGCGGGGTCCTTCCCGGCCAACGGGTCATTCATTTTCGCGGGTGGAGAATCGGAGGTCCTGAGGCTGGGGGGGGGGGGCTGGCCGGCTCCTCCACGGGGACGACGGGCCACCCAACTGCGACACTGTCCCCAGATGTGCTCCCCGGGCCACCATCAGGATGAACCTGGGCTCCCAACGCTGACGGGGAAACCCAGGAGCCTCTGAGGCCCGGGTGCCGGCTCCCCTTCTTCTCCGGCCCGGCTCGCCCCGCAGCTAGCCCAGGGCGGGGGGCGACGGGAACCCCCAAGGGCTGCGGAACAGCAGCCCGCAGGCGCGGCCTCGAGAGCGCACAACACCGCGCGCAGGAGCCCGGCGGCCGGGCAGGGACAGCCCCCTCTGCGCCGCCGCCTGTGGGAAGGCCGGCCGGGTCCCCAGGCTTGTCAGGGGAGGCCAGCGGCCCCGATGGCGGGGTACATTCTCCTGGTCTTACGACTCCGAAGGAGCCTCCGTGCCCACCCAGGCCGACCTCCGGGTCAGTTCACGGGGCCGTCCGAGTCGGAAGCCGGGGGTGGCAAAGCTGGGGGGGGCCGAGCTTCCTGGGCCCACCCGCAGGCCGCTTTGCTCGCCTCCATCGGCGGTGCCCCTGGCCGGCTGCGCTGCCCTCCGCGCCTGCGTCCAGACACGGGCCCCTCCCCGGCTCTGCTTTGCAGCGTCCTGCTTCTGGCTCCTCCAATACCCCAGACACGCACGGCTTTGTCCACTGCCTCGTCCTTATCTTCACCCTGACGTTCCTTTGATGCTTCCCACCAACCAGGCCTGACCCGGGCCCAGGACAGGTCCAGGGGTGTGCCCTGACTAGAGGGGAGAGGGCTGTGCTAGGTTCAGAGGGGTACCCGCTATGTCCCGTGGAGGGCTTCTGAGAGGAGGTGATTCAGGGCTGGGTTCTGAAGGGTGGTTAGGAGTTTGTTAGGTAGGGAAGGGGAGAGCATGTGGGGAGGGTTCCTTGCAGAGGGGCTGGAGTTAGGCGAGCAGGCAGCCTGTGCGTTTGCCCCACGCGGTCTGGCCTGTCTCAGCATTGGCAGCTCCCCCGCTCCAGGTGGTCAGGCCACACCCCGGGGGCCCTCCCTCACTGCTCTTTCTTGCACTCCAGGATCGGACCTGTCAGCCAATCCTGTCGGCTCCACCCTGAAAATCCAGCCGGGGTCTGCCTGCTGCTCACTGGCCCCCGCAGGCCCTCTCCCGCGGGCGTCTGCAGCAGGCCCTGCCTCCCCCTCTGTGCTGCGGTCCCCTCCCCACCCCCTCCCCAGGCCACGTGTGGTCCACGGAGCAGCGGCTGCAGCCGAATCCCAGGATCTGCCTGGACCTGCCGCCCCAGACCCGGCGTTTTTAACCGGGTCCCCGGGGGAAACCTGAGAAGCTGCGCCAGGCCGGCCTCTCAGTGCAGCCAGAGCACGTCTGCAGACCCCGAGTTAGGTCAACTTTCCGCTCCGGCAAGGCCCTCCAGTGGCTGCCACCCGTCCCACCAATGGTCAAAGCCTGAGCACCTGCCCGACAGCCCCTGCCCTCTGACCCCATCCCCTGGTGCTCCCCCACCCCTCTGCCTCGCTGTCCTGTCGGAGGGAGGGGAGCCCCAGGACTCCCCAAGCAGGGAAGCTCCGCAGACCCCAAAGGGAAGGAGGCCGTTTCTCCTCCAAGCTCTGCACTTGACTCAGCAAAGAGAAGGGATCTGGCCCCATGACAGGACAGCGCCTCGGACGCCGCGAGACGAGGCAGGGCAAGCAGGAAGCAGGGAGCTGCCAGGGCTGTGCCAGGGCTGGGTGCCAGGGCGTCTGTCTCGGAGGGTCGGCTTCCTGGAAATGGTGACGACACCTCCCGCCTTCCTGGGCTAATGGATAATAAACGGAAGCGCTTTGCCACTCTCGTCATGGCACGTAGGGCTTGGCCTGCTTCTGAACACACGCTGGGCTGGGAGCTTCTACCCCAGGAGTACAGTGAGTTCATGGAGAGGGTAACGAGCGAGGGGTCGGAAATGGCCTGCTGGCTGTGGCAGCGCCAGTGGCCTTGGTCAGTTTGCTGTGAGAGTCGGCTGGGGTTGTGAGCACGATGGTGCCTGGTAACCACGAGTGACCAGCATGTGTGTACGCGAAGGTGCCGGCTTCCCTGCCCTCACCAGCCGGTCATTCGTCTCCTGGGCAGGCGTGGCACAGAACTGGCTTACGCTTCCGTCTACACTGCAGCCCTCCAGATACCTGCAGGCAACTGCCTTGCTCACACAGAGCGGGGCCGCCACACGGTTTCTGTAAAAGGCCGGAGTGTGCAGTGTGTGAGGCTGTGCAGCCCAGGTGGGCTCCATCCGCACCTGCGAAGCGTCGTTGCCGTAGTGCAAAAGCAGCCGTCGGCAACGTGGAAAGGAACGGCAGGTGCCAATAAAACTTTATTTAGAAGAGCAGGCTGTGGGCCAGGTTGGGCCTTGGGCCGTCTTCGCCGACTCTTGCTGGTCACTGCCTTGTTCCGGCAAATTCCCCAGCTCCCCGGAGCGGTGTCTTGCACACAAGAGATGCCATAACAACAGGATTTGGTTTCCTGGTTCCTGGTGTGCTGAGCACCTTCTCGTGGACATGGGCATAGCAAGCACCCTCTGGAAGGCCCGGGGCCCGGGGCCACCCTGTCCCTCTGCAACCTGAGACAGACCTTGCTTCTCGGGCCACCTCACTCCCCGGCTCAGACCGCACAGGCAGCCAGAGAAAGACAGAAGCAGGCGCCTCCATCTGCACCACGGTGAGGTGTGGCCTCCTGCTTGGGATAGCGATGTTTTCCTGACACTGCACGTGGGGTTTTGTCTTCTCCTCCACTCGATCATTGTGATCTCTCAGAACCTGCCCTTGCCGTCGATTGTGCACACTCTCCTTCCCGCTGTCACCTGGAAACAACCTCCAACATCATCACACGTCGCCACGTCCCTGTAGGAGACAAGGCAGGGGCCGGCCAGGGCTGCCATGGGATCGCTCGTCAAAACTCTTGGGTTGCGACTGAGCTGTGGGCGAAAGCCTCGCCTCACGGGATGGTGATCGCCCGGGCTGCTTCCCTGTGTGTTTCCTGTAAGGGCCTCAAGCACGGTGGCCAGCGCAGCTTGGAAGTGACGTGGCACGCCACTGTGGGCTTCTCCCATCTGCTTTTATTTTTTTAGATTTATTTATTTCTTACCCCTCCCTCCATTGCCTGCTCTTTCTGTCTATTCGCTCTATGTTCTTCTGTGTATTCTCATTAGGCGCCTCTGGGAACTGATCCTGGGACCTTCCGGAATGGGAAAGAGGCGATTTTTCTCTTGCGCCACCTCAGCTCCCTGGTCTGCTGCATCACTTATTGTCTCTCCTCTGTGTCTCTTTTTGTTGTGTCATCTTGCTGCGCCAGCTCTTCATGTGGGCCAGAACTCCCGTGTGGCCTGGCTCTCCTGCACAGGGCGGCCCTCCACGTGGGCCAGCTTGCCTTCACCAGAAGGCCCTGGGTATCGAACCCTGGACCCCCCATATGGTAGACGGGAGCCCAATTGCTTGAGCCACATCCACTTCCCCCATCTACTTTTTAAGTAACTACATCGAAAGGGGAAGAGGGGACCAGGTACGACTTACTGGGAGAAAATCATGTGGGCTCTGGGGCCCCCTGTTTTCTATTCTAAGTTCTTAAAAGCAAGCTGGTGGCGAAGGTAAAAGAATCCTCTGCCCACCATCCCTCAAAAGCTTCTGAATTTACCCCAAGGTAGTGCCTCCCCAGCAACCCCAAGCCAGGGCCAAGAGCCCATAACCAGCTGCTTCCTACGAAGGAAGATGAACAAAAGCACAAATGTGATGCCTTTGAATCTGGAGGAGGCGAAGTTTCCCTGTGAGCACTCCCAGGGCAATTGCAGCTGGCCGGGGCTCAATGCAATTCACGCCTCCATTTTTAAAAGCCTTTCCAGCAGGAAGTAGGGTGGCCGCTGGGGCAGGACGCCCCGAGTGCCGTGTAAACGCCAGTGCTCGCCTTTCTGAGCTGGCACTCGCACTCTGAAGGGGATGCCAGCCTGGGAAGCACCACCCCACTCCTCCTGAGACCCAGGGGTGCGCTGTGGCATGGCGCCTGCCGTGTTCAGCTCTGCACCCACGCAGGCCAGGGCTGAGCCCCGGCGGACACGCTCGATGGCGATGCACACCATTCACGACCCTCGGGAAACGGACCCCTGGGGGCTCTGTGAAACGTCACTCTACCCAGAATCTTCCACCGGCAGTTCAAATTGCATCTGTATCTTAAGTGACCTCAACTG
The DNA here is from genome assembly GCF_030445035.2 of Dasypus novemcinctus. Lineage (NCBI taxonomy): Eukaryota > Metazoa > Chordata > Mammalia > Cingulata > Dasypodidae > Dasypus > Dasypus novemcinctus. The sequence continues at coordinate 127,382,706 of NC_080681.1, forward strand.
ATATTTACTGAGCCGAAGCTTCAAATGCACGGGGCAGCCTCTGGGAGCGGTTGATGTTTGCAATGGCCTTTATACTTTGGAAAAACGTGCGCTCAGTGAATCCTCACGCTCATTGCGAGCTCGGGAGCCAGCAGACGGAAAGCCTGGGACTTGCTGGCTGCGCCAAGGCGGCCCCAGTGGGGTGGACCAGCCATGGCCACGCGGCTCACACCTCCCGCAGTCCCGCGGGGCAGGCCCCTTGTTAACAGAAAGGAACGAGCCGCGGCAGATCCCGGGAGCTCAGGCTCACCGATGTGTGTCTGGGAGCGGGGGGATCGGGGCTGCGTGCCTCTGGGCAAGGGAGCCCCTTCTTACCTCATCGGTGATCTGGGCTCCGAAGGTCACCCATGTTCCTGGAAGGAGACGCAGAGGCTCATGTTAGACGAGGAGGTCCTGGAAGCCGGCGGCCAGTGGGGCCGGGGCTGGGGCCGGGGCAAGGGGCGCTGCTCTGGCTGTGCCGTGGACAGGTCCTTGGCATGGGTGGCCGCCTGGCTTTCAGGGCAAGTCTCTGCCCTTTGGGAGCCACCGAACCGATGTGACGAGCTCCAGGACAAGCAGCCCACTGCGGCCTTTCGGAGGCTCGTCTGGGGTGTCTGCTTGCAGGCTCTTGGCCGGGCCTGGAGCCATGGAAGCCACCAGCTGTGACCTTGCTTGCGGGGACAGGCTGTGGGGGAATCGAGTGGGGCTGGAGAGCATCGTGCACTGTACGGGGGAGGGACAGGTGGCACGGGAGAGGGGGTTGATGTGGGGGAAGTGTTAGCAAGGGGGAGGGGGTAACACGGGGAAGGAGGTGGCACGGGGGAGGGACAGGTGGCGTGGGGGGTAGCATATTTCGGGGCCGGAGCCCACACTTGGCAGAAGAGGGCCAAGGGCCAAATCCAGGGGGGACCCTGTTAGGTCCAGCCCTGCCATGGACGGCAAGGCCCTGTCTTCCTGGGACCCCGAGGATGGGGGGCTTCTCTGGTTTTCTGGGGTGGGGCAGGGGGCCCTGTGCAAAGACCCACCTCGCTGCCGCCTGCACGTCCTCAGCTAAGGCTGCCCCCCACCCCCTTCCTTCCCCAGCTCCTCCCCTGCCCCCCTCTTGGTTGCTATAGCGGCCAAGCCACCCTCCGAGGGGCCGGGGTGCCCAGGGCTGTGCCCTGTGGCCTGGCACAGCCCTGCTGCAGGAGGGGGTCCCGGGGCCGCCAGCACTCACCGAGCCCCAGGCAGGACACCCGCAGGCCAGACTTGCCCAGGTTCCTGAAAGACAAACAGCCCGCGTGCTTGAGCCACGGCAGGGATTGCTGTGGGCGCCATCCCCGGGGACCCCCGCCCCCGCCCCGCCGGCGTTTGGAGCTCTGAGAGGCGGCGGGACCCTGGGAGGGAGCCCCCCGCCCCCGGGGTGCGGCCCTGGGGCCGGGCTCGGCCTTCTCTCGCCCTCTAACACCCACCCACCTGCTGCCCGCGGGCCCGGGGCCCTGCCCGCAGCGTCCTCCCGCTCAGAAGCCTCTTCCCTCCTTTTGTTCAAAGCCTCATGCTTGTCATTTCACTCCCGCTGTGAGGTAAGGGGTGGAAGAAGCCGCCCCTTTGGCCCGGTCACAGGGCCTGGGGACGACGGCATGGAGGGGGACACAAGAGCTCCGTGGGGCACTGGGCTCCGTACGAGCCTGAGGCCCGGGCCCCTGGCAGAGACGCGGCCTGGACTGCTCGGTCAGGCGAGGCCCAGGAACCCGCGCGGCCGCCACCGAGCCCTGCCTCGGGCCCTCTCGGGGTGCCCCGAGGGGGGGGCACCTCCCGGCCCCCACGCCAAGGAGACGCTGCCCTGCGCCCCGGGCTGCGGGCCGACCTGTGCGTCCTCTCGGAGGGGACGGCGGTGGTGCTCTGCCCAGCCCAGGCTGCCCACCCTGCCTGGCGCAGGCCGGTGGGGAGGCCTCGGGCAGCAGCAGGCGGGGTCCCACCCCGAGCGCGGGACCTGTGGCCTGCGGGCCCCCTTTCCCCGAGCACTGTTCCCAGGTCGTGGGAGGACCCGAGACCTGGCCGGGCGTGCAGGGGCTGGGCCTCGCCCCGGGCAGTGGACCCTGAGCTGGGCTTCCCCCGCACTGGCACGGCCCCTTGTGCACGGGCACAAGGTCTGCCCGAGACGGTGATGCTGGTAAGGGGCAGGGGCTCCCCTCCCCTCCGTGGCCCTGCCGCCAGCATTCCAGTTGAGGGGGTGCCACCCCCCTTCTGGGTGGTGAGGAGTCAGGTGAGGGACACTCCCAGGGGGGCGGGCCCCAGCCTACTTCCCCAAGGACCCTGGCATTTCCTGGGGCCACCACACTGATCCCCCCTGTGGATGCTGTCCCTCTGCCGTGGTGTCCGTCTGTCTCTTCTCTACCCAGCACAGCCCCCGGGGAGGCAGCGTGGGGCTCGAGCCTGAGTCTGGCCCATGCCTCTCTGATACAACCTGCCCTAACCCTCCACTGCCTCAGTTTCCCTGGTTTCAGGTCCCTGAACCCCGCCTAGATCACGGTGGTTGTGGGGCTGAGGGGGAGATAACACTTGTAAGCACTCTGAAAAAAATTAACATCATCCAAATTTAAGATATTTAAAAATCACCCAGTTTTCCCTCTTCCTTTCTTTAAGGTTAATTTACTGGCTCAGTGACATCTTCCAAGGCCCAGTTTCCTTCAATCTTTCTGCTTTGCCATCTTCAGCCGGTTGCCTTGTCCTCTTAGGGTGATTTCCCTCATGATGTGAAATGGCTGCAGCAACTCCAGCCATCACACATGGAGGAAAATATCCAGAGGTAGAAGGATTGGGGTGGTCTTGTGTATATATTTTTTGTATTTAAAACATTTAAAATATATTGTACATTCTCCCTTTTCTGTCACTTTCAAGTATACATTTCAGTGGCATTGACTACATCAACCCTGTTGTACTACCATCACCGTGGTACATTACTAAAAAATTTCCAACACCCCAAACAGAAACACTGTACCCAAGTTGAAAAAAGTTGGACATGCCACCCAAATTGAAAGCATTTATACACTGCCCAACTTTCTTTTAAAAAGTTCAAACGTCCCACGAAAACCCCTGGCTGCCAGCTCGTGGTTCTGACGGAGCCTGGGGTTTCCCTTAAATGAGAACGTAAGAGTCGCCGGCTCCTCTTCTGGGAAGGGGAGCCTTGTAGGTAGTGCCAGGGCCAGAGTTCAAGTCCTGCCTCGACCTGCCAGGTTCTAAGACCCTGGCTGTGTGGTAGGTTATGGTTGGATCCAGCCTCAGTTTCCCCGTTGTAGAACAGGACCTCATGGGATTATGTGTGGTAGGTAATGGCCGGATGCCTCAGTTTCCCCATTGCAGAATGGGATCTCACAGGATTGTTAGGAGAGAGAGAGAGACAGAGAGAGAGAGAAAGAGAGAGAACGCAGGCGCAGCGCACGGAGAGCGGCCTCCTCTTAAGGGGAAAACAGTGGACACTGCACCTAAGCTTCGAGTGTTTCTGTACTGAGAGGGGAAATGAAGCTTCCCTGGGTTGTTTTCCCCTTACGTATCCGTGAACTAATGAAACAGTGTCCCCATCATGCTCGCACGCTCCAACCCAGAGCAGCTTGTGTTAGAAACCGTGCCTAGAAAGAACAACGCAACCGTGCCACTTATCAGTTCTGCATCGAGTCATGGTCTAGCTAGCACTTTAGGTAATTTCCCCGCTGCGAGCTGGAAAGTTGTGGTGGTGAGAAATGACAGAATCGCTTTCAAGCTAGTCTGGGAACAAAGCAACAGGGACGGGAGGGTCTGATGAGCGCTTCTGAACTGTTTTGGGTCAAGGACCCCTGGGAAACTGACAAAGGAGGGGCCCTTTGCCTGCACCCTCTGAGCCCTCCAGATCCTCAGGCCCCCTGGGTAGCTGTCAAGGCAAATCCAGGCACCCGGAGGGAGGCTGAGCCCCTGCCTCTGCGAGGGAACGCCAGGAGGGGCGGGGGCACCGTCCTGACCAGGCCCTGCAGGCCTAGGTGTGCCCCCAACCCCCGTCACTGGGGGGACGCAGGCCGGAAGAGCCGCGTGTTCAGGGGGCAGATGGACTTTGCAGTGGACAGGCGGGGGGACCAGGTGGGGGCCAGGTGAGGGGTCAGGTGGGGGCCAGGCAGGGGGCCAGGCGAGGGGCCAGGTGGGGGCCAGGTAGGGGGGCCAGCTGGGGGCCAGGCAGGGGGGCCAGGTGAGGGGCCAGGTGGGGCACCAGGTGGGGGCCAGCTGCCTGTGGGCTTTTACCAAGACCGTTCCCTGATGGGGGTGGCGAGTGGACAGGGCGGGTGACTCGCTGCCACTCGAAACTTTCAAAACGCAGAGACCGTTTCCTACAGATGCGCCCCCCGCCCGTGTTAAAACCCGACAGACGATAAAGCAGCCGGTCAGAATCTCGAAGCCCGACCACCTCTCTCCTCCTGAGCTTGCCTCGGCTCTCCCCAGCGGTCTGGAGAAGCGGCTAACCAGGCTCAGGGAAGGACGCTTTGGCCCAAGGGGCGCAACGATGGCGCCACACCACCACGCACACTTGAGAAGGCTAAGAGCTCGCGGCGGACTCCTGGGAAGGGCTGGCTTTGGAAGGCTCTGCGGAGTGAGAGTGCTTTAAAAATAGAAGGTCAAGGTCTTTATCTTGGCCATCAGGCGGCGGGGAAAAACTCGATCAGGCAGCGGACGGGAAAGCCACATGGCCTCGACTGGCTGAGGAACCCCAGGGGGAATCATTGAGGACATTTCCTGGGGAGCCCCCGGGCCCGTCTGTGGACTGAATTCTGGCCCCCCAAGGACACGTTCGGTTCTGAGCCCCCGGGTCCGTGAAAGCAGCTGGTGTGGCCGTGGGGTCTTTGAAGATGTGAGTTAGGACGGGGCCACGGAGCAGGGCGGGCCCCGGCCCCTCAGGAGGGCGTCCTTACCAGAAGGGGACAAGGGATGCCTGAGAAGGGGGCGAGGCAGAGCACAGGCAGGCGGCTACGGGCCGGGGGCCGCCTGGTCACCAGTGTCCACTGGCTCCTCTCCACGGGCTCGGGGGCACGTTTCTGCTGTGTGAAGCCTCCCCGTGGCGGACTTGGTCAGGCAGCCCCGGCCACTCGGACGTGCCCGTGATACCGTGTCATGCATGCGATGGTCCTGTGCCCCGTCTGCCCGCTCCCAGACCCCAGGTCCTTCGGGACACCCCGGCCTACGTGTCTCCCCCTCGAGAGCTCAGGGGCCACGGCAGGGCCCGGCTGCTGGGGAATAAAGCCTGCCTCGCCCCGAGCTCGCGCTGTTGGGACCCCGCAGCAAGCACAGCCTCGGCGCGGGCCCAAGGCCCAAGGCCCTCGGCACTGGACGGGCGCGGGGGGGTTCTGGGGAGGTGCGCCTGGCGGCCTCCCGGCCCGGGAAGGGCCGCTTCCTGGAGGGTCAGTCGCTGTGGCGCCCGCCAGGCTGCCGCGGAGGCACAGCGCCTATGGGGCCTCCACCTGGCGGCCAGGGTCCCTCGGCGCGGAGGTGGGGCCTGGGGCTTGAACCTGGAGCCTGACTGCAAACCCTCCGGCCCAGCGAGCGCCTCCCCACGACCCCGTCTCTGAGGCTCGCCAGCCCACGCGCGCACCCACGCCCACGCACCGTCGGTCTTGGGTGCTCGGCTCTTTGCGATCCAGCCCTCGGTGGGGCTTAGGACGGGCACCCTGCCGACGGCCACGCGGGCCGCTTCCACGACGCTGTCCGCCTTCAAGGCGGTCTCGCCGGGACTGACCCTTGGGCGATCCTAAAACAGGCGCCTGGGCCACAGGACAAAGAACCTAGTTCACGCCTTGCGTCTTAACGGAGAGAACGCCCGCTGCTTCCAGAACAGCAGCTTCCCCCCGGGTTGTCCTCATCAAGCCTTTCCCCGAGGCGCGTGGAACGACGTCAGCCCTCCTCCCGGGACCCTGCACATGAAGGGGAGGGGCCGAGGCACAGAAGGACGCGGGGTTCTTTGAGGCTCCTGGGGGTGGGGGCACCGGGCCACGGCGAGACGGCTCTTTTACATGAGCCCCACCTCCAGGGCTGGGTTTGGGGAGACTTCAGCTGTCGGCGCAGTCCTTAGGACGGACTCCTGGCCGCCCGCCACAAACCCAGGCTCCTCTTGGCGGAATCAACTAGACCTGCCTGTGCCTTTCTCGGAGGCTGCCGGCAGGGTGGCCGGGGCGCCCGGAGGCCGAGCTGCACCCGGTTCCTTTTTGGGAAGTCTCCCACGACACCTGGGCACCAGACACTGCCTTTCAGGCACTCCGGCTCACGCGATCAGGTGTCACGGGCGCCCGATGCCCCCAGGCGCTCCACTCTCCAAGCGCTGGTCACACCTGGAGACCCTCGGGAGGAGGGAAAAGCCAGCACCCAGCAGGGTGCCCCGACCCAGCCCCCACGGGACCCTCCCTTTCCAACGGCATTTGCGCGAGGCCTGGGCAGGGCCTCGGGGGGATCCTGGTGGGGTGCCCACGCCCACGCGGAGAGAAGCACGGGAGCCGGGGCCAGCCTGCCCCGGGGAGCACCCGTGGCTGCCCGGTGGGCACACGCCATGTGGAGGTGGGTCCTGCCCGCCATAGGAGAACCCAGTGCCGGACTCGGCTCAGGTCAGGGAGACGGTCTTCGTCCCTGGCTCCCTAACGGGTTTGCCGCCCCTGGTGGGTGGCAAGGACGACCCGTGGCCATCCTCCCCGCTGCGGTGTGCGGGCAGGCCAGGGGTCGCAGGGGCCTGTGGCCAGCGCCAGCCGGCGGTTCCCGGGAAGGGAAGCATCGCGCCGTCCACGGGCCTTCAGGGAGGAACGCCGGCAGAACGCGCGCCAGCGCCCTCCGCGCCGTGAACAGAGACCCCGGCCGGCCCGGAGCTGCGGGCTGGCCGCTCCCCCGGGCCCTCGGCCCCACGCCCCCCGGCCCTGCCGCCCCAGCCTCCTCGTACCTGCACTTCATCCCGGGCTCCTTCCTGCTGGCGGCGCTGGCGCTCGGGAGGCTCCGCGTGGACAGCTGCCCTGGGCCGCGAGCTGCCACGGCCACAGCGCGGAGGCGGCCGCGGGGGCCCGGGCCGGGGCTGCTGACCGCCGGCCGGCCCAGCCTCTCCTCGGGGCCCCGGCCCTTGAGGCTGTGCTCGGAGCACGCGAAGGACACCTGCATGGCGGCCCTGCTCCTTCAGAGGTCAGAGGTCACGGGACCCCTGGACGCCGCCCCCCTGCCCTGGAGAAACCTCGATCCCGGGAGGCGAGCGGTCTGCGAGGCGGTCGAAGGCCCGGGGGAGGCCAGCGCGGGCTCCGAGGGAAGGGAGTCCCGTTTCCAAAACCACAGCCGGGAACGCCTGAATTGAGGGCAGGCGTCACTGCTCTCCCCGCTCCTGTCTTGCACCGGGGTCCCCTCGGCGGCGCCCGTCCAGGCTGGAGCTGCCCTAGCCGTGGGTTGTGCTGGGAGTTATTTCTGATCCCTGAGAAAAAATCTCCTTCCAGAGCCCCTGGGTGTGCCCGTGCCGCTGGCTGCACCCAGGGCGGCCGCCCAGCAGCAGGCGCCCTGCGGAGGGGCCCGGTGGCCGAGACGGCTGCGCTGACTGCTCTCCCAGCGGCAGTGGCTCCGGGAACTCGGCCGGAGCAGCTGCCTCTCCAGGCTCCAGAGTCCCTCCAGAGGGGACGGGTGACCGACTCCGGGCTCCGGACCCCGCGGGCTATCGGGGCACCCGCCGCGTCAATTAGGTGACCAGTGAGAGGCCCGGGAAGCGTCTGGTGATTCATTATTAATGAGGCAGGATGCACACGCTGCCTGCCCTGGCCGGCCACCCGTGAGGCGGGCACTGGCTGCTCGGGGCTGACAGCTGCGCGGCCGGGCGGCGCGGAGGGCGGGGGAGAGGCGGCAGGGGGGCGGCTGGCGGGCCGGGCGGCTGAGCTTGTACGTGGCCGGTCTCGAGGGACGCGATGCTGGCTTGGGCCCGTGGCCCTGGAGTGAGCCCGCGCCCCGCTGCATGCACACGCGGCTCTCACCCCGGGAAGGCAGCTTCGTCCAGAGCTTGGCACTAGAGAAGCCAAATCTCCAGAAACGTGGGGGAGAAAAGGTCACTGTAGCTCAATGGTGATGACACAGACGACCACGGGGAGAAACCCAGGGTCCAAGGGACATGTGATGGGGCCTGCTCCCGCACTTGGCACGGTCCTTAGCTCACAGCAGACATTCAGGGAACGAATCAGTGAAGGAATGTGAGTGAATGAAAGAGTGGATGAATGATTGAATGAATGAGTGGATGAGCAAGTGAGTGGATGAATTATTGAATGAGTGAATGAATGCAAGAGTGAGCGGATGAGTGAGAGAATGAGTGGATGAACAAATGAGTGACTGAATGAGAGGGAATGAGTGAATGAATGTGAATGAGTGGATGAATAAGTGAATGAATGAGTGGATGAGCGAATGAGTGGATGAATGCAAGAGTGAGTGAATGGCTGAATGAGTGAATGAATGATTGAGTGGATGAATGAACGACTGAGTGGATGAATGAGAGTGTGAGGGAAAGACTGAGTGAGTGAATGAATGAAGGAAGCCCCAGCCCGCCACCCCATCCCCCTCAGCACCCTTCCCCACATCCATGGGCTCAGGACCCAGGTGGCAAAGGGGCTCCTGCAGCAGAGCCCAGGGGGGCTTCCCGACACCCAGAGAGAAACCCCTTGTTGCCGGGGGGCTGCATTGTCTTCAGGCCCCGAGCGCCCAATGCACAGCTGCAGGGGGTCCTGGCCAAAGCTGCCTTCTGGGTGGAGGGGCTGGGCAAGAGCACTGGATGGGGAGGCAGGAGAGCAGGGTCCAGCTCAGGCCCTGCTGCTGTCTTGCTGTGTGACTGTGGGCAGGTTTCCTGCCCTCTCTGGGCCTTGGGGCCTCCACCAACAAAATGCGGGGCCACCTCGTTGCTCTGGGCTCAGCCCTGCCAGAACCTTTTACACCTCCTGGCTCTCCATGCAGTGCTCCGACAGGACCAGGAAAGAGCCCTCTAGAGGTGTCTGAGGCAGGGGGAGCCGCGCTGGGTGGCCTTGGGGAGGGCCTCTCTGAGCCTCGGTGTCCATGGGTAAGAGGCAGACCACAAGGACAATGGCCCTTAGAGGGTCGCGTCAGATCAGATGACGTGTGCAGAGCTCTCAGAACAATGGTACGTGTTCTGGTAATTGTCCTTCCACACAAAGGAATGACTTTCTAATGGTGGAGGTCTGGATAGCTGAACAGGCTTGACTAAGTGCAGTTCTGCATCCCCCCTGACGGGGAAGCAGGAGCCCAGCCCCTGAGGGTGGCACCCAGAGCCCTGGGGAGGAGGATCCGGGAGGGTGGAGGTGGTGCTTTGGCGAGGGTGCCACAGAGGGCGGGTTCAGGGTGGGCCCTGCTGGGGGCTCTTTAGAGGACACAGACGGGCAGGTCCCAGCTCCCCAGCACGCCCCACACATGCAAAGCCAGACCAGACGGGACCGGCGCAGGCCGCTGTCCACCAAACACCCCCAAGCACCCACTCCCCGTCTGCACAAATGGTCAGCTCCCTGGGTCCAGGCACACCCGGGCTGCCCCGGGGTGCCGCGGGCCGAGCCCCCTGTCCTCCCGGGGCTCACGGCCTAGGGCGGGTGCTGACCACCCGGCCAGGGTGCCAGAGCTCCCCCCATCAGCCTGCCGGGGCTGGGCCCTGCAGCCGCGTTTAACTGAGCGCTCCTGCGGCCCCACGCACAGCCTGCGGGAGCGGAAGCCCCGCGCTCGCCTCCGCCGTGCTCCCGGGCGCGGCCACCGCACGCGGTTTCCGGAGGTCGCTCTCGGCCAGGGCACATGCAGAGCAGCCCCAGGTCGAGTGAGAGTCACACGGAATTGGCCGGACAAGCTAGAAAATGGCACCTGCCTCCCCTGGGGCCCGGGGATCCCACGCCTAGACCCGCACCCTGAGAAACACGTCCACGCCAAAACGTGGCCACGGACGTTCCCCGCAGCGCTGCCCTCAGGCGCCAGAGAGCCGCGCGGGTCGACAATGTGGTGCCGAGGCCACGGCCCGGGCAGCCTGGACACGCTGCTGCATGAGGAGGGCCAGGCACAGAGGCCACACGTGTCATGGCCCCACGGAGAGGACGAGTCCAGAAGGGGCTTTGCCCCAGGGACAGAGAGCAGTTAGCGGGTGCCAGGGCCAGGGGTGCAGGAGGGACATGGGGAGTGACTGCTCAAGGGTACCGGTTTCTTTCCAGGGTGATGCGAAGTTTCTAAAAACCACTGAATGGGTTCCTTTAGAGGGTGAATTGTATGCTCTGTGAAGGATAGCTCAATAAAGCTGTTACTAAACCAATGACAGTCACCTGCGGGAAAGGCTGCTGGGCCTTCGTGGCTGCTGTTCCTGGGTAGGCATGCTGTTCCCCGCATCCTCGCCTCTGAACTCCTTTGACATCCAGTGTGTGAAGCTGCCCCCCCCCCCAGCACGAGCCATCTCTCCCTCCAAGTGTCACCCACCAGTTCCTCGAGGCTGCTGTCCAGGTAGCTGTGGTGGGAGGAGCCACTGGCAGGCGTTCGTTTTTGTATCACTACCACGCGGCACCACCGAAGAATACCATTAGGCTTTCACCAACTATGGGTTGGGTGCACCAAGGGGAGACTAAATTATATTCCTGATTGTAGCAGTTTGGTATTATTGATGGATTCTAAAAACAGAGTGGATTATGCTTGTAAACTGGTCTGTTCCTCTGGGAGCATTAGATTGTATTAACTTTAGAGGTTTCACTTTACTTGATTAAATTATGATTAGGGCTTTGATTGGGCCACATCGGTAGGATGTTGAGTCCCCGCCCCCTTGGTGGGTGGGACTCACGGAGAAAATGACAGAGGAGAAGGTTGGAGTTTTTTTTGATGCCGGAGCCCCGGGAAGTAAATACACAGGAGAAGAACACAGAAGAATAGAGACAGCTCTGTAGGCACGGCAGAGGCCCCGGGAAGAGAGAGCCTGAGAGTCTACAGCTGACCTTGGGGAGAGACCAGAGCAGCTAAGCCTGGAGACGAACAGCCCCGGGAGAGACAAGACACCCCAGCCTACAGCTGATACTGGAAGAAGCTGGGACAACGGAGCCCTAAGAGGAAGAGGAAGCCTGAACCCTGGCAGACGTCCGCAGCCATCTTGCTCCAACACGTGGCCACAGACTCTGGTGAGGGAAGTAACTTATGCTCTCTGCCTTGTGACTGTCAGCTTCTACCCCAAAAATACCCTTTATAAGAGCCAACAGAGTTCTGGTATTTTGCCCCAGCACCCGTTTGGCTGATAACACACTGGTTATACCAAGATACACAAACAGCCGCTGGACAGACGCCCACGTACTGTGGAACGAGGTTCTCTGTCTCACACAGAGCTTCTCACCTGAGAATCGGGGCCAGAAAATTCTCGGTGGGCATCAAGGCCAGGACAACGGGGCTTCTCCTGAGCAGGCGGCGTGCTTTCCTCTGCTGGGAACACAGCTACACCCAGCCTCTCCCCAGCAGCAGCGCCGGGCGTGGAGGGGCGCGTGCCGCAGGCCGCGTTCACTACGGGATTTATTTCACCATCCACCCTTATTTTCCACTTGCTGTTTCTCCAGACTTGCTTTTATTCCTGTATTTTAAAAATGCCACCGTGATGTGGTGGGAAACGATGTTAAGAGGATTTGGGATGATTTTAGCGTTATGCATATTGCTTGCATTATAATCTCTGCAAATGGGGGGGGTATGTAACTCCATCCGCGCCTCTGCCTGGCAGCGACCAGCAAGGGCTGGAGACGGGGGGGGGGGGGGGGGGGGGGGGGGGGGGGGGGGGGGGGGGGGGGGGTCGCGACGGGGCGTGCTGCTGCCACCTAGTGGGCGGAGGCCGGGACGCCGCTCAGCCCCCCACAGCGCCCAGCGCCCCCCTACTGCAGGCCAGAGCTGGGGAGCGGGGGAGACGTCGGCTCTGCGGGGAGCAGAGGCCCGGTCGCCTCGCCTCCTCAGGTCGTTTGAGGCAAGGGAAGCAGGGAACTCGGGGGTCCGGGGCTGCCGCCCCACGCTGCGGGGCCCCGGGACTTTAGTTACTGATCGTGTGTCAATATTGGTTCATCGGCCGCGAAGGCCGGGCGTGGCCAGCAGGGCAGGTGCCCGCGGGGCTCTCTACCGGCTGCTCCATTTTTCTATAAGCCTAACGCTGCGCTAAAAATAAAGTTTCGTATTAAAGAGGAGGGGGAGGAAGAGGAGGAGGGAAAGGGGGGGGAGGAGGAAAGGGCTGGCGGCGACCTGCGTGCTCGCCCGGCCCCGAACCCCGCGATCGGCCAGCAGCTCCTTCGGAGTGAGAAAGGACAGGCGCAGGGCCCGGCCGGTGCCGCCCCCGCCTCTCGCAGAGCAGATTCCCTCTGACGCACAAAACCCCGGGGCTGCCCTCTTCCTCAGCCCGGCTTTCTGAGGCTTGCACCCTGGAAGACTCTGGAAAGCTCGGATTATTGACTTGGACGAAAGGGACGCTGTGGCGGTTGGAGAGGGCCCCCCAGATGCCAGAGGACAGAGGCCCAAAGAGCTAGAGCCCGGGGAGAGACGGGCCACTCGCCTGGCGGTTTGCAGCTGAAGAGAACAGAGCCCCGAGCAGCCGAGAAGGCCTGGAAGGAAACGAGCCCTGTGCCAGCCTGAGGGAGGAGGCCCTGAGAACCGAGCCCTGTGCCAGCCTGAGGGAGGAGACCCTGAGAACCGAGCCCTGTGCCAGCCCACAGCCGGGACTGGAGAAAGCCGGGCCCACGGAGCCTTAAGAGGAAGGAGGCAGGAGAGACCAGGCAGAGGTCTTGCTTCCACACGTGGCAGCGGGCCTTGTGAGAAAGCGGCCTTGAGTTGGATGCTTTAGGGCCTGGTAACTGGAAGCTTCTACCCCAAATAAATCCCCTTTATAAAAGCCAGCAGCTTTCTGGTACTTTGCATCAGCACCCCTTGGGCTAATACGGACCCCCAGCCCCCGTTCTCCACATTTCGGGTTTAGAGGCAGGTGCGGTGAAGCATATAGCGGGATCTCAGGAGAGGTGGGCTGTGGGGACGTGGCAAGATGAACAGACATACAGGGCAGCAGCGCACAGGGGATGGACCTACCTAGAGCCGCACTGACCCACACACCATGCCTGGCCATGCACGTCGGCCTGGTGAGACAATCTGAACACTGCACACAGACTTCTACAATCTAACACGGGTTGCAAAATTCGCAAAATGCCAGTCACATGGCTTTATCATCCAAACTCCTATGTGAATGATGGTACCTATCCTGACATGCCCCTCTCTCTCCCTTTACCTTCAGTGGGGTTTGTGGGGGCCCCAGGAGGTGAGTTGACAAAGGAGAGGCCTGTGTCATGGGGCCAGCAGCTACCCGGGCTCGGCTTGGGCAGCTGCTTGGTGGCCAGCACCCAGCAGCCCGAGGGCCCGCTTTGGCAGGCGCGCAGGTGTGTGCGGCCCTCATCGATCACCGTGGATGGCACCCGCCAGGCGCAGGACTGGCTGAGGGGCCTGCGAGCATCTGCCTGCTCTGAGTGGGTGGGGCTGTGCATGTCCGGCCCCTTTGCTTCCCTGAGCCTGGCATGGCGCCTCCCGGGCAGGCCCACATCCGCCGGATGAGTCTGCGCCCCGGGGTCTGCTGTGGGGCAGCTCCAAGGAGGATGCGAGTGCACGCGCCCTGTCCCGTGCAGTCAAGGACGGGGGCCACTGCTGCGGTCAACCTCCCTGCCAGGCCCCTCTCCCCAGCGGCGTCCCTGGTCCGCCATGGCCAGTGCTCTGGGGAGAGACGAGTGCAGGTGCGTGGCCGGCATTGGCGGGAGGCCGTGGGGCCGAGGGACACTCCTGCCTGTGGGGCGGGAACCAGGAGCCACCTTTGCCCGGCAGGGCCCAGACCCAGCGGGGGCACTGCCTGCTGCCTGGGGAACCTCCCGGGCACTGGCCTCCTCTGGACGCTTCTGGAGCAGCTCTAGAGCCTCAGGCCGGGAAGAGGTCCCGTTACGGGGGTCCCGGGGGTGCCGTGTCCGGAGCTCCGAGGTGCGTCCTGCCACCCCTGCCGCTGGCGCCGCCCTGCTGCCTCCCAGCTCCCTGGGCGCCCCGACCTGGGGAGGGGGCAGGCGGGAAGGCCACGCGGCTGGGGGTGCCGCTGGCAGGAGCTCCCCGGGCCCCCTCGGCGGCCCCTCCTCTCCCTGGCCTGCGCTCTCCCTGGCCATGCCGCGCAGTCGCACCTCTGACGCCTTCCGTTTGCCGACCTGTTCCCTGAGCTCCCGCCCCGTGATTGGCTCCCCCCACCCTGGACACCTAGCCCGCACCTCCCCCACGTGTCCCCAGGAAGTGCCTTTAGCTGCTTGGGAGGGGCCGTCCTTGTCCCCTCTCCTTCTCCCACCCCCCCATGTCCAATCCTCTAGCAGACTGCCGCTGAGGCCGCTCCATGACCGTCTATAAAGGGGGCTCGCTGGCTTCCTGTGGGGAACAGGGCGCGTTCCTGCAGGCCCCTGGTCACGTTTCCGTGGCTCGGTCAATCCTGAGCCCTGCCTCGCTGCGCCTCTGTCTACAGACCCTTCCCTAACACCCACCGTTGACCCTGCACCGCGGCCCTCGGCCACCTGCTCCGTAGCTCGGGTCTGAACAAAGCTCCCACCCCAAGATCTTCTCCGCCAGGCATGTCACCGCCCTCCTGCGCTTAGGAACACGAGACGGCCCCTCAGCGCTGCGCTCGGGGGCGCCGAGCGGCAAAATCACCACGGAAGGTGCAAGAATATGAAAACGCGGCACTAAACAGACCGCAGAGGACCCGAGAAGGCCGAGTGTTGCCAGGCCCATCCTTGGCTGCGATGTGGGCTGAGTTTTTACCACCCTGCCCGCATCTGCGAGTGACCGTGAAAGCGCCGCGAGGACTGATTTGGGGCGACACGTACATTTTAGCGAGCGGGACACCCTGCAGGCGTGGAGCCTGCAAATCACGAGGCTCAAGCCTGTAGCCAGGATTCGGCCCCGTCTCGCCGGCTCCCCCGCACCTGCCATCACCTGTGCCCTGGGCCACCGCCGTGGCTGCCTGCCGGGCCTGCTGCCCCCACACTCGACCGTCTGCACGTGGTCCTAGGACCACGCGAGTTTCCCCACTTAAATCGCCTAGAGGTGGTGATGCTGGGGGGGAGGCCACGGGCTGCGACGCTGCCCCACGGCGACCCGGCTGAGCATGGACGGGGAGTGCCTACTTCTCGAGAGCACCGTGGAGCCAGCGTGCAGTCCGGAGGCCACACCCTCGGTGGCCGGTGCCAAGTCAAAGCCTCCAGGGTGGCCTGTCCCGTGCAGAGGAAAAGCTCCAGCGCCCCCAGCTTCCTTCCAGAAGCGGGAAAGCTGGCTCTGCCTCTGCCAGTCTCCCCTCCCTGCCTCCTTGCTGAGGCCCCCACTGCATCCTGCCCCAGGGCCTTTGTGCCTGCAGCCTCCCTCCCAGAACCTGCGCTCAACCCTTCTCTCCACCCCGACCCACCCTGCCCCTGCCCCTCCCAATGGCAGGAAAGGTGGCCAGCTTCCTGCTGTTGGCACAATACTGGCCCTCGAAGACGCCCACGGCCTGATCCCCCTGGGACCTGCGAAGATGCTGCGTACCTCCCCCCAGGGCCTCCGGAAGGCACGCGGTCCCGCGCACGCCTCGGTTAGCCCCGCGAGACCAGGCTGGACTTCTGGACTCTGACCTGGAAGAGGACAAGCGTGTGTGGTTTAAGCCACTAAGTTTGGGATAATTTGTTACAGCAGCAGCGGGGAGCTGATACACAGCCCGAGCCCGGGGTGGCCTGCGTTGCTGTCACCACTTGGTGGATGAGTGGGTGGATGCGGGGGCTACCCGGCTGTGCGGTGGGTCAGCGTGCGCGCCAGGGCAGCCACGGCAGTGGACACCCGGGCTGCGTTTTCTCCCCGCGCAGAGCCCGGAGGCCCGGCCGCCACCGGCCCGTTTCATGGAAGTGCAGAGGCAGCGGGCCCCCACCAGGCCTGCGCTCCTAGCCCCCCAGCAGGTGCCTTAGCGCTGGGCGGCATCGGGGGGTGGACGTTGAACAGGACCCAGGGGTGGGCGCACAGGAGTGTGGCAATCCCATTGCCACCTGTCCCTGCTTCTTGCCTGGACTGTGCTTGGGGGTTCAGAGGGAGGAGGGGGGCTGGGCCCAGCTGGACTTGGGGCATCCTTGGTCTGTAAGCAACACACCCTCCGAAAGCCCCCCAAGTGCCCCCATGTCCTAACGCTGCCGTTTCCCCCACGGCACTGAGGGGCCAGAAGCCCGACTCCGTGGCACCCCTCCGTCCCCCATCTGCCACCCTGGCCTTCGTAAGGCCCTAGCCCCGCTGTGCTGCGCCTGCTTCAGGGCCTGGCACACGCCGTTCCTGCTGCCAGGTGCCCGGGCCCCCTCCAAAGAGAAGACAGTTTTCTTTGCCCCCGCGGCCCCCGGAGCTGCCCTCCCCTCAGTCTCCCCTAACGGTCCAGGGGCTCCTTTGCCGAGTGCCCTCCGTCTCCTCCCCAAGGACGTGGGTCCCGGGAAAGCAGCGGCCTCGGCTGCCCTGCCCACCACGGATCTCTGGGGCAACAGGAACAACCCAGAACATGAGAGGTACCTCTGAATACCTGTGTAGTGGACAGACGCACAGCCTTGCCCTTCACTCGCCCCCTCCCCGGATGAAGCAAGAGAAGTGGTGCACACAGTAGGCTTTTTAGCTGGACCAGATTCGAGGGCATCTCAGGATCCCGGCCCTGAATCGCCGAGGCCCCTGCCGTGACCTGGGAGAGGACCCTTCACTCAATCCGCGTACCTGGGCTCCGCGATTTCCAGGTAAATCGGGGGACTCTCAGTGGAGGTTTGTGCTGGGCCCCAGGCGAGAGGCAGACCTAGAGGGCGTGAGACCCTTGGCTGGTGACATTTCCAGGGCATTATAGCTGCTGTGGCCACCAGAGCTCGTTTCCCGCCGTTGCCATGACCAATCACCCAAACGGGGGCGGGTTCAAATGGCAGAAATTTGTCCTTTCACGGAGGTGGATGTCAGAAGCCCGAAGCCCAGGTGCGGGCAGGGCCGTCCTGGAGGCGCCGAGAGCTCACCTGTTGCGGCCGCTCTTCCCGCACCAGGTGCTTGCCAGCAGCCCTCAGCGTCCCTGGGTCTGTGGCCGTGTCGTCCAGCCTCGGCCTCCGTCTTTCCGTGGCGTCCTCTTCTCTGGGGTGGTGTCCAAAGGTTCCTCTCCTCACAGGCACAACAGTCGTTGCATCGGGGCCCACCTTAATTTAGCATGACCTTGACTTAACCTGGTTCCACAGCCAAGACCCCGTTTCCAAGGAAGGGCGTGCTCTCAGGCAGGGGTTAGACGTCACCGTAGCCTTTTGGGGCACAAAATTCCACCCATGGTGGGATCAACCTTTGAAATCAGAACTCTCCTGGGGGGTCCGGGACAGGCACGTGCTGTGCCTGGCAGAGAAGGGGGACGCAAGCTGCCTTGATCTTAAAAGGCTCCCCGGAGTCTGACTCTCCACTTGCCCCAAACAGGGGTCATGACTCGTCAGGTTCTTTTTTTTTAAAGATTTATTTTTTGTTTATTTCTCTCCCCTTCCCCCCCCCCCCCCCCGTTGTCTGTTCTCTGTGTCCATTCACTATGTGTTCTTCTGTGTCCGCTTCTGTTGTTATCAGTGGCACCAGGAATGTGTGTTTCTTTTTGTTGCATCATCTTGCTGTGTCAGCTCCCTGTGTGTGTGGCACCACTCCTGGGCAGGCTACACTTTCTTTTGCGCTGGGCGGCTCTCCTTACGGGGCGCGCTCCTTGTGCGTGGTGCTCCCCTACGCGGGGGACACCCGTGTGGCACGGCACTCCTTGCGTGTATCAGCACTGTGCATGGGCCAGCTCCACATGGGTCAAGGAGGCCCGGGGTTTGAACCCTGGACCTCCCATGTGGTAGGCGGATGCTCTATCAGTTGAGCCAAATCTGCTTCCCTTGCCAGGTTCTTAGCAAGTCCCAAGCATCAGCCAAGAGTGGGAGGAGAGAAACTCATCACCTTGACCTGACCCCGCCACAGCTAAATACTCCCCAGTGCCCTCTGCTTTCAGACGAGGCATGTCCTGGGCGCATGCTGGCCGACGGTCCCCAGGCGTCAGTGAGTGGGACAGAGGCCGACTCTGTCCACGGCTGGTTTTGGTTCTTTTTCTGCCCCTCTGTTGCCATGGAAATGGAGCAGCCGTGCCTGACGGGAGGCGAGGCCACGCCCGAGGAGAAGCTCTGCTGTGCGCCATGGGGTGACGCGAACCGGGACATCCCTGGGACAGAAGCTTCCGGCTCTGCCGCCCCCCGCTCGTGTTGAGGCCCTGGCCGGGGGCCGAGCCGCTGCCCGCGTGGGCCCTACGCGCCTCCCTCGGGCGTGAGCATGGGGAAGGGGACGGGCGCGTGGGCTGTGCGGGTCCTCGCCCCAGACGCAACAGGGTGGCGGTAGCAGGCGGATGATGTCCCCCCGCGCAGAATGAAGCCCGTGGCGGTCGGGCTTGGGGCAGGAGTTTCAGGGACAGCTTTCTAGAAGCATGGGCTGGAGCAGCTCTCGCAAGAGCAGGGCGAGTCGCCATGTGTCCCACGGATGCGCCCGACACCACCAGCCTCGGTAACGGAGGCCGCCCCGTCCGTGCTGCTTCCGGCTTTGCGCCCTGCCTGGGGAGGGTGGACGCTGAAGAGACAGGGCCGTGCTAACAGAGCAGGGGAACGGGAGGCTCTCTGCCTCTGTAGGCTCCCCCTCCCCACCTGTCCTTTAAGAGGCAGCCGGATGCCCAGCTCTTCCAGGAAGCCTTCCCTGATTGGCCAAGTTGGACGTGATCTCCTGATCAGCAGAGCAAGGAGATTCTGTTGAATTAACTTGGCAAGAGTCGGGGAGCTGGTTACAACGCCCAGGCCCCAGGTCCCCTTGCCCTACCCGGGGGCCCCCCAGGTCTGCTTTTCCACTGCCTGGGAAGCAGCGGAGACGAGGCATCTCTCCCAAAGGAGTAGTTTGGAAAGTAGATTAAGACCATGACCACTCAACACCATCCAGCCCATATGTACAGGGGCTTGGAATGTTCTAGAACGGGCAGGAGCCCTGCTCTCAGTGGGGTGCGGGTGGTGGGAGGCGTGAGGAAGACAGCGCCCTGGCACGAAGCCTGGGCGAGCCTCGCGCGGGGGCTTCCTCCGACCGGGGCGGTGGGGCGTCGCCCTGAGGGCTGACCGGGGAAAGGCGCCAGCCGGGGGAACGCTGGGGGGACGGGAGGCTCAGGGACCCGGGCGTGAAACGTGCTCGGCGTGTTCCAGATCCGGGACCAAGGTGTATGTGGCAGGAGCAGTCCCAGTGAGGGGGGCTGTGGGCGGCCGAGGAGGGCCACGCAGGGTTGTGGGGGGCCATGAGGGCCATGCAGGATTGACAGGGGGCTATGGGCAGCCCAGGAGGGCCACGCGGGGTTGGGGGGGGCCGCGGGCAGCTGAGGAGGGCCACGCGGGGTTGTGGGGGGCCACGAGGGCCATGTGGGATTGAGGGGGGCCGCGGGTGGCCCAGGAGGGCCCCACAGGGTTGTGGGGGGCTGCAGGGGCCGAGGAGGGTCATGCCTGAGCCAAAGACCCTGCCGACCAGCAGGACGTGGGTGCAGGCCTGCTGTGGGTTTGGCTGCTGCCCCATCTTAGGACGTCTCTCTGGAACCTTCCACCACTATGGCCAGGGGGTATTGAAAGCGGGAGCGGGTCTGGGCCACAGCTTCCCGCATCTTAGTACTGATGTTCACGCAGGGACTGTCTGGATTTTATAAATCCAATTCATGGGAAGCGGATTTGGCTCAACTGATAGAGCGTCCACCTACCGCATGGGAGGTCCAGGGTTCAAACCCAGGGCATCCTGGCCCATTTGGTGAGCTGGTCCACGTGCAGTGCTGATGTGGGCAAGGAGTGCTGTGCCACGCAGGGCTGTCCGCTGTGTAGGGGAGCCCCACACACAAGGAGTGCACCCCGTAAGGAGAACCACCCAGTTCGGAAAGAAGCACAGCCTGCCCAGGAATGGCACCGCACACATGGAGAGCTGACACAGCAAGATGATGCAACAGAAAGTGACACAGATTCCTGGTGCTGCTGACAAGAATACAAGGGGACAGATAAACACACAGCGAATGGACACAGAGAGCAGACAACGGGGGGGAAGAAGAGAGAAATAAATAAAAAATAAATCTTAAAAAAAAAGAGTCCATTCATTTTTTTTCCTAAACAGCAAGAGTTAAGGACAGCTTAAAAGAAAGAAGGTGTGGATGCACAAGAGAGCTTTCCCCGAGCTGCAGGCTCGGTTCAGCTGATAAAACGTCCAGGCCTGGAGGATCTGTCTCCTTGCTCCAGCGAGCGCACTTGCCTAAGCTGCTACCTTTTTATATTAATGCACTTTTTCTTTTTGATATTAACATTTAAGACTGAGTTTAACCGAGCCCTGGCCTGCTTGCTGATGAAGAGTTAACCGGGGAATGGCGTTTATCTGGGATCTTTAATAACTGGTGGTGCAGCCACAGAGCCCCCCGTTTCCAGATAACATAAACCGCCCCCCACCGTCTGCGTGCGGCAAGATGAAACGCACGGGGTAAAGAGGGAGGGACACCTCTGGCCCATCACTGCTAAAGGACTGAGTCGGCTCCTCTCCTGTCCTCCCCGGGCGGCAGGTTTCCAGAGCCTCAGGCTAGCTTAGGAGCCGTTCCCACTGGGCACAGGCGTTTCCTTGAGGCATCGGGAAAATAAGAGCGACACTGCCTGTCCTGCCCAATCACAGGTCCTACCTGCGCTGGGGATGCTGAGGCCCTCACCCCGGAGGGGCCCCCGCCTCCCCGACACCCCCAGCTCGGGCTTCTTCCCTCCACGCACACCTCTTGGACGCCAGCCCGGCTCTTCCCTGGGCCGGGACGCAGTGCTAACACCAGCAGCTCAGGCCACCCGGCCGGCCTAGCTCTCCCACAACTCCGCCTCCTGCCTGCGGAGCAGTCGCCGCTCTTGGACTTACTCCTTGGACTTACTCGTTTCTGCGCCTGCCTCCCCGCACCAGCACGCACTTTCATGAGGAGGGGGCCTGACCGCAGGGCTCGTCTGCGCCACGAGAACTAGCCCCGTGCCTGGCGCCAAGCGGCCCTCGATCAACATTTGTCGCGTAAACGAAAGGTGTCGATGACCAGCCCAGAAATACATGCACAGAGGCTCCCTCGTGAGAGGTTTCCTTCAGAATTAGGGGTTCAGCTGGTGCCAAACTGGCCGACGCTTTCTCCCTCGCAGATGTAGTGCAGAAAGTCTTATGAGTTCTGCCACCAAATGGGCTCACGCAGAAGTTTCATTTCTGTAAGCTACAACCACCTGTTCAAACAGGGGCTAAGAGGGCCAGACTGTCCACGGGAGAAAATGTTCAAGGACCTGCCTGGCCTCTGGAGAGGAGAGCCAGGTAACCCCTGGGGCCTGTGATAGATGGAAGCCAAATGACAGGGCATCCAGTTAAATGTGAATTTCAGATGAACAATGAAAACCTTGCGTTCAAGTATATCCCCAAGATTGAATAGGGCATACTTATTCTAAAAAGTTATTTGTTGTTTATCTGAAATTTATCTGGGTATCCAGTGTTTTCATTTGCTAAATCTGGCCACTTCATGAAGAGTGGGTGGGGAGGGTCCCCTCTGGCAACACGGTGTTCCTAGGAGGACAGAGGGAAAGCAGCGTATTTGCCATGTACAGGGATTTAAAAGCAAATGTGCCAGCTCTGGCTGCCTTCTGAGGTTTTGTGAGGAGAAAGTGGGGCCCCGGGGCACTGTCCCAGGTACTAGTAAATGAAGAGCTACAGGCCTGTCATTCAGAGGACACCGGGGACATTTAACCTAGAGCCTCTGCTGTCATATTTACAGTTTGTTGCAAGCAATCCAGTGGCCACCTGTTAAAAAACAATCTCTGCAATAGCAGCCAAGTTGAAGGAGGTAACGGAGAAAGCTCGTCTTTGCCCCCGGGATCCATGCTGGGTTTCCTTTGCCAGAATAGATTCATTATTAGAGATGACGAATTGAGACAGTCTCACCAACTCCTAGTTAGTCAGCCCATAATAGTGAATCTGCCCCCGTGAATTCGCAAGAGACAAACAAAACAGCATGTTTGCTCCTGCCGTACGTTTTTCTCCCAGGAACTGAATTCTTTTTCCATGGAGAATACACCCCGCGCTTAGCAGCACTTTTCGTTGGAGGCCAGGACTACAGCAGACTTTCCTTTTCTTTGATAAATTTTTATAGTTTGGAGTTTTAAAACACAAACTATTAACCCAAAGAAAGAATAAAATCGTAACAAACGTTTCTGGGGTTGTATCTTGTGCTCCTGCAGCCCCCGCCTCCAGGCTGCCTGTGCTAGCTGGCGCACGCCCCCCGCCCCCCCACCCCCCCCGGCCCTTACCGATACTTCATGCCCGTGCGCCGGGCGGTGCAGCTGTCCAGGGATAGGCCGTGCATGCGGAGGAAGCTCTCCATGTTCCTGGCCTGGGCGGCTGCCCGCACCTCCCGCAGCCGCTGCAGCTCCAGCGCGTCCGTCTGGCGGACGGGGTGCAGGGCCCAGTCAGAGTGGCACCTGCTGCTCACGCTCCTCAGACTCTCGCTGTACGTCATGGACAACATGGCCACTGCCCGGACGGGAAATGCCGGGTGGCGGTGGGTTAGAGAGCAGCCGCCGTCCCCCACGCGCAGGCTGCACGGCGGGCCCAAGGCAGGGGGTGGCTGCGGCAAAGCAGCAGCCAATGACGTGGCCGCCAAGGGCTCCTGGCGCCGGGGGAAGGATGTGGGCACCCCTCGACAACGAGATGCTTGAGTCCTCAGAGCAGTGCTTGCCAGGGGCTCTGGCGAACCCGCCCTCCCCTGCCCCTGGCATGGGAAACAAGCACAGGCAAAGCTGCATTCCGGGGCGTGGGGCGAGAAGCCAAACTCAAAAGTGTTCTACGTGAAAACAGGAGCACGGCGAGTGTGCAGAGAGCAGAACCCCCAGACGTGGAGGCCCCAGGTGACTGAGGTGCGAGGGCTTGGAACGGTGGCAGGGACCCCGCCTGCCGCTGCAGCCGACTCCAGTGTGGCCAGGCCAGGGGACACCTCGTCCCCACTTGCCAGGTGGGCTCGGTGCAGGAAGGCTGCTGGGTTCGCGAGCCTGGTAAAGAGAGCGCTAGGCACGTGGGACGGTTTCTGCTTGGAGAAAGTACCTCGCCCGAGTGCAGCTCTCAGGATGCCGAGCTCCAGGATGATTAAATATGTCACAGTCCATCAGTTTCTGCAATAGAACGACTGAGCAGAATGCACGGGGGGTGCTGGGGACGGGGAGACCTGGGACGGAGTTATGTTGGAATGAGGACTTTTCAAAGCGTGAGTGGTAGGAACCATCGCCAAGGACAGTCATGCTAAGTGACGAACAGCCACTCTTGG
Source organism: Dasypus novemcinctus (assembly GCF_030445035.2). Classification (NCBI taxonomy): domain Eukaryota; kingdom Metazoa; phylum Chordata; class Mammalia; order Cingulata; family Dasypodidae; genus Dasypus; species Dasypus novemcinctus. The sequence goes on from NC_080681.1 coordinate 127,406,113, forward strand.
AGACTGAGAACCACACGAACGCCCGTCAAGAGGGAAACGGGCATGTAAACTGCGCGCTCCGCACAACGGAAACGCACGCAGCCGCCAGGAGCGAGGCGTTCCTGTGGACTGATAGGCAAGGAGCCCTGAGAGAGGAGGGAAAGCACAGTGAAAAGGCAAGGGGGAGAGTGCGACCGCCGTGCTAGTTCAGGTACTTACAGATGAGCGTGCAAGTGTTCATTGGAGTACGTACAGATGAGTGGGCAAATGCTTCGTTTGTGGAGATGAGTGTGTAAATGTTCATGTTGGTACTTACAGATGAGTGTATAAATGCTCGTGCAGGTAGAGATGAGAGTGTAAATACTCATCCAGGTACTCCCAGGTGAGTTTATAAATGCTCATGTGGGTGCTTAGAGATGAACATGCAAACGCACGCGGGTACTTACAGGTGAGTGTATAAATGCTTTGCCTGTAGGTACTACAGATGAGTGTGTAAATGCTCACGCAGGTGTTTAGAGATGAGTGTGCAAACTCTCGTGGGTACTTGCAGATAAGTGTGCAAATGTTCACTGGAGTACTTACAGATGAGTAAATGCCCACACAGGTACTCACTGGTGAGTGTGTAAGTGCTCACACGGGCACTGAGATGAGTGCGTAAGCGCATGCAGGTATTTACAGGTGAGTGTGCAAACATTCTGTCTGTAATCTCAGATGAGTGTGCAAATGTTCACAGGGCACTTAGAAACGAGCACGAATGCTTACGAGGTACCCACAGGAGAGTGTGTAAATACACAGGCACTCAAGGTGAGTGTGTAAATGCCCACGTGGATAGAGATAAGCGTGCAAAAGTTCATTCGGGCACGTACAGACGAGTGTGTACATGTTCGTGTGGGGTCTTGGACGTGAGCGTGTGAATGCTCGTGCGGGCACAGGTGAATGTGTAAATGACTGGAGTGCTGCGCTCACACACCCAGGCCTTGCAGAGTATTTGGCCCGTCCACCAAGGCACGGACAGAGGGAACACCCCTGCACCCCCAGACCAGCCCGGAGCAAAGCTGCGCAGACCTCACCAAGGAGGCAAGGCTGGGCATGGAGCCTCCTTCCGGCTGGCGGGTCCTGGGGCCTGCGGGGGGGACAAGTCCCAGCATCCTGGAGGGGGCCCTGGGGCGGAGTGGGGGTGAGCTTGGAGAGCGAGGGGGTGAGGTGTGCTGGGCCCAGCCGACCCCCACCACTCCGGCCTGAGGGGAGGGACCGCCCACAGGTGCCCTGTGACTTCTGCCCCCTCGGGCCTCCAGCGCTGGACCGCACCTCCTGGCCTGCCTTGCCCCCCCAGCGCGGGGTCTGCCTCATAGCAGGGGCCCAGAAACACCTGTGCAATGAACGTCCAGTCAAGGTGGGGGGTGGGCTTGGGGGGCGAAATCAATGAGCAAGGGGATGCCCGAGCACCCCGTCCAGGGAGTGAGGGGAGCCGTTTTCACACGGGCCTTGGGCCCTCCTGGGGCAGGGCTGGAGGCGCCCCCCTCGGGGCAGGCTCCCGCACCGCCGCTCCCGGCCAGCGCCGTCGTCTGCTGGGCCCAGGGTCCCCGAGCCGCCCCGATACTCCGTGGCCTTCCCGCTGAGTTCTCCGCGTGCTAGCGTCTTTTCTAAATGGAGGCTAGTCTAAGTTCCTCATTTGCTGCCTCTATTGCCCGTGAAGTTCAGGTTCGCGTGGGGGAGGGACTCCCCTCTGCTTGCCCTGCACACAGTAGGGGCGCAAATACTGACTCCACCGACGCAGGCATGGGCTCCTAAGGTGGGGCCGGGGCCATGTGGGCGATTCCTGGGCAGTGCCCGGGGGCACCTGGCGGGCTGTGGGCTGCCCTGGGCTCTCCTGGGGGGTGGCTCCGCCCCACCTCAGCGTGGCCTCACAGGGGGTGGCCTGCAGGGCCGCCTCCCCTCAGGGTTTGGGCTCAGGTCTCCAATGGACGCCAAAGCAGGCAGAGACCCCCGGCAGGCAAATCCCCACCGTCCCCGCGGACTCCCCGGGAGGCAGTAGCGTGGGCTCGCACTCCAGAGTGTAAGTTCCCTTTAGGACACGTAGGGCCACGGGACCCAGGGCCGGCCACTCCCGCCCCGTCCTCCCCTCCTGACACGCACGGGCAGTGCCAGGCAGGGCACTGGAGGTGGCGGCACGGCCGGCTGCCAGCCTGGAGGGGGCGGGTCCTCACTTCCCCGGGGTGTGCGTCCAGGGAGGACGCCGGCCAGCCGGACTGCAGCTGCGGGGGCTCCTCCTGGCAGGCAGGAGCCATCTTGGCCACGCGGTTTCTCGGCCAGGCCCCGGCAGGCCGAGATCAATAGCCATTAGCTTTCAGGGCGGCACCCACGGAAAGCACCCCGGCCCTGGCAGGCTCTGGACGCTCAGCTGAGTGCTAGGCCTTGGGTGGGGGGCAGCCCTGTTCCCTGCTCTCGGCGGAGCCCAGGCAGGCACCTAGACCGCTGCAGGCTCAGTTTCCCCATCTGTGAAGTGGGTAAGCAGAGGCCCATTGCTACAGGCTGTCGCGAGGATGCCCACCAGGGTGGGCACATACGCCCGCATGAGGAAGGCGGCCATCGACCCGAAACAGGGGCACGACGCCGGCCAAGATCAGTGCCGCGTGGGGGGCTGGCGTGGGCCGTGGAAACCGTTTCAGATGAAACAGACATTGCTCATTGCTCCCCCTCGCAGAGCGCCGTGCTCCTGAGACGGGGCGTGGGCAAGGGTTGGGGACCTGGGGGTGGGAGGACAGCAGGCACAGCCACACATGGCTGGGGTTTAGAGGGGCCACGTGTCCCCGCCTGACAGTTCCTTCCAGCATATTCGCGGCCCCCAGGACAGGCCGTTGGGCCCCAGAGCTCCCTGGCTGGGATGGAGCCGTGGGGGAGAAGGGGGGAGGGGGGAGCGTGGGCCCTGCCCAGGAGTGAGGAGCAGGAGCAGCGCAGGCCCCGGGTGGGTGTGTGGGCTGCGGGAGGGGGGGGGGAGCTGAAAGCACTCACCTAATGACCCGGGGGTAGGCGGACCCCCATGGCGGGGGGCAGAAGGGGACTTGGACGGTCACCAGAGCTGCCCCGGACCGTGCGGGTGGGAGAAGCAAAGCCCTGGGCTCACGCCCCTCTCCTGCGCCCCCCGCCGCGCTCCTGCTACCGCCCCCGGCGGCTCCAGAGCTCAAGTGCAGCCAGCAGCCCCAGATTCCGCAGCTTCTCGGGCACGTTTCCCACCATCCTGCCCCAGTCTCCAGAACAATCAGCCCCCGCCCCACACAGAAGTGGCACCTACACGTTCTCCCCAGCCTTCTGCAAAGCTATTCTTGTAGGCTGGGGCCCTCGGGGGAATTCACATAAATTAGCACGGTGACATGGAAAACCTAAACTAAGCCATTAGCCTCTTTAGGTCCGCGGGAACGGCACCGCCCTGGGGAAGGGGTACCCGGGATTTTTTAAGCACAGTCTGTTTGCCGCCCGTCTCTAAGGCGTGGATAAACGGGAGATTGAGAAGGAACCTGGACATCTGCTCTGTGTTCGAGAAGCGAGCACAAGTTCTCGAAGGCAGAAGCACAAAGGCGGGCGGTGCCATCCCGGGAGGCGGCTCTAAAATGCACACCCTTGCAGTGTGCAAAACACAGACCGTTCCTGCTGGGGAACGATCAGCAAACTGAGGCCCAAACGAGCAGCCCACGGGCCGCCCAGGCTCGGGGGTTTCCTAGACAAACCGCCGTTGAGCCTTCCCGACAGCTTTCTCGGGGCAATCCAGAAATGCCGAATCTTTAATCAATCGTGAGCCCAGCAAGGCACGAGGGAGATGCAGCCGGGGGAGCAGCGGGGGTGCAGCCAGCGCCGGGCAGGCCCGCGAGCCAGTGCGCCCAAGCAGGAGAGCACAGCCGCCCCCCTTCCTGCAGCGCCGGCAGCTCAAGTTCACCTGCGGCGGGCTCGCCTGTGCAAACGGAGAGGGCCGAGTTTCCTACCGTCCTGCAGCACCCCCAGGCACCACCTGCACTGCCGTGTTAGCCCCCAAGCCACGACCCCTCAAAGCAGGCTCCGGGGGCCCGAGCCGGAGCTGGAGGAGACACTCACCGGCCGCCCTGGGTTTCTGCTCGTTAGAAAGGACAAAGTCTAGTCTATGAGGGTTCACCAGGCGCTCTGGAGAGCTGGCGCAGCGGTTTCCTCATTAGGGGAGTGTCACCGTGGAACGCCAGCGTCAATTGGTGAGCGAGGCGGCTCCCACAAGGGCCGGCGCGGGAGTCCATTAGCCGCGTATTAGGGCGCTTTCAGCTCGGGGAAGGAGGCTGAATTATTCAGGAGCGCCTCTTCCCCTAAAAGCCTGCCGCGCAGTTCCGCGCTGCTGGCGAGGCCGGCTCCGGTTCGGCTGCGGGGGCGGGGGGGCCCTCTCACTCCCGGGGGGCTCGGCCTCGCCGCCTCCCCGCCCCTTCGGAGGTGGCCCCAGAACGAGGCTGGGCTCTGGGGTCAGGCCAAGGGCCAAGCCCCCGGCCCCAGGGTCGCGACCCCTGGGCACGTGGCCTGGCATCTCGGGGCGCCCGGGGCGGCTCAGCCTAACGCCGTCTCCCAACAGAACACGCACGCTGGCCTGCGTGGGGCTCTGGACAAGGCGGAGCCGCTTGCCTGTGCCAGACCCCACCGTCGTGGGCAGGGGCCACCCTGGGGGTGCAGGTGGGCAGCCTGCCGCAGGAAGCCGACTCGGCGGGAGGCTGGGGGGGGCAGGGGTACCAGGTGTGCTGGGCGCTGGGTGCTCCACACCTGTGCCAGGCTCAGGCCTGATGAGCCGGTCTCCCGGGGCTGTGTGGGGGGGTGGTCATCGGCCGGACAGGCTCGGGAACCGGCCGGTCCCCCCGCCCCGAGCCAGCTGCTCCCTTCCGGCAACGGGGCCTTCCGGCCTCAACGCATCCGAGCCCCTCGACCCTGTGGACTTGGCTTCTGACTCCTGCCCCTTTGTTTCCAAATCTCCTCTCCTGGGCGGTTATCAGGTCTCCCTGCATCCAGGCCCCGACCCCGTCCACCTTGCTCCCTCCCACCGGGCTTCCTTTCTATGGCACAGTTGTGGTCACCGCCTGCTCATTCACCCTCGATGGCTCCCCGGTGCCTGCCGAGTGAGGTCCAAGCGCCTCCGCTCAGCCTTGAGGACCCTCCTTGATCCCACCCTAGTTTCTCATGACGTCCCTCACGTTCCCGTCAGCCTGCTCCTTGCAGCCCCTTCCTGATCTCTGTCCACACTTCCGTTTTGTGGTTCTGCCCGTCACGTCAACTGGAATGTTCTTTCCAGTCCATGCTGACTCCTGCCCAGCCCTCGAGGTCCAGCTCAGGGCCGTGGTGCCGCCTTCTCAGTGAAGCCCGCCCTCCTCCGCTGACTGCGCGGCGCCCTCCTCTGAACCCTGGCAGCTCTTTGCACCTTTCCCACCATGTTTTGCCTTGTAGATACCGTGAGAGGTATTTGGGTTCTGGGGTAGATTGCATTATTGTTCTCAGACCTTCCCCCTCTGTAGCCATGAGCCCCTGCTCCCGCTCCAGCTCCTCTGCCTGGTGGGAGGAGCCTATTTTCCTGCCCCGATTTCAACTTGGTCATGCTCCTTGCTTTGGCCCAAAGCAGGTGAGCAGAGTGGCACGCAGGCCCCGACAGGCACTGTGTGTTTCTGCTCTCCCTCGGCACGCCTGCCTTTTGAGAAGAGGACGCCCGGGAGAGCGGCTGGCTGAGAAGGGTCGAGGCGCCTGGAGAACACCTGGTCCCAACCTGCAGCTTGGAGACAAACCTGGTTGCACCCAGCTGAGACAAGCCCACCCCAGCCAGTCCACAGATGTGGAAGCAAGAACTAAATGCTTACTACTGTACAGCAGCGGGTTTGGGGATTGTTTGTTACACGGCATTATATGGTATCAGCTGACGGAGGCAGATTCGTACCTCCCTCATTAGCCTGTGTACCAAGAGGCAGGCGCTGTCTTGAGCACCCTTGTCCCTGCTGGATGGCCAGGCACGGTTCTCCAACAGAGCTCGCCCTTGGGACAAGGGAGCACATCCAGAAGACTCCCAGAGGGGTGGATGACAGGATGGACACAGGGGGTCCCGGGGCCAGTGTGTGGCACCCAAACAAGTGGTAGAGAACATGCTGCCACTTCGACTCAGTGGTACCCGTTGATGGACTTGGCACAACTGCGGGCATCTGCACCCGCAGAGCTCCTGCCTCACTCCTCTCCTTCCAAGGAGCCAGGAGGGCCAGGGCCACCCGCAGGTGCCATGCAGGTTTTTGGTTTCCCTCGTCAAATCCCGGGACGAACGCCATACAGTGTGATACACATTTCACCCGGTGAGAGGATTTGCAGGCCCAAGTTCACAGCTATTTCAGGCAACATCTCACGAAGCAAAAACTCAGGGCCGTGGAGAGTTGGTCACCTCTCTAGAGGTCTCCATGACGAACGCACTCGAGCAGGGGCAGGGCGGGCCCACGGTCATGTTCCAGGGCGGGAAGGAAAAGGCCACGCGGAAAAGCCAGTGCGGACCCCAGCGCTCGCACCTGAGCTTCCTGGCGGCATCAGAAACAGCCCCAGCTCCGCCCCCGGGGGGACGTGCACTGCACTGGGGGGCTGGTCTGGACACCGGGGTCTCCCTGGGTGCCAAGACACACTGACACACCCCGGGGACCTGCTGCCAAGGGTGGCACAAAGCCAGCGCGGCCCCAAGGTCGGCAGCGCTCACCGACCCGGGGTTCTGGGAGGCGCTGACCTTCTCCCGGCGGGAGACGGCTCTGAGAGCAGCTTCCCAGGGTTAGCGCTTCCCAGGAGGAGGGTGCACCGGGTCTGATCCCCGTCTTACAGGTGAGGATGGGTGGTCTAGAGAGGAAGGGGCTTTCCGAGAGGCCCCGGCTGGTCTGTGGCTGGGCGGGAGTCCCGGCGCTTGACGCCCCGTCCCTCCGCTGCGCCGCCTTCTACCAGACAAACGCCCGCTGCCGATTTGCGGGTGCACCAGGACGACACTGCTGCACCCACCCCGCCCCTACTGGGTCTAGGCTTCCGGTAGCCTGGGGGCCTTGTGGGTTACCACGAGCGCCAACCCGCGGGAGCAAGGCTGAGCTGACAACGGCTGCGCGGCCTTCGACTTTGATGACCTGGGCAGCCCAAACCCGTGGCGGCAGGTACGCGTCCCCCCGCTGCCCCCCCACTGGCGTCTCGGTGGCAGCTTTGGCGGCGAGTGGAGCAGGGCCCCGAAGTCCACTAGTTCGAGGCACACATCTGGCAGATTAACGCTCGGGGATTCCCCGAACCCCCATTTTCGACTAGGGCACCGACGTCACGCTGTGTGAGTGGGTGCCGAGGGAAAACTGGACTGGCGCTTAGGGGGGACAGTCCGTCCAGGGGAAAGGTCAGCAGCCCGGGGCCGGGCGGTGGGGTCGGCCCAGCCGCTCCCTGGCCTGCAGCTCGCCGGGCGTTAGGGGACATGGAGGGCTCATTACCTGTAAAACTGGAGCTGTCTTTTGGGACTCCCATACCGAGTACTTCCGATAGCAATGGAGAGAAGAGAAAAAAAGGGAGAGAGGGAGGGAGAGAAGAGTCCACAATCCGCATTAACCGCAGGGCAATGCGCGCTGGGAAGCACCGCGCCTCCCGCCGCCCCGCCGCCCTCTCTCCGCCGAGCCCGCGGGCGCCAAACGCTCTGCAACAGCGCCACCCAGCGGCCGCGGGGGCGCACGCAGGCGCCGGCTCCCACCTGGACGCCCGCAGGTGGAGGGGGAGGAAAAGGTAAACCCTGGGGAACAGGTCTGCTTGGGCTTTCTACAGAACCTGTTCTAGAACAAGGGTGGAAAGCTTCAAGCCAGGAAGCCCTGGCTGCCACGTGCGCTGGCTGAGTCTGCACGTGACTTCCAGAAAGCGCCAGCCTTCTTTGTACCTGGGTGGAGGGGAGACACCCCTTTCCCAGCACACACTTGCTCTGGCTTGGCCCTAGCAATGCCCTAGAAAGCGCGAGGCACCCCGGGGGCTGACGAGCCACTGGGACCCGCCCGTGTCCCGGTGGCAGTGGGGCTGGCACGGGGCTTCTGCGCTTTGCCCACAGGCGGTGGCTCCCACCAAGGGCCTCCTGCCTGCGGCCCTGTGCTCGACACGACTATTTGCTCAACAGAAACACGCGTGCTGGCTTTGGATTGACCCCTGCAAGGGGGAGGGCAAGGGCGCCCGAGGGAACATCCTCGCCCTCCAGGCTCCCAGAACCGGCAGACAAGGTTCCCCAAAGGATGCCGAGATGCTGAGCTCGGTTCCGGAAGCTGGGGGGCTGGTGGGAGCCACAATGCGTGAAATAAGGGAGACGGGAATCTGGAAACTGGGGCTCTGAGCGCAGGGCCCTCGCTAACCCGCAAATAAAACAGTGCCAGAGACTCAGGGGCCAGGCAGGGGTCTGATCCTGGCTCGAACCCCCCCAGAAGCTCTCTGTCTTTCACGTTCCCCCTTGGGTTTCCAAAAGCTTCCTTTCCCACCCTTGGGGAGAAGACCCACTGCGTGCACCTCACAGCCTCCCGGGCCCTTCCTCCTGGGCCAAGGGAGGGCCAGTGGCCCTGGGGACGCCCTCGGCGTTGGGGCTACAGGCCCTGGAGGGGGCAGGGTGGGGGGTCACCTGTAGATCATCCCTGGGGAGCCCGTCTGCCGCAGGGAGAGCCGAGCCGGGGAGCCCGCGGTCGATTCCGGATACATGGAGCCGTCCTCACTCGTCCACGGCCTCTCTCTCTTTCACGGAGGGAAAATTCTGGAGGAAAAGCAAATTGGGCAGGGGAGTGGTTAGGAGACCCGTCCGGTTTGGCCAGGAGGCTCAGGTTAGAGGCCCACAGGCTGGCTGTATGGCTGACCCTCGGACAGACCCGCGGGGGCCCAGCTCGCCCACCCGGGACGCGGCTCCGCGAGCAGGGCAGGCTGGGTGCGCTTGGCCAGGCTTGGCGCCTCTGCAGCCCCTTGCATCGCCACGCTCCCACCCCGCAGATCGTGCGGGTGACAGTCAACCCCAGGTGTCGCCATGGCTGTTCGGACAAACACTAGCCTAGATGTTGCTGTGACGGCATGTCCAGTCACCGCCCCCAGCGTGGGGGCCTCAAGAACAGAGTGGAGGGCTCCCGGGAGGAGGAATTCTGCCCCCAGATCGCGACATCAACGCGCAGCGGGACTTCCAGGCTGCCGGCTGCCCTCGGCTTCCAGACCCGACACTGCGTGATCCGCTCTCACCGGATCCAGCGCCCGTGCGCCAACCCCAGGGTCAAGCTTGAGGCACGCGCGGCCAGGATCCGCAGCACCCTGCTGGCCCGTTTCCCCGGAGAACCTCGGCTGATACAGCGGGGTCCGTCTCCCCACCCGCCTGCTCTCCTGACGCCCAAGACATGCGGCAACGACGGGCGCCGGGGAGTCTGCGCTGACCTCGGCCACCTACCCCGCCTGCTGGGGCCCCAGGCTTCTGGGCTCAGGTGCCGGTGCCACCACCATGCCAGGTCACCCTGGCGCCCCGTCCCCCTACCCTTGTCATCCCGAGCACCTGAGGGAGGCAGCTCCTAAGACGGCCCACCCCGTGATGCTCCCGCCCCTGTGGGATCCCTGCCCTTGAGGGGGGCCTGGACCCGGCACTTGCTTCTAACCACGACAGCCAAGGTGAGGGGATGTCACTTCCACAATCAGGTGGCATGAGATTCTGGCTCCCGTCCTGCTGGCAGATCCTCTCCCTTGCTGGTGGTGGAGAGGCCACGTGGCAAGGAGCTGGAGTGGCCTCTGGCCAATAGTCTGCAAGGAACCCTCGGTTCAAGGGTCCTCAAGGAAGCGAATCCCACCAACGGGAGCCTGGAGGCCGGTCCTTCCCCAGCCGAGCCTGCAGGTGAGAGCCCAGGCCCAGCCGACACCACGACTGCAGCCTGAGGCAGCCTGAGCCGCAGCCCGGCAAAGCCAGGCCTGGACGCCTGACCCGAGATGGTGAGGCCGTGAACACCTGCTGGTTTCAGCTGCTGAGCTGTGATTTGTTACACAGCAACAGCTAACAAGTACGCCAGCTAACATCCATTCTCTCCTCCTGCTGCTGCCCTCTGGTGGTATCACCACCCTCCCAACCTGAGCTACAAGATCCGCCTCCTACCAGCTCTCTCTGCTTCCACGCTCAGCCCCACACGCTGTTCAACACGAGCAGGCAGGGGCTTCTATTACGAGGTCAGCCCTTCCCACCCCCTGGCCACCCTGCCGCGGCCCCCAGACACCCCGTGCTGACTGCTGATGCCCTCAGCTGCAGCCCCCCGGCTCCGCCCCTTGCTCATGCATTCCCAGCACCCCCGGCTGCTCCCTCTGTGGGACCCCTGCACTTATGGCTCCTTCTGCCTGGCGCCCCTGCACTCCAGCCTTTCTCCTGTGGGCCTCCTTGGTGCGCCCCCCGATTAGCCACCGAGGAGGCCCTCCCCAGCCCACCAGCCATCAGGCTCGGGCCTGCCTGTGTAAGGGAGGGGGTGCGGGCCATGCCAGCTGGCCTTGTCTCCCTGACTTGGGGTGATCTGTGCCCGCCGGGGTTTTGCTGGTCTTGCTCATGGCTGCACCCTTGGGTGGGCACGCCTTCTGTCACCAGGAGCCTGGCTTCCTCGGAAGACCCTGGCCCGGGGTGGTGAGTGGGGGGAGGCGGCTCCGTGGAGAGTGGAAGACGCTCACAGGAGAGGCTGATGAGGGGTGTGAGCACGCGTGCAAATGGCTGGAAAAACGGGACGGGAGATACAGCCAAGACGTGCTGCCACGTAACCTCGGAGGGGGTGGTGGGGTCGGCAAGGCCACGCTCTCTCTGGAAGGCGGCGGCATTCCGGCGCTGGCTTGGCACTGGCCCCACGGTTTCTCGGCCTGGGTCTCTGCCTCTGCCACACAGTGACGCCCTTGGCTGCCTCTGGCTTCTGGCATCTTCTGCCTGTCTCTGAACGTCCTCTTTCTAAGGCCTCTGGCCAGGTGGATTTAGACCGCTCTGGCTCAGCTTGGCTGCAGCTTGACCGATAATAAACCTTCTGAAGGCCCTATTTACAGGTGGGTTCCCTCCCTACAGGCCCCCAGGTGTGCCGCCAGGTCTCTCCCCACGGGAAGAAGGTGGCTGCGAGGCCGTGAGCTGCTGAGGACCTGGCGCTCTGGGGCCACTGCGCACCATGACTGCCGGTTGCAGTTCGATCTGTGCGGCGTCTCCCACCGGTCCCCAGCTTCGGGGACCTCGTGCGAGTGCAGCGGGTCATGTCAAGGGCAGGCCCTCCTGTGGGGCTTGCTCTCCTTGGTGACGGGGAGCCGGGCACCTGCGTGGCCCCCCTAAAGTGGAGAAGCTGTCGTGCAACGGAGCGATGCTGACGGACCTTCGTCCGTGTGTGGTGCGCTTGCTGACGGTCCTACTGTGCGCCAGGGCTGGAGGCCACCCCGTGAGCAATATGAGCCACTACCCCTGGGGCTCCCCTGGGGGAGGCGGGAAGGGGACGGCGAAGCCCTGCGGAGGCCGCGGCGGAGCGGAGGTGCCGCGTGCAGAGCCGTCACCGCGCCCGTCCCCGGGGAGCCCCCTGCAGAGGATGTATAAACAAACACACAGGTGGGGGCCTCAGGGGAGGGGGGCAGGGCGTCCTTCCTGAATTCTGGAATAACAACCCTGACCTGCATCTGAAACGGCGCGGGACCCAAGAGTCACCCCTGCTTTTTAACGTGCTCTCAGGTGCGGCGGGCACGTTTCGAGCGAGGTTTCCTAAGGTGGACAGAAAGGCTCAGGGCTGCCAGCGTCCTGTCGGGCCTGCCTGTGCTGCGAGCCCCCCGCCAGCCTTGCTGGCCGCGTGGCTCACACCGAGCCCCGGCTCAGGCTTCGTGCCAGAGACGCCGGCCCTGGCCCTGCCCGTTCCTGTCCTCGCGCTGGAGTGTCTCGTGGAGGACATGGGAAACGGCCTCCCAGAGCCGCTTGCACTCGTTTCGAACCTTCATCACTGCAAGAGGGACGGCAGACCCTCTAAGAACTGCAGGACCAGGCGGAACTTCCAGGAGCTCCTGGAACTTTCCACACTACCGCCCGGAGCAGAAGACGGCCTGCCAAGAACACGATCACGAACGCACGTGGTCTTGCTTGAAGTCCAGCGGCCGCTGAGCTGCCTGGTCCAGGGATTCGCAAACCTCAGCAGGCATCTGAATCACCCCAAGAGTTTGTGAAAACACAGCCTGCGGGCCCCACGCCCACCGTTTCTGACTCAGTAGATCCGGGGTGGGGCCAAGAATCTGCATTTCCAGTCAGTTCCCAGGCAATACTGCTGCTGGGCCAGGGGCTACCACTGGAGAACCACTGACCTGGAGGCCACAGCAGGAGCTGCAAACAACAGCCAGGAGGCCAAACCCCACCTGCCACCTATTTCTGTTGAGAAAGTTTTATTGAAAGGGCTCTGTGCACACTCACTGACATATTGTTGAGGTCTGCTTTTGTGCTGCAAGGGCAGGCTCGAGTAGTTGCAGAGCTGATAATATTTGCCATCTGGTCCTGCACTGGGGAAGTCTGCTGCCCTGGGTTCTAGGCTGTTCTCAGCCCCGCTCTCCGAGCTCCTCTCTCCTTCAATCGCCAACACCTCCTCCCCGAGCTTGCCTTCAGTGCACGATCCTACATCCCATCGTACTGAAAAAATCTAAGCCCCTGGAAGCCAACTTCTCCAGACCTCCTGCGCCAGCACTGGCACTCAAGATATTGTGCCGTCCTTCCTGCCCAGGAGAATCGGCCACGCCGCGCCCAAGGCCGGCCCAGCCGAGCAGCACGCCCTTGCCCCGGCACCCTCCCCAGCAGGTACGTGGCAGTGCCGCCTCCCGCTCACCAGTTCTCCCCTCTCTATAGAGCACTGCCATCTGTCTACAATGCCTTATTACTTCTCCCACCTTAAAACACGCACACGCACGTACACACACATGACATGCATGCACACATGTGTGCGTGTGCTTCCGTGATGCCACTGCCTTCTCTGCTGTGCCCAGTTCTCTCCATCTCTTTATAGACTTCCTTAAAAGTCCCCCCTTGCCAACTTCTCGCTGGTCAACAGGCTCCAGCCAGCCTTTTCCCTGCACCACTCTGCCAAAGCTGTCCCTGCCAAGGTCACGGTGATCTTTCTGTTGCTAATCTGATGGTGCTGCCACATCTGGTGGACGGCAGCGCTGCCCCCCGTCCCCTGGCCACCGGAACCCCCGGCTCCCCTGGTTCTCCTGCCCCCTCTGGCTGCTCCTGCTCGGGCCCCCCGCTGGGAAGCCAGGACCTGCTCAACGCCCAGACCCCAGCTGGGGCCGGCCTGGGCCTCGGGCCTCTCTTCTTCGCCATTCGCAGAGCCCCCTGGCTGTCCGCACGCCCTTTGACTCTGCCTCTGCTGCCGGCCGTGGCCCTGCGTCGGTGCTCCTGGCCCCGCCCTCTCCCATGAACGGCAGGCGGGTACTCGCCCGCCTCCTCAGCATCCCCACATGGGGTCCAAGGGGCGCCTCTGCCCACTCGTCCGGCCCTGAGCTCCGGTCGCCCTGTGCTCACGGCGTCCCCGTCCAAGCAGAGGCCAGCCCGCCCTTCCAGCTGCGCTGTCCATGTTCCCGGGAACCGATCTGAGGCCTCTGGCCTCTCACCTCCCGCAGCCAGTCCAGCACAGGCTCGCCTTCAAAACACCCGATCCCAGCGCCTCCTGCCACGCCGGCCCCTCCCCGCAGGTGCAGGCCTCCCCATCCCCGGGGGTGGCCACAGCTGCTTCCTCCCAGGCACCCGGCCCAGCCTCGCCCCTCCCAGGGCGGTCCTGCTGAAACCTCAGCTGCGCCGCCTCGCCCCTTTGCCCGAAGCCCTCCCTTGGCTTCCCCTCCAGCCAGACAGCGCCAAAACCTGCGCTGGCACCGCCCCGCCCTCGCCCCACGCTCGCCCCGCGCTCACCCTTGCCCTGCACCCCGCTCCCCGCCCTGCGCCCCGCTCCCTGCCCTCGCCCTCCCTCTGCCCTGCTCTCCCTTCAGCCCACAGCTCTCTAACCCTGAGACGCGCCCGAGCCCCTGCCTCTGCCTCCTCCCGCTGAGCCTACCTCCCGAGGCCTCCCCTGGACTCTGAGACCCGGACCCCCCACCCCCAACCCCTTCCCTGGTTATCTTCTTCCTTAGCCCTCGCCACCTTCTGACCCGCCGGCTCCCACCTGCTCATCTCATTTACCATCTTTCCCCCCACGGCAGACACTCAATCAATGTCTGTTGAATGAATGAATGAATGATGAATGAATGACTCTGTGACGCGACCTGCTGAAGGCCCATGGAGGCAAGCCTGGGAGCAGTGGCCAGCACTGAGCAGACCACTAGCTGGTAGCAGCGGGGACGGGTGTCCTGGGACGGGCCGCCTGCACCGGGGACGAGGGCAACGTTCCCTGCAGGGTGTGAATCTGCTCTGTCCAGGGGGTGCCCAGGGCAGCTACGGGCACAGGGACAATCACGGTCCCCAGGAGGCCCCTGCCCCACCCCCATGATCGCTTGGACTCCACGAAGCGTGGACCTGAGGTGGGGCTCCCTGCGAGCCGGTGGCCAGCTCCCCGGCCCCAGTCACAGCTGGACAGGAGCGGCCCTGATGCCCACTGCTCCAGGAACCGCAGGCTGCCCGGAGCGCCTCCGCCTCAGCCCTCTGCGGGTCCGGCAGCCCGGCCACCCCGGCACCTTGCGGGAGGAGGAGGGGGGTGACGAGGTGCCCCACGTCCCCCTGCTTTGCACTCAGGGTACATGGTGCACGGGCAGAGCCGAGCCACCCAGAATCCCCCTCCTCACTCTGCAGGTGCCACTGTCCAGTCCGAGATGTCCGTGGCCGCTGAGTGTCCTAGCGCCGTGGGCGACATGCTGGGGGCTGCTGAAAACCCTGCTCTGCAGCGGGAGGCGCGCAGGGCCGGGTGGCCTGGGACCCCCGAGACGCCCCCAGCTCAGGACGGCAGCCTGGGGGGATGGGAGGGAAGCACGGTGGCTGCGAGGGCGTGAGGCTGGGGCCTCTGGGTCCCGTCTCCCACTTTGGCACTTGGCCTGGTGTGATTTTGAGCAGATCGCCCCGATTTAAATCTGGAAAAACTGAAGCGCAGGGCGCTTACAAAGGCTTGCCTGTACTTTCTCAAGGGAGCAAAATGAAAGACGTGAAAACGCTCTGGGCCTAAGAGGGAAGATGCAGGCGAGTTCTGACGCTTGCCCTTGATCTGGCTCGCTGACGGGCAGGTGACCATGGACCTACGGGGGTTGCTTTATCCTCCCCAACTTACTACTTTGAAAACTTTCAAACCTCAGAAGATTAAAAAAATCAGAATAGCAAAAACACCCAAATCCTCTCCAGCATATCTACCAGTTGTTTACATAAGGCCTCATTTGTGCATGCGCTTTCTTTTCTCTCTCTCCAGACAGACACACACACTCTCCTCTGAACCATGTGCAAGTAAGTTGCAGTCTCATGATGCCTCCCCACAGCTACTCCAGCGTGTTGCTCTAAGCATGACAACGTCTTAGGTAAAAACCCAATCATGACTGTACGTAAGAGAAGTAACTCAATCTCACCTGATGTTTAGCCCATGGCAATTTGAGATTATTTTTATGAATCCCCAAAAGAGAAAGATTATGTTCATAACCTAATCTATTCCTCTGGGTGTGATACCCTTTGCTTGCATTGAACCCAGTTGAGGGACCTTTGGTTAGATTACTTGGTAAGATTGCTGTAGGGCTTTGGGTTCAAGGACATCGGTGAGGCCTGACTCAGGTTGCGTCTCCGCCTTCTTGCTGGGTCTGACATAAAGGGAGACACAGACTCAGAGGAGCAAGGGGCTGGGTCTTTGATCCTGCCATGAGGGGGAGAGGGCCGCTGCAGCACAAAGCCCCCCGAGGCTGGGCCCACGGAGCAGCTCAGGAGGCTGGCCCTGTGGGATGCCTGAGAGCTCACAGCTGACCTTGGGAAGGGAGCGGAACAGCCGACACTGACCTAGGAGGCCCGGAAGGGGACACGTCCTGGGCCTGCTTGCTCCCAGCTGGGCTCCAAGGACGGTGCGTGGCGAGGGGAAGGCAGAGGCCTCCGCAGGGGTGGGCGGCTGTATTAGTCAGTCAAAGGGGTGCTGATGCAAAATTGCAGAAATCTGCTGGCTGTTATAAAGGGTATTTATTTGGGGCAGGAGCTTACAAATACCAGGCCATACATTTTCGGGACTTAGAGTTGTCCTGGGTGGTGCTCCAGGGACAATTGCCGGACACTGTATGTCCTCCCATGGCCCACTGGATGGAATGTGGGAGAGTGTGGGCTATGGTGTGGACCATAGGCCATGGGCTGCAGCGATGTCCAGAGATGTACTCACCAGATGCAATGGATGTGTCATGATGATGGGGGAGAGTGTTACTGTGGGGGGAGTGGTGGGGTGGGGGTGGTGGGGGTGAATGGGGACCTCATATTTTTTGAATGTAATATTTAAAAAAAAATGAATAAATTGAGTAGAATTTGAAAAAAAAAAAATACCAGGCCATAAAGCATAAGTTACTTCCCTCACCAAAGTCTATTTTCACATGTTGGAGCAAGATGGCTGCCGACATCTATGAGGGTTCAGGCTTCCTGGGTTCCTCCCTTCCAGGGTCTTGCTTCTCTCTGGGTTCAGGGTTTCTTTCTTCCTAGGGCTTGCTTCTTCCTGGGCTCAGGGCTCCTCTCTTCCTAGGGCTGGCTTCCCTTTCCTCTGTGAGCTTACTTTCCGGGGCTCCAGCTTAAGGCTTCAGCATCAAACTCAACTCTGTCCTTTGTCATGCCTTTTATCTGTGATCCCCACCCACCAAGGGGTGGGGACCCAATGCCCTAATGACATGGCCCAATCAAAGCCCTAATCACAACTCAATCATGCTCAGATACAGACCAGATTACAAACATAATCCAGTATCTATTTTTGGAATTCATAACCCATCAAACTGCTGCAGCAACCATCTGCTTCCCCACGAGGCAGCTGACTTGGGTGAGAAAGCACCTCTTACGGTGCCTTGAGCTGGATGTTTCATGGCTTTGAACTGTGAGCTTTTACCCCAAATAAATCCCTTTTATAAAAGCCAACACATTTCTGGTACTTTGCATTGGCAGCCCTTTGGCAAACTAAAACATAGCCTATATTCAAAATTTTCCAACATTGCAAGACACCTTTTATTTTAAAATCCAGGATCCAACATTCACAGGGGCACTGGCTAGCTCCCTCTAATTCCACGCCATTTGCTCCCCGTTTTTGTTTTTCTTGGCACTGGGTTGTTGATGAGTTCAGCCATTGCCTGGCACAGGGTCCCGCATTTGGGTTGGCCTGACTGCTGCCTCATGCTTCGATTTGGCTAAACCTTTCCGGCAAGGCCGTGTCTTTCTTCAGCACCCACCAGGAGGCCCACTGGGCCACCTGCCTGTCCCCAGGGAAGCCAGGTGGGCCACTTGTTTAGCCTCCTTGGTAATTACCCTGTAACTGTGGGGAGGACTCTGAGGCTGTGTCTTCCCAGAAAGGCCAAACTGGCTGCCAGTTTGGGCTCCGAGTGCACAGCAGGGGCGAGGAGAGGGGACACGCACATCAAGTCACGCCTGGAGGTCTTGGACTTGTCGAATCCCCAGCGCCAGGAAGGCTTGGCTTTGCGGCCTCTCGGGGGAGTGACCAAGGCCTGCAGGACCGCTTTGGGGAGCCCTGGGGGTCCTGGGGAAAGCCCGCGGGTGGCAGCCTCCTGGAAAGTAGCCTCCCAACTTGAGTGTAAGCAAGGCCAGGTCCACGCAGACACACGAGGAGAAGCTCAAGAAACACGGGTGGAACTGTGGAATGTCCTGGGTCATGACGGGCCCGAGCTGGGGCCTTGGACCAGGACGCAGGAGCGCTCTCTCTCCGGGGCCCTGTGACCCGTTTCTCTCCTGGAGCTGATGATGAGTGACTGCAGGGTTCTGGGGGCAAACGGGCCACAGGGCGTCCAGGTCCGAGGTGCCAGGGGCTCTCGGACCCCTTCAACCCCAGCCATGATAGGTGGACTCGGTAACTTGTCAGGATGCCAGGCTCTGGACCTTGAGCCACCTGCACAAGACGGGAAGGGCTCTGCGCGGCCAGCGGAGAGATCACTACACACAGGCAAAGCCAGCAAAGGGAAGGAGGGACCCGAGCCCAGGAAGCCAGGACGGAGGGAGGGGGTGAGAGCAGGCGCTTTCCATTTGGCCTGGCTGGAGAAGGGCCTGGCCGGGTGCCCCAAGGTTCTGTTGAGAGCTGGCCTCTACTTGCCACAGCAGAAGAGGAAGGGACGGCGGGTCACCCCTCCCGGTAGACGTGGAATGAACTCCTGGCCCTGCCTCTGGGCTCGGCCACGCCATCAGCCCTGGCTGGTGACACGTGGGCATGATGGCAACGTGCCAGCCCCGGCCTGCACCCTGGAGACGAGCCGTCCACACTCCGCCATCATCGTGGGGAGCGCAGGCCCTGAACCACCTTGCTGGCCCAAAGGGATGGGCTGCCCAGACAGCAGAGCCACCCAGCCCAGACTGGCCGCCCCCAGCCACCCGGTGGCCCTGGAGCCAGCTGACCCAGGGATGGGCGATCAGTGATGTTCCCTGTGGCCTGCCGCCGAGATTTGGGGGCTGTTTGTTACGTAGCAGGCAAATGGCACTGTAACGTGACAGGGAGCACGCTTTACTTTTCTTTAATCTTCAAGGTCATCCTTAATAACATTAAATTGTAACTCTGTGGGCAGCAAAGAGCCATCTCCTTCCAGTTACTGGAAAAGAAGGCCACATCCACCTTTTTACCGTAGATTCTGGAGTATGAGAAAACTTGGGCTGCCTGGAACCTTCCTTTAGCTAGACTGGCTTGACCCGTGGTTAGCACATTAAGCCCTGCAGACAAAACTGTTCCTATAGACATCTTGCCAGGAGGAATCTTCTCCCAGGGCACGGATGGTGACACAGTGGCACCATCTGTGGGTGACCAGAGCAGACTGTGCCAGGCGTCGGGGAAGGAGGAAAGACCCACGTGGGGGCTTAGATCTGGGCTTGGGGTGGGACGCTTGCTGTGTTTTCTGGAGTAGGACCCTGGGCAAATTTCTGAACCTCCCCAAGCCTCAGTTTCTTCCTCTGTCAGACGGACAGGGTGATGATGGACTCCGGGGCAGGGGAGGCCCAGGGCAGGCTCGGCTGCAGAGCTGGCACCACCCGGCCCAAGAAGGCTGAGCGGCCGGCCAGAGGCTTCCTGGAAAGCGCTGATGGCAGCTCTGGACACCTGCACATTTGCATAGAGGAAGGCAGAGCCGTTCTGGCTCAGAAGTGCCCCTGTGGTGGGTGGCCTTTCCAGCAAAGCAGGTTTTCAGCGCCCCCGACTTGCCTGGCATCTTTTTCCTTTCCCTTGGGCTTCCCATCTCGTCCACTTTCCTGAGAAAAGCTGAATCCCTTAGAGACACAGCTCAGACCACAGCGGTGGCGGGCCCCGTGGTTCTGAAACTCTGCAGCTGCTTCCAAATTCTGAGTCATTCTGGAAGGCCAGAGGTTCTAGACCGCTGACCCCCACGTTGCCGGGGCCTGCAGATTTGTAACACTTGTCGGTTACCGATGCCAGGGGACCAGGCTAGCTGCTGAAAACAACAAACACTCCCTAGATGCCAGTTTCTGGGTGCTGGGTGTGCCGGGCGGCACAGCCGGCGGGTCCGGGCTCAGGGATGCTCATCTGAAGGCTCGCCTGGGGCTCCGGGCAGGAGGCCTGCACCCCCTCCCCGCCAGTCTCTCGAGATGGCAGCTAGCTTCTCCCCGAGTGAGTGATCCCAGAGAGCAAGCGAGAGAAAGAGCAAGCGGGGGAGAGTGCACTGCCTTTTATGACGTAGCCGCGAGGTTGCGCGCCATCGCGTTTGCTTTATCCTCCTGGTCACAGGGACCACCTCCCAAAAGGAGGGAGGGCTTGGACGACAGCAGCAGGGCATGCAGGGGCCTTGGGGCCCAGGGCCGGGCTCGGGCCGCAGCTCGCTGGGCTGATGTGCCTCTTGAACCCCGGATATCTGTCCCGCCGAGGCCCCGAAGTATCTGCCATGACGCCGCGCAGCGTGGAAGCACTGCCGCGCATGTGGCCTCAGGCCTGGAGGAGCTGCCACTGCGACAGGAAGAGGTGTAACTGCCTGAAACCGCACAGACGCGGAGGAGGCTTGCGCAACGTGCTCTTCCTCTCTCCCTGAGAGCCTGGCACCCCAAGGCGGCGGCCTGCTGCGCTCCCAGGAGCGAGGACTGGGCGAGTGACGCCGCGGACGGGGGCTGTTGCCGAGTCTGGGCGCGTGGGGGGCACCGGCTCTGCCTGTGGGGTCATCGCGGGGAGCCACGCGGAGCAGACTGGTCACTGGGACGATGTCCCGGTGGGCTCAGGGGTCGGCAGCACCCAATTCCCAAACGACACCCCCAGACCTTGCTCAGACTCTGCCCCATGGGGTGGGGGAAGAAAAACGGTGTGGAAATCACTAGAAGCTGGAGGCACGGCCGGAACCCTGTTCCCTGGCTCAGGCCCTCCTCCCGCCCGAGGCCTGCGCCGCGGCCGGGGTGCGCCCAGCGAATCCCGGGCTGGCGCCACACGGCGTGGAAGCCATGTGTCCCCGAAGCAGTGGGACACCCGGGTCAAACCCCAGAGCCCGAGTCGAGACTCCTGGAAATCAATGTAGCGCCTCATTAAAACGCCTTTCATTTTGTGTGATCTACGTATCTTTAAACAAAAAAAAGACAATAAAATAAACTCATTTTCAAAAACAAAACGAAACACTTTTCAACCAGGTCACAGACTAAAAACTTCAGTGTTTTCAAAGCAACGTTCAAACGCCCCTTACGAGAAACAAGCCGGGAAGCCCAGGGCTCGAGCACCGCTAAGCGCGGCAAGGAGCGCTCCCAACCTCCTTCACCCCCAGGAGACTAAAAGACCCCCGCCCAAACCTCCGCTTCCCCAAGCCTCAGCTTCCCCAGGGCCGCTAACTCCTCTCCCCACCGAGCACCCGCCCACCCACTCGCTCACCCACCCACCTGGGAGGGCCCGCGGAGCCTTGGGGGCCTGGCAGGCTCCTGGCTGGGGAGCAGCCGTCTTTCCTCCCCGAGAGGGAACGAGGCCAAGCCTGGGGCGGGAGCTGGGGAAGGGACCCGCGAACAGCCCCCCCTTCCAGGGTCGCGGCAGGCAGGTGCCCGGCGCCCACGCCCTCCGCCCTTCCTGTGTTTCCTGGGAACGCGGAGCACCAGCTGAGGGCCTGGGCCCGCCGCCTCCCCGCGCGGCTGCCCGTGCTCTCTCCTGGGTCCCCTGGCACGGAGTGGGGGGCGCTGTGGGGTGCAGGCTGCTCCCCTGGCACCACTAACCCAGGAGCTGCGGCGACTCAAGGCCAGGGACCGGGCTTTCCTGTGGTCCCCTGGTGGGCCCCGGTGGCGGCGACCCAGGCCCACGCCCGCTCCGAGAGCCCCACGTGCACCCCAAGGGTCGGGTCCTGCAGCCGCGTCCCCCAGCCCCTCATTTACGAGCACCGAGTTCCAGGGACACGCGCTGTCCCCTTGCCGCCGCTCCCCGCCTCCCCCTGCCACGCCTGCGCCCCATCTCCCCTCCTTCCACATGCTGCCCCCTGCCGTGCCTGCACTCCCACGGCGCCCTGCGTGGGCCCAGAGTGGCGGGCAGGAGGCCGCCTACCGGCACGGTGGCCATGCAGGGCCAGTGCTGGGCGTGGGCAAGGGTCTCGGGGCTCCCTGTGCCTGCCCTGAGTCGGCCCCCAGGACCGCCGCGCTCTGTGTCCAGGCGGGGGGCCAGCGGCAGCAGCTGGAAACCCGGCTTTCTGGGGTGCGGGCGGCTGGGCTGGCGTCTCCCCAGGAGCTGCCGCCTGGCGTCCTCTCCCCCGCGGAGGGACAGTGGCGGTGCTGCAGCATCCGCTTGATCTCCAGGCTGCTCCCCGCGGCGCCCAGGCCGGCGACAGCCCTGCGGTGGGTGGGACGCCCCTGCTGGGGGCCGCGGCAGCCCCACCCACCCGAGCAGTCTTGGGGTTTTGGGGGTGGGGGCACGTCCCCTGCCGTGCAGCAGCCACAGGAGGCCATGGGTCCTGCTCCCACCCGGGGGGGTGTGTAGGGCGGGAGTGGGGGCAGACTGGCCCGCCAGGCCCCTGGACACGAGGGAGCGCCCCAGCCCTGCTCAGGGAGCCCCGGCTCCCGTCCCCCAGACCCCAAACCCACCCCGAGCACAGGTACCTGGTCCTGAGGCAGATCTGGCAGAGACAGGCCCATGGGGGTGGCAGGGGGCAGGCGAGGGCACTGGTCTGCTGCCAGCAAACACGGGGCCTCGGGCCGACCAGGAAGTGGGTGGCAGCGAGGCAGGGCCCAGCGGCACAGCGGAGGGCGCCGCTGGGGGACGGGGCCCGAGGGTGCTGGGTGTGGCCTCCGCCCCAGGCGGGCCCCAGCCCCGAGGAGGGCCCCAGACACCCCCACCTTCCGGTCGCTGCGGCCGCCGCGCGGGGAGGCGGGGAGTGCGATCAGGCATGCAGAGGGGGCACCAGGGCGTGTCCCTCTCCCCCCACCCCGTGGCTGGTCGGCACTTCCCCCAGCCTGGGAGACCCGTCCTCAGGGCCAATCGAGGCTGGCTAGAGCCCCTGATGTCGAAGAGCGTCTGTGTGTAGGGGCCAGCTTTGAGCAGGCTGTCTCATTTGTCTTCCCCACACCCTGGGAGGGGGGCTGCTTCTCCCCCTGACTCTACAGATGAAGACACTGAGGTTCAGAGAGGTCCAGGTACACGGCTAGGATTCAAACCCAAGCCGGCTGGCTCCACAGCTGTGCTCTGAGCTGGACACTGTGGAAACACCTCTCCTCGAGGGTGAGCCCCCAGGAGAGAGGGGGCTGGCTCATGTCCCCCTCCCCAGTCCTATCAGAGCCCAGGGGCACGGCAGGGGTGGACTGCGGACCACATGGGGTGGGGGGCCCCAGGGAGGAACGAGGCCGTGCCCCCTCCCATGCGCCTCGCCAGCTGGGCGCTGAGCGGCACAGCCAGGCTCGCCGGGTTCCTTGGCGACCGGCCTAGGGGAGGCCCAGGCTCTCTCGGGAGCGAGGCGCACGGGGCACTTGGGTGGAACATTCCACCTCCCTGCCGGGCCAGCCGCCCGCCCTGAGCTGAGCCAGCCCCGGCCCCTGCCCCTTAGGAAAGCTTCCTGGGGGTGGGGTGGGCACCCCTTCCCCGGGGTGGGCCCTGGGGCACTGCACCCTCAGGCTGGGGGTCGCCTGCGTGGCTCCTCTACCTTGGTGAAGGGGTGCTGGGGCAGGACTGAGGGGCGGGGGGGGGGGGGGTGGGGGCAGAAAGAGGAGGGGGAGGGAGGAGACAGTCTGGGTACAGAGTGAGGAGCTCACAAGTGAGTGGAGACAGAAGTGGTGTTGAGAAGGTGAGGGGGAGAGGGAGCTGGAGAGAGGAGGCCCGGCCATGGGCTGGCCCCTGCCACCTGACCATCCTGGCAACTGCCCAGGGAAGCCGTGCTCTTACATGGAGGCCCAGAGAGGTTAAAGAATTCCCAAGGGGAAGTGGATTTGGCTTGATGGATAGAGCATCCACCTACCACATGGGAGGTCCAGAGTCCAAACCCCGGGCCTCCTTGACTCGTGTGGAGCTGGCCCATCCGCAGTGCTGATGCGCGCAAGGAGTGCCCTGCCACGCAGGGGTGTCCCCTGCGTAGGGGAGCCCCACGTGCAAGGAGTGCCCCCTGTTAAGGAGCCGTCCAGTGCGAAAGAAAGTGCAGCCTGCCCAGGAGTGGCCCTGCACACACGGAGAGCTGACGCAGCAAGATGACACAACAAAAAGAAAACACAGATTCCTGGTGCCTCTAGGGATAGAAGTGGTCACAGAAGAACACACAGCTAATGGACACAGAAAACAGACAACTGGGGGGGGGGAAGGGGAGAGAAATAAATACAAAATAAATCTTAAAAAAAAAAAAGAATTCCCAAGCTGCTTGGCAAAGCGGGGGCGAAGCTGGTGCTAGATCCCAGTATGCCTGGCTCCAAATCGGGACTAGTCCACCCATTTAGCTCCCTGCTCCGAGAGGCACCCCCGCCTGCTCCCTGACTCTGGACAAGTATGTGCACCCACCAAGGCGGCAGCCCCGCCCACCACCCGCCCCCACGCCCTGCGGCACAGGGGGTCTCCTCTCTGCCCCCTGTATGGACATGAGACCCCGCGGTGCGGACCCGCCCCTGGCCGTCACGGTCCTGCCAGCTGCTCCTGAATTTCGTGGGAAGCAGGCCAAAGGCGAAACACTTGACATGCGAGGCCTCACCAGCTGCCCTGCAGCTTCCAGGGCTCAAACCCACGCTTCTTTCCTGGCCCCTAGAAAGTACCCCGTATTTCTTGGCGGATCTGCCAGCTCTTTAAAAGCTACTTTGGACTAGGAAGGCAGCGACTGTTACAAGCTGGATGGTTAAAAATCCCACATTCAGCCACCCGGCTCCCCTTCTGGGCCTAAGTGTCTGAATGACGTAGTTAAAGCGTCTGCACTCAGTGTTTACAGCTAGATGCACCAGCCCGTCCCTCACCCACGACTCCCTTTTCTGGAGTTACCTTCCCGCGAGGGTGGCATGTGGCAGTTCTGACCGGGACCTCCGCAGGACTTTTGCTCTCCTGGCACAAAGGTAGAGATCCTTCCAGGACTTGGATTTGTCACGAGCAAGCTCTGCTTCCCCTGCTTCCAGCAGAAGGCAAGATGCTGGGGTGGGGGTCCCGGGCCGGGTCAGGGGCAGGAGGAGGCCACACGGAAGGCCAGGGTGGACTCTTGGGCAGCTGCCCCAACTTGGCACAGAACAAGCTGCGCTGGTCTTGGGACCGGCAACGAGCTCCTCCTGCTACAGCAGGGCCTGGCAGCAGTTCTCCTCTGGCTTCCAGCTCTTTCTAGCACCAAGGAGCAAGTAGTCAGTAAAAGTGCTTCGACGTAATTCCCATTTCTTTTGGGCCGGGAGTCTGGGGATGGGGGCTCCCACTCCCCCGCGTTAGCAGGAGGAGAACCAGGTTCACACACCCTGGACTCTGGGCTCCAGTGGCCGCGATCCCCCAGATGCCCCCGCGCCTGCAGGCTGGCCTCTGCACGCGCCCCCGTGGGAGCCCTGAGTGGGCCGTCCCACTGGGGGCAGCTGAAACGCTGCCCTGGAACCTGCGTCCATGGTCCTCACCGTCGGGCTCCGGCTGGCCGAATGACGAACCCAGCCCCTCTGCCGCCTGCTTCCTGTGGGCATCGGAGGACACCGGGCGCCGCTCACCTCTTCCATGACCGGGCGCTTCGTGAATAAACCTGCCCGCTTTTGATCTCTTACTT
This sequence comes from Dasypus novemcinctus, assembly GCF_030445035.2. Taxonomy (NCBI): domain Eukaryota; kingdom Metazoa; phylum Chordata; class Mammalia; order Cingulata; family Dasypodidae; genus Dasypus; species Dasypus novemcinctus. The sequence goes on from NC_080681.1 coordinate 127,431,367, forward strand.
AAACCGATGTACAGAATTTGTGCCAACTCTGTGCGGCATCCTTCGCAGGCACGATCACACCAAGTCCTGACCAAGACCTTACGGGGGGCCTGGGACTGTGCCCAGCGTACCCCGAGGATGGGGCCACAGCGGGCGGGCAGCTGCTCGAGGTCAGAGAGCGGGGCGCGGTGGAGCTGGCATCTGACGCTTGGGCGTGTGGGCCCGGATACCCGGCGCTTCGTAAAGTGCCGTCGCCCACTGCCGCCTCTTTCTGGCTGCCCTCCTTTAAAGGTGTCTGTTTGCTGACACCCTTCGTGAGAGCACGGGGCAGCTGCAGGAGCAGCGTGCGCTGACCAGCAGGCAGAGTGTGGCTGCCTCCCTCTTTGCTGAAACACAGGGGTCACCAAAGTACCACGGTCCACCGGCCAAGCCCAGCCCTTAGCCCGTGCCTGCCTGGCCTGTGAGCAGAGAACAGTTTTCACATTTGTAAATGGTTGGAAGAAAAACAAAAGCAGCAGCAGGAGCCCTCATGGCACGTGGAAATCACATGGCGTTGATTCTGAGCCCATCAGTGAAGTTTTACAGGCCACAGCCACGTCCGTCGGCGCACGCCTTGCTCACGGCTGCTTTCCTGCTACAGCAGCAGAGCCGAGTGGTTGCGACAGGTGCCGAGTGGCCTGCAGGCCTCCAACGCTCTGGTCCTTTCCGGAAAGTTTGCCGACCCTTGCGCTAGGTCAGCGTCGGTTCCGTGAAGGTGGCCTTGCGGAAGGAAGGCTGCTCCCGGCTCCCGACCGACAGGGCCTCGGGCCACAGGAAACCCCAAGACCTACTTCACGCACATCCTTGTTGGATCCGGGCACCTGCGCCCCCTGCCCTCAGATACCTGTTGTTTTCTGGGCCCCAGGCTGGGACTCTGGTGCCCTCTCTGTGATATTTCAATCGAGTGGGACGAGCTGAAGAAGGTCCCGGCCCCGTGCTCCGTGCAGCCTCCTGCCCACGACCGTTTGATTCCGTTTGTCACTTTTCATTCTCACCTACCTTAAGGTTTGTTGACTTTCGAGCCAACCCTGGGATTCTGTCCCAGGCTTCATCTTATGAGATCATAACCAGCTCTCCCGGGGATCTGACATGTGAATTCCATGTTTGTTTGTTTTTTAGGGGGTACTGGGAATTGAACCAGGTCCTTGTACATGGAAGGCAGGTACTCAACCACTGAGCTACAGTTGCACCCTCTGAATCCTTTTTTTTTTCCTGAATCCCTTTTAATCACTGGTGTCCAGAAAGCAGACCATGGCGGTGCGCCCCGCACTTAGACGTCCCCTTTCGAGACCTCGCCACGAGGCCCAAGGCAACTGCAGGAGTGCGAGCCCACGCCGCTGTGAATCCCAGGGGCTGGCCTGAGCCAGGGCGGGGCCGCGCAGCAGAGCTCAGGGGCCCGGCAGCCTCACCGCCGTGGTGGCCGCTGCGCGCCCCAGTGCAGCGCGGGCTACTCCAGAGCCTTCACAGTTTAAAAGCTGCCTGCGTTTTGCTTTCGGGGAGACACCTCCCCGCGACCTGCTGCACAGGCCTTTTTCCAAGAGTCCAGGAGAGGCTGCGGGCAAAGGCCTGGCCTGATTCGGTCCTCGGCTCAGCTGTCCACGGAGAGAACCTCTCCCTCAAAGGCCCCGGAGGGGGGTGGTGAGTGCTACAGTCCAGGAGTGGAATCGCCCCACGGGACCCCCAAAGGCTGGGGGCGAGCAGGCAGAGCCCGCACCTCTCAGGGAAGGGACCTCTGTGCCCTGCCCTGGGGTCTACCTGCTCCCCACCCAGAGGTGGATGGGAGGGGGAGGGCTTGCAGCAGTTTGATATTATTAATAAATTCCAAAAAAATATTGGATTATATTTGTAAATTGGTCTGTTCCTTTAGGCATATTAGAGTGTACTGGATGCAGAGGTTTTACTTTCACTAGATTAAATAATAATTAAGGCTTTGACTGGGCCACGTCAGTAGGACATTGCATCCTTGTCTCCGTGGGGGGCGGGTACCCACAGAGAAACTGCACCGCAGAGAAGGGAGATGGGAGTCTTGAGCTGGAGCCCTGGGAAGTGAACACACAGAGGAGCCTGGTTGTGAGGAAAGATGCAAGACCCTGGAAAGGAGGAACCCGGAAGCCTGAGCCCTCGCAGACATCAGCAGCCATCTTGCTCCAACACGTGGAAATAGACTTTGGTGAGGGAAGTCACTTATGCTTTATGGCCTGGTCACTGTAAGCTCCTGCCCCAAATAAATACCCTTTATAGAAGCCAGCAGATTTCTGGTATTTTGCATCGGCAGTCCTTTGGCTGACTAACACAGCGTCCCTTGGCGTGTGACCTTACGAGGCCCAAGGGCCTTTACAGGTGGAGTTAAGGTCAGAACCTCAAGGTCATCTTGGACTTAGGGCGACTTAGTAGGAGAAAGGAGAGGACACTGAGACACGGGCAGGGGCCGCGTGGAGACGGAGACGTGGGGCGTGCAGCCTCGAGCAAGGGGCGCCTGGAGCCGCCAGCAGCTGGCAGGCCGAAGGCCCCTGCCCCTCGGAAGGGAGGGTGGCCCCGCCGACACCCTGACCACAGATGGGCGGGAGGACACACTTCTGCTGCTGCAAGCCCCCGCCTGCCATCCTTGGCTACAACGCCCGGGGAAACGGAGCCACCAGCCACCTGCTCGGTGGGGCCCGACCCCTGCTGGACGAGCCTCTGACCCTCCACTCGGCAGGGGGAGGGCAGAGGGAGGGAGGAGCCGCTCAAAAGCCCCCCGAGAGACCCTGCGGGGCCCCGGCGCGCTCGCTCCCCTGCCCTCAGCTCCTCACGCTCATGTCCGCCTGCCCGCGGCCTCACTGGCCTGTTCCCTGAGTCGATGCTAGAAGGACGACCGCCTGGCCGTGGCGAAGCCGCTGGCTGAGGAGGGGCACAACACAGGACAGCTGGGCGCGTCGCAGCCGGCTGCCTCCACGGCCCGGCTATTTTTGGCTCTTTTTCTTCCTTTTTTGGCCTCATTTGTTTTTGGTTTGAGTTGCTCGTGCAGACTGTGTTCTCGTTCTCTCTCTTGCCATGAAATTCAGCGACTGTGGTATTTTTAAACGCTGTTACCTCGTGATCAGCGCGGAGGCGCCGGGTACCTGGAGAGAGTCATGGGAGGCGGGGCCTCTCGCTTTGGCCATGGCCTCACGTGGACAGAGCTGCCACCCTCGCTCCGTGCACGCGGGGACCCGTCCACTCCTGGGGAACGGGCTCGGGGCCGAGGCCCTGCACGGCAGTGACCTTTGAATGACGGGGGTCGAGGGACGCCCAGGAAGAGTGCACGGGGCATGGGGCTGGAGGAGGCGCGGACGCCCTCCCTGGAGCAGCCCTGTGCGAGGAATCGGGTGGGGACCGGGACAAGGCTACGGTGTGCTGAGCGCAGGCCATGTGACATGTTCATGACTTCATTTAATCCTGCCCCAAATCCCATGAGGTTGGTGCTATTACCATGGGTGACAGCTGGGGAAACTGAGGCCGAGCAGGTGGGTTGACCTGTCCGCGGCCACCCTCTGGGTGGCAGTTCTGGGGGTCCATCCTCAAACCACAGCCCTGCACTGCCACCAGCAGAGAGGTCTGGGGACAAAGGCAGCAGCCACGGAGGTCCTTGGCAAGACGTCGGGCCACCAGGAGCAGGGCTGGGTCTTCCTCCAGTGCGCTGCTCCTAAAGGCACGTGCACTCAGCACGTCTCCCGGACACCCTGCAGCCCCTTCCCCTCAACAGGCGATGCCAAGGACCCGAGCTCGGTCGGTTTTAAAAGGGCATTTATTTGGGGTAGGAGCTCACAGTCACGAGGCCCTAAGAGTCCAAGTCAAGGCACCATAAGCGGTACCTGCTCACGCAAAGCCTGTCGCTCCGTGTTGGAGCAAGACGGCTGCCGACCTCTGCGAGGGCTCAGCTTTCCTCTTCCTCTTACGGCTCCGTGGGCCCAGCGCCTTCCCAGCTCAGCTGGAGGCTGGAGGCTCATTTCTTCTGGGCTGTCTCAGCTGCGCAGGGCCCTGGACTCTTCAGCAGCGCACCAGCAGGCGAATGGCTCAGCTCTCTTCCTGGGGCTTTAGCTGTTTGAGCCTCCTCCTATCTGTCACACGGCGGGACCAAAATGACCAAGTCCTCTCCTCTTCTGTGTTTTCTTCTTGTGTGTCTTCTCGAGTGACTGTCTATTTAAGTCAGCCCTCCAAGGGGGTGGGGACTCACCTGAGCCCCGCCCTGCTCATGTGCCTGAATCAAGGCCCTAGTCTTAACAGTTAATGTAATCAAGATGTCACAGCCGAAGCCAGTACAATCTAAGGGTATCGCGCCCAGACGAACAGTTTACAAGCATAATCAGTATGTTTGGAATTCATATATAATATCAAACTTCTACGACAGCCTTCTCTAGATGCTCGGTCCCCAACCGTGTCTACGCGTCACCACCACTCACGGATGGCCTGGGGAGGCGGAGCACTCACGTGGCCAAGCCCAGCAGATGTTATCCTCATAGTTTCTCCCGACAGTGGTCACTGCCCTGACCCAGAAGTGCTCTCCCTTCTCCTCCTGACCTCCACCACTCTCTTTGCTCAGCCCCCAGACACCAGAGGTCCGGGGTTCAACCGGGAACCCTCGCCTCTCGCTGGGGGGTCTCCTCCAGCCCCCAGTATGGCCCCGACACTCAACACTTCCAGCCCGGGCTCCCCTGCGCCCCAGCCCGGGCTGTCGGGCTGCGCCCGGCTGCGGATGTCCAGCGGCGCTCCTGATGCACCGTGCGGCGCACACCTGAGTTTTCCTTCTCCAGGACCTACCCGGGCACATGCCAGCTGCTCAACCCTGTGCCACTGTCCCCCCGGCACCCAGGCCCCCTCGCCCCCTGCCGCGGGTCCACCCTCACGTCCTGCCAGTTCTACCCCCCACGGCCCCCAAATGAGCACTGCGGCCAGGCCCCCATGTCCTCCCCTCGCTGGGGCCTGGCACCCCAACCTGGTCTGCAGCTTTCCCTCCACCCCACTGTGACCCCCACGCGGCATGCCAGCCTTTGAGAGGCGTAAGCCAGACCACGGTGCCGCCCGACAGTGACCCGTCGCGCTGGAAGCACAACTCTGTCATGGCTGGCGCAGACCGTCGGTCCCTGCCCATTGCTCAGTCACTAGATGGCCGTTGGCTGAGCGCCACGCTGGGCTCTGGCTTTGGGGACCCGCCCAGACAAAGCAGGCAGAGCCCCTGCCCTCGGGGGTGACAGTCTAGTTGGGGGTGCACTATGGTCGGCAAATGGGCAGACAGCTGAGGGGGAGATTGTGACAAATGCCACGAGAAACCCAAGGGACCTTGGTGGCGTGTGTGGAGTGGGCCGGGTGCCGCCCCAAAGGTACGTCCACGTCCCGGTGCCCAGGCCCTGTGAACGGGGCCGTCTTCAGAGAACGGGTCTTTGTGCACATGCGCGAGTGAGGGTCTAGGGGTGGGGTCACCTCGGTTGTACGGGTGGGCCCTAAAGCTGAGGACAGGGGTCCTGAAAAGGGGCCACCGAGGACACAGATGCGGAGCGGGAGGTCACGCGACGACGGACAGAGGCTGGGATGACGAGGCTACAAGCCGAGGAGCGCCGGGGGCCCCCAGAAGCTGGGGAGGCCAGGAAAGCCCCCCCTCCGCCAGCACCTTGCTTCTGGACTTTTGGCCTCTAGAATGGGGGGGCCAGTGCATTTCTGGCATTTCAAGTCTGCCCTGGGCGTCGGATCTGGTGGACGCACTGCGTCTTATTTGGGGTGGACAGCGAGGCCTTTCCAAGGGGGCAGTGTGTGCCAGGGGGCGGGGGGGAGCTGGTTGTGGATTTTTGGGACACGGTGATTCTGGGCTGAAGGGAAAGAGGGCACAAAGCCCTGCTGCGGGGAGGGCAAGAGGGCCTGGGGGCCAGAGCGGCATGAGGTGTGGGGTGGCCGTGACCGCCACCAGCCAGGCCAGGGCTCTGCAGTGGGAAAGGGGCGTGCAGGGTCATTACGCCAGGATGACAGGTGTCTCCTTGGGATTGTCCTGGGCTATGGGGCCGAGGGGTCACCCAGGGGTGGGGGCAGCCCCAGGTCACTCCTGGAGGGCCTGGTGGGTGGCCGTGAGGGGTGGCCTGCCTTTCAAGCTCTCAGGCCGCTGGTTTGCAGAGATGGGGTGGGGGAGGGGGCAGCCAAGGGCAGGGAGTCACAGGCAGAGGGTGGTCTCGCCTTCAGAACGATCCGCTCTGAGGCCCTGGAAGGCTTGGGCGGGCGGCAGAAGAGGCCACAGGTGGCTGGTGGACTAGGGAGGTGGCTGGCAGGTGGAGGTGGATGAGGGGAAGGCGGGTGTCAGGACGGCCCCCAGGTGTCTGGGTCCCCAGGTGCTGAGACAGTGGAGCTGAGGGGAGGGGGCTTTGGTCAGGTGCAGCCCGAGGTGCCCGGTGGCTGTCCTGGCAGCTCCTCCTGGGCTCCTCTGCAATCCCTGGACCACAGGGCCTTGGCACGGGCAGGGACCGCTCCTCTGGGTACCTGCTCGCACGCTGCTCCCGCCCTGGGCTTCCCCATCTCTTATTTTCCCGAGTGCTGAGGCTGGCCTCCTCAGCTTGCCCTTGATGAAATAGGCGACGCCAGAGCAGGCATTTCACCAGTCAACTCAGGGAAGCGGGGGCGAGTGCAGCAGGGGGCGGGCAGGCCACTGAACCCGAGAAAAGACGTCTGCTGCAGCTCACCCCCTCTTCCCCAAAGTGTGGTCTGTGTATCCTGCTCATGCACGAGACGGTTCTTGAATTTCACATCCATCTACTTATCTTGACCCCGTAACTATGGCAAGAGGCACTGGTTTCTTTTTATCGCAGGGACAGCGTTATTTCATCTCAAAATAAGCACATTTAAGAAAAGAAGTGCACTGAGTAAAACAAACATGCCAACTAAATAATATGACTGATGGGGGGCACGGATGAAGGTGGGAGGCCAGTACTGAAGATTGGAAAACACCTGCCCAAGACGGGGAGAGGGAGAGGGAGGGGGAAGAGGGAGGGGAATGGGGAGAGGGAGGGAGGGGGAAGGGAGAGGGGGAGGGGAGGGGGGCAGGAAGCAGTGGGAGCACAGCGCGCCCTCCCCAGGAATCCCGGGAGCGGGCTCCATCCCTCGCCAGCTAGCCCAGAGCAAGTGAATTCCAGGTCATCGCGCAGTTCCTTCTTTCCTTTGAAACTAATTTTATATCCCCTGATGAGAACCGTGAGAGTTCCTCCCGACACAGGAAGTTGATCAAGAGAAGTTAAGAGACCAGCAACCCCAGGTGGGAAAGCGGGTTCCAGGCTGGCCCTGGACAGAAGCGCTGAGGGAGGGTCAGCGGAAGTGCACACACATAGGCGCATGCAAGGACACTCTCCTGCATGGGCACACACAGACACACGCATCACACAGGCACATGTCACAGACACACACACATGCTTGGGCATACACGCATGCACAGGCACACACTCATGCACAGACACACACACATAAATGCTTGGGCACACACACATGCAGGCACACATGCACTGGACACACACATATGCCCAGGCACATATAGACACACATGAATGGGCACAACACACAAACACACGGCACACGTCCCTGGCACACGCGCACACAGGCCCACTCCACTCCCTGACCGAGCCCCCTGGCCGCCCACTCACGTACACAGGGCTGCACGGGAGAGGCCTGTCCTTCCCCGCGCTGGGCGCTCCGGCCAGGCCGGGAGGGCGCTCACTGCGTTTCCCTCGTGGGGAAGGAACCCAACCTCGCGGCTGTCCCAGGCTGTTCACCCTGAGGAGCAGGGAGGACCCGGGGCCCGGGAGGCCTGAGGCTGCCTGGAAGGCCCCGAGCGGCGGCACAATTCCGGCTGGGGGACCCTCTGAGCCAGGGAGCAAAGGCCCGTCTAAGAGCCAGCGGCACGGGGGCCGGGAGCGCCGAGCAGAGCGCCGTCCAGACGCGCGGCCGGCGGTGTGGGCAGAGCCCTGCCTGTCTAGGGCTGAGGTGCACGGGGGGGGGCACTGGTGCTCCTCTCTCTGGGGCCCCAATGGGCCCACTCTCCTGCCCCAAGGCCTCTCACTGCAGCTGCCTCCAGAGGAGCAGGGCAGGGCGGCCCCTGAGGCCCCCACACAGCTGAGCTGCGAGGGGCAGGCCCTTCTGCAGAGAAGGTGGCTGCAGGGGACAAGGACCCTGGACCTCAGGGGGTGCATCGGTTAAGCCAGAGGAGAGCACCGTGGAGTCAAGCTTGGCTTGCCAACTGCGTGGGGGCCTTTTGCTTGTGAGAGTCAAATCCTGCCCTTCACACCAAGGAACGGACAATCCGCAGGTCTTAGTGGCCCACCTCCAGTATTCCCTGTCCACTGGTTCCAGTTAACCAGGTGTTAATGCCAGTGAGATGGGCTCCTGAAAGGCAGTGCCTCCTGGCCCTTGTACTTACAGCTCTGGGGTCCCCGTGGCCCCCTCCCAGGGCAGACCTGGCTGGAGTGTAGAGATGAAATATGCGCCTCTGCCTCTGAGAGGGCTAATCAATCAGCCCGGGGGCCAGGGGAGGGGGCAGTGGGAGCAGAGGCCTGGCGGGGAGTGTGTGCTCTGGAGCCCCCATACTGAGGGTGGCGGCGATGGACGCAGCGATGATGGACGCAGCGTGTTTGTTTGCAGGGCCTGTGTTTGGCCCTCCCCTTTTTAGAGCATCCGGGGTAAAACAGGATAAAAAACCCGCTGCATCTCCTCTCCCAGCCAGCCCGAAATCTCTTTACCGAGCCAACGCAGGTGGGAAACAGAGTGGGGGGTGGAGAGGAGGCGGGCTGGGCAGTTGCTGCGTGGGCGACCCTGACTCAGTGCTACCAACCCTGACTCAGCGCGGGCGACCCTGACCCTGACTCAGCGCAGCCTACCCTGACTCAGCGTGGGAGACCCTGACCCTGACTCGGTGCAGCCAACCCTGAGTCAGCACAGGAAACCCTAACTCAGTGCTGCTGACCCTGACTTGGTGCAGCCGACCCTGACTAGGCACGGGTGACCCTGACCCTGACTCAGCGCGGGCGACCCTGACCCTGACTCAGCGCAGGTGATCCTGGCTCAGTGCAGGTGACCCTGACCCTGACTCGGCGCGGCTGACCCTGAGTCAGCACGGGCGACCCTGACCCTGACTCAGCGCGGGTGACCCTGGCTCAGCGCGGGCGACCCTGGCTCAGCATGGCTGATCCTGTCTCAGCATGGGCGACCCTGACCCTGACTCAGCGCAGGCGATCCTGGCTCAGTGCAGGTGACCCTGACCCTGACTCGGCGCGGCTGACCCTGAGTCAGCACGGGCGACCCTGACCCTGACTCAGCATGGCTGATCCTGACTGCACAGCCCACCCAGCGGAGAGGCCCCAGGGGTCCAGGAGGAGATGCTCCTCACAGGCTTCCCGAGTGCAGGAAGTGCTGACACCCATGGACAGAGAGCAAGGGGGAGGGCAGCGTCCTGGTGATTTCCTGGGACAGTGCGCCACACAGGAGGCCCTCTTGGGGGTCCTCCCGGACCACCCATGCCGCCCACCTGGTCCCGGGCTCGGCCCCGCTAGCCCTGCCTGCCCCCAGGGCCGTGGCCTCTCTGGAGCCCTGGACACGGCCAAGCCCCGGGAACGGGCCCCCTTGCAGTGCGGGGCGGCGAGGTACAGGCCAGGTACAGGCCAGGGAGCGGCGGGCGTCCCCAACACCCGGACGCCGCAGGGTCTCTCGACGCCGTCAGAGGGCGGTATGCAGGCCACTCTGGAGTTCCGTCCAGCCAGGCCCCCTCCCAGCTCCCCAGGGCCCCCCATCGGGCCCTGGCCCCCAACACCCTTCAGGGGCTGCACGGGGACCCTCGCTGCCTGCGCTCCGGGTCGCTCTCCGGCTCCTGCCTGGGTGTCCATCTACTCTGCGGGGTCTGCCCGTCCGGTTGTGTCTTCCTGCAGACGCAGGCGGCCCTGCTCTGCAGGCCCCGCACACAGTAAGCGCTCGATAAATGTCCCTTATTGCAAGATGCACTGGGCACAGCTCAAGCTGACTCGGGCTGGGCACTTGGGCCGGTGGCCTCGAGCCAGGTACTTAAGTGCTCTGAGCCTCAGTTTCCCTAAAAAAGGGGGATCCTGAGAGGACCTGCCTCCGAGGGTGCTTGGGGGACTAAATTGGAAGCCTGAGGGCCCTGCTCCCTCCTGCCCCGACCTGGCCCCTCGCCGTTCAAGGCGGGTGTCTGATGACGTGGCAATGGCTGCTACCGTATTCTTGGGGGGACTTGGCAGCTTGAAAGCTGTTGGGGAAGGGACCCTGGTTCCTTTGCAGGGTCGGCCGGAAGCCCAAGAGCACGAGGCCTGCCGGGCAGCCGCGGGACCTGCCCCTCAGACATGGTGACCCTCCTATGTCAGGGGGGCCCCGGAGCCCTGGCGCCTCCAGCACGAACCTGCCCCCTCCCAGGAGAGGTGGGGTGGGCACCCCAAGAAGAGGGCGTACCCAATGGGACGGCTCTGCCCGGCTCGCCGTCCAACAGGTCTATCAGCCTCAAGGACAGTGAAAGACCAGGCTCCCCGGGGCCTCCCCAGGCTGCTGCACCCACTTCCCTGACCTGGCGGGAGGCCCTGCCTGCCCAAATACACGGGCGGGTGTGGCCAGGGGACCCCGCCTGGGTCAGCCCCTGTCCCCCTCATAATGGCGGGTTTTCTGAGATGCCATCAGACCCGTCCCACAGCCACCGGCCTGTCCTCTCCCCTCCTGCCCAGTCCACTCCTCATGCATCCCTGCTAAGGGGGGCAATGTCATCAGACTAGAAGCTTCCGGATGGGGCACGCGGGTCGGAGGTGGGCATTGGTGGTGGAAACCCGCCGCGTCTTTTAAGCCCTCTCACCGTAGCAGGTGGTGCGCGGAGCGGAGAAACAACCTCCCTCGGGTAAGCGACCCTGGCTGGGGGGTGCACGTGCCCCACCCCTGCCCTTGCTTCTGCTCCCCACCTTGGCAGGGAAATTTCGGCAGCTCTCTCTGCATTAGCATCTGTGAGCCGGGCCCTCCCTGCTCCCCCAGGAGGCTGCGAGAATAAATAACAAACGGTTACAAAGAGGATTAGGGCCTGCCCACGTGCTGGAGGCTTGAAAGATTAATCCCCAGCCCAGCATCGCTGGCCCAGCAATTTGAGAGCCAGCTTTACTCCACCACATCCATTAAGGGCGCCGCTGAATTAAAAGACACGCAGAAGAAACCATCGGGGATTGCTCTTTTGCAAGCGTATCATTTACAGAAAAGTTATGTTTTCGGGGGGAAATGCTCGCGGGCGGTGAGGTCGTGATGGGGCCACGACGTCAAGGCAGCGGCGTGCGGTCCGATCTTTTAGGAAAGTAATTGGGTAACAGAGGCCCCAGAAACCCTGTTCATATAAATGGATCCCACGGAAGTAGCGCCGGAGAAGAGGAAGATGCGCGTCCTGTGCACGAGACCCTCGTACGGAAGAGTGAGAAGATGGTGGGTCTCCGAGGAAGCAATGTTAAGTGAATTACGGAGGAGCAGCGGGCGATCACGTGGGCTTCCTGTTGGGGAAAGTGCCTGTGCTAGCAGGGGGCGACCACGCACCTGCTTGGGGCATACACAGGTGATGGGGAGGGCCCTGGTGGGGAGGAAAGGCCTTAGGATGGCGGCCCCCACGAGGAGACCCCCGGCTCCCCTTGGCGCAGGACTGTCCACGGGGCCCAGGCGCCCTTGCCTCCCCTCCCCTGGCCTCCTGGGGACCCTGGCTCAGGGCATGTGGTCTCGCTCTGGCGCTGTCCCCAGATAGCTGTGGGGCCCGAGGCTGGCAGGGCGCCTGCTCGTGTCTGTGCCCTCGGCTGGGAAGTGCAGATAATCCAGAGCCTGCTCAGGGTAGCGGGAGGCCGGAGAGCAGAGGGGGGGTCCTGGCGAAGAGCAAGTCCTCGGCCAACAGAGAACACCGAGCCGGGCTGTCATTGTCACGTCAAATGAGGCGCATGGAGAGGGTGCGTGCGGTCAGCCGCCTGGGCCCCGCCCTCGCAGGCCCGAGGCCCCCGTCCCCCTGGAAGTCCGCTCCTAGGACTCCTGTGCCCAGCACCTGGGGACACTCCATCTGGCCGCCTGGCAATGAATTCTGGAAGGAGAAGGAATTCCCTCTGCACCCACGGCCTCGGTGGGAAACCCTGGGCGGCTGCTGGGCCTGGGCCGCGTCCACAGTGGTGTGTGGGCTGTGCAGACGCTGCGGAGGCTGTGGAGGAGAGGGGGGACGGCCCGGGACCCCGGCCACCAGGGCATGCCGGCGGCAACGCTGCCCGTCTGCCCGGTCCCTGCCATCCCCCGGGCACTGCCCAGTGTTCGAGGTGGGGCAGGGTTGTGCCCTGGGGGAGGGCGCAGGTAGCAGAGCCGGGGCTCTGGGCTGGCCGCCTCCCTGCCCGCCGCAGCCATCCTGGGGGAGGTGAAAGCAGGGAGCCGGCGGAGGGACACCTGTCCTCGCCTGCCCCAGGGGGGCTCGTGGGGCGGCCGGCGCGTTACCAGTCCACTCTTGCAAGTGGGGCCTCCAAAGGTCCCTCGGTGGAAGAGAGGGCAGAAGAGGAGGCGGGAAAGCAGGCCTCATTCCCCAAGCCGCGCCTCGTGGGAACGGAGGCTCCTGCCCCCAGCCCCCTCCAGCCTGGGCACCCAGGGTCATTGTGGGAGGGAGACAGCACGTGGACTCCCCAGGGCGCCGAGGGCAGCAGCCGCATCCCAGCCTTCCGGTTCTGGGGCCGGCGGAGGACAGACGCTATTCCGACCCCAGGCCTCGTTGGCGCAGAGCCGCGGCGTCAGGGAGGACCCCCGCCCTCGTGTCACTGTGGCCCTCGAGGACCACCAGCCCGGAGTGGCCGACGTGTCCTGTCCTTCCTTTCTGGAAATGCCACCATTTCTTCTAGAACACCTCCACTTCGGGGTCCCATTTAGAGCTGCCCCGAGTGCCACGGGAGGGGGGGTCCGAATCCCACAGGGAGCTGCTGCCTGCATCCGGTGGCCCTTCCCAGCCCATCGTTCTGGAAGGAAAGGAAGAGCAGCGGCACCCCGGAGCCTCTTCCGGGTCCTGGCACAGGACGCCACTTTCCCCGGACGCCCTCCCGCTGCCTTTTTAAAGGGCCCCGTGTAAGGAGGTCAGGCTCCCGGGGAGGGGGTGACTTGAGGGTGGGGTTGGCGACAGCTGCTCCTGGTGGCAGGACCATCCACACTAGGTCCTTCGCAGCAGCAAGAGGCCAAGGCGGCCACAGGCTGCTGCCCCTTCACTCCAACACCTCCTGGGCCTGGGTAGCTAAAAATAGCCACGGGGGGCGGGGAGTCAATACCCCCGGGGGTGTGGAAGCTGCTGGGCAGGGGTGGGAGAGGTACGGCGCGAGGAGGAGGAGGGAGAGCTGCAGGACGACTGAGCGGAAGGTCAGCTGGACAGAGGGATGGCTGGATGGGAAGATGGAAGGACGGCTGGACAGAAAGATGGCTGGATGGGAGGATGGCTGGATGTCAGGGAACCAGGAAGACAAGGGGACAAGCTCTGGGCGGTAAGCATCGTCCCGCCCAGCCACATTCCAGGTGGACCCGGAAACTGACCACAGCCTCCTGCTGTGCACACCAGGAGTCACCCGTGACAGCAGCGTCGCCGGCTGCTCGTGTAAACGTGGGCTCTGCACATTCCCGACGATCAAGGGAAGCCTGGGGCAGCCCTTCGCGTGGGAGCCTCCGATTCCCACGGCGTTGCCCCACGCGCCGCTTTAGGGAGAAGTGGGAGCCGAGGAAGGTTCGGGAATAAACCACTAGGGAAGCCCCGCTCGGAGGACGGCCTGGCCCCGTGTCAGAGTCGCCTTGGTATGTGTGAAGATGGAGCTCGCAGAGCTGCATCCGGCCCCGACCTGCGTTTTCAGGACCCCTCGCGGCAAGTCCCGGTGCATGGACCCACGGCTGAGGACCCAGCGGTGCACCCCTGGAGCAGCTGCCCACTGTGGTGCCATCACTAATGCCAAAAGGTGTGCCTGGGCCCGCCAACTGCCGGCAGCCCTAAATGCGTGTGGCGGCATGCAACAGCGATGTGCAGGAGAACCGACCACACGGCGCAGCCCACGGACCCTGCCGACCTACGCCGTGGCCGCCTTCCCTCACCTCTTTCCTTTCCCTGCCGTACTGCTCAAGAGCTGTTTGGAGCAGACATGGGCACCGCGCTGCGGGTTCGAGTCTCGGCTCCTCTCCTGTTGGGATCGACCGCAGGTGCTTGTTATAGAACAATGTGGAGTCGGCGCTGGGCCCGGCATGGCCCCTGCCCTGCGGGAGGCCGCCTCCACCCACTCCTCACCTCCTGGTGGGGGCAGCTGCCTGCTGGGCCCCTTGGGGGACAGGCCACAGCCCTGAGCCCTGGCCCCTTGGCCTCACTGAAAGTCCACAGTGGGAGGGGATTAGTCAGGTCAAATGAGGCCTCACGGGGTACGGGGGCCCTCGCCCAACGTGTCTGGGTCTTTATAAAGATAAAGGGGACACAGGGTGGAGAAGGCGCATGAGGGCGAGGCGGAGACCGAGGGCTGTGCCTACAAGCCAAGGAATGCCGCGGAAGGCTGGTCGATGCCAGAAGCCAGAGGGGCTGGAGGGACCCTCCCCTGCCGCGCTCGCAGTGCTCGGAGGGCGCGGCCCTGCCCACACCCTGATTCTGGACTTCTGGGCCCCAGAAGCGGGAGACAATATACATCTGCTACTTTAAGCCACCCATTCGTGCTTCTTCATTATGGGAACTCTGGGAAGGGAGACCCCCAAACTCATGAGCCCTTGGGACCCGCTTTGCTGCTCCCCTCTCAAAGGACTCTGCATCCTGTGCGGTGCCAGGCCCAGCTGCCCTCCCCCCACCAGCCCCTCCTGGGCTCTGGGACAGGTCAGGGCTTCTCCCGGGGCTGTGGCTGCGCCCCATCCCTGCCCTCTGTCCTCTCAGCTCTAGCCACTCCCAGGACACCTGGGGGACTGGCTGTGATCATCCCGGCGCCTGCGGGCATTATGGGTGAGCAGTGGGCCTTGAACTCAGCACGGGCCTCCTGCCCCACTTCCGTCCAGGCACCTCAGGTGGACCCAGCAGGAAGAGCCTGGAGGCATCTGGGCTCCTCCCCCAAGAGCGGTCACTGTCCAGCTCCACAGCAGCGACGCCGCGAGCCTCTCCTTCCTACTCCTTCCATTCATTCACGGGACACAGGGATACAGCAGCAAGCGAAAGTGACAAAGATCCCCACCCGGGACATGCAAGCTCCGTCCATACCGCCGGCCAGTCTTCCCGCATGCCACTGCCCGGGGCTCCCACGGCGGCACCCGCAGTGGCCCCCCGGGCTCCCTGCCCACCTCTCCACCTGCCCAAAGCTGGACCTGTGGCCACATGCCACCCTCCCCCCGCGGCCTCGTCTGAGAACGTCCCCGTCAAACCCTCCCTGCCTTGCAAGTTCTGGGCCAAATGTCCCCCGCCCCACCGTGGACTCTCCTCCCCCATCAGCAGGGTCCCCCACGCCGCCCCGCATTACTGCACCCCTTTCCCGGCTCTTGGGCCTGGGGGTGGACGTGGGCCTTGCTCACTGCTGCCTGTCGTGCACCTGCTCAAACGCCCTTACTCATCACCCGTGTTCACGGGTTCCCAACGGTGCTTTGCATTTGGTTTACTTGAACGACTGGATTCACCAGAGCCTCCTCGTCCCCTCGAGTATTGTAGGAACCTCTGACCCTTGCATACTTAGAAGGGGTGAAGGGCGCTGCCCGCTTAGAGCCCCTGCCACCACTGAGACTCCAGGCCAAGGCTGGACCCTGCCGCCCTGCCCTGAGAGCCTGTGGACATGAGGGTCCCATGTGCCTGGAGTCATCACAAAGCCTCCAGGGGACTGAAAACGAAATCGCATCCCGGTGGGCGAGGCGCGGGGACGCTCAGCCTGTGCTCTGCAGCCGCTTCAGCGCCCATGAGCTGCTGGGAGTGGACGGACAGACTGTGGGGGGCTCACCTGGACTGCAGTCGCTCTGCTCTAGTTTTTCTAGAAAAACTGCCATCTGGGGTCCGGTAGGGTGTGGCTTGGGCTCAGTCTATGACCAGAAGGGGACGGGGAGAACTGGCATTTACTAGCCCCTCCCATGTGCTGGACACTGGCCGGCGCATCTACTGGCATCAGGTCATCTCACTGTCAAGATTAGGGGGCGTGGAATGAACTGGGGGATGGGAGAACCAGAGACCCGAAGGACGAGCCTCCCCCAGGGCCGAGGGCCACGAGGGGCGGCAGACGAGCCCAGGGTGGAGGCCCTGGGGGCCACGGGAGCCACGGAGCCGCCTGCTCGCAGGGGCACCTGAGACACTTGCCTGGCTCTCACTGAGTCAGATGACGCTGCTCTCAAGGGCAAAAGGTCGCCGTGGGGGAGCCTCTCGACCTCGGTCTGGAGAGCAGGTGGGAGGCCGGGAGATGGTTCCCAGCCCCTTTCTGACCCCATTCCTCCTGGACCGGGCACGGCACCGGCCTGCGTGCCAGGGTGAGTGCGACCGGCTGCCTTCAAGGGCGACGTGCGGGCAGGCGGGAGCCGGCGCAGGGGCGGGGTTAGCTCATCACGCACGGGCCCCCTGGCCAGGCTGGCACCATCAGGCCGGGGGGCAGGGCCTTGGCAGGTGGAGCAGTTCAGGAGGGGAAGGTCAAAGACCAGAAGAATCCACTCCCGTGCACCTGGGCAGGGAGACGCTGCACCTGCCAAACCCAGGTCAGGCAGACGAGGCCAGGGGGCCACCTCAGCCAACCTCGAGGAACTCGCTCCCAAAGGGGGGCGGAGCACGCCGGGGTGAGGGGCTGCTGAGGAGGGGCAGAGCAGGGCCTCCCATTTCCCAGGGCCCTGTGGACCCTCTGCCGCCCATCGGCCAGTCCAAAGAGACTCACCAACGGGGAGGTAAAGGCTGCCGGCATTAGCAGGAGCCCCAGCTTGGTGGGATGGGCAGGCGGCTCCCACTTTGGAGGCCTGGCAGAACAGGAAGAGAATGGAGGTCTCCCTCTCCCTCATTCCCGGGAGGCCGGGGTCAGTCTCGCTCTGTGCCTCAGGTTCCCCCTCCAGGCCAACCAGCCTACCCTGTAGAGCTATTTACAAGGATCCAAAGCAAATCATTTGGTCGAAAGTGCAGCTCAAGTGTGGGTGGGGGAGGACCCCTTCTCCCCCTTCATCTCACCGAGCGACATGGCTCCCCTGACCCCGTAACTTCTCTGTCCCCGCCACGGCTAGGTTGAACAATGGTCTCGCGCTGGGGGCCTGCCAGACCTGGCCGCGCTGGATCGGCCCGGGAGGGTGCTGTGGTGGGTGACACCTCACCCCTTGCCCCTACCAGTCCCTCTGGTGACTGGGACACGCCTGAGGGCAGCAACACATCAAGGGCGGCCTGTCCAAAAAGGCAGCCGCGGGGAGCTGTGAGCATCCCCGGGGTGCTGGCTTCTCCTACAGGGACAGTCAAAGAAGAGAACTGGGCTCAAGCCGGCTGGGGAGCCTGGGGTCTACCTGCCCTCTGCCACCCTGGAGCAGGCGCCACTCCTGGGCTTTGGTTTAAGCCTCTGGAAGAGAAGATGCCGGACTGTTTGCTGGCTAAGAAAGACCCTTCCAGCTCCAATCTGCCCACCGCCCCCGCCATGAGGAGAGCCCTCCTAGCTGCTGGGAGGGGTGGGGGATACCTCCAGAGGTGGCCCTTCCTGGGTGCCACCTGCAGGTGTCCCTTCTCTGCGCATTATCCAGGGGCTCTAGGAAACCGCTTTGACTCTGGAACCTTTGATGACCTGAAGGTCCCTGAGAACCCAGCCAAGGACTAGCACATCCCCAGGGTCCTCAAAGCGGAGGAGGCTTTTCTTGGGTGCAAACTGCGTTGCCAAGGCCCGGGACCCCACACATAGGAAAGTCTGGAGGGGCCTCCTCCCCCAAGCCCTCTCTGGACCGTGCCAAATCAAAACCTCGCGCCGCTCCTTCCTCCTGAACCCTCTGGGCTTGAGGCGATCCTTGGAGAAGTAAAGGAAAGCCAGCCAGCACGTCCTGCCCTGCCGTGAGGGGAAGCCTTCCCAGCGCGCGGTCTCGGACACCCACCAGGCAAGACGGGGAGCCCGTCCTGGCCCGCTTGCACGCCCCTGCTTTTGTGCCCGCTTCTCTCCATCCTAGCTCTGTATCCAGACCAGGAAATGTTGGGAGGGCAAGTCCCGGGGTTCACACTTTTTTGGGACCCCTTGCCCACCCCTGCTGCACTGGGCTTTTTGGCTGGCAAAGGCCACAGGGAGGGGGACCCCGGTTTTGTCAGGCAGGAGGCTGGTGCTGCCCAGACACTGTGGGCACCACGGGGGCTGCAGGGGGCTTCGACAGCTCTCTCCCTGCTCTGGCCTTCTGAGAGGCAGCGCGGCCCCATGCCGCGGAAGCTCGGTGGCACCTGCCCCGGCTCTGCAGAGGACAGGGGGCCAGGCAGGGCGAGGCGAGGCTCCCAGGCTGGTCCCCGAACCCACAGCCGGGGAACCTGCCGCTGCCTAGTTAGCTCTTGGCACTGGGAGGGGGCTGTGGTTTCTGAGGGGGAGGAGAGGTGGCAGAGAAAGGAGAAATCCTGGATGCACAGACAGTGGGACAGCTGTGGCCTGAACTTGGTGTTCTTGCTCCTCCGATGGGGATGTATTAATTTTCATAAATGCTAATAGCTCATTTCTCCAAGAGCTATTACTTATGTCATCTCTCCCTGGATACGATTCAAGGCAGGGCAGACAAATGCAGGGGAGGAAAAGGCAGCCTGTTCCTTGTGGGTCCCCAGCTCCTGACTCCCCTTCCAATCAAGGAGCTTCTGGTCTGGTCCCTAAAGTAGCCCTGCTAATTGCAGGATCAAGACCCCTTGCCCTCAGCCCCACAGCCAGGTCCCTATCATGCTAGGAAGCAAAGAAAGTTAGCAACCCCAAAAATGCTGAATCACAAAACTGAGATGGAGCAGGAAAGTGGGGGTGGGGTGGGGTGGGGTGGGGAGGGAGATGGTGGCGAGGGAGGCAGGAAAGGGTGCTAAGGGGCTTCCCCCCAGCACTCCAGGATGCTTCAGGCAAAGCATAATCCCCGCAGGAGCCCCCAGGACAATGCCAGGAGGAGAGGAGCCAGGGTGCACCTGGGAGGGACGTTGGAAGGTGGGCAGGTGCCCGGCTGGCCCCGTTGCTGCTGCTGCAGGAAGCAGTGCAGCGGCTGGGTGTCTGCATCATGCGGGAGCAGCAGGTAGGGAGGTGGGGAAGTGTTTTGTGCCAGGACCCTGGAGGGAGGGGAAGTGAGGAGATGCTCGGGGTGGGGGTAGGGGTGGAGGCGGGGGAGGGGGTGGGCATAGGCAGTGGGCCACCTGGTGCAGGAAGAGAGGGTCAAGGTCCCGGGGTGCTGGGGAGAGAATGCCCACGGTGCCGGGGGGGAGAGGGACTGGGCGCAGAAGGAGGTGGGAGGACGGCGACAGGGACCAGGAGAGAGACCGAGGACGAAGGATGAGACCTCAAAAGCGACAAGGAGGGCAGACGGGGGATCGGAGCCGTTGGGGGCTGCGCAGGGGCCGGGCGGCGGGATGGGGAAGGGGGGGGCGGTAAGAGTGGAGGGGGAGGCGAGGCTGCGGGAGGAGGAGGGGGCAGAGACAGGGACGAGGTGCACCTCGGGATACAGGACGGGGGTGCAGTTTGGGGCAGGGGTCCGGGGTGGGGGCAGAAAGGTCAGGCGGGATGACAACGAAGCCAGGAGAGGACGGGATGGAGGAAGGGAGGTGATGGAGAGGGAGGCGAGGAGGCTGGCGAGGAGGTGAGGACGGAGGCGGGGGCAGGGACGCAGGGCTGGGGAGGAGGCGATGGGGAAGGGACCGCTGTGCCACCGCAGCGTGGGCCTCGCGGGTCCTCGCCGCCGCCCTCCCCGCGCAGGTCTTGGGCTGCCGCAGCCCGCCAGGGTCTCCCCCTGCACTCACCTGGGGGTTCCAGCTCCGGATCCTGGGCCCCGCTCCGGATCTTCCTTCCCGCCCGGTCCCGGAGACTTTAGCACCCCCGACTCCCGTACGCTCCGGCAGGTTCCGCCCGCAGCATCCTCACCTCGTGGGACGCCCGCGGCCACGCCCCTGCCAGCTGCCCATTGGCTACGATTCACGCCACTCACATGCCCATTGGCTGCGGGACGGCCTGCCATGCAAATCAGGACGGGCCCGCCGCCTCGCCGATTGGCTGGCGCTGGCTAAGCGGAGCCCCTGGCTTTGGGCGCCGATTGGTCGCGCGGCCCTGACGACGACAGTGACGCAAGGCGTCTCGGCTGGTGCGCGCGCCGCGCCGCTTCCGAGGCTCCTGCCGCGGGTGGCGGCGGACGGGGCGCGCCCCTCGGCCGGGCCCGGCCCGCGCGGCCTGCGGCTCAGGTGGGGCACCCTCGGGGCCTTCGGGCCGCCCGTCGCGGGGCGCGCTTCCTCGACGGCGTGGGCCTGGCCGCCCGGGGCACGGCCGCGGCGGGCCCGTCTCCTAGGTAACGCGGCCCGCGGCGGGCGGAACCATCCCGCCGGGCGCCGCGGGGGAGGTCTGGACACGGCCGGGAGGGGCCGGGCGACCGCACCGCGGGCCGAGGCCTCGGGACTGGGTTACGGCGTCCCGGCCTGGCCGCTCATGGGGCCCCAGGCCTGTGGGGCGCGGCGGCGGGGTCGGGGGCACGCGACCATGACCGAGGCTAGACGCTCCCCCCCGCCTCGACACTTGGTGCGGCCCGGGCCGTTGGGGGCCGCCGGGCCCCGGGGTCCATCTTCCACCTCTGCCCCTTGACCCCGCGCCCCTCCGCAGCTCCCTCCCGGCGAGCGCGGCCTCGGTGCCGCGGCTCGACCGAGCGCTGTCGGGTGGGCGCCTCCCCGCTTACCCGGCCGCTCGCCCATCCAGCCCAGGTCGGTCCTCGTGCGGGGCCGACGCTCCCGCTAAGTGGCCTCCGCGTCCCCGCCCGCCTGTCTGTCTGAGGCCCTCCAGCGGTCCAGTCTCCGCACTGCAACTACGTGGAGATCACGGTGGAGATCACGGCCTGGTCCGCGAGGCTCTGGTCCCGGCCATGCCTGCCTCTGGCCTCCCGCCCCTTCCAGCCCAGGCGACCTCGACCGCGTGACGGCTCCCAGGACACGCCCCGGGGCCTCCACCCGCACCCTTCCTCTGCCCCAATGCTCTTCACCACCGCTTGCTGGCAGGCTCCCACAGACCCCTTCCTCAGAGAGAAACGCCCCGCTTTTGCTAATCTCTTTAATTCCTGTCTGCCGAGAAGACCGCTGGGTTCTCCCCTCTGCTTCTGCATCAGTCGGTGCGGAAGGAGCCCGGCCTCACACACAGATGGAGCTGAAGGAGGAGGGCATTTTAGGTATTTGCGGACTGCCTTCTCCTAATGCAATCTCCACCACAGCTCGTGGCAGCCTCTGCTCTTCTTTGTAATCATCGGAGTTTGCAACCAAGTATTTTTTGTGAGCTCGTTTGCATTCTTTCTACCTCTTTCTGAGTTCAGGGCGGTTTCTCCAGGGCCAGCGCAGGACCTGCATGTGCAGGCAAGTGCGCAAGGAATATTGTTGAGTGAGGGCATTCTAGGCAGTACTTACTTAGACCTTCAGTTAGTTCCCCCCAAATGGCCCCTGACCTTTGCTTTTGGGTCTCAGACATTCACATGCCCTTCACTTCTGAGAAGGGGGCATCACGCTCCTCTTTGCCTGGACAGTGCCCCCGGCTCCTGCCCTTCCTTTCCCTGGCCCGCCCAGCTTGCTCCTTCAGCCTCCTTGGTCCTCCAAAATCAGAGTCTGGGCTAGGCCAGTCTAGGGGTGTCCCTGCCCTCCTCCCCGAGTGGACTTTTAGGTTCTCGCAGGCGGGGCCCTCGGCAGGCAGTCTCGCACCTTGGTGTGTACTGGAACAGAGTAGGTGTTTGGCTTAGAATAGGTGCTTAGTGAACTGTTTGTCAGGTGGGCCTGGAGATGTGGAGACCTTCACACCTGCCTGGTTCTGTAGACAGGAAGACCTGAGAAGGCAGGGCAGAGGGCGAGGGTCTCCCCAGGGCCCCGGATTCCCCCCCTGGTGCTGCCACGACTTCTCCCTGGGCCTCCTTGGTGGGAGGGAGCAGTGCGGGTGGGCTGTAATGACAGGTCAGTTAGGACCAGCTGTGCGACCTTGGCCAGCCTTTAACCTCTGAGCCTTAACTTCTTCATCCATGAAGTGGGTGTAAGAATGATATTTACCTCATGGGGTGTTGGAATAACAAGTAGGAAATTGTGAATGCCTGGCACTTAGTAGGAGTGCCGTAAGTAAACGCTGGTGCCTTTTCTTGGTTTTTACTGTTTCCTCCTTGCGGAACACATTGTACCTCTTTGGTCTCCAGGCCTGGAGCCCTCTCCTTCCTCTTGCTCCTCTAGCCCCAAGGCCCCTCCGTCTTTCTTGTTTATCCCTGAAGAGACTTTCGCGCAGGACCTGGTGCTGACCTTCCCACCTCAGCGAGCAGAGTGCCCCCTGGAGAGAGCCCTGGCAGAGCGGATCCCCGTGGAGGGTGGAGACCTTTCTGTCCCACGTCCTGTGTGTGGGAGCAAGGGGGAGGCTCTCTGAGGGGTGACGCTGGGTGTGACCCTTTTCGGACCACTAGGAATTATCGTGGGGGGTGTTGAGAGGGAGTCTGCTTAGAAACGGTGTATGTGTGTGTGTGTGTGTGGAGGGGGGGGTCATCAGGCCAAGCCTGGAGGTGGGGAGGGGTGAGGGCGGCGGGAGGATGCCCTGAAAGGTGCCCCAGGGGGTCTGGGTTTTACCTGCTGGGAGCTACCTGCTGGGAGCGGTGGGAGGATGGGAGGCGGTTGCAGGTCCCTGGAGGGCAGTGTGGGGCTGTGTTTTTGCTCCCCACGCCCTCCCTTAAACCCCGCAATCCCGGGGCCACCGTGCCTCTCAGCCGTGGCAGTTGGGTATGGATGGAGCCCCCTCGGAAGCTCCCGCCCAGGCCCGGTGAGCCCCCCGGGGTGTGTGCGTGGCCCCTGGGAGCCGCTGCTGGCCAGGCATAGTATTGCGCCCTGGACCGAGGGCAGGTGTGGGGGGTTGGGCGGGGGAGCAGAGGGTGGGGTGACTGCAGAGGGGGGTTAGAGGGGGTTAGAGGGTGGGGTGACTGCAGAGGGGGGTTAGAGGGGGTTAGAGGGTGGGGTGACTGCAGAGGGGGGTTAGAGGGGGTTAGAGGGTGGGGTGACTGCAGAGGGGCCCAGTCCGGGAGCTGGAGACGCTGCACTGCAGGGTGGACAGCCCAAGAGGCCACCCCCAGGACGTCTCCCGTTTTGGCAGAGACTTCTAAAACCATCCATCTTGGGCCATTACCACATTCATTATGTATGACTAAGCCTCCCCATTTTATAATGAAAGTCAGCGGGAAAAGACCATTTCTCTGATAAAAAAGTGCTTGAGGGTCAATTTTACTGAAACTTGAGTTGGGTTTCGGGCCTTTTGAGTTCTGAGGCTGAGCCAGGCGCCAATGACACTGGGTTGAGCCTCCTTGAGGAGCCAGCCGGTGCCCGGGCGGCCACCAGAGGCGCCGGAGCTGGCACCGGCCACCCTCCGCGCCGGCAGGTGACAGGCTGGGGCTGCTGGAGCAAAGCGCCGGGTAGCGCCGCGCAGACGGACCCTCTGTGGGTCCTGGAGGCCGGAGGTGCAAAGTCAGCCTCCGGCTCGGGCAGGCTGGCTCTGGGGAGAATCTGAGGAGAATCTCTCTCCTTGCCTTCTGCAGCTCCTCGAGGCCGCCCACATTCACAGGGTCCAGGGGTGAGACTGAGGGCCTCCTTGGGAGCCACAGCCAGCCCCCACAGAACCCAACTCAGAAAGGCCAAGAAGGCCTTTGGGGCTCGCAGGACTGAGCTCCAGTGGGGTGGGGAACTGGGGGAGGTGGCGCCACAAAGCAAGGGGGAGTGAGCAAAAAGCACCCCAAAGATCAAACAAGAACACCCTGTGTCCCCGTGTGTTCAGGCAGTGACAGTCTGGATGTGGCTGGCGGGGGGTGCGGGGTGTGGGTGTGGGATTCCAGCTGGAGGAGGCGGGACCCTGGGAGGCCCCCGGGGAGGGGAGCCTCACAGATGGGAGCCACCCACACCTGTGCCCTGCAGGCTCTCCTCCTGGCCCTGTGCGCCAGGCCTGGCTTCCCATTTGGAGCCCCCTAGAACAGCCTTTCTCAAACCTTGTGGTTTTGGAACCCTATATACTTAAAATATTTTGAGGCCCCTGAAGGACATTGGTTTATGTGAGTTATATGTATCAGCATTTATTGTACTACAACTTAAAAGTGAGAAATGTTGAGAATGTTAATTCCTTCAAAAGCAACAAACAACACCCCTACATGCTAACATAAATGTTATATCTTTCTTGAAAACCAGGTAGAGTTTCCTAAAAAAAAATTAGGAAGAAGAGTGAGATTGCTCTGCACTTTGCCAGTCTCCTCTGTGCCCGGCTTCTCAGCGGTTAGGGGGAGTCTGGCGCCAGGGCTGCCCGCAGGCTGCTGTGCCGCGCTGTGTTGGTTGAAGGGCAGGAAGAAGGGCCAGCCTCCTGCAGGGCGGGGAGCAGGGCCTCAGGTAACCGGTGACAGGCTGTGCTGCTTCATCAGGACCACCAGGTAGTTTCCTGCAGCCTTGTGCGGGATCTGAAACCTTAACCGTTAGGCTAAAATCCTTTGGTCTAGTTTGGATCTTTCACTCGTGCACGATTTTGTATCATTGTTTGGGAAATGCTGGTTTACAGAGTTACAGAGAAATCTTTCAAATATGGACATATTTTTGAGAAAATCACATTTGCTTCCATTACCACCCATGGCATCAGAAAAGTCTTTTAGGAACTAAGAAACTCAAGCTCATGGTGAAGGATACGCATTTTCCCAATTCTGATTTTTGCTTGGAAGTGCGATTTTTTATTATGGTTGTTTTCCTTGAAGTGACAGGCTCACTTTGTTCATGTTTGAGAAAATGTCTGTCAAGTACTGAGCTCTGCATAATCACAGTTTGCCTGTCATTCTTTTTGGTAAAAATGTTCCCTGGAAAAAGCTGCTAGTTCAGCTTGCCACCCAAACAGTCCCACCAGTGCTTCCCCCCGTCAACCCTCGTACTGCAGTTTGCGGCTAAAATGCTTTTCGGGTACATCCCATTTGATGGCACAGAATTAAGAATATGGTACTGAAGAGTCAAAAGGCAATATAGTTAACACTTCTTACCGCTTCACCAAGGACTTTCTTGAGCGAAACCTGTATAGTTTTTACTGTGAGTGGAGAAGAACCCACTGACCACCTGTCCAGCTTGGGGCCCCGTCTCAATTTGTGCCGAGCCCCCACCCTGCCACCCACCCCTGCTTTTCGCCCATCGGTGCAAATATCAGCACTGGGGAGAAGGCAGATGACCTTGACAGGATCTTGGGGAGCCCCTGGTGTCTGGGACTGCCCTTAGAGAACTGTGGCTGACCACGCCCCACTCTGGCCCCTTGTTCGTCATTCTAGGGTACACAAGTTAGCCTCTTAGAAAGGCTGAGATCTTAAGGTGCTGTGTCAGCTGGAGAGACATCCAGAGGAGGTTCTCGGATCCCTGGCTGGAAATAGACATCCTTAGTGAGGCAGGTCCCTAAGAAGCTGGTGACCCCCCAAACCTGTCCCAAACTGGCAAAGAGAGACTGTCCTGGGGTGACTGGCTCTAGGTCCCCTTGAGCCGGCTTCTGGGCCTCCCATAGCTTTGCCTGCTCTTGTGTGTGTCTCCGGCTTACTTTCCCAGGGTGGCCCCTGGCTGCTTCAGGCTGGCGACCTCTCTGCCCCCAGGGCTGTACCCGAGACTTGCACCCCCAAGGTGGCCCCACACCAGGGCTGCATTTCAGCTGCCCCTCACCCAAGACCTGGCACCCTTGGGCAGTGTCCTACCTACTCAGCTGTACCAGGCGGCCCTGCTGGAGCCCAGGCCCATAGCAGTCACCGAGGCCAGGGTGGCCATGCCCCCGGGGGCCATGCTGGGCCCGTCTGCCCCCGAGAACGTGGTGAAGAGGTTCTTGGCCTGGATGGGCACATTTTCCAGGGGTGGCAGCACAATTCTGCCAGCAACACAAGTCTCCCGCGCTGGTGTTTGGTGGGTGGAATTGGGGAGTGGGCTTCAGGGGAGGAGGTTCCTCGGATTCAGGGATAGGAAACTTCCGGAGTTGCTCTGAGCACTGTAATCCTTACTCCTTAAATGCATTTGAACTTGAATGTTGCAGGTGACCTGGAGACACAAGGGGCCCTTGGACCGGCACAATGGGTGACTGGCACAAGATATTCGCCCAAAACGTGCTTGTCCCTCCCCACCCACAGAGAGGGCGCCAGCTTCTGAAGGAGTCCACAGCATTTCAGTGTGTCCTCAAGTGGCTCGAGGGGCCGCTAATCAGACAGGTGAGAAACCGGCTCTTCAGGGTCAAACGCAGGCTGGTACCGCGCTCAGCCAAGGTGGGGTTTCTGGCCAGCGCACTGGCGCTCCCTCGTTGGTCGGAGCCTGCGGCACTGGGCCCGGGACGCTGGGCTTTGGCACTGCTCATCAGCAAAGAGAACAGGCGGTTCAGCGTCTGCTCAGCACTTTTGACCCTTGGTAAGCATTTCTTTCTGCTGATGGTGGAGCCATTAAAAGACACAGGTGATTGACATCTGGGTGATTTCCCAAGACAAGTTGTTGGCAAGAGGTGGCTTTATGCCCGGGCTGGGCCTGGCTTTCCTGCAGCCTGCCCTCTGCCCGCCCTGCCCTCTGCCCGCCCTGCCCTCTGCCCCCCTGCCCTCTGCCCGCCCTGCCCTCTGCCCACCCTGCCCTCTGCCCGCCCTGCCCTCTGCCCTCTGTCCTCTGCCCGCCCTGCCCTCTGCCCCCCTGCCCTCTGCCCCCTGCCCTCTGCCCGCCCTGCCCTCTGCCCACCCTGCCCTCTGCCCTCTGCCCTCTGACCGCCCTGCCCTCTGCCTGCCTTGCCCTCTGCCTGCTGTGCCCTCTGCCCGCCCTGCCCTCTGCCCACCCTGCCCTCTGCGCGCACTGCCCTCTACTCTGCCCACCCTGCCCTCTGCCCTTTGCCCTCTGCCCTTTGCTCTCTGCCTGCCCTGCCCTCTGCCCGCCCTGCCCTCTGCCCGCCCTGCCTTCTACTCTCTGCCCGCCCTGCCCTCTACTCTCTGCCCACCCTGCTCTCTGCCCCCCCTGCCCTCTGCCTGCCCTGTCCTCTACTCTCTGCCCACCCTGCCCTCTGACCGCCCTGCCTTCTACTCTCTGCCCGCCCTGCCCTCTGCCCACCCTGCCCTCTGCCCGCCCTGCCCTCTGCCCCCTGCCCTCTGCCCACCCTGCCCTCTGCCTGCTCTGCCCTCTGCTTGCCCTGCCCTCTGCCTGTGGTACGCCAGGAGCCTGGGTGCTAGGATGTGCCCTAGCCTCTTGCACACTCGCGCCTTGCTGCGGAGGGGGAGGAGGGGGCCAATGGCAGGGCCCTGGGACACCAGGGGTGAGCCAGGTGCTCTGGACCAGGCCCCCTGGAGGAGGTGCCCTGAGGAGGTACGAGTGCGGATAGAGCAGGGGGCACACTTCCAGGCTGTCGCCCCATGGAGCCCACATTCTGGCTGGGGGCGGCAGGCTCTCAGCATGGAAACAAACAGCCGTGGGTGCTCTGGAGCAGTCGGAAGCAGGGAACAGGGAGGGAGGGCCTGGCAGGGGGCCTGGGAGCTGTGCAGCTTTGGGGTGCCTGGCATGCAGGAGGGGTGCTGGGTGGAGAAGGCGAGGAGAAGGGGGAGAGGCAGGGACAGAGGCGGCAGGGTTGGGTCGAGAGCAGGGTCTGGGGATCCGAGGGTCGCAGGGTTCAGGGAGGGGCGGAGCTGAGCCAGCCAGCCAGAGGGTTGACACGCCCTGGTTTCTCCTCCAGACCTGCTCTTCCCCCATCCTCACCATCTCCTTACACGACACCCTCTTTCTCCCAGGTGTTCCGGCCAGAACCCTTGCAGACATCCTTCTCTGGGGTGGTGGACTCCCAGTGCCCAGCTCAGACCAGCCCTGGGTCGTCTGGGACAGCTGGTCACCACCCTTCACCTGCCCCCCTGTGCCCCACCCGTCCACCACCGCGGTAGGGCAGCGGGTATGGCCGTGTCTCCCCCAGCACCATCTGGTGATGGCCGCAGCCTCCAAGTCCCCATCATCACGCTCCAACCCAAGTGGCTTTCCTAGCTCCCGAACCAGATCAGGACACTTCAGCCCAGAACCTTGCCCTGTCCGTTCATCCCCTTGGCTTAAAAGCCACGCTTCCATCATGCTCCGCGAGGCCTGCGGCTCTCGTCTGTCCCCCCCCCCAGCCTCCTGCGCAGGCACCCCAGCCCTCTTCTGCCCCAGGGCCTTTGCTTCTGCTGCTCCTCCTGCCTGGCTCACTCTTCCTCCTTCCCTTAGCTCTCCACTCCCATGTCTCTTCTCGGAGCACCTGCCCAATCATCCCATCGCAAACAAAGCACACACGCATCTGTCCCCCTCCTTTCTCTCAAGTAAGCCCTGTAGGGACAGTGGTTGTCTGCTTTGTTCTCTGTTGTGTCCATATTACCTGGACCAGTGCCTGGCACAGAGTAGACACTTAACTCATGCGTGTTGAGTGAATGAAAGAAAGAAAACAAACCCAGGGAATGCACCGTAAGACCTAACTATTGCCAGCCACGGCCTGTAACGAAAGAGCTAAAAATGCCCAAACCAGGAACTTGCTGTAAGCCGTGAAGCTACAGGAAAAGGGCTTTGGGCTCCTGGTCTCTGATGCTTTGTTCTAAATTGGTAGCCAGGTTTCACAGTCCTCAAAGATCTGCTTTTCCTGTGTCACGTCCACCCGCGTAGTCCTGACGAGTCGAGGACTGAGTTTCTGATGTATCGGGAAGGGCTTACCTGGTTGCAATGCTCAAAAGCCCACCTGAAATGGCTTGAGCGCAGAGCGAATTTGTTAATTCACGTAAGAGATAACCTGCAGTCAGGACCAGCTTCAGGGGGTGTGATCCAGGGCTGTGATGTCCGCAGGGCTGGTTCTCGCTGCCGCTGTTGGCACCACGTGGTGCTCCAGGCCTGCTTCCTGACGGGCGCCCGCTTCTCAGCAGCCCTGGGCTCTCTTGTGCCTCCTTGGCCCTGTGGGGGTCTTGGGGCTGTGTGTGCGCCAGCGGAACGCAGTGCCCTGGTGGGCCAGACCCACCCCTTGGTGGCGAGGGCCCGAGCAGTTTGATTTATTATTATTATTATTTTTTCAAAGATTTATTTATTTCTCTCCCCTCCCCCCCCACCCTGGTTGTCTGTTCTCTGTGTCTATCTGCTGTGTCTTCTTTGTCCGCTTCTGTTGTCAGCGGCACGGGAATCTGTGTTTCTTTTTGTTGCGGCATCATGCTGTGTCAGCTCTCCGTGTGTGCGGCGCCATTCCTGGGCAGGCTGCGCTTTCTTTTGTGCTGGGTGGCTCTCCTTACGGGGCGCACTCCTTGCGCATGGGGCTCCCCTACGCGGGGGACACCCCTGCGTGGCACGGCACTCCCTGTGCGCATCAGCACTGCGCATGGGCCAGCTGCACACGGGTCAGGGAGGCCCGGGGCTTGAACTGCGGACCTCCCATGTGGTAGACGGGCGCCCTAACCACTGGGCCAAGTCTGCCTCCCGCACCTTGATTTATAATCCCACTGAGGCCAGTGCCAATGGGGGAGTGGTAGTTCCTGAAGGAAATGGGTGCCAGCACCTGAACAGCGGGCATGGCCGCTGAGGGGCCTGTGTCTATTGGAATATTCTGCTGGCGACTGAGAGGTGACTCACGCTGTGAGCGCTCAGCCAATCCCCTCTACCTCCCAGGGAATTCTGGAAGTGCTGCCGGAGGCCGAGTGCCACCTGCGGGTGTCTCTCTTTGATGTCACCTACCGTCACTTCTTTGGGAGGACATGGAAGACCACGGTGAAGCCAGTCAAGCAGCTCTCGAGGCAGCCACCCAGGATTGTCTTCAACGAGGTGAGCCCTGGGGGGGCGGGGGCGGGGCTGGCGCTGCTGTGTGGGAGGGCACCCGGGGGGCGGGGCTGGCGCTGCTGTGTGGGAGGGCACCCGGGGGGCGGGGCTGGCGCTGCTGTGTGGGAGGGCACCCGGGCCTGAGGAGCTGGGGCCTCTCAGACCCTCTTGGGCCATCGGGGAAGCTCGTTCAGCAGCGGGCACTTCTTTTTCCCAACAGCACGCTACGCGGAAGCCCCGCTGAGCGCCCGGGCGGCGCTGCCCTGGCCGAGCGGTGGGGGGGATCTCCTGCCTTTGGCCTTCCCTGAAGCCTCAGGGAGGGTCTGGGAGTCGCCTTCAAGGAACCTGGGGGTTCTTGGAACCCAGTTTGAGAAGGACTGTTCTCATCCGTGTCCCTCACTTTTTCCTCTTTCTTCCCTTGAGTTTTTTCTCTTTAAGATGGAAGAACAGGAACTTAGAGGTGAAGTGACTTGCCTGGGTGGCGGACGGCGGGCTCACCCTTGCCCTGCCTCGGTGGAGGCGGCCTGCGCTGGGCTGGGTTGGTAGCCTGTCCCTCCCACGTGCCCGTGTCTGCCAGCCCCACCTGTGGCTGCTTTCCATCTCCTTTCGGCCGCCCCAGTTCCCCAAGCATCTGGCAGCACCTGCTCTTCTTTGGCCATAGTGCTGAACCCAGGGTGGTGAGGGCATGGGACAGGTGTGGCACTCACCCTCTAGGGAAGTTCCGTGTGTTGGTGGCAGCACCGAGAAGCAGGTAGCCAGGTACGAGTGCTCGGAAGGAGCCCGAATCGCAGCTCTCCCGAGGAGAATGGGCAGAGCTGCCATAGGAAGGGCGGCCAGCAGTCTCTCTGCAAAGCTGGCCCTGAAGCTGAGCCCTAAAAGGTAAGACAGAAACAGGGAGGAGGGTGCCCCCATGGAGGGGGCTGGCCTGTGCATGGGCTTGAGGCAGGGGTCCGGCGGTGGGTAGGAGAACAGCTGGGCTGGAGCAGCGGCAGGCGAGGTTGGTGAGGCGGCCACAGTGCCCTCGGCCGGACTCTGCGGGGCCTGCCTAGGGACGTGGGCGTTTTACAGTAAGAGCATGGCTGACTGCAAGTGCAGAGAGCCGGAGAGGAGCTGCGCTGTCCTGGCAGGAGACGGCTACATGTGAGGGGACGGTGGCCGCAGGCCCAAGTGCCCTCTCCTGCTGGGAGCTGCCCTTTGCAGTTGGCGGAGCCGCTCAGGCCGGGTGCGGACGTGCGACTCTGGCCGTGGCCCACAGTTCACACCGGCATGTCTTGGCGCGTGTGGGCTCTGACTGCTGCCCTTGCTCCACGTGTGTGGGAGAAGGCGAGCAGGACGATTAGGTAAAGCCTTTCTGAACTGTGCCGTGGTGGCTGTAAGGCTGCCGTCAGCTCATGTGAATGCCCGTCGTGCCGGCGAGGAGAGGCCCCGCCGTGAGGCAGAAGTGCTGTTTGAGGCTGTACAGCGGGTTGGCGCCTTTGACACAGCAGGAAAAGTTCCTCGGCAGCGTCCGTGCTCGCGGACGTGCTGACTGTGGCCGGGGCGGGGGTCTCGGCCGTCTAAGCTTGGGGATGTTTAGGTTTTATGCTTCTGGTTTGCACAGAGTAAGGCCCAAGGCCTCTGGGGTCCTGGCAGTGGAGGATTGAACCCGGGGGCGATGCGGGGCGGGGGCTTACCGAGGTCGCTGGGGGGGCGCTGCTGTGGAAGCCCGTTTGCCTCCTTCGTCCTCTCCACGCGCCAGGAGCTGAGCCTTTGAAGGCGAGGGTGCTGCGGACCTGGAGACGGGGCGAAGCCTGGCGAGCTGAGACCGAGCCCGCGCGCCCTACCGCGTCGTTGCCGTCCTCTCGCCTCCCGTCCCCGACGCGCTGTGTCTTTCCCTTTGGAAGGGTTTGGCGAGTGTCGAGGGATGAACTTGCACCAGGTTGCTTGGCTGCCATCGGGGGAGTTCCCTGGCCCCTCACTTTGACTCTGAGAGTGCTTAGAGCCCCTGTAATAGCCTCTGACTGACCCAGACCGGCCGAGGCCCCCAGTGCAGGGGTGCCTCGCTCTCCCAGCCCCGCTGGAGCAGAAGTTGGCATGCGCAGAGCCAGTCCTTGAGTTGGGGTCCCCCCTGTGGAGGGCTTGGCGTGCATACCCCGAGGGGCTTCTCGGCTCTGAGTCCACTGCCCCCTGGGGCCCCTCTAGGTCACACTGCAGGCCTGAGTGGGAAGTCGAGGGTTTGAATCCTCATTCAACACCGGGTAGACCCAGGCTGGTGGGCCTGGTGGCTGCCTGGCCGAGCCGCATGTCCGTCCGGCGCAGCCTAGGCCAGCCATCTCGGTGTGTCCTCTGCTGACGTCGGGTTAGTGAGGAGCACAGTCCTTAGAGTTTCTGGAAAAATCTGGAGTTACCTGGAGTGCAGCAAGGCTCATGTGGGGCGGAGAGCCGTGTTTTTGTTGTGCGGGTGATGCCAGAGCCGCCAAGGAGCTGGGGAAGCCGGCTCCTCCGAGCGCGATGCCCACGGCAAGGAGCCAAGGCCAGTGGTGGCCCAGCCATGCCACCTAGCCGTTCCCTCCCGTGACCCTGACCTTCAGAACACAGAAAAGTAGGTTTACTTCAAAGTTTAGTTTCTGCATTCCCCTGCACCGTGTGAGCGTGAGCGTGGGTGCCACGTTCCCTCGAGTCGGTGTTGTTACACAGGAGGGAGGGATGGGTGGACGGACAGTAGGGCTGTGGGGCTACATCGTGCCGAGCAGGAGCTCTGCCCCACGGCAGCGGGAGCAGAGAGAAATGCAGCCTGCCCTTCTCAGCAGTGACTCTACACGTGGAGAGGATCTTTTTCTAGTTGTACAGTTGCCCTGTGCTTTTCTGGTTTTAAAGATGGATGGTGCCATGGCTGGCATTGATCAGGTTTGAGGTGGGCATGCTGCCAGCAGGAGGGACCCCATTTGGACTTGGCGCTGGCCTTCCAGCCTAAATGTGGATGAAGGGACCGACTTCGTGTGCTGTGGCTTTCTATTGACTGGTCTGTGTAATACATGGTCCTGAAAGAAGATGCTATTTCGTTACTTTTAAGGCAACAACGTTCTGAGAAAGACTTGGAAAAAGAAGTCTTGCCTTGAACCTGAGCCGGTTTTTCTGACATTGAAGGCTTCTCCGCGCCAGGCTTGCCTTGCCCCCTGCTCCGACCCCCTGCCTGGCTGGTGGAGCCGGCATGGGCAGCTCGGGGGGCTCAGGATCGCTCCTGCCACTGGAGACCTGTGGAAGGGAATGGCCTTTCACTGCTTCCAAGGCAGTTTATGATTCATTCAGCCTCTAAAAAAGTGTCATTTGAAAATTAATCCTGGAGGCCAAAACACTGTGCAATTTCTACCTTCTGTTTTTGAGGTGGAGATAATTCTCCCTTAAATTCCTTCCTGAACCAACTGCGTCCCTGACTTTCCCTGGCAGGCCTCGGCTCTGCCTTTCTACTTTTGAGTGTCACTGGATGGAAATCCTGGTGGTTGCCGGCAGCCTGACCAGGCGGTGATTGCCCCAGAGCTCGCAGCGCCCTGGGCCTTGCTGACGCAGTCGGCTACGTCACCTGGCCTCGCTGTGACACAAGTAACTGGGTTGCTTTGGTGTCCCAAAAGCAGAGTGATGGGGAATGGACTCTAGAATGGTTCTTATTTATTCGAGTCAAGAGAGCAGTACAACTTACTGTTTTTTTTCAGGGACTGGGGATCGAACCCCAGATCTTGCGTTTGGGAAGCCGGTGCTCAGTCATGGAGCCACATTGAGTTGTTTTTTCCGTTTGTTTGCTTGTTGTTTGTTTGTTTAGGAGGCACTGCGGCCCAAACCCAGGACCTCCCGTGTGGGAGGTGGGTGTTCAACCACTTGAGCCACATCCACTCCCCTACAGCGTCCCTCTTAAAAGTGGATGCTGTCGAGGGGCCCCAGTGGAAGCCACATGAGGCCCATGGCTGCCTGCCCAGTGCCTCACTCCCCCGTCGTTCCTGAATGCGCAGCTCACGGACCCACCGTGGGGCCTGCCTCGCGGCGCTCCCTGTGCTGCTGGCGGAGGGAGGGCAGGCCGGAGACACCAAGGATCCTGGCCAGAGCGGAAACAAGCTTCGTTCTGCGGCACGTTTCCACGGAGGGAGCTCCCCGCGGCCCTGGGAGGCTCACTTGGCTGCAGGACGGGCTCCTGCCCCGGCTGTCCTCTGCCGTGTCCCCCCGGAAGGTCTTCTTTCCTCTCAGGCCAACAGGAGCCACTCCAGGGGTCTCTGAGCCAGAAATGGGGGAATAGTGGAAAATTGTGTTTAGAAGAAGAAATTCTTTCTCTGTGTGTTGTGTTTAAAAGAAAAAATTCTTTCTGTGTTGTGTTTAAAAGAAGAAATTCTTTCTCTGTGTTGTGTTTAGAAGAAGAAATTCTTTCTCTCTGTGTTTTCAGTCGTGGGGTTTAGTTGGGATTGAACTGATAATCCTTTGGTTATCTTTCAGTTTCAACCTGGGCTGTTGTGTGTTCATAACAAAATACTGTTTGCCTTTTCTAAGTAGACCAAGGAATTGTTCTGTAGGTCAGAGTGGGGACTGCTTTGCCATAGGGTTTTTTTTTTTTTTTTTCCAACTTTTCATTTTGAAATACTTTCACACTTACAGGACAGTTACTAAAATAATACAAACTCCATTAGAGAACTCTAACATCCCTTTTCCCCCCGATACCTTGATCCACTAGTTTTAACATTTTGCTGCCTTTGTCCTATCATTCTTGCTTTCTTTCTCTCTCTCTTCCCCTCCCTCTCTCTCTTTATCCATCCATCCATCCATTTATCCATCCATCGGTCTATCAGTCCATTTTCTGACCACTCGAGTGCAGGTTGTGTACATCATGCTCCTTGAGCACTTATTACTGCCAGGCACATTTCCTAAGAACAAGGGTATTCACTTGTGTATCTACCTTAAGTGCAGTTGTCAAGCTCAAGAAATTTAGCACTGATATAAAACTTATAGTCTATACTCCAATTTTTAAATATGTCCCTTTGAGCCTTTTCTCCTTCCTTGCTGGGTCCCATCCAGGATCATGTATTATGTTTAATTGTAATTGTCTCTTTGGGTGCTCTTCCTTTTTGTCATTGTGGGAACATATTATATGCAATACAGGCTTTTCCATCTCAGCCCCTCCCAGGCACAGCATTCAGTGGGATTGATCCCCTTTGAAATACTGAGGTACCCCTGCCACCTTCCATTACTAAACCTTCCCCATCTCCCCAAACAGAAACCCAACAGCACCTGTTCCCCCTGCTCTTGGCAGTTTGTACTCTCATTTGTTTCTACAAGATTGCATATTCTCCAGTATTTTCTTTGTAGTTACCATGAGGTTTAAATTTAGCATCCTAAATGCATAAGAATCTCATTGCAATTTATCCCCAATTGTACATACAGGCATACTTGGAGATACTGTGGGTTCAGGTCCAGTCCACTGTAATAAAGTGAGTATCGCAACAGAGCGAGTCACAAATTTTTTGTTTTCAGTGCATATGAAAGTTACCTTTATGCTATACTGTAGTCTACTAAGTGTGCAGTAGCATTGTGTCTTAAAAAAACACAACGTACATAACTTAATTAAAAATATTTTATTGCTAAAAAATGCTAACTATTATCTGAACCTTCAGGGAGTTATAGTCTTTCTGCTGGTGGATGGTGTTGTCTCGATGTTGATGACTGCTAACTGGTCAGCGAGGTGGTTGCTGAGGGTTAGGGTGATTGTAGCAATTTCTTAAGACAGCAGTGAAGCTTGCTGCATTGATGAGCTCTTCCTTTTACAAAAGGTTTCCCTCCAGCATGTGATGCTATTTGATGGCATTTTACCCACAGTAGAACTTTTTTCAGAATTGGGATCAATTCTCTCAAACCCTGCCACTGCTTTGTTAACTAAGTATACATAATATTCTGAAGCCGTTGTTGTCATTTCAACAGTGTTCACAGCATCTTCACCAGGAGTAGATTCCATCTCAAGAAACTACTTTCTTTGCTCATCCATAGGAGGCACCTTCTCATCTCTTCAAGGTTTATCATGAGATTGCAGAGTTCAGCCACATCCTCAGTCCCCACTTCTAATTCTGGTTTCCTTGCTATTTCCCCCCCATCTGCAAGACTTCCTCCACTGAAGTCTTGAACCCCTCAAAGTTATCCATGAGGGCTGGAATTAACTTCTTCCCAACTCTGTTAATGTTGATTTTCTTTTTTTCCTGTTTTAGAACAATGTCTTATTCTTGTGAAATTTCTTTCTTTCTTTTTTTTTTATGTATATACTTTATTTTTTCCCCTATGTTTTACCTTCTTTTTTAATTAAAGTTAATAAATCACAAGGAATGTTACATTAGAAAACATAACAGGTTCCCATATAACCCGCTCCTCACCCCCCACCACATCATTTTTGTAAATTGTATTTTTTTGAAGATATATACATCACAAAAAAATGTTACATTAAAAAATATAAGAGGTTCCTTACACCTCCCCACCTCACTTCTCCCACACCAACAACCTCCCTCATTGTGGCAACTCATTGCATTTTGGCGCACTGCTGTACTACACAGATAATAGTTTACCCTGTAGTTCGCACTCTCCCCTGGTACATTCAGTGGGTTATGGCAGGATATATAAAGTCCAGCAGCTGACCCTGCAATATCATTAAGGACAACTCAAAATCCTAAAAATGCTCCCACATCACATCTTTTCTACCTTCTTCCTGCCCTCAGCAACTACTGTGGCCACTTTCTCCACCTAATGTTGATTTTTTAGATCTCCTCCCATGAATCATGAATGTTCTTAATGGCATCTAGAATGGTGGCTCCTTTCCAGAAGGTTTTCAATTGACTTTGCCCAGATCCATCAGAGGACTCACTATGGCAGCTGTAGCCTACGAAATGTATTTCTTAAACAGTAAGACTCCAAAGTCAAAGTGACTCCTTGATCCATGGGCTGCAGGAGGGAGGTTGTGTTGGCAGGCATAAAAGCAACATTAACCTCATAGCCCATCTCCATTAGAGCTCTTGGGTGGCCAGGTGGACTGTCATAGAGCAGTCATAGTTTGAAAAGACTCTTTTTTGATTCCCCCCCCCCAAATGACGTGCTATGTTGGGTAGTCTCTAACCCCTGCTACTCCCCCTTTGAGAGGTATTACATAGTGCTGCTGCTGTGTGTATATTTTTTGTGTATTTGCTAATTTTTATTCTAGTTTTTCATTAAATAAACTTGGCTTTTCTGTAATTGAGGGTTTTCATCACTTTTTTTGTGCCTTTTAAAGTTAGTGTCTTTTTGAAATGCGTAATTGTTTACAGTAAAGCTTATACATGTTTGATAAATACATTCTTTTTTCCCATTAATCATTACATTAGAAATATTTTAAATTCAACTATTGTGTGAAGATATGAATTCTAGAGAGGAAAGGTAACATTTCCTTTAAGTTATCAAAAGTTATTTAAAGCAGTTATAAAATGGTCTCACTCCCTTTTTTTGTTTTTTGGTTTTTTTTTTATTTGAGTCATACCTTCAACGTTATTCTTTGAAAGGATTAGGGAATAAATTCTGAAAAAAAAATCAGGACTTTTTTCCCTTTTTCAAATCTCTTGGGCAGGTCATGTGTTTAAGTTTTGTTCTTGTATTTATTGGTTTTGTGAAAGAAGGCCTTGTCTTACACAGTATTTGTAATTAAAAGCAAATCATTTGTTTAAAAAAAGACAGTTTGTAGAAAAAGATGATTTGGCCTTTTATAATTCTTATGAAAAGAATATTTGGAAAGAAAAAATAGAAACACGAACGCAAGAAGAACTGTGGTCTTGAACCATGTTGTAAATGATGTGAAGTCACCAAGGCTGTGTTGTTCCATTTGTAGTGCAGAGGCGTGGTAGATTCAGCATCATTCTCAAGGCCCTTGGACTTTCTGAATGGTAAAGGAGCACTGACTTCAATGTGAAGTCACCGGCTGCATCAGCTCCTAACAAGGGAGTCAGCCTGTCCTTTGAAGCTCTAAAGCCAGGTATTGACTTCTCCTCTCTAGCTCTGAAAGTCCTAGATGGCATCCTCTTCCAATAGAGGGCTGTTTCATCTACACTGAAATCCTTGTTTAGTGTAGCCACATTCATTAAGTATCTTAGCTATATCTTCTGGATAACTTGCTGCAGCTTCTACATCAGCACTCGCTGCTTCACCTTGCACTTTGATGTTACAGAGGTGGCTTCTTTCCTTAAACCTCATGAACCAACCTCTAACTTCAGACTTTCCTTCTGCAGCTTCTTCACTCTCTCAGCCTTCACAATTGAAGACAGTTATGGCCTTGTTCTGGCTGAGGCTTTGGCTTAAGGGAAGGCTGTGTCTGGTTTGATCTTCTGTCCAGACCACTAAAACCATATTGGCATAAGGCTGTCTCACTTTCTAATTGTTCATGTGTTTGTTGGAATAGCACTTTTAATTTCCATCAAGAAACTTGCCTTCGCATCCACAACGTGGCTAGCCGGTGTAAGAACCTTGCCTTTGGCCCCTCTTGGCGTTCGCCATGCCTTCCTCACTGAGCTTGATCATGCCTAGCTTTTGATTTAGAGGGAGAGACGTGTGACTCCTCCTTTCACTTGAACACTTAGAGGCCAGTGTAGGGTTATTAATTGGCCTAATCTCAGTACTGTCGCATCTCAGGCAATAGGGAGGCTCGAGGAGAGGGAGAGGGACTGGAGAACAGCTGGTAGGTGGAATGGTCAGAACACACACGATTAAATTTTCCGCCTTACATGGACGCGGTTCGTGGTGCCCCAAAACATTTACAATAGAAACATCAAAGACCACTGACCACAGATCACCGTAACAGATGTAATAATAGTGAAAAAGTTTGAAGTATTGTGAAAATTACCAAAATGTGACACTGAGACACAAAGTGAGCAATGCTGTTGGAAAAATGGTGCTGACAGACTTGCTTGGTACAGGGTTGCCACAAACCTTCAATTCGTGAAAAATGCAGCGCCAGCTAAACACAATAAAGCGATGCGCAGTAAATCGAGGTGTGCTTGTACAAACTCTTTCCCACACCCCTCCTTCCCCCTCCTTTATGTAGTTCTTGTTACAAATTACATGTTTATACTTTGAGTCTCAAACCACTGATTTCTCATTACGTTTTATGCACTTGCCTTTCGGATCCTTTTAGGAATCCTTTTAGGAAGTAAAAAGTGGAGTTACACAGCAAACATACCAAACATACAATAGTTCTGGCATTTATATTTATCCATGCCTTTATCCTTACTGGAGATCATTATTTCCTCAGTCTCTTGTCTCTTTTCCTTTCACCCAGCAGAATTCTCTTCAGCATCTCTCGTAGGGCCGGTCTAGTGGTGATGAACACCTCAGCTTTTACCTGGGAATGTCCTGATCCTGCCCTTGTGTTTGAAAGACAGGTTTGCTGGATGTAGAATTCTCGCTTGGCAGTGTTTTGCTTTCAGCCTGTTAAATATGTCATTCCACTGGTTTTCTTGCCTCCATGGTTTCTGATGAGAAATTGGCACTTAGTCTTATTGAGGCTTCTTTTTTTTTTTTTTTCTCTGTGTTTTTTTTTTGTTTTCTTTTGTTTTTTAATTATTTATTTATTTTTTTAAATTACATTATGAAAAATATGAGGTCCCATTCAACCCCACCGCCCCCGCCCCTCACTCCCCCCACAGCAACACTCTCACCCATCATCATGACACATCCATTGCACCTGGTAAGTTCATCTCTGAGCATCACTGCACCCCATAGTCAATGGTCCACATCATAGCCCAGACTCTCTCACGTTCCATCCAGTGGGCCCTGGGGGGATCTACAGTGTCCCGTAATTGTTATTGAGGCTTCTTTTTAAGTGACATGTTGCTTCTCTCTTGCAGCTTTCCGAATTCTCTCTTCATATCTTTGGCATTTAACAGTTTTATTTTACTTTGCCATGGCATGGGTCTCTTTGGATTTATCTTGTTTGGAGTTTGTGGAGCATCTCAAATGGTATATATTAATGGCTTTTGTTAAATTTGGCAAGTTTTCAGCCCTAATTTCTTTGAATATTCTCTCTGCTCCTTTCTCTCTTCTCCTTTGGGGACCCTCACATTGTGTATATTTTTATGCTTCTTGGCATCCCAGCTTCCTCAGGCTCTGTCCACTTTCCTTCCTTCTGTCTTCCTTCTGCTCCTCAGACTGAAGGATTTCACCTGTCTTGCCTTCAAGTTCACTGATTCATTCTTCTTCCAGGTTCATTCTGCTGGTGAACCCCTCTAGGTGATTTTTATTACTCTTTGGTTTCTTTTCATAATTTCTGTCCTTTATTGATATTCTCTTTGTTTCATTTATTGTTTTCCTGATTTTCTTTAGTTCTTTGTCCATGTTTTCCTTTGGCTCTTTAAGCATAATTAGGACTGTTTTTGATAAGTCTTAGGTATGTTCCAGATCTGGTCCTCTTCATTGGTGTTTTCTAAAGTTTTAATCGTCTCTTTCACCTGGGCCATCACTTCCTGTTTCCTTGCACATTTTGTAATCTTTTGTTGAAACCTGGGCATTCGATATTTTAATATGTTATTTCTGGAATTTAGACTCTGAGGCATTTGCTCCTTAAGCTTGTATCCAGCTAGTGCTGTGACAGAGCTTTCCTTGAATGCTATGAGCTAACAAACAACAACCAAAAAGGAGAAAATAAGGATAACGCCCTTCCCGGTCTGCAGATTGCCGTGTGGGTACGCTGTTCTCCAGGGCTCGTCATACAGAGTTTACAGAGCAGCCCGACCAAAGCCCAGGGGCCTCTGCTGCTCTCTGGGCCCGTGTGCACATGTGTGCGTGTGGCCCTAGGAGTTCCCGTGTTACAAGGTTCTAGATGTCCCTCTTCCCTAGGAAGCAGTTTCCTCAGTGTCCCACTGTACCCTACAGCTGGCAGGGCCTCTCCCCAGGCAGCCACTTGACTGCTCTCCCACAGTGTCCTGTAGGGAAGCTCGGTGAGCCACCTTCTACCCACAGGCACCTTGTAGAGCAGTGCATCCCTCAGGCCACCACCAGACAGATTGGGCCATCCATCCATGCTCCCAGCATGTGCACGAGCACCACTCTGTGCCCCTGGAACTGGGACCGGGGACCTGCGCTGGGACCTGCACAGAAGGGGTGGGGACAGAGCTAGCCAGGGCACCATGAGGTCCTCCTGCTTTTAAGTGGCCTTTTTCTTGATTCGGTGCTCGCCCTCTACTATACTCAAAAGCTTTATCTGTTTTCTGGCGCTTTGAGAAAGATCTTTCTGCCAGATCTTGCTGGTTATTTAAAGCTTCTGTGTGAGGACAGAGCCCTGACATGAGTGCGTCTGCCATCTTGATTGGAACGAGGCTCTTGGCACGGAGTTGGATGAGGAGGGAGCTGGATTAGCCTGCTGCCCCGTCCCTGACTCCCAGGGTGATCCTGGGCGAGTTGGCTAAACTCCTGGCCCTCAGTTCACGCATCCGTCCAGTGGGGATAATAACCCCATCTTGTTGGGGTGGCTTGAGTATGAAGCAGTAGTATTTTCACCATCAGCAGGTGCCCAGTAAGCAGCAGCCGTTCAAGCAGCAGGCACCGTGGAGCCTCTGCTCTAGGCCAGGATCTGCGCAGGGCCAGGCATGCCCAGCGGACGGCTTGTCCATAACGATTTTGGCCAAGGCTGAGGGTCCCCCCATCCCTGCGCTGTGGCCATTTGAGGCTGGCTTATTTGTCGTGGTGGGAGGCCGTCTTGGTCGCTGGGTTGAGTCCCTGTGGGTAATGGTGAGCTCCACCGGGAGAAGCCTGGAAGCTTCTGACTTTGGAATTAGAGACCCTAAGCTTCCCTGAGGGGAGCTCCCAACCACTGAGTCTCCTGATGGGAGGGCTGTGCTGAGCGTAGAGGACGCCGTTCTGCACGCCGGGGTCAGGCTGAGCTGGCGGAAGGAAGTCACACGAAGTGGGAAGTGTTTGCCCTCCTGAAGTGAGTATACCAAAGGTTTAGTTATGAACAAGTTCTTTGGGAAGCACTGGTCGAACTTCTCTCAGCTCCTCCCTGGCCTGGCCCCAGGTCATCTTCTCCTGGGACAGAAGGCCTCGTGCCCATGTGGGCAGGCTGAGTGGCAGCCACGCCGGCGCGTGCATGGCTGTCACGTTAAGGCACATCGTAGAGGCGTTCAATTCTGTCGTCGTGGTTGAAGATGGAAACGCGGCCCTGAGGCAAAATGGTGTCAGTGGCTTTTGAAGCTGACGGCATCAAGACAGGGGCATCTACATGATTTATGAATCTGTTTATCCTGTCAGGGAGAGAGCTTGTCAAATCTAGATGAGTTTGAAGAGATGTGGGATGAATGAAAACCCATCTCTTCCTGCACAAGTGGCCTTGGCCTACAGGTAATTTTTTGGGCTTGCATTCAACTTTTAATCATGCAATTTCACTTTGAGGAATAGGTTTTTCCTTTCAAAGCCTGCCTGTGTTGGCATTAATTAAATTTCCTTAGCCTGAAGGACGTGCCTACAGGTCTGCCCAGCTGAGAGCTGCTGGACCTTGTGGCTTGGCCCGTCCACATGCTGCTCAGGTGGAGTGGACTCCCAGGTACACGGTGATCGGAGCAGACACGCCTTTGCTCCTCAGGGGATGCTTCTGGTCAAGGGGGATGCAGGCTCAAGTGCAGAGGCTCAAGCTGCAGAAGCACATTTGCATTTAATCGTTAAGGTGCTTTTTCTTAGAGCCCTTAGGAGTTGTTTGTCCCTGAGCAGTGTTTGCCTTTTTGTACCTACCTCATCTTCTGTCCTTCAGGCTTTGAACTTCTCAAAGGCTGAATTGGGTTTTCTAGGTTCATGCACTGGGAATTCAATACCTGATTATTGGAAAAGAGCGGTCATCCTTAGCGATTAGTCACACACTTTAACAGCCGTCTGGGCTCCAAATAGCTTTTTTTAAAATTTTGAGGTCTGGAGGCCAGTGTCCCGAGACCTTGTATGTGGGAAGCCAGCACTCAACTGCTGGGTCCTATCAGCTCCCCTGAGTTGGATTTTTCTTTTTTCTTTTTTTAAAGATACTTTGATAATACAAATGTCCCATAAAAAATTCAGGGGATTCCCACAGGCCCTGCTCCCCATACCTCCCACATTTTCCCACATTAGCAACATCCTTCATTGGTGTGGTACAGCCATTGCAATTGATGAACACGTTCTGGAGCATTGCCACTAGGAGTGGATTAAAGCTTACATTGTAGTTTACGCTCTCTTCCACCCGATTCTGTAGGTTATGGCAAGAGATATAATGGCCTGTATCTGTTGTTGCAGTGTCATTCAGGACAATTCTCAAGTCCCGAAAATGCTCCCATATTATACCTGTTTTCCCTCTCCCTGCCCTCAGAACCTCCAGTGGCCACTGCCTCCATTTCTCCATTTCCATTTCCATTGCTAGAATCACAATGAGTCTATAGTAGAATACAAGTAAGTCTACTTTAGTTCATAGTTCATTCCCCAATCCTGAGGATTCTGCAATGGTGATGCCCATTCCACCTCTAATTGGAGTGTGCTGCGATCCCATAGGGATAATGGATGGGACTCTCTTGCTTGCAGTTGCAGACTCTCTTTCTTGGTATGGTGGTTGTCCATCTGAGAAGGTTTTATCGTTTGTTTTGCTTGTTGTTTTTTAAGAGACACCGGGAACTGAACCTGGGACCTCCCATGTGGGAAACAGGTGCTCAACTGCCTCAGCCACATCCACTTCCCCCAAATAGCTTTTTTTTTTTTTAAACTTTATTTTCAGAAATTGCATTAGACGTTTCTTATTTTCAAAATCCATCTTTCACAGAGAAGGCAAGAAATTTCTGAAGTCGATCTTTGGTTTGTTTTGGGATTCTTTCTGAGTAGCATCTTTAGTTGAGAGAAGCCTTTCTTTGCCCACTGTCTTCAAAGGGCGCATGGTGCTGTTCCTGTGTCGGCGTCCTGCAGAGCCGCTGGACCCTTGCCTTTGCACTCGGCCACGTCACGCTGCAGGCTGCACAGCTCAGCGTCTTCCCCTGGTGCCTGTGGGCTGGCTTCATTGTAGGAGGGGCAGGACTGGTCTTCAGTGCTGGTAGAAAGCTGCTGCTCTTACTGCGACGCTTCCCAGTAATCAGCAAGGCACTTCTGGGTCTTTGTGCTTTCTCACAGTTTTTGCTTCTTTAAAATTTTGTATCATTTCTCAGCGAAGACTTTTCTGCGTTTTGCATGTCATTCTGGGCTTGGGTTTGAGATGTGTCCGAGAGTTATCCAGCAGCAGCACCTGGGCACGGTCCGGGCGTGCTTTAGAAGGGCTTCAAACGTAGGAGCCAGCGGGCCTGGTGTTCCACTCCGCAGCCTCCAGGCAGTGCTTCTGTCTGAGCACGCCACTGCCGCTTCAGCGCTGCGGAGACCCGGTCCCTCCAAGTTGCTTTCTAATTTAAAAATTTTTTATAAATTTTAATTTAAAAATTTTTTATAAACTGTATTTTTACAGCAAAAATACAGGTTTACAGAAAAATTATGCAGAAAATACAGAGTTACCATATATTTGCCTTTTCCCAAACATAGATCCCCCATTAGTAACCTGGGGTGTGAGTGTATGTTTGCCATCATCAGTGAACCCGTCCATGCACTATTCAGACCAAAGTCTGAAGTTTTAGGTGAGGCTTCACTTATTGTGCTGTGAGTTCCAGCATTACGGAGTCACACAGAATGGTCTCACCACCCTGGTGGCATGACCTGTGTGCCCTGCTCACATCAGCCCCGCCCCCCTCGCCATCTCTGTCGTTGCGCCTTTTCTGCCGCGTAGTCTACCTGCCTCAGGCAGTGTGGGGCCTTCCTTAGCCT
Source organism: Dasypus novemcinctus (assembly GCF_030445035.2). Lineage (NCBI taxonomy): Eukaryota > Metazoa > Chordata > Mammalia > Cingulata > Dasypodidae > Dasypus > Dasypus novemcinctus. The sequence continues at coordinate 127,476,083 of NC_080681.1, forward strand.
TCTGCAGTCTGGAGCCCTGCCTGTCCCTTTGGGGCTGACACTCATGCTTTTCAGCTCATCCCTTCCTCCCTGGGAAGGCATCTTGGCTGCTTCCAATTTTTTTGGCAATTCTTAATAAAGCTACTATAAACATTCGCGATGTGTGGCTGACTCTTCTGTTCCAAGATGGGTTCTGTAGGTTCTAGAGTGGGCTAGCTGAGACAAATAGTTGGGGGCTCTGCTTTTTTTTGGTCTCACAACAGTTGTTTTTGGGTATAAGGGGAAGGGAGAGCAACAGCCTCCAGCCTGGATGTGCTGGAAGCAGCTGCCCACCCGCCTGCTGGTGAGCAGTGCCCAGGTGGTGCTGAGCGGGCGGCGGGTGCTGCTGCAGGGCAGGGTGTGCAGTGTTTGTTTTGCTGCCCAAAGGGACCATCGTTTGTGTTCGTGAAACTGCCGTGCAGAGGTGTAAATATAACAGGTGAGATGATGACAAACACAGCTGACTGTGAGGCTTTTTGAGAACAATTCTTGAGTCTTGGAAACAGAAACATAATTCTCTCTTGGTCCAACCACCTGTCAGTTGTAAGTGGTCATTATTTCATCATTTTGCAATAAAAGATAATAGAATAATGATTTCTGTCTCACAGCGGATGTTTTAACGTGTCCCTCTGTTACCCTGGGCTGACAGTCTGATCGCAGTGAACGCTTTCTCGGGGACACTGTGGTAATGATTAGGAAGAGGAGGGTTAGCCCAGGCTTCACGGGCCGGCCTGGGCCCTGCCTTACGCCTCTCTGCCTGGGGGCTGGGGCATGGCTCTTTGGGTTCAGTGGTGACTGCCCCATCTTTGGTCCCCAAGGGTTGAGTTGCCAGGAGGCCCTGGGTCTGGAGCCCCCTCCCCCACAGCACCGCATCCGAGCCCCCTCGGGTGCTCCTGTCTCTCGACCAGTAGCCGGGGCAGCAGCACCCTCTCTGTCTCTGTGCCTGGGACCTTGGTCAGTTTTAAGTGAAAACAACCGCATCTGATGTAGTGACCTGGAAGATCGGTGCCAGAGCCAGGGCGTCTTCATTCCCGAGCAGGTGCTGGCTGCCACCACGCCCCTGCGTCCGCCGGCCGAGGCCCCTCTGCTGACCGTCAGGCCGTTCGCACGGGGAACCCCCCCACGTACCACCTTTAAGATGGGCTGGGGTATCATCTCCTCAGCTTGGGTTCCAGAAAATCTGGTGATGAAATGAACTCGAGGCAGTTTTTGTCATAAAATGATGTGCTCTGAACTAAGGAAATCTAAGGCTCCTTTTTTTTTTTAACGATTATTTATTTTCCCTCCTTCCCCTCCTCCTGCCCTGCTGTTTTTGCTGTCTTTGTTGCCTTCTTTTTTAAAAAAAGATTTATTTATTTATTTATTTCTTCCTCTCCCCACCTCCCTTGTCTGCTCTCTGTGTCCATTTGCTGCATCTTCTTCTTTGTCTGCTTCTGTTGTCAGCGGCACGGGAATCTGTGTTTCTTTTTGTTGCATCATCTTGTTGTGTCAGCTCTCCATGTGTGCGGCACCATTCCTGGGCAGGCTGCACTTTCTTTCGCGCTGGGCGGCTCTCCTTACGGGGTGCACTCCTTGCGCGTGGGGCTCCCCTACACAGGGGACACCCCTGCGTGGCACGGCACTCCTTGCGCGCATCAGCACTGCGCATGGGCCGGCTCCACACGGGTCAAGGAGGCCTGGGGTTTGAACCACGGACCTCCCATGTGGTAGACGGATGCCCTAACCACTGGGCCAAGTCCGCTTCCCTTTCTATGTTGCCTTTTCTTCTCATTTTCTCTTCTCTAGGATTCCCCGGGATTTGATCCTGGAGATGTGGAGAGAGGTTCTCTGTCAGTTGCGCCACCTCAGTTCCTGGTTTCGGCTGTGCTTCACATTGACTCTCCCCTTGTCTCTCTTCTGATGTGTCATCATCTTGCTGCGTGACTCCCTTGTGCGGGCACTGGCTCACCACATGGGCACTCACATGGGCACTGGCTTGCCACACAGGCACGCTTTCTCTTCTTTTTCACCAGGAGGCCCAGGGATTGAACCCGGGTCCTCCCATGTGGTAGGCAGAAGCTCTATCACTTGAACCACATCTGCTTCCCTAAGGCTCCTTTTTAGTTTAAACAAAATGAGTTCAGCTGGAACTTCATAACGGCTACATGTAAATAGGGGGTTAGAGTCAAGGTTGGCAAGTTGTAACTGAAGCTTTTTCATGTTGAGTAATACTCAGAACATAAAATTGGCTCAGCAATGTGTTTATTTAGCATGTCTTTGGGGTGGTGTAACTGGTCCTGCCTGGTGAGGGGTGGGGGATGCACAGACATCCCAGCGTCTTCTCCAGAGGGTCTGCTGAGTGGCCCTTGTCACTTTGTGGTGGGATTCCAAGGCTGGAGAGTTCCAGGGACAGAGCAATTTTCTGACATCCTGGGTGCTAGGCAATTAAAAGTTCTGCCACCGACGTTGACGCCGAGGGAGTCATTTTATGGTGCTTATTCTTTCCTCCCACATCCAGGCAGGGTTGTCGCGTGATCTGAGGGGAGTGGTTGACAGTTCCAGATGCTCGGGGTCATTGGGGTGCAGGAGGTGGTTCCCCGAGTCTCTCCGCCTTGCCTTCGCTGCAGGTTGTGAGCAGCCCGCTGCCCCCTGTCCCAGCCTCCTTGCTTCTGTTTTGCAGCCTGTGTATTTTCACACGTCCCTAAACCACCCTCACATCGTGGCTGTGGTGGAAGTGGTCGCCGAGGGCCGGAGGCGCGATGGCACCCTACAGACACTGTCCTGTGGGTTTGGAATTCTTCGGATTTTCAGCCACAAACCGGAATCTCCTGCTTCAGCTTCTCTGGACAAACGGTAGGGACCTGACTTCCCATCTGCAGAGTTTTCCAGTGCTTTCTCTGGGACTTAACTGCCCATCCTCTGGTGACAGGATCTGGCTTTGAGCTGGTCAGCTCATGTTGTTGTGTGTTCATCATGGTCTACTGTGGGTTTTTGCTTTGGGCGCTCACTGGGTTTGCCTTTTCTGAGCCACTGAGGGTTGTTCCTGAGACCGGCCCGGGCCTGCTTTGGCCATGGGCCTTGGGTTTGGATGCAAGACGGAGCTGGGTTCGTGTGCTGACACCGGCACTGACGCCTTCGGTGACTGGAGGCAGGTTGGTTAAGCTCTTGGCCCCGAATATCCCCATCCACCCGGTAGGGGTGACAGTCCCATCTCACAAGGGTTGCTTGAGTAGGAACTAGTATTTTTCCCACAAGTAGGTGCCCAGGAAGCAGCAGGCATTCAGCCAGCAGGCATGGGTGGAGCATCGTCCCTCACGGTTTCAGCCTAGGCCGAGGGCTTCTCCCGCTCCGCACTGCGCCGTTGGGGTGTCAGGCATCATCTGTGGGTGTCAGGCATCATCCCTGGCCTCTTGCCATGGATGCCAGAACTGCGCCCCTCAAGTCATGACTGTCAGAAACACCTGCAGGCACTGCCACGTGTCCCTGGGGGGTGAAATTGCCCCTGCTGGCAGACCAGCGCTCCAGACATGTGACCTCAGGGACTGCACAGACCTCACCTTTGCTGGACAGACAGGCTGGAAGGGCCCCTGGGCCTGGGTTCCTAGCTCCTGGGCTCTGGTGCTACGTCAGGACAGGGCCGAATGGGTGCTGGCACGTGTGGCCATGAGTGCCAAGTGCCTGGGGGCGGGGGGCGCTTTCCTAAGCTGCCTCTGCTTTCTGCAGGGGATGGGATCGTGCAGTGTTTAGAAAGCTCTAGTGAGTTGGTGGTGGGGGATACGATGTGCTTTCCTTCTGAGAACTAGCATTGGCATTTGGGGGCTGAATAAAAGCAAGGCACAAATGGCTGGGGGCATTTTCTGGTATTGTCTTCCAGGTTGAGATTGTTTCACGGCACCCCCAGAGCCCTCCTACACCCGCTTCTCCAGGACCCCCTGGAACGTAAGTACGAGGCTGGCCCTGATGTGGCGATGGCCACCTGCCTCCGGCCCCCCATGGCTCATCTTGTGGCTGCCCTGGGCATTGTCCCCTTCTGGATTGGATGGTGATCTTTCTCAGCATGAGCAGCTGAGCTGTTTGTTAGGTTTGGCCAAGATGTACCGTGGACTTGGATTTGGACGAAATTTGAAGCCTTGATGTGCTTTCGCCAGGAAGGAGGGCTTTGCTTTGTGAGGATGAACGTGGAGGGGCTCGGCCTGGCCTGAGGGTCACAGCCTGGCCCAGCAGCTGGAGTAGCCGCTGCCCATCACAGGTCACCGCGTCTCAAAGTGACCCCTTTGGCCGTAAAGCCTGTAGGTTATTTCCAGTGCAGTGTCCCAGCCGTGCCTTGTGGGTGAGGACTGTTCTCGTGGGCAGACCTGCCGTGCTGTAGGAGCCCCGCTTCCATCTCCTGCTTCCCGCCCCTGAGCACGTGTGACCGCTCCTCTGCACGGGGGATGCAGCTGGCTGGGACCAGTAAGTTCCATTCCCCGCAGCCTTCTCGGGAGCCTGGTGTATTAATCACGGCTCTCCAGGGAAGAAACAGCCCACATGCTGTCAACGCCACGAGATTTATTACAGGAATCGGCTTACGCGACCACGGGATGGGCGCATTGAATGCCACAGGGCAGGCCGCAGGCTGGGAACTGCGATGACGTCCCCAGGAGAAGCTGGCTGGCCGTGGTCGAGGTGGAACCTCTTCCTTCCGACAGCCCTCACCGGTGGGCTGGGCCTGCTCGCCTGAGCCTTTGTTCCCTGCCGACGCCATCCGCTGCCTGATGGTGGACGTCCACGAAACACCTGCCCAGTAACCGTCAGGCCACTGCTGGCTCGCCCCGACACCTGGACGCCGTTGCCCAGCCAAGGTGACGTGTGAACTTCACTGCCACACCTGGCTTTCCTCTCAGAGGCGGCGCGTAGAGGGAACCGCATGACCGCTAGCGTGAGAAGGAACGAAACATTTTGGGAAGCAGGAGCACATGCAGGCGAGGCTTCTGGCCCTGGTGGCTGAAGCACCCCCAGCCGCGGTCGGGGGCCGCTGCTCACTCGCAACTGCTTCTCTGCGAAGCTGCGCATGAAGGAGGCGGCCAGGGCCCCCGGATCGTTGGTGTGTGTGACGTCGGGGAAACTGCCGGCTGCTGCTCCCTCCAGAGGGCCTGCCGTGAGTGAAATTCTTCTGCTGCCTGTGATGGAAACACAACGCAAAGTAGTTTCAGCAAAAGGGAGTTTTGGGGCATGTGCCCAGGAAACCGAGGGGCCTGCACAGTGTAGTGGCAGCCCTCTGATGTCCTTGTGCCTGCTCTCCTCTGCTCTCCTGGGGGTTGGCTGCATGCTTAGGCAGGACGTCCTCACCTGGTGGCCAAGGTGGCCTCCAGGAGCCCAGGCTCCCACCTTCCCAGCGTGCGCGGTCCCAGGGAACGGGCCTCCTCTCCCGCAGGGCCCTGGCAGCAGGCAGGGTCCCCAAAGGCCAGGCCTCGGTCCTGTGGCCAACCCTGGGATGGGGCAGCCCTGCTGACTGCGTGGGCAGGGAGGGGAGGTGCAGGGGTCTAAACTGGGCGCAGCTGTCTAGTCCCCCTCAGCTGCTCGGGGGGATTGGTGCATGGAGTCAGCACATTGCTGTTGAGAGGCCACCGTGTGCCAGGCGGTGGCCCGTGGAGGGGAGTCCAGCTGTTTGGTTAATGAGCTCTGGCCTTGCTGTTACTGCGAGGGTGGCGCTTGGATTTAGGTCATCAGTCAGTTGACCACGTCTGGGGAAGATTATGTGTGGAGTCACCTCGGAGCCTGCCTTCAGCAGTGAGAGGAGACCCATCCCCTCGGGAAGGCCACAGAGCGGGACGCGATGACGTCAGCCTTGAGAAAGCACCTCGACCCTGCTTCAGCCAGCTTGCTGCTGGGGAATTTAGTGACGCTTCATCGGAGTTCCCAACTTGTGGCCTGCCCTATGAATCCAGACTTGCCAACCCCCGTGGTGCACGAGCTGATTCCTAAAATTAATCTTACAATATTTACGTAAAAAAAAATCAGGGACAATGAATACAGGCAAGTAAATAGACAAGAACAAAAGAGAATTTCAGATAATGACTGTTGCTCTGAAAAAACTAAAACTGGGCAGTAGGACAGAGTGCCTGGGGCTGGGGAGCTCCCTGAGGGCTGCCCTGAGGTTCTCTGGAGGGTGTCGTCTTAGGTGAAACCTGGAGGAGGAAGCCGTGCAGGCATCTGGGGGGAGAGTGCCCAGGTACAGGGAACACCCAGTGCAAAGGCCCAGAGGCAGAGACGGGCTGGGCCTTGAGGGCTGGGAGGAAGAGCATGGCTGGAGCAGAGCTGAAGCACATAGCGGGAGATGGGGCCGGGAGGCTGGGAGGGCCGTGCCACTTGGCATTTGGAGAGCATGGCCACGCATTGGGATTGTGCTTCAAGTACAGCAGAGAGTCACTGGAAAGTTCTGACTTGGGAGCGACCTGTTCTCACCTCTGCTTTGTGAGGCTCACGCCGGCTGCTTCTGGGGAGTGGGCTGGAGGGGGTTCTGGGGAAGCGGGCAGTTGGGTGCCAGGACAGTGTAGAGGTTCAGGGCGGGGTCACGGTGGTCTGCCCGGGCTGGGAGCGTGGATCAGTTTGGGTGGGTGACTGTCCATTCCTTTGAGATGTGGCCACGGTCCTCGTTTGTGCCACAGAGCCCAGTTAAGTCGTGCCAGCGCAAACACTGCCCAAGCCCTGACCTTGGTGAAAATCTTGTGATATGGGTATCATCAGTCAGAAACTTGACATTATAAGATAGGTGGGTTTCAGGTTTTCTCTCCATTGGACTGGACCCTTAATTTGTCAGCATTTTCCCTCTTGAAGTACCCCTGGAACCAGGGTTTTAAAAACAACTTATGCAGCCACCCCATTTATTCCTTGCCCCCAATTCATGGGCCTAGTCAAACATTTCCGTGGAAGCGAGTGGAGTGTGTGGAAGGGGGAGGTTTGGTGCTGGGTGGGCCATCAGCTCCCGGGGCCTTGAGCTCTTCTCAGTCCACCTTTCAAAGTCAGGTATTTTTCTTGAATTGGTGATAACATTCACATTCAAATTCAAACAGTATCAAAAGAGTTTAACGTGGTGGAGAGTGATGTCCCCTTTGCCCAGCCCCAGCTCTTGCTCTTTTAGCAGCATCACAGGGGACCTCTCCCTCTGGGCCTCGTGGAGCCTTCCAGAGTCTTTGTGGCTATACAGGCTGATGTGGATATATTTATTCTTTTTCCTCTTTTGGTAGGCACACTGCTCCAGACCTGGCTTTTTCCCTGACTTTATCCTGGAGAATATAGATGTCCCCCTGTCTTTTTATGGCAGTTCCACTGGATTGATGTTCCGGGAGTCAGTCAGTTCCCTACAAATGAACATTTAGGGGCTTCCGGAAGAGCGAGGAGTTGGAAACAAAGCCACGGTGTACATCCGCCCTTTTGCTAGTGCGCAAATGAATCTGTAGGAGAATTCCTAGATGTGGAATTGCTGGGCCCGAGGGTCTGTGTGTCTGCAGCGCTGCTAGGTGTTTCCTGTTGCCTCCTTCGAGGTTGTGCCAGGCGTCCTCCAGCCAGCCCCGTGGGCCAGTGCCCCTCAGCTGGCATTTTAAGTTTTAGAGTAAGCAGATCCCATGTTTGGAGTGAATAAGTATTAAAAATAGTCATTATTTTCTTAATGAAGAACATGCATTGTATTTAATTCTTTCCTTGTGAAATTAAAAAAAAAACGAGACTTAACGGATGAGGTGAATTTGTAACTCTTAGCGGCCCTCCACAAAATGGGCACAACCAGAACTTGAGTAGGCAGTGCTGGCCTGAGGTAGCACAGTGGTGAGGTCCCTGTCAGGGGATGAAATCAAGCCCAACAGGATTGGCCACTTGGTGGGAATGTGTAGGGGCACCGAGTCCAGGTGATGGAGGCCAGGCTGCCTCAGGCTGTCAGGGCTGGAGCGGCCGGCAGTCACTCCATCTCTGCTTTGTCACGTGGCTGTCCTCTCTGTCTGTCCACATTTCCTCTTCCCGGGAGGACATCCGGGCCCACCCAACCCTTTGTGGCCTCGTCTTAACTAGTCACATCAGGCCCCGGTCCTGGAGCTGGTGTCAGGGCTTGATCGTGCCTTTCTGGGGACACGGTTCCATCTGGAACACTGGGCTTCCTGCACCCCGTGTCGCTGGCGCTGTCCTCCCGCCCCCTCGGCGCCGTGTCTGAGTTCTGACCCCATGGCCTCGTGTCCACCAGGCTTTCCTCCATCCCCTCGTCTGAAGCAACCTGCCTGCTTTCACTTCCCCCATGCACTAGCCGTGTTGGGGTGGCGTGTGGCTGCATCTTGGTGTCGCCCAGACGGCGGCTCCTCCTGAGGGCAGGGGCCCTGTCTCCTGTGTCGCTGCCCCCACAGGTTCTCGTCCCGCTCCTGTGGGGCGCTTCAGCTCCTGGTGCGGAGCTGGTCCCTGTTCTCCCTCTTGATGTGCCAGAGCTGCTGTGACAGGTCCCCCCAGAGGGCTGGCTTCAACGGGGGGGCAGCCCAAAGTCAAGATGGCGGCAGGGCCGTGCTTCCTCCTGGGGTGGGTGCTGGGTGGTGGCTTTCCGGCCATCCCGTCACGTGGTCCTGTTTCTCCTTGTGTCTGCCAGCACCTGCCTTCTGGCGCCTTCCACCTGACGGTGTCTGCACATCCTCCTCCTCGTGAGGCCTCAGGCACGCGGGTTAAGACTGCGCTGCCTCAGCGTGGCCTCGCCTTCGCTAAGAGACCGTCTGAGGGCCCCGTTTGCAGATGGGCCCACACCCACTGGGACGGGGGGCAGGATTTGAACATGCCTTTTGTGGGGGCGTCACTCAGTCCCCAGAGCCTTCTTGTGATGGGTGCCTGAGGAAGCTGCGCCCCCCAGGCCCCCCGGCAGCGTCACCATTGGGGGACAAGGAGGGGGCAGGGTTTTGTTATGTTGGGTTCCAAACAAATATACAGTTTTACCAGCGAGAGAGTATTAAGGATATACTTTTTCCCACTTCCAGGCTGAAAGAACAGCACTTCCCTGTCTGGCTGGAAAAAACACACTTCCTTTCGCGGAGTCGGGGTATCGCTGCTCTGACTGACGGTACCTTTGGCTTCTGCACTTACCTGTGTGTTTCCTCCCCCAGAAAACAGGCACATGAGCCTCGTGGAGAACTGTAGCCTGCTGTACACGCTGCGGCCTCACCCGGGCCTGGGGCCCGCGCGCCGCCTCTTCCCCGAGAACCTTCTGGTGTCTGGTCTGCAGCAGATCCCGGGCCTCCTCCCTGCACACGGAGAGACGGGTACGGGCTCGTGGGGTTCACATTCCTGCCTCGGGGGGCCGGGGCCCTGGGGCGGCGGGAAGGGCTGGCGGCGGCCCTGGGGACTGTCCTGGGCGGCTGCCTGAGCAGGGGCTCCCCAGCCTGCCGTGATTTCCAGCTCCTGCTTTTCTTGGGAAAATGCGATCGTGAGACGGAGGGTCACGTTTCTGGGACCACCGTAGTGGGCGAACCGTAGTGTTGGAGCTCACCCTCCCTGCCCGCGGCCCCGGTGGCCTGGTGATTCCATAAAACCCAAGGCCGCGTGGATGGGGCCGAGGGTACTGGGAAGTGGGTGGGCCGCGGGGGACCGCTGTTGGGGGCCGCTCTGCTCTAGGACGCTGTCCCTGGGGCCTCGTGCTGCTCCCGGCACCTCGGGGGCTTGGCCTGGCTGCCGTGAGGAATCTTGGGCGAGGTGCATGTCCCCCTGCTCCCACTGCCCTGTGCTGGGGATGCCAGGCGTTAGCAGACCCTGATGCCACGCTGGGTTCTAGGAGGAGTGGACTTCAGCACCGGCTGTGCGAGCAGCCAAGAGTGAGAGCGACGGTGCGTGGAGCTTTTGGCTCAGTGGAAACGTTCTGCTTCCGCGTGGGGTGTGTTTGCTCCCAGCTGGTGGTGTCCCTGGGCCATGCTGGGACGCGCTGAGCATTGCTCTCTTGGACGGTTCCATGGTTGTCGCCACAAGGTGCTCTTCCAGCAGCCCAAAGAAGCTGCGCTGACAGCAGATAAAGCAGTCATGGGCAGGGCTAAGCCAGGAGTCCCAGGCTGGCAGGTCACAGTGGGTCATCCTGGGGCTTATGGAGCAGGGGTGGAGCTGCCAGGCCAGGCTGGGGCTGGGGGGGAGGTCTGGGCCTTCCCAGGGCCAAGGAGCTGCTGCGGGCGGTGACTTGGCACGGTAAGCGCGCTCGGTCTATGCTCGCCAGGCGCCCCGCTGAGCATCGGCTGAAAAATCCCTTCTCTCCTGCCTGTCGAGCTGCTCGGCCTCTGCTCCCGGAGAAACCGATTCTCCCTCTTCCCTGCAGCCTCGAGGCCGCCGTATCCCGGCCGCTGTGCTTGGGGCTGGGCTGTCCTGGAGCCCTGGGGCCCCACTGACCCCACCAGCCCATCCCCTCCAGCTTGACCCCCGACCCCGCCAGCTGGCTCTGCTCCAGAGTGACCCCTTCAGCTTGACCCCTGACCCTGCCAGCCCGGCTTCTCTCCAGCTGTGCTCCTGCCCCCACGCCAGCATGTCCATCCTGCTCATTCCATGCTGGCTGACTTCGGGGCTGTCTCTAGGGCGCACTGCGCCTGCTTCTGCCCCCTCGGCTGTGGACCTGTCTCCACTGTGGGCACCCCCACCCCTCCTCCTGTTTGGAACACTCCTCCGGGATCCCTGCCTCTGTCACGTGTCCTCCTCAACCTCCGCACCCTCTCGCAGCTCTCACCTCTTGGCCTGCCCGTGTCCTCCCCTTGCTCTCACCCCTGCAGGCCTCCGCTCGGGCATGGTGCCTCCGCGTGCTTGTGGGTGGGGCGTTCGCTGTCGCTGTGTGACATTGTGACGGGGTTGAGGATGCCCCACATGGAACTGCCCAGTGCCAGTTCCCGCCGCTCGTCATCCCGGGAGGGCCTTCCCTGGCCTGACTCTGCCCAGAAACCTTTGCTCCTGGGCAGCAAGGGCCCTGGGATCCTGGCTGCGCACCCATCACTGGGCGAGGCTGACCTTCCCCTCCCAGCTCCCCTCATCTGTGGGGACAGCTTGGCCAGGCTTACCACCTCTGGCATTGGTGGCCACCCTGACAGGGTCCTGGGGCCACCTGCCGCCCTGTCTCGGTGCTGGTTAGAGAGCCGCTTCCTGCGCCGCCCCCACCGCCCGAAAGTCCTGGGCAGGGCTCTGGATGCTCCCCTAACAGGCTGCACCCAGGCTCCCCAGGAGGCCCTGCCCCCTCAATCTGAGTACTATGGCTTAGGGGCTGTGGGGTCTCCCCCCAGGCCTGGCTGGATCACAGGAGTGGCCGTTTGGAGAGGCGTGCCCTGGGAACGGTGGGACTCCTGGGCAGTGCCACCACAGCTCCACCATAGCTCAGAAGGCAGCTTAAAGACGACAGAGTTGATTTTCATTCTGTAATTTCAATGGAAGCCCAAAGTTCCCACTTCCAGTCTCCCCGGAGAGAAGCCCGGCTAATAGTCTGCTGTACCTCTTTCACTGAGTCGCTCGTTTCCTCGTTGATTCATTCCACAAATGCTTACTGAGTGGAAGCCCGTGCAGGCTGGTGCCGGGTGCGGAGGACTGAGCAGTGAGCGCTGGTAGATGTCTAGTAGAACTTCCTAGGGCCTCACCTCCGCCGTGAGAGGCAGGAGAAGGCGTTGAGGATGAACGTGGGTAGCGCAGACTCACTTTCATTCTTTAGCCACCCCTGCCTTCTGTTCACACGAGGTACCTTCTGGGGCATTGCATATGCTCGACCCCGGGCAGAGGAGAGAGCTTCCGGGAGGCTGTGGAGGGCGGGCGCTCTCCAGGGCTAACAGGAAACCTCGGGAGCGTCCAGGCGCTTCACCAAAGGCTGCCAGTGGGAAGGGGCTCTTGCCGGGTCAGTTTGCAGAGTCCCCGTTTTCTCTGCCTTGCATTGGTGGGAGTCCCAGCATGAAATGGGAGGTTGTAAAGTAGGCTGTGCTCTCGCACAGGAGCAGTGCCATTGTGGGGACTTGCCATCCGAGCCAAGACCTTGGCCGCAGAAACCGTGCAGCTATGCTCAGTTACCAAGCACGAAGGTCAAGTTCCTGCGCCGCGCAGGTAGCTCCGCAGAGGCGGCCTCGGTCGGTCATGGGCTCTGCTGTTGATTGGCTGAGGGAGTGGTAATTTCAGGCGTGAAATTACACTCCAGGGGTGATGGGTGGCGTGGCTGGGGGAAGAGGCCCAGGCGCCTGCCAGGCATGCCAGCTCCACCCCCTGGCTGCAGCGTGGCCTCGGGCACCCACCCTGATCGCTCTGTGTAAAAGGGCTGCTTGGCTGCTTGCTGAGACGTGTCTGGGGAGGCCAGTAAGCACCAGCTGTGGTTCTTTACATTCTGAAAGTTCTCTCTTGAATTGAGCTGGTGAGCTCCTCTGAAGCCCTGGCCTGGTGGCTGCCTTCTAGAGAGGCCGGTCTGTCTTCCACACGACAGACAGCCCCTCAGACGCGTGACAAGGCTCCTCCTGCCGAGCCCTTCCTCGCCCCAGCTTCCCGAGGGTCACAGGGCAGGTCTGCGGCCAGCCAGGCCATGTGCCACCTGCCAGCACCTGGCCGGCCCTGGGGAGGCTGGCTCAGTGAAGACTGAGGGGTCCTGCCCAGCCCTCACCCCCAGGCCCTCCTGGGTCTGGAAGGTTCTAGCCCACTGTAGATGTGGCTCCTGAGTCTGTAGCCGGCTCTCCTTCAAGCCGCCTGGTGGTCTGATGGCCTTTGCGTGGTCTGATGGCCATGAGACTTGCCTCTCACCTCTCCGTGCAGAGTGGGGCACCGACTGTTCTCGTGGCTGCTCGTCATGGCTCCTGGCCTTGGGGCCTGCGTGCCCCTCACTGTGGGGTGGCTTCATCTGCAGGGCCTGCCTCCTTCCCAGCCTGGGCAGCCCCAGAGCGCGGGCTTCGCCCTGTCCCAGATGCCCACTGACCCAGTCCTTCGAACTGACCCTTGGCCTGTCTGCGGTAGGGCCCCCGTAGCTCCAAAGTGACCTTCCCCCAAAGCCTTCGGTCTGGAAAGTGGTCTCTGCCCATCACAATTTCAGTACTCCTCTTCAAGCATCAAGTGGCTGCGTGCTGCATATGGATGGCTGCGTTGGTGGCAGTCCCAGTGTGAAATGGGTGATTGTAAAGTGGGCTGTGCTTTCCCACAGGAGCAGTGCCATTGCTGGGACTTGCCATCCGAGCCAAGGCCTTGGCCACAGAAATCTGCACAAGGTTCAGTTTTAGGACAGGCTGCAGCCTTAGTGGCTGCCAGAGGCCACCCGCCTGCCCGCCTGCCCCGCTCCACCCCGCTCTGTCCCGGCTCACAGTTCTGAACACTTTCTCAGCCGTGCTCTCAGGTCACTTGTCCGTACGGGCTCTGTACGAACCCGACCCCCATGGCCATCCTCTGGGGGAGGGCACTGCCCCCTCACTTTCTTGGGGCATCTGAGACCTGAGCCTCCTGGCTCTAGAGCCTGGACTACCAGCCCCTGCCCCACCCCTTCGGGGTCAGGACGTGTGAGGCTCTGTAGAGTCGCCTGGGAGCTGGGCGTCCTGCCTTGGTGCCTGCCCCTCTGCCCGTCATGCAGCAACCACGTCAGGGGCCCCTGCTCTTCTGCATGCAGCTCCCTGGCACAGCCGGCTTGTGGGCCTGTGGCTGCTGGATGCGGAGGGCTGTGGCCGCGAAGCAGGCACTGGCACCTGTTCCTGGGAGCTGGCCCTCTGTTGAGCTCTGGGCCCTGCCTCTGCCCATCCCAGGCTCCCCCAGGGCTGCTGTCTGGGTGGGGGGCTGCCCCTACAGCCTCTCCCCCATGGTTTTTCTTGTTCTCCTTTTCCTGTGGCCTGCTCCCCTGCACTTGTCCACGCTGAGCAGCTTGGCTTTTGTGCTCTTAAGAGCCTATGCACTTGGCTGTTCTTCCAGCCGGGACTCATAGGCTGTTGGGTAAAGGGATTGATTTTGTTTTTTCCTCCTATTTTCACTGCCATCTGCAGAAAGGAGGCACTTCGGGTTGTCTTTTTTTTTTTTTTTTAATTATTTATTATTATTTTTTAAAATTACGTTATGAAAAATATGAGGTCCCATTCAACCCCACCGCCCCCGCCCCCCACTCCCCCCACAGCAACACTCTCTCCCATCATCATGACACATCCATTGCACCTGGTAAGTTCATCTCTGAGCATCACTGCACCCCATAGTCAATGGTCCACATCATAGCCCAGACTCTCTCACGTTCCATCCAGTGGGCCCTGGGGGGATCTATAATGTCCCGTAATTGTCCGTGAAGCACTATCCAGGACAACTCCACGTCCCGAAAACGCCTCCACATCTCATCTCTTCCTCCCGTTCCCCACACCCAGCAGCCCCCATGGCTACCCTTCCCACATCCATTCCACATTTTCTCTGTGGCCCTTGGCTTGGTTGTGTCCATTCCACATCTATGTCAAGAGGGGGCTTAGATTCCATATGGGTACTGGATGCACTCCTCCCGCTTCCAGTTGTAGACACTCTAGGCTCCATGTTGTGGTGGTTGACCTTCTTCAACTCCATGTTAGCTGAGTGGAGTAAGTCCAATAAATCAAAGTGTAGGAGCTGAAGTCTGTTGAGGCTCTGGGCCTGGGTGTCATATTATCAGTCCAGAGATTCAAATCCCCTACATATATCTTAAACCCAGCACCGACTACAATTCCAATAAAGTAGCATGCAAGTCTTGTGAAAAGAGATCCCCTCTGAGTCCAATTCCATCACGCAGAAACACCAGCTCCAAAGAAGGGCTATCTGTCATGGCAGTGAACCCCTTCTGCCATGACCATAGAACCCGTGGGTCTCTTTATCCCTCAAAAGAACCAATACCTGGGGTTGTATCTACCTTATCTGTCTCTTAGACTCTGTTCAGTTGTACATAGGGGTATTCCTTCTGACAACCTCCAGACTCTTTTTTAGAGACTCACAGCCTTATAATCTCATTTCTCCTTTCCATTTCCCCCTTACATTAGGTCAAACAGCTTCCCGAAGTCATGTTATTATATGTAGACAGGTATATTCTGCTGTTCCGCATTGAATCTTTAATTCAAGGTCATTTTCTAGTTGCTTCTTCAGCTGGTATGTGGTAGTGATCCCTCGGTGCCAGGGAGGCTCATCCCCGGGTGTCATGTCCCACGCTGGGGGGAATGCATCGCATCTACACGCTGAGTTTGGCTGTGAGAGTGGCCACATTTGAGTAACATGCAGGCTGTCAGGAGGAAACCCCCAGGCACAATGCTACTCTAGGCCTTGTTCTTATTGCAGGTGTATAGGCTCAAAAGTGTAACCATTAGTATCACGAGCCCACTGTTGGGCCCTCCTTCCTTCCTGGTTCTTGCCGTTGCACCTGGAGGATTGCCGCTGCTCTCCCAGGGCCCACAACAGTGACCCCCCGGCCAGGAGCCCAGTACCCCCCAGCTGTTGTTTTTGTTTCCACTATGAGTATATATAGACATTACCATATACCCTGGGCATATGCCCTGTATAACTCCCTGTCAACCATATATATCCTGTCAATAACATCCCATATCAGTATTCCTCCGCTGCCATTGTTGAACCACTCTGTGATCCAAAACTTCCCGTAAAGTGAATCCCAACATAATGTCAGCTTCAGAAGAGTCTTAGATCACCGAAATTCATATATACAATATACAGTATTTCCCCAGATCCACCATAAAACCTTTTCCCTTGCACAGCAATAATCTTTTAACTTATTCATATCATATTTCCTGAAACTGATGTACAGATTCCAACACTATAGTTTTCAAACAAGGTGACATTTGTGCTTACTATGTGGTCCATATTTTAGGCTGTAGAGTTTTCTAAATTTTTTAGTTATCCTATGTTTTGTCTTATGGTTTTCATTATTAGTCTGTCGTCCCCTATATGTTTTTGGTGGAATATATGTTTTATATTCATCCTCGTGTACTCTCACATAACTCCTCTTTTGCCCCCTTATTTACCTTTGTTCCATCCATTCCACATCCATTTTCCCCTCCCCTTAGGGCCCACAACGCCTGCCAATCTAATACCCTGGGAGCCGTCCTTTCTCACGAGAGATACAGTTCTCTCTATTCAACGGCATTAGTCTTCCCCAGGATATGGGTCCACCCCACCCAATGGTAGAACCCACCTTGGCAAAATGAGCCTTCAGCTATTCCCTCCGGAGTCCGTCACGCATCAGACCATACCCCCTGAGCGTCCTAACCAGGTAACCCTCCTACTTATACTTTGATACGTTTTACTCAACATTTAGTTCTCAACGAACTTCTGACACTCTCCCATATTCGTATGTTGCCCCTCCCTCCCACCTATTTCTTGGACAATATTACCCCTCTTCCCATCCCCAGCCCCCCTCAAACCCAGAAAACCCCACCCGAAGGTAACCCCTTGCCCCCATTTTGTCCCTTCTTTGTGCTCATACTTACCGCCAGCTCATCACAGATTCCACCCCTACAGACATTAACTCACATCCTTCCTCCACCCCCCGATTTCCTGTAAGCCACTTTTCCAGACTCTAGCTCTCTGAGGCAGTTAACTTATTTCATATCATTGAGGTCATATAGTATTTGTCCTTCAATGCCTGAGTTGCTTCACTCAACATAAGATTCTCAAGGTTCATCCATGTTATCACGTGCGATTGTAGTGTATTGGTTCTTACAGCTGAGTAGTATTCCATTGTGTGTATATACCACATTTTATTGATCCACTCATCTGTTGATGGACATTTGGATTGATTCCAAGTTTTGGCGACAGTGAACAATGCTGCTATGAACATTGGTGTACATATATCGGTTTGTGTCCTTGTTTTCAGATCTGATGGGTATATACCCAGCAGTGGTATTGCTGGGTCATATGGCAAATCTATGGATAATTTTTTGAGAAACCGCCAAACTGTCCTCCAGAATGGTTGGATCCTTCTGCATTCCCACCAGCAATGGATGAGTGTTCCCCTTTCTTCACATCCTCTCCAGCATTTGTATTCTACTGTTTTTTTCATGGCTGCCAATCTTATGGGAGTAAGATGGTATCTCATTGTAGTTTTGATTTGCATTTCCCTGATTGCTAGGGATTTGGAGCATTTTTTCATGTGCTTTTTAGCCATTTGTATTTCTTCTTTGGAGAAGTGTCTGTTTAAGTCTTTTTCCCATTTTTTAAATGGGTTGTTTATCTTTTTGTTTTCAAGATATATGAGTTCTTTATATATGCAAGTTATAAGTCTCTTATCAGATATATGGTTGCCAAATATTTTCTCCCATTGTGTGGGTTCCCTTTTTACTTTCTTGACAAACTCCTTTGAGGTGCAGAAGGCTTTAATTCTGAGGTAGTCCCATTTATCTATTTGTTCTTTTGCTGCTCGTGCTTTTGGTGTGATATTCATGAAGCCATTTCCTATTACAAGGTCCTGTAGATGTTTCCCTACACTGCTTTCTAAGGTCTTTATGGTCTTGGCTCTTATATTTAGGTCTTTGATCCATCTTGAGTTGATCTTTGTATAAGGTGTGAGATGGTAATCCTCTTTCATTCTTCTACATATAGCTATCCAGTTCTCCAGGCACCATTTGTTGAATAGGCCATTCTCTCCCAGTTGAGAGGGTTTGGTGGCTTTATCGAATATTATATGGCTATATACATGAGGTTCTATATCTGAACTTTCAATTCGATTCCATTGGTCTGTGTGTCTCTCCTTATGCCAGTACCATGCTGTTTTCACTACTGTAGCTTTGTAGTATGTTTTGAAGTCAGGAAGTGTGATTCCTCCTATTTTGTTTTTCTTTTTCAATATGTCTTTGGCTATTCGGGGCCTCTTTCTATTCCAAATAAATTTCATAGTTTTTCTAGTTCCTTAAAGAAGGCTGTGTTGATTTTTATTGGGATTGCATTGAATGTGTAGATCAGTTTTGGTAGGATAGACATCTTAATAATATTCAGTCTTCCTATCCATGAACAGGGAATATTCTTCCATTTATTTAGGTCTTCTTTGATTTCCTTGAACAATCTTGTATAGTTCTCGATGTAGAAGTTTTTTACCTCTTTAGTTAAATTTATTCCTAAGTATTTGATTTTTTTATTTACTATTGTGAATGGTATTTGTTTCTTGATTTCCTCCTGATCTTGCTCATTATTGGTGTATAGAAATGCTACTGATTTTTGCGCATTGATCTTATAACCTGCGACTTTGCTAAACTCATTTATGAGTTCTAGGAGCTTTGTTGTAGATCTCTCAGGGTTTTCTATATATAGGATCATGTCATCTGCAAATAATGAAATTTTGACTTCTTCCCTTCCAATTTGAATGCCTTTTATATCTGGTTCTTGTCTCAGTGCTCAAGCAAGTACTTCCAAGACAATGTTAAATAGGAGCGGAGACAATGGGCATCCTTGTCTTGTTCCTGAGTTTAGAGGGAAGGATTTCAGGATTTCGCCATTATAAACAATGTTGGCTTTCGGTTTTTCATATATACTCTTTATCATGTTCAGAAAGTTTCCTTGTATTCCGATCTTTTGGAGTGTTTTTATCAGGAAGGGGTGCTGTATTTTGTCAAATGCCTTTTCTGCATCTATAGATATAATCATGTGGTTTTTTTCTCTCAATCTGTTTATATGGTGTATTACATTGATTGATTTTCTTATGTTGAACCATCCTTGCATACCTGGAATAAATCCCACTTGGTCATGGTGTATAATTCGTTTAATGTGTTGTTGAATACGATTAGCAAGTATTTTGTTAAGTATTTTTGCGTCTAGGTTCATTAGAGAAATTGGTCTGTAATTTTCCTTTCTTGTGGTGTCTTTGTTTGGCTTTGGTACTAGGGTAATGTTGGCATCATAGAAGGAATTAGGCAGTGTTCCTTCTGTTTCGATTTTTTGGAATAGTTTCAACAGGATTGGTGTTAGTTCTTTCCGGAATGTTTTGTAGAATTCACCTGTGAAGCCATCTGGCCCTGGGCTCTTCTTAGTTGGGAGATTTTTAATGACTGATTCTATCTCTTTGCTTGTGATTGGTTTGTTAAGATCATCAATTTCTTCTTTCGTCAGTATGGGCTGCTTATGTGTTTCTAGGAATTTGTCCATTTCCTCTAAATTGTCATTTTTGTTGGAATATAGTTTTTCAAAGTATCCTCTTATGATAGTCTTTATTTCTGTGGGGTCAGTGGTGATATCACCTTTCTCATTTCTTATTTTGTGTATTTGCATCTTTTCTCTTTTTTTCTTTGTTAGTCTCGCTAAAGGTTTGTCAATTTTGTTGATCTTCTCAAAAAACCAGCTCTTGGTCTTGTTTATTTTTTCAAGTGCTTTCTTATTTTCTATTTCATTTAGTTCTGCTCTTATCTTTGTTATTTCCTTCCTTCTTCTTCCTGTTGGGTTACTTTGTTGTTGTTTTTCTAATTCCGTCAAAAGTGCAGTTAGTTCTCCAATTTTTGCTCTTTCTTCTTTTTTGATATATGAATTTATGGCTATAAATTTCCCTCTCAGTACCACTTTTGCTGCATCCCATAAATTTTGGTATATTGTGTTATCATTATCATTTGTTTCAAGGTAGTCATTGATTTCTTTTGAGATTTCCTCTTTGACCCACTGTTTTTCTAAGAGTGTGCTGTTTAATTTCCAAATTGTCATGTGGAGTCTGGGTCTCTGTCCCTTGCAAATTTCCAGCTTCACTCCACTGTGGTCAGAGATATTGTTTTGTATGATTTCGATCTTTCTGAATTCATTAAGCCTTTCTTTGTGGCCTAGCATATGGTCAATCTTGGAGAATGTTCCATGTGCGCTTGAGAAAAATGTATATCCTGCTGTGTTTGGGTGTAATGATCTATATATGTCTATTAGATCCAGCTCTTCTAATATACTGTTCAAATGTTTTGTTTCTTTAGTGATTCTCTTTTGAGATGCTCTGTCCAGAGTTGATAGTGGTGTATTAAAATCCCCCACTATAATTGTAGATGCATCTATTCTTTCACTTAGTTTTTCCAGCGTTTGCCTCACATATTTAGAGGCGCCCTTGTTAGGAGCATAAATATTTATGATTGTTCGATCTTCTTGACAGATTGTCCCTTTCACTAAAATATAGTATCCTTCTTTGTCTCTCACAATTGTTTCGCATTTAAAGTCTATTTTGTCTGATATTAATATAGCTACTCCTGCCTTTTTTTGGTTGTTGTTTGCTTGTATGATTGTTTTCCAGCCATTCACTTTCAACCTCCATGAGTCTCTGGGTCTAAGATGTGTCTCTTGTAGGCAGCATATAGATGGGTCATATTTCCTTATCCAGTGTCCCAGTCTGAATCTTTTGATAGGTGAGTTTAGTCCGTTGACATTCAGTGTTATTACGTTTAGAGAGTTATTTATGGTAGCCATATTTTGGTTGGATTTGTGTTTGTTATATTTTGTTTGTATTATTTTATTTTCCCCTTCTATTTTTGTCTTTCTTGTTGCTTTTACACTCTCCTCCATCTCTGACTGTCCTGTTTTTCCTTTCTTCCTGCAGAACTCCCTTAAGAATTTCTTGAAGGGGAGGTTTCTTGTTGATATACTCTTTCAGTTTCTGTTTATCTGTGAATATTTTGAACTCTCCATCATTTTTGAATGCTAGTTTAGCTGGATAGAGTATTCTTGGTTGGAAATTTTTTTCCTTTAGTACCTTGACTATATCATACCACTGCCTTCTTGCCTCCATCGTTTCAGATGAGAAATCAGCAGTTAATCTTATGGAGTTTCCCTTGTATGTGATGGTTTTCTTTTCTCTTGCTGCTTTTAGAATTTTTTCTTTGTCTTGAGCATTGGATAATTTGACAAGTATATGTCTTGGGGTGGGCCTGTTGGGGTTTATGACCAGTGGAGTGCGCTGTGCTTCTTGGATATGTACATCTGTCTCTTTCAGTAGATTTGGGAAGTTTTCATTCATTATTTCCTGCAACAGTCCTTCTGACCCCTTTCCCTTCTCTTCTCCTTCTGGAATGCCTATAATACGTATGTTTGAGCGTTTTGCGTTATCATTCAGGTCCCTAAGTCCTATCTGGATTTTTTCTACCTTTTTATTGACCACTTCTACTATCTGTTTGATTTCCAGTGCACTGTCTTCCACATCACTAATTCTCTGCTCTGCCTCTTCTAGTCTGCTGATATTTGCTGCAAGTGTATTTTTGATTTCTTGAATTGTGGTGTTCATTTCCATCATATCTGTTATTTTTTTGCACATGTCTGCAATTTCCCCTCCAAGTGTTGTCTTCACGCTGTTAACCTCTTTCATTACTTCATCAAATTTGTCGGTGATAAATGATCTGAGATCTTTCATTGCTTGTGCGAAGTCCTGCCCCCCTTCCTGATTGGATTCAGCCATGTTTTCCTGATTACTGGTTTGGTTTGTAGATTTTTGTTGCTGTCTTGTCAACATTTTTTCTTGACGGGATTAATCAGTTCCTTAGCTTCTTTGTCTAGTCTTGGAGATTAATTAGCTGTTGTTTTTGTGTAAGTGTTATATCTTCTCTTTGTCACTTTGTTCTTCTTATTCCAATTTCTTATTGCTAGTTAAGCTCACTTTAAAGGAAAGTATTAGTGCTGGGGAAAGGCAATTGTGTAAGGGAGGAAAAAGTGTGAAGTAGTATTGGTGATATATGTTAACAAAGCAACAATATGAGTTCTGGGAGGATGGAGGTTAGATCATGTAAATTGTGTAGAGTTATAGTAGTAGGAAAGTACGTATAATGAGGTAGACGACTGAATATGGGAGGAATGTGGTACGTACTAAGAGGCTATTGTTTCCGTGAGAGAGGGAAAGAGAAAAGAAAGGTAATAGTTTCAGGGACGAATACCAGATGGAAAACTAAACAAAGGTATTAGAAATTAAGAGTTAGACACTTTGTGTATCAAAGAAAGGGAGATGGAATATAGGAGAGATAGCAGATGGTGGAGGATATCAAGTTGTAGGGGAAAGGGGATAGTGTAGATAGGCTAAATCTATTCACAGAGAAATGAGGCAGTGGAGGGTGAGGAAACCCAGCAAATGTGAGGTATTTCCTGTAGGACCTATTGTATTGTTAAGATAAAATAGTATAAGAAGAATATTGGGGACAGGAAAGAGAGGATTAAAAAACAACAACAACAACAACAAAAATAAAATAAAATAAAAAATAAAAAATAAAACAACAAAAAAAAACAAAAAACAAAGAACAGAAACCCCGCCACCAGGCTCGGCTGGGCTCGGCTGGGCTCGGCTGGGCTCCGGTCCCCTGCCCTCCGCGGCTCGGCTGGGCTTGGGCTGGGCTTGGCTAGGCTCGGCTGGGCTCGGTTCCCCCGCCCGTCGCGGCTCAGCCGGGCTCGGCTGGGCTCGGCTTTCCCGCCCGCCGCCCGCCGCGGCGCAGCGCGGCTCAGCTCTCCCACCCGGCGCGGCGCGGCTGGGCTCGGCCGAGCTCGTCTGGGCTCGGCTCCCTCTCCCGCCGCGGCTCGGCTGGGCTCAGCTGGGCCCGGCTGGGCTCGGCTTCCCTGCCCGCCACCCTCTGCGGCGCAGCGCGACTCGGCTCTCCCGCTCGCCGCCCTCCGCGGCGCGGCTGGGCTCGACCGAGCTCGGCTGGGCTCGGCCTCGGGTTGTCTTTTCGCCATCCAGGACCTGTTGCGTGTGTGAGCAGCTGCCGGCTTGGGGGCCGTGAAGACTCACAGAGCCCCGCCTGCCCGGCTGGACCCCCGGGGTGGGGCTCAGGCGAGGCTCCTGCAGGGACTCTGGGGCTGTGGGGCGCCAGGCTGAGGAAGGCACTGAATGTCCCTTCCACAGTGTCATAGGACACAGATTTAGACTTGAGGGCAGGTCGCCTCTCTTGACCGTATTGGTCTTTCCTGCCCCCCTGAGCAGAAGGTGAGATGCCGAGGTGGACGCTGTTTGGGGGCCGCCCTTGTTGCTGGGAGGCAGGGGCTGCCAGGGTGAGGGGCTGGCTCATCCCCGCACGTCGCCCCAGGACGGCGTGGGGCTCCCGTGGTGGGTGAGGGCTGGGCGAGGGCACGGGAGACGGTCCTGGTGTCCAGGCTGAGAACTTGGGGGAGCTCTGGGCTGCCGCTTCCTGCCTGCTGACGAGCAGGGAGGGGTCTGCTTCTGGGATCCTCTGGCTCCCAAGTGCTTAGGCCTCCTGCTCTTTCCGGATCTTTCCACCCAGTGGTTTGGCTGCAGTGAAGAACAGGATGACTGTGAAAACTGGCAAGCGAGTCTGGCCGCGCTTTCAGGCAGCGCGCACTGCCAACAAGCAGTGCCGCAGGCGGAGCTGGGTGGCAGGGCCCTGTCCACGTTCTAATAAATGCTGAAATAGCGCCTAGAAAAGTGCTTTCACATTTGTCCTTTATCTTGAATGTAAGAAATTAATTTGGAGAAGTCAAATTATTTTATGCTTTCTAGAAAATGTAGAGTCTGCAAAAATAAAGGGATAAGTTTTTCTTTCCTTTTTTTTCCCCCTCCTTAATGTTTCTCAATTTGCTTGACCCAAGGATGCCTGAGCCAGGCTTTACTAACCGCTGTGCTGCTCTGCTTCCTGCTTTCCCTCCTGCAGACTCCTCTTCTAGGTCTCCTTTTCCGTTGACCCTCCTGTCCTTCACCTGGGGGGTGGGCTGAGCTTCGGAGGCGGCCACAGGCCCTGGGGGCAGAGCTGCCGGCCCCCCTGCCTGTCTCCTCTGAATTCTGCAGGAACAACTCATGGACTGCTTGGTGACCCATCAAGCCATGAAGCCATGGCCAGGGAAGGCTGTCGCTTCTTGCCCCTGTTGCTAGGGAAGGTAGACCATCCGTCTATGGCTCGTTTCTTAACAGCCTGGGAGCTGCTGCCTTCCTGTGCCTGGAAATAGCACTGGTACAGCACAGTGTTTTGGCCTCCTGCTTCCCCTCCCACTCCTTTTCTCTTTCTGACTCTGCAGCTGCAGCAGGGCCACCCCCGATGGGAGCAGAGTGTGGCTGCAGCAGGGCCTCCCAATGGTGCAGAGTGTGGCTGCAGCAGGACTCCCCAATGGTGCAGAGTGTGGCTGCAGCAGGACCCTCCCCCCCAATGATGCAGAGTGTGGCTGCAGCAGGGCTGCCTCTCTGTGGTTCAGAGCGTGGCTGCAGGAGAGCCCCCAGTGGTGCTGAGCGTGGCTGCAGCAGGGCCCTCAGTGGTGCAGAGAGTGACTGTGTGCTGTGGGCAGGAGCTTCCAGTTCAGTGTGTGCTCCAGATAAGTGCTTGACAATTTAATAAAAGATTGGAATTTACATATTCCTGCACTTTTAACTGGTGCATATTCAACTGGCCTGCTTTAAAAAATAAGCATGAAATCAATACTGACTTTTTCAGAAGCAGATTTAAGCATTTTGTGATGGTGGAAAATATAGACAACCATAAAGAAGGAAATAGGGGAGCAGATGTGGCTCAAGCAATTGAACTCCCGCCTACCACATGGGAGGTCTGTGGTTTGGCAACAGTGAGCTGGCGATGGGCAGGTGTGGCAAGCTGATGCAACAATATGAAGCAACAAGAGACACAAGAAGAAAGACATAAGGAGAGATAAAACAAGTAGGGAGCAGAGGTTCCTGGTGCCTTCTAAAGATGATGAGCAGGATGGCGAGCTGGTGTGACGGGCAGGCTCAGTGAGCTGATGCAACAAGATGATGCAACAAGAGACATAAGAGGAAAAACATAACGAGAGGCAAAAAAGCAGGGGATATAGGTGGGTTAAATGATTAGCCTTCTCCCTCCCACATTGGAGGTCCTGGGTTCCGTTTCCAGTACCTCCTAAAGAAACAAGGAAGACAAACAGACACAGCAAGTGCATACAATGAGGGGGTGGGGAGAAATAAATAAAATCTTAAAAAAAAAAAGGGAATAAAATAATCTGTGATTATCACTTACAGATGGACAGGCGTGCATGTACACTTATTTTTTTCCATATACCCCAACTCATGCCCCTCTCACACTTACCCACATTAACAAATCCTTCATTAGTGTGGTACATTTCTTACAATTGGTGAACACATATCAAAACATTGCTACTAACTGTGGACTATAGCTTACGTTATTGTTTATACTCTATCCCACACAATTTTGTAGGTTATGACAAAATATTTAATGGCCTGTTATGCATCATTGCAGTGTTATGCAGGACAATTCCACTGTCCCCAAAATGCCCCCAATTACACCTATTCTTTCCTCTTCCTCCCTTCAGAACCTCTGGTGGCCACTGCCTTTATATCAGTGATAAAAATCCTTCCATTGCTAGAATAATAAGTTTATAATAGAATATTAGTACATTTACTTTAGTTCGTTTTTCATTCCCCAATCTTGGGGATTTTGGGATGGTGATGCCTATTCTGTTTCTAATTGAGAGGGGCTTTAAATCTCATGGGAAAGATGGATGGAACTATCTTGTTTGCAGTTGCATACACTCTGTTCCTTGGGATGGGTGTTGTCCATCATCATCTCCTGTTTGTTGTCCCGGGTGAGTCCAATGAACTGGAGAGTAGGTGTTACAACTCTGCTGAGATTCATGGCTAATTAGCACATGAGACCAAAGATTTAAGTCTCTGGGACATATATCTAACAAGTATAGTGCTAATTATAGGTTCAAATAAAAGGAGCAGAAGAGCCATGTGTAGGGAAATACAAATGAGTCTAACTTTGTTACACTGGGGAGCATAAATTCCAGAGTAAGGCCTACTGGCAGGGTACTGAATTCCTGAGCTTATCTGTCCTGCTTTTAATATCTGGATGTCTGTAAGTCCTCAGGAACCCTGCTTTTTGAGGCACTGTTTCCTATGGCAGACGAGATCCTGCTGAGATGTGCATAAGCGTAACCTCTGGAATGATCTCTTGACTCACTTTGAAATCTCTTTGCCATGAAAACTCATTTGTATTTGCCATTTCCCTCCTTTGGTCAAGGTCTTTTTCCAGATGCATTGCTAGTTGGCTCTTGGTAATAATCCCTTGGTGCCAGGGAGGCTCATTCCCTAGAGTCATGTCCCACTCTGGTGCAGGGGAGGTAGTGCATTTATATGCTGAGTTTAGCTTAGAGAGAGGCCACATTTGAGCAACAAGGAGGCTTTCAGAGGTAACTGTTAGGCAAAATGTAATACTAGGCTAAGTTTCAATTTCACAAGAAAACGTTCATAAGTACCATCATCAATATCAAGGGCCTGGTGTCATGGTCTGTCTTCCTTCACTAGGCACTGCCCTTGTACTTGGGGAATTCTTGGTGTTCTATTAGAGGATGTAGCAGAACTCCCCAGGATGGGAATTCAGTATTCCTTGGGTTATTGTGTGGGTCTCCACCCACTGAGACAGGGCCCCATGACCACTTGAACACATTCATATGCCTTAGAGGCATGCCCCAGGTGCACCCCTCCCCACACATACCCCCACCGCCGACACCCCACACTAGTGATTTATCTCCCTGGCCACAGTTGTGACCCTTCTGTGAGCCAAAACCTCCCCCAAAATGAAACCAACAAAATAACCAAATAAAATTAATAAGAAAATGAAACAGTTTAAAAAATAACAAAGTACGATTTTTTTTTTTTAAATCGAGAATCCCTTGAGAACACAGGCAGAGCCCAGTAAAAGAAAACAGACCAATATGTCAAGCCCTCTATATTATCGCAAGTAGCTTTGAAACTTATTCTTCAAAAATCAAAACTTAATGATTACTGCAGCTTATGTGTGGAGGGAGAGGAAAGAATAGAATTGATGGAACATAGGGCATTTTTTGGGCGTTAGAATTGTTCTGCATGATCTCCCAATAATGGATACAGGCCATTTTAAATTTCATCTAAACCTGTAAAGGTATGTGGTTCAAGGTGTGAGCCATAATGTAAACCATTGACCATGGTTTATAGCAATGCTTCAATATTTGTATCATTTCTAACAAATGTACCATCCACAGGTAAAATGTTATTAATAGGGGAGAGGGGGAAAAGGTGAGGCGTGGGGTATATGGGAATTCCCTATATTCTTTTATTTTCTCAAAGGAAAACTCTTATTTATTTTCCCCACTCCCCGCTCCCCTGCGCTGCTGGGGTTTTTTTTTTTTTTTTCTTGGTTTTGAAAATCAAATTTTATGAATATGGTCAACCACCACACCCGGGGACCGAGAGGGCCTACAACTGCAAGCAGGAGAATTGCATCCATCAGCCACGTGGGATCTAAGCCCCCTCTCGATATAGAGATGGAGTGGACATCACCATCCGAGGGTCCACAGGATGGAGGAATAAAATATGGATTAGAGTGGACTTACTGATATTCTACTATAGAACTATTGTGACTAGTAATGGAAGAAATTGTAGCATTGATGTGGAGAAAGTGGCCACGGTAGTTGCTGAGGTCAGGGAGAGGGAAGAAAAGAGGTGATGTGGGGCCATTTTCTGGACTTGGAGTTGTCCTGAATGATATTGCAGGGACAGATGCTAGATGTTATATATCCTGCCATAACCCACTGACTGGACTTGGGGAGAGTGTAAACTACAGTGTAATCTATAATCCATGCGGTGCAGCAGTGCTCCAAAATCTATTCACCAAATGCAATGAATGTGCCTCAATGATGAAAGAGGTTGTTGATGTGGGAGGAGTGGGGTGTAGGGGGGATGGGGTATATGGAAACCTTATATTTTTTAATGTAACATTTTTTGTGACCTGTGTATCTTCAAAAATATAATTAAAAAAATGATGGGGGTGAGGGGGTGGGGAGTGGGGTATATGGGAACCTCTTATGTTTCTTTTTTTTTAATTGATTTTGTAAAAATGTTACATTAAAAAAATATATATATATATGAGGTCCCATTCAGCCCCACCACCCCCATCCCACCATTCCCCCCCCAGCAACACTCACTCCCCTCATCATGACACATCCATTGTACCCAGCAAGTACATCTCTGGGCATCTCTGCACCTCATGGTCAGTGGTCCACATCATGGCCCATACTCTCCCACATTCCATCCAGTGGGCCCTGGGAGGATTTACAATGTCCGGTGATTGCCCCTGAAGCACCATCCAGGGCAACTCCAAGTCCCAAAGGCGGCTCCACATCTCATCTCTTTTTTTTAATGTAACGTTTTGTGTGAACTATTAACTTTAAAAAAATAAAATAAGGAAGTGACAGAAGAGGCATGTGTAGAGAGGTCACATCTGAATCCAACTCCATCACACTAAGGCACTCAAATTCCAAAGTAGGGCCCACTGACATGGCACTGAACTCCAGAGCCA
The DNA here is from genome assembly GCF_030445035.2 of Dasypus novemcinctus. Classification (NCBI taxonomy): domain Eukaryota; kingdom Metazoa; phylum Chordata; class Mammalia; order Cingulata; family Dasypodidae; genus Dasypus; species Dasypus novemcinctus. The sequence continues at coordinate 127,504,255 of NC_080681.1, forward strand.
TCTGCCATGGTTGTAGGACCTGGGTGTCTCTGTAGCCCTCAGGAGCACCACTGCCTGGGGTTGTATCTACTTTGGCTGTCTCTGGGATCCTGCTGAGAAGTATGTAAGCACCACCCCTCTGATGACCCCCTGACTCATTTTGAAGTCTCTTAGCCGTATGAACTCCTTTGTCTTTACTATTTCCCCCTTTTATTCAAGGTCTTTTTCTAGTTGCATCACCAGCTGGTGCTTTGCTTTGCATTTTTGTATTCTGTGTTCTTTGAATTGCCAAGTTAGAAAATTTGTTCCTGGAGGAGATTTGGGATGGAATTTGGACTGCAAATGAAATTTGCTATTGTTTAGTAAATTCAGTGGTTCATCATGAACCGAGGTGGGTTTTAATTTAGTGTTCTTTCTGAGTGGTGGGCTCAGCTGTCCTCTTTGCTCGTGGGTACCTCCACCCATGCACCTAGACCTTGGACAGGTGAGAGCCCTCTGGGTGCCTCTGGCTGTCTTCCCAAGGATGACCAGTCCGGGTCCTCTCATTTCAGGTGACGTCCTTCGGAAGCCGCGCCTTCAGAAGCCTGTCACGTGGTACTTGGATGATGTCTTCCTCACCCTGTATCCCTCCCTTGAGAAGTTTGAGGAAGAACTTTTGGAGCTCCTTGTTAGCGATCACTTCCGGGAGGTACTGTCCCACGCCGGGGCTGCCTTGTCAAGCCTGGCTTCTGGTGACACCATGCCACCAAGCCTTGGGCAGCTGCCATGCCTGGTGTCGCTGGGGCGGCGGCCACCGATGGCCTGGGTCTCCTCCCCCCTTTCTGTGGCTGAAGAGGGACACTCTCTCTGTCCCCTAACTTACATTTAAAGCGTTCTGCTGTTTCCCCTGGAAGCCTCTGTGGTGCCCGCCTTCCATCAGCCTACCTTTTGTGGTGACAGAGGCGCTGCTATCCTGAGACTCAGACTTGCGTTTGAATCCTGTCTGGTCCTGGTTTTAACCTTAATTCTTTTATATATTAATTTTTAAAAATCCTATTGTGGTAACACATGTACAGTGAAAAATTCTCCATGTTAGCCCCTTTTCAGTATTCAGTGGTCCTCACTGTCAGTGTTGTGCTCCCACCATCACCATCCATGACCTAAACTTCTCTCACCCCAAACGGAAATTCTGACCCCACTGAGTGTCAGCTCCCCATCCTCGTTGATGGCCCCCACCCCCCGGAACCTCTGGTCTTCTTTCTGTCTCCATGCATTTGCTTATTCTAGAGATTTCATGTACGGAATCATCCGATATTCATCTGGTATTTGTCCCTCTGTGTCTGGCCTATTTCGCTTACCACGGTGTCTGCAAGGCCCATGTAGTGGCACGTAGCAGAACGCCTTTCTTTTCATGGCTGAGCACTGCTCCGGGGTCTGGCTCACCCATTCTTCTGCTGACAGACACGGGCTGCGTGCACCTTTTGGAAGTTGGGAATCAGGCTGCTGTGAATAGAGGTAGATAAATAATCTTTTTGAGCCAATATTAATTTTGATTTATTTTGAAGCAGTTCTTTATTTAAAGTAATTGATGTCATTAAACGAACACAGGGAAACCCATAAAATAGACTACATTGACAGAGGACACTTTGAGGCTGTTTGGCTCATTTCCAGGGGATGTTTAGAAATCTCAGCCCTTTTGCCCGCGAAGGTAGCAAACTCCAGCCTCATCCACAGGCAAGAACCTGTGTGTGTGTGTGTGTGTGTGTGTGTGTGTGTTGCTGGGTCTTGTTGCTTGGAGACCACCTGCCCTGTCTTCTGTGGTTCAGAAGTGCCCTGCCAGGGGTCACCTGGGATTTAGGTGTGTGTGAGGCGGTGACTTGCAGGCCTCTTTGCCTCTGGCCACAAGAAGAAAGATGATAAACCGTGACCTGGTCATCTGTGAGCCAGTTTCACAGCTGGCACTTACCTTCTGCGCAAGACACACTGGATGCTTTCTTTGCCGTGCCATCTGTGAGCTGGCTTGCTGTTTTTAACACACCCGCTTGGGCAGTGGCATGAGCGCATCGTGATAAGGATTTGCTCAGTCTTTCTGTTCAGAAGCTTGTTTGCATGCCCGAGGACCCAGGGGAGAAACCTGGCAGGTTTGGGGGGACTTCTTGTTCTATTTCCTTCATCTGGACAAAAGATGGGCACAAATCTGCTGGCACGCAGCCTCTCCAGCCTCAGTGCTTCTATTCCCAGCAGAGGTGGGAGTGAGCATGTGAGATGCTCTGCAGACTGTTTCTTTTAATTTCTTCTTTGCTCTGTGCCACGAGCACCGACACCTCCTTGCTTGCTTGTCTGCTGGTTGAGATGGAGGAGGCCATCTCCAGATGGGGAGAGAAAAGGCTGTTATCTCATTATCTCAGTTATAAAAGAGGAGTCACCCCAGGGAGTGAGGGTGGCGGGGCGCTTAGGACAGCAGAGAGTCTTCACTTCCCTTTAAATCAATTTTCTTGAAATATGTTCATAGAACATAAAATTCACCTAAAGTGTGCAATCAAGGGCACCTGGTATAATCACAGAGTTGTGCATTTATCACTTTAATCAATGTTAGAGCATTTTCATTAATCCCAAAAAAGAAAAGGAAACTAAAGTAGTCACCTCTCAATCTTTCTATCCATCCCTTGCCACACATAATTGCTGATCTATTTTTGTCTCTGTAATTTATTTGTATTTATATTTTGCATAAATGGAGTCAAACAGTACATAGTACTTTTTATCTAGTTTCTTTCACTTAGCATGCTTTCTTTTACTTTTTTTTTTTTTACCATTGATGGAAAAATGGTAATATATTACTATGCACTACTGTATAGAGTTTGTTTTTTTAATAGGTTGTATTTTTGCCCAGATATCACCTTGGTATTAGCCTCTTACAACAGTAATGTACATTTGTTCTGTTTCAGAGAAAAACATTCTTATATATTCATTATTAACCATGTTCATTTTTCACAAGGAGTTTCACTGTACTATCCAGTCCCATGTTTCATTTTTTTAGTTTTCCTCCTGGTGATACACCTGTCTTTAGACTTTCCCTTTCAAACATTATCATACCCATATGCTAGCGCTGGTAGTTACAAAGCTTTCACCATTTCTGTTGATTTCCATACATTTACAAACAACTTCTTTACCAATTCTGCACAGATTAAACCTCAGCTTTCCGTTCTCTAACCACGTTCTATTATCGGATGACTTACATGCTAACTATTAACTCCATAAGTTTGCTTAGTATATTTAGTTCATAAAAGCAAAATCATAGTGTTTGTCCTTTTATGTCTGGCTTGCTCCACTCCACATGTCTTCGGGTTCATCCATGGTGTCATATGCTTCATGACTTCTTTCTTCTCACAGCTGCGTATTCCATCGTGTGTAGACACCACAGTTTGTTTATCCATTCAATGGTTGATGGACACTAGGTGGTTTCCATCTTTTGGCAGTTGTGAATAACGCTGCTGTGAGCATTGGTGTGCAGATGTCTGTTTGTGTCCCTGCTCTCAGTTCTTCTGGGTACATGCATAGTAGTGGTTTTGCCAGGTCACATGGTAGATCTATATCTAACTTCCTTAGGAATAGCCAAACAGCCTCCACAGTGGAGATACCATTCTATAGCCCCACCAACAGTGGATAAACATTCCTGTCTCTATATCCTCCCCAGCACTTGTGGTTTCTATGTTTTTAATAGTGCGAAATGATATCTTATTGCAGCTTTGATTTGTATTTCCTTAATAGCTAGTGATGCTGAGCATTTTTTCATGTATTTTTTTGCCATTTGTGTTTCTTCTTTAGAAAAATGTCTGTTCAGGTCTTTTGCCCATTTTGTTTTTTTTAAATTGGGTCATTTGTCTTTTTATTGTTGAGTTGTAGAATCTCTTTTTTTTTTTTTTGTCTTTATTTTTTAATGTTACATTAAAAAAAGATGAGGTCCCCATATACCCTCCCACCCCCCTCACCCCACTCCTCCCACAACAACCAGCTCTTCCAACATCATGGGACACTCACTGCACTCGGTGAACACATCTCTGAGCACTGCTGCACCACATGGTCAGTGGTCCACATTTAAGTTTACATGTTCCCCCAGTCCACCCAATGGGCCATGGGAGGACACACAATGTCCAGTAACTGTCCCCGCAGCACAACCCAGAACAACTCCAAGTCCTGAAAACGCCCCCACATCACATCTCTTCTTCCCACTCCCCACTCCCAGCAGCCATCATGGCCACTGTCTCCACCTCAACGCCACATTTACTTCCATTACTAATCACCACAATTCCAGAATAGAGCATCAGCAAGTCTTTATATATCATGGATATGTGTCAGATGTGTGATTTCCAAATATTTTCTCCCATTGAGTTGACTGCCTTTTTACCCTTTTTACAAAGTCCTTTGAAGTGCAGAAGTATTTAATTTTGAGGAGGTCCCATTTGTCTATTTTTTCTTTCGTTGTTCATGCTTTGGATTTAAGGTTTTAGAGACCCCCACTTACTACAAGATCTTGAAGATTTTCCCCTACATTATCTTCCAGGAGTTTTATGTTTAGGTCTCTGACCCATTTTGAATTGATTCTTGTATAGGGAGTGAGATAGGGGTCCTCTTTCTTTTGGTTGGGGATATCCAGTTCTCCCAGTACCATTTGTTGAAGAGACTGTTCTGTCCCAGTAAAGTAGACTTGGTAGGCTTATAAAAAACCAGTTGACTATTGAGGTGCAGGTCTATTTCTGAACGCTCAATTTGATTCCATTGATCAATGTGTTTATCTTTATGCTAATACTGGGCTGTTTTGACCACTATAGCTTTAAATAATGCACTTCAAGGTCAGGAATCACGAGTCCTCTGATTTTGCTCTTTTTTTTAGGATGTTTTTTGGCTATTTGGAACCCTTTTCCCTTCCAAATAGATTTGATAATGACTTTTCTATTTCTGTAAAGTAAGCTGTTAGAATTTTGATTTGGATTGCATTGAATCTATAAATGAGTTTGGGTAGGATTGACATCTTTATGATGTTTAGTCTTCCAATCCATGAACAAGGAATGTCCTTCCATTTGTTTAGGTCCTTGATTTCTTTTAGCAGTGTTTTGTCGTTTTCTGAATACAGATCCTTTACATTCTTGGTTAAATTAATTCCTAGATATTTGAGTCTTTTTGTTGGTATTGTAAATTGAATTATTTTTTTCTTGATTTCCTCTTCAGCTTGCTCATTACTAGTGTATAGAAACACTACTGATTTTTATGTGTTGATCTTGTATGCTGCCACTTTGCTGAACTCATTTATTAGCTCTAATAGCTTTGTCATAGATCTTTCGGATTTTTCTAAATATAAGATCATGTTATCTGTGAGAGTTTTACTTCCTCTTTTCCAATTTGGATGCCTTTTATTTCTCTTTCTTGCCTGATTGCTCTAGCTAGAACTTCTAGCACAATGTCGAATAACAGTGGTGACAGTGGGCATCCTTGTCTTGTTCCTGATCTTAGAGGGAAAGCTTTGAGCCTCTCCCCATTGAGTATGATGTTGACTGTGGGATTCTCATATATGCCCTTTATAATGCTGAGGGATGTTCCTTCTATTCCTATCTTTTGAAGTGTTTTTATCAAGAAAGGGTGCTGGATTTTGTCAAATGCCTTTTCTGCATCAGTCGAGATGATCATGCAGTTTTTTTCCTTCAATCTGTTAATGTAATTGAGTTTCTTATGTTAAACCACCCTTGCATACCAGGAATAAAACCTACTTGATGGTGGTATATACTTCTTTTAATGTGCTGTTGGATTTGGTTTGCAAATATTTTGTTGGGAAGTTTTTCATCTATGTTCATTAGAGAGATAGGTATGTAATTTTCTTATAGTATCATTATCTGGCTTTGATTTTAGGATGATGTTGGCTTAATAAAATGTGTTGGGTAATTTTCCTTCCTTTTCAGTTTTTTGGAAGGGTTTCAACAGGATTGCTATTAATCCTTTTCAAAATGTTTGGTAGAATTCACCTGTGAAGCCATCTGGTCCTGGACTTTTCTTTGCTAGAAGATTTTTGATGACTGATTCAGTCTCCTTACTTGTGATTGGTTTGTTGAGTTCCTGTATTTCTTATAAATTCAGTGTAGGTGTTTGTGCATTGCTAGGAATTTGTCCATTTCATCTAGGTTCTCTGATTTGTTGGCTTACAGTTTCTCATAATATCCCCTTATGATCCTTTTTATTTCTTTGGGGTCAGTCGTAATTTCCCCCCTTTCATTCCTGATTTTATTTATTTGCATCTTCTCTCTCTTTTCCTTTGGTAGTCTAGCTAAGGGCCTGTTGATTTTAGTGATCTCAAAGAACCAGCTCTTGGTTTTGTTGATTTTCTCTATAGTTTTTTTGTTCTCAAGTTAATTTATTTCTGCTCTAATCTTTGTTATTATTATTTTTTTCTGATTGCTTTGGGAATGGTTTGTTGTTCTTTTTCTAGCTCTTCCAGGTGTACAGTTAGGTCTTTGATTTTAGCTCTTTCTTCTTTTTTAATATATGCATTTGGGGCCATAAATTTTCTTCTCAGCACTGCCTTTGCTGTATCCCATAAATTTGGATAAATTATGTTTTTGTTTTCATTCATCTTGAGATATCTACTAATTTCTCTTGCAGTTTCTTCTTTGACCCACTGATTGCTTAGGAATGTGCTGTTTATCCTCCATATATTTGTGAATTCCCCCCCTTTCCCACCTATTATTGATTCCCAGCTTCCTTCCATTATGATCAGAAAAGGTGCTTTGTATAATTTCAGTCTTTTTAAGTTTATTGAGAACTGTTTTGTGACCCAACATGTAGTCTATCCTGGAAAAAGATCCATGAGCACTTGAGAAGAATGTATAACCTGTTGATTTGGGGTGCAATGTTTTATATGTGTCTGTCAGTTCTAGCTCATTTATCATATTGTTCAAGTTCTCTATTTTCTTATTGATCTTCTGTCTAGTTGTTCTATTTATGAGTGGCATGTTGAAGTCTCCAACTATTTTGTAGAGATGTCTATTTTTTCTTTCATTTTTTTGCCAGAGTTTGTGTCATGTATTTTGGGGCATCCTGGTTAGGTGCATAGATATTTATGACTCTTACTCCTTCCTGGTAGATTGTCCCTTTTATTAATATATGATGGCCTTCTGCATCTCTTATCACTTTTTTTTTTTTTTGCATTTAGAAGTCTGCTTTGTCTGACACCAGTAAAGCTACCTCTTTTATCTTTAGGTTACTGTTTGTGTGAAATATCTTTTTCCAGCCTTTCATTTTCAGTCTATTTGCATCCTTGGATCTAAGGTGAGTCCCCTGCAGACAACAGATGGACAGCTTGTGTTTTCTTATCCATTCTGTCAGCCTAGTCTTTTGACTGGGGAGCTGAATTCATTAACATTCAGTGTTATTACTGTAAAGGCAGTACTTCAACTATTTTACCCTTTGGCTTTCGTATGTCATATCTTACTTTTGTCTGTCTTTTTACGCTTTTGTTTACCCTTTCTGAAAGTCTTCCCTTCTGTACTCTCTTCCATGCCTTTCTCTCCTTTCTTTCTTTAATTTTTTTCTATTTTTATGGCTGCAGAATTCCCTTTCTTGCAGAACCAGATTCTTGTTTACAAACTCTCTTTATCTGTTTATCTGACAATATTTTAAACTCACCCTCATATTTGAAGGACACATTTGCTGGATAAAGAAATCTTGGCTGGCCGTTTTTCTCTTCAGTGCCTTAATTATTAATATATTATTCTACTGCCTTCTTGCCTCGATGGCTTTTGAAGAGAAATCCGTACTAAATCTTACTGGACGTCTCTTTTATGTGATGTTTCACTTCTTCTCCCTTGCTGCTTTTTGGATTTTCTCTTTATCTTTGGCATTTGGCGTTCTGCATATTATGTGTCTTGGAGTAGGTCTGTTTGGATTTATTGTGATTGGAGTACTCTGCTTCCTGGACACGTACATTTATGCTTCTCATGAGAGCTGGAAAATTTTCGGCTATTTCCTCAAATACTCTTTCTGCCCCCTTTCTCTTCTCTTCTCCTCCTGCAATTCCCATAACATGCATGTTGGTGAGCTTTATGCTGTCATTCAGCTCCCTGAGCTCCTACTCATTTTTCCATTCTTTTTCTTTCTCTGTTCTCTCTTCAATTTTAGCTGTTCCATCCTCTATGTTACTGATTCTTCTATGACTTTATATCTGCTGTTGTATGCCTCTGTTATATTTTTAGTCTCTCTTATTGTGTCTTTGATTTCCATAAGTTCTGTTATTTTCTATTCATGTTTTTAAAATTTTCTTTGTTCTCACCCAGTGTCGTCTTAATATCTTTCATTTCTTTAGCCATGTTGTCCTTCAACTTAGGAGATTTGTATGAACATTATTGATTAGTTGTTTCAAGTCCTGTGTCTCATCTGGAGCTTCGATTTGTTCTTTTGCCTGAACCATAGTTTCCTTTTTATTAGTATGGCTTGTAATTTTTTGCCGATGTCTAGGCATCTCTTTGGTGGTGTGTTTATTTGGATGGCCAGTTTCTCTCTCTTGCCTAGGGATTTGCTGTTGAGTAGCTGTGTGCTACCACTGTTCTTTGATTCTTGGCTCAGCTTGTTCCATTTACTTAGGGTTGCCTCTGTTTAACTGCTTAAATCAGGGCTAAGCACCCAGTAATGGGGTGCAGGCCAGTTTCCAAAGGCCTTGGAGAGGGGTGCAGTAAAGATGCCAGATTGTCTCTTTTATTTATTTTATTACTTTTCCCTTCTTTGCATGCACTTGCCTGGTTTGCCTGCAGATGGTGCTCTTCAGCTCAGACCCCAGATACTAGGGGGGATGCATTCACCGTAACCCCGCCTGGGCAGGTGGTGCAGAAACAGTGTCCCTCAGAGCAGGCTATTCAGAGCCAAGCCCCTCAAACAAACTTTCTCTAAAGCTGCTCTCCTCCCTTGGTTGGTCACACCCTCCTTCCCTGTGTCAACAGCAACCAGCTCAGGGCAGTGGGGAGGGTGATTGAGAAGGCAATTATCTTCAGATCCGTGCTGGCTCTTGGCATCAGTGTCGTGGCCCTACTTGGCCTGGAAGCATGGAACCCCTCCAACACAGCAGACCAGGTTCACCAGTCAAAATCCAAATTTGTTATAGGCTGTGTCCTCCCGCTTCCCTTTCTTGGCATAGAGAACCCTGCAACCCCTGAATTCTGTAGCCCCCTGCCAGGGGCCAAAGGATCCAGGGCCGTTTGCTCTGATAGGGGGATGGGTGGTAGCAGCAGCTGCTGCAGCTTTACTCATGGGATTTTTCCAGCTACCTGAAACTCCTTTCCTTCATCCGTCTGCCTTTGGGTGGTGTCTAGCCTTCCCCTGGTGTCCTGTGCCCTAGATTAGTTTTCTGGACAGTTTTTGCCTGCCCTCTAGCTATTTTTATGGGAGAGAAGTGAGCCTTTCTAATCATCCATCTTCCTGGAAGTCCTGAAGAATCTTCACTTTTTGACTTTTGAAACAAAAAGAAAGACACTTCACCAGCAGAAGGCTGAGAAACTGGTGTGGGTTATAGCTTATTATCACCTAAAGCTACTTTTATTTCTTATGATTTTTACTGTGAAATTATATTTATGGAAAAGCATGCAAAATATTAAATGTACGGTATAATGAAGAGTTAGAAAGGGAGCACCTTGTAACTAGCACGTGCAAAGCCTCCCACAGGTCTCTTCCTGCCTATTCACACCCTCCAAGCCAGGCTTCCACAGTCATCTCTCTTGGCTTTTCTCTGTGGTTTTACCACCTTCAGATCAGCATCCCTGAACAACAAAGGCATGCCTGTTTTTGACCTTTATTTAAATAAAGTCATACTTTTCCTTCTATTGTTTGCTTCTTGGGCTCAGCATGGTGCCGTGGATTCATCCTTGCCGTCAGTGAGCTTGAGTCCATTTCCTGCGCTGGGCAGCATTCCTCCTGAGAGGGCACCGTGATTTCTTCACCCAGTCCACAGTTGATGGGCTTCTGGCTGCTTTAGAATTGTGGTCACTATGGCCCTGCTGTGATGTTCTTCTGTGTGCACCCAGGTTTTTGCTTATTGGAATCTTGTGTACTTTGAGGGACTTTAAAGAAATCCTTGCATCTTTGCACTGAGCAGGCGGCTGAGCTGGGGGCTGGCTGGTCTAGGGTGGCCTGGCTGGGAGCCCCCAGCTGTGCTCCATGTGGTCTCTCATCCCCAGCTGTGTGCCCCTGTGATCTCATCCCTCGCCTGCGCTCTGTGTGGTTTTGATACCAAGCGAAAGTGGGCTTTTTTTGTGTTGTTTTCTTTTGTTTTTCTCCCTGGTGCACTTTAAAGACCAATTCCTGAGACACTGGGGTTTCAGAGAGAGAAAGTGTTTGTTTGCATGTAGCAAAGGAGGTCCCTGGCCTACGAGCCCGAAATCTACCTCCTGGAACTGCAGTAATCCTGATAATTTTATAACACCCAGATTTAGCAGTGTATGCTAATAAGTAGTTGGGGGTGGGGCTCCTCATTAATAAACATTAAGGGGCCGACAGGATGGGGAGTGGATATAAAATGGGGATGAGTCACAAGGTTATTTTAATCACAAGACAATTGTTAGCAGCGAGCAGGGCATCTGGGGATGAGGGCTATAGCATGAGGGTCAGTTACAAGGTTTTTCTTATGAATTTCAAAAGGATATATGGGGCAGTTACCATTTCAATAAAAATGTTCAATCTGGAATAATCATCTTAATAGCAGGTCTTAGAAATGACCATATACAATGACAATATTCCATTGTATATATTCCATAGGCAAGAGCCTATGGAATAATCATCACAATGGCAGGTTTCAGTTGGAAATGGCCTTATACAAAGGGCCGGTCAGTCTAGTCAGTTGCAGTAATTTCAGATATTAACCTTCGGCGAGTTTTTAAAACACGGGAGGTAAAGAGGCATCTACAGAGTGACTCAGTAATGGCAACTTTCTGTTAATGCTTAACCCTCTGTTTCATCCGGGCTGGCTCTGCCAGGTCCCGTCCTTCAAGGTGGAGCTCCACGTGGTCCCTCCTGGCCCCTCCCACCCGCAGCCAGGTGGGGCTTGTTCTCACGGGGAGGGGAGGAGCCAGAGAAGAGGGACAGGAGGGAGGCCGGCGTCCAGCTTGCTCCTCCCATTGGCCAAGGCTGATCACGTGGTGAGCCGCCCCAGGAGGTGGGGCCCCAGCTGCCGCAGGGGTTTGTGGGTCTTCCCAGGGTTCCGCGGGAGGCCGTGCTGTTGCCCCCTGCCTCTGCTTGGAGCCTCAGGCAGTGTCTTGTCTTGGCAGCCAGAGTTTGAAGACCCTTGACTTATGTTAGGCAGCTCTCCTCAGTGGGTGGTTTGAGGCAGGCGGTTGCTGCCTTTTTTCTTTTGCTTATGAGAAACTGGGGGCAGGAAGGCCACTGGGGAGGTGTCAGCCAGGGTTGGTGTGGAAGTCTCAGAGAATGGCTTCTCTTGAACAGAGTGGTGGGAGCGGCTTTTGAAACCTGAGTCCAGTTGTTTTCCTTCCTGCCAGCCCTTCTGCAGGCCCCTCAGTGCCCCCGGCCTCGTGGCTAGATCCGTGCCTCCCCCACCCGCTCTTAGGACCCCACCGTGCCCCCGATCTCCCCGGTCAGGGCCCCTCTGCTGTTCCCGGGGACTTCCTCAGGGTGGGATGTCCTTGCTTACTCCCCGCCTGTGGCCTCCAGGCATGTAACTCACTTCCTGTGTGTCTCCCTCCAGGTATTCGCTTCTTCCTCTCTGGCGTCATGCCGTACCAGTGAAGTGTCTGGAGAGGCCCCTGACCATCCCTGGGACAGCAGCCCCTCTCCCAGGCGTCCCCAAGCCCGCCTCTTCCTCATGTGTGCAGGGCCTCTCCTTGCTCACTGTTCCCAGGTCTCTCCCAGGCTCAGTACTCCCAGGCGCCCACCTGCCTGCACGCCCCCAGGTGCTCACCCTGCCACAGGGTGCCTGGCTGGTGGTTCTGTTTGTTTCTGGCTTAGCCTGGCTCCTGCTCTGTTGACTGTTAGCTCCCCCAGGACAGGGCCTGGCTTTGTTCGCCATCACACTGATGTATTTTGAAGCATGTTGGGAGCGCAGTAGGCATTTCATATTTATGTGTTGTGTGTAAGTGGTTCAATAAGTTGGTATTCATTCCGGTAGCCTATGGTTACTAGCAAATTACTGTCTGTTTGTATACATATACATCTAAAAATCTGAGACGGACTTGTTTTGTTCTGCATGCATTGTTGACAGTGTAGTTCCACATTATTATACTCGTGAATCATAAAAACAAAGCAGAGAACAGGATTCAAATAGAAACATGCATTTTCTTGGTGTAGCTCCTGCTGTTTTCTTATTGCTCCAAGTAGATTCCGAGAGGGTAGAGGTGTTTTAAGAGTATCGTTTTTGAATTTTCTACAGTCCCATCAAAATCATTTCATTATGTATTTTTACTATCTTTGTGTTTTTGTTTCCATTATCTCCATAACTTTATTTTCATTATCCAAAGATTAACAGGCTGAATTCAGGTCTGTTCAGCTTGACAATGGACAGTGAAGACATCTTGAAAATTCAGGAATCGTTTAGCAAAGCTCACATGATAAACAGCAATAGCCTGGAGCATTAGTCTCAGCCATTTGGTAGAGTGCCTGTATACTTTTGGCTAAGATGAAACACTTTAATATCCAGTGATTTCTTTTGGACAGATTCCATTTTTATTGGTCTATGACTTAATCAACCAAAGGGTGCTGATGCAAAATGCCAGAAATTGTTGGTTTTTATAAAGGATATTTATTTGGGGTAGGAGCTTACAGATACCAGGCCATAAAGCGTAGGTTATTTCCCTCACCAAAGTCTATTTCCACGTGTTGGAGCAAGATGGCTGCTGACATCTGTGAGGGTTCAGGCTTCCTAGATTCCTCTGGGCTCAGCTCCTCTGTTTCCTCCACAAGGTCAACTGTAGACGATGAGGCTCTCTAGGCTTTGCCTCTCTCCACAAGGTCAGCTGGAGACATTCAGGCGAATGGCTCTGTCCCGCTCCCCAGGGCTCCAGCATAAGACTTCAGCATCAGACTCCAACATCAAAACTCCAGCATTAAAAGCCCCAGCATCAAAACCCCTCAACTCTGTCCTTTACCATGCCTTTTATCTGCAAGTCCCACCCACCAAGGGGTGGATACTCAATGCCCTAATGACGTGGCCCAGTCAAAGCCCCAGTCATGCCCAGGTACAGACCAGATTACAAACATAATCCAGTATCTATTTTTGGAATTCATAACCTATCAAACTGCTACAGCACCTGACTGTGTTCCTGCCCCCCTCCCCCCAGGTCTCAAGGCTCTGATGCAGGGGGAGGGGCAGGGGCAGATGCTGGGCAGTGCCCTCAGCCCCTAGGGGCCTCCCTATCATGATCCCCCCTCGACAGGGGGACGTGAGCTCCCCCAGACTCTGAGAATTTTCAGCTCAGCTTTGGAAACCTAGGATAAGAGTTGGGTGATCAGGCATCCAAGGGGGGCTGTATGGAGAAAAGAATTGTGTTGAAAAGCTCTGGCCCATGTCAGAAAACCTAGAACTACCTAGAAAAGGCACTAAGGCCAGCAGGCCGGGTTGGCTTTGTTAGTGTTTCCTCGGATTCGTTTGGACCAGGCACATCTGACGGGAAATGTGTACACTTCCCTTGGTTTCCTGCCCCTGTGCGCCTCCCCGCTGGGGCTTTCCTGGGGAGCTCACCTCCCCTTCTGCCCAGAGGCTCATGCTGGCTGCTCTGTGCCTCTTCTAGGGGAGCAGCCCCCGGGACGGCCGCGCCCTGGAGATCCTGGAGCGACGCCTGCACGTGGGCGTGCACAACGGCCTGGGCTTTGTGCAGCGGCCCCACATCGTGGTGCTCGTGCCCGAGGCGGAGGTGGCGTGGGCGCGCTCCGCCAGTTTCAGCAGGAAAGCCGGCTCCCCTCTGAAGGCCAGGTATTTTGAATAGGGTGCTGGGTCCCAGCCCCATGGAAATAGTGGGGTGGGCGGGGGAGATGACGAGGAATGGAGGTGAAATTCCGTGGTCAAGCAGGAAAGCCGGGTGGTCCATTTGGGGTTCTCGTGGCTGCACAGTCTTCCCCATAGTCCCGTATGTCCTCTTGCTAAGGGGTCCACACCAGCGTTGTAGTGTTGTTGTGTGGTGACAGCTTCGCAGTTAGCATGACGGAAGCTTGTAGCTGGTGGCTGCTGAGGGTCTGTGGAGACCACGCGTAGCCTCTGCAGATGTGCTCCTGATTGCTTTCTCATGTGGCGGAGAACCAGAGTGAAGACCCCCGCCCCCCAGGGCTCCCGCTGCGGTCAACCCAGCGCTTCCCCGGGCAGACGGGGCAGGTGTTACCGTCTCTGTCTGCCCAGGAGGGGAACCTCCCTCTTCGCCATGTCCTCCCTGGCGACTCAGCCATATCAGTCCCTCCTCCTGCAGACAAGCTCGGGTGCTTGGAAAGCATTCACTGTGGTCCTTAGAAAATCACTGGTTTGGGGAATGACCACACGGAGGAGCTCGGCAGCGTGGCGCTGGCCGACTCCCTAGCCCAGCAGCTGTAGGGGCCCCCGGGCACCCGGGGTAGGGGTGGGCACTTGGCATATGGGGCCCCTGCTGTCACCGCCCCTGTGCTCTGTTTCTCCTCCAGCTCTGGAAACCAGGCTCTGGTTTTGAGAAGCCGCCTTCGACTCCCAGAGATGGTCAGTCACCCCGCGTTTGCAGTCATCTTCCAGCTGGAGTACGTGTTGAACATGCCTCCTGGGCTGGACGGCAGCGTAAGCATGATGATCTGGTGCTCAGGGTTCGCTGCGACGGTCCCCGGCGGTCGGCAGCGCCCTCTTCCTCTGTGGGAAGCACTGCCGTGATTAGCAGTGTGGGTACAAGTGTGGAGTGTGCTTCTAGAAAACGCTTCTTCTTCGAAAAGACGGCTTTGTTAGAATCATTCGCGTTTAATGGCAAATGGGCCATCCTTCTGACTGATAGTAATAGAGAAACAGTTCAGAAGGCACCATGAATCCTCGTGGTGTTAATTCATAATTATCTGGCCAATAACCATTTTGAAAAAGGAGGCCATTTTAATGTATTCCTCACATGACGTTAAGTGTAGTAAAGCTTGAATATGCACAAGTGATAAAGTTTTCTTAGAATTAAGTTTATCCATGCTTATATTATAACTAAGAGTAAGAACTTGTAGAATTCAGTTGGAAGAAATATAATATATAGACAGTGTTACACCATCAATGTAGATTCATTGGAAAACCCAAATCATACCATTCTTAAGATACAACTTTATGTTTGAAAAAACCATTATCAATTTAACAAATTAAAAAAAGTGGCTAATGTGGTGTCTTCTGAGGTGAGCTGGCATGCTGTCACTCACTGTTTCGAGAGAACATACGGGACTGAGGAACGAACGTTAAGGGTCAGCCCAAGGAAGGAGGGCAGGTGTCGCAGCATATGCTGTGTTTCTGGTATATTCTGGCAGCGGCGAATTGAGCTCTGCAGTGTCCACACCTCCAGTCACCTACGTAGTGAAGCACTCGAGAGGCAGGTGTTCTTGTGGCACCCAACCCTGGACCACCTTCATGTGAATGAAGCTGCTGTCCCCAGTTCTGTTTTCTCTATTTATTACCAGAAGTTTCAGCTTGAAACAACTCTGTGCAGATATGCTAGGGTGAGGCCAGGAACCGGGGTGCCCGGGGTCGGGTGTGAGGCTTTCCTGGGAGGAGGGGCTTCCAGGGCGGGGAGGGCTTGGCGAGGGCACCTAAGGCGCTGGCCGAGCATCGGTGGTGGCAGCTGAGATGAGCTGCTGGTGGAGGAAGTGCAACCTGGGGTGCTCGCTGTGGGGTACCTGTATCACTCTGGAATCCTCATTTACATTTAGATAATGTCTCAAGAATGCTAATTGTAATTGTGGTTTTGAAGTCTGTGTGCTGAAACTGAGATGTCTTCCTTGACCTTGTTATTTCCCTGCTCCTCGCTGGCGTGCCGAGCCCCTGGCCACTGGTTTAGCCAGTGCTGCTGTGTCCTGGTGCTTTTGGAATGGGCCCTGGAGTAGTTCAAGAATGGGTTTTGAGGTGGTGGGTTTATCCTAATGTGGAATATCGAATTCTCCTTTACTGGCATCAAGTGTACTTTCTTCAATGTAATCCAAAAAGGAAATGTTCTGGCGTCTAAAATAATTTTCCACTCAAATGGCTTGCTGTGTGGAACAATGAAAATGTGTTAAGCATTCAGTTGGTGTGAGCTGAGTTCAAGCATTCCCCATACCAACTGATTTAGCTGTTGGAGAGGAAAATCCCGATGACTGGGCCAGGTTAGGCTCTTGGTCCTTGCCCCAAGGGGCCTGGCCCTGTGACAGCAGTGACACGAGGAACGGGGGCCTCCCTGGAAGGTCAGGCCTTGGCCTTTGGAGGGACACGCCACTCCCCGGCGTGTGCCCGCTTCCTTAACATTTCTGTGTGCTGCCGACAGTCTTCAATTGGGAGAGGCCTTTTCAAACCCATTTTATATTTGGGTTGAGAATTTCTTTCTTCTTTTTCTCTACTTAAAAAAAAAGCAACTTTACATGATAAATTTCAAACATATAATTGTGGACTGGGTAGTCTAGCAAACCCCAGGTAGCTTCAACAGTCGCCAGCTTCCCGAACAGCCTTGCTTCATTTCTGTCCACACCCACAACCATTTTGAGTTACTTTGAAGCAAATTCCAAACATCATTTCAGCATGTACTTTTGTTTTAAAAAACAACCTTTCATTATGGAGCATTTTAAACATCTTCAGAAGTAGAGAGAAGCATCCAGTGAACCCCGTGTGCCCAGCACCCCACTTCCCAAGTCACGGCCTGTGGCCCCTTTCTGCATCTCTCCCAGATTATTCTAGAGCAGATCCTAGATGTCGCCTTGCTTCATGTGTACATGTTTCAGTAAGTCCTTTAAAAGTTAGGGGCTTAAAAACTTTAACACCACGATCACTCCTAAAACGTGAACATAAATTTCATGTCAAGCACCCAGGCAGCCTGGGTGTATGTTTCTTGACTCTTTTACTTAATCAGAAATAGACACACCAGAAACACGCGCTTTTACCGGGACCGTGATCTCTGCACGGGGGTCCTGACGTGTGGGCTGGGCGGCCTGCAAGTCTCCTCGCCGGGTGGTTTCCTCGCGTGGCAGTTGACGCTGTGACTTATTCTCAAAATGGCCTCACTGAGTTCGTCACCTCGTGTGTCCTTATTCCTAAAGTTTGAGGAATCCAGCTGGGCCAGGCTCCTGGCACCTGCTTGGCTGGGCTTTGTGTTTCAGATCAGGAGCCACAAGTCCCCGTCTCCTGAGGCTCTTTGTGAAACTTCTCACCGTAGAGCAGGACATCCAGAGAGGTAGACCTCATCCGGCTGAGGCTGGTTTGATTTCCTGTGGTTGCTGTAGCACCTTACTACAGATCAAGTGGCTTAGAACAACACAAACGTGTGCTTTCCCAGTTTTCCAGGCCAGAAATCCAAATCCCGTCTCTCAGGCTGCTGCAGGGAAGGAGCCTGCTCCCACCGTGGCGGCTGCTGGCCTTCTTTGGCTCGGGTCTCACATCTCCCTGCCTGGTCTTCACATCGCCTTGTCCTGAGTGTCATCTCATGTTTCACCCTCTCCTAGGTACACTTATGACAGCATTTAGGGCCCACCAGGTGATCCGGACAGCATCTCCAGCCCAGGACTCTTCTCCTGTCATGTCTGCAGGGGCATCACGCTTATGGGGTGCGGGGATTAGGGCTTGATGTCTGGGTGGCCATTACTCAGCCTACGGCAACCCTAGATTAACTCTACCTCTTCCAGAACGTCACCTGAGCGGAGCGATAGAGCCTGTCCTCTTAGGTGCCTGGATTCTTCATTCAACCTAACGGTTTGGAGACCCAGCCATGTGCCATCTTCATTTTTGCTGTGGAGTCCCCTGTGAATGAATGTGCTCCCTCGTTCTCTCTCTATTTCTAGTTTATGAATACAGCTGCTCTGCACACTCCTGGGCGAGTGTTTTTGGACGTGTATTTTCATTTCTTTTGAGAATGTGCTGGGTAACAGGATAGGAATGTTCTCTCTTGATAGGAAATGCCAGTGTTCCAAGGACTGGACCAGGCATTCGCGCCACATCCTCAGCAGCTCGAGCTCGGCCCGTCATTTGCGTCTCCGCCATCCCAGCGCTGTGGAGTGGTGCTGCTTAGTGGTTTTAACTTGTATTTCCTTAGTGATCAGTGATGTCAAATGTTTTTCCATCGTGTTTTTTGACCACTCACTATTTTCCTTTGTGATGTTCCTGTTCACTTATTTTGCTCACTTTTGTTTTGGGTAGATTGCCTTTTTATTGGGTCAGTAGGATTTTCTTTTGTGTATTCTGGATTCATGTTCTGCATTAGATATGGGAATATTTTTTCAGCCCGTGACTTCCCTTTTTATTTTCTTGATATTGTACTTTTTGTTTTAATGACATAGTAAGGCTTTAAATTTTTTTAAAATCCTTTTATTTGGAAATAAATTCAAATTTACAGAAAAGATGCAAAATACAAAGAACACGGGTTTACTCTTGATGCAGATGCACCTGGGGCCCACATCTGCCCCATTCACTTTATCTGCACCCCTCTCTGCATAGAGGCACACTCTCCTATTTTTTGTGACCCTCTTGAGAGTAAATTGCAGTGCTCGGGCCCTTGCGCCCTGCGTGCCTTGGCGTGTATTTCCCTAGAACCAGGCTGTGCTCTTACACGATTGCAGCGCCGCGCCACCTGAGTTCACGGAGCCTGCAGGTGGGCCTGCGTCGCCGTCCTCATCCCACTTCTGTGGTTGGTCCGCAGCGTCCTCGACAGCCTCCTTCCTGCCTTTAGAACAGGGTCCGGTGGGGATCGCCCAGGGCGTTTAGTTAGTTGCTGTGGTTCTGGAACGCTCCTCCGCCTTTCCTTGTTGTTATGACTTCAGTATTTTTTAAGGTTATGATGCTCCTCCTTTTTTTTCCTTTAACACAATGTTCCTTGTTTTGTGTTTGCCTGCTGTTTTCCTGGGGATTGGAATCAGATGATGCGTTCCCGGCCAGAACACTCTGTAAGTGAGGTCGCGTCCTTCTTGGGGTCACGTCAGAGGTGCACAGTGTCATCTTTACCTTGTTGGCACTGTTAATACCCCTCACCTGGTCAGGTGTGGTGTGATTTCTCCCACCTGGAGTGAGTGTTTTTATACATGCAGCAAATAAGCTGTGTATGGGAGGCTCTGAAGGATCAGGCAGCGTCCGCTCCACATCCACATGCTCTCTCAGACAGGGCAGCCGGCCGCGCTGCCCTCTTGAACCTGTCTTCCTTGCGGAGGTTGCCCTCGACGCTTACCTGTCCGCCGCAGCCTCTGCCCGCCGGGGCCTGCCATGATCCCCGGCGCTTGACTGATCCCCTCACTCGTGGAGTCTGTGCTGGTGTGGAGTCACGGAGCCCATTGTCAGGGGTTTGCAATCTCTTACGGTCCCTGATTACTTTGATGCTCAAATTGTCCTGGGTTCGGCCGTTGGCGTCCCTTGAGGCTGGCCTCTGTGTCCTCTGACTGTCCTCCATTGGGTTTTATGTTTTGGCCACTTTTCTTACTTTCTGGCATAACAAGAAGCTTCAGGTGTATCCTGTGTTTTCCCTGCTCCAGCCTTGGAGGGGACCATTTCTGTGAGGAACTGTGGTTCCTTATACATATAATTAATATATGACAAGGCACTTTTAATTTTAGAACTCTTTTAGTTTTATAGAAAAATTGCAAAGGTAGTACAGAGAATTCTTGTATACCCCCTCCCCCCAGGTTCCCATATCAGCACCGGCATTATTGTGGGGCCTTTGTCTCACCCAGGGAACCAGTATCGATGCGTTTTCCTTAACTAAGGGGCTGACTTTATTTGGGTTTCCTTGGTTTTACCTTATGTCCTCTTTCATTTTGGGCTCTCGTCCAGGACAAAAGCTTGGCTGGTTGTCACGTCTCCTCTGGCTCCCCTGACCTGACGGTTTCTCAGGCTTTCCTTGGTTTTGCTAAGTCCTGGTTCTTTTCAGGGGGCATTTATTGGAAATTAAGACGTGGGCCCCAGGGTACTTTTAGGCTCCGTTAGTGAGCAGAGCTGAGAAGTTGTACAGATGTACACAGGTATACACGTGACTGCACATATACTTACATATTCCTAAATAGATCTGTGTACACACATACACATACATGTACACATCCATAGCCATGTACTCTACAAAGCACGTGCTCTCCTCGATGCCTTAGAGCCCAGTCCCTCCCCGCCAGGTTTGTCCTTGCCTGCCTTTCCATGTTTGACCTCCTGTTCTAGAGAGGCAACCTTGGCTCACACCGTCCCCAGCGCGTTTCCTCCTTGGCTCCCTCCTGCAACTGCAGAATTGCTTTACCTGCAGTGCTGCAAACCAGGAGTTCAGACTAGAGTTCATGCTCGTGTGCAGCCCTCCACACTGTCCCTGCCCCCCACTCTCCACCGAGACTGTCGTTAGTGTTTTCATAAGGCAAGGAGTCACATGTCTCCTGGATTTGTCGTTCACCCCCCCACCCCCAGTCTGTGGTGTGCTTCTGCCACTCATTTGAATCTACTTGGGTTCATTGGTTTCGGTTTGCTTTCAGTTTTAGTTATTCTCCCCCTTCCTTTTTTACTTAATTTTCTTTTTTCATTATAAAGAATACTAACATGCTTTTGAAAGTCAAAACCGTACAGAAAGGTAATCTCAGGAAAGCATCACACGTTTGGATCCCTTCCACCATTTCCCCATGCCTCGGCGGTCCCTGCCTGTAGTTTCCCGGTTTCTCCTTCCTGAGTCGCTTCCTATAAATATCAACAGATACATGAGTGTTTTCTTATTTCTCCCTCCACACAGAAAGGGGACTGGACTTGTGTACTCTTTCGTACTTTACTTTTTCTCAATTTCACAGACTCTCTTACCATGCCTGCCTTTCCCAGGTCAAGAGGCTGTCCCCTCTTTCCTCCAGGCCACATGGCGCTCTGTCACCAGTGCACGGGGCTGAGGTAGCCAATGTCCTGTGTTTGGGTGTTTACATTGTTTCCAGTATTTTGCAGTTATTATAAGTCAGGCTGAGGCAAATGCCCTGAGGCAGATGCAGATCAATCTGATGTGACTTCAGGGTCAGTTCCCAGAAGTGGGGCTGCTGGTGGAGAGGTGAACTCCTGTGTCGGACGACGCTGCCCGCTGCCCGTCCGCAGGCACTGTACACTGCGCTTCCCTCCGGTGACGGGCTGCCTTGGGGCCCTGCTCCCCACGGTCTCACCAAAGTCGCTCTGGGCAAGTTTCTGCGTTCTGCTGGTCCCATGGGTGACGGGCTATCATGATGTGGTATTCATCTGTAGTTCTCTTATTGTGAGTGAATTTGAACATATTTTCATGGGTCTGTGAGTTTCTATTCATTTCTCTTGCCCATTTTTCAATAGAATTTTTTGTTTTCCTCATATGTTAAGGAGTGTGGCCCTTAATCTGTGCTACAGATTGCCAACATTTTATTCCAGCTTCATCCGTTGTCTTTTATTTTCCTTTTTTTGCTGCCATGTAAACTTAAAACAGTTTTTAATGTCAAATTTATCTTTTGTTACATCTGGAAATTTAGTCACAGAAAAAAGCCTTTGCCGACTCCCAGGTCAGGGGAATTCCCCCATGTTTTCTCTTAGTGTTCAGTTTCATTTTTTTTATGTTTAGTTCTCTGATCATTGGGGATTTCCTCTCGGGTGTGGTGTGAGGAATGGATCTCCTCTTCTTCCCAGGGCCCTCTGGGGTCTCAGTACCACTTCTTCAAGGCCCTTCTCTGCCGCGGCGAGGTGGATGCTCCTTTGCCGGACGCTGGTCCTGGGCTGGTCCTGGGCTTCCTGCCCCCTCCTGGCTGCCCTGGAGTCCCTGTCCTGGCCTCATGCTGAGGCTAGGGTGCCCCTGCCCCTTCAGCCCGACAGCCGCCCCGCGGCGCTCTTCTGGCTTTCCTTGCATATTTATTTTTCCAACTGGCCAGCAGTCTAGCACCACCAAAAATGCTTATTGACGTTTTTATTTGGATTGCTCTGAACTGATAAATTAGCGTAGGGAGAGCTGACTCCTTGGGGATGTTGAGCAGCCCTAACCAAGAACAAAGCACATCTTTCCATTTGTTCTAGCCTGCTTTTGTGTCTTTCATGAGGTTTTTTTTTTTTTTTGTAGTTTCAAGTGCAGATTTTGAACAGTTTCTTTTTTGTTTAATTTTTTGTGCCGTCATGGTGAAATGGAATCTTCTGCCCCGTCATATGTTCTAACTTAACACTATTTTTTTGTGTATGCCTGTGGATAATGTGGTTGTCCTCATTACTAGCACTTTATATAGTCCTTTTCTTAGGCCACGTACCACTTTTTTGAATTGAATTTTTTGATTTTGAGATAATTGTAGAGTTACATGTGTTTGTAAGAAATGCATGTCCCCTTGGCCCATGTTCCCCCAGTGGTTACACAGTCTTGAGACGTTTGTCATTTGATTAAGTGCAGCTGTCAGTGTTGTCATTCTTGGTGCTTTGAGTCCTTCCAAGGGCTTTGCCCGTCCTGGGTGGGAGGCTGCTCGCCCATGGCTTCTCTTGTGTGCGTTCCTTCTGCTGGCCCTGCAGGATTTCTGGGTGCCCTGGGAGTCGGGGTGGGGACCGTGGCTGCAGACAGCTGCCGGCTTACGTCTTCCCAGCTGTGACTCCGCAGGAAGGAGGGCTTCCTTCTCCCAGGATCCCTGGATAATGTTTCAGAGGAGACTGTGAGACTGACCTCATGTCGGTCCCTTCCCTGGAGCGCGGTCGCCACTGCGGGGGCCGTGCTGACCCCACCCCGAGGCCCACAGGAATGGATGCTGGGCTGTGAGGCTGGACTCGAGTGCTCACAAGTGCTGGCAGGCCGGCAGTCGTTGGCTTTGCCAGGCCCCTTGGCGAAAGGTCTCCTGAGGAAGCTGAGCACGGCCGTCCTGGGTCCTGGGCCGTCCTGGGCCTTTCACCTGCATGGGCCTTTGGCCTTCCCGGGCCCTTGGCCGTCCTGGGTCCTTCACCTTCCTGGGCCCTTGGCTTTCCCGGGCCCTTGGCCTTCCCGGGCCCTTGGCCTTCCTGGGCCCATGGCCGTTCTGGGCTCTTGGCTGTCCTGGGCCCTTCACCACGTGGGCCCTTGGCTGTCCTGGGCCCTTGGCCGTCCTGGGCCTTTCGCCAGCGTGGGCCCCGTCTCTAGGCTCCCAGCACGTCGCTGTTGCTTCTCTCAGCCACTGTTAGGTTGATGCCTGTTGTGCACTGAGGGCAAAGTGCTCTAAACCCTTTGCCAGTGTGAAGAACTGTATTAGGTTACATAGAATGTTCTTTACAACCATGCCCCAGGTTTTTTCATTGCTTGTGTAAAAGTTTAAAAATAATGACTTTGCTCAGTAGATTGAAATGAAAGTGTTGTCCCACACGTCATTCCTGTGTGCTTCATTGGCCCTGCGTGGCCTGTGCTGCCTGAGGGCCTGCTGGGTCCCTTCAGTCCCGTGCTGTGGGTTTCCTTTTCCACGTGAACCGTGTGCAGAATTGGCCTGCGGCAGGTGCTGAGTGCACTGACTCTGGGTGGGGAAAGGTTTTGGTGTGTGAACTGATCCATTTTCCGGAGCGGATCACGTCAGCCTGATCCCGCCTTGGACCTGGGCGATTGATCGGAGCTGGCGAGGCCCACGGGCCGCCCTGAGCCCCCGGGCTCCTCGTGCTCCACAGGGAAGGAGAAGTGGGCCTGGCCTGGGTCCTGCTTCTCGCTCACCCCTGCTCTCCGGGTGTCAGTTTCCCAGGCCGCGGAGAGTTCGCCTCATGGGCCAGGAATGTTGTGTCCTTTAACGAGGACGCAGGAGAGCACGGAATCTGGGGCGACTCGCACTCAGCCCCCACCTGAGCTCTTAGCTGCTGCGCCCGGCCCTTGTGCGCAGTTGCCCCTTGCCCATGCATGGGTGTCCTCTCACGGGGGTGTATGTAATGTCCACACCCACGACAGCGCTGGCCTGATCCGCAGCCATGACTTGTGGACAGTGCTGACACGCGCGTTCCCTGCACCCTGTGTGGCCCCAGGGCAGGGCCAGGGCACAGCTGGCACACGTAGCTTCCTTCACAAGCACCTTTCGATCCCTGTCCCTTCCTTGGTCTGGATTATAATTCCGACTTTCTCCCTCTTTTCTTAAGACAGCCTCTTCTCGCCCGGCAGTTTGTGTGGTATTAGGAGCAAGGGGAAGTATTTTGGCACAATTTGTCATTTGTGTTCAGCTGAGGACCAAAGGAAGTTGGGGCCTGGCCTGGTCTCTGGAAGGAGGGTGGTGGGCGGGGGGAGGGTGCCGGACAGGAGGAGGACTCTGGACGGAGGGTTTCACGCTGCTGAACGGGTGCTGCTGTCACCTCGGGGACATTTTGAGTCCTTGGGACTAAAGGTTGGGCAGAGCTGTCCCTAGTCGGTGGTGCTCGTGGCGCCCCAGAGGGTGGGACAGTGACCTGGGGACCTGGGCAAGGCCTCACTGGATTGATAAAGGCAGACCTCATGAAACAACACGAGGTCTTTTTTTTTTTTTTTTTTTAATTATTTATTTATTATTTTTTTTAAATTACATTATGAAAAATATGAGGTCCCATTCAACCCCACCGCCCCCGCCCCCCACTCCCCCCACAGCAACACTCTCTCCCATCATCATGACACATCCATTGCACCTGGTAAGTTCATCTCTGAGCATCACTGCACCCCATAGTCAATGGTCCACATCATAGCCCAGACTCTCTCACGTTCCATCCAGTGGGCCCTGGGGGGATCTATAATGTCCCGTAATTGTCCGTGAAGCACTATCCAGGACAACTCCACGTCCCGAAAACGCCTCCACATCTCATCTCTTCCTCCCGTTCCCCACACCCAGCAGCCACCATGGCTACCGTTCCCACACCCATTCCACATTTTCTCTGTGGACATTGGATTGGTTGTGTCCATTGCACATCTATGTCAAGTGAGGGCTTAGATTCCATATGGGTACTGGATGCACTCCTCCCGCTTCCAGTTGTAGACACTCTAGGCTCCATGTTGTGGTGGTTGACCTTCTTCAACTCCATGTTAGCTGAGTGGAGTAAGTCCAATAAGTCAAAGTGTAGGAGCTGAAGTCTGTTGAGGCTCTGGGCCTGGGTGTCATATTATCAGTCCAGAGATTCAAATCCCCTACATATATCTTAAACCCAGCACCGACTACAATTCCAATAAAGTAGCATGCAAGTCTTGTGAAAAGAGATCCCCTCTGAGTCCAATTCCATCACGCAGAAACACCAGGTCCAAAGAAGGGCTATCTGTCATGGCAGTGAACCCCTTCTGCCATGACCATAGAACCCGTGGGTCTCTTTATCCCTCAAAAGAACCAATACCTGGGGTTGTAGCTACCTTATCTGTCTCTTTTTTTTTTTTAAAATATTTATTTATTATTATTATTATTATTATTTTTTAATTACATTAAAAAAAAATATATGAGGTCCCATTCAACCCCACCGCCCCCGCCCCCCACTCCCCCCACAGCAACACTCTCTCTCATCATCGTGATACATCCATTGCACCTGGTAAGTTCATCTCTGAGCATCACTGCACCCCATAGTCAATGGTCCACATCATAGCCCAGACTCTCTCACGTTCCATCCAGTGGGCCCTGGGGGGATCTACAGTGTCCCGTAATTGTCCGTGAAGCACTATCCAGGACAACTCCACGTCCTGAAAACGCCTCCACATCTCATCTCTTCCTCCCGTTCCCCACACCCAGCAGCCCCCATGGCTACCGTTCCCACACCCATTCCACATTTTCTCTGTGGACATTGGATTGGTTGTGTCCATTGCACACCTATGTCAAGTGAGGGCTTAGATTCCACATGGGTACTGGATGCACTCTTCCCGCTTCTAGTTGTAGACACTCTAGGCTCCATGTTGTGGTGGTTGACCTTCTTCAACTCTATGTTAGCTGAGTGGAGTAAGTCCAATAAGTCAAAGTGTAGGAGCTGAAGTCTGTTGAGGCTCTGGGCCTGGGTGTCATATTATCAGTCCAGAGATTCAGATCCCCTACATATATCTTAAACCCAGCACCGACTACAATTCCAATAAAGTAGCATGCAAGTCTTGTGAAAAGAGATCCCCTCTGAGTCCATTTCCATCACGCAGAAACACCAGCTCCAAAGAAGGGCCATCTGTCATGGCAGTGAACCCCTTCTGCCATGACCATAGAACCCGTGGGTCTCTTTATCCCTCAAAAGAACCAATACCTGGGGTTGTATCTACCTTATCTGTCTCTTAGACTCTGTTCAGTTGTACATAGGGGTATTCCTTCTGACAACCTCCAGACTCTTTTTTAGAGACTCACAGCCTTATAATCTCATTTCTCCTTTCCATTTCCCCCTTACATTAGGTCAAACCGCTTCCCGAAGTCATGTTATTATATGTAGACAGGTATATTCTGCTGTTCCGCATTGAATCTTTAATTCAAGGTCAGTTTCTAGTTGCTTTTTCAGCTGGTATGTGGTAGTGATCCCTCGGTGCCAGGGAGGCTCATCCCCGGGTGTCGTGTCCCATGCTGGGGGGAATGCATCACATCTACACGCTGAGTTTGGCTGTGAGAGTGGCCACATTTGAGTAACATGAAGGCTGTCAGGAGGAAACCCCCAGGCACAATGCTACTCTAGGCCTTGTTCTTATTGCAGGTGCATAGGCTCAAAAGTGTAGCCATTAGTATCAAGAGCCCACTGTTGGGCCCTCCTTCCTTCCTGGTTCTTGCCGTTGCACCTGGAGGATTGCCGCTGCTCTCCCAGGGCCCACAACAGTGACCCCCCGGCCAGGAGCCCAGTACCCCCCCAGCTGTTGTTTTTAATTGTTTCCACTATGAGTATATATAGACATTACCATATACCCTGGGCATATGCCCTGTATAACTCCCTGTCAACCATATATATCCTGTCAATAACATCCCATATCAGTATTCCTCTGCTGCCATTGTTGAACCACTCTGTGATCCAAAACTTCCCGTAAAGTGAATCCCAACATAATGTCAGCTTCAGAAGAGTCTTAGATCACCAAAATTCATATATACAATATACAGTATTTCCCCAGATCCACCATAAAACCTTTTCCCTTCCACAGCAATGATCTTTTAACTTATTCATATCATATTTCCTGAAACTGATGTACAGATTCCGAAACTATAGTTTTCAGACAAAGTAACATTTGTGCTTACTATGTGGTCCATACTTTAGGTTGTACAGTTTTCTAAATTTTTTAGTTATCCTATGTTTTGTCTTATGGTTTTCATTATTAGTCTGTCGTCCCCTATATGTTTTTGGTGTAATATTAGCTGTTTTATATTCATCCTCGTGTACTCTCACATAACTCCTCTTTTGCCCCCTTATTTACCTTTGTTCCATCCATTGCACGTCCATTTTCCCCTCCCCTTAGGGCCCACAACGCCTGCCAATCTAATGCCCTGGGAGCTGTCCTTTCTCACGAGAGATACAGTTCTCTCTATTCGACGGCATTAGTCTTCCCCAGGATATGGGTCCACCCCACCCAATGGTAGAACCCACCTTGGCAAAATGAGCCTTCAGCTATTCCCTCCGAGTCCTCCCGCATTAGACCATACCCCCTGAGCGTCCTAACCAGGTAACCCTCCTACTTATACTTTGATACGTTTTACTCAGCATTTAGTTCTCAATGAACTTCTGGCACTCTCCCATGTTTGTATGTTGCCCCTCCCTCCCACCTATTTCTTGGACCATATTACCCCTCTTCCCATCCCCAGCCCCCCTCAAACCCAGAAAACCCCACCCGAAGGTAACCCCTTGCCCCCATTTTGTCCCTTCTTTGTGCTCATACTTACCCCCAGCTCATCACAGATTCCACCCCTACAGACATTAACTCACATCCTTCCTCCACCCCCCGATTACCAGTAAGCCACTTTTCCAGACTCTAGCTCTCTGAGGCAGTTAACTTATTTCATATCATTGAGGTCATATAGTATTTGTCCTTCAATGCCTGAGTTGCTTCACTCAACATAAGATTCTCAAGGTTCATCCATGTTATCACGTGCGATTGTAGTGTATTGGTTCTTACAGCTGAGTAGTATTCCATTGTGTGTATATACCACATTTTATTGATCCACTCATCTGTTGATGGACATTTGGATTGATTCCAACTTTTGGCGATAGTGAACAATGCTGCTATGAACATTGGTGTACATATATCGGTTTGTGTCCTTGTTTTCAGATCTGATGGTTATATGCCCAGCAGTGGTATTGCTGGGTCATATGGCAAATCTATGGATAATTTTTTGAGAAACTGCCAAACTGTCCTCCAGAATGGTTGGATCCTTCTGCATTCCCACCAGCAATGGATGAGTACAACACGAGGTCTTAACCTGCCTCTACGTTGACTGGGGACAGAAGCCACTGGGGGGCCGTGGTAGTGTCCATGGCTGCTCTAAGGACCACGGCTTGGTGGGTCAAATGGCAGACGTGTATGCCCTCACTGCTCTGCATCAGTTTCCCTGGGCCGAGACCAAGGTCCCTTGGGCCTGTTCCCTCAGAGGCTCGAGGGAGGTGCCTCCCTGGCTGTCGAGCTGCTGGTGGCCATGGCCGTCGAGCTGCTGGTGACCGTGGCTGTCCAGCTGCTGGTGGCCGTGGCCGTCCTTGCTGGCATCCTGCGCGCCTGGGCTCTCTCCTCTGTGGGCCTCCCTCTGCTCTTCTTTTTTAGGATGCGTGTCCTTGGATTGGGGCCCACCCAGATAGACCAGAGTGATCTGTGGGCCTTAAGCACCTTCACTCAGTTGCCCCCGCAGAAACCCTCTTTCCAAGGAACGGCACGTGCGCGGGTGCTGGCACTCACGGCAGTGCGCTGCCCCGCCAAGGAACCCCCGGGTCATATGTCGGTTTCCTGTTTGCAACTTTGCCCAGTACCTGCCTTCGTGGGGGACAAAAGCTGCTGCGGTCCAAGTGTATGCTTTGGCCTTTTGTCTGTTGTTTGCTCTTACAATTAAAAGTGTAAGTGAGAACAATTCAGTAAAAAGTCACTAGTGCTTTATGGGCTGGTTTTTTTCCCTCTCTCCCAATTTGCATGACTTCAAACCCAGTTTGTCAGGATAAGAAGTGACCGAGTTGCCGTTCTCATCCTGAGCCCCGGAAGTCACTGGTGGGGGAGCCTGCTCCCACAGCTGCTCTGGCTTGACCTTCTCCAAAGAGCGGGTAGGATTCAGGGAGGGCCCGGGGGCCATCGTGAGCTGACGCAGGCTAATGAACAGCCATCGAGTTGCTGCCAGCCCCTAATGAGCCTGCTGGAGCCTTTGAGAGGGAGTGATCAATAACTCGCCAGCCTTCCCTTTTTGTTAGAGATGTTAAAACAACAGTGAGGAAAATGCTTATTTATGTGATCGTCAGTTATTCCACACGGAAGAGATTTGTATTGATTGGGAGCCGAAAAACTCAAGAGAACGCAGAAACTGGAAAAATTCGACAGCAGAATCACCAAATTTGAAAACTAAACCGGAAGGACTTGTGCAGACAGCATAAAAATTTGGATATGTTTTATTTTTATTTTTGACCTTGTAATAAGCTTCTGTTTTATAGGAGATGACTGTTTTACCTTTCGTAGCAGCCATTTTCCAAATACATTAATAAGAATTTCACTTTTAAAAAGCCAGGGATTTTTAATAACCTTTTCATATAGATACACTGTATCTTGCTCAGTACCATTTTATAAGCTGCCCTTCAGCTGACTGGAGACAGACAGTGTTTGTTTTTGTATTTGACAGATGTCGGCAGTGGGCACGGGTGACAGGCTCAGGTTTCTTCCTTTTCTAATTCTTGGCTCTTCCAGGATAGGAGAAAGGGTTGTTTTCCTTATTGAATTGATAGGGACCTGGGTTTGGCAGCATCTTGCCCTGTGACCTAGAACTTGGCTCCAGCAGTGGCTCCCACGCCCTGGGTGTTTGAGGGCCAGGGTAGCTCTAAGGGGGCTCTGGGAAGAGGGGACTGAAACTGGATGCTGGTCCTGGGATCCCCCGCCTGGCTGCATGGGAGGTCACAGGAGGTGGCCCGACTCGGCAGACCTCTGAGTCACCCAAGCCCCGCTTCCTCCTTGGCGCTTCCTTCCCATCATGGGCAGCGCCTGGGCCCCTCCCGGTCACTGCAGCGTAGGCCGTGAGGGCTGCCCGGGGTTAGCGCCTGGGGCGGGCTTAGCCGAGGAGCACCGAGCCCTCTGCACCATGACGCGAGGAGCCTCCCGTTCTTGGGCAGTCCTTGATCCTGTTTGTAGGACACAGGCGCCCTCTCACCCTGGAAGGGGCATTAGGCGAACCATGGGCCCATTCTCCCCCGTTGTCCCGACCACAGTGGCCTCGGTCACCGCCAGACCAGGGCCCCTGGGGCACAGGCTGGCTCGCCTGCTGCCTCCTCCGTCTGGCCTGCACAGTCTGGGAGGCGCAGCAGAGCCCGCTGCTCCTGCGGGGACTGCAGCTCTGCCCCGGCGTGGGACTTGCCCTTCCCTGGGTTCCGTTCTACCCCGCTGTCGAAGTTAAGTGCCTTCCAAGTGACGCTCATGTGGGCCACCACTGCCTGTGGACCTTGGTCAGAGCCTGGGGCTGCTCTGTGATGGCCACCCCAGGTCACCCTCGAGGCCGGAGGGGTGGGGGGGCAGCTCCAGGGCGTGACGCGGGCCTGGAGCTGGGCTCTCACTCTTCCTAAATAAACTGAGGAATGTGGTTTCTTAAAACCCTTGCTTTGCTGAGAGGAGCCCTGAGACTCTGTAAAAATGTCTTCCTTTAACGTGGCATGCTAATTCTCGGAGTTTCCTAAGTGTCCTTGTTCAGCATCGATAGAGAAGGTGAAAAAAGGAGCAACGCAGGAAATTTGATCTGATTGATTTCATGACATACAAAATTTCATGTGTAAAATGTACCACTTTCATCTGCTCTTGGCTGAGGAAAGTGTGTCCTAGTAGCCCTCAATTGAATATCTCTGTGTGGTCTTCGTTATTTTACAAAGTTTCTTCTCACCAACGTGAAGTGCTATTCCTGAGGATTGTCCAGGGGATTCAGGTTGCCGTTGGCAAGGGTCAGGGTGTTGACAGAGCTGCAGGTGCACGACGATGGGGGCCAGGGGTGTTGTGACAATGTTGTTGATCTTTCAGAGTTAAGCCCTTGCTAGCTGGGACCAGGAGACCGCGGGTGGGCAGGGGTCCTGGGGAGGGCAGGGCCTCGGGAGGGCAGGCCGCTGCCCTGCTCGCTGCCCTGTCCTCCTTCCACTTCGGCCCCTTCTTCTGTGACGTGGAAGGGACTCTCCCTGCGGCTCAGTTTTACCTCTGACAGTGCTGCGGCCGCTGCCGGGGCGACTTGGGACTCAGGAAGGATGTGCTCTGTTTGTGTTCTAGGCAGCGGTCACCTCTCTGCCCAGCCTGGCCTGTATGCACCTGGTCCGCTGGGCTGCGTGGGCCCCCTCGCCGGACACCAGCTCAGGGAGGGTCACCCTGCCACTGCAGGGCGGAGTCCGGCCCAACCCTTCGCACTGCCTCGTCTACAAGGTGCCCTCATCCAGCATGAGCTCCGAAGAGGTAAGCCGTTAGGCCTCCAGCAGGCTCTGTTCCTTTTGGCCGGTCTCTGGCCAGTTCATTCCTTCCCAAGACCAGAAGTTGGCTGGCAACCTTGCAGGTGTTTGTGAACAGAATCGCTTCCTGTCCTGAGCGTGCTCTTAGGAACAAAGATCTGATGGCTGGGTCTGACATAGACTCGGTGAGGCCACTTTTACATTGGGCCATGGAAGCTCCCACCCCTCTGGCATCTCGGGGTGGCTGGCGGGACCTGGGACTCTTCTGCTGCACTCTGTGTGGAGAGCCACTGCTGTACTGTGTCCTCGTAGAGAGGGCTCTCGGGACGCTTGTGGTGTGAGAGGATGGCCGTGCGTGGCCTTTGCGGCATGTTTTCTAGCGGACGCAGAGGAGCCCGGTGGTCTGGCTCCAGGTCCAGCCGTCGGCGACGTCATCACTCACGTGGCCCCAGGACCTCGGTCTTCTCCTTGGGACATGAAGGGTGGGCCCATGGTGTGTGTGGGGAGTGGTCTCAGTCTGCTGAAAAGCATTTTTGAAATGAAACGTGACCTGAACCCCAATATAGAACACACCCAAAAGTGGAGTGGGGCTAGTAGAAGCGTGTGTGTGGGGGTCCCATCCCTGGCCTCCCCACCCCCAGCCTGTGGGTGGCCTCGGAGGGTCTTTAATCATGTGGCCCACTCTGATACTTGGAGATATATGAATCCCCAAAAGAGAAGGATTATGTTTGCAAACTAATCTAGTCTTCTAGATATGAACTCTTTGATTATATTGGATTCAGTTGAAAGGTCCTTGATAAGTTACCAGTTAAGATTAGGGCTTTGATTGGAGCACGTTAGTAAGGTGTGACTCTGGTTGAGTGCCCCCCCCTTGGTGGGCCGATATAAATGGGCAGTCACTCAAGACATGCGGAAAGAGAGAGCTCTGTCATTTTTGATCCTGGGGCCCAGGAGAGAGATGGACCATTTGTCTGAAAACTTACAGCTGACCTTGGGAGGAGACCAGAACAGTTGAGAAGGCCCAGAAAGAAACAAACTCTCTGCTGAGAGAGAGGAAGCCCTGAGAGCCAAGCCCTGTGCCCGCTGCAGCTGGGGGAGGAAGCCCAGAGGGGCAGGCCCCCCCCAGCAGAGGTCAGCCACCGTCCTGCTTCAACTCGTGGCACTTTGTGAGAAAGCAGCCTTGAGTTGGACTCTTTAGGGCCTTGTAACTGTAAGCTTCTACTCCAAATAAATGCCTTTATGAAAGCCAACAGTTTTCTGGTACTTTGCATCAGCACCTCTTTGCCTGACTAATAACCCCAGGATTCCACAGATGCCGCGAGGAGACCACTGCCCGGCAGATGGCACGCGAGTCAGAGAGGTGGTGGCGTTTCTCGTTTAGGATTTTGTTTGATTCTTCTACTCACACTCCTAAAATACGCTGTGGCTGGTCTCAGCATTGCAAATATAAACCTTTCAGCACTGAATTGTCTCATTTTTCTAAGGTAAGATCGTACCTGTTATCTCAGTGTGTCACTGCCTGCTGACTCTACCAGCCCATGCTTTTCAGCATCGTTCTTTATGGCTTGGATAAAGCTCTGGGGTCTGAATAAGGGAACAGCTGATGGTGCAGCTTTTCTTAGGTAGATCTTGCTCACTGTGGGACCATATTTTGCCACATACCTGCATGGTCTAGTTTGAGCCCTTCTTATAAAATTGCCTTTAGAAATCCTGGAGCTATTGCCATTCTCTTGTTCTCTCCCCTTCTGTGTGTGTGTATGCATGTGTGTGTGTGTATAAATAAATATTCTATTTAATTTTAGGCTTGCCGTGCCACTGTATTTCCTTCACTTTAGGTGTCCAAATGATATCAGGACAGGAGTGTTTTGAAGGTTTGACCATCTTATGGACACAAATATATCAAATAGTGACATTTTCCACAAGGAATACCACTTCTAAATCAGAGTTTCTCAACCTCAGTGCTACTGGCATTTTGGGCCAGGGAATTCGTTGTTGAGGGGAGCTGTCCTGTGCACTGGAGGGTCGTTAGCAGCGCCCTTAGCCTTTACCCATCCATGCCATTAGCAGCCCTCCCGTTGTGACAACCAGAATGTCTCCAGACATTGCCCAGTGTCTCCTGGGAGTGGGGAATCGCCCCCGGTCGAGAGTCCCTGCTTTTAGCAGATGCAGTGTGCGGAAACCAGTTCCGGTCTTTTCTGATGGTGCCAGCATCTCTCCCATCAGGCAGGTGGAAACCTGGGCATTGTTCTGACCTTTCCTCACTCCCTGCCCCTCCCCCTGGGATGATTCTTGATCTCATTCATTCACACAGTCTCTGGGATTTTATTGAGTAGCTACATATACTCGAGGAAAAGTGTGCCTGCTCCTGTGGAACTTACACTTAAGTGGGAGTGGCAGATATTAATGAAGGAAAATATAAATACCTACCTAATTATAGATACCTCATGACTTTTTGCTAAGTACATTTTAGGGTTTATGTCACAATTATTTCAGTGGTACTTTTTGTGATGTTAAGTAGTTTATTACGATTATGTTTCCTTTCTTCAATCTTGTTTTCCTTGAGTAAATAATTATCTTTTTAAAAAATTTTATTTTGTACATATAATAATTGAAAATATAAACAGTTAAAAACTAACAAGAAAACAGTTAATAAAAACAT
The DNA here is from genome assembly GCF_030445035.2 of Dasypus novemcinctus. Classification (NCBI taxonomy): domain Eukaryota; kingdom Metazoa; phylum Chordata; class Mammalia; order Cingulata; family Dasypodidae; genus Dasypus; species Dasypus novemcinctus. The sequence goes on from NC_080681.1 coordinate 127,538,472, forward strand.
ACATTTCTCAATTAAATGTACTGGATACCTATACATTTTTTTAAAAAATAATACAATATGTTACACAATATATTTGGTTTATAGTCATGCAGTCATACAGTATTTGTCCTTTTGTGTCTGGCTTGTTTTGCTCAATATAATGTCCTCCAGGTTCATCCATGAATAATTGTCTTTTTATTTTAAATTTCCCACCCTGGAAGCAGCCAGATTCCACTCTTAGCTGTGACTTATGATATTTACTTTTATTTACTAAATAATTTGCTTTTAGTGCTATTATTTCTTAGTTTATCAATTTTAAATATTATATATTACTTTCCTATAATCATAGATGAGAATTTTAGCTCTCTCAAATACTTCTGTCCCTCTTGAAAAAAACACTTTGTCCTCCCACTGCTTGGCCCTGGATTTAGGCACAGTTGTGGGAAAAATGCAACACTGCAGGCAAACTGAAGCCCTATCTTTCTGGCTGGAGGATTGAAAAGGAAAGCCCCAGGGTACTGGAAAGTACTAGAGAGATTGTAGAGAGGAAGCAGCTTGGAAAGTGATGGCATGAAATTGTTTTTGAAACTCTGGGCTAACCCCCAGGCTACACATGTGTGAATCTGACCCTAAACAGCATACTAAAGACTTTGAGGAATAAACTATGGGATATACTACCACCCAGTCTCACAGCTACCCCCTGGGTGGTACACATGTGAGGGATATCCGAATAACACTGAAAAGGCTCTGAAAATAGAACTAACATGAAACCACATAGGAGGTTGGTCAGAAATTGTGACCTCAACCCAACCAGAATGATTCCTGCTAAAACTAAAATATAGCAACATTCTCTAGAGGACTTTAAACAGGACTCACAGTCTAATAAGATAATATTCAAAATGTCTGGGAACAATCTAAAATTAATTGGCATATGAAGAATGAGGAAATCTCAATTTGCACAGGAAAAGACAAGATGCATCAACACAGAGATAACACAAATGTTGAATTATCAGCGAAGACTAAGGCAGCCATATAAAAGTGTGGTCCAAGAAAGAAGGGTGAACACCTAAAACAAATGGAAAGATAGTCTCAACAAAGATAGGAGATACGAAGAAGAATCAAATGGAAATTTTACAACTGCAAAGCAACTGAAATAAACTCATTAATTGAGTTCATTAGCAGAATGGGGATGACAGAAGAAAGTCAGTAAACTTAAAGTTAAATCAATTGAAATTATGAGCTACAGAAAGACATATGATAGGAAGAGAATGAATAGGGCTTTGGACCTATAAGACAATACCTAAAAGGCTAACCCTTGTGCTGTTGGAACTCCAGTAGAGGAGAAAGTACAGTGCAGAAAAAATATTGGAAAAAAAAAAGTGGGTAAAAAGTCCCAAATTTGGGACAGATCAAAGAAACCCAGCCATTTCCAAAGATAAATCATAAGAAACCTACACCCAGATACATCATAATCAAACTGCTGCACTAAAGACAAAATCTTGTAGGCAGTGAGAGAAAAATACTGCATTACTTATAGGGCACAACCATTTGAGTATCTGTGGGTTATTTATCAGAAACCACAGAGGCCAGAAGAAATGGAACAGCATTTTAAAAATGCTAACAGAAAGAATCGTGAGCCCAGAAAAAATAGCATGCAGGAATGAGGGTGAAATAAAGACTTTCTCAGACTAGCTGAATCTTAAAGAATTTATTGGTAGGAGACATGCTCTAAATTGGTAAAGGAATTTCTTCAGGTAGAAGGGAAGTGGTGCCAGAGGGAAACTTGGAACATCAAGTGAAGAAAGAGCAACAGAAATGGTAAATAGTATTCTTGTCCTCTTGAGTTCTTTAAAATTTGTTTGATGGTCGAAAGCAAAAAGTATAGCAGTGTCTAAGGGGTTTTCAAGGTATATAGATATAATACATAAGACAACTATAACTTAGGGAGATTAAAAAGACCTATATGGTGAAAAAACTTCAACATTAGTAAAATATTGATTTTGAATACTGTGAAAGATCAACAAAATTGATAAAGCTATAGCAAGACTGAAAAAAGGAGAAAGAAGAGTCAAATTACTAAATGTTAGGAATGAAACAGGAAATATCCTTACAGGTCACACAGGTATTAAAAGGATAATAAAGCAATACTCTGAAAAACTCTGTGCATATACATTTGACAACTTAGATGAAATGGGTCAATTCATCTTAAACCATATCCCTCTTGAAAATAGATGCAGAAATCTTCAACAAAATATTAGCACATGAATCCAACAATATGTAAAAATAACAATACATTATAACCAAGTGGGAGATTATCCTAGGAATGCAAGACTCTTTATTTGAATATCAATAAATGTAATTCATCACATTAACAGCCTAAAGAAGGAAAACTATAGAAATGTATCATTGGATACAGACAAAATATTTGACAAAATTCAGCATCCATTTATGATAAAACTCTCAGCAAACTAGGAATAAAAGGGAACTTTCTCAACTTGGTCAAGGGTACCTACAAAAACATACTTTATGATAAAAGATAGAATGTTTTCCCTTATATCAGGAACAAGTCAAGACTGTCCACTCTTACCATTCAGTGTGCTCTTCAACATTTTACTGGAAGTGCTAGGCAGTGCAATAAGGGAAAACAAGACAAAACAAAACAAAAAAAACAGACAAACCTGAAACAAAGTAAGAGATACATGGATTGGAACAATCCTAGACAACATGATTGTCTATGTAGAAAATCCTAAGCAATCTACAAAAAATCTGGAACAACTAAGAGAGTTTAGCAAGATTGCACGATACAAGGTCGACATAGAAAAATTATTCCTACTTCTTCATACTAGCAATGAACAATTAGAAAATGAAATAAAAAAAAGATCTACAATATTATTTACAGAGCTCTCCCCTCAATGAAGTAAATCTGACAAAATATGTACAGGGTTTGTGTGGCAGTTTGAGATTATTTATGAATCCCAACAAGTGAAAGATTGTTTGTGAACTAATCTCTTCCTCTGGGTGTGGTACTCTTGGATTGTATTAAATCGAGTGAGGGGCCTCTGATTAAGTTTACTTGATAAAATCAAGTCAGGGCTTCTGACTGGGCTCCAGCAGTGTGGCGTAACTCTGGTTGAATCCCCGCCCCCTGGTGGGCCTGTGTAAATGGACACTCACTCAAGAAGACATGTGGGGAGAGAGAGCTCCATAGATGCAGAGGAGAAAGCTTTGTTATGTGACAGAAAGGAGAAGGCTCAAACAGCTACAGCCCTGGGGAGAGATGAGCCATTCGCCTGATAGTTTGCTTTGGATGTAAGAAGCCCTGAGAGACGAGCCCTGACCAGGACAGAGAGGACTGGAAGCCCACAGGGAAAGGAGAGACCAGGCAGAGGTCAGCTATCACCTTGCTTCAACACGGGCAGCTGACTGGTGAGAAGGCAGCCTTGCGTTGTTGGACTCCTTAGGGCCTTGTAACTGTAACATTTTACCCCAAATAAATACCCTTTATAAAAGCCAACAGATGGACTTACCCAGGTCAGCTAACAAGGAGGTGAGGATGGTCAACCACCACACCAAGGAATCGAGAGCATCTACAACTGCAAGCAGGAGAATCCCATCCATCAGCCATGTGGGATCAAAGCCCCCTCTCAAGAGGTAAAGTCGACATCACCATCTCAGAGTCCTTAGGATTGGGGAATAAAATATGGACTTGAGTGGACCTACTGTTATTCACTATAGAATTATTGTGACTCATGCAATGGAAGAAATTATATCACTGATGTGGAGACAGTGGCCACTGGAGTTGCTGAAGGCAGGGAGAGGGAAAAAAGAGGTATAATATGGGGGTATTTTTGGGACTTGGGGTTGTCCTGAATGATATTACAGGGACAAATGCAGAACATTATATATCCTGCCATAACCCATCAAATGGACTGGGAGAGAGTGTAAACTACAATGTAAACTATAATCCAGGCTGTGTAGCATTGCTTCAGATTGCATTCATCAAATGCAGTGAATGTACCATACGAATGAAAGAAGTTGTTGATGTGGGAAAAGGGTGTGTGTGTGGGGAATGGGGCATATGGGAGTCTCTCATATTTTTTTAAGGTAACATTTTATGTGATCTATGTATCTTTTAAAAGTAAAAGTATATTAAAAAATAAGATTAAAAAATAAAAGCCAACAGATTTCTGGTACTTTGCATTGGCACCCCTTTGGCAGACTAATACAGTCTGTGTGCTGAAAACTATTAATTATTCTTTTTGCTGGACATCATTATTCTCAATGTGGTTAATCTTATGTGAGAGCCAAGAAAATCTAAATAAATTTAGAGATATGCCATCGTTATGGCTTGGAAGACTCAGTATATTACCCAATATAGTAAAGATGTCATTTCTCCCTAAACTGACCTATGGATTCTAATAAGAATCCCAGTAGAGTTTATTTTGTTGATATAGACAAGCTGATTCTAAAATTTATATGGAAAAGCAAAAGAATTAGAAGAGCCAAAATAATTTTGAAAAAGAAAACTTAGTTGGAAGAATCATCCTACCCAATTTTAATACCTCTGTAAAGCTACAGTGATCAATTCAGAGTGCCATTGTTGAAGGGATTGGCATTACATTCTGTTCCATAAGAATGTATGGAACAGGGGAGAGGAGGCAAGATGGCGGCTGAGTGAACTTCCCGGTTACTAGCTCCTGGAGGGAATCGGCTGGGAGGCGTCGGAGACTCTTTGGGACCGGGCTGTTTCGGGATTTTTCCTGGTCCGGAGGTGTCTGGACATCGATTTGGAGGGAAGGTAACAGAGAGGATCCGTCTGTGAAATATACATGGAGATCCCAGCTACGTGTGGAGGATTCCCTCCTTGGGTAGGCAGAGCCGAGGCAGCTAGCACCGCGCCGAGCCCCGGCGGGCGGCGGCCAGTGTAGCCTAGCTGGGCTGCGGTGGGCAGCGGGCGGGCGATCTGAGCCACGCCGCGGCGGGCGGCGGGCGGGAGAGCCGAGCCGCGCTGTGCCCCGCCGGGTGGCGGGCGGGAGAGCCGAACCCAGCCGAGCCGCGGCGGGCAGCGGGTGGGGAAGCCGAGCCCAGCCGAGCCCAGCCGCGCCGCAGCAGGCGGCGGGCGGGAGAGCCGAGCCGCGCTGTGCCGCAGCGGGCGGTGGGCAAGGGAGCCGAGCCCAGCCGAGCCTAGCCGCGCCGCGGCGGGCGGCGGGCGGGGAAGCCGAGCCCAGCCGAGCCCAGCTGAGCCGTGGAGGGCGAGGGGGCCGAGCCCAGCTGAGCTCAGTCGAGCCCAGCCGCGCCGCGGAGGGCGGCGAGCGGGAGAGCCGAGTCGCGCTGCGCCGCGGCGGGTGGCGGGCAGGGAAGCCGAGCCTAGCCGGGCCCAGCCGAGCCCAGCCGAGCCGCAGCGGGCGAGGGAGCCGAGCCCAGCCGAGCCCAGCTGAGCTGCGGAGGGCGAGGGAGCCGAGCCCAGACGAGCTTGGCCGAGCCCAGCCGCACCACGCCGGGTGGGAGAGCTGAGCCGTGCTGCGCAGCGGCGGGCGATGGGCGGGGGACCCGAGCCCAGCCGAGCCTAGACAAGCCCAGCCGAGCTGCGGAGGGCGGGGGACCGGAGCCCAGCCGAGCCCAGCCGAGCCTGGCGGTGGGGTTTCTGTTCTTTGTTTTTTGATTTTATTTTATTTTATTTTATTTTATTTTATTTTATTTTATTTTATTTTATTTTATTTTATTTTATTTTATTTTATTATTTTATTTTATTTTAATTTTAATTTTAATTTTGTTGTTGTTTTTAATCCTCTCTTTCCTGTCCCCATTATTCTTCTTATACTATTTTATCTTAACAGTACAATAGGTCCTACAGGAAATACCTCACATTTGCTGGGTTTCCTCACCCTCCACTGCCTCATTTCTCTGTGAATAGATTTAACCTATCTACAATATCCCCTTTCCCCTACAACTTGATATCCTCCACCGTCTGCTATCTCTCCTATATTCCATCTTGCTTTCTTTGATCCACAAACTGTCTAACTCTTAATTTCTAATACCTTTGTTTAGTTTTCCATCTGGTATTCGTCCCTGAAACTATTACCTTTCTTTTCTCTTTCCCTCTCTCACGGAAACAATAGCCTCTTAGTACGTAACACATTCCTCCCATATTCAGTCATCTACCTCATTATAGGTACTTTCCTACTACTATAACTCTACACAATTTACATGATCTAACCTCCATCCTCCCAGAACTCATATTGTTGCTTTGTTAACATATATCACCAATACTACTTCACACTTTTTCCTCCCTTACACAATTGCCTTTCCCCAGCACTAATACTTTCCTTTAAAGTGAGCTTAACTAGCAATAAGAAATTGGAATAAGAAGAACAAAGTGACAAAGAGAAGATATAACACTTATGCAAAAACAACAGCTAATTAATCTCCAAGACTAGACAAAGAAGCTAAGGAATTGATTAAACCCGTCAAGAAAAAATGTTGACAAGACAGCAACAAAAATCTACAAACCAAACCAGTAATCAGGAAAACATGGCTGAATCCAATCAGGAAGGGGGGCAGGACTTCGCACAAGCAATGAAAGATCTCAGATCATTTATCACCGACAAATTTGATGAAGTAATGAAAGAGGTTAACAGCGTGAAGACAACACTTGGAGGGGAAATTGCAGACATGTGCAAAAAAATAACAGATATGATGGAAATGAACACCACAATTCAAGAAATCAAAAATACACTTGCAGCAAATATCAGCAGACTAGAAGAGGCAGAGCAGAGAATTAGTGATGTGGAAGACAGTGCATTGGAAATCAAACAGATAGTAGAAGTGGTCAGTAAATAGGTAGAAAAAATCCAGATAGGACTTAGGGACCTGAATGATAATGCAAAACGCTCAAACATACGTATTATAGGCATTCCAGAAGGAGAAGAGAAGGGAAAGGGGTCAGAAGGACTGTTGCAGGAAATAATGAATGAAAACTTCCCAAATCTACTGAAAGAGACAGATGTACATATCCAAGAAGCACAGCGCACTCCACTGGTCATAAACCCCAACAGGCCCACCCCAAGACATATACTTGTCAAATTATCCAATGCTCAAGACAAAGAAAAAATTCTAAAAGCAGCAAGAGAAAAGAAAACCATCACATACAAGGGAAACTCCATAAGATTAACTGCTGATTTCTCATCTGAAACGATGGAGGCAAGAAGGCAGTGGTATGATATAGTCAAGGTACTAAAGGAAAAAAATTTCCAACCAAGAATACTCTATCCAGCTAAACTAGCATTCAAAAATGATGGAGAGTTCAAAATATTCACAGATAAACAGAAACTGAAAGAGTATATCAACAAGAAACCTCCCCTTCAAGAAATTCTTAAGGGAGTTCTGCAGGAAGAAAGGAAAAAACAGGACAGTCAGAGATGGAGGAGAGTGTAAAAGCAACAAGAAAGACAAAAATAGAAGGGGAAAATAAAATAATACAAACAAAATATAACAAACACAAATCCAACCAAAATATGGCTACCATAAATAACTCTCTAAACGTAATAACACTGAATGTCAACGGACTAAACTCACCTATCAAAAGATTCAGACTGGGACACTGGATAAGGAAATACGACCCATCTATATGCTGTCTACAAGAGACACATCTTAGACCCAGAGACTCATGGAGGTTGAAAGTGAATGGCTGGAAAACAATCATACAAGCAAACAACAACCAAAAAAAGGCAGGAGTAGCTATATTAATATCAGACAAAATAGACTTTAAATGCGAAACAATTGTGAGAGACAAAGAAGGATACTATATTTTAGTGAAAGGGACAATCTGTCAAGAAGATCGAACAATCATAAATATTTATGCTCCTAACAAGGGCGCCTCTAAATATGTGAGGCAAACGCTGGAAAAACTAAGTGAAAGAATAGATGCATCTACAGTTATAGTGGGGGATTTTAATACACCACTATCAACTCTGGACAGAGCATCTCAAAAGAGAATCACTAAAGAAACAAAACATTTGAACAGTATATTAGAAGAGCTGGATCTAATAGACATATATAGATCATTACACCCAAACACAGCAGGATATACATTTTTCTCAAGCGCACATGGAACATTCTCCAAGATTGACCATATGCTAGGCCACAAAGAAAGGCTTAATGAATTCAGAAAGATCGAAATCATACAAAACAATATCTCTGACCACAGTGGAGTGAAGCTGGAAATTTGCAAGGGACAGAGACCCAGACTCCACACGACAATTTGGAAATTAAACAGCACACTCTTAGAAAAACAGTGGGTCAAAGAGGAAATCTCAAAAGAAATCAATGACTACCTTGAAACAAATGATAATGATAACACAACATACCAAAATTTATGGGATGCAGCAAAAGCGGTACTGAGAGGGAAATTTATAGCCATAAATTCATATATCAAAAAAGAAGAAAGAGCAAAAATTGGAGAACTAACTGCACTTTTGATGGAATTAGAAAAACAACAACAAAGTAACCCAACAGGAAGAAGAAGGAAGGAAATAACAAAGATAAGAGCAGAACTAAATGAAATAGAAAATAAGAAAGCACTTGAAAAAATAAACAAGACCAAGAGCTGGTTTTTTGAGAAGATCAACAAAATTGACAAACCTTTAGCGAGACTAACAAAGAAAAAAAGAGAAAAGATGCAAATACACAAAATAAGAAATGAGAAAGGTGATATCATCACTGACCCCACAGAAATAAAGACTATCATAAGAGGATACTTTGAAAAACTATATTCCAACAAAAATGACAATTTAGAGGAAATGGACAAATTCCTAGAAACACATAAGCAGCCCATACTGACGAAAGAAGAAATTGATGATCTTAACAAACCAATCACAAGCAAAGAGATAGAATCAGTCATTAAAAATCTCCCAACTAAGAAGAGCCCAGGGCTAGATGGCTTCACAGGTGAATTCTACAAAACATTCCGGAAAGAACTAACACCAATCCTGTTGAAACTATTCCAAAAAATCGAAACAGAAGGAACACTGCCCAATTCCTTCTATGATGCCAGCATTACCCTAGTACCAAAGCCAAACAAAGACACCACAAGAAAGGAAAATTACAGACCAATTTCTCTAATGAACCTAGACGCAAAAATACTTAACAAAATACTTGCTAATCGTATTCAACAACACATTAAACGAATTATACACCATGACCAAGTGGGATTTATTCCGGGTATGCAAGGATGGTTCAACATAAGAAAATCAATCAATGTAATACACCATATAAACAGATTGAGAGAAAAAACCCACATGATTATATCTATAGATGCAGAAAAGGCATTTGACAAAATACAGCACCCCTTCCTGATAAAAACACTCCAAAAGATCGGAATACAAGGAAACTTTTTGAACATGATAAAGAGTATATATGAAAAACCGAAAGCCAACATTGTTTATAATGGCGAAATCCTGAAATCCTTCCCTCTAAACTCAGGAACAAGACAAGGATGCCCATTGTCTCCGCTCCTATTTAACATTGTCTTGGAAGTACTTGCTCGAGCACTGAGACAAGAACCAGATATAAAAGGCATTCAAATTGGAAGGGAAGAAGTCAAAATTTCATTATTTGCAGATGACATGATCCTATATATAGAAAACCCTGAGAGATCTACAACAAAGCTCCTAGAACTCATAAATGAGTTTAGCAAAGTCGCAGGTTATAAGATCAATGCGCAAAAATCAGTAGCATTTCTATACACCAATAATGAGCAAGATCAGGAGGAAATCAAGAAACAAATACCATTCACAATAGTAAATAAAAAAATCAAATACTTAGGAATAAATTTAACTAAAGAGGTAAAAAACTTCTACATCGAGAACTATACAAGATTGTTCAAGGAAATCAAAGAAGACCTAAATAAATGGAAGAATATTCCCTGTTCATGGATAGGAAGACTGAATATTATTAAGATGTCTATCCTACCAAAACTGATCTACACATTCAATGCAATCCCAATAAAAATCAACACAGCCTTCTTTAAGGAACTAGAAAAACTATGAAATTTATTTGGAATAGAAAGAGGCCCCGAATAGCCAAAGACATATTGAAAAAGAAAAACAAAATAGGAGGAATCACACTTCCTGACTTCAAAACATACTACAAAGCTACAGTAGTGAAAACAGCATGGTACTGGCATAAGGAGAGACACACAGACCAATGGAATTGAATTGAAAGTTCAGATATAGAACCTCATGTATATAGCCATATAATATTCGATAAAGCCACCAAACCCTCTCAACTGGGAGAGAATGGCCTATTCAACAAATGGTGCCTGGAGAACTGGATAGCCATATGTAGAAGAATGAAAGAGGATTACCATCTCACACCTTATACAAAGATCAACTCAAGATGGATCAAAGACCTAAATATAAGAGCCAAGACCATAAAGACCTTAGAAAGCAGTGTAGGGAAACATCTACAGGACCTTGTAATAGGAAATGGCTTCATGAATATCACACCAAAAGCACGAGCAGCAAAAGAACAAATAGATAAATGGGACTACCTCAGAATTAAAGCCTTCTGCACCTCAAAGGAGTTTGTCAAGAAAGTAAAAAGGGAACCCACACAATGGGAGAAAATATTTGGCAACCATATATCTGATAAGAGACTTATAACTTGCATATATAAAGAACTCATATATCTTGAAAACAAAAAGATAAACAACCCATTTAAAAAATGGGAAAAAGACTTAAACAGACACTTCTCCAAAGAAGAAATACAAATGGCTAAAAAGCACATGAAAAAATGCTCCAAATCCCTAGCAATCAGGGAAATGCAAATCAAAACTACAATGAGATACCATCTTACTCCCATAAGATTGGCAGCCATGAAAAAAACAGTAGAATACAAATGCTGGAGAGGATATGAAGAAAGGGGAACACTCATCCATTGCTGGTGGGAATGCAGAAGGATCCAACCATTCTGGAGGACAGTTTGGCGGTTTCTCAAAAAATTATCCATAGATTTGCCATATGACCCAGCAATACCACTGCTGGGTATATACCCATCAGATCTGAAAACAAGGACACAAACCGATATATGTACACCAATGTTCATAGCAGCATTGTTCACTATCGCCAAAAGTTGGAATCAATCCAAATGTCCATCAACAGATGAGTGGATCAATAAAATGTGGTATATACACACAATGGAATACTACTCAGCTGTAAGAACCAATACACTACAATCGCACGTGATAACATGGATGAACCTTGAGAATCTTATGTTGAGTGAAGCAACTCAGGCATTGAAGGACAAATACTATATGACCTCAATGATATGAAATAAGTTAACTGCCTCAGAGAGCTAGAGTCTGGAAAAGTGGCTTACAGGAAATCGGGGGGTGGAGGAAGGATGTGAGTTAATGTCTGCAGGGGTGGAATCTGTGATGAGCTGGCGGTAAGTATGAGCACAAAGAAGGGACAAAATGGGGGCAAGGAGTTACCTTCGGGTGGGGTTTTCTGGGTTTGAGGGGGGCTGGGGATGGGAAGAGGGGTAATATTGTCCAAGAAATAGGTGGGAGGGAGGGGCAACATACGAATATGGGAGAGTGTCAGAAGTTCGTTGAGAACTAAATGTTGAGTAAAACGTATCAAAGTATAAGTAGGAGGGTTACCTGGTTAGGACGCTCAGGGGGTATGGTCTGATGTGTGACGAACTCCGGAGGGAATAGCTGAAGGCTCATTTTGCCAAGGTGGGTTCTACCATTGGGTGGGGTGGACCCATATCCTGGGGAAGACTAATGCCGTGGAATAGAGAGAACTGTATCTCTCGTGAGAAAGGACGGCTCCCAGGGTATTAGATTGGCAGGCGTTGTGGGCCCTAAGGGGAGGGGAAAATGGATGTGGAATGGATGGAACAAAGGTAAATAAGGGGGCAAAAGAGGAGTTATGTGAGAGTACACGAGGATGAATATAAAACAGCTAATATTACACCAAAAACATATAGGGGACAACAGACTAATAATGAAAACCATAAGACAAAACATAGGATAACTAAAAAATTTAGAAAACTGTACAGCCTAAAATATGGACCACATAGTAAGCACAAATGTCACCTTGTTTGAAAACTATAGTGTTGGAATCTGTACATCAGTTTCAGGAAATATGATATGAATAAGTTAAAAGATTATTGCTGTGCAAGGGAAAAGGTTTTATGGTGGATCTGGGGAAATACTGTATATTGTATATATGAATTTCGGTGATCTAAGACTCTTCTGAAGCTGACATTATGTTGGGATTCACTTTACGGGAAGTTTTGGATCACAGAGTGGTTCAACAATGGCAGCGGAGGAATACTGATATGGGATGTTATTGACAGGATATATATGGTTGACAGGGAGTTATACAGGGCATATGCCCAGGGTATATGGTAATGTCTATATATACTCATAGTGGAAACAAAAACAACAGCTGGGGGGGTACTGGGCTCCTGGCCGGGGGGTCACTGTTGTGGGCCCTGGGAGAGCAGCGGCAATCCTCCAGGTGCAACGGCAAGAACCAGGAAGGAAGGAGGGCCCAACAGTGGGCTCGTGATACTAATGGTTACACTTTTGAGCCTATACACCTGCAATAAGAACAAGGCCTAGAGTAGCATTGTGCCTGGGGGTTTCCTCCTGACAGCCTGCATGTTACTCAAATGTGGCCACTCTCACAGCCAAACTCAGCGTGTAGATGCGATGCATTCCCCCCAGCGTGGGACATGACACCCGGGGATGAGCCTCCCTGGCACCGAGGGATCACTACCACATACCAGCTGAAGAAGCAACTAGAAAATGACCTTGAATTAAAGATTCAATGCGGAACAGCAGAATATACCTGTCTACATATAATAACATGACTTCGGGAAGCTGTTTGACCTAATGTAAGGGGGAAATGGAAAGGAGAAATGAGATTATAAGGCTGTGAGTCTCTAAAAAAGAGTCTGGAGGTTGTCAGAAGGAATACCCCTATGTACAACTGAACAGAGTCTAAGAGACAGATAAGGTAGATACAACCCCAGGTATTGGTTCTTTTGAGGGATAAAGAGACCCACGGGTTCTATGGTCATGGCAGAAGGGGTTCACTGCCATGACAGATAGCCCTTCTTTGGACCTGGTGTTTCTGCGTGATGGAATTGGACTCAGAGGGGATCTCTTTTCACAAGACTTGCATGCTACTTTATTGGAATTGTAGTCGGTGCTGGGTTTAAGATATATGTAGGGGATTTGAATCTCTGGACTGATAATATGACACCCAGGCCCAGAGCCTCAACAGACTTCAGCTCCTACACTTTGATTTATTGGACTTACTCCACTCAGCTAACATGGAGTTGAAGAATGTCAACCACCACAACATGGAGCCTAGAGTGTCTACAACTGGAAGCGGGAGGAGTGCATCCAGTACCCATATGGAATCTAAGCCCTCACTTGACATAGGTGTGCAATGGACACAACCAATCCAATGTCCACAGAGAAAATGTGGAATGGGTGTGGGAACGGTAGCCATGGTGGCTGCTGGGTGTGGGGAACGGGAGGAAGAGATGAGATGTGGAGGCGTTTTCGGGACGTGGAGTTGTCCTGGATAGTGCTTCACGGACAATTATGGGACATTATAGATCCCCCCAGGGCCCACTGGATGGAACGTGAGAGAGTCTGGGCTATGATGTGCACCATTGACTATGGGGTGCAGTGATGCTCAGGGATGAACTTACCAGGTGCAATGGATGTGTCATGATGATGGGAGAGAGTGTTGCTGTGGGGGGAGTGGGGGACGGGGGCGGTGGGGTTGAATGGGACCTCATATTTTTCATAATGTAATTAAAATAAATAATTTAAAAAAATAACAAAAAAAAATAAAAAAGACAAAAAAAAAAAAAAAAGAATGTATGGAACAGAATGTAGAGTCCAGAAATCACACAGATGTGGTCAATTGATTTTTGACAAAGATGTACAGGCAATTCAATGGAGAAAGGATAGATTTCTCAACAAATTATGGTGAAACAGTTGGACATTCACATGTTCAAAAAATGAATCTTGGGAAGCAGATGTGGCTCAACTGCTAGAGCTTCTACCTATCATGTAGGAGGTCCAGGGTTTGATACCCAGGACCTCCTGGCCCATGTGGCGAGCTGGCCCATGTGGTGTGCTCCTGTGTGTAGGAGGGTCGCCCTGTGTAAGGAGAGCCCCCCTGCACAGGAGTGCGGCCTGCGCAGGAGTGGTGCTGCCCACACAGAGAGCTGACGCAGCAAGATGACACAACAAAAAAGACAATACAACACAACAGAGAAGAGACAATATGAGATGCAGCGAACTCGGGGGTTGAGGTGGAGCAAGAGAATGATCACCTCTCCCACTCTGGAAGGTCCTAGGATAGGTTCCTGGAGCCACTTAATGAGAGTACAACAGACACAGAAGAACACACAGTGAATGGACACAGAGAACAGACACTGCGGTGGGGGGTGGATAAGAAAAAAAAGAACCTTGATTTTACACCATCTACAAAAATTAACTGCAAGTGAATCATAGATCTAAATGCAAAACATAAAACTATAAAACTATTATTAGGTTGATGCAAAAGGAGTTGTTGTTTTGGACTGTGAATTTTAAATCATTATAACTAGGCTCAAACACATTTTTATTAATCAAAATAGCAATCATTACAATCAACACATTTTTGCCAACGAGAAATAAGTTTGCTTATTCCTGTAGTGTAAAAACCTGTGCTTTGGGATTTGACAAATGCTTGGAAAGCATTTTCTCCATCCTGTTGGTTGTAGAAGCGTCTTCCCCGTAAAAAGTTGTTGAGGTGCCTGAAGAAGTGGTAGTCGGTTGGCAAGAGGTCAGGTGAACATGGCGGATGAGGCAAACTTCGTAGCCCAATTCGTTCAACTTTTGAAGTGTTGATTGTGTGACATGCTCTTGGCATTGTCGTGTAGACGAATTGGGTCCTTTCCCAGGCGTTGCAGTTTTCAGTGCATCTCATCAATTTGCTGAGCATACTTCACAGATGTAATGGTTTCACCGGGATTCAGAAAGCTGTCGTGGTGTGGACTGGCAGCAGACCACCCAACAGTGACCATGACCTTTTTTTGGTGCAAGTTTGGCTTTGGGAAGTGCTTTGGAGCTTTTTCTCAGTCCACCCACTATGCTGGTCATCACCGGTTGTCATATAAAATCCACTTTTCTTTGGACATTACAATCTGATCGAGAAGTAGTTGTTGCATAGAGTAAGATAAGACAACACTTCAAAACAATGAATTTTTTGATTTTTGGCCAGCTCATGAGGCACCTACTTATCGAGCTTCTTTACCTTTCTGATTTGCTTCAAATGCTGAATGACCATAGAATGGTTGACATTGAGATTTTTGGCAACTTCTCGTGTAGTTTAAGAGGATCCGCTTCAATGATTGCTCTCATTGGTTCTTGTCAACTTTTGATGTCCGGCCACTAAGCTTCTCATCTTCAAGGCTCTCCTTTGCGAAACTTCTTGAACCACCACTGCACTGTATGTTTGTTCACATTTCCTGGGCCAAATGCATTGTTGATGTTACGAGTTGTCTCCGCTGCTTTATGACCCATTTTGAACTCAAATAAGAAAATAGCTCGAATTTGCTTTTTGTCTAACATCACTTCCATAGTCTAAAATAAATATAAAATAAGCAGAAAGTAATAAGTAATAGCAAAAAACATAAAGTGAGAAATGCACATTAAAATGATTTATAACATAACCACATTTTTAAAGAATGTATTCCAATGTCAAACTGCAAAATTCAACAATGCAAAACTGCAATTACGTTTGCACCAAGCTGATAGAAGAAAACAGGAGAAAATCTTCACAACCTGGGGTTTGGCAAAGAGTTCTTGGACATGACACCAAAAGCACGATGTATAAAAGAGAATATATCGATAAATTGGATTTCATCAAAATTAAACTGTTTTTCCCCAAGAGATACAGTTAAGACAATGAAAAGACAAGCTATAGACCGGGGAGAAATTATTTACACATCACATATTTGGCAAAGGACTTGCATCCAGAATACATAAAGAACACTTAAAACTCAACCATGAGGAAACAAATAACCCAATTAAATAAGGGATAAAAATCTTGGAGAGAGACCTCATCAGAGGGGATCTACAGATCTCAAATAAGTACATGAAAAGATTTTCAGCATCATTAACTGTTAGGGAAATGCAAAATAAAACCATTATGAGATACCGCCACATACCTATTAAAATGGCTGCAATAAAAAATAGTGACAATAACCAAGTGCTGGTGAGGGTGAGGAGAAACTGGAACTCTTCATACATTGCTGATAGGAATGAAGAAATTAGAAAGCAGTTTGTCAGTTTCTTATAAAATTAAATTAAATATATATCTACCACATGTCCTGGTAATCTTATTCCTGGCAAAGAATTCCTTATTCCTTGCCGTAGGGAAATGAAAGCTTATATTCATACAAAAGTCTATAGCAATGTTGATAGCAGCTCCATTTATAATCACCCAAACTGGAAACAACCCAGTTCATAAATGGGCGAATGGGTAAACTGTTTATCTCTGCAGTGGAATATTAGTCAACAATAAAAGGAATGCAGTACTGATACATACGACACCTTGTAGGAATCTCATCGGCCTTATGTTGCAAGAAAGAAAGTCTCTAAGATGCCATAAGAGTGACATTTTTGAAGAGACAAGACTGTAGAGATGGAGTAGGGTGGGTGGAGGGAGTGACGAGAGGGGCAGGGCAAGGGTGTATTTGGGGCAGTGGAGCTGCTCTGCATCCTGATTGTGCTGCTGGTTACATCAATCGGTGCATGTGTTAAAACTTATAGAACTGTACACCAAGATCAAAAGTCAAGTTTAAGTAGGTTAATTTTTAAAAAACCTTCAGAACTGGAGAAATATGGTTTCTTCTTGTGTAAGGATCGTTTTACTATGATGTGGTTTTCTGGGGTTTTAATGCCACAGCAGATTGTCTTGTGCTCAGAGAACTACTTGATGATAATCTAAGAACAAGTAGCTTGAGAAACCCTTGATTTTCCCTAGACTGGTTGGGGCTGGGAGAATTGGCCCCATTTGATTGCTCTGACGGGGCGGGGAGGGTGCAAGCTCCCTCCGCTGGCTTCACCTTTTCTCTGGTCATCCTAGGTGACGCAAGTGGAGTCGGGCACAGTCCAGTTCCAGTTCTCGCTCGGCACGGAGGAGCACTTGGAGGCATCTTCTGAGTGTGTCAGCAGCACCCAGGCAGAGCGGCAGCCCTCCAAGAAGCCACCCACGTCCCCTGCAAGTACGCCTTTCCACAGAGCTAATGTCTCAGGCACACAGCATGACTTCCATCTGTTCCTGAGGAAAAGTACTTAGTCCAGCACAACACGCATCCGATTTATAATTGCCACCAATTGCTTTCATTGGGATCAGTTAGTTGAGTTTTTGCTTAATATTGAGAGGTAGAGTTGAACAGTTTGTCATCTGTGCTTCTGCCACTAGACGGCTCAGTAACTGGATGGAGGTTCCACCAGTGACATCCCAAACTGTACCCCACAAACACTAGCCTTGAGGTTCGGAGGTTAGCCAGTAGCTGCTAACTGTCTTAAGTTGGTTGGTTTTCAAACGTGAAAGCATTGTCTGAGTGTCAGGAATCTAGGGTCTTGGGAGGTAGTTGGAGGAAGGGAGTTGTCATTGGTTGCAAGCCCCAGTGCTCCTGCAGAACTGGAGCCTTCTGCCATGGGTATGGCATATGCCACATGCCCAGAGGTAGTTGAGCAATTTGGGCTGTGTTCAGTATCTGGTTAACTTGGCATCTTCTGCAGCAGGCAATACCTTGTGTTCACTGCCTCTTACTTTATACGTCAGGATTGAGAATTCCATCTACAGTAAAAGGAAGAGGAGAAGTTAAAGGGATCTTTTGAGAAGTTCACCCTGATTAGGTATTGAGCTCTTGACTTATGCATCTGGAATCTGGCCAGCTGAAGAATGTTCTAAGGTCTCTAGGTTAGAGGTGATGAATCCTTTCTTTCTCCCAGTTCCAAAAGGAAAGACAGAAAAAAACAAACATGTCGGCCCTTAGAGGGGAGTGGCGTATTCTTCTGTCCTGGTAGCTTTCCTCGAACAGATGTTCCTAGCTCCAGAGAGGACTTTTCTCAGCTGCAGCTCCTGCGGGATAGTGCAAAGTCAGTAGTGTGCCAGGAGTTGGGATGGTGGTTTTTCTTTTCCTGATTCAAGATACTAGTTTATGGAAACCAGTCTTGTTGAATTACTTTTACAGTTGGTGGAAGCAGAACACTAATTTGTTGGCCTAGAACTTGATGTGTTGCCTCCTTCTTCGTGGTCTTTGAGGATTTTCCATGATATCTAAAAATATTCGGGTAGCAAAACTTAATCATTGATTGCTTTGTAACAAACCATATCATTAAGTATTTCCTTCTTTTCAAAAAGACATTCCATTTGATGGTTTTAGTTGTTTTCTTTTTTCTGCTTTTGAATATTGTAACTTGCTAGATTGTTTTTAGCATTGCCGCTTAACTCTTACATGTACATTAATAATCACATCTCATATAAGGGTTGTTGGAATGTACAGCCCCACTTGTACTTGAGATATTGCCAAGATATCTGCTAGAATCCCTCGCAGTGGTGGGTGGTGGGCATGTATGTTCTGTCAGAGTCCATTTAGGATACATTTCCAATTTTATCTGATAAAGTTGAATGCTTTGAAGGCAGAGGACAGAGTTTTAAAATACTAAACAAAGGTTCAAATTCATTTTGAACCCATTCTGTGCATTAAATCTGATTTCTTTCCTTCTTTGACATATATTTACAGTTACATTTGAAAAATTAAAAACTAACTTCTAAGAAACATGTGGCTATGAAAGATAAGATAAATACTTAGTGCCTCTAGGTTATAAAAATATGCATATTTTGGGATTAAATAGAAACATGGTTACTCTGGTTTTTTATTAAGTTGTTTAAAGGGCCAATAATGAAGTGTAATAAACGTAGCTTGCCTGAGTTTGTGGAAATGCCTGAATACATAATTTACTTAGAGAATGAACTGGTTCTACCAGCTTTAAGAGAAAAATATAATTTCCTTTTCTGCAAAGGAATTTTCAAGATATTCTTTTTACTTACGCCAAAATTTTATGATGAGTAGTTACCAAGCATTTAAATTTTGAACTAGTTATGGCATTGAAAATGGTTAGCTAGTTATATTTGAAGACTTTCCAATCAAATTATAAACTGTGATGGGTTGGCCCTATTATTTGAGATACGTATATATATGTATATGTATTTTTTGGTGTGGATCAATTGTGGCTGTTGTCTGTGGACTTTTGGTTTTACTTTAATAGTTGCTTTGTCTGTTTTTATGATGGGGTTTGAGGATTTTAAAAACTAATCTGCTGCTATCTCCATTTTCTCAGAATCATCTTTTACCTGATTTGCTTGCTATTTTCTTGGATCTCTGGATTTATAGTTTTCATCACATTTGTAATTTTTTGGACATTATTTACTTATACTTTTTTTTTTTTAGTGATCCACATATTTTATTAAAAGAATGTTTATTGAGAATAACTGTATGTGACAAACTTAACCCTTTTTTTTTGTGGTAGGCAGTAGTTTCTTTTTTTTAATATTACATTAAAAAAATGAGGTCCCCATAAGCCCCCCACTCCCCTCACCCCACTCCTCTCATATCAACAACCTCTTTCTTTTTTCTGTCTTCTTCTCTCACCTCTTGTTTGGGCTCCAGTCATTACATATATTAGGCTGCTAGAAGTTGTCCCACAGTTCACTGATGCTTTGTACACTTGTTTAGAGTCCTTTTTCTGTGTTTCATTTTAGATAGTGTCTATTGCTATGTCTTCAAGTTCACTAATTTTTTCTTATGCAATGTCTAATCTGTCATTAAACCCTTAATAGGATGTTTTTCCATCTCAAATATTGTAGTTTTCATCTCTAGTTCTATTTTTATTAAACATATTTTCCACATTTCTACTTAGCATATTTAATCTATCCTCTAGTATTTTGAACATATGAAATACAGTTGTAAGTATTTAAATATCCTTGTCTGCTCATTCTAACATCTTTGTTAGTTCTAGATCAGTTTCAATTGATTGACTTTTCTCCTCATTTGGATTGTACATTCCTACTTCTTTGCATACGTCATCATTTTTTATTGGGTTCCAGACATTGTGCATTTTATCTTGTTGGGTGCTGGATATATTTGTATTTAATAACTATTCTTAGGGAAACGGACTTGGCCCAGTGGTTAGGGCGTCCGTCTACCACATGGGAGGTCTGCGGTTCAAACCCCGGGCCTCCTTGACCTGTGTGGAGCTGGCCCATACGCAGTGCTGATGCGCGCAAGGAGTGCCGCGCCACGCAGGGTTGTCCCCCGTGTAGGGGAGCCCCACGCGCAAGGAATGCACCCATAAGGAGAGCTGCCCAGCGCGAAAGAAAGTGCAGCCTGCCCAGGAGTGGTGCCGCCCACACTTCCCGTGCTGCTGATGACAACAGAAGCGGACAAAGAAACAAGACGCAGCAAATAGACACAGAGAACAGACAACCGGGGTGGGGGTGGGGATTAAATAAATAAATAGATCTGTTAGTTGAGACCAGATCAGCATTTAGTCTAGGGCTAATTTTTCTCCATTAAGATGACAAGACCCTCCCGAGCCCTCTACCCCTTCTCCGTGAATCACAGTGTTCAGCAGTGGGAATGGGTGTTTCATGCCCTGTGTGAACACAGGGTACCAACTCTTTCTAATGCTGTCAGGTGGTTCTTTCCTTGGCCTTGGGTAGATTCCTGATTGGTCCTTGACTGAATGTTAGAGGGGGTCCCTCAACAAATTCCGGAGTTTCTCTCTGGACAGCTCATCCTGTCTGGTGTGTGTTCTGAGAACTCCACCTCCATGGTCTCCCTCCACTCTCAGCTCTGCCTCCTCAACTCTGGCAGATCACCTAAGCTGTCTGGGTTCTCCCTCGCTGTGCTGCCACCTGCAAGTCTCTCTAGACACAGGAAGCTAGGACAATGGTAAGACTCACCTCTTTTGCTTCCCACCTCTCAGGATCACTGTCTTTTGCTGCCTGAATTCCAATGTCTTAAAACTGTTGCTGTGTGTGTGTGGGTATTTTCTTTATTTGTTTCAGGCAGGAGGGCTCATCCAGTCATTTGTTGCCCCATCTTGGCCAAAAGTGGAAGTCTTTGACTGCTTTGAATTGTTTTTAAGCTATTGAATCCTCCATTGCCACAGCTGATAGTGCAGTGGTTTTGAAACTCTTCTTAGCTTTTCTTGTGTTGCTTGCGAGTCACTAAGCATGCCGTGTGTTTTCACAGCTTTAAGTCTTGGCTCATGTTCCACTCTGCCTGGAATGTTCTCCTCCATGCATGGCTTTTATTTTCTCTTAGATATATTCTGTTTTTTTTTCTGTTAACTAAGAAATTACATAGTGAAGAATAGTCGAGGCCATTTTGGTTTGCAGATTTCTCAAAGCTATAGTTACTAGAATGGTCTGGCCTTGGTGCAGAGATAGATGAATAGCTGAAGGGTCAAAAGGAAAGGTGTGATTATGACAAATTTTATATAAGGAATGTATTTCCTATTGCTACTATAACAAATGACCACAAACTGGTGGCTGAAAGTAACACAAATTTATTACCTTACAATTCTGGAGGTCAAAAGTCCACAGTGGCCTTACTGAACTTAAGTCAAGGTGTGAGCAGGGCTGTGTTCTTTCTGGAGGCGCTAGGGGAGAGGCCGATTCCTTGCCTTTCCAATTTCTAGAAGCCACCTGCATTCCTTGGCCCCTTCCTCCATCTCCAGAGCCAGCAGGTGTAGCATCTTTGGATCTCACTCTGATTCTGACCTCTTCTGAGGTCTCCCTCTTTCACTTAGTAGAACCTGTGGCAGTTTGAGATTATTTTATGAATCCCCAAAAGAAAAGGATTATGTTTGTAAACTAACCTGTTCCTCTGGGTGTGATACCCTTTGATTGCAGTAAATTCAATTGAGGGGCCTTTGATTAGATTACCTGTTAAGATTGCTTTAGGCTTTTAATTCGATGACTTCAGTAAGTCATGACTCATATTGATTCCTACCTCT
The DNA here is from genome assembly GCF_030445035.2 of Dasypus novemcinctus. Taxonomy (NCBI): domain Eukaryota; kingdom Metazoa; phylum Chordata; class Mammalia; order Cingulata; family Dasypodidae; genus Dasypus; species Dasypus novemcinctus. The sequence continues at coordinate 127,560,571 of NC_080681.1, forward strand.
TGCTGGGTCTGATATGAACGGACTCACATGGAGAGACACACAGGAAGAGGGAGCTCTGCCATTTTTGATCCTTCCTTGCGAGAATGCTCGAACTGCTGAGGCCCGGAGAGATGAGCCATTTGCCCAACATTTCATAGCTGGAATTGGGAAGCAAGCGGAACAGCCGAGACTGATAGGCCTGGAGAGAAACGAGCCCTGTGCCAGCAGAGAGAGGACTGCAGGATCCCTTACACACAAAGCCCCAAGAGGCTGGACCCATGGCGCTCAAGAGGAAAGGGTGCGCCCGGAGGGGAAGGCGAAGCCCGCCAGGGTCGGCAGCCGTCTTGCTCTACCACGTGCAACACACCCGGATCAGCGGTAGCTGACTTCGGTGTAAAAGCACCTCTAATGGGATCTCAGTTTGCATTTTCCACGGCCTTGGAACTGTAAGCATCTACCCACACAAGTCCCCTTTATGAAAGCCAACGCGTTGCTGGTGCTTTGCGTCAGCAGCCCTGTGGCATACTAGGACAGGCGTCTGTGGTTAAATCGGCCACACAGATAAGCTGTGATAATCTCTCCACCCGGGTCAGCTGCTGGCCACCTCGTTCCCCGCCCCATAACCTAACGTATCGACAGCCAGGATTAGGATGTGGACATCTTGGCGGGGCTGTTGGTCTGCCTCGCCAAGGACAAGGGATGGCTCAGTCCATCCATCTTGCTGGAATGCTTGGCTGTCTGTCTGGAAAACCATAAATTAGATCCTATCTTCACATCACATACAAAAATGAATTCCTGGTGGATTAAGTACCTAAATATGGAAAACAAAACTAAGGAAATTTTAGAAAGTTTTTAGAATTAGAAGATTAGAAAGAAGAAAGATGATAGAAAGAGCTCCTCCAAATCAATAAGAAGTAGATAAACAACAGAGAAGAAAAATGGGCAAAGGATATGAAGAGGGAATTCATAAGGAAACCAGAATAATCAGTTAACATGAAAGAGTGCTTAGTTTCACTTGTAATCAGGGAAATGCAAAATAAAACAAGAAATCATTTCATCCCTGTCAAGTTGGAAAAATACACTAGGGAGTGGGAGTACACAGGCGAATGAGGATACAGGGAGGTGGGTGCTCTTGCCCCTGCCGGGAGTGCTGTGGTGTGCAGAGTGGCTTCAAAGAGCAGTTTGGTTATTGCCCTGTGATCCTGAAATTCCATTTCTAGCTGTCGGTTGCTGAGATCAATCAGCTCTCGTGTGCAAGGGGCCTCCCACAAGGATGCTCATGTCAATGTGATTTTTATTGGTTAAAACATGGAGATGACTTACCTGTTCTCAGTTGGGGAACAGATAAATAGACCAATCTATGTGGACAGTGGATTGCAGCAGAGCAGTTAAATGAATGGCCCAGATCTGCACATGTCATCATGGATAAGTTGTCAAAACTTTGTGTTCAGTGAAAATGGCAAGTTCTGTAAGGCAATGTACCACGTGGCAGCATTGAGTAGCTTTTAAAACAGTTGCATGTATCGTTGATGAATGCGGACTCACCGCCTGAATGGTCTTCGATAAGTTACTGAAGGTCTCTGTCCCTCAGTTGCCTCATCTGCCAGATGGGGTGGATGAAAGATCTAAATATGAAAAACAAGACTTTAGAAATTTTAGAAAAAAATCAAGGAGAAAATCTGTATGACCTTAGAGTTAGGAAGGCCTTCTTAGATGAGATAGACAAAGCATAAGCTCGTAATAGAAGATGGAGAGAGAGGATTGTCAGAATACAAAACTTGTGTATGAGAAAGGACTCTATAAACAAAGTGAAAAGGCACACCTCAGACTGGAAGATATTCGCAGTACCTAGAACCCTTATGAAACAATGGAAAGAATTGGAATTAGAAATTAGAGAGGAGAATGTTGGTCAGAAGAGCCCCTCCAGTTCAGTGAGCCAGCTGCAGGACTGCTTGGCCGTGGCCAGTGCATTAGGTAACAGCTGCCGCCAGGTGCCGGCTGTGTCTTCGTTATGCTCCTGCTCTTGTCGCGCCTTTAGTCCCCAGCAGTGGCATTGGTTGGCAGCATCTGAGGGAAGTGACCATGTGCGTGTCCTCCTTTCAACCCCTGATTCACTTGAGCACAGACACAAAATCTCCCTGGAATTAAGGTGGCTGCCAGGGCAGCAACAGATGCCACATGTTTTGGTGGCACTCTTTTTTGGCCCCAGAGACCCTGGCCTGGGCCAACAGCTGCCTGTGATACGGACCAGGAAACTACATTCTCCCTGGGCCCAGAAGGCTCCGTGTTAGCCTGGAGGGCTCCGTGTTAGCCTGGAGGGCTCCGGGTTAGCCTGGAGGGCTCCCTGTTCGCAATGCGCCTGCTGTTTCCTGGTGGCAGTTCTGGAAGAACTTCATGGAGCCCTTGCCCAGGTCAGGTTTGCTCCGTCATCCACTCAGCAGACGTTCACTGAGAGTCTGCGATGTGCGGGCATTTTTCATGGCCCCTGTCCTCATGGAGCTTACATTTTAAAAAGAGAGGGAGTGAACCGACGCGCTCCCAAGTGGGTTAGGTAGCAAAAGGAGTGGAGCGGGACAGAAGATAGAGGCAGGCTTGGCAGCTCTGCCCATCTAGATTGGCTTGTTCGGGATTTCTGTCCGTAACCAAGGGTCATCCTTGGTTCTGTCAAGGCCAGATAGCTAGCCAGCTTTTTAGGGTTTGTGGGCCCACTGGCGGCTGGCACAGCAACTCAGCTTTGCTGTTGTGGTGGGCAGGCTGTGATGGTGGCCCCCCTTCCCCGTGGATCGAGAGGCCTGAGTGCCTCTTTGTGGTCTGGCTCTTTCCCAATACTCGGCTTCTCCCACTGCCTGGCTGCATTCCAGCTCTGACTGCCATTTCCTGCTTTCCCTGATAGTGAGTAGGCAGAGAAGAAGTGCCTGCCATGTAGCCATGGTGGGGGTACGAGGGCAGGCGAGGGACAGGCCTGTCCCCAAAAAGCTGGCCATCAGACCTCAACAGAGCTGGGCACAAGAAGAGGTGACAGCATGAGGCCAGGTGCGGTGGGCCCTGGGAGGGTCATGGGCCGGGGACATCACTCTCTCCTCCCCACCGACTGAGAGAAGCATATTTCTGAAAGACCGGGCAAGGCTGTCCTTCCCATGAAGACGGCACGCCGAGCAGCGGGTTGACTCCCTAAGATGCAGAGCTGTTGTGCACACACGCTTTTAGTTCTCTTCCAGAAGAGGTCTCCTTACAGCCCTGCCAACAAGGAGCCTGGGCCTGGCCCGAGTTCCATCTGTGTGCCACATGTGCTGCGGTGGCGGAGTCTGGCCTTCAGTTGCCAGTAGCTCCGCACGGATGGAACTTGATTTCACTAGGTTTATTTAGTTTGGATTTATCACTGCATTCACGTCATGTTAACACAGTTGCCTTCAGCTCAGGTTCCAGGCATTTGAAGACATTACCTCCCAGGACTGAACTAAGAGGCTTTTCAATATCCACTGGTGTTTAACTTATGATGAAAGCTTTTTGTGCTTCAATATTTTACCAACTTATATGGCTCCTGTGGAAATCTTAATGATACGTGGCTGTCACTTTAAGTGAGTGACTCTGGCTTTCTGTTATGAATAATCCGTTTTATTTTCTTGTATAAAATTACCACCGACCCTAGGTTCATTTGTTACCCACCTTGAAAAAGTGTGCGTTGTGCCACTGGGGGGTGCTCGAGCTCCATTTTCTGTAACTTGGAGTTTCCCAGGCCCGTGTTTTGCTTTTGAATGTTTTAGTGTGGTCAGAATTTCGGTTGGTTTGCTTTGGAGACTTACAAACAGTCATGTTGCAGGGCCATTGAAAGCACGGCACTGAGGTGCTCCCAGAACACCTCGACTCAGCCTCGAGCTGTCGCAGCCCGCCAGCACATCCCGGGGGTCCCCTAGGGCAGGCCCCTCGTGGGCCACGAGCAGGGCAGGCGGTGAGCCGTGGAGCCAGCAGAGGTCAGGGCCCCTGCGCGGCTTCGGGAGTAGCGGTCACAGCGCAGCCTGCAAGGTGACTCCCGGCGCGTCTCGCTGGAGAAGTTAGCCCGAGCAGTCTGGGGCGTGGGAGGTGCCTCTTCGATGCTGACCTGGAGGTGACCTCAGTGCGGGGCTCTGGGTGGGCCCCGTGCCTGCCGTCCCCAGCCCTGTGGGTCGTGGGCTGCTGGTGTGGGGTCCATTCGCCCCGCTCGGCCATTGTGTCTCCTGGTGACCTCTCGCTCGTTTTCCCCACTCCTGTTACCAGAGTCTGGGGGAGAATGATTTTTCCTCCTCTGACAATCAGGCATCGCGGCCTTCCCGGCGGATGTGCCTTGTGATGTCTGGTGCCTGCGTGTCGTTAAATCCGGCTTCATCCTTCTTCTCGTGGTGGAAGCTCTTCTTTACAGTCTCCCCCAAAGTCCCAGGGGACCCCGTCCTGTCCCGGCACTTCAGGGCCCGTGTTTGCCCCTCTTCGTCATCTTGCTAGGCTCCGTCCCCTCCTGGTCCGAAGCCCGCTCCTCTCCGCTCCCCGGCCCAAGCTGCCGCAGGTTGCTAGGCAACAGCCTCCTTGGGCAGCCCCTTCTCCCTCCTCCTGCCGGCCTCTTCCCTCCCTTCCAATGACTGACCCTTTCCTTCGACCCCAGCAGGCAAGTGCCTCTGAGCAGTTAGTTCCCTCCACTAAGAGCCCTCAGCAGGCTCCTGCAGGAGCCACACGCACCGTCACGGCTGTCAGCAACATCGTCCCCTGGGCAGGGTGACGGGCTTCGGCGCTGCCTCTTCCGGGCCCAGCCCTGCCGGCTCTCAGCAGGAAGCTGCCGTGCCGTGGGCACCCTGCTGGCCCCTCGCCCCTTTCCCGATACGTCGCTCGGGCCTGGTCTCTCCAGCTGGGAGAGCATGCTGATGAGGACCCCTGTCCTGTCCGTCTGTCCTTCTCTAGCATCTGTTTGTCTGTCATCCATCATTCACCTGTCTGTATCCATTAGCTGTATCTACGTCTGTCGATGTGTGTCTCTATATGTCTGTACCTATCTACCATCCGTCATTACCCGTCACCCATCGCTATCGTGTACCTACCTATTGTCATCATCACTATCATCTATTGATAGCTGATCACCTCTCTATCATCTATCTGTGCCCATCATCTATCATTAGCTATCTGTACCTGTCTCTCTCTCTCTCATCTACATCTGTCACCTCTCTGTTGTCCATCTGTCATTCTATCATCTTGGTGGCCCTGGCCCAGTGTAGGCAGGTAGGATGATAATTGTTGGGTGAATGAATCAGTGGACACAGGGAAACAGGTAGTTAAAGTGCCGTCCTTTTCTTATGATTTTAAAAATTTACTTTTTTTCTGGAAATAAAACATACATACAGGAAAGTGCAGAGCTTAGGTGAAGAGGGGCTGCTCAAGGAGACCTCGGCCCAGGAAGGAGACCCCTGCACCCAGACATGCCGTGCTCTTGGCACTTTGTAAGCAACCTGCTTGGAGCAGGGTGGAGCCGAGGGTGGCCCCTTGGGGAGGACGCCCAGGTCCCTCACGGAACTGCTGGCAGGGGTGTCATCTTGTGCCACGTGCTTGTCCCCAATCCCCAGGTGGCCACGACGCAGGACGAGCTCAGGGCCTCTTCCTTTCGGGGGAACCCCGGGCTGTGGGGTGGAATCGGCTTCCCCTGATCTGGCTGTGATTTTAGTCTTCTTCTGATGCATAATTTCCTTCTTTTTGGCTCTGTCCCTGACATGCATCTCTCAGGCCTTGTGGGCTGCCTGGAGCTGGGGGAGGGGGGCCGTGTGTGTTCGGGGCCCAGGGGCCCCTCCAGCTGCGTCTGGATGTTGCTCCTCCATAGTAAGATTTTTGCTGCTCAACTCACTGATGGTGCTGTCTGAAAAAACGTCGACTTGAAGGTCTTACCTCTTCTCCTAGTTTCTGGACGTGCTTTAGGTTTGTGTAATTGTGCAGTTCCCCCTTCACACAGATGCGGAGGAAGCCACGGAGGCGCAGGTCTCTGGGCGACCCCACAGCCTGCGGGAGAGCGCTGCGTTCGGCCAGGAGGAAGGCGCGGGGGCTTCTGGAAGCTCCCCTGCCTGGAAAGTGGAGTGGACAGGCGAGCTCTTGTGGACAGCGGCTTCCAGTGCCTGGAGGCTGGGGAGCGGGAGGGTGTTTGGGAAAGCTCATCTCCAGATGAATGTCCCTCTCTCAGACAGCGTGGCTCTTTCCAGATGGCACTGGCTTTGGGGTCATGGGAAGGCGCCTGTCCAGTCCCCTCTGCCTTCTCCGTGGACGGCTCTGCACACTTGAGGTTCTGCTGCTGCGGGGCTTCTCAGGGCCCCCAGGGCCCCTGCACCTGCTCAGGCCGTGGCAGAGCGCACCCTTCCCGAGCGTCTGCGTTTCTCTCTTCACTGTCCAGGTTACTTAGGTGAAACCAGAGTTCTGGTGCTTTGCCCAGACACTGGTTTTACCTCCCCCTGAAGACCTGCCCCTTCCCTGGCAGGCTGGAGCCTGCGTGGACCACTGGGGAGAAGTCCACAGAGGAAACTGCTCCTGCTGCGCACGCTGCCTGGCCCGCGCGGGGCCGGCCGATGTCGTCAGCGCAGCCACGACTGTTTCCAGACTTTGACTGGGGCTTCCGGCAGCCCTCATCACGATCGTTAAATTAGAAAAGATAATTTTTTTCAATGCTACAAATAACACATGACTAATACTACTGTGTCCAAAGGGGAGGTTATGTCCAGGCCCTGTTCCAGCCGTTCCTGAATGCCAGTGAATTTACCGTCAGATATAAGGAGACACACACGGGGATTCTTTTTTCAAACGCGATGGGATTATACCGTGTGGGCTGCTGGGTGATGTGCTTCCCCCTTTTCCTGCCTTGGCCATCTTCCCGCATCATGGCACCCTGGCCGGTGTCCTCCTTGGCTTGCTCCTGTCCTGTGTCGGGTGTGCCGGTCTGGAGCTAACCTCCTCTGTTTTCAGGAGCACGTTGGGTCTGTGGGATGCTTTGCAGCCGCAGTTCTGCTCCGCTGGCCCTGGAGCTCCCAATTCAGCCGTGCTTATCTGTGGCAGAAATGGGCATCCCCATCGGCAGCCCTGGGTGGCTTCTGGTTGCTTCTTGGAGGAATTAAAATGGGCGCTCTCTGGAGGGGTGCCCCGGGCAGGACCACTACATGGGCAGTAGCCGAGCCCACGGCTGCCACGTCGAACTTGACCACAAAGCATTTGGAAGCAGGCTCGGCGCATTCGGGGGTATTTTCTTCCTGAGCAAGTGCTCCCTGGGGACACAGGTTCTGTCCTCAGTCCTGGGCTTACGAAGGGGCATCTTTTTGAACAGCTGCCAAAACCCCCTTTTGTGGTTCTGCTCTCAGAAGGATGAGGTTGCATAGTAAGTCCTCATGAAGAAAATTACCTTAAAATTCAAAAAAACCACCATACCACACAATACCCAAATTTGAGCCTGCAGGGAATGAACGTTCACGTGGAAGCCGTACAGTGCTTCGAGCTCGGCGGCGTTCGCACTTTGTTCAACAAGAGGACACGCGGGGTCTGGCTCCACAGTGCCAGGTTTCACTCAGCAGAAGATAATGGAGCCATTTCCTGCAATTTGTTCCTTGTTACCAAAATTAGCCTGTCGGGTTTTCAGAGTCTCCATTTAGGACAGAATAAAGAACTCTGCTGGCTGGTTTTTGGTTTCATCTTTCAGACTGTTTTAGGAAGAAAGGGTGGGAGCGGGCAGCCAGTGGCTGCACCAAGCACAGAACTCTCTGCAGAGGATGCTCCAGGGACCTGGGAGAGCCCCGCAGTTCCGAGGCCGAGGCCTGGCATCTTCCTTCTCCTGTGATTGTCCTCCCGAGAGAAGGCGGCCTTACTGGGGGCTTGCTGACGCCCATAAAGCGCGTGAACTAACTTAGGGAACTGCAGCTCCGTCCAACCGGGAGGGGATGGAGAGGACCAGGGGCAGCACCTTGGATGCTGTAGGAACAGCCTGGAGCCGCCAAGGTCTGAGGCTGCCCTTAGCCCCAGCGCCCAGGAGACCTGTGCAGGGCTGGCCTCTGCTCTTGGCCTCCCCAAAGCCTGGAGAGCCTGCCCCTCGAACGCGCAGCCTTAGAGGAAAAGGCTTTGCCTGGCAGGCATTGGAGGCTCGGAGCCCGGCTGGCAGCACCCGCCATGTGGCCGTAGAGAAGAGTTTCTCGTTGAACAGGGCAGCGTGCAGCCCGAGCCAGGCAACCCCCAGATCATGCAGGAATCAGGCCCCGGCTGTGCCAGGGCAAGAGGATGTGGCCAGATGAAAAGCCGAAAATCCCTGGGGAGCAGTTAGCCTGGAGGGGCTGAAAAGCTCCACGCCTCCTTAAGCCCCTGCTCATGAGCCTGCAGGGTTGCAGGGAAAGCAGGGCGGGGTGGGCTGAGCAGGCAGCTGCGCCCCCCATGCAGTTAGGCATCAAATGTAGGTTTAGTTTGAGTCCCATTCAGTGAAATCAGCAGCTCCGGAGAAGCTGCATTTATTGCATTCTGAGCAGGCCAAGAGCCTGGTGAAGACGGGGGCTTGGAGTTGCGTGGTGGCTTCTGCTCAGCTCCGAGTGGCCCCCACCAGGAGCGCCAGCTGCAGGGGAGGGGCGGGCGCTTGCAAGCTCAGGGAGCTGGGGCTTGGGGGCCTGCTGGGCCCTGCTGCGCCTCACGGTCGCCCTGACCCGTGTGCTTCCTCTCAGGCCCACCGAAGCCACCGTCCCCAAGGCTCGCCGCCACCCAGGACTCGCCTGTGGGACCAGGGGTAAGTCCAGGCCGGCGGGGCGTTCAAGAAAAAAGCCCATTTCAGAATTCAAACAAATTCAGAAGACTCTCCAGTGCGAGAGAAGGCTCTGCACTTAGAACTGTGTTGTCCTGGCTGCCTTTGGGGGCTGAGGAAGGTGAGGAAGGGTCCTGCCGGGCACAGCCGTCCCCAGGGGTGTCCTTAGTACTCCCTGCCCCCCCTCCCCAGCTCAGGCTGTACCAAGTCTTCCGAATGTGCTGCCTCGTGGCACAGGTCAGGGTGACGGCTTCCTGCCGCTGGCTGACGCTCCTCCAGCTTGCCATCGAAGCAGGCTTCACCTTTCACCCTCCCTGGCATCTTTTTGGGGCGGAGCAGCCTTTTCTTCTTATAAGAGATGCTGAGGGGTGGTCTTCACCTTTGTGTCCCCTGGTGGTCACCACCAGCCTTGACCCTGGCTGTCCTGGTGCCCAGTGCAGCCGAGGAATCGCTGGTGTCCCCTGGGCCCAGCAGCGGGGCGGGGGGCAGGGCCATGCCAAGACCCATGGCGTGTTGACAGGGGGGTGGAGGTGGGGGTGTCACGCTAAGACCCATGGCGTGCTGGCGGGCGTGCGTCAGAGCGCAGATGTCTCTGGGTCTAGACTTTTCTGGGTGGAGGTGGAGAGGAGGTCTGCTCCTGGCTCAGCTGTTGGTTTGTCGGCCTGCAGCAGCGCCCCTGCCTGGCCGCCCCCTGGAAGGCTGAGCTGCCTGAGTGGGGCCCGAGGCTCCGAGTTGGCTTCAGCTGCGTGGTTTTGAGCGAGGTCAGAGTTGGCTTGTTCCTCTTGATGACATTGCCAGCATCACCCTGGAAATTGGCTTTCTAGAAAAGTTGAATAATTCAGTATCAAAGGCTGTCCCCAGGAAGTGGCTTTAATGTGAAACACGCAGCTTGGAAACTAGAATCAGGAGCAAGTGCAGGATCTGCCTAAGCCCGGTGTCTGTGGGCAGCCCCCGTGCTCCCTGCAGCTGTCTCCCCCTCATGCACGAGTGCTCAGGGACCTCAGAGCAAAGGCAGGCCAGGCTCACGGCATCCTGTGGGTCACTCTGGGGAGCATCAGACAGGCCCCGAAGACCATCAGACCATCTCCCCCCGGAGAGCCTGCGGGGGCGGCTCACGCGGCCTCACCCGCTCCTTCAACGCTGGGTCCTGACCCTCTTCTCTGGGCCAGCTCCTCCTTCGGGCTGCTGTCACATCCAAAGTGGCTGGGCATGCAGGAGATGGAGGCCAGGGTGGGGACCCACGTCTCCAGGAGAGGCGACTACCCACCCCCCTGCCCCCAGAAGCAGCTTCAGTCCCAAATATTTGCAGCATTTACAGAAGGCTTGCCCTGGGCGAGGATGATCAGCCCTCCTAAGTCACACAGTTATCCTGTGACTTCGGGGCTGGGACTGACCCTGTTTTACAGGTGGGGAGACCCAGGCCCCAGGCCGCACTGGGGTTGTGTGGCCGAATGGCGCTTTCTTCCTGGTGTCTGTCCGGTTCGGGTGTCGGCTCTGCTTTGGCCGTCACCTCCACGTGGCGGCTCATTCCACAGGACACGGGCGTAGGGCTGGAAGGGGTCTTAGTGTCCCCGACCAGTGACGACAGCGAAAGCCAGAGAGGCTCTGAGACTTTTCCACCCGCTGCAGCCCGCGAGGGCAGAAAACCTGGCTTTTCTGATGCTTCCTTCTTTTTCCTTGTTAATGATATCTTGACTTAAATATTACAATCTGGGAAAAAGCACAGCTCTTATCTTTGTAACTAAAATGAAGGGACTTAGAAGCAGTTCCAGGTCCCGAGTGCTGTGCAGAAGCCGCGCCTTTCTGTTCTGTTCTAACCACCCTTGTCGGCTGACCTTCCTGCGCCGGTGTGGGAGGGTCCGGTGAAGGGGTCCTGTGCGCCCCCTCACCCAGGCTGTCTTCCCTTGCAGTTGTCCATCTCCCAGTTGGCGGCTTCCCCACCGTCCCGGGCTCGGTGTGGATCAGCCGGACCCTCCTCGCTGCAGCGCGGCAGCCCCCAGCCCTCCCCGGCCCAGGCAGTGAGTATGCCCATGGCACTGCCTGCTCCGGGGTCTTCCTTCTGTGAGCTGTGCCTGTCCTGATGGGGACCGAGACCTCGGCGGGGCTAGCTGGGAGCTGGGTTATGGGCCGGGAGGGTTTGCTCCGCTGCTTCAGGCCCGGAGAGAGACCGCAGGGGACTTGGGCCTACTGCGTCCCTGCCACCTTTCTCGGTCGAGGCTTCTGCTCTGCTGGGGGGACATAGTCACACTGCCCTGAGGGCCTCTCTAGGACCTGGGCACCTGGCAGCCCCACCTGGGCAGCCGGGAGCCGTCCTGCAGCGAGCCCCGTGCAGTGGGCTGCTGGCTCTGGCGAGCTCCACAGCTGGCTGTCAGCCCGTGTCCACCATTTCTGGTCTTGTGCCAGAAGGAAGCATGCTGAGGACAGCCAGCCCCCACTTAATTCCTCACGCAAGAGCCCTGAGCGCCCCTGAAATGCCTGCTTCTAAAACGTGCCTGGGCTCACGCATTTATGCTTGTGTGTCTTGAGACACAGCGTTGGGGTTCCCCCAGCTAGGGGTTTCATTTTTTTAAAAAAATTATTTATTTATTTATTTTATCCCCCCCCCATTGTCTGCTCTCTGTGTCCATTTGCTGTGCGTGGATCTCTCCTACGTGGGGGGTGCCCCTGTGTGGCATGACACTCCTTGCAGCACTGTGCGTGGGCCAGCTCACCACATGGGTCAGGAGGCCCTGGGTGTGAACCCTGGACCTCCTATATGGTAGGCAGATGCTCTATCTGTTGAGCCCCATCTGCTTCCCAGGGGTTTCCTTTTGAATTGAAGCAGCAAACCTGGGGCTTGAGCTTGAAAGAGAGCATTCAGCTCTGTGGCTCCAAACAGGCTCTTCCCTGCAACACATGTCTTCTGCTTTGAGGGAAGCAGGAGGTGGAGGTGAGTGATTGGCTAGAATATTCCGGTGATGTTGGGACCAGGGAGGCATCTGCGCACACCTGGCAGGACCAGCCCCACATTCCATCTTGGGCTTTCTCGTCTCTGGGGAAAGTCATCCCTCTGTTCTCCACACATGACTTTTGTGTTAACTCTCACCTTGGGCATCACGTGTTTCCCATGGAACCCACCAGAAAATGAACGATTCCTTCTTCATTGCATTTAGACTCACAAGTAGGGTTGCCAGATCAAACATAGGGTGCCTAGCTAAATTTGAATTTCAGATAAATAACTGATATTTTTTAAGTGTTAGTAGGTCACAAATATTGTGCGGGACATAGTTATCCTAAAATTACCGGTTGTTAACCTGAGAGGCAAGCTAAGCTGGCCTCCTGTGTTTTTATTTGCTAAGTCTGGCAGCCTGCAGAGGTGGGAGATAAGCAGGGACAGCAGAGGTGGGTCCTTGTCAGCCTCACCCGGGCCTGCCTTCTGCTCAGCAGGAGTTCCCGCTGGAGGGCAGGATCTCCCACCTGGAGGTGGACCTGAGCCCGGCTCCCTTGGTTCTGGAAAGCCCTGTTGCCGAGCAGTTGCAGGAGCTGCCTTTCACACCCCTGCACGCCCCGATTGTCGCCGGAGCCCAGACCAGGAGGTGAGGTGGGGGTCTGGGTGGGACGCAGAGCAGTCGAGGGCCCGTGTGATGGAGGCTGACCCCGGGAGCTGCCGCCTAGCCCTGCCTCTCTGGGGCCGGCTGAGGAGGGCCTTCTCTTCCAGCTCCGGAAGCAAGCTCTCTCGGGCTGCTCTGGCACTGCTGCAGTCCTCTGGCTTCCCTGAGATCCTGGATGCCAATAAGCAACCGGCTGAGGCTGTGAGTCCTGCCGACCCCGTGACATTCAACCCTCAAAAGGAAGAAGCAGATTGTCTCCAAAGCAATGAGATAGTGCTGCAGTTTCTTGCCTTCAGCAGGTAAGTTCTTGAATGTTATGGTACTTGTTAACTGGCCTTTCATTTTTTGTGCATTGAGTAGAAACTTCTCTGTGGCTCGGATTTGGCAGAACTCTCCATGCTTAGCTCTTGTTAGGTTAAAGAGTGCTCTCTGGCTTCTTTCTATTTAGCTGGGTCCCGCTCACAGCTTTGCTAAGTGCTGCACGCCCTGTGCTTCGCCCACGTGTCTATGGTCCTTAGCTAAAAGGGGGGCCGTGGCGGCCAGTTCTCAGCATTAGAGTGGCTCTGAGAGCAGCCCTCCAGCCAGCAGGGTCAGCACACCCAAATGGGTGGACGGTGGCCGCCCAGGACTGGTACCAGCACTCCTCGCTCCCTGCAGGGCCGGGACCATCCCACTGCGCGTATGCGAGGTGCAAGTCTTAGGCTCCCTGATGTGAAGGAGCCTGATGTGACTAATTCAGGGCTGTTGTTGGGTTCAGAGTCTCCCAGGACGGCAGGGAAACGCCATGGCCCGAGACTGTGTATTTCACCTTCCAGTTCTACCGCTTCCCGCCGTCCACAACACCCCGGCTGCAGCTGGTGCAGCTGGACAAGATGGGGAAGGGCAGCTCCGGTTCCTTGTCCCACATCCTTGTTCCGATCGACAAAGACGGCTGCTTTGATGCTGGTAGGTATTTATGCGTGTGGCACACATGAGTAAGCCAGTGCTAAACTTTGTATTTAAAATTTTGTATTTTTTTTTTTTTTAAAAGATTTATTTATTTATTTAATTCCCCCCCCTCCCCTGGTTGTCTGTTCTTGGTGTCTGTTTGCTGCGTCTTGTTTCTTTGTCCGCTTCTGTTGTCGTCAGCGGCACGGGAAGTGTGGGCGGCGCCATTCCTGGGCAGGCTGCTCTTTCTTTTCGCGCTGGGCAGCTCTCCTCACGGGCGCACTCCTTGCGCGTGGGGCTCCCCTTCGCGGGGGACACCCTTGCGTGGCACGGCACTCCTTGCGCGCATCAGCGCTGCGCATGGCCAGCTCCACACGGGTCAAGGAGGCCCGGGTTTGAACCGCGGACCTCCCATATGGTAGACGGATGCCCTAACCACTGGGCCAAAGTCCGTTTCCCAGAATTTTGTATTTTTTGAACAAGTTTTACTATGAATCATTTCAAACTGAATCTGAGAGACTGATACAATGAATCAGTGCCACAACTGCTTGGCTCCAGCAAATGTCAATGGTAGTGCCTTCCCCAAACTGGGATTGATTTGAAGCAAATACCAGACAGTATATCCTCTCACCTATAGTATTTCTCTATGTATATCTAAAAAACTAAGAAGTTTTTTTAATCAAAAAATAAGCTCAATAATATTATTGGACCTAAAAATTAATAATTCCTTGACATCATCAAATATCTAGTCTCTCTTAGTACTTCCCTGATAGCATCATCAATTTTTTTCAGTTCACTTCAGGAACTAAATAAGGGGAGTGCTTTGTAATGGAATGGTGTGACTCCTGCCCCTCTGTAAAAGCCGTCCTTGCCCCACCATCCCCAGTCTCTGTTTTCCCTTCCCGTTTTTTTGTTGGAGAAGCCACCTTGCTTGCCTGAGGGTTTCCCCCGGTCTGAACTCTGTGCTTGTATCCAGGGAGTGATGTCAAAGGGGTTCCTCTCGCCTCTTTTTCCTTTGGGTTTTTAGGAGTTAAATCTAGATGCTTGATCAGATGCATGTGTGAATTTGTTGTTTTGGGCAAGAATTCTTGCCCAAAGAGTTCTTTGTAGCTGGTGGCGTGTGGCACTAATGCTGGCTGCCTTGTGGTGTGGGACATGGGCAGTCACCGAGCCCACTGCTCCTGGACGATGGTCTCGTTCGCGGTTGCACGCGGGTGAGCGTCTGCTTCTATAGCACGTCCTTGGTTTGTTAGCGGGAATACTTCCATAAAGAGAAACCTCCCCTCAGCCGCTATTTAGTATAGAGTTCACGTGGAGAAGAGAGGATATTCCTTGATTCTGTCCCTGTACTTCCTAATTTCCAAAATAATTAGACGGTTCCCTAGCATCCTTCAAAAGTGGGACTAATGTTTTTTTTTTTGAGGAACGATTACAATGGCACAAACTATGAAATTTTTAAACAAAGGAATGGATTTAAGCTACAGTGGATCAAAACATACCAAATATATTGTTATTTTTATTGATGGTCCGTTGTCCCAACTTTGGGACACAGTAAGGGGCAGAACTGGGATTTGAGGTAGAAAATAAAAAATGGGAAAAGATATATTAAGAAAACACTAATCCAAAGAAAGTAGTGTAACAGTATTAACATTAGAAAAAAGCAATTAGACAAATGCCTTACTAGGGATAAAGAAGGCTATGAAATAGTAAAGGGAATAATTCAAAGAAACCCTTCTGAACCTGTCCACTTCTAATAACATAGCCTCCAGATATAAGGGGGGAATGGACAGTCCCCAAATCAGAAGAAATTTTAACACACCTCACTCAGTAAAGTGATTGAACATAAACAAATTGGTAAGGATATTATAAAATATAATACAATTAAGGAAGATCTTCTTATAAAATCTGCACTACTAAGTTGAAGAATATGCATTTTTTTACGCACACTTTGAAACTTATAAACTAGAAAAAACTTATTCTGAAGCTTATTAAATCTGATCATATATTAAGCCACCAATTAAATGTCATCATATTAGCAAGAGAATCAATAGCACAGCGATTTTTATGGCATTCTCTAGCCTTTATGCCTTGCAACCAGAAGTCGATCCACCCTTCCCCCAGGGCTCCAAACTGCTAGTGTTTTGGAATTTAAAAAAAACATACTTCTAATTAATCCATGTATCTATGAAGAAGTCAAAGTAGAAAGGACCAATTATTTAGAATTAAATGACATGATAGCATTGCATATCAAAGCTTACGAGGTGCAACTGAACTGGTCATTACAGGGACATGGACTGCTTTACATGACTATGCTGGAAAGAAGGACCTCAAAAAAATACCCATCTAACTTTTCAATTCTTAAAGTCAGGGGGAAAAGAAACAGAGCAAATTCAGGAGCATAAGTGTTCAGAAAGCAAAGAAACAGGAGAAAGGATGCGCTGAAGTGTCAGGTGCGAGGCGAGTAGGAGTCGGGAGATGGGAGCGTTGGCGCTGTTGTGGGAAGGTGGTTCAGGGAGCCCAAAGCGCCTCGGGCGACCGTCGCTGCATCTCAGGGACTTGGATGCTGGCCCCAGTCGGCTGGGCCACGGCAAGCCTTGTCCCTGGGGCCAGCCCCTCACCGCCCCGCAAGCCTGCAAGTACATCGCAGACTCTAGACTGTTCCCCCTCCAGGTGTGGGTGCACCTGGCAAGAGAGGCTGGGGCTGGGCAGCTCATCTGCGAGGGAGAGGCCGGGGAGAGGGTTCCCTCCCACCACGTTTCCCGGTTTCTGTTCTCTTGGCTCACTGGTCTGAGCCAGTACGTTCACGGCGAGGGGCTTGGCCACCCTCCACCAGCCCTCACCCGACCTTTTGTTTCCTTTGTTGATGTTCCTGGGACACTGTTGGAGCTTAGCCCCCAAAAGGCACAAGACTGGGTCAGTTAAATGAATTTCAAGCTCCTCTGTGCCCTTTGCGGAAAACTCCTTCCCTTTTCCATTTCCTATTCCAAGTCCAATCCGGCCATCTCATCCCGGATAGCTCATCAGAGGATCCACAGTGAGCGTAAATGAAAGCCTCGAGATAAAAAAGGCCAGCGACTTAGAGATGCTCCTGATTTGAATAGAAGCCCCTTTCCATTATGAATTTCCTAGAGAGAAATTAAAGTCCAAAAATTAAATTTCCTTGCAAGTTGAAGTCCAAAGAAATTAATCTCCAAAATCACATTTTTTCATTATGAATTAAATACATACCCCCAAATTCTTAAAGTTAAAAACAAAGTTCCCTTCAATTTCTTGTATGACTGACTCTCAGCCAAAGGCGGCCTTGTCCTGGGCCGCGCCAGGCCTCGCTCTGGACAGGCTCCCGGGGCCTCCCCCGAGGCCGTGCTGGGTGCAGGGACACGTACCTGTTGTCGTCGTTGAGGTAGAACAAGCCGAAGGAGGTGCGCAGAGCTCAGGGGCACAAGTTCACGGGTGTGTGTGGTGAACACAGCTGTGTTGCCACAGAGGCCTCCCTCCCTCCCCTCTCCCTCCTCCCCCTCCCCCTCCCTTCCCAGCCCCTTCTCCCCCCCCTCCTCCCCATCCTCCCCCTCCCTCATCCTCCCCATCATTTTCCTCCCTCATTAGCCCCTCCCTCCTTATCAGCCCTCATCCCTCATCATCTTCAAGGGCAGTTGTTCCTTTGTTTCTGTCACTGTAGATTGAATTGTTTTTCTACTTTGAATGAGGTTATACTATATGCACTTTTTTTTTTTAAAGATTTTTAATTTATTTCTCTCCCCTTCTCCCCCCTCCCCCTCCCCTCCTGGGTTGTCTGCTCTGTGTCCACTTGCTGTGTGTTTTTCTGTGACCGCTTCTATCCTTATCAGCGGCACCGGGAATCTATGTTTCTTTTTGTTGTTGTTGCGTCATCTTGTTGTTGTGTCAGCTCTCCGTGTGTGTGGTACTATTCCTGGGCAGGCTGCACTTTCTTTTGCTCTGGGGGGCTCTCCTTACGGTGCGCGCTCCTTGCGCTTGGGGCTCCCCTACGTGGGGGACACCCCTGTGTGTATATGCGCTCTTTTGAATTTACCTTGTTTTTGCTCAGCGCTGTGTGTGTGAGATTTTATCCGTGGTACTGTGTAGAGCAGTCACTGTCCTTTTTCTTGGTTGTCTGAATATGCCACACCATGTGTTCATTCTGTTGCTACTGGGCATCTTTGTCTGTTTCTAGTTTTGGGGTCTTTTGAAAACGCTGCCATGAACCTGCTTTTTGGCGTACATGCGCACGTGTTTCTGGTCGGACTATGCCTCAGCGTGTGGTTGTGGGGCGGTAGCACGCACTTAGCTGCGGGGGCTTTCCGAGCAGTTTCCCGCAGTGCCTGCAGGAGTTGCAGGCGCACGGCAGGGGCCGGCGAGCTTGTCCGGCCAGTGCTTCACACCCCTGGCTTGTGGCTTCTCTTCCCCTCTGGGGCCTGCAGAGCGTGCCGGCAGGTTTGTGTTTCCCTGACGGGCGCTGCTGAGCACCTTTCACAGATTTACTGGCCTCCGGGATTTTATTCTTTTTATGAAGTGCTTCTTCCTACCTTTGCCCATGTTTTAATTGTATGGTCTGTCGTTTTTAAATTTCTTTTGGTTGGAGTTCTTTCCAGGTCCTGATCTTAGGTCCTTGTTCAGAAATGGTAAACGTCTCCTCCCCCTGTGGCTGCTTTTGCCTGTTAATGGTGTGTTTTGGTTCCAATCCTTTTTCATTGAAATTAAGTTCAATTTGTCAGTCTTTTCCTTAATGGATAGCTTTCTTTACCGAGGTGCAAAAAGTAGTTTGTTTCTGCAAAGAAAGTCTTGAAGATATTCTATGTTGTCTTCTAGAAGCTTTTTCTTTCTTTTTCCAATCTTTTCTGTAATCCATCTAGAATTGCTTTTGTTTTTCGTGTTTTTTGTGTGTGTGTTTTTAGGAGGTATTGGAGATTGAACCCAGGCCCTCGTGCATGGGAAGCAGGCACTCAGCCCCTGAGCTACATCTCCCCAATGAGTGTTTGCCTATTTGTTTTTAGGAAGTACCAGGGGTTGAACCCAGGCCCTCGTGCGTGGGAAGCAGGCGCTCAGCCCCTGTGCTCACTCGCTCCCTAGAACGGCTTTTTGTGTGTGGTGTGATGGAGGAGGGCCCATGGCCCACGTCTTAGCTGGAGAGTTCAAAGGTGTACAGGGCTTCCAGGGCCCTGCCTGGGCCCGCCACGAGAGGGAACGAGCCAATTCAGGTGTCCTATGCAAATTCTGTTCCCTGGATCCAAACTTCGGTGTGGACAGAGACTGTAGTGGAGGTTCGGCTGTCTGGGTACCGCGTGAGGACAGACGGAGGAAGCCTTGGGCTCCACTTCAGCACGCAGTGCTGGAGCTCGGGGCGAAATCCACTTGCTTCCAGCAATCTGGACGTGTGCAGTGTGGGCAGCCCCAGCTGTCACTTCTCACTGGGCGGCCTTTCTTCCCCACCCAGCACAGCGGGGCCGCTTACTTTCCACCCACCCCCTGCTGTGTGTCCTTACACTCCGGGGGCACTGACGGGGTGTCTGCTGGTGAGAAGCCGTGGGCAGACTGCCCCGTGCATGCTCCCAATGCATGCTCCCAGCTTGGATCCAGCAGGTGGGGGCGCAGGCGTCATAGGCTGCATGGAAAGGACCTGGTGACTGACCAGGTAATGGTGATGGATGGGGGTGATGATGGGGGATGGTGGTGATGGGTGGGGGTGGTGACAGGCGATGGGCGATGGTGATGGGTGGGGGGGGTGCAGTGGGGGGCCTGACAATGGAGGATGGTGATGGATGGGGGGGTGATGATGGGAGGTGGTAGTAGATGGGGTGGGAATGGGGGATGGGGGATGGAGATGAACAGGGGATGGTGAGGGTGGGGATGGTGACCAGTGGGGAAGGGTGGTGATGGGGTGGAGCCGTGGTGGATGGGGAGGGTCAGCCCAGCCTGGGTGCTGGAGGTTGTGGTCCCAGGATGTAGTCTGGGATGCAGAAGAAGAGCCCTGGCTGGAGGGGACGGGTGCCCCTTGCTGCATCTGAGCACAGGCCGATTTAAAGCAGAACTCGAAGTGGACAGCCTGGGGCTAGACGAGTTGGTGGGGGACCTGTGGGTCTCCAGGGATGCAAGACAGGGGTGGGGCAGAACGCCCCAGAAAGAGGTCCCTTTGGATGTCAGCCCAGAAGGTCCAATCCCATCTGTTCCTCAAGCTGAGCTCTGGGCAGTGTGCAGGGCAGGCTGGGGTCCTCCTGAGCAGCTCAGGCCAGCTTGGTGGTGGCAGCTGACCCCACCGGCCTGGGCCACAGTCCCTACCGTGAGCTGGGGCTCTTGACTGCACAGGGAGACTGTGGGGAGGGGGGCACAGGCCACTTGGTTCTTGGAGCTAGCCGTGGGGGCTGGGGCAGTGGGCTTCCCTGGCCTCCCCCCCACTGGCCCTGTGACTCAGTTTGGGTCACCCTGAGATGTGTCCCTGGGACCTCCCAGCCTCCATGGTCTTTATGGCTAGCTGCGGCCTCAGTCTTCGCCGCAATTCCCTCCTTGCTCCCCACACTGTGAGCTGCCCCTCCCAGCCTCCCTGTAGTGGCCAGAGCCTCTGCAGCTCGGTGCCTGCTCCGTTCCCCACTCCAATCCCTTGGGCCTGTCCTGGGGGCCAACCCCCCATCCCTGCCTCACCCCCCAACCCTCTCCTGACACCGAGCTGGAGCCTGAGGCCTCAGGCTGTGTCCGCACCCTAGCCACTGCACTCACCCCTCCTGCCAGAAATGCTGTACCCTGGTCCTGGGGAAAAGCAAGGGGACACGAGTCTGTGGCATCTCATAGGGCTGCGGTGGCTGGAGACGGGGTGATGAGGAACTGTAGTCAAACCGCCTCTCAGTCTGGGGTCCGGTGTGGGGCCTGGCACCAGGGGCTACGCCTGAGCTCCCTTTCTCTGCGGGATGCTCGCTGGGGGCTTTATAAATACTGTCGTCACTGATGGAAAAGGGCAAGGGTTGTCTGAATGCGTTTCCCAGCATGGCTGTGCCCTGCACTCTGATGGGTGGTGATTCCAGTGGCATTTTTGTCAATTTAGAATTATCGATATTGCCACTTAAAGATGATGAAGACAGGGTCGTCTCTAGCTGGCGTCTCTGTAAGCCTAAGGTCCAGGGTGAAGCCCCAGACAAGCCCTGGGGGTAGACACCCCCAGCTGGCGCGTTGACCTGGAAGTGCAGGGCGGGGGCCGCACTTGTTTCAGGGTCCCCCCCCAGGCTTCACGCTGTATGTGTGTGAATGTTCAGTTCTGATGGTGCACATGGAGTAGATTTTTCCTTAAATTCTCGAGTGTCTAGAATCGTAACTTTGTTGGGATCCTTTCTATCCAGCAGAAGATGGTATTACAAGGACTTGGCATAAATTGTAACCCTCATTTTGGGAGGAGTTTGAAGTACATATTGGAAGGAAGTCGTCTTCTGAACAAGAATTTTCATTGCTAATTTGGATATTTTCTGTTATTTCTGATGAGTGTGTTTATTACCCTGCAGCTGCGGCGGAAGCCGGAGTTAGCAGTCATGACCAGAAAGTGTAAAGATGACAGATGGGTCCAATTACTTCTCGACTCATTTGGGCCTCCTCTGAGCAGGGTCTCCCGGCTTCCAGCTCAAGTTCGTGGTGGACCCCGGATTCCTGAAGCCAGGGGAGCTGCGCTGGTTCGTCCGTTACCTCGCCGCGCAGAGCCTGCAGGTCGACGCCTGGGACGGGGACTCGCAGCTCCTCGTCGGCTCCACGGCCGTTCCCCTGAAGGTAGCGTGCTTTCCCGTGGGGAGCGCGGGCCAGGGAGCAGCGTCCCTCCTGGGAAGGGTCACCGTCAGCAGCCGTGCCCCCCAGTTGGCCCATGGCTTGGCTTCTTCATTTCACAGATTCAAAACCCTGCCATGTTCTCTCCTTTCCAGAAGGAAAAGATTTTTCACGAAATCTCAGTTCTCTCATGATCGGTTTTTGCAAAATGTACTAATACACTTATCATAAACATCATTTTAACCATATCAGGTGGACGGTTCTTTGACATCGAGTACATTACAAGACTCTGTCACCTTGGCCACTACCTATTTCCATTATCCCCAGCACACACTCATGCTCATTTAGCAGTAACTGCCATCCCCCATAATGACTATTCTGCTTTTGTCTCTATGAATTTCCTTATTCTAAATATGTCATAGAAGGGAAATCATAAAATGTTTGTCTTCTTATATCCTCTTATGTCATCAACATGATGTCTTTGAGGTTCATCCCTGTTGTCGCATATACCAGGGCTTTGTTCCTTTTTACAGTTGAATAATACTCCATTGTACATATAGACCACATTTTATGTATCTATTCATCTGTTGATGGGCACTTGAGTTGCTCCCATCTTTTGGCAATTGGGTATAATACTGCCATGAACATTGGTGTGCGAATATCTGCAAGTCCCTGCTTTCAGACCTTTGAGTATGAACCTAGTAGTGGGATTGCCGGCTCATGTGGTTGTTCTATACTTAGCTTTCTAAGAAACCACCAAACTGTCTTCCACAGCAGCTGCACTGTTGTACATTGCCACCATCCTTTTCAACACACTTGCTATTTTCTGTTGTTTTTTTTTTTTAAAGCAGCCATTCTAAATGGTAAGAAATGGTGTCTCATTGTAGTTTTAATTTGCATTTCCCTGATGGCTAATGATGTTGAGCATCTTTTTGTATCCTTTCTGGCCATTTGTATATCTTCTTTGAAGAGATGTCTTTTCAAGTCTTTTGCCCATTTTTTGAACTGGTTGTTTGTCTTTTCATTGTTAAGTTGAAGGATTTCTTTATATACTCTGGATATTAAATTACTGGACATGTGATTTCTGAATATTTTCTCACGTTGTGTAGGTTGTTGTTTTACTTTCATGATAGTCTTTTGAGGCACAAAAGTTTTTAATTTTGAGGAGGTCCCATTTATTTTTTCTTTTGTTGCTTGTGGTTTGTGTATAAAGTCCAAGAAACCATTGCCTAACACAAGGTCCTGAAGATGCTTCCCTATCCTTTCTTCTAGGAGTTTGATAGTTTTAGCTGTGATATTTAGATCTTTTTGAGTTGATTTTTATATATGGTGTGAGGTAGGGGTTCTCATTCTTTTTCTTGCAAAGGGAGATCTAGTTTTCCTAGCACCATTTGTTGACTGGACTGTTCTTTCCCAATTGAGTGGTCTTTGCCACCTTGTCAAAAATCAGTTGGCCATAAATGTGAGGGTTGATTTCTGAGCTTGCAGTTTGATTCCATCGGTCTATATATGTGTCCTTGTGCCTGTACCATGCTGTTTTGAATACTGTGGCTTTGTAATAAATTTTAAGATTGGGAAGATCTCTGCCTTCTAATAGGGCAGTTTAATTCATTGACATTTAAAGTAATAATTGAGAAGAATTTACTTTTGCTACTTAGGTATTTGTTTTCTATATGTCTTGTATGATTTTGTTCCTCAGTTACTCTGTTACTGACGTTTTTATATTTAAGCTTTTTTTTTTTTTGTAGTGTAATGTTTTAATTACCTTCTTATTTACTTTTCTCTATATTTTTGTCACTACAATGAACATATTAAATTAATAATCTAGTTTGGCTAGTACCAACCCAGTTATAGTAGTATACAACCTCTCTACTCCTATGTGTCTGTGTTCGTTTCTCTTTATATTGCTATTGTCTCAGATTACGTTTTATATATTTTCTGCCCCTTAACGAATTTTTAATGTTATTTTACCCATGTGCCTGTTAAGTCATATGGGGAGGGCGTAGTTACAAACCCAAAGTACACTAATATATGATTTTATATTTACCTACGTAGTTACCTTTACCCCGTTCTTTATTTCTTCTTATAGTTCCAAGTTACTGTCAAGTGTCCTTTTATTATTTCAGCCTTGGGATTCCCTTTAGCATTTCTTGTAGAGCAGGCCTTCTGGTAATGGACTCCTTCAGGCTTTTATTTATCTGGAAACATTTTAATTTCTCCTTTATTTTTGAAAGATAACTTAGATATAGAATATAAAATTGGTAGTTTTTTTTTCTTCTCTAAGGGCTTTAAATATGCCACTCCATTGTCTTCTGGCCTCCATGGTTTCTGATGAGAAATCCCCTGTTAATCTTATTGGGGAATCCCTTGTATGTGAGAAATTGCTTCTGTCTTGCTGCTTTCAAAATCCTCAATGCCTTTGGATTTTGAGAATTTCGCTCTAATGTTTCTTGGTGTACATCTCTTAGAGTCTATTTGCTTGGAGTACATTGAGCTTCATGTCTTTCATCAGATTTGGGGAGTTCCCAGCTGTTATTTCTTCGAATACTTTTTCCATACCCCATTATTCTTCTGGAACTCCAATAATGCATATGTTGGTGTACTTGACAGTATCCCACAGTTCCCTCAAACTCTGTTCACATTTCTTATTTTTTTCTTTCTGCTTCTCACCCTGGATAATTTCTATTGTTTTAACTTCAAGTTTGTTGATCCTTTCTTCTGCCTGTTCAAATCTGCTGTTGAATCTGTCTAATGAGTTTTTCATTTCAATCACTGTACTTTGCAGCTCTAAAGTTTCTTTTAGTTCCTTTACATAGCTTTTATCTTTTTATTTTGGTCAGACAACATTTTCCTAGTTTCCTTTAATACTTTGTATGTGGATTCCTTTAGCTCATGGAACTTACTTAAGACGGTTAATTTTAAGTCTTTCAGTAATAATTCCAATGTATGTGCTTCCTCAGAAATGGTTTCTGGCAAATTCTCTTTTTCCTATGAATCATCCATACTTTCCTATTTCTTTGTATGTTTTGTAACTGTTTGGTAAGGAACTGTACATTCTGAATATTATGTTGTTTTAACTCTTGAAGTCTAGCCTAGCCGTGGTGGGTGCTGCCCAGTGATGCATGATTGGGGGGAGAATGGCTGTGGTTGGCACTGGGGGGCGAGCAGGGAGGAGCCCCCACTGGGGTCACAGCATCGTCAAGGCCCCCGCGGAGACCCAGGTGGAAGTTCTTTGACCTCTTCTTACTTGCCAAGCCGCCCAAACAAATACCAGTGTATGTCTACCTTGCAAATGTAAAATCTTTTAACTTTAAAACTGGAAAAGGTGGGCAATTCAGATAAGAAAATCACCTATTTCCAGATCCTGGGCTAGGGAAATGCTATTTTTTATAAAATGTGGATATATTATAACCTATCTCACCTCCGCCCTGATGTTGGACAGTTAAGTAATCTTACCCTGTTGTAAGCGTGGCAGGGGACGTCTTGAGGTTATGTTTTTGCACACACCTTTTGGCTCATTTCCTGAGGATAGTGACAGCAGTGGGGTTATTACAGTAGTAAGAGCTCCTGCCCATGGCTGATGGCTCTTGTGTGTCATCCAGCGCTCCCCTCGCCCCAACCCCGTGAGGTAAGGCTGTGCTTAACCTAGTGGGAGCTGGAAAGCTGAAGCAGGGCCGAGTTTTTAACCTGCGTCTGACTCTAAAGCGAGCGCCCTCCACCCTGAAGCCCTTGGCAAATGGCAGAGGCTGAGACCTGGCATTTCTGATGTGTCGCTGTGAAGCTTCAGGCGTGTGGCGCGCTCGAGGCTGACAGCCCGGAAGGCCCGGCCCCGCTACTCCCTGGCAGAGGACCTGGCTCCTGCTTTCTATCCTCTCACCTTCTTAAAACATCTTAAAAAATGTCTCCTTTTAAAAACCTTTGCGGTTTCGATAGGTGAGAGATGAAGCCTTGTGTTCGTGGGCATTTCCTTGTTTCCAGGTCAGAGGAGTCTTCCTGTCCTCTGGTAAGACATGCTCCTCGCACTTAGATGAGTGCGTAGTCGCGGTGGGCGTGGTGGGGCAGCCCCGTCCTGGCAGCGCCCAGAGCCCCTCGGCGGCCATCAGGCCTGGGCGCCTCCACTCCCAAGACGTGCACGTCTCGGCTGTAGGAGGAGTTCAAGAGGGACCAAAGCTGGGACCTTGGGATTTGAGGGAAATCGGCCTCACGCTGGCATGTGTGTGTGAGGACCCGCTGGCCCCGAGGGCGCCACCCCCCTTCCCAGGAATGCCCTCCAAGCCCTGGGCTCAGGCAGGGGATTTCAGGATTCAGTTTGCTTGGCGCGAAGAGCTGTGGCCAGGGAAACCCTGCGCATTGTGTCCCGGCCTTTTTCTCGTCTGCAGGTCCCTGGTTCTTGGGCTGTTGCCCCCTCTCCAGCTGCTCTTGCCCCAGTCTTCTCACATGGGCTCTTCTTGACGTTTCAGGCACAGAGGTCGCCAAGTGCCAAGAGGCCCTCTGCTTACACTGCCCTCTCAGCCTTCTCCCAGCTGCCCTGGTCACCGTCTATCCATTGCTGTTGGCAGCCGATTCCTCTCCTCATGCCTGCTTGCTCATCTGGTCCTCTCTTTGCCCTGGGGCCCGGCTGTGCCCAGCGAGCAGCAGTACCTCCTGTGGAAGGGAGGGCCAGAGGCTGGACCCTGCTCTATCCTCAGGTTGCTTGCGGCGCAGTGGAAGCCAGGACTGGCTTTGCCTGTGGTGCGCTCGGTAACCCGTAAGATGCCACACACTTGCTCTTTCTCTGTCCTCAGAGTGCTGCCCGGCCGCTGCAGCCCGTGTTACACACTTGGGGTGACCCTCTCTCCAGCTCCCAGGCCCTCTCCACAGAACAGCAGCGAGGCAATGGCGTTTTAATTGGCTGGGTCAGGGCGGTCGTCTCTGACTTGTGAGCTAAGACCCCACGGACAAGCAGGGGGTCCCTGGGGGATCTAGGGACCCCATGCTCCAGGTGCCAGGATGGTGTGTCCCCAGCCTGGCCTTCGCAGGCTTGGCTGTAAGGGGCTTGGCAGCCCCTTCTCGCAGCAGGGTGACCCCCACCTGCCTCGGTTTGGTGTGAGGGGCTCAGGCTCTGGCCCATGGCCCTCAGCTCCCCGTCCCCTCCCAGGCGTGGGTGTACCCCAAGCCTCCTCTTGCTGCAGCCCTTGTCCTTCCTCCTTGGGGACCAGGCTGCTCAGCCAGGGTCACGCCATCAGCCTGCTCTCCTTCACTGGCTCCCCAAGAGCACCTGCCCTGCCCATTGGTGTGTCACCAGTGCCCTCCCTCTGGAGGCATTTTATTAAAACTTTGTGAGAAGACCCGTGTCAGGGACGCGCATTTTGAGGGCTGGACTTCTGCCGTGCGGTACGGATCAGAGCACTGGGAGCTTCTGTCCCTTCACAGGCCGTGCTGCTCTCCTCCTTGGTGGGTTGGGGAGGGTGCCTGGAGATGGGCTGCAGTCTGACCTCACGTCTGACCCTGCGCCATGTCTGACCCCCGTTTCCTCATGCAGCATCTCCTCCGCCAAGGCCGTCCAGCCGTCCAGGTGCTGCACGAACTGGAGATTGTGGCTACGGAGTATGAGCAGGACGTGATGGTGGTGAGCGGAGATGTGTCCAGGTTCGGCTGCGTCAAGCCCATCGGGGTCCACACCGTGGTGAAGGGCCAGTTGCACCTGACCTTGGCCAGTGTGGGTAAGAGCCCCAGCGAGGGTCCGGTGCCTCAGGGAAGCGACACCTCCAGCTTGGACGCCATGGAGGGATTCCACCAAACTCCCATTGGTTTCTCTCTTGGGAGTCTGTCCTGACCCCCAAGCCTGCCCTGGCTCCCGGGAGTCTGTCCTGGCCCCCTGAGTCTGTCCTGGCCCCCTGAGTCTGTCCTGGCCCCCTGAGCCTGTCTTGATCCCCGGGAGTCTGTCCTGGCCCCCGGGAGTCTGTCCTGACCCCCTGAGTCTCTCCTGACCCCCCTGAGTCTGTCCTGACCCCCACGAGCCTGTCCTAACCCTGAATCTGCCCTGAGCCCCGGGCGTCCGTCGTGGTCCCCAGCATTTGGTGTTCCTGGCTCATTCTGATCATGGTTCGAGACCGTCATCGTCTCAGTCCCGCCTCCCCTGCCCTGCTGCTGGAGGGAGCAGTAGCCCACACGGTGGCTTGTCAGGGAGGAGAGAAAAGACAAATGCCCTAAGCTCCCACCCAGCTCAGGCACAGGAGAAAGGAGGAAGGCGTTGCTTGGAGTTGGGCACCACCACCTCGTGTCTGATGTTGCCTCCAAAAAATTGTTCCTCCGAGAGTCTGCAAAGCCCATTTCCATCCTTCTGCCTGCAGTCCCAGGTGGGCAGGGAGTGCGTGGGTGTGGCACAAGAAGACCCTGTCTGGAACATTCCAGATGCACCTGGAGGGCCCCTGACGCCAGTGGAGGTACTGGGACATTGGGCTGGTGACAACCTCATGGGGACAGTGGAAGGACTGGGACTTTTCCTTGGGAAACGGGAAGCATGGCACACCCAGTGTTCGAGGTTCCTGGAGGCTTGCCTGTCTGGAGGGGCCCAGGCCTCTCTCTTCTATTCAGGAATTTTCCATTCCTCAAAAACCAGCCTGATTTTAAAGCCCCGAGCCCCGGGGGCCCTATCCACCCCACGCCCGGTAGCCTGACAGCTCGACAGCCCAGAGCCCGGCAGGCACGGCGGCAGCGGCAGAGGAGGGAGAGCACACAGCTCATTAAGTCTGGTTCGAGGTTTCTGTCTGCTTGTTTACAAATGTAAACTCCAAGGCAGCTTTGAAGATAGACAATATGGAAACAGCAAAACTCAATTAGGTTCTGGAGAAATAAATGAGCCACGTGTGAGCAGTAGGCATTATCCCCAAGCTCCCATGGCTGAGGGGCCCGGAGTTGCAAGAGGCGTCCTGGACGGTGTTGGTTATTTTTATATTTCATTCACGAGCCCACAGATGTGCAGTGACTCCAGGTTCTAAATCTTATCTTCACAAGAAAGATTAGCTCCATTATATGTTATCTTAAATTGTCATTTTCATACTTTGCCTGCAAGAGAGAGATAAGCTGGTGGGAGAGAAGCAGGCACAGCTGCAGAGGCGCAGTGGAAGCCCAGGAAGGGGAGGCAGGCAGAGGCCGAATGCCAAATGCAGCACACCTCATGTCGTGGTGCAGAGCTTTGATTTCCTCTGCAAATTTCGCAGTTTTGAAGGGAAAAAGTGTCGTGGCTTTGATCCCTTTATAAAATGGGTTATTATGCCTCGAGGCCCCGGCGCGTGCCAGTGGGGTGGCGTCTGCCAGGTCTTCAGGACAGTGGGGTGGGCTCCAGGCCAGGTGCCCCACGTGTGGGCTCCACGCCTACGCTCGAGTTTGTGACAGCGCGAAGGAGCGGCTGGTCCAGGCAGGGTCGCGGGTGCTGGCCAGCTCCCCTGCCCCCTGGTGGCCTTCAGGTGGGGGTCTGGCCTGTGACCGCCCGTCTCCTGCGAGGCCTCGGGCCTTCTGAACAGCTCCTCCTGCGGCCCCTTCCTGATCTCTGGGCACCTGCGTTAGGGCTGCCAGGCCCGGGTTGTTTCCTTTGGTCCCGGTGACCGTGGCTGTGAACTGGGACGGCAGTTCGGCTGGGGACTCTGCTGACCGTGAAGCCCGCTGCCCGTCAGCAGCGCCCTCCAGGCTGGGCCGCTCTGCAGGCTGAGTGCTCTGGCTCTTGCGGCGTGGTCAGCTCCCCCCGTCTCAAGGAGAACCGCGAGTGCGCTGACGGGCTCTGAGGGATGACCGAGTCTGAGGTCAGGCGCTTAGCGGGCGCTGTGCTGTGCTCCAGCGGCAGAACCTGGATCACTGCGGGCGCCGTGGGGAGCACTCCTGTTGGAAGGGGTTTCTGCACCTGCAGCGGCTCTGTTTGGTCCCAGGTGTCACCTTCTGTCTCTGGAGGTGAAGGAAGTCTGTTCCGCGGTGGGATGGCAGGTGGCGCCTGGTGCAAGCCAGCATCCCCGCCGTCTGCACTGTGCTCGGGAGGTGTGCAGGTGGCAGTGTGCATGCATCCAGCTTGCTTCCGTCCTTTGAACAAATTGGAAATTTCAGTGTGAGTAGAGGAAGCCAGCAGCACCCCTTGTCTGTCCGCGTGTGGCCATGGGCTGCTGCGGCGTTGGTCATCAACAGTGCTCTTGGGTGCTTCAGGAATGCCGGCCACCTATCCCTGATGCTGTCTGGAGCTGGCCTTGACCTTGCAGCGGTTTCCTGTGTTTCTGTCTCTGACCAAGTGCGGCACAGGACCTGGCTTAAAGCAGAGCTATGGGCCTTTCTGCTGCGTGTGGTGGACCCAGGGCCGCTGGCTGCACCGTGGAGCTGTCGAGAAAGCCCTGGAAGCTTCCCAGGCTCCCCTGATGTGGGTGGAGTCCTTTGCTGCACGGCAGCGAGTGGAGGTGGCTGAGTATGCCCGGCGGCTGCCTCTTGGAGCGCGTCCTGAGACGTGACCGAGCCCTTGCCAAGGCTGTCAGCCCCCTCCTCCGCCCCGCTGCAAGTCCTCGTGGGAGGAAACGGCACAGAGCGCAAGGAGCCTGGGCGCCTCGGGGTGCCGGGCAGGAGGGGACATGGGGGGCTGGAGGGCCTCGTTCCCTCGGGAGGAAGGAGGGGAGGCATGGGCCTGGTGGAGGGGTTCCTTCCGCTGCTCTGCCAGGGCCTCTGTCCCTGCCCGTCCTGCTTGTCCGTGTGTCTGACTCCCTCAGAAATCTGGGAACACCTCGAGGACACCGACAAGGAAAGTTTTCTTGTCCTGGTGTTCGCCCTTGTACCTCGCACTGGTGGAAAGGTCACCGAGTGGTCGTTGGATGGGTGCGTCTGAGCTCCTGTTCTTCCTTGACGTCAGACAGAGCCAGCTGCGTGGGGCTCACATGGTCCCTGTGAGGGGAGCCGCCACCAGGGCTTGTTTTTAGGGTGAGGACCGCGGTGCCGTGACGACACGCTGCTGCCGGAGGTCGGAGTGGTCCTGCGGGGCGATGGGATTGTGCAGGAGACCAGCTGGAGGGGAAGGGATGATTCCTGCCCAGGAGTCAGAGCACACGAAGGAGGACAGGCGGAACCTGGCGGCGAGGGCTGCGGTGAAGCTCAGCGAGAGGATGCACCCAAGTCAAGAGGAGCAAGATTCTTACTCCAAACACTTGTCCTTGAGAAGCAGGGCCGGGGCCAGGGCGGGAGTGGAAAGCGTGGAATCCGCTGCAGCCCTGAGCCGTGTTCCGGAGCCGACTGCGGTGTGGCCGGACCTGCGCAGATCGCGTGGAAATCGGGGATGCGAGCAGTGCCAGGATTTTGCTTCTGGGGCTCAGGTGGTTCACCTCAAACGAGGCTGCCCACCCGCAGGCGGAAGCGGGCCCCCCAGGGAAGGTGTGCGTGCCCCGCTGAGGCTGCCAGGGCAGAGACCTGCCTGCTGGGGGCGCACGCTCCCTGGGGATCCCTGTGGGCACCCAGTCAGCGGCTGCTCCTCTCGGCACAGGGGCGCGCGCCCGCCGACTCCACGCTTTCCACGCTCTCCACGCTCCGGCGCGGGCTCCCCCTGCCAGGGCAGCGCTGCTCTCCACGCTTTCCACGCTCTCCACGCTCCGGCGCGGGCTCCCCCTGCCGGGGCAGCGCTGCTCGTCTAGGTGCCCTCAGGCCGCGGCCCCTGCGCCCGGTCTGCAGAGGGCCCTCTGCCCAGGAGTGTCTGCAGAGGCGCAGAGGCCTGTCCTGGGCCAGGCGAGGCCCTGGAGCTGCCAGGCAGGGCTGTCCCGAGAGCAAGAGCTGCGCGGCTCCTGTGAGTCCCTCGAGATTGCCAGGCGGCCAGCGGTGGTGACAGCTCCCGCCGCCCTCTCTGTGGCGGAACAAATTCAGGATGAGGATGGAGTGGGGGGCCCTATCAGAGAGTGGCGAGGCCCTCTGGCAGCGGGACCCGCCCGTCGCTGCCTCCTGTGGCTCTTCTCCGCCCTCACCGTCTTGTGCCGGGCTGTTTTCATCCAGGCCACACGTGGGAGCAGAGCATGCGGAGTTCCGGCTCACTGCCGCCGTCCCGGTCACGGGTCGTCTCCAACGAGGGGACCGGCAGCTTCCCGGGAGGCAGCCTCCTGGTGCGCGGAGGCCCCAGAGGTGAGGGGCAGCGGGTGGGCAGCGAGGGCAGCAGGCGGTGGAGAGGCGAGCGCGAGGGTTGCGGCACTCGGGGTGGTGCCACTGGGCTGGGAGGGGGCCTGCCGACTTGCCCTCACGGCCACCCGCCATGCTGACCTCGCTCAGCCTTCCCCAGACGAGGCTCAGTGGCAGTTCTGTTTTCCTGGAGGAACGGTGATCTCCGAGTGGCATTTGTCTGTGGTTAGCAGCTCATCTGCAGGGGAAGAGCTAATGAAAAAGGTCAGGATGAGCACAGACTGACTTTAAAAACCAATTTGAGCTCCTCGTGCCGGCAGGGGGAGGAGGGGCTCACCTGTTATTAAAGAAAGAAGGGTGTGGCGAGAACATTCTGTCCTGTAGGAGTCGGCGGGCCAGACCCCGAGACGCTCAGCGTTTGAGTTCAGGCGGACAGAGCCTTTCACCAGCATTTCCCCTGTGCTCCTGGCGGTCTTGAACGACTCCAGAGCTGCTGGCATTGCAGTGGCCTGCATTCTTGTCTTACTGGCCTTGAGCCGTGCTGCAGGAGCCCCTGACTGTGGCCTCTTAGAACTGACCGGGCCTCAGAGATCTAGCTGGTCCCCGGGTTGGGGAGAAGGGGCCCATGTGCTCTGCCGATTCCCAGAGGGGCCCAAACAGGTAGGGTCTGCTCTGGCCCAGTGCCTTCGTTTTCATATTGAAGACACCGAGGCGAGGAGCTGTCAGTAGATCGTTGAGGATGCACCTGGATTTCCTGCTTTGGGGTCAGTGCCTCTCTTCCTCAGGTGGCCAGGCATGGCCCCTGGCACCAGGAGAGAGGGCGGCACTCCATCTCCATGGTTGAGAGGCTCAGTGGGGGGCACCGGGGCCGGAAAGGGTCAGGGTTTCCTTAGAGAACAGAGCTTGGTCCTCGTCTCCAAGCCAGCAGATGGGAGGAGCTCCGTTAGGAAGGCCCGTCTTCACCACTGGGCAAGGTTCTGGAGTTAGGAAGCCGTGGAAGACTTCAGAAGGTTCCCGGTGCTTCCCATTGCGCTTGCATCCAGTCCCACAGGGTCATCTGGAATTGCATTTTGGTTTCCTTGGAACCAGCAGAGGCGTTTGTTGGGGCAATTGAGCCTGAACATGAGTGTTCATTCAGACCCCAACCTGGGCTGTACCTCGCTCGCCCCAAACTCGGCGGGCTGCAGGCAACGCTGCCCCGTCCCAGGGGAACTTCCTTCTTGCACCCCTGCACCCCAGAGACACAAAAACGCTCCTCTGGGTGGCCAGTTAAGACGCCTAAGCCTACGCACGGCCTCTGAGGAGCCGTGAATGGCCTGAACATAGAAGGGTGAGGAGGAACCTGGAAATAGGACTTGTTTTCTGGTTGCTGAGGAAGAAGTGGGTGAGCGAGGGGAGAGAACTTGCTACAGCGCAGCGTGGGGGGCTTCCGGGTGAGGCCGCAGGCATTGGATGGTAGAGAGTGGGCGCTGGGCTGCGAGTTAGGCTGCATGTACTTCCCACGAGTTCCGGTGGGCCTGGGGTCTGGTGTCCTTCCCGCCTGCTGCCCAGGAGTCTGTGTGCCAGCGCGCGGCCTGGACGTGTGCTGGGACCTCGTCCCCAGCACCAGCTCCCCTGATGTGCCCGAGTCTGGGGACCCCCTGTGCCCTGGGCAGCTTTAGGCCCTAACACAGTAACGTGGCCGAGGGCTCAGAATAGGCCTGGCCTGGGTTGGGGTAGTCCTGCAGGCAGGCGGTCCAGGGCGCGGGGGATTCTGTATTACTGAGTCTTTCCTGGAAAAACCCCTCACTGGTGTATTGATACCTTTTTATCTAAGGGCCAAAATAAAAATTCCCTCTACTTCAGATGCTGGTGAAATAGGAATGCTGGAGGGACCCCGTCTTGATCCACATTTTAGAAACAGGCAGGTCGACCCACACGCTGAGTTCCCCTCCCTGGATCGAGCGCTTCGGGGAGACCTGTCCTGTGTCCACTTCTAAATCCAGCTCTCCACGCCGTGTCTGATGCTTGTTTTGAATTTTTCAGCTGTCAACAATGTGGTGCAGGCCCAGAAGCTGGCCGACGTGGACAGTGAGCTGGCGGCCATGCTGCTCACCCCCATGCAGGAGAGGCGCAGGGGGTCTGTGGGCGCCGGCCGGGAGGCGGATGTCGTCCGCAGACGCAAGCTGGCGAGGATGCGCTCCGTGCGCCTGCAGGAGGCGGAAGTGGAGGCCGGCCGCCTGGGGTCCAGCTTCCTGGTAGGCCTGTCCGTGCGCCCGACACTGCTCGTGCCCAGCGAACGCGGCCTCTGGCCTGGTCTCTGCTCTCCTCCTGCTTGGCTCTCCCTGGCCTGTCCTTGTCCCATGCCCTGGGAACATAAGAGAATGGGAGCGTTCAGCCACTCTGGGAAATTTTCAACTCCGAATTATCTGGAGATCTTTAAAAAATTTAGGTTCTTGGGTCCACCCTGGAGATACTGATTCCATTTGGTTGGGGTGGTCCTTGGAGCCTGGGTTTTCTAGAAAGCTCCCCAGGTGGTCTGAGGTCCAGCCAGGTTTGGGTTTCAGCACTGTGAGCAGCTTACACGTCGTGGATTGCCATCTACTCATTCTAACCAGAAAAATTCCCTCTTTTGGCTGAAAAATCTCAGACGCTTTCATAGACAGCAGCTGCACAGTGGGAGGAGAGAGTGGTTGGCGCTTGTGGGTGTGTGGACTGAAGGAACCACAGAGGCCCCTGTAGGCTCTTCTGAGATGACTTGAAGGCAGACAGGTATCTGATCAGATGTCTCTTCACATTTTTAAAAATTCAGGAGAAATTCACAAATTGACACTAACCATTTTAAAGTGAAAAATCCAGTGATGTTTAGAATGTTCAGATTGTTGTATAACCGCCAGTTCTATCTATTTACAAAACATTTTCATCACCCCAAAAGGACACCCCACACCCATGAAACAATCTGCCTGCCTCCCCTCCTCCCAACACCTGGCAACCGCCCGACTCTCTTCTGTCTCTGTGGAATTGCCTCTGGACATTTGGTATAAACGTCAGCATGTTTATATGACTCAGCACGATGCCATCACGGCTCATCATGCTGTCGCAGGTTTCAGAACTTCATTCCTTTTTAGGCTGAGCATATTCCATTGTGTGGGTAGACCACGTTTGTTTATCCATTCATCTTTTGAAACTCGTCTGGTGGATTGTTTCCCCCTTCTGGCTGTCGTGAATAATGCTGCTCTGAAGGGAGGTGTGCAAGTATCTGTTTGAGCCCCTGCTTTCAATTCTTTGGGGGTTGATACCTAGGAATGGAAATTGCCGGGGCATATGATAATTTTTTGTTTAACTTTTTGAGGAACCACCAAACTTTTCGACAGAGTATGAACTATTTTACTTTCCCACCAGCAATGTACGAAGATTCCAATTGCCCTACATCTGGCCAAAGCTTGTTATTTACTCTTATTTAAATACAAGCCCTGCTGGTGGGCGTGGAGTGGAACCTCATGGTTTTCCTGTCTCGTTGGGCATTTCCCAGTGACTAACGGTGTTGAGCATCTCCACATGCTCATTGGCTATTTGTATATCTTCTTTGGAGAAATGTCTATTCAAGCCTTTTGCCCATTTTAAAAATTGGATTGTCTTTTTGTTGTTGAGTGGTAGGATTTCTTTGTATAGTCTGGATGTTAAGCCTCTATTGGATAGGGAGTTGCCAGATATTTTCTCCCATTATGTAGGTTGCCATTTTACTTTAATGATGAATTCCTTTGATGGGCAAAAGTTTTTAATTTTGATGCAGTTCCATTTATGTATTTTTTCTTTTGTTGCTTGTGCTTTTGGTGTAAAGCCTAAGAAGCTGTTGTATAACACAACATCCTGAAAATGATTCTCGATATTTTCTTTCAGGAATTTTATAGTTTTGGCTCCTATATTTGGGTCTTTCATTCATTTTGGGTTAATATTGTATAGGGTGGGAGGTAGGGGTCCATCTTAATTTTTTGGAGCACCGGTTTTTGAAGAGGCTTCCTTCCCCACTGAGTGAACTTGGCAGCCCTGTCAAAATAGGTGGTCACAGACGCAGGACTGATTTCTGAGCTCTCAGTTCTTTTCCACTGGTCTACATATCTGCCCTTGTGCCAGTACCCCACCAGTTTTTTCATTCTTCCACGTTCCCTCTTTAACCCCGTGCGATGTGATCTGGGTCTCCACAGTGGAGACTCTGGTCTCTGAGGTCAGCGCCAAGTCCTCTTTGCCCACATGCCCCTGTCCCCAGTGCTCCTTCTCAGCTACCTCCTCTGGGTTTGGGATTGCTAATCGAGTCCTCTTCTGTTTGTTTGTGTTGAGAAGGGTGCATCTCCCTTGGCCAACAAGAGAACGGTAATCTCCTTTTCTGCCCCTCTTTGAGATTTTCTTTTTTTTTCAATGGTCCCATTTTTCTTGACGACTCACAAACTGTCATCAGCCCCTTGTGATCGCCCTTGCAGTCTCCTCCTTGGCAGTTGAGGACAAATCAGAAGGAACATACTGAGGAAAGGCCACATCTCACATTTGGGAACTCGTAAGCTGTTGACTCAGAAACCAAGATGAAAAATCTAAAGTGTATTATCTTAGGCAGCAGCCAAACTCAGTTTTCATCTATTTTGTAATTGTCGGAGAAGTATTTCTTTTCTTTTTTAGAAATGCCTCATGCCAAAAATTAATGTTAATCAAATAATTTCTCAATCTTTTTCTTTTATATTCTATTATTGGGTATTAGTTTCTATATTTGTGAACCAAGTAGAAGTTTGTTCTCTATTTTATAGCCTTCTGAACAAGATTTACTAACCTGATCCATGAACAATAAACTTTAATACACTGATTTCTCTTACTTCATGTTAGGGTAAGAATTGCAGCTTAGCATTTGGCTTGTTTTGTTGAAGACAGATTTTAATAAAAAAAAAAATTTTTTTTTGTAGGAAAGTTGTGAGTCTACAGAGGAGTCATGCATAAAATACAGGATTCCCATATACCACCCCACCGAAACCTTGCATTGGTGTGGAACATTTGTTACAATGATGATAGCACTTTTTTGTAATTCTAATTTTTTTTAAACAGTACCTACCTTTGTTATAATTGATGAAAAATTTTGAAATAGTAGTGCTAACTATTGTCCGTGTTTACATTAGGCATATATTTTTCCATATACCACCCTATTATTAACACCTTGTATTAGTGTCATACATTTGTTATAATTCAGTTTTTGTGTTGCTTGTGCTCTGGATGTAAAGGCCAAGAAACCATAGATGCAAGATCCCGAACATGCTTCCCTAAGTTTTCTCCTAGTGGTTTTATAGTCCTGGTTCTTATATTTAAGTCTTTGATCCACTTTTAGTTAATTTTTGTGTATGGTGTGAGACGGGTTCTTTTTCATTCTTTTGTGTATGGATCTAATTTTCCCAGCACCATTTGTTGAATGACTGTTCTTTCTCAATTCTCAAGACTTGGCGGCCTTGTCAAAAATCAATGGGCCATAGATATAAGGGCCCTATTTCTTAACTTTCAGTTCGATTTCATGGGTCAGTATGTCTATCCTTGTGCCAATACAGTGCTGTTTTGACCACTGTAGCTTTATAATATGCTTTAAAGACAGGAAGTGTGAGTCCTTCAATTTCATTCTTCTTTTTCAAGATGTTTTTGGCTATTTGGGGCCCCTCACCCTTCCAAATAAATTGGATGCTTGACTTTTCCATTTCTGCAAAGGCTGTTGGAATTTTAATTGGGATTGCATTAAATCTGTAAATCAGTTTGTGTAGATTTGACATCTTAATGCTATTTAGTCTTCTAGTCCATGAACACTGAATGTCCTTCCATTTATTTAGGTCTTTGATTTCTTTTAACAACGATTTATAGTTTTCTGTGTACAAGTCCTTTACATCCTTAGTTAAATTTATTCTGAGATATTTGATTCTTTTACTTGTTATTGTAAACGGGACTTGTTTCCTTATTTCCTCCTCAGATTTCGCATTGCTAGTGAACAGAAGCACTTCTGATTTTTGCATGTTGATCTTGTACCCCACCACTTTGCTGAATTCGTTTATTAGTTCTAGTAACTTTATTGTCAATTTTTTGGGACTTTTTATATATAAGATCAGTTAAAGAAAGTTTTACTTCTTCCTTTCCAATTTGGATGCCTTTTATTTCTTTTTCTTGCCTAGTTGCTCTGGCTAGAACTTCCAGTACAATGTTGAATAACAGTGGTGACAGTGGGCATCCTTGTCTTATTCCGATTTTAGAGGGAAAGTGTTCAGTCTTTTACCACTGAGTATGATGTTAGCTGTGGAATTTTCATAAATACACTTTATCATTTGAGGAAGTTTTCTTCTATTCTGTTTTTCTAAGTGTCTTTATCAAGAGAGGATGCTGGATTTTGTCAGATGCCTCTTATATATCAATGGAGATGATCA
Organism: Dasypus novemcinctus; assembly: GCF_030445035.2. Taxonomy (NCBI): domain Eukaryota; kingdom Metazoa; phylum Chordata; class Mammalia; order Cingulata; family Dasypodidae; genus Dasypus; species Dasypus novemcinctus. The sequence goes on from NC_080681.1 coordinate 127,598,103, forward strand.
TGCATTTTCCCCCTTTGATTTGTTAATGTGGTGTATTACCTTAATTGATTTTTAATGTGGTATATTACATTAATTGATTTTCTTATGTTGAACTAACCTTACATCCCTGAGGTAAAATCCACTTGATCATATGTACCATTCTTTTAATGTGCTGTTGGATTTGCTTTGCAAGTATTTTGTTGAAGATTATGGCATCTATGTTCATAAGAAAACTTGGTTTGTAATTTTCTTTTCTTGTATCTTTATCTGGCTTTAGTATTAGGGTGATATTGGCTTCATAGAATGAAGAGGTGGGTAATGTTTCTTCCTCTTCAATTTTTTAGACGAGTTTGAACAAGATTGGTAGTAATTCTTCTTAGAATATTTGGTAGAATTCATCTGTGAAGCCGTCTGGTCCTGGGCTTTTCTTTGTGGGGAGGTTTTTGATGACCGATTCAATCCTTTACTTGTTATTGATCTGTTAAGGTCTTCTATTTCTTTTAGAATCCATGTAGGTTGTTCTTTTTGTTTCTAGGAATTTGTCCATTTCATATAGATTGTGTAATTTGTTGACATACAGTTCATAGTATCCTCTTATGATCCTTTTTATTTTAGCAAGATCAGCAGTAATATCCCCTTTTTCATTTCTGAATTTTGTTTGTGACCTTTCTCTTATTTTCTTTGTCAATCTAGCTAAAAGTTTGTTGATTTTATTGAGCTTTTCAAAGAAACAACTTTTGTTTTTGTTGATTTTATTTTTTAAATTCTCTATCTCATTCATCTCTGCTCTTATCTTTGTTATTTCCTTCCTTCTGCTCCCAAGCTAAGAAGGGCTTAGCTTGCTCTTCTTTTTTTTTTTTTTTAAGATTTACTTATTTATTTATTTCTCTCCCCTCCCCCCTGGTTGTCTGTTCTGCTGCGTCGTCTTCTTTGTCCGCTTCTGTTGTTGTCAGCAGCACGGGAATCTGTGTTTCTTTTTGTTGCATCATCTTGTTGTGTCAGCTCTCCATGTGGGCAGTGCCATTCTTGGGCAGGCTGCGCTTTCTTTCACGCTGGGCGGCTCTCCTTACGCGTGGGGCGCACTCCTTGCACGTGGGGCTCCCCTACGCGGGGACACGCCTGCGTGACACGGCACTCCTTGCGCGCATCAGCACTGCATGTGGACTAGCTCCACACGGGTCAAGGAGGCCCGGGGTTTGAACTGCGGACCTCCCATGTGGTAGACGGACGCCCTAACCACTGGGCCAAGTCCACCGCCCAGGTTGCTCTTCTTTTCCTAGATCCTCCAGTTGTCAGGTTTGTTCTGATTTGAGATCTTCTTTTACAGAGTAAGCATGCTTCCCTCTCAAAACTGCTTTTGCTACATTGCTGAAGTTTTGTTATGTTTTCATTTTCATTCACCTCAAGATATTTCTAGTTTAGATTGTGATTTCTTCTTTGACCCATTCATAGTTAAGAGTATCTATTTAATTTCCACATATTTGTACATTTCCCATTTCTTCCTGCTGTTGATTTCTACCTCCTTCCCATTGTGGTTGGAGAAGATACATTGTATGATTTCAGTATTTTTGAATATATTGAGACTTGTTTTATGACCTAACATATGGTCTCTCCTAGATATATTGGTATGCTTGATGGTTAGTGTTTGTTTCTTCCTTTTTCTTTTCAGCTCCTCAGTCTGAATCATTTCTATTCTTTTGTCTTACATGTGTTGATTCTTCTGTCAGCTCCAATTTGCCTTTTTTTTTTTGGAGGTATCGGGGATTGAACGCAGGACCTCCTTGTACATGGGAAGCAGGTGCTCAACTGCTGAGCTACATCCACTCCCCAATGGGAGTTGTTTTTTTTTGTTTATTTGTTTTGTTTTTAGGAGGTACTGGGGATCCAACCTGGGACCTCATACATGGGAAGCAGGCGCTCAACCACTTGAGCTACAGCTGCTCCCCCCAATGTGCTTTTGACATCCACTAGGGGATTTTTCATTTTAGTTATTATTGTTGTCAACTCCAGTATTTGTTTGGTTACTTTTTGCATTTATTTCTCTTTACTGAAATTCTCATGTTTTTTATTCCTTGTTTTCCTGATGTCTTTTAGTTCTTATTGTTTTCTTTTATCTCATTGAGCATATTGAGGATCATTTTTTCAGTCTTTGTCTAGTATGTCTAAAGTCTGCTCATCCTCCTTGATGAGTTTCTCATTTTTATTGTGTTCTTTTGGATGGGCCATCATTCCTGGTTCTTTGTTTTGTAATCTTTTGTTGCACACTGTACATTTTAATATTTTAAAGTGTTAACTCTGGGATTTAGTTCCTGAGGTATCTGTTCCTGTGGTTTGTATCCAGGTAGTGACGTGGCAGAGATTTCCTTGACTGCCAGGAGCTAACACAAACAGACAAACCAATGCCACGTGCTTCCTCACAGTCTTTGCAGATTTTCTCTGCCTTGTCTGCTGCTCTCCTTCCGAGTCCAGCCTCCTTTCCTGAGGCAAATGGGAAGTGCATGGTTCGCTCCATCTTTTCTGAGCTGGGTCTTGTCCTGGGTTTGTGCTAGCTGGTGGTCTTAGGAGCTCCCCACTTAGAGGAGCCCGAGCCCCCTCTGCTCCTGTGAGATAGACTTGCCCTGCCTCCCTGGTGCGCCTTGTGTGACCTAAGGCACCTCGTCCCTTGCCCCTGTTGTTTCTTTTTTTTTTTAAAGACTTATTTATTTTTTAAAAATTTCTCTTCCCTTCCCCCCCCCCCAAGTTGTCTGCTCTCTGTGTCCATTCACTGTGTGATCTTCTGTGTCCACTTGTATTCTTGTCAGCAGCACCCAGAATCTTTGTCACTTTTTTTTGTTGTTGCGTCATCTTGCTGCATCAGCTCTCTGTGTGTGTGGCGCCCCTCCTGGGCAGGCTGCGCTTTTTTCGCACTGGGCGGCTCTCCTTATGGGCTCACTCCTTGTGCGTGGGGCTCCCCTATGTGGGGAACACCCCTGCGTGACGCGGCACTCCTTGCACGCATCAGCACTGCACATGGGCCAGCGCCACACGGGTCAGGAGGCCCTGGGTGTGAACCTTGGACCTCCCCTGTGGTAGGCGGATGCCCTGTCTGTTGGGCCAAATCCACTTCCCTCCATTGTTTCTTGCAGGACTTCCCCGTGGGCAGGCTCCTCGGGCTGCAGGGCACGTTCTGGGAGCTGCTTGCTGGTTGTGTTCTCTGGCTGCCACCCGATAGGTTGGCACAGCGCTCAGGCACCCCGATATGCCAGGCACCCCAGTATGCCAGGCTTCTTGATATGCGCACAGGGGTGTCTCTGCTGCCTCAGAACAGGATCCGGGACCTCCCACCACGCTGGAGAGAGGGTGGGCGCGGGGCCAGCTCGCACACCAAGAGTTTCTCTTACTATCTTTCAAGCCGTGTTTTCTTGGTTTGGCCCTTGCCCAGCTGCTGCACCTGTTAATTACCTCCCTGTGTTTTGAGGGCGGGGGCTTGGCCAGCTTTTGCAGGTTGTTCAAAGATTCTGTGGGGCGCAGCACCCTGGGGTGTCAGACGCTGTCACCGTGGTAGCCTGGCATCTCTGGAGGAATTTTGAGGTAAAAAGTGATGTGATTTATTAAATATGAGGTAGTTTTTGCCCTTCTAGAGCATCCACAGCCTTCTTATGAAAAATGGATAAAAAGTCTCTGAAATCAGTAAATCCTTTGAAAGAAAGTTGAGAGTAGAACAGCTTTTAAAGCTCGTCCACCAGCGTCGGGGCTGACCTGCCTGCGTGACCAGTTCTCTGCCTCTTGCTGAGGTCTCCCCTCTGGGAGGCAGGGAAGTGGCTCCACACAGGCTGGCTTTCTTTCCCTTTTGTACTATCCAGGCTTCCCCAGAGAAACAACCAGCAGGGTGTGTATGTGTGTATGTGTGTGTGTGTGTGTGCGTGCATATGTGTGTATTTATCTATTTTATGGACTTGGCTCACATGACTGTAAGAATCAGACCCCACAGGGCAGGCCGCCGGCTGGAAACTCCTGGAAAGGTGATGTTGATGTCCTTAGTCCAAATTTCCCTGGGGCACACTGGAAATTCTGGCAAGAGCTGGTGTTGAAGATAAGGAAGAAATTCTTCTTCGGATGTCTGAAATCCTGGCTCGTAAGACCCCCAGCTGATGGCACGAAGAATCTCCCCACCTTGCTGAAGGCAGTCTCCTTTGTTGATAGTAGATGAATTCAACTGATTGTAGATGCAAATCTCATCTCAAAATATCCTCACAATAACAGTCAGGCCAGTGCCTAACCAAAGGACTGACCACCTAAAACTAGCCAGGTTGACACATGCACTTAGCACCTGACACCTTCCCAGGGTTGTTCTCGAGGCTGGTCGTCATGGACTTGAGAGTGTCAGGTGGCTTCTTGGCCGGAAGTTGTGGTCATAAGAGCAGGCTGTGAGCCAGATCCCTGCACTCAACTCCCAGAGGTGCCACTTGCTCATTGTGTGACCTGGGGACAGTCACCCCTTCTGTAGTGCACATTCCCCATGAGGGTCAAATGAGGTCCGATGGGTCCAGGGCCTTGAACAGCACCTGGAGTACAGTCCCTACTGCCGTGGGTACGTGTTGGTGACAGTGCCCACGCCGCGTGCTGAGCTGAGTCTGGGGGCGACCTTGTCGGCCCAGTGTACCAGAACTGGGGGATTTGTACCTGTAGCACTGTTTGTGTCGATCGTAGAATTCTTGCCATGGTACTTCATTGACTTGAGCTGATGCTTCGGGGCAGAGCTTTGCCCCTCAGCTCCCTGCATGACCAGGAACGATGCTCCTGTGGGCAGCAGATCCCAAAAGCAGGGGCGGGGGTGGGGGAGCAGGGGCTGAGCAGCCCGATGGGCCACACCACCTCGCATTGGACAGGCCCTGTGACACGTGGAGAGCAGCCAGGAGAGCAGCTGTGTGACCTGCAGGTGCAGGAGGCACGAGGCGGGGCGATGTGCCTCCCCGTCAGGGCTCAGCCCTGCAGCCACGAGGCCGGTGTAAACGCCGGGGAGGGCAGCGTGGGGTGGATGCCGCGGCGCTTCCTCAGAAAGTTCAGTGTCGAGCCCCTTTGACCCGGCAATCCCACCCCAAGGGTTTACCCAAAGAATGAGAACAGGGTCACAGAGAGATACCTGAGCACGGGGGCTTACGGCAGCGTTATTCACAGCAGCCAGAGCAGGAAACAAACCGCGTGCCGTCAGCCAGGGAAGGGAGAAGCCAAACGTGGCGTCTGCACTTCCAGCCATAAGAAGAAACGAGGAGATGCGACGTGCTGCGGCGTGGCAGAACCTTGAGCACGTACTCAGTGAAATGAGCAAGACATGGAAGGACAAAAACTGTACAAAATCACTAGAAGAGATGCTTGGCAATAAGGAGCTGCAGAGGCAGAAAGCAGATGAGAGGTTACAGGGGCAGGGGCAGGTAGGAGGGGACAGCGGAGGAGCCTTTGAACATCAGGAAAAAATTAAATAATAAATGATAAAAAACAGAACAAGAGGGACCTGGTTTCTGGAAGAAATCTGCTATTCTGGGACAAGGGCTATTGCAGTTTTCCGGTGCCACCACAGCCAAGCACTACAAACTGGGAAGTTTAAACCACGGCACTTTCTCTGCAGTTCCGGAATCTGGCGTGGGGCCGAGGGGCAGCTGACCGGGCTCCCCGGCAGCGCGGGCCCTGGCTGGGGCACCTCCCTGGCTCGTGGCTGCTCTTCTCTGCCTGTCAGGGGGCCGTCTTCTCTCTCACTCTGTCCGGTCCCCCTCCCCCTGCTGCCACATCAGTTAGGGGCACCCCTGTCCAGTTCAGCTTCTCTGTGACTAGCCACGTCTTCAGAGGGCCCATTTCCAAACAGGACCACGTTCATGGCACGGGCTGAGGACTTGCCCGCATCCCGGGGCGGGGGGTGGGTGGAGGGGGCACGCAGTTTGGCCGTTCAAGGGAGAATAAAAGCGGGGACCAGAAGGCCCAGCCCCCCCGGACCTCGCCTGCCCAGCTCTGCCCGTCCGTCCTGCAGGTGCAGCAGAGCGTCCGAGCCCAGCACTCGCGGGACCTGCGGGTCATCGACGCGTACCGGGAGCGCACGAAGGCCGAGGGCATTGCCAGCGCGCTGCGCCTGGCCATCACCACCCAGCACACGCTCTACACCTCGCTGGGCACAGCCGAGTTCTTCGAGTTTGCACTGAAAAACCCTCACAACACGCAGCACACTGTGACCATCGAGATCGACAGCCCTGAGCTCAGGTGAGGCGGAGGCGCCCCTTCCCGCTGCTGGCCCGCTGCGGGCTCAGCCGGTTTCCTTCCGGGTCCCACTGATGTGGGCTTGGCTCCTCTCACTGCTCTCGGCACAGCCGGGGCGGGAAGGACTTGCCCCCTCCCGCACGGGCTCACCTGACGACAGTGTCCGCCTCCTCCCTCAGCGTCATCCTGGACAGCGGGGAGTGGAGGCACTTCAAGGCTGTGGCTGGCCTGCACACGCCGGTGGAGGAGGACATGTTCCACGTGCGGGGCGGCCTCGGGCCCCAGCTTTTCCTGCGCCCCAGGGAGACCGCCCACATCCCCTTCAAGTACCAGACCTTCTCTGTGGGCCAGCCGGCCTCGCAGGTGCGGGAGCCGCCGTCCCGGTCCCGGGCACGATGCCGCTGGGCTCCCGCCGGCGGAGCTGGGGACCCCCTCAGCGTTTGGCCGATGGTCTCCTGGGCCATGGCAGGCGCCCTGGCCTCTGGCCGTCGCCGGCACCTCCTGGTGTGGTGGGGGAGAGCCTCCTGGACACCTGCTTGCTGCCTGCGGCCCCGGCTCCTCCCCTTCCCCAAGGGCAGTGTCAGGAAGGGTAGAGAGGCTTGTGATTCCTGACAGCTTTGCGAAAAGAAATCTCCTCTTAAATCTCAGGGGTGCTAACAGCTTAAAAGTCTCCAGCAATTTCTCCTCCCCAGTTAAGGCTGTTTTCCCCACTTCTCACTGTAGCATTTGCTCCTTTGACAGAGTGCACAGACTTTGAGGTTTTGTGCCCAGGATGTGTGTGTGTATGTGTCTGTGGGGGAAGTGTTTTATTTTATTTCTTCCCTGACCCTTTGAGGTCAGTTCCACAGGACAGTCGGCATCCTGAACCCCCAGGCCTGTGGGGCCCTAGCAGCCACTGGACGGCCCTGTGGACAGGAGCCGGTGGCAGTGGTGGGACTGTGGACCTTTGGCGTCGGGCATATCGGGGCTGTGGCCTGGGCTCCCGTCAGCTGAGGGACCCCGGGCGCGAGGCTGTGGGCCGCTTCCTGACCGGGGCAGGGCGGGAGTTGACCACAGCAGCTGCCCACGGGCTGTGGGAAGGCGTGGAGCTCGCTGGGGCAGCCGAGGCCCCAGGGGGCAGCGCCCACCCATGACTCTTATTCCTGACCAACTCGTGCCCACTGGTTTCCCACAGGCCTCTGCGGAGCCGAGACCTGAGAAGGGCATGGAGGCGGAGCCACCCGGGGGGTCGAGTGCAGTGCCCCCCAAACGTGTGAAGGTAAGCAGGCGGGGACAGGGTGACCCGGGACGCCCCCAGCTTCAGCGCAGCCAAGGGCGGGGCCGAGCAAAAGGCCCCAGGTCTGCTGCCCGCTGCTGCGTGGGTCCCGTTTAGGCCCCCCTCCCCCTCCCCACCTCTCCTGGGGGGATTTGGGACTCGGGCAGGGACGGGGAAGGAGACCGGAAGTGGACTTTTGCCATTGTACTCGTGGTCGTGACCCCTTTGTCCTGGGGTCCTCCCAACTCCCGTGGGTGCTGGGCGGGAGACGCTTGCCCCTGGGCTTCCTGCAGCCTCCCGCCTCCGGGTGTGGGTGTGCCGCAGCGGCTGCTCCACGCCAGGCTGAATTGGTTGTTGGAGGTGGACCCCTGGTGTCCCCCAGTGGGCCAGGACCAGATGGCTCCCAGAAGTCGAACTTAACCCTTGCCGCGGCTCACAGGACAGCCTACCCCCCAGGGCCCGCCCGTAGCTGCCTTTGGAGGAGCTGGGCCTGCTCTTCAATGAGCATTTCTGAAGCGTTTGTCTTTTTTTTTTTTTTTAAAAGACAAATGTCTTTTGTAGTAGTTTGAAGGTAGAAAAAAATAAAGAAGTCTCACCCAACCCTACCCCCTGCTCTGAGACATTTAAATGCATCGTGGAACGAGTCCCCAGCTCCGGGGTGAGCCTCCCCTGGCCTGGCCCCGGCTGCAGCCCGAGCCCTCTGTGCCCACAGCCCTCTGCGCCCTCATTGAAATGTAGAGCCGCGACCCCAGCTTTTGGCTAAGGAAAACATCTGCTCTTTATTTACTACTGCAGGTCAAGTTTGAGAGGTTAGTCCTTTTTCCTCACACGAATGTGGACTTATAAGGCAAATCCCAGAAGTTGTCTTTGTTTGCCCACAATCACGTCTGTGTGTGTCACTAACAACAGATGAGGACACTTTGTAACCTAAGCCCACGTCCGCTGTCCCGCCCCAAAGTGCAGCGAGCCCACAGTGTCCTCAGCACCGCGCTGGCTTCTCACGGTGGGTTTGCTGGGATCAGGACTTGCTGTCCCCTCCGCCCGTGTCTCTGCATGTGGCCTGACCCCCGTCACCTTGGGGGCCTGGGTGCTGAGGGCCAGGGGCATCGTTAGGGGCTCCCCATCGACTGGTCCCCACCGTTCTGTTGCCCACACCCCTTATCCTGTAAGGGGTGGGAGAATGGCGAGTTTCTAATTCAGTCGTTCCTCCTGTATTTGTTCGCTGTGATTCTCCTGTAAACAAGGGCTTTCTCCCATCAGCAGTTTGATTACCCTGAAACAGACTTTGTGCAGGAAAGTTGGGATAAATATATGATTCTTTCCCCATATTCGTCAATGTTCAAAATAATGAGTTGTGTCCTAGCAACCTCCAAAAATCAATATTTTTCAGCGTCTCATTATGAACTCATGAGTTTTATATTTGATGTATTTCTCAATCTCTTGTAGTCATTATTTTCTGGATGCTAAGATTATTTTATCTCTGGCCAGCCTGATTCCTTTCAAGTTAGCCTTTTGTTTAAATTTTTATTTTGAAATTATTTTCGACTTAGAGAAAAGTTGCAAGAATAGTGCAAAGAATTCCCATATGTTTTTATTTTATTTTTTATTTTGAAATAATTTCAAACATACAAGACAGTTGCAAAAACTCCATAGAGAGACCTCCAACATATCCTCCCCACAGATACTCAACTCCACCAATTTTACCACGTTTTGCCACCTTTGCTGTATGATTTTATCTATCATCTGTCTATCTTGTCTATCTTTCAAATGATCTATATTCTGAACATTTGAGAGGTTGCACACATCATACTCCTTGAATGCATAGTACTTCCATGTACATTTCCTATGAATAAGGATATTCACTTATGTAATCACCTTTGGTGCAGTTATCAAGTTCAAGAAATTCAACATTGACATAAAGCTTACATTCTCTATTCCTATTTTCTTTTATATCCCAATAATGTCCCTTTGAGCCTTTTCTTGCCCATTCTTAGATCCCATCCAGGATCATGTATTGCATTTAATTGTCATTATCTTTTTACTTTCTCTTTTTTTTTTTAATTGTGAAAGCATATATATGACCTAAATCTTTGCATCCCAATCCCTCCCAAGCATACCCTTCAGTGGGATTAATCACATTCACAGTGTTGAAATACCTTCACCACCATCCGTGACTAGACCTTTCCCTTCACCCCAAACAGAAAACCCTGTACTCATTTTGCATGAACCCCCCACTGCCCGTGTCCACCACCCTGGTAACCTGTTCTCTACTTTATGTCTCTGATTTTGCTTATTTTCTGATATTAGTGATTACATGGGGCTTACATTTAACATCCTAAATCTGTAGCAATCTCATTTGCTTTGATACCAACTTAACTTCAATAGTATATATAAAAATGCTCCTGCACCCCTCTGTTCCCCTGCTTCTGTGTAGTTCTTGTCACAAGTTACACATTTATACAGAGTTTAAAACCATTGATTTGTCATTACATTTTATACATTTGCCATTTAGATCCTCTAGGAAGTGAAAAGTGAGTTACAAATAAAAAATACAATAGTACTGGTATTTATATTTACCCGTGTCACTGTCTTTACTTTAGATATTTATTTCTTCCTGTGACCTCAAGAGATTGCCTGGTGTCCTGTCCTTTCAACCTACGTCTTACAGTGTGCAGTGGTGGCGAAGCCCCTCAGCCTTTGTTACTCTGAGAACACCTTAATCCCGCTCTCCCTTTTGAGAGCTAGTTTGGCTGGATATAGAATTCTTGATTGGCATTTTTTTGCTGTCAGCTCTTTAAATATTTCCTTCCACTGCTCTCTTGCTTCCATGGTTTCCAGTGGAGAAATGGGCCCATAATCTTACTGAGACTCCCTTGTACGTGGCCTGTTGCTTCTCTCTTGTGGCTTTCAGAATTCCCTTTGGCATTCAACAGCTTGGTTGCATGGCTTGGGGGTCTGTATGGGTGTGTCCTGTTTGGAGTTTGTTGAGCATCTTGGACGTGTGGCTCCGCGTCTTTCATTAAATGTGGGGAGTTCTCAGCCATTATCCTTTTAGAATTCTTCCGCCTTGTCTTGCTGGGCCCCCTGCAGTGCATGTATTGTACTCTTGATGGTGTCCCGCAGGTTCCCCAGGCTCTGCTCATTCTTTTTCATTCTTTCCTCTTTCTGCTCCTCAGGTTGGATGATTTCAGTTGTTTTATCTTCACGTTCACTGACTGGTTTTTTTCCCAGCTCCAATCTGCTGAACCTCTCAAGAGAATTTTTAATTTCTGTTCCTATGGTCTTCAACTCCCTTTGGTTCCTTTTCTTTAATTTCCATCTCTCTATTGATATTCTCTTTGTGTTCATCCGTTTTCCTGATTTCCTTTATTTCTTTGTCTGTGTTTTCCTTTTGCTCTTTGAGCATAATAATAGCCATTTTAAAAAAGACTTTGTCTGGAATGTCCCACGTCTGTTCTTCCTCATTGTTGGTTTTTAAGGCTTCAGTCTGTCCCTTACCTGATGCTTCCTGTTTCTTTATATGTTTGTAATCTTTTGTTGAATATGAACACTTTGATATTTTGATGTGTTATTGCTGGGATTTAGACTCTGAGGCATCTGTTCCTTAAGCTTGTATGCAGCTAGTGTTATGGCAGAGCTTTGCTTGAATTCCAGGAGCTAACAAGTAAGAAAAGGAAGAAAAGAAAACCCTTTCCTAGCCTTTGCAGATTGACCTGTGCGGCACCCTGCTCAGGGCTCGTCCCTACAAGCCCCCGCTTAGAGAACAGCGCAGGCCGTGGCAGAGGCCGCTGGTCCTTTCTCTTCGTGAACCTAGTCACGGGGTGCACATCTGGCCCCAGGAATTGACCTGACTACATGGTTCGCGGCCCCCTTCCCAACCCACGGGCTGGGGTGCGTCGCTGTATGTCCTGCGGCCTCACCCAGGAGGCTCGGCTGACTGCTCTCCACAGGGTCTGCAGGAGGCGCCGGGAGCTGCCTTCCGCTCGCAGGGCAAGCTCTGCCTCGGGGTCCCTCAGGCCACCACCAGACAGGCTGGGCCAGACATATGCTACCAGGATGTGCTCGAGGGCCGCTCTGCTCCCTCCAGAACCAGGCCAGGGATCTGGACTGTGCACCGGGAGCCTGGCTGGCTCCGTGCTGCGCCAGTGGGGAGGAGAGGGGCCGGCCCAGGCCCTGCGAGAGCCTGCTGCTTTGGAGTGACCTTTCCTTTTAAGTCCTCACTCACCCTGTTACTGCAGCCCTTTCACTGTTTTCTGGAGTGTTGAGAAAGATGCTTCTGTCAGTTCTTGCTGGTTTACAAAGCTTCTGTGGGGGGACGGAGCCCTGAGATATCTCTGAATTGCTGTAAATTGTTTACCCATTTCCCAATCGCTGACATTTTACTGCATTTGCCTTTTCACTCTTTCTCTGTATTTATGTACTTTTCTGAACAATTTGAGAATAAGTTTTGGGCATAAAGCTCCATTACCCCATGAACCTTAGAGCTTCTTTGTCCTCAGAATAAGGCCAATTTCCCGCAGGTCCATGGTAGAGCCACTGAGACAGGAAATGACCATAGCTATCGTCCTGTCCTCCCAGCCCGCTTGCCTCTTCCAGCTCCCCCCATCTGGCCTCAGGGTGGGTGCGCTTGTCCTGTCTCTCAGCTCTCTCCGTCGGATGCTGCGCTGCTCTGTCCTTGTCTCTCACAGAAGAGGGCAGGCCAGTTAGTCTGTAGAATGTTTTTTGTGTCTGATGTTTGCTCACCATTAGACCAGGTTTTGCATTTTGGGCAGGACCTTCCCAGAAGTTTTGCTATGTTCTTCTGAGAACCTTACCAGAAGGAGGCTGGTATCCCTGCGATGCTGCCTTCTTACGTAGTTCATGAAGAATGGCCAAGCTGCTGCTCTGTGAGATCAGTCAGGAATACTTTGTCAGACGAGTCTCTGAATCTACGTAAATACCCTGTTCCCCATCAGACTTCGGCTGTTTCCACTGAGGGTTGCCTGCTGGGGATTTTCAGATTTCATCTTCCTGGATAGGAGTCAGAGTGCAGGCAGTTGTGTCTGTGAAACTCTTTTCTTTAATCTGATGACTCACATATTGTAATTCGGTGCCCTTTAGAGCAAAGAAGCAATTCGTGTTTTCTGCCTGGAGGGCTGGCGCTGGCTGGCGTTTGCTCCCTCTGACCGGCCACGAGGATGCTCCTAAGGCAGGCTTTAGGATGCTGCGGGAGGAGCTGCTGCTGTGGGAAGAGCTGCTGCTAAGGGGAGGGGCTGCTGCGGGACTGGGGGCAGCAGGCAGGACGGGCCCGAGCAGAGTGGGGCAGGGAGAGCAGAGCTCAGCCTCAGACGCGAGCTCCGAGAGCAGCTGGGAAGTTTGGACTCCAAGTGTCAGAATTTGGACTGGAGTTTCCAGGCACAGATGATGGGGCAGGGTGGAGGGTCGGGGGAGGGGGTGAGCGTCCTTGTCAGAAAATAAGGTCGTGTGAACGCAGAAACCTGTGAGCAGCAAAGCGCTTTCACCTGGAGTTCCGGAAAGGCAGCACCCAGCAGGATGCTGCTTAAGGATCCAGAGGTGGGGACGTGGCTGAGAAAAGTCAGGCAAGAAACCTGAAGTTGAGGCGAGTGCCTTCCTCTCGGGAGGTGGGGCTTTCGGGGAGAGGGCCCGGCTGGTGGGGAGGGGGCTCCCCACGGCCGCTTGCCTGGCTCGTTCCAATGTGGGAAAGTGAGCCTCACACCGGAGGCCCAGGCGCGGCGGCTCGTCTGGAGCTGCTGTTGGGCGCGCCGCCTGGCCCTCGCGGGGTGCGGTGAAGTCCCTGGAGGAGCACCTTTCGAACCTGGAATGCAGATGGAAGGATACCTGTTCCAGCATCATACCTGTCTAGGTTAAATACGTTGTTTACTAAGTAACTTGTGGAAAAGAAGTTTTCCGTGTGAGCCCTTTTGATTTAGACGGGGCCATTTTACTGCCTGGAACCAAAACGCTCCTGCCGACGTGCCTGGCCGTGAACTTGGCCTCTCTGTTCGTCCCCAGGCCCGGGTGAGGGTAGCGCCGGGCCTTCCGGAGCGCCTTCCCAGCTGCCCACGGCCAGGAGGTCAGGAGGCGGAGTCACGCTGACGTGGGCTTTGCAGTTGGGACGCAGTCCTGTGCTCAGGGGCGCTGAGGCTGCGCCCCCTGATCAGAGCGGCGAGCGGTGTTTACTGCAGCAGGGCGGAGCGTGTGCCCAGGTCCGTGGGCCGTGCACCCTGCGCCTCTGACGGTTCTCCCCACCTCGCCAGGGAGAGGGACGAGCGGGCCTTGGTGCCAGCAGAGACCCTCCAGGCTCGTCTGAGACGGTGCCCGAGGCCGCCCATGGCCCAAGCGGCCATCCTCACGCCGGCGGCCTCTTCTCCCCCAGGTCTTGTTCCGGGGGAACGGTGGCAAGCCCCTGGCCGAGCTCAGCCTGCGCGTGCAGCAGCAGCCGCACGTGGTGGACCAGGTGTTCCGCTTCCACCAGCCCGAGCGCACGTTCCTGAAGAAGGCCATCCGCCTGCCTCCCTGGCACACGCTTCCAGGCCAGTACCCGCACCCCGAGGACACGGCCCCGGGCGGCAGGTGGCGTGAGCCATGGCGCGAGTCTGTCACGCCCGCACATGCGGCTCCGCACACCGCCTGCCTTCCTGCTTGACGCAGCCGCTTTCTCTCTGCCTCCAAGGTGACGGGGCGTGCGCTTGGCGGGGCCTCCCTGCTGGAAACTGCAGCCTGGGGGGCTGCCCCGTCAGTGCAGGGGCTATGCCCGCGACGGCTCGGGCTTCCCCAGCTGACATCGCCCGCCCTCCACAGGCGTCCCTGGGGACAAGGCCAGCTGCTTGCGGCCGGCACCCCGCTAGAGTCCCTCCCTTTACTTTTGGGTCCCTTCTCCAACTCCCCTTATATTTTAAACCATTATTTGCTTTTATTGTTTGTTGTATTTAGCCCCAAGCCTTGCGTTTTTGTTTCTTCTCTTCTTCTGGGATGTCTTTTTTGTCTGGGCAGCCTCCTCCTCTGGTTTAGGGACAGCTCTCTCTTTCGTCGGGATCATTTCCGTGCGGCAGGAGTGTGGTGGGTGGTTAGTCTGACGCTGAGCTCTGCGTGTGCAGCGGCGCGTGGGGGCTTAGTTCACCTGCATGTGCTCAGCGAGGAGAGCTGGCATCTAAACCCTTAAATTTGGCACCACTTTGCATTTTTAAGCAGGTGCAATAAAAATTCAGCCTGCATTTGGGCCACTGACCCAGTGTACAGCCCCCATTTGGCCCAGGTGCACCTACCGACGCCACCAGGGCAGAGAGAGGGCCCGCGCTGCTTCTGTAAACTGACGTGTTTAGTCACTTGGCAGCTTTTGAGTGCACAGACCCTTGATGCCCTGGGCAGCTTCTCAGGTGTTCCTTAAGCAACACAAAGATTGGAGCCTCTTGGTTAGTGTGACCTTGTGGGGTCTTCTGGGTCAAGTGAATAGTGAGCCAGTTATTTGCTGAGATCCCCTCGGGCCCCTTATGGTGCGAGGAGGTCAGCGCCCTCCTGATGAGTCCCCGAGGGGGTGGCTGCAAAAGTGCCTGCAGGGTTCCTGCTGGAGAAACCGGGGACCTGCTGGACCAGCTGGCTGTGCCTGTGGCTCTTCCCTTGGGCGGTGGTGTTGGGCGGTGGTTCCTGCCTGTCACAGCAGTGTCTGTGCAGCAGCTGCAGCGGCCAGGCTGTTCCGGGGCAGTGATGGGACATGCTGCAGTGGCCCCGCAGCCCATGCCTGGCCCACCGGGGACAGTCCTAACCTGCTCTGACGTGCCCCCTGCAGGTGCTCCCGTGGGAATGCCGGGTGAGGAGCCCCCGGTGCATGTGCGCTGCAGCGACCCCGACGTCATCTGTGCGACCCAGAAGGCGGTACGCCCCCTCCCCCCCAGCCTGCACGCCTTCCCCCCTCTCCCATGTCTGCCCCACCTTCCATCTCCCATGTCTGCCCCCAGCTTCCGCCCCCAGCCTGCTCCCAATTCCCACCCTTCTGCGCCCCTCACCTCCCTCCTCCGCAGCCTCTTGCCTTTGGTGCTAGACTAAAGGGTGTCTTTCCAAGCCCCTAAAGGGCTATTCTGACATCCCCGTGAGAGCTTTGTGAATGGGTTTCCATTTTTTTCTGGTAGCAGATTACTTCCTTAATTGTCTGAATGAATGTAAATTAAAAAAAAAAAGGCCGGGAAGCAAAGTGACTAAAGTGACTGGTAATTAAAAGATGTTTATTAATTGCCTTTGTGTAAAGGATAAAGGTGATAATTGTATTATGACTGGTTAGGAAATTGGATAAAATCTCCTGCCGAATGTAATTACTGAAATCAATATAAAATCAAGAAATTAGTGATTTTCTTTTCTTAAGTGTAAAAATAGTAGGTTCCCCGGGGCGGGCAGCCCGAGGCGGCGGCTGGCCTGAGTCCTCCCCGTCTGTGGTCAGGGCCCTGGAGAGCCTCAGGACGTGTTCCTGAAGGTGGCGAGTGGCCCGAGCCCCGAGATAAAGGACTTCTTTGTCGTGGTTTACACGTGAGTGAGTGACCGGTGGCCTACTGGGGACGCGGGGGCAACAGGGCCTGGAAGGTGTGGGGGCTGGGCTTGGTGTCTCCGAGCGGGATTGGCATGGGCGTGAGAGCGGCGCAACCCCCTGCGCTGGGCTCGGGGCAGAGAAGGGCTTTGGAAAGCCCCTGTGGCCGTGGCCCAGTGGGGCAGGGCGCTGCGCTCCTGGGACTCTGTGGTGACGGCCGTGGGTGCCAGGCCTGGGGAGACGCCGTGAGGCGCTCCTGCCCTCCTGTCATCCCAAGACTCCCAGGGAGGCGTGGACCCGAGGCTGCCCGCGCAGCACCCGACTGCGACCACGTCGCTCCTCGGCGTTTCTCACCCAGCGGAGGTCGTCGAAGCCCCAGAGCCCTTTAAAACTGGCTCGTGGCTCCCAGCCAGGGCAGGGCAGCGGACCGGAGCCTGTCGGGGGCTCACCGGGCACTTGGGTGCGTGGGCGCCTGGCAGCTCGCAGGAGCAGCATGGCCTCCACGCCCGCCTTCTCCTTTCATGCTGTGCCGCCCTGGGCGTTGCCTCAGAACGTATGCTTGGGGGCTGCCCCTTGTCTGGACGGGCATTTGGCAAACGGTTGCATCATCGTTCATCTAACAAGTGGTTCTGGGACTCCCTTGTGCCAGGCTGTGCCCAGGTGCCGAGATGAGGGACGGAGAAGCCGGGCCCCCTAGGACCTTCCGGCATGTGCCCGGCGCTGGGGCCTCTCCTCCACGGCTCTGCTCGCCTTGGGCCCTGCCCTGGTGCCCCCGGCAGTCCCCGTGGCAGCGTGCCGCCTTCGGTGCTTGGGGCCCAGTGTGCGTCTCTGTCCTGCAGCGACCGCTGGCTGGCGGCCCCTGTGCAGACCTGGCAGGTGTACCTGCACTCCCTGCAGCGTGTGGATGTCTCCTGCGTCACGGGCCAGCTCACCCGCCTGTCCCTCGTCCTTCGTGGGACACAAACCATGAGGAAAGTGAGAGCCTTCACCTCCCACCCCCATGAGCTGCAGGTACGGCCTTGTCCGCCAGCTCCCTCTGCGCACTTCCCGCAGCCCAGGGGTGGGGCCTGGGGCTCCTCGCCCTCTATCAACCACTGTGGCCTCCCGGGTGGCTGACTTGTAAACGCCAGAGGCGCATTTTTAGAGTTAGGGAAGGTCGTTAGCGGCAGCTCTGGAATTCACATGCGGTGATCTTACAGGGATGGTGGGAGAGAGGCGATGCCCTGCTGGTGGGTGCTCTGTCCCCAGAAGGGGTCAGTGTAGGTGGTGAGGGGCGTTCCCAGGATGGCCACGAGGGCTGTGGTGCGACGTTGGGCATGGATCAGGATGGCGCTCTCACTCGGGCACTTCCTGCCGCCTTGGGGAAGCGGGGTCTGCGGCCTGCTGCCGCCCCTGCCGGCCCCCTTGGGCAGCTGCCAGCCCCCTGCTCCGGGGGAGGTGCAGGACTTTCCTGGGGCTTCCATCCCCCCACCTCCCGGTGTCCCCCTGGGCTCCTCCAGCTTCACGCCGAAGGGTCTCCAGAAGCCCCTGTCCTGGCCGGCTGGGGGTCCACCCTGACCTTGGTTCTCTTCTTTTTCCTTGGAGACGGACCCCAAGGGTGCTTTCCTGCTCCCGCCCCACGGGGTGCAGGACCTGCACGTGGGCGTGAGGCCCCGCAGGGCTGGCAGCAGGTTCATCCACCTCAACCTTGTCGACGTGGACTTCCATCAGCTGGTGGCCTCGTGGCTGGTGGGCCTCTCGTGCCGCCAGCCAGTCGTTTCCAAGGTCAGCGAGCCGGCAGGTGGGGGCTGCTGGACAGGCAGGGTCCAGCTTGGCCATAGGGTCTGGGGGGGCCTGGGGGTGACATCTGGTTGACACTGCCAGTCTGTGACTCAGGCCCCCAGGTCATCTGCGGACCCTTGGGGTCTGCTGTGCAAAGCGGGGGTGGGAGCCGTTCTGTACTCCTCCTGGCTGCGCCCCCACCCTCCAGGAGCATCTGGGACGGCGCGTGAAGCCGAGGGGGGGCGCAGGAAGTCGGAGGGCCGATGGCCAGAGCCCCGACCTGTCGACAGGGCCCCCTTCCCGCTCCCCCACAGGCCTTCGAGATCATGCTGGCCGCAGGCGAGGGCAAGAGTGCCCACAAGCGCATCACCTACACCAACCCCTACCCCGCGCAGAGGGCCTTCCACCTGCACAGCAGCCAGCCCGACCTCCTGCACTTCAGGGAGGACTCCTTCCAGGTGCGGGGGCGGGCCAAGCACCCGGGGACCATCCAGGCTCTGCCTGCAGAAGCCCAGACCCCGGGGCAGTGCATTGGCCCCTCCGCGGGGGGTCCGCCCGGCCCTGCGGAGTCCAGTCTAGCGAGGAGCGGGCACGTCCTGGGCAGAGCATGCTGCATTCTCGGGGGGGAGGCTGATCGCGGCCTTCACTTCCGAGACGCGGCTTTGGGGCACCACTGCAGGGGCCTGCCCTGGCGGGCATCCTCGTGGGTTTTCAGATTTACCAGCCCTGGCCCAAAGACACCTTTTCTTTTGAATTAGGCTTTTACCTGTCTTAATTGCTTTAAGGAAAGTGCCAAAGAACACAATCTGCCCCTTGCAGAGGACGTGTTTTCTGCTGTCAGAGACTCACTGAATGAAGCTTCTCCTGCGAGTGTGGGAAGGAGCAGCTGTGTCCAGGGCTTCCACAGCGTTTTTTGTTTTTCACAATAATATTGGAAAATGTAGTAGAGAGCCTAAGTTTGCACCTGAGGCCAAATATCGTTCTTGTGGGGCTCAGCTCGCCCTTGCTTCTAGTCCTTTCCCTGGTGCTGGAGGCTGCGCTTCGGGGGCCCCAGGGGGACTGAGGGTCTGGGAGAGCCTGCTGCCTGGGTGAGGGCCCGGGGGAGCCCGCTGCCCGAGACACTGGGGGCCCGGGGGAGCCCGCTGCCTGGGACACTGGGGGCCTGGCTGAGCCTGCTGCCCAGCCGTTTGGTTTGAAGTAGGTGAGTGCGTGCTAGGAACGAGTGGCGGGAGCTGCTGCTGCGTGTATGATTTGATGCTCATTGCCAGGTCGGAGGGGGCGAGACCTACACGATCGGCCTGCGGTTCCTGGCGCGTCAGAGGGCTGGGGAGGAGGAGATCCTCATTTACATCAACGACCACGAGGACAAGAACGAGGAGACGTTCTGCGTGAAGGTCACCTACCAGTAGAGGAGCCTCCCGCACGATCGGCAGCGCCGCGTGTCTCTCGGGCCTCCTGCTTTCCAGACGGTTCTCCCGCAGCACCTCCACAGTTTTGGCCTCAGAGGCCGCCCGGTGACCTGGGACGTGGCTGAGGGACGTGGAGACCACACCTGACTCCAGTAGCGCCTGTGTCGAGGCAGACGCTGCCCCGGCTCCGAGGCACAGACACCCAGGCCAGTGGGGTGTTGCTGTACTTCGTGGTGGCCCCAGGCCCATGGAGCTGTACGTCCACGAGCATCACTTCTGTGAAGGAGAGTGACTTGCTTCAGCAGGACGGTTTACTGGTTTTAACAAAATGCATTTTATGAATTACCTTTTGTGATAAAAATTAAGTTTTTTATTGGATATTGTACAGATATCGTGTATTATTTGCTCTGCAATGCTTTATATTGGTATCATCGCACATCTATTTTTTAAGTTATTATGCAGAGCACTAAATATTGACGCATTTTCTCTATCGACAGTTTCCTTGTGGTTTTTCTGCTGACGCAGGGTCAGAGGTTTCCTGTCCACATGGTAAGCATGGTTTCCCCTTGAGAATGTGGCCGAGGGACCCTCCAGTGGCCCATGCCCGACCTCCGCAGGCTGGAGAGGCTATTTGGGCCTGACCCAGGGGAGGCCGAGCGTGTCAGAACTCGCGCGGACACTGTGGCCTCGGTGGTGAACCTGGGCTGCCTCTGACCCTCGGGGACATTCTCCTGCAGGGAGAGGACGAGCCCAGAGCCCACGCTTGGGCCCGACCTTCCCACCTGTACTTCCAGTCATCAGGCTTCCTTGGTTTTTGGAGAGATCAGGAGTGGCTCTTCTCCCCCGCTGCCTCGGTGTGGCGTGGTTGTCATACCGTCTGCACCTTTCAGAGGGTGAAGTCCACGTGTGGTTTCTGTGGATTCACGGCGGCCACAGGCCTGGCGCACTCTTGCCTCTTTGCTGGGCCCGAGGTGGAAGGAGCCCACTGGGGCGCTTTGGGCAGGGTCTTTGTGCCTGGGCGAGCTGGGAGCGGAGCTGTCAGGTGGGAGAGGAGATACAGCCGCGGCTGGACGCCCGCGCGGCGTGGCTGGTGCTCGTAAGCTTTCAGGCGGAGTGCCCTCCTTCCCCAAGCTCCCTGGCGTGGTGGAATGGAGGCAGCTGTGCTTTCCTGCCTCGGGTGTTCAGGCACCCACCTCCAGCCGACCCCGCCCCCGTCAGGGCGCCGGGTGGGGAGGTCAGACGTGAGTGGGTGCTCCCCTGGCTCCGGGGAGCAGGAGGGGAGAGGAGCCGCCTTCCACAAGAACCTTCTCCGGTCGGGAGGCTGCCGAACCCCGGAGGACGTGTCACATTACCTGGACAAAGTAGGAAGTGAAGAACATTCCAGGAGAGGGGGCAGCTTTGAGGGCAGGGACCCAGGGAGGGGAGCAGGGCGTGCCCGGGCCTGGGGGAGGGCAGGGCACGGGGAACAGGCAGGGCCTTCGAGGCCAGTGGGGAGGTGACGCTAGTGTCACAAAGCCTCTGAGACAGGGCTCTAGGCAAGGTGGGCAGGGATGGGGCACAGTGTCATTCACGTGTTAGGAAGAAACCTGCAGTGAGGTGGAGACGTCAGCGCAGGCCCAGGGGCAGGCCAGGGGCTCAGAAGCTGCTGCAGTAGCGGGTGATATGGTGGCAGCAAGGACACGGGGGCTTGTATTTGGTTCAGCTGTGAGTGGTAGAAAACCCCAAACAAGAGGGTCTTCCACGAGGTAGATGGTGGTTTCTCTCACAGCTAAAATCCCGGGTGGGTGGTCCAGGGCTGGTGCAGGCGCCGCTGTCACGGGCATCCGGTGTTCTTTCTTTTGTTTTGCTCTTTCATCACCTGGCTCCCACCTCAGGCCCGAGTGGCTGTTCCAGCTCCTGTTGCAGGAAGGGGCAGGTGAGGGGCACATCTCCTTCCTTTGAAGTTAGTTCCTGGACGTTGTACCCACTTTTCTGTGTGTACCCCTGGGTTAGTTTCCTATTCCTGCTGTAACTAATACTACCAACCTGGTGACTTAAAGCAGCACGTTAGTTATTTTGTGGTTTGGAGGTCAGGAGTCTAAAATGAGTTGAGGGTCTGTGCTCCTGGCGCTCTCAGCGAGAATTCCTTCCCTTGGCTTTTCTGTCTTCTAGCGGCGGCCGGTGTTCCTCAGCTTGTGGCCCCACATCCCTCGGGCCTCCGCCCTCCCATCTCCTGCCTCCCTCTTCCGGGAGCTCTGTTTGCAGCGGCCCCGTGTGTCCAAAGCCTTACCCCACTGGGGTCGGCTTTACCGTGGGAGGGCCCTGGGCCTCCTGGCAGCGGGGGCCTCGCTCTGCCTCCCGCGCTCAAGGGCCAGGCTCCGGGCGTGGCTGTGCCCGCTCCAAGGGGCCTGGGGGGCGAGGTCTTCAGAACGGGCGGTCATGTGTCTCGGTGGAAGGGGACGGCTTACGTGCAGGGTGACAGTAGGCTGGGGGGACAAGCAGCCACCCTGGCTGTGTCATGTGGCTGCAAGCAGCAGGCCGAGGCTCAGGGCATGCAGGAGGCGCGGCAGGGCCTTGTAAACAGGCGTCTATTTCCCATCCCTTGGCAACGGGGCGAAGGAGAGGGAAGGGCTGGAGCCCCGCACCTCTGGATTCCCGGCGCTCCGAGGGCGACGGCAGCGCAGTCGTCAGCTGTCGGCACGTGCAGGGAGAGGCGGGCGTCAGCGGGCTGGCGGCGGGGTTTAGGCAGCCCGCGGGCCGGGGCGCCTCCCTGCTGGGGGCTGTCAGCGTGGGAGGCAGCTCAGGGCTGCACAGCTGGGGCGGCGGGGCGGAGGCGGCGTGTGGACGGAAGTGGCCTGGCTCCCAAGCCCGGGAGCAAGGGCCGTGGGTGCGTCTTGTCAGGGGTGCGCCTCCATACGTCGGTGCTCCTCTAGGATGTCCCTGTCCTCCCTCGTGCTGGTCTCGGTGCTCGTGCTGTGGCCCGGTTTTCCCGCTGTCTTTCCTCAGGGCCCCAGGCCGCCAGCTCCCGCCCTGAGCCCCGCCTGTCCACTCCCACCCGGGTCCAAGCCGCCTTTCCGCTGAGACGCAGCGCGAGCCCCACCCAGGAGTCGGCACCCAGGCCTCCAGCGGGCAGCGCAGCCTGGCCAGAGCCCCCACGCAGCCCGGCCACCCGCCACTCCCTGCCCAGCCCGGGGTGGCCAAGGTGGGACTGTGGTTGTGAGGTCCAGTCCCTCCACGCCGCTACCCGGGCGGCGCGTCCATGCGCGTGCGCCGCCTGGTTCCTGCCGTGATGCAGAGCTGCAGCGGGGAAGGCCTGCATGGGAGCCCGGCTGGGCCACGGCCGCTCCTCCGGGCTGCGCAGATCCCCGCCGGCCATGGCAGGCGCTGAGAGCCGAGCTCCGGGTGCAGCACAGCAGGTGACATTCAGGTCGTGTTAGGGGTAGGCCAGGGAGTCGTCGGTCCATTTTGCTGCCCTCTTGCTGAGGGGGGCGGTGATCCTCTCCTCCTGCAGGAAATCTCGCCAGGCGCAGGGTGCTGTGAGGCCGGTGCCCGGGCTGCCAGCTCGAGTACTCCACCGTGCCCGGGGGAGGGACTGCGTGGCTCTGCAGAGTGTGAAGAATGGCCATAGCAGGAGGGACGCGGGGCGGGGCCCTGGGAGGGTGGGGCCGAGTCCAGCGGGATGGGCGTGGCCTGGGAAGTCCCCGCCTCTCTGGGCTTCTGCTCGGGGTAGGGGGAGCGAGCGGGCCATGCACCCCCCTCGCCAGGGTGCTGGGCGGGGAAGGGGGACGGGCGTTGTGGGCTGTCCCCTCCCAAGGCACTGCGCTCCTGCCCTCCCAGGTCCCTCCAACCGACCCCCCTGCCCGTGGCGGCTTCCCACGCTGCCCCCACCCCAGGGCGTATGGTGCCCCCCACGGAGGCCCCGCTCCCTCGCCATCCCCACCGGGGAAGGAGCTTGCCCCGCCGGGCTGCCTGGTGCAGCCTGTGTCTTCTGCGCAGCGGCCCCGTCTTCCCCCAGACCTCCTGTGGCCGACCTCGGCCTGAGCCGTCTCCACGTGTCTGAGTGGGGCGCGAGGTGCCGCGGGCTGGCGGGGTGGAAGGGCTTGGCCGGCCGCCGGGAGTGTCACCTCCGGCCACAGCCACCCTCTGGGCTCCCCGGTGCCTGCTGGGCACGCCCTGGCATTTCACCTCTGTCTCCTTCAGCAGCCCCGTGGGGGTGCTCCTGTTTTACAGGTGAGGTGACCGGGGACCAGAGATGGCCGGCTTCTGGCCTGAGGCCACACAGCGGGAAGGGACGAGCCCGAAGGTCCCCAGTCTCAGGAACAGCACGAGGCCATCAGCACGGGGCTGCTGGGGAGGGGAGCTCAGCAAAAAGCCCCGGGAGGCGCCTGGGGCATGTGGAGGGGCTGGGGGGCCGGGAGAGCCTGGCAGGGTTGAGCCCACATGCCCACTGGACCAGGGCTGGTGTCCACCCGTCCAGCGTGAGTCTGACGGTATTTTCTGGATTTAAATCGAGTCAGCTGGTTGCACCTTGGCTCACTGCATCTACAACCAACGAAGGAGCCCGCCCTCAGCCGTGAGAGACGCCCCGTCCCATCAGCGGAGGCCTTGAGGGAGAACTGAGGTCCTAGGCTGACGGAAGGAAGTGTCAGCGTCCGCTGCAGCCTCTCCTGTACCTTCATCCTCTTGTCCCCCAGCTCCCAGTTTGCGGCCTGTGGAGGTCAGTGTCACCCTCGGCTTTCCAGCTTGCAGCCTGCCCCGCGGACCTCAGCCCTGCCGTGCCCGTGGAGTTGTGACGTACACAGGGACACGTGTCCCGTGCATTCTGCTTCCCTGGCTAATGCAGAGCGCCTCCCCATCGCCCCTGTGCCCCCCTGGCCTGGGCACCCTCGGGGCACTCGGCGTGCACTGCTGCCTGAGGACACGTTCTCAGTCCTTGCGCTGTCGGCTGCACCTCCTCAAGTGTCTCAGGCCCTTCTTTCTCCCCGAGTTTCCATGGAGGTGCGGTGGGGGGGGATCCCCACGTGCCCCCAGAGCCGGCTCCTCACCTCCTCCCACCCTCGGGGCTACCGCTCCTCACGGGCACCCAAGGAAGGGCTTGAGGCCAGTGTGGCGGGAGGGCGCTGGGATGGGGCAGGGCCGCCTGAGTAACCTGCTCCCCCCAACCCCCGGGCCACTCCTGAGTGGACGCACGTCCAGCAGTGGCCGCGGCTCCCGGGACAGGCGCGCAGTCGGGGCCGCTGGGGGTGCTGCTCCGGGCCCCCGACCAGCCCGTGGGCTGTGAGCAGCCGAGCCAGGAGCCCTGGGGGAAAGGCCTCCGCCGTCCTCCAGGTCCCCCCTCGGGCTCCTCACCTCTGCCAGAGCCGGCTCCTGCCCCCCCCTCCTTCCCCAGCCCCTCTTCTCACAGAGCGCAGGGTCTCCTTCCTGAGGCACTGCCGGTGTCAAGGACGTGGGTCGCACCTGGTCTGCTCTGCTTTGGCTCAGGTCACGCCGGCTGAGCCCTAGGGTGGCAGAAGCTGGGTTTCCCCTTTTCTGGGTGGACCCCAAGCCCCAGACTTCGGTTTTGCCTCCGACGCCCGTGGCAGCCTGTGTGCATTGGGCCACGGCAGGCGCCAGCGATTTACATGTGAAACTGCCCCCTCCCCCCGGCCAGGTGCATGGAGCTGTCCCCAGTGCAGGAGCGCCTTATCGTGTCCATTCTGCGCATTTATCATACTTGTTGTTGCTCCCCTCCTCCTCTCTCCTTCCTCCTCCCAGCCCTGTGGAAACCCGCTTCCAGCCAAATGACGGCAAGTGGAAGCTGCTTCAGCCGCTTTGCCTTTGTCCCGGGTGGTGATTTGATACTGTGTTTGTCTCTATTTAGAAAGAGATGAAGATGCTTTTGAAAATCATTACCCCGGGCTCTAAGGGGTTGGGAAAGACAGCGATTATGTTTCCTGGAAATGCGCAGGGTTGGGATGTGTGCGGCTCTGACCCCAAATCTGAAAGTAGCATTTCCATTTTACTTTCTGGGAGGTGAACGGAGGCATTTATGTAGAAAGAAAGAGAGCGCGCGAGAGAAAGAAACAAAGAAACGAGCAGGCGCAGCCATGGCTGGCCACCGCTGGGGGCCCTTCTCTCTGGGGGGCGGGACTCACCTTCAGCAAGCCCCCCGGGCGTCCCTGCGTGGCTCCAGGCATTGGCCTGGGCGGCCTGAGGCCACGTGCTCGTTGGGGACTGGACGGCAGGTCAGACACCCCACCTCCCGGGGGGTCCTGGGGCCACCATGCAGTATTTCCATGACCCACAGTCTAGTCCTGGGAGGGGAGGCACCGTGTCAGTGAGGCACGGTCCCACCAGAGAAGCCCCCAGGGACCCGGCTGGCTGCGCCAAGAAGCCACACAGCCCCTGCTTGCTGGTCATCTCTGCTCCTTGGCCATCCCCGACCCGACCTGTCACTGGAGGATCTAAAGAGACATAAGATAAACGTCACAGCAAGAGTTCAACCCGAAATAACCACGTTCCAAAGTACTGTGCTGCCCCAGGAGGCCGCGTCACTAAGAGGAGGGCGTGACGGCTCGTGGGGGACGGGGCAGGGAGAGGAGCTTTTCCTGTCGGAGCCCAGGCCGCTGGAGGGGATGAGGACGCAAGGCCGTGCAGAGGCCCTGGGCGGCTGCGGCAGCCCCGCTCCCCGCTGCGCTCGGCGTCCACGCTGGCTCCCTGGTCCGAGGCTGCGCTCATCTGACCCTGACCCCTCCCTGTGCCGGGCAGGGCAAGCAGAGCACCCCGGGGCCGCGGCCCCTTGCCCTCTGCCGCCCCACCCCCTGCACGCGGTCACGGTTGGCAGCCAGCCCCTGCGTGGCCCTGGCATGGCCGCCTCCCGGGTGTGGCCCTGGGGCCCCTTGGCTCTGCACCGCAGTCATCTCCATCCAGTGGGGGTCAGCAGTTCCCACACACAGGGCTGCCGAGTGGACTGCAGGAGCTAAAAACGAACATGCTTGGATGGGTCCCTTCTGAGGCCCTCGGACTTGGGGTCTCCCGTGGGGAGGGGCCTCCCCTCTCCCTGAGGTCTGGCTCAGCCACGTGACTCGCTGCTGCCCGTGGATTGTGGGTGGAAGTGCCGTGGCCCTGTCTGAGCAGATGCCTCGAGCTGCTGTCCTCCCTCTGCCCTCCACTCGGAGAAGAAACACGGGAGGCACCAGAGCCGCTGGCCAGCCGGTCCAGACCTGTTGCGGCAGAAACGGGACAGGAGCAGGAAACGGGCCTCCACCATCCTGAGCCGTCGGGTTTGACTTTTTACGCAACATAACCCAGTGATGCTGGCAGCGCACCATCCGAGTGCTGGAGCAATCCAACCCAGCGAGCTGGCACCTTCTCCTGCTGGCTCCCAGTGACCTCCTGAGTCCAGGCTGGCCCTCGCTCCCTCCGGGAACGACCCCGGCAGCCTCTCCTCCGTGCCCGGCCGAGCCAGGCCCCTCCTCGCAAGCTGCAATGGCATGCCTGGCTGGGGTTGCCTGATCAAATTCAGGACGCCCAGCTCAATTTGAATTTTGGACCAATTGAACAATTCTCAGTACAGGTAGGTCCCACGTCGAGCACAGGCCCTCCTGACGCAGCACAATTGCTTGTCGTGGATCTGGGCTGCCGGCTCGAATGCGGGTTGAGGTGCTAAGGGGCTCCGACTTGCAGCGCTCCTGCCTGCTTCGTGTGGATAGGGGTGGGAAAGCGGGGGCTTGTCCTCAGGGGCCTAAATAACGTAGAGATGCCAACAGTAATACCAGCTAATCGGCGCGCTGTGACGCTCGCTCTGTGCTTGCTTTCCATTCTCCCTCTCATCTGCGTGGAAAGCCGCCCTTCACATGCCGGCCACAGCGCGGACCCCAAGCCACGTCCCCCCAGTCCTTCCGTGGCGCTGGTGCTGCCTCGAAGCCTGAGGCTGGGCCGCGCTCGGGGAAGCGGCTCGAGGGAACCGAATCTGGACGTCGCGCTCAAACATCAGGATGGGGGGCCGGCACCCTTCCTCCCTGAGTCCACAGTCCCCAGAGCCCAGGTGGCTCCAGGACGTCCAGCTCAGACCCTGGCCCCTTGTGTCGGCGTCACGGCACTGGGCGGGGCCGCGCCTGGGTCGCTGCCGCTGGCTCCCAGCAGCCTCCTCTCTGCCGACGGTGTCCTGCCCTGCCTCAGCGATGGGCTCGGGTCCCAGGACGCGACCCGGGCCAGTCAGCACGCTCCGTTCCCTTGGCCTCCGTGATTGGTCCGGCCGCCGGGAGCCACGGGAAGGGCAGCGCCGCTGTAGCCACTGCGTCCCAGCAGGGAGGCCTGGAGGCCACCCGTAGAGCCTGAGCTGGAGCCAGCACCGCGGGGGAGCATCAGGCGGCCACCTCCCTGCGGCCTCGGTGGAGCCCTGGGCCCAGCCTCTCCCGAAGTGGCGCCACCGGCCTGTGCTGTTAAGCAGGTAATGCCTCGGGGCGGGCAGCCTCCTTCCCTCTTGGAGGTTTGGTTGTCGTAGCTTGTGCGGGGTCGAGGTGACCAGCCTCGTCCCAGACTGTCCTGGCTTCAGCCCCCAAGGTTTGTATCCTGGGACCCCTCATTCTGGGCCAAACCGGGACAGCTGGTCAGACGAGGGGCTGCAGGCCTCCAGCCTCGGGCTCAGGCAACGTGCCCCTCCACCCCTTCTCTCCACCCCCCTTGCCCCGTCTCTGCTGTGAAGTGAGACCTTCCTGCCCTCTGGGGTGGAGAGAGAAAAGGGGCACCTTGGGCCGCCTGGGCCGCCCCAGTGAGCAAGGAGATGGGGCCTTCTCTTGGCCGGTGGCCTGGGCTCAGCCTTCCCTCCCAAGCCCCTCCTGCCTGGGGGCCGCTCCACGCTCTGGGGTCATCAGCTGGCAAGAGACCAGTGCAGCCAGGCCCTGCTCCGAGGTGACGGTGAGCCTGAGCCCGGCAGGGCTGCTGCCTCTTCCCCAGCACCCTTTCTCCAAGTCCTTGCTCTCCATCAGGAGCAAGGCCAAGCTGTGGGGAAGGGACGTCATAGTGGGCAGCTGCTGTCAGCAGGGGCGGTGGCTCTGCCTGGTTGGAATAGGCTGTAGAATTCGGAACTCTCACCTGGAGTCTTGGGCATCCCCCTTTACGTTGCAGATCATCTACGGTGGTCCCTAAGTGACTTTCAATTTCCCCTTAATTCCAGTTGCCAGGGAGCTCACACGACCTGACCTTCTGTTTTTGCCCCAAATTTGCTGGACTCCAGCTGGACCAATACTGCTAGTCAGGCGTCTTTTGTTTGGAGGGGACGGACGTCCAGCTCAAACCAGCATGAGCCAAAAGACCACTGTGGCTTCTCGTGATGTTTGGGGGAAGCCTTCAGGCATGACTGGCTCCAGGTGCCCGGTGACGTCACCTGGAGCCGGCGTCTCTCCAGCTTTCCTCCGCTTTACGCTGACGTCACCCACTGGTGCAAAGCCGCCCAGGACAGCTCGAGGCTGTGTCCAGCTTTAAGTCCCCGGTCAGTTCCTTATTTCTGGCATGGAAGTCCCAGCCCCTCCTGTCCTCGGCTCTGGCTGGCCCGCACACCCACCCCCAGCCAGACCTGACGCGGTCCCAGCGCTGGGAGTGGGCAGAATGCGGCAGGTGGAGGGGGAGGAGGCACGGCATGGCAGGCTGCCCCCAGGGGACAGGGGCCTGGAGGGCCTCGGCTCTGCTTGGCTGTCCGGAGGTGCAGAAGGAGCAGCCGCTGGCTCTGATGTCGGGCTCCATGTGCCCGCCCTCCATCCGTCCGTCTGTCCTCTTCCCATCCCTCCCCGCAGGGCCGCTGCTGTCGGGCAGAGAAACATGGGGTGGGGTGGGGTGGAGGAAGGACCCCTGCAGAGCGTGCAGGCTTGTTGAGCCCCAGCCCACCTGCACCCCTGCCCCTGGCCACGTCCCTTCCGGGCTCCCGGAGCTCCGGCAGTGTGGGGGTCCTCGCAGGCAGCCCTGAGAGCGCCGGCTTCTCCCACCCATTCTTCCATGCGGAAGGGAGACTTTTAATCTGTCCTTTGATCTTGCAAATGGGTCAACGCGGCCCCGGAAGTGACCTCTGAACTTGTGTGCACATGCATTTTTCTGGGAGATAGGGTCAAAGCTTTCATCAGATTTGCAAAATGGTTTAGGACCCCAAAAGGGGAAGGTTTGGAGGTAAGAGCCGCTCCCCAGAGCTGGACGCCTCCGTGCGGCCCGACCAGGGCGGTCTCAGGAAGAACCCCGCCCCTCTCCTTAACCCGGACCACCACCCGCTCGACTCTTCCAACTGGAGAATGGGCAGCTTGGGCCCCACCGGGCAGTCCTTGGGCCTCCACGTGCCTCTCGTGCCACGGTCAAGCCGCTTCGTCTCCACCCACCACCCTCTTGGCTGGTGTTGCCGTGGCCCGCGCGCCACCTCGGACCTTGCACGGCTGCTAACCCCAGGAACACTCTTCCGAGGTTTCCGCACGGCTCACCCCACGCTTCCGTCGGGAGCGTGCCTTGCCGCTCTGCTGCTGTGCTCTGGGGACCCTGAAGCCCCATGAAGGTGGGTGGAGAGTGTCCCCCTGTCCCGGCCATCCCCATGTCTGTCCTGGCTCAGACAGCCCCAGCTGGTTATAGACACATGGGGAGCCCAGCTGGGGAGCCCCAGTCAGACCTGAACCCAGAGAACTGCCCAGCCCGACCCAAATTGCCCAGCTGCAGAGTCATGAGCTAAAGAAATGGCTTTGTTCTCAGCCTCTAATGTTTGGGGTCATTTACGGATCGGCAGAAGCTCCAGGTACACCATCCTCAAGTCAGCCCACCTCTGCCTCTTATTTTTCCAGTTACTATTTGTACTTTATCTGTCCCCCCACCCCAAAATGTCAGCCGCATGAGAACACAGTCTCTTTTTCACTGCTGAATCCCACTAACACACTAAGTGACTAGTAATGTGTAAGAGTTAACGTTTATTGAATACTTACATCAGGCTCTGTTCTAAGTGCTTTATAAGGATACATCTTTTAATTCTGAGTGTCTAGCACAGTGCTTGCCAACCTGTTTATTAGGTAGGTACCTAATAGGAATTAAGTGGAAGAAATGAATGAGGGGGAGAGAGGGAGAAAACGTGCTGCTTCCTGGCGAGGTCGACACCTTCCAGAAGGTTCCGCCGCCTCTTTCGAGGCCGAGAGCTCAGTCCCGCTGCCCCTGCGCCCGCCGCCACACTGTCTGGAGTGAAGAGGCAAGCGGCACCACGCCTGAACCACAGGCCCCCGATCCAGCACACCTCCCCGCGAGCCGCCGTGCTCTACGGTGGAAATCGATTTCTCGGCTCCCACTGGCTCTTTTTTCCCCAAGAACGCACTTCCCACAGAAAAACCTGTTTGTGAAGAAATTTCAATTAACTGACGTCCCCAGCAATTTCTAGAGTATTTGCCAGGGGAAGCGAGATCAGACTTTGGGTGTTCCAGAAGGGGCTTCCGAGGCCCCCCAGGCATCACGATTCAAGCCTCACAGAAGTCCCCGAGTGTCCCCATGGCAGGAAGCACCCCCAGGTGCCAACGGGGTGGAGGGGCAAGGCGCCCGTGGCCCTCAAAGCCGAGCGTCCTGCTATGTCTGGTAGGCTTGCTCTGTTGATCCTGCCCTCGCCTCTTTCTACAACCGCAGAGGGACACTCGCTGCAGTTCTCCTAATTAGATGTGGTATCGAAAATGCTGCTCGTAATTAGAATGTTTCTCCTCGGAGGTAATCGGATTTTTTATGGGTATAAAAATGTAATCAGTCGAGCATCTCCCTGGAATCCCAATTCCTGCGGGGCAGCCCTGGGGTGGGGAAGCTCCGGGGGCTGGCACTGCCGCCCCGAGGCGCCGAGGTCCGCCGCCGAGCCCTGCCCGGGACGGCGTGGCCTCACTTCTGCCCGCATCTCTGCTCCCTTGACAAAGGCGTCACCTGCTCCCTGCAACGCACCCACACCGCCCGTGGGAGCTCCGTCCACTGCCCGCTCATTTTGTTCCAATGCTTTCTGGAAACACGGATTATTAAATTTTTGCTCCTTGCTATCCTAACCATAAACTTCCAATCTTTTCATCCGGTTTCCCCAGTTAGTTCTTGGACTCTGCCTTACTTTCCTGAGGCTGCTGTAGCAAATACCAGAAACTGGGAGGTGTTCTCACAGTTCTGGGGGACAGGAGCCAAAACCAAAGTGCCGGCGGGGCCCTGCTCCCCCGAAGCCGGTAGCAGAGGGTCCTTCCTCGCCTCCTCCAGCTTCTGGTGGCTCAGGCGTCCCTTGGCTTGTGGCAGTGGAACTCCTTCTGCCTCTGTCTTCACGTGCCTGTGTTCTAGCTCTCCATGTCCCTCTGTCTTCCCTTCTTATAAGGACTCCAGTCACACTGGATCAGGGCCTGCCCTACTCCAGTTTGGCTCCATCTAATTAATCACACCTTCAAAGACCCTCTTTCCAAATAGGTCATGTGCATGGGACTGGGAATTAGGACTTGATCATGTATCTTTTCAGAGGAACACAGTTCAGTCCATGATGGACTCAAATTCTATAGCTGAATGGTTGTGCTTGAAAAAATAGTTCTGTGCTTTTCTTGGAACGCTGACATTCATTCCCAGGGCCACATCTTCAGATTCCGAGCACGACCCATTTCCAATTCCAGGTGAAGGACAGTGAACGCAGCTTCTTGTGTGTGTGGTTGTCATCGTCTGCTGTTCCCTCACAGTGACTGCACAGTGCTTGGCATTTGGGAGGGTCTCCCAGGCTTTTCTAGACCAAGGAGAGTGTGAGGGCAAGAAGACGCCTCCAGCGGATGGCCCACCAACACCTGCCTTCCGCTCGCCATCCTCCTGGTCGCCTGACTTCCCCTCCAGCCCCTGCGTGGACCGCCCACTCCCAAGCTCATTCCACTCCCTCCTCCAGGGTCTGGAGATCAGGTGTCTGACTCTCTTCCTACTGTGTCACCAACTCCATGAAAGACACTTGGCAGGTTGCCCTGGATCCTTGGACTCTGCCGTGCCCCATCACGTCACTGTCACTCCCTCTCGTTCTCACTCGCCGCGTTTCTGTCGTTAGACTCGCTCCCTTGAGGGGCACTTGGCGCCATGCTCCTCACCTCGTACTCGTCTGGTCACACCCCCACCTGCGCTGAGCCCAGCAGGCCGCCCACTCTGCGTCTGCGCCCGCGCAGTGAACGGGGCTGGAGGAGAGTGCTCGTCCATGCTGCTTGGCTCCCCATTAGCTCCTCCCTGAATCAGCTGACACGGCCAAGTGGTCCTCCCTCACGTCTCTGGAATGTTTGCTGTCTGTGCTCGCAGATGACAGCTTCACCCCTGCTCCTTCTCACAGCACCCAGCTCCCACCTCTCACACTCAGCGGGTGACCTTGCTGCTTTCTCACTGAGGGAATAGGAGCAGCCAGCCTGGAACGTTCTTATGGTGCCACCACCCACCCTGGGGCCAAGCTGCCCAGCGCCCAGTCCTCACCTTCCCTCCATTACGGATGACCAAGAGGCTGGGCCCCTACTTGAGGCCAACCCCTCTGTGGGTGCCCCAATCCCGCCCCTCAGCCACCCCCTCTGCCCCGGAGGGCTTCCTGCAATGACTGCCCATCCTGTCTGCATCATCCATTTCTCTGCCTCTTCTGGAACATTTGGCATAGAGCCATTATCTCCCCACATCTACATAAGAAAAGCCTTTCCTTCTCTCCATTCTCCCTCCAGCTACCGCCTTTCCTGCTCTGCTCTCCTTCTCAGAAAATCTCCTTGCTGGAGTGGTCGGTGGACACTGCACACATCATTCCCTTGTCACCCTCCAGCCTCTGTCCTCCCACTCCAGAGGCCTTTGCTGAGCTGGACTAATGGTCACTGTCATGTGCCTTGCTGCCCAGTTGCAAACAACTCCCCTCTCCTGGCCTGGCCAGGGGCCCTCTCCTGTTCTGCCGAGCTCGCAGCAGCCCTCTGCCCCTCTGCAGTCTGGTGTGACCCCCTTGGACCCAGCTCTGCTCCTGCCTGTCTTGTCTTTCTCACTCCTGGTGGTCTCCTCCCATCACTGATTCTAAATGGTGTCCCCTCTGGCTACTCCCTTGTCCTTAGCGCAGCTCTGACCTCCACCCAGACCCCCATGCCGATTCTCTGACCCCATTACCTCAGGCCCTGCCCTGGGCGGTTTCCCTCCACCTGCCCATGCCTCGGTACATGGCCCCCAATTTTCCCTTGTTTTCAGTGGGCCCTGTTTCCTGCCAGACCCTTGATTGATAGAGGAGCAGTCCATCATCTAGATGTACCATAAATTCAAAAGCCATTCCCCTGAGATAGGAATTTAGGCTGTTTTCAATTTTCCTAGAACATCATGCTGCAATCAATAATCTTGTACATGCACCTGATGTCCTTGTGTGAGTGTTTCCGTGGGATTGAGTTCTATTGGAATCATTGGGACACACAAAATGCACTTTTATTCCAAAAGTTAAACGTGCGCTTTGTAAAAAAATTCAAACAATGCAGAAGAGTGTAAAGTAAAAATTAAAATGTCCTCTCTTTCACCCACAACTTGCAGCCCCATTTCTCAGAGGAAACCAAGTTACAGTTTTTCTTATATCCTTCCAGAACATTTTTTTTTTAAGATTTATTTATTTATTTATTTCTCTCCCCTTCTCCCCTGACCCCGGTTGTCTGTTCTCTGTGTCCATTTGCTGCGTCTTCTTTGTCCGCTTCTGTTGTTGTGAGCGGCACGTGTTTCTTTTTGTTGCATCATCTTGTTGTGTCACTTCTCCATGTGGGCAGCGCCATTCCTGGGCAGGCTGCACTTTCTTTCACGCTGGGTGGCTCTCCTTACGGGGCGCACTCCTTGCGCATGGGGCTCCCCTATGCGGGGGACACCCCTGCGTGGCACGGCACTCCTTGCGCGCATCAGCACTGCACATGGGCCAGCTCCACATGGGTCAAGGAGGCCCAGGGATTGAACCACGGACCTCCCGTGTGGTAGGCAGACGCTCTAACCACTGGGCCAAGTCCACCGCCCTTCCAGAACATTTTAATGCATAAATATGTATATTTTTATTTGCATGTGGGATAACATCCTGTTTTGTCCACTTAATTCTGTATCCTAGGAATCTTTTTAAAATGCGGCGTATAGATCTTGCTGTGTCTTTTTATTTGCCTCTTGCTAATGTTACTGCACATCACTAAAGTTTTTATGAAATATGCATTCAGAAGAGAATATACTGACATAAATATGGTTCAAAGATTAATAATAAAGTGCACATCTGTGAAGTCACCATATTTTGAAATGGTATCTTTTTCAAAATTTCATTTTATAAATCTGTGCTGATCTTCAAAATATATTGACCTTTGTTTATTGATTCATAACTGGCAAAATTGCTAAACTCTCTTTTTGATTATAATACTTCATCTATAGGCTTTTTTTTTAGGCTTGCCATGTAAAAAATCATGTCATCTGTGACAATGACAGTTTTCTTTCTCTCCATCCTTATACCTTTTATTTTCTTTCTTGTCATAGCACTGAGCTAGACTCTTTCGTAAAACTAAAATGGGGATAATGGATATTCTACTTTTGTTTCTAATTTAAAGGCTTTCGGTGTTTCACCATTAATATGATATTTCCTATAGGATTCCTTCTAGAAAGGCTCGATCTGGTTTAGAATGTTCCTTCTCTTTTTAGCTCATTAAGAATTTTTACAATTTGGGAATGTTGATTTTTATCAGATTTGTGTATCTGTCCAGATGATCTTAGTTTTTCTCTTCAATCTGAATTTTGATCAATCACATTAACTGATTTTGTAACATTAACCAACTTTGCATTCCTGGAATAAACACAACTGAGTGATGCTACCCAATTCCCTCCAACGGACATTTAGGTGGCTTCTGGCTACTTCTCATGTAAATGAGATGCTGCAATAGACATTGCTATTCAATGTGCTTTTGTGCCCCATTTCAGTGTTCTTTAACTCCCTACAGGCAGAGCAGCTGGGGCCAAAGGTTTTCAAGTCTGGTGGACACTGGTGAGTGCTGAGCTCCGTGGATGCAGGCCCAGAGCTGACTGTCCCGTGGTTTTGCCTCTGGCTGGGGGCCCTGGCAGGGCGTGGCTTGTAGGCAGGCCCAAGCAGGTGTTACTGGGAAAAGCCTTTCTGCAGCTACTGGTCGCTGTGGCTTCACCAAAACTTGGAAACAAGTGTCTGGTCAGCTTAAACTTGACTCCTCATTCTGTACCTATTTCAACCTAAAACCTAGATGGGCCAAGTAGGGTGGCCAGATCCAGCAAAGCAAAACAGAGGACGCCCAGAGAAATGTGAATTTCAGTTAAAGAGCAAATTGTTTTTAGTACAAGTATGTCCCATGCAATGGTTGGGGCACACTTACCCTAAAACATTTGTGGAGCCATGTCACACACTAGTGAGCACACACTAGTGACCGTCATGCCTGGTTTTTGGACAATGAGCCTGAGGCTGAGAGGGGTTGAGCAGGGGGGTGTCTGGTCCAGTCTGAGCTTTGAACCACAGTGCCTCGGGACCCCAGGTGGCTGGGGTCATCCTGCGTCAGGTCTGCCACAGCTCCAGGGGCACTTGGCCAGAACCACGGACCTGCGGTCACCCTGTCCCTGAGCGGGGGTGGGTGGAGGGGAAGGTGCCTGCCTCCTGCCACCCCGTTTCCCTTTCATCTTCTGACCCCTCGCCCTAGCTCTCTCCACCCTGCTGGTATGGGGTGCGGAATCTCCTATGGGACCACCAGGGACTTGGGGTTCTGAGCCAGGCAGCAGATCACCTCCATGTTCTCCCCGAGGGAGCAGCTCCTCCACGGCCCTGCCTGTCTGAGGCGCCTCTGTGCAGGTGTCAGGAGGCTTACCTGGGTCTGCGGGGCCTCTGTGCAGGTGTCAGGAGGCTTACCTGGGTCTGCGGGGCCTCTGTGCAGGTGTCAGGAGGCTTACCTGGGTCTGCGGGGCCTCCGTGCACGTGAGCACGAGGGCTGACAGTGCCCATCCTCCCAGCGAGGCAGAGCCCCTGTCACTCTAGTGCCTGGATCCACCATCATTTTCCTCCGTGCACGGATGAGACCAAGGCCCAACGTCATTCCTCAACTCCGGGACCCACGCCATCCGGGCCTGTGCTGGCCTCTGCGTAACTGGCCAAGCCACAGCATTGCATCTGCTCAGTCATGTCGGATTGGGTTGTTGCAATTTCCCGTTTACTTTAATCGTAGGACATGGCAGTACTAGGAGATGCCCTAGAGGATCTCCTGTATTCCTGGCACTCTACAGCTCTGAGGCCGGGGCACACAGGGGCCTTGGTGGGCTGAGATGACATGGCTTTTAGTAATCTGTGAACCCTGAGTGCTGGGGAAGGCGCTTGTCCCAGAATCTCAAATCCAATTGTAACTCAGTTCTGGATTCTTTTTTTAAAAAGAACGTCTTAATGAAATTCCTCTAACTTCCTTTTCCACAGTGTATTAGTCAAGGTTCTCTAGGGAAAAAGAATCAACAAGGGATATCTGTCGATAGTAAGAGATTTATCAGAGTCTCTCATGCAGCCGTGGGGATGCACAAGTCCAGGTTCCGCAGGCAGCCCGCAACCAGGGGCTGCAATGAAAGTCCAGTGAAGGTTCTTGATGAGTTCTGGGAGATGCTGGCTTGTCCAAAGATGAGCTGGGAAATTCTCTCTCAATGCTGGAATCACTTCCTCTTTTCAGGGAGTCAACTGATTGGGTTAAGCGTCACTCATAAGGAAGCGGACTTGGCCCAGTGGTTAGGGCGTCTGCCTACCACATGGGAGGACCATGGTTCAAACTCTGGGCCTCCTTGACCCGTGTGCAGCTGGCCCATGCGCAGCACTGATGCGCACAAGGAGTGCCGCGCCACGCAGGGATGTCCCCCGCGTAGGGGAGCCCCATGCACAAGGAGTGCGCCCTGTAAGGAAAGCCGCCCAGCAGGAAAGGAAGTGCAGCCTCCCCAGGAATGGTGCCGCACACATGGAGAGCTGACACAACAAGATGGCGCAACAAAAAGAAACAGATTCCCATGCTGCTGACATCAACAGTAGTGGACAAAGAAGAACACAGCAAAATGGACACAGAGAACAGACAACTGGGGGGAGGGGGGGAGAAGGGGAGAGAAATAAATTTTAAAAAAATCTAAAAAAAATAAAAGCATCACTCATTGCTGATGGCAATCTCCCTGACTGATGTAATTATAACCAGCTATCTATGATTTACCACTGCAGTAAAGTCAATGGTGACTCAAGTCCTAAATGCCCTTATATTACAGTTAGCTCAGTGCTTGCTGGACCAAACAAATGGGCACAATTACCTGGCCAAGTTGACACAATAGCCTAACCATCACAGTCCTCCCCTTGTCAACTCGGCAACCATGCACATTACCTTAAACCATACTTAGTCTCTGAGTAAAAACAATAATAGACATGCACATATATATATTCCCCCCTAACAATGTTCAGCTCTCCTGCGTACAGCTGGAAACACGTTAATTCCATACAGAATAGGGTTCAAGTTCTTGGGTAATATTCACTCTCAAACTTGACGTCCTCAAATATTATGAAATGGATACAACTTGTTATTTGATAAGGGGAAAACTTGGGGAAGAAGACAAGTTCGTTTTGTGTACATATACAATCATCATTATAATGAAACAAGGAAGAAAGATTCAAGACCGTTATAGTCCTTGTTTTTGTAACTGGTCATGTGGTCCAAGTTTATATTTATCACCACCTTCTTCCACTACCCATTCCATGTTTCCTTTACCCTCAGCAAGCACTTCAGCTGGCTGTGGTTCTTTGCCTGGTGGGGTGACCCAAACTTTCATTCCTGAAGATTCTAGGCCATTGTTAGTCCTGCTTGGATTGGGTTGTTGCAATTTCCCATTGACTTTAATCATAGGACAAGGCAGTACTAGGAGATGCCCTAGAGGATCTCCTGTATTCCAGGCAAACTCTTCTTTACCCCCATTATGTAGATGCAGTCCTATTTCCCCCGATAGTCAGGATCAATCACCCCAGCTAGTACAGTAGTTCCCTTCTTTGACTGTTGATTCAGAGGTAAGAGGAGCCCAAAGTGGCCAGGTGGCAGTTTTAACTTCTAGTTCAGTGGAATCATTGTTGTGTTTCCTGGTGATAGCACTCCTCCTTTTGGGACTAAAACCTGTAGACCAGCAGTGTTTGAGGTTGCAGGGACAGGAAGAAAATAATAGTGAGTGGTGCCACTGCCATTTCCACCCCTTGATTCCTGGACCCATGGATCCTGGTTATGGGAGAAACAGCACATAGAGTGGACGCTGATTTAGAGCACACACAGCCTCCTGGAGAACATTGCCCCAGCCCTGCCAGGTGTTGCCAACTAGTTGGCACCGTAATTGAGTCTTCAAAAGGCCATTCTACTGTTCTATTGATCCAGCTGCTTCAGAGTGATGGGGAACATGGTAAGACCAGTGAATCCCATGGGCATGTGCCCATTGCCACACATCATTTGCTGTGAAATGGGTTCCTTGATCAGAAGCGATGCCGTGTGGAATGCCATGGCAGCAGAAAAGACATTCAATAAGTCCATGGATGGTAGTTTTGGAAGAAGCATTGCTTGCAGGAAATACAAACCCATATCCAGAGTATGTGTCTATTCCAGTTAAAACAAATCGCTGCCCCTTCCATGGTAGAAGTGGACCATTGTAGTCAACCTGCCACCAGGTAGCAGGCTGGTCACCTCAAGGAATGATGCCATATATCAGGGGCAGAGTGTGGGTCTCTGCTGTTGGCAGATTGGGCACTCAGCAGTGGCTGTAGCCAATGCAGCCTTGGTAAGGGGAAGTCCGTGTTGCTGAGCCCATGCATAACCTCCTCCCTACCTCCATGGCCACTTCGTTCATGAGCCCACTGGGCAATGACAGGAGTGGCTGGGGAAAGTGGCTGAGCATTAGCCACAGAGTGGGTCATCTTATCCATTTGATTATTAAAATCTTCCTCTGCTGAAGTTACCCTCTGGTGAGCATTCATGTGGGATACAAAAATTTTTATGTTTTTTTGCCCACTCTAAAAGGTCAATCCACATACCTCTTCCCCAGACCTCCTTGTCACCAATTTTCCAATCATGTTCCTTCCAAGTCCCTGACCATCAAGTGAAACCACTGGCAACAGCCCACGAATCAGTGTACAAACACACCTCTGGCCATTCCTTCTTCCAAGCAAAATGAACAACCAGGTGCACTGCTCTAAGTTCTGCCCACCTTGACTTTGGCGATTAACTGCTGATACTTGACTTTTACCAGACTGACATCCAATCATCCCCATAATGTTTAAGGATTCTAATTCCATCACAGCCCTTCCTATAGTAATATCTGGAATACAGAGAAGAGCAACCATAGAGCTCTTCAGGGAAGATGGAGTTAATCATACAAATTCATTCCTCACAGTCCTGGTTAAAGGTGTGTCCTCTGGACATTCCTGGGGTGGGTGGGCTGCTTTCAAATGGTAAATCCATTCTAGCATTCCAATCTCCCTAAGCCTTTGAATTCCCTCTTCTACTGTATACTAGGGCAAACTGGGCATCTCAACCTCAGACATGCTAGGCCATCCTTTGGTCCCTGTTTCACTCAGCCACCCAAACAAACTGTTAGAGCCCTTTCTAACCCCTCGAGCTACAGCATTGAATCCAGAATTTCTGCTTAGTGGGCCCATATCAATAAATTCAGCCTGATCCAACTTTATATTCCTTCCACCATTATCCCATACCCTTAGTATCCACTCCCACACATACTCTCCTGATTTCAGTCTATATAAATTGGAAACTCATGCAGTTCTTTCTGAGTATACCTTACTTCCTCATGGGTCACACTTTGTATTTCACCTTTGGGGGCTTGTTGTGATTTTAGTCTAGTAATAGGTCTGGAAGACGAGAAGTGGTGGGGAGGGGTAAGGAGAAGAATTAGAAATTCCTTGCAAGCTACTGACCTCAGGACATTGGGCATTCCCTTGCATTTTCTTCTGGTGAGACAGGATTAATCTCTTGAGGCAGGGGTTGGAAGGCAATTTCCTCAGGGCAGACTGGAAGCCTGGCAGTGCTTGCTGGAGTTTGGATGATATGTGCCTCAGGGCTGGGAGGAGGTGCAGACTCCCTGGGGCAGGCCGGAGGCTGGGCAGAGCAGGCTTCAGTTTGGCTGGTACCCATCTCAGGGCTGGAAGTTGTTCCAGACTCCCTGGGGCAGGCTGGAGGCTGGATGATACAAGGTTGACAAGGTGTGGCCTGGACGGGGCAGGCCTTGCAGGCTTATCTGGTAAAGTCTGAGCAGAATTCAGGGTTCCAATGTCCCCATCAACATCATCATCATCCCATATGTCTCCATCCCAATTCTCTGGATTCCACTCTTTTCCAGTCAATGCCTTTGCTTTAACCGCTGAAACCCTGCGGGGTTGAGATTTTAGTTTCCTTTGTAACTCCTCTACTCGAACAATTAGAGTTTGAGTTTGGTTCTCAGATATTTCGAGCCTGTGGCTACAGGAGACAAGGTTTTCTTTCAGAGCACACAAAGAAACTTTTCCATTCGGTGTTTAAGTTTCGAATTTGCTTGACCAAACAACTGGGCACAATTACCTGGCCGAGTTGACACAATAGCCTAACCTCACACAAGGGTAGTTTAAGTTTTGATGGTTTCATGCAGCATTAATCCAACACCACCTAGTGTGCACCCACTGGGTCCCAGGCCAGAATCTCCCCACCCTTTGGCTCCTGCCCTGAACCGTCAGAGCCCGTGGCCTGAAGCTCCTGCTGTCCAGGTGAGTGTCCTCCACGGCCTTGCTTGCGTCTGCCCCTTCGGGTGTTACTGGAAGCCAGGCATGACTGACGGCTGCTCGTGGACCTCTCTAGGAGGGGAGATTTATTTGATTTTCCTTTCTCTACACGCTGTCTCTCAGATGCCTGCGGTGGCCCTCGTGGCCTCTAAGCCCTCTAGGTTCTTGGCCTCCAGGATGCCCAGCAATCGCTTCTTTGATCTCTGCATAAATATTTATTGCATCATCTTCTGGTACTTTCACTTGCTGCGGAGTCGCACTTGCTAAGGTGTTGCAGGTGGGGGGAGACCTGTGCCTCTGTGTGTACAGCACCCACGCAGATGCAGAGTTCCTGGACAAATATGCTCGGAGTTCCCCAAATTGAATGGGGCCAGGGAGCCTTGTATGGGCTCAGAGGCTTCATGAGTTGTGTGTGGGGGCAGGCAGGGTTTCCCAAACTCAGCCCCCTCTCTAAGCAGCATGTTGCAGAACCGGGGTTCCTCAGCCATCACTTTGGTAACCACTTCTCTGCAGGGTTTTGGAACGGGGGGTGCCCCTCCCTTGGGAGGGGTCCCGTTCCAGGTGTTATGCCGGGCGCTGCCTCGTGGTTCTCAGATGCCATCTGCCCGAACGCCTCGATGGGCCGTGTCCTCGTCCACACAGAAGTGGACCCTCGACCGACTGCCGGACTCGCGATTCCTCGGCACAGGCTCTGCCCGCTGCCAGGGGGATCCAGCCCGGCTCTTTCATGCCAGGTGTGCGGTCCCCACTGTGCCTCGGGCCTGGGAGTGCTGCACGCCCCTCGCCTGGCCGTGCAGGCCTGCTAGAGCCGGGGCTGTGCCCCTGCCCCACGCACAAGGTCAAAGCAAAGGCTTCACGCTTCTCGAGGTGCATCCGGGCCAGCTGTGTGTCCACAGGAGACCGTCGCCGCAGGCCCGGGTCCAGGGGCCCAGACGCACCAGCCACTCGCATGCCTGGACCTGCGGGCCTTTCAAGGACGGCAGCACCCAATTAACAGGTGCAGAGGGGCTCGGGGCCCTGCTGATCTGGGGACGGGGAGCACCCATCACCCCTGTGGGCCAGCACTACTCCATGTGTAGCAGTTTCATACAATTGATGAATTCCAAAAAGAAGTATTAGATTATGCTTGTAATCTGGTCTGTCCCTGGGCATGACTGAGTTTTGATTAGGGCGTTGGGTGCCCACACCTTGGTGACTCACAGATAAAAAGGCATGGCAAAGGACAGAGTTGAGGGCTTTTAATGTTGGAGTTTTGATGTTGGAGTTTGATGCTGAAGCCTTAAGCTGGAGCCCTAGGAAGTCAGCACACAGAGGAAAGGGAAGCCAGCCCCAGGAAGGAAGGAATCTTGAGCCCAGAGAAAAGCAAGCCCAGAAGCGTAGGAACCCAGGAGGCCTGAGCCCTCGCAGACGTCGGCAGCCATCTTGCTCCAAATAGACTTTGGTGAGGGAAGGAACTTATGCTTATGGCCTGGAATCTGTAAGCTCCTACCCCAAATAATTACTCCTCATAAAAGCCAGCAGTTCTGGTGGTTTGCGTCAGCACCCCTTTGGCTGACTAATACACCATGGAGGTGGAAATGGTAAAACACCCAAGAGAAGGCTGGAGACTCATCAGCACCATGCTTTCTGACCTGCCTTATGGCAGGACTTTCCCACCATGGGTGACCACAGGGTGACCACGGGGTGACCACGGGGTGACCCAAGGGGGGTTACCACCCACACGCTCCCTTCCAAGACTCTGAACTAAGTGCCTAGATGCAAGCTGAAAGAAAACCCAACAAACCCAAGTGTGGTTCTGCTCTGGCTTATTACCACTTCACACATTTATCCCATGGATTTTTTTTTTTTTTAAGGGGTGAGGGGGAACCAATTTTGTTTTCAAGGAAGAAATAATTTTTTTAATGAATTTTTTTTTAATAGTCAAGAAAATGAGAGTAGCTTGTCCTCTGGGGTGACTCGGTCATCGGCTGGGCTGGCCCACCTTGAGCTGAGTGCATGTTCCCACCAAACCCTTCACATTTGCCCTTATCCCTCAAACCCTCTTTGGACTCATTCTTGTGCATTCAAGGAAGCTGGTGAGGCTGTGTCTCCTCTAGAACTTTCCTGGAAGAGAGCTGCACGGTAGGGAGAAGCCATCTCTCCGGGCGGTTCTCCTGGAAGCTGGCTGTTGGGAAGGTGATTCCGGGAAGCCCCTGTGGAGAGCAGGGCAGGGAGCCCGGGGGAGGTTTGCCCACTGTTGTCTGCTGTGGCCAGTTGGGCTCAGTGCCCGGGCACACTGGGGCGATGCCCGCATGCGCGGAAGCTGGGGTGCCTGTGCTCCGGCTCCAGCCACGCCCGTCAGCCCCGTGCCCTGCTCCTGGCCAGCGCCCTCAGGCCGAGAGAAGGCCCTCGTGGGCGGGAGCTGCCCGCTGTGTGCCAAGCACCTCGGGAAAGGGAGACGGGGGTGTCGCCGTGCCCGCTGCCTTTGTGGTTCAGGCCGGGCTGGGAGGCCTCCGCTGCCCCCGCTCAGCCTACAGGTGACAGTTCTAAAGGGTGCCACATCTGGGCACCCAGAGATGGAGCGCCCGGGTGCGCCTCGGCGTGGATCATCCCCACCAATGGCAGTAAGAATGCCTCCAGATCCCGACATGGCCGGGAGATGCCAGAAGCCCAGAGCTGGGCCATTCCAAGGGACCGCAGTCACCGAACCTGGCCGCTTCACAGCTGTACCGATCCTTTTCCAAGCGAGCTGAGCGATTAAAGTGAAGGCAGCACCCGGCAGCCAAGAGTGCCTCCAGCTGCAAGCGGAGGCATCGCATCCGTCACCCATGTGGAATCTCAGCCCCTCTTGAGCTAGAGGTGGAGAGGACATCACCAACCCAGGGTCCTCAGGATGGAGGAATAAAATATGGGTTAGAGTGGACTTACTGGTATTCTACTATAGAACTATTGTGACTAGTAATAGAAGAAATTGTGGCATTGAGGTGGAGAAAGTGGCCACAATAGTTGCTGAGGGCAGGGAGAGGGAAGAAGAGATGTGATGAGGGGGCATTTTTGGGACTTTGAGTTGTCCTTAATAATATTGTAGGGTCAGATGCTGAACATTTTATATCTGCCATAACCCCCTGAACGTACTGGGGGAGAGAGTGAATTTGCCCGCAGTGGGCTGGGGGAGGCAGTGGGGCTGGAAGGGGGTGGGGGCTGGAGGAGGAGGAGCGGGCTGGAGGATAAAGAGGAGGCTGCCCCAGTAAGCCTTGGTGCCTGTTCGGTGGGCCCCCCTCTCAAGGAGTGTGACCTCAGGGCCCCTTCCCTTCCACCCTGGGCTGGCTGGACACACCAGGGAAGCCACTGCGGAGGGTGCTCCGGGGTTCCCAAAGGCCCTCCCTGTGGGACTCCCCCAGACTCTCCTGGGCCTGGGACGAGGCGGCTGACACCAGCGGAGGCCCCGGGGCCAAGGGACGTGCTCACTAGGTCAAGACC
The DNA here is from genome assembly GCF_030445035.2 of Dasypus novemcinctus. Lineage (NCBI taxonomy): Eukaryota > Metazoa > Chordata > Mammalia > Cingulata > Dasypodidae > Dasypus > Dasypus novemcinctus. Next base: position 127,642,430 of record NC_080681.1, read on the forward strand.
GAGAGGGTGGAAGGAGTGGAGTCTGGGATGAGGTGGGGACCAAGTGTCCCCTAGAGGTCACCTGATGTGGGCACAGCAGGGGCTTTTCACAGGATCAGCCCTGCTGTAACCCCTCCCAGCACCAGTGTGTGCCCCTGCCTACGTCTCCCTGGAGACCCCGCCCCCAGCCCGCTCGGCCCCACCCCCGAGCCACGGCCCCGCCCCCAGCCCGCTCAGCCCCGCCCCTGAGCCTTGGTCCCACCCCTGAACCATGGCCCGTCCCCCAGCCTGGGCCCCGCCCCCAGCCCGCTCTGCGCTGCGCTCCATGCTCTCTCCCTCTCCAGGCAGCCCGTGGAGCCCTTACTGCCTCGTGGTCCCGCGTGGGCTCCACCACTTCCCGTTGCCCTGTCTTTGCCCACCGAGGGGGCTGCTAGAGGGGCTGCCCGCTCGGCCCTCCCCGCCCTCTGTGCCCCACCCCCCGGCAGGGGCAGGGGCTCTTTCGGGGCCCGCCCTCCTCCTTCACCCCCTGGCAGGAGGGTCAGGGTGGCAGGATGGGCAGCCTGCTCTCCCCGCCGTCCACGGCCGGTATATACAGCAGGCTGCCTGGAGGAGACGGAGTGGCCTGGCAGCTTCTCCTCTGAACATGGTGGCGCCCCAAGGTGACTTGTGACAGCTGAGCTCTGAGAAGAGCAGCTGCTGCCAGACCCTGGCCATGCTGCCCGTGCATCAGGGGCCTTGCCGGGCCGAGGCGTCACAAGTGGAAGTGCATTGGTCATCCCAGTGGGTCTGGGCACCCACGTGGCTCATCGGGTACCACTGGGTGGCCCGGCGTGTGCTCGGGGACCTGCTTGTCAACATCACCTGGGAAGGTCTGGACCTGGCTGGGGAGGGGGAGGCTGCGGGGGCGCAGTGGGGCCCTGGGCACCCGGGGGTCGGCGCTGGGGGCTGCCAGGGCGGAGGCGCAGGGGCAGGAGAGGGTCACCGGCCCCCCTGATGACACACTGCACTTGCCAGCCTCTCCCCCGTGCCTGAAGCAGGGGTGCTGGTGCCTCCTGGGTCATGAGATTGGAGGTGACCCAGGGAACGGCAGATGGAGGCACCTGCTCCCCGACTCCGGGGGCTGGTCTCCTTCCGTCCTCCCGTTCCCTGGAGCTGGGTGGGCGCGGTGGCCGAGGCGCTGCACTTCAGGAATTGTCCCACGTCAGAGTGCAAGGAGCTTGGGAGGAGGTGTTGGGGCCTGAGACAGGTGGACCCCAAAGCCCAGCTTGGCACCTTTGCCTCGGGGAGCAAAGGGGAGAGACCCCGCATTCTGCCCAGCTCCCCCCAAAGCCGTGGTTGGGGGCGGGGGAAGGTGTCGCGTCCGGCCTGGGCCCGCCATGGTCAGCTTTTGGGGGCAGGCTGGTGCGGCGGGGGACGGTCAGTCTATCCCATGCCGAGCCCCGTCGTGACAGCGGCCGCGGGAAGAGCCACAATCAGTGATGGCCATGAAACGGCGGCCGGGGACAGTGTGTTTCTAAAGGCAACGGGGACGGAAGGAGCCAGCACCTGGGAGCCCCGAGGAGGCCGGGCCGGCCGGGGACCCCCTGGCAGCCACACAGCCTCTGTCCAGCCGGGACGGCCCGGTGGCCCTGGTCACGGGGCGAGAGGGGCGAGCGGTGGGGCATTCTGATGGCGACAGAGGGGGGCAGCGTCAGTTCCTCTGTTCACCATTCACTCATTCACTCACTCATTCATTCACCATCTCTGTCTGGAGGACTTCCGGCCTGCTGAGCCTTGTCCAGCCAACCTGGGCACACCTCCATATTCCCAGGACATCCATGCTGCCACCATCAGTTACGGTCCCCGACGTCACTGTGATGCGGACGTGAGCACCCTGCTGTCCCGTGGGGAGGGGTGGGGAGGGGGCCCGGGACAGGTGCACGGCCACCCTCGGGCGCCCACGGGAAGACGCTTCCCTCTCGCCCTCCCTGGGGGCTGGGGGGAGCGGCTGCTCCCCCTCCCCTCCTGCCTGCCCTGGCTTGGGAAGATTTATGCCCCGAGGGGAGCAGTGTCACAGCTCTTCATGGCATGTTAAGCTGATGGATCGGCAGCCCCACTTGGACTTATGCTGGTGCCTCTCTCTCACCTCACTTGGATGGAAAATGACAGCTGATATTTCTGAAATTAATCTGGTAAAGACCACAGTATATCAAGGGCCCTGCCCAGGGTTGTTAAAGTAGATTAACTGAATAATTTCCATAGAATAATAATGTTTCTTAAGGATTACGAATGAGTCCTGGGCTCGTCCTAGCTGCCATTAGCCAGCGATGCCGCGGTGGATTCTGTGTCGCTGGTTAAGGCTGCAGGGCAGGTTTTTTCCTGGTGAGGACACGGATGCTCATTTGGGGCTGGGGAATGGGATGACGGCTCCCCAGCCGCGTGGAGGTAAAGGGGACTGGAAGCTGTGCTCTCCCGGGCCTCCCGCAGGGCCCCCTGAGCTGTCTGGGCGCAGCAGCTGAGGAAGCAGCATCCGCCCGGGCCATGGGGGGAGGGACTGGGCAAGGCCTGTCCCCCTGGGCCTCTGGGTTTGCTGGCTTGGACAGAGGGGACTTCTGATGTCCTGGGGGGGTTCTAGTTTGCTTTCTGCAGTGGGTGGGCTGGGGTTTGGGGGCGGCATTGGTGTGGGGTGCTCTTTGACCCAGTGCTTCTTTCCAGGTAGGCGGAGGAGCCAACAGGTACCCCCCCTTGTGCCTGCAGGGGTTTTGCTAGCTGGTGGGGGGGGGCGCTGGTGCACATCCTGGGACCTCCTGGGCACCTGGCCCGGAGCGGGGAGGGTCCTTCTCTCCCACGCCCTAGAGGGAGGCTGGGCTCCAGCCTGCGCAGGCCAGAGCGGGAGGTAGCTCGGCCGGTGGCTGTTGGCCAGACCAGGAGGGGGGTGGGCGCTCATGTCCTCCTGGGGCTGCTTCACGGCCACCATTGGTGTGGTCACATGGACCCCACTGGAGGGACCCTGCTGGAAGGACCCCTCGCCTGGCCTGCTGCTCTGCCGTTACCGTTTTGAGTCTTGACCATTTTTCAAGAGCGCCCGTGGGTTTTGCAGTGGGCCCTGCAATCTGTGTAACTGGTCCTTCCCCCTCTCTTGGGGGATCTCCAGGGCAGTGATGAGTTCGGGGGGGACCCTGGGTCTGTCCCCACAGCCCTCTCTTTGGGACTTACCAGCCTGCATGTGTTCTGGCCTGCCTGCCCCAGCCTGTGTGTGTGTGGGGGAGGGTGATTCTACCCAAGTCGTGGTGAAGGGCTGGGAAGCTGAGCTGCCCCACACCTGAGCCACGTTCTCTGAACTCACCTTCATCGGTATAAAACTGACATTTTGTCTCCGTCTGTCTGATGCTTCCTTTTCCTCAAGTGGTTCGGAGCTTGGGTAGAAGAGGGGTGTGTTAGTCAGCTTTCTGCTCTAACAATGCTGCAAAACAAACAACTCCCAAACTCAGTGGTTTCCAGCAAGAAGTGTTTACTGTGCTCAGGATTCTGCAGGTTGGCTGCAGAGAGTTTCCTTCAAGCTACAGGTTGGGTTTGACTTGGATTCAGGCCGGGTTCAGGTTGGGTTCATGTAGCAGTTTGATATGGTTATGAATTCCAAAAATAGATACTGGATTATGTTTGTAATCTGGTCTATACCTGGGCATGACTGAGCTATTACTGGGGCTTTGATTGGGCCACATCATTAGGGTGTCAAGTTCCTACCCCTTGGTGGGTGGGGACTCACAGATAAAAGGCAAAGGACAGAGTTGAGGGCTTTCACTGTTGGAGTTTTGATGCTGGAGTTTGATGCTGAAGCTGGAGCCCCAGGAGGAGAGACAGAGCCTTCACCTGATAGTCCACAGCTGACCTTGTGGAGTAAACAGAGGAGCTGAGCCCAGAGGAACCCAGGAAGCCTGAACCCTTGCAGACATCGGCCACCATCTTGCTCCAACACGTGGAAATAGACTTTGGTGAGGGAAGTAACTTATGCTTTATGACCTGGTATCTGTAAGCTCTTACCCCAAATAAATGCTCTTTATAAAAGCCAGCAGATTTCTGGTATGTTGCATCAGCACCCCTTTGGCTGTCTAGCACAGGTGTGGCCTGGGTTCCGGGTGGCTCCGCCTGTGTCTCCTTCTGGAGCCAGAGGCTGCCCAGGGCACACACTTCTGGAGGATGGCAGCAGCGCCAAGTGGCCAGCCAAGCCACCAGGCACGTTTCGTGCCTCTGTCCATGTCACACCCACCCACAGCCCCTTGGGGCTCTGCCGAGTCACGTGGCAGCACACGGGAGGGTGGTGTCCGAGCACGGGGAGGAGGGGGTGTTGGGGCGAGACTCTCATGCGCTCCTCAGACTCCAACACGAGGAACAAGACGGGCTCTTTAGAAGGTTCAGAAAGGCCCTTGAGCCCCCAGGGGCAGGTCCCCAGGGGCAGGTCACTGAGTCGCTGCCTCTTTGAGGCCCCGCTGTGGGTGGACAGAGCTGTCGAGGAGTCCTGCCAGCTCTTGGTGAGGACACTATGGCCAGGACACTCCAGGGGCCACTCAGTGCCCCGAGGAAGGGATGCCCTGCACTTGGGCTGAGGGAACGAGCAGAGCCGCCCCTGCTTCCGAGGCGCTCGCCGGCTGGTGGGGGAGGACACACCTGTGGGGACGCACCCCTGGGCGGTGGCACTCAAGGTGAGTGGGGGGCTGCGGGGACAGTGCAGGGGCAGAGCCCAGCCCAGGGTGGGCAGCCAGGGGTCTGCCCGGAGGAGGAGCCCGAGCTGAGCTCTGAAGGGGTGAAGGGGTGGGGGTGCTGTCCCCTCGAAAGAGACGTCCCAGTCCTGACCCCTGCCCTGAGGGTGTGGCCCTGTGGGGAAATAGGGTCCTTTTTTTTTTTTTTAAAGATTTATTTATTTATTTTCCCTTTTCTTCTTTCCCTCCCCCTCCCTGCTGGCCTCACTGTCCGTGTCCATTCGCTGTGTGATCTTCTGTATCGATTTCTCTTTTTGTCTTCTCTTCTCGTCTTTCTCCTCTAGGATTCACCGGGATTCAATCCTGGGGACCTCTGATGTGGAGAGAGGTTCCCCGTCAGTTGCGCCACCTCAGTTCCTGGTCTCTGCTGTACTGCATCTTGACTCTCCCCTTGTCTCTCTTTTCATGTGTCATCAACTTGCTGCATGACTCACCTGCGCAGGCACTGGCTCATCGCACGGGCACTTGGCTTGCTGCGTGGGCACTCGGCTCACTACGCAGGCACTGGCTCGCCGTGTGGGTACCCACATGGGTACCCGGCTCGCCGTGCAGGCACTTGGCTCACCCCGTGGGTACTCGGCTCGTCATGTGGGCACTGGCTGGCCACGCGGGCATGCTTTCTCTTCTTCTTTTCCACCAAGAGGCCCCAGGGATTGAACCCGCGTCCTCCCGTATGGTAGGTGGAGGCCTTACCACTTGAGCCACATCTGCTTCCCTGAAATAGGATCCTTGAGGGCTGCTCAGTTAAGAAGAGGCCAAGTGGGAGCAGGACCTAAGCTGCTGGGTGTCGCTATGAGGAGAGGGACTTGGGACGTAGTTGACGGACAGGAGACAAGACAGCCACGAAATATGCGGCGACTATGCTATACCATAAGTCAAAGAACGCCATGGGCTGCATGTCCTGTGCCACGGACCGCCGGCCCCTGTGCCACGGACTGTAGACCCTGTGCCATGGACTGCTGGTCTGTGCCATGGACTGCTGGCTCCTGTGCCACAGACTGCCGGCCCCTGTGCCATGGACTGCTGGGCCTGCCAGAACCCTGCAGGTGCTGGAGGGAGACTGGCCGCATCTCACTTTCAGCCTGCAGCCCCTGGCGCTGAGAGGGGACATGTTTCTGTGGCTCTCAGCCCTGAGTCCGTGGCGCTCTGCCACGTTTCGGCAGCTCTGGGAAACTAAGGGTTGGGGAACCGCTCCAGGCGGCCGGGCCAGGCAAGTGGGTCACTCAGTCAAGCTCGGGGGAGCCCCCCGGCAAGGCCCAGGGCTGGGGGTGGAGACGAAGCAGGCCTCAGGGAGGGCTGGTCCCCGGGGAGGTCGAGGCCGAGGCTCGTGGGGCAGGGGCCGCCTGTGAGGGTGCCAGGAAGGTCCTGAGCCTGGGGGGGGGGCGTGGTTCCTCCCCCGCGGGGAAAGGCTGCCCCAGTGGCTCCAGCGTCCTGGGGCGGTTTGGGCCAGTGGAACAGGCAGTTCAGGGACTCGCTGCATTTAGAGGGCGAGAGACATAAAGCGATAATGTGACAGCTGTAATTAGGGCTTTTTTCATAAGTGCATATGCCAGTTAATGAGCCGCGGACGGAGGCCGGTTCTCAGCCAGCCGCCAGCCGTGGGTCCCTGTGCACGAGGCAGGAGCCCGGGGCGTCTCCCCTCGGCAGCGCCCCTTGCAGGGTGGTCCTGGGACCGGGGCCTCCCCCGGGGAAACCCCGACTGTTGAGCACCAGCCCCGGCTGTGCCCCGTGGCCAGTCCTGGCCCCAGGAGTCCTCAGGCCCGAGGTCCCTGGGGCCTTCGTCCTCGAGACCACCAGGTTCTAGACCGAGACTAAGTGACGTAACGAGCACCAGGCTGGCAAGAGCCTTCACTCACGTGGTGCCAACTTGCCAATACCTTCGCGCACGTCACATCGGCTGTGTGTTTCGGGTCCTCCCCAAGCTGAGCTCAGGTGTTGGGGCACCTGTCGTGCAGGTGGGAGCTGGTGGCGTGATGAGCCCCCCCCGTCACGGGAATCGACGGCTCGGGGTTCTTGGCGACGCCTCCCTGTTTTGACCTTGGGGTGAATCCGGGTGTTAAACCCAGAGCTTCCTGGGGGCCACATCCTGTGGCCTGCGCCCCCCTGGGTGTGCTGCTGACGGGCCCCCGAAGCCCCCCGCCCTCCTGGTCGCCCTCCCCTCTCCCCAGCCCCTCATCAGCCCTGTCCCCGGCCCCCAGCGCCCCCGTGGGTGTCCCGTCCCTGGAAGGTGTGTGGACTAGTGAACGCATTGCCAGGTGCCCAGGGGTCCAGGGCGCCTGGTGTGGAACTGGCCTGTGGGCTTGTCACCACCATCCATTGGGGCAGTCACTCCTGGCTCTGCCCAAAGTCCAGGCGGGTGAGGCTGGGGTGACGACGGCCTGGAGACCCCACTGTTACTGAGAGGGGAGTGGCAGCCTGACCTCCCCTGGCCTCTCCTCTGTGTCCCTGTCCCCAGGGTCGGGGCGAGGGTCCCAGGCTGGGGGCAGCAGGAATCAGACAGGGACGTGCAGGAGCCTCTTCTCCCCAACCCCCCTCCCTACCCCTCCCTCCTCCCTCGCCCTCTCCTCCTTCCCCCTCCCCTCCTCCCTCCCCTCTCTTTCCCTCTCCTCCCTCCCTCTCCCCCTCCCCTCTTCTCCCCCTCCCTCCCTGCCTGGCTCCCAGTGATGGAGCTGGGCCCTGCCACCCTGGCCTCCACCTCCCCTCTCTGGGACAGCTTGGCGCATCTGTGTTTGTTCAGTGTGAAGCCGTCTCATGCTCTGATTTGCGTGTCGACTTCAGGGTATGTCTCGACCGGTTGGGGTTCGGGACTGCCTGGTCAGATGGCCTTCATCTCCTGTCCCCCTCCCCATCCTTCCACCCACATCCTGGGGGCCCCGTGTGGCTGTGAGCTGCCCCCTGCGGTCCCTGGGACGCTCCTGCCTCGACTCCCCCCCCAGGTCCTTGAGCCTCGGTGCCTGAGTGTCCCCCCTGGGGCCATCATTGCAGCCCGGGCTGGACATGAGAATCGCAGGAAAATGTTTCCAAGTCCTGATGCCCAGGCCACGCCCCTGGGGCATTCTTGGGGTGCAGTCAAGTTTTGGGAGCTCCAGCCTTAGAGCAGGTGGTAGCCCCCTGGCTGGACCTCAGGCTCACCTGGGAAAGTGTGAAAATGCTGGTGCCGGGGCCTGGCTCCAGGAGGGTTGGCTGTGGGTCTCAGTGTCCACGGGTGACTCTGGTGACTGCCAGTGGCCATCGTCTCTCTGCTGGAGGTCTTTGAAGGTTTGGGGGTGTCAGTTTCCTGCAGCTGCTGTAACAAAGTGCCCCAAACTGGGTGGTAGCCCAGGGAAACGGGACGTGATGACTGCCCAGTGCTGGAGACCAGAGCCACGGCCAGGTGGACGCAGCGCCGCACCCTCCGATGCAGGGAGGACAGCTTGCCTGCCCTTGGTGGCTCCCGGCAGCCCCTGCTGTCCTTGGCTCAAAGGCGCCTGCCTGTGCTCTGCCCCCTTGTAGCAATCCCTTTCCTTACCAGACCCGGTCGTCTGATTTAGCACCGGCCCCACCTCCGCGTGGCCTCACCTTAGCTGACTCCACCTGCAGCTTCCCAGCAAGGCCTCACCACAGGTCCTGGGGTGGCCTCCTCTCCTTGGGGGACCAGGGTCCACCCGCTGCAGGGTCAGAGAGCTGGGCGACGGTGGAGATCTCCACGCCAGCCCCGGCAGGCTGGTGGGCACGCCGGGCTGTGGTCCTTGGTGGCTGCTGGGTGGTCCCGCCTAGGCTGGCGAGGAGGAGGAGGGGGCTTTGTGCTTGTAGAGCCTCGAGAAGCCGCAGGCCGCTGGGCTCGGGGACCCCCCTTGGAGGTTGCCTCTCGGTGGCCCTGTCTGCCTGGGGGGCCCGCGCGCCTCCTTGGCCCGACTTCCTCCTCCCCCTGGGCTGGGCTGGTCCCGCCTCCCAGCCTGTGCTGTGCCCCCGGGGGTCCCTCCTGCCCCAGCCGTACCCCTGGGGCTCTCCTGCCCACCCGTTCCACCTGAGAGGCCACAAGGGCTGCGCTGACTCCCCACACCCGCATGGGTCCCCCCTTCTCCAGCGGCGACCGGGCCCCTTCCCTGTGTTGGCCTGTGCAGGGCTGGGGTTCCGGGCCTGAGTGGGGACACGTGAGGCCCACAGTGAGATGTGGCACTCAGGGGACGGCCAGGACGGATGGACAGACTCTGTGGTGGGTAGGGGTGGTGGGGGGACAGGCAGGTAGCAGGGGCGTCCCAGGAGGAGGGCAGGGGCACTGGTGGGGCTGGCGGACAGCAGAGGAGTGGGGACACAGGTCACCATGACCCGTGAGTGCCCGCAAGAGCTGAAGGTCCTGGGCAGGCTCGAGACTGCGGAGGCTCCCGTTGGCAGGGCTGTGCTGGCGCTGGCCGCGGTGCTGAGCACAGGTGCGGCAGGAGAGGGCGGACCGAGGGGAGGGGGGGCGGCGACGGGGGAGGGGGCGACGAGGTCGGGCCGGGGCGGATGGGACGCCGGCCCTCAGGTCGTTTTCTGGGGTCCGCCCCGGGTTTCTCACCTCCTCCCTCGGCAGCGCAGAGCCCACCCTCTTCCTCCGCCGCCCCATTGCCCCTCCGTGGCGGCCGTAGCCCAAGGTCTGGCTGGGCTGGCAGCGCGATGGCCCTCCCCTCCCTGGTGCCTGCGCCCTGCCCCTTCTGCGTGGCCGCACGGCCTCATGGCGGAGCCACCGGGGGGGTCCCTGCAGCCTGGCCTCCTGGTGCCTCTGCCCGGGGTGCGGCCGGGCACGACTCAGCCGTCCAGTGCCCACGTGGAGGTGCCAATGGGCCTGGGCTCGGGCCCTTGCTCCCTGCTGAGCTGATGTGCCTCTAATTAGCCATTGATGAAAACCCAGCGAAGGACTCCTTCCCGGGTCGTTCTCTGGGGTGAGAAATTTCCTCCCCTGGCACTTTCAGATTTCACGGGTCTGTTAAAAAGTAATTTAAAAATCAGAAGATCGATATAGAATTGCCAGCTCTTTATTTGCCAGGCAATGCATTAAAAAATCCCCTCCAAACCTGAACTGCTGCCGTCACCAGGGTTTCAGAAAAGAAAGAAGCTGGAAGCCCCCGGCCTGGGAAGGATGTGCTCAGGAGGGCGCGTCCTGCCCGCCACACGCGCTACCCTGCCTGGCAACCGCGCCCCACTGCTCCCCTCCCCCCGTGGCTGGTGGACGCCTCCCTAAGGATGGCCCCCCTGCTCCACTGGGTTTGGGGGGCCCCTGTCCCTAAGCCTCCGCCACGCGGTGCCCAGACGATGGGAGGCAGGGGGGCTGGGGGTGGAGGCGAGACTGGGCCGGGGCATTTCTGCTCCCAGCTCAGCAGCTCGGGTGGCCTCGGGGGCGGCCAGCACCCCGGCACTGCCCCAGCCATTCCCGCGTCCAGAGGGCAGGGTGCGGGGTGCTTCGAGGCTGGGAGTGCTCGGGACACCTGCAGGAGCCGCGAGCACGTGGCGGTCCAGAAGGCAAAGGGGTTTTCCCGGAGGGGTTAGCCAGGTTTCCGCCCCGGTGCCTGGTGCTGGGGAGCCAGGTGCAGGCTTCCGGGGCCCGCAGGCTGCGGCCCGGGGGCAAGTGGACGGAGTGGGGCCGGCTCAGGGGGAGTCGCGCTTCCCCTGGGCCGCCCCCAGCCAGGGCGTGTGCGTGAGGCGCTTACAGCTGTGTGGCCGGAGAAGCAGCCTGGCCGCGCGAGCTCTGCAGCACCCCTCCAAACCTGACACCAACGACGGGTGTTACCAAGATCGTGTTGTCTCCAGGCAGCCCCCCGCCCCCCGCCACCGCTGCAGGAGGAGTGCAGGGGGGGAGGCTGGAGGGGCTGGAGGGGCGATGGAGGCACCGCCCTGCTCCTTCAAGAACGGGGCTCAGCGGGGGCCTTCAAACACCCGCAGGGCCCTCTCGCCTCCAAAACACAGAGATTTTGTTCAAGCCAAAAGAAGGCCTTGGGGCTGGCTGGCCGGAAGATTCCTTGATCCCCAAAGTATGCTCAGGCTTTGTTTAAAAAAAAATTTTTAGAGGAGTTGAAGGATAAGAGGCAAAGGGAGGAAGCGGATGTGGCTCAAAGGATGGAGTGTCCACCTACCACATGGGAGGTCCGCTGTTCAAACCCCGGGCCTCCTGACCCGTGTGGAGCTGGCCCACGCGCAGTGCTGAGGCGCGCAAGGAGTGTCCTGCCGCCCAGGGGTGTCCCCGTGCAGGGGAGCCCCACGCGCAAGGCGTGTGCCCTGTAAGGAGAGCCGCCCAGAGCGAAAGAAAGTGCAGCCTGCCCAGGAATGGCGCTGCACACACGGAGAGCTGACACAGCAAGATGACGCAACAGAAAGAAACAGATTCCCAGTGCTGCTGATAAAGATAGAAGCGGTCACAGAAGAACACACAATGAATGGACACAGAGAGCAGACAACTGGGGGGGAAGGGAAGGAGAGAGAAATAAATGAAAAATAAATCTTTTAAAAAGAAATGAAGAAGCAAAGGGCCTGTTGGATCCTAAACAAGACTTTGGGGCACAGGGAGCGAGTCGAGCGAGCAGCTGGGGTTACGGGGTGGTTTGTAAGGCTGAGGGCTCCGGTCGGTGCCTGCAGGGCCGGGGGGCAGGAGCACCGCGCAGGCTCAAGGCGGGGTGCGGCTCCCCAGACGGGGGAGAAGAGCAGGGCCAGGAGAATGGCGAGGAGCTGCGCCCACCCCGGGGAGGGAGCGCTTGCGACTTGGGCTCCGCTTATCCGCAGGTGGCCTCGGGCGCCCGGCGTGGGGGTGCACCTGCCCCGCTGGCCCCTTGGCCGCCTGGGGTGTCTAGGGGCTGTGGGAGGGTGTGGGGAGAGGAGGAGAAGCTCGCCCTCCGTGCCTGGGCACCCGCCCCACCCGGTGCTTCTATCCCTGCTTCTTGGGCTCCCGTCCTCCAGGCTCCTGAGAGGAGCAGCCCCTTCTCAAGCCACACTTCCTGGGAGCGCAGGTAACGTCCTGACGCGCCCTGTCACCCGTCTCCTTCTCTGGCCTCTCCTCCCATCGAGCCGGCCAGCTGGTCCCTACGGCCCCGCCCGGGAGGCCATGGGGTGTCCCCTGCTCTCGTGACAGATCAAGACCCCGAGCACCCGAGGCCCGTCCGGGTCACAGGTGGGCCGGTGGCTGGTGCCCCCGGCGGCTTCGCACCGACCTGTGTCCGTCTGTCTGTGCCAGGATGCCGCCTCCTCCTGCCACGTTTCGGGAGCCACATTTCCGGATGACTCAGATTCCTTTGTTCATTGAATGAATAATGGTGCTGGGTGCTGCCGTGGCCTTGGGACTCGGGGAGCGTGTGCCGCTCCTCTGTCCTCGCAGAGCCGGTGTTTTTCTGACCAGCAGGGGCTTCCTCAGCTATCCAAGGGCCGGCGGAGAGCTGCCCCCACCCCTGGGCAGGGGCCTGTGGACCCTCGTCTCAACACCACCCCCCATGGTGCCCTCAAAGCCCGAGGGCAGCTTTTATGGCCCCTGAGGTTGGGGGACATCTGAGGGCTGGCCCAGCTGGGAAGGAGCTGACAATTGCCCCTACACTCCAAGCTCCCGGAGTTTGGAGATGGCCGTGTGTCCAGAGAGTCTTCCTGCCCCCAGTTTAAAAAACATCATCCAGTGGCTCCAGAATCTCACTGTCCTTTGTACCTGAGTCACCTGAGCCCCTGTCCCTGCCTCTGAGCGGATGTGACTGGGGGTATGGTTTGGGGGTCCCACCTCTTGCCCCAGCACCAGTTGTTTGTTTCCAAGGTGTGGGGGAGCCTGGCTGGGGGTCTGAGTAGGGTCTGCGATTTGGGGAAGAACCATCTGATTGGCTCATTCAGCGTCACCCCTACACTTCACCCCAGCCCACGGAGAAACCGGGGGCACAAGGGGCAAGCTGGGGTGCTGCCTGCCCCCCTGGCTGGGGGGTGTCACCTGGGCACCTGACTGACCCCTCCCCACACCCTCTTCCCCGGAGCCCAGGGCTTGTGGGTGGGAAACCACAGGCTCTGGCTAGTCAAAGGCGGGGTTTTCGTGGCTCAGCGCCTCGGGGCTGCGGGAGCAGGTGGGGCGTCGGGCACGTGGGCTGCTGAAGGTTCTGCCTCTGGCCCGTGCCGCGCTGGACGATGGGGCAGGGCCCGGCCTCCTCCAGTGCCACCTCTGTGCTCTGTGCCCCTGTTCCCTGGACGCGGCTGAGCCAGAAGGCCGGGGAGGAAAGCTCCGGAAGCTCAGGCTCCCACCCAGCGGCCACCCCGCGCCAACACTCCCTGGTGACATCTGCGGAGAGCATTTCAAACGGAGTTTTGCGCACGGTGGTTCCAAACCCTCAGCGGCGGAGCGCCCACCAAGTCGCCAGTACCTGGGATTTGGGGGCTTGAGCCATGTTCCGCTCGGGTGGTGAGAGCCTGTGTGACCTCAGGGGTGTGCGGTGACAGCTGTCCCGAGATGGACTTGCAGACTGCCGGGGCGGAGGGAGAGGCGGGCTGGGGGTCGGGGAGGCGCGACTGACTAAGGAGAAGTCAGGTGGCTGCTTTGGGCTCAGCTTGTCTTTGAAATGACCACAAATGACCGGGGACCAGCGTCTGCAAACGTGTCCTGTGAATCGTTCGTCCTGGGCCCTGAGTGCCGACTGAGCCCTCTGTGGCGTGGCAGTGTGTCCAGACCATGCCCCTGGCTCAAACGAAGGAAGTGGAGTGGCAAGGACGGCTTCATATCAACGAGCAACGGCGCGGGCCCCTCGATCTGGGGGTCGGGAGCCCAGGCCGCTTGCCCAGAGCAAGTACCTATCAAGTGTGCCTCGCACACTCGCTGTGTGCTGTCACACACGGAGGGACCACGCAGTCCAGCCAGGGATCTGACGCCAGAGAGAATTGCGTGAGTCCAGCTCAGAGCTGTTGCCCTTTGGTGGCCTGAAGCAGCCCAAGAACGGGGCAGGGGGTGCCACCAGCCGAGCATGCACGTGGGTGCATGTTGCTCCCCTCTTTGCATGGAGGCAGGGCCCAGCTTTGGGGTGCTTAACAACCCACATGGAGGGAACTGATGCCGAGTTGGGGGGCACCAAGCTGGGGCCATGCTAACTGCCCAGGCCGGCTGTCCACATGCCTTGCTCTGAGCCTGCACGCCCTCCAGCCACCCCAGTGCCTGGTCCACCGTCCAGTCAGTTTTGCAGGTGTTTCCTACGTGCCAGGCAGGGTGCTAGAGGCCCTCCCCTGTGACTGCTGCCTCTAGGAGGACATTTGTCATCGTGGGGAGCTTTGCACCCTGACATCTCAAGATCCCCCAATCCTGGTTATTACCCAGAAGCCTGTGGGTCCTTAGCTTGGTTCTGACATGTGCAAGGACCCCCGCTCCCTTCTGGTAACCCGGGGGACCACGAGGAGTTACCCCAGACGACAGGTGAAGGCTGAGGCAGACACTCTAGAGGCGGGCTCCTGCCCTCCCAGCTACGGGAGCCCGAGCAGCTGCTCTGTGACCGGACATGAAGGGGCAACCGCCTCAGATGCAGCTGGCGAGATCAAGGGGGGGCGCTAGCCCCACAGCCCGGCCTGGCACTGCACAAAGGCTTAGCAGGGTCGCCGACAGCCTGTCCCCCGTGCCCTCTGGGGTGACAGTGCTGCGGGACAGGGACCCACCTTGTTCACTGCCGGGCCCACCCTGCCTAGAAACACCCTGGTGTGGTCAAGGGACCCGAGAGCCGAGACGAGGGACTCATGACTGTTGTCACCGCAGGCCTCAGCTGCCCGCCCCAGCTGAGAACTGCCGCGGGGGAAGAAGACGGCTGGAAACTTCCAGGCTCCTGCTGACCCGCGAGGGCACCTCTGGAGGCAGGGGCCTCTTGTTCAACCGCGGCGCCTGCCGGCAGCGTCTCGGTGGAGTGGTGGAGCGGGAGGAGGGGTTTCCCTGGCAGTTGACCGGGTGCTGTTGGCTCGCGCCAGGTACCGAGCCGGAAGTGCTGGCTCTGTGGCCTCCTCCGCCGAGGGGGTTGGAGGGAGGGGGAGCCCCCGGCTTGCTCCCTCCCGGCCTCCCACCCCACTGCAGGATCTGGCCTGAGCCCATTGCTGGAGTCTCCTTGAGATCCCTGACCTTGCCCGGCAGAGAGGACAATGGCTGGACAGAGGATGGAGACCAGGAGCAGGGACAAGGCGGGAGGGGCAGGGACGGAGAGTCGGACAGCCTGGTGGGAGCCAGCGGCTTCCGCTTTGGCAGTGCCCGGCCTCGGGCCTGCCAGGGCTGGACAGCTTCTCTTCAGACCCGGGGTTCTCGGGTCAGTGTGGGACCTCTCTGCAGCTTAGGGGGGTCTGCTGTGCATTGTCAAGAGAGGGGTGGAGCAGCTGGTGGGTTCAAGGGCACCTGCTCTGGCTGATGGCCCAGCCCAGGCAGGGGTGGTTTGAGTCTGACCGCTGTGGCTTCCTCCTGCAGCTGGCTGGGAAGGCTCTGTCCTCAGGCCTGCCTCCTGTGACACTGACCTTCAGGAGGCCCCAGAGGACCCCTGGCCTTCACACTCTGTGGGCTGCATGAGTGCCACCCTTTCAGACCTGCACTGCAAACCTTTAGTGAGTTGATAGGCATTCAACAAATACTAGTGGAATCCCTCCCAGGTCCTGCACTGTGCTGGCACCGAGCCCCTGTTGGAGAGGGACCCTCCTCCCGGCCCTGGTTCTGAGGCTGGGAGAGTAACTCCTCACTAGGGTGATGGGACTTTGAGCTTGGGCTAATGACCTTGGATGGGTGACTTTTCCTTTCAGGACCTTGGTCTTGTCGTCTGGGAAGTGGGGTTGTTGAACAAGACTTGTTTCCCTTCTGCTCTAGTGTTTGGAGATGTTCCTTTCAACCTGAGGTTTGGTCTATTCTCCGTGTTGTGGTCCCTGATTTCACTTGTCACCTGGGTCCCCTGTCATACTTCTTTCCTAAGTTTTCCTAGACATCGTTGCCTAAGAGCCCAGTCCCTGTCCTTAGATGTCTGTCTCTTTCCCTGTTTTACCATCATCATAACCATCATCACCACTACAACCATCATCATCATCACTGTCATCATCTCTCATCATTCACCATCATCATCATCATCACCCCTGCTGTCATCACCACCGTAATTGCCACCACCACCATCATCATCACCATCTATCATCAACCATCATCACCATCACCACTGTCACGTTAGTCATCTCCATCTTTATCCTCAACCCCACACAGGCTCCACGCTCTGGGCTGTCGTGACGGTTAAAGCCTCTGGTTCTGGAATCAGAATTTCCTGGGTTTCATTTCTGGCTCTACCATTAGCGAACTTGGTGGCCTCGGCAGGACCTGCCTCCCCTCACATTGTCCTTCTCTGTAAAAAGGGACCAGTGCTGGAGATCAGAGGAGGAAGTCTATGTCAAATACTTAGCCTGGGGCCAGGCACACAATGATGATTCGTTCTCATTATAATAATCCTTGACAACCTGACGTGGACATGGTGCCTTGTGGAGGTTGAGGCGCTTGTCCCTGACATACAGCCTAGGAGTTGGTTCTGGGGTTGGCACTCAGGCTTACCAGCCTCTGGAGCCATGCTCTTCCCTGGAGCTCGTCACCCTCCTCTCAAGGACTGATGCTCTGGGTGCTGTGGACAGACACTCCTACATCTGTACCTTGAAGCCTCATGCCCTGATGCAGCAGACTCCCTGGTGGTAGAGAGGGCTGCTGACTCTGGGATGAGCCTCCTTGAGGAGAGTGTGGCACTGGCTTATGTTGGGGGCAGTGATGGGGCTGATGGGCGAGATGGCAAAACAAGAGGCTGGTATTTCTCCCTTTCCTCTCCCACTCTGTCCTCACTTACCTACTGGAGATGGGTACTCTCCTGTTTCTGACCCACTATCACTTTCCCTGTTGGTTCCATTTCCAAGTAAAGCAGGAGTCACCATCAGTAGCAGCTGGCTCCTAGAATTTGCGATTTCAAGGGGAACTCAGTGACACTTAATTCTTTTGGGAGGTCAGAACCTTTTTGAAAATGATGAAAGCTAGGGTTGTCTACTTCCAAGTTGATCATCCATGAGTATTTACACTCTTGTGTGGTCCCCACACTACATAGGACTGACCTGTGTAAAAACGGGATATTGTGGAAATGATGGAGGTGGTTTTCTAGGCTAGATCTGATCATTCATTCTGTCTTGCTCTTTTCTTGAATCACTTGCTCTGGGGGGAGCAACTTCCATGCTATGAGGACATTCAAGTAACCCTTTGGAGAGGTCCATGTGGGAAGGAACTAGGCTTCCTGCCAAAAGCCAGCAAGTAACTGAGGCCTTCCGCCCACAGCCGTGTGAGGGCACCTTCTTGGAAGCACTTCCTCCAGTCCCAGGGAAGCCTCCAGGTCACTGCAGCCCCAGCTGGTATCTTGATTGAAACCTGAGCCAGAACCTCCCATCTAAGCTGCTTCTAGATTCTAGACACAGAAACGGTGTGATAAATATTTATTGTGTTAAGCTGCTAAATTTGTATGATTTGTTATGCAGTAACAGATAAATAAAATGTGATTTCTGACCCAGAAACACACAAGATATTCAAGGAGTTTCTACCACCCAGGAAGTCGGTCGTGTCTGAAGGCTTGTTCACATACATGGCTGGTTGTTGGTGCTGGGTGTTGGTTGAGAACCCTAGCTGGAGCTCTTGGCTGGAGCACCTACATGTGTCTTCTCCAGGTGGCCTGGATTTCCTCACGGCATAGCAGCTTGGTTCCCAGGTGAGTGTGCCCGAAGAGAGAGCCAGGCTGAAGCTATACCTTCCACATGACTTGGTCTCAGGAGCTGCCTAGCATCACTTCCATTTTATTCTGTTGTTGAGAGCACACCCAGGTTCAAGGGATTAGCAGCAAGGTTCTGAAAGAGCATGTGGGGTCAGAAATATTGCTTTGGACATTTTTAGAAAATACACCTGGCACAGTCACTCTTAGAGCCTGTCCCAGGTACCCTACTGCTATTCTTTGTAGATGTGCCAGCCTCTTCTCCCTCCCAGGCTGAGATCTCTGTGAGGATAAGTCTCTGTTTTGCTCATCTGGGGCATTCCCTGAAGGACCTAACACTTGGTCCTACATAATTCGGTTACTCAGGATTCTTGTAAAAGTGCACAGCTAAAATTACATGTGGTGCTGAATGATCTGAACCACACTGGAGCAGCCCCACCTGGGAATTTCCTGGATGGGCTGCAGTAGAAATCATAAGCCTTTTCATCTCTTCTGAACAAAGCATGACCCATTTTTAAGCTTCAAAAATATCAAGTCACATCCATTAGCAGCAAAAGGGGAACAACACCATGGCCTCCATAGCCACCACCGCCACCACCCCACCCCAGCCATCACCTCCACTATCATCACCACTCACCATCACCACCACTACCGCCATCACTACTGTGCCACCATCACCACCACTCTAGCACCAGCACCATCACCATCATCACTCACAATCACCATCATCGCCAGCCATCACCATTACTACCATTAGCATCATCATCCACCATTACCACCACCATCACCACCCCTAGTCATTGCCTCCACCATCATCACCACACCAGCCACAGCTACCACTCCCATCATCAGTACCACAGTCACCATACTCCTGACATCATTGTAACCACTATCAGTCATTACCTATGGCCATCATCACCACCACCACACCACCATCACCATATTACTACTACCATCATTGCCTGCTACCACCATCATCACCACCACCACCACGATCACCACCTGTCATTACCACCATTCCAGTCATGACCACCACTCGAGCCATTATCACTACCACCACCACCACCATCCCCATATTACTACTACCATCACCACCCACTACCACCATCATCACCATCACCACCACAATCTCCACTCATCATCACCACCACCACTCCAGGCATGACCACCAACGCTACCACCACTCTCACCATCACTGCCATCACCACTACTACAATCATGACCTACCATCACTGCCACCACCATCACCACCCACCACCACCATCATCACCACTCACCGTCACTATCATCACCAGCCGTCACCGCGCCAGCCATTGCCTCTACTACCATCATCACTATCCCCATCACCATACTCCTGACATCACTGTAACCGCCATCACCACCACCAGTCACTACCTCCACCACCATCACCACCACCACCATCACCACCTATCGTTACCACCACTCCAGCTATGACCATCACTTCAGCCATTACCACCACTACCACTGCCATATTACCACTATCATCACTGCCGCCACCATCACCACCTACCACCACGATCATCACCCCTCACCATCACCATCATCACCAGTCACCACCACCACTACCATCATCACCATCCACCATCACTACCACCATCACCACCCTAGCCATTACCTCCACTACCACCACCACCACTGCCATATCGCTATTACCACCCACTACCACCACCAGGCACCAGCCATCATTATCACGATTCCAGCCATGACCACCACCACCATCACACCACCATCTATCACCACCAACTTCACCACCATCACGGCCATCAACACCATTACAATCACGACCCATCGTCATCGCCACCACCACCACCACCCACCACACTGTCATCACTACCACGCTCCCATCACGTCACCTGGGAGGATGGCACCATCACCACCACAGCCACTTCCTATCAGATAGGATTTCTCTGAGGTTCAAAAGGCAGAAAAATCCTTTGTGACCTGCAAAGTCCCACCAATAGTGTCCCTGTGCCCCGTCTTATCCCTTCCTTGTACAAATACTTACCTCCACTTTATCATAGATTTCACCCACAATGATGAAAGAGGTGGTTGATGTGGGAGGAGAGGGTGGGGTGGGTGTGGGGTATGTGGGAACCTTTTATTTTTTTTAATGTAACAGTTTTCATAATCTATGTACATTAAAAAAAATCCTTTGTGACCTATGAAGGACAATACTACTTGTAATGGTGATTTTATGATAAAGGTACGTCCCTCTTGGGAAAATATCTACATGCCTAAAAGATAATATAGCACAAAATAATGTGCTAAAGGGTTGCTTGAAGCCACCAGACCTACGCAATTTCTCTTCCCGCAAGGGCTGACCTAGCGAGCCCGTGAAGGGGGGCGCGCCTCCTCCTTCTGCTCCCCGAGCAGACCCCCAGGGGCCAGGGCCGCCCTGTGCTGGGGCTTCTCCCGGGCTCTGTGTGTAACCCATGGAAGGGGATGGAATAATAAGAGCCTGTGCATGACTGAAGGTCCGGCCCTCCCTACTCCTGGAAAAAAGCCGAGAGGGAGGCCTCCTGCCGGTGGGTCAGACGCCGTCACGGCCGAGGAAGGACCAGGCAATTTCTTCGTCTCCCTGTTGGGGGAACAGGGTTCACATCCGCAACTTTTATTTAAGCCGCTCTGGCCGTCGAGCGGGCGCTGCGGTGTCCATTTCCAGCAGCTGGACCCAGTGGTGGGTGGATTGCTCTCGTAAATGCCGGAGTGTTTCCCTCAGGCCTCCTAAGGTGCTGTGATGGTGTGTGGGGAGCGCGGGTCTGAGTGGCTCTGCGCCACCCCGGTCCCTTTCTCAGCGTCCAGCTGGGCTAGCCTGGACCTCTGGGTTCTCGCCACTCTGCCCCCCTCGGAGACCCTCGGCCCCCTGGCTTCCTGCGCCTTCTGAGGGCGCGCTCGTCCCGCCCACACCCGTCTGGCATCTGGTCTCTCTTCTTCTGGCAGTAACACCGCTGATTACTAGGCCTGGACCTCTCCCCCTCCTCAGGCTGTGCAGGCCCCAGGGCTGGACGCCCCTCCCTGCCTTGTGGACCGTGTCCTGGGAGTGGGCATGGCCCCCAGACCCAGCGCATCAGGGCTCTCCTCTGGCCTGTGCACACTGGCTGGAGGCATAACCCAGGCTGACCCCAGCGCTCCAGCGCTGGGCCTCTTGCTGGAGTCGTGTAGACAGAACGCTGCTCTGACACCGCACCTCAGGGGACATCTGGAGGCGTGAGCTTCCTGCGGATGAGGCGGGCAGGGAGGGGGAAGAGCTGAGCAACCGAGAGAGGAGCTGAGTCCCGATGACACGGCTCCAATGCCAGGGACCAGCCGGAATTGTCGGAATTGTCAGTTACCTGGGCTAAAAGTGCCCCCAGGCTGGCTAGGCGAGCTGAGCTGAGCCAGGAGCGGGATCTGAGGAAAACAACCATCATTTCGAGGACAGACGTTGAGGGAACTCTGTGCTCTGGGGGGTGCCAGAGGAGCTGCTCTCCTGGACTTGGGCACTGGGTTTCTTCTCCCTTCAGTTCTCTGGGACTTGGCTTCCTGCCCGGTCCTGGAAATCTGCGCAGGCCTAGAGGGAAGCGGCAGCGCTAGGAGGTGGCTGCGGCCTGGTCCAGGGGCAGTCAGTGCTGGGGACGCTGCGAGCGCAGCAAAGGCCACCCATCTGCTCCCCAGTTTAACCTGAGACCTGGCTGTGGGGACGTGTGGCGCTGGGACTTGAAGGCACTTAGAAAAAGAAATGTTTTTATTGTGGTAATATCTATTCAACACAAAATTCACCCTTTTATCCACTTGCATGTATATAATTCGGTGGTGTTAATTACTTTCACAATATTAGGCTGCCTTCACCACCATCCATTAGCAAAACTCTCTCATCACCCCAAAGAGAAACTCTACCCATTAAGCAACAAGTTATTTTTTATGCTAAAGATTTTTTTTTTTTGGTTACTGATGATTTACCATCGGAATATTTGTAGAGAATCATATAAAGGAATTTTAAGCAGGGACGCTGGAGTTAAATGTTCTAAATCCATTTCTACATCTCCCTTGCTCACAACCCATAAGTCTATTCTCACCCCCAAACTTCACTCAATCCTTTGATCTCCAAGCTGGGAATTGGTACAGAAAGATACCAGAAGATCTCTCAGGCTTACTTGAAGACAACAGATTCCACACTAAGAGTTTTGCAGAAAGGAGTTTACTAGAGACTAAGTGGCTTATAAATCTACTGGGGGCTCTGGAGACACGAATTCCAGTGTGAGCTTCAGGAACGGTCAGGAAGGAATCCCTGCTGTAGCTTCAGGCTCCAGAGACGCAGGCCCCCAAATGGTTGCCTTGTGCCCCGCGCCCTCCCGGTCAGCTCAGATCCACACTCAGGTCTTGCAGGAGGGCATTCCATTACAGCAGGACCTGTGGCATCGGTGGCCTGAGCTGCAAGGGAGTCTGGGAGATGTCATTTGAACCACCAGCCTCTACTGAA
Source organism: Dasypus novemcinctus (assembly GCF_030445035.2). NCBI lineage: Eukaryota > Metazoa > Chordata > Mammalia > Cingulata > Dasypodidae > Dasypus > Dasypus novemcinctus. The sequence continues at coordinate 127,664,311 of NC_080681.1, forward strand.
TAGGAAGGAGACTGGATGGACACTGACAGTCCACCCCTCTGCTGGTCAGTACACACGCACCCCTTCCCAAACTTGAACTTCTAAACAACAGTGAGCTTCTACTACATGATGTAGTACAACTATGCCTCATCAAAACACAAGGGCGGCAGACTTGGCCCAGTGGTTAGGGCGTCCATCTGCCACATGGGAGGTCCACGGTTCAAACCCTGGACCTCCTTGACCCGTGTGGAGCTGGCCCATGTGCAGTGCTGATGCGCGCAAGGAGTGCCGTGCCACGCAGGGTTGTCCCTGCACTGGGGAGCCCCACGTGCAAGGAGTGTGCCCCATAGGGAGAGCCGCCCAGCGCGAAAGAAAGTGCAGCCTGCCTAAGAATGGTGCCACCCACACGGAGAGCTGACACAACAAGATGACGCAACTAAAAGAAACACAGATTCCCGTGCCGCTGACAACAACAGAAGCGGACAAAAAAGAAGACACAGCAAAGAGACACAGAGAAAAGACAACGGGGGTGGGGGGGGGGGTGGGGGGAGAGGGAAGGAGGGGAGAGAAATAAACAAAATAAATCCTTAAAAACAACAACAACACAATTGTCTTCATTCCACCCTGAAAAGAAGGACTCAAAACCCTGTCAATCACTGTGACTCATTCGAAAACCAACCACCTCCTACAGACCTGACTTAAAGTAGAAGGGAAAGGGGAGGGGAAAAAAATCAAAAATACTTTCTTTATTTTCCTATTTATGCAACTGGTCATGAAGCCACGTCACTGGTGTTTCAAACTTCCTTCTACTTAGTTCATGTTTTTTTTTCCTCTCTCAGCTGGTGTTGGTTCTTAATCTGGTGGGTTGGCACACTTCCATTCTGTTGGGTCTGACGTCTCGATGGACCTACCTGTGTGGGGTCACTATAGATCAACAGCTCCACCACAAGATACTGCAGTAACAGGAAGCAGCCCCGAAGACCACGTCGGTTCCAGAACATTCCCTGCATGCCCGCTGAGTGTCATTGACCATGTTTATCTTTAATATTCAGGTTCTATTACTCCAGCCAACATGGAAACCCCATTTGTCCTATGAATCCGATGGCACGATTAGCCTAACCCGTCTGGGAGGCAGCCTTAGCTTTCGCGTCATTTGATCCATGGTATGTCTTCTAGTTGTCTTCCCGTGGGCACTAAGAACTCTAAACCAGCAGACCCTAAAGTGGTAGGGATGGGAAGCAAGATGTAAAAATTGTGCAACTGGTCATTAGCTTTAACTCTCCTTGTTTCTCCGAACCAGATGTCCTGCCCACGGGAGAAAGAACATTGCACAATATTTGCTGGGTCTGACGACACCCCACACCCTGCAGGTCGGCACTCAACCTCACACATTGTTGGCTTCCACGTGGCACCATGACGCAGCCTTCCCGGGTCCTTCTGCCATGTTCCACTCTTCTGCAAGGCTCCCCGCTCTGGGCACAGGGTGCAGAGCAAGGCCTGTAAATTTTGCAGTCATGCTGTCACCTTCCTTCATTTGCTGTGAAGGGGGTTCCTTTGCCAGGAGCCACTTTGTGTGATATGCCACAGGGGTGAGGAGGGCTGCCAGTCATTCTGTAGATGGCGCTGGTGAAAGCACGATGAACAGAGAGGGCACACCTGCATTCGGATGAGTGCCTGTTCCAATGGCTCACCCCTCCTTGACAGAAAGGGCCTGGTTCTCCCAGGGCCTGTGCGCTCTTGGGTGCTCGCTTCTATCTTGGCGGCACTGAGCAAAGTGGTAGCGGGCCTGTGCTGATGAGAGGAGGGCAGGCTGTGGAGCTGAGCTCACCCCATAATTTCCATCCTTGCCTCCACCTACTGGGTGGCTGGGGAAAGAGGCTCCCTGAGACCCACAGGATGAGCCAGCTTGTCCATCTGGTCCCTGAGATCCTCCAATCTTGTCCTTCCCGAGCCGTAACCATCAGGCCAAATCATTAGTAATTTCCCCCATGTGCTGGGCATCTGTGCCCCCACCTCTCCTTCCAGTGGAAAAGTTGAAGTTCTGGCCACTGGGAGATTGGACCTTTCGCTCTGCTTTGGGCCACCCTGGGCTGGGGCTCTAGGGCTCTTGGCTGGTGCCTGCAGGTTGGGCAGAGCCTGTGAATCAGGCTTGAATCATCATTCCTCGGTCAGCTGGTCACGGGGAGACCGTGAGTCATAGGTGTGGGTGGCAGGTGTGATGGCCATGCTGTGGGAGAAGGTACACTGTACAGTGACTCACCCCTCATGCCACTTCTTGGGTTCCAGGACCCACTCACACACCTCCGAGGTGGGGCTACAGTTTGGCCTGTGGCCTGGATTCCATCCAGCTGCACCTGGCCCCCAGGTATCCTTAGGGAGTCTCTAGCAGAAGCAAGCCTCCCGCAGGCCTGGTGGCAAGTCCTGACCTGTGTCTCTAAAGGAGACAGCTGTTGGCTGGAGGGGCTGTGCTGTGATTCTCTCGCTAGGTCTTGTCGTGGCTCAGTACAGCCACCTAAGCCCTGCTGGGCCTCCAGGGTTGAGGAGCCAGGGCCGAGCTCTTGTACTGTGGCCCAGACAGCCCGAGGCGTCCCCTGCTCTGGACACTACTCAGTGCCCGTGGAATGGCAGATTCCCCGATGGATGGGTTGGAGCCTCGTGCGTCTTTTTTAATGGCAGGTGGCAAGATGCGGTGAACTTGTTCATGTTTTTACACTTTGGAGGGGCTAACCCAACATACCCCAGGATGGGCCTCTGATTTTTCAAGTGGTTTATCGCTCACCTTCCAACACCTGGGTCTCACCAAAGTGTCGGAGTGGCTGCCACTTCTTGCCCCCAGGTCATTGTGGGGTCATCAATGTGCTGCTGTGGGATCTGGTGGCATTACGACTCTGAGCAGAGAGCTGACACAGCCCCAGGCTCAGACAGTGGGGCTGTACGCTGCATTCTTCAGGTTTGAGTAGAGTGATATCTTAATATAACTGAGAAGAAAAGCACCTGCCAGGTCAAGTGCCAGGTGTTTCAGGAAGGAGTCTATATCGGGGGCAGTGGCTGTGCTCCCTGGTCACTCTCCAAGGCCACCTGTCTTCTGCCACGGCCCAGCAAGTGAGATTGATAGGGATGGTGACAGTGGACTCCTGACCTCCCCGGGGAAGCACCATGAGCCACACCTTAGCTGCAGTGCCTTTTCCTGTACTATTTTGATAGGAAGGGTAGTTCCAGAGACTGCTACTTGCCCTTCTACCATAATAACCCTTACTGCATGGCTCAGGGGCCAGTGTAGGGGTCAGCTGGCGTCCGACCTTGTGTCTTACAGCCATGCATTTGGGAACTGCAGAAATAACCACATACAGGGCGGGAATGTCCTGGGCTCACTGCGGGACGATGCAGCTCAAGCTTCTCTCCTTGGGTGGGAGCCACAGTGGATGTGGGGTCTTAGGGGCTAGCATTGGGTCAAGGCTGTGTCTGAGAGCCCCCAAAGGCCTTGGAGGTCTGGGTATGGCCTTCCCAGTGGGCAGTGCACTGGCAAGTGGCCACAGGTCCCTGGGTGAAGGCTAGGAGGAGGGCATGCAGTACAGACCTGTGCTGGGGGAGGTGCTGGCAAACGTGGCCGCTGTTAGCCTCACTCATTGTCCCTGCCCTTTGCAATGGATTTGCAGCTTCTCCTATCAACAGGCGGAGTCTATTTCCCTGTGAATCTGGGTGACCTTGTGACCTGCTAGAACGTGGAGGAAGTGGCATCGTGCTCTTTTCCAGCCTGGGCCCCCAGAGCCTTGCCTGCTGCTGTTTTTCTTGTGGAATCCTGCCTCCTCCATAAGAAAAGATCCAGGCCAGCTGCTGGAGGAGGAGAGCCCCTACGGAGCAGAGATGACGCATCCCAGCCGCAGCCCCAGGCCGTGTGAGAAAGGCCAGGCAAGGCCAAGCCAGCCCGCAGCCGACCTGCAGCTGCCCGTGGAACCCAGGGGAACCCAGCTGAGCCACAGACCCCTGAGCAGCAGTACGTGATGGTCGGTTTAAGCCCTGAGTTTTGGGGTGGTTTGTTACTCAGCAACAGCTAACGGATGCAGGTGTATCCCAGGGTCCATGCCCAGGACTCAGGGTCCAGGAACTGATTTGAGTCTGGGATTGGATGGAGGGCTACGACTTTATTGTGGGGTCTCCAGACAGGTCTCTGTTTGCCAGGCTGCAAGGATTCTTTCTTTTTTCCTTTATAGAGCAAGAAGGACTGTCGAGGGTGTTTGGGTTTCCTGGCTGCTGAAACAAGTGTCATGTGAGGGGCTGCCTTGGAGGATGGGCATTTATTGACTTCCCGGTTTTGAGGCTGGGAGGCTAGAGGACATCCCAAATCGAGGTATCGTCAGTGTGACGCTTTCTCCCAGAGGACTGTGGCGCTCTGGGCTGGCTGCTGGTGGTCCTCTGTCCCTGGCTTTTCTGTTGCCTGGCAACACACGTGGCAGCATCTCCCAGCTTCTCTGGGTCCCGTCGCCTACTTGCTTCTCTCCGTGGCTTTCTCTGTGTGTCTGAATTTCATTCTGCTTTTAAACGGCTCTGGTAACAGGATTAAGCCCCATCCTGATTTGGCTGGGCCACACCTTAGCTGCAGTAGCCTCGTCTCAAGGTCCCATGTCCAAGGGCTCATGCCCACAGGAATAGATACGAATAAGAAGACGTTGGTTTTTTAGGTTCAAAGCTCCAAGCCCCCGCGGGGGGCTCCCCCTCTATTTCAGTCCCAGGGACCCTGTGATCAAGGCACCGCTACCATGAGCTAAGCCATTGGGATAAACATTCTCTGCTGTCTGTTGGGGTCTGCAGGTGCACCCGGCCTCTGGTAGGTGGGTGCTGCTGCTGGGAGACCCCAGCCATAATTGATTTACCTTTGTGGACCAGGAACCCGTGAGCATCGCACCTGATGCCCGAAGGCTCTGCTCCCCGAAGCCTTAATCAGGTCAGATAGCCAAGCTCAGGCGCCACGTCCTCTGTCGGCTGCCAACCCCCTCCTGGTGCTGACTTCCGTGGGGCTCAGTGTTCAGGGGTTGAGAAAAGAAACTGTCCTCGTTTAGGTGTAAACGGATTCATTTCGGGGTGTTAAACGGCCTGAGGAATCACTGGGAGGCTTGAGGAAAAAGCTCAAGGCTGAGCGTCCAGGGAAAGACTCCCAAAGTAGGACCATGGAATTAGACCGCAAGGTCTGCCAAGGTCAGGAGGCTGCCCACGGGACGGGCAGCCCTGCCGCGGCTCGGCTCTGAGTGCAAGTCCTGCCGGAGAACGTCTGATCGCTGGAACCGCAACAGCATCCAGAACCCTAGCTGCAAGGGCTTCTGGGAAGTGTAGTTTCCAGCGTTCCAGCTTTCCTAATACAGGAGGGCACACCGAAGATGGTGGAGCCGATCTCGGGAGAGCCAGTGCCCAGCATCCACGCACCCAGGAGTTCCAGGATGTTCCTAAGGCCTGAGTCCACGGCGTGAAACATCCGCTGCGTGGCCCGACCTCCCGCCGTGCTGGGGCAGGGGCACGCTGGCCTGTGGACTCTGGCCCTGATCCTAAGAGACTGAGCTCACGGTCAGTCCAACGTGGCAAGCTTAGCGGCCGCTTGGATCTTGGGTCCTCCTTTCCCACCTGGAGATTCTTGACCTATGGGCTGCGGCTCGGTTTTTCCAGTTTGCTGAAAGCCAATGGCTGCTGCGCCGCGTGGACTCGGCCTTCGAATCTTTTTCCTGTTTGTGTGGGCGGGTCTGGAAGGGAATCCTGCCTGGTTTTGAATCACACTCTATCCCTGGAGGTGTGACCTTGGGTAAGTTCCTTAGTTTTTGTGCCTAGTTTTTCGTCTGTAAAATGGGCATAAATATATTACACATTTTATAGGGTTTTTATGAGGATGACATTAGGGAATGCTTAGAAAGCCTCGAGCACAGTGCCTGGCATAGAGCACACACTTAGCACATGTTGCTGATGATGACTTTAGTTATTACTAATGTACGTCCCCTCCAAGTCCTGGTCTGCATCAAAATGCTGCGCTTCTTTTTTTTAAAAGATTTATTTATTTATTTACTCCCCCTGCCCCACCCCGGTTGTCTGTTCTCTGTGTCTATTTGCTGCATCTTCTTTGTCCGCTTCTGCTGTTGTCAGGAGAATGGGAATCTATGTTTCTTTTTGTTGTGTCATCTTGCTGCATCAGCTCTCCATGTATGTGGCGCCATTCCTGGGCAGGCTGCACTTTCTTTCGCGCTGGGCGGCTTTCCTTACGGGTTGCACTCCTTGCGCGTGGGGCTCCCCTATGCGGGGGACACCCCTGTGTGGCACGGCACTCCTTGCGCGCATCAGCTCCACACGGGTCAAGGAGGCCCGGGGTTTGAACCGCGGACCTCCCATGTGGTAGGCAGACGCCCTAACCACTGGCCAAGTCTGCCGCCGTATATGCTGCGCTTAAGACAAAATTCTCATATAAAAAGAGAGTGAAGACACATTAAAGTTTAATTTAATTCATTAATGAATTAATGAATGAACTGGCAGGGAGAAAAACAATAGCGGTTTGAAGAGCAAGTAAGGAACGGGGTTTCTTCAGGCGGGTGGGAGAGGGGTGCTGCGCTGGGCTGGCTGGGCAGCGACGCAGGTGGACGGCGCAGGTGCCGTAAGGCTAGGGGCCGCTGCAGGGCCACCAGCCCCCGTTTCTCCAGGCTGCAGCCCCTAACCCTACAGAGCAGCAGGGTGCCTGGGCTCCGGCCGTTGTGCCCCGTTAGGGAAACAAAACAGTGCTCCCCGAGAGCCAGAGGCTTCTCCCGCAGGCGTTCTAGAAGATGCTCTCGCAGGGACATCAGGGGAGCAAGACAGCACTGCATGTCCCTTTTCCAAGCTCACGCTACATTTTTATTAATAATAAAATTAATTTATTATTGATAAAAGTTCCTATTCATATAGGGATCTAAAGAAAAAGTACACAAGATGGCTGAGAGCTTTAGCTGCCTTCAAAAGGAGCCTGAGCCTGGGGACTTCTCCCTCTAGAAGCCACAAGAAGCACGGCTTCTGTGGGGGGCGAGCAGTCACCCGGGCAGGGCGGGCCTGAGCTCACCCTGTGCTCTGCCAGGGCAGGGAGGCCACCGGCTCTGGTCACTTGTCTGGGGAAGGACGAGCGCCGGCCACAGCTGGAGGCTGCCGTTCAGCCTGCTTCTTTCCTGGCCGTCGGTTTTCCAGAAGCGGCTTCTTTCGGGGAACCCCAAGGCCACTGACAAGTCACTGAGACGTGGATCACGTGGCCCAGGGCTGGTCACACGCTGGGGAACCGGAGCCGTGAAGACCGGAACGTTCCGCCCGGTGCTGCCCCCCTGCCTGCAGACGCCCTGGAGCTGCCTGAAGGCGCCCGGGGGGCCCAGGGAGGAGGGGCGCTCCCGGCAGTCTCCCCCACGGGCCTCGGGTTTCTTCCTGAACCCCAAACCCACGCTTCTCTCACCACGTGGGAGAGATGAAAAGCCGCATCCGGCAGGGCCCGTGGGAGAGAAAGCTGGGCGCTGTCAAATTAAAAAAGACAAAACAAAATCGGATCTGGTAAGAAGAGGCCCTATTGGAAAGAGTTACCAGAGTGGGGGGGGGGGCCGTTGCAGTGGGGGGGACACTGGCTCTAAGACCTGCCAGTGTCCCCAGGGTGGGGCAGCGAAGGGCTTTTTACAGCGAGGAGTGAACGAGGCAGGAGAGAGCGGGTGTGGGCAGGGGGGGAAGGTGGGGGGTCAGGGGACCTGAGCAGGGTCCTCGCTGAGGCCGGTCTGCTCTGGGGAGGGCCCTGGGGAGGGGCTGCGTGCTGCCTCAGGCTGAGGGGGGCAAAGCTCGGGGGTCTCGGGGAAGGAGAGGAGCTGAGCCCGCTTGGTCAACAAGCGTCTTGTTCCGATTGATGAGGCGGGGACAAGCAGTGCAGCTCGTCGTTTATGAGACGAAGCCCTGGCCGGGGCGTCTGTGTCCAGCCTTGTCGAGGAAACAGGGGCCTCCAGGGTCTCAGCCGAGCCACCGGGGAAGGGGCCTGCCCTGAGCGTTTCCAGGCACATGAAGGGTCTGGGGAGACCCGAGCCTTCCCAGGGCTCCGGGAGGAGCGCTCATGGTCGTCAGGTTCCCCCGCGAGGAAGGTTTATGCCCCACACAGGCGGGCATCGGCCCCCAGCCCCGCCCTCCGCACCGGAGGCTTGAGGGGGGGAGGGGGAAAGGACCCCCCTCCCCTGGGGCAGCAGGGCCCAAGCCGGAGGCCTCCCCCTCCTCTGCAGGTCTAGCCTTGGCCTCCTCATCCCTGTGCCCTAATTGTGGTTTTTAGTCTTTTTATCTAAGAAAATTTATTTCCAAAGGGAACTGTATATCGTGGCCCTGCGTCCCTTCCAGAAATAGAAAGTAACTGTAAAAGGAAACTTAAGGAAGGGAAAACAGTGCTTTAAATGCTAGCAAACCCGGGCTTCCTTTAGTTTGCTTTGTTTTTCCTTCCTTTTCCTCCTCCTCCTTTGTTTTCTTTTCTTCTTCTTTTGTAAATTCCTTAAGAGGAGAATTCAGCCTGCGTTGGAGAGAGCTGTTAAAGGCAAAGTCCCTCCAAGCATCGCCCTTCTCCTTGACCCCCAGCTCTCCCCACCCGGGGTTCGTGCTGCTCGGAGCAGCGTCACTTCCTCCCCCCGAACCTGCTCTGGGCCTTTCGTGGCCCACCCTTCCGGAACTTTCCACAGAGCCCCCCCAGTGGGGAGGAAAACACTTCCTCCCTCCCCCTCCCTCCTCCTCTCCCTCCTCCCCCTCCTCCCCCTCCTCCCCCTCTTTCCCCATCCTCCCTCCCTCCTTCTAGCTCCCTCCCCCTCCTTCCTATCCTCCCCCTCCCCCTCCTTCCTCCCTCCCTCCTCCTCCTTCTCCCTCCTCCTTCTCCCTCCTCCCCCTCCTCCCCCTCCTCCCCCATTCTCCCTCCCTCCTCCTCCCCCTCCTCCCCCATTCTCCCTCCCTCCTCCTCCCTCTTCCCTCCTCCCTCCTCCCTCCTCCCTCCTCCTTCCTCCCCCTTCTCCCTCCTCCCTCCCCCCTTCCCACTGCTTCTTCCCAGGCTCCGTCCGCCCCGCTCTGCTGGTTTGTGCTCTTCTAGGAGTTGCTGTTCTAGCTCCCCGAGCTCTCAAGGGAGGGGGCGTGGGACCTCTTGGAGACATCACTTTTCACCCAACGGGCGTCCCTAACCTCAGACTCATTAGGCTTCCCTTGCAAAGTTTCTGCTCTCACAGGGGTCCCTCAAGAATTTAGGCTGAAATCCAATTTTCGGCCCTCCCTTGCTTTCCTGTCTGCTGCTACCACTATGGAACAAAGTAAAAGCAAATCGACTTTATGGTCCTCGTTTTCCAGGCTAGAAACTTGGTTTCCCCGGCGGCGCAGCCTGCGTCATCGCCAGGACATCGGGGCCCGCCGTGCGCTGGGCTCTGCCCCGGGCCCTGTGCCGTCCTACCTCCTCTCAGGGACCTGCCGCCTCCACTTTATGGCAGGCAGAGCGGACCCCAGGGCCGGCCGAGGACCTCCACCGCGGGGCGCTCCTGCAAGGCCGGGGCTCAGCGGAGGCCAGGCCTTCAAACCGCAGAGGCCGTTTCCTCGGAGACGTCGGGGGCTCCCAGCTCCGCGGAGCCCCCCAAACACCCGAGGGTGTGCCTGCGCCGCTTCCAGCCCCCAGCGACGGGGCGCAGCCCCCGCACTTGGGCCACCGCACAGGGACCCCGATGCCTGCCGGAGCGCGCCCTGCTCTTTCCTTCCGGCACACGGAGCCTCTCCACGTCCCGTGGCTGCGTCGTCTCCGAAGAAGTGAAATGGTTTCCAAATGGGGAAAAGCAGTTTCAAGCAAACTACTATTTGAGTGAGCCAGTCCTTCTATCTCTTGAAAATGTCTAGGAAATAAGTGTTCAGTAACTTTTTTCCCCAGAGAATGCACCGGTGTCAAAATTCCTAGGGTCACATCTCACAGATTTTATGCATCTCCACCGACGTTTGGAACGATGAGCCTGAGTTCCCTGGAGAGAGTGGCCTGTGCCAGAAGCCCTCACCTCCTGAAGCTGAAGGCAGTAAGAAGCGTTAAGGAGAACTACCGCTGTGAAGCCGCGGTCCAGCACAGGGTCTTGTGTTTAGTTCTCTGTGGCCGACCAGCCCACCCGCAGCCTGCCTGTCCCGGCCTCCCGTGCGGGGACGTTAAGGTCAATGGCTCCAGCCAATGGGACGGGGCAGAAGGGATGGGGGCCGCTTCCAGCTGGCCGTGACTGTCCACTCACACCCCCCCTTCCTTGGTGTTCTGGATGGAATCGTGTTCCCCCCAAGGCAGGTGGGGGCCCTGAGCCTGGCCCTGTGGGCGGGAACCCCTCTTTGAGGATGTTAATAGTGGAGGTGAGGGAAGCGGACTTGGCTCAGTGGTTGGGGTGTCCGTCTACCACATGGGAGGTCCAAGGTTCAAACCCTGGGACCCGTGTGGAGCTGGCCCATGCGCAGTGCTGATGCGCACAAGGAGTGCCCTGCCACACAGGGGCATCCCCTGTGTAGGGGAGCCCCACGTGCAAGGAGTGTGCCCCTCAAGGAGAGCCGCCCAGTGCAAAAGAAAGTCCAGCCCACCCAGGAGTGGAGCCGCCCACACTGAGAGCTGATGCAGCAACATGACGCAACAAAATGAGACACAGATTCCCGGTGCTGCTGACAAGAATAGAAGTGGACACAGAAGAACACACAGTGAATGGACACAGAGAGCAGACAACAGGGGTGGGGGGGAAAGAAATAAAAAAATAAAATAAATCTTTAAAAAAAAATAGTGGAGGGGAGGCCACACTGAATGGGGGGAGCTTCATCCAGTGTGCCTGGGGGGCTTAAAAACCGAGGAGATTTGGACACGGAGGAGCAGCCAGGTGGGGAGCAGGTGGCCAGGGGATGGTGGCAGAGCCTGACAAAACAGTGACAGAGTCATTCCTGTAGGTCAAGCCACCTGGCCTGTGGTGCTTGTTATAGCAGCGCTGGCAAACTAAGCCACTTGGCAGCCTCAGGGGCCATGGATTACGAGCCCAGTGTCACAAGACAGAAGGAGCCTGGCTCTCTGAGTCACAGCTGCGAAGAGACCCCAAAATGCCTCCTGAGCTACTTTGAACTGTGATATGAGAGAGATTTTAAGTTGTCTGATGATCAGGCACCGAGAGGGTGGGGGTTGTCTTCAGAGCAGCTAGTGTTAATTATCCTAATATATCCACTTAGCCAGATAATCCCATTAACCATAAAACACCCTTCCCTGATAATCATTGTTAATCAAGATTGAGAAGCTATAGGCAGTGCTGTCTTTATGCAGAGAATTAATATTTATTAGGCACTAACTGGGTCAGGCACTATGATAAATGCTTTATAACATCGTTTCCTTCAACCCTGTGACAACTCGGTGCGGTGGGGGCTTTGACAGCACCATTTACAGAGGAGGAGCCGGGACTCGGCAGGTTGGCTCAGGCGGTGAGATGGGGGCCGGGGTGCGACCCAGGACTGTCTGACTCCAGAGTCTAAATTCTAACCATCAGGCTGCGTATTTCTCCTTTTAATGACTCATGGGCTCCTTGACATAAAAATGATTTGGAGGAAAGAACCAGAGCAGTCATTGGCCTAACCTAATAAATATTAATTCACAGAATTAATATTTATTAGCCACTAACGAGGTCAGGTTAGTGACCTGATCCAGTTAGTGCCTAACTGGGCACCATGCCAAGGCATGAGAAAACACAGGGGGTTTGAGCAAAGGGTTCTGGAGGACGCAGGCTGAGCAGTGCCCTGGCTTGGGTCTGCTTTGGCAATCTCAAGTATGAGCATGCTAATTCCACTGCTGAGGAACGTACATCCGTCCTCAAGGGCACAGACGTTCCAAAACCTAAGCTCTCTCTCGGCCAATCTCACATCTCCTTTTGCCCAGTGAAGATTTTAGCTCATTCTTGAGGCCTCTTTCTTTCCTTGCTTCCTTTTCATCTTATTTCACATTTAGAAGCAATGAAGCAGAAATTCAGGTCTTTGTTTGATCCTGTCGATACACTGTACCACCTCAATCCAAAAATGGCTTTTGAGGGCATTTCCAGTCGATGACCTCATTCTAAGGGATGGGCCTGTCCGTTCAGATCCCTGGAGCTGAAATTCTAGACGTGTGGCTGGGCGAGGTGTCTGCTTGCAGCTGTGCACAATTTAATCTCTCTTTTTGGGAGGCCGTGACTTAAATGTTACAACTTCCCAAACTCAAAACTACGGAAGCCGTCCTCGTGCCCGTGGGCCCATGGAGCCGAATAGCATTGCAGTCACTCGATAGACTGGTTCCGGCCTCTGCGGTCCCAGTGGCCCTCTGGAGGTGCCTTCCTATGGAAATGGATGTTGAGCCAACTCAGCAAGGATTCCAGCGTGCACCTGCAGCCCACAGAACGGAGCCTCACGTTCTGGAAAGCGGCACAGCACTGGAACGGCCCGTGGCAGCCCCCAGGCCAGCTGTGCTGTTGTACCTTGAATCCCGCTGGAGGCCATCAGCAGTGGCTTATCCACTGGCCCCAGACCCCTGTGCTTATGGGGCTGGAGGCTGGGAGGGGGCTGGGGTCTTCCGTCTTGACCAGGGCCTTGATTCTCCAGGTTCCCAGCTGGGCCTCGTCCCCACCCTGTTTGTCTTATGGTCACCGTGGCAGCTGCCATTTCAGGGCCACAGCTAGAGGCCTGGAGCTGAAGGAGAGGGTCGTGGAAAGGGCCTGGGGCTCGCGGGGCTGTTGAGGGAGGCCGAGGGGTGGCCTTCCCACTGTGCCCACGCGTGTCTCCCACCAGCCCTGGGAGGGAGCTGGGGAAATCAGTGAGGGCCCAAAGAGGTTGTGCTACACGTCCACAGCCACACAGCTTCTCCATGGAGGTGCCCCCATGGAGGGTCCATGATGGAGCACTGGTAGGGTCTCTGCGGGTCAAGGGCAAAGCCGACAACATTGTAGATTCAATGAAGGAGAGAAACTCAGGTCAGGAAGGACTCTCGGCATAAAGATGATTTCCAAGGATGCAAAAACGTCCTCCAGAGCTTTACGGAGAGGGAACGCTGCCTTTCCTGGTGGGCGAGCCACCTCCCAGCTCACCTGTCCCAGCACCTACTCCGCCTCAAGGAGGGGTCCCCCAGGGACTCCCAGTGCACCTGTTCTAGCACCTGCTCCCGCCCCAGAGAAAGGCCCCTCAGGAACGTCCCAGCCGTCTCCCAGCACCTGTCCTCGCTGGAAGGAGGGGTCCCCAGGAACCCTCAATTGCTGTTGAGTCTAGGAATTTTGCTCATCCCGGGCTTACAGCATATTTTTTAAAAAAGATAAAGAACAAAGAAAAATCCGTGTTTAGAGCAAAGCACAGGGAACTCGTGCTTCTTGAATTTAGGTTTTTGTTCTTCTTTGAGCTCATAATGAATTTTTAAACAGTGTACCTTGTGGCTCTGGTGGGCATGAAAAATGGAGGGCAATGAATGGGTGAATAATTTAGTAAAATGTCTCTACATGTGCTTTCAGCTAATTTCAGAGCCTTGCCTTTGATTCCGCTCCCATCTGAGGCCATGCTTGCTTATCACGTTAACCATGTTAAGCTTCAGAATACGGCGTGTCTTTAATAACTGAGGTAACATCTATACAACTTCGGGTAGTTTCAGACCATGCTCAAGTCCCTTTGATCTTTCTCAAGTGGTTTAATAGACAGAGCTGACCATTTGGAGGCAGAGTCCTGGTTCGTACGCCTTGTGCTGCCGTTTACTGAGCTCCACGGCCTTGGGCAAGCCCTATATATGGGCAAATCTCTATCTGTTTCAATCTCCAAGCTGCTGAAACAAATACTGTACAGTGGGTTGGCTTAACAATGGGGATTTATTGGCTCGTGGTTTTGAGGCTAGGAGAAGTCAAAAGCTGAGGTGTCAGCAAGGTGATACCTTCTCCCAGAAGACTGTAGTGTCCTGGGTTGGCTCTTGGTGATCGTTGGGTCCTTGGATTTTCTGTCACATGGCAACACACATAGCAGTGGCTTCTTTCTTTTCTGGGTTGCATTGACTTCCAGCCTCTGGTTACTCCTCGTGCCTTTTCCCTCTGTCTGAATTTCATTCTGCTTGTGAAGGATTTGATAGTCCAGAGTAAAGCCCAGCCTGATTTGGTTGTGCCGCACCTTAACTGGAGTAACATCTTGAAGATTGTATTTACAATGAGTCCACACACACGAGACTGCGAGCCAAGAGCAGGTGCATGCTCAAACTGTGGGAAACCAGTCAAGCCACCACCATGTCTAAGTCTAAGTCTATGTCTGTCTGTCTGTCTGTCAATCTATCTATCATCTATCTCTATTAATAGCTTATCTATCATCTCTCTACCTCTTTATCCATCCACACATCCATCCATCATCTATCATCCATCTGTATCAATAGCTTATCTATCATGTCTCTATCTTCATCTTTATCCATCCATCCATTATCCATTTTTCTATCTATCTATCATCTTCTATCTGTATATATATCACCTATATATCTAGCCATCTAATCTGAACTCTTTTTTTAAATTATTTATTTATTTTTAATTACATTATGAAAAATATGAGGTCCCATTCAACCCCACCGCCCCCGCCCCCCACTCCCCCCACAGCAACACTCTCTCCCATCATCATGACACATCCATTGCACCTGGTAAGTTCATCTCTGAGCATCACTGCACCCCATAGTCAATGGTGCACATCATAGCCCAGACTCTCTCTCGTTCCATCCAGTGGGCCCTGGGGGGATCTATAATGTCCTGTATTTGTCCTTGAAGCACTATCCAGGACAACTCCACGTCCTGAAAACGCCTCCACATCTCATCTCTTCCTCCCGTTCCCCACACCCAGCAGCCCCCATGGCTACCGTTCCCACACCCATTCCACATTTTCTCTGTGGACATTGGATTGGTTGTGTCCATTGCACATCTATGTCAAGTGAGGGCTTAGATTCCATATGGGTACTGGATGCACTCCTCCCGCTTCCAGTTGTAGACACTCTAGGCTCCATGTTGTGGTGGTTGACCTTCTTCAACTCCATGTTAGCTGAGTGGAGTAAGTCCAATAAATCAAAGTGTAGGAGCTGAAGTCTGTTGAGGCTCTGGGCCTGGGTGTCATATTATCAGTCCAGAGATTCAAATCCCCTACATATATCTTAAACCCAGCACCGACTACAATTCCAATAAAGTAGCATGCAAGTCTTGTGAAAAGAGATCCCCTCTGAGTCCAATTCCATCACGCAGAAACACCAGCTCCAAAGAAGGGCCATCTGTCATGGCAGTGAACCCCTTCTGCCATGACCATAGAACCCGTGGGTCTCTTTATCCCTCAAAAGAACCAATACCTGGGGTTGTATCTACCTTATCTGTCTCTCAGACTCTGTTCAGTTGTACATAGGGGTATTCCTTCTGACAACCTCCAGACTCTTTTTTAGAGACTCACAGCCTTATAATCTCATTTCTCCTTTCCATTTCCCCCTTACATTAGGTCAAACAGCTTCCCGAAGTCATGTTATTATATGTAGACAGGTATATTCTGCTGTTCCGCATTGAATCTTTAATTCAAGGTCATTTTCTAGTTGCTTCTTCAGCTGGTATGTGGTAGTGATCCCTCGGTGCCAGGGAGGCTCATCCCCGGGTGTCATGTCCCACGCTGCCACGCTGGGGGGAATGCATCGCATCTACACGCTGAGTTTGGCTGTGAGAGTGGCCACATTTGAGTAACATGCAGGCTGTCAGGAGGAAACCCCCAGGCACAATGCTACTCTAGGCCTTGTTCTTATTGCAGGTGTATAGGCTCAAAAGTGTAACCATTAGTATCACGAGCCCACTGTTGGGCCCTCCTTCCTTCCTGGTTCTTGCCGTTGCACCTGGAGGATTGCCGCTGCTCTCCCAGGGCCCACAACAGTGACCCCCCGGCCAGGAGCCCAGTACCCCCCCAGCTGTTGTTTTTGTTTCCACTATGAGTATATATAGACATTACCATATACCCTGGGCATATGCCCTGTATAACTCCCTGTCAACCATATATATCCTGTCAATAACATCCCATATCAGTATTCCTCCGCTGCCATTGTTGAACCACTCTGTGATCCAAAACTTCCCGTAAAGTGAATCCCAACATAATGTCAGCTTCAGAAGAGTCTTAGACCACTGAAATTCATATATACAATATACAGTATTTCCCCAGATCCACCATAAAACCTTTTCCCTTGCACAGCAATAATCTTTTAACTTATTCATATCATATTTCCTGAAACTGATGTACAGATTCCAACACTATAGTTTTCAAACAAGAAGACATTTGTGCTTACTATGTGGTCCATATTTTAGGCTGTACAGTTTTCTAAATTTTTTAGTTATCCTATGTTTTGTCTTATGGTTTTCATTATTAGTCTGTCGTCCCCGATATGTTTTTGGTGTAATATTAGCGGTTTTATATTCATCCCCGTGTACTCTCACATAACTCCTCTTTTGCCCCCTTATTTACCTTTGTTCCATCCATTCCACATCCATTTTCCCCTCCCCTTAGGGCCCACAACGCCTGCCAATCTAATACCCTGGGAGCCGTCCTTTCTCACGAGAGATACAGTTCTCTCTATTCGACGGCATTAGTCTTCCCCAGGATATGGGTCCACCCCACCCAATGGTAGAACCCACCTTGGCAAAATGAGCCTTCAGCTATTCCCTCCGGAGTCAGTCCCGCATCAGACCATATCCCCTGAGCGTCCTAACCAGGTAACCCTCCTACTTATACTTTGATACATTTTACTCAACATTTAGTTCTCAACGAACTTCTGACACTCTCCCATATTCGTATGTTGCCCCTCCCTTCCACCTATTTCTTGGACAATATTACCCCTCTTCCCATCCCCAGCCCCCCTCAAACCCAGAAAACCCCACCCGAAGGTAACCCCTTGCCCCCATTTTGTCCCTTCTTTGTGCTCATACTTACCGCCAGCTCATCACAGATTCCACCCCTGCAGACATTAACTCACATCCTTCCTCCACCCCCCGATTTCCTGTAAGCCACTTTTCCAGACTCTAGCTCTCTGAGGCAGTTAACTTATTTCATATCATTGAGGTCATATAGTATTTGTCCTTCAATGCCTGGGTTGCTTCACTCAACATAAGATTCTCAAGGTTCATCCATGTTATCACGTGCGATTGTAGTGTATTGGTTCTTACAGCTGAGTAGTATTCCATTGTGTGTATATACCACATTTTATTGATCCACTCGTCTGTTGATGGGCATTTGGATTGATTCCAACTTTTGGCGATAGTGAACAATGCTGCTATGAACATTGGTGTACATATATCGGTTTGTGTCCTTGTTTTCAGTTCTGATGGGTATATACCCAGCAGTGGTATTGCTGGGTCATATGGCAAATCTAGGGATAATTTTTTGAGAAACCGCCAAACTGTCCTCCAGAATGGTTGGATCCTTCTGCATTCCCACCAGCAATGGATGAGTGTTCCCCTTTCTTCACATCCTCTCCAACATTTGTATTCTACTGTTTTTTTCATAGCTGCCAATCTTATAGGAGTAAGATGGTATCTCATTGTAGTTTTGATTTGCATTTCCCTGATAGCTAGAGATTTGGAGCATTTTTTCATGTGCTTTTTAGCCATTTGTATTTCTTCTTTGGAGAAGTGTCTGTTTAAGTCTTTTTCCCATTTTTTAAATGGGTTGTTTATCTTTTTGTTTTCAAGATATATGAGTTCTTTATATATGCAAGTTATAAGTCTCTTATCAGATATATGGTTGCCAAATATTTTCTCCCATTGTGTGGGTTCCCTTTTTACTTTCTTGACAAACTCCTTTGAGGTTCAGAAGGCTTTAATTCTGAGGTAGTCCCATTTATCTATTTGTTCTTTTGCTGCTCGTGCTTTTGGTGTGATATTCATGAAGCCATTTCCTATTACAAGGTCCCGTAGATGTTTCCCTACACTGCTTTCTAAGGTCTTTATGGTCTTGGCTCTTATATTTAGGTCTTTGATCCATCTTGAGTTGATCTTTGTATAAGGTGTGAGATGGTAATCCTCTTTCATTCTTCTACATATGGCTATCCAGTTCTCCAGGCACCATTTGTTGAATAGGCCATTCTCTCCCAGTTGAGAGGGTTTGGTGGCTTTATCGAATATTATATGGCTATATACATGAGGTTCTATATCTGAACTTTCAATTCGATTCCATTGGTCTGTGTGTCTCTCCTTATGCCAGTACCATGCTGTTTTCACTACTGTAGCTTTGTAGTATGTTTTGAAGTCAGGAAGTGTGATTCCTCCTATTTCGTTTTTCTTTTTCAATATGTCTTTGGCTATTCGGGGCCTCTTTCTATTCCAAATAAATTTCATAGTTAGTTTTTCTAGTTCCTTAAAGAAGGCTGTGTTGATTTTTATTGGGATTGCATTGAATGTGTAGATCAGTTTTGGTAGGATAGACATCTTAATAATATTCAGTCTTCCTATCCATGAACAGGGAATATTCTTCCATTTATTTAGGTCTTCTTTGATTTCCTTGAACAATCTTGTATAGTTCTCGATGTATAAGTTTTTTACCTCTTTAGTTAAATTTATTCCTAAGTATTTGATTTTTTAATTTACTATTGTGAATGGTATTTGTTTCTTGATTTCCTCCTGATCTTGCTCATTATTGGTGTACAGAAATGCTACTGATTTTTGCGCATTGATCTTATAACCTGCGACTTTGCTAAACTCATTTATGAGTTCTAGGAGCTTTGTTGTAGATCTCTCAGGGCTTTCTATATATAGGATCATGTCATCTGCAAATAATGAAATTTTGACTTCTTCCCTTCCAATTTGAATGCCTTTTATATCTGGTTCTTGTCTCAGTGCTCGAGCCAGTACTTCCAAGACAATGTTAAATAGGAGCGGAGACAATGGGCATCCTTGTCTTGTTCCTGAATTTAGAGGGAAGGATTTCAGGATTTCGCCATTGTAAACAATGTTGGCTTTCGGTTTTTCATATATACTCTTTATCATGTTCAAAAAGTTTCCTTGTATTCCGATCTTTTGGAGTGTTTTTATCAGGAAGGGGTGCTGTATTTTGTCAAATGCCTTTTCTGCATCTATAGATATAATCATGTGGGTTTTTTCTCTCAATCTGTTTATATGGTGTATTACATTGATTGATTTTCTTATGTTGAACCATCCTTGCATACCTGGAATAAATCCCACTTGGTCATGGTGTATAATTTGTTTAATGTGTTGTTGAATACGATTAGCAAGTATTTTGTTAAGTATTTTTGCATCTAGGTTCATTAGAGAAACTGGTCTGTAATTTTCCTTTCTTGTGGTGTCTTTGTTTGGCTTTGGTACTAGGGTAATGTTGGCATCATAGAAGAAATTAGGCAGTGTTCCTTCTGTTTCGATTTTTTGGAATAGTTTCAACAGGATTGGTGTTAGTTCTTTCCGGAATGTTTTGTAGAATTCACCTGTGAAGCCATCTGGCCCTGGGCTCTTCTTAGTTGGGAGATTTTTAATGACTGATTCTATCTCTTTGCTTGTGATTGGTTTGTTAAGATCATCAATTTCTTCTTTCGTCAGTATGGGCTGCTTATGAGTTTCTAGGAATTTGTCCATTTCCTCTAAATTGTCATTTTTGTTGGAATATAGTTTTTCAAAGTATCCTCTTATGATAGTCTTTATTTCTGTGGGGTCAGTGGTGATATCACCTTTCTCATTTCTTATTTTGTGTATTTGCATCTTTTCTCTTTTTTTCTTTGTTAGTCTCGCTAAAAGTTTGTCAATTTTGTTGATCTTCTCAAAAAACCAGCTCTTGGTCTTGTTTATTTTTTCAAGTGCTTTCTTATTTTCTATTTCATTTAGTTCTGCTCTTATCTTTGTTATTTCCTTCCTTCTTCTTCCTGTTGGGTTACTTTGTTGTTGTTTTTCTAATTCCATCAAAAGTGCAGTTAGTTCTCCAATTTTTGCTCTTTCTTCTTTTTTGATATATGAATTTATGGCTATAAATTTCCCTCTCAGTACCGCTTTTGCTGCATCCCATAAATTTTGGTATGTTGTGTTATCATTATCATTTGTTTCAAGGTAGTCATTGATTTCTTTTGAGATTTCCTCTTTGACCCACTGGTTTTCTAAGAGTGTGCTGTTTAATTTCCAAATTGTCGTGTGGAGTCTGGGTCTCTGTCCCTTGCAAATTTGCAGCTTCACTCCACTGTGGTCAGAGATATTGTTTTGTATGATTTCGATCTTTCTGAATTCATTAAGCCTTTCTTTGTGGCCTAGCATATGGTCAATCTTGGAGAATGTTCCATGTGCGCTTGAGAAAAATGTATATCCTGCTGTGTTTGGGTGTAATGATCTATATATGTCTATTAGATCCAGCTCTTCTAATATACTGTTCAAATGTTTTGTTTCTTTAGTGATTCTCTTTTGAGATGTTCTGTCCAGAGTTGATAGTGGTGTATTAAAATCCCCCACTATAATTGTAGATGCATCTATTCTTTCACTTAGTTTTTCCAGCATTTGCCTCACATATTTAGAGGCGCCCTTGTTAGGAGCATAAATATTTATGATTGTTCGATCTTCTTGACAGATTGTCCCTTTCACTAAAATATAGTATCCTTCTTTGTCTCTCACAATTGGTTCACATTTAAAGTCTATTTTGTCTGATATTAATATAGCTACTCCTGCCTTTTTTTGGTTGTTGTTTGCTTGTATGATTGTTTTCCAGCCATTCACTTTCAACCTCCATGAGTCTCTGGGTCTAAGATGTGTCTCTTGTAGGCAGCATATAGATGGGTCGTATTTCCTTATCCAGTGTCCCAGTCTGAATCTTTTGATAGGTGAGTTTAGTCCGTTGACATTCAGTGTTATTACGTTCAGAGAGTTATTTATGGTAGCCATATTTTGGTTGGATTTGTGTTTGTAATATTTTGTTTGTATTATTTTATTTTCCCCTTCTATTTTTGTCTTTCTTGTTGCTTTTACACTCTCCTCCATCTCTGACTGTCCTGTTTTTTCCTTTCTTCCTGCAGAACTCCCTTAAGAATTTCTTGAAGGGGAGGTTTCTTGTTGATAGACTCTTTCAGTTTCTGTTTATCTGTGAATATTTTGAACTCTCCATCATTTTTGAATGCTAGTTTAGCTGGATAGAGTATTCTTGGTTGGAAATTTTTTTCCTTTAGTACCTTGACTATATCATACCACTGCCTTCTTGCCTCCATCGTTTCAGATGAGAAATCAGCACTTAATCTTATGGAGTTTCCCTTGTATGTGATGGTTTTCTTTTTTCTTGCTGCTTTTAGAATTTTTTCTTTGTCTTGAGCATTGGATAATTTGACAAGTATATGTCTTGGGGTGGGCCTGTTGGGGTTTATGACCAGTGGAGTGCGCTGTGCTTCTTGGATATGTACATCTGTCTCTTTCAGTAGATTTGGGAAGTTTTCATTCATTATTTCCTGCAACACTCCTTCTGACCCCTTTCCCTTCTCTTCTCCTTCTGGAATGCCTATAATACGTATGTTTGAGCATTTTGCATTATCATTCAGGTCCCTAAGTCCTATCTGGATTTTTTCTACCTTTTTACTGACCACTTCTACTATCTGTTTGATTTCCAAAGCACTGTCTTCCACATCACTAATTCTCTGCTCTGCCTCTTCTAGTCTGCTGATATTTGCTGCAAGTGTATTTTTGATTTTTTGAATTGTGGTGTTCATTTCCATCATATCTGTTATTTTTTTGCGCATGTCTGCAATTTCCCCTCCAAGTGTTGTCTTCATGCTGTTAACCTCTTTCATTACTTCATCAAATTTGTCGGTGATAAATGTTCTGAGATCTTTCATTGCTTGTGCGAAGTCCTGCCCCCCTCCTGATTGGATTCAGCCATGTTTTCCTGATTACTGGTTTGGTTTGTAGATTTTTGTTGCTGTCTTGTCAACATTTTTTCTTGACGGGTTTAATCAGTTCCTTAGCTTCTTTGTCTAGTCTTGGAGATTAATTAGCTGTTGTTTTTGCGTAAGTGTTATATCTTCTCTTTGTCACTTTGTTCTTCTTATTCCAATTTCTTATTGCTAGTTAAGCTCACTTTAAAGGAAAGTATTAGTGCTGGGGAAAGGCAATTGTGTAAGGGAGGAAAAAGTGTGAAGTAGTATTGGTGATATATGTTAACAAAGCAACAATATGAGTTCTGGGAGGATGGAGGTTAGATCATGTAAATTGTGTAGAGTTATAGTAGTAGGAAAGTACCTATAATGAGGTAGACGACTGAATATGGGAGGAATGTGGTACGTACTAAGAGGCTATTGTTTTCGTGAGAGAGGGAAAGAAAAAAGAAAGGTAATAGTTTCAGGGACGAATACCAGATGGAAAACTAAACAAAGGTATTAGAAATTAAGAGTTAGACACTTTGTGGATCAAAGAAAGGGAGATGGAATATAGGAGAGATAGCAGATGGTGGAGGATATCAAGTTGTAGGGGAAAGGGGATAGTGTAGATAGGTTAAATCTATTCACAGAGAAATGAGGCAGTGGAGGGTGAGGAAACCCAGCAAATGTGAGGTATTTCCTGTAGGACCTATTGTACTGTTAAGATAAAATAGTATAAGAAGAATAATGGGGACAGGAAAGAGAGGATTAAAAAACAACAACAACAACAAAAATAAAATAAAATAAAATAAAATAAAATAAAATAAAATAAAAACAAAAAAAACCACAAAAAACAAAGAACAGAAACCCTGCTGCCAGGCTCGGCTGGGCTCGGCTGGGCTCGGCTGGGCTCCGGTTCCCCGCCCTCCGCGGCTCGGCTGGGCTTGGCTAGGCTCGGCTGGGCTCGGGTCCCCCGCCTGTCGCGGCTCGGCTGGGCTCCGCTGGGCTCGGCTTTCCTGCCCGCCGCCCGCCGCGGCACGGCTAGGCTCGGTTCTCCCGCCCGGCGCGGCGCGGCTGGGCTCGGCCAAGCTCGTCTGGGCTCGGCTCCCTCGCCCGCCGCGGCTCGGCTGGGCTCGGCTGGGCCCGGCTGGGCTCGGCTTCCCTGCCCGCCACCTGCCGCGGCGCAGCGCAACTCGGCTCTCCCGCTCGCCGCCGTCCGCAGCGCGGCTGGGCTCGACTGAGCTCGGCTGGGCTCGGCCCCCTCGCCCTCCGCGGCTCAGCTGGGCTCGGCTGGGCTCGGCTTCCCCGCCCGCCGCCCGCCACGGCGCGGCTAGGCTTGGCTCCCTTGCCCGCCGCCTGCCGGGGCACAGCGCGGCTCGGCTCTCCCGCCCGCCGCCCACCGCGGCGTGGCTCGGATCCACCGCCCGCTGCCCACCGCGGCCCAGCTAGGCTACCCTGGCCGCCGCCCGCCGGGGCTTGGCGCGGTGCTAGCTGCCTCGGCTCTGCCTACCCAAGGAGGGAATCCTCCACACGTAGCTGGGATCTCCGTGTATATTTCACAGACGGATCCTCTCTGTTACCTTCCCTCCAAATCGATGTCCAAACACCTTGGGACCAGGAAAAATCCCGAAACAGCCCGGTCCCAAGGAGTCTCCGACGCCTCCCAGCCGATTCCCTCCAGGAGCTAGTAACTGGGAAGTTCACTCAGCCGCCATCTTGCCTCCTCTCTCCGGTCTTTCTTATAATGGATTCACAGCCACAGGAATGTTTTTCTAGGGTACAAACAGCTTCAAGCCGCCAGCAGCTGGTGAGGGCTCCCCCGTCACGTCAGTCTCTGCCTGCTTTGCTTGCCAGCCTGGATCTGAGACACTGTCCCACTGGGTGGGTCCCAACTGGCAGTTCCACAGCCTCTGCTGCCCTACGCTGTTACCCTAATTCGGGCTCTTCAATATCTAATCTGAACTTTTTAGCTCAAAAAATAAAGGTTTCATGAGAGGTGTTGGATATTTGACTCTTTCTGACTCTTTTCTCTCCCATGCCTATCACAAGTGTCCACACACGGTGGGCTTCTGATACATGTTCTGTTCATTCATCTATTCAACCACTTTTCATTGAGTGCTTCCTGGGAGTCAGGCATTGTTCTAAGGGCTGAGGATACATCAGTGCCCAAAAAGGACGAGGCTTTACACATGACGCTACTAAGCGATACAACACACTAGCAGGTGATGTAGCTACAATGTCGGCGCTGGGACTGTGGAGCCAGGGATGGGGCGATTGCTGAAAAAGTTTCTAACTTGCTGTGTGGTTTTAGGAAGAACACCTCATCTCGGAACCTATTTCCTATTCTATACGAGTTGTATTTATTGCTATTAATCACATAACACTAATTAATGTAAGCAAAGAGCCGGCATTGAATGAGAACTTACATTGAGTCAAAATTTTCTCTAAGAACTTTACGTGTTTCATCTCATCGAAATCCTCAAAACCCCAAGGTGTAGCTGTTAATACTATTCCCGTGTCACAGACAAGGACTCGGAGGCACAGAGAGCTCCAGCAACTTCCTCGAGGTTGCAGAGCTGGGGGTGAAGCCCACGCTTTCAGCCACCTCCGTCGCTCTGCGGATGGTGGAGGGCGCCGAGGCACTTGGCATCGCCAGGCCGGTCACGAGCAGCAGCTCCACCCCCGAGGGGGGCGGGCTGGAGGGATTAAGAGGCTGGAAAGCTCCTGTTCCTGGATTTTCGATTCCAGGCTTTAGGCAGCAGACATTGAGCGCCGACTGTGTGCCAGGCCGAGTATTATGATACATAAATAAGATGTCCCTCCTGATCTTAAGACCACAAGCTGTTTGCGGCTTCTTTAGGCCGAGTTTTCCCACCCCCCGTGGGAGACGTCCCTGAGCAAGCTCGCGTTTGTCTTCTGCCGCAGGTCACGTGTACGCTGTGCGGGGACGGCACGCTGTACATGTGCGTGGGAACGTGCGTGTTTATTCAGGGTCTGCCTCCTTGTGTCTCGCGGTGGGATGCGTGAGTCTGTGTGTGTCTGTGGTCGTCTCAAGCTGGGTGGACCCCAATAAAGGGTGCTCTTAGAGCGAATCCATTCCTGTGGCGTGCACCCACTGCCAGCAGATCTTTTGTCGAGTGGGATCTTGAGTTAAGCTGCGCTCCACCTCATTCAGGCTGGGTCTTATCCTCTTACAGGAGTCCTTTAGAAGAGAATGAAATCCAGACAGATAAAAAGAGAGCCGTGGAAGCAAGAAGCTGAAAGCAACGACACCTGGGAGAGAAGGGGGGGACCACGGAGGCCACCTGTACCTTGCCATGTGGCAGAGGGGTCTGGGATCCCGGCCGCCAGTCTGCCCGCCGATGCCTCGATTTGGACGTTTTTAAACCCAGCCTCGAAACTGTAAGCTTGCAAACTGATGCCTGCCGTTGTTGAAAGCCGAGCCACTTTACGGGATCTGTTCGAGCAGCTTTAGCTAAACCAGAACAGCGCCCCTGTGTTGCACACGTGTGTGTCACATCTGTCTCTGCATCTGAGTGTGCACACACTCATCTTCACTAAGACGGAAGGCCTATGGCTAAGGGTCCCCAGGGGTGGTTCCTCCTTTCTCTCCCTCTAGAGCTTTCTGGCGCCCTTGTTTGTAGGTCTCCTCCCGCACGCCTTTCCTCCCTTCTAGAAACTCCCACTGAACTTGGCACTTACGCCATAATCCTCGTTGCTGTCATCCTGTTGCTGTTCACGCCTCCCAGAGGCCATGACTTCCGGGCTTGCCTTTTTCACTGACGGTGTTTTTTGCTGCAGCGCGCACATTTCCCGACTAGCAGGAGGTTTGATACGGAGCCTGGAGACATCTTTAACAGCTTGGTCCTTCTTCATTCTTTTCCTTGAACTTTCTAAATGAGTTCATCCGGAAAGAAACTTAACAGGTAGAACAGATCTCCTTTATTTGTCCTTTAT
Organism: Dasypus novemcinctus; assembly: GCF_030445035.2. Lineage (NCBI taxonomy): Eukaryota > Metazoa > Chordata > Mammalia > Cingulata > Dasypodidae > Dasypus > Dasypus novemcinctus. The sequence continues at coordinate 127,690,082 of NC_080681.1, forward strand.
GATAACTAAAGGAGCCCCTAAATTAATTAGGCCGACTTTCATTTTGTTGAGGACGGCATACCTTGTGATTTAAGAACATATTTACCTATCTGAGAGCTTTTAAAGAGGGTTATGGCATGAGACCGCCATTCATCTCTGTGGCGTATTTGGTTTCTTATCATAAATTGTCTAGATTGCACTTTAAGATAGTGAAAATTGAATTTAGTCTTTTTTTTAATTGCTGAGGCCAATTAGCTGTTAAAGTGTTTGATTATGGGAGAAGTGCTTGGATCTGCAATCGAGTACAGCCTCTCTGAAGAAGATTTCTAGCCTAGTTCTGCATCCTCTGTCCTCGTTTCACCCTAATTGTCTTCTCCAAAGAACCAGCTCCCAACACCGCCCTGATGTTAATACCTGCGCCAGACTACCCAGCATGCTCGTGGAGGGGGTCAGTAGCCGGGTACTTACCAGTCGCTTTCCTCAATGGCATCCTGGGAAATGATAGAAAAATGACCTACAGGACGAGACCCACCAGGGCCACAGACGCTGCCTCCTTGTCGCAGTTCTTAATTCTAATTGTCGAGCTCGTGGCGCGATGCTTAAGGAGCTCAGACCACAAGAAAACCTTTATCGATTGGGCCTTGTTTGGTTTTCTTCTGGGACCAAGAGACGTAAATTGACCTCCTACCAGAAGGAAAGCTCCCAGGGGAGTCGGAGGCACTCTCAAACTCCCATCTGTTTGAAACCCCCCACCCATCCCTCAGCACTGTTAACTGCTGACTCCAAGCAGGGGTCAGTAAACCACAGCCCACTGGCCAAACCTGCCTGTTTCTGTGAATAACGCTTTATTGGGACAGCCACACCCATTCATTTGCATCCGTGGCTGCTTCTGTGCTGCCCCGGCAGAGGTGAGTAGTTGCCACAGAGGTCCAGAACTATTTCCATCTGGCCCTTTAAGAAAAAGTTTGCTGACCTCTAGTTGAAAGCACTGAGCATGAAAAAAGGTCTTATTGACACTTAACTTGCTTCCTCTTTTTTTTTTCTGAAAGTACATGGATGGATGGACAGTTAAGATGGCTCTCCGTCTCGGAAACGTCACGGATAGTGAATCTAATGCTCTGTCCTTGGTACTGGATGTGCTTGACCTTCACCCGTTAAAAGCGTCATTCATTATAAGAGAGGAAAACCCATTTCAAGGCGTTCGACCAGCCGCAGCACGTCCTTCATGTAGGGTACACTGGTGATGCTCATTGTCCCCTCAGCCTCCTTCTCGGAGTGCAGCGGAGGAGGTGGCTCTTATTGAGAGAGAATTGCATATCATTTTGCTTTTTAATAAAGAGAAACAGTTTTGTAAGTGTTTGCATAGCCAGAGGCGACTGTGTAGTGATGAAAGCAGGTGCCAATCCTGCATTTCCATGAATTTTGCTTACGGTAAGTGCCTGAAGGTCAATTGAGCATGTTCACGCTTTCATCGTCACAATGTGACAGCGAGCTGTAATATTTAGACAGCATAGCAGCATTTATGTTTTAAATGTGGATATGTTTTAAATGTGGACTTCTTGTTTTACTCTGGATCTGGAATCGATAGTGACATCGAGCAGCATTACATCAAATCAATTCTGAAAGGCTCTTGAAGTTGATCCAAGTTGTAGAAGGCGAGATGGAGGTGTCAAAATATTTAGGGCCATGAATTTTGCTAAGTTTGGGAGGGGGCGTAATTCATAAAAAACAAGGCTTGTTTGGGGCTTGTTTCAGCAGGCTTGGTCTCTTAAAATTATGGGCCCTCTTCCCTCTGGGGTGATATGTCGAATGGGGTATCATGATGGACTCCTTATTTTGACATTCTTTCTGCAAAGTCCCGTCCTCCCCAAACTTAAAGAGGCCGCCTGAAAGATACTTCAGTTTGGTTTTTGTTAAAAATGTGTGCAAGTTCTGTCATCTAGTCTCAGTGTTTGAGGGTTGGGCTACAGGCTGCTCTCAGTCGCTGCCATTTCTCCTTTCATTTGACCCTCATGACAATTCTGGGGTTTTACAAATGGGGAAGCAGAGGGTCATAGAGAGTTAACTTATTTCTCACTTAACTAATGTGTATGTGGCTCACTAGAAGCCAGCCCTGCCCCTGCACTTTACAAAGATGACTCCATCCCTGCAACAGCCTTGTGAGACAAGTATTATTGCCATTCCCAATTTGTAGATAAAGAAATGGGGCACAGAGAGGGCAGGTGACTTCCTCAAGGTCGCACAGCAAGTGGGCGGCTGAGCCGGGATTTAAACCCGGGGTCTGAGCCGTGAACCGCCATGCCACCGTCTGCTGGGGCTGGGCTGAGCCCTTGAGACCGTGCTCTCTGTCTGCCCCCGGGCCAGGCGGCGAGAGCGCCCCGGGGCAGCCCACGAGCGCAGGCCCGGCGCCGGCCTCTTCCCCCAGCCCTTTGGCTCCGGGGCCTGGGATCCCAGCCAGAGATGGAAGGGCCCCAAGCATGGCCGTCTCCTCACATGCATGCGCCACGCACTTGGGGACCCAGTTGCTCCGATGGGCCCCGGGGCGAAGAGAAGGACGGCAGGCGACCGAGGCCCACAGAGAGGTGGCTCGCCCGTCCCTCCCTGCTGCGGGCAGTGTGCTGGCCCTGGGCCCTCCTGGGACTGAGCTGGGCAGCCCGTGGGGCCGGCCGAGGGCAGGCGGCGACCCCAAGGCCCTGGCAGCTTCTTCCTGGTGGGGGGGCTTCCCACATCCCTCCCCTGGGCCCATCAGCTAGACGTGGAGCTAGACGGGGCGGTGGGGACCTGGCACCGCGGCTGATTGGGAAGCCACCTGCGGGCCTGCTGCGGGCCTGGCTCTCAGCCCTGGGGAGGGACAGCGGGCACTCAGCAGGAGACGCCCCTGGCTCGTCAGAGGGCACCGAGGGTGGGTGGGGATTGGGGTGGGCTGGCCGGGCTGCAGTGGTCCCTGGAGGCAGCTGGAAGCATCTGACCTTTATTACGTTGGAGACGCAAACTCACAGAGGGGTCCAGAGGTGAGTGCCAAGGTCAGACCCTGGAAAAGCCCAGCTCGCCCAGGCCCAGTCTCCCTCCTCGCCTCCCACCTGGATCCCAGGAAGTCAGACTTTTCTGAGGATGCTCGGGGGTGGGACGAGGGGCAGAGGAGGTGTGTGCTGGGGTTTCTTCTCTTCCTTTGGGTGGGGGTGGGATTCTCTTTCCTTAATCGTGGGTGCTGCTGGCTCTGGGCCCCTCCCCGCCTTGTCGGCGCTGCTGGGGTGGCTCCTCGGGATGCCACGAGCCGCCTCCCCCGGCTTGTAATCCCCCCGGGGCATCAAATGCCTTCTCTTTTAACGTTTCCCATCTTGTTAGATCTTCTGTCCAGCACAGCCTGTAATTATTTCTAGAAACTTGATTTTAGTATCTATTAGCACGTCTATGCACAGTGCGGGAGGGCAGGCAGCCGGAATGTTCCGAGCCTCTTGGAACTGTTCGTGGGCTGTAACTCCGGGGGTGGGGGATGAAGGTGGGATTCCAGACACCCCCAGACCCATGGCAGCTTCTTGGGGCCAGTAGCAGAGATCGTCCCCAACTCAGGACTCCCGGTAGAAGGGAGCAGCAAGGCTTGGCTTTCATGGCAAACTCTCCTCGCCCCTCCTGGAGGCGCCTGTGCCAGAACCGCCCCTAGGCTGACCGGTTTCTGCGCTTTAGAAGCCTCAGCGGCTGAATCTAACGTAACCGCAGCTGAAGCAGGTGGGCTCTGGCTGGAGACGGGGTGGGGATGCGGCGTCCAGGGCGTTCCCACCCACTTTAAGATTTTTATTTATTTATTTATTTTTATTATTTCTCTCCCCTTCCCCCCCAACTTGTCTGCTCTCTGTGTCCATTCGCTGTGTGTTCCTCTTTGTCTGCTTGTATTCTTGTCAGCGGCACAGGAATCTGTGTTTCTTTTTGTTGTGTCATCTTGTTGTGTCAGCTGTGTGCGCGGCGCCATTCCTGGGCAGGCTGCACTTTCTCTCCCACTGGGCGGCTCTCCTTACGGGGCGCACTCCTTGCGCGTGGGGCTCCCCTGCATGGGGGACACCCCTGCGTGGCACGGCACTCCTTGTGCGCATCAGCACTGCGCATGGGCCAGCTCCACACGGGTCAAGGAGGCCCGGGGCTTGAACCGCGGACCCACCATGTGGTAGATGGTCGCCCTATCCGTTGGGCCAAATCCACTTCCCCCCATCCGCTTTGAAAGGGTGCTCAGCTAGCCGCCCTCCGGGTCTCCACCAAGCTGGCTGCGTCTCCCCTCCTGGAAGCGGTTGCATCTTGGGGGCTTGGAGTGGCCTTGGCTGGTCCATGCTGGGAGCTTTGCCAAGTGCATGTTCCGTCTGCCTCAGTTTCCCGGGTCTGCTGTGCCAGGGGCCCCCAAGCTGGCTGGACTCCTAATGACTGATAGGAGGCCCTCATGGCTCTGCAGCGCCCGTGCCCCTCTCCGGCCCCCACCTGGCCATCCCTCGGCTCGTGGACGTGTCCCTCCGGTCTCTACCTGCATCGTCCGTGGCCTTCTCCTGGCGTGCCTGCGCTCCTCTTATAGGGACACTGGTCCCTGGGCTCGGGGCCCGCCCTGTCTGTGTGACCTCATCTGAACCACTGCCATCGCACAGGCCACCTGCTGGGGTTCCGGGTGGACATTTAGGGGGTGCTCTTCCACCCACCCTCATCCTGTGGGTGAATCTGGCTGCCTTCCAGTGGCCCCTTCCACCAGAGCCCAGGGGGCTGTGCATCCTGTTGGCGGGGGCAGCCCGGGTTTGTCCTGCTGCCCAGGAGCCTGCCCTGCTGAGCGCTTGTCAGGGGCCCTTTACTTCTCTTTTCTTTCTTTTTTTAAAAATTGTGGTGAAATTCACAAAACCCAGAATGAAGCACTTTAAAGTGCACAGTTCCATTCCAGCCTGGAGCAACCACCGCCTCTATCTGCTTCCAAAATCTTTCCATCACCCCAAAAGGGACGGGTCTCCCTGTCCTGGGTGGTTCATACAATTCGGGCCTCACTGTTTCCAGTTTTCTGTTCTCTGAAGCCCAATGCCTCGAGCTTCAGCCACGGGGCAGCAGCACAGGACCTCGTTCCTTGGTGGCTGGACAGTCCGTCACGGGAATGCAGCACCTGCCATCTACCCATTCACCTGCTGACGGCCTCTTGGGGTGCCCCCACCTCGGGCCATTGGGAAGAGGGCTGCAAGGAGCACCATGGTCGAGGTTTGCTTTGAATACCTCTACCCCGCGCCCCTTGATTCTAAGGGGCTCCCTGGGTTCTCAGCTCTTATCCTCCTGGGCTGGTGGAATTACGCCCCCTTTTCAGGAGCTGTGCAGGACAAACCCCCACCCCCAGTGGTGACAGTGCACAGCGAGCCTGCGGCGGACGCTCGCTGACCGGCTCTTCTCCCTGAATCCTGAGCTCGGGGCCCCTGGACACAGAGCATCTGTCATCAGGACCTGGAGACCCGAGCACCTTAGAAGATGGCAAGCGGATGCAGCCTGTGAGGGTCCTTGCCCCCCCGGGGCCTGTGCTGGCCTCTGACTGTTCCCAGGCAGCCCTGGCCACGGCCGTCCGGCGGTCTGAGGCCAGGCGCTGGCAGAGAGACGTGGATTTCCCTAAGGCCCCGGAGAACGAGGGACTTGGGGCCACGCTGCGGCTTGGGCACGGAGGGCTGCATGGCCTCTGTTTGCTGAAGGTCAGTCCTAGACCCTCTGCTGTACTGTGGGTGGGGAGGGGAGTGGGCGTGGGCGATGGGTGGAGGGTCTCATTTCAAAACTTGGGGCTCTCCCAGGAGATGGGCTGGGGATGGCCCCCCGACCGGAGCCAGGAGGCAGCAGCGTTCTCTCCCAGTGTCTCGGAAGCCTGGGCTTGTCGGGGAACAGGCCGCCCCTCTCCTCTGGAGCACCCCAAAGCAAGGGGCTGTGAGCTGCCCTGTTTCCTGCTCTTTGCATGCTCCTTTCCTCCCTGCACCCGGTGACCCCCACGTGTTGAGGAGTCGGGGCTCTCGGGGCTCATGATAACCCCATTCCCGCCTCACACGCAAAGGCGCGGTTACCCCAGAAAGCCGACGCCGGGAACCCCGACACTCGAGCCCTTTATGCCCCCTCTCCACCGGCGAGCTTCAGGGTGATGTCCTCTCTTTAAGTTCATTTCTCCATTAAAAAAAAAAATCCCAGTCTCCCTGGATTTTATCTTCCTGACTTCAAAAAATGAACCTTCTCTCTTGGAGGAGAACATGGGAAGCTTGGTTCTTTTGTGCAGCCTCGGATCAGGGAGCGACCGGTGGGGTGGGTGGGCACAGCTGGGAGGACAGTCTGGGCCGTGGGGGCCAATCAGCTTCCTGCGCCCAGGCAAGAGCCCGATTCTGCAGGGCTGGGCAGGGCCTGGGGATGTGGGCGGGGCCCAGGGGTTTGGGCGGGGCCTGGGGGGTCTGCATTTGTACCAGGGGGCTGCTGACATGGGGGTCCCAGGGTCCCAGGCCACGCTCTGAGAGTGCTGGGCTAGAGGTTTGACGGAGGGGAGCAAATGCTTATGCTGAGCTGGTGCTCTGAGATAAAGCAAACCCGAGTGGCACAGCCCATAAGAGGGCGCCCCCAAGCAGCTGGGCTGTCTCCCCATCTCCTCTGCCAGGGCTGCTGTCACAAAACCACATGCTGGCTTGGCTTAAACAGGCCCGTCTATGGGCCCGCGGTTTTGAGACAAAAATAAGTCCACAGTCAAGACACTGGCTGAGCTGCCTTCTCCCTGCAGCCTGGGGCGTCCAGAGCGGCCTGCTGCCCCGGGGCTCCCTGCTGCCCTGGCCCCCTGGTGCCCCGGGGCTCCCTGCTGCCCTGGCCCCCTGGTGCCCTGGCTCCCTGCTGCCCTGGCTCCCTGCTGCCCTGGCCCCCTGGTGCCCTGGCTCCCTGCTGCCCTGGCTCCCTGCTGCCCTGGCTCCCTGCTGCCCTGGCTCCCTGCTTGTCTCGGCCTCCCCTGACGCGTCCTGGCCTTCTGCTCCCGAGGCTTCTCTTCAGGCGTCCAGCAATTTGCGCCAGGCACTCCCCCCACCACCTCAATGGGCCCCGCCCCAGCTAAAACTAACTTCTGCAAAAGGTCCTGTTTGCAACAGGCTCGTGCCGGGGGTTGTGGGTTTGGATGGACGTGATTCTTGGGGGGGGGGGGGGTGTCCAATCCCCTCCCCTGTCATATTTATCACTTCCGGCCTCTGCACTTGAGACCCTCTCCTGTCCTTTATCCTTCAGGAATCCCCTTCCTTCCTCTGTCCGTCGGTCTGTCCGTCTGCTCGCTCAGTCTCCGCTGTTTAATGAGGTCTCCGGGAAGCGGAGGGTGCCTGGGAGACGGAGGGCATCCCTCCCATGGAGGGGCTGCGAGCCCGGCCTGCGTCACGTGTCCAAGCCAAGCCTGCAGAGGGCGCGGGGGCTGGAGGGGGTCAGCACACATCCCGCAGGGGCGCCCTGTGAGCTGACCCCCTGGGAGGTGCCTTTGCATGCGCGGGGGTCTCCACCGCCCGCTCACCGCAGGGAGGACCACCTGGCAAGTGGTTCCCAAATGCTGGCATTTTGCTGACTCATTGGACACAGATCTTGGGTCCCTCGGTGCGTTAACCCCTTGGGAGCTGCCTGCCGCCTTCAGGGGCCGCCTCTGCCTGCTGCCCCCAGCCAGGCTGACCAGACCCGCTCCGGAACCCCTGGCTCCTCCCGCCGCTTCTCGTCCTGGCTGAAGCCCCTCAGCAAGAGAAACATGGGGGCGCAGAGTAGGAAGCTGAGGTTTGACCGACGGGAAACCGGTTATGGGAGGGGCCTGGGCGGGTACGTGCCTCCTCCTGCCTCCTCCCAGGGAGCACCGCGGCCACTCAGTGCCCCAGGGGCCAGGTGGGCACACCTGCGGCAGGTGTGGCTCTGCAGGCAGCAGCATGTGGCCCGGTGTGCACCATCTTGCATCACCTTGCGGCTTCCCTTGCTTCTCTTCTCTTCCCTCCCCCTGGCTGACCTGGGCCTGTGCCCTCCAGGTAAAGTGTCAGCTCTCAAATTCTTGCCTCGGGCTTGGTTGCCTGGAAATCCCAGACTAAGACTTAAGGTTTTTGCCTGGCATGGTGCCTAGAGGACGTCTTAGTTTGCCAGGGCTGCTACAACAAAAGCCACAGACTGGCTTAAACAACAGAGGTTCATGTCTCAGAGTTTTGGAGGCCAGAGGTCCAAAATCAGGGTAACGACAGGGCCCCGTTTATCCAAAGCCTGTGGCGAGCTGGTGGCGACTGCACGGAAGTAGCTCAGGCGCTGCCCTGCCCCGTGGCCGCCTTTCTCCTTCTGTCTCCTCTTCCTGGGCCCACATTTGGATAAGCCCCTCCCCTGGTCCAGTTTGGCCACATCGTAATAGGCTCTTTGAAGATTCTGTTTGCAAATGAGATCACAGCCACGGAATCGGGGTTAGGCCATGAACGCGTCCTGTGGGGACACAGCTCGACCCACAGCAGGGTGTTTGCTTTGCTCCACCTTCTCCTGGTATCCGCCGATGTGCAGCGCCGCTCGGGCTCACGCACGTGCTCAAGAGTCCACGGAGCCTGAGCGGCCCCCTGCCCATCTCCAACTTGCCGCCCCCACGGCCAGGAGCCCCAGGGTTGGAGGCTGGATTTCCTGGGAGGATGTGCACGCGTGCAGGGGCACATGTGTCACGTGGGCATGTGCGTGGCATGCGCACGCGCGTGCCCTCGAGTGGAGGATGCCCACATCTCCCGGGAGCCTTGGGGCTGCGGGGGTCCCTGCGCAGCCTCGCCCTCAGCCCTCGCCCTCCCTGCTCTGCCTGCAGGGACTGCGCCCTGTTCGTGCACCGCCCTCCTTGCTTCTCTGCTCTGCTCACTTAGCTCTCGGTGATGGATTTTTTTACACAGTTGTGGTGACTCTCTCCTCCAGTTTAGCTTTAATTAGGTTCCATAAAACATCTCCTGCTGTGCGTTCTGGTTCAGTAATTACTATATCTTTCAGGTTCAAAGGAACCGGAATCTTTCCTTTTAGTAATTTAACAGAACATTTCACGCTGTAAGGACTAAATGTCCTCCGGATTCCCCAGTCTCCTCCCAAGCAACTGGAAGCCGCAGCGTTTCCATTCCTGGGAAAAGCCGGTTTTCCTCTTCTTTCTCTTCCAAGGCCGATTCTGCTATAGGATGGGGTTCCCTGCCGCACAGGGTCCCGGCCTCCTGGGTGTAAGACAGAAAACGACGTGGCCTGTACCTAAATCCAATGGATTGAAGCCCACTGAGATGAGCTGCTGGAACCTTCCGTTCTGCTCCCACCAGCCTGGGCAGAACCGCTGCTCTCTCCACTGCTGAGGATACTTCCTCTACACGCCTGTCGCTGGAGGAGGGTACTCAGGCTAGACCCCCTGGGGTGGGAAGACCTGACCGCACCCTCGTTGGGACGAAACAGCCGGGTTTGCTTATGCCCACATGTGGTTCTCAGGTGCCTCTCCCCTCTCGCCGTCTCCGTCGCCAGCAGCCCCCTCGACTCTGCGGCCGCTCTCCTGGACCGTGGAGCGCTCCAGCTGGCCCATCTGCTTTAAAACTGGCCGGTGGTCTCCCGCGGCTCTGAGGCTAAAGGGCAAGGTCTTTCTCAGGCCTGCGAGGCCCCTGGTCTCTGGCTCCTGCTGCCCCTTCCAGCCTCATATCACCTTCCCCTACCCACTGCCCTTAGTGAAGGTGGGACTCTTTCATTTCCCAGGATACCAAGCTCACCAGCTGTGACAGTTTGAATTTTGTGACTCTCAAGAAAGATTATGTTCTTCAACGAATCCATTTCTGTGGGTGTGGGGCCCTTTGATTGCATTAAATTCAGCTATGGGGACTTTGATTAGATGACCTGATAAGATCACTTCAGGGCTTTGATTGGGCGATGGCGCTGAGGCATGAGCCAGCTTGGGGGTCTCCGCCCTCTTACTGGGTCTGATCTAAGTGGGAGACACAGAGAGAAAAAGGAAGCTGCCGTGTTTGCTCTGCCTTGTGAGAGGACTTGGGAAGAAAGTGGAGCAGCCAAGACAGAGTGGAGGCTGGAAAGAGACCAGCCCCATGCAGCACCCAGAGCTGAGCTCGGGAGACGGTAGATCCTGGAGGGGACGGCAGGGGCCTCGGCAGAGAGCGGCTGCCGTCTTCACCATGTGGCAGGACCCCGGGCCACCAGCGGCTGACTCTGGGGAGAAGGCATCTCCGATGGTGCCTTGATTTGGGCAGTTCACAGCCTCGGAACTGTGAGCTGTTATCCTAAATAAAATCCCTTATAAACCCAGCCCATTTCTGTACTTCGTGTCTCCACCCCTGTGGCAAACCAAGACACCGATCTCGGGGCTCTCTGCTCCTGACGTGGAGGGCGTGGCCTCAGCTCAGTACCCCTGGGGCTCTGCTCGCTCCACCCTTGGGGGGTGGCTGATTGGGCTGGAGGGTTTGGAGGGGGTCCCCCCCCTACTTTTCACTAGGGGTGGGCTGTCTGCAGTGAAGTGAGCACGGCACAGCCCCCTCCAGGGGCTGACATTGCCCTTGGGGGGTGGTGACTGATTTTGGAAACTCCCGACCCCAAACCCACTTCTTTCAGCTCTACCTTTTAGTATTGAAGAGTTGGGGAGTCCTTGAGAGGGCCCCCTGTGAGTGTGGGGCTCCTGGCACCACTCTCAGCCTCAACAATGTGCCCGAAGCACTCAGAGCTTCTCGAAAGCTGTTACGCTTGCAGCTGCAGTTTGCATTACAGTGGAAGGATGCAGGTGGGACTCAGCCACAGGGCAGAGTGCAGCGGCCTCCACGCCGGAGCTGCAGGTGTCCTCTCCGCGGAGTCGGGGCAGTGCTCGCGTGGGACGGTACGTACGCAGCGCGGCCAACCAGGGAGGCGCGCCTGAGCTCAGGGGCCTGGGACTCGCCTGGGGCTTGGCTGGCCACCTGCTTGGCTGACCTCGGTCTCCAGCCCCTCCAGAGGTCAAGTTGGTACCGGGTGCCCCACCCCCAGCCATCACATTATCATCATAGACTATCCAACCTGGCCCAAGACCCCCGAAACAAAGACGCTCTCATCAGGCAGGGCAGCCCACGGCTTCAAGGTGACCGCCCAGGAGCCGGGGGCAAAGGGCCGAGCACTTCTTTGGGCAAGGCCGGTCCTTTACGGTGCTATTTCATACACCTTTACCTTGTGCTCATTTGGTTCAGAACTCAGACACAAAAGGGGGTGTCATTTCCTGGACCCTCTTGAGCCCCTGGAAGGTCCTTAGCATGTGTGGTTTCCCTGCCTGGACCACTCCCGGTGGTCTCCCACGTGAACTAACATCTCTGCAGAAAAGCCTCTGTGCCCCCCTCCACGTGCTCCGTGACAGCGCGCTCCCCTTCCCTTCCTCTCCCAGCACCGCCCTCTTTCCCTTCCAGGCAGTGATCACAGTTTGCTCTGACACATTTATCTGGGTGTTTTGTTTAACTACTGTCTCTCCCCCTGGCCACGTGTGTGGTGGAAATGCGGGCAGGGCCTGTCTTATTTATTTATTTATTTTAAATTTCTTTGACTTTATTTTTTTAAATGTTACATTAAATAAATATGAGTTCCTCATATACACCCCCCCAAGCCAATCCTCCCATAACAACCACCTCCTCCATCATCATGGAACACCATGCACTTGGTGAACACATCTCTGAGCACTGCTGCACCACATGGTCAATGGTCAACATGATAGTTTACACTCTCCCCCAGTCCTCCCAGTGGGCCATGGGAGGACATACAGTGTCCAGTAACTGTCCCCTGAGCACCACCCAGGACACCTCCAAGTCCTGAAAATGCCCCCACATCACATCTCTTCTTCCCTCTCCCACCCTCAGCAGCTACCGTGGCAGGGCCTGTCTTGTACCCCAGAGCATCTGTAGCACCTGGCACGGTGTAGGGCACACAGTCGGTGCTCAATCAGTATTGGTTGGTGCTGTTCAGTCCAGGGGCCAGGCAGTTGCAGGCCGTCCAGGGGCTGTCCAGTGACTCCGTGGGGAGAGGGCGGCTGGCGGCGGGTGCCTGGCCTCTCCTGGGCCTCGCCATGGCCTCTCCCTCGTTCTCCTGGTCTGCCTCCTCTCTCCGTGACGAGCCACAGCTTCGAGCACAGTGGCTCTTCTGGCTGGTGCGAGTCCTTCTGGAGAACCGTCCAGCCGGAGTGTGCCCCACGCACAGCTTCTCTGCAGAGTGGACAGAAAAGTCTCACTTGATTTTTTGTAATTTCGATGGAATGTTAAATGTATATGAAAGTTGTATGAATAGAACACGGGATTCCCACTCTCTACCCAGGCTCAGCCGTTGTTCATGTTTTGCCTTATTTGCTTTATCAAAACTCTCTTTCCCCATCTCTCAATAGCTATATTCAGACGTCATCGAGGGTCCCGATAGCGTCCTTTCTTCCTCCTGTTTTCCATCATCCAGGGTCTAATCCAGGATCGTGCCTGGCATTTAGTTGCCGTCTCCTGTTAGTCTCCTTTCATCTGGAGCAGTTTCTTGGCCTTTCCTTTGGATTTCTTTCATTTTTCAAGAATTTCCAAATATTTATTTTTTCATAACATTTTAAAATTGTCTTATTTTGAAAGATACATAGACCACACAAAACGCTACATTAAAAAATATAGGCGGTTCCCATATGCCCCACTCCTCACACCTTCCACTTTTCCCACATCGACAACCTCTTTCATCACTGTGGCACATTTACTGAATTTGGTGAATACATTTTGGAGCACTGCTGCACCACATGGATTATAGTTTCCACTGTAGTTTACACTCTCCCCCAGTCCATTCAGTGGATTGTGGCAGGATATATAATGTCCAGCATCTGTCCCTGCAATATCATTTAGAATAACTTCAAGTCCCAAAAGTGCCCCATATCACACCTCTTCTTCCCTCTCCTGGCCCTCAGCAACGCCTGTGGCCACTGTCTCCACATCATTGATACAATTTCTTCCATTGCTAGAGTTACAATAATTCTATAGTAGAATACCAGTAAATCGACTCTAATCCATATTTTATTCCTCCATCCTGCAGACTCTGGCATGGCAATGTCCCCTCTACCTCTAAATCGAGAGGGGGCTTGGATCCCACATGGCCGCTGGATGCGATTTTCCTGCTTGCAACTGTAGACTCCCTTGGTTCCCTGGTGTAGTGGTCGACCATCCTCTCCCCCTGGTTAGCTGACCTGGGTAAGTATGTGTTGCAACTCTGCTGAGGGTCAGGGCCCAGGTGGCACATGGCCATTATAGGGCTAAGAGATTTCTAAATGAGTTGGGAGGTCATCAGAGGGGTTGTGTTTATGCACGTCTCCGCAGGATCCCAGAGACCGCCAAAGTAGATACAACCGCAGGTAGAGGCGCTCCTGAGGGCTATGGAGACACCCAGGTCCTACGGTCATGGCAGATGGCTCTGGAGTTCAGTGCCTTGTCAGTGGGCCCCGCTTTGTAATTTGTGTTCCTGAGTGTGATGGAGTTGGACTCAGATGTGACCTCTCCACACATGCCTCTTCTGTCACTTTTTCTAAACCTGTGGTTGGTGCTAGGGTTGGTGTGTGCTCAGGAGACTTGAATCTCTGGACTGTCCTTTGGATTTCTGACCTTGACATTTTTGAAAAGTGTAGGCTAGTTATTTTATAGTGTTCCTTAATTTGCATTTTAAAAGTGTTTCCTCGTGTTTTGGTTCAGGTTGTGCTCTCAGGGCAGGAAGACGCCAGGAGAGGTGCTAGGTCCTTCCTTGCGCAGGCTCTCTGGAGGCACAGGATGTTGATTTGTCTTGATATTGGCGAGGTTAGCTGAGATGGTGGCTGAAGGTGGGGTCCACCGGGTTTCTCTACTGCATGCTACCCTTTTCCTCTTTGTCATTAAAAGGTAATTTGTGGGGAGACACTTTGAGACAGGGTAAAAATTGCATTTAGAAACAAACCTTCATTCATTAGTTCAGCCTATATTAATGATGCCTGAATTTCATCATTCTTTCCACATCCATTAGTAGACCTCCTACAATCAGGAAGAGTCTTGTCATCTCTCCCATTTATTTATTCAACTTATATTAATGTTTCCTGAATTTGTTTATTAAATCTATTCAATTTGTATCTATGGAACTTATTTATTTATTCATTGGCTCATATATGCATGAACTCTTAGTTTTTGGTTTCCTGATTTTTTCAATGGGTTACAGCCTATGTCTATCACTATTGGCTTTTGTAGCAGTTTGGCATTGTTTATGAATTCCGAAAATAGATACTGGATTGTATTTGTAAACTGGTTTGTTCCTCTGGGTATATTAGATTGTATTAACTTCAGAGGTTTTCCTTTTATTTGATTAAATTATGATTAGGGCTTTGATTGGGCCACGTCAATAGGATGTCAAGTCCCTGCCCCCTCTACCACAGGAGCAGCGGGTTCCTAGGTTTGGAAAAGATGCAGCTCCTTCTGCTGAGGGAGGCCAAGAACTGGCACAGACACATTGAAGAGGGTGACTCTGGGAGAAAAGAACGTGTATCGTAAGAAGGGTGAACTTTTGGGTTGGGCCATTACTCACCTGCTGTTCCCTGTGAGAGTGAGTGAGCCCCCTGTCCCTGGGAGCATTCAAGCCCAGAGGTGGCCCACACTAGGTAGATGGTCTAATCTCTAGCACCCTTTCTACGTTTCCCTCAGACACTGTCACAGCTCTGGGGGAGGGGGTCCTGGCAGAGCTGCCTTGACAACCACCCCACCCCCTCACTTCCAGCCCACCCTGAGGTCCCAGCGCTTCTAGTCCCACAGGAAAGGCTCCGAGGCTACTTCTCAGCTAAGTGGAAATGACCAGTTAGGTCTGCTGTGTCTCCTTCCCACGTGGTGCTCTCCCCCTCCCCCTCCCCCTCCCCCTCCCTCTCCTCCCCTCTCCCCCTCTCTTCCCTTCTCTCTCCTTCCCTCCCCCTCTCTCCCTCCCTCCCTCTCCCTCTCTCTCTCTCCCCCTCTCTCCCTCTCCCTCTCTCTCCTTCCCTATCTCCCTCCCTCCCTCTCTTTTTTCCTCTCTCCCTCCCTCTTCTCTCTCAAGTCTGCTGAGACCTTCCGTGCATCTGCTCCCAGGTCAGCCACCTTCCGAGGCCTCTCTGCTCCACTCTCTGCGGCCCGCTGGGAAGAGGTGGTGTCCTTCTCCTGGAGACAAGGCAGGAGGCACAGAGAGGTCAAGTGATTTCCTCTGGATGTGCCCAGGGGAGGGCGGCTGCTCCTAAACTCTGTGCCCACGGGGGCTGAAGGTCAAGGAGTGGCCGCTCCCGCCCCAGGTTGTGGCCCACGACCCCAGCTGTGGCGAGCTGGCCCCTCTCCCCTCCCTCCCCTCTCCTCACCCCCTCCCTCTCGCCTCTCCTTCCTTTCCTTTGCTGAGCGCCCTTGGAGCAGCTGCCCTGTGCTGTGTGATGGGAACTCCATAGTGAGCACAACCTGCCCCTGCCCTTCAGGGGCTGCCAACACGGAGGTGGGAACAGGCTGGGACTCCCAGCTCGCCGAGGCTAGGTGCTGCACAGCAGAGAGGCAGCCCTGAGCTCAGCCCCGCAGAGAAGGCATCTGGGAGGGCTTCCTGGAAGAGGTATTCCCGGAACGCCTTGCTCACCCCCGCTGCAGGACCTTTGCACTGGCCGTCCTCTCTGCTTGGGACCTTCTCCCCCAAGGCTCGCCAGCTCCCTCCTGCCCTCCTGCAGGTGTCTGTGATTGCTTCAACCAGGCCTTGCCATCCAGCAGACTTGGCACTTCCTCTAGCTCTTTCCTGTCCTTGGGGACCAGCAGAAATCCAGACTTTAAGTTATTAACTATTTTCTGTCCCTGGCTAGACCGCAAGCTTCCTGAAGGCAGGGGTTCGGCCTGCTTTCTTCATGGCCAGAGTCTGGCCTTGGACAAGTGGACGGAGGCTGGGCCAGCACATGGGCTGGGGGGCAGCCCAGGCTTCAGGCTGCTCAGAGGCTGTTGGCCTGGGGCCCGGGGGGCACGTGGGGCCGTTGCCTGCGCCTCCCGAGGCACACCCGCAGGCCCCGCACAGCCTGCCCTGCCGCAGGCACCTGCGGGCCCCTGGCACACACCTGTCGGCAGGTGTGAACGCCAGCTTGGCTCCCAGAAGCTTCGAGGGCTCCCGGAGCTTTCCCTTCCGTGGGGCTGCTCAAAGGGTGGGCCTGAGCTGTGCTGATTTGTGGACGAGATAAGTACAGGTCTTGAGAGGAAGCACTCAGAAGCCTCTGCGGCAGTTTTCAGGGTGATTCTATGTCTGTTGAAGCTAATAAAAAATGGGGCTTGTATTTTGTATGTCTTTTTTCATTTTTTCTAGTCATTCATTTTTTACCGTATTTTAGGAAAGTACTTGTTTGCGGTGAATTGGAAATAAAATCATGTCCTTCAGCACAGAGTTTGATAAACCAGCTTTCTAACGGGCATCGCTGCTCACTGGGCTGTACCAGGGAAAGGTTTGTGGCCTGGACAGTGCCCTGAACAGAGCACCCGGCGGAATGGGGCCCAAGGCACGGGTTCGAGGGGCCGCTGGAGGAGAGGTTGAGGGAGACGGAACTGCAAGCCTTCCATTATTTGCAGGGCTCTCTTGGGTGAGGGACCAGGTCGACGTGGCTTCCGTGGGGAGAGCTGGAATTGTCCCCGCATGAGAGTGAATAGTGACGAGTGTCCCATTCTTCCATCAGTTCAATCATTCAACCAGCCTCCCTCCCTCTCACTCTTCCTCCCTCTCTCCTTCCTTTTTTCTTTCCTTCCCATAATCCATCCATCATCCATCCATCTGTCTGTTTGTCCATCCATCCATTTGTCCATCCATCCATCATCCATCCATCTATCCATCTGTCCATCCGTCCATCCATCCGCCATCCACCCATCCATCCATCCATCTGTTTGTCCATCCATCCATCTGTCCATCCATCCATCATCCATCCATCCACCTGTCCATCCACCTGTCCACCCGTCCATCTGTCCATCCATCCATCCATCATCCATCCATTCATCTGTCTGTCCATCTATCCATCCATCGTCCATCCATCCATTCATCTGTCCACCCGTCTGTGCGTCCATCCATCCTTTCATCCTCCCAACCCTTCCTTCCTTCCCTCCACCCACCCATCCAGCAGGTTTCTGTTAAGTACCTGCTCTGCCCAGCACGGGCCATGTGTGTTCCATGTGCTGAGGACAGAGCAGAGCACAAAGCAAACCGGTCCCTGTCCTCACGGGACTGATAGTCCAGCACAGGAGGCAGAGAACCAAGCAAGAGATCAAGGTCAAGGTCAAGGACTGCCCACTGTCAGGCCCACGGAGGAGAAAGAGGGGGTGGGTGGGGGCGGGCTTTAGGTTGGGTGACTGGAGGGACCCGCCCAAGGAGCCGAGGTTGGGGCTGAGCCGGGGAACAGGGGAGGGAGCCGCCTTGTGCCTGGGAAGGCGCCTGCTGGCGGGAGGCGCAAACGTGCGGAGGAGGCGTGAGCACGACAGCCGAGCAAGGCGAGGCCGGAGAATCAGGCCAGGCCAGAGGCCAGGGCACGCATCATGCGGTGAGCTTTTTCCTGGGTAGGGAGGGAAGCTCCCTCTGTGGGGAGTGGGGAGTGGTTAAACCTAAACAGTGACATGATCTGGGCCATGCAGAAGTAGACTTATTTTTGGAGGGAAAAGTTGTTCTAATAAGAACTGTCTAATAATGGGATGAGCCTCTCCATGAAGGGGAGTGAGCCCCCCAGCCCTGGAGGTATTTACGTGAGATGTGGATGTACACCAGTCCAGCATGCTGTACTCCTAAAAGAAGCGGGACTTCCTTTGGAGGACCCTTCCCGTGCCACGAGTCCAGGCTGCCACGCTGAGTGGGAGCAGCGCCGGCTGCTTCTGGGGGGTGTGCAGGTAAAGCAGGGGAGTGCTGCCGGCCGGGTGTGAGCGCCCGTGTGGCACTGGGGGAAGGGGGCACACTGGTCAGGAGCAAGTGGGCCTGCGGTGCCAAGCCTCCAGCTTCCTCCAGAGAAGCCTGAAGTTGGGATTTTGTACTAAATTCCAGATTTTTAAATGTTGGCTCAAGCTAAAAACACACAAAGGCACCCCTGGGTGGGCCAAACAGCCTGCTCCGGGGCCGGACTCTCCACCCGTCCCACGCTCACCATCCAGAGGCACCCCTGGGCACACGCTCCTGCAGGCTGCTGGTGCTGGGATTGGGGGCCGGGCGCTGGGCCAGCTCTGCCCTCCCGGAGCTCCCCATCCAGACCGCGTTGCCCTGCACGTCTGTCAAGTTCTGGAAAAGGCGGTTCACGGAGACCATCAGAGCTCTTCCTGCCGGCCCTGGTGCCTGTGCGCTGGCCTGCCCGGCTCTGCTTCATCATCAGAGAGGAGGAAACAGCACAGGGCCTTCGATGGCGTTTGAGAGAGAGCGTCCCGGGCTCGCAGCAGACACCGAGGGCGGGTCTGGGAGATGCTCAGAGGACAAGGTGAGCCCGACCCCCCTTCCAAGTCCTCAGATCTGCCCTGGCTCCGGCTGGCACAGCTGGACGTGCAGGTCCCTGCAGCAGGAGAACGAAACGGGGTAGAAAGCGGGCAGGACAGAATTTCTCTATTTTTTTTTTTCTATATATATCTATTTTTTCTCCTATTGGCTAAAGTAATTCATATTCAGTGTAGAATATTCAGAAAGCACAGAGAAACCAAAGGAAGCAACCCCCCATCTAGCATCTTACCAGCCGTAGAAAACAATGGTTAATAGTTTGATCCATCCTAATTTTTTTGAGGTGGATATGGGGGTTTTAAAATATGGCTGCATATTATTTTTAATTTAATTAATTAATTTCTTCCCCCACCCCTCATTTTTTGTGCTTGCTGTCTGCTCTCTGTGTCCATTCACTGTGTGCTCTCCGTGCTCTCTGTGTCTGCACCAGGAACTGAACCTGGGATCTCCCATGTGGGAGAGGGGCGCTCAATCGTTTGAACCACCTCCCTGCTTGTTGTGTCTCTTATTGTGTTTCCTTGTTGTGTCTCCTTGTTGCATCATCTTGCTGCATCATATTGTTGCATCAGTTTGCTGCACCAGCCCATTGTGTCAGCTTGCTGTATTGCTCATCTTCTTTAGGAGGCACAGGAACCAAACTCAGGACCTCCCATGTGGTAGGCAGGCTCCCCACTGCTTGAGCCACATCTGCTTCTGCATATTATTTTAAAAATGGAAAACAAGTGTTGACAAGGATGTGGGGAATTGGAACGCTGGTGCATTGTTGGTGGGCACGTGGAACAATGTGTGCTCTGGTGAACAGTTTGGAACTTCCTTGGAATGTTATACATGGAGTTACTATGTGATCTGGCAATTCCCCTCCAATGTATAAATCCCTGAGGCTTGAAAACAAGAGTTTCAACAGATACTTGCACACCATTGTTCATAGCAGCATTATTCACAATCGCCAAATGTGGAAACCCAAGGGTCCATCAACAGACGAATGGATGAACAAAATGGAGTCTATCCCTACAGTGGACTATTATTCAGCCATAAGAAATGAGTGAAATCCTGATACGTGTGACAACATAGATGGCCTTTGAAAGCATTATGCCAAGTGAAAGAAGCCGGACACAAAAGGAGAAATATTGAGCCTACTATATGAAATATCTGGAATAGGCAAACTTACAGGGACAGGAAGCAGGGTAGAGGCACTCAGGGGCCATAGCTATTGTTTAATGGGTAAGAGTTTCTGTTTGGGATGATGAAAACTTCTGGTTATAAGGGAAGCAGATTTGGCTAAACAGGTAGAGCGTCCGTCTACCACATGGGAGGTCCAGGGTTCAAACCCAGGGCCTCCTTGACCCATGTGCAGCTGGCCCATGTGCAGTGCTGATGTGCGCAGGGAGCGCCGTGCCATGCAGGGGTGTCCCCTGTGTAGGGGAGCCCCACGCGCAAGGACTGCACCCCATAAGGAGACCCACCCCATGCAAAAAAAGTGCAGCCTGCCCAAGAATGGCGCCGCACACATGGAGAGCTGATGCAGCAATATGATGCAACAAAAAGAAGCACGGATTCCTGGTGCCGCTGACAAGAATATAAGTGGACACAGAAGAACACGCAGTGAATGGACACAGAGAACAGACAACTGGGGGAGGGGGCAAGGGGAGAGAAAAAAAAATCTTTAAAAACAAACAAACAAACAAAAACAGCAGGGTCTGTTGGATGTTAGGCTACTGAGCACCAGGCAGGAGCGTTCGGGAACGTTTGCCCTGGGGGGAGGAGGCTGTGATGTGTTCTGGAGGCACACATATTGGGGTTCCTTTATCTCGGCGTGAACATTCCCTTCCTTAAGGCAGTTCTCTCCTGGGAATTTCCCCTCCCTGTCCCGTCCCAAACACAGACGGCCACCTCCGCAAGGAGCTGCCAGCCACCCAAGTGCTGGTTTCCACTGCCTGGGGTGAACCCACCCGCCTGGCACAGGCGGACACATCACGACGTTTCCACCCCGCGCACCGAGAGCTCTGCGGGCTCAGCCTAGGAGGGGCCCGAGCCCCCCCCGAGCCCCAGCCTCAGGAAAACGCCGCTTTCACCGTAAGCGCCCAAAATCCCACATCTAACAGGACTCCACCATCTCCCGACGAAAAGATTAAAGCCAAAAAAGTTTTTTCGGGTGGCAATTGGAATATTTGAGTTTTCCTAAAAATAAACTTTAAAAAACGAATAGACTACACAAAAGAAAGCACAAATCCTAGGTGGCAGCTCCATGAATGATCACATGATGTAGCCGTGCCCAGGACAAGAATAGAACACTCAAGAATAGAACAAAGGACTTTTTTTTCCCTGACACATTGGCGCGCATGTTGCCGACACGCCGCTCCAGACCTCCCAGAGGCTGGCGTTTGCATCTTACGGTGACGTTCTCCTGCGTGACCTCGACACAACAACAAAATCAGGAAATTAACACTGACCTATTGTCCCTACTCAGACCTCATTCAGGCTTTGCCAGAATCGCTGTCTTGCCCTTACGGCAAAAGGAAGCCTCCAGAAGCTTCTGTGCGTTGGGCTGTGGCTCTTCCCCCTCTTCGCTGAGGCCCGCGTGGCGTCTTTGCATGCAGGGCGCGGAACGGTGCTCGGCTTGGGCTCATCTGGTGTTTCCTCATGATTAGATCAGGCAGGAATCACGCTGGAGGGACGCGGGGACTTTTCACGGCGTCCCGACCAGTGTGAAGGGCTCTGTGCTGTCCCCCTCCCGGCGAGGGGCCCTCCGCCCGCCTGGCTTCTCGTGGTGAGGTTCGTCTCCTCTTTGTTGTCTTGTGTTTGGTGGCGAGGGACGGTGAATGTCCACACCTCCCGACGCGCGTCCATCTCTCCGCTAATCTTGGTCTGGTCTCGTGGACTCCGCTCTGCTCCGGCTGGTCGTGGTCCGTGTCGGACTCTTCTGGTCAGAATTTTCTCCTATTTGGCCGGGGCGGCCCCTGAAAGCGGGCTGCTGCGTCCCCCCGGAGCGGTTGAGGCATCGGTTGAGCGCTTCCTGACTTTCCGGCAGAGAAAAGGCTCGGCTGGTGCTTCCCTGCCCCGCCCTGGCATCAGCCACTTCTCCAGGGAGCCGGCCTGGCAGCGGAGGGGGCAGGCTAGAGGCCGAGGGCCGGACCCGGGCACCCTTGCTGCTGGACGGCTGCTCTGCTCAGGTTCTCTCGCTGCGTGGCGCTGGAGACTGCGCACACACAGCACACGCACATACACAGCACATGCAAAGCACATGCACATGCACAGCACATGCACAGCACACATACACACACAGCACACACATGCACAGCACATGCACAGCACACACACAGCACAGCACACACACAGCACATGCACAGCACACATGCACAGCACATGCACAGCACACGCATAGCAACACAGCACACGCACAGAACATGCACAGTACATGCAAAGCACACACACAGCACACACACATATAGCACACACAGCACATGCACAACACAGCACACACATAGCACACACATAGCACATGCACAGCACACACAGCAATGCACATGCATAGTACATGCACAGCACATGCACAGCACACACACACAGCACACGTACACACAGAACACACGCAGAGCACACAGCACACGCAGAGCACATGCACAGCACACGCATACCCACAGCACACCCACAGGACACACACAGCACACATAGCACATGCACAACACACATGGTACATGCACACATAGCACATGCACACGCATAGCACATGCACACAGAGAGCACACACAGCACATGCAGAGCACATGCAGAGCACACACACAGCACACACACACGGACAGCACACGCACAAATACATACACCCACGTACTTATTTTCTTTATTGTATATCTGAAAAATCACACAGAGACCCCAATTCCCTGACACCACGGGGTTCACCCCATTTTCATCGCTCTTCGGTTGAGAGCTCCCTGTGCCCCAGTGAGAACGCGGCTTCTGTTCTCGTCCACGTATTTTTAAATCTGGTCGGTGTTCTGGCCCATAACTGGTCTCCCATCACCACGGACACCCTCTGTGTCCACTCCCACCTCCCTTCTCGGGGGTTCTGTGTCCCACACTGTCAGTGCCGTCACCCCTGGGGACCCCTCCTGTCCCCACCTGGCTCCAGTGCACTGGCTGCCCCCGGGGAGAATCCCTCCCCACCTCACCTGGACTCCAGCCTCGAGCGCCGACAGCTCTGTGCAGGGCGCCCTGTGCACCCGCTGGGCTCCCACGCCCCACCCCGGGTGACCACCCTGGCTGCTTCCCACACAGCAGCCTCCCCCCAGCCCCCGCTCACCTCCGCCTCCCCCCCCCGGGCCACCCCCGTGGACCCCCGCCTGCACCTGCCCTCCTTCCCTGGCCTGGGCTGCTGGGGAAGGGCTGAGGACGGGGGAGTTTTGCACCTGCATGTGCTGTGAAAAGTCCATCCCAGGCCCCCTGGACCTGTTTGCGTGACATTTTCCCTTGTCCTGTAGGTGCCTCTGTGTGAGCTGGAGGGCGACCACTTGTGCCCCGGCTTTCCAAGGAGGTCTTTTTTTTTTTTTTTTTTTTTAAAGATTTACTTTTATTTATTTAATTTCCCCCCCTCCCCTGGTTGTCTGTTCTTGGTGTCTATTTGTTGCATCTTGTTTCTTTGTCTGCTTTTGTTTCTTTGTCCGCTTCTGTTGTCGTCAGCGGCACAGGAAGTGTGGGCGGCGCCATTCCTGGGCAGGCTGCACTTTCTTTTCACGCTGGGCGGCTCTCCTCATGGGCGCACTCCTTGCACGTGGGGGCTCCCCCACGCAGGGGACACCCTTGCGTGGCACGGCACTCCTTGCGTGCATCAGCACTGCGCATGGCCAGCTCCACACGGGTTGAGGAGGCCCGGGGTTTGAACCGCGGACCTCCCATATGGTAGACGGACGCCCTAACCACTGGGCCAAAGTCCGTTTTCCCCAAGGAGGTCTTTAAAAGAGCCCGGAGCCGCCCGCCCCGCTGTATCGACTGAAGCTGCGCTCAGTTTCTTTGCTCCGACTAGAATGACGTCATCAGAGGGTCTCCACCACCTGCCGGGCGACCCCGACCGAGGCTCTTCCGGGGTAAATCATTGTCCCCAAACAGTGCTTTGGGGTTCAAAAGAGCACGAGAGAGGGAACTTCCTGTAGTTGTCGTTTGGAGGGCCAGAGCAAAGGGCCCTCCTGACCTCTGACAAATAAGGTTTGAGCTGCTCACGGGTCTCAGCTCAAAGCACTTGAACCCACAGCATCAAAGTGGCTGAGGGGCTGCGGGCTGGCTTTGCAGTGAGGGGCTCCTGCCTTGGGGACGCTGGCAGGGCAGGGCCCATCGCTGGCACCGGCTGGCACCCCTGCAGAAACGGTTTACCCTCATGGTTCAGGGGACTGGTTCTGGCAGGGGCAGACCACTTGGCCTAACGAGCTGTGTGGTCTGGGGCAGGTCACTCAACCTCTCTGGGCCACCCTTTCGTTACCTGTAGGTGAGGGAAAAAGCAGAATCTATCCTGTCATAGGTGGACGTGGGAGTTTAAAGAACTTAACTGAGGGCCAAGCATGTAACAAATGGCCAATGTTATTTCTTTTGGAACATCCTAGATCGAATTGCCTGTGTGAGAAGCAGCTCCAATGCCAATCAGTGCCTGCAGTTCAGGCAGTATGATTTTGAATTTTCAGTTTAGAGCTCTTATCTGGAACTACTGCTGTTTTCTCTGTCCACAGTGTTTTCTTTTTCAGATTTATTTATTTTATTTATTCCCTGTCCCCCTTGTTGTTTGCGCTTGCTCTCTGCTCTGTGTCCATTTGCTGTGTGTTCTTCTGTGTCTGCTTGTCTTCTCTTCTCGTCTTCTCTTAGGAGGCACTGGGAACCGAACCTGGGACCTCCCATGTGGGAGAGAGGCACTCAGTTGCTTGAGCCACCTCTGTTCCCGGGTTTTGTTGTGTCTATCATTGTCTTTCCTCTGTGTCTCTTATTTGTTGCATCATCTTGTTGTGTCAGATCACTGTGCGGGCCAGCTCGCCCTCACCAGGAAGCCCCAGGAACGGAAACCGGGACCTCCCATATGGTAGACGGGAGCCCAATTTCTTGAGCCACATCTGCTTCCCCTGTCCACAGTGTTTTAATAGGTGTCATGTGGCACTTAACTCCTGAATAATACTTTGTGATCAAAATGAAGGAGTAGATGAACTCTGTGCATTTCCTAAGGACCAGGAGATCAGGTGATTCCCTCCCTTGTTTTCTTTTGTAGTTGCTTTCCTGAGGCCTGATGGGCCAGCAACGAGGAGGAGGTCTTAGGTCTCCAACTTTGCTCGTCTTTGTTGAGGTCATTTGGGCTACTCTAGGTCCTGTGCATTCCCAGAGGAATTTTGGGACCAGCTTGTTAACTGCTACATAAAACCTGTGGGGATTTTGAGGGGTGTTGTGTTGAATCTACAGATCCACCGTGAGTCCCTCTATTTTGAGATTCTTTTTGGGGTGCAGACTTGACTGATCTGCAGGTGTCTCGGTCTGCCACGGCTGCTAGGATGACTAGCACTGGCTGTGTTAACCCACGGAGTGCACTGTCGCACAGGCGTGGAGGCGAGAGTCCAGCATCAAGGCCAGGATGGGCCGTGCTTCCTCCCAGAGTCCGCGGGGCCTGGCGCGGGCTTGCCGCGTCCCCGGAGCTCCTGCTGCGCCTATGCTGTCATGTGGCATGGCCTCACTCCCGGTGCTTCTGGCTCTAATGACAGGCTCCGTCCGATTTCCGTGGCTTAGGGTGAAGGCCCCCTGGTGTGGACGCAGGCCCCCCTGTCCAACCCGACCTCGCCTAAGAAGGGTCCTCGACGCTCTTATCCTCAGGGGGCCCAGGCCTGGGCTGAGGGCAGCAGTGGCAAATGTCCACTCTCCAGACAGGCTCACGGCCACGGGGTGGGGCCTGGACTTGCCCTTCGTGGCCTTTGACTCAGTCCCCAACAGAAGGCCCGCCCGGGGTTTGAGGTGCTCGGGGCCCTGAGAGCTGGCTGGGCCTGCCTGGCTGCAGCAGGCGCTCCTCACAGCCCGGCCGTGGGAGTCCAGGAAGGAAAACAGACGCGCCCTGCACCCCGTGTGCGCGCAGCTCACTTCCTCCTCGGCCGGCGCTCCGGCTGCAGGTGCTGCCGTTGGCTCCATTTTACAGGAGGAGAAACAGAGGCGCTGAGTTACACGGGCCGCGGACGACACGCAGCCGCGGGAGGGAGGGCAGAGCTGGGCCCCCGCACCTTCGGGCCCACCCTCCCAGGCTCACCCTACCGGGCAGTTTGGGAATAAAGAGGTGCCAGACTGACCCATGGAACAAGTGCATCTACGGGGGACACAGGCGGGAACAGAGGCGACAAGGAGGACGGAGAGACGCCTGCCTCAGGAGTTCCCCAGGCCGGAGCCCGCCCCAGTCTCTTCTCTTCTCCTGCCCCCTTGACTTTGCGAAGTGACCTCATGGCGTCTTGGCTGCCCGGGGAGCAACAGGGGCCCCCAGGTGAGCGTCTCCTGCCAGCGCCGTCCCCACTGACCCTTCCGCTGTCCCGCTCCCCAGGGCCTCGTGCCCTGACTTCTAAGATGCCCTTTAGTTTGTGATAAACTCGCTCAAACCCACCAAGACGATTTCCACGGAGGCAGGGCCTCGTTTCCTTCTCTGCTACAAGAACGCCTGGCCGTGGGAAGCGCTGATTTATACACTGCAAATGAACGAACAAACGCGTTCCCTTGTCCAGCAGCATCGCCCGTTTAATAGGGACTCCTGGGACCCAGGACCGTGAGGCGGAGAAATGACTTTCTAGAGGGGAAATGTCTGGAATTGGGGAGAGGGGCTCCTCGAATGCACCTCCCCTCGTGACAGTCCCGGCTGCCCCCCCCACCCCCGGTCCCCCTGAGCTTTCAGCAGCAGGTGCCAGCCAGGTGCAGCCACGGCAGCCCCTCCCCCCGTTTCCTCACTTCCCGCGTGATCTTGCACCGTTTGGAACAGGAGGCGAGGCCGCCGCGCGCCCTGGGAGGCGCAAGCTGGAGCGGCTGATGAGGACCTGGCGCCTTTAGAGCTTGGTCTCCCCTCACCTTCATTCAACGAAGCATCGAGGTGAGCGGGTGGGCCGGGAGGGGTCCACCCGACACGGGGGCGCCCCTGAAGCATCGTCCGTGGCCCAGCGCCTGCTTCATTTCCCAGGCTGCAGGGGGTCCCCACACGGCCCCCCGAAGGCGAGCACGAAGCGAGCAAAGCACTTCTGCGTAGCTTCATCCAGTCCTGCTTCTGCGGGGAGGTGTAGTGAAGGAGAAACAGGAAGGGGCTCGAGGGCAGGGGGCCCCTGGCTGGACCCCGGGTGGGAGTCCTGGGGAGCCCAGGCTGCAATTTCTATTTGCCTTTTTCTTGGAAGGAGCAGAGATTTCCGGGCCTCCTCCGGGGCGTGGGGGCTCCGTGCCGCTGGCTGAGGGCGTGGACTGACTTCCGTGACCTGGGCCGTGTTGGCGACGCGGCGCTGGGCGAGTTGCTGTCCCGCCGAGCCTTGGTGTTCGATTCTGCATGATGGGGACAGTGACAGGAGTCCGGGGACTCTGGGAGGTCCCCGCGTGTCATAAAGGGAAGTTCTTAGCACAGGGCCTGGCGCTGGGGAGCCCTGGATAGGAGACAGCGATTAGAATATCCGAGGAACTCGGCGCTCGGGGGGTCCCGGCCCCTGGAGATTGGGAACTCCGCTTCCCCCGCACCGCCAGCCCCCAGGCCCTGCGAAGAAAGCCTGGAAGCTGCGGGGCGCGGTGACCGGCAGCCCCGGGCGCTGAGTTCTTGCGTTGCCGAAACTTCCTTCCCTGCTCCCTGCAGCGCCTCCTTCCTCGCGTCGACCCAGATGTGAAAAGCTCCAGCTGCTCGTCCTGGTCACGTCGTCGTCTTCAGGGCACGGCCTGCTCCTCTGAGCCCAGTTCAGGCTTTGTCCTCACCTGCCACCCCGGGAGAGGAGCACATTTCCTTCCTCTGTTTACAGATGGGGAAACTGAGGCACACAGACGTGCCTTCATCGAGAGGCGCTGGAGTTGTCCGGCTTTTAAATTACTATATTTTCTCTGCCCTCGGAAGGTACATTCACACGAGGGCTTTGCACGCGGAGCGGATTTTCCAGATACACACTCAAAGGTAATATTATCCGCTCCGCTTGCAAGGTACCCGTATCACGGTCGTTCGGCTGAACTGCGTCTCCCCAAAAGGGACAGTCAAGCCCCTGCCCTGGGGTCCCTGCCCCTGCCCTTATTTGGAAGTGGGGTTGTTGCAGACGGCGTCAGCTGAGTCAAGACGGGGTCACCCCGAGTGAGTGGGCCCTAACCCTGCAGGACTGGGGTCCTCAGGAGATGGGGAGGGAGACAGGCCTCAGAGAGCAGACCGCAGGGGGCCGGCTGGGGGAGGCAGGGAGGGTGCTGGGGCCGCAGAGGGAGCCCGCCCTGCCCACACCTTGGTTTCGGACTGCAGAGGAGGAAGTCGTGTTCCCTCAGCCTCCAGGTTGGGGTCATTTGTGAGCCCCCCAGGGGCCCAGGACATGCCCAGGGCCTCGCTTATCCCCCCTGTATTTTCTGGGCCTTTCCCCCATCTTCCCAGGGCACCTGGTTCTCCTCAGGTTGCTGTAACGGATAAGCCGCGCTTTCAGCCTCCTGCTCTGCTCCATCAGGGCGCGCAGCCAGGCTCCCGTCCTGCCCCAAGCAGGACCCGAGGAGTCTGTGAGAGGGAAGCGGATGTGGCTCAGGCAACTGGGCTCCTGCCTATCACATGGGAGGTTGCTGGCTCAGAGCCTGGCGCTCCTAAAGAAGATGGAGAGTTGGCCTAACGGGCAGGCATGGCGAACTGACGCAACAAGAGACTGAAAGAAAACCATAATGAGGGATATAACACTAGGTGGACTGCGGGAGAGTGTGGGCTATGATGTGGCCCATGGACCATTAGGTGCAGAGGTGCTCAGAGATGTATCCACCAAGTGCCATGAATGTCTCATGATGATGGAGGAGGTTGTTGGTATGGGGAGAGGAGTGGGGTGAGGGAGGTAGGGGCTATATGGGGACCTCATTAATTTTTTTTTATATTTATTTATTATTATTTTTTTAATTACATTAAAAAAAATATATGAGGTCCCATTCAACCCCACCGCCCCCGTCCCCCACTCCCCCCACAGCAACACTCTCTCCCATCATCGTGATACATCCATTGCACCTGGTAAGTTCATCTCTGAGCATCACTGCACCCCATAGTCAATGGTCCACATCATAGCCCAGACTCTCTCACGTTCCATCCAGTGGGCCCTGGGGGGATCTACAGTGTCCCGTAATTGCCCATGAAGCACTATCCAGGACAACTCCACGTCCCGAAAATGCCTCCACCTCTCATCTCTTCCTCCCATTCCCCACACCCAGAAGCCCCCATGGCTACCGTTCCCACACCCATTCCACATTTTCTCTGTGGACATTGGATTGGTTGTGTCCATTGCACACCTATGTCAAGTGAGGGCTTAGATTCCACATGGGTACTGGATGCACTCTTCCCGCTTCTAGTTGTAGACACTCTAGGCTCCATGTTGTGGTGGTTGACCTTCTTCAACTCCATGTTAGCTGAGTGGAGTAAGTCCAATAAGTCAAAGTGTAGGAGCTGAAGTCTGTTGAGGCTCTGGGCCTGGGTGTCATATTATCAGTCCAGAGATTCAAATCCCCTACATATATCTTAAACTCAGCACCGACTACAATTCCAATAAAGTAGCATGCAAGTCTTGTGAAAAGAGATCCCCTCTGAGTCCATTTCCATCACGCAGAAACACCAGCTCCAAAGAAGGGCCATCTGTCATGGCAGCGAACCCCTTCTGCCATGACCATAGAACCCGTGGGTCTCTTTATCCCTCAAAAGAACCAATACCTGGGGTTGTATCTACCTTATCTGTCTCTTAGACTCTGTTCAGTTGTACATAGGGGTATTCCTTCTGACAACCTCCAGACTCTTTTTTAGAGACTCACAGCCTTATAATCTCATTTCTCCTTTCCATTTCCCCCTTACATTAGGTCAAACTGCTTCCCGAAGTCATGTTATTATATGTAGACAGGTATATTCTGCTGTTCCGCATTGAATCTTTAATTCAAGGTCATTTTCTAGTTGCTTCTTCAGCTGGTATGTGGTAGTGATCCCTCGGTGCCAGGGAGGCTCATCCCCGGGTGTCGTGTCCCACGCTGGGGGGAATGCATCACGTCTACACGCTGAGTTTGGCTGTGAGAGTGGCCACATTTGAGTAACATGAAGGCTGTCAGGAGGAAACCCCCAGGCACAATGCTACTCTAGGCCTTGTTCTTATTGCAGGTGCATAGGCTCAAAAGTGTAGCCATTAGTATCAAGAGCCCACTGTTGGGCCCTCCTTCCTTCCTGGTTCTTGCCGTTGCACCTGGAGGATTGCCGCTGCTCTCCCAGGGCCCACAACAGTGACCCCCCGGCCAGGAGCCCAGTACCCCCCCAGCTGTTGTTTTTGTTTCCACTATGAGTATATATAGACATTACCATATACCCTGGGCATATGCCCTGTATAACTCCCTGTCAACCATATATATCCTGTCAATAACATCCCATATCAGTATTCCTCCGCTGCCATTGTTGAACCACTCTGTGATCCAAAACTTCCCGTAAAGTGAATCCCAACATAATGTCAGCTTCAGAAGAGTCTTAGATCACCAAAATTCATATATACAATATACAGTATTTCCCCAGATCCACCATAAAACCTTTTCCCTTCCACAGCAATAATCTTTTAACTTATTCATA
This sequence comes from Dasypus novemcinctus, assembly GCF_030445035.2. Lineage (NCBI taxonomy): Eukaryota > Metazoa > Chordata > Mammalia > Cingulata > Dasypodidae > Dasypus > Dasypus novemcinctus. Next base: position 127,720,260 of record NC_080681.1, read on the forward strand.
TCATATTTCCTGAAACTGATGTACAGATTCCGAAACTATAGTTTTCAAACAAGGTAACATTTGTGCTTACTATGTGGTCCATACTTTAGGTTGTACAGTTTTCTAAATTTTTTAGTTATCCTATGTTTTGTCTTATGGTTTTCATTATTAGTCTGTCGCCCCCTATATGTTTTTGGTGTAATATTAGCTGTTTTATATTCATCCTCGTGTACTCTCACATAACTCCTCTTTTGCCCCCTTATTTACCTTTGTTCTATCCATTGCACGTCCATTTTCCCCTCCCCTTAGGGCCCACAACGCCTGCCAATCTAATGCCCTGGGAGCCGTCCTTTCTCACGAGAGATACAGTTCTCTCTATTCGACGGCATTAGTCTTCCCCAGGATATGGGTCCACCCCACCCAATGGTAGAACCCACCTTGGCAAAATGAGCCTTCAGCTATTCCCTCCGGAGTCCGTCCCGCTCATTAATTTTTTTATAAGATTTATTTATTTCTCTCTCCTCCCCCCGGGTTGTCTGTTCTCTGTGTCTGTTTGCTGTGTGCTCTTCTTTGTCCGCTTCTGTTGTTGTCAGCGGCACAGGAATCTGTGTTTCTTTTGGTTGCATCATCTTGTTGTGTCAGCTCTCCGTGTGGGTGGTGCCATTTTTAGGCAGGCTGCACTTTCTTTCACGCTGGGCGGCTCTCCGTATGAGGAGCACTCCTTGCGCATGGGGCTCCCCTACACAGGGGACACCCCTGCGTGGCAGGGCACTCCTTGTGTGCATCAGCACTGCGCATGGGACAGCTCCACGTGGGTCAAGGAGGCCTGGGGTTTGAACCACAGACTTCCCATGTGTAGACGGATGCCCTAACCACTGGGTCAAGTCTGCCGCCATGACCTCATTTTTTGAATGTAACATTAAAAAAATAAATAAAGAAAAAAATAAAAAACAACAAAGCAGGGAGCAGAGATCCCCAGTGCTTCCTAAAGAAGACAGCAAGCTGATGCAATGGGCAGGTGCAGCGAGATGATATAAGAAGAGACACAGGGAGGAAAAGCATAATGAGACCCACAACAAAGCAGGGAGCGGAGGTGGCTCAAGCAATTAGGCACCTCCCTCCCACATCAGAGGTCCCAGATTTGGCTCCTGCTGCCTCCTAAAGAAACAAGGAAGACAAACAGACACAGGAAACACCAAGGGGGTAGGGAGACATAAATAAATAAAATAAAATCTAAAAAATAAAAAATAAATAAAATGAAAAAAAAAAGAGGAGTCTGTAGAGCCAGGGCATGTCCTTTCTCTTTCCTACCTGTACAGGTGTGGTTATGTATCTTCCTTGCAGATTGTGGTTGGGGGAATTCTGAGCTGGCCCCGGCTTCCTTGGCTCTGGCTGCTGTAATGCATTAGCATTAACCCGTTTTTATTCTCTCACGGCCCCGGGGGTCGCAGTTCCCACCCCGGTCTCCCCGGCTGAGATCCAGGTGGGCAGGGCTGCGTTCGTGCGGGCGTCCTGGGGAAGCATCTCTTTCCTCACCTTTTCTAGCTGGTATTCCTTGCTGCGTGGGCCCGTCCTCTGTGGCATCTCTCTGCCATTCCTCCTTGGGCACGGTTCCCAGCTGGGAAGGCTTTTAAGGGTTCCAGTGGTCAGACTAGGCCCTCCTGGATATAATCCAGGACCCCCCCCCAATCTCAAGGCCCTGAACCTTAATCACGCCTGCAAAGTCGCTTTTGCCACGTAACGTCACATACCCACAGGTTCTGGGGATTCAGACGTGGTCCTCTTTGGGAGACCATCATTCAGCCACAACCCCCAAGATTCCTGCCCTCCACCCCGGAGTATAATCCCCTCCCCTTGACTGTGAGCAGGTCTGTGAAGACAATAGATTTCACTCCAGGATTAGGTTACGTTATATTACAAAGGCGCAGGGATTTTGCAGATGTAAACAAGGCCCCAAAGCAGTTGGCTCTGAGGTCCTCAAGAAGGAGAGTCTCTCAGGTGGGCCTGACCTAATCAGACGAACCCTCGCGAGGGACTTGAGAAGGACTGGGCCCTTCCCAAAGCCAGGGTCTCAGAGCATGAGAGAAGCTGAAGACGCAAAGTGCCATGATGTGAGGAGGTCATGAGCCCGGGACCCATGGGTGGCCTCCAGGAGCTGAGAGTGCGGGGACGTCAGTCCTGAACTGCCAGAAATGGATTCTCCCAGCAACCTGGCCAGGCTTGGAAGTGGATCCCAGGCTTCAGGTGAGAACGCAGCGGCCGGTGTTGTGACTGAGAACCTGGCTAAGTCACTCCTGGACTCTGGCCCTGTCGGAGCTGTGAGAGAGAAAATGCCTGTTGTTACGCAGCAACAGCACACTGATATGATGACAGGAATTACATGGTCTCATTGAGAAGCTAGGAACAGTGGCCATAGTCAGTTTCAGTTTTAAATACTCTCTTTTCTTTGCTTTATTTCTTTTTTGAAGCCTTATTCTGAAAGGAATGAAACGTGTAACTCATGTCCCTGAGTCTCAGTCCTGGGCTGGGGCTTCCCAGCCTCTTATTCTCACATGCAGGTTTCTTAGCTTCAAAGAGTTTTGACACATTCTGAGGGAACTGGAGATCAACCATCCATCACTGTCCATTCCAGGAGGCTCATTAGCAAATTCATGAATTCAGGCTCTATTTGCCTTTCTCTTCGCTTTAAATAAGATGTTCTTCCTTGGAGGCTGTTACGACTCATGATGAAATACACATTTGTTCAAATTTACACAAGAGAGTTTGGTATAGATATGCTCGCCCTGTCTGAGGTCTGGTCCCGACAACTTGATCTTAATTGCCTCCCTTCCGGCCCCGCTTGGGGGGAGGCCTCTGTGGTGTCTTCAGGCCTGCTGGGACATTGGGGGGCTCTTGGGAGTCCCAGGGCCAGGTCCCCCCTCTCTCTTTCTCCTTTCTGGTCCTCCTCTTTGGTCTTACCGCTCTTTCTGGCCCAGGACTCTCTGGCATCCACGGGCATCCATGGCCACCCACAGCACTGAGCTTGCACGTGGCAGGGCCACCCCCTGGAGAGGTGACATTCCCTCTTGGCCCCAACCCAACATTCCCAGGATGGCTCGTGTCGGGCGGAGTGTGTCCTCTGGTCCAGTTGGCTGCTGTGAGAGTGGGACCTCAGAACAAGCCCTGGGGGGTCACCTCCCCGAGAAGGGGCCTTGCTCATTGACTTGCGGGCAGCAGGATTGGCTGGTGTTTGCAAGAGGCTCAGCCATGGGGCTAGGATCGGGGGAGCCAGGGGTCATCTCCCTCTCCACCACGTCCACACCCAAGAAGTGTCCTGCCTTGGATGGAGGTCCCAGAGGCTCTGCTCCGAGCTGACAGAGCGAGACATGCAAGGGGCGCATGAGGTGCCCACGAGCCGTCCAGGCAGCCGGTGGCAGCAGCGGCACGTGGTCCGTTGCAGCCAACGTTCCTGCGGAAACGCATCTCGCACGAGGGCAGCTTTCAAAGGAGGAGGAAGACATCTCTCTCTGGAGACACTGGCTGTTGGTCCAGGAAATGTTTCCGCCCTATCTGGTTGGTTTTCTCCTGGCCTGTGGCCAGCGTGGCCTTGCCCCATCCAGTGGGCAACCACTGCCTGCCAGGAAAAGGACAAACGTGCCTGAGTCTGGCTACCTGTGCAGGCAGGTGCAGCTGGCCTTAGTTAATGGATTCTTTTAAGAGTGAAGCTGCGAACGATCAGGTACAAAGTCTTTCCAAGACATAAGCATATCTCTCATGTGTCCTCAATCCCAGCCAGACCCAGGGACTTTAGGGCACAATGGAAAACGCCTTTGACAAGTTGCCAGCAATAAAAAAAATCAACCTTGGTACGGGAAATGCAAAACCCGTGAACAGACGTCGTCAGGATGTAATAAAGCCGAGACGGACGGCCCTGGAGGGAGGCCCCCTGCATGTTCCTGCTCCTCCCCGCGCAGCAAGCGAGCTGCCGTCAGCTCCACCCGCCTGGGCTCCACCCACATTTCTTCCCGGGTCTGTGGATCGAGTGTGGAGAGCGGCCTGGAGGCCGAGTCGACCCGGTGCCCGTCGCTTCCTGAGAGCTCGCGCCCTGGGGCGCTCTGATGCAGACCTGGACAAAGATGGTGACCTGGTGGGGAGGGGAGAGGACGGGCCGGGGAGCTTCGCCCCTCACCTGTGGCGCCCGCGGGCGGCCTCAGCCGCTTCTGGCAGCGAAGCTTTCCCCGCTCGAGCAATGCACCTGCAGCTGCTAACGCGGCCTGCTCCAGGCTTCCTGGCCCACCGTTGTCCCTTCCTCCACCCCCTGGCTGCAACTCCTGGCTGAGAGGGAGGTGAGGGCTGCGAGGGTCCCTGAGGGCCACCGCCAGACCCTGGAATGCCCCCTTAGCACTGGGGTGGGGGGCGCTGCTGCGGTGAACGGTGAAAGCGGAGGGTCGCCTGAGAAGACGGGGTGCTGGCTTTGGAGCTGGGGACCCCTGGCACTGAGGGTTAGCTCCTCTCTAGCTGGGCAACCGTGGCACTCTCTGAAGAGTGGGGCGACAGGGGTGCCCGCCTCGTGGGGCGGCTGCATGGAGTCCTGCGTGTGGGAGGCACCCCATGCACGGGGGGACAGCCGGGGTGCTCCTTGGTGGGGGGTTACCGATTCGTGGGCGGAAGCATGGGAGCTGATGGACACCTACCCCCACGTTGTCAGCCGCAGACCCCACTGCTGACGCCCACCAGGGGCTCTCGGAGGCGCCCCCTCCCACGCGGGTTCCCCGGCAGCCGCTGCCTGCACCTGCCCCCGCCCTCCGGCCCCCTCCCAACGCCCCAGGCCTCCCGTGCCTCCTCAGGGGCAGGGGGAGCCGCCCCCAGTGACAGGGCGCTGGAGCGAAATTAAAACCAGTGACCGGCAAATTAGCGTCCCCGATCCCATTACCCGGCTCCGCTGCCGCCCCCTCCTTCTCGCCTCTCCTTTTCAGGAAGGGTCTGCCACCGGCCCTGAGAGCTGCTGGGTTATGAATCTGTCACGTGGCTGCAGGTCCAGGCTCCATCTCCGGCATCCTGAATTTGTCTTTGCATTGGTGCAAGTTACTATTATTTTTTTAAGTAATTGCCCACGTTAACCCCCCATTCTTCTTGCCTGTGTTGGGAACATTCCTCTATAAAGTGAAAGCATGGAGCTATTGTTCGCCCAGGAATAGATCAAGAGAGCATGCCAACGCGTCGAGAGGTGCCGCGACAAATCTAGGTTATTTTTCCACAAGACGGTTGTTTGCAGGACTGGATTTAAAGTTAAACAAAGCTTCAAAGCGTAAAATGTTCAAATGTTCCCGTGCCAGGCAGTGGAGGCGGACAGGCCCCGGTGGCGTCTACCCCCACCGCGGGGGGCGTGGGGTGACGCGGAGCAACACGGGAGGCAGGGCTGCGGGTGCAGCGTTGCCCAGTCGGGCTCCATCACCAGGACGCAGAGTGGCTGGCTCCCGGCCGGCTCCCAGGCTCTGGCCAAGGTGTGACCTTGGGGAAGTGTATGACCTTGGGCAGATGGCTTTGGTATGCCCTTCCCTTCGCAGACCTGCTCCTCACCTGTGAAATGGGAGGGTGGGCTATGGGAGAGCTAGGATGCTGGGGCTCCCGTCTTCTCCCTTCCCTGAGCTCCAGGTACCATGCTCCTTCTGTCAAGTTCCATGGCACCAGGTCTTGGCACGTCCACTCTCCCTGCTCCTGTGCTGGGTGCTGAGCTCATACGCAAAGGCCAGTCCCCCTGCCGCGGCTTCCCTCCCACCTGCCAGGAAATTCTCCACCAGATTGAGCTAAATGTACATCGGCAGATGCTCGCCAAATGCTCTGAGCATGGTTAGAAGATGTGATTGGAAAGCAAAGATGGTTTCGGGGGATAAAGAGCTTGTGGCTGGAACCAGAGGGGTGGCTGGGGGAGGGCTGGTGGGGTAGGGGTGCCAGGGGAGGGGTTCCGGAGGAGGGGTGCCGGGGGAGGATGGGAAAGGGGCTGAGGTCTTTGGGGAGGGCGGCTCTTCTGAGCTGTGCTGTCAGCTGCACCAGGGACATGGCAAAGGCCCGCTGCCCTGGAAGCGCCCAGGGGCCCTCGGGAAGCCGAGCAGCCAGCAGCCGTGACCTGCAGGTGGACGAACCCCCCTGGGGTCGGCGCTGACCCTTTCCGCTTTCCCCAGAACGCGGTCCCCAGGGGCCGCCTTGCTCCCTTCTTCCTTTCGTCTTTCTGTTTTCCCTCCCGAGCCTCCCCTCCTCCTGCCTCTGGGTGCCCGAGCCCATGCCGGGTCCAGGGGCTGCGCTGCACTGGGGCTGAGACGTGCTGCCTGGGCCTCGGAGCTGAGGGCCTCCGGCGGGAACCGCTTCCCCCCACATCCCTTGAGCCACCCCTAGGTTTCCGGGGCCGTGGCCCCCGCCGAGCCCGAAGCCTCACCTACCCTCTCCTCGGGCAGCCTGCGCCCTCGCTGGCTCCGGTGGTCAGGGAAGGGGTGAGTGCCCGGCCACGGGAGGCGTGAGCAGGCGCCCACCCCGGCCCCCACCACTCCGCACGCCTCAGGGCGTCTCAGAGAGGGGCACAGCTGTGGGCTGGGGGCCCCCGTCGTCCTGCCCGGCCTCCAGGCCCACCTGCGTCTTTCTACCAGGCAGAATGGGGCTTCCCGTGGGAGACGCGGCCCTGGAGGAGAGGCGGGGCGTGCAGCGCCCGCGGAGGCAACGGGGTGCTGTGGGAGTGGGGTCCCGGGCGGGTGGGCTGCAGGCGGAGTCTGACCTGTAGAGGTGGTTTTACTTTTTTGGGCTCATACTGTTGAAAAAAATGTTTTAAAAATTAGTTGCGGGAAGCGGCTGTGGCTCAATCGATTGGGCTCCTGTCCACCTATGGGGGCCCAGGGCCTCCTTATGAAGGCAAGCTGGCCTGCACCCCACAGAGCTGATGGCCTGCACCCACAGAGCTGATGGCCCGCGCCCCATGGAGCTGATGGCCCGTGCCCCACGGAGCTGATGGCCTGTGCCCCACAGAGTTGATGGCCTGAACCCCACAGAGCTGATGGCCTGCACCCACAGAGCTGATGGCCTGCACCCACAGAGCTGATGGCCCGCGCTCCACGGAGAACTGGAGCAGCAAGATGACCCAATAAAGGGAGAGAGGCAGACACAGAAGAAAATGTAGTGAATGGACACAGAGAGCAGACAGCAAACAAATCATGGGGGGGGGGGGGAGGTGGGGGGTGGGAATAAATAAATAAATAAATAATAAATCTTAAAAAAAAATTAGTTGCCAGCCCTTAAAAAAACCAAGTCAAAGCCTATATTTCTTTCTTTGGAGAACAGGAAGTCTTGTCCCCAGAGACCTAAATTCTCATGTGATACCAACTGCCTGGGCCCGGGAGACACCAGCCCCTTTAAATGGGCACATGCTCCAGTTTGCCACAATCACCACTGCTCCCCATTGCCTCCCTGATGCCAGGCCCGGCATCTCTTGCTGTTTATCATCTGACTGTGGCTGGTCCTTTGTTCCCAGCTCGGCTCTTGGGCGCTCAAGTTTTTCCAGCCTGGCATGGTGGAGGGGTGGCTACGACCAAGCCACCCTGGAGTCTGATGGCCTGGGTTTGCAGTCTAGTTTGGCTGGCAAGTGGACAAGTCACTTTAACCTTTTAAAATCACAGGTGTTAAAATAACTGCCACCTCGGAGAGGTATTGGAAGGATGAAACAGGACAAAAATTCACGTCCAGAGCTTCGTCCACTGCCTGCCGTGGGTATCAACAATGACAACAACAACCACGCCAGCCAGCAGGGGTGCTGGGCTTCTAGGTGGGCGCTGGCTCAACTTCCTGGCTCAGACAACTCAGTTCCTCCTCACGGCAAGCCTGATGGTGCAGGCGCCCTATTTAGAGATGTCAGAGCCAGGGCCCCCAGGGTGCAGGGGCCTGAGTGTCATCCCGCGGTAGGCGGCAGAGCTGGGCTGCACCCGGCCACCTGGCTGCAGCGTCCGTGCCTTCGGTCCGCCCTGCCACTGCCTGTGCCCCAGGGTTCCAGCCTTCTTAGCCACCGACCCCCTCGCCGGGACTTTTCGTATAAGACAGGGCAGTGGGGCTCGTCCCCAGGATGCGTGAGGCCTGGATTTCCCACAGCTGCAGTCGATCTAAGATCTTGGTCCTGCTTGCCACTTAGGAGCTGAGTGGCCTCGGGCCAGCTCCTGGTCTTGCCTGGCCTCAGTTTCCCTATCTGTCAAGTGGGGGTTTCCCGCATGAGCTGGAGAGGGGAGGGGAAGAGGGGGCTGGGTCCCTGGCTCCGGGCCCACCCTCAGTAAGGAGCACTACCAGCCCTTGCTCTCGCCTGTGAAATTTTCAGGACACGCAGGAGCCGGAACTGCTTTTGCGCCTTCACATCAGGGCTCGTCGTGCCAGGAACGGAGCGCAGCCGAGCGCCCACTGGCTGGGGTCATCCTGCTCAATGGTCCTTGTCGGACCCCGGCTGCACCTACGGAAACCCGAGGGCACGTGCTGCAAGTCCAGGGCAGGTCCAGGGTCGTTTCCAGCAGCTGGTGGTAGAGCAGAGCGGAGAGGGTGGCTAGGCGAGGCACGCAGGGGCAGGGGGTGAGGAGAGGGGTGGAGGTGAGGGCCGGCAAGGGGCTGGAGGTGAGGGTGGCCAGGAGAGCAGAGGGGCAGCGAGGCGTGGAGAGGGGCGCAGCGCCGCCGCCCGATTTCCATGCACTTCCCTGAGGGTGCTCACGCCCGCGCACGCGGCCTCCTTTCCACGACTGATGTGTGGAAAGAAGCCTCATGAGGACAAGAGGGCCTGCCCCCCTGCCCCTCCCATGCACCTTCCCACCCGGGCCAGGAGCCAGCCTGACCCTCTGTTCCACTCTAGTGGAGCCACTGAGCACGAGTGCTTGGGGCAGGGTGGCCCTATGGTTAGATGCCAGTGGAACCAGGTGAAACTTGCCATTTAGATGCATGTGGCACTCGGCCTCAGTTTCCCCATCTGTTGAGTGGGGATGGTAAGGGTGCTGGGCTCCCTGGAGGAGAGCAGGATTGGAAAGTGCCTGTGTCCCGTGGGGCAAGGTATCAACGTGGGGGAGAGGGGAGGGGAGGAGGGGAGGGGAGGGTGTGGAGGGGCGCTGGCAGGGCTGGGCACTGACCCCCATGTGGAGGGGAGTGGCCGAGGGCGGCATGGTGAGGGAGGGTCTGGCAGGCAGCGGGCATTCTCGCCATGCCCCGGCATCTCTGTGTGGTAATCAAGAGGCAACAGTTTTTGAGCCTTGGTGACACGACACTGCATGGGAACTCAGGACTTTTGGTCTGCCCAGCACTCCCATGTGACTCAGGCTGACCAATTACAGAACTCCATCCCTCAGCACGCTGATTGGCTCAGGGATGGTCACATGACTCGGATAGGACCATTCAAATTCACCCCTAGGCTTTTGGCTGTAATTAGGAAAGAGGCTCCCCTGCCCTCCCCTTTCCTCCCCCCTGCCCTCCCCTCCCCTCATCCCTGCCCTTCCCACCCCGTCCCTGCGGAAAGCCAGTCAAAACCAGGAGCTGCTGGTCTGTGGAGGCCGTCCTGACTGGCATGTGGGGACACGAAGCCAACACCAGGGGAGGGAGAGGGACAGAGGGAAACAGAAGGGCGGCCAGTTCCAGTCTTGGGCTTCCTGGCGCGGACGCCGGCCTCTCCCCTCCTGGGCCCAGGGTGCTTGGGTGGGTTCCGACGCTCGTTCCTGGGCACTGGGCGAAGCGCCCCGTGTGCACCGCGGCTCTGATCCTCCCGCCTTTAGACGAGAAGCCCAAGGCCGGCAGCGGTCTCGCCGCCCACCCACGAGGAGTCCCGCGCTTGCAGGGCGCGGGGCTGGGATACACGTCCAGGCACGTCACGCTGGAACTTCTGGCGAGAAGCAATTGAAGGCTCCCTTCCCGTGCCCAGCAAACTGCCGGCTCCTGAAGGTGCTAAAGGACCAGCCGCTGAGTTAAACCCGGCCTGGTGCTGAGAGCCGAGCTCACATCCTCTTCCTCCTTGGGAATGTTTGGTTTCCGCATCGAATGAGTCTGAGCCATGAGCTTCTCGCTCCTTGGTCGGGCAGGGATTTTGCCTGACTACAGACAAGGAGCGCCTCTGGGCAATTCTTGGCGTTAAAAAACAATTTTAGAACCCCACGTGGCTGATGGAGGGGATTCTCCTGCTTGCAGTTGTAGACACTTCGTTCCCTGGTGTGGTGGTTGACCATTTTCACCCCTGTTAGCTGACCTGGGTAAGTCCAATGAACTGGGGAGCAAGAGTTGCAACTCTGCTGAGGCGCAGGGCCCAGCCGGCACATGCCAGCCCAGAGATTCAGGTCTCCTGAGCATCCACCAACCCCAGCGCCAACCCCAGGTTCAGTAACAGTGACAGAAGAGGCATGTGTAGAGAGGTCACATCTGAGTCCAGCTCCATCACACTCAGGAGCACAAATTCCAAAGTAGGGCACTGGCAAGGCCAAGGTGGAGTGGACATCACCATCCCAGGGGCCTCAGGATGGAGGAATACAATATGGGTTAGAGGGGACTTACTGATATTCTACTACAGAATTACTGTGACTAGTAATGGAAGAAAGTGTAGCATTGATGTGGAGACAGTGGCCACGGTAATTGCTGAGGGCAGGGAGAGGGAAGAGATGAGATGTGGGGGCATTTTTGGGATATGGAGTTGTCCTAAATGTTACTGCAGGGACAGATTCTGGACATTATATATCCTGCCATAACCCACTGAATGGACCGGGGGAGAGTGTAAACTACAATGTAAACTCTTATCCATGCGGTGCAGCAGTGCTCAAAGCTGTATTATACCACCAAATACAATGGATGTGCCACAGTGATAAAGGAGGTTGTTGATGTGGGAGGAGTGGGGGGTGTGGGGTATATGGGAACCTCTTATATTTTTTAATGTAACATTTTTTGTGATCTATGTATCTTCAAAAAAATACAATAAAAAAATGCAAAACCCCAATATAAAACAATTTTCATGACCCCTTTGGGAGTCTGAGATGGACTGGGCCATCGTAAAATTAGTTCAGACAGAAACATTTTGTATAAAGCCTTTAGACGCTGTGGTCCCATTTAGAAGAGATTTTCTAGTTTGGTAGAAGGGACAGTCTCGTGACCCCCAGGTCAACCCGTTCTTTGGGAAATTTTTAGAAACGGCCTGAGGTGTGTTCTGAAGAAAGCAAACACATCCCCTTGGTGTTTTTCTTGTCCCCATGTGGTTCCCTCTGATCCACTTGGAGAAGATCAGAAGCTCCTGCATTTGTTCCTTGGCTGGGGAGAGATAAAAACTGAGGTCGGCTCAAGTGACCTCGTCTCCAAAAAATCCCTTAAAAAATCCAGATGGGGTTGGCCGGTCCAAGGGGGGCTAGGGCTAGCCTCCGGGACCCGGGAGCCTGCTGTCCTCGGCTTCCGTCCAGCCCCGGGGCCCTTCGCCTTTCCATGCAGGCTCTGGGGAGTCTGGAGAGGGCCCCGGGGGCTGAGCTGGGGGAAGGGGAGGTGGGGGGGCTGCCACGGGAGAGGAGGTGGTGGCCCTCCAGGACTGGCGCCGACTCCTCGTCCCCCCCTCTCCTGCGCCTTTTGCCAGGGGCTGTCTTGAAGGCCGTCAGCTGTCCCAGCCCGGGGGTCTGAGTGGGTCTCCCCCGTGGTGAGCCCCCACCTCCCAGCCCCTCCCTGGGGTATGGTCTGCACAGGCCTCCCCCGTGGAGAGCTGGTGGCCGACCCCTGGCTGCTCGGGGGCGCTGGCCACCACGGGCAGTGGTTACAGAGAGGATCGGGTGGTCTGGGGCCATCAGCTGACAGCCCTGGGTCCTTGACTGCTGCCGGGTCCCTGGAGCAGGCCTTGAACAGGATGTGGGTGCGCTTGATGCAGGGGAAGCCGAAGGCAGGAAGAGCCCAAGGGAACAGCCGCCAGGCAGGTCCGGGAAGCCAGCCCACGGGGCTGCGCTCTCCAGGCCCATCTGGGCTTGGCGCCTCGGGGCCTCGGGCAGGCAGCCTGCAATGGTTCCCGGCAGACCTGGGGGGCGGCCTGAGCCCTGCATCTCTCATCATCTCCCTCGTACAGAGGTCTAGAACACGCTTGGGTATTGTCGCAGCCAAGGGGCCAGGGAGTGGCTCCCCCAGGCACTTCCAGCCTGACCTGCGAGAGGACGGAGCCGTCCCATGGGCAGGCGAAGCCGCAGCGGAGAGGTCAGGTGTGGCCTTGGGAGCCGAAGGGGAGGTGAGCAGGCTGCCAGCCTCTGCCAGTGTCATGCTCGCGGGGGTCCGGGAGCCTCCGCAGGGCGAGCTGCTTGGTCCCTGGGCAGGGGGCTCTGAGAGCGGGAGCTACAAACCTCGAGGGACATGAGGACAGGCCTGGTACGGCAGAGCGGAGCGTCCCCCCACCCTCCTCCCGCTCGCCTCCATCTGGGGCCCGCCCGGCCACGCTGGTGGAGAGGCTCCCCTGGGGAGCGTCCAGGGGCAGTGCAGGGTCCTGGGTGCAGAGAGGGATTTGGACCACAGGATCCTGTTTGGAGTCCTGCCTGCCCGGCTAGCTTACATCTCTGCGCCTCAGTTTCCCTAGTGGCACATGCATGTAATTGCACACATGCATGCAATTGCACACAGAGATGACACACGTAATTGCCCAGAGCAGGAGCAGGGACTCAGTACGCAGAGGGAAAGAGCAAGTGGGACCTTCTGGCAGGGGCAGGGTGAGCTCCAAGGGGGGCCCGACAGTCCACAGGGGCCCCTCATTTCCCAGGTGACGGAGGTGCTCTCTTCTCCCTTTGGATTCTTGTTCCCCTGCCGTCTTAGCCCCAGACTTCTGGAAGCTCTTTCGAGAGGCAGCTGTTTGCAAGTCCGCCCTGTGCTATTGATTTATGCCTTCGCAGGCCTCACTTTTACGATGATGATACTTGATTTATATCCTGAGTGTCTCCTGCTTCAGATCTCTTTCTAACTCCTCGCATCTTTCACCATGCCTCCAGCTTCATCCTTGGAATGTTCCCGTGGGAGCTCGCGCCGGTCCCCTCCTTGGCACCTGACCCATTCATTTGCCTTTTGCAAACACAAAAACCCATTTGGCTGACACCGGTCCTAGAGGCTGGTTGCCCGGAGGGGGTGTGACTGTCCCACTGCCCAGGAAGCTTCTCTACTGGAATTTCCTCTAGCTGGAAGGGCCAGGCCCGGTCCTTAGAGGATGGGGCGGTTTCCAGGGCTCTGTGGTGTGAGTGAGAGCAGGTCAGGGCTCGGGCGAGGCTGGCGGGGGCTTTGCTGAGATCCGCGCCCACCCTGAACCCATGTCCCTTCCGTTCTCACAGGAGCATGGTTGGAAATGCTGGCCCCCTTGGATAAGGCGCAAGGCTGCGGGGGCTGACCTCCGTGGAGTCCTGGCCCTGAGCCCTTCTGGGTGCTCTAGTGTCGTCCTCATATCCAAGCCGCACGACGTCCCTGAGACATGAGCCCGTTTCGCGGATGGGAAGGCTGAGGCCGGGCGCCGAGCCCAGGTGAGGGAGCAGGGGCCGGGATTCAAACCCAGACGGTGGAGCCCAGGGCTGGAGACCCTCCCGCCGAGCTCTAAGGCTCCTTCCGGCGCATGTGCTGGTGGCACTGGTGGGTGGAGGCCAGGGCGGCTGTCGGACACCCGGAGTGCTAGCAGGCAGCCCCCCCCCCCGCAGAACGACCTGCCCCAGTGGTCACCTGAGCTGAGGCTGGACCCCTGCTGGGCACTCGCCGGCCCTCTGTGGCCACACCCGGGCCAGCTTTCCAGCCGGCTCCGGATTGATGAATGAAAGGAGACTGGACGTGGGCGAGCGCGGGACTCCCCCACGGCAGGACGGCAGGTTTTATAAGAAAGGAAGCGAAGAGAGGAACGGGCTCCTTTTATAAACAGAACACGCGACTTTCTTGCATCGAAGTGCAGAGATGACAAGATCCCGTCACTAAGGCCAGGCACTGCGGGTCTTCCGTCCCCAGGGCCACACCCCGGGCGGTTTCACACAACAGGAATTTGTTGTCTCCCGGTCCTGGGGCCAGCAGTCTGCAAGGCGGGCCGGCCCCTCGGGGAGCTGTGGGTGCTCCCACCCGGCCTCCCCTCCTGCCACCGGCGGTCACCCGCGGTCCTTGAAGCGGCTTCGCCCGTGGCTGCCGCCCCCGCCTCTGCCTCCGTCCACACGTGGCCGTCTCCCGCCTCCGCTGTGTCTCTTCTCATCAGGACGCAGCCGGACTGGGTTTAGGGCCCTTCTCCACGCACAGCAGACGCACCGTGATACGCACGCGACCCCGGGGCTGCTCCGGGGGCTGAGCTGGGGAGCGGAACGCGTTCGCCCCACGCCCACGTCGCCTTCTGATTTTCTTCTTCCGTGGTCTGAGCTTTCTATTACGCGGCTCATGCTGCTTTATGGTTGTATAGGGCGATAAAGTAATCTGTGTCGCCCTCCTTTTCCTTTGCTTCCTGATTTTTGTACTACGTACATTTAGAACGCAAAGAGCGGGATTTAATAAAAAGATAACTCCCCACCCCCTACAAACACAAACCAAAGCAAAAGCCGAAGGAAACAGGATTTCTTTCACTATCCAAGCACAGGGTTTGAGCGAGTGGGAGAGGGCTTGACTGGGGTGGGCTCGGCTGGGGTGGGCTTGGTGGGGGGTCTGGGGCAGGGCCACGCCCCGTCCCACTTTCCCGGGCTGCCCTTCCCCAAGCACCGCAGCCGCATGGCTGCAGAAGGCAGAGGCAGCCTCCCCTCTCCCGGGGGTCAGACGCTCCCCAAAGGCTCGGGGGCTCCCTCCTCACTTCTCTGCGGCTTCGGGGGTCTGCGGCCGTCCTCGTGCCCTTCCGCTTGCCGACACCTCTCAGGCGCTGCCTCTGCCATCTCGTGGCTGTCCTCCCTCTGTGTCCGTGTGTCTGTCCTCTCGGAAGCGCGCCAGCTGTTGGACTTAGGGTCCGCCCCTCTGTGGGGCGCCACCTCCACTAGCTCCAACCGCGAGAGCCCATTTCCAGAGAAGCTCCCATTCTGAGGTTCTGGGTAGATTTGGGGGGATGCTGTTCACCCCAGGACGGGAGGGGGCACCTGATGTGTCCCCCCACCCCACAGCCTCTTGCTATGGAGGGGGCAGTATGGGGGGAGCAGCCTGTGATGCTCACCTGGGGTGTGGCCACCTCACACCAGGGCGGCTCCCCGCCAGGCACCCCCAGCCTCCTGGTGGGCCCTCTTGGTGGGCCCGAGCTGCCACCTCCACCTGGGAAGTGGCCGCCTGCCTACCCAGGCCTCCCCTAGGGGCCCGAGGCTGATTTTGGGGGGCCGGGGGAGGAGGAGGAGGCAGGCTGTGGTCGGATCTGAGCCACCCCGTGTTTCAGTCCACCTGGGTCAGGGCCTGGGGGGCTGGGTGGGGCCTCCAGCCTCCCCAAGACCAGGGTGCCCCCCTCTCCCACGGCGGTTCCCAGGAGGAGCTGTGGGGGCGTGGCCCCTCCTTAAGGCCCAGACTTGGTCAGTTTCCACCCAGGCCCCTGGAGGAAGGACCCCCACCCAGCCTCACATTTCTCCCAGCCTCCCCCAGGGCCTCTGGCCTTTTCCCAGGGTGACTGTGTCTTAGGGCAAAGGGAGAAACCAGACGTGCCAGGGGCTGCTGGACACCAGCCCTGAACTAGAGCAGCTCCTGGAGATTCAGGGCGTCCCTGCGGCCCGGAGGCCAGGGGCCAGTGGGGCTTGAGCTCAGGCCCGTCTCCCCAAGGGTACGGGGGTCCCCGGGCTGGCCTGTGGCTGTTGCCCCAGCTCGTGGTGCATGATGGCAGAAGACACGGGGAGCTGCAGGCAGACTTCTGCAGGGGCAGAGACTCAGGGAGTTAGGAACAGAGAGCGTCGGGGGGCACCAGCCTGCATATGGGGGTTCATGGTGTCAGCCAAAATGAACTGGGGCTCTGCAGGGCAGGTTGGGGGTCCTCCAGGAGAAGGTGGGCCCTCCTGGGAGAAGTTGGGGTCCTCCAAGACAACCTGGAGTGTTCCAGGAGAAGTTGGGGTCCTCCAGGAGATGACAGAGAACTGGGCTGGAGGAGGAGTAGGGCCAGGGGGCCTGGGTTGCGCTGGGCAGTGGTCCTGGCCCTGGCCAGGAGGTGGGCAAGCTGGCTTGGGTGGGGCTGGTGGTGGGACCTCGGAGTACCTGCCCCAGCGCTGGGGGAGTGTGGGGGGAGGGCCAGGCACCAGGACCCGGGACAGAGGGTGCACCCCAGTGATGGCTTGGGCAGCGGGTGTGGGGGCTCCAGGAGGTCAGGCCTCTGTTCTGTCACTGGAGGCGGGTCCCACGGAATTGGCAGGGCCGGGTGCCATGCAGCGATGTGATGTGGAAGGCGTGCATGGGCAGGAGCTCGTTGCAGAGTGCAGGGGCATTTTGGGGTGCTCCCATGGGGTCAGGGGGTGGGCAGGAGCACCAGCGGCAGAGCAGACAGGAGGGGGCCCGGCTTTCCTTGGCGGGGTTGGTGTCGGGCCCACAGGCTGTGTTTTTGGGTGAGCAGCTGGAACGCAGGCTGTGGGGCCCAAGCCTCGGGGGGCCCATCTGCTCTCTTGGGGTCAGCTTGGACTCCTGCAGGGCGGTCAAGGCCACGACGGGAGGGTCAGGCCGCCCGCGTGGGGAGCAGAGGAGCAGGGCAGGGTGCAGCGCTGGGCAGTGCGGGGAGAGGAGGGAGCCACGCCTGCGTGCATGAGCGCGTGGGTGTGCAAGTACCTGCACGTGTGTCCATGCATGTGCACATGTATGTATGCGCACACGTCACAGGGTGTGTGTGGTTGCACACATATGTGAATATGCACACGTGTGCATTGCACACGTGTGTGACCTGTTAACACCCAGCTGCCGTGCCCTCTGGGGTTCGGATGTCTGACCCAATCAGCTGCCCTTTCTCAGGAGAACTGGCGTGGGGAGCAGCGAGAGGGGAGCTCCTGTTGGTGAGACGTTTTTACCAAACAGGACGAGGAGTCCAAGCCCACGTAAGAGCTCGTTTTAGAAAAACCCAGAGGCGCATGCTCGGGAAAACGGCCGGACAGATAGAGGAAAACATGCCAGGTGGCACGTCTGCGGTTGTGGGCTTTTGGGTAATTGTTATCCCTTCCTTTGGGCCTGTCTGCATTTTCTAAAATTTTTACAATAAACATCTATTACTTAGCAATAACAGCCACGGAGTTATTTTAGCCGTTGGCCTGGAGCTCCGGCGAGCGTGGGAGGAGCCGCCTTGCGAGCTGTCCCCTCTTGGGCCGTGTCCCCGCTTCTGCTGGGCGCCCCGATGGGGGGCGCAGCTGCCGTGGCTGAGATGACACCAGCTTCCTGGGAGGCTCCTGGGCCCCACCTCTGCACGTGGCTCCCTGCCACGCCGTGGAGTGCTGGGGACTCTGGGGTGCGCGGGTACTGCTGGCCCTTCACAGGTGGTTGGAGATTGTCACCGAGCTCATTTGTGCTCCCAGTGGCTCCCAGTCCACACACTCATGGTCATTTCCCTGTGGGGCCAGGGCGCCCCCACACAGTAACCGCTGCGTGTGTTACTTGTTCCTCAGGGCCTGGTGTTAAGAGCAGGGAAGACACTGGGCTACTGGGTCACCGCTGGGCACCAGTGTCCCGGGCAAGTCCCTTAGGCTTTGTGCCTCAGTTCCCCTGTCTATGAAACGGGGATATACTAGTGTTGACTGCATAGGGCCAGCTGGAGGATCAAGCGAGGCAGGAGGCGTCTATTGCGTGTAGACAGTAAGCACTAACTGAGTGCTCATTGTCACGGCATCACCATCATCTATGCGGAGGGGCTTGGGGTTGGCAGAACAACGCGCCCACGGCCACATCCCAGTCCCTGGCACCTGTCACATGCACAGAGGTGGAGGTCACCCAGGACCTTCATTGTGTAATTGAAATTTAATTACGCAATTACATTTAATCAGCCGTGATTAGGACAGGGACGTGATCCCAGATTATGTGGGGGCCCAATGCGCTCACAAGGGTCCTGAGAAGTGGATGACGGGGGTAAGGGGGGAGAAAGAGACGTGGTGACGGAAGCAGGGTCCGGGGCTGGCTTTGAGGACGGAGGCTGGGGCCACCAGCCAAGGGCTGCAGGGGGCCTCTGGAGGCCGGAAGTGACCTAAGACAGCTGCTCCTTGAGCCCTCCCAGAGGAGTGAGCCCCGATTTTGGCCCATGGTACCTGCATTGGACCGGAACAGCAGAACTGTGGGAGAAAGAATCTGTGGGGATTTGAGCCCTGGGGTTTGTGATAATTTGTTAAGGCAGCTGCAGCAAACTAGTACTGGCTGCCCTCAGCTTCCCTGGCCAAGGAAAGTGCTGGAAAGGTGGACGGGCTCCAGCCCCAGGTTTGGACTTGTTCTAGCTGTTGTGTGGTTCTCGCCTTCACACCCAGGAGGCAGACCCTTTCCTGCCAGTGATTTTGGAGGGGGGTAGTGGTTTGACACTGGAGAGGGGGCGGCCTCAAGCTCCCGGTGCCAGAGCAGGTGCCGCCCGTGCCTCTGGTGGGATCTGATTTCCAGGCTCCCGTGGTCACCCCTGCCGCCTCCTGGCACTGCCTGGCACGGGCACCCCGTGAGCCTCTGTCCCAGCACTCGGAGCCCCTGGCAGCGAGGCAGCTGCACCGAGTTCTACTCCAAAACCTCCTTGAGGCGTGAAGGGTGCTCGACCGCCGTGGGCCTCGGCTCAGGCACGCAGCTCGGAGAGGACGAGGCTCTCTTGCCTTCGGCGGGAGACGTTTGCAGCCGCTCGCTTGCCTCGAGAGCGTCAGAAGTGCTGCGGGGGAAGTGGCGGGGGAGGGCGCCAGGGCCGGTCACGGGGAAGCGGGGGGTGTCCAGCCACCCCCCCCATCTCCACCCCAGCTTCCTGCGCCGGTCAGCTGTCCACCGTCCTCTTCCTCTGTCCCCGAGGGAGCCCTGGGTGGACCCGGGCCTTCCTGAGCTCGGCAGAGCGCCCGTTGAGGTGCATCGCCGGCTGGCTGCTGTGATAAGAGCCGGGCGAGCCGACCGTGCCCAGCCCTGTTCTAAGCCCTTTTCCTGCAATAAGTAATTTAATCCTCCCAGCTCTCCCCAAAGCACACTATTGTGCCTCCTCCTTTACGAGATGTGGCTCGATTTCCTCAAAGTCACACAGCCGGGAAAGCAGCGGAGCCGAGGCTTGAGTTCAAGTGGTCGGATGGCAGAGCGCACTCCCAGGGCCCCCCGACACCCTGCCCCTAGCACCCCGAGTGCACATGGTAGCCAAGGACATGAGTGAGGGGCCCGAGGGTCTTGCTTTGCAGTCAAGTCTGTTCGAGCGGGAGGACAAGCTGGGTTGGCAGGGGCTGCCGCGGACCCAGGAGGCAGTGCTCCGCGGCCCATGCTGGAGTCTCTCAGGGGAATCCCCAGGGCCCGCTGTGTTAGCCCAAGGGGTGCTGAGGCAAGTACCAGAACTCGGTTGGTTTTATAAAGGGTATTTATTGGGTAGACGCTCACAATCACAAGGCCCTAAAGAGTCCAAGTCAAGGCACCATAAGAGGTACTTCCTTACCCAAAGTCACTGGCCACGTGTTGGAGCAAGACGGCGGGCGACGTCTGCGAGGGCCCAGCCTTGCTCGTCCTCCTAGGGCTCCGTGGCCCCAGCTTTTTCTCATCTAGGCTGTAGGCTGGGATAAGGCTCGTCTCTCCCTGGGGCTCGTTTCTTTCCAGGCCCAGGTGCTCTGTTCACTCCACAAGGTCAGCTGTGGACCATCGGGCTCATCTCTCTTCCAGGGCCTCTCCTGTGCCTAATGAGCTGTCTCTCTTCCTCTGTGTTCTTCTTCTCTGCGTATCTACCTCCATCTCCTTGACCGAGTGTCCATTTATAGAGCTCAGAGGGGCGGGGACTCAAGCCTGCTTGCCCCCATGACATGGTCGAATCAAAGCCCCAATCTTGATTTTTAAAAATTTTTTAAATTTATTTCTCTCCCCTTCTCCCTCCCCCCCGCAGTTGTCTGCTCTCTGTGTCCATTCGCTGTGTGTTCTTCTGTGACCGCTTCTATCCTTATCAGCGGCACAGGGAACCTGTGTTTCTTTTTGTTGCGTCATCTTGTTGCGTCAGCTCTCCGTGTGTGTGGTGCCGTTCCTGGGCAGGCTGCCCTTTCTTTCACCCTGGGTGGCTCTCCTTATGGGTCGCACTCCTTGCGCGTGGGTCTCCCCTACGTGGGGGACACCCCTGCATGGCAGGGCACTCCTTGCGCGCATCAGCACGCGCATGGACCAGCTCCACATGGGTCAAGGAGGCCCGGGGTTTGAACCACAGACCTTCCATGTGGTAGGTGGACGCCCTATCCATTGGGCCAAGTCGGCTTCCCAATCTTGATTTAATAAAGTAAAAATGAAACCTCTGAATCTAATACAATCAAAGGGGATCAGGCCCCGAGGAACAGACCAGTCTACAAACATGATATCTCATTTTTGAATTCATAAATAATATCAAACTCCACACCTGGATCGGGCAAGAAAGTGCCCGGTGGGTGTGGGGCTCTCGGAGTGCTAGCGGTCACCCCTACCTGCCCCTCCTTCCGGGAGACCTGTCCTTAGGGGTCAGTTTACTGGTCTGACAGATTGTCCATGGGGAAGGGGGCTTAGGGGCAGCCAGAGAGAGGATCCCAAGAGCGTGAAACTCGGCGACTGAAGCCCCGCCAGGGCCGTGGGGATCGGAGCTCCGGCAGCCCCCGGGGCTTCCTTGGAGGGGAGGTCCTGGTGGCCGAGGTGCCCGTCGTGGGGCATGGGCTAGCCCCTCGCTCCGGGCTCTGTTTGAGAAGCTGGTCCCTGTCTGCCTCAGGGTGAGGCGGGACCCCTCTTGGACAGGGCTGGGGTCCCTGGCAGGGTTTGGTGCCCGAAAGCGGGATTTCTTACTCGCTCGTCTGCCCCTCGATCCGAGTGATGCCAGGATGGAGAAGGTGCCAGGTGGCTGGCACTAGCCGACTTGGCCGGTCTGTTCCCCGTTCTGGGCCTCCGTTTGTGCCCCGTCAAATGGGGTGGGGGGTTGGGCCAGGGCCCTCTCCAGGCCCCTCGGTCCCGTGGCTTCACCAATGACTCCCCGCTGTAGCGGGGGCTGTGGGGCAGGCTTTCCAGGGGTGGGGTCCGGCAGGCCCAGGACTCGGGAGAGTGGCCAGGAGAGGGCGTGCAGGCTCGGAGGAGGGGGTCGGTTTGCCCCCTGGCCAGGCGCTCACGAGCCGCGCAGGCCCGGTCAGAGGCCGCAGACCCACTTGCTCTGCTCCCTCGAGGGAGCATGGGAACGGGGACCGGCCTTGCCTCCAGGGTTGCCGTGTGGCCGCGTAGCTATTTAACCCGCACAGAAGCGTTTCAGTAAACGTTAGCGATGATTCTCCATAAGCCTGCTTCTCAGCTCTCATCAAACCCCTTCCGGAACTCTCCATCGCCTCTGCGTATCGTTCAAGGTCCTGGGCGGCGGATCGGAAATGCCAGCTCAGAGCACGAAGGACACAGCGAGGTGCGTTCAGCCGGCCACTGCTTAGTGCCCGAAGGACTGACCCCTCTTTACAGGGGGCTAGTTCGGAACCCCGAGGAACCGAGGCACGGACGGGACGGGGCCTCAGGTTCACCCGGCGCTTCTCCGAGCCCCCCGGGTGCCAGGCGCTGTCTGGGGACCTTGGCGCTCATTCTCCGCGTTGCCGAACTGCAGGAAGCAGTTCCGTTTGCTGCGTCCCCCTGCTCAGCTTCTGTGTCACTTGGCCCGTCTTCTTCGGCCAGTACCTCCTGACCACAGCCCCAGCACGTGCCTCTCTGAGCTCCCAGGACACCTGCACATCTTCCCATTCTGTGTTGTCACTGAGCCCCCTGGTCTCCCCACCATGTTGCCAGCCCCCGGAGCACAGAGCCTAGTGGTTCCTTGGCCCTGGGGGAGGTGGGCTCAAGCCACAGGAGGAGGAGGGGTCCGTGGCTTCCGCCCCACTCGTGGCCTCACGGGGCACTGGATGGTGAGGCGGCTGGGCTGGGGGTGCAGCTGTGGCTCGGGCCTGCAATGCGACAGCAGGCATTGCCGTGCAGGGGCCAGCAGGTGATGGGGAGGTTTCCCTGGAATGGAGATGCGCGAATCAGCCTCGTTGGGGCGCGAATCAGTCTCGTTGGGGCGCTCGTCTACCCAAGCGGCTCTGTATATAACCAGTGTGTGGGGGAATCAAGTGGAATCTGCAGCGAATTTTCAGATAACCGCACTCCTTCAGCTCTCAACAGCTGACCCTCACTGCCGTCCTCAGACAGGCCCAGGCCGAGCATGGGTGACGGGCGAACAGCCCTGTGTCCCCAGGAGGTGCCGGTGCAGGGAGTACCTCGCCCTCAGCCTGCTCCTAAAACCTCTTCCTGGCCTGAGTTGCTGCGACTGGCAGTGGCCTCGGCTCGCCCTTGTCGTCCTCTGTGGGCAGGAGGTGATGGTCGTGCTTGGACCGTGAGCGTCAGGGTCAGGGCCGAGCTGCCCTTCCAGGGTCTTCTCCCTCACCTCAAACCCCCCGCCGGGCTCACTGTCCCCGTTGAGGCTGGGGCAGCGGCTCTTTGGCCGAGGTCGGCGCTGCGAGGCCCCGGCAGCCCCCTGACCACGTGTTTGGAACGTGTGGCCGGTCGCTCTCTGCCAGGGTTCCTGCTGGATCCTGTCGGCCTGAAACCCCGCCTGGTTGTCTTTCTGGAAGGAGCGCCTGGCCTCGGCTGGGAGGAGGCGGGAGAGGATTCCCAGGGCGCACCTGCTCTACCGCTGTGGGCTTCTGCCACAGCAGGCTTCCCCAGCTGCCCTTCTGTCCTAAAGGCAGAGGAGGCCGCGACCAGAGACTGCAGCCCACAAGCGGGGCTTTGAAGCACGCAGCCAGCCCAGCCGTGGAGGCAGAGGGCCTGGGTTCAAGTTCCGCTGTGCCGCTTACTGGCTGTTTGACTCTGGACAAGTCATATAACCTCTCTGAGCCCCTTTACCGGCCTATAAAACAAGGGCAATGAGAGGGTCTGCTCCACAAAGCTATTTGAGGCTAAATGAGAAGACACATGCAACGTCCCTGGCACAGTATCCGACCCGCAGCAGGCTCCGGGCACTGGGTCACGTGGCTGTCCTTTTCAGCATCCGTGGCACCGCCGTGACATGCGCTGTCCCAGACTTGCTTCACTCCAAGCTACTCCACTCTCCTGTGCTAGGACACTGGCATCTCAGCCTCGGCTGGCTTTTCCAGAGAGGGCCCTGGACCCGGGAGCCTGAACCCAGGGGTGGGGGTGGGCACTGCGAGGCGAGGGCCAGCATCTGGGCCCAGGGTGGGCAGGGCATCTGTTTGCATCAAGATACAAGTGGGCTGCCTCCCAGTTGGGGGGGGGGCGCAGGGGCCACCCCTCCCTGAGGCAAGGCCGCTGTGGGGTACCCCCTTCCTCTCCCCTGGCTCTGCCTTGGCTGAAGGGAAAGCTCCAGCTGGAGCCAGGGTGGGCGGGGGGCGGGGTGTAGCCGCACCCCAGAAAGCACAGGGCTGGCCCCTGGGGAGAAGGGTGGAGGGGCTACTGGAACTGCCCCATCGGCTCAGGTGGGCAGACCTGCCCACGACAGCAGCCCTTCCCCTTGTCTGTCTGTCTGTCCGTCTCTTTCTCTTCCCCACTCCACTGTGTCCTAAGAAGCACTGGCTCACACTCTGAGGAATCATTTTCTCGTCGCCTGACCTGTCCACCGTGCGTCCTGCCAGCACCAGGGGGGCGGGGGCACCCGGTGCTTCTCAGTTTCCTCCCAATACCTGGCGGGTGCCCCGTGCCTGGCTCACACCAGGTGCTCAACTGCAGGGGTGGGGCGGCGGCGGCTGCAGCTGCTGAACTTGAGCGGCTGAGTGGGGAGGTGGGGGCTTCCTGGGTGGGCTCTGAGGCACCCCGTTCAGCCCCGGGCCCCACGCGGGAAGCTTTGGGGTGTGTGGTGCCCCCATAGTGCGGTGCCTGCTGCCCAGGCCGTGTCCAGCTTCTGGGGTCTGGCTCGGAGGTGCATCATCCCCGCCTCACTCTGCCTTCACGTGGCCTGCTCCCCTGTGTCTGTCCCTCTGTCCAAATTCTGTCTTCTGAGGAGGATCCATCTCACTGGTCTAGACCCCCGACTCCAGCCTGGCCTCCCCTTTGCTAATCCCATCTTCACCCCCCTGTAAAGGCACCACCACAGAACCGGGGGTTAGGACGTGGACATGGGTTTTTGGGGCCACGCGTCAGCCCGTGACGGCGGGTCGCGGTAGGCGCGCAGTGAGCGGTGACGGTGTCTGTCGTAGGGATTGTTCTCGTTTGGCTCAAGGAGAGGCGCGGCTGGGGTCAGAGCGGTGGCCCCGGAGCATAGCCTGGCTCAGCTCCCCCCACACCAGGAACCGATGCCTCCGTGAGCCTGGGGGGCGGGCTCAGCCCCAGCTGGAGGCCCCCCGAGGGCCCCCGCCACTCCCCGGGCATAGCGCTTCCTCCTCGAGGCTAACCCACCCTCTGCCTCCAGAGCCCCAGCTCCTGGCTGTGGTCGGGGACGTCCAGGGAGCAGCGTTTGGAGAGCGTGGCCACTTGGGGACCCGCTTGGCCTTTGAGACCTCGGGGGCCTAGTTGCCAGGGTGCTCTCCCCTGCACCGGGGCCCCCCTGGCCCCAGGGTCTCCACGCTCCTCCGCTGGCCCCGTCTCGTGGCCATGCAGGGACAGAGGCGCAAGCCACCGGCAGCGCACCTGCGGGACGGCGTGGCTGGTGTGGTGGTAACACGCTGCCCCCCTGCCACGGAGTTGCCCCTGGCTGTTGAATTCGAACAGTGACGCGCACGTTCAGTCCTCAAGAGGATCGACCCTAACAAGACGCCGACCGAGCCAAAGCCAGTGGTTTAAAGAAGCCACGTCAGTCGCTCGGCCTCAGCGTTTGGGGAAAGGCCCGCCTGGCCGGCCCGCCGTGCGTGGGCTCCGTTCCACGTCCATCTCCCGCTTCCGGCCCAGCCCCGTGTGCTTGCAAAAATTGTGCTGCAGACAGACGGGAGCTCCAGGGTCCTGGGTGGGGTGACACCTGCTGGGGGAGCCTGGCTGCCAGATGCCACCAATGCCGACTTGGTGCCGGGCCCAGGGGTCCCTACCGGTCGACTCAGGCCCGGGGAGTCTTGGACTGGGTCAGCTCTCCCTGTGGTGCTCGCTTGCCGGGCTCCATGAAGGGACAGTGGGTCTCCGTCCAGTGACAGTGGGGGGTGGCAGTGTCGGAGCGTTCGGGGGACGCCCAGCTGCTGATTGGCTTCCCTGCCTGCTGCTGTCTCAGCAGAGCGGAGGGATGACAGGCCAGGGGCGCTGGGAGGCTTTCCCCTTCCCTCCTGACTCCTTCAAAGGGTGCTGGGAGGTCTGTCCCCCCTGTCCCTCCAGAACCAGCATCTTCCGCTCTGGGCTTTAGGAGCAAGCGCCCGTCTTGGGTGCAGTGCCCCACGTCAGCCACCAGGGGTCGCCAGCCCCACGGCGGGTGGGAGGGTGGCCGCTGGTGGCCGAGAGCAGACAGAGGCCAGTGAGGCAGGGGTGGGCGGCCCGCGGGGGAAGGCAGGGGCAATAGGAACACAGGCCTTGGGCAGTGTCTTGGGTTGGATTGTGTCCTCTCAAAAAGCCATGTTCCAGCCCTAACCCCTGGTCCCGTGGGTGGGACCTCACTTGGGAACACGGTCTTTGAAGATGTGATGGATTAAGAGGAGGCCACAGCAGAGTCAGGTGGGCACTGGTCCAATACGACTGGAGTGTGTGGAAGAGGGAGATTTGGACATGGAGACAGTCAGACAGACACCAGGGAGAAGGCCACGTGTAGATGGAAGGGGCAGAGATGGCAGTGGAGCAGCTACAAGCCCCGGGGGGCCAAGGAGGTCCAGGGATGGCCATGGAGGACTAAGGAGAGCCAAGGAGCACCAAGGAGGACCAAGCAGGGCCAGGGAGGTCCAGGGAGGACCAAAGAGGACCAAGGAGGACCAAGGAGGGCCAGGGAGGACCAGGGAGGGCCAGGGAGGGCCAGGGAGGACCAAAGAGGACCAAGGAGGACCAAGCAGGGCCAGGGAGGTCCAGGGAGGACCAAAGAGGACCAGGGAGGGCCGGGGAGGGCTTGCCACCGCCAGAAGCTGCAAGAGGCAGGGAAGGACCTCCCTCCAGGGTTCAAAGGGTGCCTGGCCTGCCCACACCTCGATTTGGACTTTGGCCAAAGCCATGCTGTTTCTAGGCACCCTGGCCCCAGGAGACTAATGCAGCTGGAGGCCGAGCTGGCCTGGGTTACAGAGGCTGGGAAAGGAGCAGACCTGGAGCTTCTGGGTTCTGGGCGCCGGTGCCTCCCGGGAGGCGGGAGCCATGGCTGCGTGCTGACAGGCGTGGTGGCCGTGGGGTCATTCTGAGCCTGCTCTGTGTCCTGTGCGACCTTGGGCCACTTCCCTAGCTTTTCTGAACCTTAGTTTCCCCATCTGCAAAACGGGAGCAATGATGGAAGGACTGTTCAAAGGGTTCGAGGACGTAAGGCGCGGGAAGCGAGCGCACAGGCTGGGAGGCGCCGTCCCTCGAGGGGGCTGACGGTGGCTCAGCATCCAGAGTTTTCAGGGGACCCTGCCCTCTGCCACCAGCTGCTCCAAGATGCTCCCTGGCTCCTGCTGGTCTTTAATGCTTCTAATCTCCTGTTGATTATTCCTGGGGTTTCAGCCAAATAAGCACTTCCAATTAAAGCTCCTGCTGCAGCAGCTCGAGCTGGGTTGCCATGGCAACGGAAGCCGAGATTTCACTTCTTCCTCGGAATACACACATGCGTCTTGGGTGAGAGTCTTCGTGTGCGTTCTGCCTGTGTGCCGAGTTGTTCCCTGGAGGTGATGGGGGGGCTGGGGCCCCTTCTGCATGGGGACCCCTTTCGGCCTGCGTGAAGCCTTGCCTGGGCGGTTGCTCCATGCAGCTGCGGGTGGGAGATGTGCATTTCCTTGGGCAAGTTTGGCCTCCCCGGGCATGGCCTCAGGGCCCCTGTCTAGCCAGCCTGGAGGGCTGAGGCCCTGCCAGGTGGTGGATGTGTGCGAGCGTGTGTGCTTGTGTGTGCGTGCTGGTGCGCGTGTGTGCAGGTGTGTGCTTGCGGGCAGGTCAGGGGTGCTCCTCTGGCCTTTGGAGCTGAAGGTCAGCCAGGAGGCAGCCTTCCGCCCGGGGGCCCGGGGCTGCACACAGGGAGGGCTGAGCCAGAGGGGCCGGACACTCTCTGACCTCCGACTCCCAGCTCCAGATGCAGGCGGCTCCGCGGCTCAGCCCCGGGATCCCCCGGACAGCTGGTGCTTCGTGGGCAGGCCGGGGGTGCTTTTAGTTCAAAGCGTCCAAGTAGCTTTAGGAGAAAGAAAGATCCACCCCCCCCCCCGCGTGCACACACACAGGCACACACGTATGCATGACAACGTAGGCACACTCACACACATGCACACACAAGGGCACAGCCACATAGGCACGTGTGTAACATAGTGGCATCCAGTCATATATGCACACGAGGCACACTCACACACATGCACACCCAATCACAGAGCCACACATGCACACTCATGCACACCAATGACACACAGTCAGACATGCATACTCACATGCACACACAATGACACACAGTTACATGTGCACACTTGTGCACACACAATGACACATAGTCACACATGTACACTCACATGCACACACAATGACACAGCCATCCAAAATGGCATGCAGGCGTGCATGCACATAGGGGCACTAACACATTCATGCACAATGACACACAGCCCCCACAGACACACATGTGAGCACACATGCACACACATGCACGCACAGACATGCATGTGGGCAGGGGCAGCTCCTGGCACGGATCCCTGGCCTCCAGGGCCGTCCGCTCCGGCTCAGGCACAGCTCCCCTGCCCGGCAGGCTCTGACCCTCTTCAGGTCTCGGCCCGGCCCTGCTCCGAGAGAGGGCCGTGTGTAGACAGGCCGTCCCCAGGTGCTGGAAAGGTGGGCAGTGGCCACGTGGCTGTCATGCAAGGGGGGAGAGAGCAGAGGCCCTGGGACACCTGTGGATACCTGTGCACAACTGGGACATGTGAGGACACCTGGCAGTCGGTGCAGACCTGCCTCGTCCCCACTGCGCCACGGGCAGCTAGAAGTGTGCACTGTCGGGGAGACAGTCCCTGCCCTGCTCAGTTCCCAGAACCGCCTTGGACGCGGAAGGAGCCAGTGAGGGGAGATGGTCTTGGCTTTGAGGGCCCTCCAGTCCAGGGCCCGGAGTGGGGCGCCATCCTGCCTGGGCACTGACTTTGGGAATGGATTGAGGGGAGACAGGGAAGCCTGCTGCTCCCCAGGCGCTGGGGGCCGTGTGGGTGCGAGTGGCAGGTGGGGGTCCCCCCCTTCTCTGCTGAGACCCAGCACGAGGCGAGGACCTGGCGGCTGGTGGCCCCTGGCGGGCTTCCAGCGTGGTGGCAGGTGCCTGGGGCCGGCGCAGCCTCTGAGGGCCGGGGAAGGGGCCCTCAGTTTGCGGCGTCCCTCTGCCTGAAGATGGGCCTGGGAGCTGAACTGCCGTGGCCACCGGGCCGGCCACTGCCCCCGCCCTCCTGGCATCCACCTCACGTGCCTTTCTTGCCCCAAGACGCCCCTCCAGCCTGGCCTGTGCCCCCGCACCTGCCCCTCTTCCCGGGGAGAAGGGCTGTGGGACCTGCACCCCTTCCCTGGGCCGCCCTCCCGCGGGCGTGCCCTGTGCCGCGTCCTCGCCCCTCTCCTCGGGTTCCTGCTGGCCTCTGGCTCCAGAACCCTCCGGAGCTTTCTCGATTCTGGCTTCCAACTTCGTTTTCCTCATTAAACCTCCAGTAATTTGGAGGCAGCTGCAGCCGCGTTCTGTCGGGCCGTTCCCTAATT
The DNA here is from genome assembly GCF_030445035.2 of Dasypus novemcinctus. NCBI lineage: Eukaryota > Metazoa > Chordata > Mammalia > Cingulata > Dasypodidae > Dasypus > Dasypus novemcinctus. The sequence goes on from NC_080681.1 coordinate 127,749,039, forward strand.
TGAAAGGACATCTCCGAGATGCCTGCTTATAACGATGCCTTCGGCAATCACCAGCGTGCGGGGTAAGCGTCAGGACACGCCCGAATAGGGGTGCAGGAGCCTGTGGGCAGGAGTGTCAGCCACACCTGGCTCACAGGTGAGGAACTGTGCAGAAGGCCCCGGGGCCTCGAGCAGGTGCCCGGCCCCCCAACTGCACTGCTGCCTCCCGAGGAATCCAGCTGCGCCTCCCCTGGGCACCCCCTCGGCACCAACACAGCAGGAAACGGGCAGCGGGTGGGGAGGCTGCCGGAGCTGCTCCTGGGCTCCGCCCTCTTCCCTGCACCGGGAGCTGTGGCGGGGTGGGGTGTCCTGGGAGAGACCCCGAGTGCGCTGACCCCCTTCCCCGAAGCAGCCCGGGGCCCTGCTGCCTGTCAGACCCGATGCTCCACAGGCGCCTGGAGTGGGCGTCGCCGTGGGCTCAGGAGAGCACGTGGCAGGGCACCGTCTGCCTCAGCGGGGGCAGCAGGGGCAGGCAGGGTGGCCGCTGCAGGGCCTCCCAAGGCGCCGTGAGCCAGTGGCCCCTGCGGGCTTAAGAAGGAGCATGCCTGGGGCCGGGGCCAGCGGCTTTCTCTGCTGAGTGTTGACAGCGAGAGGCGTGGGATCCCTGCCCACCCCCTCCCTGCCAGTCCTCCGGGGACCTCACCAGGCCCCGCGCAGCTCAGAACAGCCCCCCCTGCCCGCCCACCTGAGCACCCGGCCCGAGCATGGGGCACAAGCTCTTCAAAGGAGCAGCCCTGGCAGGAGCCGCTCACCTGGGCGGACAGGTGGCTGGTGAGGAGGCAGACAGGCCGGGGGGCCACTCAACTTTCTCCTCACCCAGAATGGAGACTGCACGCATGTGTGGGCATGTGCCTGCAGGGTCGTGCTCACGTATGCATGCACATGCGTCTGTATGTGTGCATGCATATGCACAATTCTGTATGGGAGTTTTGTCTGCCTGCATGTGTGCATGTGTGTGCATGTGCTTGCCTGCATTTCGGCACCATGCAGTACATTTATGCACGCATGCACATGCGTGTGAATGCATGTGCCTGCCTGTTTGTGTGCTTGCGCATGAGTGTATTGCCTGGCTGCCTGCATGCATGCGTGCGCACATGGTTGCCTGCATTGTGCAATACTTTCATGCATGTGGGCACGTGCATTTGAGTGCATGCGTGCACGCCTGCATTTCTGCAATGCACAGTACATGTATGCGCATGTGTTCATATCTGTGCATGTATACATGCATGACTGCATGTGTGCATGTGCACACCTACATGTGTGTGCACTGGTGGGTGCTGTGCATCAAGGTCAAGGGCACATTGTGAGGCGGGGGCTGGGGCTTGGTGGCTTTGGGCCTTGACCTGGCTCCAGCTGGACAGCGATGGCTTCTCTGGGATGAGTTTCCTACCTCCCAGAGTGTTCGGGGAGGGGTCAGGCTGGATGGTGGAGGGACCACAGCAGCAGTTCCCAGCTTCTCTCCTGGGAGAACCCAGGACCTGGAACAAATGCTCATCTTGGCAGCGCCCGCTTGCCTCGGTGGGGCTTAGGGAGCTGTTGCAGAAAAGAAAGCTCCCCAGGCGGTGCTGATATCCACCACGTCGGGACTCAGGCTTGGCCTGGAGAGGCGCCCCCGGCGCAGAGCCCACGGGGCCGCTGAGGCCGCCCTGCTCACTGCCCTCGCTTCTCGGCTTCCACCTTATCTTGGGCGCCGTTGATAAACCCTGTGTTTTCCAGATCCCTGATAAGTTTGCAGAGCTGTTCATTGAGTTGGTGCTGGCATAAAACACGGCCAGGACATTTCAGGTTTCTTTTATCTGTGTGCGTAGCTTTGACTTTTAATTCTCTGTGGCCCCTTTCAAAGACGAGGCTCTTAGAATATTTTCTTTTAAATTTTGGAAATCCACTCTCATCTTCTTCCTGGTAACTCTTTTTGCTTTGAAAACAATGATTTGGGTTTTCCGGATGAACTGGGGAGTCATTGCATCAAGGGGCTCGACAAGCAGGACGTCATGTGCGCCCCTGGAGAACCCAGCTGGCAGGCCCTTTGGCATCTACGTGTGCCCAGTTAACTCTGGCTTGTCGCTCTTGGGGCAATTGAGAAAATCGCTGGAATATCATTTTTGTGGCTGGTGGTCCAGGAGAGGGATTCCACTGAGCGGTCTGTGCGAACTGCCTTCTAAGAGGTTGACCCAGAAAATTAGGGATTTATCGCAAAAATCTCTACCACAGGTTGCCTGTCCAAAAGGGTGAACTACGGGGTAAACTATTATCCACGTGGTACAGCAGTGCCCCAAAATGTGTTCACCGAGTGCGGTGAGTGTGTCACAATGATGGGGGAGGTTGTTGGTGTGGGAGGAGTGGGGTGGGGGCGTGGGGGTATACGGGAACCTCATATTTTTTAATGTAACATTTTTTGTGTGATGTATATATCTTAAAAAAAAATCCTAATTTACAGAAATGATGATGTGGTGGGGTGGGGAGTGGGTTTTATGGGAACCGCTTATGTTTGTTTTTTTTAAAATGTTTTTTAATGTAATGTTTCTTGAGATCTATTAACTTTAATTAAAAAATAGGAAAAAAAATAAAAGAAAAACAAAAACAAAAGGGTGGGCGTCCCTAGAACCTGTTAATGGCCCTGCTGGACCCCTTCCTTCACCATGGAGGAATTGCAGATACTCTTTGGTATTTTAACAGTTGCTTTTGACTCTCGGGGAAGGCACCTGCTTCCCGTCTAGGCAACATTCTCTTCCTTCGTCGCCCTGGGTGGTGGGAGGCTTTGCCACCTTCCACTTTCCCCCGTGCTCGCTGTCGTTTTCTGTCGCCATCTCTCTGTGCCGTGGTCTGACCGAGCGGCCTCTTCCCCCACCTTGACTGGACAGGGCCAGAAAGGACGGCCTTCTACAGGGCAAAGGCCGCCAGGCTTCTGGCCTCCTCCCGTCGTGCTAGAACCAAGCCTCCCCCGCCCCGAGCCCCTGCTGTATGGGGCCTCCAGTTACCAGCGACGCGCTCCTCCGCCTGGGCCACGTGTCCTCTCACGCCCGCCGCCCCCACCCTCCCTCCCCTCTCCCCTTGCACTCAGAGCCCCTCTGCGGAGGCCACCCCGGGCCTCGGGCTCCTGTCCACCTCCGCGCTCTGGCTCATGGCCTTGGCTTCAGCTGGACCGCGCGGCGCTTCCTTCCACCTGGCAGATCGCGCTCGCCGTCCAGCTCCAGGCCCTCCCCCCACACCTGAGGACACGGGCTTCCCCGGCACCCCGTCCTCTGTCCGCCCACAGTTGTGACTCACCCTGGGTTATCACTGTCAATTCCTCCCCGGCCGCCTGGCCTGAACCCTCCCGTCTTCACCAAATAGCCCCAGCTCCCCGCAGAGCTGGGCCTGGCTCGGCGCACGATGTCTGTCCACTGAGCGGATGAACGGAGCCTCGTCCCTCTTACTTCTGGGGCGCCGGCTGGATCCCCGCTTCCGGGCTGCTCTTCCTGTGACTGTGGCTGAGAAGCCAGAAGAAGGGAGTAAAGCCCTTTCCAAACTCTGCTCTTTGGCTCCTGGGAGAAAGCCAGGATATTTCTACGCTAGCAGAATAGTAGGTAGCAGGTGGCTAAGTGTCTGTCTGGGTGGGCAGTGGGTGTCGGCCAAAAGGGCTCAGGCCTCGGTGGGGTCGACAGAAGGGGCAGCTCTTCTCTCTGGCCAGATGCTCACCAAACTCTTTCCCTCCCCCCCCAGATTACATTTCCCAGCTTCCCTTGTGGTTAGGGGCCGCTGGGTGACTGCTTTCTTGCCCAGGGAATGTGGGTGGAAGACATGGACACCACTTCTGGGTGCCCAGGCTTGGGGGACCCTGCTTGCTTTCCTGCTCTTCAGGCCAAGTACCTCTAGGAGTGTGACCCGACAAGGTGGAAGGAGCCTGGGTTGCTTGGAGGAGTGCCATCTGGGAGCAGCACCTGGCCAGGGACAAGCCCATGTGAGATGATGAAAAGAAGAGCTTTGGAATTTGTGAAGCCACTAAAACATTGGGATTGTTTGTTACAGCAGTGAATCTGACTTATACATTTCTGAAGTCTGATTTTTCTCTTCACTACTCCTGCTTCCTTAATGTTTTACCAGGCTAACTTTGTCATCTTTGTGGGATAGCCTCCTCCTCAGTAGGGGCCAGCCCTGGGGAAGGTAGACGCATAACCTGGAGCCAGTGGTCAAGGGAAGGGCTGGTACGGGCGCAAGCCCTCAGCCCGCCCAGGCCCACTACGAGGCGGCCAGTACGGATGCCACGTCCTCGGGCCGTTGGCATGCGGCGCTCCAAAGCCCGCCCAGTCACCTAGGCTACGCCCACTGTTCCCGCCAAAAGGCAACATCCGCCCGGCTCCCCCACTCCCCCTTCCCCCTCCTCTTCCCGCCTCCCCTCGCTGTGACGCCATTCCCGCCCCTTCCCGTACCCCCCTCCTAGCAGTTCCGTGTTGCTCCTTACCAATCCTCATCGAAAGCCTCCCCAGCACGCCTTATACGGCATCCCAGCAAGAACTCTGCCCGCCCCTCCGCCACAGCCCTATATAATCTCTGTACATTCCCCAATAAACGGCTCTGTTACAGCTCCACAAGGGTGTCTCGTCTCCTTCGTCCCCGCCGCCCTCCACACCTTGCACGCCTCCGCTGGAGACTCGGCCAAGTCTCCCGCCTCGCCCTTGCCTCCGGGAAGAACCGCCTGGCCCACGGCTGCCCGTCCCTCGGCCAGGCTCAGACCGCCCCTGCCACAATCTTGCAGGCTCTAGTTCAGGTGTCACCTTTTCTGGGTGGCTGTTCCTAATTCTCCAGGACAGTTCCCTTGACCCCATCATTCCTTGCATGGGCCTCTATCATTGTACTTCCCACATTATGTCCCAGGACCTGCCTACTTATTTCTCTCTTCCACTAGCCTGTGAGCAGTGTGATGGGGGCGGGGGTGGTATGTTCACATCCCCAGTGCTTGGCCTGGTACCTGAGAAAAAGCTCATGTCCAGTGTGTTCCCGGGAAACTGGAGATGGGGTGGTGGGGAAGAGAATACATGCTAGAGTTGCTAGCCCTTCTCTAAAATTGAAATTGTAATACAAAGATCGGCATGCCCCAAATGAATAATTTTGGGACAAAATTGTGTTTCTATGAAAATTTGACCTTTTCTTCTAATATAATTTCAACCATTAAAATGTTAGATACTTTCCCTCTGGGCTATGCTGGTTAACTTTTTCCCACTTAAGGGTTTGCTTCTCACTGGTACTCTTTTTCTTACTATTGTTCTTTTTCACCTCCCCTCCACCCATCCATCCATCACTCAGCCATCCAACCATCCTTTCAACAAATATGTACTATATGATAAGTGCTGTAGAGAACATAGCTATAAAAAACAGATAAACATTCTTGCTTTCATGGAGCTTATATCTCTTTCATCTTTCTCCCTCTCTCCATCCTTCTATCTTCTTCATCGTTATCGCCTATCATCTATCTCTTCTCTATCATCTATCTATCTTCATCATCATCTATCATCTATTTATTATCAGTTATGTATCTATCATCTATCATTATGAATCTATATCTATCTACCTTCATCATCAGCATCATCTATCTATCATCATTTATCATCTAATTATTATCAGTTATACATTTATCATCTACCTATCCATCTATCATTTATTTCTATTATCCATCCATCCATCCATCCATCCATCCATCCATCCATCCACCCATCCATCCATCTTTTACTACATAGCTGTGCCAGAAGTCAAAGCATAGGACTTGCTTTGAAATATGAGCAGAAATGAGGAGTCACGATTGGGCAGAAGTTCAAGAGTCATGCTTCGCCATGTTCTTTTCCCTCTTCAATACTGGCCTAGAACATTCTAGGTGTTTCCTCTTTCACCAACTTGGGTCCTACAGTGAGCCCTAAGGATGAGTGGAGCACCCCTCCCCCATCATAGCAACCAGAACGCTTTGGACACATGTAGGAGAGAAAACGAGAACTTTATATTTGTTTCTGAAGCTGACCCTGGTCTAGTCTGACTGATAGCTACAAAGGGAGATTTCTTTCCCCATGATTGTGTCTACTTAGTCCCCGTGCTCAGTGTGGCAGTCCACCCTTCCCTGCTGGGAGTCGCCACTTTTTATTTGATTTAAAATTATCATCCTGAAAGGTGTAAAAAAGGAATATCATTTTAATTTCCATTTCTTGGGTTAGTGGGGAGTACTTTGTATTTTTTAAAATTAAAGTTAGTAGATCACGAAGAACATTACATTAAAGAACATGAGAGGTTCCTATATAACCCACTCCCCACCCCCAGTAGTTTGTACTGAGCACATGTATATGGGCCATTTGTGTTTTCTTTTCTCAGGAGCCAGTTTGCCCCGTGCCTGCAATGTGCTGGGAACATAGAAGCATTTGGCACAGACTTTGAGGAGCTCTCTTTGGTCCTACCCAGGAGAAATCAGGAGTGGAGCCTGAGCTTTAGGCACGCAAAGTGTTGGGAAGGGAATTCCCTGATGGCACCAGGAAGGAAATTCACTGCCGGGTGGAGACCAGGTAAGAGGAGGTGGGGCCAGTGAAGCCAGCAGGCAGGTGAAGGCTGAAAAAGGGAATCCCACCGCCTGGGGCCCTGGCTGGCGAAGGGCTGAGGCTGCATTTATTCATTTTATTTTTTTCCTTATTTTCTTTTAAATGTTACATTAAAAAAATATGAGGTCCCCATATACTTCCCACCCCACCCACGCCACCCCTCCCCCATCAACAAACTCTTCCATCATTGTGGCACATCCACTGCACCTGGCGAATACATTCTGGAGCACTGCTGCAGCACATGGACAGTGGTCTACATTGTAGTCCACACTCTCCCCCAGTCCACCCAGTGGGCCACGACAAGACACACAACATCCAGCATCCGTCCCTGCAGCACCATGAGGCTGCATTTAAAAGAGTCGGTGGTAGATGGAGTTCAGTGCCTTGTCAGTTGGCCCTACTTTGGAGTTTGTGTTTCTGTGTGATGGAGCTGGACTCAGATGTGATCTTTGTTCACAAGCCTCTCCTGTTACTTTTACTCGACCTGTGGTTAGCGCTGGGGTTTAGTGTATACCCAGGGGACCTGAATCTCTGGACTGTCCATGTGATAGCCAGGCCCTGAGCCTCAGCAGACTTGCAACTCCTACCCTCTGGTTTATTGGACTTATCCCAGCCAGCTAACAGGGAAGTGAAGAAGGTTGATCATCACATCAGGGAACCAAGAGTGCCTACAACTGCAAACAGGAGAACTGCATCCATCATCCATGTGGAATCTAAGCCCCCTCTCGATATAGATGTGGAATGGACATCATCATTCCAGAGTCCACAGGATGGAGGAATAGAGTATGGATTAGAGAGGACTTACTGATATTCTGTTCATGAGCTATTATGATTAATAATCAAAGAAAATGTAGCATTGACATGGAGAAAGTAGCCATGGTAGCTGCTGAGGGTAGAGAGTGGGAAAAAAAGATGTGATGTGGGGGCATTTTCAGGATTTGGAGGTATTCTGGGTGGTGCTGCAGGGACAGTTACTGGACATTGTATGTCCTGCCATGGCCCACTGGGTGGACTGGGGGAGAGTGTAAACTGTAATGTGGAATATCGATCATGTGGTGCAGCAGTGCTCAGAGATCTATTCACCAAGTGCAATGAATGTCCCATGATGATGTAGGAGGTTGTTGTTATGGGAAGAGTGGGGTGAGGGGGGTGGGGAGTATGTAGGGACCTCATATTTTTTGAATGTAATGTTAAAAAAATAAAGAAAAATAAATTAGAGAGTCGGGAGGTCATCAGAGAGGTTGTGCTTATGCGCACCTCAGCAGGATCCCAAAGACAGCCAAAGTAGATACATCTCCAGGAAGTGGTGCTCCTGAGGGCTACGGTGACACCCAGGTTCTACAGTCATGGCAGATGGCTCTGGAGTTCAGCGCCTTGTCAGTGGGCCCCACTTTGGAGTTTGTGTTCCTGAGTGCGATGGATTTGGACTCACATGTGACCTTTCTACACATGCCTCTTCTGTCACTTTTACTGAACCTGTGGTTGGCGCTAGGGTTGGTGTATACTCAGGAGACTTGAATCTCTGAACTGGCCATGTGCCAGCTGGGTCTTGAGCCTCAGCAGAGCTGCAACTCCTATTCTCTGGTTCGTTGGACTTACCCAGGTCAGTTAACAGGGAAGTGAAGATGGTCAATCACCACACCAGGGAACCGAGAGTGCCTACAACAGCAAGCAGGAGAATTGCATCCATCAACCATGTGATATCTAAGCCCCCTCTTGATATAGAGGTGGAATGGACATCACCATCCCAGGTCCACAGGATGGAGGAATAGAGTGTGGATTAGAGGGGACTTACTGATATGTACTATAGAACTATTATGACTAGTAATGGAAGAAACTGTAGCATTGATACGGAGAAAGTGGCCACAGGAGATGCTGAGGGCAGGGAGAGGCAAGAAGAGATGTGATGTGGGGGCATTTTGGGGACTTGGAGTTGTTCTAAATGATATTGCAGGGACAGATGCAATAACCCAATAACTTCCATAACCCACTGAATGGACTGGGGGAGAGTGTAAACCACAATGTAAACTCTTATCCATGTGGTGCAGCAGTGCTCAAAGCTGTATTATACCACCAAATACAATGGATGTGCCACAGTGATAAAGGAGGTTGTTGATGTGGGAGGAGTGGGGGGTGTGGGGTATATGGGAACCTCTTATATTTTTTAATGCAACATTTTTTGTGATCTATGTAGCTTCAAAAAATACAATAAAAAAAAGCTCATAAAAAAATAAAAAGAGTGTACCCTTTCTGCATCTTCCTGCCTCTGCTTCTCCAGGTGGTGGGAGCCGGCCTTCACCTGTCCTGCGTGAGCCCCGCCTCCTGGTAGCTCCACTCCAAGGCCCAGTAGCCGCCAGCCGCTCGTCCCCTCCCAGCTTACAGCAGCACCATCCCAAGTCCCTAGAAGCAAGCTGCCTGCATAACTAGGTCAAAGGCACATTTGAATTTACTTTCAGTGTTACATTTGCTTTAAACTAAAGCCTGCTGTAGACCCATGGGCAGTGGGGCTTTGGCTCCCGGGAGACGGTGCCCCGGTGCCCGGAGCCTGGCTGGGTGCTGGCAGCGCTCCGGGAGCGGCTGCTCGGTGGCCCTGGTTGGAAGAGGCCAAGCAGAATTCCAGAATTCCCTCCACCCTTACATCGTGATAACTTATTCAGGCCAATCGCTTCAGCCTCTGGGAAGAGCCACATGGTGCTGGAGCCGTCAGACACGGGGTCAGCTGAAGCGGAGGAGGCTGTGCTGTGTCACGAAGGCGCAGGGAGATGGCGCCCGGCTCCGCAGAGGAGGCCGGCCGGGCTTCTGGGGTCGGGGCATCCAGGGCTGGAGTGGCCTTGCCATCATGGCATGAGGGAGGGGCAGGGGGACGGGGTGAGGGGTGGGTGTGAGAGGACACAGGCTCGCCTCGTGGGTGCCAAATCCCTCCCTTTCCCACTTTGTACCAGGCCACGCCTGCCCTCTCCTGGGGGTGATTGTCTGGGCTGGCCTGCTTGGGGTCCTCGCTGGGCCCAGGTCCCATCCAGCCCCTTGGTGTCCTCCAGTCTGTAGACTTTTGAACGCCGGATGGCACCTTCCCAGAGGTGGAGTGACACCTCGGGGGCCCTCTGTGGACAGGGGCTCCCCCAGCGTAGGGCTTTGGTGACGGGGCTCTCCTTACACAGTGGCACAGTGGAGGCCACGGTCCTCCCATCGTTCTCGTTATTTGGGTCTCCAAGCTAAAGCTTTGGGGTGGGCTTTGAGGGGGCAGGTGAGGGGGCTCCTGAGGCTGAGGTGCCATGACTCTGGATCGTCCTAGGGGCCCCTTCCTCAGCTCCTGCCCTCCTCTCCCTCTCGCCCCCCTTCCATGTCTTCTTCATCCCCCTTCTCTCCCTTCCTTTTTTCCCTAAATTTTCCAGTGACACGTGTGGCCAGGCTAGGCATTGGGCTACAGCGAGAACCAGAGCAACCTACTGCCATCCCGCGCCCAGGAGGGACCCCAGCGCAGGGCCCACTGCTGCCAGCCCCCCCAGAGCCGGGGCGCAGGGGCTCATCACAGCACCTAACAGCGCAGAGGCCTCCCTCCTGCCCTGCGGGCTTTTCTTGACCCTTCTCAGCGGGCTCCAGGGTGCCCTTGATCTCCAGGCCACCAGGGTCCTGGTGGAGGTGGGGTCTCCATTTCCCGCTGTAGGACGAGGGCAGACCAGAATCCCCGGGGCAGGATGCCCACAAGCCGGAGGGCCTCGACTCACCGCGCTCACGGGGCAGCGTGAGGCTTGCAGACCCGGGGGTGCCTCCGAGCTGTGACGGGGACTGGGGGGAGGTGCAGACCCCCAGGCGCCGCTCTTGAGATGCGACTTGACAGGTGGGCCGCAGGGCCCCAGGAGCCTGCGTTTTGATAAGCCCCTCCCCCTGGCAGGTCCGTCCATAGCAGGTGGTTCCCCGATGCCCACCTGAGCAGCCCGGGGGTGGTGGAGGTGGGGGTGGTGCTGGTGGAGATGGCAGGGATCAGGTTCTAGGGTGCCCCTTTCTTCCTGACGCATGACCCTGGGCAAGTGTCCATGGCTGAAATTCAGCTGGTCGCAAGCTGACCTCGGCCCCGGTGTCGCGGGCGCTGGCAGAAGGCACAAGCTCTGGGTCAGAGGTGAGCACCCCGCTTAGTCATGGCACAGCCGGTGGCGGGAGCTGTGCGGTCCCCTGGGCCCCCACCCCCCAATTCCAGGGCTGTGAAGCGGAGTGACCCAGGTGGGTGCTGGGCATGCAGTGGGCTTGCTGAGGGTACCCCAACTCAGGGAGCCCCAATTTTGTTTAAGGGGCTGCAGGCAAAGCAGCCTGGCCTCTGCCCTGGAGGGGGACCGGCCTTTACCTTCCTGGACAGTGAACCCACCTGCCAGCTGAGCTGGAGGGAGGGGGTCTCTCTAGCTGCCAAGGCTGGGCCTTGCTCAAACATCCTGGAAAAGGTAGCCTGGAACAAACACTGTGGGCAACTCTGCTCCCAGATGTGCAGGCACCGAGCCGCCCCGACAGCGGGGGGTGAGCTGGAAAAGGGGAGAAGGGTGATGCCTGCCCCAGAGCTCATTCCGGGCCCCGTGGGGACTGGTCCCTGGGCCCAGGGACTCCCCTTCCCCTCCACACCCCTGCCCTCACTTACCCCCCCAGCCCCTGCCCCCACCCCTGTCCCATGCTGGGTGAGGTTGGGGGAGCTGGAGGAGGAGCTTGGCCTTGGCAGACTTGGGGTGATTTCAGCGTTTCTTGGCCTTTCTAAAGTCCTGCTGTGCGTGGGGAGTGGGCAGCCATTTCCAGCCCATCTCCCTGGACTCTGCTCCTGGCCCTGCACCCCTGGCCGCCTGGGGAGCCCCTGTCTCCCACCCCTTCTCCAGGATGGTGCAGCCGACCCTCTGGGCGCCTCATCAGGCGTCAGCCCGAGACACTGACTGTTGGAAACGAACAGGACATTTTCTAGTTTGTTCCTTGTCACTTAAGTAAAGCAATGTAAATTCTTAACAGCTAATGAAGGATTATAGGTGTGTTTTAAAAAAACCCTGCAAACCTCTGTTCTTTGCGCTCGTATTGTTAATTAAATCCCAAAGCTCTGTCTTCAGGTTTGAATGAATGGCACAGGGTGTTTAATTGCTGTGCTGTCCCCATGTGCTGTGGTCCTGCCTCTGCCTCTCCCGGGGGAGGTCTCGGAACAGGTGTCTCCAGGAGGGGCCGCCCGACCCCACCTGCCGTGGCCTGTGTGGCCTGGAAGCCTCCTCTGGGGGGCGCTAGGGGCTGGCACGCCGGCTGCTGCCCCAGGAGGCCCGGGAGGCAGTTTTCTCATCAGAGTGTGTGCATCGTGGGGAGGTGTCCAGGGGGCCGGGGCAGAGCGTGGCAGAGCCAGGAGGCTCCCTGCCCTCTGGCACTTCCCCTGCAGGTCAGGAAGCCGCTGCTGAGCAATCTGTCTTCCCTGGCTGAGCACGCGGTGGCGGTGGTGACGAGACTTCCCTGGGGCCCAGATCCACGGCTCTAGGAAATCAGAAGCTTCGTGGAATCAGGAAAGAAATGAGATTGGCTCAGTAAACCTGTGCAGGGTACTGGGCGCCCTGCCGCCTGCCTGGCATCGGGCTTTGTGGCACCGGGGTGTGGGGCTGGGGGTGGGATTGGGCTCTAAGGCTAAAATGGTCTAAACCAAAATCACTCTCCGCTTGCCACCCAGTCTCCTCATGTGGACCCCCGGAAGAGTGGAAGGCAAGGGTTTCTTTGTTTCTTCTTCTATTTCGGCTGTGGCCTCTAAGGTCCAGTTTTGAGCAGGAGGCTGGGCTAGGAGGTAAATGAATCAGGACATAGTTCTTTCTTACTCACTCTGCATCCTTGAGCACGTGCAGCTGAGTTGCTGTAAGTTCAATTTCCATATAATGTCAGGGTCTGATACAAAAAGCAAAGTTAAAAGGAGGTCGGGGGAGCTGTGTTTAGTGTGGTTTTTATGCCTTGAAGGAGGACAGGCTACTGGGGGAGGACAGTCCAGCAAAGCCTCAGCAGCCCGTAGCGTGCTCTGCAGACACAGCTGCTGGGGGGCGCAGAGCAGAGTCTTGGTCCCTCGGCTTGGGGCTTGAGGGAGATGTCGAGGAGGCGATGGCATGCTGGTCCCAGGGCCTCCTTGCATATTTAAGAGGATACTACATTTGGAGCAAGGTTTAAAGAAGTCAACTCCTCGGTCATTTGGGTGCCTCTTCTCATTCCGTATGAATATTATCAGACTGTAAACTTTGTTATTGGTAACTACTGCAATATAATTGCTGAATAAATGTTTGCTGGAAGAGTATTTATTTTTCTGTACTCTTTTTGAAAAGAAGCCCTTAACGCTTCCTTTCAGCAAACCCCATGGGACGTTTGCCAATGTCTGGAGACACTCTGGTTGTCAGAAAGCGGGTGGAAGAGAAGAAACATTAAAATGGGTGGAAGAGATGCTGCTGAACATCCCACAATGCACAGGTGAACCTTCCCCGCAAAGACCCACCTGGCCCCAAATGTCAAAAGCACTGAGGATGAGACCCCCCCTCCCGCCCATACCAATGACGCTCGGGGCATGAAGGCTTTGGAGTTGGAAACTTTGCAAACTGCCGCTTTCCACCTGCAGCTGGCTCTACTTTTCCTGTCCACTTGAAACCTCGTCTCTGGCAAGGGGGCTGGGGTTTGGAGACGGCTGGGCTCAGGAAACCTGCAGCAGAGAGTTTCTGCAGTTTGCATTCCTTGCTCCTGCAGCTGCCCCCACGGATCTCTTTCTTTTTAGCCCCTGGACCTTCTAAATGGTGATAAACTGCCGTGAGGGGCCCCGTGGCTGGCTGTCCTGGGTCCCCGTCCTGGGCTTGGAGAAGTCAGCGCACAGCTGCAGAGAGAAATTTACTTCTTTCTTTCCTTCACGTTCCTTGGACAAAGTCCTGTCTGAGGTCTTCAGAACGGGAAGGGCAAAGCGACCCACAAAGCCAGCTCTTCACTCCACATCTTGCTTACTCTCCTTGGCTTCTGTCACAGCTTCCACCTGGACACCTACCCCCAGGTGCAGGTCATCAAATCCAGGGCGGCCACTGCAGAGGGGGATTCGCACCCTCCTTGCTGTGTGATCTCAGGACTACCCCCCAGCTCTCCCTGATCCTCCCTTGTGAGTCTTTGTTCCTCTCCATGTCTGCAGATCAAATGGCCTTCCAGAGCAGGATGGGGGGAGGTGGTTAGAACTTTCTCCTGCCTCGTCACTGGCTGCTCTCGCCACTGCTGCTGTAGATGTCACATCATGCCCCACCCCTCAGCCTTGCTTGGGAATGCCTTCCCACATCCAACCCATGCTTCAAACCCAGCTCATGCCTCCTCTTCCAGGAAGGCCTCCTTCACGTACTGTTTCAAGAACGGAGAGTGTGGCGGTGCTCAGCTTTCAGGTGACCCCTCCATGGATGCATTGCCTCTTCCATCAACTGCAAGCTCCCTGCTGGCAAAGTCCACGTCTCCCAAGCAGGGACTGCTGGTGAACAACTGCTCAAGTTTGTGGAGGGTGTGCAAGCTTCCTGCTCAGTGCTTTGCATGTGTAATCGCGACTGTCTGGTGAGAGGTCTCCTGTTATTATGACCACTTTCCCTACGAGGAAGCAGAGGCTGGGAGAAGCTTGGTAACTGCTACCAACTGCACAGCTGGAAAGTGGCAGAGCTGGCCTTTGTGCCGGGGGCTGCTGGACCCCAGGCCGTGCCTCCTCGCCCCTGCTTTGGACAGCCAGTAGGCACTCAGTGAAGAGCGTCTGGGTGGTGTGGACATGGACATAGCGGAGCGGGTGCCCCTAGATTACCCAGGTGGAGGTGACAGGTCCATGGAAGACGTCACCTGGCTTTCTCAAGCAGGGTCTCCTGGCCTTTCTCCTCGTTCTACCTGGGGCCCCTCTCTGGGTGGCAGTTAGTGGGCAGGAGGGAGGGGGCAGAGTGAGCTGCCCGCACCTGCTGGGCATGCCCCTGTGTCTGGCTGGTGGCCCCTCCCTTGCTGGCTGCGGCTCTGAGCTGCTGCCCAGGCTGGCCGAGCTGCCGGGCCTGTGCTCCATGGCCACGGCTCAGGCTCGACTCTCAAGTCGTGTCTCTGCTTCCCCGGGGACCCCTATGGTGGGCGTCTGACACACTGCTGGGGATTAACTAGCTCCTGGCCATCGAGCACGTAGGAGTGAGATGTGCTGGGTACTGGAGGTGCTGTGTCGCTCAGTCTTGTGGGCAGAGGAGCCCGCGACGCGAATCAGAGGTCGAGACGCCCCCGCCCCCCGCCTGGACAAGCGCGGGGCTCTCCCCAGGTCTGGCGAGCCACACACCTGCAGGGCTGCCGAGTCGCCCGTGGGCCTTCGCAGAGGAGGTTAGTTTTGTTCAGCGCCAGGAGTGATGTCTGCCGCTGTTTGAAGGTTCTTCACGGCACGGAAATCACAAGGAGCCTGGAGTGAAAACCACGGCCAAACTCTCGGGGGTCACAGGTGAGCAAACAGCGGGCTCCGGCCTCTCCATCCGCGGGGCTCCGGCTCCGTTTCTTGGCACGGAGGGTTCCGGCTCGTGCCCACTGGCCGGAGGCAGGAGTGAGAGTGTCTTTGGAACTCCTCTGTTGTCGGAAGCGCTCGCGAGTCCTACGATTTAGGACGGGGCTGGCTCAGGGGGTCCCCCTGGTCAACGTTCTCATCTACAGATGAGGAAAGCAAAGCTCCTGGCGGGGAGGACGCCTGCCCAAGGCCTGTGGCAGAGGGAGACTCCATGGGGAACGTGGATTTACCACTCGCAGTCGGCTCATGGCCCCTGCCCGGCCACAGAGGTCTGCCCAGTGCCGTCCACGCCAGGCCAGGACAAAGGTAAGGCCTGGAGCCCATTCGAAGAGGAACTCACTCTCGGGGTCATGCAAATACCTCTCTTGCCTCACCCTGGTTTTTTTTTTTTTATACATATATTTATTTTTTATTAGAGAAATTGTAGATTGATATAAAATTCATGCAAGAAATGTAGAGTTATCATGTCCCTACATGGTAGCCTTGTAAACTTTGTTACAATTGTTGAAACAATGCTTTATAACTCTTTTGTTATCTATAGTCTATAGTTTATATTACATAGTTCATTGCTTGCATTGTACAAATCTATGTTGCTGCTGTTTTAAAATATATTTTTTATTTGTTTTTTAAAAATGCATAGATCACACAAATGTTACATTAAAAAATATAGGAGGTTCCCATATACCCCACTCCCCACACCTCCCTTTTCCCACATCAACAACTTCTTTCATCAGTGTGGTACATTCACTGCATTTGATTAATACATCTTGGAGCACTGCTGCACAGCATGGATCATGGTTTACACTGCAGTTTACACTCTCCCCCAGTCCATTCAGTGGGTTATGACAGGATATATAATGTCCAGCATCTGTCCCTGCAATATCATTCAGGACAACTCCAAGTCCCGAAAATGCCCCCATATCACACCTCCTTTTCCCTTTTCTAGCCTTCAGCAGCTCCTGTGGCCACTGTCTCCACATCAATGATACAATTTCTTCCGTTGCTAGAGTCACAATAATTCTATAGTAGAATACCAGTGAGCCCACTAATCCGTATTCCATTCCTTCATCCTGAGGACCCTGGGATGGCGATGTCCACTCCACCTCCCAATTGAGAGGGGCCTTTGGTCCCACTTGGCTGGTGGATGTCACCTGGCCTTTGCAACCTAAGTAAGGAAGTTAGCAAGCTCAAGGGTAAGCCAGTCAACCTCCACGCACATCAAATTGTCTCTTGAGAAGTAACGATTGGGCAGGGGTCCCAGCATGGGGTTGGCTGTTGAGTCTGCTTTTACCTCACAGTTTGTGAAATACTTCAATATATATTTCACAACAAAATAATGTAACGCTCCTTTAAAAGTACATGTGAGGGAGCAATGGAGCTCAGCGGCTGAGCGTCTGCTTCACACGTACAAAGGTCTTGGTTCCAATCCCTGGTACCTCCTAAAAAAAAAAAAGAAAAGAAAAGAAAAAGAAAAGTACACGTGACACATCTTGCCACCAGAGGGAGAGAATGCATTACATCCGCATAGTCTGGGCTGGTATTTCTTTGTCGGTTGCTATTGATAGAAAGCCCAACCATTTGGCTGGATGAGAAGTCTTCACCCAGGAGCTCTGGTTTCTCTCCTGCCTTAGCTCTGCTTCTCCTCTGTTGGCTCCAGTCTCCAGGTGGCCGTGCCCTTGTGGTGACAAGATGGCAGCTGTTGCTCCAGACTTGTGTTCCTCCAGGGTCAGGTGGGATGGGCAAGAGCAGGTGCTTCTTTCCCAGCAGGCCTTGCAAAAGTTCCATGGCATTTATTGGTTCAGCTTGGATCACATGCCCATCCCTAAACCAATCATGGTGGCCAGAGGAATGCGGGACTCTGATTGGTTAGGTCTGAGTCACATGCCCATCTCTGGAACCAGGCTGGAGTCAACAGAAACCAGATTGAATGTCTAGGAAGGGGAAAGGGTGGTTCCCAGAAGAAAATCAGAGACGATTATCAAAAGAGATGGAGTGGTCCTCGGCAGGCAAAACGTCCCAGCAAATACCCACCACAGTATCCCAAATCAGCAAACAACAAAACCACTGGACGCATGCACACACACACACACACACACACACACACACATACACACACGCGCGCGCCCTCTGCTTTCTGCTTCTGATCCTAAGTCAGTCGTCGCCCACGGACCCCCGGATCTTCTGTCCTGCTCCCTGATTACAGTTTAAATTTAAATGCCAATTCAGCCCAGTCAAATAGCATCGACTATAGCTAATTTAGTCCTGCAAGTGAAATTTCAAAGTGGCATTTAATTTAGACGTAATTGTCATGACTTCCAGGGTGTTGCAGGTATTAATTGTTAAAAGACATGGAGTGGAAATTGAATTAGTCCATCAAAACAAACCCCATGATCAGGCCACCTCAGGGCACCTGCAGTTACAGCACGACCTCAGAGGGTGGAGAAAGGCAGGTCGGCTGATCCCCCTTGGGAGCCGGAGGCCTAGAAGGACGCATGCTCTAGGGGTGATGGCGCCCTGGGGGTGGCAGGGGAGGACCGGCTGGCAGGGCACTGCGGGGCCGGCCCAGCCTCATGGTTGCCGTGGCGACCGTGCGCAGCGCCTCCTCCGGCCTGGGCCTCCCTCACCACGGAGGCAGGCTGAGGGCCGGTGGACCTCAAACGTCCTGCTCCAGCCTACATCGCCCCAGCCCCCTCTTGCTCCAACCGCCTCGGAAGGGAAAGACGCCTGCTGAATCCCCTCCTCACGGGGTGGGGTGTGGGGTCCCTGCAGGGCCACGGCCGCCACCTCTGACCCAGGCCCTGCCGGGCGGTGGTCATGGATGTGGACTGGGCAGGAGGTGAGAGGGTGCGGGAAACAGGCCATCAGGGCCCCCTCCCCAAGGCTGGCGTGGGGTGGGCAGCTCCGGCTCCTTTGAGCCGACACTGGGAAGTCGGGTCCAGCCAAACCTGGCTTTTGGCAACATCTGTCAGGAAAAGAGGGGAGCTGAAATAGACCAGGGACCCCTCACACACCCGCACGGAGCATTTGCACTCGGAGAGGGGCACCCGCGTCGCCTCCGGGGCCTGCCTTTGGGAGGGGTCCCAGTTAAGAAGCAGCCTTCTCTCTTCCTGCTTTGAGATTGTCCCCGAACACGTTACGCCCCAGGTTGGGGCACCACGTCATTTCATTCCCTTGCTGGGAAAAAACAAAACAAAACAAAACAAAACACAAGAAAATAAAACACAAGAATACACCTCCCCGAAGCAGATCCCATGCGTTCATACTGTGTTCCTTCTTATAGCTGAGAATACACTACAAACACATGGGATAACACGGATGAATCTTGAGGACCTTGTGTTGAGGGAAGCAAGCCAGGCATTGAAGGACAAACACACATGACCTCTCTGATATGAAATAAGCAAACCAAGCTGTCTCAGAGAGCTAGAGACTGGATGATAGGCTTACAGGAAATTGGGGGGAGAGGAAGGTTGTGAGCTGACACCTACATGGGTGAAATCTGTGATAAAGTGGAGGTAAGTATTTGTACAGGGGAGGGGTAAGACGGGGGCACAGGGACACTATTGCGTGGGGCTTTGCGGCTTGAGGGGCACCAGGGTTGGGAGGATGGGTCAGATGGCCCAAGGAATTGGGGGGAGGGTTGGGGGGAACAGTTGAACATGGGAGCTTGCTGAGTATGTGGTTGAAACAATAATGTTGAGAAAACTCTTTAGAAAATATAATAAGGAAAGGTTACCTGCTTAAGGTGCTTAAGGGGGGCATCTGGCACAGGGGCAGGCTTCTAGGGAGGGTGTGAGTGCTCATCTTTCATAGTGTGTTATATCATTGGGTGGAGACCCCTACACTGAATAGGAAGGTGCACCCACATCCTGGGGAGGCCTGATGTTCTCATATAGAGGTAATTGTGTCTCGAGAGAATTGGTGGCTCCCAATGGGGGAGGACAGTCTAGTGTGTCAAGCACTCAGCATTGTTGCAAGTATCTATAAATCTGGTCCTTCAAGCAGTGAAGCTTGGTTGTCACTGAGGGCCCTGAGGGGAGGGGGAGAGAGGAATAGAATAGCTGGAAACAGGGTAACTGGGGGGTAATGGAAGTATTCCACAAGATAGTGCAATGATGGATATAGAACATGTCAAATTTCACCAAAAATGTATAAAAGTCCATAGGCTAAAATGCAAACCATAATGTAACTAAAAATTTAGAAAATTGTACAGTCTAAAATATAAACCATAAAGTAAACCATACTGGAACCACGTTTGAAAGCTATTGTTTCAAAATCTGTACATCAGCTGCAGCAAATATAATATGAACACGTAAAAAGATCATTCCTGTGGAAGGGGGGAAAAGGGTTTGATGTTGGATATATGGGAGTTCCCTCTATTGTAGAGGTGACTTCACTGTGATCTAAAACTTTTTTGAAGACAAAATTAAAAATTAGAACAGAAAGAAAGGATGTAGACACTGAGGGAGAAATGAAAGAAATTGCCTTGCCACTGTACATACAGGGCAACACCTACTACAGTGATGAAAGGCAAAATGTCAAAAACAAAGTTTTATGATATTTTTCATTTTTTAATACCCCGATTTATTTTTACTTTATTTTAGTTTTTCTAAATTAGTATGTATTCTATTTCTAATCTTTCAACCTACCATTACTATTTCATTTCCCTATTAATTGAATTTGACAACATAATGGACTTCATTTTTTAAGATGTTTTGGACCACAGAGGGGTTCAACTATGGCAGGGGAGGAATGCTGATGTGTGGTATTATTGATGGGGGACACATGATTGGGAGGGAGTTCTCCAGGGCATGTATATAGGGTATGTAAAAATATTCAGATATTTGTTGGGTATTTTCAGAGTAGTTACAGTTACAAATGACAACTGAGGGAGTGTTGTGTTCCTCTGTCACATTCCCCAATGGAACAGCAACAACCCCCCAAATGCAAGGGCAAAGACCAGTGAAGAAGGATGGTCCAATGATGAGCCCTTGATACTGATGACTATGCTTAGGAGCCTGTGTGCCTGAAATTTGAACTAGGCCTAGAGCTGCAGGGTGCCTAAGAGTTACCTCCTAAGAGTCTCCATGTTGTTCAAATGTGGCCACTCTCTAATCCAAACTCAGCATGTAAATGCATTATCTTCCCCCCACTGTGGGATATGACTCCTGGGGATGAGCCTCCCTGGCGCCAAGGGATTACCACGAATCACTAACTGGTGATGCAACTAGAAAAAGACCTTGAATAAAAGGGGGAAATGGTAAAAACAAATGAGTTTATATGGCTAAGAGTCTTCAAAAAAGAGTCAGGAGGTCATCAGAGGGGTTGTGCGTGTGCACGCCTCAGCAGGATCCCAGAGACAGCCAAAGTAGATGCAATCCCAGGTGCTGGTGCTCCTGAGGGCTACAGAGATACACAGGTTCTATGGTCATGGCAGTTGGGTTTGGAGTTCAGTGCCTGGCCAGTGGGCCCCACTTTGGAATTTGTGTTCCTGAGTGTGATGGAGTTGGACTCAGATGTGACCTTTCTATACATGCCTCGTCTGACACTTTTACTGAAACTGTGGTTGGTACTGGAGTTGGTGTATACCCAGGAGACTTGAATCTCTGGACTGGCTATGTGGCAGCTGGGCCCTGAGCCTCAGCAGAGTTGCAACACATACTCTCCAGTTCATTGGGTTTACCCAGATCAGCTAACAGAGAGGTGAAGATGGTCAACCACCACACCAGGGAACCAAGAGTACCTATAATTGCAAGCTGGAGAATCGCATCCATCAGGCATGTGATATCTAAGCTCCCTCTTGATATAGAGATAGAGTGGGCATGACCATCCCAGGGTCAACAGGATGGAGGAATAAAACATGGATTAGAGTAGACTTACTGGTATTCTACTACAGAACTATTGTGACTAGTAATGGAAGAAACTGTAGCACTGATGTGGAGAAAGTGGCCATGGTAGTTGCTGAGGGCAGGGAAAGGGAAGAAGAGACATGATGTGGGTGTGTTTTCGGGACTTGGAGTTGTCCTAAATGATATTGCAGGGACAAATGCAGGAAATTATATATCCTGCCATAACCCTCTGAATATACTGGGGGAGAGAGTAAACTACAATGTAAACTATTATCCATGTGGTGCAGCAGTGCTCCAAAATGTGTTCACCAAATGCAATGAATGCGCCACAATGATGAAAGAGGTTGCTGATGTGGGAGGAGTGGGGTGGGGTGGGGTGTGGGGTATGTGGGAATCTTTTATATTTTTTAATGTAAAATTTTTTGGTGATCTATGTATCTTCAAAAAAATACAATAAAAAATATAAATGCTCATGAAAAAAAAAAGCAGATCCTGTACCCCTGCCGGCTCCAGCCCCCCCACGCTGCTGGGTCCCTGAGGCATGGCCTGGGCTTTGCAGAGGAAAGCCGAGGGGAGACGGCTCGCTTCCTAATCTCCAACGGGAGCTGCTGCTTTCTCCAAGAGGCCTCCTTCTTAGGGAAAGGAGATTCAGAGATGGGGGCCTCCTCGGGAGCCTAGGAGAAGCCCCGGCCGGGTCAGGTGGTGTTGGGAAGGGTTGGCGAGCCTCCGGGCAGCCCCGGAACACCTCCTGGCTCTTCCTCCTGCTGATGTTGTAGGAGCAGGAATTCATCCCCACAGGGTCCGAGGCCCGGCTCTGCCTGGCTTAGAAGGCTTGGGTTTGGGTATAGAGAGGTGCCCGTGGAAGTCACGCTGCTTGGGGGTCTTCAGAATTAGGGGACATTGCTCCCCCAGGCATGGGGCATGCAGCCCTGGTGTGGGTGGATTGGGCTGCTGTGGGGAGGGCAGGGTTTCTTGGGCCCTGGAATGGTCATGCAGGCTGTGCACTGCACAAGACGGCCTGGCCTGGGGGGTGAAAGGGCACTGGTGCCCCACCTGTGCCTGCTTGCCAAGCCAGTGCCCCACCCAGGGCTGTTTGTGTGGGTGCCTTCTCCTCTGCACCAAAGCTCGGTCCAGGCCCGAGGAAAAGTAGCTGGAGACGGGCTGTGTGGGGGGAAGATGCCAGAGACCCCCTTCTGAGAAGCCACTGCCCGCCAGGCCCCACCAGCCCCGGGCCAGCTCAACGCCAGGGCCAGCCGGGGGCCCTGAGGGTGAGAATCACCCCTGGGCCGAGTATTTCTGCAGGGGGTAAGGGCTCTGGGCCTCAGCAGGGAAGCAGCGTGGGGGTGAGAGACGAGCCAGTCGGGCTCCGAGCCTGCGCAGGGTCAGAGCTGGCTTGCATCCCGGCCACATCACTCCGCAGCAAGGGGCCTCGGAGCAGCCCCTGAACCTTCCTGACCTTGGGGTCCTTGCTGAAGACCCGGGGGGCCCATGGGGAGGGGCGGTGAGTGCACGAGCCACACTGCTGGGTGGAGACCCCCGGGGTGGCCCTGTCCTCCTGGAGCCAGGAATGTGGGGCCTTACCTGGCCGGAGGGACCCTGCAGATGGGAGGGAGTGGAGGGCCTCGGGGTGGGGTTTCCTGGCCGATGTCACCAGGGCTCCTTAAGAGGGGCAGGGGGCCAGCCTCGGAGGAGGGGGCTGTGAAGCCGAGATGGGGGGACGTGCTGCAAGCCCAGGAGCGCGGGTGGCCCCGGGAGCTGGAAAAGGCCAGGAACAGATTTTCCCCGGCGCCTCGGGAAGGAAGCAGCGCCGCCGGCACCTTGGGTTTAGCCCGTG
The DNA here is from genome assembly GCF_030445035.2 of Dasypus novemcinctus. Lineage (NCBI taxonomy): Eukaryota > Metazoa > Chordata > Mammalia > Cingulata > Dasypodidae > Dasypus > Dasypus novemcinctus. The sequence continues at coordinate 127,771,818 of NC_080681.1, forward strand.
AGCCTCTCTGAGACCCCGACCCACAGGCCTGGAAGAGGGTAACTTGGGTGGTTTCACATTTATTAACTGCACCCGCAGGAAACACGCGCTGATTCCGTCCCGGCTCGGAGCCCAAGGTCTGGGGTTTGACAGTCCTGGAGGATTGCTGGCCTGAGTGGCTTGGGGGGTATTTCTAAGCGTCCCATGCCTCAGTTTCCCCATCTGCAGGGGGCAGAATATGACCCGCCTTGTACCATCCTGAGCACTATGCGTGGAGCATGGTGGGAGCCCGCTGGGTGCTAATGGGTGCTGCGTTTAGAGGCGCTTCGAGCCCAACGCCTGGTCCTGCCCTGCATCGGGCAGGAAGGCTCTAGCTCACATCCCCGTTTCGGAGCTGGAGTCGCTGGCAGGTGAAGGCCTGTCCCGCGGCGTCCAGTTCCCAGGGTGGCGGTCTCTGGACGCACTCAGCCTCCTCTGGGGATGCGGGTGCTGGGACCCTGGGGGTAGCCCTTGTACCAGGGGCTTGTGTCTACCCGGCAGCCAGCGCCGGCTCTGCTCCTCCTGCCTGGCCACCCTCCTGCCAAGGACGGATGAGTGGTCCCCGGTGAGCGGGGCCCTTCCCAGGACGCCGAGCTGGGATCTGCCGCCTGGGGTCGGTCAGGGTGAGTGGCCCAGACTCAGGGCGATGAGCTGAAACCGCCCTTGCGGAAGCGTCCCCGTCCCAAGAAGCCTGCGATTCGTCCTGGACGGGCTTTGCTGCGTTGATCTGGGTGCCCGCCCCGAGTCTCCAGTGTCCTCTCCAGCTGTTTAACTCTAAGAAGCAGCTGACGAGAGCAGCGCCTGGCAAGGGTGGGGCGATGAGTCCAGGGAGGGAGCGGAACACGGGGCCAAGTGCGCACCCCTTCATCACCGCTCAGCAGCGGGTCAGCACCCCTCGGGGCGCTGGGTGGGGCCTGTCAGTGCACCAAGGATTAGCCCAGTTCCCGTTCCTTACAGGGTGATGAGCCCCAGCCAACAGGCTCCAGGTGCCGTGGACGAGCGTTTCCTTGTTCCTCCCCTGCTCAACTCCTTCCAGGTGGGGCGCACCTCCACCGCGCAGACAGGGGCTCAGGGGGTGAAGGCAGTTGCCCAAAGTCACGTGGTAGGGATAAGACTCAGGAGCCCTGAGCTGTAGCCCCTTCTTTGGTTCCAGTCTGATTTTTTTCTTTTCATAAGGGTTTAACGGATTTAATGTGTTTTTTTTTCATTATTTATTTTTTATTTCTCTCCCTTTCTGCCCCGTGCTATCTGCTCTCTGTGTGCATTCGCTATGTGTTCTTCTGTGTCCACTTGTATTGTCAGTGGCACCCGGAATCTGTGTCTCTTTTTGCTGCGTCAGCTCTCCGTGTGTGCAGCACTATTCCTGGGCAGGCTGCACTTTCTTTCGCGCTGGGAGGCTCTCCTTACGGGGTACACTCCTTGCACATGGGGCTCCCCTACGCGGGGACACCCCTGCGTGGCAGGGCACTCCTTGCGCGCATCAGCACTGCGCATGGGCCGGCTCCACAAGGGTAGAGAAGGCCCTGGGTTTGAACCGCGGACCTCCCATGTGGTAGGTGGATGCCCTATCCGTTGAGCCAAATCTGCTTCCCCCATTCTGAGTTTTGAAGGCAAGATGCACAAGCTTGGAGACAGCCACGCCCCCCCGAGAAGGCAGTAGGGTGAACGTTCGGGATGATGTACGCTCAGGCAGCCCCAGGGCCCAGGTCGTGACCACGTGGTGTGCGGAGACCCACCTGAGCCATCACGGGTCTTCCCGGGAGGAGAGGGTGCTCCGTGGGGAAGGAAGGGGCAGCACAAAGATAAGAATTTGGGAACCGACCTCCTATTTGTGGCAAAATCTGGTCTCCTTGTGGGTCCTGGCCCTGCCTGGTCATTGGACAGCTTCGCTGAGTGCCTGCTCCGTGCCAGCGGCTGCCCTAGGGCTGGGTGGCCGCCGCGAGCACGGCCCTGGCCTGGCCTTCAGGACTCGCCCACGTGTCTCCACGGCAGCCTGCAGCAGAGAGAAGGAGCAGGGAGGCAGCTCATTGCCTGGGAAGAACCTGGGACGGGGGTCGACCAGAAGGATGGACGCTCTCTCTGCCGAGTGCAGCTCAGCCTGTCTCCGGAGGCTTCTGAGCATGGGGAGCAGGAAGGAGGAAACAGCAGGCTGATGGCATCCGGGGGCTGCCCTGGTTCAAGCTGCCCTTCATCCCTCTTTGGGGGCACAGACAGGGTCCTACACAGGCCCGACGGGGACGCTGCTAGAGAGGGGGGGCTGGCAGCTTGCCTGCACAGCGGCAGAGGGTCCTTTAGCTGGGATGTACCGAGGGCGCCCAGTCAAACACCGTCCACCACCACGGGGTGACCGCGGCCTCGGCTGCCCCATCTGCGAACGAGGAGGCTGCCCAAATGACCCCAGCAGCTTGTCCTCGCGGGGCACCCGTGCGGCCCAACACCCGCTTTATCGAGCGGCTGCCCGGGAGCCGTGACGCAGAGCCTTTGTACGCCAAGGACGGTGAGATATTTATCTGCTGATGGACCTCCTTTCCTCTCCGCCGCACCTGGCAATAATGATGGAGCGCCCGGGAGCACCAGAGCCATTTTATTTTTATTTTATTTCTTCCTGAAGTTCAATACTTTCCAAAGCACCTCTCGCGTGGTGATGCTATTTTCCTGGCAGGAACGCATTTATTGGAGCTGTCACTCACTGCCGAGCCGCTCCATCTCAGCTCCGCAGCAGGCCTGGCGGGCGCAAATGGCCGCCTATAATTTAAAGCTGATAGGCGCAAATTGCCCACGTAGACCTTGCCGGTGGCACAAGTTAAGGATGGACTCTCTGCAAATTGGCTGCTGAGAAGGTTCGTGGCCCCGGGGACTGAGTTTTCTCTCCTGGCCCTCCTCGCCCCCCAGGGCTGTCCCCGCCAGACTGGAGCCAAGGCAGGTGGGTCTTGGGGGCAGGCGCTGAAACCTGCTGGGTCTCGGTGGGGGAAAAGGGGTGGGGTCCCGAGGAGGGCGGTCAGGGCTGGGGTTTGTGACTGTGTCATAGCAGAGAGGCAGAGCCAAGTGGCAGAAAAGGCATGGGTTTGGGAGCAGGCGGACCTGAGTTCGAATCCTGACCTCATTTCCGGCAGTAGACTCCAGGTGCTCTCTGTGATGAGGGACCGGACACCCACGCTTACGGGGTGATATGAAAATGAAAAGGGCAGAGGGACAGGCTCAGATCTTGGAAGGCTGTCGGCTGCCTTACCTGGAGACAGCCCCTCTGCCTGGGATCAACCAGAAGGATGGACATGCTCTCTGCCGAGTCGAGCTCAGCCCATCAGGCCATCCCCATCTCCCCTCAAGGAGGAAACGTTTTCCTTCACTTCCTGAGCTCCATGTTCCGGGTCCTCTGGCTGGGGAAAGTTGCTGCATTGAGCCCTACTCTCTCCCCCACGGGGAACTCTACTTTCACTTGCTGTGTGCATTGGGAAGCTGGGTGAGAAGCCCCCCGAAAACAAAAGAAGTCCCCTATATAGTATATGTGACTTTTCAGCATTATTTTTAACGGTATATTTTCTACGTTTCTGTGGTGTATTTCCAGGCATGAAAGTATTACAATGTTAAAAATTCCAATTCCTTGTTGTCAGACCTTTATATGATTTCCAAATTTTAACTATTATAAATAATAGTGCTGATACTTGAGCATTTCTTTAAGGTAAATTCTTGGTAGAATTTCTGGGTTAAATTGTATAAACATTTTAAGGCTTTTCATATACATTATGCATCAAAATGCATATACAAGCTTTAGTTTGCGTTCTTGATTTTTAGTGAGATTGAACATTGTTTTACTTTTATTTCTTTTTTTGTGAATTGCTTTGTTTGTGACCTTTCACCGTTTTTCCAGTGGGATGTTCATTTTTTCCTATTGATTTATAATGGCTCTCATCATATATTAAGAATATTAATCTTTTATCAACTGTTGTGAATATTAATGCGTCATTTGTCGCTTGTCTTTTATCTTTGCTTACTCGTATTAAAGAATTTCAGATTTTCAACTCTTAAGAGACATCTGTTTTCCATTTTTGGTTCTTTTCTTCTTAGAAAGGCCTTTCTATCCCCCAAAAATTCATAAAAATATTTTAAAAAAAGGTCAGTTCTGTGGAGGAGTTAGGCCAAGACAGGTTGCCTGCAAATGACCAATTAAGATTTCTGTTGAAAACATTAATTGGCTGTAGGCAAGTGAGGGCAGTACTGGTGGTTTTTAAAACATACTGAAAACGGTTTGTTTTTCTCAGTAGACGAACCTCTCCCCTATATTGCTGGTTATATTAATTTGCTAAATATCACGTTTAGCCTTTCTCACATCTGCTTGCTTCAATTTTCGTTTTCTTCTTCGAAGTCCATCTCCGCAGCTGCACAGCTGCCCCTTTCCCCGGGGGTCCCCGAGAACAAGGAGGGGGCGTCTGCATGAGCCTGTCCTGGCTGGAGACAGTAGGAATCAGCACAGACTTCCTTACGGGGACAGGGACCCCGAGAATGGGGAGCGGGGAGCGGCCCAGGGCACTCAGCCCTGCACCCCACCTCCCTGTGCCTCTGCGGGGGGCTCGGCGCCCAGGGGCCCACCTGCCCCCTTCTCAAGTAGGAGCAGGAAGCAGATCCTCGGCGCCTCCTCCCACACCCCTCACCAGGGCCAGGGTGGGACGGACTTCAGTCCGGTGAGGAAGAGCCCTGGGCAGGCCTCGATCGGCCGCCCGGAGCCAGGCCAGGGCCCAGGGGCTTCAAGCTCCTCGCTCGCCCCCAAGGAACGAGGGGCCTGGACGCGCCGGCTGTGGGGTGAGCGGAGCTGGGGGTCACCCCAAAACCCCCGGGGCCCTCGAATCCGCACGTCCTGGAGTATTTCTCCCCTGGCTTCTTACGAAGAGAGAAAACGGAGGCAGCTGAGATGTCCAGAAAGCAACGCCGGGGAAACGGCTCCTCCGGAACATTCCAGGAGCAGCCCCGGGATTTCGGCTCCTGGCCTCAGGGCAGAGGAATAATTGGCTCTTCCCCGACATCCACAGAAATGCCGGGGTTTGACTTGAGTGCTCTCCTGTCTGCAGGGCAGGATCAGTTGGTTGAGAGACAGCCTGAGGTTGGGGCTGGAAGTCGGGGTTCTTGGGGCGCTCTCAGGCGCCTCCCCAACACGTGTTTGTCCCCACATGTCTCCCCACCGCCTGGCTGTCAGAGGAAAAGGGCAGAGGCCGCAGGGGCAGCTCGGGCAGCGACCAGAGGGGCGGTGGATAGGCTGCGGAGCCAGGCTGGGAGGATTTGAATCCAGAGCCATGTCCAGTTGGAGGAGGCTGGAGGGATTTGGTGTGTTTGTTGCCATCCCCTGTGCGGGGAGGGGGCCGAGAGTCCGGGCCTTTCTGGGGTACGCCACGCTAAGCGTGCTCCTGCCCAGGGCTTCCCCGTGAAAGGCTGGGGAAGGAAGGGAGGGAAGAGGAGGGGATGGGCGAGGTACCGCCCGGGCCCCCCGCTTTCCCACTCTCCCAGGATGGAGGGCTGCTGGGGGAGGGCCGGACTCTATGCTTCCCTCTAATCCGGGGCTCATCACCTTTTTTGTCCATAGACCCCTTTGCGGTCAGGTGAAATGAATGCTACTGATACTGATTTATTGCCTACGTTCACATGTGAAGGAAATGCTAGATTTCAGTTAGAGGTCAGAGAAAATAAAGACAAGTGGACTTTTTCAATTCAAGCTCATGGACCCCTCGAAGGCTTTCCAGGGACCCCGTGGCAGGGACGCTGAGAACCCCTGCTCTAATCCTTGGAGAGCAGCGGAGAGGCGGGGAGCTGGGGACGCCAGGGGGGCTGCCTTAGGGCGGGCGGGCCCCTCCCCGTTCCCAGCGCCAGGTGGCCCTGACCCCCGGATGGGAGGACTGTCCTTGCCAGGTACGGCGGGCTGAGCTGGACGAAGCCTTTTCCCTGGCCTGAGCCGGATTTCCTTCCTACTCCGGAACTGATTAATCGGGTTTTAAGGTTTTAATAAGTCAGTAGGTCCAGATGTTTCCCATTGTACATTACAAATGTTAATTATCTTCTAATTACTTATTAGCTGAGGCTGCGCTGGCACGAGCGCCCCAGAAGCCCAGCCAAATGAGTCTGGAGCTTCAGAAAGGAGCAGATTAACAAACAGCTTCTTCTGGCAGCGGCTTCCAGGGATTTCTCCTTGCCCATCGGATTTTCCCAATACCGATTAATTTGGGGGGGGAGGGTGGGCCTCACTGCCCATTGGGTTTCCTTCGTTCGGGAGCTCCGGGGCTCGGCCAGGTGACGCCCGGGGCCCAGGAGGGCTCCCAGAAGCCGGGGTCCTGCTCTGAGCCTGCAGGGCCGGCTGGCCCCAGGGCCAGGACGGCAGCTCCACGCCTTCCTCCTGGGCCCAGCGTGGAGACCAACAGGAAGCCCGCCCCTGTAGGCTGTGGCTTTGGTGACCGTGGGAGGGTGGGAGACCCTGTCGCTCACTCCAATGCCCGCCTTTGAACCTGGACGGACGGCTGTGCCCCAGCACCTGTGCTCCTCCAGATGCTGGGGGGTAGCCGAGCCCTCTCCTGCCAGGCCAGCGGGGAGGTTAGTTCCTTGTCGCAGCTGCCTCCTTGTTGGCCGGACTAGCAAAGCAGTTCTCGGGGAAATGGTCCTTCACAGAGGGACCTGATCCCACAGCTCTTTGGGGGATGTGCACCTGGCGCCCGCAGCAGCAAGCCCCTTCTCTGGTTTCCTTCTTTGAAACTTCTTTGTTATTCACGAGAATTAAAAATAGATGGCGTGAAAAGTTAAAACAGATGGATGCTAGTCGTTGAATAGGGCAGTTCATGGCCGTTTTACAGAAAATTCGGTCCTGTTTTTTTCCCTTGGCCTTGAGATTGCATTGATCTGTGTGTGTTCCACGGAGCAGGGCACATCCATTCTTCCGATTGCATGTGCTGGACTGACTGCCGCACAGGATGCAGCTTGCAGAATCCTTTCAGCACCTGACAGCTGTGTTCTCATTCATTCCGTGTTCCGTGTTCTCCATGTTTTCATTCACTCATTCATCCATTCATTCATTCAGCTGCACATCTTCCAACTTACATACCCATCTGTAGCAGTTTGATATAGTTATGAATTCCAAAAATAGACCTTGGATTATGTTTGTAATCTGGTCTATTACTGGGCATGATTGAGTTATGATTAGGGCTTTGATTGGGCCATGTCATTAGGCATAGCATGGCAAAGGACAGAGCTGGAGCTTTTCATGCGAGGGTTTTTGATGTTGGAGTTTTGATGCTGAAGTCTTAAGCTGGAGCCCCGGGGAGGGAGACAGAGCCATTCACCTGATAGTCTACAGCTGACCTTGTGGAGAAAACAGGAGCTGAGCCCAGAGGAACCCAGGAAGCCTGAACCCTCGCAGACGTCTGCAGCCATCTTGCCCCAACACGTGGAAATAGACTTTGGTGAGAGAAGTAACTTATGCTTATGGCCTGGTATCTGTAAGCCCCTACCCCAAATAAATACCCTTTATAAAAACCAACCCTTTGGGTCCTGAGGGGAGGGGGAAATAGGTGTTGAATAGATGGAATCAGTGCAACTGTGGGGCAATGGAAGTGTTCCACAAGATCATGCAATGATGGATATAGGACATGTTAAATTACACCATAAATGTCTAAAAGTCTATAGCTAAAATGTAAACCATAATGTAAAATGAAAGATAACTAAAAATTTAGAAAATTGTATAGTCTAAAATATAAACCATGATGTAAACCCAAATGGAACCATGTTTGAAAGCTGTTGTTTCAATATCTGTACATCAGCTGCAGCAAATATAATATGAACATGTAAAAAGATCATTGCTGGGGAAGGGACAAGGTGTTTGATGTTGGATATGTGGGAGAACCGTGTATTGTATATGTGAATTACTGTGATCTAAAACTTTTGTGAAGACAAACTTAATAGTTAAAAAAAAAACGACTTTTTTTTTATACACTGTAGACACTGATGAAGAAATGGAAGAAATTGCCTTGCTATGGTACATACAGGGCAACACCTATTGCAGTGATGAAAGGCAAAATGTCAAAAACAAAGCGTTTTCATTTCTTCATTTTTTGATACCCCAATTTATTTTTACTTTATTTAATTTTTCTAAATTAGTATGTATTCTATAACTAACCTTTAAACCCATCACTATATTCCATTTTACTATTAAAGGAACCTGGAAATATATTAGGCTTCATTTTTGAAGAAGTTTTGGACCACAGAGAGGTTCAACTATGGCAGAAGAGGAACACTGGTATGGGGTATTATTGATAGGGGGCACATGGTTGAGAGGGAGTTCTCCAGAGCATGTATATAGGGTACATAAAAATATTTGGATATTTTCCTACTGGTTACAGTTAAAATCGACAACTGAGGGAGTGCTGAGTTCCTGGCCAGGGGAACTCTATCACATTTCCCAATGGAATGGCAATAATCCCCCAAGTGCAATGGCAAAGACCAATAAAGAAGGATGGTCCAACAATGAGCCCTTGATACTGATGATTGTACTTATGAGCCTGTGCACCTGAAATATGAACTAGGCCTAGAGCTGCAGGGTGCCTAACAGTTACCTCCTGAGAGCCTCCATGTTGCTCAAATGTGGCCTCTCTCTAAGTCAAACTCAGCATGTAAATGCATTACCTTCCCCCCAGCATGGGACCTAACTCCCAGGGATGAGCCTCCCTGGTGCCAAGGGATTACTACCAAGTACCAGCTGATGATGTAACTAGAAAAAGACCTTGAATGAAAGGGTCAACTCAGACCAGCAGAATATCACAGCCTACATGTAATATCAGGTGTTAAAAACTGCTTTTTGACCTTGAATAAAAGGGTGAAATGGAAAGGACAAATGAGTTATATGGCTATGAGTCTCCAAAAAAGAGTCAAGAGGTCATTAGAAGGGTCACACTTATGCACACCTCAGCAGGGGTCCCAGAGACAGCCAAAGTAGATATAAGTCCAGGTACTGGTGCTCCTGAGGGCTACAGAGACCCACAGGTTCTATGGTCATGGTGGATGGCTCTGGAGTTCAGTGCCATGTCAGTTGGCTCTACTTTGGAGTTTGTGTTCCTGAGTGTGATGGAGTTGGACTCAGATGTGACATTTCTACATGTGCCTCTTCTGTTACTTTTTCTGGATCTGTGGTAGGTACTGGGGTTGGTGTATACTCAGGAGACCTGAATCTCTGGATTGTTCATGTGTCAGCTGGGCCCTGAGCCTCAGCAGACTTGCAACTCCTACCCTCTGGTTTATTGGACTTACCCTGGCCAGCCAACAGGGAGTTGAATAAGGTCAACCACCACACCAGGGAGCCAAGAGTGCCTACAGCTGCAAGCAGGAGAATTGCATCCTTTATCCGTGTGAAATCTATCTAAGCCCCCTCTTGATAGAGAGGTGGAGTAGACAAAATTGTCCCAGCATCCACAGGATGGAGTGCGACGGTTTGCTCGGTCGGTAGAGGTGGGGTCTGGCTGCGGACGAGGGGTCGGTCCAGCTCAGGATGAGGGGTCGGTCCTGCTTGGGACGAGGGATCGGTCCTGCTTGGGACGAGGGGTTGGTCCGGCAGCAGACGAGGGGTCGGTCTCACAGGGGTTGCGCGGTTCAGCTGACGGGGTCGCCCGGCAAAGCCGGCGACGAGGGGGTCGCCCGGAGAAGCAGGCGACGAACTGGGGACAAGGGAGGCCAGGCCCTTGTCGGGGGCTGTCAGGACTGGAGGGCGCACGGCAGAAGAACTACCGCGGAGACAAGGTAAACACGCAAGTCCAACTTTATTGAGGGAGAGGCAACAGTTTTATAGGGGCTGGGGAAGGCTGATTGGTCTAAGCCACGCCCTGTTCTGATTGGTTGCCGGAGAAAGGTCAGTGGGAGGTACTGGAAGGGGGAGGGGTGGTGGTTAGGGATTGGCTGTCGCTGTTGCTGGGGGAAGGGGCAGGGTTTAGGGATTGGTGGCTGCTGTTGCTGGGGTAGAGGGCAGACTTGAGTTTCCCGCCCACGCCTGGCTGTTGCTGCTGTCGGGGGGAGGGGAAAAGGCGGACTGGAATTTTCCGCCCTGCGCCTGCGCAGGGAGAAAGAAGGTATCGTGTGGCGCTATCGGGGAGGAGGGGCGGCCGTGGAAGCATGGCTGCCGAGAAGGGGGGACCCGAGGGCACTCTGCGCCCATGCCGAGCTTCCTTCAGGGGTGGCGGTGGGCCCGACCAACCACCCTATTATGGGGGCAGCGGTTTGGAATAGGCCTACCGCGGCCGCCGCCCCCCGCCAGGCCAGCAAACCACACTTCAGCCCGAGGGGTGACCACAATGGAGGAATAGAGCATGGATTAGAGTGGATTTACTGATATTCTACTGTGAAACTGTTGTGATTAGTAATGGAAGAAATTGTAGCATTGATGTGGAGAAAGTGGCCATGGTAGCTGCTGAGGGCAGGGAAAGGGAAGAAGAGACGTGATGTGGGGCCATTTTCAGGACTTGGAGGTGTCCTGGGTGGTACTGCAGGGACAGATGCTGGACATTGTATGGCCCACTGGGTGGACTGGGGGAGAGTGTAAACTATAATGTAAACCATTATCCATGTGGTGCAGCAGTGCTCCAAAATGTATTCACCAAATGCAGCGAATGTCCCATGATGATGAAGGAGGTTGTTGATGTGGGAGGAGTGGGGTGAGAGGGGTGGGGGATATATGGGGACCTCATATTTTTTGAACGTAACATTTAAAAAAAAAATAAAGAGAGAGAGAAAAAACCCCCAAAACATCTTTAAACTCAGGACCTGCAAATATGTATATGGAACAAAATGGGAAAATTGAAACAGAACTTTGCAGGTCCACTCTGAAGATGAGCCCAAAACTTGGCTGTAAGCTTCCCAATGGCCCACTTGGAAAGGAAAGAACAGTCAGTTGTGTGATTCATGTTGTCTAAGCAAGGAAGCCTACCAGTAATATAACCTGTGCATAAATTCAAAATTACCTAATTCTGTATCCAAGTGTGGCTAGTCTCTAGAAATCCAATTAAGTGATAGAGACCCAATAGGCTTTGAATGTTCAGAAAGGATGTAGACTGTATGTGTATTCAAAGATGCATCCAGACGGAATGTGGGCGAGATGCTAATTCAAGCTTACCTGGAATGTGGGGAATATGCTAATTCAAAACTATCTGGTCCTCAGACAAGCACTTGACTAACAAAGAAAAGTCGTTTTCTTTCATAAAAGCACCATTTGACTCCTCACCCTTAAATGTCTGTATAAAAAGGACCCAAAACTCTATTTGGGCCTTGGTCTGGCCCGAGTCCGGCTGCCTGGAAATAAATTCCTTTTTCCTTTCCAAAATAAAAAATCAACCAATTTCTGGTATTTTGCATCAGCACCCCTTTGGCTGACTAATATACCGTTTATGCATTCACATCTCTCCATCTGTCTGTCTGTCCATCCATCCATCCATCCACTTATCCATCCATTCACCATCCAACCGTCCATCTATCTTCCTATTTGTCCTTCAACCCAAGCAACAGTTGGTGGGTCCAACCAGCCGGTCTACCATGATGCTTGGGGTGGAAAGTCCTTGAGGGTAGGGACATGGTGAAACCAGCTGTGCTTCCTCTACCCCAAGGACCACGAGAGCCACCTTAGGCCAGGACTGAAGTGCCACCCGTCTCCTGGAGATAGAGGTCCAGTTGTTGGTGAGTCCATCACTCTTAGCATGGAGTCCATGTTGGCATGGAATTCTCCAACAAGTGCCACGTTGTCACTTGTCTCTGAGATTCGTTAGGAGGCAGTTTTGGTCAGCTTGATGAGTCAACCTGGCTTGGCATGAAAAGCTATGAGCAACCCTCCATGCTGTGCTGTTCCCACCTGAAGCATACAAGAGAGGCGGGCTAAGCCTGGGCTGAGTGCCCCCGTATGTCAGGCTGGCAGTGTGTGTGATGAGATAAGGCATGGGAGAGGGCCATTGCATATGCTCACCAGATGAGCTCAGACTCAGTTACACTTAATAGAAAACTTCCCAAGAGCAGTGTCTTGAACAAGACAGAAGTTTTATGCCATTTTTTGTGTAACAGTGGCTTGGAGGTGGGGGGCTGTTGGAAGCTATTAGGGACCCAGACTTCCTCTAACTCACCACTCCAGCATGCCTATATCCTCATGGCTCAAAGTGACCGCTGGAACTTCAGCCATCTCATCCTGTTGCAAGCAGGCACCCCATCCCTCCTAGGAGACATCTTGGAGGTAACATATATGACTTTGCCTACATCTCATTGGCCAGAACTTAACCGCACAAAGAACTTAACTAGCACAAAGGAAACTAGGATACATAGTCTTTTAGCTGGGCTCACTGCTGCTCAGCTAAAAATTGGTTTCTGTTTCCAAGGAAGAAAATGAGGAATTCTTGCACATCTGCCAAAATTCTCCCAGAGTGGCGGAGGCAGCTGGAGAGGATTTGGGGTGCACGGTGTGTGTGTGGGCCAGGCATGGACCCCAGCACTGCCCACTTCACTGTCCCTGCACTGGGCCATCCAAGGATGGCGACCGTGGGGTGCCCACACATTCAACCCTCGGCCTTCAAGAGTCCCACCCCAGCCTCCCTCCCCTGGTGGGTCTTCAGCTTTCGGTTTCTTAGCCCTCCTGCCGGGGGAGTGGGGGTAGGGGGGCTCTGAGCCCCTGGCCTGTGCTCCTTCAGTCTGCAGGGCTTGTTGGGTGTCCCCTTGGATAAAATTCCAGGCGGGTCCTGCAGTGCCGCCAGTTGGTCTTAGAAAAGGAAAAGTCTCATTGCCATTTTCAGGCACAAGATTAGTTTCTCTCTTTTATTTTATTTTTTTAATTTTTAAATTTTTAAAAACTTTTTATTTGGAAATAATCTCAAACTTACAGTATGCAAAAATAATACAAAACCCATACAGAGAACTCCAATATACCGTCCCTGTCCCGAAACCCAGATCCACCAACTGTTAACATTTTGCAACATTTGCCATATCATTCTATTCATCTAGCTATCTGTTTCTCCAACCATCTCTCCATCCATCCGTCCATCTATGTATCCAAATATTTGAGAATGGGTTGCATACATCATGGTCGTTTAACAATATTTCAATGCAGAGTTCCTAAGAACAAGAACTTTCACTTATTTATTTTTTTTCACCATGCCTTTTATTTATTATTATTAATTTATCTATTTATTTAGTTAATGTTACATTAAAAAATAAGTCTCTCTCTTTTAAAGTAATATGACCTGTCCAGTGACATAAACAAGACCCTTGTTTCCATTCAGCCCGGCATCTCTCCTCGGCTCAGGCCTGGCGGAGCCGGCAGGCTGCAGTGGGAGGGCGGGGGGTTCCTCCCTGCTCAGCCCTGAGGCATCTGGTGCTTCCGGGGCTGGGGGGCAGGAGGTGGGCAGCAGGGTGGGTCTCACGTCTGGGCACAGACGTCACTGGGGTTCCTTGGAGATTTCCGGCGCTTTGTCGTGAGGCCGGCCCTCTCTGCGCTCTCGGTGGCTCCTTGGTGGGGCTGGGGCATCTGGCTGCCCAGTCCCCACACCTCTGGAGGAGTCCCGTCCTGTTGCCCCCGCAGGACGCCCTCCTGGGAAGAACCTCCTCAAAGGGTCCCCAGGTGGTTGCGCTTGCCAGGTAGCCCCACCTGTCCCAGGGCACGCGGCTTGGCCCTGCCCTTGGTGGGGGAGTCGCCCCCTCCAGCCCCTCCTCCTTCAGCCTCCCGGAGGCAGCGCCAGCCACAGCCTTAGCCACCGACTCACCTGCAGGAGCACGTCGACGTCGGGCCTCGTCCTGCACCCTTTTGGGAATGCCCATCAGACACTCCAAGGGTCTCCTCGAAGCTGCTCTCCCTGCTTTGAGGGGTGGACTTACCGTGGGGCTCCCAGAAGACTCCACCGTTTCCAAAGAAGCCACCTTGCCAGTTTCCAGACACCTTCTCAGCCCTTCACCTCTGGGGCTTCTGTGCCCTCCGGGTGCCCCGAGCTCTGGGGAACCAGCCTGCAAGTCCTGCACAGGCACCGGGCACGGGCCTGAGGATGGCGGAGGCGCCGTTGGCGTCCTTGGCTTTCGCCCTTGGCGGGATGGTGTCAGGAGTCCCACTGTGACACAGCACAGGAATAACCCAAGGACCGGGATTAGTAACCTGAGAACCCAGATAAAATGCAGAGTCCTGGGATCCCTCCAGAGACTGGAACCTGCATTTCCAACCGGCACCCCCAGGTGGCGCCGATGCTGGTGGCCCTTGGAGGATTTGGGGGAGAAAGCTGTTCTAGGGACGGCGAGTGTCGCAGGCTCACCGCAGTCAGGCCCCCGCCCGCTGTTCCCCTCCTCCAGCGCCCCGCCCGGCCCCCGGCTCTCCTCAGCGCGGCCGCTTTGCAGACCCGCTGCTTAAATGGGCGTTTTAGTTTTCATAGCCCACTGATCTATTTAAACGCCTATTATGCAGCAGTGTTATCTGAAGGAGACACGCACACTTTCCTGACTAGATTTCCAAGAAATTTTATGAAAGGCCGATTTCATAAAAGGCTCCTTGATGTGGCGAAATAGAATCGTTTTGGAATTGATATCCAAGAAGAAAGTGAGCTCCCTCCCCCCACGTCTTCTGTTGTGAGACGGTTGCGGGCCCGGCCTGCCTTCTCCCAGATAACTGAGGGCTGTGGCCTCTTAAGCTTCAAAAGCACAACATAAGTTTGACGAAAAGAGGTTTTGTAACAAAAAAAATGTTAACCCCTCCGTAGTGTGTTTACAATCCCAGCCTCGCCTTGCATAGCTCTCCTTCACTGACGGCTTCTTGGCAGCGTTCAACGAGCAGGACAGCCCCGCGGAGAGGCTGAGAAGCTTGTGAATTCCCGGCAACACTCGCTGCCTCCCCCCAGCCTGCCCCGGAGGGCTCGGACCCCTGCCCTGCCCGGGCTGTGCGGACCGACCTGTAACCGTGTTAAAAACCTATTTGCCTTTATCGTCCTCATCAGTCCTGGGTACCTCGGGCAGGCTCCGCGGGTGCAGCTTTACGGCAGCGTCCGGGCAGCGTGTCTGGAGGTGGCGGGGTTGGCTGGCGCCTGAAAGGTCAGGGAAAAGGGGTGAGGGGCCGGGCCCCGACTGGCCAGCTTCTCAGGGGCAAGTGCGGCCGCCCCGTCCTGACGCCCTCAGGTGAGCGGGGAGGCTCGACTCCAGGGGTTCCAGTCTGCTAAACTGCTTAAGCAGATGCCGTGGAAGGCATTGGCTCTTACCATGGGAATTTATTAACCTACAAGCTTACAGTTTTGAAGCTGAGAAAATTGTCCAAGTCAAGGCATGGTCAGGATGATGCTTTCTTCCCAAACTGCTGGTGGTCCTGGGCTCCTCTGTCACATGGCAAGACACGTGGTGGCACCTGCTGGTCTCTCCCTTCTTTTCTGGGTTTTGTGGCTTTCAGCTCTGTGCTTCCTATGGCTCTCTTTGAATTTCATTCTCTTATAAAGAACTCCAGGAAGAGAATTAAGACCCACATCTTTATCTAATCACCAAAAGATCCTACTTACTCTTAACACCCATGGGAATGGATTAGATTCAAGAATGTACTTTTCTGGGGTTCATCCAGCTTCAAACTATTGCACCAGGTCTACTTCTTCTAGGAGATGCAAATGTAAGCAAGGCTCCAGGCCTCCATTTCCTCATCTGTAAAGTCAGGACATTAATATGAATCCAGGTCGCCAAGAGGATTACAAGAGAAATGGATAGAACCACAATCTGTAAACCTGACATTGCCATGCACCTATATGATATTGAGAACTTGTTTGCTTTTCCACTGTTGAGTTTTGAGAGTCCTTTATGTATTCTAGATAGATTTGACCTCATAATTTTCAGATTCCTTAATTTGAATTTGCCTACTCACTAAAATTTATATGTAACCCCCAAGTCAGTATTTGTGTCTCATTTGCAGACAGGCACGGAGTGGTGAAAAATTTGAGCCTCCAAATACAAACATTTCCAGCTGAGGACAAACAAGACAATGCTCCTCCTTCTGGTTTTGGCTTTCACACTGTAAACTAGTGTCCTCCTTGTGGTACATTCAGTGCCATGTTTTTCTCATTTTTGTGTTATTTTTGTCTAGTTTCACTGTTTACAATGGCCCCAAGTATAATGCTGAGGTGCTGTCTAGTGTTCTTCAGTGGAAAAAAGGCTGTGATCTGCCTTACAGAAAAAACATGTGTGTTAGATAACCTTCATTCAGGCATGAGTTAGTGTGCTGTTGGCCATGAGGCTAATGTTCACAAATCAACAATATCTGTTAAATAAGGTGTCTTTAAACAGAAGCACACATAAAACAAAGGCATGTATTTTTAAATATTTTCATTAGAGAAGTTGTAGGATTTGTAGAAAAATCATGTAAATGTAAGGTATATTATGGTTGGTAGAAATGTGACCAGAGGCTCACAGGAATCTAACCTGTATTTCCTCCAAGAGAAATGGTTCAATATTCACTAATTCAGTGATTAGAGTGACTTTATTGAACATAAACACCACAAATAATAAGAATCAATGGTACTAGTCCTTTGTTGGGTATGTGGATTGCAAATAACTTATATTTTCATGCTTTTTAAGAGAGACTTTCACAGAGTTAAAGTTTTAAATTTCGATGATATCCATTTTATCCATTTTTCCTTTTATGGATCACAGTTATTTTTTTTTTAAAGATTTATTTGTTTATTTAATTCCCCCCTCCCCCGGTTGTCTGTTCTCTGTGTCTATTTGCTGCGTCTTGTTTCTTTGTCCGCTTCTGTTGTCGTCAGCGGCACGGGAAGTGTGGGCGGCGCCATTCCTGGGCAGGCTGCACTTTCTTTCGCACTGGGCGGCTCTCCTTACAGGTGCACTCCTTGTGCGTGGGGCTCCCCTACGCGGGGGACACCCCTGTGTGGCAGGGCACTCCTTGCGCGCATCAGCACTGCGCATGGGCCAGCTCCACATGGGTCAAGGAGGCCCAGGGTTTGAATCATGGACCTCCTATGTGGTAGATGGATGCCCTAACCACTGGGTCAAGTCCATTTCCCTGGATCACACTTTTGATATCAAGACTAAGAATCTTTGTTCCGTCCTAGATCTTGAAGATTTTCTATGTTTTTTCCTAAGAGTTTTATAGCTTTACATTTATGTTCATGATCCATTTTAGTCTAATTTTTGTATAAGGTATGAGACTTAGGTTGAGGGATTTTTATTGTTGAGTTCTATATTCTTACTGGTTTTTTGTCTTGTTTCTCTATCAATTGTTGAGAGAAGGATGTTGACATCTCTGACATCATAATTATGGATTTGTCTATTTCCACTTTCCATTCCATCAATTTCTGCTGCATGTATTCTGCAGCTCTATTGTTTGTTGGGTAGACAATTAGGATTGCTCTGTCTCCTTGCTGGATTGACCCTTTTATAATTATATAATGTCCTTCCCTGTGTCTGGTAATTCTCTCTACTCTGAAGTCTAATTTATCTCATATTAAGTAGCTATTCCTGGCTTCATTTGATTAATATCCTGAAGAATATTTTCATTGGGTATAACATTCTATGTTGGCAGTTCCTTTCTGTCAGCACTTGAAAAATATTTTGCCACTTCCTTCTGGCCTCATAGTTTCTAATGAGAAACCCATTGTCATTCTAATAGTTTTGCCTCTATAGGTAAGTTTTTATTTTTCTCTGTCTGCTCTCAAGGTTTTTAAAATATATTTTTAATTTGCCTTTAATTTCCTGAAGTTTAATTATGATTTGTCTTGGTATAGGTTTATTTGGGTTTAGCTGGATTTATCCTGCTTGGGGTTTCTTGAATATGTAGTTTTATGTCTTTCTCCAAGTTTGGGAAGTTTTCAGCCTTTATTTTTCAGAGCACTTTTTCAGACTCTTCCTCTTTCTCTTCTCCACCTGGCATTCAAGTGACACGAATTTTAGACCTTTTGTTATTGTCCCACAGGTCCCCAAGGCTCTGTTCATGTTTCTCAATCTATATTCTTTCTGTTGATCAGAATTAGAAATTTCTATTGTTCTGTCTTCCAATTCACTGATCCTTTTCTCTCTTCCTTCCTTTCTGCTGTTGAACCCGTTCACTGAGCTTTACATTTTCTGTTATGGTATTTTTCATTTTTAAAATTTCTGATTGGTTCCTCATATCTTCCATTTCTTTCCTGAGACTTTCTTTTTATTTAATGTGGCTATTCATTTTTTCCCCCATTTGATTTAAGAGCATTCCTAATTGAATAGCATTTTTATTGTGGCTTCTTGAAAATTTTGTCAGCTAATTCTAACGTCTCTGTCCTCTCAGCAATGTTGTCAATTGATTGTCATATTTCATTCACTTTGAGGTCTTTTGGTTCTTGGTATTCTGAGTGATTTTTGATTGAAGCATGAACATTTTTGTATTATGTTATGAGACTATGGCTCCTAAAAGCTTTCTTCAGTTTGGCTTTAGTTGACACGGCTTTGGTAATGGAAACTGGGATGTTGCCTTATTCCTGCCAGGTTGTTGTTGCCTGAGATGGGAAGATTTCTCAGTATTGTTGGGTGGGGTGGGGGTTTTGACTCCATGTTGGGGTGTCCTCCTTACCCCTGGGTGGTGGTGAAGGTCCTCTGACACCACTCCAGCAGGGAGGGGGAAGGGAACCTCTTTGCAGCCACATGGGATGGAAATCCAGCCCCCAATCAGCCTTTGCTGCCGTGGGAGACACTGTTTCCTGCAGTGTTTGGCTGGCTATTGTCTAAAGGTTTTTGGTCTTGCGAGGCTGTCCCAATTCTCATCTTTTTGATAGAGAGCAGGCTTTTGTGGAGGAGTATTGTTTGGATTCACATCTATTGGCATGTTTGGGTTTCAGACTTCTTCAGCTGCAAGTCTGAGGTATATGGGACACAAAGAAATTCCAGGGAATTCACCACTGTGTCATTCCTTGGCACCTGCAGTGCCCATGCATGATGCCCAAGGCTTTTAGTTGCACTAATGGCAGGAGTAGGAAAATGAATGTTTACCCCATTTTCTCAATGCAGAACCCAGCAGTACTTTTTTTTTTTAAGATTTATTTTATTCATATTTATTTCTCTCCCCTTCACTGCCCCCCCCATTGTCTGTTCTCTTGTGTCCATTTGCTGTGTGCTCTTCTGTGTCCAATTGCATTCTTGGCAGCACCGGGAATCTGTGTCTCTTTTTGTTGCATCATCTTGCTGCATCAGCTCTCTGTGTGTGCAGTGCCACCTGGGGGACACCCCTGCGTGACATGGCACTCCTTGCATGTGGCAGCACTGCATGTGGGCCAGCTCACCACATGGGTCAGGAGGCCCTGGGTTTGAACCCTGGACCTCCTTTATGGTAGTTGGATGCTCTATCAGTTGAGCCACTTCCCCCAGCAGTCCCTTTTAACAGAGAAGAAAGTAGCAGAGGGAAGGTTGGAAGGCAGGTCCCAGCTG
Organism: Dasypus novemcinctus; assembly: GCF_030445035.2. Classification (NCBI taxonomy): domain Eukaryota; kingdom Metazoa; phylum Chordata; class Mammalia; order Cingulata; family Dasypodidae; genus Dasypus; species Dasypus novemcinctus. Next base: position 127,791,240 of record NC_080681.1, read on the forward strand.
GCACCCCCAGGGTACGCTCCCGAATGAATCATCTGCTGCCTGTTGGCCTTGCAGGAGCAACACTTCCACAAGCTTCTACCTAGCTCCTTCCCAGACCCTGCACCAGCCCAGGGAGTGGGAACTAGAAGCTTCTCTCCTGGTCTGGGTGGGTGGGGTGTGACATTTTGTGGGCAGAAATTACCCAAGGGCACCCCAGAGTAGTGACCCCCAACAGCAAGCCCCTTCTTGTCCAAGGACAATGGAGATGTGGGGTGGGGAGAGCTGCTTGGACAGCCGAAGGTACCATATAATCTAACCACTCAGTCACCTCCGAATCATGCTGTTGGGGAAATTGGACATCATAATCCCAGCCGCTGCCATGAAAATAGCACTGGCTCAATTTCAGAGCAAGCAGGCAAAGAATATGCTCCATGTCATCCTCTGATTGATGGTCACCCAGCAAGTTGTTTGGAAGCCCTCTTGGCTAGAAGACAGGTGTGTTCACAGAGTACCAGGTTCCCCCACCTAAGTAAATCAGCACCCCCTGTGCCTCCTGCAGGGTCATTAAGATCTAGTCCCCCATCCATCCAAGAACTCTGTGTTGGTTGGGTGGTGAGAGTGATGGAGACAAGCACTGGGCATGAGGGTACACAGAGAGGCCCTGAGACCAGGGCTGGGCAGTGGGTGTGGGAGGGGCTTGTGGAAGACTCTAGAAGTGCTGATGTCTTGGGGGCATGTCGATTCTGTTAGGATGAAAATAAAACCAAGGGCTGTGATGGGGTGGGGCTGTGTGAATGGAGGTTGGGCAATCAAGGTGGGCTCCCCTGAGGAGGTGAGCTCTACATGCAGAGAAGGAGCCTGTTGTGCAAAGATTCTGAGGAATGACATTCCAGGCAGAGGGAGAAGCAAGTACAATGGTCTGAGGCAGGAATGGATTTGGGGTATTTGGGGAAGGAAAGGGAGACCAGTGCGGGTGGAGCTGAGGGAGCAAGGGGGAGGATGGGACAGGACGAGACCAGAGAGGGCAAGACCATGTGTGGGCTTCCCCTGAGAGCAGTGGGAACTGAAAGAGAGTTTTGCACAGAGGAGTGGCCGTGTCTGATTTCTGTTTTCTAAAACCACTCTGAGTGGCAACATCAAGATGGCGACATGCCACACCCCCTGGAAAAATGGGCCCTTGGAAACAGTGAATGAAAGGACAAGCCCCACTTTCTTGGAGCTCTGGAGGATGATAAAGACTAGAGAAGGATTCCACAAATATTGAGTCAAAGGGAAGACACTTACACCACGAAGGAAGAAGGAGATCTGTGACATAGACCTGTCAGTCTGGACCTTCCCCCTTGTGCGTCCTGCATGGCTTAAGAGACCCTCAGTGGCAGCACTCCAGCCTGGGCACCTGAGGCCATGATCACTGACCACATAGCCACTCACGGCAGCAAATTAGAAGCCCAAGCACATTCAGGCACAGGACCCAAGGCCACACAGCCCAGGGCAGAACCTAAGTGGCTGGTGAGCACAGGCAGACAAAAAGGGCCCTAGGAAGCAAAAGAGACCTGCTGGGGGGGAGGGGGGAGACTGTTGGCAAGAGGTGCACACACCCAACCTGGCCTCTAAGTGCTTGTGCACCTAAGTGAAATGGGCACTTCTGAATGCTGACTCCATCTGGCTCCCTCGGGAGGATACTGTAAAATGGAAGTTACTGGAGTCAGAAGAACCTCATGAAATACAGGGGAAACTGAACTGCTATAAGGTGGGGCAGAGCCAAGACTGAATATTGTAAGCAAAAGGGGGCACTGAGTGAGAGAGCAGGTGAACAAGTCATAGGGCTGGGGAGGACAAACTGCACAAAACTAAACAGAACAGCTCAGGGCTTCTGGAGAAGGAAAAAGGAAAAGTAAATCTTCTCCTGGAGGTGATACAGTTGCACCTAAAAAAGTACTTTTAAAAGTTGTACCACATGTCCAGGACAGGAAACAGGTGCAGATGACCTGAGGAAATCTAAACTGTTAAACATGGGCTGCTCTAGAGTTCCAGTCTAAGCTGGACCAAGCAATGAAGAAGACCCTTAACACGTGGCCAATCAACAATAAAACCCTAGGCAAGAAGGAGAAACTGCCTTACAGTGTTAGCACATCAAAGTAATCAGATGCCCAGGCATCTGCAAACTATTACAAGCCTTACTGAGCAACAGGAAGATATGACTCAGTCAAGGGAACAAATTAAAACTTCAGAGGAGACACAGGCTTTGGAAAAACTAATCCAAGAAGTTCAAACAAATCTAAATCAATTCAAGGAGTTGAAGGAAAATATGGATAGAAATAAGCTAAATGTAGATATAGAGCTAAAGGATATTATGATATTGCAGGGACAGATGCTGTACCTTTTATATCCTGCCATAATCCACTGAATGGACTGGGGGAGAGTGTGAACTACAATGTGAATTATAATCCATGCAGTGCAGCAGTGCTCTAAAATGTATTCACCAAATGCAATGAATGTGCCACACTGATGAAAGAGGTTGTTGATGTGGGAGAAGTGTGTGTGTGGGGTGGGGTATGGGGATTCTCTTATATGTTTTTAATGTAACATTTTTTTGTGATCTGCGTATCTTAAAAAAAAGACAATTTAATAAAGAAAAAAAATGAAAAAAATTAAAAATAAAAAAGGAAACATATAAGTAGTGAATTACCCCTACCCCCCAAAAAAAGAAGATATTAAGTGAACATAAAGAAAAACTAGAGAGTTAAAAAGAAACATATTGGAAGTTATGGGGTGGAAAACACAATAATGGAAAATAAAAATACACTAGAGGTATTCAACAGCAGATTTGAACAGGCAGAAGACAGGGCAATTGAAATATTATAATCAGAAGAACATAGAGAGAAAAGAGTAGAAAAATCTGAACAGTGTTCACATAGAAAAAACTGTGAACAGGCCCAATTCCCAATTCACACAGGGGTCTGTGTGATGGTATGAAGCATACCAACATATGCATCATGGGAGTCCCAGAAAGAGAAGAGAAGGACAAAGAAGAAAGAATGTTTGAGGAAATAATAACCCCAAATTCCCAACTCTTATGAAAAACATAAATATGCATGTCCAAGAGGTGCAGTGTACTCCAAACAGGATAAACCATAATATACCTAATCCAAGATACATACCAAAATGCCAAATGCCAAAAATAAAGAAAGAATTCTGAAAGCAGCAAGAGAGAAATGATTCATCATGTACAAGGACGCTCCATAAGTCTAAGTGCTGATTATTCATCGGAAACCATTTAGGTGAGAAGCTAGTTGTATAATATATTTAAGGTACTGAATGAGAAAAACTTCCAGCCTAAGATTCTTTATCTAGCAAAACTGTCCTTCAGAAATGAGGGCGAGTTTAAGACATTCACATAAACAAAGATAGAGAGCTTGTTACCAAAAGACCTGCCCCACAAGAGCTACTAAAGGGAGTTCTACAGATTGAAAGGAAAAGATAGGAGAGAGGGGCTTGGAGCAGTGTGAAGAACTGAAGATCTTCTGTGAAGGTAACTAAAAGGGTTAATGAAGAATCCAATGGTACTGTTACCTCAATATATAACTCTATTCTTTAATTTCTATAAGAGTTAGAATATAATTGAATAAGAAATAATCATATTTTCTGATAATAGACATGCAAAATATAAAGAGGTAATATGGGGCAAAAATGACATAAAGAAGAGAAATGGAGGAATAGGGAGTAGAGAATGTGTATGATATTGAAGTTAAATTAGTGTCTTTCCAAATTAGCAAGTTAAAAACACAGACCACGGTGCATCTCATTCTGCAGCGTGCCTGAGGCCCATGCCTTGGACCATGTACTTTTCTTGTTTTCTTATTTCTTAATAAATTCTTTACTCCCTTGCCTACCCTAAAAAAAGTAGGTTATGTAACACAAATCCCAGGGTAACAACAAAGAAAGTATTTTAAAAATATGCATGAATGGAAATGAGAAATGGATCAATCAATTACATCACAAAAGAGCAACCATACACAAAAGGAGGCTGCAACAAAGGAAAAGAGACACAAAAAGATATGACATTTATTTTAAAAAGGACAAAATGACTGAAGTAAGTTCTGTCTTTACAGTAATAACACTGAATGTTAATGGACTACATTTCCCAATCAAAAGGCACAGATTGGCAGAATGGATAAAAAAGCATGATCCAACTATATGTTGTTTAAGAGAGACTCATCTTAGACCCAAAGACACAAATAGGATGAAAGTGAAAATATGGAGAAAGATAATCTATGCAAATGGAAACCAAAAGAGAACTGGAGTAGCTATACTAATAGCACACAAAATAGATTTTAGGTCAAAAACTGTTACAAGAGACAAAAAGAACACTATGTTTAATAAAAATATCAAGCCACCAAGAGGAAATAACAATCATAAGCATTTTTGCACCTGACCACTGTGCCCCGACATATATGAGGCAAACACTGGCAATACTGAAGGGAGAAAGAGACACTTTAACAATAAATAGTTGGAGACTCCAAGGCACAACTTTCATCAGTGACTAGAACATCTAGACAGAAGATCAATAAAGAGACAAAGAACTTGAATAATATGATAAAAGAATAAGACCTAACAGACATATACAGAATATTGCACCCCAAACAGCAAGATACACATTCTTCTCAAGTACACATGGATTATTCTCCAGGATGGACCACATTTTGGATCAAAAACCTCCAAACAAAGAAAAGCCTGGGACCAGATGTTTTCACAGGTAAATTCTGTCAAGCATTCCTAGAAGAATTAACACAAATTTTTCTCTAACTCTTACAAAATTTGAAGGAATCCTCCCTACTTCATTCTATGAGTCCAACCTCACCATAATACTAAAGCCAGACAAAGACATCACAAGAAAAGAAAATTGCAGACCAATATCCCCCATGAATATATCCCTCACATCTGGGGCTAATTGTTTCTGACAAGGGTACCAAGTCCACTCTATTGGGAAAGAATAATTTCTTCAACAGATGGTGCTGGGAAAACTGTATATCCATATGCAAAAATGAAGGAGGATCCCTATCTTACATGATATATAAAGATTAACTGAAAATAGATCTTAAATATAAGAACTGAGGCTATGAAACTCCTGTAAAAAATGTAGGGAAGTATCTTCAGGACTTTATCAATAGTTTCTTAGACCTTATACCAAAAGCATGATCAACAAAAGAAAAACAGATAAATGGAACCTCATCAAAATGATAAACTTTTTCTTTTTTCTTTTTTGCACCAAAGGACTTCATCCAGAAAGCCAAAAGACAAGCTACAGAATGGGAGAAAATATTTGGAAACCACATAACTGACAGGGTTTAATTTCTAGAATCTATAAAGAAATCTTACAACTCAATGAGAAAAAGACAAACAACCCCATTGAAGAATGGTCAAAAGACTTGAATTGTATCCAGTATCCATGTGGAATCTAAGCCCCCTCTTGACATAGATGTGGAATGGACACAATCAAGCCAAGGTCCACAGGAAGGAGGAATACAGTAAGGATTAGAGTGGACTTAATAATATTCTATTCATGAACTATTGTAGTTAATAATCAAGAAAATGTGGCATTGGTGTGGAAAAAGTGGCCATGGTGGCTGCTGGGTGCGGGGAATGGGAGGAAGAGATGAGATGTGGAGGCATTTTCGGGACTTGGAGTTGTCCTGGGTGGTACTCCAGGGACAATTGCCAGACATTGTATGTCCTCCCATGGCCCACTGGATGGAACGTGTGAGAGTGTGGGCTATGGTGTGGACCACAGGCCATGGGGTGCAGTGATGCCCAGAGATGTACTCACCAGATGCAATGGGTGTGTCATGATGATGGGGGAGAGTGTTACTGTGGGGGGAGTGATGGGGTGGGGGTGGTGGGGGTGAATGGGGATCTCATATTTTTTCAATGTAATATTTTTAAAAAAATGAATAAATAAAATAAAATAAAATAAAATAAAAAAAGACTTGAATTGGCATTTCCCCAAAGAAGATATATGCATGGCTAAAAAGTACATGAAAACATGCTCAACTCAACCTCATTAGCCATTAGAGAAATGCAAATCAAAGCCATAACTAGAAACCATTTCATACCCACTAGAATGGCTACTATTAAAAAATCAAAAAGTAACAAATGCTGGAGAAAATGTGGGTAAATAGAATCACTCCCTCATTGTTGATGGGAATGTAAAATGGTGTAGACACTGTGGAAAACAGTTTGGGAGTTCCTCAGGAAGCTAAGTATAGATTTACCTTATTTGACAGTTTGGGGCTTTTTGTGGATCTCAGAAAAGATCATGTTCTTGGAGCTGGTCTGGTGCTGTGGGCATGGGACCTTTTGATTGGACTGGATTCAGCTGGGGGATTTTTATTGGGTTACTGCAGTGAGGTGTGACCCAGAGTGGGTCTTGGGCCTCTTGCTGGAGTCCTTTATAAACAGAGGACCGAAAGCAGAGACACCCAGACTAAAACAACAGAGTCAGAGAAATCCTGAGAGGCTGGAATCAGTGGAGCACAGAGACATGGAAACAAGCCCCCAAGAGGCTAAAGAAGACGGGGCCTGAGGGAGAAGAGAAAGGTGAACTATATGCCTGATCACCCACAGCTAAGTTCAGGGAGAAAGTGAGCCTGGAGGGAAAGGCAGAGACCAGCTGCCATTGTCCCTTGCCATGTGGCTGGAGCCTGGGATCACCAGCAGCTGACCTTCAACGAGACAGCATCTCTGATATGACTTGGCTTGGACATTTTCACAGTTTCAGCAATATATGCTTTCAACCTAATAAATTCCCATGATAAAAGCCAACCCATTTCTGGTATTTTGCATTGGCAGCCCTTAGCAAACTAAGATGCCATGTGACCCTATGATCCCACTTCTAGATCTAAACTCCAAAGAATTGAAAGCAAGGACTCAAACAGTTATTTGTACACTGATGTTCATAGCAGCATTATTCAAAATTGCCAAAAGATGGATTCAACCCAAGTGTCCATGATGAATAGGCAAAATATGGTATATGCATACAATGGAATACTACGCAGATATGAAAAGGAATGGGTTTCTGATACATGCAACAACATGGATGAAACTTAAAAACATTCTGTTGAGTAAAATAAACCAGACACAAAAGGACTAATATCTATGATCTTGCTGATATGAAATCAGAAGAATAAGCAAATATATAGTCAGAACTAGAATTCCAGTTACCAGTGGCTAGGGTGGGGGTAGGGAATAGGGAGTTAAAGCTTAATTGGAACAGTTTCTGTTAGGGGTGATGGAAAAGTTGTGTTGATGGATGATGGTGATGGTGGCATAACATTTTGAATGTCATTAACACCACTGAATTATATATCTGTAGGTGGTTAAAGGGTGAAATTTTATGTTGTAGATGTGACACAAAAATTAAAAAAGAACACTCGGCTGCATTGTGGAGGTGGAAGAGCGAGGCAGGGGCATAGAGGAAAGATGCAAAGGCCAGTGCACACGTGGATTTGCATGCCGGTCAGGAGGCAGTGGTCACCCGTGGAGAGAGGGGGTGGGGCTTGGTCCAGGAAGGTTGCTATGACAACAAGAGGCAGGCTTTGGAAGTGTAGGTGGAGGTACTGGCCTGGCAAGCTCTGTTGGGGACCTCCAGGACTTGTCACATATTAAAAAATAAAATAAAATGAAATTTCCAAAGTAAGATTCTGCTGGCAGCCACGCAAACTGTTTGTGCTTCTGAAGACTGATTTGTTCCTGTCTCCCAGTGGGTGGAATTTAATCTCCATCCTTTTCTTCCCTTCCCCTTCCCTCTCATTTCCTGACCCCTCAGAGGGTCTCATGGGTTAATTGTTGTGGTCATGTCTGGCGAGTTGTATCCACGTGATGGCTCTGGCCAGAGGCTGCTCTGTCCACTCTGGGGGCTGCCTCCTTGTCAGCAGTGGCCACGGGAATGGGGTGCATCAGGACCGCGGGGGCTTCTGCGACGGGGGCTCGACTGCTGGCCCCAGGGCCCTCTTGTGCACGGAGAGCAGGTCCTGGGGAAGCTGTGGCTCTGGCCATGGCCGCACGGCGCCGCACCCTCTGCTCTGTGGCCCCCTGTCCCATCATCTACCCCTGCATCAGTGTCTATACTAAGCTGAATATGAGTTTGTATTAGTCAGCCAAAGGGGTGCTGATGCAAAGTACCAGAAATCTGCTGGGTTTTATACAGGATATTTATTTGGGGTAAAAGCGTACAGTCACAAGGCCCTAAAGAGTCTAACTCAGGGTACCACAAGAGGTACTTTCTCACTCCAAGTCATCGGCCACTTGTTGGAGCAAGATGGTGGGTGACATCTGTGAGGGCTCAGCCTTCCTCTCCCTCTCAGTGCTCCATGGTCCCAGCTTCTTCCTTTCTCAGCTGTAGGTTAGCATAAGGCTCTCTCCCTGGGGCTTGTTTCTCTCCAGGTCCAGCTGCTCTGCTCTCTCTGTAAGGCCAGCTGTAGACTCTCAGGCTCTCTCTCTTCCAGGCGTCTCTGCCATGTCTATGGAGCTGTCTCTGTTCCTCTGTGTTCTTCTCCTCTGTGTTTATTTCCTGGAGTTCCAGTTTCAAAAACTCCTGCATCAAAACTCCAACGAGCTCCTCTTCCCTGTCGTTTTCTCTGTAAGTCCCTGCCCACCATCCTACTCGTGTGGCCCAGTCAAAGCCTTCATCGTTATTTAATCCAGTACGAGTGAAACCTCTGAATTCAATCTAATACACTCAGAAGAACAGACCAGTTCACAAACATAATCCAATATCTATTTTTGGAATTCATAAATAATACCAAACTGCTACACTTTACCTTCTGAATTCCAAAAAGATATTACAATATTCAAAAAAATTCTTAAATCAGTACAATGCTAAGTACAAAATCATATCTCAGTTAAGGTTTATAGAAAGACAGTTTGTCTTGGGGCAAAGATCATTCTGGTTGTAAACTTCTGAAACTTACCAAACCACTCTTCTGCTTCCAGTATACAAATGGACAAAGGATAAACATTTGCATTACTGTAAGGAGTATTTGGGAGGGAAACATGAGTCCCAGGTCCCCTACAGTTCTGTAAACCAGCAGGGCATACTTTATTAGATTTCTAATTCTGAGACTCATTCTTAAAATGATGGATTCTTCTCCCTGGGGCCTCATGAGGACATACCGTTTCCACACGCGTGCCCAATGGCCACTTTCTTGGTTCCACCCTCATCAAGCACCTGGGTTGCAACCAAGCTCCAGACCTCACCCTCTGAGTGCTTTGGGGTGATTGCCACACTTTACCCAATCTTTCAGTTAAAGTCTTAACCCCCCTTGTACAGTGAAGTGAAGACAACATCCTCCCTAACCTTTGGCATTCGGGCCCAACTCTCTCAGAGATATGAATTGGCGACCTGACCTTCCCTAACCCATGGGGGGCAGGCCCACTCCTCTCAGACCTATGGGGCATTGACCTCACCCTCCCTAATCCTTGGGGAATGAGCTCTACCCTCTCTCTACCCTGGGGTGGCAAAACTCTTTCTGAACAGCAGGTGGGAACAGCCACCCTCTTCAACTGCTGGGGTAAACTCACCCTCTCTGTACACATGGGTGGGTTTCCTCTCTTGACCCAAGGTGATGTCTTAATTCCAGATCTCAGCTTCCATGGTTTTCCTCTTAAAGTGTTTCCCCTTCTATCTTTCCCCTACATGTCCCTTTTATTCCATCCTGACAGTGGTTTTGTTCATACAGCTCCATTAAAAAGCTTGTTGGTTTACCATGCAAGAAGCAGGGGTCCAAGCCATCAGACAGTAAGACCTTCCACAAGTCTTTCTTAGATAACTGCATTTTCAATCCTGATTTACAAGTTCCAAGTTTAGTTAAGTCTTCAAATGGGGTACTATCATATGGGGGCTTGATTTCCAGAGGCTTGGAATTTCCAGAATCAGTTCTGATTTCACTGTGCCCAACAGTTCAGTTCTCAGCTTCTCTCTCTCACCTAGCATTTTATTATAAGCTGCAAGGAGAAACCAAACTGCATTCTCCTGTTTACTTTAGAAAGCACTTCAGCTAAATGTTCAGGCTTGCCATTTTCAAATTCTGTCTTCTGTAAAACACTGGAAATTAATTTTGCTAAATTCTTGGCAACTTTAAAACACATATTGCCTTTCCTCCAGTTTCCAATAACAGTCTCATCGTTTATTTCTAAGGCCTCAAGAAATGTCTCTTTAGCATCCATATTCCTATCAACAGTCTCTTCAAAGCAATCTAGGCTTTTTCCATCAAGCATCTCATGAGTCCTTCAAAAAATACCCCTTACCCATTTATAAAACTGTTCCAGCATTTTGGTAATCGCAAAAGCATGACCCCACTCTCTCCAGTATCAAATTCTGTATCGGTCAGCCAAAGGGGTGCTGATGCAAAGTACCAGAACTCTGTTGGGTTGTATAAAGGGTATTTATTTGGGGTAGAAGCTTACAGTCACCTGTCCGTCAATCATAAATTACTTCCCTTGCCAAAGTCTGTTGCCACGTGTTGCAGCACTATGGCAGGCGATGTCTGCGAGGGTTCAGACTTCCTCTTCCTTTTAAGGCTCCATGGTCCCAGCTTCTTTCTATCTCAGCTGTAGTTAGCATAAGGCTTGTCTCTCTCCCCAGGGCTCATTTCTTTCCAGGCTCTGCTGCTTTGCTGTCTCTACAAGGCCAGCTGTAGACTATCAGGGCCTCTTTCTCCCAGGGACCTCTGTTGTATCTATGGAGCCATTTCTATTCCTCTGTGTTCTTCTTCTCTGTGTTTACCTCCCTGCCTTTCCAGTATCAAAAACCCCTGCATCAAAACTCCAACCAACTCCTTTGCCCTGTTGTTTCTTCTGTGTTTTTGGTGGGGACTCAATGTTCTACTGATGTGGCCCAATCAAAGCCTTAATCATTATTTAATCAGATAAAAATGAAACCGCTGAATTTAATACAATCTAATATACCCAGAGGAACAGACCAGTTTATAAACATAATCCAATATCTATTTTTGGAATTCATAAATAATGCCAAACTTCTACAGAGATATTTATATTTCCAACTATAATCCAGTATCACATGGATGAAATGATTAGCTGAGACTTTCTCCCTTGCTTGTCGGTAATCTCCCACTCCAACAGTGAGAAACCTGGAGATGGGGCTACTATCTCCATCCCTTTACCTGTTCATTCAATCCCAGGATACATGAATAGTGGTTCAGAATTGTTGACCTCTACCCTGTCGGAAGCAACTTTATCAACTAGAGTACAGTGCTTCCACGAAGTTCCTTCTGTTTTTAGGTAATAGTCTCCCCTCATTTCCAGAGTTACTTAGGTCAGTATCTTCCCCCCACCCTCTTCTGTGGGGTTGTATCACACGTTCATAATACAGTTAGTTTCTCTAGTTACACTCTGCATTCCATCCTGGGAACCCCAATCTCATAATTCTTGTTCTAAAATTGGCATACACTAAGGTATCCTCTCTTCCATGGTGCCACGTATTGTTAGTTTCAAACAGAATAGAGTCGCATCCCTGAAAATCCCCTCTAGGCCTTTCCTATTCAACTCTCTCTCCTCTGCAAACCACTGGTAACTACTTCCATCTCTATAGATTTGCCTTTTCCAGAATGTCATATAAAGGGCAGCTGCACAGTATGTCGCCTTTTCAGACTGGCTCCTTTCACTTCGTAAAATGCATCTAAGACTTGTCCATGTCTTTGTGCAGCTTGACAGCTCATTCCTTTTTTTTTTTTCAATTTAAAATCTTTGTTTAATTTTAATTGTTTAATTTAATTTTTTCTCTATTTTATTTTTTAATATTACATTAAGAAAATATGAGGTCCGCATATACCCCCAGCCCCCTCACCCTACTCCTCCCACATCAACAGCCTCTTTCATCATCGTGGCACATTCACTGCATTTGGTGACTACATTTTGGAGCCCTGCTGCACTGCATGGATAGTGGTTTACATTGCAGTTTATACTCTCCCCCAGTCCACCCAGCGGGCCATGGCAGGACATACAATGTCCAGCATCTGTCCCTGTAATACCACCCAGGACAACTCCAAGTCCTGAAAATGCCCCCACATCCTATCTCCTCTTCCCTCTCCCTACCCTCATTCCTTTTTAATCACGGAATATTATTCCATTGTATGGATGTACCAAAGCTTTTTATCATCCATTCCCCCACTGAAGGCCATTTGGTTGCTTTCAGTTTTAGTGATGATGAATAAAGTGGCTATCAACATTTGGATACAGGTTTCTGTGTGGATGTAAAGAAATGTTATTGCAGGATGATTAGGTAAGACTATATTTAGCATTGTAAGAAGCTGCCAAACTGCCCTCCGCAGTGGCTGCACCGTTTTGCATTCCCACCAGCAGCGAACGGGAGCGCCTGTTGCTCCACATTCTTACCAGCCTTTAGTGTTGTCAGTGTTTCGGATTTCAAGCCACTCTAATAGGTGTGCAGAGGTATCTCAAGGATGTGTATTTTGAATTCCATCTTTACAGGTAGAGAATATTTACATATCTGGTGTGTTAAGGCGTCCTTCATTGTTGAGGGGCATCTTCGTGAGAGATGGGAAAATTCTGAAATCCTCTTCATAGTCTTTGTACCTTCCCATTTGGAATGGATTCCTGGGCTTTTGCCTTTTTCCAATTCACTGTTAATGTAAACACAGCTATCTGCATGAAAAACACCCCGGAAAGCCCTAGAAATGCAATTAATCAATGGGTAATTTATTGTTTACGCAGCGATTACCCAATCTGGTAGCGTCACTTTAGTCCAGGGGATATAGATCTTCCACTCCCAATAAATCTGCTGGCCTTCACTGCCATGGGTATTTGTTTTCAGGAATGGGTGACAAATCACCACCACTAAATTACACGAGGAACTTCTCCCTTTATTTTAAAAATATGGCTTGCGATTTCTAGCCAGGAGATGAAGGCAACAGAATGTGAAGCAGTTCTGACTCAAAGTGAGTTTAGGGGGAGTGCAATGGTCTCTGGGTGAGAGACGGAGAAGAAACTGATTTTCTTCCTCCCTTCCTCCCTTCCTCCCTTTTCTCTCTCTTTCCCTCCCTTCCTCCTCCCTTCTTTCTTTCCTTCCTCTTTCTTTTCCTTTTTTGGTTATGTGTCAGTTTTCCAAAAGTGCCCATTGATTTGAATTTGGAGATACAAGGTTTTCAGCTTTTCTTGCAGTATTTCTATTAAGATGACCGTAATCTCCTGGATACATGCGTGTGCATGTGTGCGCATATGTATGTGCATGTATGTGCATTTTTTTTTTTTAGAATGCTAGAAAAGACTTTGGAAAGTCTTGGGCCCATTCCTGGGTGCTTGCAGAACAGTCAGCACGGCTTCATTCAAAGACACACGCTCGTAAAGGAGAAAGAGGAAGGAGTGGTGTGTGCCTAGGAAGGGGGCTGCTTGGGGAAGCGAGGACAGCTGACCGCTAAGGAAGGGCCAGGGAAGCTGTCAGTGTCCTGGCAAACCCTGCTGGAGGCCCCGCTGGCTGATGAGCACCTCCTTCTTGCAGGTCGAAGCTGGGCTGGAGGCAGGACGCGCGTTGGTGGAGCTCAAGGTCACACATGGACGCGGGCTGGGCTGCAGCCCAGAGAGGGGCTCACAGCCTTACCCTTTGTGAAGCACCTGGGCTGCTTCTCATCTGGTCGCCGTGACAACATCTGCAGGAGTGGGCTCGGAGCCCCTCCAAGGCTTGCCAAGGTCACCCAGCTAGTGAGTGGCAGCTGGGTTCTCAAATTGGCTCCGTCTGATTGAAGAAGGCTGCTAATAATAGCTTTTGCTCCCTAGCCAAGGGGTCCACATGTTGTGAAGAATTTCCAACGCAAGGTAGAAAACAGCCGCTGATGTTCCCAAGGGCAGGCGTTAGGGAGTCGCCGGATCTCAGCGCTCAAGCACCCACCGCAATTCACAGTGCTTACCGAGGGCCTGCTGTGGGGCAGACACGGAGCTGGGTGCTGGCAACGAACAAGGCAAAGTTGCTGTCCCCCTGCAGCTTAGTGGAGGTGCTGGGGGGGCAGGGTGTTGGGGTGCCAGTGGGGTCAGCAGCAGCATTTGGGCTGAGCCCCACTTCCTTTCCCAGGCATTCCCAACACTCTTTCCAGGGGTCCGGCCACGTTCTCAAGGCCACACATCTTTTCCAGAGCTGCCTGAGCCCCGGCCTTGGTCCTGCTCCCGGGTGGGTGGGCCTGGGGCTGGGGTCCTACCTGCAGCCATCACTTGCCTTCCCTTGCCAAGGGCATGACGCCTGTTTCCTCCTTGTGCCCCCCTCCCCATCTTTTTCTCCACTCCTTTGTGCAGTTCTGTGCTGGGCAGGGGCTTAGGGGTTGGGTGGGCGCCAGGGCCTGGCTCTGTTGGGGGGATGGAGGACGCCAAGGAGTGGTCAACCCTCCAGACCGACAGTGAGGCATTCCCGGCCTTGGGAAGCAAGCGGACGTTCTGCTCGCGTGGAGCCCGCGGCCCTGAGCGCCGGCTCGGGAGCTATTAAATTGTTAATAAACCCGTTAGAGTGTCAGCACGCTGCCTCTCTGCCTGGGAAGGGTCAGCTGCTGCGCGCTCCATGTCGGTTCATTTTTATTTATCTGGCTTTCACCTTGATGGGTAACAAGTTTATACAAATTCCCTGGAGCGTCTGAAATCTGCTGATAGCGAGAAACGGCGGACAGGAGATGGCCACGTGTGGGGGCTCAATGGGGCACCCCCGGGCCGTGTGGATGTGGAAGGCTGGGCCAGGCTACCGCTGAGTCCCTTAGCTGTCCTCATCCGTAGCCCCCAGCTCCGGGTGCATGCGTGCTGTGCTGGGTGCAGGGGGCAGGCGCGGGCCACGCCCTGCTGGGGTCTGCAGTCTTGAGCAGTGGCTCTCTGGGGGCGAGCTGGCCCCCAGGGGACAGTTGGCAGTGTCTGGAGACATTCTCGGTGGTCGTGGTAGGGGGAGTGGGGCCTCTGGCCTCCAGCCTGTGGTGCGCAGGGCCACTGCTCAGCACCCCACGATTCCCAGAACCATGGCTGGCCTGGCCCCAGAGTCCACAGAGGCCGAGAAAACCCCACCAGGGGGACAGGCGGCCGATACCCAGTGACTGCAGAACAAGGGAAGGAGCTGCCCGAGAGGGCGGGGGTCCCTGTGGCGTCACACGGGGGCTGCCAGTAGCCCCGATACCTTACCCGTGAGTGCGAGAAATGCAGGGGCAGGTGTGTCTGTGCATGTGTGTCTTTGCATGTGCTTTAGTGTGTGTGTGTATATACCTTTAGGTTGTGTGTCATTGTGTGTGTATCTGTGCATTTGTGTGTTTCTGAGGTGTCTGTGTGTGTCACTGTGTGTCTCTGAGTGTTTGCGTGTGTTCCTTGCGTGTATTTGTGTCTGTGTGTGTATTTGCATGTCTCTGTGTTTGTGTGTATGCCTTTGTGTTGTGTTTCTGTGTCTCTGTGTGTTTGTGTGTGTCTGTCTGTATGTCTCTGTGTTTGTCTTTGTGTGTATGCCTCTGTGTTGTGTTTCTGTGTCTCTGTGTGTTTGTGTGTGTCTGTCTGTATGTCTCTGTGTTTGTCTTTGTGTGTATGCCTCTGTGTTGTGTGTCTTTGTGTGTGCTTGCGTGTTGGAGGGCTTGTGAGGCAGATGGGTGTCTCGGCAGAGGCGCAGGGCGGAGGGAGCTGGCAGGATGGAGAGCCTTCTGCACCAGGGGACGTGGCAGCCGCCTGTCACCCTGGGACGTTCTGGAACCAGGGTCTCGGCACAAGCCAGGCCGGGAGGCGCCTTGCCAACTCCGGTGAGATTTCGGAGGCCATGGCAAGGGCGTCGGGGGCCACTGCCTGGCTTTAAGCCACGCTCTGGTCTCCCCCACTGCCTCATCTGGAAAGTTCTCACCTCAATATGTCTTTATTGTTAAATTTAAAGCCTAACAGTGTTGGAGGAAATTTTAAAAAGGGCCAATTTCACCCATTATGCCCTAATAGCTACACAACTATTTTTCAGATACATTGCAGTTCTTAGCCTCAGGCATATATTAAGAAATAATTTATTTGCTCCCAAGATAGTAGTGCATCCTCATTGTAGGGCAGGGATGGCTCAGAAAATACCCAGAGCGTAAGGAAAAGGATAACAATCACGCCTAGTCACGTAATTCCTTTGAATGGTTATTTATTTAACCACTCTCCCAGGGTTGGGTGTTTAAATTGAAACAACTGCCAGTGTGTAATAAAATGTCAGCTTCCCCCAACTGCATTCTCATAAAAGTGTGTCTGCTAATTGAAAGTGACATTTCGTCGGCATTGTAATTTGCATTTCTTTACCAGTGAGAGGTCACGTCTTCTGTTACTTCCCTGTCCTTCTGTGTGCATGGCCTGCTCCTCCTTTGTCTTCCTCCCATTCACTTCCCACAGCCCACATGACTTCAGTGTGAAGCAGGCGGGAATTCTTCCAAAGGCAAACAGGAAGTGTGGAGGCGAATTAAAACCAGCACTGCAAGCATCCCTCCCCCAAGCCCCACTCACTGGCTGCAAGGCTCCACCATGCTCTGCCCACCTCAACGGGCACAGGGGCTCACTGAGCACAGCCGCGTGGTTTACCTGGCATGGCCTGTGGCTTACCAAGCACAGCCACAGTGTTTATGAGCATGGCCTCAGGGTTTCCTGGGCATGGCCACAGGGCTAACCATGCACAGTCGTGTGGCTTCCTGAGCACGGCCATGTGGCTTAGTGTTCATGGCCGTGTGGCTTCCTGAGGTCAGCCAGGTGGCTTCCTGAGCACAGCTGTAGGGTTTCCTGAGCTGGCCCATGTGGTTTATTGTTCACAGCCATGTGGTTTATTGTTCATGGCCATGTGGCTTCCTGAGCACGGGTGCAGGGTGTCCTGAGCTGGCCTGTGTGGCTTCCTGAGCATGGCCATGTGGTTTATTGTTCGTGGCCATGTGGCTTCCTGAGCACGGCTGCGGGGTGTCCTGAGCTGGCCCATGTGGCTTATTGTTCACAGCCATGTGGTTTATTGTTCGTGGCCATGTGGCTTCCTGAGCACAGCTGCAGGGTTTCCTGAGCTGGCCCATGTGGCTTATTGTTCACAGCCATGTGGTTTATTGTTCATGGCCGTGTGGCTTAGTGTTCATGGCCATGTGGCTTCCTGAGGTCAGCCAGGTGGCTTCCTGAGCACGGCTGCGGGGTGTCCTGAGCTGGCCCATGTGGCTTATTGTTCATGGCCATGTGGTTTATTGTCCACGGCCATGTGGCTTCCTGAGCACGGCTGCGGGGTGTCCTGAGCTGGCCCATGTGGCTTATTGTTCACAGCCATGTGGTTTATTGTTCGTGGCCATGTGGCTTCCTGAGCACGGCTGCGGGGTGTCCTGAGCTGGCCCATGTGGCTTATTGTTCATGGCCATGTGGTTTATTGTTCGTGGCCATGTGGCTTCCTGAGCACGGCTGCGGGGTGTCCTGAGCTGGCCCATGTGGCTTATTGTTCATGGCCATGTGGTTTATTGTCCACGGCCATGTGGCTTCCTGAGCATGGCTGCGGGGTGTCCTGAGCTGGCCTGTGTGGCTTCCTGAGCATGGCCATGTGGTTTATTGTTCGTGGCCATGTGGCTTCCTGAGCACGGCTGCGGGGTGTCCTGAGCTGGCCCATGTGGCTTATTGTTCATGGCCATGTGGTTTATTGTCCACGGCCATGTGGCTTCCTGAGCACGGCTGCGGGGTGTCCTGAGCTGGCCTGTGTGGCTTCCTGAGCATGGCCATGTGGTTTATTGTTCGTGGCCATGTGGCTTCCTGAGCACGGCTGCGGGGTGTCCTGAGCTGGCCCATGTGGCTTATTGTTCACAGCCATGTGGTTTATTGTTCGTGGCCATGTGGCTTCCTGAGCACGGCTGCGGGGTGTCCTGAGCTGGCCCATGTGGCTTATTGTTCATGGCCATGTGGTTTATTGTTCGTGGCCATGTGGCTTCCTGAGCACGGCTGCGGGGTGTCCTGAGCTGGTCCATGTGGCTTATTGTTCACAGCCATGTGGTTTATTGTCCATGGCCATGTGGCTTCCTGAGCATGGCTGCGGGGTGTCCTGAGCTGGCCCTCGTGTCTTCCTGAGCATGGCCATGTGGTTTATTGTTCGTGGCCATGTGGCTTCCTGAGCACGGCTGCGGGGTGTCCTGAGCTGGCCCTCGTGTCTTCCTGAGCATGGCCACGGGGTCACAGGCATTACCTCACTTAACCCTCACAGCCAGAAGAGGAACCCCAGCCTCTGGGAAGCTAAGCAGCCGGCCCAGGGTCAGGAGCTGGGAGCAAGCAGTGCTGGGATCTGAGCTGAGCAGAGTCCCTGGCCCTCAGCCTCGCCATCTCCTGCCCTCCCTCGGCAGTGGGTGGGCTCTGCCCAGGAGGTGTGGGGGTTCCCTGGGCACCAGGAGCTTCCCTCTCCCCGAGGGGCCCCCACATGCAGGCCCTGCTCTCCTCGGCCCAGGCTTACCTGGTCTCCTCTGGAGCCCCCAGGTTGGAGCCTGCACTCTGCCCCCACCTCTGTCCTGGAAGACATGGCCCACCTGATGGACCCTGCGGAGAGCTCCACCCGAGTCTCCACTCAGCCCCGTGCGTTCCAGAATGCCCCTGCCCAAATGTCTCCAAGACGGGGCGGGTTTCCATGTGGCAGGTGGAAAAGTGGAACAGCCTGGAGCTTGTAGGTGTGCAGGCACTTTACTGGTGTTCTGGTGCATTCCACGCTCTGGCCCACACTGTCTGTGGTGTCACCCTACAGATGAGAAAACAAGGCCTGAGAGGCCTAGGGACCGTGGGGGTCCCGTGGTGAGCCAGAGGTGGAGCAGGGTCGAGCTCGGCCGTCTCCGTGCCCTCGCCCCATCTCTGCCTCCTGCCACGCCACTCCTCCCGTGGGGTGCCCTGGGGACGGGCTGGTTTCAGGCCATTGGCTGCGGTACTGGTGGACATCCCCCATACACGCAGGCGCACGTGCATATGCACTCACACACATGCAAGTACCCTTCTGCACACACCCGCACGATCACTTACACATACACACTCTTGAACGCACTCACAGTTTGTGCCTCTACACTCAGGCTCACACACACACTCACAGCCATGTGTGCCATCACACCCATTCATGCCCTCACACACACAGTGACACGTGTATGCACACTCACACTCACACCAACATGCTCGCTCTGGCTTTGCTTTCGTTGGCCCCTTCCTCTGTTCTGAGTCGCCTGGTGGCCTCAGGGCCGTTCGAGGTCCTGGTCACATCTGCCGTGGGGTCCCGGCTGGGCCCGATGAGGTGGCCTCCTCCAGCCTGCTCCGCACGTTTTCTCCCCTTTCCTCCGTATTCTTCAACGCCTCGTTGGAGGTGTGTGTCCATCACTGGCGACTGCGGGTCGTTTCCCGAGGACCGTGTTGACCCACACCCGGGGCTCGGCTGGCCCTCCAGGGCCTGGGCTGCTGAGGCCTGGAAGACATCCCCTCGGCCCATGGGACCACCTTGGGGGGGTCCCAGGTCACTGCCTGCACAGGGGGAAGCCTCCGTGCAGATGCCCCACCCTGACCAGGGGAGGATGGGTACAGATGGCTGGGGGCAGGGAGGGCGGCCTTTTCTCTTCCTTGTTGGGATGGATTCCAAAGGACAATCTTTCAACTCTAGAGTGATAAAAAGACATTTTTTTAGGAACTATTGTTCTGGTGACTTCATGTGGCTTCAAACTCAGGGAGGCCCTTTTAAGGCATTGGAAACCATTTTCTTTCTACTGAAAAGGATAAATTTCATGTCCTCTACGTAGACCCTGGGAGAAGCTATTCTTAGAAATTCCTGAAAAATTCTATAATACTTGGAAATGCCATACATTGCAGAAAATTTGAAAGGGAGGGAAACTATAATTCCCCCAAACAATTGTCTTCTTGTGTTGAACAAAGATATCATTAGTTCTATTTTTAATCAGCAAATGTTATATTTCCAGATTGCAAGCCGGGGGAGGGGCCGTGCCGGCTCTAGGTCCGCTCTGATTGGTGGGACCTGGTCTTGGCACAGACCCCTGCCCTGTAAGCCACACACGCTTTCTGAGCATCCCCTCGACCAGTGCCTTGCCCGGCACGGTCCCTGCCCTCTGGCGTAACGTGGTCCTTGGTATTGGACTGGCAGAAGTGGCATCACACCTGCCATGGTCTGGGTGAGAAGGGACCCTCTGTCCTCCCGAGGGCACATCAGGCTGCCCTGTAGAGAAGGGAGGCAGAGGCTGAGCTGGATTCTGAAAGGCTGGCAGGGTCGGGGGGACGGGAACCGGGCTCGACCCCTCGGCACCCCATGAGCACCTCCTCCTGCCATGGAATCTTTCGTCCACCGTCTTTTCCATCCCCTGCCAGCATGAGACCGTACCACCTTTGACCCACTCGCCCAGGACGGTCCCATCTCAGACTCATGGGACAGCGACCTCATCTCCCGTGGTGGCGTCACGGTGAAGGCACAGGGCAGGCAGCACCAGGCACTCGGTGAATCAGGGCGACCGCGGGCCAATCTGCCTTGTCCCCAGCAAAGTTTGCCCTTCTTGTAGTTTCTGCTGGTTCTGGTTCTATCTCTTGGGGAAACACAGAGCACATCTCCTCCCTCTTTGCTTTAAAACTCTCCTTTGTCAGACAGAAGAAATCTAACTATCTTGTGGTAAAAATTAAACTCCAAATTTCAGTGGCTTCTAATGACTGTAGTAGTCTGCAAGGGCTGCTGTGACAAATAGCACCTACTGGTGCGCTTAAGGAACAGGAGTTTATTGGCTGGAGGTTTCAGAGGCCATACACCCAAAGGCATCGGTACAGCCCCCTGGAGCTGGCTTCTGCCGTCCTTGGGGGTTCCTTGGCTTGGGGCTCTGCCTGCGTCACATGCCACCCCCCTCTCCTTGTGGCTGCTCTTTTGCTTCTGCTGACATCCAGAATCTTCTACGGCCTTCTCTAACCGCATCCAGATTTCCTCTTTATAAGGCCTCCAGTTGTATGGATTTAGGCCCACCTGATTTGGTTTGGCCACACCCTAAGTAATTACAAGTGGGTTTGTGCCCACTGGATGCCAATTAAGATAGGAACATGCTTTTTGGGGAGGATAAGGATCAGCCCAGCACAATGATGGCGGCTGGTTTCTTGCTCACTCAACACGTCCTTCTGGGGCTGGCTGGGCACTCTGCTCCGCACTGCCCACGCCACACCTCCAGGGATGCAGCTTGTGGCGCCTCCTCCCCTGGACCGTGGCCTGCAGCCCAGGCTGGGGAGCCTGGGGACTCCCACACTGGCCTCCAAACGCCTCTGCCTGCAAGTGGCTTCTGTCACCTCTGTTCCCCTGACATTGGCCGAGTCAAGTCCCACAGTCAAGCTGGACTTGAAGGAGTGTGTGTGTGGAAGCTCGGGGAACAGTTCAATCCTGCCATGCGCCTGGACACAGGGGACCCTGAAGACAGGGGGATGGCCCCAGTGAATTACCACACCCACCATCCAAGGAACCAAACATTTGCTTTACACCACTTCCTGCCAACCTTCTCCAGGATCCTCCTTTGGCCATCTCAGCAGGTGTGGGGACCGGAGCCCTCATTGGGCCCAGGAGCCTTCTCAGCCCACTGCCTCTCAGAGGTCATTTCAGGTGTTGAATGCACTGTCCTTGACGGCCCTTTGTTGACAAGTTGGTGCTCCTTTCACTGTGCAGCTCTCCCCAAAACAGAGCCATCTCCTCATCCACATGGGCCCAGCCTGCCCCTGGTTCCCAGGGCCCCACCATGCTCCTCCAGAGAAGAAATTCTCACGTTTTCTGCATTGCTTTCCTCCCCTCATGCCTCTTTCCACCCTCTCCTTCTAAGACTTAACTGCAATCTCCTGGAAGTAACTGCTTCAGAGGACAATGAGCCCTACCCTCTGGGCTCACAGGCTGAGTTGTCCAACCACGTGCCTCCTCCCTGGTGGAGCTTTTATCTTGGTCACCCTGAGCCAATCAGAGTTTCACATCCTTTCCTTTAATTCAACCTTTCGCTGCAAGGCTGAGTTGTTGTCAGCTTCTGGGACTCCAAGCCTTCCCTAACATTTTTATCTCTTCCCATTTGGGGTTGGGAAGAAGGTGGCTCTTCCAAACCTACAAGTCGCTAAATTTAGAGCTCCTCTGTGCCTCCTTCCATTCACATTTGCAAACTGGCCATTTATTTTCTGATCTCACCTCTTTCTGGTCATGCTTTGCGAAATCCCAGCAGTGACCAGCACACATAGTTCACCTTCTCTTTCCACGAGCAGCAAGCTCGTTGGGTACAGGGCCTCCTTCTCAAGCTTCCACAAGGAACAGTTTTCCCAACGATTTCACCACCACTGAACAGGGGCCTCCAGTTTCCCAAACTCCTGCTGCCCGACCACAAAGGCAGAGTCAGGTATCTTGGCGTTTTGCTTCGGTGGCACCTCACTTCTGGAGCCGACTTTGGCATGAGCTCCAATAGGCTTGATTTTGGTGAGGTGACAGAGAGCCCAGAGTTTCTCCTTCATGTTCCCTATCTGTGTTGTGTTGGCTGGGGGCCCCGAGGCCACTGCCCTCGCTCTGGGAAACAGGCTGACAGAGCGTCGCCGGCCACCGTGGCAGAGCGAGGCACCATGGCGACTTCCATGCCTCTCTAGGTCCATTGGCCAAAGCCAGTCACACGACTGCCCTTCACTCCAGGGAAGGGGGTGTCGGTCTGCCCCTCTGGAGGGGAGAACTGGATGGTGGGTGCCGCTCTCATCAAGAGCTATCATGGGCTTTAGATAGCCACCATGGTTTCTCCTTGGCCTTCTGTGGTGGTTTGAAGCTGCAGGTACACCAGAAAATCAAGTCCTTGAAGTTGAGCCCCTGGTGAATGGGACGTTGCCATTTAGGCTTGTGGCCCTCCTCAGCCAGGGTGGGCCCTACACCTGTTTCTGAGTGCTTTATAAGAGAGTGAAGTTCAGACAGCGCGGCGGCCACCGACAGAGCAGCAGAAGCTGAACCCGGAGGAGAAGGGAGGGGCCAGGGACTGCCATGTGCCCGGCCATGGGGCAGACCAAGGACCAAGGATCGCCAGCAGCCAGCCCCAGAAAGCCCCCCTTTCCAGGGAGAAAGATCACCTGGATGACGCCTGGCTTTGGGCTTCCTCTTAGCCTCAAAGCCATAAGCTAATAAACTCCCACTGTTTGAGCCGCCCCATTTTGTGGTATCTGCTTGAGCTAAAGCATCTTCCCTCTTGCCAAATAAAACTCAGACCCTTCAACTTCACCTCCTGTCACATGGTTTCTGGACCTGGCCTCACCCCAGCAGCCTTTTCTGGACCCTTCTGCCTACAAGCTGTGGTCAGCATTTGTTATCATACACCTCAAAAAGTGGGACTTGGCGCTGTTGACAAAGTGCCAAGAACTTTGGCAGTTTGGTGTCCATCTCCTTGAAGGTAAATCAGGGGGTTTGGAAAAGCAGGGAGGCAGGGACGGCGAGGGCTGCTCCTCAAGGGAGAGGAGTCCTTCTCTTCCAAATCGCGTTAGTAGATTTTCCCCTTGAAGCTCTTCTCATCCTCCACCTAGAAGGACTCTCATTAATCATGCCTCTCGCTGCCTCTCTTGGAAACTCAGACGCTCCAGCAAGAGTCAGCAGTCATGGCACCTCCCGAGGTTTGCATGTGGGCTCTTTCCACTTGGCGTTTCCCCGACCTATTGACAAGAGAGCCCTTTCTTGCCCACCCTCCTGGTTGGTGGAAAGAAGGCTGGGAAGGGCTGCTCTGGCTGTGCCAGGGGCTCTTCCCTCCCAGCCGGGAGCCTGCCCGGGCAGCACGCCGCCGCGGGAACTGGCTTCTGGGCACGGAGTCCGCGGTGCTCTGGCTATTCATCAGAGCAGGCATCTGTTTATTGTTCTATGTGCTCCAAAGTTAGAGGGAGTCCGCCTCATCACAGGTTGGAGGTCTCATCCACGTGAATTAGCCACTGCAGCTTTGCAGCCCCACCCTGCCCCCTCCCGTGGCAAGTCCCTCCCAACACGTACTTCCTCCACTCACGCTCGGCTTCCCAAGCACCCCCCTGCTGGCAGGGTGCCCTTGGGCCAGCGTCTGAAGCCGGAAGGACCCGCCGGCCAAAATGAACACCCAAACCCCAAACCAGCCGAGAAGGCATCTCTGGGTCTTTGCGATTATTGATGAAAAAGAAGTATGGAATTTCCTTCCTGGAGGGTGGTCTTCCTAGGAAAGACTGGGGGAGGTGTGCCCCCCAGCCCCCCTCGCTTCTCAGGGCAGCCGGTTCAGAGGAACTGTTGGTCTCCCGGACAAAGGAGCGCAAAGACAGACTGAGTCCCTCATCCCAGGCCGGCGCCCAGGGTGTCTCCCGCCAACCTCCTCCTTCCAGGCTTCGGCTCTGGGCAGCCGGCTCTGGGCCTCTGACAAGAGTCGGTTCTTACCTAAAGGCCACACTTCCTCTTCTTAAACATTTCTAAAGGCAGGGGACAAATGAGATGAGTTGCAAACAGTTACACCAGCTCTGTCACATCTGCTCTGGGAAATGTACTGAGTGCGTGGTGGGATATGGCAGTTCAAATGCGGATTATTTCTTCATGCCGCAAACCTTCACTGCAGCCCACACCCAGGAGGCTGGCTTCTGGGGACTCGGGGTGGCCTACGCACCTGTCCTCGCCTTCCGGGCGTGCACGATCTGGCCTGGGAGAGGGTTGGCTCGGTGCCCTGGGCGCCCAGGTGGGCAGGCCTGGGAGGCCGCTGTGCGCAGGTGCTGTACCTGAGATGGAGAACTGGGGAGAAGCTTCGGATGAGCTGGAGCCCTGTGGGGTCCTGGGGAGGCATGCTGCTGCACAGGGGCGGGGAGGGGTGAGGCGTGCAGCCCCTCGGCCCTACCCGTCCACGGGCAGACTGGTCCAGCAGGTCGGGGGTGGGCTCTGGGGTTCTGCAATTCTGAAGCCCCCAGGTGAGCCCAAGACTGTGGCAGGTGGGGAGGGCGGTGGGGGAAACGTAGCCCCTGTTGCGGCCTCGGCTTCTTAGGTCTGCCGAACGAAGTGCCACACACCGGGCAGCTTCAAACAACAGAAACGCATAGTCTCATGCTGTGGATCCAGAGTCCAGGGGGAGGTGGGGCTGGCCGGGCTCCCTCTGACATCACGGGGAGCCTCTTCCCCTTCCAGGCCCCGGGGCGTGCTGGCCTCCTGGCTTTGCTCGCTTGCAGCTGTTCCACTCCAGTCTCTTCCCCAGTCACACGTGGCCACCTGCCCTGTGGCTGCCTCCCCTGTGGCTGGCTCTCTGTGGCCATCTCCCCTGTGGCTGGCCCCCCTGTGGCCACCTCCCCTGTGGCCATCTCCACTGTGTCTGGCTCCCCTGTGGCCATCTCCACGTGGCCGCCTCCCCCGTGGCTGGCTCCCTGTGGCCACTCCCTGTGCCTCGTCCTCTCCTATAAGGACCCCATCCTCCTGGATTAAGGGCACCCCCTGCTCCCTCGTGACCTCATTTCAACCTAATTAATTCCTTCTGCAAGGACCCTATTTCTAAAGAGGTTCCCACTCATGGACTGGGGTCAGGACTTGACTGTGTCTTTTTCTGGACACAGTTCAACCCACAAAATGCACCTCCCTAGAGGTTTGGAAATTCTATCCTGGAGGCAACAGGGAGTCCAGGAAAGGTTTAGTTCAGGGGAGAGGCGGGCTGGATTTCTATTTCAGGATCACAGCCTGCAGCGAGGGCCAGGCCGCGGCGGGACAGGCCTGAGCCGGGCTGGGGCCTGGGGGGGCTGGGCAGCCCACGCCTGCCTCCTTGTCCTCCCTCCCTGCTCAGGTGGGAGGACCCCGCTGGGCTGGGGTGCCGGGCTGCAGGGCTCCTCTGCCCACGGCCACAGCAGCCACCCCTGGGGCAGAGACCCAGGGCCTGGGGGGGGTGCCAAACTAACCTCGAAGGATTCTGTTGTTTTTTTTTAAGATTCCTTCCTCCCTCCCTCCCTCCCTCCCTCCCTCCCTCCCTTCCTTCCTCCCTTCCTTCCTCCCTCCCTCCCTCCCTCCCTCCCTCCCTCCCTTCCTTCCTCCCTTCCTTCCTCCCTCCCTCCCTCCCTCCCTCCCTTCCTTCCTTCCTTCCTTCCTCCCTCCCTCCCTCCCTCCCTTCCTTCCTTCCTCCCTCCCTCCCTCCCTCCCTTCCTCCCTCCCTTCCTTCCTCCCCTCACCCTCCCACCCCCTGCCCCAGTTGTCTGTTCTCTGTCCATTTTGCTGCATGTTCTTTGTCCGCTTCTGTTGTTGTCAGCAGCACGGGAATCTGTGTTTCTTTTTGTTGCGTCATCTTCTTGTGTCAGCTCTCCTTGTGTGAGGCGCCATTCTTAGGCAGGCTACACTTTCTTTCGTGCTGGGTGGCTCTCCTTACGGGCACACTCCTTGCGCGTGGGGCTCCCCTACGTGGGGGACACCCCTGCGTGGCACGGCACTCCTTGTGCACATCAGCACTGCCCTTGGGCCAGCTCCACACGGGTCAAGGAGGCCCGGGGTTTGAACCGCGGACCTCCCATGTGGTAGACGGGTGCCCTAACCACTGGGCCAAGTTTGCTTCCCAGGACTGATTCTTAATTCCCACTAAAAAAGTGGAAACAAAATGGGGATACAGAGAGTGAAAATGAACAGTGCCAGGGCTGGGGCAGGGAAGACGGAAGATGAGCCTGGAACATTTGCAGAGTCGGAGAGGAAGGAAGTGCTCAAGAAACGAAAGCTGGCAGAGGGACATGGGGCCGAGGGAAGGAGCCCCCCAGGGCCATAGCCGGGGTGCTTTGATCAGGGAAATCAATAACCTAGAACTGGATCGTAACTCAGTGTCACCTGCACACGCATCTGCTCGTGTATTTGAGTCCCTTCCGATGTATGGAAGTGATCAGTAATCTCCTTACAGGAGAATTCCAGATAATAGACATGGACACTGTCTGTCCTGCAGTGGGCTGGGCTAGCCGGGGGCTTTCAAGGAGTAAGGTAAGGAGGAAGGAAGGAAGGAAGACTGAAAGCTGACAGTGGAGGAGCTCGGCTGACAACTCCTTCTCCAACAGGGAGGGCCGACTACCCAGCGATGTCAGATTGGGGACCCGTCCCGCCTGAGATGACACAGTGAGAAGGACGTTTGCCTCCATGTTCTTTCCAAGAAATGCAGAACCCCGGTCTGGTCATGGGTCTAAGGTCGGGGGGCGCGTTCAGGGCCGTGGCCGGGGCTCGAGGTCAGGAAAACAAGGCGAGACTGAGGACCTGTCCCGACCAGGAGGGGGAGGGCAGCGTGACGGTTGAAGGCCCTGCGGTGCGCCGGTACGTCCTGGGCCAGGAAGGAGGCATGGAGGGAAGCGGGGGATGCAAGACTGGTCATCGCAGGGTTGCCGCGCAGGATGCCCAGCTCCGACGCGGACGCAGCATGACAGGGGGCAGACACGCTGAAATCAGGTCGGGGGCAGGTGGGGGGGGGTCTTCAGACCAGCCTTTCTGTTAGTTTAAAATTATTCCAAAATAAAAAGTTTATTTAAAAAAAATCATCCTTCACGTCCCCTCACCGCTGCCATCTGATCTTTCCCAGAAAAGGCTGCCCTGGGTCGCGTGTATATCCTCCTGGCCCTTTGTGACGTGTCAAATCCCCGCACCTGCGGATGGGGGAGGGCGAGAGGGAGAGTTTGTGGGTTTTAAAACCTAAGTGCAACTGCACAAAGAAAACTGTGAACTGAAATTAAACCATAGCCAAGAGTAAAATTATAAAAATGTGCTTACAGCAGTCGTTCCACCCCAATGCCAGGTGTTAACTCGGGGGAGGTAATGGGATCCTGTATTTCATGCAGGCTTGTTCTGTAGCCCACAGTTTTCTTGTGCTGGGGAAACCTGCTTTCCCCATATTGGGGCACGTACCTGTCAGGTCTCTCCCTGAATCGATCTGCTCTGGACAAGGAGGGATTTTGTTGGATTGCACTCTTGGAAGTTTCTGCCTGGTTCTTGCAGGGCTCCAACCTCAGATCCAAGTCTCTGCAGTTTTCTTGGCCTTGCCCTGTTCTATCCATTCTAGCCTCTGGTTGCAGAAGGGCTGCCTGCAAACCGCCACTGCAACCACCTGCCCCTGGGTTCACTCTAGTGGGAAGATGGAAAGCCACTTCTCCAACCTCAGACTCAACTTTTCAGTTTTGGGGTAACTTGGGTTCCGTGACCTCCCCTGAATCTATGACAGGTTCCAGAGGCATAACCTGCACCTAAGCCCCGACTCCTGAGCCAATCCCTGCTCTGGGGAGGGACTACTGGGCCTGGCTTAGACAAGTCCCTTCTGCTGCTCCATCATGGCGGGGGAGGGAGGGATGGATGTTGGTTGGGGGGCACACAGTGTCCCCCGCAGGACAGTTAGGCCTAGCTACCTGCTGAAGAGTGTTTACTGACTTTTATTTTGTCACTAGGTCCTCTTCTTGGCACGTCCCAGGACGTGGCTGCAGTGCAGTGTACACTGTAATATAGTATAAGGCAGTGTGTAGTAATAGAGCAGATCAGCTGTTCCCTCCAGCTGAACATTGAGGTGGCTTCTATTTTTTCTACTATAAACAATGCTTCAATGGACATATCTGTACACCTCTCATCCTAAAACTTTTTATATTTAAGCTCAAGTCTCCGAGCACATGTGAACATTTTTCCACGTAGAAATGGAATTGCAGGGTTAAGGGGCTACATAATCAAATTTGCCAGCTTTTGGAAGACTTGCATTCTTCCGTGAACCAATGTTTCCCAAAAGATTCATGAATACAGCTACATAATCATGCCTGAGCAAAAGGCCCGTTCAAAGTGCACGCAGGACCGGTGCGTTTTAATGTAACTGGGCATGAAAGTTCATTGACGTGGGTTTAGATGCCACATTGCAACTAAAGTTTAAGAAATTTGGCTTGTTGCGTTTTGGGGTTGCATCAAAGAATGTCTACCACTCTCTGAAAAGGTATTAAAACCCTCCTTTGTTTTCCAGCTACACACCTATGTGAGGCTGTTTTCTTTATATACATCAGACAAAACGACGTATCAACAGACTGAATGCACAATCAGGTATGAGAATCCAGGCGTCCTCTCTGAAGCCAGGCATAAAAGAGTCTATGGAGCCTTGCAAAAATGGAAAGCAAGGCCACTTTTCTCCTGGAATTCTGTTTTGGAAAGTGTAGCTAATGTTCATAAAAGTATGCTATTTAAGTTAACATCGAATGGTTTTGTTATTGTCAATACTAAATTCATACATTAAAAAAAATTCTCAGTTTTAACATGGCAAATATTGATAAGTATAATTCATATAAATAGAAGCGCTTCGGGGGCACTAGAATGGCCTTTACCCTGCCCAGGAAGAGACCCCTGAAGACACACTGGGATGTTGCATCCTCGTCAAATTGTGATAGAAGTTTCTGGCAGCTTACCGTGACCTTCTGGACTTAACCCACCGTGGACCAGTATGAGCTGGCCTGAGCCCCACTTGGAGGCGCTCTGGTCTAACGCTCTGATTCCCCTTTGAAGCCTCGTCCCCCCGCCCCGTGGGACATGTGAAGAGCTCCCGAGGGGGCTGTGCAGAAGAGGCCGCACGGCAGGCGCAAAGCCGCCGTCCGCGCAGCAAACCTGACTCCCCCGGCCAGGCCTGCCAGCGGCTCGGCTCTGGGCTGGCGTCCGCGGCCTGAGCTTTCAGGAAGGTCCCCCCCGTGAACGGACCGGAGCGTCCTTGTGCTTGGACTGCTCCGACGGTTCCTGCCGGACGCCTGCTTTGCCCCTGGGAGTCGAGTTTTGGTGCCCCCAGGCCGAGGATGCCTTCACGGCCAGCTCCCCGGGAAGCCCCTGGGCCCCGAGTCTCTAAAGGGCTTCCCTGGGGGACCACGTTTGGCCTGTGTTGCTGCAACCTGTGGCCGGAGGAACTGCGTCCAGTGCGCCTGCCCGGGGAGGACCCTCGCCAGATTGCGTCCTCGCTGACCCGGCCTTCCGCCCTCTCCTGGACACACCTCGCTGCGAGTGTGACTCTGTGATGAGTCCTCTGAGTCCTGCTAGTGTCACGGCCTGGGGGTCCCTTGGCGACCCCCGCATGGGAAGTATTCGCTCCTCTGGGAGGCCCTCCTGCCTCCCCCACTCCCCGAGGAGAGTACCAGGTGCTCTGTGGCTTGTCCCCGGAGCCCTCGCTGCACGGTCCACAGACCCTCGGGTGGCCTCTTTCATCCTTCAGCCCACGTCCCCCAGGACGGGGCTGTCTCCACCTGCTGGGGCTCGTTGCGTAGCTGAACTCATCTGTCTCCTGACCAGGCTGGGTTGTCCTCACTCCCCCTTGCCTCTGTGGGTTCTGGGATGTAACCATGGCCCAATTGACGGTTTTGGAACAGAGTTCTTTTTTGTACTCAGGTGCTCAGCCTCATACGTACTGGAGTCACGTGGCACTGGGCAGGGCCGCCACGCCAGGCTGCCCAGGTTGGACACTGCACCAGAGTGTCCTACCGCATGGCCCAAGGGGAAGCAGGAGGTGGCCTCAGCAAGGAAGCGCTGTGACCTGGGCTGGGGACAAAACGCTTCTGGGCAGCCGCGGCCTCCTGCCCAATCTCTGCCCCACGCAGGGGAGGCCCCAGCCTGACGCCCGATCAAAGCGAGAAGCTGGAGTTGACTCTCTAGGGCCGTGGCAAGCCCGTGGCCCGACATGACCGCGAGCGCGTGGTTTCCGGGCTCCAGTTCTCATTTCGCACCTGCCACGTGCGCGCCGCTCCCTGACGTGTGGGGCATGGGCTCCCGTGGCCTGCTCAGCTCCTGTGTGACAGCAGGGACCTGAGACATGGGCAGGGCCCTCGCACCTGGCCGGAAAGCCTCCTGCTCAGCCCCAGGAGGGCCGGGGTGCGGGCGCGGCGCCCTCAGCCCTGGGTGAGGCGAGGAGTTTGCTGCTGAGAAACGGCAAGGCGCTTGGCCTGATTCTTGGACACGGAGACTGCATGGAAGTCTCGTGGCAACATCAGGCTCAGTAACGGGGGGCCCTCGCCTCCGTCCAGGGCTGAGCCTGCTGAAGCGGGAGTGGGGACCATGGGTCGGGGGCCCCTGCGCTCCACGAGCTTAAATGATGGGCCAGAACTAAAACGAGCCACGGTGCGTGGGCAGCGCCAGAAGCTGCCGGTGCGCTCTCTCCTGCTTTAGCAGTGGGTTTGTCATTTCAGCCGTGTCCCAAGTGGCGCGAGTGGTGAGGTGGGCCCCTGGGCGTGGCCCCGTGGGGAGGGGCAGCAGCTGCACAGGTGCGACCACCCCTGCCCTCCGGACGGGGCCAGCCAGCGCAGCAGCTGCCTCGACGTCCCCTCTGCGGGCTCGGCCTGGTCCCCGGGTGCTGCTGCAGGCCTCCCTGGCTGGCCAGGTCGGGTCTGGCTTCTGATATGTCACTGCTGCATTTCAGCTTGGACCCTTGGGTGGCACAGAGCCTTCTCGGGGCCAGGGCGGGCCTCCCCGTGCACTCTTCCCATGGAGCTCGCACTGCCAGGCCAGACCTCTCCCTCCCCACCCTGGCATCTTTCAAAGGCACTTCTGCTGGCTGGGAAGGATTTCCCGGTGTGTGCCCGCCTCCCAGCAGGAAGAGCAGATGGGATTTGCACCAGGAGCTGAAAACCCCTGACGATAAGAAGTTACACACACACACACACACACACGCACACGCATACACACGCCTTGGAGCGCTGGGTACAGCATGGCGGCTGAAAAGCTCTTGGCAGAAGGGGCCCCATCGCTCATGGCTCCTCTCTCATGGGAGCTCCTGCCTCCTCTCCAGGGACCTTCTCTTGCCCCTGCCCACCTGACGGAGGCCGCAGCCAGGAGTCTGGCCGGGCTCCTTTCCAGCTCGGCCGTCCCTGTGCCACGGCTCTGGGCTGCTCCTTTGGGGAGCTGCTCTCCCCGTTCTGCGAAAGGGGTTCGAGGTGGAGTTACAGTTAGCAAGGCCCGCTGATGGGGTGGCACATGGGGGGCGCGCCGGGGACCGGCCTTGCGCGAGGCCGGAGGCACGTGGCAGTGTGGGGGCTGTCCGAGGGCTTGGCGGGGCCTCAGGCTTCTGCGGGTCAGAGCGGCTGCCTCCACCGGCTGGACCTCTCCTCCAGAGTCTTCCGTGCAGCTGAGGACGTCACCTGACCCGAACACGTGGAAGGCTCGGGCGGCATGGAGAGTCCGCCGGTGGCGGGAAGAGGGCCAGGGAGACGAGGCCGATGGCTGCAGTGGGAGTGGACGGCCCAAAGGGGGTGTCCTCACCACCCGCCGCCTGAAAACGGGGGAAAAGAGAGAGCAGGTGCGAAGGGAGGGCAATCTGATCCCGGTTCTCTCTGTATGCCCCCCTCCTTGGGGAGCTGAGAGTCTGGAGGTTTCGGGGTGTAAGTGGGGCTTGGTCCTGGCCGGCCTTGCTAGGCCCGAGGGGGGAGGGCGAGGGGGACGCCTGGCTGGCTCCCACCCCACTTCCAGGCAGGGGAAGCAGCAGGGGCCCAACGGGGCTGAGCTTGGCTGCTGCAGGGCGAGCGGCCCCCGGGGTCTCTCTGACTGGTGTTGGGTCCTTCCTCCAGCCTGACTGCCCCTGAGCATTCCTGGAGCGCAAGTGTGACCAGCCCTCTCGGCCTCGGAGACACTGAGACAACTGCACCCCTGAGCAGAAGCTCTCCCCACACGGCTGAGGACTGGGACTCACCCTCTTGGAAAACTGTGGCTTTGAGGTGAACTCTCCAGGGCCCGAATTTTTGTGCCTTGTCCATTCTTTCTTTGCAAGGGCAGCTGGCTGTCTACTGCACTAGTCTGTGCATGGCCCCTGAATGTTGACATGGCACTGCTCTAATACCTGAGATGGGAACATGGCTAATTCCACCAAGATGACGTCAGAAGTCCTGGTGCTCGGTAGGAAAGGGGGTCAACAGAGCACGACTGAGAGCAGTAATGGGGGGGGGGGGATAAAACATTTCAGCTGGCCTCTCCTACCTCTCCTCACTTCCCAGGATTTCAGTCTTGAGTAGCAGCAGGAGGAAGAAGCAGGGCTAGCCAGAGTGCACATCTAGCAGCTGCACCAGGGGTGGCTCCTGCAGCCTCGCCACATTGAATCCCTCCTTTGATTCCTCTTAAAAAGCCAATGGAATGGGGAAGGGGTCTGCAGCCGATGCCCTCGCTGGCTCTTGGCCACTTGCACCCCTCTAAGAGGGAGTTTCAGGGTCCTCTCTCAAGAGCAAGGCTGGAGACCCCAGGGCAGACATGAGCGGAAGGCAGGACCGGTTGGGTGTGTGGTGGGTGGGTAGCTCGGCCCAGGGGGTGGGGTGGGTGGGGCCCAGCCTGGCTGCTGGGGGCTGCTCTGCAGCCTCTGCTATGGCTGTGCGGACGAGGCCGGGCATGTGGAGGGCACAGGCACGTCCCTCCCTGGGAAGGGCAGAGGGTGGGCAGGAGGACAGAGGCCTGCCCTGCCGCTAGAGGCCTGCCCCCCTGCTGTCCCGCAGGCCGATTCATTCCCTCCTCCTCGAGGGGTGGAACGAAGCCAGGCCGTGGCTCGCCTTCAGGCAGGAACCCTCTTGGAGGACAGAGCAGCATCTCCTGCAGGGGCTGAGAGTGTGTGTGTGAGAGAGTGTGTGCATGAGTGTGTGAGAACGTGTATGAGTGTGGGCATGAGTGTGTGAATGTGTGGTAGTGAGAAATGTCTGTGAGTGTGCAAGAGTGTGCATGAGTGTGTGAGAACGTGCATGAGTGTATGAGTGTGTGAGAGTGGGCATGAGTGTGTGAGTGTGTGGTAGTGAGAGCATGTCTGGGAGTGTATGCACGAGTGTGTGGGAGTGTGTACAAGAGTGGAAGTATGAATGAATGTGTGTGACTGTGCCAGTGTGCATGAGTGTGTAGGACTGAGTGTCTGCATGACTGTAAGAGTGTGCATGAATGTGTGACAGTGAGAGTGTGTGAGAGTGTGTGCATGACTGTGAGTGTACGTGTGTGTGTACATGAGTGCAAGAGTGCAGCATGTGTGCACGAGTGTGTACATGGGTGTGCATGTGTGAGAGAGCACACACGAGGGTGTGAGTGTGCCCATATGTGGGTGTGAGTGTGTGAGTGTGAGAAAGCATGTGTGGGAGCTGGGCATGAGTGTGGACGGAAACACATGTGCGTGAGGGTGTGAGTGTGTGGGGTGAGAGTGTGAAGTGCTTGTGAGTGTCTGAGGGGTGAGTTCGGGCACGTGTGAGGCTGCATTAGAGTGTGCACGCACGGGAGAGTGTGAGCACGTGAGTGGCGCTGGTGGTGCCCGCAGGTTAGTGGCCCGAGCGAGTGGACACGGCCGGGCAGGCCTGGGCGGGGCAGGACGAAGCAGGGCGCTGCCCACGCCCCGCGGGCTTCACCGCTGCTGGAGCTGGGCCCACAGAGGCTGTAATTAATCGAGACAGCGCAAGAGGCTTTTAAAATTTTATGACCAATTTGCATAATGGATCCTTGTTTTAAAAAAAGAAAAGAACAAAATGTAAACTCTCAGGCTCTCTGGCAAGTCTCTGCCTGTGGATGCACCCTGGCAGAAGTTGGCATGTCTGGCCGCAAAGCTTTATATAAAAAACCAGGCCTATTACTTTTTTGTCTGATTATGAAAATAACACGGACTCACTCTAGAAGCCTTGGAATATGTGGAGGGGATGGCAAAGCTTTCACATCTTGCTGTGGGGAGGATCTGACAGTGATGGATGGGCTGTTTTTCCCTCGGACCTGGGAAGTGGTCCCCTGACAAATGATCCTGTAGAAGCACAAGTTCCGGCAGAGTCCGTCAACTCCTCCCGCAGCTCAGCCGGCGGTGCTGCGCACTTTCACTGCTGAGGGCTAATTGCTCCATCTTGCTCTGCTCCTGGGATAGAGGGAGATGCTGGAGGTGGAGAGGGAAAGAGCCTGTTGCTGTCGACACTGCACCAGGGAGGAAGGACAAAATGAGGCGAATCATAATGGGGGACACCTGCTGAGCATACCTGCCTGCAGGGCTCTCCGCTAACCACGCTGTGTGCACTTATCATTTAGGGTTCAGAACCACTTATGGGGTGGGTACTATTACAAAACCCATTGTACAGATGAGGACGTCGCGGTACGGAGAGGTTAGATCAGCATTCTCTTTCTCCCCATGTCTCTACCTAACGGGGAGGGCTGGGCACTGTAGTTAAGTAAGAAAACCTGTGTTGTGGTGGCAGAATTCCAAGACGGCCCTTGGGTGCACTCCTCATACAATCTCCTGTGTGGCGTGTGCATGGGACTATGAATACGTCATTCCCATGGTTCAGTAACATTGCATGGCAAGATGAAGGGAATTTGCAGATATAATTAAGGTCACTGATCAGTTGGTGTTACGTTAATCAAGAGTGAGGTTAACCCAGGTGGGCCTGACCTAATCAGGAAAGCCTAGAGGTCAGAGATCTTTGGCGCCGCAGAGACACTCTCCTGTTGAATTTGGACCAGCCAGCTGTGCTGTGGATTGGGCTGTGTGGCAGAGAAAAAGCGGGTGGCCTCTAGGACTGGGGGGTCTCAGCCCTCCAACTCCTGGAACTGGATTCTCCTAACACCCAGTGGGCTTGCAAGAGGATCCTGCATCTCAGGTGAGATGGTGGCTCTGGCCAGCACCTGGACTTGACTTAGTGGGCACCTGAGCAGAGGGCCCAGCTACCCTGGACTTTCCACCCCCCTCTGCTAGGGGCCCGGGCACTTGTTCCCTGTAGCAGCTTGATATGGTTATGAATTCCAGAAATAGATACTGGGTTATGTTTGTAATCTGGGCATGATTGAGTTATGATGAGGGCTTTGATTGGGCCACGTCATTAGGATGTTGAGTCCCCACTCCTTGGTGGGTGGGGACTCACAGATAAAAGGCACAGCAGAGGACAGAGTTGAGTGTTCTTGATGTTGGAGTTGATGCTGAAGTCTTAAGCTGGAGCGCTAGGGAGAGACAGAGGAGTTCAGCTGATAGTCTACAGCTGACCTTGTGGAGGAAACAGAGGCGCTGAGCCCAGAGGAACCCAGGAAGCCTGAGCCCTGGCAGACGTTGGCAGCCATCTTGCTCCAACACGTGGAAATAGACTTTGGTGAGGGAAGTAACTTATGCTTTATGGCCTGGTATCTGTAAGCTCCTACCCCAAATAAATACCCTTTATGGAAACCAGCCTCAGCACCCCTTTGGCTGACTAATAGACTCCCTAAGAAGAGCCAGGCTGAAACTGGCCTCTCCCCGGCTCCCAAAGACTCAAAAGCCACGTAGTCACATGGCGACGTAACTATCCCCTTTCCGGGCTAAGAGGCTTAAAAGGAAAATACTTGGTCTCTTCGGCGTGGCGGGGGGCTTGGGGGTGTTGGGGGGCCCGTGAACAGCCCCTGAAACATGCAAGCGGGTGGGGGCATGGACAGTGAGGGGGTGTGAAGAGCAAGCTTTCCGCGGCTGAGGACCTAGCTGGAAGATGGGGAGGGCGTCCCAAACATCAAAACCGGAGGAGAAGACGCGGCAGTCCCATCCCTGCACAAACACTCTCCTGCCCCGCGAGGCCCCTGGGCTGCCTCAGGGCCTGGCGGTAAGAAGCGACGCCTGCGCGGCTCTGGGCGCAGTGCCGCTGGAAGGCCCTTCTGTGTGGGTGGCGAGAGCCAACCTGGCAAGCCAGAGAGACGGGCTTTCAAGGACCCCAGGCTGCGCTCAGCTGGAGGCGACGCTGGGACCCCAGGGGAGGAGGGATCTCGGGGCTGCAGTCCGCCCTCCCCCTCACCCCAGGTGTCGCTGGGAGCACCTGCCCTGGCTTCCGTGGGAGCCTCCTCCTCCAGGAAGCCTCCTCCTCCAGGAAGCCTCCCTGCCCCACGCCAGGTCAGGCTCCCTGTCGCAGCTCCCCCCGCCCCCTGGACTTTGCTCTCGGAGGAGCTCTTACAGTGGCAGTTGGTCACCTTGGTGACTCGCCATTTGCCTCCCCTGCTGGACACTGAGCGCCAGTGGGCAAGGGCAGCTTCTGCCTGTCATTGTACCCAGTTCCCAGGTCAGTGCTGGGTAAGTAGGAAGCAGATTAGGAAATCAATGCATGAAGAAAATACGTGGAAACGGGCAGCTCCTCCAAGAAGTGCTTGCCCTCGGGGTTCTGGGAGCCCCCTCTTTCTTTTCCACCCCCAGTCTGAGTCATAGCATTCCGGAGGCGAGCCTGAGCCCCCTGGCTTTGCAAAGAAGGAAAATGGAGGCCAGAGAAGAGACTTTAGGTTCCCTCAGTGGCCGATGGTGCGGGTCTGGGGCTAGGATTGCACGTGGTCGTGCTGTCACCCTGCTCAGCAAAGGGCCAAAGAGCAGCAGTGGCGCAGGCTGTGGAAGCGCTGGCCTGAGGCCGTCTTCCCCCCACACCTCCCATCTCTGATCAAGGGCTTCTTTCCCTTCTGGGACAGGTGTGTGGATGAGCCTCAGTGGGCCAAGGCTGGGGTGAGGGGAGGGGGGGCTCGTTCTCAGGACGCTGCGTGACTTGGGGAGGCAGCGACCTTCAACTTGGCACTTGAGGCCTCACGCACCTGCCCTCGTCCAGCCCTGACCTCACCCGTGATTGAGTGAGTTAGGAGCATGGCAGGTGATGCCGAAGGATTTCAGAGCTGAGGACAAGGACACGCTATTACCAGCTAGGGAGGTCCATCACCCATCCCTCTGTCCGATCCTCCACCCACCCGTCCTCCACTTGTCCACCCATCCATCCTCCATCCATCCAGGTGCCCACTCAATCATCCAGCCAGCCAGTCATCTAGTTAACATCCAACCAGCCATATTTCACCCGTTTGTCCAGCTTCCATCCATTCATCCACCTGGCTACTTTAGGCAGCTTGTATTCTTAATCCGTCAATCCATTACCTATCTACCTACCTATCTACCTATCTACCTACCTATCTACCTATCTACCTATCTATCTATCTATCTATCTATCTATCTATCTATCTATCTATCTATCTATCTATCTATCTATCTATCTATCTTTACCTATCAGCTATCATCTATTTTTCTGTCTACTCTCACCTATCTATCCACACACATATGTTTACTCTATTTTTATATATTTATGTACAGATCAGTTCCTTTTCCTTTAGATAATGGAATTAATCCCTTCATACCTCACATAAATTCTCACCTCAGGGCCTTTGCACATGCTCTCCCCACTTCCTACACTGCTTTTCTCTCCATGTTGGGTCTTCTATGCTTTTGTCTCAAGTCCAGTCAGTACCTCCTCCTGTGGTGGGCTTTTCTGGCCAGGAAGCAACTATCCGCCTTTCCTAATAGCACCGTGATGTTCTTGTGGAGAATCTCCCCTCTCTGATTATGACAGCAAAATTAAGGTGGCTACTGACACCCAGCCAAGAGCCAGCCCCTGACCCAGGCCAGGCCGGCTCGACTTTCCCCTCCCCTCCCCTCCCCTCCCCTCCCATCCCCTCCCCTCCCCTCCCCTCCTCTCCTCTCCCCTCCCCTCCCCTTCCTCTCCACTTCTCAGGATTTCAGTCTTGAGCAGTGGGAGGACAGGAAGAGACGAGGCTGGGAAGACGTTCACCCCCAGCAGCTGCACCAGGAGTGGGTCCTGCCGTCCCACCCCTGCAGGACTCTGCCCTACCTCCTTCTGGACCCACCCCCACCCATTGTCAAGACCACCCATGGTTTCCCAGAGGGACGCCGAGGCGGACCCTCTCGCCTTTCCCCAAAGACTCGGATCCCTCGCAGGTGGCCTTGCTTGCCCTTCCTCGAGCCCCCGTCTCAAGATCCCGTCTGCTTCTTTAAGGGAAGTCATCCAGCTCGTGCTTATCGGTGTCTTCGTGCTCACTTGGTCTCCACCGGTTGCTGTGTGCATCTCTCCCAGTGCGCCGTCAACCGCAGCTCCTGAAGGCAGGGGCTGCCTGCCTCAGTCACGGGTTTCTCTATGTCTTGCACAATGCCTGGCAAACAGCTGGTGCCCAATTATGAAGAAGCTTCGAGACTGCTGCCGAGGAAGGGAGTTCTCCTGACGTCTTCCTCTTGGCTGCGGGGCCCCCACCTGGGTGGGCTTCGGCGCCCCCACCCTGTGCCCCCCTTCCACTCGCCTCCTGCGGTTTTCCTTGGATCACGGACTTGCAGATGCTTTAGACGTGTCAGGCCCCACGAGGCTGGAGTCCGCAGCGCCGGCCCGGGGCCGGGGAGAACCGGGCCCTGCGGTCACGTCCTTCCCTTTCCTGGCTGGCAGAGCTTGAGCCTCAGTGCTGTCGTCCCCAAAACGGGAACAAGGCCAGCGCTCCTTCAAAGGCTGCTGCCAGGCCGAAGGAGGTCAGGGGTGCATCAGCTCAGCGTCCCGCGCATGCACAGCGCTCGGCAAATATTTCCCGGATACGGATGAACGCAGGAATGATGCTGGAAAAAGAATCTCTGCCTGGAATGATATTTGGAAACATCTTCTCCTTCCGAATTCTGATGAGCCGTAATGCGTTTGAAACGCACGCGGCTGTCCTCCTCCCATCGTCCCTCCCGTCCCTCTCTCCGTCCTCCCCAGCCCGCCCCGCTCTACCCACCTGGCTAATCATGGGAGCTATTTTTACATCTGCTGGTGGAAAGGTAACAGACGAAGGGCCCCAGAGACGCATATAATTTCTATTAATATTAAACAGAGTATTAATTTTACCAGCTGCTGAAACATTAAACATGTATATCCATTAGCGGCCATTATTTTAATCTCCAGGAGCCAATAGTGTATTCCAGGAATGGGGCTGCTCCTGTCTAAACTTGCTGGTGAACCGTGGGTTTTATTTCCCCGAGGGAAGTGGATAATTTTAAACTCCTCGCTGTTGAGGTAGAAGGTATGGGAAATTACCCCCCACAATTCCCCTACTTAGTGCCCCCGGCCCCTCGAGACCTGACTCGTGGTCCGTGGGCCCCTTGCTTCCAGGCTCGTCTAGGACCCCTCCCTAGTGGGGGCTCCCCTGATGTGCCCTGAGCCCCAGAGTCTGACTGCAGCTGCTGGGCACCCAGAGCTCGGCTGCTGGGGAGAACTGGGGGGACTCGAGCACCTTTGTTCTGGCGGCAGGAAGGTGAGGATGCGTCTGGCAGGAAGGAAGGTGTGCAGCAGGGCCGTGGCAACAGTGACCGAGGTCCCTCGGGGCTGCTGGTGACACCCAGACTGGGCGGCTCCCTGCTCGCCGCTGGGGAAACGTCCCCTGCAAGAGTGAAGGATGAGGATGATCTGGTGGGGGCGTGGGCTCGGGTGTCAGACCACTTGGGCCCAAATCTTAACTCCGTGGCAGGTTCTCAGACACCAGGAGCACAGGGCGGTGACCCCCGGAGAGGAGAAACAGCTGAGCGGGGCCAAACCCTTGTCCTGGCTCAGGGCCCGCGGCTTTCCAGAACACGGCCCGGGGAGGAGAGGCCCCGGCACGTTCCCGAGCCGAGATGAAGCTGGGAGTCCGAGAGGACCACGGCTGCCACCAAGGGTCTGGCCAGGAGGCCATTGCAGGGCCCTTCCTCCCTCGTGCAGGTGCAGGTTTCTTCATGCACCGACACCTGCCATGACCAGTTTCCTTGAGACCAACGACAAAGACAAAAAATCGTTATAGGGAGAGGAGCAAAGATAAGGATTGTGCAAGCTGGGGGAGAGCGGGGCGACGAGCTGAAGGGAAGACCAACTGCCCATCTAGAATGTTATCCTCAGGAACAGAGCTCCATAAATGACAGTGGAAAAAAAGACCTTCAGACGCGTGAAAGCTTAAAGAATCCGCGATGGGCGAACCCTCCCTGTGAGAAGTGTTGAAGGAAATCCATCAGGCAGGAGGAAAATGATACCAGGTGGAAATCTGCATCTACAGAATGAAGAATGCTGAAAATGGGAAATAGGGGGGTAGGAGGAAAATAGCTTTTTATTTTAAAAAATCTCTTTAAAAGATAACTACTGCTTCAAGCAAATGTAACAATGAGATGCGGCTTTATAGCCCATGTAGAAGCAAAAGCCCAAAGAGAGGAAGATGACAGTGCATTGTTTTAACGTTCTTATTCTCTACGCGAAATATGTAATTCTTTCATAATATTTCTTGAAGGCAGCCTGTGATGAGTAAAAGAGGCATACCATAAACCACAAAGCAACTACTTAAAAAGCAAACACACATGCACAAAGTTATAGCTGATAAGCACCGAAGAAGATAAAATGGAATAAAAACCAATTAATCATAAAGAAGACAGAGAAGAGGAAAGAGGGAACAAAGAAGAGATGAGACCAACAGGAAGCAAACTGCAAGGTGATAAATTTTAAAGCCAGCTCTGCAACATCCTACCAATGGCGTGTGATAAACTGCGTCGCTCCTCAGAGGACAACGGTGCCTCCCACGCAGGACTTGCGACGCGTGACGTGGCGCGTGGGACAGCTGGGTGTCGGTCAATCTCTCATTGCCGTTAGCTGTTGGTGCTGTGACGGTCTCAGCAGGTCCTGGTGATGGCTTCCTCTGCTGCCCCGGGCCCCTACCAACACTTCTGTGCGTCCACACCCCATGCCACCCGGGCTGGAGAAGTTCCTCAGCCTCTAGGCCTGCAGGTGTGCCGAGGCCGTGGCCCGAGCCGCCGTCAAATGCAGGGCTTTACGGTTAGCCACCGCCGGGGATCTAGGGGTTTGCTTTCCTTCCTGCAAAAAATCTGCAGCTGGGGACACAGGAAAGTGCTCTCTGCCTTATTTTTTCCAGCCTGTGTTTTTCTCAGCCGTACTGCACCTCCGGGAGATTTTATAGGGACATCTATGAATTTTGGTAGGAAGAGGAGAAGCTGCCAGAGTGGAGAAAGTCCATTAAATGCTCCCCTTGGAGGAGAATGAGGCGCTCATTCTGCGATGCTCTCTGCCCCTCTGACACCTGCTCCCTCTCCCCTTGGCCATAGCAACTTGGAGTTTTGCCTGTCAACGATGACCAGACCTGTTTTGGGGGGTGACACCTTGTTTTATACCCCCACCCGATAGCACGTGTCTCCCTTTACAAAGTTGGTGTTCAAGATCTGTTCGCTGAAGGGATTCCACTGTAGAGGAGAGCCCAGTGGCTAAGTGCATTGTCCAGGCTGGCCAGAGGCTCAGCTGGTGTGGGACACTAGGACTCTCTGGGTTCTTCTCTAGTGCTACGTTCACTCTCTGCACAGCTCTCACGATGATCTGCCACTGCCACCAGTCTCCTGGGTAGGGGCGGGGGTCTGGGGATGTGGCTTACGCTTGGCATGAGAGCCCGGCTTTGCGTGGTAAGCCTGGAAGAGTCCCCCAGCTGCCTCTCCTCACCCCAGGCTCTGCCTGCGTGTCCCTGTGGGTTCACATGAACTGCCTGTCGTTTCTCAGTTCCCTCTTGCAATGCAGGGGCTGCGGGAAGAGCAACGGAGCTTGGCTTGTAGTTCATTCCCTTGGCAGCTGTCCGGGAGCAGTGACCAGGCTGGGACTGAATCGTGTCTCCCCAAAACGGCATGCTCAAGCCCCAGCCCGGGTCCTGGGGTGTGAACCCCTTTGTCAACAGGCCCTTTGAGGATGTGGTTATTGGTTAAGGGGTGGCCTCATTTGTGAATAGGATCCTTGAAGACCCCACCTAGAGGAGGCCAAACTGTCAGGGCAGGCTTCAGCCTTGTAAGGAGGGGAAGTCTGGTGAGATGACGAAGCAGGAGAGAACAGAGGTCAGGGGAATCAGAGGGGGGCAGGGATGGAGGAGATGCAAGACCAGGAACCCAGGGAAGCTGGTTAGATGCCACCAGAATGCGGCTGGGGCCTTGATTTTGGACTTCTAGCCCCCAAACTCCAAGACAATAAACTTCGGTTGTTTGAGCCCACCCAGCATGTGGTATTCGTCACAGCAGCCCTGGCAAACTCAGACAACCGAACTGGAGATACCTTTCAAATTGTCTTCTAGGTGCTTCTCCCAGTCCCCTGAGTCCACTCCCTTGGCTGAGCCCTTCCCCATTGGGGGCAGGGGTGGGGTTGGATGGGCCCCGAGGCAGCCT
Source organism: Dasypus novemcinctus (assembly GCF_030445035.2). Taxonomy (NCBI): domain Eukaryota; kingdom Metazoa; phylum Chordata; class Mammalia; order Cingulata; family Dasypodidae; genus Dasypus; species Dasypus novemcinctus. The sequence goes on from NC_080681.1 coordinate 127,834,094, forward strand.
CTTGTGGTTTTTCTTGTTTTTCCCACTGGTGTCCAGACAAGAGGCTGCAGGTAAAGACACTCCAGAATCCCAAAGAGGGGCACTTTTCTCTCCTTAGCCAGAGCAACCCCAACTTGGGCCCTGTCAACCCACGACATAAAGTGTACAATGCCGGTTTGTTCAACCTGGGATTCCACTGTGTATTTAATTCTTATTTAAAGCCGAGGTTTATTTTATTTTAGACTTTAAATTAATGAGCCTCAGGACACACAGTTAGATAAGGCAGGGATTTAGATCCCCTAGAATGATCCTTTCAAGGGAGCTTTCTTAAGTCTCTGGCCGTGAGGGAGAAGTGCCATATCCTTCTCTGCAGAAGCGTCCAAGGACGGGCCAGGTGGATGGCAATACTCCTTCCTCACTGTCCTCCCAGCCAGGGCAGGCAGTGCTTACAACAAAGAGAGCTAAGATATCTGCTTTTCCCATCATGACAGTAATAGATCCTCACAAAAGGAAATTGAGATAATAGAAAAGCAGGAAAAAAGAAAAATGAACCTACCCATAATTCTACCATCTCAAGATAACTATTGTTACCATTTAGATGTTTCCTTTAATGCCACATCAGCTCTTTGAAAATATTACACAGTATTACAGACGTACCAAACAGTGCAGAGAAAAATAATAATAAGCTCTCATCTATCTATCAGTTAAACTTAATAAATGGTTGCTGTTTTAGTTTCTTGGCTGCCAAAGCAATTATCATGCAAAGGGTTGGTTTAAACAATGGGAATTTATTGGCTCACAGTTTTGAGGCCAGGAGAAGTGCAAACTCCAGGCATCATCAAGATGGTGCTTTCTCCCAGAAGACTATGGCTCTCTGGGGCTGGCTGCTGGTGAAACTTGATCCCTGGGTTTTCTGTCACATGGCAATGTATATGGTGACCTCTCCTGGCCTCTTCTTTTTCTTCCAAGTTCTGTTGTCGTCCAGCTTCTGGCTGCTACCTCTGGCTTTCTCTCTCTCCCTCTGTAAGGCCTTAAGTAATAGGATTAAGACTCATTCTAATTCAGTTGGCCTACACCTTAAGTGAAGGAACCTCATCAAAAGGTCCATTGATGGGTCCTTGATATTGATGACTGTGCATATGAACCTTTACTCTTGAAATTGAAACTTAGCCTAGTATTATAGGGTGCCTAGGAGTTGCCTCCTGGGAGCCTCCTTGTTGCTCAAATGTGGCCTCTCTTTCGCCAAACTCAGCATATAAATACATTACCTTCCCGCCCAGTGGGGGATATGACTCCCAGGGATTAGCCTCCCTGACACTGGGGGATTACTACCAAGCACCAGCTAGCAATGCAACTGGAAAAAGACCTTGACCAAAAGTGGAAAAAGGTAAAGACAAATGAGTTTATATGGCTAAGATACTTCAAAGTGGGTTAGGAAGTCATTTCAGTGGCTACGCTTATGCACATCTCAGCCAAAGTAGATACTACCCCAAATAGTGAGGCTCCTGAGGGCTCTGGAGACATCCAGACTCTATAGTCAGGTCAGCAGCAAAGAAGTTTGGCACCTTGCCAGGGGGCCCTTCTTTGGAATTTATGCTCCCCAGAGTGACAGAGTTGGATTCAGTTGTGGTTTTCCTGCACATGACTCTTCTGTCCTTCTATTTGAACCTATAATTAGTACTAGAACTGGTAGGTGTGCATCTAAGAGACTTAAATCTTTTTGGCTGTCCATGTGCCAGCTGGGCCCTGAATCTCAATGGAATTGCACCACCTACTCTCCAGTTCATTGGTCTCACCCAGGGTAACTAACATGGAAGTGATGATGGACAACTACCAAACCAAAGAACTGGGAGAATCTACAACAGCAAGCAAAAGAATCCCATCCATTGGCCCTATGGGGATCACAGCCCCCTCTCAATTACAGGTGGAGAGGGAGTCACCATTCTAGAATCCTCAGGATTGGGGAATGAACTATGGACTAAAGTAGACTTACTTGTATTCTACTATAGACTTACTGTGATTCTAGCAATGGAAGAAATCATATCACTGATGTGGAGGCAGTAGCCACTGGAGGTTCTGAGGGCAGGGAGAGGGAAAAACAGGTATAATATGGGGGCATTTTTGGGACTTGGGAGTCATTCTGAATGACATTGGTATGACAGATACAGGCTATTATAAATCTTGCCATAACCTACAGATTTGGGTGGGAGAGAGTGTAAACTACAATATAAACTTTAATCCATGCTTAGTGGCAATGCTCCAAAATGTGTTCAACAATTGCAATGAATGTACCTCACTAATGAAGGATGTTGTTAATGTGGGAAAATGCGGGAGGTGGGGGGAGCAGGGCACATGGAAGTGCCCTATATTTTTATGTGACTTTTGTATAATCTAAGTATCTATTTTGAAAAAGTTCCTACTTACAATGGGTTTGCACCCACAGGAATGGGTTAAGCTTAAAAACATGTTTTTTCTGGGGTACATAGCTCCAAACCACCACAGTGGCTTTCTAATGCATTTGCTGAGGTTTATTTTTAGGGGAAATCAAACTTGAAAGATCCATTGATGCTTGAGTTATATATCCCCTCTTGAGTCCATTTGCCTCTTCCCCCACTATTTAAAGTCAGTGGGTATCCTTCTCACGAACATTTTTATAGTGACTATGAATGTCCATAACGAATCTATGGTCTGGTTTCTTTTTAAAATTTTATACACATTGTGGTCCCTGTATATTCTGCTGCAGTTTGCTTTTTCCATTCACCAATATTTTCTGGATACATACTAGATGTATACTAGAATGCTGCATTTCTGACACGCCGATGATGCTCCTCCCAGCTGATGCTGATGCTTGTGGTCCGGGGGCCTCACTCTTACCTGGCTAGGCTTGGGATCTTGGGTTATGCACGTGTTCAGCTCTGCCAGGGAAGTACTGTTGACTAGTTGTTACAAGGATAGCATGACTTTGACTTTCACCATTTCATACAAATGACTGTGGCCCAGACTCATCAATATTTGTTATCAATAAGGTTGGCCTTTAATTAAAATGTGGAAAATAACAAGTGTAGGATATGACGCAGAGAAATTGGAACTCTAGTGCCTTGGTGGTGGGAATGTAAAAGCCACTGTGAAAAGCAATCTGGTGGTTTTTCAAAGAGTTAAATATAGAATTACCATATGACCTGGAATTCCACATCTAAGAATACACACAAAGAAAGTGAAAACAAGGTCTCAAACAGGTACTTGTGTACTAACGCTTATAGCAGCATTATTCATAATAGCCAAAATGTGAAAACAACCCAACTGTCCATCAGCAGGTGGATGGTTAGTTAAACACAATGTGGTACATACACAGATGGATTACTATTTGGCCGTACTGTTTTAATTACTACAACTTTACAGTAAATGTGGGGATCTGGTAAGGAGAGGGCCTCTCTCCCTTTATGTTCCCTTTTCAGAATAGTCTTGGTTATTCTTAGACCTTAACACTTCCACCTGACTTTTAGGATCTACCTGTCAAATTCTATGAAAAACCCTCTGGGATTTTGAATGAAGCTAAAATGAATTTAAAGATTAACAGGGAGAACTGACATGGTACATTCTCTTCAGTGAACATGATATGCAGCCAGATGTAATCTTGGCAGTTTAAAGATATTGTTCCACATTCTCCTGGAATCAGCCATGGACCCATGGAACTCATTGTCTGCTTCATGCCAGGCACACTGGGGTTTTTCCAGACCCTTTTTATGGGTCAGTCTTGGCTGTCAGAATGGGGCTTTCTGCAGTCTGAGTTTCTCCAGATGGCTTGGCACAGAGCTGGGCAATCCATGACCTAGTAGGGAGAGTGAGTGAGCACGTGCAAGGCTCCCATTGAGAGGACCCACCTTCTCTTGGTCACACAGTCACTGTCAACCACCATTTTGGTCAGCTTGGTAAGCACATTACAAAAATCATCATCATCATCACCCTCACTATGACCACCACCATCATCACCACCATCATAACCATTATCACCATCATCTCCATCACCACCCTCATCACCATCACTCTCACCATCATCATCACCATCCTCGCCATCATCATCATCACTATCATCATCATTATCGATAGTCACAGTTATCACTGACTAAAGGTCTGTCATGTGCCAAGAACTTCATATATATCACTTTGTGGGATGTTCCCAATAAGCCTATGGGTCATGTGGTGTTTCTCCTGTTTACTAATTGGAGATCAAGATTAAACAGTGTACATAATTTCCAGCTATTAAGTGGCAGATTTAAGTCTACATGATCCTATAGCGCCACACACTGGATTTCCCACCAAACCTTGTGCTGGAATCCAAGTTTGGGTTGTCCCCTTTGTGGGTTCACCAAATACCATTGTACCTGGGACTATGCCAGGTTTGTTCTCTCCTGAGGGAGTCTGATGGATGATTAATCAGAAGAGAGGACATCCATGGATGTGTCCTGGTGAGTGGCTCATGCTTGGGCTGTGGGATGGAGGGGAGCACGGCTATGGGGGGTCACAGCGAATGGGCTATACTTGGGCTGTGGGATTGCTGCCAGAAGGTTGGACATTGGGGACTGTCCTCAGCTCCACCTTTTGGAGCAACCAAGGTGCTGGAGCCACCGAGCGCCTCAGGAGTTTCTGTTGGACAAGGAGGAGATGAGGCCGATCCACGGGGGAGATGGTTTTGGTAGTCCATGGGAACGTCTTGACCCACGGCTGCGAAGGAAGATCCCTGGACTCCCACATGGTGGCTGAGGCTGCACAGGTGCTCGAGTGACCGGAGGACCCTCCCCCTTCCACGCACCTCCCTTCCAACCCATCTCCCACTGCAGGTCTGGATGGGGGCGAGGTGAAGGACAGCACCCACTCCCTGTCGCAGCTGGGATGCAGCTCTCCTGCCAGGTTGACCTGTGCCCTGCTTGCTCTCCTCCTCTCTAGAAGGTTCCTCTGTCTGAAGTCACCTTGCAGTTCAACCTCCTTGGGGTAGGGGAGGGAGTGGAAGACCTCTACAAAGGGACACTTTCCCGGGGTTCATGAGGCAAGCATGTTCCTGTTTCAGAGGAGACGTGACATGGCATGCTTCCCATGTGGCCGGCCCCTGCCCACTCCTCGCAGGTGCCTGCCCTCAGCCCATTCATCCTGTGCTATCAAGGCACATGGCGCAGCGCTCCGGAAACTGAAAAGAGCCAGGGATGACGAGAAGTCCATTGGGAACTCTTGGCCAAAGACTCTGTGTCCGGCAGAGGCCTTGCTGGAGTGAGGGGTGGAGAGTGGTCAGGACCCCATGGGCCCCCAGATGTTGTCTCCAGTCTGCATCTCCCCAATCCAGTGTTCCCCACCTGTTTCCTATCGAGATCCCATGTTAGGCCAGCCCAGGCAGACTGCGAGAGGGTCTGGGACAAGCCCTGGCCAGACGCGCCTGTCATTAGCTGGTGTTAAGGTCACCTGCCTGCTCAGGCATGCGGAAAATGGCAGGCAAGTGATTGAAATTCCACACTGGGCCTTCTCCCGTCTCCGGAGCTGAAATGGCTGTGCTCCAGTCCGCGAAGAACACGTGGGCTGCAGGAATTGTGCCTTGTCAAAGGCCTTTGGAAAAGGGTTTTGATGTCCCCTCAGGATTTTGCAGCTGGACAGGCATGAAGGGCTCCTAATATGAGACTAGAAGGATCCAAATGGTGTTTGTAATTGAATGATTCAGGCTTCGGGAGGCTCAGGAGAGTGAATGCAAAGTGAGAGGGGGGAGCAAAGCAGCCTTGGCCAAGGGTTGGCAAGGGCTCAGGCCAAGGCCCGCAAGGCGATGGAGGTCATCAGACAGGGTACTGCTTTATTGTGCAGGAGCCCGCCTCCGGGATGTGGGTGGACATGCCCAGACTTTGGGGGAGGCAGCTCTAGGTTCTGGTTCTGGCTTCTCGAACGCCTTGCTTGGGGCAGCCTACTCACCTGCCTGGGCCCAAGTTTCCTGCTCACCTGCATTACAGGTCTGTCCAGACTCTGCCTGGCCTGAGAGGGCATCAGTGCAAGGCAGGTGTTTCCACTGGAGACTAGTCTAGAGCCAGGGACCCCTCCCACAGGGGGTCTCCCCCGGGGGTGGTTGAGGTTCTGCCTAAAGGCTAGAGGTGGAGACGCAATAACCAAAATGCAAGGCCCTTGTAAAGCAAAGCAACACATGACCCAGATTATTCATTTCTGTTTGACTTGGCTAAAAAGCTGCTGAGAGCACTATACCAGAAATGGTTAAAAGCTTACAGTTCTGAGGCTGTGGAATTACCCAAACCAAGGCATCACCAGAGATGCTGGCTCACCAAGTTGCAGCTGTGGATGATCAGGCACAGCGTAGCAGCATCCAAAGATGCTTGACCTCTGAGCTCAGCTGTGGGCCATCAGCCACGTGGCAGGGCGCAATAGCTGCTCTGCCAGGTTCTGCCTTCTCCTCCAGGCTTACTTTCCCCCAAGCCCAGCTGTGGGCCATCAGCCACATGGCAAGGCGTAATAGCCGCTCTGCCAGGCTCTGCCTTCTCCTCCAGGCTTATTTTCCCCCAAGCCCAGCTGTGGGCCATCAAGCACAGGGCTCAACTCTCCCTCTTCTCTGGGCTTTCTCTCTTCCATCCTCTAGTGATTCCAGCATCCTGGACATTTCTCTCAGCTTCTCAGGGTTTCTCTGTCTCTGCGAGTTTTTTCTGCAATGCTGCTTTCAGTCCTTCATTTATATAAGAGCCCAGTAAGAGGATTAAGATCCACCCTGGGTCACGCAATCTAATTATAGGCCTTGAAAGAAGTAATTTAATTGGCTTCCTGCCTATGACAGGTTTACATGCACAGGAATGGATGAGTTTTAAGGACATTGTCTTTTCTGAGATCCATAAAGAACTTCAAACTCTTACAATTTCCAATTTGTTAAGGTTGGTGACGAGAGGAATGGCCGCCCACTGATATCCCTGGAGACAGGGTAAGGGTATTTGGACCAGGCTGTCTCACAAAGCTGTGGCTTGGGGACTGGGCAGGTAGGAGTGTCAACTGAATTATTCTGGAGGTAAAGGTGGCAGGTTGAGTGCACGTGTCTGTATGTGTGTAAGTGCATGTGTGTGTGCACATGTGCATGTGTGAGTGCGTGTGTGCCCGATGCCGTAATGCTTGTGAAATTCTCAGGCAGAGTCCCCATGTCTCCCAACACTGAGAGGCCTGTGGGCTGGGACGGCACGTACTTGGAAGCAGGAGAGTCAGCTCTGGGCTGTGCTCCCCGTGGAGCAGGTGCTCAGTGCTTGGGGGAGGGCCGAGATGACTAGCTGGGCTGCAGCTGGACAGGCAGGCCAAGCAGCCGGTCCCTGGGGGCCACAAAGCTTCAGGTCGAGGGGGAGGGTTATGTCAGTCTCTGGAGCATCTTGCTTCCCCGCTTTAAACCTCAGCATCAGTTCAGAGGTGAGGACTGAGGTTCGGGGAGGTGGGCTCTTGCCCAAAGTCACACTGCTGCTGGTGGAGGAGCTGTGGTTTGGATCCCTGCCTCCCGCAGGGGCGCCCCATAACAGGAAGGTCCACTGGCAGGGGCTGGGATGCAGGGCAGAAAGCCAATGGCCGGAAGGACTCCATGGGCAGGGAGTGGGGGAGGCACGTCCGCATCGGTCTTCTGCCTCGGTCAGAGTCGGCTCCCCAGTCCACCCGCTGGTGCCCGAGGTTGTGCTCAAATGGCCTCTGTGATGTGGATGTGATTGTTCACTCACACGCTATTTAGTAACGAGTCATTGAGCACCTGCTGTATGCCAGGCTCTGTCCAGGTGCTGGGTATACAGTGGTGACTAAGCCAGGGGAGTTCCCTGCCTCCGAGAGGCAGACCGTGATTAAGTGAATAGGATAATTCAGCACGTGATAAGCGCCAGGGAGGTAACAGAGCAGGGCTCCTGGCGAGGCAGAGGCACGCACTAAACCCAGGGCCCTTGGCCCACGGCCCCCTCCTCAGCCTCCCCACGCTGGTGCTCCCGAACTCCCCCCGAGCCCTTCCCATGGGTGACTCAGCAGCTGCTTCTCCTCCGAGGAGTCTCTGGTTCATCTTCTCAGCCCTGCCCTGGTCTGCCCTGTGTGCCTCCTTGTTCCGGGTCCCCAGGTAGCTCGGCTCCACATGTGGGTGCTTTGACATCCCCCTTAGGAACCCTTCCGTGGCTCCCTCTGTTCAACCCACTACCCACCCCCCAGCTGCCTTGACACCCCATGAGAGGCACTGAAAAGACTGAGACAGGGTGACGTATGTGTGGCACTTATCCCACAGCTTGAATGAATTGAAGGGTCAGAGTCATCACCTTCTATTGCCGTCTGCAGTCACCAAGAGAGAAAGTAAATCCTGAAGAAGGAGAGAGCCCAGCTTCATCCTATTTCCTGTCTTCAGCCAACCTTCTCTCCTTGACTTGTAACCTTGCAAGGTCTCACACTCACGTGCCTTCAGGAATTTACCATAATGAGTGAATCGAACCTGCTGTGATTTAACAGGCAGTTCGATAAACTGGGGAACATGGAAAATACGACATATCTGGGCTAAATTTCTTCCTTGGGCCTCTGTTTGAGACCTCCAGCAGACAGCTTTTCTTGCAGATGGTTTTAAAATCCCAGAATGAGCACTGCTGTTTATTTTATATATTTTTTTAAAGATTGATTTTTTATTTATTTCTCTCCCCTTCCCCCCCAACCCTTTCCCATTGTCTGCTCTCTGTGTCCATTTGCTCCATGTTCTTCTGTGACCACTTCTATCCTCATCAGCGGTACTGGGAATCTGTGTTTCTTTTTGTTGTGTCATCTTGTTGCATCAGCTCTCCGTGTGGGCGGTGCCATTCCTGGGCAGGCTGCACTTTCTTTCGTGCTGGGCGGCTTTCCTTACGGGTTGCACTCCTTGCGCGTGGGGCTCCCCTACGCGGGGGACACCCCTGCGTGGCAGGGCACTCCTTGCGCGCATCAGCACTGCGCATGGGCCAGCTCCACACGGGTCAAGGAGGCCCGGGGTTTGAACCGCGGACCTCCCATATGGTAGGTAGATGCCCTAGCCACTGGGCCAAGTCCGCTTCCCTGCTGTTTATTTTAAATATCTCTGATCACAGGAGGAAAGGGGTGCATTTTCTGAGATTCACGGAGGTTTTTGTTTTGTTCTGGTGTGTATTTATTTTTTTGGTATACTGTCTGAAAATGGAATAAGAAGGCCAGTCTCCACAGGGATGCTGTCCGGGTCTGCAAGCCCTAAGCCAGTGAACTTGGCCTGCGGGTCAGCATGTGTCACACGATGGGGGTTGACGGAGTCATGCATAGTTGGGCTGAGACTTTGTTCAAGAAGTTTAGACCAAGGTGCACCCTTGGAGTGACATTTCATTTCTCAGGCCACACAAGATTTCTGGGTGCTCTGAGAAGTGAACATTGGACAGTGTGACTCATGCAGAAGGTGAAATATTTAGCAGGCAGGGCCATTTGGGACAAGAGAAGCAATTAGGGAGCTTGCGGCCTGTGGATTTCTCTCTTTCCAGGGGTTCTTTGACTGGATTGTTCCGATCCCAAGGACACTGAGTTTACTAAGTGGTACCTAAGCTGACTCAAGAATCAAGAAGAAGTAGAAAGCCCAAGGAGTCCCATAACATTAAGAAAATTAAATCATTTGTGACTGATCTTCCACAAAGAAAGCAACAGGCCCAGCTGGTTTTATGGGCTAGTTTTATCAGCTCTCAAGGAACTGATGGTAAGTCTCATTGAGTATCAAACAGCTGTAGCTGGAATTACTAACATTTGATGTGTCATGAGTCACATTTCCTAAACTCTGTAGTCTTGAAGATAGACTGGCTTGTGTGTTGGGAAATCCCCCAATTTGGGTCCTTTGGACTTTTAGAGTTAAGAGAGACCTGCCTGCATTAACTTTCATGAGATGCTCTATGCATTTATACCTCCGCCCTTCATTTTACATGAATGGAGGTATATTTTTCACACTGTTCTCAACAAAGTGTTTTTACTTTATAGTATATCTTGTGCATTTCTTTGAGCAACCTTCCTTTTTTCATTTTTAACAGCTGTATAGTATTCTATTATATGGATGACTAATTTAAATAATCAATCTTCTACTGATAAACACTGAAAGTATTTCTAGATTTTTGTTGAAAGAGTGGTGTTGTAATTATTCTTGTACATACATGAATGCAGACATCTTAAGTATATCTATAGGATAAATTCTTGGAAGTGAATTACTAAGTCAAAGCATATGCCCATTTGTAATTTTGTTGGTATTGTTGAATTGTAACAGATAACATTTATACCAATTTATACTCCAACTAGCAATTATTGAGTATTACTATGTCCCCACACCTTCACTGAACTTTTGAGCTTTCACAAGCTGAAGTGTGAACAATGTTATCTTGTTATAGTTTTACTTTGCCTTTTTCATACACGAGTGAAGCTGGTGATCTTTTTATATAGTTAAGAGCCATCTGTTGTTCCTTTTCTATGAACTTTCTGTTTGTCTATGGGTTATGGGGCTTTTTTTTCTGACTTTGTGTAGAAGCTCTTTTTAATGGAGAAGTTAGCTCTATGTCTCTGATAGGGATTGCAGGTATTTTGGGGGTCTTATCTTTAGGAGAACAAAACAGAACAGAACAGGATGCGATTTATGGTTGCTTTCCCAGCAGAAAAATTTCATCTCTATTTGGTAGTTTTAACATTTACCTTTGGTGGCTGCTAGATTTTGTGTCTTTGTTAGAAAGGCCTTCCCCGTGCTGCTGAGGTTCTCTCTCTCTCTCCCCTCCCTCTTTCTTTCTTTCTCTCCCCCTTTCTTTCTCTCCCCCTTTCTTTCTCTCTTTCTTTCTTTCTTTCTCTCTTTCTTTCTTTCTTTCTCTCTTTCTTTCTTTCTTTCTTTCTTTCTTTCTTTCTTTCTTTCTTTCTTTCTTTCTTTCTTTCTTTCTTTCTTTCTTTCTTTCTTTCTTTCTTTCTTTCTTTCTTTCTTTCTTTCTTTCCTTCCCTTCCTTCCTTTCCTTCCTTCCTTCCTTCCTTCCTTCCTTCCTTCCTTCCTTCCTTCCTTCCTTCCTTCCTTCCTTCCTTCCTTCCTTCCTTCCTTCCTTCCTTCCTTCCTTCCTTCCTTCCTTCCTTCCTTCCTTCCTTCCTTCCTTTTCTCTCTCTCTCTCTCTCTTCCACTATGGTTTATTTAAATACTTTAATGGTTTCTTTGTCTTTAACATTCAAATCCTTAACCCATGTGGCATTTATTTTGGTGTAAGTTATGAGGTAAATATCCAACTTCCTTATTTTTTTTTTGTCAGATGACTCCTGGCTTCTATTTCTAAATTGCAAATCTGATAGCATTATTGCCTACTACAGACATTTAGCCCAAATCACCTGGCCCAGTTACATCCCCCATCAGGGTATAAAACTAACTCCCCCCGTTTCATGGCACCTTAGCTTCCTCCACGGCCCATTCCCGCTTGCCCAGCGGTGACACGTTTCTTCCCCTGGGTCTCTGCTGTGTTACTGTTTTTTCTTTGTCTCGTGGGTGGGTCCTGGGATGCTGGGTTGAGGTTAGCAGACAGCCGCCAGGAGACCCAACCCCGAGAATGCTCCTTTCCCACAGAGAACACAGGCTGCGGCTAAGGCGCCTGAGCCCCCCAGCGGCCGGCGCCGGGAGGTGGGAAACATGCCTGCAGGGGCGCCGCCTGGCCGCCACCTTCCCCTCCCACCTTCTCCGCTTCCTGGCCGCCGTCTCTCTGCCTCTTGTGTGCCCTTCATTTGCTGCCAGGGCAGCACCGGTAAACTTTGCCCAGAGGATCAGGGACAGCTTCCAGCTCCTTGACATTTACCTAGTGGAACGTTCCTAATGCCAAACCCAAACACTCTGCAATTAGATTTCAAATTACCCTGCAGTCCTCCGTCCACAGTGGGTGGACCCGGCGTGTGGAAACCGAGACACGGGCGTCCAGCCCGCTGAGCCTCCTGCTGTTCGGACGCTGGCAGCGCTGCCTGCTGATGGGCTCGGGAGCCCCTGCCCCCGAGGCCCTTGGACCCTGCCCTGTATCCTAGCAACGCTTTCCAGCAGCCCCCCTGCTTAGGTGACCCTCTGGTCCCTGCCAGCGAGGATCTCGGGGGAGCACAGGGGCCGTCCAGAGCCCAGGCAGCTTCAAGAGGCCTGAGCAGCCTCGTCCTGTGGCTGGATCGGCCCCGCCGCCCGCAGGTATGGCGCGAATGGTGCGTGCGCCCCTCACCTCCGCAGCCCGGCGCGCCTGCATCGTTTTCTGGTGAGTCTCAGGCTCTGGGCGGCTCTGTCCCCACTGATGTCAGCTCGTTCCGGGTCAGCCTGTGCGAGCGAGGGAGGAGGCCCGGCCAGGCCCGCACTCCGGCAGCTGCACCCAGGCAGGTGGCGTGGGCTCAGGTGCTTGTCCGCCGGGCAGCCGGGTACCCTTGGGTGTGGACCTGACCTCTGAGCCTCAGTTTCCTTTTATGTGAAACGGGGTGCTTGTCGTACCTGCCTCTTTGGGTTGCTGAGCGAGTTAAAGAGTCACTGCAGGCCGGGGGCTTAGACGCCGGACAGGCCGTGGGCCCCTGCTGCCGTTAGTGACTCCTGACTGATGGCACGGGTCCGAGCTCAGGCGGGGCTCGACCACAGCCTTAGGGCAGGCCGAAGGCTCGGGGCTCCCTGGGAAGAGAAGGGCCGGCCTGGAAATCACCGTGGCAACCCCGGGGGCGCTCATTCTGCCCAGCCGCCTCCCCGCCTGGTGGCCCCGCACCGTGACTTTACTTCCCCGGCCTTCACTTTCCTTACGTGCAAAACAGGGGCGAAGACTGCAGGGCTGTGGCTGAGACCCGAGACCCAGGCTGGAGCCGGACACAGTGACCGCTCAGGACCCGCAGCCCGTCGGGGGCACCCCCGCCCCCAGGGGCTCGCGCTCGGCCACGCCGCTTTCCGGCCTTGGTCTTGCCACCCCAGCGCCTCGGGGCTCCCTGCGCCCAATGCCTGCACCTTTGCTCTTGGGACTCCGGGGGAACGCGGCGGTCCACCCTGGTTTCCTGGCCCTCTGGGTCTGGCAGCTCCCGTGTCCGCCTCTGCTCCCTCAGCTGTCCCGGGAGCAGGGACCCCAGGCTAATCCAGCCCGATTCCGCAAGCAGGCAGGGGTGTCGGCCCCTCGGGGCACCTGCGCACCCAGCGCTGCGCCCCCTTCCCTCTGGGAACGCCCACCCTCAAGCTCCCTCCATTTACTTAAATTCCGCCTTTCCTTTAAGGTGTGGCTTAGGTGCCGCCCCCTCCGGGAAGCCGTCCTTGCCTGGCCGGGCCACCAGCGTCCTCCTCAGCCTCCTTTCCATCCCCGTGTGCCCGGAACCAGGGCATGCGCCAAGGCCTGCATTGGTGGGGGTGGGTTCCGCCTGGGCGCCTGCTCGCCTGAGGGTGCCCCTGCCTCCGCTCACGCTCAAGCCCACCTCCCCGGGTGGACCCCTCTCCTCCCCTTCCTCTTCAGAGAAGAGGAAACTGAAGACCAGAGCTGACCCGTGCAGCCAGTGAGCGTCGGAGCTGGACTTGAACTCAGATCCGTGGCCCCTGCGGGTTTAGCTGGGGTCGGCCCTCCCCACCCTGCGTCCTCTGACAGCCAGCTTGGGGTGAAGGGTGTTTCCTCTGCCCGGAAACACCATCTCCAGGCAGGCTGGAGGGGGGCGCGGGGAAGGCGCACGTGCCTCGGGCTTAAATCCCTCCCCTCCCGGCGGCGCCCCGAGCCAGCCTGGCACTCCTGAGCCTTGCGCTCTCTCTGACCTTCAGCCGTGGGGAGCTGGGGCAGCCACACAGGCCGGAGGAGCACTCCGTGATGGGAAAGGTGACCCCGAGCTGTCCTGAGCCTCGTGCCTTCCCGCCGGCCTGGCCGGCTGCTAGATTAATGGTGTGTGGGGAGAGCGAGCGCTGGGCGTCACGCACCCGGGTGGCCCGTTCCTGCCGCTGTCAGAGACAAATGCCCTTCTGCAGGCAGCCGCCTGGGGCCTCCGCTGCGGCAGATCCCGGGGGACCCCGCCGGCTGGCGCCCCACACGGACCCTCTCCCGGGCCATGGCTCCCCGGTGGGGGGCCCTCCTTTGCCTCCTCCTGAGACCCAACAGTTCCCCACACCCAGATCCCACTCTTGGGTTAATTCCTGAGCTCTCCAGGCAGAAGGACATTTCTCTATTTTTTTTCACTGCCTGGATGCTCGGGAGAGTTTAATGATTATCTGGTTCTTTCTGAGTGAAGGTGCAGCTTCAGCCTGGAGCGAGAGGAGGGAGGTGGTGACAGAGTTGGGTTCCGGGGCCTCTTCTCTGCAGGCTCGTTGTCCCAGCAGCCCAGCCACCAGGAAGGGGGGTGGGCTCAGGGGCCAGGGAAGGGGCACGCGAGCTCAGGGGCTCAGCTGCTGCCTTTCCTTTAAAGTGCCTCTGGCCTCCGGCCTTGCCGACAAGGGGCCTTGGCCAGCCACCCTCACCTGCCCACGGAGCTGGGGGTTCCTGCTGCAGCCTGGGGGACTGGTTGACCTCAGCAGGGAGAGGCACTGTTGACCCAGTCCTCACAAGGCCATAGCTGGGAGGAGGTACTGTCATCCTGCTGTACAGAAGAGGAGACGGAGGTTCTGAGAGGTTCCCTGAGTGTGGAGGGACACAGTCAGCCCTTGCTTGTGGCTGGTGGCTAGTTAGGTGGGTTTGTATGAGCAAAGACCTTAGCCGAGGTCTGTGATCTGCAGCGAGCTCAGGTGGCCCAGGCTTGCTGTGTATCTGCATTTTAAAGAGGCCCAAAGGAGAGGCAGGTTTTACCCCAGGTGTCCAAGGGCATCCAGGCACAGGCAGGGCTCTGGTTCTGGGGGTCCTCCCCCAGGGATCTCACTTAAACTATGTCCTCTACTCTTTCTGAGCCCTCCTTGTGTTCTTTGTCAGCGCCCTAGTGAGATGAAATTGTTCCTGGCTGCCGAAGGGGGCCCAGAGTGTGGGTAACGTCTCGAAATCCTTGGGGAGCGGTCTCCAGGGGCGTGCCCAGGCTCTAGCCCCAGCCCTCTCCTTCGGTGACTTGGCTGCAGGCATACGTGGACGTTTGAAGAGCACTTTCTGAGCACCACACCCGGTCTGAACCCTCTGTGTGCATTGATTACCGCATCCAATGCTCACACCACCTGAGAGAGAGGGGTGTCCCCTGGCCCATTGCAGCCGAGGAAACTGAGGCACAGAGAGGCCAGAGAACTTGCCACAGGCCCACTCAGGCTGTCTCGAGTAGGGGAAGTTTCAGGTGAGAGAATCAGGACTTAAAGCAGCTCTGACTGTCTCAGTGATAGGTCAGATTTGGACAGGATGAAATTTAACAGGAAAATGTCAGGTCTCGAGGCAGAGTCCCTCTATCGCCTGCTGGCCAGGTGGAGGCCGTGGTTGGGAGACAGATGTCCACGCCTTGCAGCTGGACGTACTTGACGAGGGAGGTCGATGGGCTGGGGTGCGTGGGTGGGATGGCAGGCAGGGCAGACAGGCCCTGAAAAATGGAGGGTTCTCGAAGGAGCTCGGTCAGTGTTTTTGAAAGTCCTGGGGAAGAAACAGAGTCAGGGCCGCTGGATAAAACTCATGGGGGGTGGCACCAGCCAGGCTTCTCATGAGCTTTGTAACTTGAGACCAGGGGTGGCAAGTTACGGCCCTTGGGTCAAATCTGGCCCTCCGCCTGTTTTTGTAAATAAAGTTTTATTGGAACACGAGTTGTCTGTGGCTGCTTTCATGCTGCAAGGGCAGAGTTGGTGACTTGCAACAGAGACTGCACAGCCTGCAAAGCCTGAGCTGTTTCCTAGCAGGCCCTTTATAGAGGGTTTGCTGGCTCCTGCTTTGCATTCCCCAAGCCTCAGTTTCTTCATCTGTGAAATGGGAACACTAACTCCTCTTGTTGCCTAACGCGGGCTTTCTCTGAGCCGCTGGATCTGATGGAGTGTGAGTGGTTGATCGATGGCATGGGAGAGTGTATCCAGCGACCCGTCTCCTTCTCCACCCGCCCTGCCTAATTGTGCCTACCAAATCCCACCCTTTCCCCTCGCCCCCTCACCTCCATTGGTGAGCATGGATTTGTGCATTTTTGCTTGTTGATGTGTGCCTCTCTCACTGGAGAACGTGCTGTGTGTGTTTCATTCCCACGCCAGTCCCCAAGGGTGGTACAAGCTGCAGCCACGCGCCCTGCCTCTCCATAGCTGCTGGACGAATGGGCGGATGGAGGTGTGGGCCAAAGGGTCTACTCCCTTGTGGCCTTCCCTGGATGTCCTGTAGGCTCCTAAACAAGTCACTGTCACCCCAAACTCACTGCCCCGTGTTGGTGTGCATCCTCCAGCTTCCCAGGCTGGGCCCCACGTTGGAGCTGCACCCCACACCTTCCGGCGCCACCTGTCCCAGGCTTGAAGGCTCTGCGGCTCTCGTGCATCTGGGGCCACCCCTAGTTCTCTCGCCTCTGCCCGCCTGGCGCCTGCCTCCCTCCTGCCTGGGATTCCCACTCCCACTTGCTCAGGTGTTCGCCTCCTCCCTCCCGTAAGCCAGGGAGTTCCACCTGGTTGTGCAGAGGCCCCCCCACTGTTGCCACAGGAACCTGCCTAGCCTCTGGGGGCTGCATTTACCGTCTTCCCAGCGGGCGCCCCGCCTTCCTCCAGAATCCCCCTTTCCAGCCTGAGTGGCCCACTCTCTTCCCCAGACTCTCCTAAACAGACCTGCAGCCTATTTTGCATTTGCAGGTGACCGCAGCAGCACCTTGGGGAGGAAGCCCTCGGGACGGCGAGCCCAGCTTTCCTCCCCTGGGCAGCCGCGGTCTTGTCCACGTGCTCTCCCGGGGCTGGCAGAGTTCCCGGCACAGAGCGTGGAGTGTCAAGATCCTCCGGCTAGAGGCGGGCAGTTACCACGGTGGACGAGGTGCACGGGGCGCAGCGCGGAGCAGGCGGCGTCCCGCAGGGCTCGCCTTGGTCCTCCCCTACCCCTGCCAGGGATCCTGGCAGTTTCCCTCCTCTCGCCTCGCTCCAGTTCCCTCTTCTGCTCTGGACTAGAGGGGCCCTTCACCCCTCACCCTGAGCTCCTGTGCGGCAAGCACAGAGCAGGAGGCGGCAGGTGGGTGTGCATCTTGGCAGTGCCCCCTACAGGGCACTGTAGGTGCTGCAGGGCAGGGCCGGGGGTCCAGGGAGCCTGGGGGAGGCGGCCGGGCATCCTGGCAGTGACCTCCTGGCTTGAGTCTGCATGGGCGAGTCCGGGGGGGTGGCAGAGGGCAGTGTGGCAGGCCCAGGAGGGGTCACTCTGCTGCACCCACCACCCCAGCCACCTATCCTTTCAGGGCTTGTCTTAGCCTCCCTGGCAGAGCCTTTGTTCTCTTGCCTCCCACAAAGCTCTTGCTGGACACAATTTGGAGGGTGCCCCTCAAAAAGTGGGGTGCCTGTGGGCAAGGGAAAGGGGGCCATTCTGAGGAGCTGGGAAGCTGGACTGCGATTCCTGAACGGCCGTGGTTCCGTGCAGAGGTACCAGGCTTTACGGCTTGGGGTCCCCTACCTGAGTGGCTGGTGGCCCGCTGCCTCCCCTGCAGGGTGCAGCTACGGGCGCAGGACCAGCAGCTGAGCGCTCAGCCAGGGGGAGCAGTCATGGGAGGGGTGGGGGACCGGCACTCCATTTCTGCCCTCGGCACCCCTCTCCTCGCCCTCTGCTGCCTCCCGTCCTTTTCCAGCTGGCTCCTGTGACAGTTCCAGATTTCGGGCTCAAACCCTGCCCTTGAAAGGTGCCCGCCCTCTCTGGGCCGTCTCGAGGAGGGCACGTAATCGTCACAGAAAGTTGGCTTCGATTTACTTCCCCGTGCCTTTTCTGGACATGGGAGGGCAGGACGCAGCAGGCGTGGGGTGGCCGGGTTGGGTGCCCAGTGAGAGGGGCCCCTCCGCCTTGCGTGCCCCCCGTGGGGAGGGACGGGCTCTCTGCTTCTTCAAGCCCTCCTCCAACACGATTCACGGGTCCCAGAGGGAAAATGTCAGAGGCTCTTGGACATACGGGAGAGTAACGTCACCTCCCAGATAGAAGTCTTTTTAGCCTATCAGACAAGGACAGTGAGGAAACAGCTCTTCCTGTCGAGTGAAGGTGGAAATGTAAATTGGAATGACTTTTTTTTTGTGTGGGAAGAGGACAATTTGTTGTGAACTATCAATATTTAAATGCATGTATGCTTTATTTCAGCAGAGCCGTGTCTAGGGGTTTATCTGGTAGAAATGTTTGTGCATGTGCACAAAGACGTGCGCCCAGGAATATCTATGGAGCAAGAGATTGAAATTCCAAATATTGCCAACAGGGTGTGGCTACAAGCGGTACGGTGTATCCTTCTAGTGGAAACTTGAGCCATTCAGACAGGGCAGCGACAGCTCTAGGGCCCTGGCCCAAACTTTGGGATCCCCCAGATGAAACTGGTGGATGTGATGACTTTGCACACTAGGGCGTCTACCACCTGAGCTGAAGAGGGCACACAGGCACGTGTACGCTTCGACACACACAGCCTGTCTCCAGAATAATGCATGAGAAACGCCCCCTTCATGTCTATTACCTTTCGGTTCTGATGGAATATTTCCCTTGTGCATGCGTTACCTGTTCAAAAAAGGAAACAAACCCATGCGACCCATCCATTCTCCTTTTTGACAAACAGAGAGATCCAATTACCGATCCCTCCCCTGCAAATATTTGGAAGTCCCTCCCAGGTGGAAGAGCATCACTTCTGATTAGACTCAGCAGCCAGGAGGAGCTGGTGCGACTTCCGCTCTGTGGCTTCTGATACGTGAATAACTGGATTTATTTCTGTGCATTCACCGAACGGGTTTCCACATGGTGCGCGGGCTCTGTCCCCCTTCCCCGGTGTAAGCTTCATGAGGACAGCCGCCCTAGCCACAGCCCCCACGGCACGCATGGCACAGAGTAGGGGTCCGGGCAGCCCTTGCTGAATCAGAATGCATCCCCTAAGCAGAACGTCCCATGCCCTGTCCCCTCCTGGCAGAGGCCAGCCGCCTCCTGATGAGCCGACCCCCAGGCGGTCAGGCCCCCCGGGCCCCCGGGAGGCGCGGCAGCTGAGGTCCGGGTGGAGAATAAGGGAAGCACAATGGAAAGACGCGGTGCCAACTAGGCTGTGGTCAGGAGCTGCCCACGTATTCTAATGAACATCTGGGAGGTGAACTGTAACAGCCAGTTCCCTCTTTAGAGTCGAGATATTTAAATGAGCCTTGAAAAATTGCATTAGGTATTGGAAACTTTAAGCTCTTTGCTTCATTAATCTTTTAAAAACACTGACATGGAAAGCGTTCTCTACAGCAGGTGGGAGCCACGGTGCAGAGGCTTCCCAGCCACCGAGAACCATCCTGTGAGTTCTCTGTGTTTTCAATTTTTTTCTTTATCAGAGAAGATGTGGTTTACAGAACAATCATGTATAGAATACAGGATTTCCATATAGCCCTCCAGTATTAACACCTTGCAATGGTGTGGTACGTTTGTTACAATAGATGAAATCACGTCTTTATAATTATACTGTTGACTGGAGTCCGTGACTTCACTTAGGGTTCCCTGTTGGTGTTGTGCAGTCCTAAGAATTTTCTTCTCCATCATCCCAAATAGAAAGTGTACAATCCAAGCCTTGACTCCCTGTTCCCCAGCCCCCCCACCCCGTGGAATCTATATTCTAGATTCTGACTCTGTGAGTGTGCTTATTCTAATTATTTCATATCCGTGAGTTGAGCCAGTAATTGCCCTTTTGTGTCTGGCTGACTTCACGCAACACGATGTCTCGAGTTCCTTGCTGTTCTGTGTCCTGGAAGAGCAGGGGAGCAGCATGTGTGAGGCGTGACCCAGCAGCTGACGCTCAAACGGCCTCCATCTCATCACCGCTCCCCATCCGTGTGGGGTGCTGAGACTTTCTGCCATTTCCCTTATCATTTCCCAAAGTCAGATAATGTTTGGGTAGTCCAGGATGGCCATCAAAACTAATGTTTTAAAATATTGAGCTTCACTATACAAGTTAAAACATGGCTTTGTCTTAATTGTTGACTTTACAGTGGAAAGGGTCACCTGTTTCTGGGGTGGGGAAGCTGACTTCTGATTGGACGGGCCAGGTGTCAGTCACTTTGCACTGGGTACTGCTGCCCTTTTGCCTTGGGCTCCAGTTCTCCGGCCTCCTGAGGGGCCAGCGCAGCCCCGGGTTTCTGTAATGACGGGCAGATGACAGCACTCCCCATCGGTCCCAGGGCTTGTCCTGGGCAAATGTTCCGTGTCCCTGGTGGTTTTCGCCGTGTTATCTTGAGTACCTGCTTCTTTGCAGAGTAAACCCCAGCTTGAGATGGAGAGTGCTCCTCGAAATTGTAGCCCAGAACCCTTTTGGAAAACATCAACGCCGTGGTATGTTTCCTTCCATCTGGAACATTCCCCTGTAGACCCCCTTGAAGGTCAGGCACTGGGTGGGAATCTGCTCTCATCCGTGTTTCTCCACAAGCTCAGAGGACCTTGCTGAGTGACTTTCAGTCTTTTGCTCTAAGAAGCAACAACAACAAAAGCGGTTGTCCACTGAGCATACCAACTCTGTGTCCCCTACCCATCTCCCCCCAGGAGAGAATCAGCGCATTTCCCTGAACTAACCGCCCTCTGCATCGGGAGCCCTCTGATGCTTTCTCAGCTCAGTGTGGACTTCCGTCTCATAGGACCCACCCCAGATCACATGGGAATTTAATTTTTGCGTTTGTTTGCTCCACCCCCTCACCCCGCTGTGTGGCCCATGATGGATGTGACCCCGTCTAACGCGTGCCCCTGGAACTCTGCATGTGGCACACAGCATCCAGTGGCTCGAGGAGGGCAGGGCTGTGTCTTCCCTGCTCCCTGCTCTATCCTCCATGCCCCACAGAGCGCCTGGCACATAGCAGATACCCAACGCATCGCAAATGAATCTCTGTGGGTGCAAAAATGGAAGTAAGAGAGAGGCTCAATTTTGCAGCCAGGCATCTGCAGCATTTTAAAAAAATAAAATCAACTTTATTTTTAAAGAGGTTTTAGATTACAGAAAAGTTACATTGAAAGTATGAGCAATTCCCATGTGTCTCCCCTCCCTCTCCCACATCATCCCCTATTTTTTTACAGTGTAGCAGTACAATTTATTTTGAATTATCTGTAAAATCCACTCATTAAAACAATGCCCATTTAAAAAAAATGACTCATTAGTGATAAGAACTAACCTACCTATAGTGATAATCTAAAAAATAAAACCATCATTGTGACATTTATCAGTACTTCACACATCTAACAAATACTGAAGGAGGCAACTGCCATTGTTACAACTTCCTCAAAGCCAAAAACTTATGCATAAATCAGAATTAAGAGAAACTTCACATTTACATGCATTTTTGATTGAACTTTCAAAGACTCCACATATAACAAAACCACAAGTTTGAATCAAAATGAATATTAAAAACATTTAAGCCTTGTGACAAACTTTTTCTGCAGAAGCAAGGAAAACAGAGTGAATAGTAACAGCAGTTATATTTCTAGGAGAGAAAGCGATCACTTATTTCCTTATCATAAAACAAAAGTCAATGAGTCAACATTTTAGTAACACTCAACAAGTTATTTACTATTCAAGAATTTGCTTTTCAAGTTGTGTCTTTAAAATGTATCCATCCATATATTTGGATAAAATTAAATTTATACATCAAAAAATTTTGCTCAGAATTCTGATCTTAAGTATAAACCATAACTTATCAAAGCATAGTCCAAACACTATACAATAATGCTACCATTTAGATTTATATGCTTCATCTGAAAAACTTACCTTGCAAACAGGAGTTTTGTCTTATTTCACCAGAATAAATTTCCCTATGTCTAATACTTTAAATGATAATAAAAAAAGACATATTCAAACAATTCAGCCTATGCATTTTCCTTCATCGGGCTTTGATACAAACAGAGCCATCTGGTGTTGGAGCATCGTCTTCCTTCTTAGTTCCAGTCTCTAGAGTCCCAGAAGCAGACACAATAACCACTGTTTTATTTGTTGAAGCTGTCTTCTGTTTCTCAGCAATAGCTGCACAAACAGCAACAATCTCATCTCTTTCAAAGTCATAGCCAGGAACTGACTTTGGTGGGAAATCTGTTACTTCTGTTGATGATTCACTCTTTTTAATCCTCTGTGCCACTTTCTGCTGTTCCTGGAGTGTTCTTCCCCAAGAAAGGTCTTCTTTCCATATTTTAGGGTTCATCAGATAGATGTGAAGGGCTACTTGATAATTTTGAATTGCTTTATCCATTTTGTTCTTTGGCTTTCTGGTGTCATATTATTCTCTTGTCTGTTTTCTTATCCTTTAGTTTACCCTTCCTAATAATCTTCATTTCTAAACTCTTCTCCAAATCTCTCGCCCTTATTTTTTCTTTTCAGGCTGCAGCACCCCTGTTAGTATCTCTTGCAGATCTTGTCTTTTGGTAACATATTCTATCAGTTTTTGTTTGTCTGTTAAGACTTTGAACTCACCCTCATTTTTGAAGGACAGCTTTGCTGGATGCAGAATTCTTGGCTGGCAGTTTTTCTCTTTCAGTACCTTAAATATATCATACCACTTTCTTCTCTCCTCCATGGTTTCTGATGAGAGGTCAGCACTTAATCTTATTGAGTTTCCCTTGTATGTGATACTTTGCTTTTCTCTTGTTGCTTTCAGAATCCTCTCTGATATTTGTTGTTCTGGATAGTAGGTGTCTCTGGGGTAGGTCTATTTGGATTTATTCTGTTTGGGGTGCATTGTCCTTATAGGATATTGGTATTTATGTCTTTCATAAAGGTTGGGAGGTTCTTGGACATTATTTCCTCAAATATTCTTCCTGCCCCTTTTCCATTCTCTTCTCCTTCTGGTACACTAATAATGTGAATATCTCTTTTGCATTGTCATTCAGTTCCCTGAGACTCTGTTCCATTCTTTTTCCATTCTCTTCTGTTTCTGTTCTCCTGTCTATTCCAGTTCAGATATTCTGTCTTTGAAATCACTAATTCTGTCTTCAAGCAATTCAAACCTGCTCTTATGTGCCTCTAAGGTATTTTACATCTTGTCTATCTTGTCTTTCATTCCCATAAGGTCTGTTAATTTTTTTTGCAGTCTTTCAAATTGTTCTTTATGTTCTCCCAATGTCTTCTTGATATCCTGCATTTCTTAATTTACATTTTCTTTAAATTCTTTGAAGTGACTTAGGAGAGTTGTGTGATTATCACTGATGAATTGTATTAAATCCTGTATCTCTTCAGGATATTTGGCTTGCTCTTTTGGCTGGTCATCTCTTCCTGTTTCCTAGTATGGCTTGTAATTTTTTGCTGATGTCTAGCCACCTGAATATTTTGGTGTATTTACTCTGATGGCTAATTTTTTCTCTCTCTGGCCTATTTCCTGCCCTCCCCCTCCCCAGCTGTTCTTTGCTGTTTGGTTCAACTTATTCTCAGCCTTTAAAATTGCCCAGCTTAAGTTTTCAAAATCAGGCCAGGGACTCACTAGTGGGGTGCAGGTTTTCTCCCAGCGGGTAGGACCCAGCACCAAGTTTTTGTCCATGCAGTTTCCAGACTGGTCAGCAGATGGCACTAGTCAGTGCACCTTTCCACGGAGGTGCTTCATTCTGGCTTTCCTGTGTTCCTGTGTTGAACCTCCAGATCAGAAATTCAAAGTGGGCACTGTTGGCTGATTTCACTGAGGCAAAGCACCCCAAACTCCCTTCCCTTCCCCCTGGGAACAGCTGACAGGGAAGAAGATGTCTGTCCCCCTCTTAGTTGCTTACAGTGAGACAGAGGTTTTACCCCAGCTTACTAGCTTGGGGGTGGGGGAGGGGGACCCTTCCTGGCTTGGTAACTGGTTTCTTTGTCTCACTGTTCCTTGCCCTCATGGGAGTTCTGTAGCACTGTCCTGGTCTGCTGACCCCAAAGCAGATCCCTCGGACAGCTTTTGGCTCTTTCTCTGTAGTTTGTGTGAGAGCATTCAGCTTTGTCTGTTAGTTTGTCGCCATCTTCCCACAGTCCTCCCTGTAGCATTTTTAATGGAAGAAATTATTGGCAACCAGCACGTGTGCTTTAATGGTTCACACAGGGCTTCCTGTCCTCATGCACTATGTCATTAGATCATGGACCTGACCATGATGGTGATGATAATGGTGATGGTGGTGATGACAGTGATGATGATGACAGTGATGATGATGGTGATGATCGTGATGATGATGATGGTGATGACAGTGATGATGGTGGTGATAGTGATGATGGTGATGGTGGTGATGGTGGTAATGACAGTGATGGTGATGATAGTGATGGTGACAACGATGATGGTGATGATGGTGATGACAGTGATGATGGTGATGGTGATGATAGTGATGGTGATAATGGTGGTGATGGTGGTGATGACAGTGATGGTGATGATGGTGATGGTGACAATGATGATGATGATGGTGGTGATGACAGTGATGATGATGGTGATGATCGTGATGATGATGATGGTGATGACAGTGATGGTGATGATGGTGGAGATGGTGGTGGTGATTATGCAATGATGATGGTAATGGTGCTGGTGATGATGATGGTGATGGTGATGATAAAAATAACAATAATACCCAATATTTCCTGAGCAATGGTTCTGATCAGGGTCTGAATTTGTGTTTTATGGGGATCATTCCATTAATCCACAAGATTGCCCTAAATTGGGGACATTCAACAACTCACTTCCCTATTCAACAAATACTTAGTGAGCGTTTCCCCTAGAGGAGATACTTATGGTCCAGAGGTATAAAGGACATGGGTGCCTTTTTGCCAGAAACAACATTTTCATTTGTAAAGCTGAGAGTCCACGGGAAACAATTTTGGTCAAAATTTCCCTTTCCTCACCATTTTCTCTCTCTTTCTTATGCACATCCTAGTCCCTTTCCTCCTCAATGTGCTGCCTCCTCATAAATTTAGTAAACCTCACATTACATTTCTGTCATCTGCCCATTTGTTTTATTACCTGCCGATAAAGAAAAGGTCACAGTCAGTAATCCCAGATTTCAGAAGCATTTAATCAGCACTGAGAAATAGAAACCCTTTATCTGAAAAGACAAAATGATAACATTAAAATAAAAAAAAAATCGTTGTCAGAATATTTTTAAGAGGACTGTGACCTTTCAATTTGACCTGCTCTTTGGTGAACAAATCAAATGACACAATTATGTCTTTGCTGAACTTTAGTGGCTTTGAGCCTTAATATGTGAGATTTGGCTTAACATAAAGAATAATTTTATAATGATTGTGTTCCAAAAATGGAACAAGTATCCAAAGAGGGTAGTGAGTCCCTCCTGCAGCGGGTGGAGATTAAATTTCTACATAATTAGAGCCAAGTTCCCTGAAATTACTGTGAAGATACAGAAACAGTGAGAGGACATAGGGCTGAGGGAGATCTTACATGTCTACTGGGATTTATTCTAGTCCTAAATTTCAGTGAATTAATACATTAATCAACACACTAATCCCTTCATTTACTCAACAGTGACTTTTTGAGAACATTCTCTGTGTCAAGCATGGAGCTAGGTGATGGGGGTTCAATGGTGAGCAAAACATACCTGGTCTCAGCCCTCAAGAAGCTTCTGGAATCCTAAATGCCATGGCTCGAGTGATATGGAGAGCTATGGGGCTGCGGAGCAGGTATGGTCCCTTACCTCCTCTAGGGGTAGAGGTTCCAGTAATGGTCACTGATGCTTTTGGCACTTCTGATCTTACTCTGTCCCAGCTGCTGGTATCTGCAGATGGAATCAAAGAGGACATCCTAGAAATGGCCACTGGGGGCCAGATCTGTTTAGCCCCATCAGGGAAGGTGAGACTGTGAGGTGTTGGTCCCTGTATTAGTCAGCAAAGGGGATACTGATGCAAAGTACCAGAAATCTGCTGGATTTTATAAAGGGTATTTATTTGGGGTAAAAGCTTACAGTTACAAGGCCATAAAGAGTCCAACTCCAGGTACCATAAGATGGACTTCCTCACCAAAGTCTGTTGTCATGTGTTGGAGCAAGATGGCAGCTGATCTCTGTGAGGTTCAGCCCTTCTCTTCCTCTCATGGCTCTGAGGGCCCAGCTTCTTCCAACCTCAGCTCTAGGCTGGAGGGCTTGTTTCTTTCCAGGCCTTCTCAACTGCTCAGGGCTCTGGTCTCTTCAGCTGCAAACTATCAGGTGAATGGCTCAGCTCTCTCTGGGACCCCAGGATCTTCTGCCATGTCTTTGGAGCTCTCTCCATTCCCTTTTCTCTTCTTCTGTGTGACTGTCTGTTTATATAGCCCACCAAGGGGGCAGGGACTCAATGACGTTGTTGAATCAAAGCCCTAATCTTGATTTAATCAAGTTAGCCTAAAACCTTTGAACCTAATACAATCAACAGTTTACAGGAACAGACCAGTTTACAATAATCTCAAACTGCCACAGTCCCATTTGGCCACCCCCAGCTCACCCACGGAGCCCTGATGCATTGTTTTCACCATATTTCTAAAACGCAGAAACATTGCTTCTCCTACTCTCATCATGAGACCAAGATTCCTTTCTGGCAAGTTTTGGTGTGTTTGTGTTTAGACTTGGGTCCTTCTGGCAGCTGTCTAAGCTTTGGTGCTGATTCTATGAGTAAGTACTCTTTACTTAGCCCAGCTGGGATCTTAGAGGACAGTTGAGGCCCAGGAAATTTCAGTGTCTAGATTTCCCTTTGAAGCTGGGAGCTGCTGATGCTATGGGCGTGGTTGACAATGGAGATCTGAGAATCACCTGTGTCTAGGAGCCACAGGGAGAAGCCTTGAACTCCACTCTCACAAGGGCTGTGTGACGTCTGGTTGGTAGTGGAACATGAGTTGTGGTCCCAGGGTTGAGAAGGAGGTAGAAGGAACTGAGGGCCATCTCTAGGTCTGGAGGCAAGGAGTCCTGGGCTCCTGATGAATGTTATGTCATCTTGAAGTGCAGGGGTAGAGCATAGGAGGTTGTCAAACTCCAACAACATGAGCTAGCTGTTGATACTTTGGATTGAACCCCAAAGTACCTGTGAAGGAAGAAGAAGGTGAAATTCCCCAAGAGCTGTCTGATTGGAGATTGTGGAGGTGGAAAGGCAGGGATGCTTCCAACCACTTCGGTCAACTGTGCAGGGTTAATAGGAAAGCAGCACCTGCTGCCTGCAATGCTGCTTTCCACTCCACCCCTTCCCCCTGCTTCCCAGGCACTCCTCAAGAGCCCAAAGGTCACAGGAAAGGATGGCTCAATTGATGGTGATTATAATCTTCTGTATCTGAGAGTTATCTTTGGGATGATCCCCTTGCCATGATCATACCCTCCCCTTGTATCACTGAGTGGAAGTGGAGGAGGTTATGGAAGATGGAGGAGGGGTGAGGTGAAGCAGGTGGGCCTCAGGAGGACGTGACACATGTTCTGAAGGGTCCAATGACAGCTTGAGAAGGTGTGTCGCTTCCATTGCCATCACTTCAACTATGATGATACTCAGTCTTGGAAGGAAACCTGATATGTCATCCCCAGTGTTGCCTCTGGATTCATTAGCGTCCAAGGCTCTTGAAAGTTTGGGGAATTTATGTACACAAAGAATCATTCATTTAACAAATGTGTAATTGGGCACCTACTATGCAGCATGTTCCCTGAGAGTGCTGGTGATGCAAGGTCAACAGGCAGGCAAGGTGCTCCTTGTGCGTTCTGAGTCAACAAGTGCACAACTGAAGCCAAGAGCTGCATGAGGCTTCTTTGAGGTGATGGAGCCATTGTGAATCTGAACCGTGGTGGGAGCTACAAGAGTCTACATGTGTAGATACATTGCACAGAATTACACATGTACACACACTTGTACACACATACACATGCACAGGCACACACATTTATATGCCTGCATGTACATGTGTGTATACACCTGTGCACACAAATACACATGCACATGTACACACACAAGAACATATATGTACACCCACACAAAAACACTCAAATACATGGAGAAACTGGAAAGATCTGCAGATTGCGTCAATATTAATTCCCTGTTTTTGATTTTGTCCTAGAGTTAAGTAAGATGTAACCACTGGAGCACTCTGGGTAAAGAGTACCTGGGAACTTTCCATGTTATTTTTGCAAATTTCTGTGAGTCTAAAATTATTTCAAATATAAATACAATTTTGTAATTTAATTATTTAGTAAATTTCTATTAATTAAATGTGATTAATAAAAATGTGATTATATTTAATATAATAAAAATTAGTGTAATATTTTAAAATAGAAATAAACAAATACAGCTGATTTAAATATTTAAATCACTTACTAGTAAAGCTTTTATATTGTTTCATTTTTATTTATATTAAAAAAACAAGAAAACACAGGAAACAGTGATGGCACCTGTCCACAGGTGCTGTGATGAACAATAAGGGTGAGAGGGAGCCTCTTTCTACCACTGGTGGAAGAGAGACATGCTGTGATCTCTCTCTTGCCCACCTCCACCTCCATCTCCTTATCCATATCGCTATATTCATAGAATGCACTTGGAGGATTGAGTTGTGTACCCTAGGAAAGACATGTTCTTAATCTCATGCCACATTCCTGCAGGCGTGAAACTGTGAGTAGAACCTTTGGAAGAAGCTATTTTTAGTTATGGTGAAGCCTATAGAATCGTGGTGGGTCTTAATCCATGTTACTGGAAGGCAGAAGCCAGAGGGAGGAGCCAGAAGCCTGAAGTCAGCGGGAACCAGGAGAGCAGACGCAAGGAGAGAGAGAGCCACGTGATGGAGCAGGGTGCAAGCCGCAGAACCCAAAGATTGTAGCAAGCCAGCACCAGAATGCTACCGACTTTGGGGAAAAAGCAATGCCTTGCCTTGAGTTTGGCCTTCTAGCCTCTAAACCGTGGGACCATAAATCCCCATCGATGGAGCCAAACCGCTGCGTGATCTTTGTTACAGCAGCCTGACTGACTGAGGCAGGCATCCTCACATGCATACAATCCTTCCAGTTCAGAAGTTAGATTTGATGATGCCCCACCTGCCTCCCCTTTGGAAGATGGAATCTGAGTGAGCCACCCAGCACTGAGCGGGGTTGCAGCCAGAGCTGGCTGAGTTCCTTGTCCCGAGGACGACAGCCCCCCGATGGGGAGGGCAGTGCACCCTCCCTGGCCTCCGTGCTTCCTTGGCTCTCTCCCAGCCTTGCCCAGGGCTTCACGTAGGCCCCCTACGGGGCCCATAAAGGACACTGTGGGTAGCCGTTTAGAGCAAAGTGATGGTGCCACCACAAACCAGCCAATTAGACAGGGAAGTGTTTTATGTCTTGTTTTCTTTACAGCCATTCTGAATGGGAATATAAAAGTCACTGGAAAGTCCTGGTCCCTGCCACCTCTGGGCCGGATTTCAGATTCCACGGCACGGCTCATTTGTCATCCAAGGCTCTGCTCTGGGCCAACATGGAGAGGGACAAACCAGGGATGCGGTTAAGGAGTCTGTTATCAGGAGAAACCAAGAGCTGTGTTGGGAGGAGGAAAATTTCTTGGCCCTTGAGTGGGAGGTGTGAGGGCTGTGAGGCACGCATGAATTTAGAAAACAAAAACCAGTTCTTTCGGCCTCAGGCTCAGTCCTTCTCTGTGACCTCCAAATGTTTCCTGGCTGGTGCCACATCGCTCACCCTTCCCATCTGAGGTTGGAGATCATGGTTGGCAACTGTGTTCAGTCTCTGCAGCTGAGCTCATGAGAAGGGAATTCTAGAACAATGAGGAATCACTCTTCCCAGGAAACTCATCAGTGCTGGGAGTTTGAAGGTTTAGGTTCTACCTTGAACTGACCTTGGGCCCTTGGGCATCACTGATGACTCTTTCCCATGGTTTTGCCATCAGTGAGAGGGGCAAGCAGGGCATTTTCCCTGATTTAGTTCATTTGGAGGAAAAGAACAAGGCCTCTCTGTGGTGCTGTGAATTAAGCAGAAAAAGGACACTCCAATATTTTGTTTGAGTAGGTTCACATCTCTAAATCTTAGCCAATTATATCATTGCACAGAAACTGCAGGTTTAATTATAGACAGCATTTGGCAACCCGAGGAATCATAGAGAAAGGGAGAGGTTCCAGAAAAATGGGAGATTAGAAAATACTCAAGTTTAAAAATGGGGAGAAAGGAAGAGTCTAGGAACTACAGACAGGAAAGATTAAACCAGCGTGTCCAGAATCCAGGAGTTCATGGCCTCAGTGTATCCCACACTGGTCACGTGTATCTGTGACACCTTCAGTGTTTAATAACATTTTAAGGCTTCATTTATAAATCTAAACAAATTCATAAGATCATTGAAGCAACAAACAATATTTATTCTTGGCAAAGGAAAGTTGGATGGTTGGCATGCTGCCTTTGAATACTGGGTGGAGATTTCTGTACGTGGGAAATAAATCATTTCTCTATATGACCCTAAGGAGCAGAATTGAGGTTTCAGAGAAATAGCTCCTCATCGGATCGAAGGCCAATTGGAACAATGTCTGAAGTGTTCAAGGGTTGGTAGGGGCCACCTCAGTCAGGCAGAAATCTTATTCCTGGGCCTGTTTCCATAGAGGCTGGGTCAACTTGGGACTCATGCAAAGAAGAACTGGATGGAGATGGGGTGGGAGAATTTGATCAAATAATTTCCAAGCTAAATTGGAAGAGCCGAGGATTCAGGAGAGTTGGTATGGGAACAGCTCTTCTGTGAGATTTTAAGGGCAGTTTGAGCATTTTTACCACCAGGAGTCCAGTATATAACTCCATTTCCTTCATCTCTGCCTGCGGGTCGTTATTGTCCTCCCTCCCTTCACTGACACTCACGCGGAGATAAAGCCTGGTGGTTACCCAGGTGGTCTCCACAGGAAGGCTCTGCTCAAGTCTCCGTCTGGATGCAGCCATCCTGCCTTTGCAGGCAGAGCCTGGTGCTCCTCTCAGAAGAGCCGCCCGTACTCCCCTTTCAGCACTGAATTCACCGCTTTGTAAAGGTTGGAGGTTTTGGCACCAGTCCTCGAACTCTGTCCTGAGTTTGGGGTTATGGCATTTTGTCCCACAAATAAGAGCCACTCTCCCCAAGGAGGAGTGAGTGAGGAAGGAGTGTGCTCTCATTCCAATCTACCACCACCGAGATGGCTGATCAATAACGTGGCCTGGGAAAGATGCCAAGTCATGCAGGGGCCTGTGGTTCTATCATCCAGAAAGCAAACCTTGATCTGGGGTGTTATATGATGGAATGGCCTGTCAGGAAATGTTCAGAACATTCATAAAAGAGAGTGGAGGGAAAGGGATCTGGGAGCCATTTGCGTTTGGAACAAGAAGCGTGTCCTCTTTCCCCCACTTGATAAGAGAGTCTGGTTCCTGGTTGTCTAGCACTCTGAACAACAGGGCCCTCATTTCACACAGCCTTTGATGAAGTGGAGGAGGAGAGAGAGGCTCCAACTAAATGAGAAAAATGAATTTAGGAAGTTAGAGACTATCTGGTCCAACCTCCTATCTCAGACTGAATGATCAACAAATTAGTTGGTTTGTAAAGCTTTCTTAACATGGAAGGATGTGGAAAACACTTGCTGACTCCATTTGGGAGTGTCTTGAAGGGAACGCAGTCTTGAAGGGTGCCACTGCTGCAGCTTTGTATTTAAGTCCAGTTAAAATGAAACGATTTCTCTTAAAAGTAAGCCTACAGTGATTTGTAAGCATTAGGAAAAAAAAAGATATACAAAAGAGTGAAGCCTGAGTTCTTCTGATTTAGATGGGGGCATAGGATTCACCAGCCACACCTGGGCATGGAGGGGAGCTCCTGAGGCTAGTTTTAAGCCCACAGCAATAAATAAAGGGGAAGCAATGAATGGGCTCTGTCCAGTGGTTCAGGACTCCCCATAAGAGCTTATAGCCCAATTCATTTAGCAAACATTTATTGGGCATCCACCATATGTCGGGTTTTGTTAGACATTTGGGATACTGCAATGGATGAGGAAAACGAGATCCCTGCTTTTTATAGGGCTTAGATACTAGAGAGTGATCCAGGCACAGGAAATAAACCAAATGATGAGGTAGAGGAACAAGGTAGGGATGCTTTAGAAGGGGCTATCATCACTGACTTATGTGTTTGGATTGGAGGAGGCCCTTCTCTCCCAGGCTCGCTGGCTTTTCACAGCCAAGGGCTCATTTGGATGAAAGCAAGAGCCAGCACTGCCTGAAAGGAGGCCCTCAAAGGAATGTTGTCCAAAATATTCTGGGGAAAGGTCTGCTTTAGTTTGTCAAGGGCTTCTGATGCAAAGTATTAGAAATGTGTTGGCTTTCATAATGGGGACTTTATTTAGGGTAAAAACTCTCAGTCCTGAGGCTGTGAAATGTCCAAATCAAGGCACCATCAGAGATACTTTCTCACCAATGCCAGCTGCTGTTGATCCTGGAGTGCTGCCACATGGTGAAGCAAGATGGCGGGCGATCTCTGCCAAGGTTGCTGCCTTCCCCTCCAGAATCTGCCATCTCCAGGAGCTCACCTGTGGGCACCACCATAGGGCTTGTCTCTTTCTGGGCCTCGTCTCAATGTCCCAGGGCTCCTGTCTTTCTGCAACTGTAAGTGATGGGGTCCTCTCTCACACGGCAGGGTAAAGAACGGTGGCTTCCTTTATCTGCGTCTCTCTCTCTATGTCTCCATTTATATTAGGGTGGAGATTCAAGCTGGCTTGCCCTTCACTGATGCAGTCCAGTCAAAAGGCCCCATGCCCACAGAAATGGATTAGTTCAAAAACATAATCCTTCTCTTTTTGGGATCCATAGAAGAACTTCGAACTGTCACACAGCCTGTGTCACATTCATCCTGAGACAAATCAGGGAGCAGAGGTATCTTCTGGGAAGAAGGGAGGGAGTCTTTTCTTGAAACTGTGCTGTCAGCCACATCTGGATGTTTGTGGATGATAAATGGAAGGCGATGGCACACTTAGCTCTTCTCTCCAGCAGCTGTAGGGAGGTTACCGTGAACCATCCTTGACTTGGTTAAGAAAGACTCTCAGGGGGATTGTTCAGTTACCAGGGCATCTAAAAGTGAAGCTGAGAGGTTAACAAGTTTATGGCTGAAAGTGATGCCTTCATTCTCCTACTGTTTGTTGTTTTTCAGCACCGTGGAGAGCTCCAAGCCCAGGGCTTGTCCTTCTGGGTGAAAACAGCAAAGCGATGTGTGACATGTTATAAGGACACAGAGAAAGGAGACATACAGGTGAGCCTTGTTAGATGAAACTGTTTCATTCCTAACAATTGTGCGTAAACCGCATTCCATGAATCAATTTTAATGTGATGGAGGAGCTCATCATCAAACAAAACAGAAACCCAAAATTTCTGAGAGTAATTAGTTTTTAAACACAGCTTTATTGAGGTGTGATTGAAATACAACAAGCTAAACATATTCAGGATGTACAATTTAACATATGTATATAACCATGAAATCTTCACAACAGTAAAGACAATGAACAAATTTGTTACTCTTAAAACTTGTCATGAGCCTCAGTAATCCCGCTCTTTTGTCCCTCCCACCTATCCCCCCAGTGTTCCAAGGCACCACTGATCTCTTTGCTGTCACTATAGATTAGTGC
Organism: Dasypus novemcinctus; assembly: GCF_030445035.2. Lineage (NCBI taxonomy): Eukaryota > Metazoa > Chordata > Mammalia > Cingulata > Dasypodidae > Dasypus > Dasypus novemcinctus. The sequence goes on from NC_080681.1 coordinate 127,867,617, forward strand.
GCACTTTCTAGAATTTCATATAAATGGAACCATACAGTATGTAGTTTTTGGGGGAGGGGTCTGCCTTCTTTTGTTCAGCATAATTTTTGTAGCATGTCTCAATTATGTATTCTTTTTTATATTGCTGAACACTATTCCACTCTATGAATAGACACAATTTGTTTATCCATTTACCTAGTGATGGAAATTTGGGTTGTTTCCAGTTTTTGTCTATTACGAACAAAGCTATGGATATTTGCACACAAGTCCATGAGCACATGCTTTCTCTTCTCTTGGGAATCTGTAAATACCTACACGTGGGAAGGCTGGATCATGACAGGTGCTTGTTTTAGTTTCCTAGCTGCTAAAACAAACACCGTGAAATAGGTGGGCTTAATCAATGGGAATTTATGGGCTCACAGTTCTGAGTCTAGGAGATATCCAAAACTGAGGTATAAGCAAGCCATGCTTTCTCCCTGAAATCTGTGGCATGCTAGGGCTGACTGCTGGTGATCCTTTGTTCCTGGCTTTTCCGTCACATTGTGTTGTATATGGCAATTCTTCTTTTTCTTCCCAGTTCTATTGACTTCTAGCCTCTGGATGTTCCCCAGGGGCAGAAATCAATAGAGTCCTTTCTCCATCTGACTTTCACTCTACTTTTAAAGGACTCCAGTAATTCAGTTTACAGTCCATTCTGATTCACTTGGGCCACACCCTAACTGAAGCAGCAACTTGAAGAGATGGTTTTAAAGTGTGTCCATACCCACCAGAATGTGGGCTAAGAGCAAGGACATGTTCAAACTGGGGAGTAAAACTCAGTCTATCACATTGTATGTTTTACTTTTTAAGACACTCCAAACTTTTTCTAAATAGTTGTACCATTTTACATTCCCTACAGCTGTGTATGAGAATTTCAGTTCCTCCACAGCCTCAAAAATACTATATGGTCAGTCTTTTTATTCTGCAAGTTATATATGTAGTTTATTTCAGCATTAACAACATCTTAGCCATCAAAAAAATAAGCTCTGGGAAGTGGATGTGGCTCAAGCAGTTGGGTGCCTGCCTACCACATGGGAGAGCTCGTGTTTGGTTCCCAGTACCTCCTAAAGAAGATGAGCAAGACAGCGAGCTGATGCAACAGGTGGCATTGAGATGATGCAATTAGGAGACACAACAAGGAAACACAATGAGAGACCCAACAAGCAGGGAGTGGAGGTGGCTTAAGTGACTGGGTGTATCCCTCTCACATGGGAAGTCCTGGGTTCAGTTCTTGGTGCCTCCAAAAAAAAAAAAAAAAAGACAAGCAGACAGAGAGAGCACACAATGAACAGACACAGAGAGCAGACAGTGAGTGCAAACGACAAGGGGGGGGCGCATATATAAATAAAAATAAAAACAAAAATAAAAAAATAAACTCTACCACGTGCAACAGAAGGCTTTCTCTACAGCAAGGCTACGGGCTCAGCTGCTAGGTGGCAAGCATCAAGGGTGTGGGTGGGCCCTTCCCAGGCAATAATTAGGAAATGGTGGGGCTGGTGGTGGGGCTGGCCGGGCCTCGCTTCTGTGTGGGCATCAGGTCATCTATGGCCTGGCCCTGCTCCAGCCACTGCTCCATCTCCATGAGGAGATTCACCCTGTCCACCACCATCTGCACCAGTGCCACCTTTGAGAAGCCCAGGTGATCTACACTGTCAATGTCAAAGACCCTACTCATGGCAGCCATGTCCACACCTCCTGTGCCTTGCTTCTGAAGCTGCTGCCGCTTGAGCACTGCTGAGCATTTCTCATGCTTGCCCAGGTGGGGCAGCTTGATGTGCAAACCTGCCCGTGGCCCTGTGCCCAAGATGAACGAGCAGGTGAGGGTTCCACTTGAACTCACAGTTCTTAGATTTGGAAAGCTTTTCAATGTGGGTGAGGCCGTTGCAGAAGCAATGGACCCCTCCTTTGGGTTGCCCCCTTCTTCACGGAGATGACCTGCAGGTGGTCATGCTCATTGACCCATACCAGAAAGGTCTTATTGTCATTGTGCCACATGCCATGGGTGTTGGGACAGTTGTGGGCCATGCCTGAGGCCAGCAGCAGGGGTGACACAGGCATGCCAAAAGGAAGTGGCCATCAATGAGCTGCCTCTGTTCCGCTTCCTTCATACTCTTGAGCACATGGTACCTGCCCACCAGGCTGCCATCCAGGTGGCACAGGGTTCCCAAGGCCAGCTTCTCCATGGCATGGCACTCACTGCAGCTGCAGGGAGGAAGGAGGCAGAACTGTGGATGCAGGTAGTTAGGGGCCAGGATGTCCCTGCCTGCAGGTTCAAGTCAGTCTTGTGTTCGCCCCTGTGTGGTCCTCGGTGATGAGGTTGAAGAGCTTCTGGAACACATCGTATGACTCCGTGTTGCCTGCCATGGTTGGGGTTGTCCACGCCGGTCTGGATGGCGTTGTCCAGCAAGAAGCCGCTTGGTGTGCACTTAGCACGCAGATCAGCATACAGCTCGGGGGCGAGGACCCTGGCCATGTGGTCCTTGTGGCTGCTCAGATGGGGAACTCATTCTCGTCTGTGAAGCACAGCTTCAGAATGTTGTGGCTGTTGGAGAAGGGCACGGTGGCTGCAGGTTGGAGAACAGGATGGGGTCCTCGCTTGGTAGGTCAGCAGCTTTGGGTGCAAGCGAACAGCCTGGTCAGTCTTTTAAATTTTAAACCTTTTAATAAGTATATAGGAGGATCTCATTGTGGGCTTAATTTTCATTTTCCTAATGAGGAGTGATGTTGATCATCTTTTCAAGTGTTTCACTTGTCATCTGGACATCTTTGGTTAAGTTTCTATTTAAATATTTTGTCAGTTTTAAAAAAATTAGGGTGTTCATTTTCTTTTTATTGAACTTTGAGAGCTCTTTAAATATTTTGGTTACATGGTCCTTATCAGTTATATGCTTTGTAACTTTTGTTTTCTCAGCCTATGGCTTGTTTCTTTTAACAATGTCTTTCAAACAGCAGGTATTTTAATTTTGAAGCAGTCCAAGGCATCAGTTTAATTTTTAGTATATTGCTCTATTGGTGTCAAGTCAAAAAGTCTTTCCTACATTAAGGCCACAAAGATTTTCTGCTAGAAGTTTTATAGTTTTATATGTTTAGGACTATGAACCTGTTGAGCTTATTTTTATATATAGTACAGGTATGACTCAAAGGTCCTTTCTTTTTACAAATGGATTACCAACTGTACAAGCATCATTTTTTTTTGAAAATTATTCCTTCTCTATTAATTTCCTTCGAACCTTTGTAAAAAGATTCATCTGTCCATATATGTGTGGGTCTATTTCTGGATTCTCTATTTTGTTCCATTGATCTGTTGGTTGATCTTGATGCCAGTGCTACAGTATCTTGATTACTGTAGCTTTCTGATAAATACTGAAATCAGGTATTCTTTTTCAAAATGGCTTTGATTATTGTATGTCCTTTGCGTGCATTTTCTTGTAAATCTCAGAATCAGGTTTTCAATTTCTACTAAGAGGAAGTTTGCTATCAGTTTGAATGGGGTTGCACTGCATATATAGCTCTTTTTGGAAAGAAAAGCCATTGTAACCAGAGCACATCGTATGAAACATATGCACAGTATATATCTCCATTTATTCAGATCTTTAATTTCTCTTGGCAATGCTTTGTAGTTTTCAATGAACAGATATTTCACATCTTCTGTCAGATTTGTCCCTAAGTATTTCATTTTTTTGGATGCTATTGTAAATTGTATTGCTTTTCAATTTCAATTTCTTATTGTTTTTGGTAGTACATAGAAATACAGTTAACTTTGTATATTGACCTTGTATTCTGTATCCCTGATAACCTCAATATCCCTTCTAGTATCTTTTTTTGGTCGATTCCATTGGTTTTGTTTTTCACATGAATGATCTTATTAAGTGTTAATAAAGACAGTTTTGTTTTTTCCTTTCCAATATAGATCCAATATATATATTTTTTGCCTTGCATTGGCTAGAACATTTGCCTTTTCAGGTTGAGGGACTTCTCTTTATGGTTTTATGACATTTTTATAAGTTTACTTTGGATTTTGTCGGAACTTTTTCTGTATCTAATGGGATCACATGGTTTTTATTTTGTTAACATGATGAGAAATATTGATTTTCAAATGCAAACCAAACTTGCATTCATGGGATGAACGTCACTTGGTCATGATTTATTATATATTGTTGGAATAGATTTGCTAACATTTTGTTTAAAACTTTTGGATCTAGGTTCATGAAAGTTATTAGTCTGTTATTTTCTTTTCTTGACTTCTTTTTTTTTTTTTGGTTTTGCTTTCAGGATAATGCTGGCTTAATAGGATTATTTGGGAAGATGTCTTCCTTTTTTGTTTTTTGTAAGAGCTTGTGCAGAATTGATGTTATATCATCTTTAAATGTTTGGCAGAATTCACCAATAATGCCATCAAGATGTAGAATATTTTCTGTTGGAAGAGTTTTAAAATGCAATTATTGTATTAGATACAGGCCTATTCAGGTTATCTATTTCTTCTTGAGGGACTTTGGGCAGTGAGTGTCTTTCAAGGATTTTGTCCTTGTCACCTGTATTGTTAAATTTATTGGCTTGAATTTGTTGAAAATATTCTTTTATTGTCCTTTTGGCATCTGTAGAATCCGTAGTGATAGCACTTCTCTCATTCTTTTTTTTTTAAAGATTTACTGATGTATTTATTTCTCTCCTGTTCCCCCCCACCCCAGTTGTCTGTTCTCTGTGTCTATTTGCTGTGTCTTCTTTGTCCTCTTCTGTTGCTGTCAGTGGCATGGGAATTTTTGTTGCGTAATCTTGCCATGTCAGCTCTCTATGTGTGCGGTGCCATTCCTGGGCAGGCTGCACTTTCTTTCACGATGGGCGGCTCTTCTTACGGGGCGCACTCCTTGCGCATGGGGCTCCCCTATGCGGGGACACCCTTGTGTGGCACGGCACTATTTGCGCGCATCAGCACTGCGCATGGGCCAGCTCCACACGGGTCAAGGAGGCCCGGGGTTTGAACTGTGGACCTTCTATGTGGTAGACGGATGCCCTAACCACTGGGGCAAGTCTGCCACCTTCTCTCATTCTTGATATTAGCAGCTGTGTCTTCTCTCTCTCTCTCTCTTTTTTTTAATCTGATCAGTCTGGTAGAGGTTGATGATTTTATTTAGTCTTCTCCAAGACCAAAGTTTCATTGATTTTTTTATATACTAGTTTTTCCTGTATCATTTAGTTGTACTCTGATCCTTATGTTTCCTTTCTTCTACTTACTTTGGGTTTAATTTCATCTTTTTTTTTTTTAAAGATTTATTTATTTATTTTTCTCCCCTTCCCCCCCTGCCCCGCCCCAGTTGTCTGTTCTCTGTGTCCATTTGCTACATGTTCTTCTTTTTGTCCACTTCTGTTGTCAGTGGCACCGGGAATCTGTGTTTCTTTTTGTTGCATCATCTTGCGTCAGCTCTGTGTGTGTGTGGCGCCATTCTTAGCAGGCTGTACTTTCACGCTGGGCGGCTCTCCTTATGGGGCACACTCCTTGCGTGTGGGGCTCCCCTATGCGGGGGACACCCCTGCGTGGCAGGGCACTCCTTACGTGCATAAGCACTGCGCATGGGCCAGCTGCACATGGGTCAAGGAGGCCCGGGGTTTGAACCACGGACCTCCCATGTGGTAGACGGATGCCCTAACCACTGGACCAAGTCCGCTTCCCTCATCTTTTTTTTTGTGGTTTCTTAAGGTGGAAGCTGAGGTCACTGATTGGTGCTCTGCCCAGGGCTGATTATTCCCCATACCTGGGGCAAGGCACTTCTGGGTGCTCTCCCCAAGCCCCCATGACTTAGGAGGGTTTCATCCGGCGCTGTTCACAGGCAGGCTCCCCGGCCATCTAGGAATGCCAGCACTGCCCTTTCTAGACCTTATGGGTGGTTCTTTCTTTGGACTTGAGTGGTTTCCCAACACGCAGGTGCTAATCAGCACCAAACTGACCCTCAGCAGATCTCCAGAATTGCCTTTCTGTACTGCTCTCTCCTCTCTGGAACTCTGCCCTGAAAATTCTTGCTGCCTTGGTCTCACAAGACTCCCAGCTATCCCATCTCAAGCCGGGGAGCCCACTGTGTTCTGCCTGTGTAATGCCTGGAACCCCAAAGCAGTCAGCTGGGCAGGCCTATGGCTCACCTCTTTAGCTCCCCATCTCTCAGGGTTAATGTTCTTTGTTGCCTGGCATCCCAAGTCTTGAAAAATCACTGTTTTGCATATTTTGTCCTTTTATGCTTGTTTCAGGTGAGAGGGTAAATCCAGCCCCTATGACTCCATTTTGGTCAGAACTGAAAGTGCTCAATATTCTTTTTCATGTATAGAAAGATGCATTTTGCATAACTTGAATAATTTCTGCGTAATTTATCGATTGGGGAAGTTTGGGTTTTCACAGGTTAGGTTTTCTTGTGAGGGCAGCCCAGTCCACCCTCAGGGAACCTCACTGCCACATAGGGGCAGAGCGTAGCTTGGCTGCTTGGGAGGATTTTCACGGTTAGGTTCTTCCATGAGTGGTGGGCTCATCTTCAAAACGCAAACCAGATGGTGCACAATTTACTCATAATTTCCCAAGCCTTCCCTTGTTTGGCCAAATGGATGCCCAGTGGCTGAGGCACCGGCCCTGGAGAAGCTGGGGTGTGGCTGGCGTGCTTTCTGCTCCCCTCTGCCTCGTTGGAGCGACGCCTCCAGCCTGCCGTTCATGCAATCCAGGCCCCATAAAGCAGACTTGTTGGCACCATTATGTTAGCTTGCTGACATGTAGGGACAGCCGGCCCGGACGAATCAGCTCCGAGCTGGGCTCTGTGGGTGCAATACCTGTCACGGGTGGCGTGCGGCAGCACGTCTGCCCTGGGTATTCCACAGACGAAAAGCCATTTCTGCTCCTCGGAGTTTTCCATCCTGCACTTAAGGATTTTTATGGGTTTGTGGTGACATTTCCATTTTAATTTGCTAATTATTATTGGTGAAATTGAGAGGCAACTCCAGATTTATTATCATTTCACAGTCTGTTGTGCTCCATATACAGCTGTGAATCTTAACAGCCAGGAGGGCGACCTGCCCAGAGCCATGTGTGTTAACCCATTCAGCCCGAGGGCAGCAAGGGCCACCAGGCGTGGCTTTGCTTCTGCAGTGTGGGGGTCCCTCGGGGTGGGAAAGTCATACCGGCTGATAAACACCGCCTTCGCCCCTTCTCTTCACTGTGCTGGGACCCTTTTAGAGGATCAGACACAGGTGCAGAGAAAGCCTTCCTCCTTCTGGTCATTCTCACCCCCCGGGACCCACAACCTGACTTTTCTCCATCTCTTTCAGGCATCACTGGCTGCCAAGAAGTTCAATGCCAACAGGCTGGATCCAATTCTCCTGCAACAGAGCAAAATGTGTGCAGGAGGTTCTTTTCCGTGGCTCTCTGGTTACTCATATTTATAACAGGCCAAGCCCTGTCTCTCATATTTTTCTTTAGGGTTTTATTAATCAATCTCAGCCCTAAATTGTACCCCCTGCACATCTGTAGGTATGGTTGGTACCACTGTTTTTTTATATTTTTATTTATGTAGTTTTAACTTTTTGCACCACCGTCTTTCTCACCCATTGATATAATGTGCTCTATCACCAGTCCATCATTGCTTAATATGTGTTATCCCTTCCAATAAATTGCAAAGCCCTTAAGGAGGAGCTTGTACCATCTCCTCATTCTGTGACGCCTGCCCCACAAGATCTGCAAATGGGAATGCTTATGTTTCAACAATTAATAATTTGATTAATTTGATTCACATGCTCACTGAAACATTCACAACATGGAAACACTAGAAATAAATGACCGATCACAGAAAAAGATTTTGATAAATTATAGTGCTTGGAGAAATATAACACTTACTAAAATTAGACTTACGAGTCTATAATAATATGGAGGAAATGCTTGTACTATAAATCTAGGTGAAAAGATAGGATTAAAATACAGGTAACCTATGATTATAATTCAATGAAGATGTTATTATTGTTATTCATTTAAACTTTACCTTGTTCCAAAAAGAATTTAAGACAAGCTGCTTAAATATGTGTATAGTCATTCATATAGAACAAATACTAGCACAAACAATGTGCTTGTGTTCCCCTTATGAGTCACATGAGGAAAGGTGTTGCCACGGGTTTTAGGAGAAGTCTTCATTGTCCACAGCAATGAGATGCTTTTTAGGGTCCTTTTTCTGCCACAGGTAACCTGTGTATCTAGGATGGTCTTAAGCCTCATGGTCTAACAAGATGCCCAACCACCAACCATGGGCTCTTGGGGTCAGCAGAGACCTTGTGCCCACATGGACATCTCTGAGAGCCAGCCCAACATTCTGAGTTGACCTTATTGCTCTACCAGAGAGAAAGGAGCTGAAGCTTCCTAGATGCCCAGTGGGTTAGGCCTTGGCTTCTGATTCTTGGCTGAGCAGGTATGGGACCTGCTCTCCAGTAGAATTGAGGATGGGGGGACTTGATGCCTGGCCCTCGCTCACAGCTGCTTCTTGAGCCACCAGGCCTACCACCTGCATGATGTCCTGATGCTCAAATGCCCACCTGCTCAGCTTGTGGGTGACTGTGATAGCTAATTGCATGTGACAGCTTGGCTAGGTTATGGTGTCCAGCTGTTTGGTCAAACGCTGGACTGCTTGTTACTGTGGGGCTATTTCAAGATGGGATTTGCATCTACAATTAGATGATTGCATCTGCAATCAACAAAGGAGATTGACCTCAGCAATCTGAGGAGTTTCCACATATAATCAGTTAGAATTCTTAAAAGTTAGGATTGAGCATTTCAGAGCCCAGAAGAATTTCTCTCCAAACTTCAACATTGGCTTTTGCTAGAATTTCCAGCCAACCAGCTTCACCTGAAATTCAGACTAAGGACTTCAGCATGACTTTTATCTGAGTATCTTGCCTTATGAAGTTTGTTTTTGCCAGGCCCCATGGTTGCATGAGACAATACCTTAGAATAAATCTCTATAACTACCCATCTATCTAGATATATATCCTGTTGGTTCTGTTTCTCTGAGGAAACCTGGCCAGTGCAATGATGATGCTTGAATGCCCACCTGCTCAGCTTGTGGGTGACGACGTCTGAATGCCCGCATCACCCAGCCCCGCTATTGGAAGAACTGAGCTCTCTGTCCAGATGTAGGAAACTCAGCCCTGACTGAGAAACGTGGTGTGATGGTTTGAAGCTGAATGCACCCCAGAAGATTACGTTCGTAAAGTCAGTACATTCATGTGGGTGTGGATATGTTGCCGATGGGACCTCTTTAATAGGTTACTTCAGTTAAGGGCCTTTTGACTAGATTAACTCAGTAAGGTATGGCTCAGGGTGGATCTTAATCCTTTTACTGGAGTCCTTTATAAACAGGATAAATTCAGACAAACAGAGAAAGCCAGAAGGAGAAACGAGGAAATCTGGAAGAGAAGGGAGAGACCAGCAGACGTGCCATGTGCCTTGCCCTATGCCAGAGGAATCCACGGTTGCTGGCAGCCGGTCTTTGGGGAGAAGACATTGCCTGATGATGCCTTGGTTTGGACATTTTCATGGCTGCAGAACTGTAAGCTTTCAAGCAAATAAGTCCCCATGGTAAAAGCCAACCCATTTCTAGCATATTGCCTTTTGGCAGCCTAGCAGCCTGAAGCACATGGAAATGGCCAGGGACTTTTCTATCTGAGGGCGAGAGTGGGAGACGCCTTCCTGAATATTCCTAGGTGGTCTGATAGAGGGATTGCATCTCCTAAAGGCTCCCCCACTTGCTGGGCTCCGACCGTAATTCTTTCAGCCTCACTGACCACTGCCTGATCTCAGCTTCACAAAATGGCAGACCTGGACAGTCTCCCCTGAGAGGCACTCGCAGGGAATCAGGAAGCAGGTTGTCCTCACACCTTAACCATGGCCTGGGTTGTTTATCTGGAAGGCTGCCTTGCACATGGGGGTCCTGGCTATTGTGTTTTCCCTCTAATCACTCTATATCTACCTCTAGAACACCCACAGTCTTTTTATTAATAATTGCTTTGCAGTTTCTTTTCCTTGTAAAAACCCCAGTGTTTGTCCCAAGAGGACATTCTGTGCCTTACCAGATGTAGCCCCTTATCAAGAACCTCACAACTGGGCAGCAGCAATGCCTTCAAGCTTATTTAAACTCCTTAATGGTCCCTAATTAGTGTGGCTTCCATGGAGCTACAAGCACACGCTACACTAGCTTTTGAATGTGCGATATCCAAAAAGGCAGAGTGGAAGGTATTTTTATATAATGTTTTCTTCCCTATGAAACATGACTCTCCAGGGGACATCATGATTTGGGCCTGGAGCTGTCATGAGGACCGTGAGAGCCTCGTGTGGCTGCCCAGGTGCCTTTGCCCGAGGACAAGCGGGTCAATTCCGAGATTTGTATCCATTACTGCGCCTTGGCCAGCCTGACCCATCCTGCCCCTTTCCACCCCAGAGAGGGTGAGGGGACTGAGCCGTGTGGGCCCACGGCTGTTGTGATGGTTTGAAGCTGTATGTGCTGAGAAATGGATGTTCTTGACGTTAATCCATTCCTTTTGCTGTGGACCCACTGTAAGAAGGATCTCTTTTGGTGATAGAAACTTAAGTAAGATGTGACCCACCTCATTGATGGTGGGTCTTTTTTAAATTCAAATTTAAAAATGTTAAATAGCAGCAAAAGGCAGCTCAACAAATTATGGAAGCATTACTCCCTAAAATTTCTGTCCATTCTCTCTGATCTCATCTAATTCTAATTACTAACTCAGTTGTTCCTCTAGGGTTCAGAAAAATACACAGATGAACACAGATTATTTAAATGACAAAGTCAAGGTCTCCATATTTATGAAAAGAATGAAGAGGGAAAAATGCTTAATCATATTCATATCTCACAAAACCATACCCTATATTCTTTTTTGTAACCTTTAATATTAATATAGCTGGTCTTAATCCTCTTACTGGAGTCCTTTGTAAGAGTATAAAGTTCAGACAAAGAGGAAGAAAGCCATGGAAGCCAGATGCTGAAAGCAACAATACCCAGAAGAGAAGGGAGTCCTGCAGACGCTGCCGTGTGCTTTGCCATGTGGCAGAGGAGCCCAAGATCACTGGTGGTTGATCTTTGGGAAGAAAGCATGCCTTGATGGTGCCTTCCTTGATTTGGGCATTTTTCTCAGTCTCAAAATGGCAAGCCTGTAAACTAATACATTCCTACTGTTAAAAATATACCCATTTTATGGTATCTGCTTTGAGCAACTTTTGCAAAGAGCTATGATGGATGAGAACAGAAGTAAGAGCTGCAGCATGCCACCTCAGCAGCCTACCGATGGATTGAAAGCTAATCCTATTGCGATATGCAGCATCAGGGAGGGCCAGGTTGCAGCAAGGAATACTTTGAGACCAGAGCACCAGAGTTGGTTTGGGGGAGCCTGTGCTCACAGGCGAAGGAATCTAATCCATTGGGAAACCCTCCTGGTTCTACTTTGAAGGTCCTTCCAGAATCCCATTGCTTTCCAGATCTCCATCCCCATTGTTAATGGCAACCCTCGAAGCCCTCGTGCTGGCTCCAGCTCAGGCCACCACCATCACATGTCTGGATTACTGCCACAGCTTTGGCACTTGTCCCCTTACAGCCACGCTTGCCTTGCTACAGCCCGTTCGCAACACAGCCAGAGGAACCCCTTGAAAACCCAAGTCAGAACAATCACACCTATTCCTACAATCCTCAGTGGCTCCCTGCAGTGGGTAGACCAGCATCTCCCAAAATTCAAATCTACCTGGAACCTCAGAATGTGACCTTCTATGGAAACAGGGTCTTTGCAGAGACGATTAGTTAAGGATCAAATGAGGTCATATTAGCTTAAGGTGGGCCCTACATCCAAAACCTTTTGCCCTTGCGAGTAGAGAGGACACACAGACACACCGGAGAGAAGACCATGCAGTGATCGGGGCAGAGATTGGAGTGACGCTGGTGCAAACCAAGGCTTGTCGGAAGCCACCGAAGCTGGAGGAGGGTGGGAGGATGCCCCCGCTGAGCCTCGAGAGGGGGTGCGGAGCCACCAGCACCTCGATTTCAGATGCCTGGCCTCTACCACTGTGAGAGAATAAATCTCTGTTGCTTTAAGCCCCCCAGTTTGGTGTGATTTGCTAAAAGGGCCACAGGAAACAAATAAATTGCCCAGTAGACTAAGAGAAAGCCCAGGTCCCCCGATGGCCTAGAGACCCCACTCCGTTGCAGTCCCGGAAGCTCTCAGACTGTCCTCCCACTCCGCACCCGTCCTCTTTTTCAGGTGCCCCCTGCCCTCCAGGCACCCTGGCGTCACAGGGCCCTTGAGCCGACAGCCCCTCTGCTTGCAAGCTCTTCATCTGAACATCTGTGCTGCCCACGGCTCACCTCCTTCAAGGCTTTGCCCACATGGTGCCTCCTCAGGAAGGCCTTCTCTGACCACCTTATTTAGAAAGTCCTCCCCTTGGCTAAGCACTGCCCAGCCCCTTACCATAATCTACTTTTCCCCACAGCATCCAACACATCAGGTACTGCTGAGGGTCTCCCCCACCCCCATCGGAACAGAAGAGCCTAAGGGAGGGGGTCCCTGCTGGTGGACTCTCCTTCTGTGTGCATGCTGGGACCAAGCAGGGCTCGATGGCATGAATGAAAATGACTTTCTCATGTGGACGGCCTCACCCCACATGCTCCTGAGCCCATGCTGGGCGGTCTCACCCCACATGCTCCTGAGCCCACGCTGGGCCCCCAAGGCACTGCCAACCATGTTCAGGCTGAGCCCAGCTCTGCTCACCCTGTGAGGCCACAGATCCGACCTTGAGGAGGGAAGACTCATGGCACTGAGAAGCTTCCACAGACCAGGCAGACACTGAGCAGCTTCAATGCATATCAAAGGAATGAATTCTATCTATCTATCTATCTATCTATCTGTCTGTCTGTCAATCTCTAGTATCATCATCAGCATTTATCATCTATCTTCTATTTATCTATCACCTATGATCTATCTTCATCATCATGTAGCATCTATCTTTTATCTCTTATCTATCATCTATCACCCATGTATCTATTATCATCTATCATCTATCTTCATCATCTATCATCTACCTATTATCTGTCTCTCATCTATCTATGTATGTATTTATCATCATCTATCTATTGTCTATCGTCTATCTATCTTCATCATCATCATCATCTATCATCTATCTCCTATATATCATCATCTATCATTTATCTATCATCTATCTTCATCATCATCGTCTATCTTCTATCATCTATCTGTTATAGATCTGTCTACGTATCTATGTATCTATCATCTATTACATGGTTTGCATACATAGTGAACGTTTTAGGTTGAATTGTGCCCCTTCCCTGCCCCCCTCCAAAAAAAGATATGTTGAAGCCTTGACCCCTGGCCTGTGAATGGGGCCTTAACTAGAAGTGGAGTTGTTGTACCTGGAATTAGTTAAGATGAGGCCATACCGGCTGGGGGTGGACGCTCAACCCAGGATGACTGGTGTCCTTTGAAGACGGGGAAGTGGACCTGTGATGCTGGAGGCAGGGACCGATGCCCTGCGCTGTGAACCGAGGGGCACCAGGGCTGGCTGGCAAATCGCAGAGGCTTTCCCTCTGCATTTCAGAGAGCACACAGCCTGCCAATGCCTTGATCTTGAACTTCAAGCCTCCAGAGCTGTGAGACTGGGAACACCAGCCGCCTAGCTGGTGGTACTTTGCTAGCGAAGCCCTGGGAAAGCAAGACAGTGAGATTCCTGACGTCTCCGACGCCCACAGTCCTGTGCATGTGGAGCAGCACAAGGTGGTGAGGACAGAAGTCTCATGGAGGCAAGGTGTGTGGCTGGCCCCCCTGGGGCCTGGCGTGGCTTTGGGCTGGCTCTCGATTCGACCATTTTCCCTCTTACTGTTCCCGCTCCCATGGCACCAGCGCAGCTGCCACAATGGAAGTTTACGGCCGGATCCGTGGCTGTTGCCACGAGCAGATTGACAGCCTGCTCGGCCCTGCTGGGCGCGGCGCCCCGTTACTTTAAGGCCCTCAGATGCAGCGCCAGTGCTAGCTGGGTTCAGCGGAAGCGTGGCCTCTGCTTGTTCTGGGCTAAGGAAAAGAAAAAAGGAGGAAAACAACTTCCTCAACCAAATGCCTGTCAGATTCTTCCCTTGCTTGTGACTTAAAGGCAGTGGAGTAGAAAGAGGGGAAGTCACAGGCAATTTCCGATGACCGTGGAGGTGATTACGTGGCTGTGGACTGCCCGAGCTTCTTGCTTCCCTTCTGCTGGCATCTTTATTGATTATTTCACTGCTCATTAGCGTCGCGATTAAGGCAGGGGCTGGGAGGGGCCGAGCGCGGAGCAGGCCGCGGCGATGCTTGCTGGAGGCTCTGTGGGGAGGGGCAGCAGGGTGCAGGCACAGCGGCTCCCTCCGTGGCATTTGGCTGTTTCCTGTCACCCACGGTCCCCATCTCGGATTAGTTGGTCCTAACTGATCGCGCTGTCCGAGTCCCCGGCACGTGCTTTCGCGGGCTGGAAGTCCTGAGAGCCGGCCTTGCGTGGCCGTGCTGAGCCACGCGGGCCGTGGGGCAGCTTCAGGTCCATGCCGGCGGCCTTGCCCCGCCTTGGAGGGAGTCGGCCACAAGTGGATGGACCCCCCCAGGGTCCTTGTGGAGCAGGCTATGTCCCTCTTCTAACTAGCAACCCGGGAGTCCAATCACACCCTCCAAAGTGGCCCTTCCCCGGGGAAGACAGGGGCTGGGGGCGTCTCTCAACCCGCTGCCCCGCGGAGGTCTCCTCTTGGCGTCTTCAGCCTCCCCCCGGCTCTTGGGTCTTTCCCATCAACACCTGCTCGTGGTCCAGCCTTAGCTTGACCTCCTGCGCTTGGCCGCCCTCTCTCCTCCCACAGGGGTTGCCACTTCCTCACCCCCATTCACTCTGCTGCCCACTGTCCTCAGCAGAGGGGCAGATGGCCCTCTTGGTGCCAAGCAATGGAAAGGCTCTACTCCCCTTGTAGTTGGTGTTTGGGGATCACGGGACACAGCCCTTCTGATAAAGCCTTGCTCCCATGACGTCTGTGACATCGCTCCTCTCTGGCTGCCTAGTCTTTGTCAGTCTCCCCAAGCCCCTCCCTTGTCTCGGCCATTCTCACCACGTCCATGGCCTTGCCACCCCTGCGCGCTCTGCGGCTCGCCTCCGTGAGAGGGCTCCTCTCCTGAGGGCTGGGAGCCAGTTTCCAATCATACACCTTCCCTCGGACTTCCCACAAACGCAGTGTGCCTGAGTCCCACTCTTCTGCTCTCCCCATCCAGTCTTCATGACGGGGCCACCATGGCACCTAGCTGGAATCTGGAAGCTTCCTGGACTTGTCTCCCTTGCTCCCAGTGACATCTAACAGTTTTGCAAGTCTGGGGTCTTCCAGCCCCTGTTTCCAGGACATGTACAGTGGCCTGAGCTGGGCTCCAGCCCCTCCTCTACCTGATCAAACCCTCCCTCATTGCTTTTGTGAGACACCAGTGAAGGAATGAAGGTGGGAGCCCTTTGTTGGAGAACCATGGAAACTTGGGACAAGTTTCAGGGAAGGATGATAGGACTGGAAAGTCATTGGTCCCACAAAGCTTAGGGACCCATGGGCGATCACGGCAGGTGAGTTGAGGACAAGGGAAGGAAGCTGCCTTCCATTTCAGAATCTATTCAACCTCCAGAACCGGATGGCATACAAGGGGCAGCACCTGCAGGGGTGACCGGCTTCCCCAGGCCCCAGCAGAGGTCCCATGGCCCTTTCATGGCAACCCTCAGAGGCTCGGGCTTGGATATGAGCCCCAAGTCTTCTTTTCCTTGGCCTGAAACCCCCTGCTGTAGCTATACCTGCTAGTTCTAGTGTTAACATTTATTACACCTCTAAGTGTTGATCACGTGCAATCACTGTGCATCTATCTTCTCATTATCCCTTGCAACCACCTCCACTTTCAGATGCCGAGCCTGAGAAGTACAAGGCTGAAGCCACCCAGACAGCCAGTGGTGGAGCTAGAACTTGAGCCCAGGGAGTCTGGTCCCACAGCCTGTGGTTCTCCTGGCCTCTGCACCATTTGCCTTTGGTTTACCACTTCTCACTGGACCATGCACTTCCCTCTTCTGAGCCCATGTGCCTCTCTCCCTCTCGTGGAGAAGCTAACTGCTTGTCCAGCTCTGCCGCCTGCTCCCTCTAACACCTCTGCGTCTGTGAAGAAGTCCTGGCTGCAAAAGGGAACTAACTATTCCCTCGGCACTTGCTATGCTCCAGGAGTTCCAGTCCCTGATAGCCCAGCACACGCGCCTAAAGCTGGGGCCCTCTCTTGCCTCAATCCTCCAAAGCACCGGTGTAAAGAGAGACTCACTGACCTTTACGGCATGTTGACCTCTACTGTGATTCCCAACTCAATGGTGGGGAACTTGGGCTCATCTCGTGGTCCAGACTAACTTAAAGTTTGGCTCCCACATTCCTGGCTGATCCCCTGGGAAAAAGAGGCTGCTAGAACCTTCTCTTTCCCTTGATATTTGTCCAAAAAGCAGGTTTCTCTTTCCCCGGGTGGCACTGCTGAGCTGGCTATGAAACATTATTCTTCTGAATATCTTTCACCACAATTTATTTGGTGGTTTGATGGGCACAATACATTCCCGGTCCACGCCTTTTATGTAACGAGGGCATTAGTGATGTGTAATGGTGGTGGGAACCGCTTTCTAAGACATAAAACATAAATACAGAGCAAGTGCACAAATGAGCCATAACTCTTCCTCTTTCCATGGTCAATAAAAAAAGCCCCACAGTCTTCCCTCATTAATTTGGTCCAGGATGAAACGGTGGGGCTGCAGATTTTCCAAAGTGCTTTCTGCAAAATAATGAGGCTGTTTATTAACATCTAGAAGGTGAGGGAGAGCTAGTGACTATGACAGTTTCTATAGAAACTGTGGGGAGGATGAGAGGTGCAGCTGTGCAATCTTCCTTTCTCCCCTCCCTCTATTGTCAGGGCAAAGTGGTGAGTTTGCTTTGTGCTGGGCCAGTTCACTGTGTCTTTGGGTGGGAGGAGTGGACATAGAGTGTGATCCAAGGAGCGTTTGACAAGAAGGGATGTTAGTTTTATACTTGCAAATAGCAAGGTACATCTTAAAAATTATGGCTGTGTGAAAGTGCCCTGACCACAAAAAAGGTTAAAAACAGATTTTCAATAACACTTTACACCCATTAGGATGGCTGCAATAAGAAAGACAGAGAATAACAAGTGTTGGTGAAAATGTTGAGAAATTGGAAACCTCGCACATTGATGGTGGGAATGTAAAATGGTGCAGCCACTTTGTAAAACATGTTGGCGATTCCTCAAAAAGTTTAATGTAGAATTATCACAGGACCCAGTAATTCCACTCCTAAAGTGAATACTCAAGGGAAATGAAAACACACAGCCACACAAAAACTTGTATATGTGTTATTCATAAAAGCCCCAGAATAGAAACAACTCAGATGTCTGTCAACTAATGAATGGATAAAAAAAAGTAGTATTTCCATAAAATAGAATAACATTTGGCAATAAAAAGGAGCAAAGCACCTACATATGCTGTGTTAGTTTCTTAGGCTGATCCAGAAAATATTACGAAATGGGCTGGCTGTAAATAAGGGGATTTATTAGCTTGTAGTTTTGAGGCTGAGAACATGTCCACATCAAGGCGCCATCAAGGTGAGACTTCCTTTCTGAAGATCTTTGGCTCCTCTCCCACACGGCGAGGCTCATGGTGGCATCTCCTGGTCTCTCCCTTCTCTCCTGGGCTTTGTTTATTTCAGCTTCCTGCTTCTGTGGCTGTCTTTCTGAATTCTTCCTGTTTATAATGGACTCTAGTAATAAAAGATTAAGTACCATCCTGAATGAGGTGGGTCACACCTTAACTGGAGTAAACTCATTCAAAAGATTCTGCTTAAATTGGATTTACACTCACAGGAATGGATTAGATTTAAGAACATGGTTTCCTGGAGCCCATACATGGGGGGGTTGCTGAGACCTGGAGTAACTTAGCCACAGTTGCTGTGAGTCAGGGCCAGATTTACTTACAGAGGCCCCTCTCTTTTGGAGGGAGCCCCTAACTGCAGGAAGAGCTAATTAATGTCTCATGATGATGGAGGACGTTGTTGTTATGGGGGGAGGAGTGGGGTGAGGGGGGTGGGGTTGAATGGGGACCTCATATTTTTTTAATGTAATATTTTTAAAAAAACGAATAAATAAAAGAAAAAAAAAGAAAAAAAAAAGAAGTACACATGGAGTTCTGGACAGCATTACTCCAGCGTATTCTGGGGAGACCACTCCTTTTTTAGGGGACTCATCCTGCGTGGTCCATTCTTTGAAAGACTGTGGTTAGGAAATTGTGACTTTGTCATGTTCCGTTGTCTCTGGCAGCTGCTTCTTCCTTGCTTTGGTCCCTGGAACTATCCTCCCATTCCAGAAAACTCAGATTTTTATCTTGGGTTCCATTGATTAACAGAAATATCAGCTAAGTCTATGGCTCATTTCCTTTCAATTCACAGTTCCAGAAGCCTGGGAAAGTCTTCTGGCTCAAAATCTTAGGCATTCTAATGGAATGTTCCCAAAGGGGTGGGGGAGAGAGTGTTTTACATTATTCTTACTTTTTAGGCTGCTTCTGGAGAAATTTCACTATCAACGTTTCCTCTCTTGAAACCCTTTTTGCCAATTTTCAAACATTTTTCTTTTACCAGAAGTGGGATTTTTTCCAAATGAAATATGTTATGAGCTGCCAATAGGAAACAGGTAAAGAGTAATCTCCTGGTCAGAAACTCACTGTGAGTTTATACTCCAAAGACAAAACAAAAATGGAGAAAACATAAAGATGGGACCATTACAAAGACACAGCCATCATAGTAGGGATTTTAAGACATATTTCTTGATAAGTGATAAAACAGACAGGCAAAATGTAGAAGGTCTAAACAGCACAATTCATCAACTTGACCTAACTGACATGTAGAGAACAATGTACCCAACAAAGACAGAAGACACCTCTTTTCAATTGAAAAAAAAAAAAGAACAGGGAACTCTTGCCAAAATTGACCATATACTGGCTCGTGAAGTGAACCTTAACAATTTTCAAAGGATCTGAGTAGATTTTCACTATAGAAATCACCATAGAAGTTTAGAAATTAGAAAATAATTTTAACTAAAAGATAATGAATATACCCCATATTATACTTGTAGTTTGTAGTCAAAGTAGGGAGTAGAGGGAAATTTATAGACTTATATATAAAAAAGAAAGGCTTAAAATCAACAACTCAAGTTTCCTTTCAAGAAACAAGATAAATAAAAGCAAGCCAACCCCAAAGAAAATAGAAGGAAGGAAATTATAAGTGAAAAATAAGAAATAAATGTAATAGAAAGCAAATATACAATAAAATCCTCAAAGCCAAAAGTAGTTTATTTGAGATCAATAAAATTGATGAACTCCTAATAAAACTAATCAACAACCACAAAAAACACCAAAATTACTAATATCAGACATGAAAAAGAGAGACTATTCTTAGACTTTACAGACATTAAGTAGGTAATTAGATATCATGAACAAATATGTGTATATCTTGCATCCAGAATATATAATGAATTCTTACAACTCAATAATAATAAGAAAAACTCAATAAAATGGACAAAAGTTTTGAATAGGCACTACAAAGATGATATTTCAATGGCAAGTAAATACATGAAAAGATATTCAACATATTAGATACGTAAATGCAAATTAATATCACAATGAGATAATACTACACAAAAACTAGGACGGCTAAAATTAAAACCAAGTGTTGGCAAGGATGAAGGGCAACTCTTATGAAAAAATATTAACTCTACATAGATGGTACATAATAGGTTAGGTATGAATACATCATCCATTGAGCAATCCCTTAAGAAGTAATACAAAGAAATATAGCCAAAACTCCAATAGAAAAATTAAAATGGAATACTAAAAAATATTAAACCAATAAAAAAGAAGTCTGGAAAGGGGAAGAGAGAAACAAGCAAACAAATAAAAAATAGAATGGACAAAGAGAAAACAATATGGATGACCTAAATTCAAACATAATTAATTACATTAAATGTAAATGGTCTAAGTATATCAAAATAAAAGTCAGAGATAATCAGACTGATAAAAATACAAAGCCCAAGTATATACAATTTACAAGAAATCCACTTTAAGTATATAGATATGGGTAGGTCAAAAGTTAAAAGGAAACATATTCTATGTGAAAAGAGAGCTGGAGTACCTGTATTAATAATGGAAATGTTTAACTTCAAAACAAGCAATACTTCCAGGAATAAAGAGGGAAGATGCATAATGATAAAAGGGTCAATTCGTCAAGACTTAACAATTCTAGATATTTATTCACCTAAAAACAGAGCTTCAAAATACGTGAGGCAAAACCAGATTGAACTGAAAGGAAACACAAATCCACAGTTATACTTGGAGATTTCAACACTCCTCTCTTAGTAATCAACAAAACAAGTAGACAGAAAATCAGTAAGGATATAGAAGACATGAGCAGAAATTTTAATCAATATGACCAAATTGACATTTACAGAACCGTCTGTTCAAAAACATTAGAATTCACATTCTTCTTAAGTGTTTATGGGGCATATGGAAAGCCATAACAAATTTAAGAGTAGAAATAATAAAATGTAGGTTCTCTAACTATAAACAATTTAAGCTGGAAATCTATAACAGAAAGATACCTGTAAAATCTTGGAACTTAAATTCCACATTTCCCAAGAGGGAAAGTATTTGAAAATACTTGAATTCTGTGAAATAAGGACACAACGTATCAAAAGGTGTGTGATGCCGCTAAAGCAGTGATTGCTTGGGGGGAAATTTCAAGCACATTACACTATCTGGTGGTTTGGAGCTGTATGTAAGCCAAAAAATCTTCACCCACTCCTTGTGTTGTGAGCCTCTTGTAAGTAGGGCATTTAATGAGGTTATGTCAGTTGAGGTGTGGCCCACCTCAGTCCTACCTCCGTCAGGATGGGTCTTAATCCTGTTCCTGCAGTCCCTTAAAAGTGGAATGAAATTCAGACACAGGGAAAGAAAGCCATGGGAAGCAAGAAGCTGAGATTCAACAGAACCCAAAGAGAAGGGAGGGGCCAGGAGAGGCTTCCACATGCCTTCCATCTAACAGAGGAGCCCAGGACCAAGGATTACCGACTCCCAGCCCCCTTCTTCAGGGAAAAAGCATCATCCTGATGATGTCTTTTTAAAAAAATTTTTAAAAAGATTTATTTATTTATTTCTCTCCCCTTCCTCCCCCCACCCCGGTTGTCTGTTCTCTGTGTCTATTTGCTGCATCTTCTTCTTTGTCTACTTCTGTTGTTGTCAGTGGCACGGGAATCTATGTTTCTTTTTGTTGCGCCATCTTGCTGTGTCTGCTCTCCGTGTGTGCAGCACCATTCCTGGGCAGGCTGCACTTTCTTTTGCGCTGGGCGCTGGGCAACTCCCCTTATGGGGTGCACTCCTTGCACCTGGGGCTCCCCTACGCGGGGGACACCCCTGCGTGGCAGGGCACTCCTTGCATGCATTAGTACTGCGCATGGGCCAGCTCCACACGGGTCAAGGAGGCCCAGGGTTTGAACCGCGGACCTCCAGTGTGGTAGACGGACGCCCTAACCACTGGGCCAAGTCCGCTGCCCTGATGATGTCTTGATTTGAACTTTTTCCTAACCTTAAAACTTTGAGCCATTAAATGCCCATTGTTTAAGCCAACCCACTGTACAATATTTGTTTATGCAGTCGAGGAAATGAAAACATACTAGAAAAGAAAAAGTGTCTCAAATCAGTATCTTAAGCTTCCACCTTAAGAAATAGAACAAAAAAAGTACAAACCAGGCAGAAAACAAGTAGCAGGAAGGAAAATAAAAATAAGAATATGAAACAATGAAATTGAAAATAGAGAAATAAGGCAAAATCAATAAAACCAAAAGCTATTTTTAAATGTCAATAAAATTGATAAACTTTAAGTCAGACTGACCAAGAATAAAAAAGACCAAATATTACCAATATCAGGAATGCAAGAGGGTGCATCATGACAGACACTCCAATTATTGAAAGATAATAAGGGAATATTACAAACAACTTTATACCCATAAACTTGACAGCTTTGATGAAATAGATCATTAGATGAATTGGCATCAAAGGACAGAAACCACCTAAGCTCATTCAGGAAGAAATAAATAACCTGAATAGTCCCATGTTTATTAAATAAATTAAATTTGTAGTTAAAAATATTCCAACAAAGAAAACTCCAGGCCTAGTTGGCTTCATAGTGACTTCAATGATAAACATATATTTTAAAATAATACCTAAAGAAAAAAAATAAACAACAAATATAAATTGACAAAACCAAAACCAAAACCAAAAACAATACCAACACTATACAAACTCTTCCAGAAAGGTGAAGAGGAGAGAACACTTGTGAACTTAGTTAATGCAGCCAACATTATGAAACTTAATCCAGCAAAGACATTGAGAGGGAAAAAAATCTATGAACCAATATCCCTCATGAACACAGGTAAAACAAATCTTCAACAAATATTTACCAACCAAATCTATCAATATGCAAAAAGAATAATACCTCATGAACAAACAAGTCAGATTTCTTCCAGGATAAAAGGATGATTCAATATTCAAAAATCAATCAATTTAACAAACAATATGAACAGTCCAGAGAAGAAAAACCATGTATTATATCAACTTACGCATAAAAGAGTTTGACAAAATTCAACAAATATTCACAATTAAAACTCTTAGTAAACTAAGAGTAGAAAGGACCTCCCTCAATATGATAAAGGGCATGTATAAAATACCTATAGCTCTAACATCATACTGAATTATGAAATACGTATCAGAAACAAGGCAAGATCAGAAACAAGACAAGGCTTTGTTCCCACCACTCCTTTTGAACATAGTACTGGCAGTCCTAGCCAGTGTAATAAGGAGAGAAAAGGAAATAAAAGGCATACTAATTGGAGAGAAATAAATAAAATAGTCTGTATTTGCAGATAGTTTGAGTCTAAGGAATGTACAAAACACTACTAGAGCTAATAATTGAGTATAGAAATGTTGTAGGATACAAGATCAGTATACAAAAATCAATTATATTTCTATATCCTAACAATGAAAAGTTGCAAAAAAAAAAAAACCACACACACAGCATTGATCTGGAGAAAGTAGCTGTGGTAGTTGCTGAGGGCAGGGAGAGGGAAGAAGAGATGTGATGTGGGGGCATTTTCGGGACTTGGAGTTGTCCTAAATAATATTGCAAGGACAGATGCTGGACAGTATATATTCTGCCATAACCCACTGACTGGACTGGGGGAGAGTGTAAACTACAATGTAAACTAAAATCCATGTGGTGCAGCAGTGCTCCAAAATGTGTTCACCAAATGCAATGAATGTGCTGCAGAGATGAAAGAGGTTGTTGATATGGGAGGAGTGGGGGTGTGGGGTGTGGGGTATGTGGGAACCTCTTATATTTTTTAATGTAGCATTTTTTGTGATCTATGTAATTAAAAAAAAAGACAGTTTAATAAAAAAAAAAACAAAAAAACCCACAACATTTTAGTACCAATTACATTAATATCAATAATATGAAATACTTAGGTATAGAAAATAACAAAACATGTGCCCGATACATATGCTGTAAGCTACAAAATATTGATTCAAGTAAATCATATATGCAAATAATTGGAGAAATGGATTGGAAAACTAAATATTATTATTATATTGATTCTTTCCAAACTGATTCAATGAAATCTTGATGAAAATTGAGATACGGATAACATGATTCTAGAATTGACGTGGAAAAGGAGTGGAACTTGAATAGCCAGGACAGTTTTGGAAAAGAAATACAAAGTTTTAGGATTCATACTATTTGATTTCAAGTATTATTATAAAGCCACGGAAGTCAACATAGAATGGTGTTAGTAAAAGGCTAGAAAAGACTATATTGCCCAGAAATAAGTCCACAAATATATGGCCAATTAATTTTGACAAAGATGCAATGGCAATTAAATGGAGGAATGTTATTCTTTTCCATAAATAATGCTGGAACAATTGGATATCTATTGGGAAAAAAAGAATCTCAATCCATACCTTGCTGCCTATGATACTTAAATATAAAACCTATAACTATATGTAAAACTTCTAGACAGTGTTCTTCAACAGAACTTCTTGCAACAAAGAGTAGATTCTATATCTGTGCTTTCCAACATGGGGGCCACCAGCCATAAGTAGCTACTGAACATTTTAAATGTGACTGTTGTGACTAAGTAATTGAATTTTAAATTTTGTTTAATTGAAATTTAAATGGAAATGGTCACATGTGGTTAATGGTTATCATATTAGAAAATGAAGTTGGAAAAGAAAAAACTGGAGAAAATTTTGTGACCTTGGTTTAGGCAACTACTTATATATGACACCGAAGCAATATCAATACCAGAAAAAAAATTGATCATTTGTCTTTCATCAAAATCAAAAGCTTCTGCTCTGTAAAAGTCTGTAGAGAGAATGAAAAGACAAGTCACAGACTGGGTAAAAAATACTTTCATACCACACATCTGATAAATGGTATGTAGTTAGAATATGTAAAGAACATTCAAACTTCAATTAAAATCAAACCATTAAATATGAGCAGAAATATTTGAACAGATACTTCACCAAAGGATATATAAATGAATAGCACACAAACAATGAAAATATGCTCAACTTCATTAGTCATTAGGGAAATAAAATTTAAAACCACAATGAGATACCACTACACACTTTTAGAATGGCTAAAAAAGAAAAAAAATAGTCTGACAATAGTAAGTGTTGGCATGAATATAGAGCAACTGGAACTCTCAAACATTATTGGTGGGAAAGAAAATAGCAAAGACATTTTGGAAAATATTTTGATAATTTATGATTAAGTTAAAATTCCACTGCTTGGTATTTACTGAAGAAAAATGAAAATACATGTTCACAATAGACTTGTAAGAGAATGTTGGTATTAGCTTCACAATTGTCCCAAACTGGAAACAATTCAAGATCTATCAATAGGTGAATGGACAGACAGACTGTGGTACAACTATTCAATGGACTACTTCTCAGTGATAAAAATGAATGAACTACTGATACATGCAACAACATATTTGAATTTAAAAAACATTATGCTGATCCAAAGAAGGCTAACACAAGAGTTCATGCTGATTCTATTTATATGACATTCAAGAATTGGCAAAAATAGCCTACGGTGATAGAAATTCTAACGTGCGTGCTTATTGGGGTGGTGATTGAGATTACGTTGAAGGCTACTCTAAATGTTCTGAATCTTGATCGAGGTCTTAATTACACTGGTATCGTGGTTTGCCAATGAGTACTGAATTTTATACTTAAGATCTGTGCAATTTACTGAATTTAAAATTTCCCTCAATTTTTAAAAATTCTATTCATATCTATTCACATATATGAAGTGATCTTTATATATTGTCAAATGGAAAAAAACTGAGATGTGAAGATCTGTATACAGCTGGTTACTTTTTGAAGAAAACTAATAAAAATGAGTATTTCTAAGGGGCTAGATGGAAGATAGAGGAAGGGGCAGGGTGAATGTGACACTTGTTTGAATTATCGTATTCTACCGTTTTTACTTTAGTATCATGCAGATAAAATAAAACTGGTATCTAAAGACATAAATTTAAAATTCCCAAGAGAATTGAAAATCAAAAACAAAATGAAATAACTGCAATAGTAAAAAGAATGATTTCATGTTACTTTAGAATACAATACTGTGATTGTATGTCCTTGGTTGCAGTTGACGTATTCAAAGCACAAGTAGTACTAAGAGAAATTTCAGATTTCAATTGAAACTTATTGTTTTTAGTAATATTGGTATTATTCTTTTAAGAGTATTATAAAGGGAAATAAAGCAGTTCATAGATGATGTTTATATTGTTAAGATCCATTTTTTTGCATAAAAAATGATACCATCGTAAATCCAAGACATTAAAAAAGATCCATAAATGAATGTGTTGGAAA
Organism: Dasypus novemcinctus; assembly: GCF_030445035.2. Taxonomy (NCBI): domain Eukaryota; kingdom Metazoa; phylum Chordata; class Mammalia; order Cingulata; family Dasypodidae; genus Dasypus; species Dasypus novemcinctus. The sequence goes on from NC_080681.1 coordinate 127,893,712, forward strand.
TATCTATGATCATATAATATCTTGGTATTTTTTTAAGTGCATGTGCTGGCACAACCCACTAAAAGTTCCTCAATGGAAAGCATCACTAGAACCCTGATTGCAGTCTCTGAATTCCGTTCTTCATTCAAAGGAACCAGGGCTTTTAAATGAAACGTTTGATTCCAGGTGTGGGGTAGGAAATACACAAGGCCAGCCACCCTAGCACATCTCCTTGTGGCCCAAAGCAAGGGAGTCATCAAAGACACCTGGGCTTCCGTCAAAAAGACAACAGGGGCCAGCAGACTCCCATTTTCAAAGACGGGACCTTGGAGCATAAAAAATACTAATTACAGGGAAGTGGATGTGGCTCAACTGATAGAGCATCCACCTACCATATGGAGAGTCCAGGGTTCGAACCCAGGGCCTCCTGACCCGTGTGGCGAGCTGGCCCACGTGCAGTGCTGCTGTGCTCAAGTAGGGCTGTGCTATGCAGGGGCACCCCCGCGTAGGGGAGCCCTACGCGCCAGGAGTGCGCCCCGTGAGGAGAGCTACGAGAGTGAAAAAAGCGCAGCCCACCCAGGAGTGGCGCCGCACACAACGAAGAGCCGATGCAGCAAGATGACGCAACAAAAAAGAGACGCAGTTTCCCAGTGCTGCTGGACAATGCAAGCAGACGCAGAAGAATGCACAGCGAATGGACATAGAGAACAGACAATGGGGGGGGAACGGAGAGAAATAAGTAAAATAAATCTTAAAAAAAAAACTGATTGCAAATGATTGGAACCCATGGAACACGTGAAAACACCATAAGTTCATGATGATGGTTCTAAAAAGGAAAAGCAGAGCGAGGCAAAGCAAGAGTGAGTGTGAGAGATGAAGGGGAGAAAGAGAGGGAAAGGGGGAGAGAAGGGGCGAAAGGACAGCTCCTTGGCAGCACCGGAAGCACAGGTCAGGACTCGGAAAGTAGGTAGAGGAGAAGACTCAAGCACGATCCTTTTCTGTATGAGGGAACTTTCCTATCAGCTAATGCATGTGGAAGGACTGTTAGAATCGGAAAATGACCATTCCAACTCTTAGTAGAATTGCTGATTCAAGCAAAGATCATCAGTGGACAGAGTCTTGGGATGAAAGGCACAGAGAGGTTAGGTAACTGGCCCAGGTCACACAGCTAACCAGTAGCAGAGGCAGGACACAAACCTCGCCAGCCTCACTGCAGCAGCCGTGGGCATAGCCATGGCACCATTTCCCCTCCTAAAAGGCACTATTTCTTAAAACCATTCAGTCGCTCAGCAAGTATTCACTGTGCACTTACCCTGCTGGGGACACCTCAGTGAACACGACACACGCATCCCTGCTCTCTTGGCCACCACACAGTGTGCGGGCCCGGGTTTGTGGGCATCTGAGGGAATTAGGCCGCTCTCTGTAATGTTCTGTATGTTTGAGAGTCTTCCAAACAACAATAAGAAAAATGTAAATGAAAGAGATCACGACCTTGTCTTATTGGCATCGATTAATCTCACTCGTTCAGATTCATAATATTCCCTTGTCATCAGGTCAGAGAGGGAAAGAGTGAAGCTGTTTTGATGCGTGGGGCCTTCTAAATTGGGCAATCTGGAAGGCAGCTCAGCCTCTAATTTATCTTGAAGTCATTTCAGTTGGGCCATGTCAGGACTTCTTGATTCTCCCAGGAAAGTAGTTAAAGATAACAGTTTTTAAAAAGTCTCCCTTGCCATCTCAAGATTCTCTTCAATTAAAGTATCAGCGATAGATTCATGTGCCTTGTTATCACGGTGAAGGTTGGATGGGGAGGCTTTGGGCTTTAAATCAGCGTTTAAAGGCCCTTTAGGGGGCTAGCCTCGCCTGTGCCCGGGCATTCAGGTTGTTACGCTGTGCTGGGAGCGTGCCCGGGCACTCACCCGGCATCTACTGGCACCAGCACGTGGGTCAAATCCCGCAGCTTCACACACAGCGCACGCACAGGCCTGCGCCTAAAACCCAGGGAGGCAGAGCCACCCTCCCGACCAACGGCACATCTGATCGATGACAGTCGCAGAAGGGTAGCGGAGGCCTTGTTCCAAATTCTGTCCAAGAATGAGGTAACCGTCAGCCAGGAAACAAGCTCCTGGTCTCTGATGTGTGAAACTTCACTTAACACCTTTGCCAATGTGTTGATTTCTCAGTACAGCCAACAATCGCGTCAATATAATTACAGTGAAATCTCGTGTAATCATTTGCAGAAGTCTGAGGGGTCCCGAGCTACCTGGTTTATGTTCCTCCCAGAAACTTCCTCTCCTTCGGCCTTGGCTTATGCTTCTGAGTCACGAGTTACCCTGGCGGTAGGGCCTGGGTCCTTTCCCTAAACTAGGGTTTAGGAAAGTTTCAGACCCACAGCTACATGCTTTGTAAATACGTGGGGAATGGATAAATGAATGAATGAACGTGCGACCTCTCCAAGGACAAAGAATGGCCGACCTTTTCATACCCATGGGAGTCAGCCCAGCACCAGGAGATAATAGATGTTCCAGAAGTGAGTGAATGAATGAGTGAATAACTGAATGAGTGGTGCTCTCATGACCTGCATGCCAGCGAGGGAAGGCAGCTGCCCTTTGACCGCGGTGCCTGAGCTGGCTTTCCAGGTCCTGGGCTTTTCAAGCCTACCCTTGGCTTCCGTCACGTGCCGGTTTCCGTGGCGGCCCAGTCTGCTCCCCTCTCTCTCCCCCTCCCGGGGCCAGCCCAGCTGGCACAGGCCCTGCCCGTCCTTTCACCTGCTAAGTACCCCCGCTGCAGCCCGAAACCGACTGTGGGTGAAACCAGCTCTCTGCCGCTTTTCTGAGATGGGTGGCTCTTGGGCAGGGCCTCGAGGGTGGGGGGTCCCGGAAGACAGACTGGATCGGGCGGCGCCCTCTCCTCTCGCCCCCCACGCCTGGCCCTGAGCGGAATCTGCCCGGCCTGGGAGGGTGTTCCTCTTGACAGGCTCCACCAAAGCCACCCGACTCGTCAGCACCCATCAGGGACGGCTGGGCGCAGGCAGCGGAGTGACTTTGCAACAAGATAATCGGTTATTGATGGGAAGGCTGGGCCGAGGCTCCCGCCTGCTTTGGGGGAAATGAACTTCTTCTGGAATATTTACCAGCATGGGTTTATGCCGAGATGGCTGGACATCGCCCCTGGAGGGGGAGAGGCGCCGATTTTTATTTAGGTAAAGGCAGCTAAAGTGCACAGCTTTGGCCGTGGGTGAGGAGGGGAAGAAACTCAGAGCTGGAAGGGTCCTTGGAGATTGTCAGGCATGCCCCTCATTTCCTGGGACCTGCGGCCCAGCAGGGAGAAACGGACGGCCCCCCACCCACCCCGCTGGATGTCAAGGTGGGACTGAAGGCCCCGTCATGCCCCATCTCGTGCAGGCGCCGCTGCTGCAGCCGCGACGCCTTCCGGATGCTTCTACTCCTGCCCGGCTGTCACCTGGGGTTCCCAGATCGCCTCGGAGGATCTCTCCCCCCCGCCCCCCCACACCCCCACGCCAAGGCCAAGACCAGGGCTTCTCCACTGTCTGGGAAAAACCCCAAATCGGAGTCGCCTTGGACTGTAGGAGGCGCCATTGACCTAACAACAGCATCCTGGGAGAGACGATGAAACCCTAACTGCACTCAGGGCCCCCAGGAATTGTAAAACGTGTCCCAGTTTCAGACAAATCAAGAGGAGGAAAAATGTGTGTCTAAGAATCATGGAAATACAGTGGTATCATTTTCATTATTCTCATTATTAATTTGTTTATATCTCACTTTGTGCCCAAAGGATTTGCCGTGGGGAGTCGAGACGACCGATCCTGAGGCCCCCAGCGTCTCGGCCGAGGGAGGCTCAATGACAAGGTGGCCGTGGAGGAGGCACGTGCATCCCAGGGGGGCCACCGTGTCCAGCCTCAGGCCTGGGCAGGGCCTCCTCTAGGGCGGGGTCCGCCTGGGCGTGCTGCCGGACGCAGGGCCCTGCCCCTCCCCGCCCCAGGCCTGGAGCTGCTTCTAGGCCAGCCTGAGTCCATCCTCCCGGGAAAACCTGGCGGCCAGGGGGCTGCTAGCGGAGCGCGTGGAAGGAGCTGGGGATCGGCCCAAGGCCAAGGCTGCTCCCCACACAGGATGAGCGCATGGAGAGGAGGGGGTGGGCTAGGGGCAGGGCCCAGCTGGACCTGCTGCCCCGCGTGGCCACAGCCCACTGCTCAGCTCCGAGGAGCCCCAGCATTCTAAACGCGAACCTGGCCCACCGGGTCCGCGCGCAGGTAGACCCACGGGGGAGGAGGGCAGAGCACGCTCCAGGCAGCAGTTTTTGGCGTGGTTTGTCTGTGGGTCTCTATTTGCTCTCTGGCCCCGGGCCTGCAAATATCGGGGTGCCCCGAACATTTGCATGATGTGCACGGGGTCCAGCACGTTCTCTCCCTCGCCCTGTGCCTTCGAGCAGCTGGCCCTGGCGTCAGGGGGGCTGGGGTCCGCCTCACAGGCCTCGTCCCGTGGAATCCAGGGGTCTCCTGCTCCTCTCTGTACGGCCCACTGGGGTAGAAGCACGGGAACTCTCGGCAGGCCCAGTGTTATGGCCTGCACCCCAATGAGATAAGCCCCACACCCACCCCACACCTGGCACGCAGCCTTATCAGGAAGTAGGGTCCTGGCAGGTGGTATTAGTTCAGTTGATACAAGGTCATCGACTGCAGGGTGGGCCCCGAAACTGACCTCACTGGTGCCCTTGGGAGAAGGCGTGAAGAGACACGACAGAGACCCAGGGAGGCCACAGGACACAGAGGAGGCAGCGGCCGAGAGCTGCGTCCCCAGGCCAGGGGACACCGGGCAAGGCCAGGGAGGAGTCCCCGTGGGCTTCAGGGGGCGCACAGCCAGCTGGCGCTGTGACGTCAGACTTCCAGTCTCCAGGACTGTAGGGCCACGTGCGACTGCCGCCCCGGGAGAGAGACGGCTCTGCTTCCTGTTTCCTCGCGGCCGGGTGGAGGTTGTCAAGCAGCTTCTGGGCTCCTGCCTCCCTCTCCCGGAGGTGAGCGCCCAGGGTGAGTTCCCAGCACCCCTTCTCCACCTTGCGCTGGGAAGTCCCTACGTCCCGGCCCCACACTGGGGGCGCCAAGTTCCGCAGCAGCGCTGCCTTCTCCTTATTCCTCTCCGCGTCCGAAAGGGCAAGAGGGTTTTGCAGTTGGATCTCAGGCCAGCCAGGGAGTGGGCCCGACCGCGTGCTTGTTTATTCTGGAGGGAGCTTTTCCATCTGCAAATATTAGCCGAGCCTTTGCATCACTCCGAGAGGGCTGCCGGTGAGCTGAAGGTGGGGGCCGGGGGGACCGAAGGCGCAGGGTCGGAGTGCTCTGGGAGCTGCATCGCCATGCTCGGGAACCCCGGCCTCCGTTACGTCCCTGCTGTTAGAGTGTGGCCCCGCTTCCTTGGGTGTTCAAAGGAATTCTGCTTCGTTAATTTTCTGGTCACCTTGGGGTCCACTGAGGGGAATAAAGCCTCTGTCTGTGCTGTTGGTTGTGCCAAATCACTCTGAGTTGTGGTTCCTTCCTGCTGGCCCGGGAAGCCTGCTGTAGGGCCCGATGGTACCTGGGGACGGGGTGCGTCAGGGCCCCCTTGCATGTGCATGTGGACGGCGGGAGGGGCCGGGCCGTGCCTTTCCCGGATGGGGCCCTGGCCTGTGAGCTCTCTGTTCTTCCAACAGGCCCCCTGGCTCAGCCTCCTGCCAGTCGCCTCTTGCCCAATGAGCAGGATGGGGCAAAGTGTCCCCCGGTAATTCAGAGTCCTGCTGGCTGGGCCCAGGTAGTTGAAGTTTTCCCTTGTTCTCATGCCTGTTTCTGCTCTCCTCTCCCTTCTTCTGAAAGATGGGGAGGGTGAGAATAAAGAAGGTGGCCTGCACCTGCTGACTGGCTGGGAGGGGAGGCCCCGGCTGGTCTCGCAGCTGCAGGGGAGGAAGTGCCGACAGCGCCTCTTTCAGTGGAATGTTCTGCTTTGTCTGCTCAGCATCCTTCTGTCCACTGGGGCTTGCTCCTCCCTCCCAAGTGGTCCTGGGGGGACATCAGACACAGGGCGCTGCCGGCCCTTGGGCAGTTGGCGCCGCTTGCACACTGAATTTGGAGCATGTGGGTCAGCTGCTCGTTTGTCTTCACAAATGGAACCCTGTTAGGAGCCCCGGGCCGGGAGAGTTGCCTTACATGATTTCCTGTTATACAAATGCTAATATCGCAACCAACTGGCCTCAAGTGAGAAATCTGTAATTAACCAAAAGAAGAGCTCTATTTCGAGTCATCCCCGGGTACCAATTTTGGAGACCAACTCCTGGGCTCTGCCCCGGGTGGCTGTTCATATTTCTTATCTAACAGGAAAAGACATGAGGCGAGGGCAAGGGAATGTGCCTTGGTGAGTCTTCTAAGTGATAAAATATGTGTCCAAAATTTTGCTGGGATTCTCTGGAAAGAGAAAGTAACTAAGTCCATGAAATAAGCACGAGTGACTTCTCCCTCACAGCCACGAGCCCACCCCGTCTCTCCTATGGCAAATGGTGGCACCCTCCCGTACGTCCGCTTTCCATCATTCTGCAGATGCAGGATGTTGAAGAAGAACCATGGCTATTGCTGTATTCCGGGGTGAGCCACATCCTATAAATGCTGGTTGCCTAAAAGGTTGGGTAAAAGACCTCCCAATTCACCTGGCCCATGTGGGCAGGGGTATGTCTGGGAGCACACGTTGTGGCTTGACGGTTTTGTGGCCAGCTGGACACTGGGTCTGGAGACCAGGATTTGAGCCCCGACTCCGTCACTAGATTAGTCTCCTGTGGTTGCTATAACAAATTACCTCGAGCCTGGTGGCTTAAAACAGTTCTAGAGGCCAGATGTCCAAGCTGAGTCTTATAGGGCTAAAACCAAAGTGTTGGCAGGGCGGGGGCAGAGAATCCTCTCCTCGCCTCTGCCAGCGTTCCTGGGCTTGTGGGCACGTCACTCCAGTCTACCTCCATGGGCACACTCCTTCTCCTCTTCTGTCTGTCAAATCTCCCTCTGCCTCCTCTGTGAGGAGAATCCAGGATAATCACCCCAACCCCAAACCCTTAATTTGGCCATGCCTGCAAAGTCCCTTCTGCCATATAAGGTGACATAGTCACAAGTTCTGGGATTAGGACGTGGGAGTCTGGTGGTCCACGATTCAGCCGACACCCATCATTATCTCTTGCTATGAAATTGCGTGACCCTCGACCTCATCGGTTCACGTCTCTCTTTAGCAAAATGAAGGGTAGATCCCAGTGCTCCCCTTGGCCTTTCCACACCAGAGTGTGTGAGTCCTGGGTGCAACTTTCTGATTTGACCCTGTTTCTTCTGCAGCAGTTTGTTGAGGTCGTTGATGACTCTTCTGCTTTCCAAGACCAACTTGTCCTCTGGGTGCCGTGCTGGGGAAGGTGAGGAGGGAGGCATGTGGCGCCATATTGGATTCCCACACATAGAAAACATAATTCACGATTCTCCCCATGATTGTAACTCTGTTCCAGCTCCAGTTGCCATCATCTTCTCCCTGGGCAATCACAAATCATCTCCCAGCTGGTGAGAACTTCCCTCCAGTTCCTCTTTCTTTTAATCCATTCCCAAATTGCTGTCTGAATGATCTTTCTAGAACTGAGTGGATCCTGTTGTTCCTGGCAACAGACCTCACAGAATTGTGTCCACACCCTGGGCTGTCCTTTGAGGACCTTGACCATCTCACTCTGACCAGCACCCCCAGCCTCATCTCTAGTGGCTTCCCCACCAAATCCACTGTGTTGCAGGGATGATCTCAGTGACTTGCTGTTTCCCCAAAGAAGCCTCCTGCGTCGTGCCTCCCTGCCCCTGATGGTGCTAGTCTTGCTCCCTGCAGAGCTTCCTCCCTCTTTTAAATTGCAGGTCAAGTGTTTCCTTCTGGTCTTGGTTTTTGTCTTTGCTTCTGAGATGAGCCCTTTGTTGCTGAGTGTGTGTCTGAGGAGAGGAGGGAGTCCCCTCAGGGAAAGGGGAAGATGGTGGAAACCACCCTTTCCTCAGTTTCCTCGTGGGTTGGGATTGGGGTCAGTGGGGTTTCTGCCAGGTTCCTCAAGCTGCTCTTCACCTGATGCACGTGGGGCACCAACAGTCTTGAGATGTCCCCTCTCAACTAAATAAGATTTTGTGAGGGAGGGTGCCTTCCTGAACACCAAGGAAAATTGTGCTGATCGCTGTGCCTGGAGGGAAGCAGAGTCCTTGTGGAGGAGGTGATCTCCTCTACCTTAGACGTCATCTCCTTGGTCAGTGCTGTTCATCTCTGCAGGATCTGACACGTGAGGACCTGGCGGTAACACCCTATGCTCCTGGGGAGAATCTGTGGGGACTGTTCTTCCCAGGCAGGCTGACTTCCTGAAGGCAAGTTCTCTGACGTGGGTTTTGTAGGTTTGGCTCCTCTTCGTTGGAGTGAATTATGTTTGCCTTTCCCCTCTCCCAATTCCATGCTGGGAGGGAACACGGAAGCTTTTGTCTTTGTCACTGCAACCAGCACCAATTTTCAGTGGTAACGGGAATTATTGCTTGGCTTCTGTTTTTCCTTTCTTCCTCTTCGGTCTCCCTCTCTTCCTTCCTCTTCCCTCTTCCCTATACCAGGGTTTTCTCTATTTTCCTCCCCACTGTTCCCTTTGGGATACTGTTCACATCTACCAAGATAGGTACTGTAGTCATTGGGGTCTCCGTTGCCCCGGGGACCCTCATGGAATTGGAGTCGGTCACCTGCCCCCTTCTGCCCGCCGCCCAGAGCACCCTGTGGCAGCCCCGCCCTTCATGTTCAACAGTTGCGCACCTCTCCCACCATCACTGCCTGCTCCGATTCCCCATCTCTTCTTTCCACATGGAGAAATGTACTAATTTGTTCCCATTTTAGTGAAACCAACGAACATTTAGAATAAACATCTATATGTCCGTGATGGTTTAGTTTATGAGTAGAGGAGCATGGGAAGTGCTCCAGAGGCATACACAGGACAAGCCAGGTCCATGGCAGTGGGATGAGGTGAGGGGGGGAGGAGGACAGAAAAGGTAAGGAGAACAATAAGGAGGAAACAAGGGAGAAAGAAGAAGCCAAAGGAGGAGAAGGAAGAGAAGAGAGGACAGAGAAGGAGGAAGAGGAAGAGGGGGAGGAGGGGATGAAGGAGGGGGAAGGAGGAGGAGGAGAAAGAGAGACTCCATGCTACCTGCACCCTGAGCAGGTGTGTATGGAGCATCTCAGACCTCTGCAAGGTAGTTGGCAAGTTTGGGTGGAAGAAACACCCTGTGTGGCACCCACAATGGAGGACTCAGACTACATTGAATTATTTGCTTGGCTACTCTTGTAAGAGCTGTTTCGGGTTCTGTGGGGAGGGGTTTTGGAGACTGACAACCAGCCGCTATCCATTCAGTTTGTGTACTCATTTAAGCAACTTGTGTCTTCTCAGAGAAAGTTCAAACCCTGTGGCCCCTCACCAGTGGCTCTGACCAGCAGTTTTGGGCAGGTAAGTGCTCCTTGCCACAAACGGTCCTCATGCCAGCTCCATGCTCAGGCAGCTCCAGTTGTGTCTCATCCTTTTTGTCAAAGGACTCTCTGCTGACCAAGCCTGGCTACTTACAACAAGGACATGCACTGTGCTTACAGTGTACCAGCTTGGGTCCAAGTGGCTTATTCTATCTCTATCTCTACCTAAATCTCTATCTATCTATCTATCTATCTATCTATCTATCTATCTATCTATCTATCTATCTATCATCTATCAATCATCTATCATCTAGCTATCATCTATCTAGCCACCATCTATCTAGCTATCATCTATCAATCATCTATCAAGTATCTATCATCTACCTATCTATCTATCTATCTATCTATCTATCTATCTATCTATCTATCTATCTATCTATCTATCTATCTATCTATCTATCTTGCATCACTGTCATCATCTACCATTTTCATCATCTCTCTAGAGAGAATTAGCTTCCTCCTGCTGCTGTAATTCTAGGTACCAACATCTGTATTCGTTTCCTATTGCTGCTATAATAAACCAGCACAAGTTTATTAGCTTATAGTTCTGGAGGTCAAAAGTCCTAAAATCAAGGTGTCAGCAGGGTGAGTTCCATAGGGCTCTGGGGGAACTACTGCTTCTAGCTTTTACCAGCTTTTAGAGGTCACCTGGGCCCATGGACCCTGCCTCCACCTCCAAGCTCAGAAGAGTAGGCACCATCTCTCCTCTCTGACCTCTGCTTCTATGGACCTGCCTCCTTCTCTGACGCCAACTTTCCCGCCTGCCTCTTATGAGTACCCTTGTGATCACATTGGGCGTGCCTGGATTACCCAGGATCATCTCCCCATCTCAAGGTCCTTAGTTTGATCACACCCAACAAGTCCTTTTTTTTTTGCCACATAAGGCAACGTATTTGCAGGTTCTGGTGATTAGAACCTGCGCCTCTTTGGGGGGCCACTGTTCCGTTCTGCAGGAATATGTACTATTATTCTTGCCCTTTTACAGATGGTGAAACTGTGGCACAGAGAATTTAAGCAACTTCCCAAAGACATAGCTGGGGAGCGTGAGAGCTGGAATCCAGCAGTGGGCTCCGGAGTCCAGCTTCTAGAACATTTCTGCTTCTCTCTCTCACTTTTCCAGCAAAGAGACTGGGAGGAACCAAGGCTAGTTCCTGGTCATTTATCAAACAACAACGTTCAAGTGTTGCTAGAAATGCAAGAAAAAAGAAAAGGCCAAATGCCTGACTGCAAGAAGCGTGTGAGGTAGCTAAGGAGACAGGGCCAATGCAGAAAGGGTGAGAGAACGTTCCAGTATAATGAAACTGCAGATTTTAGTCAATCAGAGGCTTGGCTACGGGAAAGGGTGCACAGTGATAGCTTCCTTTTCATGTGGCTTTTAATCAGCAAGGAGCCGGGTATAGTGAGCCTGTAATTGTAGCAGCCTTGTCCTAAAGTGGGTCCTCTCAGGAAGCAGAGGATGTTTTGTGCCCCCCACCCCCAGTCTCCCTAATGTACCTGAACTTGAAAACTTGGAAGTGGGGACACAGTCAGCATCACCAGCGTGAGCTACTTAGTTGGGAGCAGGGCAAGGGACGTCAGTAAAAGGTGGTGTGGCATATGCTTTGCTTTCTAAATGAAGCAAAGTCTTCTTTATTTCCATGTCTTTTGAGCTCCCTGGCTGCTAAAACCAACACCACGCAGTGGGTGGGCTTCATGTCAGGAAGTTCTTGGCTTGTGGTTTCGGAGGCTGGAAGGCTGGCTTCCCCTTGGGGTCAGTGGCCTCTGGATGGCCAGCAATGTTTGGGGTTCCTTGGCTTTTCCGTCCTACAGCATTGCACATGGCAGTGTCTTCTCCCTTCTCTTCCAGGTTCCGTTGTTTTCCAACTTCTTTTTTTTTTTAAATATTTATTTATTATTATTATTTTTAATTACATTAAAAAAATATATGAGGTCCCATTCAACCCCACCGCCCCCGCCCCCCACTCCCCCCACAGCAACACTCTCTCCCATCATCGTGATACATCCATTGCACCTGGTAAGTTCATCTCTGAGCATCACTGCACCCCATAGTCAATGGTCCACATCATAGCCCAGACTCTCTCACGTTCCATCCGGTGGGCCCTGGGGGGATCTACAGTGTCCCGTAATTGTCCGTGAAGCACTATCCAGGACAACTCCACGTCCCGAAAACGCCTCCACATCTCATCTCTTCCTCCCGTTCCCCACACCCAGCAGCCCCCATGGCTACCGTTCCCACACCCATTCCACATTTTCTCTGTGGACATTGGATTGGTTGTGTCCATTGCACACCTATGTCAAGTGAGGGCTTAGATTCCACATGGGTACTGGATGCACTCTTCCCGCTTCTAGTTGTAGACACTCTAGGCTCCATGTTGTGGTGGTTGACCTTCTTCAACTCCATGTTAGCTGAGTGGAGTAAGTCCAATAAGTCAAAGTGTAGGAGCTGAAGTCTGTTGAGGCTCTGGGCCTGGGTGTCATATTATCAGTCCAGAGATTCAAATCCCCTACATATATCTTAAACCCAGCACCAACTACAATTCCAATAAAGTAGCATGCAAGTCTTATGAAAAGAGATCCCCTCTGAGTCCATTTCCATCATGCAGAAACACCAGCTCCAAAGAAGGGCCATCTGTCATGGCAGTGAACCCCTTCTGCCATGACCATAGAACCCGTGGGTCTCTTTATCCCTCAAAAGAACCAATACCTGGGGTTGTATCTACCTTATCTGTCTCTTGGACTCTGTTCAGTTGTACATAGGGGTATTCCTTCTGACAATCTCCAGACTCTTTTTTAGAGACTCACAGCCTTATAATCTCATTTCTCCTTTCCATTTCCCCCTTACATTAGGTCAAACCGCTTCCCGAAGTCATGTTATTATATGTAGACAGGTATATTCTGCTGTTCCGCATTGAATCTTTAATTCAAGGTCATTTTCTAGTTGCTTCTTCAGCTGGTATGTGGTAGTGATCCCTCGGTGCCAGGGAGGCTCATCCCCGGGTGTCGTGTCCCACGCTGGGGGGAATGCATCACGTCTACACGCTGAGTTTGGCTGTGAGAGTGGCCACATTTGAGTAACATGCAGGCTGTCAGGAGGAAACCCCCAGGCACAATGCTACTCTAGGCCTTGTTCTTATTGCAGGTGCATAGGCTCAAAAGTGTAGCCATTAGTATCAAGAGCCCACTGTTGGGCCCTCCTTCCTTCCTGGTTCTTGCCGTTGCACCTGGAGGATTGCTGCTGCTCTCCCAGGGCCCACAACAGTGACCCCCCGGCCAGGAGCCCAGTACCCCCCCAGCTGTTGTTTTTAATTGTTTCCACTATGAGTATATATAGACATTACCATATACCCTGGGCATATGCCCTGTATAACTCCCTGTCAACCATATATATCCTGTCAATAACATCCCATATCAGTATTCCTCGGCTGCCATTGTTGAACCACTCTGTGATCCAAAACTTCCCTTAAAGTGAATCCCAACATAATGTCAGCTTCAGAAGAGTCTTAGATCACCAAAATTCATATATACAATATACAGTATTTCCCCAGATCCACCATAAAACCTTTTCCCTTCCACAGCAATAATCTTTTAACTTATTCATATCATATTTCCTGAAACTGATGTACAGATTCCGAAACTATAGTTTTCAAACAAGGTAACATTTGTGCTTACTATGTGATCCATACTTTAGGTTGTACAGTTTTCTAAATTTTTTAGTTATCCTATGTTTTGTCTTATGGTTTTCATTATTAGTCTGTCGTCCCCTATATGTTTTTGGTGTAATATTAGCTGTTTTATATTCATCCTCGTGTACTCTCACATAACTCCTCTTTTGCCCCCTTATTTACCTTTGTTCCATCCATTGCACGTCCATTTTCCCCTCCTCTTAGGGCCCACAACGCCTGCCAATCTAATGCCCTGGGAGCCGTCCTTTCTCACGAGAGATACAGTTCTCTCTATTCGATGGCATTAGTCTTCCCCAGGATATGGGTCCACCCCACCCAATGGTAGAACCCACCTTGGCAAAATGAGCCTTCAGCTATTCCCTCCGGAGTCCGTCCCGCATCAGACCATACCCCCTGAGCGTCCTAACCAGGTAACCCTCCTACTTATACTTTGATACGTTTTACTCAACATTTAGTTCTCAATGAACTTCTGGCACTCTCCCATGTTTGTATGTTGCCCCTCCCTCCCACCTATTTCTTGGACCATAGTACCCCTCTTCCCATCCCCAGCCCCCCTCAAACCCAGAAAACCCCACCCGAAGGTAACCCCTTGCCCCCATTTTGTCCCTTCTTTGTGCTCATACTTACCCCCAGCTCATCACAGATTCCACCCCTACAGACATTAACTCACATCCTTCCTCCACCCCCCGATTTCCAGTAAGCCACTTTTCCAGACTCTAGCTCTCTGAGGCAGTTAACTTATTTCATATCATTGAGGTCATATAGTATTTGTCCTTCAATGCCTGGGTTGCTTCACTCAACATAAGATTCTCAAGGTTCATCCATGTTATCACGTGCGATTGTAGTGTATTGGTTCTTACAGCTGAGTAGTATTCCATTGTGTGTATATACCACATTTTATTGATCCACTCATCTGTTGATGGACTTTTGATTGATTCCAACTTTTGGCGATGGTGAACAATGCTGCTATGAACATTGGTGTACATATATCGGTTTGTGTCCTTGTTTTCAGATCTGATGGGTATATACCCAGCAGTGGTATTGCTGGGTCATATGGCAAATCTATGGATAATTTTTTGAGAAACTGCCAAACTGTCCTCCAGAATGGTTGGATCCTTCTGCATTCCCACCAGTAATGGATGAGTGTTCCCCTTTCTTCACATCCTCTCCAGCATTTGTATTCTACTGTTTTTTTCATGGCTGCCAATCTTATGGGAGTAAGATGGTATCTCATTGTAGTTTTGATTTGCATTTCCCTGATAGCTAGGGATTTGGAGCATTTTTTCATGTGCTTTTTAGCCATTTGTATTTCTTCTTTGGAGAAGTGTCTGTTTAAATCTTTTTCCCATTTTTTAAATGGGTTGTTTATCTTTTTGTTTTCGAGATCTATGAGTTCTTTATATATGCAAGTTATAAGTCTCTTATCAGATATATGGTTGCCAAATATTTTCTCCCATTGTGTGGGTTCCCTTTTTACTTTCTTGACAAACTCCTTTGAGGTGCAGAAGGCTTTAATTTTGAGGTAGTCCCATTTATCTATTTGTTCTTTTGCTGCTCGTGCTTTTGGTGTGATATTCATGAAGCCATTTCCTATTACAAGGTCCTGTAGATGTTTCCCTACACTGCTTTCTAAGGTCTTTATGGTCTTGGCTCTTATATTTAGGTCTTTGATCCATCTTGAGTTGATCTTTGTATAAGGTGTGAGATGGTAATCCTCTTTCATTCTTCTACATATAGCTATCCAGTTCTCCAGGCACCATTTGTTGAATAGGCCATTCTCTCCCAGTTGAGAGAGTTTGGTGGCTTTATCGAATATTATATGGCTATATACATGAGGTTCTATATCTGAACTTTCAATTCGATTCCATTGGTCTGTGTGTCTCTCCTTATGCCAGTACCATGCTGTTTTCACTACTGTAGCTTTGTAGTATGTTTTGAAGTCAGGAAGTGTGATTCCTCCTATTTCGTTTTTCTTTTTCAATATGTCTTTGGCTATTCGGGGCCTCTTTCTATTCCAAATAAATTTCATAGTTAGTTTTTCTAGTTCCTTAAAGAAGGCTGTGTTGATTTTTATTGGGATTGCATTGAATGTGTAGATCAGTTTTGGTAGGATAGACATCTTAATAATATTCAGTCTTCCTATCCATGAACAGGGAATATTCTTCCATTTATTTAGGTCTTCTTTGATTTCCTTGAACAATCTTGTATAGTTCTCGATGTATAAGTTTTTTACCTCTTTAGTTAAATTTATTCCTAAGTATTTGATTTTTTTATTTACTATTGTGAATGGTATTTGTTTCTTGATTTCCTCCTGATCTTGCTCATTATTGGTGTATAGAAATGCTACTGATTTTTGCGCATTGATCTTATAACCTGCGACTTTGCTAAACTCATTTATGAGTTCTAGGAGCTTTGTTGTAGATCTCTCAGGGTTTTCTATATATAGGATCATGTCATCTGCAAATAATGAAATTTTGACTTCTTCCCTTCCAATTTGAATGCCTTTTATATCTGGTTCTTGTCTCAGTGCTCGAGCCAGTACTTCCAAGACAATGTTAAATAGGAGCGGAGACAATGGGCATCCTTGTCTTGTTCCTGATTTTAGAGGGAAGGATTTCAGGATTTTGCCATTGTAAACAATGTTGGCTTTAGGTTTTTCATATATACTCTTAATCATGTTCAAAAAGTTTCCTTGTATTCCGATCTTTTGGAGTGTTTTTATCAGGAAGGGGTGCTGTATTTTGTCAAATGCCTTTTCTGCATCTATAGATATAATCATGTGTTTTTTTTCTCTCAATCTGTTTATATGGTGTATTACATTGATTGATTTTCTTATGTTGAACCATCCTTGCATACCTGGAATAAATCCCACTTGGTCATGGTGTATAATTCGTTTAATGTGTTGTTGAATACGATTAGCAAGTATTTTGTTAAGTATTTTTGCATCTAGGTTCATTAGAGAAATTGGTCTGTAATTTTCCTTTCTTGTGGTGTCTTTGTTTGGCTTTGGTACTAGGGTAATGTTGGCATCATAGAAGGAATTAGGCAGTGTTCCTTCTGTTTCGGTTTTTTGGAATAGTTTCAACAGGATTGGTGTTAGTTCTTTCCGGAATGTTTTGTAGAATTCACCTGTGAAGCCGTCTGGCCCTGGGCTCTTCTTAGTTGGGAGATTTTTAATGACTGATTCTATCTCTTTGCTTGTGATTGGTTTGTTAAGATCATCAATTTCTTCTTTCGTCAGTATGGACTGCTTATGTATTTCTAGGAATTTGTCCATTTCCTCTAAATTGTCATTTTTGTTGGAATATAGTTTTTCAAAGTATCCTCTTATGATAGTCTTTATTTCTGTGGGGTCAGTGGTGATATCACCTTTCTCATTTCTTATTTTGTGTATTTGCATCTTCTCTCTTTTTTTCTTTGTTAGTCTCGCTAAAGGTTTGTCAATTTTGTTGATCTTCTCAAAAAACCAGCTCTTGGTCTTGTTTATTTTTTCAAGTGCTTTCTTATTTTCTATTTCATTTAGTTCTGCTCTTATCTTTGTAATTTCCTTCCTTCTTCTTCCTGTTGGGTTACTTTGTTGTTGTTTTTCTAATTCCTTCAAATGTGCAGTTAATTCTTCAATTTCTGCTCTTTCTTCTTTTTTGATATATGAATTTATGGCTATAAATTTCCCTCTCAGTACTGCTTTTGCTGCATCCCATAAATTTTGGTATGTTGTGTTATCATTATCATTTGTTTCAAGGTAGTCATTGATTTCTTTTGAGATTTCCTCTTTGACCCACTGTTTTTCTAAGAGTGTGCTGTTTAATTTCCAAATTGTCATGTGAAGTCTGGGTCTCTGTCCCTTGCAAATTTCCAGCTTGACTCCACTGTGGTCAGAGATATTGTTTTGTATGATTTCGATCTTTCTGAATTCATTAAGCCTTTCTTTGTGGCCTAGCATATGGTCAATCTTGGAGAATGTTCCATGTGCGTTTGAGAAAAATGTATATCCTGCTGTGTTTGGGTGTAATGATCTATATATGTCTATTAGATCCAGCTCTTCTAATATACTGTTCAAATGTTTTGTTTCTTTAGTGATTCTCTTTTGAGATGTTCTGTCCAGAGTTGATAGTGGTGTATTAAAATCCCCCACTATAATTGTAGACGCATCTATTCTTTCACTTAGTTTTTCCAGCGTTTGCCTCACATATTTAGAGGCGTCCTTGTTAGGAGCATAAATATTTATGATTGTTCGATCTTCTTGATAAATTGTCCCTTTCACTAAAATATAGTATCCTTCTTTGTCTCTCACAATTGTTTCGCATTTAAAGTCTATTTTGTCTGATATTAATATAGCTACTCCTGCCTTTTTTTGGTTGTTGTTTGCTTGTATGATTGTTTTCCAGCCATTCACTTTCAACCTCCATGAGTCTCTGGGTCTAAGATGTGTCTCTTGTAGGCAGCATATAGATGGGTCATATTTCCTTATCCAGTGTCCCAGTCTGAATCTTTTGATAGGTGAGTTTAATCCGTTGACATTCAGTGTTATTACGTTTAGAGAGTTATTTATGGTAGCCATATTTTGGTTGGATTTGTGTTTGTTATATTTTGTTTGTATTATTTTATCTTCCCCTTCTATTTTTGTCTTTCTTGTTGCTTTTACACTCTCCTCCATCTCTGACTGTCCTGTTTTTTCCTTTCTTCCTGCAGAATTCCCTTAAGAATTTCTTGAAGGGGAGGTTTCTTGTTGATATCCTCTTTCAGTTTCTGTTTATCTGTGAATATTTTGAACTCTCCATCATTTTTGAATGCTAGTTTAGCTGGATAGAGTATTCTTGGGTGGAAATTTTTTTCCTTTAGTACCTTGACTATATCATACCACTGCCTTCTTGCCTCCATCGTTTCAGATGAGAAATCAGCACTTAATCTTATGGAGTTTCCCTTGTATGTGATGGTTTTCTTTTCTCTTGCTGCTTTTAGAATTTTTTCTTTGTCTTGAGCATTGGATAATTTGACAAGTATATGTCTTGGGTGGGCCTGTTGGGGTTTATGACCAGTGGAGTGCGCTGTGCTTCTTGGATATGTACATCTGTCTCTTTCAGTAGATTTGGGAAGTTTTCATTCATTATTTCCTTCAACACTCCTTCTGACCCCTTTCCCTTCTCTTCTCCTTCTGGAATGCCTATAATACGTATGTTTGAGCGTTTTGCGTTATCATTCAGGTCCCTAAGTCCTATCTGGATTTTTTCTACCTTTTTATTGACCACTTCTACTATCTGTTTGATTTCCAATGCACTGTCTTCCACATCACTAATTCTCTGCTCTGCCTCTTCTAGTCTGCTGATATTTGCTGCAAGTGTATTTTTGATTTCTTGAATTGTGGTGTTCATTTCCATCATATCTGTTATTTTTTTGCGCATGTCTGCAATTTCCCCTCCAAGTGTTGTCTTCACGCTGTTAACCTCTTTCATTACTTCATCAAATTTGTCGGTGATAAATGTTCTGAGATCTTTCATTGCTTGTGCGAAGTCCTGCCCCCCTTCCTGATTTTCAGTTTGTTGATTGGATTCAGCCATGTTTTCCTGATTACTGGTTTGGTTTGTAGATTTTTGTTGCTGTCTTGTCAACATTTTTTCTTGACGGGTTTAATCAGTTCCTTAGCTTCTTTGTCTAGTCTTGGAGATTAATTAGCTGTTGTTTTTGCGTAAGTATTATATCTTCTCTTTGTCACTTTGTTCTTCTTATTCCAATTTCTTATTGCTAGTTAAGCTCACTTTAAAGGAAAGTATTAGTGCTGGGGAAAGTCAATTGTGTAAGGAAGGAAAAAGTGTGAAGTAGTATTGGTGATATATGTTTACAAAGCAACAATATGAGTTCTGGGAGGATGGAGGTTAGATCATGTAAATTGTGTAGAGTTAGAGTAGTAGGAAAGTACCTATAATGAGGTAGACGACTGAATATGGGAGGAATGTGGTACGTACTAAGAGGCTATTGTTTTCGTGAGAGAGGGAAAGAGAAAAGAAAGGTAATAGTTTCAGGGACGAATACCAGATGGAAAACTAAACAAAGGTATTAGAAATTAAGAGTTAGACACTTTGTGGATCAAAGAAAGGGAGATGGAATATAGGAGAGATAGCAGATGGTGGAGGATATCAAGTTGTAGGGGAAAGGGGATAGTGTAGATAGGCTAAATCTATTCACAGAGAAATGAGGCAGTGGAGGGTGAGGAAACCCCGCAAATGTGAGGTATTTCCTGTAGGACCTATTGTATTGTTAAGGTAAAATAGTATAAGAAGAATATTGGGGACAAGAAAGAGAGGATTGAAAAAAAAAAAAAAGAACAACAAGAACAACAACAACAACAAAAAACCAAATAAACAAAAAAACAAAAAAAACCAAAGAACAGAAACCCCGTCGCCAGGCTCGGCTGGGCTCAGCTGGGCTCCGGTCCCCCGCCTGCCGCCCGCCGCGGCTCGGCTGGGCTCGGCTGGGCTCGGCTGGGCCCAGCTTTCCCGCCCGCTGCCCGGCGCGTCGCAGCGCGGCTCGGCTCTCCCGCTTGCCGCCCGGCGCGGCGCAGCTGGGCTCAGCTGGGCTCCGCCCCCCCCGCCCGCCGCGGCTCAGCCGGGCTCGGCCGGACTCGGCTTCCCCGCCCACCGCCCGCCGCCGCGGCACAGCGCGGCTCGGCTCTCCCGCCCGCCGCTCACCACGGCACAGCGCGGCTCGGCTCTCCCACCCGCCGCCCGCTGAGGCGCGGCTGGGCTCGGCTGGGCTCGGCTTCCCGGCCCGCCGCGGCTCGGGTGGGTTCGACTGGGCTCGGCTGGGCTCGGTTCCCCCGCCTGCCACCCGCCGCGGTGCAACGCTGCTCGGCTCAGCTCTCCCGCCCGCTGCCCACCGTGGCGTGGCTCGGATCCCCCGCCCGCTGCCCACCGCGGCCCAGCTAGGCTACCCTGGCCTCCGCCCGCCGGGGCTCCGCACGGTGCTAGCTGCCTCGGCTCCGCCTACCCAAGGAGGGAATCCTCCACACGTAGCTGGGATCTCCGTGTATATTTCACAGATGGATCCTCTCTGTTACCTTCCCTCCAAATCGATGTCCAGACACCTCTGGACCAGGAAAAATCCCGAAACAGCCGGTCCCAAAGAGTCTCCGACGCCTCCCAGCCAATTTCCCCCAGGAGCTAGTAACCGGGAAGTTCACTCAGCCGCCATCTTGCCTCCCCCTCCTGAAAATTCCCAAATTATATCTTATAGACCAGTCCTTTCCGTTACCTTCCCACCAAATCGATGTCCAGACACTTCCTGCCCTGAAAAAATCCTGAAAAAGCCTGGTCCCGGAGAACCTCCAGCGGTGCCCAGCTGCCTCTTCCCAGGAGAGACGGCAAGGCAAGCTCACACAGCCACCATCTTGCCGGAAGTCCTCTGTTTTCCAACTTCTGAAGGCTCCCTGTAGGACCCCCTCTCTGTGTGAATTTCATTCTTCTCATAAAGGAGACCAGTGACCTGGCTTAAAGCCCAGCCAGATTCAGGTGGGCCTCACCTGGGGGATCCTCTTCTGAGGCCCTGTTGCCAAAGGGTCCACACCCACAGGGCCAGGGCTAGGGACCTGACCATGCC
Source organism: Dasypus novemcinctus (assembly GCF_030445035.2). NCBI lineage: Eukaryota > Metazoa > Chordata > Mammalia > Cingulata > Dasypodidae > Dasypus > Dasypus novemcinctus. The sequence continues at coordinate 127,914,488 of NC_080681.1, forward strand.
TTTTGTGAGGGACACGATTCAGTCCCCAGCTCACAAATGAGGCATTCTTTATGGTCTGGGGGCTGGAGAGCGAGGGAGGAGGCAGAGAGAGGCCAAGAGCGGTAGCCGCGGAGGCAGTGCCACGGAAAGGCGCGTGAGGCCGGGTAATCCGCTCCCCCCAGCCCCAGCTCGGTCCTGGCCCGTCTGCCACTCTCCCTCTTGTTCGTGTCCACAGCTCGGAGCAGTGCCCGTGTGGCATCCCTCCAGATACGGAGCTCCTCCGGCCAAGCCCACTGTGCCCTCATCAGCACTGCCCGAGAGCTGACCTGCAGCTCAGGCTTCCTCGTTGGGGGGGCGGGGGCTTCTTCCCACTCTGACGTTCCCGCCAGGTGGGGGGACCTCACTGATGAGGCCGTTCCTGGCTCTCCTCCAGCTCCCCCTGCCCTGCTCTCTCTCTGCTCAGCATGCCCCCCTCCTCCTTCTCCGAGCCCTCTGCCCTGGGGGCGTGTGTTCTCCAGTGCCCCCCATCCCGGACTCCAGTAGGTGATATTGAGACTTCACCTGTGACTTTCTGGTTTTATTTCTTAATAAGTTGAGAACTCGGGTTGGGGGGATCCCTCAGAGACCCCAACAGTCCTTGGGCAACAGCACCTCCATCTGCCTGCCGTTCTAGACCGAAACCCCCCGTGCCCTTGACTTGTCCCTTCTCCTCGTCCTACGCCTGATCTGTCAGCAAGTCCTGTCAGGTCTTCCCTGCAAACAGAGCTCAGGCCTCCCTTCTCTGCACCTGCGGTCTCCTCCGGAGCCAGGTCAGCATCTCTGGGTCATTGCAATGCTTCCCAGCGGAACGCCCTGCTGGTCCCTCGGTCCACGGACAGATGAATCTGACTGAGTGGCTTCTGTTTCACTTAGAACAAATTCAAGTCCACTTTCTTGGGCACCTGGCCCTCACCCTCATCTCTCACCTCTCTTCCCCTACCTCTACGTCTGCCAGCCCCATGGATCCCTTTCCCTCCTTTTAACACACCAATTTACCCCCAGGCTATAACGGTGTAACTACCGCACTGCTCGGTGCACTGTCGGAGCGTCGAAGGGGCCCCCGTGGATCAACTGTGTGTATCCCAGCACCTCGGAAAGGTGACTCTAATGAGGTGGAAGCACCAGGCTCTCCCATGTCGACGCCTTGAAATATTTGTCCTTGTTCTGATTCCATGCTCACCAAAGAGGATTCTGCTCATAATTGGCTTTCCTTAGCTAATCCGCCTCCGGGGAGAGAGTGGGCTCGTCCTGCAGATATGAGTCTGCTGCTTCCCAAGGCTGGGTATTTCTCCCTGAAAATCAATACATTGGTATCTAGGTTGTACACAGCAAGCTTCCTTGTTAACGAGGGCACACATCTGAAAGATGGACATGCTCTTGGTGTATTAGTCAGGGTCCTCTAGGGAAACAGAGCTGACAGGAGATATCTGTAAGTATGAGATTTTATAAAAATTGATCAAATTCTGCAGGGCAGGCTGCAAGCCAGGAACGCCAAGGAAGGTCCTTGATGAGTTCCCCAGGAGAAGCTGCTGACTGAAGTAGGGATGGAAATTCTTTCTTCTGACTGCTGAAGTCATCACTTCTTCTTTTAAGGCCTTCAACTGATTGGATAAGATTTCTCTCATTGCTGAAGGCAATCTCCTCAGTTGATGGTAGACATCATCAGCCATAGATGCAATTAACTTACTAATGATTGAAGTCCATGAAATGTTCTCACAGTAACAACTGGGCCAGTGATTGCTTGCTTGACCAAACAGCTGGGTTCTATTACCTGGCCAACTTGACACCTGGGCCTAACCATCGTACTTGACTACTCAGCTTGTAGGCTGAGAGCAAGACCACATGAGTCTGGCATATTCTCCAAAGAAGTGGAGATTGACCTGAGAAGTTCTTAGAAAACAAGCTAGAGGCTTTCTTCTAGCCTCACGTCCCCCTTGACATGACTGCTGCAGCAGAGACCTCCAAACTTTCTTATTTTAATTTTTTTTATGTACTTAGGATCCAAATTTGTAATGTTTAGGTATTTTCTATTTTCCCAGTGCCACCTAGCTCCTCAGGTGTGGAATGAGGCCCTGGGTATTGGGAAGGCTGCTTCTCTAATTTGTGTTACACTAGATACGAGCTTTCTTGTAGGATCCTGATATTCCTTTTTAGGAAATCCCCTTATGAGTGAGATCTTGATGAAAAGTAGTCCCCTCCCTGCCCTTGCACAGCCAGGTGGTGAGTGTATGACCAAGACTCGGGTCGTTAGATGACTGATCTCTGCAACTACAGTGAGTGATGTACGTTCCTGTAGAGAATTCAGGTGTCATTCTTCTCAGCAGTGGCACGTTGGGCATGTGGGTCAGGTGACCTTGTTTCCTAGCTTTTCCTGCCTGGTCCTTCACTTTTCTGTGGGGGTTGGAAGCAAGTGATACCTTTCTAATGTGTGTGTGTGCGTGTGTGGATGTGTGCATGTACTGAATCTACCCAGAGTCAGGTTCTCTGCTCAAAACCAAGAACTCTGATGCAGGCATTGATTGATGCCAGGTGTGGAATGATGGAATGGACGCAAGAGACCTCTAGGGATAGGGAGAGAATTTGGAATGTATATCAGTATTGTATGGACTCTAAGATGCTATAACAAAGAGATCCCAAAACAAATGGCTAAAGCAAGATAGACACTTCTCTCTCACATAGAGTTTGGGTGTTGGGAGGTCTCTCTGATCCTCAGCACAGGACTTCTGGGTCTAAGTTGGCTACTTCAGTTAAGTTCAGTTGGCTACTTCAAACCAAGAGGGAGGGAGGAACCAGAAGGAAATAGTGTTTCTTTTTGGGAACATGATCAAGAAATTACATACTTCACACTACTGACATCTCATTGTCTTGGTCACATTATAACATCTAGCTATGAGAGAGACTGGGTAGGTTGTCTCTAGCTGGTCAATTTTGTGCTCTGCTAGGACATGGCAGGGCCATCATTGCACTATGAGGAAGAAAGAGTGGATATTTGGGGCCAATTAGCAACATGGCCACAGGATTGGATAAAAGGCAGGGCAAGACCATTGCTATTCTCAGATGTAATTGTAGCAGATCTCACATGCAGCTAAATGATTTATTGCCGGTATTGACCAGGAATCCAATGCCCAGTGAAGCACAAATATAGAAGGGGAAAGACCACTTTGGTGCAGACAGGATTCAAACCCAGGTGGGCAATTATGAGTGTTGCTTATCCCAGCTCCTGTCACCCTTGTGTATTCTTTTTTTTTTTTTTGTCTTTATTTATTTTTTAATATTACATTAAAAAAATATGAGGTCCCCATATACCCACCACCCCCCTCACCCCACTCCTCCCCCCCATAACAACAATCTCCTCCATCATCATGAGACATTCATTGCATTTGGTGAATACATCTCTGAGCACCACTGCACCTCATGGTCAATGGTCCACATAATAGCCCACACTCTCCCACATTCCACCCAGTGGGCCATGGGAGGACATACAATGTCTGGTAACTGTCCCTGCAGCACCACCCAGGACAAGCCCAAGTCTTGAAAACACCCCCACATCTCGTCTCTTCCTCCCACTCTCTACCCCTAGCAGCCACCATGGCCACTTTCTCCACACCAATGCCACATTTTCTTCGATTACTAATCACAATAGTTCATGAATAGAATATCAGTAAGTCCACTCTAATCCATACTCTATTTCTCCATCCTGTGGACCTTGGAATGGTTGTGTCCACTCTGCATCTATATCAAGAGGGGGCTTAGATTCCAGATGGATGCTGGATGCAATTCTCCTGCTTTCAGTTGCAGGCAGTCTTGGCTTCCTGGTGTATGGTTGACCTTCTTCACCTCCATGTTAGATGAATGGGGTAAGTCAAATAAATCAGAGTGTAGGAGTTGCAAGTCTGTTGAGGCTCAGGGCCTGGCTATCACATGGTCAGTCCAGAGATTCAGGTCCCCTGGGTATACATTAAACCCCAGCTCCAACTACAGTTCCAGTAAAAGTAAAAGGAGAGACTTGTGGACAAAGACCACATCTAAGTCCAGCTCCATCACACAGAAACACAAACTCCAAAGTAGGACCAACTGAGATGGCACTGAACTCCATCTGCCATGACCACAGAACCTGTGGGTCTCTGTAGCCCTCAGCAGAACCAATATCTGGGGTTGTATCTACTTTATCTGTCTCTGGGACTCTGCTCAGGTGTGCATAAGGGTGACCCCTCTGATAACCTCCCGGCTCTTTTTGGAGACTCAGCCATATAAACTCATTTGTCCTTTCCATTTCCCCCTTTTCTTCAGGTCAAAAAGCATTTTTAACTCGTGGTATTATATGTAGACTGAGATATTCTGCTGGTCCGAGTTGACCCTTTTATTCAAGGTCATTTTCTAGTCACATCATCAGCTGGTACTTGGGAGTAATCCCTCGGCACCAGGAAGGCATAATTATCCCTGGGAGTCATGTCCCACGCTGGGGGGAAGGCAACACATTCACATGCTGAGTTTCACTTCGAGACTGGCCACATTTGAGCAATATGGAAGCTCTCAGGAGGTAACTCTTAGGCACCCTGCAGCTCCAAAAAAGAAGGAAGGTCCAACAATGAGCCCTTGATACTAATGACTATGCTTGTAAGCCTGTGTACCTGAAATAAGAACAAGAATAAGGCCTTGTGTATTCTTAATCCAAGTGGAGAACAGCCTCCTCCACCTCCAAACTGTCCAGATCAGCAAGGTCCCCTCTGGGGTGGAAACTCAACTTACATGCTCCAAAAAAGTGGTGGTGCCACCTTTGGAGGGATTTTAATCATGACTGAACCTTGGTGGCTCATGCTAGATGAGATGGCTGATGATCCTACAATGGCCAGGGGTAGGTGTGTGAGCAGCAAAACCTCAGGATGGGGCAGGGGATAAAGGAGACTTGGATGAACTATATCTGAATTGCTGCTTCTCAAGAAGGCACATCCAGTCTTGTTGCAACTCCATCACAGAGATGTGTCAGATGGAGTAGAGAACAGTAGAGCACCATCAAATAAGCCCCTGGAGAAGCAAGAGATTTGGCTTTCCATCAAAATTTGATGACCATGGTAAGTCTGTAGGAGAAATAGTGCATCCTACTCCAAATTGGGGAAGAGAAACCTGATTGAGGGGTCTGGAGTTGATGGAGGGTGTTGGGAAACATCCATGCTTAGGGCAGAGAGGACAAGCACTCCTCCTCTCCTTGGGAGATAAGACTGCCTAACCCCAGGGGGGCTTTAAGGCTGGGACTTGGGGGGTCAGGCGGTTCATAGAACTGTGTGGATTGTAATGCCCCTGTGAGTGGTGAAGAATTGGGGGAGGGGGCTAAGAACCCTGGAGGGAAAAGGGAGGCTTTGGGGAAGACCTACAAAGAGACTTCCTCTATAATTTCTGACCTCAATGGTCCTGAAATTTGTCATCCTTATCTTCCTGTATGGTCCTTAGTTTTGTTCCTCTGAAGAACTAGTGTCTGCAGCCAACATCCTCCAATCACAGAATCTTTCCACCTGAGTTTTCATTGAGGCCCTAACTGGCATGGTGTTGCCAAGCACAGCCAAATTCCAAAGTAAGACTCTGGGGACTCTGAGCAGGTCAGGCATTGGGATCTGCTTTCCAGCCCTCAGCTAACTCTGCATGTGCAGCCCACAGAAGAGGCTGGGAAATTAGAATTTCTCTAGATAGTTTGCCAACTCCAATATAAATCATGTGTCTGCCATAGACCAGGCATTATTGTAGGTATGGGGGATTCACTGGTGAGCAAAGTCCCTGCCTTCATGGAGCACATGTTTCATGAAAAGGGACAGATAATGAACAATGGACATAGCAAGGGAGTAGTTTATATGATATAAGAGGATGTGGTAAGTGCTATAGGAATGTAGACAGTAGAGGAATGTAAGACAGGTCTGAGAGCTAGTGTGTGTGTGGGAGGGGCAAATGTGTGTGGGAGAGGCAAGTGGCAGGAAGCAACATTAAATAGGGTGGTTAGAGCTAACAGCACTGATGTAGCAGTTTGAAGCTTTTCGTGGACCCCAAAAAATCCTGTTCTTAAAGCTAATCCATTCCTGTGCATGTAAACCTGGTGTTGCTGTGACCTTTTGTTTCATTTACTTCAGTTAATGGTCTTTGATTAGATTGCATGACCCAGGGTGGGTCTTAATCCTTTTACTGGAATCCTTTATAAACAGGATGAAAGAGATGGAAAAAAGGTGCAGAGAAAGAGGGGAACCCAGAAGCTGGAATGAACAGAACAAAGAAGCTGAGAAGAAGTCAATTTAGCTAGAAGATGAAAGCAGGGAGGCCTGGAGGAGAGGGGAGAGAAGAGTGGACACTTCCATGTGCCTGATCACCCACAGCTGCAGCTTGGGGAGAAAGGATTTCCTGATGATGTCTTGATTTGGACACTTCAGTGGGCTCAGAAATATAGGTTTTTAACCTAATAAATTCTCTTTGTAAAAGCCAACCCATTTCTGGTATATTGCCCCCAGCAGCTTTTAGCAAACTGAAACAATTGAGTAATTGAAGGAAGACTTGAAGAAGGTGAGAGAATCAGGTCAGCAGCTATCTTGGAGAAGTCTGCTCCAGGTAGAGAGAACAGGGAAGCGGGTTTGGCAAGGTCTAGGAGCAGGAGGGGAGCGAGTGTGCCCTGGGGAATGGAATAGGAAGACAGATGAGGTTAGAGAAGCAGTGGAGAGCCCACAAAGAGAACTGTGAGACCATCTTAGGACTTTGACTTTTTCATTGATTGCAACAGGAAGCCATTACCAGGTTGGCAAGTAAGAGTGTCATCAAGAGCTTGTGTTCATAGGATCACTGAGCACAATGTTATGAATAGGTGGTGGGAAAAGCAGAGGCATGGGGAGGACTTGGTAACCTGGACCAGGTGGCAGCCATGGCTGGGCAAGATGTGGTTAGATTCTGGACTTAGTTTGAAGGTTGGGTTTCCTGTTGATGAGATTGTATGGGACAGATTCAAGGATGGCTCCAAAATCTTAAAACTGAGTAACTAAGGAGTCACTGTGAGTGGAGAAGGGGAATAATATGCATGGTGTGGGTTTTGGAGACATTGAGAGTTCTGCCTCAATCATTTTCCTAGAGGTGTATTGGGTGAACAGGTAGATTATCAGGAATGGGGAATGCATTAGCATGCTACAGGGCTGCATATGCAAAGTATCAGAAATGGGTTGGCTATTATAATGGGAAATTTATTAGGGTAAAAGTTTACAGTTCAAGGCCATGAAATGTCCAGATCAAGGCACCATTAGAGATGCTTTCTCACCAAAATTCAGCCATTGGTGATCCTGGCATCCTGCCACATGGTGAACAAGTTGGCAGCTATGGAGGTCCCTACCTTCCCCAGGCCTCCCATCTCTCCCATTTCTCCCATTGCCTTGGCGGCTTAGTTTTCTCCCCAACTCCAGCTGTGGACAATCAGGTATATGGCTCATCTTCTTAGCCTTGACATGCTCCATAGACCCAGGCTCTTGGGGACTTGGTGCTTCAGCTTTAGGTGCTAGGGATCCTATAGTCCTTTCTCACATGTTGTGGTAAAAAATGGAGGCTTCCTTTTTCCCCATGTCTTTCGCTGTGTTCTCTGTGTAAGACCCAGCAAGAGGGCAGAGACCCAACCTGAGTCATACCTCTCTAATGTAGCAAATTAAAAGTAACCTAATCAAATGATCTATTCAAGGTTCTTTAACAGGATCTAATGCAATCAAAGGGTCTCACACCCACAGAAATGGATTAGCTTAAAAACATAACCATTTTTTTTTATTCACTAAATCAAACTATCACAGTGGAGAGAACAAAAGTGGCCAGATAGAGGAAAATGTGTCTTCTGAGCTGTGTAAACTACATGAATCACATGCGTATCTGATTCATTGAGGTTTTGGAGGAATCCACAGTACAACCCCTTAGTGGTTATTGGCTTTCATTATCTGAAGATGATCTGTGGGCAGAGGAGATCAATACCTGTGCCAGGTGCCAGGCATGTGCCCCCTTACCTGTTTACCTGTACCAGGTAGAAGGATCTTAAGTCTGAAGCATGGCTAGGGCTCTGAAGAGGGAGGACAGAAGAGGCTGGTGAAGCCCCTTTCTCCACGCCTCCTTTAGGTTGAAACGGCCCTGGCTGCAGGTGGGGGCTACAATCTTTAATGATGTTTGGCCTTTTGACCATTATGTGGTATTGGCTATTTGGATGAATGAAGTTACAGGTTTTTGTAACTGAAAGTGACTGGAGGACTTTTCACTATCTGAGAGAAAACAGGTCTGCTCTGACACTATCTTGAGAGTTCATGCAGGTGTTCGGCCCCAAGACAGGGCCTTTACTGTTAACCAGAGATGGAATGAAGAAAACTTCAACTCGAGAGTTAGGCAAACTCGTATTTATTTCGTCTGCAGAGGTAGGAGCCAAGGTCTGTCTAAAGTAACTCAGACCTGACTTCCTGTGCTGCAGTTTCACTCTTGCTTAAATACCCAAGGTACTACTTAGCATTGGTTTTGATTATGCATTAGTTTTTATGCATATGGGTGAACACACATAGCTGATTATATAATTGTATGATTGGTATGTTTAGGAAATCATGCTTGCACATACATTGCATGATCAAGAGAGAGGCAGATACCTCCACCCCTGGGCAGGAATTTTACTATGTTAATGAAGTTGAGGTGAGGGCAGCAAGGGGCTGCTTCTGTGCAGGTCTGGACAACTGGTTGAAGCCGGTTTTCCTACTTCATTTCTTCAGCAGGAAGTTCTTGACCCCCAAAAGCTGAATTTGGCATCAAGAGAGGGTTGAATCTCATTACCTTCTAATTTACATAAAATTCTTTCCTTCGTATCCTAGCAACAGGGACAGAAACAAGTTACTTTCAGGTATTCGGTCATCCTACCACAGGGCCAATGAAAGAACAAGCCCCACAGGGCTGGTGGTGGGAGGGGGTGGGAAGGGAGAAAGGGTTATTTCCTTGGTTTAATGTAGTTTTCTGTGGTCATTCAGGGAGGCAGACAGGAGAGTTTCGATTGGAGAGAAGGAAGGGAAAGGTCTAGAAGGCGGGGTGGAGTCTGCGGTGGAGAGCCAGAAGAGAGGGCAGGCAGCTAAGGCAAGTGCTGTGGAGTATCAGTCCCAGCCTTATTTCTCTTAAATATTTTTGTCTTTTTTTGGGAAGGCAAATGATACGCATGTGATTTTCCTGATTTAAAAGCAATACATTTTCATTATAGAAAACAGAAAAATGTAAAATTGTATAAAGATGTACACAAAAATCATTAATAATTCAGAAATAATTACTCAGCAATAAACATTCCTATGTGTTCAGTGTGTAATTTGGTATAAATTACAGGCAACTTTGTGACTCCCTTTTTTCAGTTATATATCATGAAAAGGATGGATGGAGCATCTAAAAGGAGAGTATGAACAATGTTAAATCAGTAAATTTGAAATCTTAGACAAAATGGACAAAATCCTTGGGAAGTATAAATTATCAAAACTGTCTGAAGAGAAATGAAAGCTCTGAAGAGTCTCATAACTGGTAAGGGTTATAGAATTTAGCATAAAATCTTCCTATAAAAATCCAGACAGTTTTATATTCAAGTTTTACTATTCAAGGAATAGATAATTTCATTCTTACACAGAATTTTTCAGAGAATATTTTCACAAAATCAGCATTTGAGAAATGTGTAATCTTGATATCAAAACAAAGATAGTTTAAGGAAGGAAAATTACAGGCTAATCTCAAAGATGAACATGGATGCAAAAATCCTATAAATATACCAGCTAAAGAATTGCAGCAGCAAAGTAGAAAAACATTGAGTGTGTCCAAATTTGGCTTTATTCCAGTATGCAAAAATTAGCAAATGTATTCATTTATGGCCTCTATATTAACAACCTGAAGGAAGAAAATGACATGATCAGACCAAAAGATACACAAAAAATGTGTCCTGACATTCTTTGCTCTTTCAAGATAGAAACTCTTATTATTCAAACTCCAAAACAGTTATTCAAATGTTAAAAAAGACTTTAGCAGATGTCATACCTAATGGCAAAATACTAAAAGCAATTTTTCAAGCCAAAAGAAATAAAAGACACACAGGTCAAAAAGGAAGAAACAAAGTCATCATTTGTTTCTTTATGTGTAGAATGATAAACTTGTCTTCTTAGAAAAATCCAAAAGGATCTAGAGACAAATTATTCTAATTAGAGAGCTTAGTAAAGTTGCTAGATATAAGATCAATATACAAGTTAATTGCATTTCTGTACACCAGTAACTATCAATTAAACATTTAATTTAAGCAAATACAAGTTACAAATAGCATTGACAATAAAAGGAATAGAAGGAAAAATCTAATAAAATGTGTGAAAGACTTTTACACTGGCAATTATAAACTCTCATTGGAGACCTTTTAAAACTAATTAAATAAGTTAATGTATTGCACATTTATGGATAGAACAACACAATATTATAAATACGTAAGTCAATTCTTTTGAAATTGATCTATAGATTAATCATAATTTCAATAAAAATCCCAGTAGGGTGCTATGTGAACTTGACATGTACTTCCAAAATTTATATCAAACAGCAAAAGACCAAGAATAACCAAAATATCCCTGAAGGGGAAAAAACCAAATGTGGAAATTTTCCCACACTGATATCAATATTTATTATAAAACTCTAGGAATGAAGACAGTGTGGTCTTGGCGCAGAGACAAAATGATCTACTGCTAGGACAAATGACGTATTGCAGAGGTGACTTTGTTGATCAGTGGAGAAAGGAAGAGTCAATCAATAAATAGTGCTGAAACAGTTGTTTATTCTTGCAGAAGAAATGAAAATTCACCTTCACCCATCTTGTGACATACTCAAAAATAATCAGCACATGTTGGAACGAGGACTTAAAGTTGAAAGGCAATACTGTAAGACTTTTAGAATAGCAAATTGAAAATGAATATATGATGTTGGGGTAGAGATGTTTCCTAAGACAAGTCTTAAAAGAAACCACACCACGAAAAGGAATGAAAGAGAGGAAAAAAGCAACCATTCTAAAATGAGTTGTAAGGGAAAAGATGGAGAAGGTTGACAATATCGAAATCTAAATACCTCTATTTATCCAAACGCCATAAAGAGAGCAAAAGACAAGGCACAAACCTGAGACTACCCTATAACAGACAAAATAGTTAATATCTAGAATACACTAAGGATCCTGTAATTTAATAAGAAGTGTCAGCAAAAGTCCACACATGGACATTTCACAGAAAAAGATTCATGAATCTCCAATAAAATTTATGAAAAGATACCCATCCTAATTGGTAACCATGGAAATGCAAATTAAAATAAAAATGAGAAACCATCTCACCCCCCAAAGATAGTGACAAATATCAGTGTCTGAGCCTTCTCTCTGCTCTTCCTGGCTGACCCCTGCAGCTCATGACCTGGCGTGGGCACGATGATTTCCAACTGGCAGGGTCTGGATGGTGGGAAGAGAGCTCGGGGTACCTCTTCTCTGGTCCCTCCCCACCCGAGTCGCCTCATTCACCCCTAGATTTCCCAGGGAGCAGCCCCCTCCTCGCTGCCAGCCTCCCTGGGCTCGGGCAACGCCCCCTGCCCCGTTCCCTCTCAGGGCTCCGATCTGTCTCCAGTCTGCTCGTCAGGGAACCTTCCGCTTCTGCGCCTTCTCTTAACCCTGCCTACACTTGGGGAGGTAAGCCCTTCATTACGCCTCTTCATCTGAACCATCTGCTGGCTGCTGGGACCCCGGGAGGCGCTGACACAACAGCTATTTTCATTCGTTGCTGGTGGGGGTGTAGACTGCGACAGGCTCTTTGGAAAACAATTTGCCATGCAGTAATGTTGGCGGTGCGCTTATTACAAACCAGCACTTCTACTTTCGCATTAGCAACCCCAGAGAAACTCAGGACTCACTCAACTTAGCAGCAGCCTTATGTGTCGTGGGAAAAAGAAGGGGAACAACTCAAGTAGCCTTCACCGTAGCACGGTTAACTAAATCGCCGTGTGCTGAAACACCGGACGTCAAGCGGACGATGATGGTGCACGCACGGGCTCACGCGTGGGTCTGTCTTAAAACTAACGTGGAGCAATGAAAGCAAGCCAGAGGCACGTGCACGCGCAGGCCCATTTATAGTGACTGTGAAGCCCAAAACAACAACGACAGAACATTGCTGAGGAATCCACACATTTGCGGAAAAACCATACCGCGCACAATTTAGTCTCTGTGTGCCTCTTGGGGGCAGGGAGGCGGATATGACCAGGGAGGGTCCCTCAGGGGCCGCCGAGCCTTCTGGAAATGATGACTTTCGTAGGTGCTGTTCACCTCTAGCTGTGCACACAGATCATTTATATTCTTGCATGTGCGATATATTCCATAACGCAAAAGTACTAAAAAGAAAACTGCATGTATCCTGGACATTGCTCTCCTCCGCCTGGCTATCCTGTGCCGCAGAGCATTCTACCTCACGGTTATGTGATAAGTAAACCACTGCCTTGTCGCCGTCTGACTGTTGTTCGTTACTAGTCTCACTGGGTGGCACGTTTTCTGACTTGGCCGTGGCGACTGTGATCTGCACTTCTGGACAATGGAGTTGTTTGGCAGGCTGGTGAGGGGGGAGCTGGTTATTGCACTCCGTTTCCTGCTCCCCTGGGGTCCAGCGTTCTCTCCATCGTCCCGAACCAGCCACTTGATGGTTTGCTCAGGTGACCCGAGCCTGATATGTGCTTGACCCCAGTCCGAGCTTGGCTTTGGCCCGGATTTGGGTAGGGTAGGGCCGGGGGGACCCAGCAGCTGCCTGCCTCCTGGCCACTCAGCCCACGAGCGGCTCAGAAGGCCCGAGCTCCTCTGCCCGCCTGCGCTGGCCTGTGAGGCCCCCTGACCCGGCAGGGGCTACAGCCTGGCCCCTGCCCAGGGGTCTCGGCCTGGCTCTGGGCTTCCCCCATGTCCCTGCCCCTGCTCGACATGGCCAGCCCCAGAACCCCCGACAGTCCCAGGGCCCCACCTGGTGAGAAAGCAGCCTCAGGGCAGCGGCTCCCTCCGGTTCAGCAACGGAGCAGCAGGCTGACAGGCTGCTCAGGTGCTCTGATTTCTGAACCGAGCCGCCGTCTCTGCTCTCTCACGGGGGAAGTGAGAGCTGTGTTTTTTGAAGGTTTGTCATCTGCAGCCCCTGTGCCGCCCCCTCCCATCTCCCCTCTCTTTACCTTCAGCCTGAGGAGGTGTCATCATCTCCATTTTACAAATAATGTCGAGGGCCCGGAGAGATGAAATAAAGCTCCCCGCTCCACGGGCTCAAAGGCCCGGTAGGACCCAGGTCCAGGCTCTCCCTCAGGTAATTAACCTGGCAAGGTGGTCTTCAGGCCACCTCGTCGATTAAAGGCTGGCCGGGCCAAGAAGGCGCAATTCACCGTCCACGGCATGGCCAGGCCCTGGCACTCCCTCCTGGCTGGGTGGTTTGGGGGCGATGCTGAACCTGCCTCATTTGAGCCTCCCCTTTGTCCCCTCTGTAGGGGGGCGAGCTGAGCAGATGCACACACAGTTCTGAGCACAGTGCAAAGGTCCCAAAGATTTATTTTATTTATTATTTATTTAAAAATTTTTTTGTCTTTATTTTTTTAATGTTACATTAAAAAAATATGAGGTCCCCATATACCCCCCTCCCCCTCAACCTACTCCTCCCCCCATAACAACAACCTCCTCCATCATCATGAGACATTCACTGCATTTGGTTAATACGTCTCTGAGCACCGCTGCACCTCATGGTCAATGGTCCACACCATAGCCCACACTCTACCACGTTCCACCCAGTGGGCCATGGGAGGACATACCATGTCCAGTAACTGTCCCCGCAGCACCACCCAGGACAACTCCAAGCCCCGAAAATGCCCCCACATCTCCTCCTACTCCCTACCCCCAGCAGCCACCATGGCCACTTTCTCCACCCCAATGCCACATTTTCTTCGATGGAGCAGGAGAGAAGCCTGGATAACAGGGAGCCGGAGGGCCCTGGTTTAAATTGTGGCACTCCCAGCTGCCAGGTCTGTGGCCCCAGGGAGCCTCCTACCCAACCGCGAGCCTCAGTTTACCCATGTATGAGAGTGGACACTCAGGGCCGCCTTCGCGGGAGCCGAGGGAGTGAGTGCTGAGAGCAGCTCTACCTGGGCGCGGAGCAGTGCGCGGGCCTCCGCCTGGCCGTGCCGGGCGCCCCTCCGAGTCGGCCTCGTGGGGTTAGGTGAGGGGGAAGTGAGGAGCCTGGGGGGGCGTTGGAAACGCCCCCTTCCCTCGCAGCCCCTCGGTTCAGGTGGCGCAGCGGGCTGTTGGGGAGTGGAGGGGCCTGCGCGTCTCCTGGATTCCATCTCACGCTGCTGCATCTTGTTCACAAATGTCGGAACTAAACGAGGGCAGCGTGGAGAATCTCTGTCAATTCCGAGCAATTAAACAGCAATCAGAAAATGTAATTAACACGCAGCCCTCTCCTCTGCAGGGCCCGTGCCATCCCATCCTTCTGCAGTCGGGTCCCACCCACTGAGGCGCCCCATCTAATTTGGAGCAAAAAGTTCATTGGAACGTCCACGCCGCTGGACCGAACTGGGAGACCCAGGTGGCAGTGCTGCGAGGGCCATCTAAGCCGGGGCCACCCACAGCCCCTGGGGGCGGGTGGGCAGAGGAGCTGGGGCCGCCCATGGGGCTCCGAGCGCTGCGGCAGCTGACGCGGCGCCCACGCGGGTCTCCCTCGTGGCCGGCGTTTAGTTCCGGGGCCTGAGCAGGGAAACCCTTAGGCGGTCACGCAGCTCCAGGGACCGCATTTCCTCCCGGGTTTTAGGAGGTGAATGCCACTATTTACACGAATGCGTCTGTCCCCAGAGGCCGGTGCGGGGCCCTCTTCTCCTCCTTCGTTGTAAGGGAGTCCTCCCACCCAGCCCCCAGGAAGCCCGCACTCACCGTGTGGTTCTCCTGTGAACAGGGGGCACATTGGTTCTCCAAAAGCACAGAGCTTGCTGACCCCCAAGAAGCCAGGGCAGGGGCTCGGGCACCTGTGCTCAAGGCAGGCACCTGCTCCCCAAGCTGGAGGAGTTGCCTCTTCCTTGCCCGGGCACCCCTTTGTCAGGAAAGGGCATGCGGTGCCATTTCCCAGGAGGGATTTCCTACAAAAACAGGCCTGTTTCCTTGAGAGGAAATTTCGCTCATGCCAGGGAAATGGGTGCCGAGGTCATCACAGGATGAGTGGGTCCTGTGCCCGCTGGGACTCTGAGAGCCAGAGCGGGAGCCTGATCCCCCAGCCGCTGGCAGCCCGGTCTGAAAACCTCCTGCTGCCAGCATCACGCTGGGTGGCAGAAACCTAGGATCTTGGAAAGTGAGTGTTTTGAAAAATTGACTTTTTGAAGGAATCATTTGTATGCAATAAAATGTGCTCATCTTAATACAGATTGGGGAGCTGTGATAAATGCATACCTACCAAATACAGACAAATATGTCCAAGTGTGCGCTGTGCAGACACCATGACAAAGAGGCTTAGAGCAGCTCCATCATCACAGAGTGTCCCCTCGTGGCTCTCTGCGGCCAGCCCTGTACTCCTGCACCCTGTCCCAGATAAACACCTAAACGCTTTTGTCACCATAGATTGGTTTTGCCTGTTCTAGACTATCATATAAATGGAAACCGACAGCACATACTTTTTGGTGGCGTCTGGCTTTTTTTCCCCTCAGCATAATGCTTTTGAGATTCATCCATGCTGCTGGGTGTACCATTAATTCTTTTTTATTGCCAAATAGTGTTCCATTGCATGACGATGCCACAATTTGATTATCCATTCTACTGTTTGTGGACTTTGAGTTATTTCCAGCTTTGGAACATTATGAATAAAGCTGCTATAAACATTTGTGCACAAATCTTTGCGTGGTGCTATGATTTCATTTCTCTTGGAAAAAAACACCTAGGAGTGAAGTTACTGGGTGACAGGATAAGGGCATATTTAACTTATAAGGACCTCTACATATTGGGGTGGGTGTAATAGTTTATATTCCAAGTAAGGATGTATGAGAGTTTCATTTGCTCCACCTCTTCACCAATACTTGGTATTATCAGTCTTTCAGTCTTTTTAATTTTAGCCCTTCTACTGACAATTCAATGGCATCTTGTGGTTTTCATTTGCATTTCTCTGATAGCTAATCATGTTGTACATCTTTTTTTTTGCACTTACTGGCCATTTGTATATCTTGTTTTGTGATTTTCTCCCATTTTAAAATTGGGTTGTTTGTTTTCTTATCAGTAAGTTTGAACAGTTCTTTATATATTTTCTAGATAACAATAATTTATATATATAATTTTTCCCATATGACTAAGAATTGTGGGTGGGAATGCAAAATGATACAAATACTCCGAAAGACAGTTTGACAGTTTCTTGTAATACAGGTATTCATATAATTTTCTGTGTATGTCCTTATAACTAGCAGCTGTACTACCATGCATTTATCCAAGAGCAATTAAAACATATGTCAAAGACTTTTATGCAAATGTTCATAGCAGCTTAATTTATAATAGCCCAAAGTATATATTTGAAACAACCAAATATGAACTGATGAATGGTAAACAAATTGTAGTATGTCCATACAATGAAATATTACTCATCATCAGTACAAAGGGACTGATACATATGGGAACATGGATGAACCCAAAAGTCAGCATGCTAAGTGGCAGAAGCAAGACACAAAAGACTTTAAAAGTATGATTGCATCCATATAGCATCCTAGAAAAGGCAAAAAATGTGGTATGTAAGAGATCTGTGATTTCAGGGGAAGAGGGTGGAGAAAGATAATTGACAGGATTGAGTCACAGGCAATTCTTTGCAGTGAAGAAAATATTCTATATAAAATAGTTGTCATGGTTCTATGACCTTCTACATTTGTCAGAACTCATTGAACTCTTTTATTTTATGTAAGTTACACCTCAATAAAGCTGAAAAAAACCCAAAAGAATCCAATTCATCCCAAAGCATTTAATGCTTTTGATGGTATTTGTCTTAGTTTGCCAGTGTGCTGGGAACACACTGGTTGGCTTATATATTGTCTCATGGTTTGGAGGCTAGAAGACCAAGTTCAAGGAATTAGCTAGGTGATGCTTTCTCTCCAAAGCATTCTGGAGCTGGCTAGCCGCATCTTGGGGTCCCTTGGCTTGCACCTCAGCCTCCTGCTCCATGGCCTTCTCTCTCTCCTGCGCCTGTTCTCCTGGTTTCTTCTGACTTCAGGCTTCTCCCTGTGTGACTTTCTCTGACTTCTGGATTCTGGTTTCTTTTCTTTATAAGTCCTCCAGCAGTAGAGCTTCAGACCCACCCTGTTAACTAAAAATAACATCTGCAAAAGGTCCTGTGTACAAATGGTTTCATACTCACAGGAATGTGGGTTAAAATTCATTTTCAAAATCTTCTTTGCTCATATACAGAAACAAAGCTGATTTTTGTATGTTGACTTGTTAATTCCTTTGTGCTGTTGGAATATGCTTTATACCTGTATATGTTATAAACTATGCAAATCTTCATTATTATATTTGCTTTAAACCATCAATTATCTTTTAAAGAAATTAAAATTTGAAGGAAAATTCTTATGCTAGACATATATTTATTTTTGTGTGCTTTATTAATTTGTGTAGATATTACTTTTCCTTCATAGTGAAACTGAAAATATATTTCGATTTCATAAAAATGTTTTATCTGGATATAGATTTCTGGTTTGACAGATTTTTCCTTTTGACACTTAAAAATGCCATGCCATTTTCTTCTGGTTTGTATTGTTTCTGATGAGAAGTCAGCAGTGATTCAATCTTTGCTTATTTCTTTTTTCTTTTGTTGCTTTTAGGATTTTTTCTTTATCGTTGTTTTTTGGCAATTTCATTATAATGTATCTTGGTATAGCTTTCCTCACATCTATCCTGCTTTGAGTGACTTTATAGTTTAGTTTGGGAAAATTTCAGCCAATATTTCTTCAAATGTTTTTTATCCTTCCTAAATTCTAACAAGTAATTTCATGTATGTTAGATTGTTTGATATTGTTCCATTGGCCACTGAGTCCATATTCACCTATCTCTTCAGTGTTCAATCTGCTTTGTAACTCATCCACTTATTTTTCATTTCTGACATAATTTTCAGCCTTAGAATGGCCATTTGGTGCCTATTTAGTGACTCTATTCTCTCATCATCTTTATATTTTCCCTTAGATTCCTGACTATATTTATGAAAGCTGCTTAAAAGTCCTTGTCTGCAAATTCCATCACATCTATCATTTCTGTGTCAATTTCAATTGACTTATTTTTCTCCTGACTATGGGTTATATTTTCCTTCTTCTTGACTTATCTAATTGTTAGTTTGCTCACCATTATGAATATGACTTGCTTGAGTGTCTGGATCTTATCTTCTTGTAAATAATGTGTACTTTTGCTCTGGCAGGCAGTTAAGTTGTTGCAGATCAGCTTGATCCCTTCAAGGCTTATTGTTAAGCTTTGTTGGGTGAAGGGCAACCAGAGTAGGTCTTACTGTGTGACCGGTTTAGCTGGATATTAAGATGGGACCCTTCTGTGGTCCTTTACTGAATGCTCTAGGTGCTCATCAAGGTCTCTCTACATTGGTTGTCTTTCAGCCTTGGGTGAACTCTAGGAATTATTCAGTGGTCAGTTACTTTCCTTGCGGAATTGCATTCCAAGCAATTGCAGAAGCACTTAAGGATAACCCTATGCAGATTTCTCTGGAACTCTTCTCAACATTACTCCCTCCACTCTAGTACTTTACCATTAAATCCAGCCACATACATCTCCTTAAACTCCAGTCTTTCCTGAGCTCAGGAAGACCACCGTGCTCTTCTTGGGTCTCCCTTCTTTCACCATAGTCTGAAAAGAAAGCTAGAAAATCATAAGGCTCACCTCATTTGTTTCCCCCTTTTCAAGGACCACAGTCTGTTGCCCAATGTTTGAAGATCATTGTTTTATATATTTTGTCCAGTGTGTGAGTCATTTATGGCTGTAGGACAAATCTGACCTGGTTTCTCTATCGTGGATGGAAGCAGAATTTAGGCAAGTCATGTTTTAATGTCAAGCCAGGCTCTGCCACTGCCTAGTTGTATGGCTTTGGACAAGTGTCATCATGTCACAGAGTCCAATTTTGTATCTTTAAAATAGGAACAATAATGCTTACCTTAATGGTCACAGTAAGAATCATAGATGTAAAGTTCCAGTGTAGTGCCTGGCACACAACACATCCTTGACAAATAGTAGCCATTAGTTATTTTTATACACAACTTCAACACTAACTTGCTGTATGACCTTAGGCAATTCACTTCGCTATTTTTCTCATTCATATAAAGGAGACAAGAATCACTGTGCCAATACTAGCCATCATTTGTTGAAGACTTACTTTGTACCAGGGCCTCTAAGCATGCTGTACTTGTTATCACACAGTCTTTGCTGAGTTAATATACCAGTTGGTGAACTCTTTGAAAGGAAAGCTCTGCCTTATTCCTTACTGTATAGCTCGTTTCTAGTCCAGTGTCTGGCACATGGTAAACACTTTGTAAATATTGAATGACATGTTGTACTGGACTCATTAGCATGTAAAAGAATTACATGGGCCCATTGAGACAGAAATATGAAGTAACATAATTTTGAATGGAAGCTCCATAAGGGTACATGTCTGTCCTGTTCTCCATCCTACCTCCAGAACCTAGAACAATGCCTGAAACAGAGGATGCACTTAATATGCATTTATTGAATGAATGAATAGAAGGGGCACCCACTTCCCCACCTGGGTAGGAAGTGTAAAGCATGTTGAAGCATCCTAAATAGGAAGTGCCACGCTGGCAGCTGCATGCTCCCTCCAGTTAAATCGGAATTCTCAGTAGAGGGGTAAGAAGTTGAATTCAGAAGACAAAAACTTTGAAATAAAATCTTAACTATAACATTTATTATTATATCTGTGACTTTAAGAAAATGTGTTTAATTTTGAGTCTTGGTTTCACCTTAGGTAAAATGGGAATGGTGATAACAATGGTCCCTGTATTACTGTATTGTTGTGTGGGTTAAATGAAATGATGCAAGTGTTTGCACATGGTAGATGCTCAATGAATGTTGGTTGTTATTATGGGTAAATGGGCAATGGGAGGACCAGGCACTTGGTTTCCTTTATGGATCCATGGTACCTGATATTTTCACAGAGAGTGGGGTCATAGACTTTACCTGGGGTGCAGGATGGGACCCAGGAGGAAACCCATAGGTTACAGGGTTTCCTGGGCAGGCTGTTTGCAGCTCCCCTCGAGATTGCTCTCAGCATCTCAAGGAATCACAGGTTTGTTCTGAATCCAGAGAGGAAGGCAGGTCAGACTGCTGCGCTGGTTCATTCTTTTATCCCTTGTAATCCCAATGAACAAAATTAGTGCATTAATTACACTTCATCTAGGGTGTCAGTAAAGGTAGGTATGCTTTATATCTCTTTATGGAGCTGAGATTCAATTCACATAGCACTTTTTACAGTTTGCCAGTTTCTATGAAATGTAATAAGTCAGTGATCAAAGTGCAGTTCTTTGAAAACCCTCTTACCCCTACATGAAAAGGTTGGACTTCATCAGATTGCTTGAGCTGAACTCAAATGTCTCAACACTATCATCGTCCCATAGGTTCAGAGTCCCTGGCCAAGACTGACTTCGTAGAGAAAAATTTCATTTGGTCATCATTTCTGGAGACACCATGGGCATCTCTTCCTGGGGCCAGCCACCCTGATACCTCCTTGAGAGTTCACAGGTGCACTGCCTTGGACAGTGACCTGGGGTAGGCTCTTGTTATCGCTGTTGTCATTTTAAATGATGTGCATGTGTTTTGTTTCCTAGCTGCTAAAGCAAATAGCAATGGGGTTGGTGTAATGACAGGAATTCATTGGCTGATGGCTTCAGAGGCTAGAAGGCTGGCTTCCTCCTGAGGTCAGTGTCTTTTGGCCATCTTTGGGGTTCTTGTCTTTGCTCTCATGTGGCAGTGCACATGGCGACATCTTCTCTTTTCACCTTCAGGATCAGTTGACTTCTGACTTTTGGCTACTCCCCATGGCTTCTCTCTCCATCTTCCACTCTGCTTATAAAGGCCTACAGTAATCTGGATTAAAGTCAGACCTGATTCAGTGGGCCACGCCTTAACTGAGTAACATCTTGACAGCATCTTCTCTGCAGTGGGTCCACACTTACCAGAATGAGGACCAAGACCAAGAACATGTCCAAACTGGGGTAGACAAATCAATCCACCACAACACATAAAGTGATATATTTGGAAGCCCACTGTGGATTAGGATGATAGATAATTATCTTCCTGTCTTTTATGGATAGTACAGGCTTTGCTTTTGAAAATTTCTAAAACCCAGAGGACACTGGCCTAGCTGATAAGGAATTTATGAAGTACTGGGTAGGACAGAACTCCATGAGTTTGTTTGACTTCTTCCTTCTTCTTGATACTTGGCATGTCCCTTCATTAATATACTTGTAGAAGCAGAACAATGGCCTCCTTAAGATGTCCATGGCCTATTCTTCAGAATCTGTGAATGTATTAGGTCATGAGGCAAAGGGGAATTGAGATTGCAGGTGGAATTAAGGTGGCTAATTGATGACCTTGAGATAAGGAGAGTACTCTCTGTTATCAGGTGGGCCCAATGTCATCACAAGAGTCCTTGAAAATGCAAGGAGGAGGTAGAAGAGGTCAAACTGATGTACCATGAAAAAGACTTTTCCAGTTGTTGCTGGCTTTGAAGATGGAGGAAGTGGCCATGAGCCAAGAAATGTAGATGGCCTCTAGAAGCTGTAAAAGGCAAGGAGGGAGGTTCTCCTCTAGAATCTCCAGAAGGAACACAGCCCTGGTGACACCTTGCCCAGTAGAGGCATTCCAGACTTCTGATGTCCAGAACTGTATGATAATACATTTGTGTTGTTTTAAGTCACCAAGTTTGTGATCACTTGTTATAGCAACAACAATAAACGAATAACACAACCTACTCAATATTAATTTAAATTTTCCTTAAACTTTGAGGCACAGTTTGAGGTCCACCACCAGGAAACCTCCCCTGACTTCTGCCACCTACAGTGACCCCTCCGCCCTCACAATCGGGGTGTTGCCTCTTGTTTACCAAATTCCGCCTTTGAGGCCCTTCCTTCCCCACCTTCAATCGGAGCATGTGGTCATTACTGCTGATTCAACTTTTAAAAAAAGTAAAAGAAAAAGTAACTGATGTTAATGTTTCCAGTACCCTGTATCTGCTATCCACATCATCTCCTGGCTGTAGCACCTGAGTCAGAAATGTGAGTAGGGGACATCAATCTATAGTCACAGCCATGACTTGAGGCCAGAAGACCCAGTGACTAAAGGACCACTGAGTTCAGATAATTGACTGATGTTCTGATGCTGTTTTGGGTCAGCTGAATTGTAGAATAACACAGGTTCAGTTCAACATGCTACATTTACAATGATAATACTAAAAAAAATTTAAAAATTTGTCTTTAACAAATAATTGCATTTTATTGGCCACAGGTTGTAACATCTTGCTCATGATCAATACCCAGTAATATATATATATTTTACCATAATAGTATTTTTTTAATTTTTAATTTTTATTTATTTATTCCCCCTCCCTTGTTGCTTGTGCTTGCTGGGAACCGATCCTGGGAACTTCTGATGTTGGAGAGAGGCACTCAATTGCTTGAGCCACCTCAGCTCCCTGGTTTGTTGTGTCTCTCATTGTCTTTCCTCTGTCTCTTTTTGTTGCATCATCTTGTTGTGTCAGCTCTCCATGTGGGCCAGCTCACCAAGTGGGTCAGCTTGCCTTCACCAGGAGGCCCTGGGAACCAAACCCGGGTTCTCTCATATGGTAGATGGGAGCCCAATTGCTTGAGCCACATCTGCTTCCCAACACCCAGTAATATTTAAAGAGTGAATTGGTAAATGAATAAAAGGGTGGGATTTGAGATTCAGTCATGTTGTGGGTTCTTAACCAGGTTTAGTTTAGACAATGAAGCAGGGGCTAGAGAAGAAAGTGGTCTGGATTGGCTTTGGGGAGACCTGAATCAAATCCCTCCTTCATCAATGTCTCCCAAGGTGAATGTGGGCTGGTCCTTTCCTCCTTTGCAATTGAGAGTCCTGATATGTCAAGAGAGAAAGTGGTCAGAGGAGAGACACCTCACTGTTCCTCAGTTCAGAAGCTCTAAGCTAAAGTCACTCTGTAAAACAGGTCTGAGTGGAGGGCTGAGGTGAGCAGAACTGGAAGGGGCAGGCAGATGATCCTCGGTCTGGGGTCTAATTTCCCTGAAGCACACACTGTTGGTACTCTGTCTGGGCCTCTTGGGTTCCTTGCCTTTTTCTGCACATGCATCTGCATTTCCCATGTGCTTTGCTTCTACTGATGACTCCTGCAGTGATCTTGGAGGCTCACTTCAGGGCTCCTGGAGCACCTTGCTACATGCACACAGAGCCAGAATTGCCTAGGAGGACACATCCCCAGAATGATCCTATTCAGTGATTGGCAGCTGGAAGCACGTGTCAGTCCAGCCTCCTCACCTTGACTTGGAACAACCTTGAGGAGCAGTTTCCACTCCAAGCTTCCCTGCAGGATCAGCTGAGGTTGGGCTGTGCCTGAACTCATACTGTCCTTGAATTCCTGTGCTCCCCTGTGTTGTTCCTGCCTCCTCCCTACTTCTCCTGGTAGCACCCAGGTCCTTGTTCCCAGGCTGCTTCTGGGAACCTACCTATGACACCCTCCTCCTGCTCAGGAGGTCCCCAGGTGGCCTCTGCAGAAACTCCAGCAAGGCTCGGCCAGCTACAGACACTACAACTGGACGAAGCTCCTGGCTGGGTGCGTGGCTTGGCTAAGGCAGTGCTTCAGCAGCCACGCAGCTCTCAGATAGAGGGAGTTTGGGTTCCATCCCTGACTTCCTGCTACTGGGCCAGGAAAACCCAGCACCTTTTGGACAGGGTCCAGAGAAGTGTCCCAGTACTTGGCTGGGCTGACAGGAGAAGATTCTGAGACATGCTTCTTTGCAGATGGTGGTGGATGCATAATTTTTGGAAGGGGTCTCTGGAGCCTCTGCCCTGCGGTGTACCTAAAAGCATGTGTTTAGCCTATTCTCCAGGCCTGCAGCTCTAGCAGGCACAGCCAGAGCCAGCAGCACATGGCCAGGGCCAGCATGGCCCAGTAGAGGGCAGCCAGAAAGACCAGTGTCTGCTAGAGGGTGCCACAGAACCCAAAAAGACCCCCAGCCACAGCCTGCTTTGTCCTGGGGTCCCAGGAGGACCCGTACCTTCCCTGAGACCCAGCTCCCTCTTCTGTAAAATGTTTCCAACTCTGCTGCTGTCTAGCTGGGGTTTGTGCTGTAGATTAAGGAGAATAAGCTTTGGAAACTGGAAAGCACTCGACTGATATGAATTTTTCTTTCCTGTCTCTTTGCTTCACCTCCTTTCCAATAGCAGCTTTCAAACCTCCCAGCTAATAAAATAAAAGTGGAACATTGGCCCGTCCTTGCTAATGCCCTCTGAAGACATTCCTTCCCTCCAGCCCCACCAGAGACTGTCCCCAAGTCTCACAGCCCCTCCTCCTCCTTCCTCGGGCAGCGCAAACAGCTGGCAGGTATAAAAGGGAATTATGTCTGTTTCTTTTTTCCCTAGCTCACTGTAGCTCTTGGAATAATTCCAGGTCAGTGAGCAGTGCCTGATACGTGTGCAGACTCACAGCCGGGTGTTCTCAGCTTTCAGAGTCCTGGACGCTCAGAGATGGGGACAAGAGAGATGATGGTGAAGGTGACGGAAGGTCACACAGATAAGGCTCAATTTATCCTTGCAGTGTCACCTATTTCCAGTCAAGGAAACTGAGGCACAGGGAGTGTAAGTCACTCGCCCAATGCCACACAGCTAGCAAATGCTGCATGAGCAGTGGCACGAGTTTTTTCTGACCCTGGAGTCAGCTTGAGTCAGCTTGTTCTCATAAGCCAGAGGCAATTTCTAGAACAGTCGATAGCCCTACGTTCTATTTAGACAAATGAACACTGTAACCCTCAGGCACTAACATTGACCCTCCGTCTCTGGGGCTGACCTGTAGCTGGATTTTCCTGTGGTTTTGGTTGCAAGATCCTGAACTTGATGAACACAGGCTGAGAGAAACCGGTTACATATTCATCAAGAGAACAATTGATAACAACCTCCAGGGGCAAGAACCTATGCGCTGAGTCAACCTGTTTTGCCAAAGATTGGCGGGGCATCTGCTCAGATGCTTTTTCTGGGTAACCTTGAACCCAGCTCCCCAGGGTCCTCAGACCCGTGACTGGCAGTACGTGATGGTTTCTCTCTTCTGTTGGACACTGGGCAGGTTGACAGGCTATCACCTCAGTGCTTTGAAACATGTTCCAGCAGGGTCCGAGAGTCCTTCTGCAGAGGGCGTGCTGCCCCAAAGCGTTGCCTGGGCTCTCTTTATGCAGGAATCCTGTGGGCTGTGGTTAGATCAATCTCCATTTGAGAATGGAGGCAACGCTGCCTCTCAGTGCCTGAGTGAAGACGGGATGGGATGCAGCATCACTGCCTCGGCGATGGTCACCAGTCATGCTTGGAGCCAGCTATGCAGGGCAGGAGACACTCTCACCCATGTTTCGCCCCAGCAAGCCATTCCAGCTGGGGCTCCAGGCACTTTGGACAGTCAAAAATCCTGACCATCCTTCCCTGAGACCATCCTTTAAAAGCCCAGCTTGGAAACTCACCTTATTCCACCCACTCTCCTTCCTTGAGGTGGGCACTTACCAACCCCAGGGCTACCTCCCTTATTCTGGTAAGAATGAACTCCTTGCTCTCTGCAACACACTTCTGTCTTCATTTTCATCATTTTCAATATCTATGTGGATGCTCCTTTCATCACTTGGGCGTTTCAGTTCCTTGATCTCCTCTCCTTCAGTGTTGTCCTCCATCCTATCTGGAAACAGGGTCTCCACACTTGGCTGCCATCCATTCCTTCCCTCCCTGTATGTACATACTGCTTCTCACAACATCCTTCCCATACAACCTGGACTTTTCCTAGAGAGCTGTTTGGCCAACAGAAGGTGAGATGCTCCTCAGAACCCAGCCATCAAGCTGTGAGAAGCTCAAGACGCACGGAGAAGCCAAGTTTAGCCAAGCTGCACTGGTGTCGGCAGCTCCAGGTGAGCTCCCAGCTTCCAGCATCAACTGCCCACTATATAAGTGAGCCTTCCTGAATGTCCTGCAGAGGTGAGCCTTCGATGACACGTTGCCTGCTGCTTTCTGACTGTAAACAAATGAGACCCACCAGTTGAGCCCAGTCAACCCATAGAAATGTGAAAGATTGTAATAAACCACTGTTTAGAGTAAATTATTGTTTGGGTGGTATTTTAGTCAGCCAAAGGGGTGCTGATGCAAAGTACCAGAAATTTGTTGGCTTTTATAATAGGTATTTATTTGGGGTAGAAGCTTACAGTTACAAGACCCTGAAGAGTCCAACTCAAGATACAATAAGAGGTGCTTCCTCACCCAAAGTCTGTTGACACAAGATGGCAGAAGATGTCTGCAAGGGTTCAGCCTTCCTCCTTCCTCTTAAGGTTCCATGGTCCCAGCTTCTTTCAATCTCAGCTGTAGGCTGGCACAAGGCTCATATCTCTTCCCAGGGCTCATTTCTCCTCCAGCTGAAATTATCGGGCAACAGTTTGGTGCTCTTCCTGGGGCCCCAGCATCAAAACTAGGTTCTCTCCTCTGCCATGTCTTTTTCTGTGTTCTTCTCTGTGTGTCTACTGCCATGTAAGAGTCTGTTTCATCAGCTTACCAAGGGGCAGGGACTCAACCCTGCATGCCTTTTTGAAGTGGCATGTTAAAGCCCTGATCTTAACTTAATTTAATTAAAGGCATCTCCGCTGAATCTAATGCAATCAACGGTTATCACACCCAGAGGAAAAGACCAGTTTACAAACATAATCAATTTTCTTTTTTCGGAATTCATAAATAATATCAAACTGCTACTGGTGGTGTGGCAATTTGATATTACTTATGAATCCCCCCCAAAAGATAAAAATGTTTGTAAACGAGTCTATTTCTCTGGGTGTGATACTCTTTGATTGTATTAGATTCAGCTAAGATGTCTTTGATTAAATTATGTTAAGATTAGGGCTTTGATTTGACCATGTCAGTAGGGCATGCCTCTGGTTGAGTCCCTGCCCCCTTGGTGGGCTGTATAAATGGACACTCACTCAAGAAGACATGGAAGAAGACAGAAAGAAAGAGAGCTCCATAGATACCAGAGGAGAGAACTTTGTCATTTTGATCCTGCCTGCAGTGTGACAGAAAGGAGAAGGCTCAAACAGCTAAAGCCCCAGGGAGAGATGGACCATTTAATTGACAGCTTACAGCTGACAATGCAAAGACAGCTGAGACTGATATAGGAATCCCTGAGAGATGAAACCTGTGCCAGCCTGCAGCTAAGATCAGAAGAAGCTGGGCACATAGAGCCTTAAAAGGAAGGAGGAAGGAGAGACCAAGCAGAGATCACCCGCCATCTTGCTTCACCACATGGCAACTGACTTTGGTGAGAAAGCAACCTTGAGTTGGACTCTCTAGGACCTTGTAACTGTAAGCTTTCACCCCAAATAAATAAGCTTTATAAAATATAACAGATTTCTGGTACTTTGCATTGGCACTCCTTTGGCTGATTAATATAGGTGGTTTGTTACTCAGCCTGGAAGTGGGGTGTTCCTGGAGTAAAAACCTACAACATGTGGCACTGGCTTTGGGACTTGGCAGCTGGCAGGAGCTGAAAATACTCTGAGGGACTGTCAGTGACGTCCTAAAGGACAGTGAAGAAACCGTTCTTGGAGGCTGGAGAAAAGGAGACCACTGTCATGTGCTGCCAGAAAGTTTGGCAACACTGTCACCTGTGGTTACCTGGTAGACAGAAAATACTAATAAACTGATGGACTTGACTTAGGAAACTTCTAGACAGAACGTTGACAGTACACACTGGTTTCTTTTTGCCCGCTATGAAAAGGTATGAATACAGAGAGATGAGCAGTCTTTCCAGATGACAAAAGATTCTCAAAGTAAGAAATGTCCTCAGGGTAAGTCAGGAGTGTGGTCTTTTGTTGAAAACTCAGAAGGACTGAAAGACGTCCTTTATGGCTTTTGGCAGGTAGTGTAGAAGACTCTTAAGAGCATTGTCGTACAGAGAGGTTCAGAAAAAGGCCTGTGGCCATCTCCAAAGACCACCCCTTCCATTTCTTCCCTCCCCAAGCACACGTGGCTCTCCTCACATCAAGAAGCGAAGTCCACCCCCTTTCCCCTTGAACCTGGGTGGCCTCAGTGGCTTGCCTGGCTTTTACAATGCAGTGCTGGAATTTTTGAGGCTGGATCATAAGATGCCTAGAAATGCCTGCCTGGGTCTGTTGGAATGCTAATTCTTGGGGCTCTCCCTCCCAGAACTAGCCTCCATGCTGAAAGAAGCCCGAGCACATGGAGAGGCCACAGCAGACCGCCGTGCCAGAGCCCCGACTGACAGCCAGTGCTAACTGGCAGCCGTCAGAGTGAGGCCCCTTGGATGCCCGGGGCAGTTCTCCGGTGACTTCAGCCTGAGTGACTCCGAGTGAGAATTGAGTAGAGAGGTCAACCCACAGAAACAGCATAACAATATGTCATTTCAACTGTGAGACTTTGGAGGGGTTTGTTATATAGCACCAGGTAATGGGAACTCTACCCTAGCCAATCGCTCCTATTGATAAGCCCTAGCCCTTACCAACAATCGCAACAAGTTCCCTTAACATAAAGTCCCAGCCTTCTCACTGCCCTATGACAAACTCGTGCCTATTCATCAGACCCCTTCCGGTACCCTGGTCCCAATAGCCTTTAGCCCAGGCGGGACCTGGAGTGCAGTGCTCCTTATGTGTTTGCCCTCACCTCCCCACACCATGCCCTGACTTTCCCCCCTACCCAGAGTCCCTCATTACAACCATCCCCTGCATCCACACTCAACTTCCTGACATCTCTTTACTTTATTGCTATTCTGGAAATATCTACCTAATAAAATCCAGCTCTCCTCTTTCCAAGCCTTCACCTGAACAGCTGACCTTGACTAAAGAAGCCCCCTCTGACTCCCAGTAAGGGAACGCCTGGGCCTTTCTGAAGCTCATGTCCTCTGACTTCCAGCACCCTTAGTCTTTCTCATGGCTGTTAGTCCATCCCCCTTGGCTGCACTCCTAGATAGCTCTTCCACCTCCTCTCCTACTCCAGCCTCCCACACCACTCCCACCACCGCTTAGCCATGACTTCACTTCCTATGAGCAACGGACAATAAGAAGAGAGCTTCCATGAGCTGCTCCCATCTCCCCACTTCCTGCATCTGCACCCCATCACTACCCCTTTCCCTTCTCCGTGGCCCGTTGAGGCCAACGTCTTCGCCTGTCCACTAAATCCCGTCCTGCTCAAGGACGTTGCTCCAGCAATCCTGTCTTCTCTCTTCTGTTCACCAAGGTGTCGATTCATTTGTGGATAGGCTTTCAGAGAGCCTGTGAAGAATCAGGGCGGGCTTTAATCCATATGACTGAAGAAGCCACCGGAAGACTGAAAAGGACACTGGAGGAGACCAAAACATCGCCCAGTGACAGGGGCAGAGATGTGAGACAAAGAGCCACAGGATTTGGGCAAGCCTGTACCAGGACACTACTGATGTTGGAGAAAGCACAGCCTTGCTGACACCTTGAATTGAGGCTTCTGTTCTCTAAAACCACAATCCAATAGATTCTTAAACCCACCCATTGTGTAGTAGCATGTGTCCTAGCAGCCCTGGCAGACTAAGATGTGGCAAAGCCAAGCCTGTCTTGCCCCTGGCAGTTGTTAGAATAATCTTTGTCCTAATTCCAAAGGCTCTGAACCCAGTATAGGAAATTTGGAAACCACAGAGGGATATAGGGAATAAAATAAAAATCAGTCCTTGATCCCATCTCAGGAGAAGAGGGTGGTTCAGATTTTACCTTGTGCACCCCTTCTGCATGCATTATGTCGAAATGTCACAAAATTGAAATAATATATTATTTGGATCTCACTTTATATTTTAAATCAAAACTAGGTTCTCTCCTCTGCCATGGAACAATTATTTTCCCATATTGTAAAATATTCTTTGAAAATAAGATTTTTTATGGCTAGATAATGTTCCACTTTGTAATGAGTTCTATATCATTTCCACAACTTGAGGCCCCTGTGGGTATCCTTGGAGGTTCACTAATGGCAACAACCCATTGCGCATTCACTGCGCAGCACCCACTGTGTGCCTGCCGAGCAGCTACTCTCAACCAGGCCCTGAACAAGGCAGGTGGACACCAGCTCTCGAGAGCCTGACACCTATTCTGCTTGCCTGAGCACCTCCCAACACCCACCCCCCTGGATTTCTGGGGGTTGGTGTTCAGGTTATACCTCAACTGCCCTCATAAGTGAGCCCAGCGTGCACAAAGCACTGACTCCTGCCTCTCTGTTGCATCCACTGGGAGGTTCCAGATGCTCTCCCTGCACTGCTGTGCTGGGGTGCAGAGAGCTGGCCATCTAACGAGGGGCTGCCTTGGACTCCGTGGGCCAGGACCTTCTAAAACATCCAGGGAAACAGGTTTTGGGGGAGAGAAGAGCGGCATAGGGTGGGCTCTGGAGGCTTTCCACCCCCCTTTGTTGGCATGCTGGGTTTGGGCTCCTTTTGCTGTTGCCTCACAGTCCCAAGGTGACTGCCACAGCTCCAGACAATGCATTTGTGTTCATGGAAGAAAAAATGACACAGTAATAGTCTCAGTGAGCACCCCCATTATGCCTGCCCTCATAACGGGACAGTGAAAGCCACCCTGGAATCTCCTCATCGTGCTTCCCTGTACAAATAGATCACCTGGTGACCCCCAGCCAAAGGGGGCGGGGGAAGGGAGGGCCTGGCTTTTTCACCTCTGAGGCCTGAGATGGCCGCAGAAGTGGCTTGGGAACGGCTGCTGACCAGTCGATTAACTACAGATCACACTAAAAGTTACGGCTTTCCCCACTGCTGGAGAAGCAGGCTATTGCCAATTTTTTATTGTAACGTTTTAATGAGCCGTATTTGTAATATTTTCCCAAGTTTATGATTATCTCCTTACAATAAATTCCTTTAAGTGGAATTATTAGGTCAACAGCCTATGCTAGTTGGAGGCGCCTAATATATATCGAGGGGATTGTCCTCCTCCAGCTAAGAGCAGCTCCATCCTTTCCGTTCCTCGGGCCAAAATCCGCAGAATCGCTCTCCACTCCCCTCCCGGGCAGTCCGCCCACCTGCCCGCCACCTCCACCGGCGCCGCAGGCCCCTCCTCTCCGCTGCGGCACCCGCCGCCCTGGCTGGGACCCCCCCTTTTCAGCACCACGGGTCTCCGGGGACAGACCTCACTTCCTCCACCCCTAACCCCAGGTAAAGGCCCAAGTCATCACAAGCAGCTGAGCTGACCCCCTCCCTGGCCTCTTCTGTCCCCCGCCCGGTCACACCACCCCAGCCACAGCAGCCTCCCGGCTGCCTCTAAACCTCGGGGACCCCCTCCGCACCTGCTGTGCCCTCGCCTGTGTCGCGCAGCCTGTGCCCACGGCTCATTCCCCGCCTCCGTCTGATGCCACCTCCCCTTCTCGGTGGCCCTCGTCCCCCCCAGTGCTTCCGCCCTGGACCACGGAGTCGCGCGGGCAGGAGTGCTCACCCCTGGGCTGGCGCTCGGTGGACGCAGAGGAAAAGCTGGAGGACTCCCCGGGTCGTGTGCCCAGGTCCACGTCCGACGGGCTGGGGCGTGCCCATGGCTCCCCCACCCGCTCCCCCGAGGACGGTTCAAACGCCCGGCCAAGCCAAGTGCCTGAGGACGGGTCGGGAGGTGCCCAAGCGGGCAGTTCCAAAGCCACCCTGCACCCTCCTTTCCCCGGGGAGGGTCCCGGGCAGTGCGCTTGGGCGGCGTGGGCTGTTCTCCGAGGAGGTGGAGACGGGAAGCGGGGTTCGCCTGGGAATGGCCTGGGCTCTCCGTGGGGGCAGGATTCTGCGCCTGCCACGCGCCCACGAGGGCCGAGCTGCCCTCCAGAGCCCTGTGCTCAGCCCGCAGGCGGGGAGCTGGCCCGGGGGACTGTGGGGACTGGGGGGCCTTCTGGGGGGTGGGAGACGCAGGTGGGGAGCTAGGCCCAGGGGGATTGCGGGGGCCGCAGGGCCTTGGGGGGGAGGAAGACGCAGGTGGGGACAGCCTCTTCCCTCTTCTCAGCTTCGTCCTCGAGAGGCGGGGCCTGCTGGGCGCCCTGAGGCTTCTCCGCCTTGTCCATCACCGCTGGCCCCGGGTCCTCTCCACCACCCGCCGAGGCTTCTCCTCGGGGAAGGCACGGCGCAGGGGGGGCCCGAGGAGGGCCAGGCCGGGTCCTTGCCTGCGGGGCGCCTCTCGGGCCTCTGCTGCGAGCATCCCCGGGGGCGCGGGCAGCCAGCCGCACACCTGGGCATCGGCAGGGAGGCAGGTGGGCAGGTCGCCCGGGCACCAGAGGTGAGAGCCGCGGGGCTGGGCCGCTGCGCTCTGTCGTGCCCTACTGTGCACCTGGCCCGGTCCTCACGGGGTGGGTGGCCTGCTGGGGGCCTTGGGCCCCAGCTGGAGAGCAGGGCAGCCCCCAGAAAAGACCGGAGGACTTGTGAGTGCCACCTCCCGAGTTCCTCCGACCCCCGTCACAGAAGAAGCTGGGCCCATGGAACCTTAAGAGGACGGAGCAAGGAGAGACCAGGCAGAGACCGCCTGCCATCCTGCTCCACACGTGGCAGCTGGCTTTGGGGAGAAAGCAGCCTTGAGTTGGACTTTTTAGCGCCTGGTAACCGTAAACTTTTACCAAATAAAAACCCTTTATAAAAGCCAGCAGAGTTCTGGTCCTCTGCGCCAGTGCCCCTTTGGCTGACTAATGCAGTAGATAAGAGGAGAGGAGAGGAGAGGAGAAGACACTGATGCTGCAAACATGTAAGTTTCCTTGCATTTTCTGAGTGATGAATCTCAGGGCAAGACAAACTGCATGAAGACACCCCGCATCTGATTTTGGTGCAAAATCCAGAGTCTAACCTTGTACCGCTTTATACAATCCATTAATTGTATAAATTAATTGTATAATTAATTGTATAATTAATTTATACAATTAATATAGCCATTGTCCAGCCAGGGATGAGGAGGGTCTCTGAGAAAGCTGGAACTGGATTATACCGGAACCCAAGAGTCTGGCAACGGCTCTTTGCTGAGGACAAAGATCCCAGCAGGGAGTGAACTGCAGAGCCAGGGTCCAGGTTCATTCCAGCTCCTTCCCCCAGGGGAGGGCCCCAGTAGTGTTCATTCCATGGTAGCCTTGTCCAAGCCGCGGCCCAGGGTCGTGCCTGCTTTGCTTCTGACGACAGCATGCTTCCTTTGGTACCGCCTGCTACAGACCACGAAGCTTTCCAAGAATGGCACAGGGTGGACAGAGCAGGTTCAAACACACTCATTTCACAGGTGGCAAAACTGAGGCTCAGGGAGCTTGATCACTTGGATCAGATCGTTCAGCTGCTGCCGGGCAGAGCAAGACTCAGATCCGACTTCTGCCACTGGGTCACAGGCTTTCTCTGCTTCTGTGGTGGAGGTGGTCAGCGCACACCAGGGGGGTGGATGGATTCACTCTCCAGAGTGGTCACAACGCTTCACAAATTCAGTTAACGCTGTCTCTCTATTCTGCTTAAAACCAGAGTATAAAGCCCTGTCTGATCTGACCACCATCCTATTTCCCTCCTCTCTCTCACACTTTTCATCAGTTCAACACATTTTTAAGGTGCTTCTACTATGAGCAAGTCCCCACTTGAGTTGATAAATGAAACAGCTAATAAGGTCCAGCGGTCCAAGTCCAAACTGGAAGTCACTGGAGTGGAACTGGATCTCATTCCCATGATAGCAACTTCATCCAAATCATTAGGAAAAGTCTTTTAATCTTTGTCTACCTGGAGACATCTTTATTTTATCCTCTCTTATATATGATAGCTTAGCTGGGTAGATAACTCTTGATTGATAGTTGTTTTCCCCTAACACTTTAATGAATTTTAAGATTCTATTTTTTATGATGAGAAGTCTGCTTTAGTCTAATTGCATTGTTCTTTGTGGGATTTTTCTTTATCTCACGGATGTTCTACAATTTCCCTCCTACCTGTCTAAATGTGGATTTAATTTTATTTGTCCTGTTCAGAAATTGGGCTGGGTTTCAATCTGAAGACTCATCTCTCATCAGTTCTGGAATTATAGCCATTATTTCTTCAACTATCCCCTCTCTTTTACTCTCTCTAGCCTCTTATTCTGAAACTTCTACGACTATTATTTCAGCTCTAAGACTTCTTTTCTTCACATTTTAGTGTCTACAAGAATTGGATGCATCTGATGAGAGCTGGCTTCTTACAACAGCTGTCAGCTAGATGGCAGCTGTGAAGTGGTTTTCACTGCCTGTGTCGGTACAACTTGCTTATTACTTTTTGTTATACAGGACGCAGGTTGTTCTACAGGTGATAGACTGTACAATTGTAACCCCTTGAAATTACACTCAGCGAAAACACTTGGACTAGTTGAGGAAGAGCTATGCGTCTTGGTTGTTTCCCCCAAACCTTACGTTGACATTCTCTGGTGAGAGGAAGATACTCATCTCTTGCAGGATCCATGCCAGCAGCCTGAACAACAGCCTGGAGCTAACGGAGGAGTCCTCTTTTGGAAAATGCAGCGTTATCCATTCTCTTGAAATCCCAGAGGACTGTATTATTTGGAGAGAAGATGGATGTTGGAAGTTGTCTAGCTTCTGTTGAAAATGATTCAAAAGAGATAGACTATGAAGGTCTCTCTACAGTTTTGCCTTTTCTGGAAGGCCATGTAGTTGGAACTTGTAAATTTTTACATCTTAATTTCTTCTTTTAAAATGAAAGCAATTGATTAATTTTTCTCTTTGCACATCACAAGTTTTCTTTTTTTAAAAAGATCTTTGTTATGATGCTTAATAAAATTAATTTTATCTATTGTAAATCCATGTCATTGGTTGGTTTTGGGTTTTGTTTAGTGACTTTCTTAGCATTCAGTTTACACAGGTGTTTTGGGAGTTTTGTTTGCAGGTCTGTTTTGAATTCAAGGTCTTCGCTTGCTTCTTCTCTCTGCTCCCCTGTTTGCCTCTTCCCGTCTACTGGTTTTCTAATTGCCTCCACCGGAGCTGGGGTCACAAGCTCAGAACCAGCTTTTGCAATAACTCCAGGGCACACCTTTTCCCAGAGCTCTGGGAAATGTGGTGGATCATCATGGAGTGGGCAGTCTGTATCTTGTCTCCTTGGATTCATAGCTGGCTAATGCCAGGGCCACAGGCAGGGTCTGTAACAAACTTCTCTCCAGCTTCCTTTCATGAACTGGGAAACCAGACCCCATCTTCTGGGGTGAAGTGGTAAGCATTGCTTGGACATGGTACTTTTAGTCCCCATTGCTTCACAGGAGCGGGACTCCTCTGCTTGCATGGAGTCAAGCAAGCTTTGCATTTCAGTTCCTTTCCTGGCCCACCTACTAGAGGTACGCTCATCCATTGTCTAGTTTTTGTTTTTTTTAGCCTAGCTTTGTCTTTCTTATTTCTGTTGGTGTCTTTTGTCTAGCATTGCTAGGTGTTCAGCGCTGAGATGTATTGAAGTGTGTGAGCTCACTACTGGATCATTATCAGAAGTTGACTGTTTTGGTAGCCCCAGTCAAGCCATCCTTCCTTCTTCTTCTCATGTGTCTTTCTCTTGCTCTTGACTGAGGATGCAGAGAGGTGGGCCTGTGACCCCCATCCCCATCCTCAGGGCCCTGCCCAGACTTGGCAGGGAGTGCAGTCTCCATTCACGTTTGCAGGATTGTTTGGGAATCCTTACACGGTATAGCAGAGAGATGGTGAGCTTTGGTAGAGACGGATCGGCATTCAAGTCCTGCCTTGGTGACTTCCTAACTGACTGACCTTGGGCCAGTCCTCTTACTCCCTCTGACCCTCAAGCTAGCCCTCATCCATCCTGGTGACAAGGACTGACCAGGCAGCACTCTGCGGTTTGTGCCTGGCTCGACCACTGTAATCAGAAGCCTGAGCCGTCAAAGGCATCGGAGTGGCTAGGAGTGGAAAGGTTACAGAGAACTAAATCAAGTCACCTCTTTCAACTTTGGATGCCTGTGAAAAGGATTATAAGTAGAGGAAATGGGTTCATGATGAAAACGGTTGGCATCACACATGCCAAGGATAGATACCAGCCAGGAGGAAATGGGTGGAGGTGGGTGTAAGTAGAGAACAGAACCCAGCACGATGGCCCCATGGGAAGATGGAAGCAGGCAGGGAGCACCAGCCAGGGCACACACTAGCGGGAGGAAACAGAGGCAGAGTTGGGTGATTTATGCCTCTCTGTATTACAATCTGTCCTTATGAATATGAATAGTCCGCAAATGTGGATTGTCCTTGATAATTGCTTGCAATGTCATCTTTTTAATGAAAATTAAGTACTTCTGTAGCACTAAGTAGGAGCTTTGTTGACACATTTCATTGTCACCCTGGGAGTTGATAACCTCATTTAAAGGCAAACACAACCTGGGAGAAGTGAATAGGCTCAGATGAAAACCGAGTCCCATTAACTCTACAGAAGGAAGTATTTTCTGAGTTACTATAGCCTGAGTCTACTTTCCTTTAACTTACCTCAAAGGCGGTGATGAATTAGTGATTGTGCACATCTGTTTTTGTGTTGTGTGTGTTGTTGTTTTTTAATTCTGACTTCCATGTGAAGACCGGGGACAGGCATTTGCTTTCCGCAGTGTCTTTTGAATTGGATTGGAACACGCACCCGAGAGAGAAAAGAAAAGCTGGCCTGGAGGTCTCTATACATCACGGTTGCCGTCAGGTCGTGGATTGGACTGAGGTTTACCTTTATTGTACACGTTGTGCTAAGTACAACAAGGAGGAACTTGAATGGGAAGAGACAAGATTGTGAACCTGACCAAGAGGAATAATTAGTCAAAAACTTCAGAATGCATTTGCATGCAAATGATAACATTAATTGCAAATGATTCTTATCTGTTTGTTAAAATAGAGCAATTAGTGAAAGGTAAATGTCTGAAATAATCTGCAGTTTAATGCCTTTACTATTCTAGAATATTTTCCTCCAGTAAGCCCAAATTAATGACATTTTACTGTATTCAAACTGAGAGGCTTTTGCTGCTTTGCGTTTCTATTTTTCTTCTTAAACCTCATAAAATGAAGAGGCTTTGCAAAAAAAAAAAAAGAGAGAGGGAGCTGGTGAGAAGTAATTGGAGAGGAAAGGTCATTCACCTGGTAAATAATGTGGAGATTGTGCCAGATGAAAGCTGGTGCCCTTGGGGTGGGAAAGGAGGGGAGCCAGTCAGATGAAGGAAACCAAAGGGGACTTGGGGGTGGGGGGTGGAGGGTGGGAGGGGACAGGGCAGCGAGAGCTCCAAGCCCCCGCAGGCAGATTCCAAACTGGAAACGATACAATGGTAAATCAAGTTATGGGACATAGTTCTCAGGTAAGAAATACGAAAGGCCCCAAGCTGAGGAGAGGCAGCGCGGCGGAAGGGAGGTTGGGGGTGAGGAGAAATCTTCCAGAGCACAAGGATGAGCTGAGAGGTGTCCTGACAAAGCCCAAAGGAAAAGACGCTGAGGGTCTTAACCCCATTTTTTCTGAAAACATTTTTTGGTAAATATTAACTTTCTTCTATTAAAACTAAAGAAGCAAAATGAGCCAATGGGAATGCTAGTTAACCTTGGGTGGTGGATACACGGGCGTCTCTATTTTTCTAAGATGACAGGTTTTAGCCTTCTGTTGTGGGAAAGTTTCAGACGTAAATCCTGATAGACCCGTCACTCAGCTACGAAAGCCACCAGCTCAGGGCCACTCCCACTCAGCTGCACCCCGGGATGGTTTTGAAATGAATTCCAGACATTGTGTCGTTTCATCCATCAACATCATGGCGTGTGTCTCCAAAGATGATGGCTTTTTCTTAAAAGTTAGCTGCGCGACGAGCATCCTAACCCAAATATTTAAAACATAATTCCTTAGTCTCTGAAGACTTATAGCCTAGCTGTGGATTTTTCTCCCTCGGGGAACATACTTTGGATTATCACCCACCCCCCATCCGCTGCTTCTCTACGGATGTGAAGGAATCTTTGTGGAACCAAAGTTGCGTGGTGAATCACAATTTATTTGATCACCAGCTTTGCTGCCGAGCACCTGTTTCAGGGGAGAGAATCTGGCAGGTACACAGCTGCAGAATTTTGGCCAGGGTGGGTCACCTGGGTTTCTATCCATGTCACCCTAACATGATACTCCTCAAATCAACTGCCCAGTTCTCCTGTTTCAGTCAGAAAGCTTGGTCTGCTTTTTCTTTTTAAATTTTATTGTGTTAACACATACAATGCAACAGTTCCCATTTTAACCATTTTTAGTGTACAGTTCAGCAGAATTAATTACGTTCACAAAGTTGTGCGACCATCACTCCCCTCCAGTATCAAAATGTTTTCCTCATCGCAAACAGAATCTCTGGATCCATTAAGCAGTAATGGAACCCCAGGACCTAGTCAACTCTAATCTATTTTCTGTCTTAGTCTAGATTTTTCATATAATTGGAATCCTACAATATTTGTCCTTTTTTGCCTGGCTTAGCTCACCTAGCTGAAAGTTCTCAAGGCTCCTCCATATTAGAGCATGTATCAGAACTTCATTTCTTTTCTGGCTGAATAATATCCCATTGCATGTATGTACAATAGCTGGTCTATTCTTGTTGTTGTTGTTAAATTCATTCATCTGTGGATGAGCTCTTGGGCTGTTTCCACCTTTCGGCTATTGTGAATAATGTTTCCATAAATATTGGTGTGCAAATATCTGTTTGTGTTGGTTTTCAGTTCTTTTGGGTATATATCTAGGAGTTGAATTGCCACGTCATATGGTGATTCTATATTTAACTTTTTGAGTAATGGCCAAACATTTTCCACCAGTGACTGCACTATTTCACGTTCCCACCAGCAATGCACAAAAGTGCCAGTTTCTTCACATCTTTGTATTTTCTGTTTTATTTAATAGGTGATAGCTCATTGTGGTCTTGATTTTCATTTCCCTGAATGACTGATGATGCTGAGCATCTTTCCGTGTGCTTATTGACCATTTGTTTATCTTCTTTGGAGAAGCATCTGCTCAAGTCCTTGACCCATTTTTCAATTGGGTTGTTCATCTTTTCACTATTGAGGTGTGGGAGTTCTTTACATATTCTGGATATTAAGCCCTTACCAGATATCATTGTAAATGTTTTCTCCCATTCTATAGATAGTCTTTTCACCTTCTTCATTATTTTCTTTGATGCACAGAAGTTTTGAACTTAAATGAAGCCCATTTGACCTGTTTGTTTGTTGTCATTACCTATACTTTTGGCATCATATCTAAGAATTCATTGTCAAATCCAAGGTCATGAAGGATTTCCTCCATGCTTTCTTCTAAGACTATTATGATCGTCGATCTAATATTTGGGTTGTTTATCCATTTTGAATTAATTCTTTTCTATATTGTGTGATGTAGAAACTTCATTCATTTGCATCTGGAAATCCAGTTTTCCAAGGACCATTTGTTGAAAAGACTATTCTTTCCCCATTGAATGGAGCTGATACCCTGTAGAAAACTGATTGGCCGTAGAGATGTGTTTAGTTTTGGACTCTCAATTCTATTCCATTGTTCTATATGTGTATCCTAATGCCAGTACCGCAGAGTTTTGATTACTCTGGCCTTGTAATAAGTTTTGAAATCAGGAAGTGTGAGTCCTCCATCTTTGTTCTTCTTTTCCAAAACTATTTTGGTTCTTTGGGGCTCTTATAATTCCATCTGAATTTGAGGATCTACTTTTCTTTATCTGTTGGAATTCTGATAGCGATTGCATTGAATCTGTAGGTTGCTCTGGGTGGTACTGACATCTTTACAGTACTCAGTCTTCCAATCCGTGAGCATAGGATGTCTCTCCATTTATTTAGGTCTTCTTTAATTTCTTTCAGCAGTGATTTGTAGAAATCAGGATACCGGTCCTTCACCTCTGTGGTTAAATTTATTCCTAGATATCTTATTCTTTTAGATGCTATTGTAAATGGAATTGTGTCCCTAATTTCCTTTTTGGATGGTTCACTGCTGTTATATAGAAACACAACTTGTTTTTTGTGTGTGTTGGGGTTGTGCCCTGCAACTTTGCAGAATGCGTTCATTAGTTCTAATAGCTTTCTTGTGGATTATTTGGGCTTTTCTAAATATAGGATCATGTCCTCTGTTAATAGAGACTGTTTTACTGTTTCCTTTCCAATTTGGATGCCTTTTATTTCTTTTTTCTTGCCTAATTGCTCTGGCAAGAGCTTCCAGGAAATGCTGAATAGCAGTGGTGACAGCCGGCATCTTTGTCTTGTTCCTGATTGGGGGAAAGCTTTCAGTCTTTCATTGCTGTGTGAAGCTAACTGGGGGGTTTTCATCAACGTCCTTTATTATGTTAAGGGAGATTCCTTTTATTCCCAGTTTTCTGAGTGTTTTTATCATGGAAGAGTGAGGGATTTTGTCAAATGCCCTTTCTAGTGTGTCGGCTGTGAGGATCTTGTGCTTTTTTCCTTTGTTCTATGAATGTGGTCTATTTCAATGATTGATATTCTTCTGGTGAAGCACCATTTCATTCCTGGCATAAATCCCACTTGGTCATGGTGTAAAATCATTCTAGTGGGCTGTCGGCTTTGGTGTGCAAGTATTGTGCTGAGGATTTTTGCATCAATGATCATAAAGGATAGTGGTCTGAGTTTTGTTTTCTTGTGATGTCTTTGTTTGGCTTTGATACCAGGGTAGCGCTGGCCTCGTAGAATGAGTCAGGAAGGGCTCCCTCTTCATTTGCATGGATGTGGTTGAGAAGGATTGGAGTTGATTCTTCCATATACATGCTAGGTGCAATTCATCAGGGAGGCCATCTGGTCCTGGGGTTCTTTGTTGGGATGTTATCTGCTTTTAAAGCATGCTTATGCTGGGCTGACCTGTCTGACCCAGAATAATCTCCCTATTTTAAGGTCTGTGACCTTAATTGCATCTGCAAAGCCCCTTTTGCCATGGAGTCACAGAGTGGCAGGCTCAAGGGCTACGATGTGGAACCCCTGGGGTTGAGGGCATTCTCTCTACCGCAGGCTTGGAGCACAGCCCAGAGGGAGTGTTTACTCATTCATTGTGTGCATTTATTGAGCACCCGCTATGTACCCAGCCTGTGTTCACCCCACACTAAACGAGGAAGTGCTGACTTTGTGCCCTGCTTCACTACCCTAGGCTGGGGTGGTGGGAGAGGGGTGGGGAGAGCCCCTGGAGGTGGGCATGCCCGCCAAGGTGGGAGCCTGCAGTGAGCACGCAGGGGCCAGAGGCAGAGGCGAGGGAGCCCCGAGCTTGCTCTACTGCCCAGGGGTTTCCATGGACCACGTGCCTACAGCCACTTCTGCCTGGCGTTAGAGCCAGAAGGGACTTCAGAAATTCTTTAGTGCCAATGTTTTCCAAGGAAATCTCTTTCAGGAGTTATTAAACAGAATTTTAAAAAGCAGCTTGGATGGTAGCCGGGGTTAAAGAGAGGGTGGGGGTAGCTCCCTGCTGCTTGGCAGGATGCGAGGGGTGGGGGGAGGCTAGAGGGAGCCCCCTGCTTCCTGGCTTGGCTTCTTCTTGCCTTCTAAGAAAGAAGCTCTGGGGGCTCCTCAGCGGAACTCCCACCTGGACTCCTGGAGACTCCGTTTGAGAATTGAGGGAAACTGAGGCGCAGAGAGGAGGGTCTTCTCGAGTTCATTGAACTAGCAGATGAAGCTTCTGAGTCGTGTCCCCAGTGCTTCACCCCCCCCCCCCACAGATGACAACTCAGTTATGACTTTTGACAGCTGGGGTGGGTTTGGAAGGCCAGTCGCTCTTGGTCAGGTCACATCCAGGCATTTAGAACATCTGCACAAAGTGATGCTTCCCCACTCCACTACCAGCTTTAGTTCAATCCTCTTTCTGCCTCTATTCCAAGATCTAAAGCTGTAGAGACCAGTAAATTCCTTGCAAAACAGTTCAGTGCTCGTTCTTTAACAGCCTTCCCTGCACAAGAAATCTCTCTTTCTCTCTCCCTCCCCTCTCCTTCCCTCTTTCTTACACACACACACGCACACACACACGCACAGCTGCCATCGCACGTGCTTTGGCCCCTTCTGAAGGAGGGGCGTGCCTGGGCTGGCCCCCAACAGGGACGCCCAGCTTTCAGCTGCGCCGGCGCTCCGCAGGCCTGCTCTCCGGAATGTGTTTTTGTTTTAAGCTGGGTCAATTCACTCTCCTAATGTCCCTTCTGTGGCCCATCAGCCCAGCGTTTCCTGCCTCTCAGCGCTCTCTGTTTGCCTGAGAGACTCAGTTACGCCCTGGACTCCTGGCGGGGCAGATTTATGCAGCCGCACAGGCCGCTGCGGCACACGGGGACGCCCGCCACGGAAAACAAGGCCTGTGGCTTCGGCCAGCGCGGCCAGGGCCTTGGGTACAAATCCCGCCTGCGCCTGGCCGCCTCCCCCTTCCCCACCCAGGGGTGGTCTGGGCTGCCTCGCTGATGCGGTGGAGTCCCCACCGCGCGGGTGGAGGTGCCGCTCTGGGGATGACATTTCTTTGGGAGCTGATGAGAAAATCCGATTGTTTGCTGTCCACGCAGAAGGGGGGTCAGGACAAATGGCCTCATTAGCTCTGGTCACCCAGCAGGGCATTCCTCTAACACGCCCTGCATGGCCACTTTCAAGCAGGGAAAGGAGAAAATCCCCCAGCAGGGCGAGCCCTTTAAACCACAGCCAGTCATTAACACTCTAGCTTGAATTAGATCCTGCTACCATCTCCAAAAGTGATTCTGGGAGACCAGGGACAACTGCCACCCCCGTGCCAGGAGCTTCAGGAGGAGAGGGTCTTCCAGGAGCCTGGGGAAGTGGCCCAGCCCTGAGCTTCAGAGGGGAGCTGTGGGGCAGCCTGCCCCAAATCCCGCCCACCCCTCTCATCTCTGCCTTAATCTGCTCAAGACTGGGGGTGTGGCGGGAGCCTGAGGCTCGCTCCAGGACGCAGTGCGGAAGTGCTGCTGTAAGCATGGAATAAATCGTAGCTATTATCTTGTTTCTGAAACCCTGACAATTTGCTTTAAGGAATAATGATTAAGAAAATGCTGTGTTTAGGAACATAGTTCATCTTGTAAATGATCCAAGTCTTTAGACTTGGGAGAATATATTTTAGAGCCACTGAAATAAAAACAATACATGTGAAAATTCTCAGAGAACTATCAGACCTGGAAGAACTTGCTCGTGGAGACCAGTTTGGAAAACACTGCCTGAGACCTGGCTGGGGCAGAAGGGCGCGCGTGGGTCCTGGCTCCCCGCAGGTGGGATGGGGGCTGTCGGGGGGCTGTCACGGTTCCCGTGGGCGTCTCCTGACTTCATTTATGGGGTGGCGTCCTCTCCGGAGAGGTTTCTGCGGGGCTCCTCCTTTCCCATCAGCGACTCTCCTAACATCCCCCTAAAAGCTGCCACCAAGTCGCCCCTGGGAAGCTTCGCCTCCGGGAGGGCCTCGTGGCGGCGGCGTCGCCACCTGGCGGCCGGCCCCGTGCACTGCAGCCTCGCGCTGCGCCCCCGGAGCCCCCGCGCCCTGGGCGACTCCGCGGCCGCCCCCACCCCACCGGGCTGGCCCCAGACCCGCGCGCGGCCTTGCCCGTGACCGCGCGGGGACAGCCCTGGTCACAGGGAATCGGGGAA
This sequence comes from Dasypus novemcinctus, assembly GCF_030445035.2. Classification (NCBI taxonomy): domain Eukaryota; kingdom Metazoa; phylum Chordata; class Mammalia; order Cingulata; family Dasypodidae; genus Dasypus; species Dasypus novemcinctus. The sequence continues at coordinate 127,958,331 of NC_080681.1, forward strand.
GGGTTCCCGTCACCGAGCTGGGGGCGGCGGGGTCAGGTCCCGCGTCCAGGGCCCCCGAGGCCGGCAGCCGGACCCTCCCTCCCCCTTCCGCCGCCTCCAGGACGCCCACCTCGCGCGGAGCTTCTCCCCAGAGGAGGGGGCTTCTGACCACGGATTCCCCCAGGCAGCCCCGTGCGGGTCCCAGGGCGCCCCCCCACCCCCCTGGGTCCCTCCAGGGACAGCCCCGGGCTCCGGGTCAGGCCGGCGCAGGGCTCCCCAGGGCCCCCCCTTTCCTTGCGTCCTTTCCCAGAAGCAGCGCCTGGGCGCCTGCCCCGCTGTCGCCAGCCTCAGCGCCCGGGGTGCGCCGGGTCTCCCTCGGCTGCCCGCGCCCAGGGGGCCAGCGTCTTGACGGGACTGGCATTTTACAGGTGAAGCCAGGGCTCCGGGCGGTCAAGTCAGGGCTGGAGTGGGGAGCTGGACTCCCCTGCCGCCCTGCCCGCTTCTGGGGCGCAGGTGGGAGGAGCTGAAAGGAGATGGGGGGCCAGCCCCGGCTCTCCCACTGCTGGAAGCCTTGGAAAAACCCAGAACGCGCGTCCCACCCTTGGAACTCCCGAGTCAGGTCTGGGCGGGTTCCTGGGAATCTGTGCTTCCGGTAAGCTGGTAAGCTCCTGCCCAGGCTCCTGCTTGGAGAGGCACTTACGGGCCAGCAGTCCTCCCCCTGGCTGCTTGCTGGAATCTGCTGTGCAGAGGGGACCCCTGGGTCCCCACCCAGAGAGGCCCAAGTTATCGGTGGGTGGTGCAGCTGGCGATGGGGAGTTCTAATGCTTCTTGGGAGGTTCTAGTGCACCCCCGAGGTTGACCCACTGTTGGAGTTCACACTTTCATTTGGGGAAACCGAGGTCCGGTGAGGGAAGAAGATTCGCGCCCCCTCCCTCCCCGGCTCGCAGGGGAGCCTGCCCTTCTGGGGCGGGGCCTTGGCTTGGTGCTGTCAGCACTGAGCCAACGTCGGTGCGGCTCTCTTTGGGGTGCACGGTGCATCCCTGGTCAAGCTGGGACCCCGGGCAGGGTGCTGGGCTTAGGGGTGGCAGGGCCTAAGTGGGGGTCCTGCGGTGCCCTCCAGCTGCCCCTCGCCCCGGCCCAGGGGCACACAAAGGCCAGCGCCAAGACCACGCTCCTCATTAGCAGCAGGCAGGAAAGCCAGGCCTTCGGGAGGAGGGAGGGGCCTGCGGCCGCTTGGCAGGGGACAGCCAGGGCCCAGCAGCGCTGGTGGGAAGGAGGAGGAAGGGACTGGAGAGCGCCAGAGCTGCCCTTCACCCCCAGCTCCACCAGGTTCCTTCCAGGGGCCTCGGTTTCCCCTTTGTGACCTTCTCAGCCTTCGGCCCGATGGGCCCTACAGGGAAGAGGGGGCCTGTGCTTCCCAGCACCAGGTGTTGTGATCACGGGGACACTCCCACCGAGGCAGGTGGGGACCCCAGGGCCCCACATCCCGCGTGGACCATGCGGGTCTGGGCAGCTGTTCTGACCGACCCCAGAGCCGCGGGCTGGCCACGTGCTCAGGCCTCGTGCTCCTTGCCTGGTGGCCCGTGTGAAGGCTCCCCGTAGAAACGGGATGAGTCCACAAAGCAGGTTATAAATTACTTAGTGGGCCATTTCCCCATTAGTTAAAAGGAGGGAGCGCTTCCAAAAGAAACGAGATACTTGGCCTTGGGACAGAATATCCCTCTCCCCGTAAGTGTAAATATTATATATAAGCCCCGTGCAGTGCGTCTACTAACCCCGTGAGATAGGCACGCTGCCGGGGGGCGATTTGTGCAGCCTCCCACGGCCACCTGCCTCCCTCTCGCCCTAACTCTTAGTTTTCAGAAACGCTGCGGGCTTCTCTAGTGCGGGAAGCAGCAGCTTTAAATGAGCGTCCTAGTTCAGGGGCGGAGATGATTCAGGGAGCCCCTCCCAACCACGAGACAGCTCTGCTGAAGGGTCAGAGTCCACGCAATTGCTGTTCTCCCTTCCCTTAAAATTAGGGAGTCAGGAACACGTGCTCATCACGGAAAGGCTCGGCCCCCTTCAGCCGGGCAGTGGCTGGTGAGTGCCACGCAGGGAGCTGACAGCACAGGGGTGGGCCTGTCCCTTGGGCCAGCAGAGCCTCGCATCAGCCACCTCCCTCTCTGTCACAGGCACTGGGCTCAGTGACGATGCATGGCACCTGTAGTGGGGTCACGGGACAAGCTGGGGTGCTTGAGTGTGGGGAGCAGCTCTCCTCCATGCCCAGCTAGGACGCTTACATGGTGGGGATCCCCTGCGCCCTTGCCAGCGTGCCGTTCCCTGCGTCTTTGCTCTCCGGGAGAGGACGTGGTGACCCTGGTGACAAGGGGGCCACCACCCTCATTTCCCAGCTGCTGGCAAGGCCCTGCTGCAGCCTGCCACCCTGGGAGGGCTCGTGCCATGGGGTGGAAGCGAGCTGCTCCCACGAGGCTCCCAGCCGTGCTCGAAGGCTGTGGTCTGTGTCTGGCTCTGCCCTCGCTCGGCAGGTGCTGGTCATCATGGAGCTCGTTAGCCAGCCTGGGGGCTGTCTGCAGGTGGGCCAGCCCTGCTCCTGCTCGGGCCCACGGCAGCAGCGGGCACAGACCTGCAGGCTCGGTGAAGGTTAGTCAAGCGAGTAGAGGATGGTGGTCGGGGCCTGACGTGTCCCGGACTTTTGGAGCCAGCCATGGCCGACGCACCACCCATCGTCCACCTGGTGCTCACGAGAGGCTCTCACTTCCAGCCTCACTTTTGCCCCTCCTCACCACGCAGTGAGCTACTGGGGAAGGTACCCCCATGTTACTGCGGGGAGGCCGAGCTCTAGAGATGTACCCGGAGGTAGAGTAAAAGGGGTGTGTTTGTGGTAGCTCCTCTGGTCGTTCCATGAGCTGTGTACTTGTTTGCATTTTGTGAATTGCATTCCAGAGACCTGTCAGAGTCACAGATTATTAAAGGGCATTTAGCAGTAGGGCTTTGCAGCTAGTGCGGGAGCTTGTGAATGACTGCCTCCTGCTGTGGTGGATGCCGAGTCTGAGCCGTGGGTCAGCATCAGGAGGACGAGGGGTCCAGCTTTCAAGGCTGGGGGGTGATTTGCAGCATTTGCCAATCACTGTGGTGTGGATAGTCCTGCGGTGGCTGATGTCACGCTTCCAATGTGAAGTCCCCGAAGGTGGACTGGGCGCGGCCAGCTCCCGTGAGCCGCGTGCACTAGCTCCAGCTGCCTTCGGTGCTTCTCCTGCAGAACACCGGCCCTTCCCAGGCGGTCCTCTTCGGGTTCGGTGAAAGAAGCAGCCAGTGCGGACCGAAATGCGGGGAGTGTGCTGGTTTGAGTCTTCTGTGACCCCAGAAAATGATGTTCTTAAGCTAACCTGTTCCCATGCCTGGGCGCTGAGTGTGTGGGCCCTCCTGGGTAGAGTCAGCAAAGGGACCTTTTGGTTGCATTAGCCTTGGTTAAGGGACCTTGGTTAGGTCACCTGATCAGGTTGCTTTTGATTGGACGATGGCAGTGGATGAGGTCACCCCCGTGCTGGTCTTATATAAACGGAGAACGCAGAGAGACGATACGCAGGAAAGGGAGCGCAGCCAGTGTGAGCTGCCCGGGGAGAGGAGACCCCAGTTCACCTACAGCTGCAGAAAGAGAAGCCCCGAGAGGCTCAAGGAGCCGAGGCCGAGGGGGAGATGCCCGATCGCCCCCAGCTGAGCTCGAGGAGGACAGAGGGAGTGACCAGCCGACCCGCCAGCTTGCCTCGCCTCGTGGCTGGACTCCGGGGCCCATAGCAGCCGACCTGTGCTGGGGAAGCCTCTCAGAGGATGCCCGGGTGTGGGCATTTCCACAGCCTCGGAACCGGAAGCCTTTGCTCCAGGCAAATCCCCTTCATAAACGCCAAGCCCCTTCTGGGGCTTTCGCCTCGGCAGCCTCTAGCGGATGAACACGGGGCACTTCCCAGAGGAGGAGGCTGGGGGGTGCGTGAGGTTTTCGGGGCAGCTGTCCCCTCCTCGAGCACTTTGGGCAGACGCCTGGCCTTGCACATTTCCTCCGTGCATGCAAGGCTGTCGGGAGGGAGCCTGCTGCCCAGGAGATGTGCAGTCCACGTCTGTCTCGTGGGCGAGTGACTGAGCGAGTGAGGAAGCGTCGGATACGAGGCTGGGAACGGCCGGGAGCTGAGCGGTTTGCCCCGAGGCTGGCGCTGCACCGGTCTGCTGGCCGCTGGGGCTTTGCTGGCACAGAGCCAGGGTCAGAGCCAGCGCTCAGGGGACCCTGGCGGAACGAACCTAAAGTAGACAGGGAGAGGGCAGGGGAAGAGCGGGGGTGGGAACGCGGGGCCCAGAGAAGTAGCCGAGAAAGGCCAAGAAAGCCTGCCTGGAAAACTCGCCGGGGCAGGCTGGGAAGGCAGAGGCCAGGGTCTCTGGGGTGCAGCGGGGGTCCATGGAGAGGACTGGTGGAGGAGCGCTGGCGAGGGGGTGGCAGAAGCCGGCCGGCGATGAGCTGGCAGGCGGTGATGCCCGGGAGGGGCTGCTTTCCTGTGCCCGTGTGGGCACCGTGAACCCTGGAGCTGAGACCAGGAGAACTGCAAGATGCTGCTTCCGAGGCTGCTGCGAACCTCTTCCGTGGAGCCCGGCGCCCTCACCGCCACGGGCGAGAACCGCAGGGGACCAGGCTGCTGCGTGCTTCTAGCGCCAGCAGCCCCGGGGAGGGGAGCAGGGAGCCGGGAAGTGGCCGAGAGGCGCCTCTCGTCTTCCCCTCTGGCCTCACCTTCAGGTGCCCACATCCCTGGCCTGAGCTGAAAGACCGGTTTTGCCTCCGCATGTCGCTCCGTGCCCTTTAGAGTGACAAAGCCCAGGAGGCAATTAACCGGCAACTCCGCCAGCCTCTGCGGAAGGTTGGGGAAGAGCGGGTTTCAGCTGCCATGGGGTGCTGGTGCTGGGAGGGCAGTCGCGGGCATGGGTGCTAGGGCCAGAGGGGGGGTTCCGGCCTCACCAGGCCACCAGCCTGGGCAGAGGTGGTTCTCTGAGCCCACGCAGGCTCGGGCTCACGCGCCTCCACATGGAGGGCGGACCAGGGACGAGGGGGCTTTAGCGGCTCCTGGTCAGGGAGGCGGGCACGAGCCCCAGAGTCCAGGGGACATTTGTTTCCGAGTCCAGGACATGGATGCTGACAAGGTCGTGGAAAGGACGTCCACTCCTGGGACCCCGTCCTACCCCCTGCCCAGCGGCTGCTGTGCTCCCTCCTGAGAGCGGACTAGCACCACCCCCATGACGGCGGCTGTGCCCTGAGGACAGACGGGTGGTGGAGGCGGCGGTCACCTTGAAGAGCGTTCCAGACCCAACCGCCATGCCCAGGAGCCAGGCTTCCCTGGGGGGCAGGAGGCACCGTTCCCGCCTGCTTGGAGTTTTCTGGGAATGTTGAGTTGGGGGTGGAGCCATGGGCACATCTATTGCTAACTAACAGAGAGGTGCATGCTGGGAAGATCCCTGAGGGGTTGATGGTGATGACGTCCAGGTAGCAAATGTCTGGGAAGCCCTTACCACGTGCCAACTCCAGCAGCCCTTTATAGACCGGGAGCTGCCCGACGAGGGAGCCTGGTGAGAGCGGGCAGGCCGAGGCTCTGGGGAGCACAGAGCTGGCGGAGGCCGCTGGGCTGGCAAGAGCCAGCGGTGGGATTTGCTTTGGGTGTCGCCAGCTCCGCCCCCAGCTCCTGACAGCAGGTGGGGCCGGGAGGCGGTTACTTATACTTTGCTGGAAAGTGCCGCCTGCTACATACTCAAGCTATTAGAATTCAGCCACAGTCTCAAGGAGGATATTTGGTGAATTTCATTCCACTGGGTCTATTATCGTTGGCCAAAGTGTACGAGATGAAAGGCAAATGGTCATTGCATTAACATTGTGCATTTTAAGCGATAATAAATTAGCCCTCATTTAATAACATCTCTTAAGAATGGAAATGGCTATATTAACATATGATAAAATATCTTGGTCTGTATATATATACACAACACCCTGGAAAATACATTAAAAATTAATTACGGTAAAATCGATATGATTAGAAGCGAAAGTCCTTTATGTGGAGGCAGTAAATGTCCTTAAGATCTTCCGGGAAAGACAAAGAGAAAGGCTCTGTGATTAAAGAGCTGGGGCATGCTTCTGGAAAACTTTTAATAAACGTTCTCTCCTCAGGCAATTTAGATGACAGAGCTGTAGAATTTGATTCTTTTTCGGATGCACTCGTGTGAAATGATGGGGTCGCTGCTTCTTCCATCGGAGCTCTGCGGCTTGGTTTGCCTTCTCGGGGCCACTGGGGAGGGGTCCCTGAGAGCTGACTTTTCTGTCTGCCCCTGGATTAGTCAGGACAGGCTGGGGTATGGCGCAGTAACAAACAGCCCCGTGTCAGGGCTTCGGGTGTCACTGGTCTAGTTCCTTTTGATGCAGAGCTCCCGCAGGGCTGAGAACTCTCCAGAGTGATCTTGTCCTTTCCGTGAGGGCGCGGAGTCACACGCTGGTGGGAGGAGAGAGTTCTGGAGGGCCTTGTCCCGGCCACTTAAGCCTCTTTCATTGGCTGGAGCAGAACCCAGACGTCTCCGCCTTCCTCCCCCAGGACGCTCCTACCTGCACGGGAGGCTGATGGTCGCTGACCGCTGCCTCCTGGGGGACAGTCCTGGTCAGCAGGCCTCCGGGTGCCCAGGCCCTGCTCTTCACCGGGAGCAGGAGCCCGGGTGGGGATTTGGCCGCTCAGAGGGTCTGCCAGCTGCCGGCAGAGCAGGGCTGCTGCCCCTTTCTTGGGCATCGGGCTCCAGAGCCCGCACCGTTCCCGCTCGGGACCCCGGCGGGGCAGGCGGCCTCGGGAGGGGAAAGCTTGCCCCTGCCTCTGCCCGGTGGGCAGCGCCTGAGTCCTCGGGCCAGCCGGGCCAGCTGCAGCCACCCTGAGCTGCCGGGGGCCCCGGGGCGAACACGGGGGCAAAGTGAGGCCCATGGCCACGCCCGCACCGGGGCCGTCCGCCCCCAGGGAGAGCGCTCCACCTAGGGGAGGGTCTCGGGGGTCCCCGGGCCCGTGCACTCCTCTTGCCTGCCTTGGTCCTGTGGGAGTTGGGGAAGGTGAGGAAGGGCAGTGGATGGACCGGACAGCTCACCTCCACCAACGAGACTGGGCCAGAGGCGCAGCTCGGGGGGGGCTGGCGCGCCCCAAAGCCAGCACTGAGCAGACCTGCCCCGTCCACACAGTGGGGCCAAGCCGGCCTCCCACACCTCCCACGGGCGCGGAGGAGTGACCCTGTCCCCAAGGGAAAGACGGCGGGGATAACCGAGTAACGGCCACTGCTCTGCATTTAGCAGCAGGCAGAGGGCAGGGCAGACCAGCAGTGTGTGTGGGAAGTGGGGAGACTCTGCCCCCCAGCAGAGTCCAGGAGGATCAGGACGTTCCCAAAGCATGGTCGGGGCTCTTGCCTTTGATCTAGAGAATGAGCTAGCCCCTATGACACCACTGGGATTTGAACCCGGAGCTCATGCCATCGTCAGGAGGCTCTGATGGGAAATTGCCCCGCAGTTTCCCACAGAGGACCTCCCGAGGTTCTCGTCTAACCTGTGCAGCCGTCGTCACTCCCACTTTGCAGGGGAGGAAACTGAGGCTCAGGCAGCAGCGGGCCAAGGGTTCAGGGAGGGAGTTGCTGCAGGGCCTGCATCCCGGCACCAGCCTTCCTGGAAATGGGGCCCAGAGCAGGGCGCTCCCGGGCGGGGGGTGCCGGCCCCAGCCGAGCCCTGGTCCTGCTGGAACGCCAAAGCCGCGCCGCCCTCCTCCTCCACCTGCGTGTGTCGTGCCGGCCGGCGGCTGCGTGTCCACCGGGTGCCCCTGTGCCCGGCCCTGGTGAGACCCACAGGGGCCTCTGCCCAGTGAGGCCACGGAGGCGTGCAGGCGGCCGCGGGGCACAAGCTTCCATGAGCCTCGACGGGCTTTCACTTCCCAAACCCACGGACAGGTCTTCGCCTCTCTTAATTTTGCACCCAAATGACGAGTTGTTCTGCCTTTTTGTGCTTTTTTTTTTTTTTCTGGGCTCCTTTTGGAAACTGCTCAAACCCTGCACCTCTGATTCATGACAGGGCAGCCATCTGTGCCCCAGCCAACAAGAAATCTGAGTCTCCGGATGAAAAAGCTTTTAGGAATAAATCCAAACAAAACTTAAAAAAGTCACACTTAATCACACTTTCTCTTCGGTGTCTGGGACCCAGCCCAAGGACTGATTTGTAGCCCTTTAGTCTAGCTTGGAATTTGCCAGATTATCCTTTGTATTTATGTAGCTCGTACATCTCCCTTGACTGGTGGGATATTTCCATAAATATCTGTCGGCAGGAATGCCGTGAGTGTGGGCTGGCTGGCAGCGGGGAGACCCGTATTTCACAAATGGCTGAGCCCGGACGAGATGGATTTAGGTCTGCGCTGCCTCAGCGGATCTGGCCGTCCAACGCGGGCGCCACGTTTGCTCTTTTGCTTCTCATTTGCCGTTCTCTAGGATCTTGCTTGATCTCCGCGGGCGGGACGAGCAGCCCTTTCAGGGGAGTGTCTCTGAGCATGCTCATTGGAACTCCCATCAGGGGAGAAACCGCTTCCATTTTAGAGGGGAGGACACTGGAGGTTGAGGGGTCAAGGGTCCAAGGTGGCCAGCTGGAGAGGGGCTGGGATTTGAACCTTGGTCTTTGTGTCTCCAAAGCTCTAAACCTCCATGCTACAAATTCCATGTTACAAAAAATAAGCAGCCTCTCGGGGCCCAAGACCAAGTCAGATCCAACGCCAAGCACCTTCTGCAACGTTCTAGGGTCAACAGAGCGGCACGTGGGCTAGATGCCAATCCACAAAGTCGAGCGTAGAATCATGACCAGGCCAAGGACGTGTCCTCCGGCCCCCCCCCCCACCGTGCCAGCGCAATTGCCTCCATCACTAATCTTCTCGAGAAGGTGGGGATGGCTTCCAGGAAGGAGCTGGCTAAGTAGGTCCTGGATTTACTTAAAGGGCTGTGAATGAAGATAGCAGCCTCGGGGACAGACACCCGGGACAACCGCTGATCGGCGGGAGAGGGGTGTGCTGCTGAGGTCGGAGGAAGATGGATGACGCGAATAATGAAAACCTGTGTTAACAGGGGAAAAGCGAATAGGGGCTGGCGAGAACGTCATTAAAAATAGATGGAGGGAAATGGACTTGGCCCAGTGATTAGGGCATCCACCTGCCACATGGGAGGTCCAAGGTTCAGACCCCGGGTCTCCTTGACCCGTGTGGAGCTGGCCCATGCACAGTGCTGATGCATGCAAGGAGTGCCCTGCCACGCAGGGGTGTCCCCCACATAGGGGAGCCCCACGCGCAAGGAGTGCGCCCTGTAAGGAGAGCCACCTAGCACGGAAGAAAGTGCAGCCTGCCCAGGAATGGCGCCGCACACACGGATTGCTGACACAGCAAGATGACGCAATGAAAAGAGGCACAGATTCCCGGTGCCACTGATAAGGATGGAAGCAGTCACAGAAGAACACACAGAGAATGAACACAGAGAGCAGACAGCTGGGGGGGTGGGGAAGGGGAGAGAAAAAAAATCTTAAAAAAAAATAGATTGAGGCAGTGGGATGAGGGACAAGATGCGAATAAATTCTAGCTGTTGCTTAAGAAAGGGGAATTAAGACGCAAAACCTCCATTTTCCCAGCCTGCCAAGTTGGCCTTTGACGGTAAATTCCAGTAAACTCTGCCCACGTGAGGGTGGGCTCGGTAATTAAGCTCGACTGGTTCCCGCTCCCCGTGCAGGGGGAGGCCTGCTGGGTCCTAGAAGCCCTGGACCATTGGAGAAAGACGCCGTCACCATTAGCTCTCTCGTGGGAAAGCATGTTCCAATTTTTGGAAAAATTTGAAATTGCATGTAGTATGATTCCCAAAGATAACTTTTCTTCCCCCATTATATTCAGTTAGTCAGGGGAACTCTGGCCCAATTTTGGGGGTGGAAAGCATGATTGTTCTGGAGGCGGCATCTGCAAGGAGCTTTTAAAAAAATAATTTCAGCAGAACACAATTAAGCAAAATAGTTTCTGCTCTGGAAGAATGTCGACAAGACCATACACCCCGGGGTCTCTTCCTATTATTTCAAATGCACATCTCTCGCTAGTACACCTGTCTTTTCATACTTGGGTATGTATGTATATTGCATTTTTATACATCTGTATCTATCTCTTTCTACATAGATAGAGATAATATGTAGAGGGAGAGAGAGATGGAGCAAAGGCTCTTCCATCTAAACGAGAACTTTCTGCGCACAGGACTGGTGGGCAGCTAACTCGCCCTGCCCTGCAGGTGACACATTTCTGTAGGGTCTTTCCTCTTTGTGGAAGTTAATGGCCATTGCAGCCCAGCTCTCTGCCCTTTGCTGTCATCACGTGTGCTCAGTGGCAGTTGCTTGCCTGATCTCGACACCTGTCCCCACTGCTGCTGCGGGGCTGGAGCCTCGCTGTTTTCCTCCTGTTTACTCGACGTAGACGTCGCTTGTTTAGTTGAGCGTGGTCTGCTCTTGGTGGAAATGGGAAAATGCCTTTTTCTCTTTGCTGCATCCCAGTCCCTAATGCAGGGCCTGGCACGTAGTCAGTGCTCTCTGAATGCGTGTTGAATGAATGAATGCATGAAGAAAAGAATGGATGAAACCGTGCAGGTGCATAAGTCCTCCATGTTGCTTCCAGGGCCCTTGGCAATCTGACCCGATCACCTGGTCACCCTGCCGCCAGCACGCAGAGGTCTTGCCACCACAGTGAAAGCATGTTCTTTCTCCCACCGAAGGGCTTGGGGCCTTTCGGGACAGAAGGAAAAGGTCCATCTATGCCCAGAAGGACTCCCCGCTGTGCCTTAGGAATTGCCTGGGAGCCTGCGTCCCCAGGACAGCTCCTGCTCTGGACAAAGCCTCCATGTGGACTTTCCTGCTTTGGCAGCTGCCTGACGCGGCTGCCCTGGGGAGGTGGGTGTCCTGCCCGTTGCTGGGTCTCCTCTAGATCCCCCTGCCAGCCAGGAGGCTGAGGGGGCTCTGCGGGGAACCCCTTCTGAGGCCTCCTGCCGGTGAGACTGGCAGGTACTGGGCTGTGTGGACTTCAGGCCGCAGCGGTGTTTCCAGAGGACGGCTGGGGGGCAAGCTGCCCCTCAGATCACTGGGGGTGCATGGAAGACGCAAAACCCAGCCTCAGCCCAATCTGGGCTTCCCCGGGCCTGTTTCATAAGCACCCCTCCCCACCCACACACCCACCCCTGGGTGCTCCTGTCCATGAGGATCTCGGCACTGGAAAGCCCATGGACTTGGGGGTCCCAGCCCTGAGTGTCAGTCCTTCTCCAACTTCTCAGGACCGACTGAGCCCCAGTTTCTTTTCTGTAAGGGCAGAGAGGGGTTCCTTGGTGGGTGGGGCTGAGGGCCAATAGCCTGAGAGGGGTGGACCACTGTCTCTGGCCCCTGGTAGATGCCTGGACACTGGCCCCTTCCACCAAGGCTCAAAACAAGGAGGGCCCAGCTGGGGAGAACATGTGGGGGATTCCCTGAAATGATGGAGAGAGGCTCCTCGCCTCTCGTATTTGAGATGGAAGTCCTCTTCTCAAAGGTGGGGGGCTCAGCTGTCTGAAGACAGATGTGTTTGTACGCGGGCTCCATTAGAAACAAATACGTTACGGCCTTTATGCGAACCAGCCCATTTGCGTCTCATAATTTTTAGCACTAATATTCTGACAGGAGAATAAAGCACATGCCTAAAGAGATTACAGGCCTCCTGGGCACACTGCCTAATTACGCCCCCACTTGCATATGTAAACAGAAAACCACACTCACAAGACACATGCACGTGCATGTGCATGCCTGCACACATGCCCCCACACCTCTGTACATGCCAATGCACATTAGGCACGCCTGCACACGCATGTGCCTGCCCTTGCTTGAGCATGCCTGTATGGACACATTCCTGCACATGACTGTAGGGTTGACACATGGCTGCACATACTTAAACATGCCTGCACATGCTTGAACATGCCTGTATACACCCATTCCCCGGCCCACGGCTGTGGTGTCTGCACAGGGTTGCACACCCATGCCCTGCCCCTTGCTGCGGTCACCCCTCTGGCTGAAGTGTGGTTTGCTGGCCTGGCGGGGGAGCAGCCGCGGCAGGCCAAGCCGCTGCCCCCATAATAGGGTGGCTGGTCGGACTCACCGCCACCCCTGAAGGAAGCTCGGCATGGGCGCAGAGTGCCCTCGGGTCTCCCCTTCTCGGCAGCCATGCTTCCGCGGCCGCCCCTCCTCCCGGGTGGCGCCACACGATGCCTGTGGGGCAGTACCCTTCTTCTTCCTTCTCCCTGTGCAGGCGCAGGGCGGAAAAATCCAGTCTGCCCTTTTCCCCTCCCCCGACAGCAGCAACAGCCAGGCGTGGGCGGGAAACTCAAGTCTGCCCTCCACCCCAGCAACAGCAGCCACCAATCCCTAAACCCTGCCCCTTCCCCCAGCAACAGCGACAGCCAATCCCTAACCACCACCCCTCCCCTGTCCAGTACCGCCCACTGACCTTTCTCCGGCAACCAATCAGAACAGGGCGTGGCTTCGACCAATCAGCCTTCCCCAGCCCCTATAAAACTGTTGCCTCTCCCTCAGTAAAGTGGACTTGCGTGTTTACCTTGTCTCCGCGGTAGTTCTTCTGCCGTGCGCCCTCCAGTCCTGAGAGCCCCCGACAAGGGCCTGGCCTCCTTTGTCCCCAGTTCGTCGCCTGCTTCTCCGGGCGACCCCTTCGTCGCCTGCTTCGCTGGGCGACCCCTTCGTCGCCGGCTTCGCCAGGCGACCCCGTCAGCCGAACCGCGCAACCCCTGTGAGACCGACCCCTCGTCTGCTGCCGGACCGACTGCTCGTCCCAAGTGGGACCGACCCCTCGTCCCAAGCGGGACCGACCCCTCGTCCAGAGCTGGACCGACCCCTCGTCCGCAGCCAGACCCCACCTCTACCGACCGAGCTAGCCGCCGCACCTTGCTATTGAGCAGCATCTTCCCAGGGCTGGGGTGGGGGCTCTGAGGTCCTGGTGTGTGGCAGAGGAAGGGGCCTGGGCACGTGACTGCTGCATGCCTTGGGAGGCAGAGCAGAGCATGGCTCTGCTCCTCGAGCACCTGCAGCCTGCCTGGGTCTGGGGGTGGATGGCGTCCTCACAATTAGGGCTTCTCTGCCTTTGTCCCCAATCCCTTCCTCCACACGGAGGCTTGAGGGCATCCAGTAGACATGCTTCAGTTCCTTTGACCAGGTGGAGCCCTGTGGGGTCTGTGAGGGAGGCAGAGATGAGTCCTGGAGCCCAATTATCAGGGGAGGGGCACCCCTGGACCCCATCCTGAGACTTCTGAGAATTGCAGTGGCTTCAGAGGATCTCTCAGCATCTGGGATGAGCCTGAATGCTACAAGGAGGCAAAAATCACAACCCCAAGGGCAGGGGCGGCACCCCCAGCCAGTGTGGGCAGCGCCTCACCTGGGAACACTGAGGGAATGTGGCTGCAAGGAATGGGGCGCTGGCCACTGTCAGGGGGAGCAGCTGCTTGCCCATCCCTTCATTCATTCATGCCTGCACTCATTCATTCTGCAGAAATTGACTTGGCACCTGTTAGGGCCTGAGAATGTGATGGGAAGAAGAGGGATTATTTATAAAGGGTGACTAGAAGAGGGTGGTATTTGGAGTCTTTGGTGGATCCCAGAAAATTTTGTTCTTGAATTGGTCCATTTCTGTGGCTGTGAACCTACTGTGAACCTTTGATTAGGTTACTTTCAGTTAAGGGCCATTTGATTAGGTTACTCCAGTAAGGCATAGCCCAGGGCGGATCTTAGTCCTCTTACCAGAGTCCTTTATAAATGGGAGAAACATGCAGCGACCCAGAGAAAAACTCCTAGAAGCTGAGACATGAAGCCCCAAGAGCCAGAAGCTGAAATCAATGGAATCCAGGAGAGAGAAAGTCACAGGAGCAGAGAGAAAGCTGGAGGCAGCTGGAAAGTGAAAGCAGCAGAGCCTGGAGGAGAAGACAGAGACCAGCAGACACGCCCCTGTGCCCTGCCATGTACCTGATTGCCCACAGCTGCAGCCCGAGAAGAAAGCATCTCCTGATGATGCTTGATTTGTTGGCCTCAGAACTGTAAGCTTAGGAGTTAACACATCCCCTTCATAAAAGTCAACCCCTTTCCCATATATTGCCTTGACAGCCTTTAGCAAATGAGCACTCCCCTCCCCCCAAAAAACCTAAAACAAGATAAAACAAAACAAAAACAGAAACCATTTGCCCATGTCCTAAGCCCTGGAACCTGTGGTTGTGACCTTATTTGGAGAAAGCATCTGTGGATGTAATTAGGGATTTTGGGATGAGGTTATCCTGGATGATTTGGTTGGATCTTAAATCCAATGACAAGAGTCCTTGTAAGAGGAAAGACAAACACAGAGCACAAGGCCACAGAAAGATTAGGCAGAGCTGGAGGGATGCAGCGACAAGTGCAGGACACCAGGAACCACCGGAGGCAGTGGGGAGTGAGGCCCCACCCTGATTTCAGACTCCTGGTCCCAGAGTTGGGGGAGAATCAGTCTCTGTTGTTTCCAGGCCCCATGTTGTGGTCCTTCATTATGCAGCCATAGGAAGCAAATGTGGCTACAGTGGCATAAGCGTAGGGCTCTGGGGTGGGCTTTGCAGGTGCCCAGGAGCCAGGGCGAAGGCCTCATCTACTCTTGGGGACTGGGGTGTCAGGTGGAAGGAGAAGGGCATCTCCAGCCTTGGACAGAACTTGGCCAACATGGCCCTGGGCTGGCGCTAGGTCTCTGCCCTCTGCTGTCCCTGCACTTAGTAGGTCCTCAAGAAATGTTGGCTCCCACCCCTCACTCACCCACTTTGGTTGTGTTGGGACACACGGGGACAGGCACAGGATGGTGGATGCTGAAGAAGAGGGCTCGCTTTGGAGAAAATCCACAAACAGCATGATGGCGGGGTAGCCGCTTTCTGATTATCCACCAGATGCAGGTGTCGGGGGGCTAAACTCTGTCAGGAATGGCAGCCACACACGTCCCCAGTGCCATCACTGTTGTCACTACCTGTTCCCACTCGTTGAACAACCTTTTGGCCAGCAAAAGCATGCTCCTGTTGGATTTTTCATTCGACTCCTTGAGCCAAGCTCCATGCAAGGTACTGGGTGAGCGCTGGGCTTCTCCAGATTCCAGAACAAGTTCCCACTCCAGTGTTGGGATGGGGTGGAGATTGTCACCTTCTTTAACTGTTGACCAAGAACAGTTTGGAAAACTGAACTTTTATGGATGGGCCCATGATCCGTACTTGAAATCCAGCAAACAAGGCCTCATGTGAAACACCAGAAAATTCCAGAGGCAAAAGAATTTCCAAAGTGAACAGTCCCCAGTAGAGACGCTCTTCTGGGGCTTCCTGCAGACCATGGGAAATGTCTTGAGATGGTGAATTTGGCCACGTTCGAGCACTGAGGGATCTTGTTGTCCCAGGTACTGGCCTGGCCGTGGGTGCTGATGCTTGTCCCCCTCAAGCTTGCTGGGTGAAGGCTGCCTCGTGAGCTGTTGTCCAGCGGGACGTTGATGCACATCAGTTAAAGTCTGAGTGCTTGCTCTGGGCCAGACCTGGACCTGGTCTTTCGAACACATTACTTTGTTGAACGGAACAGCAACCTTGGAAGTGATGAGATGATTACCATTCTCCTTTGGTGGATGGAAAAGTTTTTCATGGTTTGTCCAAGATCACAGACCATCCAGGGAAGAGTTGAGCTCTGGTCCCTGGCTCTTTTCCTTGGGCCACAAGATCTGAGAGTCTCTCTGGCATTTCCTGCTTACCAGAGGTAATGAATTGGGGGGGGGGTGGCAAATGGGAAGGTGAGAAATTTCTTTCAAAAATATCCTCGACTGACACCCAAATGTATCTGTGCCCTCCTCTTAATCACTTGTGCTCAACCACAGGACCGCAAAAGGAACACAAGCATGGCAATTTAACCACAGCGCCCTGTCACCCATCTCACTTTCCAAATAAATAAATAAAAATTCTACCACCAGCTTATGAGTGACTCCTGTGTCATCCAGCCATGTGGGGGATTTTATACAAAATCATTTTAGTTTGCGGCTGTTGTGGAATTTTGCTTTAATTTAATTTGTTGAGATTTGACTTGATTAGGGGGTATTGATCTGGGGTGCCTAAAATTGCTGCCATTTGTCAATAGTGACTTGCTTGTAAAATCTCATTGTTAATAAATCAAACCCTGAGATGTTCAATATGTAGTTATTACAGTTAGCATATAGAGCCAGACTTTCTCCCTCTGGCACCTGTTGACAGATGAATAGCATTAAGAGTTGGAGACACTCCTTTCAAAAAGTATGTTATTTGCTTTTATTTAGACTTTTTTTTTTTCCTTCTATAATGTGGGCCCAAAAAAAAAGTTCAAAGGGCTTTGAGGAGTTGCTGAATTTCCGGAAGGACTGCCAGGCTATGGAAGATGGTCATGATGGTTTGTTGGACAACTACCCCCATAACGTCTGTTTCGGAGAGTACAGTACCCGTGGGTGCTGGGTGTCGACTGTGGCAGGACTTGGTCTGCAGTCAGTTTCTTAGAGCACCTCTGATGCACAAGAAGTGACATCAATGAATAAACCATCCCATATCTATGAGTTGCCTCCTCTATGCGAACAGTTTTTCTACATGTGTGATAAATATTTGTTAGTATGTATTTTGTTAATTTTTTTTCTTTTCTTTTCTTTTTTATTTTTCATTTTCATAATAGCTGTTCAATGTTTGTGTTTCTTATTTTAAAAATTTTTTCTCTATTTTTTAAAAATGTTACATTCAAAAAATATAAGAGGTCCCAATATACCCCCCACCCCACTCACCCCACTCCTCCCACATCAACAACCTCTTTCATTATCATGGGACATTCATTGCATTTGGTGAATACATTATAGAGCACTGCTGCACCACATGGATAATGGCTAACACTGTAGTTTACACTCTACCCCAGTCCACCCAGTGGGCCATGGCAGGACATACAATGTCCAGCAACTGTCCCTGCAATACCACCCAGGACAACTCCAAGTTCTGAAAATGCCCCCACATCATATCTCTTCTTCCCTCTACCTACCCTCAGCAGCTACTGTGGCCATTTTCTCCATACCAATGCTACATATTCTTCCATTACTAATCACAATAGATCCATAGTAGAATATCAGTAAGTGCACTCTAATTCATACTCTATTCCTCCATCCTGTGGACTGGAATGGTGATGTCCACTGCACCTCTATATTGAGAGGGAGCTTAGATTCCACATGGATGATGGATGCAATTCTCCTACTTGCAGTTGTAGGCACTCTTGGCCCCCTGGTGTGGTGGTTGACCTTCTTCACCTCCCTGTTAGCTGGCTGGGGTAAGTCTAATAAACCAGAGGGTAGGAGTTGCAAGTCTGCTGAGGCTGAGGGCCTGGCCATCACATGGATAGTCCAGAGTTTCAGGTCTCCTGAGTACAACCAACCCCAGCATCAACCACAGGTCCAGTAAAAGTGACAGAAGAGGCATGTGTAGAAAGGTCACATCTGAGTCCAACTCCATCACACTCAGAAACACAAACTCCAGAGTAGGGCCAACTGACATGGCACTGAACTCCAGAGCCATCTGTCATAACCATAGAACCTGTGGGTCTGTGAAGCCCTCAGGAGAACCAGTACTTGGGGTTGTATCTACTTTGGCTGTCTCTGGGACCCTGCTGAGGCATGCATAAGCGTGACCCCTCTGATGACCTCCCGATTCTTTTTTGGAGACTCAAAGCCATATAAACTTATTTGTCCTTTCCATTTCCCCCTTTTATTCAAGGTCAAAAAGCAGTTTTTAGCACCTGATATTACATGTAGGCTGAGATATTCTGCTGGTCTGAGTTGACCCTTTTATTCAAAGGCCTTTTTCTAGTTACATCACCAGCTGGTGCTTGAAGTAATCCCTCAGGACCAGGGAGGCTCATCCCCTGGAGTCGTGTCCCATGCTGAGGGGAAGGTAATGCATTTACAAGCTGAGTTTGGCTTAGAGAGTGGCCACATTTGAGCAACATGAAGGCTCTTAGGAGGTAACTCATAGGCACTCTTTAGCTCTAGGCCTAGTTCATATTTCAGGTGCACAGGCTCATAAGCCTAGTCATCAGTACTCATTGTTGGACCATCCTTCTTTATTGGTCTTTGCCATTGCACTTGGGGGATTGTTGCTGTTCCATTGGGGAATGTGATAAAGCTCCCCTGGCTAGGAACTCAGTACTCCTTCAGTTGTTGTTTTTAACTGAAACTACTATGAAAATATCCAAACATTTTTATGTACCCTGTATACATGCCCTGGAGAACTCCCTCCTTTGAATTTCAAATAAACAAAGGTAGCTAGAAGGGGAAAGGACCTAGCAATTCATCTGGCCTTTCACCCTTATTTAGAGGGGGCTGTTGAGGGTCTCCCCACTGGACTGGAGCATGCCTGAGCAGGCTGTGAGCCAGTTGCTGGTTGCCAGGGCAGAAGACACCTGTGTCCTCTCCAGCTTCCCAGCACTGCAGGTCAGCTCAGCTCAGCTCTTCCCAGGGCAGGGACCCTGTATTAGTCAGGGTTCTCTAGGGAAACAGAACCAAAAAAAGATATCTGTTGATAGTAAGAGATTTTATAAGAGTCTCTCATGTGACCGTGGGGATGCACAAGTCCAGGTTCTGCAGGTAGGCTACAACCAGGCACTCCGATGAAAGTCCAATGAAGGTTCTTGATGAGTTCTGGGGGACATTGGCTGTCCAAAGACGAGCTGAGAAAACCTCACTCAATGCTGGAATCACTTCCCCTTTTAAGGCATTCAACTGATTGGGTTAAGCACAGTCATTGCTGATGACAATCTCCCTGATTGATATAATTGTAATCAGCTATCTATGATTTCCCACTGCAGTAAAGTCAATGGTGACTATAGCAGTTTGATATTATTTATGAATTGTAAAAAGAAGTATTGGATTATGTTTGTAATTTGATCTGTACCTGGGCATGATTGAGTTATGATTAGGGCATTGAGTCTCCACCCCTTGGTGAGTGGGGACTCACAGATAAAAGGCATGGCAAAGAACAGAGTTGAGGGTTTTCTGATGTTGGAGTTTGATGCTGAAGACCTAAGCTGGAGTCCTGGGAAGTCAGCATGCAGAGGAAAGAGAAGCCAGCCCCAGGAAGAAAGGAATCTTGGGCCCAGAGAAAAGCAAGCCCCAGGAACATAGGAACCCAGAAAGCCTGAACCCTCACAGATGTCAGCAGCCATCTTGCTCCAAATAGACATTGGTGAGGGAAGTAACTTATGTTTTATGGCCTGGTATCTCCTACCCCAAATAAATACCCTTTATAAAAACCAACCAATTTCTGGGATTTTGCATCAGCACCCCTTTGAGTGACTAATACAGTGACTGAAGTCCATAAATACCCTTGTATTACAGTTAGCCTGGTGCTTGCTTGACCAAAAAACTGGGCACAATTACTTGGCTGAGTTGACACATTAGCCTAATCATCACCATTCACCCCTTGTCAACTTGGCAACCATACACATTACCTTAAACCATACTTAGTCTCTAAGTAAAAACAATAACAATATTTCCACATAACAAAGTTCAACTCTCCTGTGTACAACCAGAAATGCATTAATTCTGTACAGAATATGGTGTAAGTTCTTGGATAATATTCACTCGTAAACTTGATATCCTCAAATATTATGACATGAAACTGATACAACTTGTTAAATAATAAGGAAAAAACTTGAGGAAGAAAACAAAGAAATTTGTTTTGTGTACATATACAACCATCATCATAATGAAACAAGGAAGAAAGATTCTTGACCATTACAGTCCTCATTTCTGTAACAGTCATGTGGTCAACGTTCATATTTATCACTACCTTCTTCCACTACCCATTCCATGTTCCATTACCCTCAGCAAGCACTTCAGCTGGCTGTGGTTCTTTGCCTGGTGGGGTGACCCAAACTTTCATTCCTGAAGAGTCTGGGCCATTGATAGTCCTGCTTGGATTGGGTTGCTGCAATTTTCCATTGACTTTCATCATAGGACATGGCAGTACTAGGAGATGCCCTAGAGGATCTCCTGTATTCCAGGCAAACTCTTCTTTACTCCCATTACATAGATGCGGTCCTATTTCCCCTTGATAGTCAGGATCAATCACCCCAGCCAGTACAGTAATTCCCTTCTTTGACTGTTGATTCAGAGGTAAGAGGTGCCCAAAGTGGCTAGGTGGCAGTTTTAACTTCCAGTTCAATGGAATCATTGCTGTGTTCCCTGGTGACAGCACTCTTCCTTTTGAGACGAAAACCTGTAGACCAGCAGAGGTTGATGTTGCAGGGACAGAAAGCAAAAAATTTCCCTGGTGGGTCACTAGGGGTAATAGTGAGTGGTGCCACTCCCATTTTCATTCCTTGATTCCTGGACCCATGGATCCTGGTTATGGGAGAAATAGCACCATAGAGTGGATGCTGATTTAGAGCACACACAGCCTCCTGGAGAACATTGCCCCAGCCCTGCCAGCTATTGCCATCTAGTTGGTGCTGTAATTGAGTCTTTAAAAAGGACATTCTACAGTTCTATCAATCCAGTTGCTTCAGAATGATGGAGAATGTGGTAAAACCAGTGAAATCCATGGGCATGTGCCCATTTCCAGCCATCATTTGCTGTGAAATTGGTTCCTTGATCAGAAGCGATGCTGTGTGGAATGCCATGGTAGTAAATAAGTGTGGGGGCATTTTAGAGACTTGGAGTTGTCCTGGGTGGTGCTGCAGGGACAGTTACTGGGCATTGTATGTCCTCCCATGGCCCACTGGGTGGACTGTGGGAGAGTGTGGGCTATGATGTGGACCATTGACCATGAGGTACAGCGGTGCTCAGAGATGTATTCACCAAATGCAATGAATGTCTCATGATGATGGAGGAGGTTGTGGTTATGGGGGGAGGAGTGGGGTGAGGGGTTGGGGGGTATCTGGGGACCTCATATTTTTTTAATGTAACATTAAAAAAATAAATAAAGACAAAAAAAGAGAGAAAGAGAAATAAAAATAAAAATGCAAAAAAAAAAAAAAAAAAGACCTTCAGTAGGTCCACAGATGGTAGTTTTGGAAGAAGCATAGCGTGCAGGAAATGCAAACCCATATCCAGAGTATGTGTCTATTCCAGTTAAAACAAATCACTGCCCCTTCCATGGTGGAAATGGTGCAATGTAGTCAACCTGCCACCAGGTAGCAGGCTGGTCACCTCAAGGGATGGTGCCATATTGGGGACTGAGTGTGGGTCTCTGCTGCTGGCAGATTGGGCACTCAGCAGTGGCTGTAGCCAATGCAGCCTTGGTAAGGGGAAGTCCGTGTTGCTGAGCCCAAGCATAACCTCAATCCCTACCTCCGTGGCCACTTTGTTCATGAGCCCACTGGGCAATGACAGGAGTGGCTGGAGAAAGAGGCTGAGTATTAGCCACAGAGCGGGTCATCTTTCCACTTGATTATTAAAATCTTCCTCTGTTGAAGTCACCCTCTGGTGAGCATTTACATGGAACACGGGTATTTTCATGTTTTTTGCCCACTTAAAAAGGTCTATCCACATACCTCTTCCCCATACCTCTTTGTCACCAATTTTCCAATCATGTTCCTTCCAATTCCCTGACCATCCAGCCAAACAATCGGCAACAGTTCATGATTCAGTGTACAAATACATTTCTGGCCATTTCATCTTCCAAGCAAAATGAACAACCAGGTGCACTGCTCGAAGTTCTGCCCAATGGGAGGATTCGCCCTCACCACTGCCCTTCAGGGACGTCCCAGAAAGGGGCTGTAATGCTGCAGCTGTCCTCTTTTGGGTGGTACCTGCATATCATGCAGAACCATTTGTAAACCAGGCCTGAGTTTTCTCTTCCTCAGCCAAATGCTTGTAAGGAACTCCCCAAAGAGGCCAAAGCTGTGGGCTGGGAAAGGAAAGGGGTGGTGACCATGGGCACTTGGGCTACTTCCTCATGTAACCTACTCGTGCCTTCAAGACCCACTCGAGCCCTATCTCATATATACCTCTTCCATGTCCTTATGAAGTACTGCTGTGCATGCCAACTTTATGGTTTGGTGGGTCAGGCAATACCCAGTTCACGATAGGCAACTCAGGTCTCATGACAACTTGATGGCCCACAGTTAAGCATTCAGTCTCCACTAAGGCCAAGTAGCAAGCCAAAAGCTGTTTCTCAAAAGGGGTATAGTTATCTGCAGAGGATGGCAGCACTTTGCTCCAAAATCCTAAGGGTCTGCATGGTGATTCTCCTATAGGGGCCTGCCAAAAGCTCTAGACAGCATCTCTATTTGACACTGAAACTTCCAGCACCATTGGATCTGTTGGATCATATGGCCCAAGTGGTAGTGAAGCTTGCACAGCAGCCTGGACCTGATGCAGAGCCTCTTCTTGCTCTGGTCCCCAATTAAAACCAGCAGCTTTTCTGGTCACCTGGTAAACGGGCTGGAGTAACGCACCCAATGAGGAATGTGTTGTCTCCAAAATCCAAAGAGACCAACTAAGCATTGTGCCTCTTCTTTGGTTGTAGGAGGGCCCAGGTGCAACAGCTTATCCTTCACTTTAGAAAGGATATCTCGACATGCCCTACACCACTGGACACCTAGAAATTTCACTGACGTGGGAGGACCTTGTATTTTAGTTGGATTTATTTCCCATCCTCTCTCACGCAAATTCCTTACTAATAAGTCTAGAGTCTTTGTTACTTCTTGCTCACTAGGTCCTATCAACATGGTATCATTAATATAATGGACCAGTGTGATTTCTTGTGGGAGGGAGAGAGGATCAAGATCCCTGCAGAAGATATTATGACATAGGGTTGGAGAGTTGATATACCCCTTATGTGGGACAGTGAAGGTATACTGCTGGCCTTACCAGCTGAAAGCAAACTGTTTCTGGTGATCCTTACTAATAGCAATTGAGAAAAAAGCATTCACCAAATCAACAGCTGCATACCAGGTACCAGGGGATGTGTTGCTTTGCTCAAGAAATGATGCCACATCTAGGACAGCAGCTGCAATTGGAGTCACCACCTGGTTAAGTTTATGATAATATATTGTCATCCTCCAAAATTCATTTGTTTTATGTACAGGCCAAATAGAAGCACTGAATGGGGATGTGGTGGGAATCACCACCTCTGCACCCTTCAAATCCTTGATGGTGGCACTAATTTCTGCAATCCCTCCAGGAATCTGGTATTGCTTTTGGTTTACTATTTTGCTAGGCAGGAGCAGTTCTAGTGGCTTCCACTGGGCCTTTCCACCATAATAGCCCTCATTCCACAAGTCAGGGATCCAATGTGGGGTTCTGCTAGTTACTGAGTATGTCTATTCCAATTATGCATTCTCGAACTGGGAAAACAACCACAGAATGGGTCCAGGGACCCACTGGACCAACTGTGAGATGGGCCTGAGCTAAAACTCCATTAATCACCTGACCTCCACAAGCCCCTACTCTGCCTGGTGGACCACAGTGATGTTTTGGGTCTCCTGGAATTAATGTCACTTCTGAGCCAATGTCTAATAATCCCTGAAATGTCTGATCATTTCCTTTTCCTCAATGCATAGTTACTCTGGTAAAAGGCTGTAGATCTCCTTGGGGAAAGGTGGGAGGAAGATTAAGAGTATGAATTTTGGGCAGTTTAACAGGACCCTTCCCCAAGGGGACCTGACCTTCTCCTCATTCAAGGGGCTCTGGGTCTGTAAACTGTCTTAAGTCTGGGAATTGATTAAGGGGCTGTGATTCTCTGTATCTGTAATTTGGGTTAGGGTTCTGTTCACTCGACCTAGAACTCTTCTGTTTATACAGATCCAGAAGAAATTTAGTAGACTGCCCGTCTATTTCACTGCTAGGTGCCCCATGATGTATTAGCCAACGCCATAACTGTATGTGACTCAGACTATTTTGAGTGCTTTATTGAATCTGCCTTTCATTGCAGTAGCCATGCCCACCTCGACTTCAGCAATTAACTGCTGATACCAGACTTTTACCAGATGAATATCTGATCATCCCCATAATGTTTAAGGATTCTAATTCCATCACAGTTCTCCCTACAGTAATATCTGGACTACAGAGAAGAGCAACCACAGAGCTCTTCAGGGAAGATGAAATTAGCCTTACAAATTTATTCCGCACAGTCCTAGTTAAAGGTGTGTCCTCTGGACATTCCTGGGGTGGGTGGGCTGCTTTCAAATGGTAAATCCATTCTAGCACTCCAATCTCCCTAAGCCTTTGAATTACCTCTTCTACTGTATACTAGGGCAAACTGGGCATCTCAACCTCAGACATGCTAGGCCATCTTTTGGTCTGTGTTTCAGTCAGCCACCCAAACAAACTGTTAGAGCCCTTTCTAACCCCTCGAGCTATAGCACTGAATCCAGAATTTCTGCTTAGTGGGCCCATATCAATAAATTCAGCCTGATCCAACTTTACATTCCTTCCACCATTATCCCATACTCTCAGTATCCACTCCCACACATACTCCCCTGATTTCTGTCTATATAAGTTGGAAAATTCATTCAGTTCTTTCTGAGTATACCTTACTTCCTCATGGGTCACACTTTGTATTTCACCTTTGGGGACTTGTGATTTTAGTCTAGTAAGAGGTTTGGAAGACAAAAGAGGGGGTGGGGAGGGGTAAGGAGAAGGATTAGAAATGCCTGGCAAGCTACTGACCTCAGGACATTGGGCATTCCCTTGCATTTTCTTCTGGTGAGACAGGATTAATCTCTTTGGGCAGGGGTTGGAAGGCAGTTTCCTCAGGGAAGACTGGAGGCTTAGCAGTGCATGCTGGCGTTTGGCTAGTATGTGCCTCAGGGCTGGGAGGAGGTGCAGACTCCCTGGGGCAGGCCCGAGGCTGGGCAGAGCAGGCTTCAGTTTGGCTGGTCCCCACCTCAAGGCTGGAAGTTGTTCCAGACTCCCTGGGGCAGGCCAGAGGCTGGATGATACAAGGTTGACAAGATGTGGTCTGGACCGGGCAGGCCACTGTAGGCTTATCTGGTAAAGTCTCAGCAGAATTCAGGGTTCCCATGTCTCCACCAATATCATCACATCCCATATGTCTCCATCCCAATTCTCTGGATTCCACTCTTTTCCAGTCAATGCCTTCACTTTAACTGCAGAAACCCTGTGGGGTTGAGATTTTAGTTTCCTTTATAACTCCGCTACTCGTACAATGAGCGTCTGAGTTTTGTTCTCTGATATTTTGAGCCTGTGGCTACAGGAGACAAGATTTTCTTTCAGAGCACACAAAGAAACTTTCCCATCATTTATGTGGCATTTAAGTTTCAAATTTGAAGCCTTCAACTCATCTTTCTTTTGTAACAGTATCCAGAGTATCTAGGAGGAGCCAGCCAACATCATTATACCCTTTGACTGCACAAAACTCTGTTAAGTTGTTGAAAACACTGCCACCCAGATCCTTGCTTCTAATAAGCATGAAAGTAGGGGAATCCAGTGATGATATTTTGCGTATGTTGATTGCCAACTCTCGCCATGGACTGTTAGCAACCTCTTCGTTCTTGGAAAGGGAGTCCAATAGAGTAGAGAGCCAATTGCAAAACTCCCAGAACGACCTCAGGCACCCCATGTTTAAGACTCTGTTCTTCAAGAACCACCTCTGGTACCAAGCTGTATTAGTCAGGGTTCTCCAGGGAAACAGAACCAACAAAAGATATCTGTCGGTAGTAAGAGATTTTATGAGTCTCTCACGTGACCGTGGGGATGCACAAGTCCAGGTTCCGCAGGCAGGCTGCAAACCAGGGCCTCTGATGAAAGTCCAATGAAGGTTCTTGACATGTTCTGGGAGACGTTGGCTCTCCAAGGTCGAGCTGGGAAATTCTCCCTCGATGCTGGACTCCCTTCCGCTTTTAAGGGAGTCAACTGATTGGGTTGAGCATCACTCACTGCTGATGGCATTCTCCCTGACTGATGTAATTATAACCAGCTATCTATGATTTTCCACTGCAGTAAAGTCAATGGTGACTCAAGTCCATAAATGCCCTTGTATTACAGTTAGCCCAGTGCTTGTTTGACCAAGCACCTGGGCACGATTACCTGGCCGAATTGACACATTAGCCTAACCATCACAGACCCGAAAGCAAACTTCCCTGCGGCAGGAGAACTTTCAAAACGTCTTTGGAGCACTTCCAAAGCCAGGTTTTCAGCGTGCTCTGCCCTGGCCCGCCTGCCTCTTCCCAGGACGCCGGCCAGGTACTCGCCAGGACTGCGCGTCCCGTTTGCAGAGAACTCTCTCTGTTCTGAGTCTCTCAAACCGCACTGGTGCCAGATGAAAAGTACTTTGAAAAGTCCCTCTCCCTTCTGAACATTTCATCTTCTCATTCTGAATCCGGAGGGACTGGCTTTGTCCTCCCCTTTCGCCTTTGTTCTTTCTTTAATGTGCTGCGGAAATGCCTTGGTGAGAGTCTGGGCTGAACGTCTGCCCAGGAGCATGGGGCCCTCTGCAGATGGGGCCAGGGCTGTGGGGTGGCAGGGAAATGGGTCACCACGGAACCCCTGTCTCTTGTCCCCATGCCTGGCCCTCCTAAGGTGGACAGTTTTTTGCAGACAGCTGGTTTAGTGGTGGCAGGAGAGCAGAAACCTCCTGGCAGCGTTTGCGGCAGGCACAGGAGCCGAATCTGGCAAAGGCGGTGGGAGGTACAGTTATCTTTCATTCCGGGTGTCTCTGCCTTGGGGTCCCTCT
This sequence comes from Dasypus novemcinctus, assembly GCF_030445035.2. NCBI lineage: Eukaryota > Metazoa > Chordata > Mammalia > Cingulata > Dasypodidae > Dasypus > Dasypus novemcinctus. The sequence goes on from NC_080681.1 coordinate 127,985,109, forward strand.
CAGGAGTCACGTGATGGGAAGGGACTCGGCTGCCTGTGAAGTCAAGCTTCTAGCCTCCCGCACTTGGCAGCTTTTCCAGCAGGGAGAGCGTGATCTTCACGGGGTGCCCTCCACCGGGCCGAGGCAGGGCTGAAGGGGTGTGCCAAGAGGACACAAAGATCCGCGCGGGGCTGTTTGCAATGCATACGCATCGCTGGGGCTTGTTTTCGAGCACTGTTCTTTTATTCATAAGGTGCATTTGAGAGGCTTGTAAATGACATTACCTGTTTTGCATTAAGCAGAGCTGCTGAGGCTGGTCCCGTCTCCACATTTGGTGCCTGGCTCCGAGGGCCGGATTGGCTGACGAGCCGACTGCTTTATTAGGCATCTTAAAGATATGCCGGCGTCTTGGTTTTTTAATCTAGAAATCATTAAGGGGCTCCGTGCTGGATGGGAGCTGATGGGCGTGCTGCCCTGTTTCTGTGTCCTTGACAGTTTCGGGGAGGGCAGAGCTGGTCCCTGAGCTCTGACACCCCCTTCCTCCTGCGAGGATGCCGTGAGCACCTGGGAGAAGCCTGGGGCGGGTGGACAAAAAGGTTGGTCTCCTCTCACTTTGGGTCCAGTCTGACACCAGTGGGCTGGAGCTAGCTTCTCGGCCCAAATGGAACAGTGCTTGCCCTGGGGACCCAGAACCGTCCTGGGCTGAATCCAAAGACACGGCCGGTCCCTGCTTCTCCCTCATCATCCATTCCAAAGCTGGATCTGAGAAGCATCGCCAGGGGAGCTTTTAAAAGTACAGACCCTCCAGGGGTGGAGCCAGGGTGTGCTTTTACCCAGTGCAGCCAAACCCACGCTGCTGGCACTGGGGATAGGCGGGGAGCACTTTTCCTTGTGCAAGGTGGAGAAGGGGAGAATTAATGCTTGGCTGAGGATATGTGTAGCATAAGGATGCATTCCGCGTTTGCTGAGTGAATGCGTGAGTGACTTGTTACTGACTCCCGATTCTGGAGCCATTAGCACAGACATAAAAAGAGATTTTTGGAGCTCTTTCCAAGCCAAAATTATACCCATTGTTCTAGTGGACATGGGCTTCTCCTTCTGGAATGTTCTGCAGGGTGTCGGTAAGTGTTCGTATACAACTGTGTGCCAAAGAAGTTCTACGGTAAAATAAGTTTGGGAACCTTAGGGAGAACAATTTAATTGCTGCAGAACTTCTCAGGGCCTTTCAAAAGTTAGCTTCTGGAGGGGAATAGAGAAATCAGCATCTCCCAGTCTTCTGTGAGTGAACAACCTTTATTTTCAAATTGAGAGACTTGGGATGATGGTCTGGAGCTGCCCTGATTGATACAGTAGCCACCAGCCACATGTAGCTTTGTTGATGAAAATTAATTAAAATGAAACAAAATTGAAAATGCAATGCCCAGCCACAAGGGCAACATTTTGGGAGGTGCATATCCACGTGTGGCTGGTGGCTAACAAACTGGACAGTGCAGAAGAGAATGTTTCCATCATTCCAGAAAGTTCTATTGGACAGGGCTGGTCTTGAGGGATCTTGGTGGCAAAAGGGCAAGAGACCAGGCAGATGGACCCCAAGGGGCCTTGCAGAGTTGGCACCCACCAGGCCACTCTGTGAGTCACACCGGAGAGTATCTCTTCCCTGGAGTGAGGATGCAAAGAGCTAACGTTTATGGAGTAATTACCATGTTTCACAGATGGTTCTTAGTCCTTCATGTCCTTTATCTTGTTTACCCTCACAAGAGTTCTCTGAAATACTTGCTGTCCTTAGTACCACACTCTGTACTCGTGGTTTCAGAGCACAGAGAGGTGAAGCGACTTGCCCAGGATCACACCGATGATGCATTTATGGAGCTCGGGATTAAAACCAGGCATTTTGAGACTGAGGATGGATACACAGCCATGGAAGGAAGCTCTGCAAGTTGCCCCAGGGAATGCTCAGCTGGGGGTCCTTTGCCCACCCACCTTATACCCTGGCCTGAATTCAGGATGACCTGTGGCTCTTTTCAAAAATTGTGTTCAACCTCAAAGGAAGATAAAGACCCTTCTCTTTGGAATGGTGAGCACTGGGCTCTGAGATGGCTGCCAAAGTGGGGTTCCAGGGGCTTCTTCTGGGCACCAGTGCCCCAAGACTATGTGTGTCTGCAGCCCACGTGGACAGGATGGCACCCTGGGTAATGAGGAGCACATCTTGCTGAAAGCTGCCCTTGCTCTGCACATGTCCAGATGTGTGGCAGGGTGCAAAGGGCACATGTGTGGGCATCCTCATTCATGTGGGTTGGGTGGGGCAGGCCCTGAAAAGGGAGCTTTCTTATGTAGACTGAAGATATAGAAACATTTAAATGCTTAACAGTGATCTTCAAAATCACACAAAAAATTGAAAGCGAGGTGAGGATGGCAGTTCCACCATATTTGCTGCCTTCAGCCCGACTGGATATAGAAATGTCTGGTCCTCTTGAGGCAGGCTTGTCTGGATGTTCTAGAAGTGGAAATGCACGCCTTGCAGCTGGAGCCTGTGGAGCAGAGCTGTCGCTTTGTATTTTGGCTCATTGTACTCAGATAGTGAGATGATTGCGAGGCCTCGGGTCTGCCTGACATTGGGGTTGGGGGTGACCTGAAGCAGCAGGTGGATCCATCCCCCATAACTCCCTCCCTCAGCTTCAGATTGATCCCACCTCCACTTGGAGTCCACACCAGGTCTGATGATAGGGAAAAAGCCACTAGACACTCAGGCAGGTCCTTTCTGCTGAGGGAAGGCTTGGGCCACATGGGGCTTGAGATCTGGTCACCAAATGGGGGCAGTGCCAGGGCTGGGCCCCACACCCAGAAGGGACTGTGCTTGGTCTAGTGCTCTGTTGTTGCCAACTTGAAATGCTTAACAAGTTTACATTTGAACTTGTACTTTGTAAGAGAATTCACTGGGACAACGGAGCATGGGTGAGCAGAGAAGGTGAGGTGTGTTTGTCCACCCACCCATACCACCCCATTTGCATGTGACCATCACAATGTCCAGAATTCTGGAGCCATGGTGCATGAGAATCCAGAGTCCTCAAAGCAAGGAAGGGGAAAATGAGTTATGTTCATGACTAAGTGGGCACTGATAGCCTGAGAAGCGTGTTTTCTGTTCTAACCAGAACTAGCTTTGAGCACAGAAAGAAGGTACAAGCATCCCAAGAATAACCAAGAAAGCCTATCTTGTCCCTTCTCATTTACTCTTACTTCCTTGCATTAACCATCCACTTATACTGAAAATAATGACATGGAAGGAAAGGGAAAGGTGGGCAACTGTTTTCTGCTTTCCTTTCAGTCCTTCCTTATGCATCAGCAAGACCAAGAAAGAGATTGTTGGTAGATGTGAGCACATCTAGAAGTGAAATGAATGCAGCTGAGTTCATTTATGTGCAGGGTTTCCACTCTTCTGGTAAGAATGAAATACACATGCGTATATGAGCTACAAAATATGAATTCTTCAATTTCAGTGATGAGTTAAAGTCTCTTGGGTTTGCATTTTAAGCTGTCATTGCACAATATAAAGATGACTGGTGACTTTCAAGCTAATAATTTAAATTTTTCTTTACTTAGAGTGACATTAAACAGCAAATAAAAATCATCATAATGAAGGATTGTGGGAAGATGGAACAGAAAGTGCCAGGAGTCAGTCCCTCCAAAAGAATGACTGTTTAAATGGCTCCTGCCATTTGGTCTTGATTGGACCAACTGTTTTGAAACCCCAGAGTCTAGTAAAACACTGTGCAACATCCAGGGAAGAGCAGAAGGAAGAAGCCTTGTCAGTGGGCCCCAATTTGGAATTTGTGATTGTGAATTCCTAATTGGGATGGAGTTGGATTCAGATATGAACTTTCTACACATGCCTCTTCTGTCACTTTTACTGAACCTGTGGTTGGTGCTGGGGTTGGTGTATACCCAGGAGACTTCAGTCTCTGGACTGGCCATGTGCCAGCTGAGCCCTGAGCCTCAGCAGAGTTGGCAGCTCCTACTCTCCAGTTTGTTGGACTTCCACAGGTCGGCTAACAAAGAGGTAAAGATGGTCAGCCACCACACCAGGCAACAAGAGAGTCTACCACTGCAAGCAGGAGAATCCTATCTATCAGCCATGTGGGCTCTAAGCCCCATCTCAATTTAGAGGTGTAATGGACATCACCATCCCAGTGTCCTCAAGATGGAGAAATACAATATGGATGAGAGTGGACTTACTGGTGTTCTACTATAGGATTACTGTGACTCTAGTAATGGAAGAAACTGTATCATTGATGTGGAGACAGTGGCCATAGGAGTTGCTGAGGGCAGGGAGAGGGAAGAAATGGTGTGATATGGGGGCATTTTCGGGACTTGGAGTTGTCCTGAATGATATTGCAGGGACAGATGTAGGATATTATATACCTGCCATAACCCACTGAATGGACTGGGAGAGAGTGTAAACTGCCACATAAGCTATAATCCAAGCTGTGTACAATGCCCAAAAATGTACTCCTCAAATGCAGTGAATGTACCACAGTAATGAAAGAAGTTGTCAATGTTGGAAGAGTGGGGAGTGTGGGGAGTGGGGTATATGAGAACCTCTTATGTTTTTTAATGTAACATTTTGTGTGAGTTATGTATCTTTAAAAAAAAAAGATAACAAGAAAAGGAAAAAAAAAGGCAATAGAGGAATTCAGCAAAACTAAAAGGTGCCTCTTTGAAAATATCAATAAAAATGACAAACCCTTGCTTAGGACTGACGAAGAAAAAGAAAGGACACAAATAACTGAAATGAGAAATGAAAGGAGAAACATTACTATTGACCCCACAGAAATAAAAAGTACTATAAGACGATACTATGAACAACTGTATCCAACAAATTAGAGAACCTGGATGAAATGGACAAATTCCTAGAAACGCAAACTACATGTACTTACTCAGGAAGAAATAGAAGATCACAGCATACCAATAACAAGTAAAGACATTAAAACAATAATCAATAACCTCCCAATAAAGAAAAGCTCCAGACCAGATGGCTTCACTGGTGAATTTTACCAAACATCTGAGAAGAATTAACACCAATCCTCTTCAAACTCTTCTAAAAAACTGAAGAGGAAGGAGCACATTCTAACTTTTTCTATGAGTTGAACATCACCTTAATACCAACGACAGATAAAGATAACACAAGGAAAGAAAATTACAGATCAATATCTCTCATGAATATAGATGCAGAAATCCTCACCATAATATAAGCAAACCCACTCTACAGTACATTAAAAGAATTATACACCATGATCAAGTGAGATTTATCTCAGGCACACAAGGATGGTTCAACATAAGAAAATAAATAAATATAATTCTCCATATTAATAAAACAAATGAAAAAAAACACAGGATGATTTCAATTGAAGCAGAAAATGTATTTGACAAAATCCAATATCCTATCAATACAAAAACACTCAGAAACATAGGAATAGAAAGTAGTTTTTTTAAAATGATGGAGGGCATATATATAAAAAGCCCACAGCTAACATCATACTCAATGGTGAAAGACTGAAAGCTTTCCCCTGAGGTCAGGATTAAGGTAATGATGCCCACTGTCAACATTGTAATTCAACCTTGTACTGAAAATTCTAGCCAGAGCAATTAGGCAAGCAAAAGAAATAACGAAGCATCCAATTTGGAAAGGGAGAAGTAACCCTTTCTCTATTTGTAGATGACATGATCCCATATATAAAAAATCCAGAAAAATCTCAATAAAACTACTAGAGCTAATAAACAAGTTCAGCAACATGGCAGGGTGCAAGAACAACATGCAAGAATATGTAGTGTTTCTATATGCTAGCAATGAACAATATAAAGAGGGAATTAAGAGAAAAATTCATTTACGATACAACTAAAAGATCAAATATCTAGGAATAAATTAACCAAGGATGTAAAGGACTTATACATAGAAAACTATAAAACATTACTATAAGAAACAGAAGGAGACCTAAATAAATGCAAGGACATTACGTCCTTGTGGATTGGAAGACTAAATATTATCAAGATGTCAATTCTACCCAAGGCAATGTACAGATTCAATGCAATCCTAATCAAAATTCCAACAACTATCTTTGCACAAGTAGAAAAGTCAATCATCAGATTTATATGGTAGAGTAAGGGGCCATGAATAGCTGAAAACACCTTGAAAAAGAAAATCAAAGTTGGAGGAGCCACTCTTTCTGTTTTTAAAACTTATTACAAAGCTACAGTGGTCACAACAGCTTGGTACTGACACATGGCTAGATATATTGACCAATGGAATTGAAGTAAGAGTTCAGAAATAGTCACTCATTTCTATGGCTTTTTTTTTTTTTTTTTTTGAAGGGTTTCAAGTACACTCACTTGGGAAAGAATATCTCTTCAACAAATGGTGCTGGGAAAATGGGATATCCATATGCAAAAGAATGAAAGTGGACACCTATATTAGTCAGCCAAAGGGGTGCTGATGCAAAATACCAGAAATTGGTTGGTTTTTATAAAGGGTATTTATTTGGGATAGGAGTTTACAGATACCAGGCCATAAAGCATAAGTTATTTCCCTCACCAATGTCTATTTTCACGTGTTGGAGCAAGATGGCTGCCAATAGCTGTGAGGGTTCAGGCTTCCTGGGTTCCTCTCTTCCAGGGTCTTGCTTTTTCTGGATTCAAGGTTCCTTTCTTCCCAGGGCTTGCTTCTTCCTGGGCTCAGGGTCCTCTCTTCCTGGGGCTGGCTTCTCTTTCTTCTGTGAGCTTACTTCCAAGGGCTCCAGCTTAAGGCTTCAGCATCAAACTCCAACATCAAAATTCCAACATCAAAAACCCCAACTCTGTCCTTTACCATGCCTTTTTTCTGTGAGTCCCCACCCACCAAGGGGTGGGGACTCAACACCCTAATGATGTGGCCCAATCAAAGCCTTAATCATAACTCAATCAAACCCAGGTACAGACCAGGTACAGACCAATATCTATTTTTGGAATTCATAACCATATCAAACTTCTACAACACCTTTGTCACACCATACACAAAAATGAACTCAGAATGGATCAAAGACCTAAATTCAAAAAGCAGAACTATAAAACTCCTAGAAGAAAATGTAGGGAAACATCTTCAGAACGTTTTGTGGGCAATGGTTTCTTAGACTTTACACACAAGGCACAAACTTTGTTGTCTATAGAATTACACAACAGTTCTACAGCTAGGTATATACCCCCAAAGCATTGAAACCTTTGGGGATATATACCCCAAAAGTGAACTCATAAGGAGGAGAGAATGTCAAACAGATATTTTCACACTGATATTCACAGTGGCATTATTCACAATTGCTCAAAGATGGAAGTGACCCAAATGTCCATCAACAGATAAATGGATACACAAAATATGGTATGTTTCCTTCTAGGAGTTTTATAGTTCTGTTTCTTATATTTAGGTCTTTGATCCATTTCAAGTTCGTTTTTGTATATGGTGTGAGGTAGGGGTCCACCTTCATTCTTTTGCATATGGATGCCCAGCTTTCTGAGTGGAAATGGAATATTATTCAGCGATATAAAGGAATAAAGTTCTGCTATATGTGACAACCTGGAAAAAACTTGAAGACACCATGTTGTGTGAAATAAGCCAGACACTAAGGAAAAATATTGTATGACCTCATTGATGTGAAGAGTAATAAGCAAATTCGTAGAGTCAGAACCTGGAATACAGATTACCAGGGGTTGGGGGCATGGTAGGGAGTGGGGAGGTAATTATTAATTGGTGAAGAGTTTCTATTTGAGGTGATGGAAAAGTTTTAGTAATGGATGGTATCTGAATGTCATCAAAAGGGGAAATTTTAGACAGAACAACAAACAACCAATGGACAACACAAACAGTGAACCCTATTCTAAACTATGGGCTTTGATCATAATATCTTCCCATTAACTGTAACAAAGCTACCACACTAATGTAAAATGTTAAAACTAGGGGTAGGTATATAGGAACTATATTTTCTGCATGATCTTTCTGTAAACCTACAAGTTCTCTAATAAAATTTAAGAATCTTACATTAAAAATTTTTTTTTAATCACCACGATAAGCCAAGAGATAGACTGGAAGGAAGGAAAAGGGTTTATATTTTAGTACCTTCAAAATGCCCTTTGTTCTTGTATTTTGAACAAGGAGCCCCACATTTGCACTTTGTAAATTATGTAGCAGGCCCTGGCCAGATGCTCTAATTCCGGGGTCCTCCGCTTCTGTTGGGGTCCCAGGTGATGGGGGGTTGCCTTCACTGAGGCTTCTTGGCAGCCTCCTGAACCTTGTCTGGTGGTTTTATTTATTTATTTATTTTCTGTCTGACCCACAGATTGTTAAATATCTGTCCTTCCTGCTCATGTCTCTGCCCTTGTCTTTGTCTCTTGTGGTCTCACAGTCCTGCCACTCCCCTTCTTTCTCTTCCTCATCCCAAGACTGTGACTTTTCTGGTCTGATGCTGGCCAAGTCCATCAGCAAGGACATATTTAACTCCTGCTTGGCCCTCAGCTAAGCCCCAAATGCCACCCAGTGTTGCTGAGAAACTGACAAGACCTAGTCCAGCGTCTCCATTTTTGTGGGCTCTCTCTGATGGCGTCTACCCCAGCACTGCTTGGGGAACTTCTGGTGATGGGTGAGTGGATGGATGGATGGGTGGATGGGTGGGTGGGTGGATGGGCGGGTGAATGGGTGGATGGGTAGGCAGGTGAATGGATGGATGGGTGGGTGGGTGGGTGGTTGGATTACTCAAGTATTCATTAAGTAGCCACTCTGTGGCGGATGGTTTTGAAGGTGCAGGGGCTACACCAGAGAAAAGAACAGATAGAACCCCTGGCCCGAGGTACCTATGACCAGGGGATGGACCACCAAATGAGCTGTGCTTGGCAGCGTCTGTCCTGCAATGACTTCATCCAAGTTGGTTGGTGCAAAACTAACACCCCAGTGAGGCTGTGTGCCCTTGGGGGCAGCAAGGCTTGGGGGGAGGGGAGAACCAGGGGAGAAGCAATGGGTCTTGGGAGAAGAGAGTGGGTGGGATGATGTGCAGGTGGGAGGACCTCAAGGAAGAGGTTGCTGGGATTCTACCCAGAGACAACGTAGCTCAATGAGGAGAGTAGGTGTGGGCTGTCTCCCAGAACAAAGGGACATGACTCCCCTCTCGATTCCAGGCAATGGGCTGGACCCAGAACTGGCCTGGGGGGTTTCTCTGCCAGGAGGAAGGGACCAGCGTTGCGGCGGCTTGCTCGGTCGGTAGAGGTGGGGTCTGGCTGCGGACGAGGGGTCGGTCCAGCTCTGGACGAGGGGTCGGTCCCGCTTGGGACGAGGGGTCGGTCCCACCTGGGACGAGGGGTCAGTCCGGCAGCAGACGAGGGATCGGTCTCACAAGGGGTTGCGCGGTTCGGCTGACGGGGTCGCCCGGCGAAGCCGGCGACGAAGGGGTCGCCCGGAGAAGCAGGCGACGAACTGGGGACAAGGGAGGCCAGGCCCTTGTCGGGGGCTCTCAGGACTGGAGGGCGCACGGCAGAAGAACTACCGCGGAGACAAGGTAAACACGCAAGTCCACTTTATTGAGGGAGAGGCAACAGTTTTATAGGGGCTGGGGAAGGCTGATTGGTCGAAGCCACGCCCTGTTCTGATTGGTTGCCGGCGAAAGGTCAGTGGGCGGTACTGGACGGGGGAGGGGTGGTGGTTAGGGATTGGCTGTCGCTGTTGCTGGGGGAAGGGGCAGGGTTTAGGGATTGGTGGCTGCTGTTGCTGGGGTGGAGGGCAGACTTGAGTTTCCCGCCCACGCCTAGCTGTTGCTGCTGTCGGGGGAGGGGAAAAGGGCAGACTGGATTTTTCCGCCCACGCCTGGCTGTTGTTGCTGTCGGGGGAGGGGAAAAGGGCAGACTGGAATTTTCCGCCCTGCGCCTGCGCAGGGAGAAAGAAGGCATCGTGTAGCGCTATCTGGGAGGAGGGGCGGCCGCGGAAGCATGGCTGCCGAGAAGGGGAGACCCGAGGGCACTCTGTGCCCATGCCGAGCTTCCTTCAGGGGTGGTGGTGAGTCCGACCAGCCACCCTATTATGGGGGCAGCGGCTTGGCCTGCCGTGGCTGCTCCCCCGCTAGCAAACCACACTTCAGCCCAAGGGGTGACTGCACAGCGTGGCCTGAATCTGCTAACAGATCTCACGCTGGTGTCCCTCCATCCCTTCCTCCTCGGTGAGCGGCCCTCGATGTGCCAAAGAGCCTGGGGGAGTGCCCCTGGAGCAAGAGCGCAGCCCCCAAACCTTCCCTGTGGCTGGGAGCTCTGTGACCCGCCTCCTTGGGGCTTGTTCTTCCCCTACTGGCCTCTCGGGCTGTGCCTGGTGTTAATTAGTACAATTGCACATTTCCTCGGGGGAAGGGGAGGGGATGGAGGGAGGAGCCCCTGCAGGTCCCTGGGGCTGGATGTGGGGGGGCGTGGGGTGGGGCTAAGGCCTGCTGCTCTGGGGGAGCCCCCTCCTGACCTCCATCTGTTATGGTTGGGGCGGTGTCCCTCCGAAAGGCACGTTCAGTCTTTTTGTTTTTAATTTATTTCTTTCCCCTCCCCCCAACACCCACCCCCCCATTGTCTCTGTGTCCATTTGGTGCATGTTCTTCTTTGTCCGCTTCTATTGTTGTCAGCAGCACGGGAATCTGTGTTTCTTTTTGTTGCGTCATCTTTTTGCGTCAGCTCTCTGTGTGTGCGGCGCCATTCCTGGGCAGGCTGCACTTTCTTTTGCGCTGGGCGGCTCTCCTTGCGGCACGCACTCCTTGTGCGTGGGGCTCCCCTATGCAGGGGACACCCCTGCGTGGCACAGCACTCCTTGTGCGCATCAGCACTGCATGTGGGCCAGCTCCACACGGGTCAAGGAGGCCCGGGGTTTGAACCGTGGACCTCCCATGTGGTAGACGGACGCCCTAACCACTGGGCCAAGTCCACTTCCCATGTTCAGTCTTTTGACTGGGCATTTCTTTTGGCAGTAGGGCCTTTGCAGGTGTGGACCAGTGAGGCTGCCTCAGGCCTTGAATCCTGAACAACTGGGGCACTCCTAAGGCGGGGAGAATGCCCACCAGGAGAAACCCCTGTGACGACGGAGACAGGGACTGGAGCAGTGTCACCACAAGCCAAAGCGCTCCAAGGGCCGCTGTAAACTGCCCGCTAGGAGCTGGGCCAGGCGAGGAAGGACCCTTCCCCCGGGTTCTGAGGGCCCCCCCGCCGGCTGCTCCGCCATCGGGCTTGGCCACTTGAGCTCCAGCTTCCTAGAATCTGACGCTGGGTGCCAGCCTCGGTTTACTTAATCCTCTTCCAGCGTGCCCAACGCAGCTGTGATGGAAGCTCCGCGCCCGCCGAACGGAGGTAAAGTGACCCTGGTATTTTATTCCTCACCAATCTTCAATTTCAGTGCCTGACCTTTCTCTGTGAAATATTTGAATATAAATAATGCAGTTTTGCAAACACAGTGCCCTGATTACTTTGTAGAGCCCTGATTCTCCATGTGTGAAAGTCTCTGAAGTAAGTAGTAATTTGTTCCCCTTTCTGGTAATTGCTGTTTTAGAAATAGCTTCTCCAGACGTCTGCCACAAATTGGCACCTCCTTCCTCCCGGCTCGCTTTCCAGAAGCAGCTGCTGGCTCCTGCAGAGGCTCCTGAGGAGGCACCGGGCAGAGTCCTGCAGCGGGTGACCCTGCGGCTGGGAGAGGCGAGGTCTGTGGCCCATTCTTGGCCCCGGAGGTAACTCCCATTCCGTGCCCAGGGGAAAGGAGACGGGGTGCCCTGTGCGCTCCGCCTGCTCGCTCAACTCTGAGGCTTGTGAAGGCGACGTCGCGGACCTGGTACCTGCCAGCCCTGTCGGTGTGCTGGGTGGGTGGGTGGGAGGGGAGCTGCCAGAGAGCTCAGTCTTGGACCCTGTCCCAGAAGCCGCTTGCAGACACATGGAGCTGAAACTTGCCGATCCCAAGTGCCCCAGATTTCCCTTTCCTTTAACTTCCACGCTGAAAGCGCCTGACCCTCCTGCTGGCTTTGCTGGGCAGGGGTGTTTTGCATCACCAGCTCTCCTTTATTTGGGGAGCAGCCCCTCATTGTCCTTTGGGGGGCTGCTTTCCCCCTGGTTTTGGTGGGGGGCTGACTTCACTCCAGCCTGGCTAGTTTGCAAATACTCTGCTTCTGGCCACTGGTTCAGGGGCAGCCGAGTGCCCCGAGCAGGGACATGAATCAGCTGTGGACGCGGCTGGACTGACGGGGAGGGAAGGGCTCTTTCCACCAGGGTGCCCAGCAAGCAGCATGTGGCCGGAGCCCTGGGGCCCCCTGGCCACCTCCGGGGAGATCTTGCCCAGAGCCACGGAGCAGAGGGCGGAACCCAGAGATGAGGCGGCAGCGAAGGGGTTTCCACCGGCGGGTGGAGGTGGCAGGAGCAGCAGGATTCAGCCTTCAAGCTCCTTGTCCGAAGGAGCAGGCCACGGCAGGGCTTGGCAACTCTCAGAAGAGGTCACCATGGTCTCGTGCCCTGGGGGGCTTCCTGGAGGAGGCGGGTGGGGCTTCAGAACGGCTTCTCCGTGGGTGAATGGCCAGTGGCCGAGTTTTAGGACTTGCTCTTTCTCCCGCGAGCCTGCTCTGGCCCGGCGGCCTGCGTGTCCAGGAATTCGTTACTGGTGTCAGCACCCTCCAGCACTTGCTGCAGGTCTCCGTTCCTTCGTCCCCTCGTCGCTATCGGAGGCGCTGCTGGGCGTGTCCTGGCTACCAGGAGCCCCTGGGGAACCAGACGCTGGGCTCGCTCAGGTTTTCTGCTTCAAGCTGCAGGTCCCTGGGTGCCGGCAGGGCCTTCGCAGCTCCGCAGCCACTTGAGACTAAGGGAAAGGCGCTGTCCTGGGTTGAACGGTGCCCCGGGACCCGCGGTGCAGCCTCCTTTGGAAATGCGGCCTTTGCAGGTGATGGTGAAGGGCCTTGGGGGGAGGGACCGGTCCTGGGTCATCTGGACGGTCCCTGAATGCTTACGCGAGGCCGAAGAGGAGATGGGCCCAGAGGAGGAGGCCGAGTGAGGGTGGAGGCAGGGTTTGGGGGGCCAGGAGGGAGCCCCCCAGAGCCTCAGCGGGCACGGCCCCGCCCTGCCCTGACGTAGACCTGCAGAACCCCGGAGAAGAAACTTGTGTTGTTTCGGTTGGGGCAGGGACCGCCTCCTGGGGAGATGTTTGCATTCGAGGGGCTGCTGGGAGCCCAGAGGGGGCTCAACCCGGGGGCTGGACAGAAGCGGAGGCCAAAGAAGGAAGCAGGGCTCCCTCTTCCTGAGCCTCGTGCCCTCCAGGGCTGCCTGGTCCCCGGGCACCTGGGGACCTGCGGGTGGCAGCGCCGCTGGCGTCCTCCAATGTCCTGTCCCAGGCCCCTTGGCTCCAGATGGCATCCTTTTATTCTTTTATTTGCCTTCTCACTCCTTCACTTGGTCACTCACCTCTCCCCGCACTGGCTTTTCAGCCCCTGAGGGCTCCGCCCGCCTGGCAGCCTGAGCTCCCGGATGGCGAGGCCGCGGGACCCTGCAGCCCCTGAGCCGTAACAACGGCATGGCAATAACAGTGAGAGACCACTTGCTTGCAAACTAAGGCCCTGTGCCTGGAAACCGATCCTCAGGGAGGGTAAGGAACGTGCCCACCGAGGACAACGCTGCACACTGGTCAAAGCTGGGTCCAGATTTCACGCCAGCCGCCCCTCCTAGAAAGCCTCTCTGAGCCAAACACCTGCTCATTCTTGAAGATGGGTCTCCAAATGCCCCCTCCTGCATGCAGCCCTTTTGGATTTCCCCAGACAACTCCCACTCCTACACCTTTCTTTGGGCTCCCAGGGTGCCCTGTGCATCCCCTGAGATGCTTTGGCCGCACTGCGGGTTCCCTGGATTCTGTGTGTGTGTGTGTGCACACGCGTGTGCTCCGTTGGCCCGAGAGACCCTGTGGGCAGGGCCTGGACTTCACGCATCTCCACGTGCCCAGCATGTACCGTAGGCCCTGGAAGGTCCTAGAACTTCAACATCTTAGCTCAATAAACGCTTGGCATGAATGCATGGACCGATGAGCGTGCGGGCATCCCCGTGGGCCCTGGGTGAGCTCGGAAGGGCAGTGGCCTCCTTCCTTCAGCTGCTCTCGGGGTGGAGCCCCTCCTTTCTGGGGGACGTGTGGCTGTGGGCCATGCCGCAGATGGCAGAGTCACCCTGCCCGTGGTGACAGCCAAGCAGGCAGGGGCAGGTGGCCGGGGGTTTCTGGTCACCCCCAGCGTAGCCACACCCAACCCCCTTTACGTGCCGGGAGGGGAGGAAGCGAAGATGCGGCCGGGGGCTGGGGGCAGCAGGCCTCCCCTCGCGGGGACTGTGAACAGAGCGAGCTAATCTTTGGTTTTGAGCCGCTTAGTGATTAATTTCCATGGTAGGTTAAGATCCGACAGGAGAGAAAAGTCAATGACTCATCTCTCGAGCAACTGGGGTAACTTAATTCACATGTTTTTAATGATCACTCTCCACCTGGGCATTCTGCAGACTAAGAGGGCTTGCATCGCTAAGTGCTTACGAAGGCGGGTCCCCAGAAATAAGGACCCCAAGTACGGGGCGGATGGAGATGCTTAGAGACGCTTCATCGTTAGTGGGAAGGTGGCACCGGCGAGCTCCCAGGGGCCTCCGTTCCTGGCACGTTGCTGTTCTCCTTGACAATCACTTGCGCCTGGAAGGCAGGGAGTTTCCAAAACAAGCTTCCTGGTGTTGAAAATCCCGCACAGATCTCCAACCACAAGTTTGCGCAAGCGGCGTTCTCCAGGGATGCCCCGCCCGATCCCTCGTGATGACCCAGACCCCGGGCTGGGCACGGCCCCCTCTGGCTGGTGGCTTACAGCTAAACCGGGGCACTCGATAATGCCAGCCCCCCTCTGCTGTCATCCTGGTGGGAACGGGGTAGGCACCCCACCTCTTCTCTCCCAAAGCTTCTGGAATCAGGGTTCTGGGTGGAGCTCGTGAGCACCTTCTCCTGGAGGCTGTTTTGGGGTGCTGTCTCAGAGGAGGGTGGGGCAGGTGGGGACTCTGTGTCCACATGGGGAGGAGCGGGACCCCGGCATTCCTGGGGTTGTGTGTGTGTGGGGAGCTGCCTGGAACCTCCTCCTTCCTGGCTGGCCCTCCTCGGGTTTCTCGCTCAGCTGGCACCCACAGGGAGGGTGCTTGGTTTACTCACTGCTGAAATGCCAGGGGGAGGAAGTGCCTCCTGAGGGCTGAGGGGACGAAACGTGACTGTGCGTGGGCTTTGCATGATGTAAATCTGTCAATACCGTCTAGCATTCGGTGCCTGGCAGGGTGGGGTGGGTGTAGGATTTTTTGGGCTGGAAAGCTTCTCTTCCCCTTCTATCCAGACCCTCGCTGTCCCCGGGGGTGTATCAGTCAGCTAGTTTTGTATTAATGCTGTTTAACAAAAGCCCTCAAATCCCACTGGTGCATGACAGTGAGCCTGATGCTCTTTGTGCGAGCTCTGCGGGTGTCTCTGCTTGAGGCTGCAGGTCAGGTTTCACCTGCTCCACGGGCCCACGGTTCCTGGGGGCACATGCTTCTCATGGTGGATGGCAGAAGTGATGGATGGACAAGGGGACACGTGCATGCCCCTTAAGGCCTCGGCTTAGAACTGGCACAAATTCTGCTGTCATTCCACCGGCCAGAGGGAACCACCTGAGCAAGGCCAGGGCAGGGGATGGTGTCACTTAATTGTTGTAAGCACCAGTGCTTGCAACCTAAGCTGTAAACCAAAGTGCTTCTCTGCAGGGTAGCATCGAGCATCCATCCCTCAGGGATCTACAACAAAACTCAGAGAGGAGTGGCCGGGGGTGGGTGCTCCTTCAGCCCGGGCGCTGCTCTGGGAGCATTGCGAACCCTCGTTTAATCCTGAAGTGGAGCAAGCACGGAGAGGACGGCAGCTCCCCTGAGCAGGTGGAGATGAGAAAGTTGGGGTGTGGAGAGCTGGGGGGACTGGCCGTGGACACACAGCTAGCGAGCAGCCGTGCAGCCACCCGGTGCCCCCTCTTGCCTCTCTGAGGACGTCGTGGAGCCCCCGGGAAGGCAGCCTGCCCTCCTGCACCGGGGAACCCGGGGTCCCTGCCAAATGAGCCGCTTGTTCCGCTCCCCGTCTCCGCGCCCCGCCGTCAGAGTCCAGCTAGACCCTTCCATCAGCATCAGCCCTAATGCTTTCAGGCAAGTCCTTAAATTCAATTTCGTGGAAATGGTTTCATTTCGGTGACTCCGATTGGAGTGGCGGGAAGCAATCGGGGCAGGATACCATGCGGCAGCCGAAGCCGAGGGCCCTGGGGCCGCCGCCCCCTTGCTGTCCCTCCCGGCCCACGTGCCCGTCACCTCCCATGTGTGGGCTGCCGTCACGGGGCTAACCAACGAGGCTGACATTTCAAGCGTGCGGCCAAAGTGAGAAGGATAATGTTTTCCTGGCACAGTCGGCCGAGCGCTCAGCGGAGCTTCCCAGGGGGCCGTGGGGCCCGGCGCGCACTGGGCTGTCAGGGCCCATTAGGCTTCCACGCCTGAGGAGGGCGCGCAGGTTCCCACGGCCGGCTGGCGGCCCCCCAGCATGGAGCGCGGGGCCCCAGAAGTGCGAGCCGTGGGGGACGGGCTCGACGGGGTCGGGATGTCGGATCCCATCCGGCTGTTTGACAGCCGCACGCGCAGTCGTTTCCCATTATCCACAGGAGGTGGCTCTACAGTCTCCGCAATGCTAAAGGAGCGAATCCGGAGCCACGGCCCCGGGAGAAACAGGTCAGGCCCACACGTTCCTCAGAAGATCAGCGCGTCGGCTTGTTCTGTGTTTTGGTTTAAGGGCACCTTATTTAAAAGCGGACGTGGCTCAAGTGACAGAGCTTCTGCCTACCATATGGGAGGACCGGGGTCCAAGCCCTGGGGCCCCCTGGTGAAAAAGAAGAGAAAGCCAGTGCCCGCGCAGCAAGCCAGTGCCCGCGTGGTGAGCCAGTGCCCTATGGAAGTGAGTCACGCAGCAAGATGATGCATCAAAAGAAAGACAAGGGGAGAGTCAGGGTGAAGCACAGCAGACACCAGGAACTGAGGTGGCGCAGGTGACAGGGAACCTCTCCCCCCTCAGAGGTCTCCAGGATCGAATTCTGGGAAATCCTAGAGGAGAGAAAATGAGAAAAGAAGACAACACAGACAGACAGCAAAACAGCAGGGCAGGAGGAGGGGAAGGGGGGGGGAATAAATATATAAATCTTAAAAGAAACCAAAAAAAACGTAATGTCGATTTGCCAACGCTGAGCTCCTGGCCAGCAGCGCTGAACCTCGTGCCTGAATGGAGCTTATCCAGCACTTGGATTTCCCCGGGAGGTGTGTCACGGCTTCCTGTGCTTGGGAACACAAGACAGTCCCCGGTTCATGCGTGGGAACCCCAGAACGGCAAAATCAGTCTCAGAAAGCACAGAATTGTGAAAAACAAACCTGGCACTAAAGACGCCGTGACGAGGACACGTGTTTACAGTGTGAGAGCCAAAACCAAAGTCTTGCTTGAGCCCAGCTGGGGCCGTGCGTGTCACCCGGGACTCCTGCCTGCGAAAGGGCGGCAGGCGCTGATTTTGCGGCTGCAAATAGATCTGAGTGAGTGGACGAATTTGCAAATAGGGACTCTGTAGATGACGAGGGTCTCCGGTGCTCAATAACGCCGGAAACAAACCACAGCGATCGTGGGGACGGGCCCACCCCGGGGTCCGCCTCCAGCTGGGCGCGGGGCCCTCCGAGGCCTGGATGCCTTGGCTCTACAGGGGGGTGGGCCTTTCCGTCTAAGGGGATGTGTGGGGGAGGCAGCGCGGGGTCGAGCACAGTGCGCCATCCAAGGAGCTGGCCCACCTGCCTGTGACGCCCCCCATCTTGGGTCACCCTGGGGGTCTACGTCCCCTCGGGTGGCCCTGAGATTTCACTGTGTGCTGTGGCTGCCGGGACGCACAGAAATAACACACAAAGAGGCTGCCGACCCTTCCCGGAACACAGCGCGTGCTCGATGGCGTTAGCTGGTATTCACTGACGTCGTGGCTGTTCAACGTGTGGCGGCCTTGAACAGCGACTGGGGAGAATGACGTGGGCGTCACACGAGTGATTTGCTTGGAATACGTGGAGGAGGTGTGAGCTGTTTAAAGCAAGGACTAACGGACCAGCCGGGGTTCTCCGGAGACACAGAGCCGGGGGACACACGCGGCTGTGTCTGCTGGGAGAGTGAGTTGAAGGGGCGAGCTCCCGCGGGCGCAGGGCCTGGCTGGTTCAGAACCCGCTCAGGAGGCTGCGGGCTGGAAACGCAGCGAGGCATCGAAGGGGTAGTTTTGAGGCAGAATCCATTTTATTTTATTTTATTTTATTTTATTTTATTTTATTTTATTTTATTTTATTTTATTTTATTTTATTTTATTTTATTTTATTTTATTTTATTTTATTTTATTTTATTTTATTTTATTTTATTTTATTTTATTTTATTTTATTTTATTTTATTTTATTTTATTTTATTTTATTTTATTTTATTTTATTTTATTTTATTTTATTTTATTTTATTTTATTTTATTTTATTTTATTTCATTTTATTTCATTTTATTTCATTTTATCGTAGTTTAGTTTAGTTTAGCTTAGTTTAGTTTCTTGGGAATCTCAGTTTCGACCCTTAGGCCTTCCACTGATGGGATGTGCCCCCCACCCACGAGGGAGGTCATTGCCTCTGCTTAAAGTCAACTGATTGGAGACGCAGATCCCATCTATGAAATTCCTCTAGAGCAGCCTCTGGGCCAGCGTCGGGGCAGACAACTGGGCCCCACGGCCTTGCCAGGTTGACCCGGGGAACTGCCAGCACAGA
Source organism: Dasypus novemcinctus (assembly GCF_030445035.2). Taxonomy (NCBI): domain Eukaryota; kingdom Metazoa; phylum Chordata; class Mammalia; order Cingulata; family Dasypodidae; genus Dasypus; species Dasypus novemcinctus. The sequence goes on from NC_080681.1 coordinate 128,003,959, forward strand.
CCAGATGCCGGTCAGTTTTGATCGTTGTGGACAATTTTGAGCTGCCCCCTGGCTCTGCGTGCATCTGTCCACCCTTCACTTGTGGCACCGGCAAGGAGCCTCCTGGGTGCGGGACACGGGGCTTGGCAGGAGGGATGCCCCAGGGGTCCGCCCCTGCCCCCCCAGGCACCCCCTCTGTTGTGCGTCTGGAAGAGAGCGTGGCACTGACGCACCCTGAGCTTACCACCCACGATTAGGCCGCTAGAAGGGCCTCCTGTCGGCACCCCGGCGGTGGCTGCGCGGGAGGACGGCGTGAGCTCCCCTGAGGCCAGGGCAGTAGCACGGGCCTGGAACGGAGCCCAGAGCCTGCCTGCAGGCTTGGGGAGCCTGCTGCTTGTGCCAGGGCGTAACCTGGCAGACACGGGCGCGGGGGGCGTTTGGGTGGTGGGCACAGCTCGGGCAGAGGCAGGAAGGCCTGGGAGGGTGCTCCAGCTGCGTCTGAGGTCACAAGCCTGGTGGGGCCGGGAGGGCAGGCCTGAAGCCTCGGCGCCAGGACCAGCTCCTCCATCAGGCCCAGCGGACAGGGTGCCTCTAGGGGCCCACGACATGCTTGAATTTGTTTAAAAATCGAATTAAAAAAAAAAAAAGAACTTTTAGGTCAAAGAAAAAATTTCAACATAAAAACGATTTATCGGTCTTCATACCAGCACAGTTGTAATGCGTGCTTTGTAAAATCTTTTTTTTTTTTAAATGGAGAAGGACCCGTGGAAGTCACGCTGTGCCCCGGTGAAAGGCACACGAAGGGGACTCTGCTTTCCCTTGGGCGGCAGGGAGAGGCCAGGGCTTTGAATGAGGAAGGGCCAGTGCGCTGGGACGCTTGGAAGGCAGCAGAGGGGGTGGGCGTGGGGAATGTGGAGGCGGAAGTGGGGGGACTCACACGGGGGGTGGGGGGCGCCTGGGCGGCCGGGCCAAGCCCCGTCCAGCGTCCTGGAGCTGAGGGTGGACTTTGCCGGGAGGGGCTGAAGCTCCTGGGTCGTCCTCTGTCCACCAGGAGGGGGGTTCTGTACACTCAGGCTCACCGTCCTGCCCACCCCAGCCTGGGCTGCCAGCCCCCCACCCAAGCTCGTCCTCCTGGTATTGGGCACAGAGCCTGGCACACACCAGGCCTGCGATACAGAGTCTCCAGTGAGTTACCGAGTGATCGCTTTGATGTTTAAATTAAAAGCTTCCAGTGCCAACTTAAAGGAACGCGGTGCGTGGCGCTTAGATTCTCGGAGGCAGTGGAGGGATAAAGTCTCCCAAGGGTCATCAGGAAGAAACTTCCGCGGTGGGATTACTCTGGGCTGCGGTACGTGGGGAGCCCCGCCCCCGTGTCCTCCACCAATGCGGCCCCTTGCGCAGCCATCTCCCCCCAAAGGCCACAGAGCTTCTCATTTGGGAACGTGGCCAAGGGGCCTGTGAGGAGCCGGCAGGGCAATCCGTTCTTGGTTCCTTGGCATCAGGCATCAGACAGATTTAATTAGTGCCTCTTAATCATTTATTCTAAAATGGATGGATGTTTGCAGCTAAAATCCAAACACGTGCCCACTTTATAAATGACTCAGCTCGAACTCGGAAGACAGACGGGCTTTGAGAAAAGTCAGCCAGGGAACAAGTGTCTTATTTACTGGGAACTTGGACGCAGCTGGCGAGCGTTGGCTGCTGCTTGCCCGGTCGCCTCTGGGTTAAGGGCGCTGTGGCCAGTGGAGACAAGGAAGGCCGCAGGGAGGGAAGGCCGAGAGAGGGGCTGGGCCCGTGGGCAGGCTGACAACTGGGTGGGCCCAGGCACCTTCCTTTAATCTGTCTGGTGGCCGTAAGCTGAATCGTATTCCCCCAGGTAAAGACAACTGGAGGACAGTGGTTACACAAGTAAGGGCCAAGTTGGGATGAGAGCAGAGAGAATATTTCCCTATTTTGGACAAGCCAAGAGAATTTAGGTTACAGGGATTTAAGGAAGGATTGGGGTTAAATGTTAGGAAGAAATTCTCTGGTGGGAATGTCTAAGTTTCCAGGGCGGTTTGGAGAAGGACGGACACTCTGCATTCCAGGATGCCTGAATGGGTTTCTGATGTTGGGACCCCTTGAAATTCCTTTTTTTCCTAAGGATTCTGAGACTCAAGAGATTCCTGGGACCCTTTTAAGGAGTGGTCAGAAATATAGTTCCATCATACCATACCATATCCTAATAACCAATAGCTGGATTTGCTCCAATGATGATTCTAAATTCATTGCCCCCTGAAATATTTAATAATCCTCATTTATGGAAGGGCTGAGGATTTGGTTAAGCCCTTGCATTCCTTCTTGTACTATCCATAAATTATCCTGTAGCATTTGGCATTGTTTATGAATTAAAAAATGATATTGGATTATGTTTGTAAAACTGGTCTGTTTCTCTGGGCGTGATTAAATTATGATGAGGGCTTTGATTGAGCCACGTCAGTAGGACATTGAGGAGAAAATGAAAGGGCAGAGCAGAGAGCTGGAGTTTTTGAGCTGGAGACCTGGGAAGTAAGCCCACAAAGATGCAGGTGAGTGAGGAAAGAGAGAAGGCTCCGTTAGATATAGCAGAGGCCCCGGGAAGAGAGACGAGCCATTTGCCTGACATTATATAGCTGTCCTTGTGGAGAGAGCAGAGCAGCTGTGCCTGGAGAGGAATGAGCCCTGGGAGAGAGATGAGACTTTTCCCAGCCTACAGCTGATATTGGAAGAAGCTGGGGCCATGGAGCCTTAAGAGGAAGGGGGAGGCTCAACCCTTGCAGACGTCAGCAGCCATCTTGCCCCAGTACATGGCAGCAGACTTTGGTGAGGGAAGTAACTTGTACTTTATGGTCTGGTAACTGTAGGCTTCCATCCCAAAGAGTTACTCTTTATAAAAGCCAAAAGGTTTCTGATATTTTGCATCAGCACCCCTTTGGCTGAGTAATACATATCCCCTATGTAAGTCTTAACTTGCACCGTCCAGAGCTAGGAGTCTGAAGCAAGGATTAAAAATGTGGATACCTCATCTAGCAGGTGCAAGGCCAGAGTGGCAAGAGAGAGGAGAAAATGGGGAGCAGGGCGAGGGAAATGCAAAGTGAAGCAATGGGACACATCGCCATTCTCTGCCCTGCTTTGTAAAGAGCTATGACGAGATGCATCACGCTGCATGGCTGGCGCATTCGCTCAGCAAGCGGGGCTGCTCTAATGGAGGGAACAGGACCTGGGGGCAGGCTGCCAAGGGGATTTGCCCCTCCCACTCCCACTTCCATAGGTCAAGCTTCACCCCCCACACACCTAATGTCCCTGCACCTCTGGGTTGGGTCATTGACCCTTCAGCAGCTACCCGGGAAGCCACATCCCATTCTTGCCACCTCCCCTGCCCCACATGGGGACATTTTATGCAGGTCCAGACCTGGTAGAGCAACTCTGTAGTGTGGGCACTGACCCACTGACCTAGAGCGAGAAGAGACGGAGGAGGCTGAAGGGGCCTGAGAAGGTGCACAGAGGTTTATATCCATAAATATTGTGGTTCTGACAAACAATTGTGTTGTGTTTTACATAAGTGAGGTGTGTAATAGGCTCTGCCTTCAAGGAAATGACAGCTGGGGAGAAAATAGCCACACTCCATAAACGGCAAGCCAAGTGGTGAGTGAATCATTAAACAATCATACAAAATAGAATCTGAAGACCTTGTGCAAGGTGGTCGCAAATTCGGCCAAATATGTAGAGACTAAGACTCAGTTCTTTGTCCTTTGCTGCTGCATTTGCGTAGGGTTTTCCTAAAAGCCCAGCCAGTCTTCGGGGAAAGAGCTTGGATGTAGAGTGGAAAACCTCTTACCTGACATGAGCGGGTTGTCTGGCTAAGTGAAAAGGTTAGTGTGATGGTTCAGAACAAATATATTCCAGAAAAACATGTTCTTAAAGTTAATCTATTTCTGTGGGTGTGAACCTACTGTGAGACATTTCGTGGAGGCGGCTTCAGTTAAAGTAGCTCAATCAGGATGGGTCTTCACATGATTACTGGAGTTCTTTATAAATGGAATGAATGCAGAGAGAGCTAGACAGAGAGAAAGCCACAGGAAGTAAGAAGACGAAATCAATGACCCGCGAAAGAGATGGGTGAGACAGAGCCTGCCATGTCCCCTGCCATGTGACAGGGGAGCCCTGGAATGCCACAATCTTCAGGCACAAAGTGTCACCTTGGTGAGACCTTGCTCTGGACATTTTCCAAGCCTGGAAACTGTGAGTGAATAAATCACCATCATTTAACCCAACACATTTCATGGTATTGCTTAAATAGCCAAGGAAACGAAAACAGATTTGGTACCAAGAGTGGGGTGCTACTGTTGCAAATACCAAAAATATGGAAATGACTTTGGGATTAGGTAATAGGTAGATGCTGGATGAATTGTGAAGTGCTTGATAGAAAAGGCCTAGCTGGCTTTGAGGATTCTGTGGGTAGAAATAGGGATGCTAAAGGTACTTCTGATGATGCCTTAGGCAGAAACGATGAGTGCACTAGTGGGAACTGGAGGAAAGGTGATCCTTATTTTAAAGTCACATTGAATTCTCCTGTTGGCTGGAAGGCAGAATTTGAGAGTGATGAATTCAATATTCAGTGCAGCCTGGCTTCTTCTTGCAGCTTCTAGTAAAAGGTGAGAGGAAAGAGATAAGGCGAGGACTGAACTCCTGGGCACAAAGAAACCAGAAATTGATAGTTTGGAAAATGATCCCCAGAGAGCAGTGCTCCACGTTTAACTGAACGTGGAACCGGTCAGCCACTTCAGGGGAAGTCAGGATTGGAAACGCAATTATGCAGGAAAGATCTATGGAAACTTCTATTACCTGATGGATTGGACCCTGTGTGCTACATGCAAAACTGTCAAGTTTTTTTTGGTAACTCATATGAATGGAATCACTGCCACCCAGGACTAAAAGGGATAGAGAAGGGACAAATTGAAAGAAAAGTCACTTTGAGGGCAGAACACTAGAAGCTCAGGCCTGGGCTGATGACATCTTCTTGGGTCAAAGAGCAAGCCCACCCATAAGAGGGTGAATCTGCCCCCGTGCTTGGAGAGGGAGGGCCTTCTACCCTGTTGTTCAGGGAAAGCGCTGAGAGTGGGACCTGGGCTCCAGAGTTTGCAGAGAGTCTGGGCACCACCCCAAAGCCTGTAGAAGGTGGAGCATTCCCCCAGGGTTCAGGGAGAGCATCACTGCTGCACGAGCACCTAGAAGGGGCCGGGCTGCCACTCTACCAGGCCTGGAGGACAACACAACGTTCCCTAGATGACCATCAGACCTGGACAGCTAATGGAGGGTGCCCTGATGGGTTTCAGAATTGCTTGGGACCCAGAACCATTTTCCCTCCAACTTCTCCTATGGGAATGGAAACATCTATCCTATGCCTGCCCCTCCATTGTATATTGGAAGCAGATAATTGTTCTCCAGGTTTCACAGGTCCACAGACGGAGGGGAATTGTGTCCCAGGACAGACCTCACTTATAACTGAATTACCTAAGGCTTTTGGGGTATTGGGATGGAATGAATGAATTTTGCATATAGAAAGAATGTGTATTTTGGGGGTCCAGAGGGTGGAGTGTGGTGGTTTGGAACTGTATATCTACCCCAGCAAAACACGTTCTTAAAGTTAATCCATTCCTGTGGGTAAAAACCCATTGCAAGTAGGACCTTTAGGTGAGGTCGCTGGAGTTAAGGCGTGACTCACCTCACTCAGGATGGTCTCAATCCTATGACTGGAGTTTTTATGAATGGAATGAATGCGCGCACACACACACACACACACACACACACAAAGCCACGGGAAGTAAGAAACCGAAATCAATGAAAAGTGGAAGAAAAGGGAGCGACGGGGAGATGCAGCCAGGTGTTTCAGGGGAGAAGCTAAGGACAAAGACGCGCTGGCAGCCAGCCCCAGACTGCCACAGTCTTTGGGGAGAGAGCAGCACCTTGGCGATGTCTGGCTTTGGACTTTGTTAGCCTTGACAACATAAGCCCATACATTCCCGTTGCTCAAGCCAACCCATTTCAAGGTTTGCTAAAGCAGCCTAGGAAACAAACAGTTGGTTGGAGAAACATAACAATTGTTTTTATTGTAGATGTTTGCATTATTTTATTGTTTGATACTAGGCCAGGTCCTTTGCTTGGAGCTCAGGCCTAGTGGAGCTCCAGCCCCGTTCTCTCCTGATGCCAGGGCGGGGAGCCCCAGGATGTTTTCTGCTCAGGTGACCCCTCACCCTCCGCCGCCTGGACTCCGCGCTCCATCCTGATTACTGACTTAGAGCTTGTTGGTCAAGACACCCCTTCCCCACAGTGTTCGTTCAGGGCCATCTCGGTGACGTCATGCACACAGAGAGGGCCTGTCACTTATCTGCTGTGTGAGCTTCGCCAATTCCTTTAGTGCCTCTGTAACGCAGGAAGGTTGAGCCCCGGAAGGCCGACCGAATACTTTGATATTCCAAAGAAACCTACCCGGGAGGCCGGCAGCAGTCCTGCCGACTATTTACTCACGGGTCCCGATGATGGCCGATCGGGCAGCCACCATCCTGTCCAGCAAGAAGACAACGACTCTGGAGGGCTGGACAGCACAGAGAGGGGTCTAGCTAACTCACAGAGCAGCTCGCGGGGGCACGTAGCCTAGTGAATGATTAACTGCGAGTTGTACGTATGCGGGAGGCGTGTGGGTTCCCGGAGCAGTGAGGGGCAGCACGTACGCAGGTCAGCGGTCACGACCCCCAGGGCCCTGTGCGCTCTGCAGCAGAACCTTCCAGAGTGGACTGCTGGCCAATGCCACCCCACCCCTTCCAGCCGTCTACACGATGGCTAGTGGGAGGGGGAAGTGGGCTTTCATACACACCCTCTCTCTGTTTCCTTCTTTAAAATGGGGACAATGACAAGGTTTGTTAAATAAAGTAAACACACGCACACTAGTATTAGCTGTACTTATGAATGTAAGGGATCCTGGAACCTCAGAGGTGCTTAATAAATCATTATTGTATTGTTATTATACCATTACTTTTATCATCAGTTAGGCAAGCGTCTACTGTAAAGAGACTTCATTTAAAATCGGGACTGAGCTGACACAGATGGCTCCCGCCTCCTCCAGACATGGAAAAATGCCCCGTCAAGTGAGGGGACACACGCAGACGTCCATGCAAACCCACACATGTATTCCCATACACATATACTCAAGCAAGCGTGCACATGAGATTCCCTGGCCCGGAAACCACGAGGAGCGCCGGAGCAGGGGGGCACTTTGAAGCGGGGCGGCCGCTGGCTGACAGGTTCACGGGAGGCAAGGGGTGGCTTCCCTTAGAGGCTGGACTCAGGCTCCACCTAAGAAAGATCAGAAGTAACAAAAGGGATAAACTGCAGGCAGGAGGTACAGAAAGCAGGCAGCTTCGAAGCAACCTTAAAATAAGGGTTTAAAGTATCTCTGTGATAAAGGCAAGAACATGGCGTTATGGGGGCAAAACCAAAAAGCACAAGCAGAAACAACGTACGACAAGTGGATCTGAAAAAGAACAAAGTAGAACCCCCTAGAGTAAACAACATAACAAAATAAAACTAAATGAAGCTAAGTCGACGTGAACTAGTGACTCCAAGAAATCACGGAGAGTCGTAAAGAGAAGGTCAAGGACCCAGGTGGGGGGCGTTTGCCCAAGGGCTGCCACCTGGGGGTCCCTTGGGGGCCAAGAGATGCTGGAAGAGGCAGCGACATTTACAGCTGGAGTCACCGAGGATTTTCCAGAACCTACAAAGGACAAGACGGATGGAAAAAGCCGAGCTCTGAGCAGGAAGCACAAACACTTCCACAAACACACATTCACTTCATGTTTGGTGCTTGCAATTCAGAAAGAAAAATCTTAGCTGCCATTAGAGAGAAAAACAGGCATTTCCAGACACTCTGGGTGAATGCAGATCAAGAGGCCATTTGGGAAGGCAATTTGGCATAACACACACAGATCATTTAAAAACCCACAAATCTGGAGATTCGTCATTTTCACTTCTAGAAATTGTTCTAAGAAAATAGTAACTGACGTGGACCAAGGTTTAAATTCATCCACCAGTGCTCACAATGGCAAAAGGCAGAGGGGAGGGAATCTAAACTATTTCTAAACAAGCATATATACACAAACTACAGCACTAATCACAAACTGGAGTGGGAGCCATAAAAATGTATCTTTCAAAGATGTGGAAAAGAACATGCTATGTTATTTGGTTATAGGAGCAGCAGGTCACATGATTGCGTTCGGCCTGCTCAGACTTCGACTCTGCACATGCTTGTGTGTGTTGACGTGTGTGTGTGTGTAACTGGAAAGAAGCAACTGGCATTTTGCAGTAATGACCCCTGGAAAGTGGGCGCACCGGGATTTCATTCTGTTCGCTTACGTGTTCGTGTATTCGCGTAGTCTGCATTTCCTATAATGAATGGAGGAATTTCATTATAACAGTCCACTGCTTCCCCGCATGAGGGTGAAGAGGGCGGGCTGGGAGCCTGGCTCAGGTCCGCTCGGCTACCTGCCTGTGGGGACTGCCTCAAGCCACTTCTTCTCCAGTCCCAGCCCTCGTTTCCTTGTCTGTGACCTGGGCGTGAAGGAGGTGGGAACACAAGGGGGCCGTCCAGGTGGGGAAGGCTGGACAGCGCCCCCCAAGCCACAGGCACGTTCCTAATCTCTACCCGTGTCCCTCGGTGGAAGTTGCGTGCGCAGGACCTTTGGGAGATGCCTTCATTCGGGCGTGGCCCCACTGAATTAGGGGCGCTTGACTTGTGACTTTTGTCTTTTATAAGTGGAGGAAATTTGGACACAGTTCACCAGGAAAGGCCTTATACGGAGAACGTGAGCACAGCTGCTGGCTGGCGCCGGAAGGCGGGGACACAAGCCAGCAACCCGAGGCCGGTGGCAGCCTGCACCTGAACGCTTCCGTTTTCGGGGAGAGAGCAAATTTGCTGCTATCTTGGTTGTAGGTTTCTTCTAACCTCAAAACCAGGAGTCAGTAATTCCTGTTGTTTACGCCAGCCCATTGTGTGGTTTGTCGCAGCGTCCTGGCAAACTGAGGGGCCATGTTGCGTTCTTAGCACACGTAGAAGGCAAACAATGAAAGCTCATTGGATAAACCAATGTTGTCGTTGAGTGTCATTCTTCACAAGCTACAAACCCTCCTGTGTCCTCTGGAATCAGCCCGGAGCTGCCTCTGCAGCAGGAAGAAGTCAGGCGGGTGAATGGAAGAGGAGGGAAGCCTCAGAGGGAGAGTAAGAAGGGTTTGGCCTGTGTGGAGGAACAGCGAGCTGCCATGCAAGGGGAGCTCAGGTCGGTGTGCTCCAGCAGCGGTCTTTGTAGATCCGATTGCTGAGAAGCCAGAGGTCATTTTCTGTACACGTAACTGTGGGAGGCTGACAGGGAAGGGGTGGCTGCTGGCACACCTGGCACTGCCCGTGGGGCTCGGAGTTCTGTTTGAAGCAGAAATGGAAAAGGTTCCTGATCGTCAGGTGGGCGAGTCTGGGGTGCCCAGGCTTTCCAGCTCAGGCTGTGCTACACACTGCACCACAACCCATCTGAGGCTTCTAAGATCAAGTAGCGGATGGCGAGCCTGGGGGCGAAGCGGGGTGCTTGCTGGTTGGGGGAGAAGGGGAGGGGAGGTGGGTCCTGGCTGCACCCACACTGCCCCCCGGCGCAGTCCTGGCCCAGCCCGGCCGCTGGCCTTCCTGCCAAGGTCTGTACCAGCTGGACTGGCACAAGGCTGGAAGCAACAGCAAACTGCTGGTGAAACAAAAGAGGGTTTTGTTTTGTTTTTTCCTCATCTAGAAGGAAGCCCAGAGGGAGGTGGCCCAGGGCTGCCATGGCTTGCAGGCCACCGAGGGCCTGGCTCCAGGGGCTTTGGGCCTGGTGGCGGGCGGCTGCGCCCTCTTCGGCAGGTAACTCCGTGGCTCCAGCGCGGGGCTGAGGCTTAGGCGGGAAGGGACAAGGACGGAGGTCAAAGGGGCCGTTGGCTGGGCCGACTTCCTGGAAGGGAGCTGCGGTGGCCTGAGCAAGGCCCCAAGACTTCAAGGCCAATCCCTGGTACAGGCCAGCGTTACCCCAGCTGGACACGCAGTCGGTGACAGTTTGTGTTCTTCGTGAATCCCCAAAAGAAAAGGATCACGCTAGGGGCTGGACTCAGGTTGCGAGGCTGGACTCAGGTTGAGCCTCTGCCCTCCTGCTGGGTCTGGCATAGACGGCGATGCGGAGAGACGACTCACAGAGAAAGCAGGGTACACGCTTTCACCCTGCGAGTGGGAGAAAGGGCGCCAGGCTCGCCCACGGTGGGCTCAAGGGGAGGCGCCCCGAGAGGCTCATGTGCTGAGGCCGGGGGAGAGGAGCCGTTCGCCGGGAGCTCACGGGGGAACTCAGGAGGAAAGAGGAGGGGGGAGACTCAGAGGGGAGGCCGGAGAGGCAGCTCAGAGGGACGGAGAGCCTGGGGGGCAGGCAGGGACCTTGGCAGGGCCGGCCGCCCTCGCTTTACCACGCGGCCACGCCAGGGCCACCAGCAGCGGCCGGTGAGAGAGTGTCTCTGCTGATGCCTTGGTTTGGACTTTTCACAGCGTTGAAACTGTGCGCTTTTCCCCTAAATAGAATCCCCATGGTAAAAGCCAGCCCATTTCTGGTACTTTCGGCAGCCCCGTGGCAAACTAAGGCTCATTACTTGCAGATTCTCTAGTTCGAGCACTTTTACCCAAAGTTATTGGTGCTCATTTGTAGACATGAGCAGAAAGGCAAAAAACTTTAGTCTCCCAATAGGCACGCTCCCAGCTGAGATGGAACAAGGTGACACTGTCTTGCATTGCAGCTCTGTGACTGCAAATAGTGTTTTACTGTTGCTTGGAAAAATTCTGAAGTGAGAGATACTGTTTCTAGATGTTGTTCGTCGGAGGCAGGCTTTCAGAGGCCGGTGATACCAAGACCTTCCTGGGGAATCACTGTATGCAAATTGAAGGCGAAAGCAAAAGATATGAAGTGTCTTTAAACAGGTTGTGTCTGGTGAGGAAGGGCTGTGACTACAAGCTCTCGGGAACCCCCGGAATTCCCCTAGGGCTCAGAATTGGCAAACTCAGGGTTCCAGGTGACTTCTGTGTCTACTAAGCAGGTGTGGCTGGCGGCCACTGTACTGACAACACAGACTTATAACGTCCTTTGGGACAGTCTGCTCTAACATTCGCCCCCCTTCTACAGAAAAGTTGTAACGGAGAGAAATGTGTTTTACACTGAAGTGTGAACCCATGAGGGCAGGGAGGGCCTTTTGGCTTGTTCCTGGCTGGGTGCCCCAGGACAGGGCCTGTGGTGGCGGAAGAGTGGACCACGAAGGTGTCTGAACCCTAATCCGCAGATCCTGGGAATACGGGACCTGGCCGATCCTGGGAATACGGGACCTGGCATGGCAAAAGGGCCTTTCGGATGCGGTTAAGTTAAGGACTCTGAGATGAGAGATTACGCTCGATTATTCGTGGACTTGGTGTCATCACAAGGGCCTTTGTAAGGAAAAGGAGACAGGGGGGTCAGAGCTGTGACAGTGGAAGCAGAGCGGTGCAGGGCCGCGAGCCAAGGAACGCACGTGGCCTTTGGAAGCTGGAAAAGGCAAGCGGACAGATTCTTCCCTAGCGCCTCTGGAAGGAATGCAGGCCTGCCCGTAGCTTGATTTTAGACCCGTGTTGGACTTTTCACCCCAGAACGGGGAGAATGAAAACCTGTGCTATTTCCAGCCTCCCAACATGTGGTCATTTGTCCAGCAGCAGCAGGAGGCCGATACCCAGCAGCTACACAAACAGGTGTGTGCCGGGTGCCTGAACAAATGCATAAGCGAGCAGAAGACAAAGGATGCCACTCAAGGCCTTACACACACAAGTTGAGGAAATGCAACATTTCAGGGGCACGTGCGGAGGCCAGGGCCTCCCTGGCCCCAGGACCACAGCTTCTCCAGCGCCCGAGGGGCTCAGCAGCCCGCAGGGGTGACCGGCAGCTGGACACTGTAGGAAGGAGGTGGGAAACGTCCCCAGGGGCGCTGCATTTAGGCCTAAGGAATTCCGCCCCAGAGGCAACGGGAAAAGGAAGGATGATCCTGTCCCTTCCTGGAAGGCACCAGTGGGACTTGGCCTAGAGACAGAGTCAGAGCTCTGTCCGGCACTGGGGAGCACGAAGCGGGAACCCGAGGGGGAGCGGCGACGAGGCTGAAATACAAGGATGGAAGGACGTGGCCTCCGGAGTGCTGCTCCCGCGGCACAAGTCTCGGCGCAGCAAGAGGGAGCTCTGTCCTCACGCAGCTCTGAAAGGGGAGCTGGTGCGCAGAGGGGCTTTCTGGCCCGTTGAGCCCACTTTACTAACCCGGTGAGGGCAGGTTTCCCCAGGTGGGCACAGGTCCCTGGGTCCTGGAATGTGAACACCTGGCAAAGCTGAAGCCTGGGAGAGTCCCTCCCTCTTGGTTCGATAGCACTGGGTCTGCGCTGCGCCAAACGCGGCTTCTGGAAATGGAGTGTTGCCTGGGACACCTGCCTCAGGGCCTGGGGGTCGCCCTGCCCCCTGCGCTTCATGGGGGGCGGTGCTGAGATATGGGAGTTGTCCTGTGAACTTTGAAGACTCTTCTCAAGGCCCACAGGAACCCTAGTCACCCCCTGGGGTCCTGAAGGACACGGCCTCATCCCAGGGCCCGACAGCTCAGGGGGCAGCTGCCAGGAAACCGGGCCCGGCGGGGAGTGGGCCCGGGTGCCCCAGCTTGAGCAGGGGGAGGGGTGCTGGAAGGCAGCCTCGCTCCCTGGCCCCGCGCCCTGTGTAGCCCCCACCTCCTGCTCCGAACAGGGCCGGCAGGTGCAGCCCTAGGAGCGTGTGGGACAGAGTGGGGCCTCTGAAGCTAGGTCGCCTCGCGCTCGTGCTCACTCGCCCTGGGGGAAGGCAGTGCGCTGTGAGGACCCGGCAGTCCTCTAAGGGGTCCACGTGGTGGGATGGAAGGACCTCCAGGAACCAGCGCCTGTGAGTGGGCAACGCGGGTCACAGTCCGGAGGAGGTCCCTCCAGCCCCAGCATCCTCGAGCTGGTGGACGGGTCCCGCTCCAAGGTGGCTCGGGGTCATCCCGCACTGTGGTAGAGCCGTGGGCCCCCTTCCAAGGGTGCAGCCGCTCGCTGGCTATTCAGGAATGGCCGCGCCAGGGCGGGAGTGACGTGTCCGCTTCATGAATTACCGAAACCCATCCATTTTCTCAGCAGCTGTTCTGAACCCAAAGACCTTTCATAATTTAACAGTTGATTACTTTTTGGACCAGTGGGATCAGATGTTTAAATATTTCAGGCAGAAGCCCTGGCTGCCAGCACACGGCCCTCCCTTCTCATGGGCAAAGTGTCCCGAGTCTCAATGGTCATCATGGAAGGAGGAAGAAGATGCAGCCAGGAGGTGGGGATGCAATTGACCCATGGCTCAGGAGTCGCCCCATCAGATGCGGCTGAAAGGAACTGTCTTACCACCACTGGTGTCATTAGGATGCCACGGGGTTGAACTTAAGGCAGTTGTGTCCCCTTTGAAGGCGATGGGCTGTCCAGATCAGAGGGCCCGGGTCTTTCCCCAGGAGAGCCTTGTGCTCTTCCTCAATGCAGACTGCAACATCCCTGCCGCCCTTCCGGAGCCTTGGCTCTGCCGGAAAAAGCCATTGCTGAGGAAGGACCCTCATCCCAGAGGGTACAGGGCTGAGTGCCCAGTGCCGCGGGCTCCTCTCCTCTGGCTCTGTTTGCCCCGTCACGTGAGATGCTTGTCTTGGTTTCCATGGGCAGATGTAACAAAGTACCACAGACAGGGTGGCTTAAAACCGTGGAAACCTATTGCCTCACAATTCCAGGGGCCAGAGGCCCGAAGCCGAGGTGTTGGCAGGCCTGCTGCCTCTAGAGTCCAAGGGCTCAGCAGCTGGCTCACCAGCAGCCCGCGCCGCTCCTCGGCTGTGGCCACGTGGCTTAACCTCTGCCCCTGTAAGTGGCCATCTCTGCTCTCTTTCTCCTGATTGAGATCTCCTGATCTCTTTCTCCAGATTTCCTCTCCTTGTAGGGACATGTGTCATACTGGTTTTGGACCCAGCTTAATGCAGTTTGGCCTCATCTTAGCATGATCATCTTCAAAGATCCTATTTCCAAAGAGAATGATATTCAAGCAACCAGGGTTTAGAGCAGGGGTTCTTAGCAAGGGGTCCATGAGCTTGAACTGAATTTCAAAATAACATTATTCCTGTGGGGACATGTTGGTGCTGGTGTGATATATTTATTAAATAATACACAGTATTGGGTGGACTTAGTAAGGGGTCTGTGGTTTTCACCTGACTGGCAAAGGGGTCTGTGGAACAAAAAGGCTAAGAAGCCCTGGTTTAGGGCTTAACCTATCTTTTGGGGGAAACAATTCAATCCACAGCAGTGCTCTCACTCTGGAGCCACAAGAACTATGGGATAACTTGGCCCCATGGTAGGACTGCATGTCAAATCAGACCTTTGTGCTTTAAACAGATATTCATTCATTTATCCACACTATTTATTATGTGTATGGGAGCATGGACTGCTGTAAAGGACAAGTCCTTCATCTCAGGGTGGCCAGAGAAGTGGCCAGATGTCACAGTTAATCAGGACAAGGGTTTTGATGTGGCTAAGGATGGAGGCGAATGAGGCCCATGGGAGGAAGCCCACCCAAAATGTGGGTGTGTCTTCCTTGCTGCTTTGGGCTCTGTGGAAGACAGGAGAGAAGCACCAGAATCAAGGAAAGATGACTGAAGATGAAACAATTAGCCAACAGCCCATGAGTGGACATCATCTGTACCAAGAGGCAGAGCAGAGAATGAACGTATTTTAGAAAAGGGCTTCAGAGTAGGGATGCAGCAAGAGGAAGTGCAGCAGTCAGAGAAGGCTTCCTAGAAGAGGAGGCATGCAAACTGGGTTTTGAAGAATGAGTTGCACTTGGGAGTCATAACACTTAGCAGTTCACTGGAGAAGCTGAATTCCTGCTCTCTGGGGGGAAGCAAAACTGGGCCATGCTCACATTAAAATCCTACCTCTGCCTGTCTCTGGGATCCTGCTGAGTGTGACCTGTCTGATGACCTCCTGACTCTTCTTTGAAGACTCTTAGCCATATAAACACATTTGTCTTTACCATTTCCCCTTTTATTCAAGATCTCTTTCTGGTTACATTACCAGTTAGTGATTGGTAGCAATCCCTTGGCACCAGGGAGGCTCATCTCTGGGAGTCGTGTCCCACATTGGGAGGAAGGTAATGCATTTACATGCTGAGTTTGGCTTAGAGAGTGGCCACATTTAAGCAACATGGAGGCTCTCAGGAGGTAACTCTTAGGCACCCTGCAGCTCTAGGCCTAGTTGAAATTTTAGGCACACAGGCTCATAAGCATAGTCATCAGGATCAAGGGCTCACGGTGCTCCTGAGGACTATGGAGACACAGTTTCTATGATCACAGCAGTTGGCTCTGGATTTCAGTGCCTTGTCAGTGGACCCTATCTGGGAATTTGTGTTCCTGAGTGTGATGTAGTTGGACTCAGATGTTAACTTGCTACATATGCCTCTTCTAACACTTTTACTGAATCTGTGGCTGGTGCTGGGGTTGGTGGCATACTGAGGAGACTTGAATCTCTGGGCTGACCATGTACCAGCTGGGCCCTGGACCTCAGCAGAGTTGCAGCTCCTACTCTCCAATTTATTGGACTTGCACAGATCAGCTAACAGGAAGGTTAAGATGGTCAATCACTATACCAGGGAACCGAGAGTATCTACCACTGCAAGCAGGAGAACTGCATCCATTAACCAGGTGGGATCTAAGCCCCCTCTCGATCTAGAGGTGGAGCAGACATCACTAACCCAGGGTCCACAGGATGGAGAATAAAATATGAAATAGAGTGAACTTACTGGTATTCTACTATAGAACTATTGTGACTAGTAATGGAAGAAACTGTGGCATTGATCTGGAGAAAGTGGCCCTTGTAGTTGCTGAGGGCAGGGAGAGGGAAATAGAGATGAGATATGGGGGCATTTTTGGGACTTGGAGTTGTCCTAAATGATATTGCAGGGACAAATGCTTGACATTATGTATCATACCATAACCCACTGAATGTACTGGAGGAGAGTGTAAACTACAATGTAAATTATAATCCATGTGGCGTAGCAGTGTTCCAAAATGTATTCACCAAATGTAATGAATGGGCCACAATGATGAAAGAGGTTGTTGATGTGGGAGGAGTGGGAGGGGGGTAGGAAGTGGGGTATGTGGGAACCTCTTATATTATTTAATGTAACATTTTTTTGTGATTTATGTATCTTTAAAAAAAAGAAAATTTATGATTAAAAAAAATTTTTAAAGTAAAAAAAAATCCTACCTCTAGTGACTTGGCAGAGGGGGACACAGGTAATACCGAGAGGCTAGTAGGGTGGGCCACAGACAATTAGCTGGTCTTGCTGATCGGCATCTCTGAAGTGCCTGTGTTGTGTGATCGTCTGCCCTGCAGTGGAGCAGAGAGAAGAGACAAGCGTCGGATTGCTTGTGGGACTTCTGGACACCTGACCACTCACCTGCCCTGAGGACTTCAGAAGGGCACTTTCTATCTCTGGGCTCATTTCCTTAGGTACCAAGGAAGAAATGGCAGCACAGGGTCAGGGAGAACTAGCTTAGGGTTTGGATTTCACCAAGTACATGATGTACTGGTGATCGATCTCCTCATACTAACAACTCTCCCCTTTGCCTTCTTTTAGTAGACCTCTTCCACACCCGGCCCCCTGGACACACAGCCGCCCAGCTGCAGACTTCACTTCCCAGGCTCCTTGCGGCCAGGGGCGGTCACGTGACTAAGTCCAGCCCATTGGGGCAGAGTGGGGGTGTGGCGGGCCTTTCGAATCATGGCTCTAAAGATGCCCCCTCTGCGCCCTCTTCGTCCCTCCAGGCTGGGAGGGATGAGGGAGGACAGATAGCGCCAGCTCACAAGCTGTGGCTGAGGCTGGCACAGCCCCCCGCCAGCCCTGGGCAGGCTGTGACTGGGGAGCACGGGGTATGTTTTCTGAATCACTGTACTCGGTGCTCTTTATTCCAGCCGCTTCACCTCTCTGCTATCAACTGTGGAAACTGGTACCGGAAGGGCGGAGCTGCCATAACAAAAATCCACAACCTCTGCCTTTGGCATGGCAGCCGGTGCAGGTGGTGAGTGCGCGGGAGCGCCGGCTCGGGAGCTGGGGATCGTTCACGTGCATTGGAAATGTTGGTCAAGCGGTGGCCGAGGATGGCTTGGAAGGCAGACGGTTTCCCTGCTCTCCTCCTGGCGCTGAGCTCACAGGGAGCTTGTTAGAAAACCTCGGAAGGCTTAGCGTGGTGGGCTGTTCTTTGCTGCTTTCAGCAAAACACCAAAGAGATAAAGTCGGGCAAGACTCGGCAACTTTGTTTGGAGACGTAGGAGAGAAATGAACTGGTTAAGAGGCTCCGGGCTGAGGCCTGCGGTGCAAACCGATTGAAGTCTTCAAGAGAGGAAGCGCCCACTGCTCTGCTGTCCACTTTGCATAGTGGGTGTTGGTGGTTGAATTATGTCTCCCCCCTACCAAAAAAAAAAAAAGATAGGGTGGTGTCCTAAACCCTGGGACCTGTGAACATGGCTTTATTGGAAACAGAGCCTTTGTGGGTGGACTCAAGTTAGCACAGGGTCAGAGTGGACGAGGCAGGTTCCCAATCCAGTAGGGCTGGAGTCCTAAGAAGAGAAGGGACATGGTGGACAGCCCTGTGACTGCGAAGGCAGAGCCTGGGGTGGTGCACCCTCAAGCTCGGGGGCCCCAGGGGCCAGGAGAGGCCAGGAAGGGTCCCCTCTGGTTTCAGAGGGAGCAGTGCCGTGCCGGCTCCCGGGCTTCAGAATCCTGACCTCAGGATGGGGAGAGCACACATTCTGCAGTTTGAAGCCCCCCAGTCTATGGTACTTTGTTGGGCGACCCTGGGATACTTATTCGGGGTATGTGTCAGGGGAGATGCTCAGATAACTGGTTGATGAGTCTCTGGACCCCAAGTTGCTGCCACCGAACCTGATGGAAGGGGCTGTCCCTTCTCCAAAGACCACAGACCAGAGCTGGGTGCGGAGAAGGCGGTGGGGCTGCCATGAAGACAGGTGACGTGTGCGGGGAGGGGAGGGGTGTCACTTGGACACTTGCATGGCGCCCGAGAGGAGATTGCACCCCGTGATGTCCACCAGGCTCAGGAGGCAGCAGGGGAGGGAGCAGGACTCAGCTTCCCGAGACGGGGGGCGGCGGGGTTTTTAGGGCCAGGCTGGGCTGGGGGAGAAACCCTGGAGGGTGCTAAGGGGTTGGTCAGTGGGATGGTGAGTCATGGGTTTGCAGTGAGGACCGTGGGGTGAGGGTCGTTTCTTTTGCTCTCACCTTTGTTCTCCCCGGATCAGGGAGAAGCTGGGCTGAAGTTTGGTCCTGCTAAAGGGACGTTCAGACTGCCTTGGTCGGCGGGCAGAGCTGGGGACAGTGGGCAGAGCCTGCCACACGCCCCGGTGCCCGCGCTTCTCCCTTCTGAACACCCCACTCGAGGCTGGGCTGTGCATCGATGAGCTCTTCAGAGCCCCCGGGAGGTCAGTGCGGCCGCGGGGTTAAACCCGGGCCGGTGGGCTGTCCCCCTGAGGGTCCCCGCCGCTGGCTCTCTTCTTTCCTGCCCTCCCCACCCACCTGGCGACGGCAGCCCCCATCTCAGCACCCTGACGAGGGTGCCGCCAGCACCCCCGGGCCTGGCCAGCTCACCGCGTGGCCTGCAGGCCAGCGCCCCTGGAGCCGCAGCTTCCGGAGGCCTCTTCCTTCAGCAGCTCAGCCTGCGCTGGGTATGGCGACTCCGGGAAAACTATTAACTTTGGGTTCTTCAGCTGTAAAATAGAGATAATAATTCATACCTGCGGGCAATGGCAAGGATTAAATGGCATTCTATATATAACTCCCGGCGCCTCGCGTGCGCTCGATCAATGTGTAGTGGGACTGCAAATTTGCTCCTGACGCTCAGATGTGCAAAGAAAATGAAGCTTCTTTATTTTCTAGAACTAATCTTGTCTCCCTAATGGGCCTCCGCCCCCGGGCGGTGGGGTTAGAGGAAGGTTGCTGGCGGGGAATGTGCTGAAGTCACCAGGCGGGGGGGGGGGGCCGGTGAGGCTGGCTTCAGGCGGCCCCTCCGCCTTTCCGGCTGCTTTTGTCCGGGCACATCGCCAGGGACTCACCTGTCCTCCCGCCTCTCCCGCAGGACGGTCCCTGAGGCCACACGGGAGCTGCCCATGCTCTGGTGCTGCAGAGGAAGGAGGGGGCTTGGGTCTGCATTTGAACCCTTTGGTGCCCTGGTCTCCATGGCAACCGCATCCCGGGTCAGCCTGGAGTCCGGCGGCCAGAGGCTGCAGCTGGCCACCTGGAGGAGTGTTCTTCGGTCTACTGCGAGGTGGATGCAGCTCAGGCTGGCACCCACGGGTGCCGCACCCTGTCCGCGGTCTGGCTGCCTTTCCCGCCTGCTCTGCCCGGGTGACCAGCCAGGGTGCGTGACTCTCGGCCGAGCACCTGCCAGGGGCCCTGCCGGGCGCGGCCCTGTCCCTTCTGGCAAGAACCTCGGCCTCTTCCTTGCCTGGCCTTGAGAGGGGCGGGGAGGCGGCCGGCCAGGCCGCCCTCACTAAAGGCTTGGCCGCGACTTCTAGGCCGTGCAAACCCCAGGTGACATGCAGGCACGGGGGGGTCAGGGGGCAGGGCCGCCGCCTCCCAGAGTCCCACTGCAGGAGAGCGCGGTGCTTCTCTGCTCCCGGGGTGGCCCTCAGGTCCCACCACGAGCCGGCCGCATCCCTCTGTGTCCCCGCCCCCCCCCCACCAGCCACCATGAGCCATCTTCCCTCCTGGTCCTAAGGTCACGTGGACCTGGCCCCGCCCTGGTGCCACTGTGGTGGGTGAGACAAGGGGGGAGAAAACGGCTTGCCCGGGGGGTGGGGGTGGGAGTCAGGAGCACAGGGCGCCTCTTCAGGGAGCCCTGCTCGCCTCCGGGCTGCGGTCCTGTCCCTTCTGAAAGGCCCGTCCAAGCCCAGCCCTGCTCCTGGTCCCTGCGCAGTGGACGCCGACGGCACTGCCGGTTAGGTGAGGCCGAGCCCGGCCACCTCATGGGCGAAGGAAAGGGGGTGCGGGAGAGGACCCCGAGGAGGCAGGGAGGGCCACGGGGCCATGCATGGAGACCGAGTGCGCAGCGCCACGGCCTGCGGGCTGGGGGCAAACAAGCTGTGTTAGTCAGCCAAAGGGGTGCTGATGAGGAATTCCAGAAATCGGTTGGTTTTTATAAAGGGTATGCATTTGGGGTAGGAGCTTACAGATACCAGGCCATAAGCATAAGTTACTTCCCTCACCAAAATCTATTTTCACGTGTTGGAGCAAGACAGTTGCCGACATCTGTGAGGGTTCAGGCTTCCTGGGTTCCTTGGGGCTCAGCGCCTCTCTTTTCTCCACAAGGTCAGCTGTAGACCATCAGGTGAGCGGGGCTCTGTCTCTTTCCCCGGGGCTCCAGCTGAAGACCTCAGCATCAAACTCCAACATCAAAACTCCAGTATTAAGAACCCTCAACTCTGTCCTTTGCCAGGCCTTTTATCTGTGAGTCCCCACCCACCAAAGTACTCAGCGCCCTACTGGCACAAGAGGTTTACATACTTGCTTAATCAAGTAAACCTATGAATCCAATATAATCTAACATGCTCAGAGGAAAAGATCAGTTTACTAACATAATCCAATATTTCTTTTTGGAATTCATCAATAATATCAAACTGCTACCCTAGCCCTGGCATTTACTTTTTGCCCCCAGAAGCCCGAGAGGACCCGTTCCTGCTGTTTAAGCCAACGGCCGTGTGCCATTTAAGACGGGCCCTGTACGATACCCGGACTTGGAGACTCAGTTCTGGGGAAGTCGGTTGGGCATTAGCGCCATCGGGGTGCATCTTCCGGGCCCAGGACAGCCTCTGCGAAACGGGGAGCCTGCCCTAGAAAGTCCCCGTCCCCCAGCTTTCTGTGCCAGCCTTGGCTGTGCACCCTGGTCAGCCCCCCCGGCCCTGACCCACCCTCGTCGCAGGGGCCTAAGAGCTGGCTCTTCCGGTCAGGCTCTGGCTCCTTTCGCAAGTCCTCGGTCCCACAGCAGGGGCTGCGCTGTTGTGTTTTGATTCCTGACATGCCTGGAGACCTTCTGCTTCCCCCACGGCTGCATCTCCTTCCCTGCTTTTGTCCAAATGCCTCCCTTTCCT
Source organism: Dasypus novemcinctus (assembly GCF_030445035.2). Taxonomy (NCBI): domain Eukaryota; kingdom Metazoa; phylum Chordata; class Mammalia; order Cingulata; family Dasypodidae; genus Dasypus; species Dasypus novemcinctus. The sequence continues at coordinate 128,025,242 of NC_080681.1, forward strand.
GCTTTTGTCCAAATGCTGACACATCCCACCACCAAGCACCGCCCACAGAGTTTGTGCCCAGAGCGAGGAGGTGTGGGGAAGTGGTGACCTCCTACGTTTGGTGTAAGACGTAGAACAAGCAGGAAAAGGACATAGCCACCAAGGGGGTAAAGGACAATTCAACTCTTCTTCAACATTTACTGGGCACAGATGCCTTGATGCAGCTAGTTTCTTCTTTCCAGAAGATTCTCCAGCTCAGGCTCTGTGGTAGCTGCTGATTTCCTGTCCCAAATCCATTAAATTCGCAGAATGCATGTTCTGTTTAAGGCAGCACTGAGCCGGCCGAGCGAGCCGGCACCTCCCTTGCATTTGGGGTTTCCCACAACTCCGTTTGGGCTGATGGCGAGGAAGTGGAAGCCACTGGATGGGACTTTGCAGGAAGCTCTTCTTTTGGTTTCCTAGGTTACCGCAACAACCTATCACAAACTTGGGGCCTTAAAACAAGCTTGTTCTCCCACACTTCTGGAAGTCAGAAGTCTGAAATCAGTTTCGCTTCTGGTGCTGCCGGCACTCCTTGGCTGGCAGTCGCTCACTCCAGCCTCCTTCTGTGTCAAATCTCCTCTCCTCCTTCTTACCTGGACCCTGTGATTGAACTTAGGCCCTGCCCGGATAATTCAGAATCATCTCCCCGTCCCTAGATCCTTAACTTAATTCCAACAATAACAGCCGAGGCTTGTTATTTGCAGAAGAAACGTTCTATAAAGCCGAAATGTGGCTGGTGTGACCAAGGAACTGAATTGTAAGCTTTATTTAATTTTAACGAGCACCAATGCAATTTCAACAGCCCCAGGAGACAGGTGGCTACAGAGCCGACCGCCCCCTCTCTGCAGAGCTCCTGCCCCTGGCGGCCCTGAGGGACCCGGCTCGCCTGCCTCCGCGGTGGGCTCCGGTGTTTGCTGGCTCGCTGGGCCCTTTGTTTGCTAAACCGGGCACTTGTTTTTCTAACATTTTCCTCCAGATTCTTTCCTGTGGGGAGCAATAGGAATTCAATAAGTTCTAAGTCCGCCCAAAGCACAGTTTAGACTGATCTTCTCTTCATCCCCTCCCTGATTTAGAAAATCTCACGCCGCCGTCCAATCCCGACAGACCGATGTCCGCCCGGGCCTGGCTTCAGTGCGCCGTGGCCCTGCGCCCCTGCCTCTCACCTGTGGTCACCGACTGGCCGTGAACGGCGTGGACTCTACTCCAAGGCTGCTCCCGCCTGCCCGTGGATAGTCCCGCGTTCAAGTCCCAATCAAGCTCGCCTCAAAGCGAACACCATCAGCGCCGCTGTCTCAGGTGAGGAAACAGGCCCAGAGAGCTGAAGGGACCTGCCCAAGGCCCCACAGAAGGAAGCCGCAGAGGGGGCGGGTCCCTGGACGGGGCTGTGCTCTCGCCCCACTGCCTCCCCCTGGCGGGGTCTTCCCGGAGAAGGTGCCCTTTCCTCCAGCAGGGTCGGGCTGCTTCGGCACCTGCGGGGCTGTGTCGCAGTTCCTGCCGCTGTGAGGTGCGGCTGTCACTCTCCTGTCACCCTTGCTATGGGCATCATCCGCCCTGCTTCTGGATCCTTCTGGCGCGTCATGCACCCTCTGAGGTCTGCCTCTTGAACTGGCAACAGCTAAGGCCTCCCACCCACCCTAAAGCTCGGTTCTATCTCGAGGCAGCCCCTATCGCTTTCATATCCATCCAAGCGGGGCCTTATGCTTTTCATTCCCCCGCCTCCTCTTAAACAGCAGTTAGGCCCGCAAGGCTGCCGGCACGTTTCCCACGCCGCCAGCCTCCTTTAGGAGCCCCCTGGTTCCATGTCGAGTCTGCCTTCCTTTTGCCGTCGTTTGTGCACAGCTGCTGGCTGAGAGGAGGACGGAGGCCTGGTTTTCAAGCCACCGCCTTTCCTCCTGGGTCCCCCCAGCAAATCAGGGTCCCAGAGGCCGAGTGTGTTGGGCACATGCCTTTAAAATAGTTGTCACTCAGCCCTTAAGTTCACAGTGGATCTGCGCATCCCATCTTTACGTAAGGATGCTCGTCACTTCTCGACTGCTTCCGAGAAGGTTCTACTGCCTTCTCTGGGTGAAGCTGCACCTGGAGACACCTAATGCCAGGCTCAGGGTGTGTGGTGACCAAGTCGGGTCAGCCTGAGGTCACTGGCTGGGGCTGACCCAAGGTCAGTCTTTCATGGCCCTTGGCTTGGCCTTGGCTTCATTTAGGGGACACGGAGGGGGCCTGCCGGCCGGCTGAGCCGCTGCTTCTGAGACCCCCATCCTGGCTCCCTGGCCTGCAGCCTGGCTGAGGAACACACTTAAAAGAGGGAAAAAAAGAAAGAAAATTGCTCCCTCCCAGTGCCTGAAGGTCTGCATTTCCTGCTGTCACAGCCAGGCCTTAGCCGAGCTGCGGAAAGTGGCTTAGCCCACGTGGGCCGCTGAGGGCGGCACCGGCGGAGAGCAGCCCTGGCTGCGCTGAGGGTACCCCTGAGCCGGGGGGGCCCGGCAGGGCGAGGCGGCGAGCCCGCCCCCGCCGCAGGACTGGAGGGCCCGCCCCGCTGCAGAGGGGCCACTCTGGGCACGTCCTGGGAGCCCCAGGCCCGTCCGTGTACACAAAGCCAGGGACCCCTCCAGGGGGTCAGCGCCGAGGCCTCAGGCTGCCTGGCAGACGCCTCTGGAAGCCTCCGCCTCCGCCTTTTCTGTGTCCCTAAATCCGATGCTTTGTCCGTTTCGTAAGTTCCTGGATGGGACTCCGGGGTTAGAGCTGGAGGAGGTCGGGGTGCACTGCAGGGTTAGAGCTGGGGGGCGGTCGGGGCGCCCTGCTCCAGGGTAGAGCGAGGGGAGGTCAGGGGGCACTGCAGGATTAGAGCTGGAGGAGTCAGGGTGCACTGTTCCAGGGTTAGAGCTGGAGGAAGTCGGGGCACGCTGCTCCCCTGTGCCCGAGTTTGGAAGACGGATGCAGAGTCCCCTAGAAGGGAGGGTGTAGAAGTAGACTGGGCTTTATCCCAGCCGCAGGGGGGTGCGGGTGGAGGAAAGCAGGGGTGACTCCCGCTGGCCCGGCCGCACGGGGAACAGAACGCCCGGTCGCTTGGCAGGGAGCTGCTGGTGGCGTGAGCCGACTCCGCTGTCGGGAGGCATAAGTGGGTCAGGATGAGTAATGAGCGGCCGGGACCGACCCGAGCGCAGAGCGCGCTGTCCGGCCGCGGCAACCTCGCGCCGGGGAGGCTGCCTGCGCCCCTGAGCCCGCAGCGGGCATTTGCTGCGGCCGCCGCAGGGAAGGGAGAGCCGTCCCGCCCCCTGGCGCACCCCAGCCTGGTGGATCTGCCCCTTGGCCTGGTCCCCTGGGTGCCCCGGGCCTTGGTTTCCGTTGAGGTGGCCACGTCCCTGTCCCGCCTGGCCCTGGCTTCAGCGGGGGACACTCTCCTGGTCTCTGCCTGAGTACCCCGATGGCAGGAAGCTCCCTGTGCCCCCGCCCTCACGGCTCCCCTCTCTCCAGGCGACAAGGAGCAACGTGGGTGATGGGAGAGGCTTGGGCGTGCCTGAGCTTCTGGTTGCAGCTGAAACCAATTTCCGTAAATCCGATGGCCGGAAACAATGGAGACTTACCCCGCGCAGTCGGGAGGCCGCAGGCCCGCGACCAGCCAGCAGAGCTGCCCGCCCCCAGGGGAAGGGTCTGCTCGGTCACCCCCTTCTCAAGGCCCACTCCGTGCCCACCCGCAAGTCGCTTCTGCGCCGTGGGGCTCCTGCTCACAGGCTCCGGGGCGAGGACGGGGCCTCCTGGGGCCTCTGCTGTGGATCTCAGGGAAGGCCCTGGAGGTGGGTGCCCGGCCTCGCCCCCGCCCACAGAGAGGCCGAGTCCAGTCCCTCCCCGGAGCTGCCCAGAGCGCGGGGGCCGGCTCCGACCCCGGCATGGCCCCGCTGAGATGCCAGCAAGCCCACCCAGCAGCCCCCCAAGCACCCTCTTTTTACGGCCTATCAGGAATAAAGCAGCTCCCTGGCAAGCGACCGGGCGTTTTGCTCCCTGTGCGGCCGGCCAGCGGGAGTCACCCTGCTTTCCTCCACCTGCACCTGCCCCAGCGCCCGGGCTGCCGTGGACAGGACCTGCCGGTGCCACGTGCAGCTGCCACCCCGGGCCGCTGCTGCGTTCATCTGCTTGTTCAGCAAAGACTCGACGAGCGCCGCTTCGGAGAGGGGGACGCGGCCGCGAGCCAGACCCCGGCCCCGTCCTCCCCGAACCCGTGTCCTCCCGGAGGGGACAGAAACACGACGCTGCACAAGCGATACGCGTGTGTATTTGCTTCCACTGTGTCCCCTAAAAGGCCAAGCCCGAAGTCCCGGCACCTCAGAACCTGCCCCGGAAATAGGAATTCGTTCCGACAAGGCCGCTGCGGGGGTGGGGGCTGAAAAGTCCCTGATGATGGGGGCCTGGAGAACGGGAGAGACGCGGACACACGGACGTGCAGCGAAGACAGCTGTGTGGAGACGGAGCCAGACGCCGCAGCGACGCATTAGCAAGCCGAGGCGCGCTCAGGCCGGACACCCCCGGACCCAGAAGAGGCCAGGTGGGACTGACCCCCGCGGGTGACTGCTGGCCGCCAGGGTGGCAGGAGAGTGCACTTAGGCTGGTGTAAACCCCCAGTTTGTGGCACTTTGTGGTGGGAAGTGAATGCTTCCTTAGCCACCAAGAAGCAGGAAAGGGAAGGTTTGGGGACCCAAGGGTCAGAGTTCGAGTCTGGGCCCAGTACCGAGGAGCTGTGGGACCTCGGATGTGTGGTTCACCCTCCCTGCAGCTCTGGTGACACCTGCTTCCACGTGGGTGACAGGACCGCTCCTCCCCCCAGCCCTGCCCGGGGCTCCCCCAACACCGACTCTCCTAGATGCTGCCTCACTATCTCCCTCTTTCTGGGGTGTCCATTTGCTTAGCAAGATGGGGGTCTGGGAAGCAGACTTGGCCCAGTGGTTAGGGCGTCCGCCTACCACATGGGAGGTTCAAACCTTGGGCCTCCTTGACCTGTGTGCAGCTGGCCCATGCGCAGTGCTGATGCGCACAAGGAGTGCCCTACCATGCAGGGGTGTCCCCGCGTAGGGGAGCCCCACGTACAAGGAGTGCGCCCCGTAAGGAGAGCCGCTCAGCGTGAAAGGAAGTGCAGCCTGCCCAGGAATGGCACCGCACACACGGAGAGCTGATGCAACAAGATGATGCAACAAAAAGAGACACAGATTCCCAGTGCCACTGATAAGGATAGAAGCTGTCACAGAAGAACACACAGTGAGTGGACACAGAGAGCAGACAACAGGGGAGTGGGGTGGGGAATAAATAAAAAAACAAAAAAAAAAGACGAGGGTCTTTTGTGGTCCCTCAACGAGCTTGAGCGTGAAGAAAATGCGCCGGAGGATGGCAGACCTGGTGTGTGTCCTCTCCCCTGCTGCGCTCCCCAGGTCCGAGCTCTGCAAACGTTCCCCGCACGTGGATCACAGGTTAAAACGCAGATTCGGAGCTGGGAGTTCTGGGGCCAGGCCTGGGACTCTGCATTTTTTAACAAGCTCTGGGCAGATGTCCACACTGGTCCAGGAACTCGCTTCGGGTAACGGCGCCCTAGAGGGCCTGCCCGGAGGCCGGTGCCAGGATGGCTCCTTCCAGACAGGGCACGCCTTCCTCTGCGAGCCGGGACCTGGGGCAGAGCCAGCACGCAGTAGGTGCGCAGCAACGCACGTGGGATGCTGGCAGCAGGCAGAGCTGTTTCCTGCAGGGGAGGGCAGGGAGGAGCCTGGGGGCCGGGGGACACACGCCTGTCCCCCTGTCCAGAGCATTTGGAGGCTCTGAGGTGGGCTCGGCCAGGGCTGCGCGTCCACCCCCCGTCCCCGCCCGCCCGCTCCCTGCCACCTGGTGCACCCGGCCTGACCGCCGGCTGTTCTGCCCCTGCGCCGCCACGTGAGTCTGGGAAAGTTGCTTGACTCTCCCAAGCAGTTTCCTTATCTATAAAATGATGATGCTGTGAGTGAAAGACCTGGGGTGTGACACAATTTTCTTGAATTCCTTGTCCACCTCCCACCCCCCTATACCCGGTTGGTTTCTGATTCAGGAATGGATTCACGGATCACCTCCTCTCAGAAGCCTGCCTTGATTTCCCCAGGGCGGAGCAGGTGTCCTTCCTCCTGCCCCATGGCGCCTGATCACACGTGAGCCGAATGGCTGGTTCCTCACCAGCAGGCAGCACCCCAAGGGCTGCTGTCCCCCACAAACGTATGCGTCCTCAGCACCTAGAGAAGCTCCCGGCACCCATTGGGGGCTGCTTCCCAAAGGAAGGATGAAGGAAAGAATCTTCCGGAAGAACATGGTCTAGGGGTGCAGAGAGGAGGGGTGAGGCAGCCGATGGGCTGGGGCCCCGAGATCTTTCAGTGCATCAGGGCGACAAGAAGCGCCCAGAAGGAAGGAAACGGGGGCCCCGCTCAGTTTCAACCCCAGGCTGAGTGTCAGGGGCGTCTTGTGTTTCCTCCCGGCTGGATTCATCCACCTCCCAAGGCAGGGAAGCAGGCTAAGGCTCGGAAGAACGGTCTAGAAGTGACAACTGGATTTTGGTCATGGCATATGCTGTGCCAGTTCAGGGAATCCAAGTTTATCAAGCAGGTCATCATGGAAAGATGACCCTTCACCCTTCTTCTTTGCCATATCCTTCTCCAAACACTATTAAGAAGCAATAGTTTCCTGGCAAACTCCTATTCATCCTTCAAGACCCTACTTTTAAATTGCCCCTTTCCCCATCCCCCAGGAAATCATGTTTGCTGCCCAATGACTGCTTGCCACTACACTGAGAACTCCTGGGGAACAGACACCGGGGCTTTTATCTTGACTCCCAGGTCTTGCCCAGGGCCTGGTGCATAACTGTGGCTCAGTAAATGCTGGAATTAAAGGGCTGGCGCTTTGTGCCTTGCGCATTTGAACTGAAGGGGACCCAGTGGCCCCATTCTCTTTAGGTGGCTTCTGGGTACATTTCCAAAGCCCTTTGTCTTGTCCCTCTGTCCTTGGACACTCTCTTGGCTAAGTAGGGGGCGCTGGGCTGGGGGCGCCGCGCCTGGCGGGCTTTCCCCCCACCTGCCCCTCTAACGTGCTCATGCTAATAGAGACCCAGACGTGCCGTGGGGATTGATTTTTGTCTTTATGACTTAGGCGGCGATTGATTTGCTCAGGCAGAGGCTTTGCATTTAATGAAGTGAGGGCCGCCTGGCTCCTTCCGAGCCTGGCTTACGTGCGGGGACAATTACCCTTCTGGTGACAGCTTCTCTTGTTTTAAAATATAGAAAATGCAATGAGGATAACCCGCCGAGGAGGAGGGTGGGAGGTGCAGCGGGCGCCACGGCCGGGGAGCTGCCGCCTTCCCCCCGGGGGGAGGCGGCGTTGAAAGGGCTGGAGTCATGTCAGGTGTTTTTGGTAAAGTTGGAAGAAATGAACAGAGTTGATTTAGGGAAAAAAAAGATGAACTATTTAACTTAGCTGGAGAATGTTTAAGATTTGTTTTCCTCTAGCTTGAGCCTAAGAGCTCAAAATCGACTGGGACTCATTCCAGGGGTAAGCGCTGCCTGGAGGGAGGGGATGGACCAGCTCATTCTGCGGGGTCTCTGGGTGGGCGCTCCGGCCACCCGGCCCTGGGGGAATGTGCTTGGAATTCTGTTTCCAGCCGTGTGGAGGAGCCCCTCGGCCCCTCATCTGGCATTTGCTGCGGGCTGCTAGCCCCTTGGAGTGTTTTATTGAGAGTCTCTTTGAAGTCCATCCCTCAGCCCGTTTTACTCGAGAGGCTCCAGGAAGGTGCCCGAGCCTCTCCAGTGGCTGGGGATTGTCCTGGATTTAGCACTAAATTCCTGCTTCCCAGGAAATCCCTCTGTCCTGGGAAGAGCGGGGCTGTTGATCACCTTGGCCCAGATTTGTCAAGTTTCTTTATAAAAGACACAGAAGTGTTACCAGATTCTATCCAGGTTCTTGGCTATGCTGCAGAAATGACTTTTAAGAGCACGCCGGGTGAGTTAGGTCAGTAATTTATTCAGGAAGGGAGGGAAGAGAAATGGGAGAAAATAACAGAGCAGGGGTCCCAGGTAGAGAGGAAGGGGGTGAAAAGGGATGGAGAGGGCAGATTCACGGGCTACAATTCCCCATTACAGATGATAAATGCCCAGGGTTACTTGCGTGGCCACGTGGCAGGGGAAAAATGGCGAAAGCGGCGGACAGAGGGCAGGACGGGTCCAGAGACAAGAGAGCAGGGCGAGAGCGAGGTTTCCTTTATAAACTGTTAATTATTCCCCCCTTTGTTAATGGCAGGGGAGGGGCTCCAGCTGCTTGCTGTCTGGATTGATCACCCCACCCATCAATCCCCCAGGGAGGACCCAATGATAAAGTCCCCAGGGAACACCCGGGGCTTTTCCTTGCTCCCAGGAAGAAGTCCTTGTTTTGGAGAGCAGAATCCTCGGGTGGGGGTCTTCCAGCAGCCACCTTGGGGTTACCGATGTCCACGAGGACTCTCTGCCAGGTTCCAGATCCGTCTATTAATTCCCGATCCTACTAGCCGGCTTCAGAAGGATAGAGCAAGGGAGACAGGGAGGCAGAGAGAGAGATGCAAACGGACGTGGGTATCCAGGCAGCCAGCGCCAAGGGGGCAGGGCACAGGGGCAGGGCGTGTGGGACAGCAGGGAGCAGCGCCCTGCTGTGCCTCCTCTGAAATGCAACAACGGGATAGCCAGGCACCCCCAGAACGTGAACACGAATTGTAAACAACGGGGGCGTTTTGCCGGGCTTTTGCAGTTCAGAGTAAAGAGAACAAGGTGCAGGGTGGACAGGTGACAAGCAACGACCGCTCGAAGCGTCAGTGCCCTTAAACGCTGCCAGCCGCCACTCCGACATGCGCTGCAGCAAACAGCCATGCATCGAATTGCGCCACTGTGGGGGAGCACAGCTCTCGCTCCCAGCTCCGGTCTAGCTGCCGTCACCCACTCTTGCCTGGGACAGTCTTGTCCCCCCAGCACTGTGTGCTCTGGCCCTTAGGGCTGCTGCTTCTGTCACCTGCCTGCCCCAAACGTCACCTCAAGTCAGCGCTGGCTTTTCAAAGGCACCCCAAGGCTCTTTGGGGAGATGGTCTCCTTCTCCCCTGCATGTTTGCTGAATTCTTCGACAACCCTCAAACCAGCAATTCTGATGCACCAGGGACCCCAGATGGGCTGAAGGCGTGGCTCCTGCCCCCCGCACTGACCTTTTATGGGTGGCGGCAAGCCCGGCCGGGAGGGGCCCCGGTGCGGCCAAGGGGCCTGGGCAGGGGCTGCTTTGGACAGCGGCAGGGAGGGCAGGCCTGGAGGAGGAGGTGGGACCTGGGGCCCCGGGGCTTGCACTTGGGGTGACCCAGGGTGAGGACCTGACTGCGGATTCAGGGTCAGCGTAAGGCCAGCAGGAGGCAGCGGGGGTCCTGGGCGCAGCCTGGCCCGATGGACAGATGTGGTTAGGGCACGCCAGGTGCCCGTCCCTGCATCCTTTTCAGGGCCGCCACAATGCTTACAAGGCAGGTACGGAAACGAGGGTGACAGCGTTCCCAGCCAGTCCAGGGCGCGGCGCTCTGTGTGCTCACCCGGGAGGCCTGGTCACCGTGGAAACCCTGACTGTTCTCACAGCTGGGGACGCCCCAACAACTCTCCTCCCGGGGTCTCTATCTGCCGAGGTGCCTGCTCTTGATCCTGCAGCTGTCAGGGGGTGGGTGGGCTGTTGGAGCTGGGCAGGGGTCTGGGTGAAGTGAGAGGCGGGGGGCGATGAACTGGAAGGGGAGCTGCTGAGGGCGCAGGACTGCCGAATGCCCCAGGCTCTGGCCGTCGGCAGGTTTCGCTCTATTCCGGGGGGTGGGCTCGGGTCCACCACAGCCCACTCCCCGTTCTCCCTCATGTCACGGATTGAATGGTGACCCCACCGGACACATTTACGTCCTCACCCTCGGTCTGGTGGATGTAACTCAGTGTTTAGAGGGTCCTCGGAGGCCCTATCAATTCAGAGGAGGCCACGGCGCGTCCGGCTGGCCGTCGACCTGGACGGCGTCTTGTGAGCGGCAGGAGTGAGGGCGAGACGGACGACTCAGCGGCCGTGTGATGGAGGCAGATGGGCGATGGATGGCTGGCCTCTGCCGCAATGTGACCAAATTTGTGGACAGAGTGCTCCCGAGACATCTCGGCACGGTGGACTTCCAGCCTCCGAGACTGCGAGGCAATGAATTCCCGTTGTCTGAGCCGCCTGGTCCGTGGGGCCCTGGCAGCCCTGCAGACTGAGGCACCTTGCAGTCCCCCGCTCCAGCCTGTCTCCACCAGAGGCAGCCTCCGCATTTGTGTTTGGCATTGGAGATACGGGTTCTGATTTTTACCAACTTTCTTGAAAGGACAGCCCCGAGGGTGGTATGGCTGAGGCGTCTTCAGGAGACTGCACCAATTGGAGCCTAATTAACGTGTGTTTTATGAAGTTGCAGACAATGATTGCTCGATAAGATAATGCAAATAGAATTTTTAAAAAGCATATGTTCAATTTAAGCACTGGGTGTGAACAGACGCATTGCAAAGCAGCCTGTTATAAGCTGTTATTATAAGAAGCAATACCGCTCTTCACGAAATCTGTAGTGGGTAATCATTTCATTATTCGTAAACGGATGCCTCTGGGTGCGTGGGTCCCAATTCTCCGAAAGAACATGTGGTCAGAGAGGAGAAAGTCCTCCAGGCACAGATGCCCACTGGAGCCAATTCCTAGGGCAGCCCTCTGCGCCTTGTCGGGAGGCGGGTGGGACGGGGGTGGGCTCTCCGGGTTCTGGCCTGGGGTGTTGGAGTCTGTGGCTGCCTGAGGATTGAAGCATGACATGGAGAAGGACGAGAGCCCAGGCCTCCCAGGGGCAGCAGCGGTGGCTGCAGGTTCTCCTGAGGCTGCAGCGTGCATTCATTCTTGACGCGGTTGCAATAAACCACCCCGACTTCAGCGGCCTCACAAAGGGACTGTTTTTCAGCTCCGGAGAGCAGAAGCCTGCAGTGGGCCTTATGAGGCTGCTCTGCTCCCAGGGGTCTGCAGGAGACCCTGCTTCCCGGCCTTTTCCAGCTCTGCGGGCCGCCCCTCCTTGGCTCGTGGCCCCTTCCTCCACCTTCTGAGCCAGCCACAGCAGGTCGGGTCTTTCTCATATCGCATCGCCCCAACTCTTCACAGCCGTTGCTCTCTTTGGCTTCCTCCTTCCCTTTTGAGGACCTCTGTGATCACACTGGGCCCACCCGGATCATCTCCAGGTTTTAAGTTGGCTGATCCGCAATCCCCCTCGGCCACAGAACATAACCTAGTCACAGATTCTGGGGCTTAGGACGAGGGCATTTTGGGGGTCGTTGTTCTGCAGATCACAAACAACAGTCACACGTATACGTGCTTCTGCTGACTTGCTTTTGTTTATTTACATTTTAGGTTTTGAGAAAAAAGATGAGGAGGGAACCAGCCTCTGGGGAGTTGGAGGTTTTGTCTCGGCAATGTCACCAGCCGGCTGGTCGACCCCGGCTGTGCTGGCTGGGTGTGTCTGAGCTGCAGGCCACATCTCGTTCTACAAAAATGAGACGACATTGGGCCCGGGGGAAACGGAGCAAAGAAGTAGATACAGAAATGCTCTGAAAAGTATAAATGTAATAAAAACGAAATGTGGCCCTGGTGTTTCCAGCACTGAGTAGCTTGAGCACATTGTTGCAAAGCCCGAACTCCAGCTTGTCCTCGGCAGGAGAAGCTGCACAGGCCCCAGGGACGCTCTTGCCCATCTGCCATGCCAAATCCCACCCCAGGCAGGCCTAGGCGGGGGTTTGGAATAACGACCCTCTTGAAGAAGAGCTGGCCTCGCCTGTAGGACGCTGCCCCTGCTTGCACGGTGCTGTGGACAGCTGGACTCTAACGCACGTTTTCAGTCCTTTCGTCACCTGACACTGGGCGTGTCCCATCATGCTGAGGCTCCCTTTTGGAGCTCAAAGCCAGGGGACACCATCTGGTCAGGTCTGACCAGTGCACCTGCCTGTGTAACGGAACCCTTACTAGACAGTGGAACCTGAGCTGCGGTCCAGCTGAGCTGGTCAATTCCTCAGCACCCCAGGCCCCTGGCGGTCTGATGTTTTAAAATCATGGATGAGTTTTGCCTGTTCTAGAACTTCCCATGATGGGAACCACGCAGGCTGTGCATTTTATTTCTGATTTCTTTCACCTTCGTCTAATGCATTGGAAATGCAACCCTGTCATCGTGTCTATCAGATATTCCTTCCCTTTGTCTTTTTGTTGCTGACTGGTGTTCCACGGGGTGAACACACCATGGCGTGTTTTTCCACTCTCCTGTGGATGGACTCCTGGGCTAGATCTACTTTCCATTGTTATGAATAAAGCTTCTGTGAATAAAAATTTTGTAAATAAAAATGTTTAAATTGCCAGGTAATTTGCTTTGTCCTTTGTTTTGCACATACGTTCCCAGCTCATGAAAGAAGCCACAGGTCGTACCCGAGATAATGACAGCCTGGCAAGTCGGGGCGGCGGGTGCCCCGAGAGCTGCCTTGTGTAAGGTGAGGACCTCTTGCTCTGCACCGGCCCCAGGGGTGGGGGAGCAGGCCTGGTTTTGGACACCATGTCCTTCTGCCAGTGACAGTTCCCTGAGCCCTGCAGGGATGGGGCAGAGAGGGGGAACCCATGTGCACGACAGATGGACATGCCCTTGGGTCATCACGGGTGCCCTCGGGATGTCATGGACACCGGTGCTAGGTCCACCATCTGGGACCCCCGTCTCCTTCCCTTAGCTCCTGGCCCTTGCGTGGATGTTTGTTCGTGTATTTATGAGCTCTGGAATGGCTGCTTCCGGCTCACTATTTACTTAACAATATAACAGTAATTGTAGGATAATTGTACCACAATGAAGTAACAGTCAGGGTCTGTGCAGTAAGTGCTAATAAAAGGCAGGGTTTATGGCCACTGCTGCTGGCGAGATTCATTGCCTTATGTAACAAATCATTTCCAGTTCAGAACAGCCTGTGATTTGCACCAGGACCCTTGGCCGTCTGATTGTCACCAGGGAATACGGAAAAAGAACAGTCCACGTGACTTCACAGCTTCTCCCCCACGGCCAGGAGCGGTGGATTCAAGGCTGCTCCTTCGTCTTGGACTGGAACAGGAGGGAAGATGAGAGCAGGGCCCTGTCTGCACAGCCCTCTCCTCCGGCCCTGTCCACCTCGTTTATAGAGGACCAGGGCACACACCGTCTTTAATGAGAACTGCCCAGGAGGAGCCGTACACACCGGGGCCCAGTCCCCCCAGCCCCACGCTCGAAGCCCTTGACGTCTGCAGGGCTCCTAACCAGGGTCCAGCGGCCCCCAAGGGGCCCAGGAGCTTGAGCTGAGAAAAAGTCAACTTCTCTCCATTTTCTCTGACCTCTAACTGAAATCTAGTCTTTCCTTCTCTTATGAATGTAAGCAGTAAATTGCAGTCGTATTCATTTCACATCACATTACAGTTGTTGCATGTCTCGGAAAATCGCTTCTGCTCATCCATACTTCAAAATTACAGTAGTTGTTAGGCCCGACGCTAGCTGAGTGTCATAAAACTACCTGCTGCTGCATCCTGAGAAAGAGGTCGTGGTTTTCACCTGAATGGGTCCGCGGAACAGAAACGTGTCAAAGCACGTTAAGAAAAGGTTAAGAAGCCCTGCTTTAATGGGTTTTCTGAGCTGAGGGTCATTTCCAACTTCTTTCCAGGTCTGAAATGCCCAAGCTGGAAGGGCTGCTGGAGGCCATCTGGTCAACCCTCCCCTTAGCTGCGTTTACACGTGGGGACACTCAGCTGGAGGGAGAGTGGGGTAGCAGTCCCTCCACGCCGCGCTCACCCAGGGCCGGAGCGGACATCTGCCTGCTGCTGCACCTGCGCACCACTGCCTCCGTGGGGTGGGGGGGCTAAATCCCAGCCTTGAGAGGGCAGAAGGAGCCGGGCCGGCACCGCACCGGCTTTCATTGACAGTCGGGTTTATTTACACTGAGAAAAGAGAGGCGAGGTGGCTGCCCCCCAGGTGAGAGGAGACTCATGCGAAATGGCTCCTAAGAGGCTTCTGGTAAGCGGCAGCAGCGCTCAGAGAGGGCCAAGCTCGAGTGCCAATTAGCTAAAGGGCTCAGAGAGACAACAGCCGGGTGCTGCCCACACTCTACTGCTTGACCCGGATCGTGGTTTCTCGTGAAAATTCGCCAAGCTGTACACTTTGTTTTGCACACTTTCTTTTCAGCACATTTTACTTTGACAAAATGGTTTAAAAATTGGCAAGATTTTTGCTTTTTTAAATGACTGTAGTAGTCAGTCAAAGGGGTGCTGGTGGAAAATATCAGAAATCAGTTGGTTTTTATAAAAGGTATTTATTTGGGGTAGGAGCTTACAGATACCAGGCCATAAAGCATAAGTTACTCCCCTCACCAAAGTCTATTTCCACGTGTTGGAGCAAGATGGCTGCTGACATTTGTGAGGGTCCACGCTTCCTGGGTTCCTCCCTTCCAGGGTCTTGCTTCTTCCTGGGCTCAGGGTCCTCTCTTCCTGGGGCTGGCTTCTCTTTCCTCTGTGAGCTTACTTTCTGGGGCTCCAGCTTAAGGCTTCAGCATCAAAACTCCGACATTAAGAACACTCCAACTCTGTCCTTTGCCATGCCTTTTATCTGTGAGTCCCCACCCACCAAGGCTCAATGCCCTACTGGCACAAGAGGTTTACATACTTACTTAATCAAGGAAACCTATGAATTCAATATAATCTAATATGCCCAGAGGAAAAAGACCAGTTTACAAACATAATCCATTATTTCTTTTTGGAATTCATCAATAATATCAAACTGCTACCATGACCATACCGAGTCCTGGTAGAAGCGGGGGTGTTGGGCAATCCTGGCACACTCTGTGGAACTGGACATTAGCAATGGAAAGAGACTTTGAATTGTTCCTATTCTCTGAGCAAGTAATTCTCCTGCCAGGAGATTAGACTAAAGAAAGAATACAATATAAAGACAATAAAACAGGATGTTTATCATTGCAATATCAAGCAAAAATTTTAAAAGCAAAATGTCCACCTTTAAAAAGAAGAGAGCAAGGGGTCTCATTATATACCTTTTAGGGCTGAAATTAGAAAGACTAAAACTACCAAGTGTTCATAAGGATACGCAACAACCGGTATTCTCATACATTTTTGTGGGGAAGTAAAATTATATAATCATGTATATCATGTACATGATGCAGTTTGTTGTACAGTTAGCTATATACCTACCATGTGACTTAGCAGGTGCCACAACTAGGTTTACCCAAGGGAAATGACATGTCTGCAGAAAGGTTTGTAGAAGACTGAACAAATCTAACTACAAGAGAAAGAAGCTGGAAATAACCCAAACGTCCATAGCAAGAGAATGGATAAACAGATCGTGGCATATTCACGCAATAGAAAATGACTCTGCAATAAATAGAAATGCATGAAGACAAATGCAACAGCTTAGGTCCTGGGCTGAATAAAAGCAGCTGGACAATAAATGTGAATTCATTATATGACATTCTAGAAGAAATGAAACTAGCGCATGATAACAAACGCAGAGAAGAGGTTGTCTTTGGGGGTGTTGACTGGGAAGGGCAGAGGGAACCTTTTGGGGATGGGATGCTCTGTTTCTTGGTAGGGTGTGGGCTACGCAGGGACGTGCGTGTCAAAGCTCATCGAAGGCGCACTCCGTTCTGTACAGCTCATAGTGTGTTACAATGAAAGGGTGACCTTAGCAGATCCGCTTACTGCAGTGCTTTGGGTTAACAATCCTGAAACCAGTTTCTCTTTATTTTAGGCTTGAGTGAATGAGTAAATGCGTCAAGGATAAGGGAGCTCGAGAAGGGAATGTGATGAGGGGGAGGACTGGGATGTGCCTGATGAATTGGAATTGGTGATATCAATAGGACCTCATTTCCCTCTTGTGCGTGTACTCTCTGCACATACATATATATATAAACAAATAGCTCTACAGACACGTATGAATGTATCTCTCTCTATTTTTATGGATATGCAAGTTTGACATGAGCAAGACATTTACAGAAAATCGACGCATTTAATTTCCTCGGCTAGTCAAGCCAATACCGTGAAATGGATTGGCTTAAGCAATGGGAGCGCATGTGTTCAGGGATTTGAGGCTGGGGAAACGTCCAGACCAAGTCATCATCAAGGCAATGCTTTTCCCCAGAGACTGTGGCGTTTTGGGGCTGGCTGCCGCTGGTCCTTGGCTCTTCTGTCACGTGGCAAAGCGCATGGTGGCCGCTCCTGGCCTCTCGGTTCTCTTCCAGGTTCCGTTGCAGCTCCTTGGGTCCTGTGACTTTCTCTCTCTTTCTCTGTCTGAAATTTATTCTCTTATAAAAGTCTCCAATAATAGGCTAAGACCCGTCCTGACTGAGGTGGGTCACGTCCTAACTGAAGTCACCTCTTTGAAAGATCCCCCTTACAGTGGGTTCATGCCCACAGGATGGGTTAACTTTAAGAATGCGTTTTTCTGGGGGTGTACACAGTTCCAAACTATCACACAAAATGTCTCTCTGTATATTACTTATTCATTATGAAGGGGAAAAAGGACTAATTTTACAGCATAGAGATCAAGCTGACACTGCCTTAACCAGAGGGTCCAAGTCAATATCATCTGTATTGGGACAAACCGATGTCCTGCAGCTCCTGATACGGTGCCGTGGTGGAGACACAGCAGCTTTCCTGTGCCTTGCTTATGAGGAGACAGAGCCTGACTCTAATTATGGGACGGTGCCAAAAACACTGTGAGGGACGTTCTAAAAGTCAACTCACTCTTCAAAAACGCCAAAAGGCATCTAGGGGACTATTTCGGGTTGAAGAAGTCTAAAGAGACAGGGTAACTAAAGGAATATTCCTGATCCTGGACTGAGGGGGAAAAAAGCTATAAAATGACATTCTTGAGACAACTGATAAAATTTGAATAGGTACTGTGGATTAGATAATCGTATTGCTGCTAAATTCCCTGACTTAGATAATTATGCTGTAACTTTTTAGGAGCGCTGCTTCTTTTGTTTATGGAAGGGGAGTTGGGATGACAAAGCCAAAGGAGCAAAATGTAAGCAGATGATGCATCTGGGTAAAGCTCCTTAGAGTTTCTTGTCCTATTCTTTCAACTTGTAAGCATGCTTGAAATGATGATAAAATTAAAAGTTTGGAGAGATAAAGCTGGCAAAATGGCTTCCAGTGTGTGACATGGGCACACACTGAGTATACCCGGGGCTCATGAAGAGTGAGAAACACATGGGGAATTTCTGAGCCAAACCTAGTGGACGTTCGGAGGTGGCGAGTGCATCAGAAGACGCCTGGGTGCCCCAGACCCGAGCCCTGGTGGAGACGCAGGTGTCCACCCACATCTGGTAGCCTCGGAGCAGCCCGGGAAAGCTCTCAGGACCGGGGGACTTGCAAAGGGCCAAAGACCAGGGTGCCCCGGAGTGCTAGCTGAGCATTGGGAGGGATGGCAGCCCGTGCGAGCATTGTCTACGGGAGAGCCAGCCCTAAGCTGTCCTTCCACATTGGCCTTCCAGGTAACCCTCCTTCCCTGAGGGACCAGGGAAGCACCTGCTCCGTCCAGGGGTGGGGGCCCTGCTCTAGGCTAAGTCCATGCATGTCTTTGGGGGTTGAGTCACATACCCTACAAAGGACATAACCCACCCTCCTGGGGTGTGAGCCTATTTGGAAATCGTACTTTTGAAACGTTAGGGCGGATCGGGGTGTGCTCCCTGGGGACCGGGTTTTTGGGGAGTCCCTTAGGGGTGACCACCAGAACCAGGTGGCCTTAGTCTGAATGGCTGGAGGCCCCGGGAAGAAAGGAAGCTTGGATACAGTCAGTAGAAGCCAAAAACCAGGAGTAAGCAGAAGCCAGAGCCAGGGACGGCCCTGTGATGGGGACAGCCCTCCCTGGGGCGCTGCCCACCCCGGCAGGCACTGCCACAGAGGATTCATTTTACTTCGGGGCTGTCCCCGACAGCTCATGACCTGTGGCTGCGGTACACGTGCTTTCACGTAGGGTGCACCCACTGTGGGTCCCCGTATCCCAGAGGCAGCCCTCCCGGTGAGGGAGGGGTCTTCCTTTGTCCATGGCATCATCCCAGGGCTGCAGGGAAGGGAACCCCGAGAGCCTGGCGGCGCCCACCTCGCCGCTCCCCAGCCTGGGGGGCTCGAGGGCGCACAGCCCAGCCTCTGCGCAGCGGCTGGTTCTGGAGGCGAAGCCAGGGTCTCTCCTCACCCGCCTCGTGGGGGGCCGGGCTGGGGTCGCCTCGGTTGGGTGCTGCAGGAGCCGGGGCCTCCCTGCATGCTGCTCTCCGCGGCGGGAGCTGGGGCTTCAGCAGCGAGTGCCCGAGGGTGGTGAGCCCATCTCCCCTCCAGACTCCAGGGCTTTTCTAGACCTGAACCACCGCCTGCAGGTGAGTTTTCTTCCCAACCGGATCTGCCCACCTGGCGGGGGGTGGGGTAGGACAGGGGTAAGTTCTTAGTGCTGGTCCCTGGAGTCAAACTGGACGTCCCCCTGACCCTGGCCCTGCACCCTCCCAGGTGTGTCCCCCCACCTTCTGGAGCTTCTGTTCCTGCCTGTAATTGGGGGGAATCCGGGAGCCGCCTGTGAGCTGCTGTGAATTTTAAATGAGGCGATGGCCACAGCTTATCGACGTGTGTCTAATCAGCCTCCCTGATGGGGCAACGAGGGGCTCGAGAGCGGGGCAGGCCGCCCAGGCCTCCTGGGGAAAGAACGTGGCAAGGTGACTCCTGGAGGAGGCGGGCCCCCAGGAGGCAGGAGCGGGGCAGAACCCGCGCTGCCGGCCTCTGCCAGCTCCCTCCCGGGCCATCTGGCTGCCCCTGGCCTCCAGGTCCTGGCTCGTCTCCTCTCCTGGCTCTTGGCGGGCCGGGGCCGGGTCTTCTATCCCCACACCCTGGGGGATATTTGAGGGGCTGTGGGCGCCACAAAGGCAGCCGCCGAGTCTCCGGCAAGTTGTCGTCTCAGCCCCTTGCTCACGGCAGGGTTCCTGCCCTAAATAAATGGACTGAAAGGATAAAGAGTAAAAAAGGCTTTTTCCTGGAGGGGAGCCTGCAGCACTGTGTCTATTCACGAAGCACGGGGTCGGGTGGCTGGACACCCGGCAGCCACCGCACAGCCCGGCTGATAAAGACGGGTTCTCTACCTCCGCGGGCGGTTGCCTCCCTCTCACCATTCATCCCTTTGAGCTAACCGGGTGGGATTTTGGGGTCCAAAGCCCCAAACTGCTCCATTCTGTAGTGGCATGTCACCAGCTCACAAGGGTGAATGAGCCCAGAACTCAGAGCTGGGTGGTCTGCCCAGAGAGGCAGTGGCAGGGAATGATCTGGGAGAACAGAGTGGGCTCTTCCACCTCCCATTGCACAGCTGGGGCACAGGGACCTTGAGACAGGGGGGAAGGGTGGGGTTGATGGTGGACGCTGTAGGAATCACAACTGGCTGCAGTAGCTTTCTGTTGGACACCTACCAGGCTTCTTCCAGCCAGCATCTTAGTCAGGGTTCTCCTGGGAAACAGAACCGACAGGAGATCTCTGTAAATATTACGAGATTTTATAAAATTGTCTCTGTGCCATTGGGGATGTACGAGTCCAAATTCTGCAGGGCAGGCTGCAAGCCAGAGATTCGGATAGATGTCCTCTGCGAGTTTCCTAGGGGACGCTGGCTGTCTGAAGCAGAGATGGGAGTTCTCTTTGCTGACATCAGTTCTCCTTTTAAGGCTTTCAACTGATTGGATGAGGCATCTCTCATGGATGAAGGCAATCTCCTCGGTTGATTGTAGATGCAATCAGTCAAAGATGCAATCAACTCCCTGATGCTTTAAGTCCGTGAAATGGCCTCACAGTACAATTAGGCCAGTGCCTTGCTTGACCAAACAACTAGGCACCGTTACCTAGCTGAGTCGACACTCAAGCCTAACCATCGCAGCTAGGGTGGAGGCATGTCTCTGGTTTCTCTTTATCAATGATTGAGGAGCTTATGAAAGCAAGCAGAGTCTTGGTGGGATGGAGGATGGAGTTAGCATCCGTGAAAGGATAAGGCACGGGGAAAGCTGTCTGACTTCCAATTCAATATATTTGTGTCTTCCTGGTTCCATCCAGGATCTCATGTCTGAAATTTAATGTTGGTTGTAAGCAAGGTATGGCTGGAAGCAGAGAATGATTTTTTTTGCAGCAGGAGGCTAAAGCTTCCAGCAACTCCCCTTTGGTGCTTCATTTGCTTCAGGAGAACTGTGTTTGTCTGACGGAGGCTCTGGCAAATAGGACTTATTCCTCAGTTAGACAGTCAGATGTTTCCTTTTTATCCCTTTTCTTTCTTCCTTTTTTATTCTTATTTGGAAATCATTTCAAACTTACAGGAAGGTTGCAAACATAATACAAAAGCAAAACAAAGAACTCCAATACACTCTCTCTCCAGATACCCAGATTTATGAACTTTTAACCTTTTGCAACATTTCCTATATCATATCGTATAGCATATCACATCTATCCCTCTATTTCTCTATCTACCTATCTACCTGCCTATCTCTTTCTCTCCCTCTTTCTTCTAAACACTTGGGAATAGGTTGCATATATCGCGCTCCTTTACCATTTGTCATGCATGACTAGCTTCTTTAGAAGATGGATTTTTCTGGGCTTCCCTTCAAAGCAAGCACCATGAGATGGATCCTCAGCATCGCGTAAACAGGCACGACCCTCCGTGTGCCTCAGGTAGGCCCCGCCCTCTCCTCTGCCCTGCCTGCCCCCATGACGTCTTCCCTTGGGCATGCTCTCTGTTCAAGTCAGCTGACCCTAACCTTCTCCTGCAAGGGCTGAACCACCCGAGAGCCAGTCCATCAGCACATCCACAAGGCCGGCTATTTCCAGGTGCTGTTGATGTGGTTCAGTAATTGATGGGAATTGATGGGAAGGAAAATGGGGTGGGGGGGCGAGTCTGGACTGAGTCTCACTGTGAGCCTTGCCGGGCCTCTGGGTTTCTCTCTAAACTGGGGTTCATGTTAGTGAGTCATGTGGACCTTCTTGCCTGAAGCTTCCACAATCCTCAATGTGCAGTACCTACCCTGGTGGGTGCAGGAATAGCTGTGACAGGTATTGAGGGGGGAGCGGATGTAGTTCAAATGATTGAGCACCTGCTTCCCATGTATGAGGTCCCAGGTTCAACCCCCAAAACCCCCCAAAACAAAAGAAACAAAAAACCAACTCTCACACTGGGGAGCAGATGTAGCTCAGTGGTTGAGCACCTGCTTCCTGTGTTCGAGGACCAGTGTTCAATCCCTGGTACCTCCTAAAAAAAAAGTGTTGAGGATGAATCATGCACCCCAAAGCCTTGACTTCAAGTCTTCATCTGCGACCCGTGGGTGTGAACCCGTTTGTAAGCAGGATGTGCGTAGAAGCTGTTCTTAGGAAAGGGGCAGACTCGTTCGTGAATAGACTCCTCGAAGATCCTGCTTAGATGATGCCAGACCGAATCAGAGTGAGCCTGAACCACGTGACAGAGGACATCCAGATGCAGCCAGTCAGAGAAAGCCACGGAAGAGGCCACGGAGGAGGCCACGGAGAGGGAGCGCCGCGTGCTGGAGGCAGAATGCAAGCCAAGGAATTTCCAAGGGCGGCGGCAAGCCGGCCCCAGAGGCTACAGGCTCAGGAGAAAGTGTGACTTGCTGAGACCTTGATGCTAGACTTCTAGCCTCTAAAACTGTGAGACGACACTCCTGTCCTTTAACCAAGCCACGGTGTGGTATTTGTCATAGCAGCACTGGCAAACCTAGACCAGGGGTCAGGCTGTCTGCCTGCTGTGCCCTGCCACCTGCCCTGAGACCGAGGTGGCTCCATGCTCCAAGGCCACCTCCTCTGTGGAGCCTTCCTGGACTCTGTAGCCCATGAATCATCGCATGTGCTGTCTCCTGCATAAGGATGTGGACGTGAGTGGGCAGCCTTGGAGTACAGGCTGAATAAATTAACAGGCATATGCATCGACAAATAAACGTGTGAATTCAGTACAGGATATTGCTGATGATGATCTGCTTGTCCAAGCATTATTCCTTGAGGATCTACTATGTGCAAGACAAGAGCTAGGAATGGGGTAAATAACAGTGAATAAAATAGACAGGGGAGCGGACGTGCTCAAGCGGTCGAGTGCCTGCTATCCACATGGGAGGTTCCTGGTTTGGTCCCCAGTTGCTCCTAGAAAGAAAATTTGCAAAAAACAACAAGAAGCAAAACCAATTCAGGGGAGTCGATACGTTTCAGTGGTTGAATGCCGATTTCCCACGCATGAGGTCTGGGGTTCAATCCCCTACCCTGCACCTCAAAAAAAAAAAAAAAGACAAAAACTCCTGCCCTCAGGGAGCTTACGATCAGGAAGACATTCAGTACACAAACTACCACACAGGTGATGCGAGGCGGGAGACTGTGAAAACCCTTTAGAGTCTGGAGAAAAGTAAAGGCAGCCCACGGTGGTGCCTGCCCTTATGACTTAGGTTTGAGTGTCTACACATCTGAAATGCTTCTTGTTCTGGGCAGAAGAGGAAGCCACTGGAGATGTTTTGGTCCATGGAGCAGAGGCTGGGGCAAGCTGGAGAGATGGTCCTGGCATCGAATAGGAAGGAAATTGTTTAGTCAAATTCAAAGTCACCGGATAATTGCTTGGCTGGCATCTCCTTCTCTCTGGTAAACCTGGACTCTGGGTCCATCCTAGGACACCCTTACACTCTTGTGATGGACTGAATGTCCGGCAAAGCAAGGTGCGCTTGCCCAGAGGCCCTTCTGGGCCAGTGGGGGTGGCGGCCGCTGCCACGGGCCTCGGTCAGCTGGTTGGTGGGAGAGCAGACTCGTTCCGGAGTTCTCTTCCTGGTCCTGCTCCAAATACCTGGCCGTCTCCCTGTCACCCGGCTTCAGGGTCAGCCTATTCTCAAAAGGGACCAGCGCTTTTTAAGTCTTCTTTTTATAGCTAACCTGGTCACAGGCAATCAGGAACTCTAGAATATTCCAACAATGCTCACAGCACCTTGATTAATTGAACGTTTTAACCACCCTGAGTCTGCTGATCTGCAGATAGTGGAACCTGGGAATTTAGTAGGAGAGGAAAATGTAATTGGACTAACTTCATTCCCCGAGAGCTGGAGACGCGGACGTCATTTTTTATGACTGCGGCTATTAAAGAGCCGTGTTTTTTCATACAAGGAGCACAATCAACTTTATAGAGAAGTGAACTGACGACCAAATAAACAGACTTTATGGGGAGAGGAGCTGGGGGCACAGGGTCTGCAGGTTTTACTCCTGAGCCCAGGACCAGCTGGCAGCTTGGAAAGACGCCTTCTTTCTCCATTCCCACCGGAGGTCGTTCCGAGCGTCCTGCTCTGGCAGCCCCTGCCTCGGGGAGCCTCACCCTCCGGTGCAAGCCCTGCCGGAAGTGCTCACGAGAAGCCCCTTTGCACACACACGAGTGCCCTCACGTTCACGCACGCACATCCATGCACACACATAAAGTGCTTTCCCTCCGCGAAGCTCGGCACTGCAGATGCAAGTCCACCCCAGGGCAGCTGCGTCCTTCCAGGCGCCGCGCCCAGAGGGACTTCCGCAGGGTCACTTCTTCCCGCTTTGCCAGCATCTTCTAACCTGGAGCCCCGTGAAATGGACGCGTCTTCCCCTCGGCCCGGCTGTCCTGCTCTCCCCCACTCTTGTGCCCTGGTGGGGCGAGGAGAGCAGAGCACTTGCCCTGGGGTCCAGGCGCTTCCTTTCCTGGGCTCCCACAGGGCTGTGGCCAGGTGTGACGCAGGCTCCCCTGCAGCCCTCGGAGTCCTGCTGGAGAAGGGGTGCCCAGAGCCTCCACCGGGCTCACACTCGGCTCTGCCACTTGCTGCCATGTAGGGTGGTCGGACAAAACGTAAGATGCCCAGCTGGATTTCGATTTCAAAGAAATGTCCGTATTTGGGACATATTTATACTGAAACAGTAGGCTTCATTGATCTGAAACTCAAATGCAATATTTTGGAACACTTGTACCAAAAAAAAAACCAAAAACGCTTATCTAAATTCAAATTTAATTGGGTATCCTGCATTTTTATTTACTAAAATTGCCAATGTTCTGAACATTTCTGTGCCTCAGTTTCCTCATCTTGATGAAGGGGATCATCCTAGCGCTGATCTCAAAGGGCTGATGTGAGGAGTGAACAGGATAAACTTGGAGTGCACGAAGCAAATGCTTGGCAAACATTAAATCCCTCCATCCACCCATCCCTCCATTCGTTCATTGAATCAGCGACCCTGCCTTGCACGCTTCCTCCCTTCCAGGCCCCGAGGCAGGGGTGGGAAGGGGCAAAATCAGCATCACCGGCACAGAGTGTGCCAGGCCTGGCTGTGGGCTGGGTGGGCACGGGGAGGACACAGTAGTGGACTTCTTGGCATGTGCCAGCGGGCCTGGACTGGGGGCCAGTGGCCTGTTCTGTCCCCATTGGCAGATGACAGCAACGTCACGGTCAGGGCCACAGGGTTATGTCCACACATCAT
Organism: Dasypus novemcinctus; assembly: GCF_030445035.2. Classification (NCBI taxonomy): domain Eukaryota; kingdom Metazoa; phylum Chordata; class Mammalia; order Cingulata; family Dasypodidae; genus Dasypus; species Dasypus novemcinctus. Next base: position 128,049,821 of record NC_080681.1, read on the forward strand.
TTTGTGGAGATGCAGGTGGGTGCCAGGCTGGGGCTGTAGCAGGAACCATTCCCCTGAGAGCCCTCTTTCATTCTGCTTTCAAAATATTTGCCTCTCAGCCTGGTTCTGCGTTAATGGACTCCGAGGAACAGGACGCGTCTCTGTCAAGTGCGTAGAATCCTGAGCGGAAGATTGGCAGCCAACGGGAGCCCATCGAGGATGGGAGGCATCGCAGTATATTAGAGAAACGCAGCCGTGTTTAGACGAAGCTTTTATTTGACATATTGCTATATTAATGTCAAGAAGTCTACTTCAGTAAGTCTCTTTACAATTCTGCCTCAGGAATTGCATTCCTGACAGAAAGATTGGAGTTTCAGGTTTCACCGTTGAAAAAATAATCTCTGAGCTTCATTTTGAATTCTAAAAATCAGAATGAAAAATATCCCTGTAATTGTCTGATGGGAAATATATTGTCTCATAATATCACTTTCATTGATTCTCTTTCATATGTGTATTAAAACTGAAAAGCTAACAATAACTTCAACCTGCACTGGAAAGGCAGGCGTGGGAGGGGGCAGCCAGCTTGAAGGGAAGAAGATTTCCGTGGCGGGTTTCCCGCATTCAGAGGGACCAGTGACGGCAGTTTTGCCAGAGGGGGCATGCCATGAAATCGTCACAGCGCTAGCTCCCTGTCTCCTTTCTTTGTTTTCATAAATAATGCTAAAATGAGAGTACGGTCCATGACCTTGAATGTGTAAACAAGATCTCCGCTTTCTGCGGTCTGCTTTAGTCTGCAGGACACTTTCGGGGAGAACAAAGAGGGAAGGCGTGAAGGTCGAACGCTGGAGGACGACAGCCACAGCTGTTGGGGGACAAGGAGAACCTGCATCAGGGGCAGTAAACCCTCGGTGACGCGTGATCACATGGAGTCCAGGACTCTGCGTTCCACCCTGTGCTCACTGAGACCCTAGTCGAACTCTGACCCTGAGTTAGGTACCTTAGAAGGGACAAAACGGGAAAGCTCAGTCCCTGCTTTTTTTTTTTAAATCAGTTTATTTTTTATTTTTTTTAATTTTATTTATTTCTCTCCCCTCGCCCCCCCAGTTTGTCTGTTTTCTGTGCCTATTCATAGCATGTTCTTCTTTGTCTGCTTCTGTTGTTGTCAGTGGCACGGGAATCTGTGTTTCTTTTTGTTGCGTCATCTTGTTGTGCCAGCTCTCTGTGAGGGCAGTGCCATTCCTGGGCAGGCTGCACTTTTTTTCATGCTGGGCGGCTCTCCTTACGGGGAGCACTCCTTGCGCGTGGGGCTCCCCTACACGGGGGACACCCCTGCGTGGCAGGGCACTCCTTGCGCATCAGCACTGCGCATGGGCCAGCTCCACACGGGTCAAGGAGGCCCGGGGTTTGAACCTTGGACCTCCCATGTGGTAGACGGATGCCCTAACCGCTGGGCCAAAGTCCGCTTCCCAGCCCCTGCTTTTTTAAAGCTTATGATTCAGCAGGGGAAATAGCCAAGTTCCGTGCTCCTGTATTGAAAATCAGTCAGTGGGACGGCCTGCCTCCAGAAGGTTCAGGATGGCCCCCACTTGGTGTTCGCGCTTGGGTGATTGCTTCCAACACTGCACCGGGGTTAGTCTCTGAGACCGGTAACAAATGGCAGAGTCTTTGAAAATAAGGTTAAGAAAAAAACGGCTGATTCTTTCTTGGGCACCATCTTGCTTGCTGGCTCTCTCTCTCTCCAAGGCCATTTGCCACGTGTTGAAGTCTAGGCTATCCTGCTGGAGAAGCCACATGGATAACAGAGACTGTGGAGGGTGAGAAGTCCCTGGGGGAGACCTGCACTGACAGCTGTCACCTGGGAGCGAGCCTTGTTGGAAGTGGACTCTGCAGCTCTGAGCAAGTCTTCCAGTGAAGCGGCCCCAACCGACAGTTGGATGCAACCTCCTGAGAAGAAACAAGCAAGAACCACGCAGCTACGCTCCTCTGGATTCCTCATCTCCCTAAAACCTCACAAGAAAGAGTAAATATTTGTTGTTTTAATCCACCATGCTTTGGGGTAATCTTGTTGTGTGGCACCTGATAACTAATACAATCAGTGCTGAGAGTGGAGAGCCAGGTAGAGAGCAAATGCCCTGGAGGTGGGAGGAAGAAGAAGTCAGGAAATTTTGTGGAGCAGGTGACCCAGGGAGAGCGAGGTAGGAGGTGAGCCGGAGGAGAAGGAGAAGACGATGAGTGGAACGACTGGTAGGCCCTGTAGCACGAGGAGAGACACAGGGTTCTGGAGGAGGCACCATTTTAGGATAAAGGGGAGAATCAGGACTCTAAAGACCCCCAAACAAAGAGTCCTTTGGATGCAGTGCCCAGGACTCGGGTATGATGCTTCCCTTTCCTCTGTCCTGAACTCCCCACCCCTAGCATGTCCCTGAGACGCTGCTGGAGCTGGGAAGCCGGAGGCACGGGGCGATGGTAATGAAACACGGTCCCTCCTGCCAGCCAAGGCTGACCCCTCCAGTCCTGTTCTCGCCGCCCTCGGCTGAACATCACCCGCTGCCCTCTCTGGAACCTTTTTCGGCTTATTTTCATCTTGGAAGAAGAACGTGACCCTGACTCCACACCCCCCCTCCCCCTGCCTGTTTCTCCACTGCCTCTGACAGGAGCCTCCGCAAAGCCTTCTCACTTGCTCTTTCCCTTCCTCACCTTGCGTCTGCTCTCGAGCTGACTGGAATTTGCCTTCCCTCCCCCTCCGGCTTTTGCTCTGACGTCACGTTCGTCAGAATCACCACCGTCCACCCCCATGTGGCCACACAGGATAATTTTCTGTCCTCAGCTTTGTGAGCTTGGCTTATCCTTGGCCCCCCTCTAGAATGATCTCTCCTTGACTCTACCCTCCGCTGTCGGTCCCTCTCCTCCTTCTGCTGGCATTTTCTCCTCCCTCCTTAGAACGGGGGTTCCTTACCAGCCCCACTTCAGACATCGGGAAGGAACGGTGACGAAGGCTGGGTGCTTATTTTGTGGGAATGTTTTAGAGGAAATTCAAACAATGGATGAGGGCTTTGGATTCCAGCAATTTCAATTATCTCCCAATCTGGAAGTGACGGGAGCCGGAGCTCATGCTTACATTCTACCATGACCACATACGAGAACTCACTTCTGCAAGTGTCCTTTCCGTGCCCACTACGTGCCAGGTGCCATCTTGGTGATGGTCATGCTTTATACTTGCAAGGGAAGTGCTGCTTGAAGTGCCGCTGCAGCCACCGCCTTCCACGCCATCAAGTCTACTTTGATCTATCCCCCTAAATTGCGTTTGGTCCCCAAATCCTCCTTGCTCAGCATCTCTCTTCTCCTGTGTGCCTCTGCTCCTCTTCACTCTGAGATGGTTTTTCCCTGTCTCACACTGATCCCTCCCTGCAACGGACTGACTACACCTGTTTCAGTTATGCTTTCCTATATTTCAGAGAAGGTCCTGCATTTGGAACCCAAGTTCCTGACTTGGCAGCTTGTTCTGATATCTGCATCCTTGTTCAGTTTCCAGAGCTCTGATTGCCTCCAGGGACAGCAATTTCATATACCCTGACTCCATTTTCAGTCTAGCTTAAGAGCAAGGCATTTTTGCTGTCTGATTTCTCTCTCTATCTCTAGTTAATGAGAACTACAAGGCAGGCAGCAAGGCAGACAGATGGGGGCAAGAGGCTACCAGTGCCACCCTTAGGCACAGGGGGAAGTCATCCCCATCTCACCTGGCCCACCCAGCCGATTCCCTCACACTCTGTAGACAATGGCAAAATAAGCCCAGAGTTGTTTTCCATGCCTGCGCAGCGCCCCATTATAACACATTGAAAACCTGGTTACTTTGAAAGCAATTTGCTCCTACGGGCTGGTTTGAGATTAAAATGGTAATTATCTTGCAAATGACTGTAACTGTCTTTCATAAATGTGGCAATGTTTGAGATGTGACTACTGCGGTCTGTGGGATAATGGGCTTAATAGACGATATCTTCAGTGTATTGTCAAGGCGCAGAGCCTATTAGTTTTAGACAGGACAATACTGTAATTTCAGTGAGCTAGATCCCATTCTTCTCCCCAACCACTTTTTTTTTCTTTTTTTTTTTAGTAGCGTGCATGCACCATTTTTTTCTTAATAGGACATTTTTCCTTATGATAATTTGCAGATTGTTAATCTGTTTTCATTATCTCTCATTTTTCTCCCTTAAAAGTTTTGCTTTCCCTGTTGCCACCGGGGAGAACCGTTGCCGTCTGTTAGGCATGCAGGGGAAGTAACTCTACTTGCTAGGGCGAGAGACCATGGCATGGGGTCTTGATGAGTGACAGCCACACACACAGTCATAAACACGTCCTGAGCAGGTGCTGGGTGATGGACTCCTATAGAAGACACTCAGGAGAGGCAGGTCCCCTCCTATTTCACTTTCTTACATACAAGAAATCTCAGGTGGGTAGATGTTTCTTTCAGGCACCTGCATGGCTGCATGCCAGAGTCAAAAATTCCTTCCCATCAAATGGTCGGGAGGTGCAAGTGGCTCAAGTGTCAGGGAGGATCTGGGGTTTGACTGGGAGTAGAGATGGGAAAATGGCAAGAACTCAGGACCCTGCAGATGGCTGGGAGGGCTGCTGTATGGAGTGAGATGGATGGACGAGAGCCTACAGATTGGCACTAAGATGGGTGGGCTAGCCCTCCTGCCAGGCTTGGCCATAGTTCAGGCAGGGTCTTTGGGAGACAACAGGGCATGGAAGGGCCACAAAGCTAAAAGGTAGAAACAACCCAAGAGTCCATCAACAGATGACTGGATGAACAAACTGTGGCATAGCCACACAATGGAATATTACTCAGCCATGAAAAGGAGTAAAGTTCTGATACATACTACCACGTGGATAAACCTCAAAAATATGCTCAGTGAAAGAAACCAGGCACAAAACATCGCATGTTTAGAGCAGCCAGAAAGAGTAAACCCATAGAGACAGAAAGCATGGTGGTGGCTGCTGGGGGCTGGGGAGGGGGCACTGTTTAATGAGTACAGGGGTTTCCTTTATGGTGATGGAAAGGTCTTAAAATTAGATGGAGGTGATGGTTGCACAATATTGTGAATGTACTATGTCACACTGAATTACCCACTTTAAAATACTTAATGGTTACCTTTATGCTATGTCAATTTTATCCCAATTTAAAAGGAATAAAAGCCCACGCAGTTCAGGGGGGAAGGTGTCTCTCTATTAGGGAGAGACTGACTCACTGGCAAACATAAAATCCATCTGGGTCCCAAATGCGAGGTCCACCAAGACTCAAATTCTGGAGATGCACAATGCAAAGGACACAGCAATTTTCTGCACTTTGTTTTTTAACCCAACTACAGAGATGAGGATGGGAGTTGGGCAAGGCCTTTGGAAGGAGGGGGAGGAGAAATTGTCTGGTGGATGATTATTTTTGGCCCTAAAATGTCCACCCCTGCCTTTAATCCCAAGGCCATGGGTGTGGCAGCCGAGAGGAACCCCCTTCATTCAAAGGTCAGAATCCTTTTTTTGCAAGACAGGGGCCCATTTTTGCCGAGATGCTGGAGCCCTGACGCAGAGCAGAGCAGAACCTTGGATTCTCTTGTGGTTCAGCCAGCGTCAAATCATTCTGTCCTTCCGTGACTTCCTCTGGGCATGTGGACGTGCCCTCGGTTTGTTTCATGTGCTAAATGCCAAGCAGGGCAGATCTGCCCTTGGTGATGGCTATTCAGCTTGTCATCGCTTTGATGCCTTTTGAATCCTTTGTGGCCCCAAATCAACCAGATGCTTTTTACACCCACCCTTGAATCACCCTTATTCCCATTTCCTTTCTCTTAAAAGATTTCTCCCCCTTGTGATTGTCCCAAATCACTTTTGAATGGTGCTTTACCATTCAGTGCTTGGGCATTCATTAAAAAAGGCAGACACATACATACCCATCTACATCCAGCTGATTTTAAACCCTAGATGTGCGTCCATCGATATTTATATATACATATACAGTATTCGCTGGCACAAGCGCCGTTTCCCACTTCCATTAATGAAATTATCGTTACAGAATTATAGTCACTAACAGTTGCCTTTCCAACACTCTGTAACTCATTGCAATTCTGCCATTTTCCATCACAATGACTACGGGCAATTACTCAGGCTTGGCAATTCACTGCCCAGCTTCCTGCCTATGGAAAGTGTTAGAATAAGATGCATTTTTATAGCTGGAAGAATGTTAATGGCTGTCAATAGTCTGAGTGAGGGAGAGCCAGCGCCTGGGAAAAGCAGCCGTGTGGCTCTCTATCTGTCCCTGCAGCACTTGCAGTAAAAGCTTTCTCAACTTTTCTGTTGTTTGAAGAGCAATTACCAAAACACTCTACTCGGGAAGAACATGTTAATTAGATGCTTTCTAGAGATTTTTCAGGTTTATCAACCCAAATGTCTGCATAAGCTCCTTGGAGGGAATAGTAAAATGCTTATGGAGCGTGAGTCTCTTGTTCAGCCCAAATGTCAGCGTCCCCGGGACTTGCAGCCTGACCTCAACGTAGCCCTGCTGCTCCTTGGATGACGGGGGCCTGGGCCCTCCTGCTCCTCTTCCCTGAGTCCAGGGCCTTAGGAGGGACATGCTGACCCCTGAAACCTGATGCCAAGATGGTAGCCAGGGGAGGATTGCTGATGCTGAGTCCATAAACCTTGCTGATGCTGCTGGCTGTAAAGGTCTGGTGATGGCCACAAGGAGGATGAGATGTGATTGCTGCTCTAAACACATTACCAGAATGTTCATTTAGCAATCAGTCCTGACGTTTCTCCTTGCAGCTATGCCACTCCCGTGTGTGATCTTTAGCAAGTGTATTAGCCTATCTATGTGTCTACATCATCATTTGTAAAACGGGGTGATAATAAACTCGTAAGGTAGTTTTGAAAATGAATTAAAATAATGCATGCAAAGGGCTTATAAAACAATGCCTAACAGGTAAGTTCTCTATACATGCCAGCTGCTATTATCATTACTTTGATTACAGGAGGACAAGAGGCATGTCTGTCCTGTCCTTTACCAACTTCCTAGGGTGGAGAATAGAGCATGGAGCTATTTAGGCCCTCAGTTGATAATTGTTGACCAAGTGAATATTGTTATTATTGTAATTGCTATTGTCATCATCCTGTTACTCATAGTCTAATGGCAGAACGTAAGGAGGAACTTAAGACATACAAAGGTGATGGAAGGAGTGTGAAGGAAGCAAGGACAGTGGCCACGGGTGTTCAGGAGGGCTTTGCAAGAGGGTGGTACTCAAGCTAGTCTTCAAAGTGAGTCATTGACATTGTAGGAGATCATGTTTATGAATGCTCATTACCTGCTTGTCATCGCTCCAGTGCTTCTCACATTTTATCTCACTCATGTCTCCTGACCTCCCCCCTCCAGCCTTGTGGAAAGCTGGTTTCATGTAAATTGGGAAGAAACAACAGCCAGGGACTTGTGCCTTGCAGGGTAAAACTTGGCCCTCTTGCCTAACCCTTGCCTCAGAGTAAGACTTTGTGCATCCATCTCGGTGAAGAGATCCACAACTTTCATCCCTGACCACTCCAAGTCCATCCCTCTAGCCTAGAAAATCCTTCTTTATGGCATGTCCAAACCCCTGGACACTAAATGCTACTGCTTCTTCTTGTTCTACCCTCTGGACCTTTTAGAAGTGTGACTACCATGTCTTTGGAACAGGGCTCTGACCTGAAGAGAAGCCTCCCTTAAGTGAGATGGTCACGTCAGCAAGGATGAAAGTTCTGCCATGAGGCAGTCAGCCTCCACGGATGTGTCAGGGATAATTGCTGGCGATGTGCAGTGTCAGCAGTTTTTCTAGGAAGTGGATGAGCTTACAGTAGTCAGCAGCTTCTCTCTGAGGTCTGGGAGGCAGCACTATCTTCTATATGCCAGAGATAATATGGATCGATGGAAATGGGTTGAGGCCATGGCATAAATTCCAGGGCTGGTCATCTGGGTGAACCCTGCCTTTCCCTTAGAGACCAAGGCCAGTTTACCGCTCCCTCCTGCCCTCAGTGCTAAGGTTAGGAGGCGGGGAGGGGGCTGTCATTCCTAGTTCCTGCTTATTGCTCACATCACATTGCTGGAGCAGCAGGTTGGAGGCATCCTGGGGAGAGGCCAACAGTGGGATCCAGCTTCTTGGGGGTGGGGGGGAAACAAAAGATGGGGTGAAAGGTCTGCAGCAGCCTGCTACAACATAGGCACCCTAAGTCTCTCTTCAGGCTATAGCAGGAATCATGGGTCAGCCCCATCTGTGAAACCAGAGTGGAGTTGCCACAAGAATAATGTGAGCTGCCATCTCTGCCAGAATTCCACTTGGTCCTGGGGTTTCAGATGAGCTCTGGATGTTGGAACTGTCTTAATTTCCAAGGGCTGTCATAACAAAGTACTACACACTGGGTGTCTCAAAGAAACAAGGATTTAGTCTCTCACAATACTGAACCTGGAATAAAAGTGTCAACAGGACTGTGCTACCTTTGATGTCTGAATGGAAAAATTTGTTTCATGCCTTTTTACTGCCTTCTGGAGGTGACTTGCTGGCAATTCAAGCATCCTCCGGCTCAGTTGTCACACCACCTTCTCCCCTGTGTATCTGTCTGTATCCACATTTCCAGTTTTTATAAGGATACCAGTCATATTGGATGAAGGGCTCATGTTACTCCAGTAAGACCTCATTTTAACATACCTAATTCCATCCGTAATGAGCTTATTTCTAACTCAGGTCTGATTCTGAGGTCCTGGGGATTAGAACTCCAGTGTATACTTCTGGGGGACACAGTTCAATTCACAACGGGAACCAGTGGAGTTAAGTTATTTTGTTGACCCTTGGGCTGGCTGGCTTACCCCAGGAAGCAAAACCCAAAACAATTCTTTCCTCTTGTGTTTTGGGTCACGCAAGATGTCTTGAGCTGGCTGCTGCTTGAGGGGTAAACACCAATTCATTCATTCATTTCAAAAATTGTTTCCTGGGCAGGGACTTGTGAGGTCTTGGGAGTCCAATGGTGAATGAGACAAGCAGGACTTTGTTTCTCATGGAGCTTACAGACTATGGGTGGGTGTTTGGGAGGGGATGGACAAACAATAAGTGAGTTAAACAGGAAAAGCGGTAAGAGAGTTGCACATTGTGGTATGTATAAGGGAAACACAAAGGCAGTGAAATGGAAAATTATTTGGTGGGGGTTGGGAGCCACTTAAATGGAGTTGAGGGGAAGGCCCTCGGGAGGGGGGCGGTCCTTGATGCTGAGACCTGAAAGATAAGGTCCAGGGGTGTGATGGGATGAGCAGCAGGGGGTGATCCAGACTGAAGGCGAGCAGGCATGGGAGGCCGTGGGAACAAGCCAATGGGTTGCAGGAATGGGGGAGATGCCAGAGCAACTTGAACTGCACAGAGAGGGATGGGAGATGAGGTGGGGAGCGGGGCAGGGGCCAGTTCAGACAGAGCCTTGAAGTCCTAAGTTGCACTTTAATTCTCAGTGGAGGGCTCAGGCTTTGAAGTCTGGGTCCACAGTGAGACAGCTCTTCCTTCGATGGCTTCTCAGCCTGGTGGGAAGACTGGACTACATCATTTACACAGGTGGGAAGGACAGTCCATGCGCACGGTGTCCAAAATAGACCTGGTTCTTCTCCCTCACTTCCAAACTTCCCTCCGTCTTTTCAACGTGCCTGAACAGTGGGATGGAGATTTCCCTAAACAGCATTTTAGGGACAATTGCATCAGACTACAGAGCAGCAATTCAAAGAATGAGCTTGTTCCACGCACAGGGTTCCCTGAACATTCCAGCCCAAGGGACTGCCAATCCCAGGCAACAATGTCCAAGAAACCCACAGCTGGACTGCCTGTGCTGACCGCTGTGTGAGCAATGTCCTTCCTCAGGCTGTCTCTTTGTGAACTTTGGGAAATAAGAAGGAAGAACAGGAGCTCTTCATCCTGCGAAGCTCTTGGGCCAGAAATTTGGGGCATCCCTGCAAGCAAGCCTCTCAGAACCCACCTGCTGAGCATCTGCCTAGACCAGGGCAAGAGTGCAGATTCCACCAAGAACCAGAGAAAAGCAGGCAGCACCATCCTGGGTCCACTCTGTGGAAAGGAGGTGTGTGACCCCTAAACCCAAGCAAGGAGTCCAGGTTTTCCAGTGACGTGGAAGCCATTAAGAGGTCTGGACGCCCTGAGAAATGTGTTACTGCAGAAGATAACTGTTTTCCCCTACTATGTAGGGTGAAGAGAGAAATCCAGTGAAAATCAGGAAATAACTTGAAAGCCCAACAATAGAGGTTGGCCGTGTTTCCACCTGGGTGCCCCATCACCCTGTCCACACAGTCCTCTGCTTGAGTTTGCTAAAGACTGCCATTGCAATATACCAGAAATGCGTCGGCTTTCATAATGGGAATTTATTAGGTTAAAAGCTTACAGTTCCAAGGCTGAGAAAAATGTCCCAATCAAGGCATCAGGTGAAGCTCTCTCCCTGAAGGTTGGCTGCTGGCAGTCTGGGAAGCCAGCCATGTGGCAAGGCACAATGGTGACTCTGTCAGTCTCTGCCTTCTCCTCCAGGCTCGCTTTCTCCCCGAGCTCAGCCATGGGGCTATCAGGCACAGGGCTCCAGGGACTTCCCTCTCAGCTTCTGGGTTCTCTATTTCTGCAACCTTTTTCTGCATCTGTGGCTTTTATAATTCTGTCTATAAAGGACTCCCTTCAGAGGATGAAAATTCATTTTAGGTTACACCCTTTTGGAGCAATTTAACCAAGGGGCCCATAACTGATTTAGTCTAATCAAAGGTTCACAATAGGTTCAATTTAAGAACATAATTTTCTGGGATCTACAAAAGACTCAAACCAACACACTCCTCTGAATCACAGAGAAAGCCTGGGACTACATCGCCCAAGTTCCTTTAGTGGAACAGTTTTGCTATATAGTGCATCATGGAAACACAGCTCAGACACAACAGAGACTTCCAGCAAATGACTACTTTATTACTTGCACAGCACAAAGAGTTCAAATGAGCAGGGGAAAGATCCCACCATGGCCAGTTTCCTGGGACAGTCAGCTGCTCGGGCTGTTGTTGGCGAATGTCAGCTCTGCATGTCTCAGTTTTGTTGGAGATGAGGGACACCTGCTCTGCCAGAATGCTGGGCTTTTATGCACTCCAGGGGAGAGGAGTCCTGCCAGTAAGCAACCTTTATGCACTGACAAGCAGATGGGGCTGATTAAGATTTAATGTCTCCCCAGGCTGCGCGTGCTTTCTTGTGAACTAAAAATATACTGAACACCTGCATGCAAACGGGCAAGAGTCAAACCATAACAGACACCCACACACTACAAATCAAGAAGGGAAAGGTGTGTGCAGGTGAGAGCTGGGAGTTGGCCACTGAGTGTGTCCGTGACTTCCCTAGCAGCCTTCCTTGCATCGTCCTGGGTTAGTGTCTTCCAAGCAGAGGCTTTCATGAGACATGTGGAAGGCAGAGGGAGGGAGAGGATGCCATCTCCATGCGTGGGCACATGGGCAGACAGACAGTGAACACGCAGTTTGCAGGGGCTTCGCAACAAGTTCCTGCAACCACCCGCTTCAGGGCTGCAGGCATCAGAGAGGGAGCAGCAGTCTCCCTGACCTCCGTGCCTTCAGCTCCTCCAGTTTAAGCCCCCAATCCCCTGTATTAAAACTTTCCTGCTGTAGTACCTGAAGTGACATCCACGTTCCGGACCCCACCTTGACAGGCACAGTTGTGTAACTTACAGCACCCCATTTCATAGAATATTAAGAAATTACCCAGGCTCAGCCAGAGTGTTAGGTGAATGACACAGTCCCCACAAGACAGTCCTCTCTTCAGACCAGCCACAGGTTCAGGCGACTCCAGACCACTTTTACTCCAGACCAGCTAGCTGCAAGCTCAGCTGCCACCCTCAGGCTTCCTAATTCACTAGAATGACCCCGAGAACTCAGGAAATCTATACTTACTATTACAGAATTATTAAAGCAAAAGGGTACAAACTACATTCAGCCAAAGGATGGGGCACACAGGGCAGTCCGGGAGTGCTTTGTTACAGCGGCTGGTGTTATCAACCAGCAAAGGTGCCTCCACCTCCTCCTGCTTTCTGGACAAAGAGTTTTAGGGACTGGGCTCACTGAAGTATAGATCCCTGCATATTTCAGTCTTTTTTTTTTTCTCTTCTTTTCCAAAAAAATTTTTTTTATTTTTAAAGAAGCTTTAGATCATATAAATGTTATATAAAAAATGTTGGAATTTCCCATATGCCCCACCTCCCATACAGTACCCACATTAACAGCGACTTTCGTTAGTGTGGTTAAAGCATGGATGAAGGATGATTTTGGTGGTTGTTGTTGTTCTGAAGTGTTCTTCAGAACTAATTTTCAAGGGTGTAGGCTCTTCTGATTCAAAAGATAAACTTGGAAAATTCAGCATGAAGGCAACCTCAAGGAAACATTGATTCAACTTGTACCCCATCTTCAATACACCCACAGTTCCTTGGAAGAGAAATGTATGCAACATACATGAGTATGATGCCCCAAGCTATGGGTAGTTCTGGAGAAGCTAAAATGCCATGCAAGTGGGCCCTTTCCTGCTAAAAGAGAGTCATTGTGCAACTAGAAATTAAGAAGGGCAAGAGTGAAAGGGAAGCTGCTAGCCTCCCCTGGGAACTGGTCAGCATGGAGTGAGGCAGTGACAGAGTAGAGAGGGCCAGGCCAGCAAGGAGAGCAGCTAGGTGCAAGGAAGTGGGCTCCAAGATGCATGCAAGAACTCCCTAGAGTTCAGGCTGAGCCTGAGGACACTGGCCAAGCCAGGGCCTGTGAAATGGGGAGAAAGCCACAGAGCAGAGGGACCTGGAGGAGCACATGGACATAAGGGTGTTTTCAGCCCTTCTTGGCCCTTGCTTGCAAGAAGAGATGGGAGTAGAAGGTTCATGGATACAAAGGCTACTGTGGTGGCTTGGATCTATGTACCCCAGAAAAACTTGCCTTTAAACGTAATCCATTCCTGTGACTGTGAACCCATTGTAAGTAAGTCCTTTTGAGGAGGCTACTTCAGTTAAGGTGTTTTAGTCTGCTAGGTTGCCAAAATGCAATATACCAGAAATGGGTTGGCTTTTACAATGGGGATTTTTTAGTTTACAACCTTACAGTGCTGAGGCTGAGAAAAATGTACAAATCAAGGCATCATCAGGAGATGCTTTCTTCCCAAAGACAGGATGCCAGTGATCCTGGAGGCTCTTAACTGAATCTAATCAACCTAGTGGAAAGTTCTCACCCACAGAAACGGACTGGCTTTGAGAACGTGGCTTTCGGGGCACATACAGTCTCCAGTTACCACATAAGGTGTGGCCTGCCTCAGATAGGATGATCTTAATCCTATTACTGGAGTTCTTTATAAGCAGAATGAAAGTCAGACAGAAAAGAGAAAAAGCCACAGAAAGTAAGAAGCTGAACTTCAATGAAATCCAGAAGAAATCTGAGAGGCCAGGAGAGGCTGCCATGTGCATTGTCCTGTGACAGAGGAAAGGTGAAGGACCGCTGGCAGTGAGTTCCAGAATGCAAGTCTGCGGGAAGAAAGCATTGCCTTGATGATGCTTTGGTTTGGATTTTGTTAGCCTCAAAACCATGAGCAAATAAATTCCTATTGTCGAACCTAACCCACTGCATTGTATTTATTTTCTTGAGCAACCAAGGAAACTAAAACAGATTTTGACACTAGGAAAGTGGGTGGGTGTTGCTTCTGCATATACCAAAAATGTGGAAATGGCTTTGGAATTGGGTAATAGGTAGAGGCTGGAAGAATTGTGAGGCACTTGATAGAAACGGCCTAGATTGCTTTGAAGAAACTGTTGGTAGAAAGATGGATGCTAAATGTACTCCAAATGCAGCCTTAGAAGATAGCGAAGAGCATGTTATTGAAAACTGGAGGAAAGGCAGTCCTTGGTTTAAGGTGGCAAAATTGAATTCTGGTATTAGATGGAAGGCAGAACTTGAAAGCAGTGAATTTGGATATTCAGCTAGCTCTCACACAAGCTGAGTGTGGAAGGTGAAGCCTGGGTTTTCTTTTCAGCTACAGTGAAATGAGAGAGGAAAGGGATAACCTGAGACCTGAACTCCTGCATACAAAGAAACCAGAAATGTATGGTTTGGAAAATCCTGAGCCTATCCAGATAGTGTCCTCTGAGACTAGGGCCAGGAGTGGCTCTGCCAGGGACCTCCCTGAGCTTCTGGAAAGCGAGTCCCCAGAGACTAGGGCTCCATGTGAGGGTTTAACTGAACAGGGATCCAAGTTAGTCATTTCAGTGGAGGTCCGGGTCGGAAATGCAGTTATCCAGGAAGTATCTGTGGAAACCTGTTTGTCTGATGGTTTGAACCTTTGTGAAATGCGTGTAAAATCAACAAGGCTTTTGTGAAATTTGTGTGAATGGAATCAAGGCCAACCTGGACTGAAAGAGACAGAGAAGGGACAATTGAAAGAAGAATGACTTCAGGAGAAGAACCGTGGGAGTTGAGGTTTGGACAGAAGAAATCTCAAGTCAAGAGAATGGTTCCACTCATGTTGTGGGGCCCTGCACCCCATTACTCAGTAAGAATGCTGTCACCCCAATGCTTGGGTTGATGGGGCCTGCGCCCCAGGGTTCACAGAGAGCCTGACCACCACTCCAGTGCTCAGAGAGGGTGGACCCTTCCCCTCAGCACGGGGGGAGAGATGACCACTGCACAAGCACTTGAAAGGGGTGGGACAGTTGCTCCATCAGTTCCAGAGGACAAAACGTGGACCCATAGGTGACTCTCAGACCTTGGAATCTAATGGAGTTTCAGAATTATTTGGGACCTGTGACCCCTGTTTTCCTTCAAATTTCTTCTTATTGGAATGGGAATTCTCTTCTATGCCTGTCCCTCCATTGTATATTGGAAGCAGATAACTTGTTCTCTAGGTTTCACAGGTCCACAGATGGAGGGGAACTGTGCCCCAGAACAGACCACACCTATCACCGATTTTGAAAAGACTTTGTACTTAGCATTGTTTCTGAAATGAGGTAACACTTGCGGGATGTTGTGACAGCATGAATGTATTCTGCGTGTAGGAAGAACAGGTCTTCTTGGGCTCCAGGAGATGCAGTGCGGAGGCTTGGAACTATACGCACCCCAAGAAAACATGTTCTTCAACTTACTCCATCCCTGTGGGTGTGGGCCATTGTAAGTGGACCTTTTGGCAGGCTACATCAGTTAAAGACTAGCCCACCTCAATCAGGGTGGATCTTAATCCTATTGCTAGAGTCCAAAGCATGGGCTTTGGGCTAGCAGGCTCAGTTCCTGGGGGCTATTCCTTAGTCGTGGGACATTGAAAAAGGCCAGGCTGGCCAACCCGGGAATCAGGAGCAAATCAGCGATGACTTGGGTGATTTGACTTTAATTCAGTAATTGGACCCCTCTGAGTCTCAGTTTCCTCTTCTATAAAACAAGCCTGGGGCCTACCCCTGGTGATGGTGGTGAGGAGAAGGCAAGGCTAGCAGCCCCCTGATCAGAGGAGATGTGTTGTGGGTTACTACTAGGATAAACAATTTCCAAAGTGCGCATCCTCTTTGCCGGCTCTGGAGTGAACCTGAACCTTGAAGGCAGGAGAAGCAGTTGGGGCTGCTGTGTTCATGTGGGGCGGGGCAGGAGGCATGCGTGAAAGGCCAGAGGACTCATTCCAGCCCCTCAGTCTTCATTCCGGAGACAGAATTGGGAAGGGACCAGTGGGAAGTGGGAGAGCAACATCCGTCAAACTGGGACCGCTCAGCCTGATAGATCAGGCAGCCCATTGGGGTCTGTTCTTGCTGGAAATACACTGAGAGAAGCCAGCCATTCTCCCTGACACGCTCCCGCCAGGCGTCCCAGCTTGTCTTCATGGTCTGTTGGCAATTTCGCACCCAGGGCCATGTCCTCACGGAGCAGCATCCCAAGAAGGCACCAGGGCAGAAGGCGAGACGGCAGCCCCGTGCGGCCGCATGCTGGCAGGTGCTGCCCCGGCTGCCGGAACCTCACTCTCCAAGCTGCACATTGGCTCCCGAGCGCTCGTCAAGCTGGAATCACAGAACCTCCCAGTCTCCCCCCCACCCCCCGTAGTCCTGCCAGAGCCATCGTTTGAGCCAGGCTCGTCACAGAGTGAGGGCGCTGGTGGCTTTGAGGGAGCGGTGTGTAGGGGTGAAGTTAGAAGCCAGGCTTCCCTGCAGGGAGAGATTTGTCAGCCTGGCAATGCCTCCGGCACACGGAAGAGAAGCTTATTGTGCAAGCCGGAAAGACCGGGAGGAAGAGAACAAAGGGCAAGCAGGACACCCTTCCCCAGCGAGTTGGTCATCATGGAGAGGGGCAGCCGAGTGGCGGCAGAGCTAGAGGCAGAGGGACGCCAGGCCGAAGGGCAGGGCAGAAGAACGGGGGGAGCCACACGAACAGAGCCTGCGCCGAGGCGAGGGGGCACGTGCGCTTGGACAGGGTCAGAATCCGTTTCCTTCTCCTGGTGGTTTTGACACTGGCCAGGGCTGCTCTGCTGAGCGTGCCCGGCTGCAGGGCACCCCTTCCCACGGGCGCTCCCGTGCGCACAGGTGCCCTGGCACACACCGCAGATGTGTGAGTACATAACCTCTCTTCAGAGGCTCTGGGGAGCTGCTGGGAAGATGGAGCTATTGCCAGCTGCCTGCCACGCCCCAGGGCCCGTGAGGACCCCTGGGGACTTTCTCCTTCCACCCTCCCAGCCAGTGCATGCTGCAGGTCCCCGTCTCTCCGTTTACGGAGGAGGAACCCAAGCCAGGGGGTGTGTGTGCCCCGCCCAAGGTCCCGTGGTGTGACAGGCGGAATTTGGCGAATTCCCAGAAGAGAAATGTTATGTTTTTGAACCAACCCACTCCCATGGGTGTGAGACCCTTGTGGTTGGGCTACGGCAGCCAGGCGTGACTGGGTGGCTTCTCCGCCCTCCTGCTGGGTCTTACATGAATGGAGACACAGAGAGCCACCCAGGGAAAGGGGCTCTGCCATTGTCACCTGGCTGTGTGCGAGGACCCTGGGTTCTCTAAGCTGCAGAAAGGCAGAGAAGCCCCGAGAGGCTGAGAGGGGTCCCAAACCTGGGACCAGCAGAGCCCGGAGGCAGGGGATGAGCCCCCCAGGGGCAGGGCCAGAGGCACAGCCACAGGCTGAGGAGATGCGCCACGTGCTGACCACCCGCAGCCGAGCTCGGGAGGAAGAAAGCGGAGCAGACAGACGGAGAGGAGGCTGGGAAGAGGCAGCCCTGGGCCTGGGCGCCCGCAGCTGGGCTCCGGGGGACGGTGCGTCCCGAGGGGAAGGCAGGGACTTGGCCGAGGTCGGCCACCATCAGGCTTCGCCGCCCCGTGGCTGACGTGGGTGAGAAGGCTCCTCTGATGTGCCTTGATTTGGGCATTTCATGGCCTCGGAACCGTGAGCTTTTACCCTAAATAAAATTCCCAGTAGAAGCACCAACCCATTTCGGGAACTTTGCACTGACAGCCCCATGGCAAAGTAATATGCACGGTAAGTGCAAAGCTGGCTCTGGAACGCGGGGCAGTCTGAGCCTCAAGCCCGCATGCTTAGCTGCTCTGCAAGACACTCTCCTAGAGGCCCCCGGCCATGCCTCCACACAAGAGGCAATTCTTTGGACTGCCGAGGCCTATTTTCAAACTTGGCTGTGCTTGAGGAGAGGCAGATTTCTACCTGTGATGGCGGGATAGCGAGGCAAGGTCAGGGCGCAGCCCCTGCCTTCCAGCATTGCTTAGCATCAGATGGAGGGCAGGGCATCCCCTGGGATTCAGACCCCGGCTGGAAGTGTGTGCTCTGGCTGGCTGTCCATCTGCCTCTAGTTTAATGCCCACTCCAGGGCCTGTTGAGCCAGGCCTGGGAGCCTGTGCCCCATAGCGCGGCCAGCTGCCCGCTGACCCCAGCCTAGCCCTCTTGCACCCCGGCCTGCATCCATAAGAAGTGAGAGCTGGGGCTGCAGCCCGGGAGCCAGGGCAGACTTGATGCTCGTCCTTGCACATCCCCAACGCGGGCTGGGGCTCCTGCTCGAGGATCGCCACCCTGGGGAGTAAAAATTCTGGGGTCCCCATGCCCTAAAGGTCTGATCCTGTAAGTTTGGGGTAGCCTCCAGGAAACCCCCTTTTTCTTGGCTCTGCCAACAATTTCTACATAGCACCAGATGTGGCAACTTTGTTTCTGGCCCACAGACAACGGCCAAGTCTGAACACAGGTATTGGGCTGAGGACACTTGATTGGCAGCTTTATTCCACCCGTGTCTTGTTTGTACAAGCATCGTGCATTTCATTTGCCAGCACTCATCCTGCATCCGCCAGCTGTGCTGCTATGCGCGGGCGCTACAAAGGTGGCCGGGGGCTTGTGGCGTCAGTGAGCTGATGCTGGCCCAGCAGGAGGCAGACGCGCTAATATGTGGGCACGTGGCGGTGTTACAGGTGCCGAGATTGCTGGGGTACTGCTTGGTGGTAGAGCTCAGGAGGCTGGGGTACTGCTCAGCAGCACAGAGGAGTGCTCAGTGCCACAGACGCCCGGGATGCTGGGGGTATCACTTAGCATCACAGATGCGGGAATACCAGGGGTACCACACAGCATCGCAAATACCCGAGAAGCAGGGGTGGCTCTCAGTGTCATAGATGCCCTGGATAGCAGGGGCTCTACTCAGCCTCGTGGTTACCCGAGAGGTGCTGGGTGCCTCTTGCATCACAGATGCCCAGGAAGCAGGGACTTTTGGGTGGAGCGAGCCTTCTTGGACCAGGAGCCCCTGTAATGCAGCCTCCGTGGTCTGTCTGCACCAACACTGGCTGCCTTGGGGCTGCTGCCTGACCACTTGGGGCCCGTCTGATGGGCTTGTTATGCGGCCTCACCTTGGCTCACATCGAGCTGCCAATCAGAGCAGGGCTGGGCCTGAGTCTCCATCAGGCAGCACCAGCAGAATGACAGGTTCAGTGCAGGAGGAAGGGGCAAAGCTTGAGAGCAGGCTCACGTGGAGAGCGGCTAAGGGCACTGAGCGGTGGAGTCACCGGGGGGATTCGCACCCAGGAGCCAGACCAGCAGCAGGAGCAAGGGAGGAGCCGTGGGTCATACTCCAGAGAGCCAGGCCTGGAGGGCTGCGTGGCCTTGGGCAGGCAGGGTCCCCTCTCAGCACTCGGTTCCTTCCTTGTAAAGGACGGCAGTTGGATGAGGGTGTTTCCAAGGTCACTGGTGCCTTTACTATGTATTTTTATTCTCTTTTTTTGTTCTGTTTGAAGTTTGTTTTCATCTTTTCTTTTTTGTTTAGCTACTGATGTATTTTGTTTGTTCTTTCTGCCAGCTTTAAAGTTTTGTAGCTTCGCCCTTTGCTGGAAGCAGGGGCCTTGTCACGGCGAGAGTGACAGGTATACCTGTCCTGGTGGCGATCTCTGTGGGATGCCCAAGGCTGTTCAGAGCCAACCAGAAGGGGCTTGGGTCTCATCAAGCCAAATGAGGGAAGAAAGATGGTTTCCAGCTGACCATCAGATAGCAACGATGGTAAGAGGGATGGCCGTGGAGGACAGGGGACAATGCAGGTGGAAACAGGTGACCTGGCAGAGCACAAGGCCTCCCTGATGTCACGCCTGCTCTCCAGTCCTGAGCTTCCTGCGTTTCCTCTCACACCCTAGGCTTCAGCCAACCTGAGCGGGCTGTGGTACCCTGGTCCAGAAGGCTCTTGAATCCGTTTGAACTGCCGCGGAATGTCCTTCTTCAGGGGTCCCCTGATCGATGCCGATGGCCATGCCTGCAAGAGTGGATGTTGGGACAATCGGAACACAGGAATTTCTTCTGCCTTTTAACTGCAGGATGGACAACAGGCCTGAGAGGACAGTAGGGGCTGGCATGGCCCTAAGAATTGTTCTGGAGAGCTGCGGGACATTCTAGAAGGAAACTCTCAGAGCCCGTGCCAACCTCAATCACCCACTTGCATGTCAGATTATGACTCTCGGGGTGCACGTGTCTCCCACCCTGGACCTCTGACTCCTCCAGAGGAGCCGCACACTTTATTTTTATTGCACTCGGGGTGTAGAGCACAGCCTGTCTGCAGCGTTTGGCAAATGACGGGGAAATGATTTCAGAAAGTTTTGTTTCTGGAACTACAAAGCAAACCTCTGTGAAAGTGCTTATGCTCGCACACGGACACGCATGTGTTCTCCAACCAGGAGAGGGCTGTCCGGTTTCCCAACTGCCAGGGCATCTCCGTGCTGCGCTTCAGGGGCCTCACGGAGTTCACAGCCCTCCTTGGAGGCCCCTGCCAGAAGCTTCCATCCTAGAGAACAGCAGTGTCCTGGGAGTCCCATCTAGACCTGACCCTGAGCACATCCGGCCTTGTGCCTTGCATGGCATCCCCACGGCCCCTCCCACGTGCTGGCAGCACGACATCCCCTTGGCTGGGGCCCCTGGCAGGGCGGCTGCCTGCAGTCTCAGTGACGCTGAGTGGTTCTCCTAGCATCACTTTTCTGCTGATCTACCCTGAGGGGTGGGACTTGGAGAAGGTTCTGGTGGCCTTACCTCAGTTGTCTCCTTCGAGACAACTCCAGCTCATCCTTTTCCGTACCCTGCTGTCCCAGGGTGCCGAGTTCAAGATCAGGTTCTCAGAAGCTGATGCATCAGGCTCAAGGGCATTCCGCTGACAGTATTCCTTCACCCCCAGGGCGCATCTGTTTCAGAAGTGGGACATGAAAGGCAGTGGTCAAGGGAGGTAATGGGCGTGGAAGAGCGGTTCTCGGTGGGGGCAATTTGCCCACCAAGGAACATTTGGAAGTGTCTGGAGACTTTTTGGTTGCCACAGCTGTGTGTGGGGTACTGGCACCTAGTGGGTGGAGGCCAGGGATACTACTAAATACACGCCAATGCGCAAGACAGCCCCCCAGCAAAGAACGACCTGGCCCCAAACAGTGCCATGGGGACGCAATGGAGGGACCAGTCTATAACCTCAACAAGGCCAAAGAGAAACGAGGATCAGGGAGGAAGGAGAAGGAAAGGGAGGTGGATGTTGGCATTATCCAGAAGAGTCTCAGGTGGGGGTGACCAAGGTGGGGAGGGGTCCCTGGGGGTAACTGAGGGGTGTGGGGGCCCCTGGGGTGTAGCCCAGGTGGGACTGTGGATGTTGTCCACACTGCACTTCTGAACTTCCGGGAATCTCGCAGCCTGAGGAGGGGTCTCTCCTTTGGAGGACTCGGCCACTCGGGGGGGGGAGCACGGCACATGCCGGCTGCAGGGGTCGGCACTGCTGGGCCTGCTGGGTGCACGGAACTTTCTGCAGCACAACCACACCTGGAGTGTCGTTGCAGAGACCCTGGCCCAGCACCTGGTGATGTGCCGGGGCCGTGTCTGGGTGACAGGCGTGCCCCGGGGTTGGGGGCAGGGCCTTCTACAGGACCGTGTGTCACCTGGAGACGACGGTCCTCAGTGTGAACACAGGGGATCCTGCCCCGGCCACCACCCCTAGGCCTGTCTCCAGGCAGCTGGGAAGCTGGGAACCTGCTTCTCGAGAGGTGGACGAGGACAGGCAGGGCTGGCGCAGCTGCTGGCCGATGTCGGTGAACGTGGCCGGAGCGTGCGCGCCGTCGAAGGGCGGACGGGCCACCGTCGCACTGAGCTTCCCCGCCCGCCGCCCCCTCTCTCTCCACATCCACCAGGAAAACAGCCAAAGTCCCAGCCGAAGTCCCAGCCTCGTGCCCAAGGACTCGCATGAGGACAGAAGAGGCAGGCGCTTCATGAGGACCCGTCAGCGCGGGGAAAGGGGGCGTGGCATCCGGTGGTCTGGGGGTTGGAGGTCTTGTCACCCACCTCCCCAGATGAACTGCGTGGACAGAACCAGAGCCTTGCAAGCACCCCCGGCCTCGGACCCGACCCTTTGGAATTCCCGCGTGCCCCGTGCGGCTGGCCTGGGGGCGGGGCCGTGGAAGTGGCTGCACTGCAGGGTCAGCTCCAGGCCCCTGGCACGTGGACCGTCCCTGACAGGGAGCAGAACCTGCCCGTGGCCTCAGGCCCTCTCCGGGCACCCTCCAGCACTTCCGGCCCTCGTTTGGCTTTGTTTTCTCGGGCCTCTGCTTCTTTGTTTGGGGAAGGGTCTTTTTTGGCTGGGGGTGGCCCCTGCCCACTGGAGAGTAGGTGGAGGGCAGGGAGCCCGAGCGTTAGTCCAGAACTTTCATCGTCTCGTGGCTCCTTCCGCAGCCCTCAGGGCCTTTGTCCGGTTCCGTTTGGGGCTCTTTCTGCAGCTGTGGTGGAGAGCAAGCCTGGACCCTCTTTGCCATTTGGCTGGGAAGCTGCCCCAGGCAGACCCCCCGTGGGTGGGGGGGTCCTCAGGCTCCAGGGCCCGCAGGACGGATGAGGCTCCAGGCAGCAGCATTTTTCTCTGATTTGGCGAGTGGCCCTGGGGGCGATGGAGGTTGTGAGCCGGCTGAAGGCTGGGGGCAGGTGCCCGGTGAAGAGGTTGGTGGGTGTCTCCCCAAGCCCCCCCGGCTGTGAGCGGACTGCTGGCGTGTCCCTTGTTAATTTGTTTTGACTTTGGCATCTCCACTGACACTGGGTGAATGTGAGCCCCGGTGCCCTGCAGGTGCCCTCTGACCTGCGGGAAGGAATCCGTTTTCACTTTACCCACCATCAGGGTCTCCTCCTGCTTGGAAAATGGTGGGCTGGCAAAAGGAGGCTCCACGAGGCCCTTGCGGTGCCTGAGCGCAGGTGGCGCTGCCTGGAGAGGGGCCATACATCCCTCCTCACACCTTCTGATACAATAAATGCTTACAAGGGCCTGTTATGTACCAAAGTACACGTGTGGACTTGGCTTAGTG
This sequence comes from Dasypus novemcinctus, assembly GCF_030445035.2. Lineage (NCBI taxonomy): Eukaryota > Metazoa > Chordata > Mammalia > Cingulata > Dasypodidae > Dasypus > Dasypus novemcinctus. Next base: position 128,072,642 of record NC_080681.1, read on the forward strand.
ACGGTGTCCAGTTGCTTGGTGTAGCAGTTTGATGTTATTGATGAATTCCAAAAAGAAATATTGAATTATGTTTGTAAACTGATCTTTTCCTCTGGGCATATTAGATTATATTGGATTCATAGGTTTACTTGATTAAGTAATTATGTAAACCTCTTGTGGCAGTGGCAGGCTAAAAGGCATGGCAAAGGACAGAGTTAAGGGTTTTTGATGTTGGAGTTTTGATGATGGAGTTTGATGCTGAAGCTGGAGCCCCAGGGAGAGAGAGACAGAGCCATTCACCTGGTAGTCTACAGCTGACCTTCTGGAGAAAACAGAGGAACTGAGCCCAGAGAGAGGCAAGTCCAGGAAAGAGAGGAACCCAGGAGGCCTGAACCCTCGCAGACGTCGGCAACCATCTTGCTCCAACACGTGGAAATAGACTTTGGTGAGGGAAGCAACTTATGCTTATGGCCTGGTATCAGTAAGCTCCTACCCCAAATAAATACCGTTTATAAAAACCTACCAGTTTCTGGTATTGTGCATCAGCACCCCTTTGGCTGACTAACACACCGCTCTAGGGAGCAGTTTAAACAGAGGAGTCAGGTACCTCCATCCTCTTCTCAAAACCCCCTGGAGGGGAAGCAGATTTGGCTCAATGGATAGAGCGTCCGCCTACCACACGGGAGGTCCAGGGTTCAAACCCAGGGCCTCCTGACCCATGTGATGAGCTGGCCCACACGCAGTGCTGATGCGCACATGGAGTGCCCTGCCACGCAAGGGTATCCCTGCATAGGAGAGCCCCACACACAAGTAGTGTGCCTATAAAGAGAACCACCCCATGTGAAAAAAGTACAGCCTGCCCAGGAGTGGGGCCACACTCATGGAGAGCTGACGCAGCAAGATGTCACAACAAAAAGAGACACAGATTCCCAGTGCTGCTGACAAGAATACAAGCGGATAAAGAAGAACACACAGCAAATGGAACCAGAGAGCAGACAACTGGGGGGCGGGGGCAGGGAAGAGGAGAGAAATAAATAAAATAAATAAATAAAAGCTTTAAAGATAAAGAAAGACAAAACCAAAACCCTCTGGAGGCTTCCACTGTTCAGAGAGAAGCCAAAGCCTGTGAGGTGGACGTGTCTCCCTAGCCCCTGCGTCCTCACTCGGCCTCACACCCTCTGCCTGCAGCACTCTGCTCCCACCTGCCCCCCAACCTCCCTGATTTCCTCTGAGCCTTTGGCCACTGTCCCCTTCCTCCCCCATCCCACCCAGCCAACTCCCATGCCCCTCTTCTCCACTGTACCTCCTTCGCGCCTCTGGCCACCGCAGCTCTGCGGGCTGCTGCCTTGTTCGTTGCCAGCCAGGGCAGCAGATGCTGCTTCTCTCCCTGCTCCCTGCCCGGGCTGTAGCGTGGCCCCGGCGCACAGCTGGTTTCCGGCTACATGGATGGGACATGGGGGCAGATGGGGGCTCTCCTTGGAGGTGATGGGAAAGTCCATGGACGGAGGGGGCTTGGTTCGGGCTGCAGCTGGTGCCGTGGAGAGAAGGGGACGGTCTCAGAGGCACTTTGGTAGCCCTGCCCTCAGGGCCTATCGGATATGGGAGTGAGGGGCCGGGGAGGCCCACTTGGCATGACTCCCAGGGTCTTTGCTTCCACCTGGGAAGGTGGGAAGGAGCCTCTTCTGGGCAGGTGGACGCTGAGGGCCTCCTGTGGCATGATCAGGTTTGAAACGTGATGACGGGAACCTGAGAGCCGGCCGCTGAAGGAGGGCGACGGCAGTCCTGAGGCCTGGGGGGCACTCTGCAGAGGCAGCGGGGCATGGGTGGCCTGCATGGGTGGTTTTAGACCAAGGGAGGAAGTGGGGTCAGGCCAGGAAGGACGGTCAGGACGCCAGCCTCAGGCCAAGTGGGCGGAGAGGGCACGCTGGTGGGTCATGCCCTCGGCTGCTAGGCATGGCTTTCTCTTTGTTCTGGGGTCTGTCCCACTCCAGCCGACCACCCCCAGGTCCACCCTGCTGGGGACAGGACAATGGGCTCTGCCAGCCACACCACACTGGCCAAGGACCCCGGAGATGCGCGGGGTGCTCAAAGCGTCCTCCTGTTACCCACAGTCCTGACCGCCTGCACCGCCATGGGGACATCGTCCTCCCGTGTGCCAACACACAAAGCCGAAAGCACCACTGGGTGACCCTTCCTAGCCCTGACCCTCAGGGAAGGTTTTTTGAGCCTGTCCAGTCTCTCCTATTTTCGGTTCCCATCCTTGGTTGCAGCCACGGCCAAGGTGGGAAGGGCTGCCTGTGGGGAAGGCCTGGAGAGCCTCCAGCCTGTTTCCCAGGGAACGTGAAATCTGCTGCCCCCACACTCCGCTATCTTTCAATTTCCTTCTTGTGGACTGTCACTGTCACTGTGATTCCACACCAGTCCCTACCTAATTCCAATTTACTTTCTGGATTTTCTTATTTCCTCTCAACTCTGACTCTGATACATGAGGCTGTTTTATCACTGGTTGATTTTAATCTTCATGCAGAGACTTTTTTGTGGCTTCCCATTTTCTGCGCTTCTTTTGAGTTCCAGCCAACAGGTGCGTTCGCCTGTGAGAGTTGCCTGGATTCCATGAGCTGCTCATTGAATTATTCAAGACATTGCCTAATGATTCCCTTTTCGGTGGTCCATGTGGCTTCTTACCAGAGATGTGACTTACATGGCAGGCTGCTAGCCTACTGTGTGTAGAGTACCATAGGACATTGAGGGGACATGCAAAGGAAACACAGCGTTGCCAGTAGAAGCTCACAGCACTGGAGCCAGAAACCACCCGTGGGATCAAAGAACATAAATGTGAGCAACAATAGACTGGCAGGGTGATTGAATGTGGTGAGGAAAGATCCTTGGCCAGGGCAGGAGAAGCAGCAAGCTCATGAATATGAATTTTGAGATTGGTTTGTTCATTCATTCATTGAGTCAACAAATATGTGCCAGGTATTGTTCTCTGTGCTGGAAATACAGTAAGGGAAGCATTCATCCATCTATTCATCCCTCCATCCTCCCCTCCCTCCCTCCCTCCATTCCTTTCTTCCAATATCCATCCATCCATCCATCCATCCATCCATCCACCCACCCATCCATCCACTCATCTTTTCACCCACTGATCCACCATCCACCCACCCATCCATCCATCCATCCACCCATGAGTATCTGTGTGCTAGGTAATTTTTCAGGCACAATTAATATATCATTACATAAAAGATTCTCTGCCCTCATGGAGCTTTCATCTTGGTGGGCAAGACAGATGAGGCTAGTGTAAAAGAGGATAGAGGATGGAGTTCAAAGGACATAAGACTGCCTTCAAAATTATCAAAGTAATTTCAGATGATGTGGTGGAAAATACAACAGAGTGTTGGCATAGAGGGCGGCTGAGCGGGAATAATGCACTGTTCTCTCAATAAAAGGGCCACCCTGAGCCTGGGCCCTCAGTCCATTGCTGCACCCGGGGGTGAAGGGGGTTTTCAAATGGATGTGGAGGAAGGGACCAGCCACAACCTCCCTCTTCAGGGCTGCCTGGGGTGGGTGTTGGGGGCTGAGCAGTGCTGCCTGCAGGTCATGAGCAGCCAGGTCAAGCTGCTGGTGCTCTCAGTCCTCCAGAGCACAAGCTAAACAACGAGGCTGGCCAGCCTTCAGCCGAGCTCAGGGATGGGGGAGCATGGCTGCGTTTTCCCTTTCTTGGCTGCAGAAATCAATAAAGGATTAGACTCGGCTCTAGTCATTGCCATTGATTGATTTTAGAATTTCAAAGGATGTTAATTTTAAGATGGCAGCATTTGGGGACATTTCATTATCTCCCATTAGGACATTGAGAGCATCAAGTATTTTAATCTGGGGGACTGAATTATTTAGGGTCTGGCATTGACATGTCTAATGAAATATGCTTCCTCCTTCTTTAGGGGATTCCATATCTGGCTATGGAAATTATTCATTAACAGAGAGAGAAGAGAGTGTGCTCTCTTATATTAGGGCCATGAAAGTGTTCTATTAGTGATGATCTATAAAGGGAAAAACACTGATCAGACTCTACCAGGCACACTAGAACATTTGGAATATCATTAATTTTAATGATCTGTTCAGAATTCACACAGCTATTAAAATAAAGCTTCAAATTTGAGGGGAAAAAAAGGAAATACATTCTAAATTATTGCTAATGAGTAGAAAATATTTAAATCATGCTAAATTGACCTTAAAGTTTTACCTAATACTCTCATCAGGCAGAGATTATTTTATTTTACTTCATATTGCCTCTAGCTAGGCCAAGCCGCTCTCCTCCTTGCCTGAGTTCCATGGCAGCCTCACGGCAGGTCTGCGTCCACATGCAGCGGCCACCCCCTGCCTCAGCTTCCTGGGGCTGCCATAACTAAGTACCACCCGTGGGGTACAGCGGAAATTTCTCGTCTCACTGTTCTGGAGATGGGAAGTCTAAAATCAAGGTGTCAGCAGGAGAGGCTCCCTTCAGCCTGGGGGGAGTCCTTCCTTGCCTCCTCCAGCTTCTGGTGGCGGGTGGTGGCCGGCCATCCTTGGCGTCCCTTGGTTTGTGGCTGCATCTCTCCTATTGCTGCCTCCATTGTCACATGGCCGCCCCCTCTGTCTCTCTGTGTCCAAATCTCCCCTTCTTATAAGGACACCAGTCAAACTGGATTAATCCACTTCTTATAAGGACATCGGTCAAACTGGATTAATGGCTTACCCAGCTCCAGAATGACCTCATTTTAACTTAACTAATTCCAAATAAGGCTACATTTGTGGGTGTCAGGGGTTAGGCGTCTTTTTGATACACACCTGTAAGAATAAGCAAAGCCTTGGAGCCAGCAGGTGTGTGTGTGTGTGTGTGTGTGTGTGTGTGTGTGCGCGCTCAGCTTTGCAGGCATTGAAAGGCCAGTTCTGTGAATGGGCTGTTTCTGATCAGAGCAGAGGGGCTGATGAAGCCCCTTGTTAGCCGTGGTTTTGGCACACAACTTAGAGACAGCCTTGGGATGCCATTGGCTCAGTGGCAGAGGACGTGCTGCTTCTCGTTTCCCAGAAGCCGCTGGCTCTGGTCAGGTTGGGGGGAGGGATGGAAGGGTAGGGGTGGGGGCTGCTGGGATTTTAATGCTTTCATGTAAACTCCCTGGGATGAGACCCAGTGGGCGAGGGCCTCTTCCTGGGTGGAGGGCTTGTGCACTGGGAAGACCTCTAACTCTGCCCCAAATTGGAGCAAGCCCAGCTTCCCCCTGCTGGCCTGTAGAGTGGAAGGCGGAGGAGGGGGCATCAAAGTTTGACAGACACCTGCCCCTGACCAGCTCTGGGACCTGGGCAGGTGGCTCTGCCTCCCCTGAGTCTTGGCCACTACTCCTGTCCCTGGGGACTGAGCTTAAACACTAGTTCCTTAGAGAGGTCTTCTAGAAGCTCCCACCTGCATGGAGAGGGGTCCATCCAGGCTGCCTCTCTTACCATCTGGAGGAGTTTGATATAATTGATAAATTCCAAAAAGAAATATTGGATTATGCTTGTAATCTGATCTGTACCTGGGCATGATTGAATTATGGTCAGGGCATTGAGTCTCTGCTTAAGCTGGAGCTCTGGGATGTAAGCTAACAGAGGACTGCAAGCAAGCCCCAGGAACGTAGGAACCCAGGAGGCCTGAGCCCTCGCAGACGTCGGCAGCCATCTTGCTCCAAATAGACCTTGGTGAGGGAAGTAACTCATGCTAATGGCCTGCTATCTGTAAGCTCCTTCCCCAAATAAATACCCTTTATAAAAACCAACCAGTTTCTGGTATTTTGTATCAGCACCCCTTTGGCTGACTAATACAGGAGTGGGGTGATTGCCACACCTCAGCCAATCTTTGGGTGACAGTCTTAACCCCCCTAGTGCAGTGATGTGAAGACACCTAACCTCTGGCTGACTAGTCAGGTGGTGTTACTGGGGGTGAATGTATAGCAACTGACACAGGCTATGGGTGGGGGCTCCTCCTTTCTTCGTAGATAACCTGAGCTGTGTCAGAGCTGCAGCCCTGCCCTTGGTAACTATGGCAAAAACTCCAGTCCTGGAAGAACAATTAAGCAATGTAAACTATAAATTTGAATATTCAGGAAGGATGCAAAACAAATGTGTTAAAAGCTTTCATGGAATGTATGATGTTCATGCTAAAAGCTTACCTAGAATGTATAAAGTTCATGATAAAAGCTTACCTAGAATGTAGGGGATATGAGTTAATTCAAACTTATTGAGCACTGAAACAAAGGACCATTTAACTCTTCCTCTGTATAAAAAGAACTTGAAAATCTAATTCGAGGCTCGGGTTTTGGGTGAAAAGCTCCCCAAGCTCGGCCGGCAGTAAATAAATTCCTATTTCCTTCCCAATTTCTCCTTACTGTAATGAAAATGTTTATCCTATGTCTGTCCATTTTTGTATTGGAAACAGATAAATGGTTTGTAAGTTTCAGAAGTCTATAGCAGACAGGATTTTGCCCCAAGACAAACTATTTATTTAAATTGATTATGATGTGATTTAGTATTTGCACTGTAACTGATTTAAGGCTTTTTAAAATATTGTAATGACTTTTTGGGAATTCAGAAAGTGGAGAGTGGCAGTTTGATATAATCAATAAATTCCAAAAAAAGAATATTAGATTATGCTTGTAATCTGATCTGTACCTGGGCATGGTTGAGTTATGATTAGGGCGTTGAGTTCTTACCCCTTTGTGGGTGGGGACTCACAAATAAAAGACATGGCGAAGAACAGAGTTGAGGGCTTTTAATGTTGAAGTTTTCCCAAGTGCAACGGCAAAGATCAACAAGGAAGGAAGGTCCAATAATGAGCCCTTGATACTGACAACTATGCTTAGGAGCCTGTGTGCCTGAAATATGCACTAGGCCTAGAGCTGCAGAGTACCTAAGGGTTACGTCCTGAGAGCCTCCATGTTGCTCAAATGTGGCCACTCTCCAAGCCAAACTCAGTATGTAAATGCATTACCTTCCCCCCAATGTGGGACATGACTCCTGGGGATGAGCCTCCCTAGCACCGAGGGATTACTACCAAACACTAACTGGAGAAGCAACTAGAAAGAGACCTTGAATAAAAGGGTCAACTCAGACCAGCAGAATATCTCAGCCTACATGTTGGATCAAGTGTTAAAAACTGCTCTCTGACCTTGAATAAAAGGGGGAAATGGCAAAGACAAATGAGTTAATATGGCTAAGAGTCTTCCAAAAATAGTCAGGAGGTCATCAGAGGGGTCACACATACACCTCAGCAGGACCCCAGAAAAAGCCAAAGTAGATACAACCCTAGGTACTGGTTCTCCTGAAGGCTACGGAGATCCATAGGGTATACAGTCATGGCAGATGGATTTGGAGTTCTGTGCCATGTAAGAGGGCCCTACTTTGGAATTTGTGCTCCTGAGTGTGATGGAGCTGGACTCAGATGTGACCTTTCTACACATGCCTCTTCTGTCACTTTTACTGAACCTGTGGTTGGTGCTAGGGATGGTCCATACTCAGGAGACTTGAATCTCTGGACTGTCCATTTGCTGACTGGGCCCTGAGCCTCAGCAGAGTGGCGACTCCTACTCTCTGGTTCGATGGTGTTACACAGGTCAGCTAACAGGGAGGTGAAGATTGTCAACCACCATACCAGGGAATCAAGAGTGCCTACATCTGTAAGCAGAGGAATTGCATCCATCATCCATGTGGAATCTAAGCCTTCTCTTGATCTAGAGGGGGAGACATCACCATCCCAGGATCCACAGAATGGAGGAATAAAATATGGAATAGAGTAAACTTACTGATATTCTACTATAAAAATATTGTGATGAGTAATAGAAGAAATTTTATCATCGAGGTAGAGAAAGTGGCCACAGTAGTTGCTGAGGGCAGGGAGAGGGTAGAAGAGATGTGATATGGGGGCATTTTTGGGATTTCGAGTTGTCCTTAATGATATTACAGGGTCAGATGCTGGACCTTATATATCCTGCCATAACCCACTGAATGTACTGGAGGACAGTGCGAACTACAGGGTAAACTATTATCTGTGTAGTGCAGCAGTGCGCCAAAATGTTGTCACCCAGTGCGATGAGTGTGCTGCAATGATGAGGGAGGTTGTTGGTGTGGGAGGAGTGGGATGGGGGACTGGGGGTATACAGAAACCTCTTATATATTTTAGTGTAACATTTTTTTGTGTGATGTCTATATCTTCAAAAAAATACAATTTACAATAATGATGTGGTGGGGGGTGGGGAGTGGGTTACATGGAAACCTCTTATGTTTCTTGTTTTTTTTATGTTTTTTAATGTAACATTTCTTGTGACCTATTAACTTTAATTAAAAAAATTAAAACAATAATGCTAACAATAAAAAATAATAATGCTGAAATTTTGGTGTTGGAATTTTATGCTGAAGACTTAAGCTGGAGCTCTGGGAAGTAAGCTCGCAGAGGAAAGAGAAGCCAGCCCCAGGAAGGAAGGAACCTTGAACTCAGAGAAAAGCAAGCCCCAGGAACGTAGGAACCCAGGAAGCCTGAGCCCTCGCAGACGTCGGCAGCCATCTTGCTCCATATAGACTTTGGTGAGGGAAGGAACTTATGCTTTATGGCCTGGTATCTGCAAGCTCCTACCCCAAATAATACCCTTTATAAAAACCAACCAATTTCTGATGTTTTGCATCAGCACGCCTTTGGCTGTCTAATACACCATCCTTGGGATTCTTTCTTGAAGTTTACGAGTATCTGAAACCATAGTTTATTATTCATTCTTCCATCTTCCCCCTCGACTGCAAGCTCCAATGAATGCAAGAGCTCTGTATTTCTTCCAAACGACCAGTGCTCTGGGTCCCTCACAGCGTTCAGCAGTCACTTGAACGAATGAAGGTGCACAAATGGATATAAACTCACCCTCCTTTGCTCAAGCGTAACGATGATTAAACAGGTAATGCAGGCAGTGGCTCCTGTTCCTGTGTGAGAATGTGGGAGGTGTCGCTGTCAGGTGGGAGGTTAATGTTCAAACCTCCACAAACTTGGACGAAGCGTGCTTCCAGCAGGTTTCATACCACAACGCAATAACAGCAGTAGTAGTAGCAAAAATAATAGCCTATATTTATACAGCAGTGTGTTCTTTTCCCTTCCATTCATCCTTGACTCTTCTCTCATCGCCATGGCAACCTAAGAAAATGATCCCAAGAAGTTCCACTTTATGAAAAGCATAACGAAGATGCAGAGAAGATAACGGACATAACCAAAGCCACAATGTATGTCAAAGGGGTCATAAGTCCTAAATCTCTGCTCTCTTAACAGTTAACAGTTAATCCTTCCCACACTTAGCCCACGGATTCCACTCATACTTTGGATTATCTGTACACCTAAAATAGGCTACCCATTGCTTATCTCTCTCTCTCTGTCTTTCTCTCTCTCTCTATCTTTCTCTTTCTATCCATCCATCCATCCATCTTTCGGGGGCTGGGGATAGTACTTGGAACTTTGTGTGTGGGGAGCTGGTGGTCACCACTGAGTCACATCAGTTCCCCTGAGTTGTTTATTTCATTTGTTTGCTCATTTTTTGTTTTGTTTTGTTTGTAGGAGGCACTGAGAATTGAACCTGGGATCTCCCATATGGGAAGCAGGTGCTCAACTACTTGAGCCACATCTAGTCCCCTGATAATTTCTTAAATTCATTGTTTCTGTTTGCAACTCTATGGGGGAATTTCTCAATGTTCGTGTCTACCTGGGCCCGTGCACACTCATGCACACGCACATGTGCACACATGCACACACAGTGTGCAGTTTCTCTACGTGGGGTGTGGCTGGGGTTTGTTTAACCCCGACGCTGACGGGGGGGTCTGGAGAGGTCAGGCTAGACCGCAGCGGCGTCTGAGGCTGCGGCAGACAGCCTCAGAGGGGCTCTCAGGCGTGGAGGACGCACGGGGAGGGGAGGAAGAAAGCCGCGGAGACCAGGTCTGTGCGCAAGTCCGTTTTATTAAGGAAGTGCAGTGGGTTATATAGAGAATGAGGAAGGCGGGGTAGAGCAGGAGGAGTGAGGGCTACGGGGCGGCTGGGGGTCGGCAGAAGCTTGTGGGCGGACTTGTGGTCTTGTGCCATTAGCTGTTACTAGGGAAGTGGGCAGATTTCAGGCTATGGTGCAACATTTGCCCCTTTTTCTCTTTTTTATTGGGGGGGGGGGTATAGGTGAGAGGTTTGCTTGGGTGTGTACCTATGGACGTGTGCTGGCTATATTGGCCGCTAACAGGGGGCGAGTGGCAGGTCCAAAGAGTGGCAGGCAAGCAGAACAGACCAGCTGTGCTACACGCGGGTGGTGGGCTGCGCACTTCCCCCACCGGGTGCGGCTACGCTTGCCATCCAGACTCGGGCCCACCCCGCCCCCTGCTCCCTATTGATTGTTAAGCAGTTCTAGGGTGGCGGCGGCTGGGGAGGGGAGCGAAGTTGGCTGTTAAGGTGGGGAACGCGCGGGCTGGGGGAGCAATGGGATGTGTTGCGGGGTTTTTAGGTGTTGGGTTGTCCTTGATTTCTTCTTGGGGCGGGCTGAGCAGGGCTCGTTGGGGGGGCTGTCTTCAGTGGCGAGCTGATGGTACTGGACGCGCACGAAGGACGTGAGGATTGCATTGGTTTGGTCCTTGGCGAGCTGGATGATCTTCTTGACAGCCCAGGGCCCTATGGTAAGAGCTAGGAGAATTATTATTAGCGGGCCTAGGAAGGGGAGGAGGTATGGGAGGAGGATATGGAAGACTCCGGAAAAATAGTTAGCGGCTTCACGCTCTTTTTGGCGCCGCTCTAGTCCTTCTCGGACCTTTCTTAGGCTGTCCTCGGCAAGGCCAGTAGAAGTGGCGTATATACAGCGCTCTTCTCCAAGGGCGGCGCAAAGGCCTCCCTCCTTGAGGAGGAGAAGGTCAAGGCCCCGGCGGTTTTGGAGAACTATCTCAGAAAGGGAATTGAGAGAGTTTTTAAGATGGGAGATAGCGACTTGGAGGTGGGAGATATCACTGTCGACAGCTTGCCTGAGGGAGGAAAGGGAAGAGGATTGTGTGGTAAGAGCAGCGATTCCCGTGCCGGCCCCGGCGAGACCTAGAAGGGTAGCAACTGTGAGGATGGTGAAGGGTTCTCTCTTCTGGAGGTGAGCAGGGAGTTTGTGACTCTGGAGGGCGGAGAAGAACTCTTCGTCACTGTGGAAAAGGACTCGAGGGGCTAGGAGAATGAGTAGACAGGTTTCATTGGTAGCATTGAGGGTGGCGACATTGAGGCAGGGGCTTAGTCCGGTGGAGGTGCAAAGCCATTGGGAGGTGTTAAGGGGGATTAAGAATTTGGCGGAAGCGTTGGGAGAGGAGTAGTTGGAGCAGGCATTTAGGAGGGGATGGGGACCTTGACGAGAATGAACACAGCGCCCTGTGGAGGAAACAGATTGAAAGGTTAAGGGGATAGAAGAGGCGTTCCAATTGCATTCAGCAGGATTATGTTCAGAGGATTCGCTGAAGGCGAGGTTAGTGGCGACAGGCTCATATAGAGGAAGAGAGGGAGAGAGACAAAGCTAGCAGTTCACAGTTAGGTTGGGGTGGGAGATATTCAGAGAGGTGTAGGAGGCTCTGATTAGGTTAATGAGAGGGCCGGAATACTGAGTAGGGGGTAAGCGAGGCTTGGGGTTGTGGGAGCTAAGGGGGGCAGTAGCGAGGGGGGTGCTGGGCGAGGGAGAGGGTGAGGCGGAGCGGGGTGGAGAGGGAGGCTGTGCCTGTGGAGGATTGAGAACCTGATTTGGGCCCACTGGGGTGGAACGTGTGGGAATTGGCTCCTTTTTTACAATGATAAAGGCGCCGTAGTCGTAGCCGGTTGCATACAGGCGGACTCCCCACGTGCGGCCAGACAGCCAGACTGGATCTAGGGGATTTTTGACTCGTAGGGTGATGGAGCGCCAGTTTGTGCTGCTGTGGACGAGCTTAATATAGGGGTCTTTGTTAGGGGCACCGGACCATCCGTAGGCGATGGTCTCGCACCCCCAGGAAGGGCAGTAATAGTGTGCAGGGTCATGGCATCCTCTGGCGGTGGATGGACAGATGTAGAAACCTGAGAAATGGTTAGCATTGGGGCCAAGGCACTTTTTGGTGAGGCCCGCACCGTACGTGGCTGCAGGGGTACGCCTGCTGCGGCGCGATGGGGGTGAAGTATAGCAATGAAGAGAACAGCTATCAAAGGCACTGCTATAACTGGACGTGTAAGCTAGGTTGGTGAGATTACAGATGTGCACGGTGAAGGAAGGAGCACCTGCGGTGACATTTACAGCGAGGAGCTTTTCCTGCTGCCAGAGGATGAGCGTCCAGTTGAAGGGTTGGTGCGAGGGGTTGGAGAAGGTAAGTGGGAGAAGAGGAATGAGGAGGAGAAGGACTGGATACAGACGAGCTTCAGTCCTCTGCTCCACCGGCGTAGTCGTCTCGGGGGGCGAACGAAGAGGGGGTGCTCGGTGGTGGACCGTTGCTTGATGGCGCAGGCGCAGCGTTCTCTGGAGGTGCTGGCACTGGCGTGCGTTGGACGGCGGTGAAGGGTGCCAGATCGTTGGGTGAAGGGGTGCGGTCCATCGCAGGCACTGTGGCAGGATGGATCAGACGAGCTGGGATCCACAGGGGCTGCGGCTCAGAATCTGGAAAGACACAAGCAAAACCTCGCCCCTGGGCGAGGAGGGGGGCTGGTCGTTGCCAGCGGTTAGTTTGGGGGTCTTTCCAATGGACAAGAGGGGCTTGGGTGGGACGCCACATGGGGCCCCAATGCTTATGAGTGGGCGATAGTCCCTCTTTATCAAAGGAGAGCAGGTTGAGGTGGATCAGGCAGGAGGTGATGACGTCTCCTGGCGGCTTCAGTGGGGCTTCATCCTGTTCTTTGTGGATGAGGAGCTTGAGCTGTTGGTTGACGCGCTCGACTATGCCTTGCCCCTGGGCGTTATAAGGAACCCCGAAATGATGTGTAATCTTGTACATTTGCAGAAAGGCGGCGAAGGCGGAGCTCCTATAGGCAGGGCCATTGTCCGTTTTTAGGTCCCAAGGAACGCCCATAAAGAGAATGGCTTGGCGCAGCACGCGGATGGCGTGCTTGGCTGTCTCTCCTGGGAGGGGCAGCGCGAAGCACATGTGTGAGAAGGTGTCGACGGCAACATGCAGGAACTTGAGTCGCCCGAATGAGTTAACATGGGTGACGTCCATTTGCCATCTAGAATTTGGGCGGAGGCCTCGAGGGTTGACACCTTGCGGCTGCAGTGGGCCGAGGGGTAGGAGAGGCGCGCAGGCGCGGCAGGAACGCACGAGATGTTTGCAAGTTTCTATGGGAAGATTTGGAAAGAGTCGATGGATTGAGCGTGCCGAGAAGTGAAACTGCACGTGCAGCAGCTTGGCCTGGTTGACAGTGTCTCCAAGATACAATGGCCAAGGCACGCTGTGGTTGAGGGGCGCGGCATGCTGTGGCTGGCCAGCGCAGGGCACACTGCGGGGGGCCAGCGCGGCATCCTGCACCGGCACTGTTCGAGTTGGTGAGGGCTGAACAGCGCAGTCTGCGGCCTGGTTCCCAGCGGTCAGTGGGCCTGGGAGGCCGCTGTGACTTCTGATGTGAGTGATGAACCAAGGGCGGTCTCTGGCTTCTAATTGGTGCTGGAGGAACTGAAGCGCCCTATCGATGGCTGTATCCGTAGGGAAGAAGGTGGCAAGAGGCAAGGCATGGCACACCTGCAGGGTGTATAAACTGTCTGTGAAGATATTGAGTGGCTGGTTGGGGCAGGTGTGCAGAGCAACAGCGACTGCGAGCAGTTCTCCGACTTGGACAGAGAACGCATTCGCGAACACAAGGGTTCTCGGTGTTGAAGAGCCTGGTGTATAGATGACAGTGGCATAGGAGGTCTTCGAGGCGTTTGTAAAGGCAGCTGTCGCATGTGGAAGAGGTTTCCTGGTTGGCAGCGGATGGAACGGGGTGGAGAATGAGAGCCGTGAGAGGCCTTGGAGAAGCCGGTGATGAGGATAGTGGTTGTCGAAAGAGCCTCTGAAGGTTTCAGCGAGCACTTGCATGTCCACGTTGTGGATGAGCAGGTTGGTAGTAGCCTTGGCGTCAAAGGGCCAGACGATTGTGGAAGGAGGAACTCCGTAGGTATGCACACATAGCCCCACAAGGTCGGAGGCGAGGGCGATCCATGCCCTTGTGAAGGGGCAGATTTTTGGGAGCTTACTCTTGGAAGTGTGTAGCCAGAGCAGTGGCCCGTCTTGCCAGAGGAGTCCAGTGGGCGTTACTGGCGTGGGAAGAACCAATGCGAGGATTGGCAGTCCTGGGGCGTAGCGCTCGAGGCGGCAGGCCTGAAGGGCCTCGTTGACATCTTGCACGGCTGCTCGCGCAGCTGGGGTAATGGTGATGGAGCGGGTGACCGAATCGGCGGGAAGATCTTTTGTTTGGAGGAGCTCGAAGAGAGGCTGCAGCTGGGCCGTCGTGATGGGGAGCGCTGATCGCAGCCAATTGATTTGGCCGCAGAGCTGCTGTAGCTCTGTCAGAGACATTTTGTGCGCGATTTGAAGCTTTGGCGCCACTGGCTTGACATACTGGTGAAAGTGGAACCCCAAAAATTGAAAGGGTGTCTGAAGGCGCACTTTGTCGGGCTGAACAGTGAGCCCGATCTGTGAGAGATTGCAGAGAAGTTCTGTGACGAGAGTTTCCAGTTCACGAGGATCCTTGGCGGCAAGGAGAAGGTCATCCATGTAATGGATGATGTGGGCACATCTGTGGGTCTTCTTGCGCAATGGATCGACAGCGCGGTTGACGTAAAGCTGGCAGATAGCTGGGCTGTTACGCATCCCTTGTGGGAGGACTCTCCACTGGAAACGCTGTGCTGCACCTCGATGGTTCGTGTGTGGCACAGTGAAGGCGAACCGTGGGCAGTCTCGTGGATGGAGAGGGATGGAGAAAAAGCAGTCCTTGATGTTGATGGTTGCCGCGTGCATATGCTTCGGGACTGCAGTGGGATGCGGGCATCCTGGTTGAGGCGACCCCATTGGCTTGATGTGCTTGTTGATCTCACGCAGGTCGTGGAGAAGGCGGTATTTACCGGTGCCTTTCTTGCTGATTACGAAGATAGGCGAATTATAGGGACTGGTGGATGGCTCAATGTGCCCTGCCTGTAATTGCTCCTCGACGAGAGCAGAGAGGGCTTGCAGTTTGTAGGCTGGCAAGGGCCACTGCTCGACCCAGATGGGCTCCTCTGTGTCCCATTCCAGAGGGATAGGGTCAGGTGTTGTGATGGGAGCAGTGGCCCCTACAAGGGGGGGGGGCAGATTGAGCGAAAGGGCTTCGGTAGTTAGGATGGCTCCCGTTTGGCTGAGGATGTCTCTTCCCCAGAGAATGCCGCCAACGGTGGAGAGGATGAGGGGGCGGAAGCGACCGTGCTGGCCCTCTCGGTCCTCCCATTTGATAGGAGTGGCGCATCTCCAGGACTCGGCGGAGCCTGTGGCCCCAATTACCTGAGGCCCCTGCTCAAGAGCCCAGTGGTTGAAGGCGGCAATTTCAAAGGGAATGCAGGAGACTTCAGCACCGGAGTTGAGGAGTCCCTCTAACCATTGCCCTTCGATTTTGAGCTCCATGACAGGCTTGGAGGCTCTCTGGTGGGTGGCCTCTTGGGGGCGGGGCTGAGGCTTGCCCCGCTGGGAGTTTAAAGGTTGGCGAGGGCCTCGAGCGGAGCGGCAGTCGCGGGCCCAATGATATCCTTTTCCGCATCGAGGGCATGGGGTGGGAGGCCCTCTCGGGCGGGATGGAGGGCAGCTGCTGGACGCTGGGAGGGGTGGTCTCCTGGTCTGCGGTTGTGGGCAGTCTCGGGCAAAGTGGCCTGTCTCACCGCACCTGAAGCATCCGGAAGAAACGGCTAGGGCCGTGGCGATGGCTTTGGCGAGGCTAGTGGCCTGCGGGTCAAGGTTGCGGCAAGCCAAGACCCAGTCATGGATGCCTTTATCCCTCATGGTGAGGATGATTTGCCGGCAAGCATCGAGGCATCCCTCGACGATGAGATCTTTGGCGAGAGCGACCTGGGCCTCCTCTCCGCAGACCTCGATGACGCGGGCGACAAAGGTAGCGAAATCTTCGTCTTTGCCCTGGGTCATTTGGACGAGCTTTTGAGGTCTCGTGGTGGAGACATTGCGGAAGGATTGCAGGGCCAGTTCTCTAAGCCGGAGCCAAAAACCGGGGGGCACATTGCGGTATTGTACAGGGTCGGTGAAAATACCGATGCCAGTGTATGCCTCCGGGGGGTCCTGGATACCCGCATTGGCATTCTCAGCGACACGCCTCTCAGCCTCTGCCTGGAAGTGGCTTCTCCATTCGACGAACTGTCCTGGGGCCAGGATGGCCCGGGCAAGCGAGATCCAATCGTAGGGGATGACGAGTTGAGCCCCAAGCTTCTCGAGCAGCTGCTGCGCATAAGGACTTCCAACACCGTCTTCCTTAACTGCGCGTCTGAGGTTCTTAATCTCATCAGTGGTGAAGGGGAGCCATTGTTGGGGACGCGCCTGAGTGGGCGCAGGGTTTAGGGGGTAGAGGTGAGGGACGGCCCCTGTCATGAGTGGGCTAGAGTGGCCCAGCCATGTGTCTGAACCAGTCCAAGGCATGGACGTTGGGGCTGGCGGAGTGGCCGATGAAAGAGGAGGTGGCGGCCGTGTTGTCCGAGAGGGGCAAGATGGGTATAGAGGAGTTCCCTGTTGCAGACAAGATGGCGGGGGCTCTCCTTCCGGTCCGCGCCATGATGGTGGACAAGATGGCTGCGGAGCAGTTTCTGGCGGACAAAATGTCCGTGGCAAGGCTTCCGGTGATTTGTAAGATGGCGGAGGCTCTCCTTCCGCCCTGCGCCAAGATGGCGGAGGCTCTTCTTCCGGCCTGCGCCAAGATGGCGGAGTGGCCGGAAGAGGCGGGTAAAGAGAGGCGGGGTTTCCGCCCGAGGGCTCATACTTCTGCCCTTCAGGCGAGGAAGAAGGAGGAAGTGTGCCATCTTGGTGGCCAGGCGGGAACTTCTCCCTTTCAGGCAGAGAAAAAGGAGGAAGTTCGCCATCTTGGCGACCGAGCGGGAACTTCCCCTTTTCAGGCAGAGAAGAAGGAGGAAGCTCGCCATCCTGATAATGGTCGTCCCGAAGAGGATGGAGCTCAAGGTCGGCATTGAGCTGACTAGATAAGGACTCAGTCTCTGAGTCGAGAGTGTCCCCCTTATCAGGGTCGCAGTTGAGCGGCCGCGCAGCAGCCCCGGCGGAAACCTGGTAAGCGTCTTTCGGGGCAGGCGCGCCAAGGAGGCAGGCGCGGATGGCCACGAGCGTGGGCAGGAGGCCAGGGGGAAACGACTTGCCATCGTGCTCCATAGAGGAGGTGACGCGGTCAATGAGACGCGAGTAAGTGTCTGGGCTCCAAAGGTGGCAGGTGGCCAGCCACGGATTGAAAGGCAGGAGGAGATCCCAGTACTTTTGCAGGTGGCGGAGGGAAACCCTAACGCCATTAGTGTCTAGGAGGCCAGCAAGCGCTCTGACTTGCGGCGCTTGGCGGGAAGATAGACGCCCGCCCATTTTTCTGCCGGGGGCCGATAACGGGGGTCCTTACCTTGAGAGCGTGGGGAAGGGGTGGGAGCGAGATCCCACGGGGGTGAGGCAGCGGTCACGCCGGACCGTACTCTGCCCCACATGGGGCGCCAGTGCGGCTGGGGTTTGTTTAATCCCGATGCTGACGGGGGGTCTGGAGGGGTCAGGCTAGACCGCAGCGGCGTCTGAGGCTGCGGCAGACAGCCTCAGAGGGGCTCTCAGGTGTGGAGGACGCACGGCAAGGGGAGGAAGAAAGCTGCGGAGACCAGGTCTGTGCGCAAGTCCATTTTATTAAGGAAGTGCAGTGGGTTATATAGAGAATGAGGAGGGCAGGGTAGAGCAGGAGGAGTGAGGGCTACGGGGCGGCTGGGGATCGGCAGAAGCTTGTGGGCGGTCTTGTGGTCTTGTGCCATTAGCTGTTACTAGGGAAGTGGGCAGATTTCAGGTTATGGTGCAACAGTGGGGTCCCGTGCATGTGGTCCAATACCCTCAGGGGGGTGCAGAAGCCACCGGGAGCCCAGCGCCATGAGGGCAGGTCTGCTTGTGGCCAGTGGGACCTGTGTGTGGGCGGGAGGCAGGCCCTACACACTGTTGGTATTGGCCCTGGGTTCTGTGTCCCTCTTGGTCCTTTCCCCACATGGAAATGGACATGGGAAGGGGCTGGGGGCCCCTGGACTATGCAGCAGCCAAAAACTGATCAGTGCAAGATATTGCAAGGTGGGCCGAGGGGGCATAAACCTGTCACCATGAGAACAAGTTGAGCCAACCCAATGGAAAGTGTGCGACCCCTTGGAGAGGATTTCTTCTTCTTTGATCAGCCAGCCTCCCACAAATCCCTTATCTGATCACAAATGCATGTGAGAAATCATCTGAGATCAACCAAGCTCTGTCCAGTTAGGCAGAACTGCCCGGCTGACTTATAGACTTGTGAGGTAAATAAATGCTTACTGTCTGAAGCCAGTGAGTGTGGGGCTGGTTTGTCATGCAGCAAGGCTAACTGATACATACCACTGGCTGAATGACTTCTACTGGCTTAAGGTTCATTCCTGGCATCAGTGGGAAATGCAAAGCTTCTGGTCTCAGGTGGATTATCATTCACTACTGAACTCAAATGTGTATACAATCAAGTCTAATACCAGGCAGAACTCTGTAAGCACAGCATTTGATGTACAAGCCTTGGGAGAAGTAGAGAGAGAAAGTCAAAGTCTAAGTCAGAGAGTTGGGAAGACTTTTGAAGAAATGGTAGAGAAAGTGTAGGATTCTCACATGTGCAGCTGGGTTTGTGCGTGTGCACGCGTGTGTGCCTGTGTGTGCAAGCATTCCTGCAGGGGGAAAAAGCAGAAGCCAAGGGGGAAGCAAAGCCTTTGGGTCACAGAAGTGCCAGAGGCAGGAGCCCGCTACCTGCTCCCAGCAGAGAGGACATGCAAACACTTTCCAAGTCCCCTTCTGCAATCCCTTAAATAAAAACGGAAATACTCTTTTGAGAGAACTTGGCCATTATTTAATGTAGTTGTGACAAGATGAAGCAGCCCACTAAGTTTAAAATGATGCTGTGAAGAGTGGTTAATTAAAACTGGGTGCATATCACATTTGATAATTGACATGAAGAGCTATTTGCACTCAGAAAATCAGTAATTTTCAATTAGCGTGAAATAAGAAATGGCTCGATGTCAATTAACGTTATCCAATTATGCCGGTAGCGTGTGTGTTGGACAGAGCTGAGGGCATGTGAGGGGTCATCTCCTGCTCAATGAGGAAGACAGGGCAAAGGTCAGAGCAGGCTTCGGTGGGGCCTCCCGAGCCCCTTCTGGGCAATGAGAGCACATTGTAATTAGGCGTTTAGGACCCCGTTTGGTTTACTGCTTATCTCTTTGGTGCCACGGTTGCCTCATTATTTGTAAGTAGCCTTCTGTCGACCGAGGACCACTGAGCCCCGGCTCCAGGACAACAGCTGGGAAAGGGAAGGGAAGAGAGCAGGATGCCACCGGGGTTTTCTGGGAAGCAGTCACGAGGGATGGGCAATTCTCAGGGCAGAGTCAGGGCCAGGTTTGGCGGGTGGTGTCAGGAGGCTCGAGGAAAGATCCATTTCTCCGTTGCCTTCGTTTGCCAAAAGGCTGCCCTTGCAAAGCACCAGCCATCAGTTGGCGTCATAATGGGGATTCCATTTAGGGTAAAAGTTTACAGTTCTGAGGCCGGGAGATGTCCAAACACGGTATCAGCAGAGATGCTTTCTCACAAAGTCAGCTCCTGGGGGGCCCTGGGGCCCTGCACGTGGGAAGGCAAACCAAGATGGCAGGTGGTCACCCCCCAGGTCCCTGCCTCCCCTCCAGAACCTGTCACCTCCCGGGGATCAGCTGTGGACACCCAGGCACGGGGCCTGTCTCTTTCCGGGCCTCCCTGAACAGTCTCGGCTGCTCCGCTTCCTTCCCGAGTTCCGCGGAGCACGGCTCCACTCCCCCGGGCCCAGCTCTTGGAGCCTCCCAGGGCTTCTCTCCTTGAGCTGCGCTGTGGGTGGGCCTGGACTGCTCCCTCTTCCACGCGGGATCAATGCCGCGACCTGCAGATGGGTGCGTCTCTCTCTGTGCCTCCGTTTATATTGGGCCCCCACAGGGGCGGGCACCCCAGCAGGCTCGCGCCTCAGTCCCTTCGAAAGGCCCCGTGCCCACGGGACTAGGTTAGTTCAAAAACATCATCTTGCTCTTTTTGGGGATTCATAAAAGAGTTTCAAACTGTCACATGCACTTATCCTTTCCTTCATTCAAAGAGTGTTTGCAGAGGAGTGCCCTGCTCAAGGAGCTGGGACTGCAGGGGGGAGTGAAGACCGTCAGAGGCGGGCAGGGCCTGCCCTTGGGGAGTGCCTGGCCCGTGCTCTCCCACCCTTGCTGGGTGCCCAGGGCCGGCGCTTTCCTCTCCCTCCCCACTCTCGTCCTTCCCTCCCCTCGTCCTTTCTCCTCCTTTCTGCCCTCCCTCCCTTTTTCCTTTTCCTTCCTTCCTTTCTTTTAGGGCCCAGGGACTGGGTGCTGATCACCCAGGTGAACCTAAACTATGGGTAAGACACCAGCACTCATGGGGGCCAGCCTGGTGACAATTGTCTGGAAAGTTCCACAAACCCCCTCCCTCAGGTCGAAATGTATAATGCTAGGAAAGCCAGGCGGGCGTGATTCAGCCACGTTGTTCCTCCTCCAGGAGACGCCCCTGTCGCAGGCCGGGTGCTCTCCTGGCTGGCAGCCCCTCGGCCGTGGCCTGGGGGCCGGAGGGGAGGAAGTGGCTGCTTTCTGGACGCAGCCAGGAGGGCCGGGTCTTCGTCTGGTCAGCGGGCCTGGGACCGTCCTTCTCAGGGACCCACACCCACCAGCGCCCTCTCCCCTGGCCTCTTCCTTCCCCGCTGTCTCTACAGGGCCGTTGGTCTCCATCTCTCCCTTATGCTAAGGTTTTGGGGGACACCTCACATAGGCCCCTGAGTCCTGGAGGAAATAAGTCTCGGTGACGGACGCTGTGACTGAGCCCCTAGTTTCCCTGCCGGGCTCCTCCGCTCAGCTACTGGGGTGTGATGTGCCAGCGGGGTTCCCCAAGGCTCCTGAACCCCGGAGAAGGTGGGCGCTGCATGGGCCACCTCACCCCCACGCCCCGGCGGCCTAGCAGACCTGGATTCTAACAGGTGGGCCTCTGGGGGTCTGCACCGGAGCAGGGGGCCTGCAAGGGACAGCGCTGATTCACACCTGGGCCCGAGGGACGGGGGTCCAAGCTCTTGGGCAGGGGGTGGCATGATCTTCAGTGGAGGGCCGGGACCCCCAGCTGGCCACTGCCTCTTCCTCCTGCTCCAGCCACTGTGGGGGCCCTTCTCTCCTCCCCCCAGCTGGCCCAGTGGGACGTGAAGGGTGGCTCCTCTGGAAACGCTCACGCCCGGCTTTGACTGGTTAAAAGACTCAGCACGGTCCTGGGCCGCTTGAGCCTCGGGGTCCCGTGGGTGAGGGCCACCAAGCCGTCGGCGAGCGGGTGGCCCCTGAGAGAAGGCGGGACGAGCACTGACACGGAGAAGGAGTATTCTGAAACCTGTGAAGGCATTTGACAAGGTATTTTATTCCTTTTGAATGCAATCATCATCCTAATAATGGAGCTTGTCTTGTGTGTGTGTGTTTTGATTCCGTTCACCTCGTTCAGGCTTAATTCAGCAATACTGTGAGTTTGGCTCCAGGCCACTGCAGTAAAGCGAATGTCACGATAAAGCCGGTTAAGCCCTTTCTTTGGTTTCCCGGTGCCGATAAAAGTTATGTTTTCACTATGCTATTAAGTGTGCAATAGCATCTAAAAAAGCAATGCATATACCTTAATTGAAATGTGACACAGGGACACGAAGTGAGCCCCTGATGCTGGAAAAATGGGTCCAATAGCCTCGCTCGAGGCAGACTTGCCTGGAACATTCCATTTGTAAAAAAGTGCAATATCTGCAAAATGCAATAAAATGAAGTGCCATACAAGGAGCGATGCCTGTAATTTACTTTGAAAACTTTGCCAAGTTTGTGATGGGGAGTCCTTCCCCCAGGCACCTTGAGGGGCCTGGCTCTGAGGGCCCTGGCGAGTGCTAAGGGTGCCGGGCGCCTGCAGCCTTGCCCAGCTTCTCGATGGGCGTCTGCCCTTCTCCCTAGGAAAGATGGTTCGGGTGCGTCCTCCGCTGGCGTCCCTAAGCGGGGGACAGGGGCGGTGCAGAGGACGGGGAGCCCGGCGCAGCCTCTTTGGAAGGTGGGCACCCTCTGGGAGACTCCTCAGGAGCAGGAGCATGGGGAGGTGGGAGAGCAGGGGAGGCGGGCAGTGGGCACTGGTCAGAGACAACCTGTTTGCAATGCCTACTACCTGTCCAGGGGCACAGACACGCTTTTCCTCACAGCAGGTCTTGGGGTGGTGGTGTTTGGAGCTGCCTGTACCCCAGGAAAGCATGTTCTTAAATTCAGTCCACTCCTGTGGGTGTGGACCACCGCAAGCAGGACCTGTGGAAGAGGCGACTTCCGCCAAGGCGTGGCCCACCTCAGTCAGGACGGGGCTTGATCCTTGTAAGTGGAGTGAAGTTCAGACAGATGGGAGGCAAAAGGCTGGACAGCCATGGATCCCAGGAGAGAGGGAGAGGCCAGGGGACACTGCCACATGCCCGAGGAGCCCGGGAAGGCCGACACTGGCCGTGGTCTTCAGGAAGAAAGCATTGCCGTGATGGCGCCTTGCCCTGAAATTTCTTTTTCCTGGCCTCAAGCCGTGAGTGAGTGAGTTTCCATTGTGTAAGTGGGCCGGTTTCGTGCTCCTTGCTTGAGCAGCCCAGGAGCTGCATTTACAGCAGAAGGTGCAGAACCTGCCAGAAACCACACCAGGAAGGAGCCTGGGCCTGGGGCCTGAGTGCTCAGATTCCAGGAACTCTGGGTGTGCACATGCTCGTGTGTGCATCTGTGTGTGCAAGTGTAGACAAGGTGCACGCACATTCATCTACAGGTGTGTGCATGTGTACACATATGTGTGGGTGTGTGTACCTCTGTGTGCAAGTGTGGGTGCCGTGAATGCATGTTCATATATGGGTGTGTGATGTGCACATGACTGTGTGTGCATGAGTGTGCAAGTGTAGACACCAAGCATGCATGTTCATTTACAGATGTGTGGATGTGTACACATATGTGTGGGCATGCAGAAATGTGTATGTGTCTCTGTGTAAACAGGTGTGGAGTGTGCACATGTGTGCATGCATGCTTGTGTGTGCATGTGCATGTGTGCTTGTGGGTGTGGGTGTGTCAAGTGTGGCCTAGTGTATGCACGAGCATGTGCATGTGTGCACACACATGGGTTTTTGATAAAGAGATCACTCAGGATGGGGAAGCCACACCGGAAAGACCACCCATGTGATTAGGGGGTGGGGCTGTGAGCCACATCGTCACCCCTGCTGCAGGGAGGAGAGCGGGCTGGAGACGAGCTCAGCACGTGGCAGAGATTCCACCGACCCGCCTCCCTAATGAGACCCCAGGAAAGCGTCTGGGCTCTGAAGGGAGCTTGGCTGGTTGGTCGCCCCGTCAGTGTGGGGGAGGGAGATGTGTTCTGATCCCCCTGGGAGAGGAAATGGGAGAGGAAATGGGAGCTTGGAGTTTGGGGACCCCCTAGGCTTCCTCTCTGCATCTCTTCATTTTCACTGCCTTTTCACCATAATAAATGAAGTGTATGTAGAGCACTTTCTTGAGTCATTGTAATGAATTTTCTAACCTGGGGGTGGCGGGAACCCCTGGATTTGTGGCCAGTTGGTCAGAAGAGAGGGAGACCCCAAGAACCCTTGACCTTGCTCCTCTGAAGTGAGGGCTTTCCTGTGGGGCCTGGCCCTGGGTGGTGGGGGCTGGCCTGGGAGGTGGGGGCTGGCCCTGGGCGGTGGGGGCTGATCTGGCTGGTGGGGGCTGACCTGGCTGGTGGGGGCTGGCCTGGGAGGTGGGGGCTGGCCTGGGAGGTGCGGGCTGATCTGGCTGGTGGGGGCTGGCCTGGGGGATAGAGGCTGGCCCTGGGCAGTGGGGGCTGACCTGGCTGGTGGGGGCTGGCCTGGGAGGTGGGGGCTGGCCTGGGAGGTGGGGGCTGGCCCTGGGCGGAGGGGGCTGACCTGGCTGGTGGGGGCTGGCCTGGGAGGTGGGGGCTGGCCTGGGAGGTGGGGGCTGGCCCTGGGCGGTGGGGGCTGGCCTGGGAGGTGGGGGCTGACCTGGGAGGTGGGGGCTGGCCCTGGGCAGAGGGGGCTGACCTGGCTGGTGGGGGCTGGCCTGGGAGGTGGGGGCTGGCCTGGGAGGTGGGGGCTAACCTGGGCAGTGGGGGCTGGCCTGGGAGGTGGGGGCTGGCCCTGGGCAGAGGGGGCTGACCTGGCTGGTGGGGGCTGGCCTGGGGGATGGGGGCTGGCCCTGGGCGGTGGGGGCTGACCTGGCTGGTGGGGGCTGGCCTGGGAGGTGGGGGCTGACCTGGGAGGTGGGGGCTGGCCCTGGGCAGAGGGGGCTGACCTGGCTGGTGGGGGCTGGCCTGGGAGGTGGGGGCTGACCTGGGAGGTGGGGGCTGGCCCTGGGCAGAGGGGGCTGACCTGGCTGGTGGGGGCTGGCCTGGGGGATGGGGGCTGGCCCTGGGCGGTGGGGGCTGACCTGGCTGGTGGGGGCTGGCCTGGGAGGTGGGGGCTGGCCTGGGAGGTGGGGGCTAACCTGGGCAGTGGGGGCTGGCCTGGGAGGTGGGGGCTGGCCCTGGGCAGAGGGGGCTGACCTGGCTGGTGGGGGCTGGCCTGGGGGATGGGGGCTGGCCCTGGGCGGTGGGGGCTGACCTGGCTGGTGGGGGCTGGCCTGGGAGGTGGGGGCTGACCTGGGAGGTGGGGGCTGGCCCTGGGCAGAGGGGGCTGACCTGGCTGGTGGGGGCTGGCCTGGGAGGTGGGGGCTGGCCTGGGAGGTGGGGCTGGCCTGGGAGGTGGGGGCTGGCCCTGGGCAGAGGGGGCTGACCTGGCTGGTGGGGGCTGGCCTGGGGGATGGGGGCTGGCCCTGGGCGGTGGGGGCTGACCTGGCTGGTGGGGGCTGGCCTGGGAGGTGGGGGCTGACCTGGGAGGTGGGGGCTGGCCCTGGGCAGAGGGGGCTGACCTGGCTGGTGGGGGCTGGCCTGGGAGGTGGGGGCTGGCCTGGGAGGTGGGGGCTGGCCTGGGAGGTGGGGGCTGGCCCTGGGCAGAGGGGGCTGACCTGGCTGGTGGGGGCTGGCCTGGGGGATGGGGGCTGGCCCTGGGCGGTGGGGGCTGACCTGGCTGGTGGGGGCTGGCCTGGGAGGTGGGGGCTGACCTGGGAGGTGGGGGCTGGCCCTGGGCAGAGGGGGCTGACCTGGCTGGTGGGGGCTGGCCTGGGGGATAGGGGCTGGCCCTGGGCGGTGGGGGCTGACCTGGCTGGTGGGGGCTGGCCTGGGAGGTGGGGGCTAACCCGGGCAGTGGGGGCTGGCCTGGGAGGTGGGGGCTGGCCCTGGGCGGAGGGGGCTGACCTGGCTGGTGGGGGCTGGCCTGGGGGATGGGGGCTGGCCTGGGGGGTGGGGGCTGGCCTGGCCTTGGGCAGGCAGAGTGGGAGCCACAGTGCAGGTGCCACCGAGGGGTGCACGCTGGGATCACAGCTGGAGATCCCAAAGACCAGAAGAGCCCTTCTGGCCCTGCCAGGATGTGTCCCTGGCAGGACGCCAGGAGCTGCCACCAGCGGCCTTTGTGGTTTCTCGGGGCTTGCTTCCTGTGAGCAGGAAGGAGCCCCTGGAGGTGGCTGGCCCCTCGGTGCTGTGGCCCTGCTCGGCGGCAGCTGCTGAATAGAGCAAGTGCCAGACAGGGAGACGGCACCACAGCCAGATCCAATGGACGTGGCCCGAGCCCGCGATGGACGCAGTGAGGCTGGTGCCACCCGTTCGCTCCCTTGGAGAGGGCGCTTTGGGACCCGCCCAGCCTTGTCCCTCCAGGGTCTTGTCCCTGTAAACAGTCTCCCCTGCCCTACATCTCAGGCTGCAAGTGGCCATCTGTCTGTCTGTCTTCAAGGCGGAGAGCCTGAGACCTCCCGGGGAGGCCAAGCCCTTCCCACGCGGTGCAGGCCAGGCCCGGCCACAGCAGCCTCCCTGGCCAGAGGCGCCGGGCTCTGTCCTCCCAGCGCCTGCAGCTGCCCGAGCCCGGCACAGCCACCCCCAGCCAGAGCAGGCGAGCGGGAGTTCTTCCGTTCAAGACAAAACAGGTCCTCCTGGGAGGGGGCTGTGGTCTCGGGGGAACCAGGCCAACCACAGCCCGCTTCCTGGGGATTCTAGAAGTGGGCGGATGAGAGGCGCGGGGGCTCGGCGGGAAGATGCTTCTCCCAGGGAGCGTGTCCGGGTCGGGCGGGGGGAGACCCCCGAGCTCACTGGGGCAGTGCCATCCTCAGACACTGCGCCCCGACCCACCCCCTCCCCAGCGCATCTGCACACACAGAGATTGACACTGGGGGGTCTGGGACCCGTTTTCTGGAATGACGACACTTTGGGAAGCAGCATCAATGCGTTTTGTGGAGCACGTTTTTGGAAAGTACGACCCGGGCTTGGCGAAGGTTTTAATTCTGCATTTGGGTTCCGCGTCGATTTCAGAACATTCCCCTTCCAGGAGCTTCGCAGTGTCCAGCTGGCCCCGGGCTCCGGGGTGTCAGGCGAGTGTCTCCAGCAAGCAGCCCCCAGGCTTCCTTAGCGTCACTGAGGCCGAGGGCCCTGGGTGGGCAGAGGGTCCCAGTGTGCCCTGGGACAAGGAGAGGAGCACGGGATACCACCAGCAGCTGGGGTGCAGGGGACGGGTGTACCCCTATCACCACCCCAAGGAGGGGCCGAGCCTCGAGAGGAAGAGCCAAGGCCGTTGGTGGGGGTCTCTGGGCCAGGGTGGTCTGACTGGCAGCCGTCGAGGGGTTGCGCTCTGGACTGTGTGCCCCCACCCTGCGGGCGGGAGCGCCTGCAGTGCCTCCCAGACTGGCCATTGGGCACCCAGCTGGCTGCGGAGAGACCCAGGGTTCCTCCCCCATTTGGAGCCAGTGCACCTCGAAGGCGGCCGGACCCGAGGCTCCCCGAGGGGGCCGAGCCCCCAGCGCCCGCCAGCGGCGCGCTCCCGGCTGTGCTCCCCGCTCCCAAACACGGGCCCTTCCGGGGTGTGGTGGCCCCCATCCGGGAACAAGCTGGATGTGGCCGGTGGCTCCAGTGTGGCCGAGTGACCCGGGCAGATTGCCTGGAATCAGGGCGGCTTGCAACCAGGGGCTTTTTATTTTTATTTTGGGGAGAAATATTGATATTTCTTAAAAGTATTGTCTTTAGTCAGTCCACAGTGAGTTTGGGAGCTTGTTAACCACGGCGGCGGCAGTTGGGGAGAGTTACTCGTGAACACGTGGGTGCTTGGGGGCAGTCGGGGGCGCGGTTTCCACCAGCATTTTGGCTCCCGGCTCCCCTGCGGGGGGCAGGGGGCAGTGTGGGCTCACAGTCACGCTTGTTTGTGCCAACACATCCGCTTCCTGCCCGCCTGGGGCCCCAGACAGTACACAGCGCCCCTTCCCAGCCTGTAGTTTAATTTCCTTCTCTTTGAAAAGAAATGCTCTTCGTTCATTTTGCCACCTTTCTGGCCATAAGATCTGAGTCACAGATGAAAGCCACGTTGTGAGAAGAGGGGGAGAGAAAATAAACATTTCCTGTCTTTGAGGGAAAGCAGGGGAGAAGGTAAAAATATCTGAAATAACACATAATGAAGAAATGGCTTCTAGCTCTGCATCTGGAAGACTCGGCCTTGGAAATAACTGGAAAGTTCTTGGGAGGGGCTTTGGGGTGTGGCTCCTGAGGCGGGGGCATGGGTGCCTCAAAACATGGCACCAAGCTATTTTGCTGGTTGCCTTGGAATGGTCTGCAGCTTGATTTAAGTTAAGAATGGCTGCGCCGTTCTCCTCTCACTCACCCCGGCTCACACACCTGGCCTCCCCGCTGCAGGTGGATTCCAGACAGCGCCGAGGATGGGGGGGTGGAGGGCCAGGGGAGGGGCAGTGCCTGCCCCAGGTCCTTGAAACGTCTTCCTGGGGCACCTGTAGATCCTCCCTGAAACCTTCATCTTCCTGCAACAATGGAACGGAATCCATTTGGGGCCGATGCATTAACAGGCACCCCTCTTTAAGGAGCCATCTTATTAGCT
This sequence comes from Dasypus novemcinctus, assembly GCF_030445035.2. NCBI lineage: Eukaryota > Metazoa > Chordata > Mammalia > Cingulata > Dasypodidae > Dasypus > Dasypus novemcinctus. The sequence goes on from NC_080681.1 coordinate 128,100,879, forward strand.
AAATGGGCAATTCTTTGGCGTGATGGGTCTCCTCCAAGGTCCCATTAACTCTTCCAAAGATTCAGCCCCATGGGAAAGGTGGAGTCCATCTAGTGATGTATGAGCTTCAGAAATGGGCCCTGGGGGCTATATTAGTCAACCAATACAATTGCCTGATGCAAAACACCAGAAATTGGATGGTTTTTATAAAGGGTATTTATTTGGGGTAGGAGCTGACAGTGACCAGGCCATAAAGCCTAAGTGACTTCCCTCACCAAAGTCTATTTCCACGTGTTGGAACAAGATGGCTGCTGACATATGCGAGGGTTCAGGCTTTCTGGGTTCCTCTCTTCCCAGGGTTTGCTTCTCTTTCTTCTGTGTGTTTACTTCCAGGGGCTCCAGCTTAAGGCTTCAGCATCAAACTCCAACACCAAAACTCCAACATCAAAAACCTTCAACTCTGTCCTCGCCATGCCTTTTATCTGTGAGTCCCAACTCACCAAGGGGTGGGGACTTACTGCCCTAATGACGTGGCCCAGTCAAAACTCTAATCATAACACCCAGGTACAGACCAGATTACAAACATAATTTGATATCTACTTTTGGAATTCATAACTATGTCAAACTGCTGCAGGAGCACTTCACAGGGAAGAAATGAAGGGTTGTCCTACCAGTTAGGAAGCTACCGGAAATGTCAGCGCCTCTGGTTGAGCGTCCCAAAGACCAGGAGCTCTGCTGTTGTCCAGCACTCTGTTTTGGGAGGATTGTTTAAGTGGGTCGGAGGAACTGGCTTGGGCTTGTGCCTTCTTCTTGGAAATGTGCTGGGTTGTTGTCTTTTGGGTTCACAGCTGCTCTGGTGAAGAGAGAGCAAGAAGAAGGGGGTGTGGGGCTCCTGGTGGAGGAGGGACAGCTGGTGGCCCACACCAGGGTCCACTCCCTGCTCCATGTACCCTCCCGTCCTCTGGAGGCATTCCCCTCCTAGTTTCCCACCTTGCGTCACCCAAAGGCTCCGATGGCTGCATTGCACAGCAGGTGCCCAGGCCCCTCTTCTGGGGACTCATCAAGGGGGTTATGGGAAGAAGGACTGAATGGTCAGAGGCATCTGGGGTCTCTGGACTCAGCAAAATGAAGCAGGTTTCCTCATCGTGGGACTTGTCAGGGGCTTTAAAATTCCAGTGAGCTTCGTGAGCCCCTAATGGCAGAATAGGGTAGACTGCACCTGCCAAACTCATTTCAAGTCCGAAGCAGAATTCTTGATTTTCTCCCTACGTCCATTTACCTGCTTGCTCTTCACTGCCGGGATCACCCGGCTGTTCAGTCCCAAGCACTCAGAGTCCACCTGGTGTGTCCCTTCCCCTCGTTCCCCAGCATTCAGCTCTCCAGCAGGGCCTGAAGGCTCAAGCCCATGTCCTACCTCCAAGCGGCCCCTCTCCCTCGCCCCCTCACCTTTTCCAGTCCCGTCACCTTCTCCCTGTCAGTTTCTCGGTTCAATCTACTTCGTCTCCTGCAGCCGCTGGCAGACCTGGTCCTGGGCCCAATTCTCCCCACTTCCCCATGCCCCTCTCCCACTCACAACACCCCAGCCATATGAGCTGTCCTTCTTTTTTATGTTTCATCTTTTAAAACATCTTTAAAAATTCTAGTAAGGGGAAATGGATGTGGTTCAAGCGATTGAGCTCCTACCTATCACATGGGAGATTCCAGGTTCGGTTTCCAGTGCCTCCTGGAGAAGACAAGCAAGATAGCGAGCTGACGTGGTGGGCTGGCGCAGCAAGCTGATGCAACAAGATGACACAACAAGAGGCACAAGGAGGAAAACATCATGAGAGTCACAATGAAGCAGGGAGTGGAGGTGGCTCAAGCAATTAGGCGCCTCCCTCCCACATGGGAGGTCCCAGGTTCGGTTCCCAGTGCCTCCTAAAAAAAGAAGACCAGTACACAACAAACGGACACAGCAAATGTAAAAAATGAGGGAGTGAGGAGAAATAAATAAATAAAAGAAATCTTAAAAAAAAAGCCTAAGAATGCTTTAAGTCTTATAATAAAATTAGCAAGCCACTGCTTCAGCCTCTTCCCCCTTATCCCTTATCCCGGAGGCCACCCCAATCAGCTGTCTATGGTGTTGTTTGTTTTCTTACTTTGACTTTTTGAAATAAAGTCTTGCCCTGCCTTGTGTTTTTAATTGTAGCTGCTTCTCCGTGGATTCCCTGCTCTGAATCCTGCCGAACACGAGACTCAGGAGACGCACACACAGCTCCCCTCCCCCATCCTCCCAACAGCCACCATTTGTGCTTAGCTCAATGTTCAGTATTCACATCCTTACGTAATTATTATTCACAGCTGAGCCCCAAATTAGTCCTATGATTGCATTTCCTTCCCTGATCAACTTTGTATTTTCTCTAGAATGAATAACTACCCATATTTTCATCTGCTAGGTTTGCATCTCTCGCTAATGCCTCCCAGAACTGTGGATCAGTTATAAAATTACTCCCAATTGGGCCAAAGATCTCAGCTTGTCTAAATTCCATTTTTTATTATCCGGGAAACATGACTCCTGGAGTTCTTCCTCCTCCTCCATGATGGATGATTGCTCTTTAGCCCAGCTGCACAGATAGTACCCGGGGGCTTCCCACATTGTCACCTGGGGGTACTCTCACCTCTCTCCTGGGTAGCATCCCCTCCTTCCTGGAATCCGTGTGCCCTCTCTCATGACTTATTCCCAACTTTGTTGGAGAGTATCCTCCAAAAACTTCATGAGGAAGGGGATGTGAAAGCTACTATTTTTGAGATCTCTCAAGTCTGAAACGTCCGTATCACACCCTCATATCTGATTACAGTTCAGTTGGGAAGACAAGTCCAGTCTGGACGTTTTCCTTCTGAATGTTGAAGGTGTTCTTTCCACATCTCGAAGGTTACAACGGAGAAGTGCAATGATGTCTGGATTCCTGTTGTTCGGGTGACCATGATTTTCCCTCTGGAAGGTTTGGGATCATCTCTTATGCCCTCTGTTCTGAAATTCTATCCTGGCGTGCCCAGGGTGGGCTTTCCATACATTTTACTGGATATTCAATAAGCCCCTTCAGTACAGAAACCCAAGTCCTTCCAAGCTGGAAAATTTTCTCCCCCTCTGTTTTTGTGTTCCTTTTCTAGAACTTTTATTAATAAGTCATTAGGGCTCCTAGATTTATCCTCCAATTTTCTTCTCTCTTTCATTTTCTATCTCCTTGTCTACCTATTCTACTTTCCAGGAATTTTCCTCAACTTTATTTTCCTATCCTTTTATTCAAATTTTAATTTCTACCAGCATATTTTTAATTTCTAACAGCTATTCCTTGTTCTCTGAATGTTCCTTTTTTTCCAAAAGAACATTCTGTTCTGCTGTCGAGATGACAATATATTCTCTTACATGTCTGATGGCATGAATTTTATATACGGGAGGCTCCCTCCTGCTTCTTGCTTTATTTTTTGACTCCTCTGAGTTCCTTTCTTTCGGTGGTTTTGTTTTCCAACTTCTGTCACAGCCTTTCTTATAATGTTTGTGAGGTTTGATTTAAGAGGGAGTCGCAAAACAAAAAGAAGAATATAAAATAAAAATATCCCGCATCTCCCTGGAAGCTCTGTATGTGGGGGTGCTAGGTCCTGGGGCGGGGAGGGGGTATCTCCAGAGTTGGATAAGGCAGGTGCACCTGTGGGTCTGGCAGCCGCACCAGGAAAGATCCGATGCCAGGGGCTGCAGGGCCAACTTCCAGCGCTCGGGGAGCAGAGGGGATGGTGCAGGCACCCCCCCCCCCATTCAGCAGCCTGATGTCTATTGCTTTTAGGTCATCACCTGAGCCCACCTCTCCAGACATGGGCGCTTCCATCTTCAGCTGGGGTGGGAGCAGGGAAATCCCTTGACTGCGTGGTCTTGGGGGGAGTCTTGAGGTAGCACTACTCCTGTGCAAGTCTTGCCTCCTATTTTCAGCTCCATCTGGCACCCCTATCTCCAGAATCACCTCCAACACCTGAGTCTGGAGGCTTTCCGGGGCATCTAATACCAGCGGTGCCCCTCCCTCCAAGTCCCTCTTGCCTGGCAGCCTTGGAGTAGGACTTTCTCAGCCTGCCACGTCCACTGCTGCCCTTCTGCTTCCAAAACGTTGTCCACTCACTTTTTCTGTCTTAGCTTCACCGAATTTCTTGGTCCCTGCATGCTCACGCTTAGTTTATTCCTTTCTTGTTCTTTCAGTGGGTTTAGGGGAGGGAACAGAGATAAACACGCCTGGTCAAGTGCTCGTGTGTAGCTGGAAGCCACACACTGGCTTTCTGTCATTTTTGCATGAGTCCTGTCCACACTAGGACCTCGGCACAGGTGGTCTCTCTTCCCGTGATGCTCCCTGTCTCCCTCTTGCCTGTCTGCCCTTCTTAAATCCTTCATTTCAATCGTGGCATCGTTAAAGGGGACCAGAGACCTCACCTTTTAAAAGGTGGCCAAGCCCTCCCAGCTGGGCCAGAGCAGTCTATTCAACAGATGGTGCTGGGAGAACTGGACGTCCATATCCAAAAGAAAGAAAGAGGACCCCTATCTCACACTGTATACAAAATTAACTCAAAATGGATCAAGGACCTAAATATAAAAGCAACTCCTAGAAGAAAATGTAGGGAAACATCTTCATGATCTTGTGGTAGGTGGTAGTTTCTTAAACTTTATACCCAAAGCACATGCAACAAAAGGAAAAATAGGTAACTGAAACCTCCTCAAAATTAAACACTTTGTACCTCTAAGGACTTTGCCAAAAGGGTGTAAAGGCAACGGGCACAATGGGAAAAAATATTTGGCAATCACATCTCTGATAGGGTTTAATATCCATGATATATAAAGAGATAGTACAATTCAACAATAAAAAGACAAATGACCCAATTTAAAAAATGGACAAAAGACTTGAAAAGACAATTGTCCAAAAAAGAAATACAAATGAAGAAACACATGAAAAAATGTTCACCCTCACTAGCGATTAGGAAATGCAAATCAAAACTACAATGAGATATCATTTCACACCTTTTAGACCAACTGCTATTAAAAGGTCAGAAAACTGTAAATGTTGGAGAGGTTGTTGGGAGATAGGAACCCTTATTCACTGTTGGTGGGAATGTAGAATGGTACAGCCACTGTGGAGGACTGTTTGGCAGTTCCTAAGGAAGTTGAATATGACTTGCCAAAGGACCCAGTAATACCACTGCGAGGTATATACCCAGAAGAGCTGAGAGCAGTGACATGAAGACATCTACACACTGATGCTCACAGTGTCATTATTCACAGTTGCCAAGAGATGGTAACAACCCATGTGTCCATCAACAGATGAATGGATAAACAAACTGTGGTGTAGACAAATGATGGAATATGCAACGGTAAGAAGAAATGAAGTTGTGAAGCATATGACAACTTGGATGAAGCTGGAGGACATTATGGTGAGTGAAACAAGCCAGACACAAAAGGCCAAATACTGTATGATTATGCTTTTATGACCTAATCATATTGTTTAAAGTCATGGAGTTAATAACTAGAATATAGATAACCAGAAAATAGAATGAAGGTAGAGAATACAAAGCTGAGGGTTAATCTGTGCAGAATTGGTTAACAGGTTGTTTGTAAGTCTTTGGAAGCAAATAGAGATGATGAAAGCTCATCAGAGTATTTGTAACTAGCAGAGCCAATATAGGGGTATGACAGTGGTTGAAAGGGAATGTCTAAGAACATGTGTGTTACTAGAAAGAAAGCTAAAACATTTAAAGACTGTATAACATAGTGAAACCTCGTGTAAAATATGAATATGGGCAATATCGTGTATATAAGACTGTTTTTACAAAATATAAATAATAACAAACTACAGAGAAGGAAACAGAATAGCAGCTATTGCAGCAGCAGAAACAGAGAGAGACTGAGAGATGATGAGTTTTGTTTTTTTTTAGTATTATTACTGGAATAATGAAAATGCTGTAAAAATGATTGTGGTAATGAATGCACAACTATGTGATTATACTGAATATCATTGATAGTACACTTCAGATGGATTTATGCTTTATTAACATGTATTAATAAAATGGATTTGTAAAAAAATAAGATAAATTTGTGAAAGAATACTTAAAAAAAAACAAAAAAACAAAAAACAAAAACCAACCAACCAACCAAAAAGGTAGCTCTGAAGAATTTCACTGAAGGGATGGCGGTGTGAGCTGCCCCATGCACCTGTGCCCTAGTGAGAACGAGCCTGCCTAACTGGTGCAATGTTTTTAAAAAATTCAGTCTCTGAAAATTGTCATAAGGACAAACAACAAATGAAGAAATATTTATTCAAGAAAACCTACTAAACCTTGCTAAGACCAGTGAGAATCCGCGGCTCTGGAGCCATGAGCCTCTCACGCCCCACCAGCTCGGCTGGACAGAGGCTCCACTCTGGGTGGGGTGGCCAGGAAGCTGGGCTCCCTTTCCCAGGTGAGGAATGTGGTATTTCACGCGGAGGGAGGCGCAAGCTGGTGGAGAATTCCTGGGGAGTGTGGCTGAGAGGTCGGGGCTTCCTTTTCCACCTCGAGCTCACATCCAGGAGGGGCTCGACCCTAGCTGGGGCAGGCTTGGGATACCGGGACCTACTTGCCTACCCTAGCACGCTCTAGGGTCAAGGTTCCGCTCCAGGAAAAGCAGAAAAGAGCAGAGGCTTCTGCTGCGAGCGGGGTCTGCAGTAGTGGCTCAGAGATTTTGCCAGGGGGAGGCAGCTGATAAGAAGGGAGAGCTCCAAAGCTCTCTCCAAAGGGCCTGCCTTTATTTGAAATGCATAGTGGGGAGTTTGATGCCAAAGTGTTCTCTAGAAAACAAGGACATTTTGGTGGTAAGCAAATAAGAGAAGACGCACAGCTTCTACTAAGAGCATCTGGCTCAGCTGTAAGCTGGCTAGTTCACCAAAGGTGACCTGGAAAAGGCACCGAGGACAGTCTTCCTGGAATGGGAAAAGCCTCAAAGACTGGCAAGTGATCTAGACGGCAATTTGAATACACATGAAAAAGCCAAGGAGCACCACCAGCAAATTAATTATGTAATTACAAAAGACACTATAAATGCATGTTTCTGCTCCTTTCTTCTCTTAACTGATCAAAAGAGCAATTGTATGAAACATTACACATTTAATTGTATTGGGGGGTGTATAGCAAATAAAAATGTAATATATTTGATAATAACAGCACAAAGGAGGTGGGTGGGAGCAAAGCTGTATTGTACGGAAACGACACCAGCTGGTAATTCACAGGAACAAATGAAGAGAACCAAGAGGCTCAACAGGAAGGTTAATATAAAACTCTAGATATACACTTGTGCTGCTTTTATTTTCTCAGCTTCATTAGCAGACATAAAATTATATGAAGTAATGATTATAGCAATATATTGTTGGGTTTGTAACATATATAGATGTAATATGTATAACAATATTAGCATAAAGAGGGGGGAGAGCTGTATAGGCGCTATAATTATTGAAATTAAGTTAGTATAAATCTGAAGCTGATTCTAGAGCAACCACCAAGAAAACAGCTCAAAACCATAGTGGAAAAATCATTAAATAAATTAAAATGTTACATTAGAAAATATTCTCTTAATGCAGAAGAAAGCAATAAAGGAGGAACAGAGGAACAGAAAATGAGACCTGTAGAAAACAGAAAGGAAAAATGGTAGGACATAAATCTAACTGTGTCAATAATAACATTAAATGGAAATGGATTAAACAAGCCAATAAGAAGGTAGAGATTTTAAGATGGGATTTTAAAAAAAGACCCAAAGGATTGAATCATATGTTGTCAATGGGAAGCATAGCTTGGATTCAAAGAGGCAAAGAGATTGAAAGTAAATGATGAAGAAAGAACTACCATGCAAATGGCAACCATAAGAAAGCTGGAATGCCTAAATTAATATCAGATAAAATAGACTTTAAAAAGACAAATGTGGGAAACGGACTTTGGCCCAGTGGTTAGGGCGTCCGTCTACCACATGGGAGGTCCACGTTCAAACCCCAGGCCTCCTTGACCCGTGTGGAGCTGGCCATGCGCAGTGCTGATGCGAGCAAGGAGTGCCCTGCCACGCAGGGGTGTCCCCGCGAAGGGGAACCCCACGCGCAAGGAGTGCGCCCCGTAAGGAGAGCCGCCCAGCGCGAAAGAAAGAGCAGCCTGCCCAGGAATGGCGCCGCCCACACTTCCTGTGCTGCTGATGACAACAGAAGCGGACAAAGAAACAAGGTGCAGCAAATAGACACAGAGAACAGACAAGCGGGGGGGTGGGAACTAAATAAAATAAATAAATCTTTAAAAAAAATAAAAAATAAAAAGACAAATGTTATTACTAGAGATAAAGAGGGAAATTTTATGATGAAAAGGTCAATATGCCAGAAAGATGTAATAAAAATAAACACATTCATTTAAAAACAGAGCCCCGAAATATATGAAGCAAAATTGACAGAATTAAAGGGAGAAGCAGACAATGCAGCAATGATAGCTGGAGACTTCAAAACCCCACTTTCAATTACGATATAAAACCAACTAGGAAGGGGGAGCCTTGAGTAACTCTAGAGACCACATGGCTGAACGGACCCCTATGAAACGCGCCGCCACGCACTGCAGAACGCCCCTTCTCCTGGCGTGCACAGGGAGCATCCTCCAGGATGGCCCAGCTGCTGGCCATAAACCACTCTCAATAAATTTTAAAGGAAGGACATCATACAAATCCATCACAATGGAGAAAAGTTAGAAATTTATAGTGGAAAGAAGTTCAGGAACTTTACAAAAATGTGGAAATTAAAACAACACACTCAAAATTAACCAATGGGTCAAAGAAGAAACCACAAGACAAATTAGAAAATACTTTGACATGAATAAAAATGAAGACACGATGTACCCAAACTGCAGCTACAGCAGTGTTTGGAGGGAAGTTTATAGTTATAAGTGATGACACCAAAAAAGAAGAAAGAGCTCAAAATAATGACTTAAACTTCCATCTTAAGACTCTAGACAAAGAAGAGAAAACTAAGTTCAAATCAAGCAGGAGGAAGGAAATAATGATTAAATAAGTAAAATGGAGAAGAGAAAAACAATAGAAAAAAGCAACAACATGGTTCATATTTGAAAATATCCAATAAAATCGGCAAACCTTTAGCTAGACCGACCAAGAGAAAAGAAGATCCAAATTACAATAATCAGGAATAAAAGAGGGGGCATGTTTTAGTTTGCTAAACGCTGCTGGGACCAATATACCAGAAATGGGGTGGTTTTTACAAAGGGAATTTGTTAGGTTAAAAGCTTAAATTTTTGAGGAGGTGAACGTGTCCAGATGAAGCCGTCATCAGGAGATCCTCCTCCCGCAGCTACAGTGCTGGGCAGTCAGGCACATGGTGGTGTCCACTCGTCCCTCCCCTCCAGACCTCGCTGCTTTCAGCTTCTGGCTGAAGTGGCTTCCCCTTAGCTTCTGGGCTCCATTGACAACCAGCTCCAGGCTCCCGGAGCCTTCCCCCCATCTCTGGGCTCCTCTCTGTCTCTGCAGCGTTTAGAACCCCAGGAAGAGGATTAAGACCCACCCTGGGTCACAGAATCTAATCCAAGGCCTCAACTGAAGGAATTTAATCAAGAGGCCCCACCTACCATTGGTTCATACTCACAGGAATGGATTCGCTCTAAGGACATGGTGTTCTGGGGTCCACAAAAGCTTCAAACTACCACATGGCATGACAGTTGATCAACAAAATGAAATGGGTTTTAAGGTAATCCTGTGGACAGCTCTGTGCCCACATATTAGGCAATTTAGATGGAATGAACAAATGGGTAATGGCTGCTAACAGACAGTGGGTTTCTTTATGGGGTGATGAAAATATTCTGTTGGGGTGGTCGCACCACTCTGCGGATGTCCCGAAGACCATTGAATCATGACTTAAATGGATGGACTTTATGGTGTGTGGATAATATCCCAATAAAGCTAATATTAAACATATTGACTATCCACCCCCTGTCCAGGACCTTGGGCATTTTTCATAGCATTTTTCACAGCATTTTTCACTACTCGTGAGTCTTTGTGTTTGCTTGTTTTTGTCCAGCTGCTGCACGGGCCGCTGCAGAGTCAGGGTCTCGTCCGTCTTGCTGCCCATCACCTCTCTGGGGTCTAGAATGGTACTAGGCTCTGTAAACACTTGTGGAATGAATAGTGTTCTCTTTGCAGAGTGTCTCCTGAGACTGCATTTTCCAGGAATGTTGTTTGGAAAGAGCTTCAGTAGAGCAGGAGCTTTCCCCACCCCAGGGACATTTGTCAACATCTGGAGACATTTATGAATGTCACCTGGGGGGGGTAGTGGGTGGGGGCAGGGATGCTGCCAAATGTCCTTCGATGCACAGGGCAGCCCCCCACAACAGAGAATCATCTGTCCCCAGTTATCAACAGAGCTGCTGGGGAGAAACCCTGCGGTAGAATTTAGAGATCAGCAAGCCTTCCAGAGTCTTGGAGGCTTCTGTTGCTTTCTGTGGATCAGTGGGAAGCATTTTAAAAATCCTGATACTGCTCTGGACAAAGTAAGCTGGTTGGCTACAGTGTAAGGCACTGTTTTTGTTTTTTAATTTTATTATTTTTTAAGGCAATACATAATAAACTCTGCGGCAGCTCCTTGGGCACGCCTGACCCCTGATGGCTACGCTCAGGGACAGGTCTGGGGGGCAAGGGGGGAAGGCGGGAGAGGCAATAGCATGAGCCCCTAGCTGGAAATTCTGCCTGGAAATGAAGTCCTGGCCTTGGGGAATCCGCTTGGGGAATGTGTATAAACCCTGGGCCCACTTCCGGGGGGCAAGGGGCTTCTCCTGGGCTTCTCCTACCTGCTGATCACTGTCACTGAGCCCAGGCCAAGTCTGCTCCCATAAAAGGGGTTTGCACTTGGTCAGCTGCTGGGCAGGCCCCCCCCCCCCACCCCCCAGCCTTTCTCCCACCAGCTCCAGCCAGGGAAGGAGTAGATTTCAGTGGTTTCTTTCTAACTTGAATTGCTGGCCTTTTGGAAAATGGGAAGGAGAACTGCTTAGCCTGTGGGCATTAGAGGAACGCTTAGAGTTCCTTTCTGCATGTTTTACTGATGACCTCTGAGGTCCTGACCCTCCGCCCAGTGTGGGGCTTTCAGAGGTGCGGCGAAGCCCACCGCTCCCCCACGAGGACCCCTTGCTGGGGCTTGAGCACTATCGGTCAGGCCCCTGCACTGCGGCCACAGGTGTTGGATGAAGGTGGGCTCGAGGCTGTGCCCCCCACTCCTCTGGTTAATTGGAAAGGTGACACAGGTGAGGCACAACTTTGGGCTGGGCCCACAGTCCACTTAGTTGAGCACGTGTGTTTCAAACCTCCACGTCCTTATGTGGCTCCCCGTAGCAGACACGGGCATGGCTACCCACAGACACGCTGGCAGGTAACTGTAGAAACTCACCCTTGATTTTTTTTTTTTTTGCATTAAAAATTTTTTTTTGCATTTTTTAATTAATGATTTTTATTTTTAAAGACTCTTTGGTTGACATAAATGTTACGTAAAACATACAAGGGATTCCCATATGGCCACCCCCTCACCTCCCACACTTTCCCACATCCCTCATTAGTATGGTACAATTTCACTCTTAATTTTTTTTATATCTATATTTTTTATCCGCCCCCCCCTTGCAGCTTGTTTGCTGTCTGCTCTCTGTCCATTTGCTGCATGTTCTTCTGTGTGTCTGTATTTATTTATTTTTATTTACTTCCCCCCTTCTTGCAGCTTGCTTGCTGTCTGCTCTCTGTGTCCATTTGTTGAGTGTTCTTTCATGTTTTCACTTGTCTCTTTTTTTGGTTGCATCACCTTGCTGAGTCAGCTCCACAGCGCTTGCGGGCCCCTGGCTCTCTGCAGTGTGCGGGCGAGCCTGCCTTCACAGGGAGGCCCCGGGACACGAACCCAGGGCCTCCCGTATGGTAGACGGGAGCCCAACTGCTTGAGCCACAGCCGCTTCCCTCCCCTTGATTTTTTTTTTTAAAGATTTATTTTTTATTTATTTCTCCCCCCACCCCCCGCCCCAGGAGTTGTCTGCTCTCTGTGTCCATTCCCTGTGTGTTCTTCTGTGACTCTTCTATCCTTAACAGTGGCACCTGGAATCTGTGTTTCTTTTTGTTGCATCATCTTGTTGTTGTGCCAGCTCTCTGTGTGTGCAGCACCATTCCTGGGCAGGCTGCACTTTCTTTCGCACTGGGCGGCTCTTCTTAAGGGGCGCACTCCTTGAGAGAGGGGCTCCCCTACACAGGGGACACCCCTGCATGGCACGGCACTCCATGCGTGCATCAGCACTGCGCATGGGCCAGCTCCACATGGGTCAAGGAGGCCCAGGGTTTGAACCGCGGACCTCCCATGTGATCGGCGGATGCCCTACCCATTAGGCCAAGTCCTCTTCCCTCACCCCTGATTTTTAATTGGAGCCTTAGTGTTATGAAAGGGCCTCACTGCAGCGAGTGCTGCAGCAGGATGCCTCCTCGCAGGCTTGCCATGTCTTCCCTGTAGGTGCCGTGCACTCATCCAACGCTGGGGCGCCAGCACTTAGGGCTTAGCCTTTGTTGTGCCTCCCAGGGCAACATGACTCTCAGGCTCGGAGCACACGCCCTGAGGGGGTAGACAAGTGTTTCCTAAAAGGCGTGCTCGCAGTGGATCCTGACCTAAAAACGGTGAGTGCCGTCTGCACCATCGGGCCGTTGGCCGCGCGCTGCTTGGGTAGCTTTCGGTATCTGCATTTATGTTTGTCTTCTCCATCACGTTGGCACCAAGTCGAGTCTCGCATACTGCGCCGAGTAGGCCCGATGGGCTGAGAACCGCCGCCCCTGCCCAAGCCCGCCTCGTCCTGGCTACACTGAACCAGCCAGGGACAGCCAAGCGGGAGCCAGTGCACCCTCAGGAATTTCAGGTTACACGGCATTTACGGATGTTTTGGGGGGGAATGAATTTTGTGTTGTTCTGTTTAATTGATTGGCCCATAGAAAAAAAGGATGGCTTTTTTTGAGCCACCAAATGAGTTCCTTGATAGCAAAAGCAAAGCAAAGGCAACGACCATGAATTAATTGGTGGTGCATCAGACTCAAATCAAAACTCAAATGATTTATCAAACCTAGAACATGCAAGCGCATCTTTTTCCCCAAACACGGCACCGTCAGTAACCGCAGTGATGCTAATTTGAATTTTATTGGTTTTATAGTTTTGTTTGTATTTGAATTGTAAATTTATTTTGATTCTATAGTTGTACAAGAGCTACATGCACAGGAAGTTTATACCTAGCTTTATATTTATGCTTATTCAAATAACATCATTATACAAATGATTTGAGTTAAACCAGTCAGGTTGTCTGAACAGTATAATCCCATTCTGGCTTCTGCACTGAATCCCAAGAGAAATAAATCAGTGTGTAAACCAATAAAAAACCGTGTGCAGTTACTCATTACTTTATATGATGTGTGTATTATGTATACATAATGAACGCACGTATATAAATGTAAATATTTATACACACTATATATATGGTATCTATTTAAGAATTCTTAATAGAGTTACTTAATGTTGATAAAATGGGCAGGAACATAGGATTTGGAATAAGACAGACTTGGATTCTGCTCTTCACTCTGGCACTTCTTAGTTTATTTGGCACCTCTGGGTTTTAATTTTCTAAAAATAAAATAAATATAAAATAAAATAGAAAGGAAAGAAAATGAAACGAAAGGGAATGAAGTAATATAAGTTAAGGATAGGATAGGCCGTACTGCATTGCATTATTGCCAGGATTGAATAAGATAATGTCTCAAGTTTGGGCATATAGTAAGCGCTCAATACATGTTAGCTCTGGGTTTGCTCTCAGGGCTTGCAGTCGGCACTCTGACCCCCGGGGAAGCCTGGCTGCTCCCAGGAAGTCTGCTCTCAAGTGGTCAGCAGGGAGCTGGCAGGCAGCCCCGGGGGCCTGGGAGCGCTTGCCTCTCAAGCCGGCCTGGCCCGGCCTGGAATTTGGAGTCCACTTGCAGGTGGTCCTTTGGTGCCAACTGGTCCCGAAACATACTCAGATTCTGGAGGCCAAGAAAGGAGGCTGGCTGGGGCGGGCGGGGGCTGTGGGTGGGTGGCGCCGTGGCTCCTGCAGCTGTTCAAGGCTCACACCAGTGGCGGAGAGGGAAGCGTTTCCAGGAAAGGCAAAGGCCCGTGCCGGGGAACTTGGAGAGCCCCTGCGGGTGCAGCCCTGCCGGCTGCGCGGCCTTGGCCATGCCTCTCTGGGAGACTGAATGGGGTCGAGAAGATTCAGGAATCACAGCCCTGCTTTCCAAGCCCCCTCCTTCCTTCCTAGCCGTGTGCTCTTGGTCCAGTTCCCTCAGCTCCCCAGTCCAGCTGCCTTGTCTCCTGGGGTTAAAAAGTCCCTGCTGAGGCCACTCTTCCGAGAGCTGAAGCGTCACGCTCCCTCAGTGATGCCTGCTCGGCCCCTTCTTCCTCTCTCGGCCTCAGTGGTTCTGTCTGTGGTTTCTTAGGACTCCTCGAGCCGACTCAGTCCTGTCAGAGGAAGTTCCTTTTATCTAGACTCCTCAGAAGAACAGCTGCCTAACTAGAAATCCTGGGGAAGGGAGGCTCGTGTTGTCACAGAGCCGGGAAGAAACCGCAGGCAGGTGCCACTTCCAGGCCCTGGAGGACTGAACTCCTGGCGATGGTGATTGACCTGGCATGGCCGTGCTCGGGGACACTGGCCAAGAGGCCACACCACCCAAGTGACTGCACACACATCAATCTGGGCTCTTGAGCTGAAATGAAAAGAGCTGGTACCGACGAGCATTGGTTGAATGCCGCCCACAGTAAAGAAGGTCTCTTTCTTCTCCAGCACCTCCTGAGTTTTCCCTGGCGCCATTTTCCTCATTTGGCACAGGAGCCCCAGATGGTCCCTGCTTTCTTTGAAACCTTGTCCCTCAAGCCCCGTTCTGCTTTGCAGACATCCAAGGAGACCAGGATTTGAGGTGGGTCGATTACTGAGCCTCTCCATGAGGTTCCTGCCCCTGATGCGCTGTTCCCGGCAAACTTTCCAACCCGGGAACCCTCTGCCAGTCGACCTGCTTCACTCGCCAGCCAGGCTCCGCTCAGGGCGCAGAATCTGTGTTCCCGCAGCCTGAGCCAAGAACCGTTTGGAGGTTAAGTCTGCTTGAGGCCAGACTTGTACTGCATTCACCTCCCCCACGAAAGACGTGCTCCAATGCTAATCCTCGCTCCCCCTGCTGTGAGCTCATTTGTACGCAGGACCGTGGAGGAGGCTGTTACCCCTTAAGGTGCTGCCAGGCTGAACAGGGACGGGCCAGGAGTCCTCGCAGGCAGGAGACATTTGGGCCCAGTCAGTCCGAGGGAACTGGAAGCCAGGAGAAGCCAGGGGCTGAGGCAGGTGTACCTGCAGCGGAGGCAGCTGTGCAAGCCAAGGCAGCCCGCGGCCTGCAGGAAGCAGCGCGGGATGCCACGGCCGGGAGGAAGCCAGCCCGCCGGTGCCTTCAGGCCGGACCTGCCGCGTCCAGGGCCCGCACTCAGTGCGTCCCTGTCGTTTAAGCTGGTGCGTGGTCATTGCCTCGGCAGCCAGGGCACCAGATGTGACGACGGAGAGCAGAGCCCGTGTTCTCGTCCACCCACATGTCTGCCGCTTTCTGTAGCAATGGAGTTTACCCTTGAGTTCCCAGGTTCCCTAATGCACGGTGGTCTCTCAGCCGTCACTAGGCTGAAGTCTGCTTTCCTTCCAGCCTCACGCTGCCGGCGCCCCACCAGCTTGTGGGTCCCATCTCGCTCAGCCAAGATGGTGCACTGCCCCACAGCATGTTCCAGACCGAAGGGATCCGTTCAGCAATTGTTGTCTTCTGGGAAAATGGGAGGGGAAGGAAGAAGAGGTGCAAAATGGAAGTGCTGGGTGATTAATTTACAATGGAGGGGCGGTTAAGTCCAGGCAGTAATGGGATTTTAACCCCTTGGGAACTGTCTTAATTGCAGCTACTAATACACGAGCTGTCTTTACTTGCAATGCACTTTCTCTCAGATACGAGAAGATTTGGGATCCAGGGAGAAAACTTTTTGAAGTGCTTTTCGCTTTGCCCTGACTCCCAGTGCTCCGCTGCTGAAGCATGGGGCCCTGGCAGAGGCTGGACGTGCTGCTCTCAGGCCCCTCCTCAGGCCGTATCAAGAACGGACTTGGGTAAAGTGCGAGGAATGGTGTATTAGCTCGCCAAAGGGCTCACCAGAAAGCTGTAGGCTTTTATAAAGGGTATTTATTTGGGGTAAAAGCTTACAGTTACAAGGCCCTAAAGAGTCCAGCTCAAAGTCCCTAAGAGGTAGTAATACTTTCTCCCCAAAGTCAGCTGCCACGTGTTGTAGCAAGAGGGCAGGCGGTCTCCGCCTGGTCTGTGCTTCCTCCTTCCTCTTAAGGCTCCGTGGCCCAGCTTCTTCTGATCTCAGCTGTCGGCTGGCACAGGGCTCGTCTCTTAGGGCTTCCTCGATCAGTCTGGCATGGGGCTCGTTTCTTTCTGGTCCATCTCAGCTGTGCTGCTCTCTTCACAAGGTCAGCTGTAAACGATCAGGCAAATGGCTCACCTCTCTTCCTGGGGTCACAGGATCAAAGCCGACAAAGTTCTCTCCTCTGGTATCTGGGGAGCTCTCGCTCCTCCCGTGTGTCTTCTTGAGGGAGTGCCTGTTTTTCTACAGGCCCTGAGTCACGCCTTACTGACATGGTGGAATCGAAGCCCTCATCTTAACAGGTAATTTAATCAAAGCCGCCTCAGGTGAATCCAATACAATCAAAGGAGACCGCGCCCAAAGGAACAAAGGAAAAACCATCCTTGTTGTTTGGAATTCAAAAACAATATCAAACAGCTACAAATGGCATCGTGCAGGGTGGAGCTTCCTGGGCAGCCTCGGGAGGCTTGGAGGGCGCTCGTGTTTCCCGTACTTTGCAGATGTGGACGTTGGCACTGCCCGCAGGGCGATCTCTAAGAGGAGAGTTTTGTACTGTGAGTCCGGCTAAGGCTCCTGGGAGCCCGTTATTGCAGGGCTGGCAAAGGGCTCAGCAGGCACTTCAGTTTGGGGAGGTACTGATGGGACTTAGACCTCCCTATTGTTTCTTCTTGCTGTTCAACAGCAGGATACGGCCTTCCAGGTTCCCTTCCACGAGAACTTTCTAGAATGTTCCCACCCATAGTACTCTCTTCCTCCTTTGGACTACTCCCATTAGTGAGTTTCTAGCAAGCTTTATGTCCTCATGCAGATTGTCTCAGCCCTTTGCCCGTGGGCTCTCACATCCCTGCTTCTACTTCCTCTGTCGTGTGCGTTGCTACTGGGGAGATACCGCCTACTAATTGCACTGCCCAGACTTCCTTGCC
Source organism: Dasypus novemcinctus (assembly GCF_030445035.2). Lineage (NCBI taxonomy): Eukaryota > Metazoa > Chordata > Mammalia > Cingulata > Dasypodidae > Dasypus > Dasypus novemcinctus. The sequence goes on from NC_080681.1 coordinate 128,118,259, forward strand.
AACTGGCTGCCAGCGGCCAGTGGAAGCGCTGGTGGGAGATCGGGGGGTGGGAGGAAGGAAAATCCAGGGCATTTCTTCCCCTTTCTCTGTGCTCCAGTAAGGCCACCTTGTCCCCTTGCCCATCCAGTCCCAGGGGTGGTAGCAGCTTCCAACTGCTTCCTGCTGTGCAGCCAGTCTCGCGGGTGTCTTCTCACATCATTCTAGCTCATTCCTCTTAGGAATCACTCTCAACTAAAATACCTGGCATGAGTTTTGTTTTTCTGGTTAGACCCTAGTGAGTACAGGGCTTGTAAGTCCCTCGAAGATAACTACTGGGTGTCTTTATTACATGACTCACCGACTGAGCACAGGCCAACAAAAAGTTGGACTATTGCTTTCCCATTTAACCTTCAAGATATATATTTTCCTCCTAGCCAGGAAGATAGAAACGTGTGCAGTTTTAGGCATTTTCTGTTTGGAGCTTCTGTAAGTGCAGTGGGCTGAGTGTGGGCCAATAATTTTTGCAAATCCGAGGGTGGGCTGCGGGGTTGGCAGTGGGTGACCTTCCTGCCTCCCCTGGGTATTCCTAGATGGGTTGCTACAAGCTGGGACTCCTTCCATGCGTTCCCTCATGGCCCATGTCTGGATTTTCAGGCCTTCTCAGTGGCACGGTGGTGGGCATGGCTGGGCTGGAGGGCTCCAACCCTGGGCTCCCCAGCTTTGGAAATCAGCACCCCTCCCCAGCTTCTTTGTTGATTTTACTGGCTGATACTGGTGGCCTAGGAAGCCACATGAGAATGGAGCAGGATTTCTATGGTGTCACCCAGACAGACACATGGCTATACCAAGATGAGGACGTGAGATCTATGCTGAAAGCACTCTGAGCGAGCGTCTGTCCAGAGCCCCGAGTGGACTCCGTGGAGTCGGCCATCAGCCACTTTAGCTGGGGGGCTTTGGGGTCTAATGCCCGGTCACTCCTTGCAAGACAGAGCCTCTTCCTGTCATGTGGCTCGGGAGAGGGAGGGAGAGTGTGTCAGGGAAAGGCCAGTTTTAGTCATTAACTTTTGACGTGGCCTTTCAAGCAGGGGTTCTTAACAAGGGGTCCCTGAGCTTCAACTGAAATTCAAGCAAACGTTGTTCTTGTGGGGACGTGTTGGTGAAGGTGTGATACATTTATTTTTATTTTTTTTTAAAGATTTATTTATTTATTTCTCTTCCCTTCTTACCCTCCCCCCCAACCCCAGTTGTCTGTTCTCTGTGTCTATTTGCTGTGTTTCTTCTTTGTCTACTTCTGTTGTTGTCAGTGGCATGGGAATCTATGTTTCTTTTTGTTGCATCATCTTGCTGTGTCAGCTCTCCATGTGTGCGGCACCACTCCTGGGCAGGCTGCCCTTTCTTTCGCATTGGGCGGCTCTCATTACAGGGGACACTCCTTGTGCGGGGGGCTCCCCTACGTGGGGGACACCCCTGCTTGGCAGGGCACTCCTTGTGCACATCAGCACTGCACGTGGGCCAGCTGCACATGGGCCAAGGAGGCCCGGGGTTTGAACTGCGGACCTCCCATGTGGTAGACGGACGCCCTAACCACTGGGCCAAGTCTGCTTCCCATACATTTATTAAATAATACACAGTGTAGTGTGGACTCAGGAAGGGGTCTGTGGTTTTCACCTGACTGGCAAAGGGGTCCATGGAAATAAAACGTTAAGAACCCCTGCCCGAGAGGGATTTTTGCGGAGCAGAGAAAGAGGCTGGAGAACTATGTAGTCATCCTGCCACTCAGGAAGCCAAATGGCCCAGATCTCTGTTGGACAGGTGTGCCCTCGCCACCTTTCTCTGCAGAGGTGAAGCCACAGGCCACCGGCCCCCAGGCTGCCCTCTGCTCGGCTGGTCTCCTCCTCCTTCCCGCACCCAAAAAATCTAGAGTTGATTAGGAGAAAATGGAAGAACATCCTGACAACGTACAGAAGAGTACAAAAAAGCTCAAAATCCCATCATCCACCACCCCATTGGCAGAACATTGTTTCCTTTGGCCTTTTAAAATATTTTAATATTTTTAAAATGCATTTATTCAAAATCAGAAGACTCTGTATATTTAGCTTAATATTTGACTTTCACAAAACTGAACATTAAATATAAAACTTGTTAGCTTAAGATATATATTCATTAGCATGGAACGGAAATATCCTTCCATTTTCGGTTTACCAAGAGTTTTATCAAGAATAAATGTTGGATTTTATCAAGTTCTTTTTGGTGCCTCTGCAAGTGGACAGATGGTTTTTAAAGCAATTTGACCTATTGATGTGATATTTGTTATCAGGATGTGCCATTGCTTGAGGCCACTTTCCATCTCCTTTGGGGAAGAGGCAGTAGAAAAGCTGGGGTAATTCGCTTAATAAACATTTGTTGAGAGAATGGATATTGATTGAATGAAGAATTTTGAATAGCTTAAAGGTAGAGACCTTTCTTCTTGCTGTTTCCAAAGCTAAAGCGCTTTCTGAACTGAGCCTGGTGAACAGGCCGAGTTTGTAAGTTGAGGAGCAAGGTATGGGGCCCGAATTGGAGGCCAGTGCGCCCCTTCCTCCCTTCCTGGCGGAGTCCTGCTTGGTGAATTATGCAAGAATGAACCTGGATTCTGACCCAAAGGGCCTCCCTCGGGGGACTGAGAAAGTGGGTGAAGTTTGGCCCCTCTGCCCTGGCGGGACAGAGGCTGGAGGTCGCCGCTGTTGGGCTCCCGAGGCTCTTTTGGTCCCGGCCAACCCAGGCAGGTGTGGTCCTCGAGGAGAGGAAGTGGCCAGAGAGAAGCAGAGAGCTGGGGGAGCCCGAGGGCCCAGAGCGCGGGACGGCCGGGGCAGGCCCTTCGGTGGGGGGCGGACCCCAGAGGTGGGCAGGTTCTCGCAAGGCCACGGGCACATTTGGGAAGCCAGGTAGAGGCTGGCACCATTTACAAACGGGAAGCGGGAATTTAGGGGCCCAGGCGTCCCTGGACGCCCGAGAGCTCCTAACCGAAGCCCCATCCGCCAGGCTCCTGTGGACAACCTTGACCTTTACCCGAGTCCGTGAGCCCGGAAAACAGGGCAGGTTTCCTAGTGCTGCAGTGTTGCGTGCCTGGAAACACTCAGGGCAGGCCCCTTCCCTGGGTGGCTCGGCTGAGACCCCGGAACCCCGTTTCCTCGACAAGGCTGGACACAGACGCCCCGGCCCGGGCTTCGTCTCATAAACGATGAGCTGCACTGCTTGTCCCCCCATAAATGATGAGCTGCACTGCTTGTCCCCGCCTCATCAATTGGAACAAGATGCTTGTTGACCAAATGGGCTCAGCTTCTCTCCTTCCCCGAGACCCCCGAGCTTTGCCCCCCTCAGCCTGAGGCAGCACGCAGCGCCTCCCCAGGGCCCTCCCCAGAGCAGACTGGCCTCAGCGAGGACCCTGCTCAGGTCCCCTGACCCCCCACCTTCCCCCCCTGCCCACACCCGCTCTCTCCCACCTCGTTCACTCCTCACTGTAAAAAGCCGTTCACTGCCCCACCCTGGAGTCTTAGGGCCAGAGCCTCCTCCCCCCATTGCAGCAGCCCCCTCCCCTACTGTGACAGCCCCCTTGCCTACCATAAGAGCCCCATCCCCTACTGTAAGAGCCCCCTCCCCTACCGTAAGAGCCCCCCCTACTGTAACAGCCCCCGCACTGTAAGAGCCCCCTCCATTACTGTCAAAGCCCCCTCCCCTATTGTAAGAGCCCCCTTCCCTTCTGTAACAGCCCCCTCCCCTACTGTAAGCACCCCCTCCCCTGCTGTCACAGCCCCCTCCCCTTGCAGCAGTCCCCTCGCCCCCCCGGATCTTCCCTGAGTCTGGCCTCTCCCGGCCCAGGCCCAGGACTGACTTGTATCCGACGCCATCATGTCCCTGTGTGCCATCAGCCTTGCAATCCCCTGGGGCGTCTGTCTTCCCTGGACAGGAGCCCGGGAGGGCAGGACTCGGCTGCTTGTGCTTAATTCCCACCTCGCCAGGTCCTGGCCCGGCCCAGGAGCAGCGGGGCAGTCAGTGGCACCAAATGAGAGAAGGCGCCCAGGGGAGAGCGGTGGCTCCGCGGGGCAGCTCAGCCGGCAGCTCTGGCTTTGGTCCCTGCCCAGGGTCGTTCATGGGAGGACGTGGTGGCCGCCAGGCCCTGGAGGAGGTGCCGAGGATAAGGAAAGAGGGCTGGATGGGGAACAGCAACAACTCAGGGGGCTCAGCAGACCCCCGCTGGGGCCCGGGAACCCGGAGCATGGGTCCGTTCATCAGGTGACAGCGCGGCCTCTGCAGGGAGGGGAACGCCCTCAGCCCGGAGCTGGCCCTGGCCCCTGTCCCAGCGGGTGGAATGCAAACTGCAGCAGACACGCCTCCCAGCGCTACAGGGTGTGCCATGCGGGCCTGGCTCAAAAACCTAACACGACCGAGCTGGTGGCTTCCCCCTTTGGAAAAGCGCCTTTTGAAAATTGCAGCCTGCGTCGGTTGTGCTCCTGGGAAGCCTGGGCCCCCTGCAGTGGGGGAGCTGGAATCCGGGAGAGGATCCCCCCAGGCAGGCAGGACTCGGCTGGCAGGGGAAAGCTTGGCTGCTGCCCAAACCCAACACTGTCTCACTACCTTGACCTGGGACGCTGGGCAGGTGCTGACACTGACCTCAGGACAGCGAGACCAGAGCGGGCGAGTGGCCAGGTTGCGGGGAGTCTGACCCACCCAGTGTGCCCCACAAGCCCTCCTGGCTTCCCTCTTGCTGCAGGGCAGCTGCAGGCCACACCGTGACCTCAGGCCTCCAGGAGGCTGGCTCTACCTGCAGCCCCTTGGCTGCCCAGGGCTGCCTCAAGGCCGCGGGCTACGACCCCGGACTCCAGCTCTGGGGGTGGTCGCTTTAGTGCACCATTGGTCTAAACGTACACCGGGGGCCCCGCGCAATGGGGAGCTGCTTGCATTCTCCTGCTTACCCTGCCTGGCACTCGAGTCACGACCTGATTAGGCTCAGCGCCGGCTCCCCGTTTCCCTGGATAAAGCTAAATGTGGGCGAAAGGGGTAAAACCGTGTTCAGCAGGGAAAACAGAACTGCTCCCATCAGAGGTCCTGGTTTCCAATCTGGGGTTGGTATGGGATCCTCCAGGTGATTCAGAGAAAGCCGCTTTGCCCTTGTCAGCCTGGGTCTTACCTGTCATGAGTGGGTGTGTGTGTGGGGGGTGGGAGTGTAGACTGATAAGTTCCTTTTCTCTCCTCTGTGCTGTAACTCTGGGGCAACACGATGTAAGGGAACCCCCAAGGGGACCTGGTAGTCCCCTTCTCTTGAGTAGGTGTGATGGTTCATAAGGTAATGTGTCAACCCAGCCAGGTAATTGTGCCCAGTTGTCTGGTCCAGCAAGCACTGGGCTAATTGTAACACAAGGACCTTTATGGACTTCAGTCCCCAGTGACTTTACTGCACAGATGGCTGATTACATCTACAATCAACCAGGGGGACAGCCATCAGCAACGAGTGACGCTTTATCCAATCAGTTGAAGGCCTTAAAAGGGGAAGTGATTCCAGCATTGAGGAAGAAGTTCCCAGCTCGACTTTGGTCAGCCAATATCTCCCGGAAACTCATCAAGGACCTTCACTGGACTTTCACTGGAGCCCCTGGTTGCACCTGCCTCCAGAGCCTGGACTTGTGCATCCCCACGGTCCCGTGAGAGACTCTGACAAAAGCTCATATTGTTTACAATATCTCCTGTTGATTCTGTTTCCCTGGAGACCCCTGACTAAGACAGTGGGGGAAGGACCTGTAACCTGCATCTGGCCAGTAGGATATGGCAAAGGTGCAGGGGTTTTGCAGATGTAATGAAGGTCCCAAATCTGTTGATTTTTAGTTCCTCAAAAGGAAGATTATCCTGGGTGGGCCTGACGTAATCAGGCGAGCGTGCTTTAAAGGCCTGGCGTTGAAGATGCAAGCCCCATGTGGAAGGAGGGCTCTGAGGGGGCCGCGTGGGAGGGCACCCTGGGGCACCTTGGGTAGGAGAACCGACTCCCACCGACAGCCAGGAAGAAACCAGGCCCTTGTCCTGCGGCCACGAGGAAACAGATTCTGTCAACAACCCCAACGGGCTTAGAAGCAGGTTCTTCACCAGTCAGACTTTCAGCTGAAAACGCAGCCCCGGCCAGCACCTTGGTGCAGCTTGTTGGGGTCCCTGAGCAGAGGGCGCAGCTAAGCCATGCCCAGAACCCATGGAAACTGTGAGGAAATAGATAAAATAGCACCTGTTGCTGAAGCCTCCCGCTCTGTGGTCATTTGCTCTGCAGCCCTGGAAAACCGACAGTCTAACCCCCGACGAGGAGAAGAGGCGCCGCGTCTCTGGCTTTACGTTAACTCACTCCTCTTGGGGCTTCTGGCCCACACCCCCTCGTTTATTCAGCATGCATTAGACCTCAGTGCTCGGGGCAGGGTTGGCTCACTGTCCCCCCTAGCCAGTGCTGGCAACGTCACTGTGAAGGGCCAGTGGCTTCTCTTCCAGAGAGGTGAACCCGGGTCCTGGTGGAATTCGTAAACTTTTGCTAATTGGATCTCCAAGTTGTGCAACTTCCAATGTTCATGTCCTATTTTCTAATAACACATATATGACATGATCATATAGATTAGCTTAATTACTATTAAGGGAGATTCTTCAATACATACAGGCCTGACTTTTTGTTTTGTGCTTTTCTAAGTGTGTTTTCTATTTATGATCTTACAACTGGCAGTGCACAAATTAACAGATGGATGGACGAATGAGAGAATGGAAACGCATTTGTCATCCGCGAGGCTTGCTTTGAGGCCTCCTAATGCAAAGGTTATAATTTTTTAAGTCTAATAAATGAAAAGCCACTTCCTCTCCCGAGCAAATGCTGCCTCAGCAGTGCAGGATGCTGTAAATGGCACATCCATCTCTCGGGTGGACAGTGCCAGGGATAATGTTTTGGCAGGTGATCTGTGCACCGTAACTCAGCACAACACTCTTGGGCAAAGGTCAGTTTATGAAGCAGGGATTTATGAAGTGGGCTCGGGGGCCGAGCCCGGGCGACTCTGTCCCAGGCCGCAGATCCGTTTCTCGGCTCTGACGAATTCTTGTCGATCATTGACAGGTCTCGACATGAGGCCTGGCACACGGGCTGCCCAGCTCCTGTTGGCAGCGGCCACCTGCCTTCACGCGTCAACTCAGCGCTGAGGCTCTCATGGCAGGAGGCAAGGTCAGGGAGAAGGCCGAATGGCATCCTTCCGTCCAGGGTTTGTGACGTGGGTGGAGCAGGCACTGGAGCAAATCTGCCACAATCCAGGGACTTGTAGCATGTATCGCCCCCTTTCATTGCAATAAAAATACGTACATATGTGTGCCTATTTGTGTACATGCTTGTATTCAGGTGTGTATTTGTGTAAATCTGTGTGGTTGTGTGTGTCCATGTGCATTCACATGCGTTTGTGCACATATGTATTGGCATGACTGCATGCAAATGTATATGCATGAAAACGTGTGCTCATGTGCCTGTGTAGGTTTATGCATGTATGCATATTTGAGTGTGTGCGTGTGTATGCGTGTGTATGTCAATGAATGTGTATGTGCGTAAGTATGTGTGTGCATGCCCATGTATGTTCCATGTGTGCATGCATGGGTGTGGGTGGTGTGTGTATATATGTTCATGTGCCTATATGCATGTGTGTGCATCTGTGCGTGCACTTGCATGTGTGTGGCTTAGTCCTCAGTTTGACTGCCAGGTGCTTTGTCTCCGGCTTCTTTAAAAGCTCCCTTGGAAAACCATTTCCAAGCACTTGGTAAGGAGTTGATAGCACTGTGCTTTGGTGATTGCTCATCTAACCTTTTTAATCTGGTCTTGAAGTGTCTTGTCCTAGTACAAAGAATACTATTCATGTACCTGTCAACATGCCTCCTCTAGAATGTCATCTCCGTGGGGTCAGGGGTGCCAGATTTGTTGCTACATTCTCGGGGTCTGGCACATCACGGGCTCTCAATAACTATGACTCAATGAATTACCTTGATGCAATATTCCCTGATTGGTAGCCTCTATTTTGGGCAGATGGAACTGAGGAAAGAATGATGACATCTTAGTCCACAAAGGTCATTCACAGTGCAACTCAGATGTGTGAAGAAAAGGTGATTCCTTCATAGAGCTCACCTGGTATGGGTGAGGGCATGGGATTCCCCACTGGAGTTTATGCCTTAGTCAAACCTGATGATTTATGTGCTCTCACATGCTCCGATTTATTGGTTCTTTTTGCTCTCCCCTCTTGCCTGCTCCCCAAGATGTCATCCGGAGCACAGGGAGGCTTGCGCCCCTTGAGGCAGAGGCAATAACTGGCCTGGATGTGCAGATCTTCTCCTCTGCCACGCCTGCACAGCTGGCTTCCAGGTTTGTCTGGGGAAGCTATGGCATGCTCCTCCGGCCCCTTCTGGCTCCTCAGCTCTGGCTGGTCCCACAGACCTGACCTGAATCCCCCAGTGTCCTGCTCTGCCCACTGCTCTGCAGCCATCCCATGGCCATCGTGCCTCTGGGGCCAAGCCCCTCTGGCTTGCTTCGGGGATGAACCGACTCTCAGGAGCATTTGATCCTTGCTGAGAAACAAGGAGGAGGCTGCCTGACCCGCGTGGGTGATGTGAGCACTGACTACTGTCATCCTGGAAAACGGCATAGCTTAAGAAATTCCCCACCCTTTGTGTTCCTGACCAAGATGGCCTTAACTTCTCCTTAGGTTGACCAAACACTAGACAGGCTTCTCTCTGACATCTCTCAGCTTGGCCTTACAGAATCCAGAATGAACCTGTTCCACCTCCCCACAACAGGAAACATAGGACATAGCATCTTATGGTAGACACCCCCCATTCCTTGAGGGCCTCCTCTGGCACTTTCCCTTGAGCTCACCCCAGTCCTTACGCATGCTCCTACCCCCTGCTTCAGCAGACTGGGGCCCTCTCTCTCTCCCTGCTATGGTAGCCTCCTTGTGTCCCCCTTTTCTACCACAATCACCTCCTTGTCTCCCTCTTTCCTACCACAATAGCCTTCTTTTCTCCCCCTTTTCTACCACAATAGGCTTCTGGTCTCCCTCTCAACCACAGTAGCTTTCTGTTCTCTCTCTCTCTCACTCTCTTGCTCACTCTTTCAATAGCCATCTGGTCTCTCTCTTCCTTGTTGCATACAGCTTTGCATGAAGTCATCACTGCCTGTTTAGCATTTCCCAGTGGATCTTTTCTTTGACATGGATCACCAGGTGGATTAGGCCATGCAGCTTCTCCGGGGTGGCACAGCAGGGAAGCCTGAGATTCAATCTCTTTCCAGGATCCTAAATGGGGCCAGAGACAAGAACCCCCACCCCGCCCTTCCTGCTTTTCTCAAACATGCAATTCACGGGAGACCTCTGCAGGGATGCACAAGGAGACTGGGACACTTCCTAAAGATCTTTTCTCAACTCCACCCCTCTCCTTGCCTTTCCATGAGCCCCTGGCCTTACTTAATTAGCCCTTGGCTTCCTTCACCAACATCATAATTTCCACCTACCAGAGTTTCACTGCTGAAGGAATAATTATGGGATATTTTCTCCCCCAACAGGAAACCTCTAAGCTGGGATCTCCAGGCTCAGTCACTGATAGGTTAAATATGGGCAAAAAGGAAGTTACACCCTCTTCTTTCAAGAAAATTGCTTTTGTCTTGCCCTGCAATTCAATTTTGAGTATCAAATGCTGGACATTACCTTATTCTTTCTGTACTCTTATGCAACCCATCATGGTGTTTTCTTTAAGAGGTGCTCAAGGTAGATTAGGATAAAGGTCTTTATCTTAGAATGACAAAGAGAAAAAAACAACAACCCAAGAGTAATTTTCCAAATGGGGTAATGACAATAGCTTATTTTGGAAAAAGCCAATCCAGAAGCCTTTCGGTTGCCATGTTCACCCTGTAATGAGCATTGTGTGCCATGCCCCCCACCCCCCTTTTCAGAGCAGTTGTAGGTTTACAGAGAAATCATGCAGAGTACAGAGTTCTGATACCCCCCTCATATACACACAAGTTTCTCTGTTACTAACAATTTGTACTAATGTGGTATATTTGTTACAACTGATGAACCAATAGTATTGTAGTTATGTAATTAACTGAAGTCCATAGTTTACAACAGGACTAACTTTTTGTGTTGTACAGCTATTTGTTTTCTTAATTGTTATTGTAGGGGCATACATACAATGTAAGTTTTCCCTTTTAACCACTTTCAATTATAGCATTATTGATAGAATTAATATAATTCACAGTACTGTGCTCCCATCACTACCAAACATTACCAAGACTTTTCCATCATCCTAAACAACAATTCTGTACCCTTTAAGAATTAACTTCCCATTTCCGCATTGACCCGGCCTGCCCGCGGCCCAGGCCAACACGACAGGATGTCTCCTGTCTGACCAAGTTCGGAGAATCTAGAAACAAAGCAGACGACACAGAGACGGGGACAAGAGACACGAAGAATGGAGACAAGACAGGATTCTGATCAAGTCTCGTTTATTGAGGGTTGGTCAGGGGTATATATAGTCAGGGATGAAGGAAGTGACACATACTGATGACAACGTATGTGTCGGTAAATGATTGGGTAACTAGATTTTGATTTTCGCGCCATACGCATGCGCAGATGGTTTTGCAGCGTCCACGGAAAGGTTTTCGCGCGCTTTAGAGAGTGCCCAACCAGAGCGTGTCGCCTGGAACAGTGGCGGGAGAGGCAGAACAAAGGGGAAGAAGGAAGAGGAAGTAGGAAACCAAGGAATGATGGCCTTAGAGCGCGACACAAATGAATCATGGCGTTTTGTGTCGAGAGTGAAAGAGAGACGGCTCCCTACACCCCATTCCCACCCCTGTCCCTGGTAACCTGTATTCTAGCTTCTGGCTATGAATGTGCATATTCTAATAATTTCATATCAGTGAGATCATACATTTGTCCCTTTATACCTGGCTTATTTTGCTCAACGTGATGTCTTCAGAGTTCATCCCTGTTGTAGTATGTATCAGAACTTCATTCCTTTTTAAGGCTGAATGATAATCCATTGTATGAACATACCACATTTTGTTTGTCCACTCATTTTTTGATGGCCATTTGGGTAGTTTCCACTTTTTGGCAGTTGTGAATGATACTGGTATGAATGGCAGTGTGCAAATAATAATTAGCTATTTGAACTCCTACTTTCAATTATTTTGAATAGAGTCATATGTCAATTCTTGGTTTAATTTTTTGAGGGACCAACCAACTTTTCCCCTGAGGCCACAGCATTTTACATCCCCACAAATGATGTACGAGGGTTGCTATTTCTCCTCATCCTCACCAGCACGTATTCTCCATTTTAAAAATAGTAGCCATTCTAGTGGGTATGGAGTGGTATCTCCCTGTGGTTTTGATTTGCATTTCCCTATTGGCTAATGATGTGGAGCATCTTTTCATGTGCTTATTGGCCATTTGTAAATCTTCTTTGGAGAAATGTCTACTCAAATACTTTGCCCATTTTTAATTGGGTTGTCTCTTGTTGTTGTGTTGGCATTTTTTCCTTTAAAGGCAGGAGGGAGGAAGCATGGTTTTGAGAAAATCCTTGGCTTCTGTTTTTCAGAGCTTATGGCATGGTGGAATTTAATAACCTGCTGCTGCTAGACATGAGAGCTGGGAATGGCCAGAGTGTTGGGCCCAGTTCTGCCCACGCTTGATTCATTTGTGTTGGTTTCTGTGCATGATGGATGTGGAGGCCCAGGCTAAAGAGAGTTCAGGCCACCTCTCTGAAAGGCTCCTGCAGATCCCTGCTTAAATCACCAGCACCTTCCTTATCTCTGAAAAGCAATCAGGAGGCCCGGCTGCTGGTGCACACGGCTGTCTGTCAAAGAAAGTTGATTTCAACTCTGGTGGCGATTGGAGGGAACTGAGTGGGAGCATTATCTTCCCACCGAGGCAAGGCCTCCAGAGAGGCACCTCATCAGCTCCCGAGGGGCTAATAAGATAAACGCAGCTCCGAGGCTCTGCTCCGGAGCCCGTTGGCAGAGCTGTCAGAGCCCATCTTGCAATCATCAGTATCACCGGCTCCATCTGAGAAAGGCTGAAAGGCAGATTGAGGCCCTAGATAGGGCGGAAAACCACATTAACAAAGCGGCTCAGACCCACGGCGGATCTGCTTTCCAGGACAGGCAGCGAGAAATGGCTTCTTTCTGTTTGGTTTGTCTAAACATAAAAAGTTTAAATTAAGCCCATCTACGACCATTTCTCCTTTCCGTCATGGTGTTTGAGGCAGAGCTTTTGATGGATCTCAAGAGCAGATTCAGGGGGACAATCTTCCTAAAAATGAGCAGCTGACCCATCAAGTTCTTCCCTAACACCTGATCACGCTTCCCTTATGCCCCATCAAGAGAAAAAGGATCCGGGGTCTGATGGGTGTGTGCTCGGTTCCTGCAATGTAATTGCTCCTTATTTGTGGACCTGCTTTCTACAGACATTACGGGGCTCTTGATGGGGTCTGATGGAAAATTTATCTCTAAGAAGCTGTGCTACCCTGGAAAACCCTAAGGCCACTTCATGCTGGAATTTGGGGTTACAGGCAGAGAAGAGACCCATCTCGTTGGACAAAACTGCTTCTTGGTTCTTGCATGAACAGGTGCTATTCCAGAGGGGAGCACCCCACCCCAACAGAGGGTGGAACTGGGCACATTCACACAGACCCACCATGTGTCTAAAGTGCTGATTTGAGACACTAGCTCTGTGTGTTTTCCTACCTTGTAACCACAGCCTCTCCCAGGCCGAGTTCTCTGTCAATTGCAGGGTTTTGGGTAAAAATGCACTAATTTCACAAGTACTGGTGAGATCCTGGATAAACTGGAACCTTCGTGCCTTGCTGGTGGGAATGTAAAATGGTGCAGTTGCTGTGGAAAATAGTTAGCTGGTTCCTCAGAAAGTTAAGCAGAATTACCATATGACCCAGCAATGCCACCCCTGGGTATACACCCAGAAGAACTGAAAGAAGGGACTCAAACAGATATGTGTAACCAACGCTCAACACAGCCCTATTCCCAATAGCCAAAATGTGGGAACAACCCAAGCGTCCATTGAGAGATGAATGGAGAAGCAAAATGTGGCATATCCATGCCACGGAAAGTTATTCAGCCGTAAAGACGAACGATGAACTTTGAAAACATTATGCTGAGTGAAATAAGCCAAACACAAAAAGCCACATATTGCTTGATTCCACATATATGAAATACGCAGAATGAGCAAATTCACAGGGACAGAAAGAAGGCGAGAGGTTCCTGAGGGCAGAGGGAGAGCGAAATGGGAGTTTGTTTCTTTATGGGTTTAGGATGTCTACTGGGGGTGATAAAAATGCTTTGTAGTGATCGTAGCTTAGCATTGTGAATGTAATTAATATCACTGAATTGTGCATTTAAAAATGGCTAAAATGGTGAATTTATTTTATCTATCTCTCTTTCCATACCTTTTTAAAATTTAATTTAATTTAATTTTTATTTTTTTATTTTTTATTAGTTTTTAAAATTGTCTTTTTTTGTCTTTATTTGTTTTATTAATGTTACATTCAAAAAATATGAGGTCCCCATATACCTCCACCCCCCTCACCCCACTCCTCCTCCCATAACAACCTCCTCCGTCATCATGAGACATCATTGCACTTGGTGAATACATCTTTGACCACCGCTGCTCCTCATGGTCAGTGGTCCACACCATAGCCCACACTCTCCCACAGTTTTTTAAGATATATAGATCACAAAAAATGTTACATTAAAAATATAAGAGGTTCCCACATACTCCATCCCCCACCCCCTCCCCCCCACTCCTCCCATATCAACACCCTCTTTCATCAGTGTGTCACATTCATTGCATCTGGTGAATACATTTTGGAGCACTGCTGCACCACATGGATTAAACTATAATCCACACCTTTTGAAAAAGTCACACCTTCTCCTATCCTCCACGGACTTCTTGAGACTTCCAGGCTGTCACTGCCTTTGTTCTCGTAGAACAGGGGCCATGACTGTGAGTCAGGATCAGAAACACCATCTCATGTTTCATCCCTTCTTCCCAGGCACCCAGTTATTTGTAAACATCAGAGGACTTAAGCTTTAAAGGGGCGTTAACAACTTTTGCAGGTTCTCTTCCTTCTCTGAAGCTTTTCAGTTCTCTTCCTACAAACACAGCTTTTGTCTTTCTAAGAATCGAGCCACTGCAGCAGAACAAGGCACACCCACCTCTCATGCTGGGTAGTGATGGTGAAGAGGGCAGAAGACAGGGGGTGCAGCCAGCTATTCTCCTCAGGGGACGCCTCAGGCTCCCAGCAATGAAGCCAGACCAGGAATTCTCCTCCCAGTGATTCTGCTCAGCTCTTGTGGAAGCAGAAGGCCGCTCAAACAGCTAACTCCGGGCATGGCTTCTCAGGATCAACTTCACTCTCCTGCAGCCAAGCAGAGCTATTTGGTGAGAAGTCCGCCTGGAGGGTGATGGCACCATCCACACCAGTGTGCCTACAGATACAACCTCTTCATCTTACCTTTTCCTGGATCTTAGGGCAAATGGCATCCTGTGCTCCCGGGGGTGGCAATCTGGGCAGGGAGCCCACATTTCCTTCTGCAGGAATCGTTGCTGCCAGGTCAAGGACAACTCCTCTGCCTCCCTGGAATTCTTGGTCTTTGGCTAACTTCTATTAAGGTTCTATAGGTATGTCTTTTGGTTTCCATTTTAAGTAGAAAAAGAGGTGTACTATTTCTACAACAGTAGAGACTCTAGCATGTAAGCCCTGATCTTTATGAATGAATCATGAGACCGTTTTTAAGAAGCTATCCATGTCATTAAAAAATTTGAAATGATTTTTGGGCAAATGCACCCAAAGTAAGTGCATTCTTTTTATAATTTCTTGTTTGGAAGATGCAAAGGTGAGGGAATAAGTCAGGTGCAGCTGAGGGTGGGAAACAATCTTAGAAGACAGAAGCAAGGTGTGACAGCCCCATTCCCTGCCAATGCCCTTAGTCTTGATGGGTGCCTGCCTTGTTCTGGCTTCACAGAATCGGGCATGGAGTTAAGGAAATGGGATCTGTGCCTGAGAACCCATTGCCTTTCCAAGTGATCCTGCCATCCCCTTCCACATACACATCTGCTGTAGCCACTGCCAAGGACCCTAAAAGCAGAAGATCTGTATATAAGTTTACACCCCTGCAGGACTGATACACACAGAGTGTTTATAGTTAACATCCATAACTGTATGAAACAACATATCCACCCTGCTTGGGAGGACAGGGCCAGATGAATCTTAGGCATTTATTTGGTAAATATTTCACATTTATTATGTACTAAGCAGTGTTTTAGGTGTTTGGGAAGTATTGATGAGCAAAATAAACTCGGTTCCCAACCTTAGGGGAACTTACATCTATTGCCAACAAAGAGAGACAAACATTAAACAGTGAACACAATAAATAATTGATAAAGGATGGATGGATGGTTATTTAGATGTACGGATATATAGATATAAGGATGGATACATTGGATGGATGGATAGAAGGGTGGGTGTGTAGATGGATGAGTGGATGTATGAGTAGATGAATGTATGGATGAAAGGGTGGGTGGATGGAAAGATGACTGAATGGATACTTGGAAGAGTGAGTGGGTGGATGGATGCACATGTGGATATATGGTTGGTTGGATGGATGGGTAGATGGATAGAAGCATATATGGGTATATGGTTGGATGGATGGAGGGAGGGAGGAAAGAAAGAAGAAGAGGAGAGAGGGACAGTTAGAAAGAAGAAGGCAAGGAAGGAAAATGAAAATCCCTATGGAAAAATAAATCCAAGTGGGTATTGGGTTAAGGAACATGAAGAAAGTGAGATCTGAGCAAAGAGTTCACAAAGGGGTATCTAAGGAAAGAATGCTCCTTCTAGAGTAAAGAGCTGGAGAAAAACACAATTGGAAGCCACTAGACGAACCCAGGAGAGAAGTGGATGGATGTGTCCTTGGCCAGGGTGGTAGCAGCAGAGATGGGGTGAAACAGGGAGATTCTGGGGGCATTTAGAAAGCAGAGCTAACAGAATTTCCTGATGGATAGGATGTGGGGATGAGACAGAGATGAATTCAAGGATGTTGGCCTTTGCAGTGAGAAAGATGGCATTGCCATGACCAGAGTGGACTTGTTGGTGGAGAAGGTTTGGGTTGGGGGATCAGGAGTTTCCTTTTGCACATGCTCAGCTGGAATGTCTACATAACACCAAAGTGTTGTGCTAAATAGGCAGTGGTACAAGTGTGTCTGTGGATCAGGAGGGAAGTCTGTGCCAGAGAAGTCATGTCAGAGTCAGGGACATGCAGGTGGTCTTTAAAGCTAAGACCGAACGAGATAACTCAGGGTGTTAAGTAGAGGTGGACAAATAGGAGGACCAAAGCTGGGCACCTCCCACCCAGGGAGGTCTTGGAATAGAGGAGGAAACCATCAAGGAGATGGGAAAGAAGTAACTGTCAAAGCAGGAGGAAAATCCAAGAGTGGGCGGTGTCCCCGTCTCCTTCCCGCCCAGTATTGGCAGCCGGCGCTGCCCCTCCTTCTCCCCTTCTCCGTCTTCCGCCTAGCCGTTATCTAGACAGCCCACACTTTCCCCTTCCCCTCCCTTCTCCTAACCTCTTAGCCAGCTTACTGTCCAGTAACTGCCTACTGTCCAGTAACCGCCTACTGTCCAGTAACCGTCTACGCAAGCAACAGCACCCGCCGGCACCAATCAAGTCCCTTTACGTATCCCTAGACCCTATAAAACCATGTCCCCTTCAACAATAAAGCAGACTTGCGCCTAGACCTTGTCTCCGTGGTGTTTTTGCTTGCACCGCGCGTCCCCCGTGCCTGAGCGGAGAGAGCGAGGGCCCAACGGCTTCGTGACGAACCCCCTCCTCTCCTTCGACCGTGAGGCAGCCCCCGTCCGGAGAGCCCGCCCGGCCAACCGCCGACCCTCCCGGAGGCCCGCCGCTGCCCACAGGGCGGTGTCTTTGTAGCTGAGTGAGGGGGTCAAGTGAAGGAGTGTTCCCGGGTAGAGGGAGACATCAGCTGTGTCGAAGAACGCCGACAACTGAAGGTAGATGAGGACTGAGAATCACCGTTGGGTTTAGCTACATGGGGGTCAGTGGTGAACCTGAGGGTGTGGAGATTTGCTCCAAAGCCCGCAGCTAGTCTTGAGCTTTCAGATCTGATGAACCCTGAAATTGTAGGGTTTTGGTAAGCTGACAACCATTCCTTGTTTTCCTTCCTTTTCCCTTTATCTAGAGTAAAGATTTATTTATTTATTTTTGGTTCTACGATCTCTTTATTTATTTATTTATTTTAATGTTACATTCAAAAAATATAAGAGGTTCCCATATGCCCCCACCCTCCTCACCCCATTTCTCCCACATCAACAACCTCTTTCATCATTGAGGTACATTCATTGCATTTGGTGAATACATTTTGGAGCACTGCTGCACCGCATGGATTATAGTTTACTTTGTAGTTTACTCTCTCTCCCAGTCCATTCAGTGGGTTATGGCAGGATGTATAATGTCCAGCATCTGTCCCTGCAATATCATTCAGGACAAGTCCAAGTCCCGAAAATGCCCCCACATCACATCTTTTGTGACCCCTGCGTGCCTGTGGAGTCACAAGCTTCCAGTTGTAAATACGGGATTGCTGACTGCCACCCTGACGCCCGCGTTTGGAGCTCGCCCAAGAGCAGTGCATGCGGAGTCCAGAGGAGAGCAGACAATGAATCATTCCAGCCCTTGGATCAATCCACAGCTGAAGCTGGAACCACCCCACTCCTTGCACTTTTCCAATAATGTGGGTCAACAGAGCTCTTCTTTTAGCTTGAGCCACTTAAATTAGTTTTTGTTGCATGCAGCTAAGTCTAATGCTAGCGACTGGAAGGGAGAGAGGGGCTGGGGGGGAGGGGGCTGACTGGGTAATTCAGCTCCTTTATTTCCCTAACTCTACAGAGCACTGTAGGGGTTTCTCTATAGTCCTAATTCTATTCCCTGCCAGAGTCGCTTTTTATTTTTTTGCCTGTTTCCTGGATTAAAACAGCAAAACAAGGGGGAAGCAGGAATCAGTGGAAAGAGTTTCAAAGGGGCATCGGTGGGAAGGGAAGCCTGTTTCTGAACAGATGATTGAGGAGCAAATAACTATTATTATTGGGATTATATTAGTATCGCCCTCATCATTTTAAAGTAAGCCCTTAGGGATACTCTTTAAAAACTGAAATTGCTTAATGGGAGTTAATCCTCGCAAATCCCAGGAGGGCAGGCAGGATGAAAAGCCCTGTCATTCCTTATTCACGCCCGGCTTAGACACGTAGCTCTGGGCACAGTGTGTCCCCATCAAGGGCAAGGGCAGCGAGAGCTCGCCATGGTCTCTTCAAGACAGAGAAGCCCATAAAAGAATAAGAACGTCTGTGGCATGGCTGCTGCCATTTCCCCCGGGGTCCTCTGTAGGCCGTGGCATGAAGGAAGAAGGGCCAGGCGCCCCAGCGGGACATGGACTTGGCACAAGCAGCGTCAGCTGTAGGAGGTGGACACCTGTTTCGGTGACTCCTCGAGCCTCTCAGGCCCCAGGCGTCCACTGCGCCTTTGCTTCAGCCTTTTATTTTTTATTTTTATTTTTTTGCTTCAGCCTCTTATACCTTCCCAAACTGCAGGGCTCGGCCTTGGGCGGTAAGTCTTTTTTTTAAATTTCAGTTTCCAATGGCCTTCTGGTTTGACTGCTCATTTCTCATCTCAGCTCTGTGTCCATTTCCTCAATGGCTTTATCTTTGCAGCTTGATCTTTCCCACATCTTTTTTCCTTGTCTTGGTGATTCCCTTATCATACCTCTTGGAAGGTAACCCCCACGAGGGCAGGGACTGGCCAGTTCTGGCCACCATTGTACCTTCTCCATGTAGCATACCTGACGTGCAGTAGGTGCTCAAAGTATCTGAGAATGAGTGAAAATTGGATGAGTACCCCCAAAAGAGAGTAGCCATTAGGCACTTTCCTAGCAGGTTGTTGCCACACAGACCCCTGTAACCTGGCCTCGTGCCTGGGCTAAGTTGCCATGGAAAACGTCGCATCCTTTCGCAGCTGCCTCAAGAGAAGGGAGTGGTCAGTCTTCTGGCCACTGCACAGCAAGAGGCTTGTGCTCGCCCCAGGTCAGCCCCGCCACACAGGCCCGTTTCCTCCTCGCCGGCACCACTTGCCTCTGATCAACCCTGGAAGAAAAGCTGAAGCGATGCCTGCTCTTTGGCCCCCAATTCTGTTCTGTGCTGGCCCAGCAAGGCTTGGTGTCTTTGCACAGGGGACCTTTGCATACTGATGTGACTGCGGATGCCCGTCAGGTTGTTGCGGTCGTGCCTCTTTCCTACGGCGGGAGCAGGGCTTTCACGTCCCAGACGACACGCAGCCGTTGCCCTTCATGTGTCAGGGTCGTGTTTTGCCTGAATTCTGTTTTTCCAGTCATCACAGGCCGTGGCTGGTAATGCTCCACTTACCAAGAGTATCATAAACAAATAGTCCTGCGGCGTGTCCCTTTAGGGGGCCAAATAGCCCTGCACAGCCAGGGAGGGAACAGGACACCACGGACGGGACACCCGGGCTGTCTCTCTGGTGAGTCTGATATCCCGGGCTGGCCGACAGCACTGCCGAGGCATCGCAAGAGCTGCCCAAAGACAAATTTGTCCAACTTGGCTTTTTTCCTGTAATGCATCTTGAATTTCACGGATGTGACATTTTATTTCAAGAGGAAATCAATATTCTTATCAGCAAATAGACACAAATGTTGCATTCCTCCTCCAAAATGTTACACCAACATTACAAGCACTCTTTGTCCCCAGCAGGGCAAGAGGGGATGTTTGAACACATTTTGCTCAAATAGAACTAGGAGGGGAAAGAGGAACAAAAAGGGCAGGAGGAAACGGTACATAAACATTGGATTATGGAAATGGGAGCGCCGCCGCCTGACTTTCCTACTGGGCTCCCGCTTCCTTGATGAAAGGCTGCAGAATCTGGGCCAGGAAGTTCAAAGCTGGCTCAGAGTGCACAGCGGAGTTCATTTCATCCCTTGGCACAGACTTTTTCAGGTATGACTTTCAGTTCAGCAGAGATTCGTGCAGCATTTGCTCCATGCCAGGCTCTCATCTGGATGCCGGGGAGAGAAAAGGGCGAGATATTGCCTCTGCCCTACACGAGGACCACACCGATGCCACCCCTTCCTCAAGGAGGAGCCAGGCTGAAGCTCTGATGCTCCTCGCCCCCGTCCTTGCTTTGTCCAGCTGGCCGAGGCTCTTCTTTCAATGTCAACAATGGCTCTTTCCTAATTTGAGAGCTGCTTTAGCGTTTACAAAGCCCACTCATGGGCACTCTGAGGTTTAGTTCTCAGAGGTGCTCTGCAAAGGACCCTGGAGGATGGAGCCCAGAGAGGGTGAGGACTGTGTCAAGGTCACACGACGAGTAGGTGGCAGAACCTGGATCCAAACCCAAGTCTGCCCTATTGACCTGAAAATTCTCCCCCAAACCAGGCGGCTGTGCTCCAGATAACGTCTGAACCTTCCTGGAGGGCTCTCATGAAGTTCTGTCTGTTTCCTGCACATCTGACTTATACAGTCATTTGCTACATTTTGTCTTCTTGTCTTTGAAATAACTCACCCCCCTGAGCAAACTCAACACCATTTTTCCTCTTTCCCTCCCAAGACAGATAAGAAGGAGTCACAGAAAGCAGCCTCGGCCTTCCTCATGAGGTGCGGGTTCTTTAATCTCCCTGGTATCCTGCCTTTTTCACACCCAGATAGCACAAAAGGCTGACAGATGGGCATCTCCGGTCTGGCTCTTCATGTGATGGATCTCAGTATCCTTGCTCGAGTTCCTCTCCCTCCTTGATGACCTTGTGGCCCTGTGGAAATGGCTTCTGCTGGTCTGTGTGTCAGAGTGATCCCTTAGAGCCAGCTGCTTAAATATCAGCCACCCATGTCTCTGTCCACTGCAGAGCCTGAGCTTGTGGCCTGGTAACACTGTCATGGTGGCCACCAGAAGTGGCCATTTGTCATGTTTACATTGGAAACTGCACTTGGCCTCAGTTCTTGCTTTAAGAAGGAAAGGCTGAAGAAGTAAGAAGACCAAATGGGGTGCGCCAGCCAGGAGGAAAGGTAGGGGAGCTCAGACCACCCCAGCATGAGAGCAGTAAAGTGGCAGGAGAGAGGAGTTTGGCAGCTCCCCATGGGACAAGAGGGCTAGTCATAGGGTCACATGGGTGCAAGCCATGGGCAGGCCACTCACTATTTGGGAAGGTCACTTACCATCTCTTAGGATTTGTCCCCTCGATCTGTGAGATGGGCATTATAATAGACCCCACTTCTCAAATAGTCATTGCGAGAGTGAAATAAGATATTGCATGTTAAGGAGTTAGTACCTACCTGTTCCAAAGCAGGTGCTTCATTAATG
Organism: Dasypus novemcinctus; assembly: GCF_030445035.2. Lineage (NCBI taxonomy): Eukaryota > Metazoa > Chordata > Mammalia > Cingulata > Dasypodidae > Dasypus > Dasypus novemcinctus. Next base: position 128,139,698 of record NC_080681.1, read on the forward strand.
ACTCTAGTGCTTGGTGGCTAGGTGGTGACAGTGACACAGGCAACGCAGGTGCAACAGTGTCATGTCAGACAGGGGGAGCACTCTGGACCAGAATGTGTTCTGGTTTGGACTCTGTTAAATTTTCCCCATCTATTAACCAAGAGAAATGAGCCAAATTTATGATTTTTAAACATTGTTAAAGGTGTCAGGCTCATCCTTTTACTTAAATTGTAAGCAAGCATGAACATGAATCCACCTCTAGGTAGACTGTAGAAAGTGGTAGAAGACCTATTCTCTCAACCCAACAATAAAAACAAACTGGATAGGCTACAAAATCATAATTTTTCTGAACCCACCAATTAGCTGAAGATGAAAAGAAAATGAAGAGATCGAAATACCAGAAGCGGTGAGATCCTCACAGGAAAGAAGACTCCCGGCTGTACTCTTTCCTGGTGGAGCATCAAGAGGAGGAATCTGACTTAGAGGGGGTGGGAGAAGCCAGCTGAAACTGTAAGCCCTATGTGGGCTGGCATCACAGTTTCAAACTGTGGAGGTCCCAGCCCCTGGGACAGCCTGCACTGGTCCCTTAATCCTCTTCCACAGGCTTCCACTGAGGGCTTCACTGAGAGATGCCCCAAGGTATGAAAGGAACTCTCCAAGCTCAAGGGAACTTACCCCTGGAGGTGGGGGGAGGCGAGGCAGGAGAACTGAGAATAATCCATCTGAAGCTCTCTGGACAGCTTTCATCTTCCAAGGGCTAGGGTTTAGGAAGTTGTACAGAAAGAAACTCTTTTGAGGCATTCTGGGCAGAAGGGGTCTCCGTAGGTGCTTAAAACCTGGAGCAGGACTGGAGAGCAGAGAACTCCCCAGTGACTGAAAGAGCTAGAAGCCAGCCTGGGAAAAATGGTTGGTAAAGTTGTTTGCTTGGCTGTAAGTTACAGAGATGCTTGGAATCTTTCTTGTGCTCAGAACCCAAGCCTTGTACAGGAGAAAGATGTGATCCCACTTTCAAAATATTTTGAGCTAGCAGTAAGTGAAAACAAGCTAAACTTAAACAAAGGCCCAGACTACCTGAAGTACAGATCATTTTGATTTAGTCCTCCTCAAGGTACCTCCTTTTCTGGTGATAAATATTGTTTACTCCCATCTCCATTGTTATTTTATACACTATGCACTACATACAATAAAAAATTTCAAGACACTTGAGGAAACAAGAAAATGTGACCCTGCAAAGAGAGAAAACAGTCAATAGAAGCAAATCCATAAAGGAGCCAAATTCTGGAATTATCAGAGACTTCAAAAATAATCATGATTAAAAAATACTAAAGGATCTACTGTAAAAGCAGGTCAGCAAATTAAATAAATAAAAATGAATATAAAAATTCCAATTAGTAAGTGTTGAAGGAAGGAGAAAAATAGAAAATCACCACTAGAAAACGACAGTTGTTGCAGGCAACATACACTGATGAATGCTGACATTAGTGGGTAAAACCTTAAGGACAAACAGTATATTTGTTGATTACAAATACTATGGTAGTATTTGCATAAGTCCACAAGTTTTCTTTTTACTCCTTCTTCCAAGAGATGGAATTAAGAACTTAATTCCACTCCCCATGACTGTGTGCTCAAGTTAATGACTCACTTATAATGAATAAAGTACAGAAAGGGAAATGTAGTGAGTTTATAATGGAGAAACTGGCAGCATCATCATAGCCAAGTGATCACTGTTAACATCATGAGTAATAAGTCATGTTGATATCATGTGCCCCCTGATATCATAAGAAAGATACTTTATTTCTGTGGTATTCTTTCCTAAAATCTACAGTCTCAGTAAGATCATGAAAAAACATCAGGCAAACCCAATTCAAGGCAAATCTATACATATATATGACCAGGACGCTTCAAAAATGTTAAGGTCATGAAAGGCAAGGAAAGACCAAGGGACTGTCACAGACTGGAGCAGATTAAGGAGACATGATGGCTAAATGCAATGTAATATCCTAGATTGAATCCTAGATCAGAAAAAGGATATTTTGTGAAATTCAAAGAAAATTTATATCTGAATTCACTTGGTGCTAATTTAATGATTTGTTTTAATAAATGTACTATCATTATGCAAGATTTTAACTTAATTTTTTTTTTCTGTGTAGAGTCAGTAACTATTTCAGGCTTTCTGGACCATACAATCTTGGCCAGAACTACTCAACTCTGTCATTGTAGCTCAAAGCAGTGACAGATAATCATAAATGAATGGGTGTCACTATGTTTCAATAAAGCAATTTACAAAAATATGGAGTGGGCTGGACCTATTCCATGAGCTGTAGTTTTCCAACTCCTGCATTAAAGGAAGCTGGATGGGTATACAGGAACTCTCTGAACTATGTTTGCAACTCTTCTGTAAATCAGAATTTATTAAAATGGAAGAAATTATATCATTGATGTGGAGGCAGTGGCCACTGGAGGTTCTGAGGGAAGGAAGAAGGAAAAACAGGTGTAAAACAGGGCCGTTTTTAGGATTTGGGAATTGTCCTGAATGACACTGCAACAACAGATGCAGGCCATTATAAAACTTGCCATAACCTATAGAATTGGGTGGGAGTGTAAACTACAATGTAAACTTTAATCCATGCCTAGTGGCAATGCTCCAAAATGTGTTCTTCAATTGCAATAAATATACCTCCTTAATGAAGGATGTTGTTAATGTGGGAAAATGTGGGAGTTGTGAGGAGCAGGACATATGGGAATTCCCTAAAATTTTTATGTGATATTTGTATAATCTAAGTATCTTTAAAAAATAAAATAAGAAAACAAAGGAGAGATAGAGATTTTCTTCAGCAACATGGAAACCTTAAAAAATAAGATGGAAATGGTATAAACTTAAAATACAATTCACTAGATGAACTTAAAAGCATAATGGGCTCAACAGTGGAATATATCAGTGAACTTGAAAACTGCATAAAGAAAATATGCAGACAGAAATACAAAGAAAAAGATGAGAGAGGGAGAGAGAGAGGAGAGCGAAATGAAGTGATGAGAAGCAAAGAGAAGAGAAAAGATGATCCAGAATCTGGGATGGTATCAAACAGTCTCACATCCATGGCTTTGGATTCCAGAAGGAAAGGAGAGGAGAGGAGAGAGGGAGGAATGCAGCAGAAATACTTGAAGAGATAATAGGCTGAGAATTCTCCAACATCGATGATTGGCATCAACCCACAGATTCAATAAAGTCCAAGTCCAAACAGAATGCACACAAAGAAATCCACACTTACACATCCAAGTTAAACTGCTGAAAACAAAAATAAAGAGAAAATCTCAAAAACAAGAAAAGACAAAAAGACACAATGCATACGGGGAACAATATGAATGATGTACTTTAGCACCAGAAACAATGAAGACCAGAAGACAATGAAATAACATATTTCAAATAGAAATAAGAAAAACGAACACCTGTCAATCTAGATATATATATTGTGACAGCCTTCAAATATGAAGTTTAATTCAAGATCATTATGGGCAGACAAAAGCTGAGAGAATTTATTGCCAGAAAACCTATATTGTAAGAATTGCTGAAAGAAATTTTTTACATTGAGGGAAAAAGATACCAGATGGAACTCCAGATCTTCAGAAAAGGAGGAAGAGAAGGTAAATATCTGAGTAAATATGAAATACACTTCTTTCCTTAGTGTCTGTGTATGTGTGTGTGTGTGTGTGTGTGTGTGTGTATAATGTATTGTGGGTTTAGGGCATAGTATAATTAAAATATTGAAAAAAGAGTACAAAGTTGAATGGAATAAGTGAGTAAACACTGTTGTAAGACTTTTATACTGTTCTTGAATTGTATAATATTATGTGTAGGTAGTCTATGCTTGAATATTGTAATCTCTTACTGATCATTAAAACAAAGCACAAAGGGATATAGCTAAAAATTGATATGGCAAATAAAATGAAATATTGAAATATATGATTCAGCCAAAAAAAAAAAAAAACAGTAAGAAAAAGGAAAAGAGGAATGATGAAGAAATGGAATAAATAAAAATCAAATGACAAGATTGTAGAGTTAAATTGATACTTAACAAAATTTTACTAAAAGTAAATGAATTAAATACTCAATTAAAAGACAGAGGTCACCAAACTGGTTAAAAAAGAGAAACAAAACAAAACAAATAGGCAAAAACACACATACCCCCTCTACATACTCTTTTCAAGAAACACAATATACCATGCAAACACTAAGTACAATAAAGCTAACATGACTATATTAATATCAGAAAAAGTAGACTTTATGAAAATAATATTGCTAAAAGTAAAGAGCTATAGCATATAATGATAAAAGGAGCAACTTATTAAAAACCTGGGGAAAAAAATCCTTAAATGTGTGTGCACCTAATAATAGCTTCAAAATACATGAAGCAAATTTGACTGAACTAATGGGAGAAATAGACAAATCAACAATGTTAGAAATGTTAATACCAGTCTCTCAGTAATTGACAGAGCAAGTAGACAAAAAAATTAGTAAAGATATAGAAAATGTAAGCATCATCATCCACCAACTTAAATTTATAAAATATCAAACTAACAAGTACAGAATACACATTCTTTTCAAGTACACATATAACATTCACAAGTTAGAGATAGGCTGAGCCATAAAATACATCTCAATCAATACAAAAAGACTAAAATAATACAGAGTGATTATTCTATATTGTGATGGAATTAAGGTATTTGAAGATTAAATAGAAAATCCTGAAATATGTGAAAATTAAACAACCCACTTAAAAATAACCCATGGGTCAAGAAGAAATCATAAGAGAAATTAGAAAATATTTTAAGCTGAATAATAAGAATACAACCTGGGAAACAGATGTGGCTCAAGCAGTTGGGCTATTGTCTACCATATAGGAGGTTGAGGGGTCAGTGCCCAGGGCCTCCTGGTGAAGGCAAGCTGGCTTGCACGGTGAGCTGGCCCACAGGGGAGTGCCACCCTGCACAGGAGTGCCAGTTGACATGAAGAGCTGGTGCAGCAAGATGACACAACAAAAAAGAGACACAGAGGGAAGTGAATGTGGCTCAAGTGATAGAACTTCTGCCAACCATATGGGAGGATCTGGGTTTGATACCTGGGGCCTCCAGGTGAAAAAGAAGAGAAAGTGTGCCCAAGTGGCAAGCCAGTGCCTGCTCGAGTGCCCACATGGTGAGACTGTGTGGTGAGCCAGTGCCCTGAGCAAGTGAGTCACACAGCAAGATGATGACACATCAAAATAGAGACAAGGGGAGAGTCAAGGTGAAGTGCAGCAGAAACGAGGAACTGAGGTGGTGCAATTGACAGGGAAACTCTCTCCACATCAGGGGTCTCCCAGATCGAATCCTGGTGAATCCTAGAAGAGAGAAAATGAGAAGAGGAGACAACACAGACAGCAAAACAGCAGAGTGGGAGAAGGGGAAGGGGGGGGAAATAAATAAACCTTTTTTTCTTTTCAAAAAAAGAGAGACACAGAGGAGAGACAATAAGAGACAGAGACTTTGCAGAACAGGGTGTTGAGATGGCGCAAGAGAATGAGCACCTCTCTCCCACTCCAGAAAGTCCCAGGATTGGTTCCTGGAGCCGCCTAATGAGAAGACAAGCAGACACAGAAGAACACACAACGAATAGACACAGAGAGCAGACAATGGAGAGAGGGGGGAGAAACAAATAAATAAATCTTAAAAAAAAATACACCTATTACAACTTGTAAGATGCAGCTAAAGTAGTACTTAGTGAAAAATTTACAGCTTTTTAAATGCTTATCCTATAAAAGAAGAAAGGCATAAATCAGTGATCTACACTTCTACTTCAAGAAGGTAGAAAATGAGACTCTAAAAACGTATACAGGAAAAAGAAGTAATAAAACTAAGAATGGAAATCAGTGAAATAGAAAAAAGAAAACATCAACAACACCAAAAGTTGATTATTTGAGAGATTAATAAAATTAATAAACACCCAGCAAAACTGATCAAGGGAAAAAAAGAATACAAAAATTGCCTCTGTCAAAACTGAGAAATAAAGAAGGCCTTGCTAAGGCACATAGTAGGTGCACTGTTGGGTTGTGTGGATGATGAAGGGAGGCTGTCAGAGAGACCAATGAACTCAAGAGCTGCCCTGTGGCCCTCCCTCTTCCAGCATTCAGCCCACCTCCCCCCTCCCCCTCCCCGAGCCCAGCCCTTCAGGTATGTCTGCAGAGCAACCTCTCTCCCTAGCTGCAGGCCCATGGTATCTTAACTTTGGTATTTTATGCGGAAAAACAGTTTTTATCAATGTTCTATTCATTTGTGCATACATTTTAACATAATACTTATTATGTTAAAGAAATAGCTAATAGCCGTATGTAAATACGATCAAAATCAATGTTTACTATGAGTTTACTTTATTGTATATGGAAGGCATGTAAAGAGAATTTAATAAAATATATTTTAATAGTCATCAAAAAAAAAGAGAGAAGGCATTGAGAGAGATCGTAGCGACATTAAGAAGGAACAGAGCTATTAGAAACAAATTATGCCAATAACTTCAACAACTTAGATGAGATGGAGAGTTAATTGGAAAGTACAATGTACACATCTAAAGAGCCTTATTATATCATACCTATTTTCTAAATTAAATCATATTCATCATATTCAAATCCTTTCCCCTCAAAGAAATTTCCACATTGGCATGGCTTCAAAAGGGAATTATTTCAAACATTTAAGAAAGAAATGATGCAAACCCGACACAATTTTTTTCAGAAAATAGAGGAAGGAATGCCTCAGTTTCCATTAGGCCAGCAATGCCGATTCCCATAACTGACAAAGACGTTACCAAGAAAGAAGACAGCAGAACAATATCCTTCATAGACCCTGATGCAAAATCTTCAACAAAATATGAGAAGTAGAATACAATTTATTTTTAACTGTTTCAACATTATGACCAAGTAGATTTATTTCAGGATAGCAAGGATGCGTCAACATTCAAAAACCAGACAACGAAATTCACCACATTAACAGAATAGAGGAGAAAATCCACGTGATAATCTCAATACAGTCAGAAAAAAAAGAATTTGACAAAATTTCATAAAAAACTTTTAGCAAATTAGAAATAGAAATGAACTTTCTCAATCTGATAAAGGTATCTATAAAAATCTATAGTTAACATCTCATCTACTGGTGAAACATTAAACTCCTTTCCCCTAAAATTGGTAATAAAGCAAAGATGACCACTTTCATCATTTCTTTTAACATTATATACCAAGATACTAAAGTAAGGAATTCTTAACCAATATAATAAAGTAAGGAAAAGAAATAAAAGTAGGTAAAGATTTGAAAGGAAAAAGGAAGACTTGTTATTCACAGATGAGATGATTCTGTAGTTAAAAACCCTATGCAAGCTACAAAATAAGCTACTAGGAAGTGCAGTTTTGTGGGATGCAAGGTCAATATACAAAAGCCAGTTGTAGGGGAGCAGGTGTAACTGTGTTTGAGGTCCTGGTCCTATGTAGGAGGTCACGGGTTCAATCTCTGGTACCTCCTTTAAAAAAAGCCAGTTGTATTTCTATACACTAGCAATGAAAAACTGCAACATGAAATAAAATACTGTTTACTGTTACATAAAAATTCAATGCCTAGAAAAAAAATCTAATGAAAGATATGTACCTCTACACTGAAAACTACAAACTATTGCTGAAAAAAAAGAAAGATCTAACTAAACGGATGGAAAGATAAGCATATTCATGGACTGGAAGACTCAATATTGTTAGGAAGTCCAATTTCCTGAAATTGATCTGTAAATTCAAAACAATTCCTACCCAAATCTTAGCAGAGTTTTTTGAGGGAATTGAGCTGATATAAAATTTATATGTAAATGTAAAGAATATAGAATGGCCAAAGCAACCTAAAGAAAAGAAAAAAAAATAAAGTTGGAGAATTTATACTGTCTTGATTTCAAGATTTAATATAAAGTTTAAGTACTCAAGACATCATGATATTGACATAAGGATAGACAAATAGATCAATTGAACAGAATAAGAAGTACAGAAATAATAGGTCCACATAGATATTGTCAATCAATTTTGCCAAAACGCTAAATTCCTCCTTCCTTCCTTCCCTCCCTCCCTTCCTTCTCTCTTTTCCCCTCCTTTCCCTTTCCTACTCTTCCCTTCCCTTCTTTCTTATCTTTCTTCTTCTTTTTTTAAATAAAACTTTTTAAGTTAAAGTTAATAGATCACATAGAATATTACATTAAAAAAATAAGAGGTTCCCATATAACCCACACCACACTCGCCCACCCCCATCATTTTTGTAAATTGTAGTTTTTTGAAGATACTTACATCACAAAAATGGTTACATCATAAAAAACATGAGGTTCCTGTATACCCCCCATCCCCCGCCCCACTCCTCCCACACCAACAACCTCCCCCATAATTGTGGGCACACTCATCACACTCAGCGAACACATTTTGGAGCACTGCTGCGCCATGTGGATAATAGTTTACTCTGTTGTTCACACTCTGCCCCTGTACATTCAGTGGGTTATGGCAGGATATATAAAGTCCAGCATCTAACCCTGCACTATCATTTAGTACAACTCCAAAATCCCAAAAATGCCCCCTCATCACATCTCTTCTTCCCACTTCCTTCTCTCAGCAACTACTGTGGCCACTTTCTCCCCATCCATAATACAATTTCTTCTATTAGTAGTCACAAAAGTTTTATAGTAGAATATCAGTAAGTCCAATCTAATCCATATTTTATTCCTCCATTCTGTGGGCCCTGGGATGGTGATGTCCACTCTACCTCTATATCAAGAGGGGGCTTAGATTCCATGTGGATGGTGGATGCAATTCTCCTGCTTGCAGTTGTAGGCACTCTAAGTTCCCTGGTGTGGTGATTGACCATCTTCACCTCTCTCTTAGCTGACCTTAAGTCCAACGAATCAGAGAGTAGGAGTTGCAACTCTGCTGAGGCTCAGGGCCCAGCTGGCACATGGACAGTCCAGAGAGTCAAGTCTCCTGTGTATACACCAACCCTGGCACCAACCACAGGTTCATTAAAAGTGACAGAAGAGGCATGTGTAGAAAGGTCACACCTTAGTCCAACTCAATCACACTCAGGGACACAAATTCCAAAGTAGGATCCACTGACATGGTAGTGAGCTTCAGAGCTATCTGCCATGACCATATCCCTGTGAGTCTCCGTAGGTCTCAGAAGAACCAGTATCTGGGGTTGTAACCACTTTGGCTGTTTCTGGGGTCCTCCTGAGGAGTACATAAGTGTGACCCCTCTGATGACTTCCTGATCTTTTTTGAAGACTCTTAGCCATATAAACTCATTTGACTTTGCCATTTCCCCCTTTTATTCAAGGTCAAAAAGCAGTTTTTAATATAATCCTACATGTGGGCTGAGATATTCTGCTGGTCTGAGTTGACCCTTTTATTCAAGGTCTTTTTCTATTTACATCACCAGCTGGTGCTTTCTAGTAATCCCTCGGCACCAGGGAGGCTCATCCCTGAAGTCATGTCCCACACTAGGGGGAATGTAGTGCATTTTCATGCTGAGTTTTGCTTAGAGAGTGGTCAAATTTGAGCTACATGGAGGCTGTCAGGAGGTAACTCTTAGGCACCCTGCAGTTCATATTTCAGGTACATAGACTCATAAACATAGTAATCAGTATCAAGGGCTCATTGTTGGAAAATCCTTCTTTGTTGGTCTTTGTCATTGCACTTGGGGGATGGTTGCTGTTCCATTGGGAAATGTGATAGAGCTTCCCTGACTAGTAACTCAGCACTCCCTCAGTTGTCATTTGTAACTGTTATCTAAACATTTTTATGTACCTTATATACATGCCCTGGAGAACTCCCTCCCAACCATGTGCTGCCCCATCAATAACACCCCACACCAATATTCCTCCCCTGCCATAGTTGAACCTCTCTGTGGTCCAAAACTTCTTCAACAATGAAGCATAATATACTGCCAAATTCAATTAACAGGAAAATGAAATATAGTGATGGGTTTAAAGATTAGAACCTCAAAGGATATGTTCCCTTACAGGATCTCTGCCTTTAGAAGATTGACATCATTTCATGTTCAGTGAACCTGAGTGAGGGGCTCTTTTTTCCCTTGCAGGGTTATTGTTCCAAGTGGGCCCCTAGAGGGGCCAGTGGTGCAGGGAACCTGCACAGAGGGCCCCGCCCCAAAGCAGGTGCCTTCCGTGTATTTAGTGGGTCTCTCATTCACCAGTGAATCCACTGGTTCTTTAGTCTCCTTGGCATCCTCTCCTTGTCCCTTGACTTCAGCTCTACCGATTGGAGGAAGGACTAAATCAACCCCTTTCTGGAAATGCCTCTGATGCTTCACCTGTGTCCTTCTACTCTCCTGCCAAGCAGGAACAGGTGTTGTTTCTCCTTATGCCAAGGCTGACTTCTTCATCTGTGTCCTGCTCTCAGCTCCCCTCTTCCTTCTGGGTGAAACTGCTTTGCCCTCCTCTGCTTCACATTATTTTCTTTCTCTTGTTGCCAGCCTTGCTTGCATCTTCTCCTCAGTCTACAGACATGCTCGGTTCTCCCTTGCTGGAAATCTCATTGCCTGTCCCTTGTCGGTCCTGTGTCAGGCTTGTTCCCATGCTGGACCAGTCTCACTTCCTCCACTTCTCTTCCCATTACCCCATCTCTGGGCTCTTCTCTCCAGAGCTGATAGCATAAGATCTGTGATGACTTCGATTCCCCACCATCCTTCCCTTATCTGAAGAAATGAATGCCCTGACTTCTCTCTGACCACCTCAAAACACCTTCCTTCCTTGGTTTCTAAAGCACTATCAGCTCAAGTTTACTATGGTTGCCTTGCATTCATCACCATGCATAGCCTCGCTTTTTGTTTCCTTTCCTGGTTGTCCCCATGGCAGACACTGACGTTGCTAACCAGCACCCCTTCTTCTCCCTTGGTCCCTTGTCACATTCCTGGCAGAGATATGACCACTGCCCCAGGCTTCTTTTATGATACAGGTGGTAGGCAGATGACACAGTTCTGCCCAGCAAGGGATGAATCAAAGAAAGACTGTTGGGACCTCCCGATCAAGCAGACAGAGGCCAATGGCCTCTTCCCATTCCACTGGAATGGGGTTCCAAAGCCTAGAAAGCTATCACTCACCATGGGACCTGGAGAGAAAGAAGGACCCAGGAAAGCATGGAGATACCAAGTCTGACCTCACTGAGTCCCTGAGCCAGCACCAGCAGCTGCCACCTCCCAGGCTTCTTGTTTGATGGGAAACAGTGAATCCAGTCAATTCTTACTATTTGCAGCAGTGATATTCTGCAAAGTCAACACAAGCACTGAATCAGTGAATAGGGAACCACTGCTCCTAGGGAAAATAGGGTCAACTTCCTGCAAGCCTCATCCAGTCAGTGCATACCCTTTTTCCATTGATGTGTCTTTTTAAAGACATCAGATTTAATGGATTTGGTTGATTCAGGAATGTTGAACTCATGACCAACAGCAATACAACTCATGCCTGAGTGAAGCTTATCTAATACACATATTTTTTTAATGAAAGAACATCATACCTTCCTGCATTAGGAACATTGGATGGCATGTCAGCATTATGCTTGGAGGCCATTTTAAATGGCCATATCACCAACTGGAAGTTCAAGAATGCAGAAAATGTGGCAGTAAATATACCATGGAAAAAACACTTGTTTACAGCACGGGAGCTGCAACAGTAGGCTGAGTGTTGCCTTGTTTGACTTCAGCTGGGGACATGCATGTCAGGCTCCTCAAATTTTTCACTGCTCAGAGTGTGTCTGAGAATGACCATGAAAGCTCTACAAGTATTGATTTTGGGGTTAACAAATAAATTTTAGCAAGCAGACCAATTCACAAATACCAGATCTGTGAATAATGAGGATCAACTGTACCTAAGTTTTAAATTGGTTTTCTATTCCTTGCAGCTAAAAGCATTCCTAATGAACACAGTCTTCTCTCCACGTGTTTTAAATGACAACAGGTTCTGAGTGTTTGTTCTTGGCCTGGGCAAGGATCACCCTGGAGCCCAGATCTCTTTCATCTACTCTCATTTCTTGCTCAATGAAATCTGGGTCTTGAACCCCAGCTCTTTCTTGAGCTCCTGTCCTGAATATCCTCCTTTTCTCCTGGACAGCGCACCTACTCAGGTATCCTGCCAAGCTCAGAGTCAACATGCCAAAACTCAACTTCCTTTCTTTCCCTGCAAACCCTCTTTGTTTCCTCCTTTCTTTACTTCCTTATTCTCTTCCTCATCTCCTTCCTTTTAGCAGTACCTCTATCTCTCAGTCATTCAGGAACAAAAGCAGGGTATATCTGCTTTTCCCTGAATCCCTAAGCTAACCACATTCAATTAGTTTCAAGTTCTGTAGATTCCGACACAATTTTTCTCCCCATATCATCTATGTTCTTCTTTTCCTTTGTCACATCATTCTTCCCCTCATTATTTTCCTTGAACCATTTAGCGGTCACCATGTATCTAACCTCTCTTCATTTTAAGGCTTCAGAGTAATCATTTTAAAGCATAGCTCTGCAATGAGCTAGGTGCAAGGGCACAAACTGGCCCTTCCTTAGAGGGTAACGTTCCAAATCTGACCTTCAAAATCCCAACCTGGCCTTTAAAACCTTCTAGCCTCCATATAACCATCTCCTTTAAGTGAGCAGAGCTGAAATCCAGAAACTCTTGCTAAGTACCAGTCCCTTCACCTGCTCCTATTATTATCTGCTTTCGTACAGAGGAGAAATTGAGCCACAGAAATGCTAAGCAACTTGGCAGCTAGTAGGTGGCTGGGCTGGGATTTGAGCTCAGGCAGCCTGAAGGCATTTATCCTGCAGCCACCATGCCTGGCCTCCGTGCCTTTTCCAGCTTCATTCTTTCAGTCGTGGGCAGCATCTCCTTCCTTTGCCTACCTGCCCAAATTGTATCCATTCTTCATTACTGTACTCACGTTTCCCTCCCTCTCCAGAATCTTCCTCGAGTCCTCCTCTAGAAGGACTGGCCCCTCCACTGGCCTCTGAGAACTATGGACTGTGAGTTTGGGCCCTAGTTTTTCCAACTTGTTCTCCGGTCTGCAAGTTACCAAGGGACTGTGGCGTTGTGAGGGCCTCAGCCAGCCACGTATGGCCCACCAGAGCGGTTGGTGCTTAGTAGGTGCTTGCTGGTGATACCTGGGACTCGCAGACCCCTACAGGTGGTGGCAGAAGCACATGGGGCCCCGACACTCAGTGGGGTGGGTCTCAGGCCGCCCAGAGCCCTAAGCCTCCCAGAAGAGCCTTGCCTCTTATTTTTGGCAGCCACGTCTTCCCGGCCTCAGGGGCTTTTGTTGGGGATCAGACCACAGCAGAACGTAATGAAAAGTGACCAGCCGGCAAATGAGGTGACACTTTGGCAGTTGCTGCTCTGGAGATCCAGTGACTTCCGTGCCAGCTGGGTGCTTTCGTAATGGGGCGCAGACAGCATCGAGAAGCCACAGGACTCTGCTGGTGGGACCTTGTATAGAGGGCCATCAACCCCGCCTGGAGGGTGGGGCTGCACCCCGTCCCCCTGACCCCCACCCAGCACCTACAGTCCCTGGCACACAGGATGTGCTTGACCAGCATTTATTCCTCTGCTTTTACAACCATTTTTACTATTTCCATCTATTGCTAGTGCTGTAAGTTCTCTTAGCTTCCTGAATGGAGCCTGAGATTGTCCCTGGAGGCATGGGGAGTGAGAGGCCCCTTCACAGGAATAACAAGGAGGGGAAGCAGACCTGTTGTTCAGGAATGAGTAGGTGTGCAGTAGCTGCAGAAGCCGCATGGCCTGGGCTTGTCTTAGGGGACCTGGAGGGCTCAGGGCTCTGGCCCATGGAGAGGAACTCCCTGCTGATACTGGAGAGTGGGAGGCCCCAGAGGAGAAGAAAAGACACATGGATATGGGGTCCAGTGGGCAATGCCAAGTAGCCCTGCAGTAGTCCCAGCACTTCTGGTCTGTTCTGTCCACACCCTGGGTGTGTGTTGAGTCCTTGATGTATCCCAGCCCCTGGGCGGGGTCGGGTCACGCAGAAGTGACCAGATGACCATCCCCTGAGGAGCTCACAGCCCAGGGAGGAGACAGGTGAATGAGGACAATCCGGGGTGGTTTCTTTTATGGGGAACAACTCGGCTTTGGGGGTGCGCACCCTTGCCAGGTGTGAGCCAGGGGCTTAACCCTGTGTACTAGCCCACCAAAGGGGTGCTGATACCCAACACCAGAAATCTGTTGACCTTTATGAAGGGTATTTATTTGGGGGTAGAAGCTTACACGGCCATAAAGCCAAAGTCTGTTGCCACATATTGGAGCAAGACGGCTGCCAATATCTACAAGGGTCCAGCCTTCCTCTTCTTCTTAGGGATCTGTGGTCCCAGGTCCTTCCAACCTCAGCTGTAGGCAGGGATAAGTCTCGTCTCTCTTCCGGGGCTCATTCTTCTCCAAGCTCGGTTGCTCTGGTCTCTCCACAAGGTCAGCTGTATACCCTCAGGATCTCTCTTCCTGGGGCCTCTGTCGTGTCTATGGGCCATCTCTACTCCTCTGTGTTCTTCTCCTCTGTGTTTACTTCCTGGGGCTCCAGCATCAAAACTCTAACCTCCTTCCACTGCTGTGTGGTTTTCTCTGAGAGTCCCCACTCACCAAGGGGCAGGGACTCAACGCCCTACTGATGTGGCCCAATCAAATCCCTAATCATAATTTAATCAAGCAAAAGTGAAACCTCTGAAGTTAATACAATCTAATATGCCCAGAGGAACAGACTGGTTTACAAACATAATCCAATGTCTCTTTTTGGAATTCATAAACAGTATCAAACTGTTTCACCCAGCTTGGAGGTTGGCTGGTTTCCTGACTCCCTCAATGGCTTAGAACAATAGAAGTTTAATCTCCGGAGGCTGGAAGTGTGAAATCAAGGTGTCGCGGGGCCTGTTCCCCCCAAAGCCTCTTGGGTGGCCCTTCCTGGCCTTCTCCAGTTCCTGGTGGATCCAGGCTTCCCTTGGCTAGTGGCCACATTGCTCTAGTCCGTGCCTCCATTGTCACATGACCCTCTTTTCCCCGTGTATCTGAGTCTCTAATCTCCTTCTACCCTCTTCTTAGAAGGACACAGGTTGTTGGCTATTGCCCTGATCTACTCTAGGATGATCTCATCTCGAGATCCTTAATTTATCACATCTGTAAAAACTCTTTTTCCAGATAAGGTCTAATTCTTGTTCTGGCAGTGGAGACATGAGCATGTGTTTTGGGGGCTCCCATTTGACCCCCTCTGGCACGGATGCCAGCGTTTCGGGATGGCCTCCTGGTAGACCTGGTCTCCACCACTGGTTTGAAAGTCAAGTGGACTCATCTGCATAAAGAAAGGAGACAGAGGGAGTCCCAGG
The DNA here is from genome assembly GCF_030445035.2 of Dasypus novemcinctus. NCBI lineage: Eukaryota > Metazoa > Chordata > Mammalia > Cingulata > Dasypodidae > Dasypus > Dasypus novemcinctus. The sequence continues at coordinate 128,155,082 of NC_080681.1, forward strand.
CAGTGGAAATGATAGGCAGGGGCAGGGCAGAAAGCCACAGGGAACAAGGGCTGAACGCAGAGATGGCATTTGGGATGGCAGTTGTCCTGAATGATATTGCAGGGACAGATGCAGGACATTATTATATATCCTGCCACAACCCACTGAATGGACTGAGGGAGAGTGTAAACTACAATGTAAACTCTTATCCATGCAGTACAGCAGTGCTCCAAAATGTATCCACCAAATGCAATGAATGTGCCACAATGATGAAAGAGGTTGTTGATGTGGGAGGAGTGGGGGGATGGGTGGGGAGTGGGGTATGTGGGAACCTCTCATATTTTTTGATGTAACATTTTGTGTGATCTATGTATCTTTAAAAAAAAAGACAATTAAAAAATACATTTCTAAACAGAAAAAAATAAATAACAAGGGGCCTTGAATACAATGCAAAACTCAAGGAGGGGATGAGATCTTTAAGTCACTAAAGAGCCAAAGAAAACTTAAGCTCGAGAGAGAGAGACGAGCTCAGGAAGAGAACAGGGGATCTGCCAGAGATGGTACCGCTAGGGGAGGGTCTGGGAGGGAGCGCCCCTTCCTGCCACCTCTTGCCCTGCCTTCATGCCATCTGTGTTTGATTATCCCCCCATTTCCCTGCTGAGGTGGGCGTGCTGGGTACAAGTGCCTGTCTGGGGGTCTCTGGCGCCTTGCTCCTTCAGCACAGCCTTTTCCTGGCTGTGGCCAGACAGCGGCGGAGGCTGATTGAAATTCCAGGCATGGCGGTGGACTGGCGGCTCTGGCTGAGGGTGCGAGGAGCTAATGTCCCTTTTTAGTATGCCTGCTGCTTCCCGGCTCTGCCTGCCATTGAACTATTCATCTATAACATTTGTAGGCCTATTAAGAGGGAAATACAATTTCATAGCTACAGATAAGAGATTAGACAGATCAATTTGAAGTCTGTGAAATAGACTGAGGGGGGGGGAGAACAATTTCCAAATTACGGTCTTGCTGACTTTCGTGCTGTTAGCTTACTGGATTGCATTCTCTCTCCTGTCCGCATCAGGCATTATTTTTTGGTGATAGGCCCAGCAGTCTATCATCAAGTGCTTAAATCCACTTAGGGGTGCCAGGGACTGGGGATCCACTGACTAGGGGTGCGGAAGCCAGCTCTGAGGAGGCAGATGTCACGGTTTTTTGTCTCCTACTTCTGGATTGCAAGATTTCCAACCAGAGTGTAAAGTTACAGGCTTTGCTCTTAGTCCAATAAAGTACGGTGGATACCGTATGCAGCAGTGCAGCATAAAATGAAATTACCTGTTCACACAATGACTCTTCAGAGGAGCCTCTGTGAGGCTGTGATCCTTGTTAGTGGCACATGCTGCTGGTTGGATGCTTCCTGAGCAGGATGGGCTTGCAATGGACATTTGAAGGGGACTGTGTTCCTCTCCCAGGAAGCTGGTGGCCTCATCTGCCTCCCCTGGCCACTGGTCTCCATCTCTCCCAGCTTGCACCAGCTCCCTAGTGCTGTTATCTGCCTTGCTGTCCACCAGTCATCCTGTTCTTCCTCTTATCTGTGACCGCTCATGCTCATGGTCATTTCCTAGTGACACTGCCCAATACATCCTGGGCTTTATCCAAGTCCTATAATTGTTAGAGAGGCACTCGGGGATTTTCTTACATTATGCCATAAAGTCAAAGCATGTCAGAACCACAAGGGATATCATTTTTGGCTATGTGATCTTGGAAGGAGTTCCTAACTGCTCTGTGCCTCAGCTCTTAAATGGGGCTAGTCATGGTACCTATCTCATGGGATGGTGATGATGCATAGAAGGGTTCAGCACAGTGCTTCCAAACAGCAAGCCATGGAAGAACATTTAGCTACCATATCCATCATCATCCTCATCACCATCACCATCACCATCACCATCACTGTCACCATCAATACCATCATCTCATAATCATCTTCACCTTCATTATTACCTTCATCACCATCACCACCACCACCATCATCATCATCACCACCATCATCATCATCACCACCAGCATCACCACCATCGTTATCACCATTATCATCACCATCATCATCACGGTTGACACCATTACCATCCTCATCATCATCACCATCAATATCATCATCTCATAATCATCACCTTCATTATTACCACCATTACTATCATCACCATCATCATAATCATCTTCATCATCATTATTATTATCATCACTATTATTATCATTATCAATAATCTGGTCCAACCTCCTGTGGAACAAGTTAGAAAACTTAGTAGTTACTAGAAAACATTTATTTTATTTTATTTTTTAACATTTTAAGGAAAACATATGCACACACACAGTAAGAAAACAAACCCAGTGAAGGAAAGTTCATCAGGGAAAAAGAGACACAAGAGATATACCAAGTCAGAGGCATATATGGGGACATATTTAGAAAATGACTCAGAAATAGAGAATAATACATGCTATTATTATGGAGAACTAAGGCAGTCAAGGACATCGATCTTGGCATTGGTTGAATTAGCAGCCTCTATTTTGCAGCTTTTTAATAAGTAGTAGCTCAGGACTTTTGTAGATATTGAAACATTCATGTTGTAGACACAATGGTGAGTATCAGTCAAGTGGAGATGACGTCACCTCTGGTGCTTATCTTTCAGGTTGAATTAAATTAGTTAAAGGTCTTGGTTCTGCCAACATGAAATATGATGTTTGTAGTTTAATTTCTATAATAGAGACAAGAATCATGGGGAACTGGGAATGGGGAGCAGCAGTGCAGTGTGTACCCGATGTTGGTGTTGATGGGATTATTTTCCTGTTGTCTCAGGGCTCAGTGAAGTTCCTGGAACTAAGATCAATAGGTAACATGTGTTCCAATGTTCAAGAGAGAAGTAGGGCTAGATTGCATATACAGAACTTTCTCAGAACCAGTAAAACTGGTTCTAAGACCCTGTGGTAACCCTTCAGTCTACATAGGAAAAGATGAGAAATTCAACAGAGTTTAATCAGAGAGGAAGTTTGGCTAGGGCTGGGGGTCAGTTGAGGTAACCTTTTTCTGGGCACAGAGTGGATCCCCCACCCAAGTGAGGGTGCTTCAGGAAGACAACTTTGTGAGAATGGGTCATGTCTGTCAGTAAGATGCCCTTTGTCATGTCCCAGAAGAACAGCTGGTGCTTGGGAGGATATCGTCTGAGTCCCTGGACATGATGGAGGCCAACTCTAACCTGGCAAAGCAAGAAGGTGAGAGGCTGGCTGGATTGCCTGAAACAGCTAAGGGAAGGCTATGACCTATAGTTGGAATGGTCTGCATTTCCAGAGTTTGGGTGTGTGGCTTAAGTTGGGTAATTTTCCCATGAATTTAGGGGTTGCATGGAAAATAGCCAGGCTTGAACTGTCATGAGAAGACCTTGTCCAACACATCTGTCCACCTGAGTGAGCCGACCCCAGCAGAGAGTGAATGCAAAGAGCTGAAGAGGAACAATAAGAGGCCAACCAGGAGACCGAAATAGTCCGGCCTGGCCTGGTTATGGTATGTAACAAACAACCCCTAAACCTCAGTGAAATATCCCACTGAAAGTTTATTTCTCACAATTCTTAGAAACTCTAAGGGTGGCTTCTTCCCATGGCCTCTATACCATGTTGTTTCAATATTGTGTTGACTTATTATCAAATTGATCAGGCCCCAGGGAAAGGGAGTGCTGGGTGCTGAGCACTGGCAAGTAAATGTCACAATGCATTGTCAAGGCAAGTCACACATGGGGACATGCTGACTTCAAGGGGGCAGGGAAGTGCCGTCAAGGAGAACCAAACATCAGTGGCCAGTGGCTACCAAAGGGAGCAGCAAATAAGTCAGGGAAATGCACATGATCATGGAGAAGGAATTTAACAAAGGACAAAATGAAAAGCACTTTACAAGAGAAAGTGGCAGCATCACAGATGAGTCAACAGACAGCTTCATGGCTGCATTGCAGCAGTTTCTGGCCAGTAGAATTTATCATCTGGCCAGAAGCTAGGGAAGAAGGAAGGTGAAATAGTATGAAAAAATTGAAATTTACTTTAGATTGGATCGAACTCTTGATTACCTGGAGTGACACTCTTCTCACGGTCCCCGAGTTCAGTTGCACAGGTTGCGTGCTGTACAGTGAGTGCCTGGTCAAAGGCATGAATAGATGCTAAAACCATCCTGAGTTCTGCTTTCCAAGCCTTACTTCCAAGTGTGGGGACTGCATCAGCCCAGAAGGAAAGGTCCCCTTTGTCTAATTCATCCACATAGAAGGACCTTTAAAAATTTTGCAAAAAAATTACCTTATGGCTGTGGACTTGGCCCAGTGGTTAGGGTGTCCGTCTACCACATGGGAGGTCTGCGGTTCAAACCCCAGGCCTCCTTGACCCGTGTGGAGCTGGCCCATGTGCAGTGCTGATGCGTGCAGGGGGCGCCCTGCCACGCAGGGGTGTCCCCCGCTGGGGGACTCCCATGCACAAGGAGTGCGCCCCGTAAGGAGAGCCGCCCAGCGCGACAGAAAGTGCAGCCTGCCCAGGAATGGCGCCGCACACACACAGAGCTGACACAAGATGACGCAATGGAAGGAGACACAGATTCCCATGCCGCTGGTGGCAACAGAAGCGGACAAAGAAGACGACGCAGCAGATAGACACAGAGAACAGACAACCGGGGTGGAGGGGAAAGGGGAGAGAAATGAATAAATAAATAAATCTTTAAAAAAAAATTTACCTTATTTGTCAATTGGTGGCCCTGGCCACTCCAACACTTGTAAATGTCTGGAAAAGCCTTAGGATGCTTCTGAGCTATTGCGTGGGGGTGGCGCAGGGAGATCCAACCCAGTAGGGTTGAAGGAAGTGGTGGGGAGGAGAGGCAACATCCCATTTGATAACCACCTAGTGAATGGCGATGACACAGGGATCACGGCTGACACACTGTTACGTGGTCCTTATTACGTGCCAGGCAACATTCTGAGCGCTTTTGTAAGTGTCAGCTCATTACCTGAGGGAGCTATCATTTTTATTCCCCTTGTACAGATGGACAGACCGAGACTCAGATAGAGAGATTAACTCCACGCTCCCCGTCCCCCTAAATCACGAAGTAGCAGGTTTCGGTATGGAATGTTACCATGGACTGGGTCCTGTGCTAGGTGCTTTATCTGTTAGCTAGTTTCACCCTCACCCCCATCCTGAAATGTATGTGCTCCTCACCCCGTTCTGTGGTTGGGGAGACGAGGATGGTAGAAACTAAACAAACTGCCCTGGGTCACTCCGCTTGTTCACAGAAGGTCCAGGATTCAAACCCGGGTGGTCTGATGCCAAATTGGGAGCCTTCCCCCGTGCTGAGCCCCCTGTAGTAAATGCAGGGGGCTGGACCTGGCTTGATGTGACTTTGCCAGTCAGGGTCCCCTCGGGAGCAGGCGTGCGTCCTGTCTGGGAGCCTGGGCTTCTGCCGCTCAAGCTGTCAGTCCAATCCCAAGGCGTTCTTGACTTGACCCCTGGCCTCTGCTGAGTCTTCTGATGCCTCCAAACATCCACTCAAAGCACAACTTGACTTGCAGTCGAGCTGAACTCCCTGCGGCTTCCCGCTCCCCCGGGAGCCTGGCCTGCGGGACGAGGACAGCAGCTCCTCATTAGTCTTAAAGCTTCCGTCCTCTCTGCTCTCCAGAAGGGGCCTGCCCCAGGCAGCGAGGACGCCTTGCTGCTGGGCTGCTTTGCATGGCAACAGAGCGCCACTTGCCAGGAGACACAACAAAATACCCGTGGGCATGTCTCTGTCACGGTGATACCTGAGGCAGGTAACCACAGAATTCCAGCTCTCCCCAGCTTGGTTGAAAACAGGAGTGATTATGTTTCCAGCACTGTGCTACCCAGTTCGATAGCTAATGACCACCTGTGGCCATGGAGCACTTGGAAGGTGCTAGTCGGAGTTAAGATGTGCTGTGTCAAATACTCACTGGATTTCAAAGACTTAGCCTAAAAAAGGCTGTAAAATATTTCATTAATAATTTTTATATTGATTATATGTAGAAAATGATACTATTTGATATATCGGGTTAAATATAAGAACATAATGTAAAATAATTTCGAGTGATTTTTTGGCAATGTTTAATAAGGGTGCTGGAAAATTTAAACTTGTGTAGTGGCTCGTGCTCTCTTACCCCTGGGCAGTGCAGCAGCTGGAGGGAGAGCTTAGTCTATCGAGGCTGCAGCTTGGAACAGATTTCAGGGGGTACCAGGCAGCAAGGGAACAAGCCTCTGAGTGCCAGCATCTACTCTAGCTCCTCCTTCCACTCTTCATGAGCTACATTTTGGAAAGCACAGGGAAGAGTGAGGACAGCGGGCAATGTATTGTGTAATTTTAAAAAATTACAAGTTCAGTAAGGACCCCTGCCAGCACTTGCCCTATGCCAAGCCCCTCCCTTACCTTCTTGCTGAATCCTCACAACAATTCCCTGAGGTGGCTGCTTTTCTAACCCTATTTGTGGGTAAGGAAAGTGAGCGCAGAGCAGCCCAATAGCTTGCCCAGGGCTCAGAGTCTGGAACGGGCAGAGACAGGGTTTGAGTGCAGGCATCCTGGCGTCAAGCCTGGAACCAGTTACGCCCCCTCCCTGAGTGCAAAGGTGAACATGGGTCCACCCGGCCACCCGCATCTGGAGGTGCCCCCGGGCAGAGGAACAGAAGGGGCCTTGGAACCTGACACTGCTGGGTTTGTTTAGTCCCAGGCTGGGACTCATCGCCTGGCTTTGGCAAGGCTGTCAGCCTCTGCACTCATCTTCATCTTCAGCAGCCCCCACCTGTCCAGTGGGTGAGGAGAGGGAGGCAAGAGGCCTGGAATCTGGCAAGTGGTTATTTTCATTGAGCTGCTTCTTTAATTTGGGAAGGAGTTTCGAAAGCTTGGCCTGGCACCTTGACCCTCAGCCCTCCCCGACTTATCCAGATAATCTTTCCAGTTCCTCCATGCCATCCTCCAGGCATGATGTGTACCGACCCCTAGGGAGGGCCCAGGATGCCAAGCAGTTGACACATACCAAACCACGGTCCGGGCAGAGAGGGAGCTCACTGCTGGTTGGGGAAGTGGACTCAGAAGGCGGTGCCTGAAGGCCAGGCTGCCGTGCCCCTCGGTGGAACCAGGGGCCGTGGGACTGGAGGAGGGGCACTCCTCGGCCGGGAGCCAGGGGGACAGTGTTTGAGTGGAAGGAACAGAAGAGGAGTTGGCTGGGTGAGAGACTCTGGGGGCCCCAGATTCCAGCTTCATCCCTGTTGGAGAAGCTCCTCTGACCTTGGGCAGCAGGAGTGCGATTGCTGCAGCCCCAGCTTGCTACTCTAAAATCACTGGCCTGTTCTCTTCTGAGGAGTGGGCTGCTCCATCCAAAAAAGTCTATTTGGGGTCCATACTTGAATCTCGGGATATGCTGGTAAGCAAGTCAAAAAAGATGCTTGACTATGGGAAAGAAAACAAAATAAATGAGTAAGCACAGGAATAGACAAGATAACTGTGGTAGTTGCTGTAAAGGACATTTGAAGAACAATACACAATTAGGGGTATGGGGTTTCTTTTTATTATTATTATTTAAATTAATTAATTAATTTCCCATATAACCCACTCACCACCCCCCACCACATTTTTGTAAATTGTATTTTTTAGAAGATATATACATCACATAAAAATGTTACATTAAAAAAGACAAGAGGTTCCTGTATACCCACCCCCCCAGCCCACTCCTCCACACCAACAACCTCTCCCATCATTGTGTAAATTTATTATTATTTTTTAATTGTCTTTTTTTAAAGATACATAGATCACAGAAAATGTTATATTAAAAAATATAAGAGGTTCCCATATACTCCACACTGCTCCCCGCCCCCCCCCTCCTCCCACATCGACAACCTCTTTCATCATTGTGGCACATTCACTGCATTTGGTGAATACATTTTGGAGCACTGCTGTATCCCATGGATAATAGTTCACATTGTAGTCTACACTCTCCCCTAATACATTCAGTGGGATATGGCAGGATATATAATGTCCAATACCTGTCCCTGCAATATCATTTAGGACAACTTCCAGTCCTGAAAATGTCCCCACATCACATCTCTTCTTCCCTCTCCCTGCCACTGTGGGATTACTACCAATCACCAGCTGGTGATGCAACCAGAAAAAGACCTTGAATAAAAGGGGGAAATGGTAAAGACAAATGAGTTTATATGGCTAACAGACTTTAAAATGAGTCAGGAGGTCATCAGAGAGGTCACGCTTATGCAAGTCTCAGCAGGATCCCAGAGACAGTCAAAGTAGATACAACCCCAGATTCTGGTGTTCCTGAGGGCTATGGAGACACACAGGTCCTACAGTCATGGCAGATGGCTCTAGAGTTCAGTGCCTTGTCAGTGGGGCCTACTTTGGAATCTGTGCTCCTGAGTGTGACAAAGTTGGACTCAGATGTGACCTTTCTACACATGCCTCTTCTGTCACTTTTACTGAACCCCTGGTTGGTGCCGGGGTTGGTGTATACTCAGGGGACTTGAATCTCTGGACTGGCCATGTGCCAGCTGGGCCCTGAGCCTCAGAAGAGTTGCAACTCCTACTCCCTGGTTTGTTGGACTTACCCAGGTCAGCTAACAGGGAGGTGAGAATGGTCAACCACCACACCAGGGAATCGAGAGAGTCTACAACTGCAAGGAGGAGAATCGCATCCATCAACCATATGGGATCTAAGCCCTCTCTTGATTTAGAGGTAGAGTGGGCATTACCATCCCAGGGTCCACAGGAATGGAGGAATACAATATGGCTTAGAGTGGACTTACTGATATTCTACTATAGAACTATCGTGACTCTATATGGAAGAAATTAATCATTGATGTGGGGTTTCTATACAGCAATATGAACCCATCATTGTCCAATGAGGGAGGTACATAACTCCAGGCATTTCTTAAGAGGGGATTTATTTTAGGGAATTGGACGCAAAGACATTGAAAACACTGGTGGTGCAAACAGAGATTAAATAAGATGACAGTAGATACCTAGCTTCTTTTTTTTAAATTTTTTTAAATTTTATTATTATTTTTTAAAATATTACATTAAAAAAATATGAGGTCCCATTCAACCCCACCGCCCCCACCCCCCACTCCCCCCACAACAACACTCTCTCCCATCATCATGACACATCCATTGCACCTGGAAAGTACATCTCTGAGCATCACTGCACCCCATAGTCAATGGTCCACATCATAGCCCACACTCTCCCACGTTCCATCCAGTGGGCCCTGGGGGGATCTACAATGTCCTGTAATTGACCCTGAAGCACCACCCAGGACAACTCCACGTCCCGAAAACGCCTCCCCATCTCATCTCTTCCTCCCATTCCCCGCACCCAGCAGCCACCATGGCCACCCTTTCCACACCCATGCCACATTTTCTCTGTGGACATTGGATTGGTTGTGTCCATTGCACATCTATGTCAAGTGGGGGCTTAGATTCCACATGGATACTGGATGCACTCCTCTTGCTTTCAGTTGTAGACACTCTAGGTTCCGTGGTGTGGTGGTTGACCTTCTTCAACTCCATGTTAGCTGAGCAGGGTGAGTCCAATAAATCAGAGTGTAGGAGGTGAAGTCTGTTGAGGCTCTGGGCCTGGGTATCATATTGTCAGTCCAGAGATTCAAATCCCCTAAATATATCTTAAACCCCAGCACCAACTACAAATCCAGTAAAGTAGCTTCTGGAAGCTTCTGCCACTCTTATGGCTGTTGAGGAATATTGGAAATAATGTTACCCAGATCCCACCATACCCAAGTCAACACTTGCCAGCTGCTGCAGCTCTTGAATATCCCCTGCGGAAGCTCCCCAAACCCAGAAAACTTTGCTTCTCCTTTCCTTCTATCTTCTAGCCTTGCATCGTTGCCTCCTGTATGAGAACCCAACAGGAAACCCTCTGGCAAGGGTACTGGGCAGCTGTGGATTTCCAGGCTTCTTGACACAATGGGCATCAACTGGTGCAGAGCTGAGGAATAACTCATACCCCTGGCAGACAGGGCTTAGTGGTGGCATTTTGGTTGAAGCAAAGTTTTGGGACCTGTCTCAAGCTACATTTGTAGGCCCAGCAAGCAAGTTTATTTAGAATTTTTATGTAGCCAGGCTAGTTCTGGGGAGCTGGTAGAAGTTAGCGGGGGTTGATGTGGCAATACCAGTGGTTCTATGATGAAGAGTAATGGGGGTGCTCAGGAAAGGGGTCTGAAGAAGAGAATTTGGGCTGAGACCTGCAGGGGAGCGTCGTTCAGGAGCTAGCTCAGAGCACTTTGGGCCAAGGACCTGCCCTTGGCTGGGGGTGCCCTGGGCCCTGCCCCAGAACCAGGCTCTGTGTTCAGTTCCCTTGCAAGGTTCTACCCTTGAACCCCTGTCCCGTCTGGATCCTGGGATGTTGTGCCCCACAGTCATCATCCCCCATCTGCAGGAATGCCCCGTTATTTTACACCTAACCCTCAAATCCACCCACCTTTACATGCTGGAACCCACAGCTACCGTGCTCCAGCTCATTTTCTAGAGGTGAGAAGAGGACAGAGAACAGGGCCTCGGAGGGCCACCAGATTCTTCCCACTGAGCTCGCCAGCCACCAGAAGGGCTCCATTGCACTGGATTTATTCATTTTAATTTTTTCTTATTTTATCTGCTTATAATACAAAAAATCACCTACAAGCATGCCATGCCAACATATTAAGGTTTTCTCATTTCTCTATCACCCCTCCTGATTTTTGGCCCACACATAGACATTCTGATAGTTGCACAGCTCACATACAAGTGACTTCAGCCTTTCACTTCACTTTCTCTCACAGGCCTTTTCTGCACTGCCACAGTCTCCATATCATAGCGTTGAAAGCTGCATTAACGCTGTATCAGGAGGCTGTACCGTGGTTTACTTAACTAAATGTCTGCTAGCAGCAGAATACTTCTTTCACTACTTAAACAGCATTATTATGAACGCTCTGGAATTTAGCTCTTTGAGTCTCATTTAATTCTTTCAGGGATTGCATTTTGAATTAAACACTGCGTTTTCACTTTCTTTAACTCAATGAACTCTCCAATATCCTGACGTTGCCCTAGGAATTCTAAACTGAAGATGGATCGGAATTTCCGTGGCTCTGTCGTCTGCCCGGCCAGCTTGCCCTCTCCCTTTCTTCGGCGCCAGCCTTCCTCTCCCTGGGGCCCGTGTGCTCTGGCTGGGCTCACCCTCATTCCTGCTCCAGGGTGGCAGCTTTCCCAGTCCCTGGGCCATGGATTGACTTAGGGATGGACAAACGTCCCCCTCTGTGCTGATGAGCATCAACCCAGGGCTCCTGTTGGGATCACTGGGAGGACAGACTCTCCTGGAGCTGGGAGGAGGGGAGTGTGGGGCTGCTGGCGGCCTTTCTATCACCAAGAGGTGAGAACTGGCTGGGAGTGCGACAGAACGGAGGAGAATGGAGCGGCGAGATGGAGACAGAGGCAGGGAGATGGGGGGAGATGCAGAGAGACAGGTCCTAAGTCAGAGTCTGAGTCCCTGGGCTGTTCAGGAACATAACAGCAAATCCTCTTTTCTTGATTAGGCCGGTTTGAGTTGGGGTCTGTAGGTGCAAGCTAAACAGGCTGGTGGGTGCACTGTATAGCGCGCGCCTATTCACTAAGCTTAGAATGGAGGTAAAGGGAAGCAAAGCGTTTTTAGCTCACAGCAAAGTAGCTGGTGTGTTGGAGCTGAACACCTGGCGGAGTTCCCAGAGCCTCACTGGGCATACTCAAAAGAGCATTGGAGGGTTCGTCCAGCGAGCTGGACCCCGTTTTGACTCCGCCACTCACTGCCTGGAGGAACTTGAGAAAGACACCCCTTCTTTGAGCCTCTCCTTCCTCATTGCAAGTTGAGGGGTGCGATTAGGTTCCTCGAGGTGCCTCAGTGACTGCAGCAGAGGTGGAAGACAGCCCACCCTCCCTCCGCGCCTCCGCCCGGGAGCCTGGGCCTCCCTCTCTTTTCAACGTGGCTCCTTGTTGCGTTTCATCCGCGGGGAAGAGCACCCCCAGCAGCCAACGCTTCCAGTGTGAAGGCACACTGCCCGCAGCTGCAGAGCTCCGTGGTTGCTACCTTCCTCCGGCCCCGAACCCCCCGCGACGCGAGCTGCATTTGCTTTCTTGTCAGCAGTAAATACTGCAGCTGACTCCGGGAGGGTCAGAAAGCGATTCTGCTGTCTTTTTGGTGCTGGGAAGTAGCTGTTCTCCCCCCAGCCCCCAGAGCCGCGGGTGGAACATTGGCTTAGATGGGCAGAGTCGATGAGGAATTTGAATACGGCCGGGTCTCTCCTCCAAGGAGCAGGTTGGTCAGGCTTCAGACCCCTCCTGGACAGGTGTCCAGGCACCGTGCGGAGAGCACTATTTAGGCGACTTCCTTGGCAGCTCTCCGTGGAGACTCCCTGTCACTCTTGGTTGCTTGGCCCTTGCTCGCATTTCTTCCACCCATAAAGCAGGGCGTTTTGAAGAACGTTGGGTCCTCTCGGCCAGGAGGGGTGGTATCTTTAACTGTGAATGGCGCTGCCTTATCACAGGATGCCAGCCTACCCAAGCAAGGGCGTGGCTCTGCAGAGCCATCTGCTCCTTCGTTACGGGGAACATTTTGAAGGTCATGCTGAAGACAGAAAGAAGTAAGTCGCACCCTCCTTGGGAGTCGCCTCCACCTAACTTCTGGCCCTTGACTCGCCGCTAATGAGTTTCAGTGGAAAAGTATAGCACTGAAATAAAATACTCATTCTGTCGTAGGCGCTTATCTTTGTCCAAGCAGCTTTGCATTAATTTCCTCGCTGCCTTCTCCCCACAGCTCTGTGAATTAAATAGGGAGCGGCAGCACGATCCCTATTTTACAGATGAGGAGACAGAGACCCAGGCAGTTAGGGGACCTCCCCAAGGTCACGCCGCTCTTTCACGGCAGTCAGCGCTGCACTTCAGCTCTCTCAACGCCTGGCCTTTTCATTAAACCCAAGTTTGGATTTAACAGCTTAGCGAAATTTGAAGCATAAGGTTTTTCCCACAGGTCCTTCAGTTCAATTTTAAGGACCAGGGAATTTGCTGCTTGATTTACTGACTAAAAACAGAATAGTTAATTAAACATAAAGACACCGAGCTTCGGTAGAGAGGGGAAAAAAAAAGTCCTATGTCCATTGTTCTTTCGCTCAATGAGAAAGTGCTGAGCCATCTGTCCAAGACCTCAAGTGAAAATTGATTGTTCTCTGGTTATTGTTTCAAAACCACAAAACCTGGAGGCTTCTGGGTACCGGTATAGAAGGAATGTGTAATGAGAGACAAGTGTGACATGCTTGTTTATATGAGTTCATTTTCTTAGTCCTTTGGAAAAACAAAGCAAGGCAAAACTCTGAGCATGTTTCCCGTGAATACCAAAATGAGATTAAATTCGACATCTAAAGACTTGCAGTATGAAAGAAGCCAGAAAGCATTCAACCATCAGGGAATAACCGACCAACATGCATTAGAAAATTGGAAACCAGAAATGAGAAGCCAGAAGCCATGAGACATATTGGCTCACCCGGGAGATGCGGCTGTACCAAGCTTTGATGGCAGCATAGGCTGCCTGCTCTTGAGTGAACTAAACCAAGTAATTATCTCCCCACTGAAATCGCGGCAGCCAGTAACGACAGGGTGCCAACCACCGCACCTGTGTCTATACCCCGCAAGTGAGGGGAGAGACACTTTGAAAGCATCATGTTAGATAGCGCAGGTAGGCAGCCTGTCTTCGGCCAGGCAAATGGCTTAGCCACCGAGGACAGTGCTGTCTGCCTAAGGGGTGCTCTTCATGCTTCATGCATGGAAGGTTCCCACCTTGTCATGCAGGTGAGTTGGGGAGAGACAGGTTAGCGTTTAGCTCAGAGGCATCCAGGAAACTGGGAGCTGGGAGCCTATGTAGAGGCATCACCCCATCTGGCCTTGCATTTCAGAAGTGCCCCATAACTTCTCAGACACCGGGGGAGAGAGGGATTGTGTGCCTAGAACCTTCTCCCCTACTCCTCCATATATCCACATGGTCTACTCCCACTTTGTTCACAACGTTGTTCAAAAGTGACCTTCTCCAAAGGGCCTTTTCCCACCAGCGGAATGGCAGTGCCCACCACCCTTGGCTCTCCTACCCCCCCCCCCTATGTTTTTCTTTTTAATATTGCCTTCTATTTTAGCTGTCTATTTATTGTGTTTATTGCTTATCTCCCCACTGGAATATAAACTGTGAACCTGTTTGATTTATTATATATCTCAGTACACATAGACATTTAATACATATTTGTTGAATGAATGAGTGAATGAATGAATGAATTGCAGACAAGACATATAGAGACTTTGGGTTAAGCAGCCCTGGGTTGTCCAGCTGGATTTCTAAAGTGCCTCTGAGAACCACTCTCATTTCTACTGAGCCAAGGGCTATTTTCCTTTTGTGTATAGAGTCTAAAAATCACTGATTTTCACATGGATTTCAATGTCTCATAGGAAAAGTGGGGGCCATTATCAATTAGTGGCCTCACCTTTTTAAAGCAATGGAAGGCGAAAGTCTGAAACCTGGCTGGAAGGTGAAGTGTGTTGGTCCTGGCTTTGCATGTATGTACTGACTGTTCACTCATTCCTTCACTTGCCTTGTGTTTCGTGAGTCAGGTCCCATGTGATGATGGAGCACGGCAGAGAGCCATGGGAGTGGCAGCTGCTGCACCTTGCCGCCCCATCACACCCAGCATTCAGGAAGCTCTCGCCAGCTGCACACCTGTGAGCCAGTCCTGTCCAGAGCGTATGTATGGACGAGCTACAAATCCCAAACGTGCAGTTGCAGTGATTCTGCGTGCGTATTGAATGTTCTCTGCTTTGTATTTAATCCTGGCCTTGCATAATATAAAGAAGAATGGTAAAATTCATGCCAATAATCTAGAATTTTAATGTTTCTTTGCTTAGAACGACATGGAATAGCAACTAAAAATAGCATGACAAGTCAAGAAGGGGACTGTGAAAGAAGGAAAATAAGGATTGTCTTTCAGCGCCTTTCGGGCACTTTTTGCTGCTTTTTGAACAGGGACCCCATATTTTCATTGCGCACAGGGTCCTGTGAAATACTTAGCCAGCTCTCATGGGAACTCACTGATGCCATTAAAGAGAAACAAAGACCCAAGGGGCTCAGAAGAGAGAGATTATGTCCAGCTGGACAATCAAGGATGCTTCCTGGAGGCAGTGGCTTTGTATTGTCTAGGTCAACGTTATAAATGACACAAAGAACCTCTGGGTCGTCCTGCGTTGTCATGGAGAAGGCCAGTGCAGCAGGACACAGCAAGGCTGAAGGGTCACTTGCGAGCGAGGGGCCAAGCGGCCTTAGTTTTGGGTTCCAGGGCAGGAGAGGGTTCTCGTCATTTTCAGGGTAGCTTGAGGCTAGCTGCTATCAGAGTGCCACAGTCGAGGGAGGGGTAGGTTCAGCGCCCACCAGCTCGCCAGCCGCCACACCTCAAAGCCTGGCCCCCGTGCGTCCACTGTCCACGACTGTCCTCTGAGGACATGGCCACCACGGCTGGGGAGAAAGCCGTGCGTCTGCCCCCTCTTCCCAAGAAAACACAGAGGCAGACGACTGCTTCACAGGGAGTTCCTTTCTGGCTTTGGGGGTGCGCTCACAATGTGGGCTGCACAGGGGGTGGTGCAGTCACGCATGACCTTGTGGGTCAAATGCAGCCACAAACGGTGCGCTTTGGGAGGGAGAGGGCAGCGTCTTCCCGCTAACCCACGCTCCCCGTGCGCCCGCCTTCCCGCCATCAGCAGCCTCCACCCTGACTTTCTAAGCGGGGATCTGCGCTTGCCCAGCCGGCCAGCGCTGGAGCTCGGATACAAGGGGCGTTTAGGGGGCTCGGAGGCCTGGACCCCTCCCTCTGTCGCTCTCCGCTGCCGGGAGCCGCCTGGGTGGGTCGCCAGCGAACCTGGGGGTCGCTTTTCTGGGGACTCCTGCCTCCTCTTTACGATGGAAGCGGGATGAGCCCCGGGGCCCGCCGGGCTTTGAGTCCTCGCCAGACGGGGCACGCAGCAGCACGGGGAGGGCCTGCCGAGTCCTGGGCCAGGGACCAGCCCCAGCCGACGCCCCCTGGGCCGGGCCTGCGCGGCCCCTCACCCACTGCGGCCTGCGCCGCCGGCGCCTCTAACTTCCGGCCCACGTGGCGGGGGCGGGGCCGCCGGTCCCCAGGGCGACACTCCCCGCCTCTCCCTCGCTATTGTCGCCGGTTCCGGACGTCGCAGCTGCCTCGGGCTGGATTTCAAGTCTCCTGCGTCTCGGCCACCCCCCAGGCGCAGCGAGGTGCCCTCGGGCAGCCCCGCCGCAGCACCCACGGCCCCTCGCGCCAGCGCCTGCGCTCCCTCCTCGCTCCTTGGCGAGGTTATTTGTGTTTGCACAAAACAGCATCAGGAGGCATGGGCTGGAGCTGGGGCAGAGGGAACGTTCCAGAACTCCCCCAGGGCTGGGGCTTAGAATGAGCAGCTCCGTGGAGAGGACAGTAGACGTTTGCGGGGAGCGCGAGGAGGGGCGGGGCAAAGGCAGAGAGGCTTAGTGGGGTGGGGACCCCCAGCTGTGCTGTAAGGGTCCCCGAGGCTCGAGGGGGTGGTCAGGAGACCTCTGCTACGCGCTGAATCGTGTTCCCAAACAGCTCTTGTCCTCGGCCGGGGCCTGTGAAGATGGCCTTATTTGGGGTCTTGGCGGCTGGAATCAAGTGACGAGGGGTCGTCTCAATTGGGGTGGGCCCCTAAATCCACCTGACTGGTGTCCTTACAGGCAGAGGAGGGGGGAGGCAGGCTAGCAGCCGCAAGTGCAGGAGCCCCGAGACCTGCCGGCAGGTCACCAGGCGCCTGGAGAGGCAAGGAGCGCGCCCCCGCAGGTTTCGGGGGGCTGCAGCCCTCCCTGCACGGTGAGCGTGAACCGGCGTCCGCGCTGGGAGCACGTGCGTCCCTCCCGTTGGGGGCACTTGGTTACGGGAAGCAAGTGCACGCCCTTCCCTCTCAGGTCCCGTTATAAAGATCTGCAGAGGCGCCCCAGCCACCGAGACATACCCGGGGTCTCCTGGGAGGGCGGGCGTGGGGGCGGCACTGCTCTGGCGTGGAAGGAGCCCCGTGGCCGCCGGGCGCCCTGCAGGTGAGGCCAGCGTGGCAGCGAGGCGGCGGTTCCGGGCCCCTGCTCGGCCCTGCGGTCTCCTGCCTTGACCCATGACCACGCCCAGGCCCCTCCTGTGGCTGCCCCCCATCCCCTGATCCTCAGTCTTGACCTCCAGGTACCACGGCATCCCTGGTTGGTGGAGGGGGTGGGGGTGCTCAGAAATCTGCAATTGGCTCAGCTGGAGCAGCTGCACAGCTCACAAGTGCCGGGAGCTCCCACCTGGGCGTGCCGGTCCATCGGAAGGCAGGGTGCTGATGGGTGGCCCCCTCCTCCTGCCCTTCAGGAGGACCGTCTGGGTGGGCAGGGACCGTGCACTTGCAGGCTCTCTTTTCCTCTTCCGTGTCTCACTCTCCCTCCTCCCTCCTCCCTCTCTCCACTCTCTGGAATCTGCTTCCAAATGAAGCCCTGTGTTTGGGGGGGGAGGGGTCTACAAGTTAAGACACTCTCAGCCCAGAGCCTCCCGCGTGCTGCGCTGTGGTGCCTGGAGCTCTGTACCCCAGGGAAACGTGCTCTTAACCGACCCCATTCCTGTGGGTGTGACCTCCTGTTGAGGCTATTGTGGACAGGGTGTGGCTGGACTGAGCCAGGGGGTCCTGGTCCACAAAGGCCGCCAGAACCCAGGAGGGGAAGGAGAAGCCAGGAGAGGCTGCCGCGTGCCCCGCCGAGTGACAGAGGGAAGGGTCACCGGCAGCCAGCCTTGGAGGGCCAGTCTTGAGAGAAAAAGCACCATTTTGATGAGGACTTGATTTTGGACTTCTAGCCTCAAAACTGTGAGCCAGTAAATTCCCTCTGTTTAAGCCAGCCCATTGCTCGGTTGATACGGGTAGTATGTGGGGTGCTGTGTGTTTCTTCATAAATAACCTGGGCTGTGCATGTAAGCTCAATGCGTTAATTCACGCTTACCTGGAATGTGGAGGGTATGTGTTAATTCAAGCTTACCTGGAGAATATGGGTTAATTAAAAACCTATCTAATACTCAGATAAAACTTGAAACTCTGAAAAACTAACAAAAAGTCCTTTTGCATATAAGCACTGTTTGACTCCCCACTCCTATATCCTCTGCATAAAAGGAACCCAAAAATCCTATCTGGAGCTTGGTTTTTATTGTGACAGGAGTCTGCCAAGTCCGGCTGGTCGTGATAAACCTTCCTTCTCAGCTTCCTGCGTTCTGGCCTTCAGTACCACGTATACCTGACTTCGCTCTCTCCATAATGTGGTATTTGCTTGAGCAACGAGGAAACCCTAACAGCCCATCTCTTGTGACTTCACCTGCACTCCCAGCGCTTGGTTTTCACACACCTCGGTCCTGCCTGGTACCGTAACTGGGTTTTGCTTTGAGAGCAGCCCAGGATGAGAAAACCCGCGGGAGGGTCTTGCAGGAGTGGGAGACGCATCAAACACCTTTCCCAAGTCGTGGAGGGCATGGCTCGGCCAGCTCAGGGCTGGCAACTTGATTGACGCTTCAGTTCTCCTTTGTAATTAGTTTATTAAATTTGGGGATGACTAGACATTGGTTGGGTGCTTCGTGTGGACCTGTCTTGGAGGAGAGGAGGGGGCAAGTCTGGACACAGATCTCAAGTCTCCGAGAGGTGGGTGCCAGGTTTCAGGTGACGTCCGCTCCAGGTAGCTCCAGGTAGCTTCCTCCCCAGGAGTTTGGCTGTTCCTTGAGGAACAGTTCTCTAAACCATGGGAGAGAACAACCAAGGTGTCCTGCCAGGAGGCCACAGAGGGTTTGTTTCTACAAACTACACCGCTCGCATTCGCATACAAAGTTTGCTTTTCGAATAGACTTCTCACAATGAGCTTGTGAGGTAGGTGGGGTGCCGGCACCTCCACTCCCCGCTCTAGTAGGGAGCTGAGACGAGCTGTTTCACACGTTGCAGTCGGGGCCAGGCCACCGCCCAGCCGGGCCCACCGCCCCTGTCCCCGTCACTGAATCCAATCCGAGGAGCCCTTGGTCATGCCCGGCCAGACAACCCATTAAAAAGCGGAGGAGTTATCGATAGGTATAAATAGAAAACAAACAAAAGTCGGGTGTATTGGAAAAAGCATTCACAGGAGAAACAAGATTAGTCATTAGAGGGAGAGAGGACAGAGAACATTAATATGGAACAGAAAGTAATTCCCCTTGACAGCCCCCAACCGCCAGCCTCCGCCGCAGTAGTTCCGTTTTGGCACAATTTGTAAAGCTGTCCTCTCCCCGCCCCGCCTTCCCGGCTTCCCGGCCTCCTGTCTCGTGCTCCTGCACGGACGGGCATTCCTCCTTCCACGTGGCTTTCGGGAGCATTTCTGCTCTTTTTCTTCTCCCATTTGTCTTTCTCTCTGTTGGAGAAGGGACACTATGTCCAGCTCCAGGAGTCCAAAATGACAAAGATCGGTGGACGGGTTTTAAGAAGAAAAGTGGCAAAAACGAAAAAGCCTCACAGGCCTCAAACCCGGGCTTTTGTCAAGGGCTGAACCGGCGTCCCCCGCTTGGGCCTGTGGAGAAGGGTGCGCGTCCGGGAGGCCCAAGGAGGCTGGTGTTTGCTTCAGGCATTTCCCACTCAGGGAGTGTAAGGGGAGAAGGCTCAGAGGCACCCAGACGGGGGAGGAGGCAAGGTCAGCGGGGGGGGGGGGGGGGGGGGGGGGGGGGCCGGGGTGTTCTGGGGAGGCCGCGGTGCCCTCGTTTCTGGTCTTATTTCCTTACTAGGTCCCTCCAGTACCCCAGGGGCTCACCAGTATCTCATCCATCAGAAATAAAATTTTGTGTTTTTTTTGCATAGAAAGAAGACACACTGGTTCACGTTTCCCCAGAGGCTCATGGAATCTAAAGGCCTTTCACGCACGCCAGTCCAGATGCAGAAGATCATTTCATATCGACCAGGTAAAAATACGATTACACGGTATTTTCCCAGGCATCTCCCTCTCGTTTAGTATCTTCCACTGCAGAGCTCACTTGGATCCTAAGAGAAGATGTGCCAAAAAGTCAGACTAGCAGTCAACTCTTCTTGGCTCCATGGAGCCCACCAAAGAGAAATTAGGCAGCTGCTTAAGGCCATTGGGGAGCGGGGATCTCATTGGCTGACACAGCTCTAAAAATCACTCCACCTTAACCTAATAGAAGAGGGTAAACACATTATTTTGCATGAAATTATGTTTCTTAATGAATTAATAAGAGGGTTACGATTCTCAACTCAACAAGCAGGAAATACAAAGTATAAAATAAGGGCAAGCAATTGCATTATAATTAGTTGGTCCTTGCAGCATTGTATTTAGGAATTCATTTTCTCTGATTGCAGAGAAGGAAGAGCAAGTCAGGGGCAGGACCAGCCCTCGGCTGTCAGAGAGTTCACATCTGGGAGAAAAGAGGAGGCTGGGAGGCAACTAACGTCCCTGGAACCACAGTGACTCATTTCCGCCAGCTGACCCCTTCTGTTCAGAGATTCAGATTCTTCTCAATTTCTCAAAAATTTTACTCTTCTAGTCTAGCAACACATCTTGCCTTTCCCTTGCCTGTCCTTTGATTTTTCATAGATCTTATTATTCGGAGAAACTTGGTTTATATAAATATTGTGTAGAAAGAAGTCCAGAGCTCCCATATTCCCTCCTTTCCCCCCAATACAATTTCCCCTATTATCAGCATCTTGCGTAAATACGTTGGCGCACCCATCCTGACGCGCCGTGATCCACCCGAGTCCGCTGTTCCCGGCAGGAGGCCGCGCTCTGTGTGGGACAGCTCCGTGGGCAATGCCCTTTCTCCACCATTTCAGTGCCATCAAGAGCAATTTCACTGGCCTAAAGTTGTCCTGTGCTCCACCTGTTCATCCCTCTTCCCCTCCCCCTTCTCTCCTGGCCATCACTGAGCTTTCTCTTGTCTCTACAGTTTTGCCCTTTCCACAGCATCATGCAGTAGGAATCGTGGAATCACGCCTTTTCTCTGACATTTTCCGTCAGACCCGTCCTTGTACAGGAGTGCGATACGCGTTGTCTCACTTGGAGCTCCTAGTCCGGGCCACTCTGTCCCCTGCCGGCTGCTGCTCCTCACAGCACGCGAGCCCAAGGGCCAGCTTTCCCTCCGTTGGGTCCCTATTGTTTCTCAAACTTGTTCCTCCTCTCCTGGAGTTGAGCTCCCACACCACCTCGGGCTACCTCGTTTAGTATTTTGGCTAACTTAACCTTTCTTTTTCCATGCCAATTAACACAAAATGTTTACACTGAGTGCAAAGTTGTCTGGTTTTGAATCCAAGAAGAGTCCTGGCTCGGCCCCCATGGGTGGCGGCTCATCCCTGCCGAGCCAGCAGAATGGCTTGAGTAAGTGTTACAGAGCTGTGGCTGCTCTGGACACACTGGGCTTTGTGCTTCTACAACAGCCCTGTTACTTATGACCTGTTGCAGGGCCGTTGCTGAGCTCCTCTGAGAAGTCCTGGAAGGGTGTCAGGGTGTCTGAGGATTTGCTGGACAGAGAGTTGGTGTGGGCCACAGGAGGAGGAGCAGATCTCCTGATTTGAATTAAAGGCATACCAAACGTCCAAAATGCCTTTGAATGGGCTGTGCTGATCCCACAACGCCTAGGGGATGGTGACGGTCTTGGGGTAGCTTGGGGAAAGGAAGTGTGGGAGACTGGAAAGGAGAAGGAGAAGAAAGGAGGGAGACAGACAGGCTGTTTGGCAAGAACGACTTATGTCCAGTCATGCCCGAGCTGGCCTGCAGGGGGCGGTCACTGCTCCAGGCATGGAAGACCCAAGCTGCGCTGAATTCGACAGATTTTTGCACATGGACTGTAATGCCCTTCCACCCTACACAGATGTCCTCACGAAGACCCTTTGGGCCCCGGATGCCCACAAGTGCCTCCCAACCCCACTTTCGTGTCCCAACTCCTGGGGAGCCTGGAGTTGAATTTCAGATCTGCCATTTTGCTGTGTACCTTGGGCATGCTGCCAGGCTACTTAAACTTTTGAGCCTTGGGGTTTTGTTTGCTTATTTGTTTGTTTGTTTCATCTGTAAAATGGGCATGAACCACCTGCCTCTAAGGATTAGGATAAACATTAAGTAAAAAGTGTTTAGTGTGCTACCTAGCTCGGGGAATGGTTGTTAGCATAAAGCTCTACAAAGAAGAGAATTCCTCTATTAGCCAAGCACCAGCTCAGGCTCCGGGCGAGGCAGACAGCTTCCGAAAGGGTAACGACATCCATCCATAAGGACTTTAACCACAGTATGGGTGAACGATAAAGGCTCTTAAACAGCTGCCTTCCTAAGAACAAGCTCAGTTCAGTTGATTTGGATATGGTGGTTATTTTGGTCTTTATCTGCTATTAACCTAAGCAGAAGAATTCAAATAACGTTGCTGTCAGGAGCGTATTTCTTTCTAAATCTGGAGCATAATAAAAAGCAATGACTGATCTGGATGTCAAAAGAGTAATCGAAAATTCTACTTGCAGCAAATACAAATAGAACTTGCTGTTAAAAGGACAATATATTCCAGAAAGGGAGAGAAATCACCAGATGACCAGTTCCATAACTTTCCATTGACTCCCAGCATGGGGAGCTTTGGGGCTTGAATCTGGAAAGGAAATTCAACTCTGATGTTTCCCCCAAGAGATTTTTCGAAAAAGGATGCTCTTTCTAGGAGCTAAAAGCAATTTAATCGCTTGAAACAAAGACATTTTGGTTTTCAAAGATTAGGTTATATATTACTTTAGACTGGTTTGAACTCATTGCAAGTAATAAATATCCAGCTCAATCTGGCTTAAGCAGATGAGATGAAAGGAGGTGTGACATCACACCTCGGGAGCGGCATGGCTTCAGGCCACGCTGGGTCAAGCATTCCAACCACCTGCAAGACTTTTATCCCTTATCTTCCTCAGTTCTGCTTATCTCTACCTAAGCTGATTCCCCAGAAGCTCTTTGCACTTAGACAAGAAAATAAAGACCCTCCTAATAGCTAAGCCTTGGTCAGTCCACCCAGAGCAAGCCTCCTTTTCAGGCCAGCAGATGTCTGTGAGGCAAGAACAGTGATCAGCTTCATTTCACAGGCGAGGGAATCACAGTACTGAGAGTCCTTGTACCCCCACTTTGTGAAATGGGGGGACTGCTACTGACGGCCAGGCGACCCGCTTCCCGCACCCTAGATCCCAGCCCCTGGCAGTCGCTGGTGGAAGTTGATTCTCTTCAAAGTCTCAATCATGTGGGAACCCCTGATTGACCCTGCTTTTGTGACATGGCCACTCTTGACCACTTGCTGTGGTCAAGGGGATGGAATATTCTCACTGACCAGCTGGCGACGGGGCTCTATGATTGAGAAGCCCGTAGGATAGCAGAGGGCAGGGGAGGAAATTCTGAAAGGATCCCAAAACAGTGTGTGGGAAATTATGCCAGCACCAACCGCAGAATAGGCCAGTTCTCCATAATGGATGCCAGGATGTGATTTGGAGTACGGGAGGGGAGAGGGGGAGGTGTGCTGGGGCGGGGCCAATGCTTTGCGGGTATATAGAAGTAGGGGTACCAATCTGTTTTGGCACTCTTTCTCTGAAAAGAAACAGGCATTTTAGGGAATTGTTGACTAAAGAGGCAAGGGGCCTTTGAGTGCATTTTGGTTTGCTCTTTCTAGAGTCCTCGCCAGAGTCCAAGGTTTTGGAAGCTCAGCTCATGACTGCTGTGCCAATTTGGAAACCAGAGAGACTCGAATGTGCCTGTAAGAGCCTCTGAGAGCCTTCTGCGGCGGCCCCAATTCAATCACATTGTTCAAAAAGATAAATATGGAAATCAGTCTTCAGATGTGAGCCCACCCAAGATTTTACAGGACACAGTCTGGTCTGGGAATTAATGCACTACATGCCAACCAGTGGAAATTCTTTCCAAAAGCAGCATCTGGTACAAGGTAAAAGATGCCCTTCTTCTTGATTACTGAACGTACTGTAGTAAAATCTTCACATTTAATATGCATAGTCTGCTCCCCATCTCTCTTCTAATAAATTGGTGTAACATCTTGCACAGCTAAATCATTAAGGAAGAACTAAACTCTAGAGGCCAGTTATAAATGCACAAAATAAGATAGAACTAGGTACATAAATATGAGCCCATTTCTTATCTGTACTAATGGGTTTTAAACAGGAAAAGAACCAAGGATAAGCACCAGGCACATTAGAATTTCAAATTAGGTTGCAAAGTCCCCTGGTCCACACAAATGAGTCGAGAGAGCAGTTCTTAGGATGAAGACCACATGTGTTTTTACATTAACTGGTGGGCTCCTCCTTTTGAGGTGACGCGTCACAATGTGTTTGGGGGAGCTGTTTCCATACTTGATGCACATGCGTATGTTCTCAGGTTGGGCCATGGTTGCCCAGTTTTGAAGAGTCTCTTTCTTTTTTATTTTGATTTACATTATGGTTTATATTTTAGACTATACACTTTCCTAAATTTTTAGTTACATTATTGTTTACATTTTAGATTATACACTTTTATAAATTTTTGGTGAAATTTAACATGTCCTATATCCATCATTGCACTATCTTGTAGAGTCCTTCCATCGCCCCCAGTTACCCTGCTTCCATCTATTCTATTCCTGTCTCTCCCTTCCCTCGGGGCCCACAGTGACAACCAAGCTTCACTGCTTACAAGACCAGATTCACAGATACTTGCAACAGGGCTGAGGGCCTGACACACTAGGCTGTCCTCCCCCATTGGGAGCCACCAAATCTCCCTCGAGACACCCTTCCCTGTGCGCGAGAACATCAGGCCTCCCCAGGAGGGGGGTACACCTTCCCTCTCATTGGTTGGGTCTATACCCAATGATAGAACACCCTCTGACAAGATGAGCACTCACACCCTCCCTTTCTTGGTTGTAGATTACTTTTTTTCCAACTATCATGATGAGTTGTTCCCAATATATCTTTAAATAACATTCCTTTTCTGATTGTAAAAGCAGTGTATACTTCTTGTAGAAAATCTGGAACTACAGACACATACAAAACAAAAAGAAAGAAATACCTAAAACTAACCATGTGGAGTTAAATTCTGCTGATATTTTTCTTTCTTTCCTTCCACTCTCCATGTAAGTATTAAAGTATTTGGATGATATTCCAAGTGTAATTATGCATACTGATGATTGTTTTTCTTCCTTAACATTTTACTGTGAATACTTGGCACTTTTATTAAATGTTCTTCAAAATTTTAATGGTTGCATACTATTCCTTTATATGGATTGCCATAATTTATGAAGCCATTCATCAAGTTTCACTCATAAATAATACTGCCATAAACATCTTTCTGCATAAATCTTTGTTTATGCATTCAACAGATATTCATCAGGTATTTACTCTGACCTTGGTTCTGTGACAACCAGGGGAGAATAGCAGACAAAATGACAGATGTGATTTCTCTGTTCAATATTTTTTCATTGTTTCCTTAGGAGAGATACCTATACGGGGAATAACTTTTTAAAAGCATTTAATATGTATCACCAAATTGCGTTTCACAAAGGTTGTACCAATTTATAATCCACCAATGCCGGAATAGCCGTGGCTAACGTTTATAGCATGTTTATTTCCTGCTGAAGATGGTCCTAAGGCTTTTATATATGGCACCTGAACCCTAGATGAGGCAGGCATTGCTGTTATCGTCATTTTATAGGGAAGGAAACCAAGAGCCAGAGAAGGAGGAGGATTATTCCTTTGCAAGGAGTGGAGATAAACGTCTCACCCTGGAGTCTGCCTCCAGCTGTTGCCTGCTGCACCATAGCTTGTCATTTTCAAATCTTGGCCAATTAGAAAGGAGAATGGAATCTTACTATTGTTTTAGAGTCTATTCGTTTTGGTTATTAGTGGAATATCAATTTATTCTAAGTTTAGCAACTCTTTGTAGTCTTTCCAGTTTTACTTACCCTCACCCACTTACACAGTTCTTGATGTCCCATCCATCCAGCACACTCAGCAAACAGACAATTTTTATTTCGGGCTGAATAATGGCACGGGGTTTGCAATGTGTCAGGGACTCTAAACAAAGCCAATTATTATGGCATTTCTATGCAAAAAAAAAATTTTTATAAATATAAAATTCTCCAAGGTCAAAGCTGAGAGTTTTTTTCTGTAGAGTCAATTTCCTTTGTGAGTTCATATCTCAAAATTTAGCTTTGAAGTTTCACCATCCAAGTGACAGGTGAAACTGAGTAAAGGGTTAGTGACAGGACTGAGTAAAGGGTTACGTTTTGAGAATTTTCTCCCACTCTGTAATCTCTATGTCATCAAAATCCTTCCTTAGCTCTCTTCATCTTCACAGGAGAAAGAATGGCCCACCAATCCATCTGTGTTCTTTACTCTCCTGTTTGTGTGATATATTTTCCTGATGATTACTCACCAGTCATCTCTTCTACCCTTCTTTATCTTCAATTTCTCTAGTGACTCTTCCACTTTTCCTATAAAATGTTCAAGTGTTTCTCATTCTGAAAACCTTCTTTTGCCACCACTTACTATTTCATATAACAATTTTTCTCCTCCCTGTTTTCAAGAATAAACTACGTTCACTATTTCCACTTCCTGACCTCCCATTAATTCCTCCAATCACTTTCACTTCTCAGTACTCAGACACTCTTAGTAAGATTGCAAGTGCTTTGAGATGCCAGGGGGTAGACCTTGTCACATCTTTTGCAATGGATCTTTCTGTGGCATTTGACATCATCAGTCTTTCCTTTGCTCTTGAAATTCTCTTCTTCATTATTATGTCCCTGTTCCTTCTCTGTCCAATTCATTGTCTTGTGGTTTTCCTTCCACCCTTCAAATATTGGTGCACCCGTGAGATCCTTGGCTAAATTCTCTTTCAATATTTCATTCTCTACCAGGGTGATCTCATTTATACTTGGGGATCACCTACCTCCTACGTCCCAATGATTCTAAATCCATACATTCAGCCTGCAGCTGAAACCTAGTTTGAGAGTCATATGACATCAAATTCCTACGACTACCTCGAGGATGAACAAGTAAACCAATAAGTCTCATCCTTAAACCTCTTCCTCTGTTCTTGACCTCAGTTGCAGACACCAAAATCCATTCATCTCTCAAACTGGTTGTTGATCAGAAACCTCTCTGCTTCTCCACTATGGTGTATAGGGCTATAAAGCCCCCTTACTTGTTACTTACTTTAGCAGAATCATAACATTTTTGACATATAATAATTTCATATTCATGCAGTTCAACACACATTTTAATTCCTTTTCTGATTTTTTCTTTGATGAGTGGATTATCTGGGAGTATGTTGTTTAGCTTGCAGATACTTGTGGATTTTTCAGGGATGTTTCTGTTATTTATCTAGAACTTAATTCCACTTTGATTAGAGAACATACATTGTATGACTTGAATCCTTGTAAATTTAGTGACACTTGGTTTTTGCCCAGAACATCATTTATCTTGACAAATATTCCTTATACACTTGAAAAGAATGTGTTTATGCTGTTTTTGGGTAGAGTTTCAGAAATGCCAACTAGATCAAATTGTTTGATAGTGCAGTTAGAGTTGTTTATATCCATACTGCTTTTCTATCTGCTGTTTTATTAGTTATTTTTTTGTATTGTTATTTATTTTTTTCTTCTTCTTTATTTTCTTTTAAATGTTACATTAAAAAAATATGAGGTCCCCATATAACCCCCACCTTACCCACGCCACCCCTCCCCCATCAACAAACTCTTTCATCATTGTGGCACATTCACTGTACCCTGCAAATACATTTTGGAGAACTGCTGCAGCACATGGATAATGGTCCATATTGTAGGCCACACTCTCCCCCAGTCCAGCCAGTGGGCCACAATAGGACACACAATATCCAGCATCCATCCCTGCAGTATCACCTAGGACAACTCCAAATCCTGAAAATGCCCCCACATCATATCTCTTTTTCCCTCTCTCAACCATCAGCAGCCATCATGGCCACCCTCTCCACATCACTACTACAATTTCTTCCCTTACTAATCACAATAGTTCCCCAGCAGCACACCAGTAAGTCCACTCTAATCCATACTCTATTCCTCCATCTTGTGGACCTGGGATGGCTATGTCCAGTCCCCCCTACATCAAGAGGGGGTTTAGATTCCACATGGATGATGGATGCAATTCTCCTGCTTGCAGCTGTAGGCACTTTTGGCTCCCTGGTGTGGTGGTTGACCCTCTTCACTTCCCTGTCAGCTAGCCAGGGTAAGTCCAAGAAACCAGAGGGTAGGAGTTGCAAGTCTGCTGAGGCCCAGGGCCTGGCCATCACGTGGACAGTTCAGAGATTCAGGTCTCCTGAGTATATACCAACCCAAATGCCAACCACAGGTCTTATAAAAGTAATAGAGGCATGTAAGACAGGGGAATTGAAATCTCTGACTATGTGTGGGTTTGTCTATTTCTCCTTGCAGTTCTATCAGTTTTTGCTTTGTGTATTTTGAAGCTTTGTTTTTAGGTGCATAAAGTTTAGAATTGTGATGTCTTCTTGATGAAGTAGCCCCATTGTCATTAGGAAATGGCCAACTTTATCCCTAATAATATTCTTTATTCTGAAATTAACTTTGCTTATTGTTAATGTAAACACTCCAGCCTTATTCTTCTTAGTGTTAGCATGGTATATCTTTCTGCATTCTTTAATCTTTAACATATTTTTGTCTTTATTTTTAAGTGTGTTTATTGTAGGCAGGGTGTAGTTGGGTTCAGCTCTTTTTGTAATCCACTCTGACTGTGATAAGCTGAAAAATGGCCCCAATTCCTCAAAGTACCCTTAATTCCTTGACACCATGCCCATGACCTTTTGTGACAAAAATGGGTTTTTGCAGATGTGATTAAGGATCTTGAGATGGAATTATCTGAAATATGTGGATGGGCCCTAAATGCCATCCTAAGTATCCTTATAAGAGGGAAACTGTGGTGGTTTAAAGCTGTATGTATCCCAGAAAACAGGCTCTTAAGTCTCATCCAATTCTGTGGATGTGAACCAGTTATAAGTAGGACATTTCAACGTGCTCAGGTGACTCAAGGTGCAGCCCTCCTCAATCAGGAGATGTCAGTCCTATTAATGAAGTCCCTGTGAGCACAATGAAATTCAGATACAGAGAGAGAGCCACAGGGAGCAGCCAGAGGTTGAACATCAGTAGAACCTGGAGGAGAGGAAGAGACCAGGAGATGCCACCATGTGTATTGCCATGTGACAAACTAGGGACCAAGGACTGTTGGCAGCCAGCCCCAGAACATATCAGTCTTTGACTAGAAAGCATCACCTTGATAATGACTTGATTTGGATGTTCTTTTTATCCTCAAAACTGTGAGCTGATAAATTTCCATTTGTATTAGTCAGCCAAAGGGGAGCTGATACAAAATACCAGAAATCTATTGACTTTTATGAAGGGTATTTATTTGGGGTAGAAGCTTACAGTCACCAAGCCTTAAAGTGTAAGCTACTTCCCTCACCAAAGTCTGTTGCCACATGTTGGAGCAAGATGGTTTCAGATGTCTGCTAGAGTTCAGCCTTCCTCTTCCTCTTAAGGTTCCATGGTCCCAGGTTCTTCCAATATCAGCTATAGGCTGGCATAAGTCTCATCTCTCTCCCAGGGTTCATTCTCTTCAGGCTCAGCTACTCTGTTCTCTCCATAAGGTCAGCGGTAGACTTTCAGGCTCTCTCTTCCCAGGTCCTCTGCCATATCTATGGAGCCATCTCTAGTCCTCTGTGTTCTTCTCCTGTGTGTTTACTTCCCAGGGCTTCAGCTCAGAAACTTTACCTTTATCCTTTGCCATGTTGTTTTCTCTGTGACTCCCCACTCCTTGGTGGGTGGGAACTCAACATCCTACTGATGTGGCCTAATCAAAGACTTACTCATTCTTTAATCAAGTAAAGTGAAATCTCTGAATCCAAGCCCATCGAATATGCCCAGAGAAACAGACCAGTTTGCAAACTTAATCCAATATCTATTTTTGGAATTCATAAACAATATCAAACTTCTGCACCATTATTTAAGCCAACCCATTGCATGGTATTTGCTTGAGCAGCCAAGGAAACTAAAACAGATTTTGGAACCAGGAGAGTGGTTGCTGCTATTGCAAATATAAAAAAATGTGGAAATGTCTTTGGAATTAGGTCATGGGTAGAGGAGGGAAGAATTGTGAGGGCTCAAAAATGACAGAGAACTATAGAGAAAGTTTGTACCATCTTAGAGAATGCATAATTCATTATGCACAGAATGTTGGTAGAAATATGGACACTAAAGTTAGGTCCAGTGATGCCTTCGAGCAGGGATTCTTAACCTTTTTTGTTCCATGGACTCCTTTGCCAGTCAGGTGAAAACCATGGGCCCCTTACTTAGTCCATACTATACTGTGTATTATTTAATAAATATATCACTCCTACACCCACACATCCCCACAAGAATAATGTTTTTTTGAATTTTCAATTCAAGCTCACAAATCCTTTTGTTAAGAACGCCTGCCTTAGGAGGAAATGATAAATGTGTTCTTGGAAACTGGAGAAAAGGCAATCCTTTGTTTTAAAGTGGCAGAAAACTTGGTAAAACTGAGTTCTGTTGTTAGAGTGAAGGCAGAACATGAAAGTGATGAATTTGATATTTAGCTGAGGTGATTTCCAAGCTATGTGTGGCAAGTGCAGCCTGGTTTCTCCTTTCAGCTAATAGTGAGATAAGAGAGGAAAGGAATAAGCTGAGAAATGAACTCCTAGCCATGAACAAATCAGAAATTGATAGTTTGGAAAATTCTGAACTTACATAGAGCAGGGCTACATGAGAGAGTTTAATTGAACAGTCAGCCTTTTCAGGACAGGTCAGGATTGGAAATGCAATCATGTAGGAAAGACCAGTGGAAAGTACTTCTGGACTCCTGTGAACTACATGCAAAGCCAACAAGTTTTGTGCAATATTTGTATGAATGGAAACACTGCCAGATTGGACCGAAAGGGGCAGAGAAGGGACAACCTGAAGGATGAATGACCTCAAGGGCAGAACCATGGAAACCAAAGTTGGCTGAGGAGATCTCCTTGGGCCAGGAGAGTGGGTCCACCCATGTGTGTGGACAGGGTGGTCTGCCTCTGCTCTTGGAGGGCGGGGACTTGCTCCCCATTGTTCAGGAAGAGTGATGCCACCCCAATGCTTAGAGAAGGTAGGGCCTGTGACCCAATGTTTGTGGAGAGCCTGGCTCCATTAATTTCTGGATTTGTTCATGGCTAGGAGAGCCTGGCTGTTGTCCTGAAGCTCAGAGAGGGTGGAGCTTTCATCCCAGCATTAAAGAAGAGCTGGACACTGCACATGCACTTGGAAGGGGTGGGACTGCCCCTTCATGAGACCTGGAGGATAAACCATTCCTCTAGAGATGGCTGTTAGACCTGAAATCTAATGGAGTGTGTCCTGCTGGCTTTTGGAATTATTTGGGACCTGTGAACCCTGTTGCCTTCCAATTTTTTCTTATTGGAATGGGAATGTTTATCTGATGCCTGTCTCTCCCTTGTATATTGGAAGCAGTAACTTGTTCTCTAGGTTTCACAGGTCCACAGACAGAAGATAACTGTACCCCTAGACAAGACCACACCTAGAACCAACTTTGATGAGACTTTGTACTAAACCTTGTTTCTGAAATGACTTAAGGCTTTTGTGATATTGTGATGGAATGGTTGTACTTTTCATCTGCAAAGAACATGTTTTTCTAGCCCCCAGAGGGTGGAGTGTGATAGTTTGAAGTTGTATGTACCCAGAAAAACATATTCTTAAACCTAATCCATTCCATTGGGTATGAAGCCACTGTAACTAGGACCTTTCATTGAGGTCAGTCGAGTTAAGGATCAATTGGGATCTGTCTTACTCCTATTACTGGAGTCCCTTATAAGAACAATGAAATTCAGAGAGAGAGAAAGCCACAGGCAGTAGCCAGAAGCTGAATATCAACAGAGCCCAGAGAGAAGGGAGTGACCAGGAGATGTTACCATGTGCCTTTCCATCTGGAAATCTAACGACCAAGGATGCCAGTCTTCAGGGAGAAAGCATCATCTTGATGATGTCTTGACTGGGACTCTTTCTTCTAAAAACTGTGAGTCCCAGCTTTCACTTCTTCTGGGTATGTACTCAGCAGTAGGATTGCTGGGTCATATGGCAATTCTATAGTTAGCTTCCTGAGGAACCACCAAACTGTCCTCCACAATAGCTGCACCATTCTACATTCTCACCAGCAGTGGAGGAGGGTTCCCTTTCCTCAGCATCCTCTCCAACACTTGGAGTTCTCTGTACAGATATATACACACTAATGTTTATAGCAACATTATTCACTATAGCTAAAAGTTGAAAGCAACCCAAGTGTCCATCAACGGATGAATGGACAAGCAAAGTATGGTATATATATATATATATATATATATATATATATATATATATATATAATGGAATATTACTTAGCTGTAAGAAGGAACAAAGTGTTAACATACATGAGAACATGGACAAATCTTGAAGACCTTAAGTTGAGTGAAGTAAGCCAGTCACTGAAATATTGCATGACCTCCTGAGCAGACTCACAGAGTTACAGTCTGGAAGATAGGTTATCAGAAGACAGAAAGGGAGTAGAGTGGGGTAAGCCAATGCTCAATATGGGCAAAGCCCAAGATAAGGTGGAAGGGGCTGGTCTGGCAGTGGAGGGAGTTGATGGTGGTGCAGGGATGAGTGGGGTCGATGGTGCTGGAATGTGAGGGTGAACACGATAGGGGAGTTTGGAATGGATTATCCATGGAACTGAGGGGAGGAATGGAGGAAGGAACAGGTGAACTCTGGGGATTTGTAGGTCTGTGGTTGAAACTACAATGGTGGGAATGCTTTATTTTTGGGCAAATATGGCAAGGGAGGGTCACTGGTACAGGACTTCCACGGTGGGGGATATGTGGGAAAGGGTGCACCTGGGGAATGTTTCTGTAGAATATGTGTTCATCTTGGTATAGGGTGTTATCTCAGTGGGTGGGAACCACATAATAAACAAGAAAATATTAAACTCCCATCTTGGGGAGTCCTCCTATGTTCTCAAATAGAGGGGCAAGAGCATCTCGAGTACATAGACAGCACCTAATAAAAGAAAACAGACCAGTATGTCAAGCCCTCAATATTAAGAAACTTATTTTTCAAAAATTGAAATTTAATGGTTGCCATAGATTCCAAGGGGAGGGAGAGAAGAATGGGTGTAACATAGGGCATCTTTGGGGCATAGGAATTGTTCTGCATGGTCTTGCAATGATGGATGCAGGCCATTATATATTTTGCCAGAACCTATAAAAGTATACTGTGTAAAGGGTAAAACATAATGTAAGCCTTTGACCATAGTTAGTAGCAATGCATTGATACTTGTTCATCAATAGTAACAAATGTACCATACTCATGTAGGATGTTATTGGTAGGGGAGGATGTGGAGTATATGGGAATCCCCTACATTTTCTTTGTGGCTTTTCTGTAACCTGAAGCTTCCCAGAAAATTAAGTGAAAAAAAAAAAAAAAAAAAAAAAAGACACTGAGGGAACACAGAGAAGAAATTGTCAATATAAATATAAATAAAAGATAACCGGTATCATGGTGATGAAGGCACAGGGCAAAAAAAAATTGTTTTTTAATTTTTAAAATTTTCTTCTTCTTATTGGCTTTGTTTTATATTACAGAAGGGTTGCAGCTATGTCAGGGGAGGATCATTGGCCTGGGTTATCAGGGGTGGGAGGATGTGTAGGGAGGGGTGCACCTGGAGCATGCCTCTGTGGAATATGAATGTGTTTATGTGGTGATGGGGTGTTGTCTCAGTGGGTGGAGACCCACAGAACAAGCAAAAGGTACTGAATTCCCATCCTGGGGAGTCCTGATACATTCTCTCACAGAGTGGCAAGAATCTCTAGAGCACATGGGCTGTGCTTAGCAAAGCAGGACAGACCAATACACCAGACCCTTTATACTGATGCTTGTACTTAAGAACCTTGTCCTTGTGAAATTGAGACTTAGCATAATAACATACATTGCCTAGGAGTTATCATCTGAAAGTCTCCTTGTTGCTCAAATGTGGACTCTCTCTAAGCCAAACTCAGCACATAAATTCTACCTTCTCCCTGATGTGGGACATGAGTCCTGGGGAAGAGCCTCCCTGGCACTGAGGGATTAATACCAAGCACCAGCTAATGATGCATTTGGAAAAAGACCTAGACCAAAAAGGGATCTATTAAATACTAATGAGTTTTTATGGCTAAGAGATTTCAAAGTGAGTTGAGAGGTCATTACAGAGGTTATGCTTATGTATGTCTCAGGGGGACCCCAGTGACTGCCACAGTAAATAGTGCCTCAAGTAGGGGTGCGCCTGAGGGCTCTAGAGACATCTAGACACTGTACACAGGGCAGACAACTCCAGGAAATCAGCATCCCATCAGCGGGCCTTACCTTGGAATATATGATAAACCATCTCCCCCAGTGTATCAGAGTTAGGCTCATCTATAATTTTCATACACATGGTTTTTCTATCCCATTCATTTGAACCTATAATTGGCACTATATCCATCAAGTGTATGTCCCAGAGACTTAAATCTTCCAGCTGCTCATATTCTGGGTGAGGCCTGATTCTCAGCAGAGTTTCAGCCATCATCTACTCTCCAGTTCATCTGATTCACCCAGGGAAATAAACAAAAAGATCATGAACAATGCCCGTTACAAAAACCAGTGTATCTACAACTGAAAGCAAGACAGTTCCCTCCATATGCCCCATGGGATATAAGCCCCACTTAACTGGAAGCAGAGTGTGCATCTCCATCTTTAAATCCTCAAGATAGAGGAATGAACGAACATAAAGGGGAATACAACTATGGACTAAAGTAGACATTATTATTCTGATTATGGAAAACTTGTAACATCAATATAAAGGCAGTGTCCATCAGAGGTTCTGAGAGGGAGGGAGAAGGAAGAATCAGTGTAACATGGGGCATTTTTGGGACATTGGAATTGTCCTGCATGATATTGCAATGATGGCTACAAGCCATTACACATTTTGTCAAAACCTATAAAGTTGTGCAAAGCAAAATGTAAAATGTAATGTAAACTATAGATCATGCTTAGCAATAATGCTTCAATATATGTTCATCAATTGTAACAAATGTACCACACTAATGAACGATGTTGTTAAAGGGGGAAAGTGGGGGTGGGGTGGGGTATATGGGACTCCTATATATATATATATATATATATGTATGTATTAAAGTCAACATGTTTCTGGTATATTGCATTCCAGCTGTCTAGCAAACTAAAACACATGCAATCAACTTCGTAAAGCCCCTTGCCCGAAGTTGTGAATATATTCTTTCTTCCCAAATTTATTTGGGGTATACAGGCACATTGCACTTTGCTTTCTTGTGCTTTGCAGATACTGCATTTTTCACAAATTGAAGGTTTGTGGCAACCTTGTGTCAAGCAAGTCTATGGGCACCGTTTCACCATTTTTCCAACAGTATGTGCTCACTTCATATCTGTGTCACATTTTTTAAAAACTTATTTAAGTATATCACTTGTACATAAACATACATAAACAATAAGTGTATAGTAATAGTTGTGAATTTACAAAACAAACATATATAACATCATACAGGACTCTTGTACCACACCCTACTACTAAACCTTGCATTGTTGTTAAACATTTGAAACGAACAACTAAAGAGCATTGCCAAAATATTACTACTAATAAAAGGATTTTACCCCAACCCACCCTATTAATATTATTATCTTTATATCATTTAGTTATGACCATACATGAACAATAAGTGTATAGTTAAAGTTGTGAACTTACAAGCAAACATGCATAACATCGTGCAGGGGTCCCATACCTCAACCCTCCACCAACACCTTGCATTGCCTTGAAACGTTTGTTACAAATTATGAAAGAATATTGTCAAAATATTAGTACTAATTATAGTACTTATCTTACATTTGGCATATTTCCCCCCAACCCACCCTATTATTATTTTTAAAATATATTTTTATGACAGAAATTGTAAACTTATAAAACAATCATGCACATGTGCAGAATTTCCAAACAATACCCCTCTATCAACACACCACACTGTGGTGGAACATTTGTTACAGATAAGATAATATCATCTGATTGTTACCCCATCCATAGGGTACATTTGGCACACATTTTCCATACTGCCCCATTATCAACACAGTACATCTTTGGCATAGATGCAAGAATATTATATTATTCCTGATAACCACAGTCCATTGTCACCCCAGTTGTGTTTTTCCCATGCTTCTCCACATTCCCACCACCCTGCAATAGTGATGTACATTTGCTTTAGCTAACAAAAGATGCTCTTGCATCTGCAAAATTCTCATCTACCTCTTTGTTTACTGTGCTATTCAGTTCCTAGACTATTCTCTAGCATTCTGTCATATATACCTAGACGACCATTTTCAGCCACATCCCCATTTATAAACTAGTTGTTACTCACTATGTGTTACCATCCACTCTATACATTTCCAAACTTGTACAGTAAAGGTAATTAAAACTTCTACATACATTAAACATCAGTAGTCCATCTCCATCCTTCTCTTATCTCCTTTAAGAATACACCACCTACCGCCAGGTCATGAAAATATTTTCCTACAATTTCTTCTAGAAGCTTTATGGTTCTTGCTTTTATTTTTAGGTTTCTGATCCAGTTAATTTTTGGATAAGGTGTGAGATAGGGGTCCTCTTTCCTTCTTTTGGCTGTGGATATCCAGTTCTTTCAGTACCATTTGTTGAATGGACTGTTCTGCCCAAGCTGTGTGGGTTTGACAAGATAGTGAAAAATCACTTGACCGTACATGTGAGTGTCTGTTTCTGAACCATAAATTTGGTTATATTGGTCTGTGGGTCTGTTGTTATGCCAGTACCATGCTGTTTTCACCACTATGGCTAGGTAATATGATTTAAAGTCTAGAGTTGAGGGTTTGCTTTTCCTTTTTAAATGTTTCTGGCTATTAGGACGCTTACCCGTCCAAATAAATATATTAATCATGTTTTCAATTTTAAAAATGTTGGTGGAATTTTTATTGGGATTGCATTGAATCTGTATCAATTTGAGTAGAATTCACGTCTTAATGATATTTAGTCTTCCAATCCATGAGCATGGAATGTTCTTCCAGTTATTTAGGCATTTTTTGATTTCTTTTAACATTGTGTTGTACTTTTCCAAATACAAGTACTTTACATTATTGGATAAACTTATTCCTGACCATTTCAGTTTTATCTGTCGTATTTTATTTTCACCACTCTTTTGACATTTTTAGTTACTTTTATTGATATAATCTTCATTTCTAGACTCTCTTCCAGGGCTCTCTCTCCTGTCTTTTCTTTTCAGGCTCTAGCACACCCTTTAGTATTTCCTGAAATTCAGTCTCTTGCTTAGAAATTCTCTCAGTTTCTGTTTATCTGTGAATATTCTAATTTTGCCCTCATTTTTGAAAGAGAATCTTGCTGATATAAGATTCTTAGCTGGAAGTTTTTCTCTTGTAGTATCTTAAATATATCAGACCACTGTCTTCTTACCTCCATGGTTTCTGGTGAGAAATCAGCACTTAATCTTATTGGCTATCCCTTATATGTTATGCATTGCTTTTCTTTTGCTGCTCCAGAATTCTCTCTTTGTCTTTGGCCTTTGACATTCTGATGAGTATGTGTCATGGAGTTGGTCTATTTGGATTTTTTCGGATGGGAGTACGTTGTGCTTCTTGAACAGGGATATCTATGTCCTTCAATAGGGCTGGGAAATTTTTACTATTATGTCTTTAAATATTCCTTCTGCCCCTTTTCCCTTCACTTCTCATTCTGGGACTCCCATGACACATATGTTTGCACACCTTTTGCTGTCATTTAGTTCCCTGAGACCTTGTTCAATTTTTTCCATTCTTTTCTTCACCTGTTCTTTTGCATGTTCACTTTCAGAGGCCATTTCTTCAAGCTCACCAATCCTTTCTTCTGCCTCCTCAAATCTGCTATTATATGATTGCAATATTTTTGTAATTTCATTGATTGCACCTTCCATTCCCATAAGATATGCTATTTTTCTATGTATGCTTTCAAATTCTTCTTTGTGCTCATCCAAAGTCTTCTTAATGTCCTTAATCTCTTTAGCCATCTCATTGAATTTATTTAGATTTGTTTAAACATCTTTAATTAGTTGTCTCAACTACTTTATGTTATCTGGAGGTTTATCTTCTTTCTATAACTGGGCCATTGCTTTCTATTTCTTGGTGTGGATAGTAAGTTTTTGTTGGTGTCTTCACATCTGGTTTCCTAGAGCATTTATTCTGGGGCAGCTTTTCTCTTTACTTTAGGGCTTCCTATTGTTTCTCCCTTGCTGGTTATGCAGTAGGAGCCAAGCATGTTGTTGGTGTTGTAAGCTGTGGAGGCTCAAGCTGCCCTCATTGCACCAGGGACCAATGAAGCTTCTTCCAACTTTCTCCTTTGCTAGGGGCAGGGACAGAGTCACAGCTATGTGGAATAATCCACATGCAGGCCTAGACTGTAGTTGCCCAGAGAGACTGATGAAGCTTCACAGTCTTTCTCCTCTGCCTGGGGCAGGGATGGAGCTGCAGGTGTGGGCAGCAATCTATGCAGTGTGGGTCCAAGATGACTGCAGTTGCCCTGGTAGACTTCTGATTTTCAATCTATGGCGGCCAAAGTTCCCTGCAGTTACCTGGATAGGCTAGTGTAGGGCTTCTCTCAGCCTTCTTGCCACAAGAGGTGGGACTGAAGCCTAGGCAGGCTGCAGGCTGATCTGCCGACCCTGAGAGTTTCAGTCAGTCTGGCTTCCCCTCAGGCTGGGAGAGGAGTCAGAATGGTGGCTACTGACCCGTTTCTGACTTGGGCTGGTTCACACCCCCCCTGTTCCCAGGGTTATCTCTTAGCCAGCCAATCTACCAATCAATAGCAGAAATCGGCAGTGAACCATCTCCTCCTCCCCTGTTTCTGGGAAATGGAGCTTCCAATTCCCATCACAGAGCAGCTCCTAGGGCAGCTCATCCTGCCAGAGTAGGATAGACACCACCCTCCACGGCTTGGCCAGTAATTTCCCAGAAAGACTGGTGCAGGTCCCCACAGCTTCCTCCCTGCTGGAGGTGGCACTGGGGCCCAAGCTAGACCTGCAATATGATCTGGATGGGAAGAAACTGGTCCCACCAGCACTGGGATTCTCAGTCTGCCCCACTTCCCCTTGTGCCAGGCATGGAGTTAAGATGGCAGCTCCCAGCCTCTTTCTGACTTGGACAGGCTCAAGCTTTAGCTGTTTTCAGGATTATACTGTAGCCCACTGAGTTTCCTCATCAATAGCTGGAGTTGGTGCCCAACCATCTCTTCCTCTCTCCTTTGGGGAAGTTCAGCTTTCAATTCCAGCCGTGGAACAGCTCCTGAGGTGGCTTGTGCCTCCAGTGGAGGATGGGTGCTGGCCGCTCTGGCATGGAGTGCTCTACTTACAAGTCTTCTCAGAAGATGGGCAGTCTCCTCCTTCCACTCCTTCAAGTGTGTTGCAGGATGCTCTTCTGGTCTCCTGGAGCCCCCAAACAGGTGCTTCAACTAGCTCCAGAGAGCTCTGGGTGTTTGCTAACTGCCCTGTTGCAGGAGCTAACTCTAGGAACTCCTTACTCCACCACCATCTTGCTTCCATCACAGCCAGTTATCTTTTAAATAGAGGTAAGTGTTAAGAGAAAATATCTGTAAAGGGTATATAAAAATGTTCAGATATTCATTGGCTATTTTCTTAGTAGTTACAGTTACAAATGACAACTGAGGTAGTGCTAAGTTCCTAGCCAGAGGAGCTCTATCATATTCCCCAATGGAACCACAATAATCCCCCAAGTGCAAGGGCAAAGACCAGTGAAGAAGGATGGTCCAATGATGAACCCCTGATACTGAGGACTATGCTTATTAGCCCGTGTGCCTGAAATTTGAACTAGGCCTAGAGCTGCAGAGTGCCTAAGAGTTACCTCCTGAGAGCCTCTGTGTTGCTCAAATGTGACCACTCTCTAAGCCAAACTCAGCATGTAAATGCATTACCTTGCCACGAGCATGGGGCATGACTCCCGGGAGTGAGCCCCCCTGGCGCCAAGGGATTACTACCAATCACTCAATGGTGATTCAACTAGAGGAAGACCTTTAATCAAAGGGGGAAATGGTAAAGACAAATGAGTTTATATGGCTAAGAGTCTTCAAAAAAGACTTGGGAGGTCATCAGAGGGGTCAATGCTTATGCATGCCTCAGCAGGATCCCAGAGACAGCCAAAGTAGATACAACCCCAGGTATTGGTGCTCTTGAGGGCTATGGAGACACACAGGTTCTATTGGTCATGGCAGATAGCTCTGGAGTTCAGTTCCTTGTCAGTGGGCCCTACTTTGGAATTTGTACTCCTGAGTGTGATAGAGTTGGACTCAGATGTGACCTTTCTACACATTCCTCTTCTGTCACTTTTACCGAACCTGTGGTTAGTGCTTGGGTTGTTCTATATTCAAGAGACTTAAATCTCTGGACTAGCCATTTGCCAGCTGGGCCCTGAGCCTCAGCAGAGTTCCAGCTCCTATTCTCCTGTTTGTTGGTTTTACCCAGGTCAGCTAACAGGGAGGTGAAGATGGTCAATCACCACAACAGGGAACCAAGAGTGCCTACAACTGTAAGCAGGAGAATCACATCCATCAACCATGAGGGATCTAAGCACCCTCTTGATATATAGATGGAGTGGACATCATCATCCCAGGATCCACAGGATGGAGGAGTAAATATGGATTAGAGTGGACTTACTGATATTCTACTATGGAACTATTGTGAGTAGTAATGGAAGAAACTGTAGCATTAATGTGGAGAAAGTGGCCATGGTAATTGCTGAGGGCAGAAAGAGGGAAGAAGAGATGTGACGTGGGGCACTGTCAGGACTTGGAGTTATCTTAAATGATACTGTAGGGACAGATGCTAGACATTATATATCCTGCCATAACCCACTGAAAGTACTGGGGGAGAGTGTAAACTACAATGTAAACATAATCCATGCAGTACAGCAGTGCTCCAAAATGTATTCACCAAATGCAATGAATGTGCCACGATGAAAGAAGTTGTTGATGTGGGAGGAGTGGAGGCGTGGGGGGTATATGGGAACTTTTTAATGTAACATTTTTTTGTGATCTTCAAAAGAAAAAAAAAGGAGAAATTATTTTACTTATTTATCTGTGTAGTTACCAATTCCAATACTATTCATTCTTTATGGAGATCTAGATTTCTAACTGGTATCATTCTCTTTCTCCCTTAAACATTTCTGGTAGTGCAGGTCTTCTAGTGATGATTTCATCGTTTTTGTATATCTGAAAAAGGTCTATATTTTGCTTTCATTTTCAAATGATATTTTTGCTTCATATAGAATTCTAGGTTGGTAGCTTTTTCCTTTAGTACTGTATAGAAGTTGCTCCATTGTCTCCTTGCTTTCCTTATATCCAATGAAAGACATAGAACATTATATCTGTTTCTCCACATGAAACATATCCCTTTTTTCCAGATACTTTTAAGATTTTCTCTTTATCACTAATTTTAAGCAATTTGGTTATGAGATATCTTGGTATAGTTTTCTTCTGTTTCTTGTGCTTGGGTTTTTTGGAATTTGTGAATCTGTGGATTTATTATTTTCATCAAGTTTGAAAATTTTAGACATTTTTTTTTCAAATAATTGTTATCTTCCTCTCCCTCTGGAATATAGATTCATTAACTTTAAAATTTTTCTTGTTTGCCAATTTGAATATGTGTCAGTTCTGGGGTGATTTTGATTGATATTCTCCTCATTATGGATTGCATTTTCTTATTAATTTTCTTGTTTGCTTGATTGGATGCCAGACATTGTGAACGTTCTTTGTTGATTACCAGGTGTTTGTGGATTCCAATAAATATTCTTGAGTTTTTCCCTGGGATGCAGTTAAGTTGCTTGGAAAGAGTTTGATCATTTATGACCTTGATTTTAAGATTTTTTAGTGGAGCCAGAGAAGTGCTCAAAATGGGACATTTCTCAATGTTGAGGCAATGTCTTCCTGAATACTCTACACATGGCCCTGTGGATCCTGAAGTTTTCCAGACTTGGTGTTGATAACAGACACCATTCCTGGTCCTTTGTGAATGTTGGGCACAGCCAGCTCTATGCCTTTTGATTTGCTTTATTCCCAGCCTCAGATAGTTTCTGCACAGGCATGCACTGATGAGTACTCACATGAGAGGATGTTCTGTAGATCTTGTAGAGCTCCAGAGTCCTCTGTCTCTTTGTGAAGCTCTTTTCTTTCTGGTACTCTGCCTGCAAACCCTGCCTGCCTTGGTCTCCCTGGATTCTAACTGTCTCCTTAGCTCAGGGAGTCTGCTGGGCCCTGCTTGGGCTCCTCTTCCCTGTGCTACCTGGAGAGTTGGGGTATCCATAGGTTTCACTTTGTTTCTTACCAACCACTCTAAGACCAGTGTCCTTCATTGCCTGATGGCTAGTGTCTTGGTTTTTTAAAATGGCTTTTTTCCATTGTTTGGTTGTTTCAGTGGGGAGCTAAATGCTCTCTCTTATTTTATCTGCTGGAAATGGTAGCTTCATCATAGTGGCTGTTGACACTTTCTTTGTACCTGCCTCCTCCTCTAGTTTAGGGTGTAAGGGGCTTGAAGGCAGGTACTTGCCTTACTCTCACATGTGGTCTGCAATGATTATGGACTCTGGAAGTCAGGCTTCTTGGGCCCTTATTTTGGTTCTACCACTGACTATATATGACCTTGGGCAAGTTGCTTAATTTCTCTGTGCCTCAATTTTCCTTATTGCTAAAAAGGGGATAATCACAATACAACTGTTTGGAGTTGTCTTGAGGAGCAACATGTTTAGAGCATCTAGAACACAGTTAGATCTCAATAAGTGCTATTATTAATAATGATAATAAAAATGATACTTATTAAATAAGTATGATTATAATAATGATACTTATTTTTATCTTAATTATATATTATGTTTCTGACATAGTGAACTGCATATATTGACACTCAGAAAATATTTGAGTGAACAAATGCATTTGACTCCCCTGCTGCATTCTCATTGTTAAGGCTGTGTCAAATGCTTCTTCCACATATGAGAACCTTCAGCACTGGCTCAGGTGTTTCTTCAGCATCCTTCCAGAATTATGTGGCTGGAGTAGAGAATCTTCACTATTCACCCAAGTAATAGGTGATATGAAGACATTGTCTAGAGAAGACTCCATGCTTGGGGTGTGGAAATTCAACTCTCACTTGATTCAAATGACAGAGATGTATCTGTGGACAGTGCAGAGTATGGTATTTTATAGAAATCCAGTGACACCTTGAAGGGAATTGCAAGTGGATAATGTAACAGGAGGACAGAAATATTAGCACTTTCCTGATTAAGCTGATGGCTTAGAATTGGCATCAGACTGTTGTGTAAGGTTTGATCATCTCACATTCATTCCAGTGTGATGGCACAGCTGGGAAATTTCAACTATTAGGAGATTTTGTGAAATCAGGGAATGATATATGTTCTAAGGGAGATTTAATTGATTGGGTTGAATTTGCAAACATGTCACAGGGCTTTTGATTCCAATGCATGATTCAGTGTTCTCCTTGCTATTAAAGTATTTCAGTCACTTCATTTTCTTAGCTGATACATTTTGACACTGCACCAGAAGAAATATGTGCAAAGAGTCTCCTTTTTGGTATGTGTCAGGCATATAACTCTTGATCATTAAGCACAGGTTTCTACCTTACAGTTTTCACTGAATGATACTATTGATTTCTATACCTCCAGCTTATCCCTCCAGTTGCATTAGGCTTTCTCTTTCCTGATGTTTGAATCCATAGCCCCATCTTCGAATATCCTCAAGA
Source organism: Dasypus novemcinctus (assembly GCF_030445035.2). Classification (NCBI taxonomy): domain Eukaryota; kingdom Metazoa; phylum Chordata; class Mammalia; order Cingulata; family Dasypodidae; genus Dasypus; species Dasypus novemcinctus. The sequence goes on from NC_080681.1 coordinate 128,199,109, forward strand.
CCATTAGTAGAGGAGCTAACATTACCTAAATTAACTTGAACATGGAAAACAAATTTAACAGGGCTACATATTTGGTTTTGCAGGTCCACAGATCATTTGTTTGAAAAGAGGAATAAATGACAGCAACCTCAGACAGGCATTGGATTTATGTCCACATCAGGAAGAGATTCAGAGATTTTTCTTTCAGGCCATTTTGGCATGACTTTTATGAGCTTTTGAAGTGTGGCGGAGATGTGAAAAGGTGAATCAGGCCCACCCTCTTTTGGCATCTGCTCATTCGCAGGAGTGTGGCAGTGGCATGCACAGCCCACAACAGGGCATAAAATGGGTCATTGAACGGGCAAATGGGCACTTTCTGCATCTTAAGTACAAGTTGTAAGTAATTAGCTTTATACTCAAAAATGTTTTTCGTGTCTGGTTGATGGCTTTGCTCATTCTACCTTGTATGTGAAAGTGAGGAAAATGAAGGAAACTCAATGCCAGACCAAGCCCAGTGTCAGAAATTTAACCCAGTCCCTGATTTGGGGAACAGAAGGGCAGCCTTAAGTCTATCCCTAGTGGAAGTATTGAATTATTTTGGTGTTTATGTTTTGCAACTCTATCCCTTGTTTGGTGCAGAGGTTTAAGAATTTTTGGTATTGTTATTCCAATGCCTGTTTTTTGTATGTTATAAATTTTGCTTTCAAAAACCCTGAATTTCTACAAGTGGTCATGTACGTGAAGATAATTTTTGGTGGTTCACAGAAAAAATGTGTGAAATGTGATCATTTGTTTTCATTGTCTGTCGTTATGTTTGCACTCATTTATGCAGCGCGATAGCTGGTTTCCATATATGGCAATGATGGCCAAAGCCCCTTTAAAAGATAGCGAGTGAATAAATAGCAGCACAGCGGCAGCGGCATAAGGCAAAAGGCATCAAGATGGTAACTAGATGGCCATGGGAAGCACTGATGTGGACGGCGAGCTCCTGGCACAGGAAGATTTTTGTCCCTGGCGCAGACCCCGCCCCATAATCTAGAACTGCTTTGAAAACAACAGATAGACTTCTTGTGGACCTTGTGATCTGCCGCAAGTTTTCTTAACTTCTCTGTGCCTCCGTTTCCTCAGGTGTAAACTGAGGATATTAATAATCATCACCTATATCAACAGAGGTTGTGCAGAGTAAATAAGTCAAGGCTGTAAACCCCCTGGTATGTGGTCAGTCCCCAGTCGCCTGGCTGGCTTCCTTCGGCTGGATTTCCCCCTGAATCCCCTTGAGCTAGCGTAACCTTTGCCCTTTGCTCTGACTCAGCGGGTGCTAGTGCTGCTGCTCCTTTCCCAGGAGTCTCTCTGCCCGGGTCGGACCTCAGGTCAGCCTGCACGGCGTTCCTTCTGCCACTCCCACGCTGTAGGGCAAAGAAGTAACTCGAGAGCACTACCAGATTTCAGCCACATGGCGCATTTCTCCTTTGGTGTCACCCACCTGCTGGACCCTACCCCCGGTGGCTCCCCCCCACCTCACATGACTTCTTATGCATTCTGGAAAGTTCTAGAACGTACACACCGCTTGTGACCGATGACCTTTTAAAGTATTACTTTCCAGGGGGAAATTGTACTGAATCATGCCGAGAGTTGCCCTCATGGGGAGTTTCTGTACCTGTGGCTTAAATTAATTGGGGAGAGGAGGCTTCCTGATAGTTATTCATTCATTTATTCAAAAAAATATCCATCATGCCAGACACCATCACAGGAGCTGGAGATACATCAGAGAAGACGATGGGCAAGCTTCGTGCTCACCTTGATTGTACACGCACAAAAAATAAAGAGCTTAAAAAGGAAGTGATCAACCAGATGATGGGTAGCGAGCAGCAGAGTGGCTTCTGATCCAGGCTTGCACAGCACCGCTCTCATCTTTGAAATTTACACATTCTCACATCCCAACATCAATATGGAAATTCCCTCTCCAGTTTATTTTCCCCCTTAATTCTTTAAACCTTGGGCTTATTCAATGAGCACTTGGAGAATTTATTCTGGATACGTCTTGTCCTGCAGGTGCTTTGCCAGTCATTGCAAGAGACGCACCTGCCTCTGCTCTCCAAGAGCGGACCACGTGGTAGCTAACTAAAGGTTAGACTGTGATGAGCTAGTGGGGGAAGGAGACCTGGGACAGAGTCCTGAGACTTCTTTTTAGGCGTTTGGGGTACTTGGACAAGTAATGTAGGGTCCCAGGTTTCTTGTTTGTAAAATGACTCTCGTTTTACCTTTCATGTGCCGCTTGGGTGAGCACACACGGGGTCAGCAAACTCTGGGGTGGCTGGCAGAATAGTGGACTCCAAAGGGGGCCAGGTCCTGATGCCGGGGGCTTGTGAGCAGTACCTTACAAGGCAAAGGGACTCTATGTATGGGATTAAGTGAAGCGCCATGAGATAGGGCGATTTTCCTAGATTATCTGAGTGGACTCGATGCAACCACAGGGTCCTTACAAGGAAAAGAGGAGAGCTGGAGAAGGAGGCCGGCAAGGGAAGCAGAGGGGAAGCGACGTGCCTGCCGGAGCACCAGGAGAAAGGAATGTGGGAGGTCTCCAGAAGCTGGAAAAGGCCAGGCAGCAGGTTCTCCCCGGAGATTCTAGAAGGAACCAGCGAGCCTGCATCTTGATTCGAGGCCAGCGAGACCCATGTCCAGGCGTCTAGCCCCGAGAGCTCTAGATAATGCGTTTGCTTTGTTTTCAGCCACTAACTCGGGGGGGATTTGTTTCAGCAGCGATAGGAAAACTATATACTGGCCCAGCGGTTTTTACAGACGGCCTCCTCTCTGAGCGCCCGGCCCAGGCAGGGGCCTGCTCGGGGCTGGATACTTTCCACGGGGGCTCTGGAGGCAGCCCCACTGTGTCCCCTCACCATGAGAGCTCCGATTGCCAGCTAAAAGCAGGCTTCTGTTGTGCTGCTTGTCACAGCACAGTTTGAAGAGATGGTCCATGCTTCATTAAACGGAATTGGAAGGCAGTGCCTCCAAGTGCTACTGCAGCAAAACCCAGGGCGGCTGGCCTTACGGGCTTTTGAGGGGTCAACCCAGAGGGGAGCGGGGAGCAGCAGCCGGGAGGACCCCTGCCTCTGGGAGCTTCTGCCACCCAGAGGGAAGCAAAGACGAGCAACTCCTGGAGGCCTCTCTGCACCTGCCACGCGAGCTGTCCTGTCCTGTGGTAGGGTGCCTGGTCAATATTTCTTGAGTAAATGAATGAATTACCAGGTGGTGTTTATTTTCTCCATTTTGCACATGGAGATGCTGATTTGGAGAGATGGATGAAGCTTCCACCCAGAGCAAGGCGGCCTGGGGGGGCCCTGTCTCCACCACTTGCAGCTGCACGGCCGTGGGCAAGTTTCTTGCCCCCTCTGTGCCTCGGTTTCCCCGTCTTCATTCCCGCCCCTCTCTCCCAGCAGTGTGAGGACTGGTTGAGATGATAGATGTAAAGCTCCTGGGACAGCTCCCAGCCTGTCACAGAGGCTGCCTGGGGACGGCCTTTACTGCAGCTGTGTGAGCTCGTGTTTGCCATCCTGTGGCTCGGAGCAAACGCAGTGTCCCTCCAGCCTCAGCGCCTGCCTTTGCGGAGCCCGAGGAGGAAGTCGATGGGCTGAGAGGAGAGCGGAGTGCCAGGGCTTTCCTGGAGGGACAGGCTCTACTCTGGGGGAGGACGACGTGGAGAAGAGGTCGAACTTAGGGGCTTCTGAGCATGGGGAGGTGCAGAGGGGCTGCAGGGGCGGTGGACATGGAGGAGCGAACGCTCTGCTGGGGTGAAGATAGAGGGAAGAGGCCGCTGGGAACTGGGCCACCTCCTTGTCGAAGACAAGCAAGGTGGGGCTGAGAAGGAACATGTCAGAAAGTTTCACGAGAAGAGCCGCAGCTTTGGGGGGGGCCGTGGGACCTTCCCCGACATGGGCATGCCCCTCCCTCAGCCAGGGGGGCCTGATGAGGTCCTAGCAGCCCCTTCCCAATGGCAGCATCCGCAGAGCCACAGCAGCAGGGAGTCTCGGTGTCCTGAGCCCTGGTCTCCTGAGAGCAGCCCCCCCCCCCACCTGCTGGAGAGGGGGCGGGAGGGAGCAAAGGGGGAGAAGATGCTGGCCCGGAGCCAGCCGAGCAGGGCAGCCTGATCCAGAGACCCCTCCTCTGTGGGTGCTGGGCTGCGCTTTGGGGTCTGTCTTTGCTTCCCACCCCAGCCCCGTGCGGCCCCCACTTCTTACAGGTGAGGTGGGGTCTCACCTCCCACACTCGGATGCCCCCCTCCACCCTCCTGCTCACTCTGAGAATGTTTCCCAATCTGATGATGGTTGAGCTCCTGTCGGGACTTCTGCTTCCTGCTGTTTCTTGATCCTGCAGAAAGGCCCGGAGAGGTTTGCTGGGTCCTGGTGAACGAGCCACAGCAAAGGAGCTGGGGGGCCAGCCGGCTGGACCTGGACTTGGCAAGGTATGTGACCCCTAACAAAACTGCTTTTGTGCAACCATACTAACTCCCCAGTGAGGACACCGTGCTTCCTCTTTGTAGGGATTTCACTGTGTGTGTGTTTTTAGTGGACAGGTGGGCATGGTGGGATGGCATGCCACCCGGCACCCAGGACGCAGTCCTGACTGTCCTCACTGCTCCTCTTGGCCCTGCCCTCTCTCACTGACACCCAAGGCTTCTGCTGCCTCGCCTCCACCCCGGGCTCCCTCCTGGGCTCTTGCTCTTGAACCTCCTGCTGCGTCATCAAGACGTTTGTCTTGGTTGATGGGCATCTGGGTGCTCCTGGTCCCCGTGTCTAGTACAAAGCAGGGAGTCTGGTTTATGAGTCACTTTGCATAAGTCATAGTCATGGGTGGTGTGCGGCCTGATGACGGGTGTGTCCAGCATCTGCTGGTCGGCCTTGACAACGGCCCAGAAAGGGTGCTATCCTGTGGGGTGCTATCCTGTGGGAGGACCAGGTGGGGCATTTCCCCTGCAAGACGGGATGGGAGGTCTCCATGCTCCCCCTGATGATGCACTGAGGGTCAAAGGAGGGAGTTCGGGCTAAGACTCAAAGCTGACTGCCTCAGAACCACGGAGGAGCCACGCACTGTGAAGACCATCGTGCACGTGAGCCCAGGTTAGACCGGGGGCACAAAACCACGGCCCTGACACAGGGTCTCCCCGTTAGCAGGGGAGCAAGCAGCAGCCGAGGCCAGCTTCTCCAGCAAGGGCTGATGACCTCCCTTCATGCCTGCCAGGTCTTCCCCGGGGCCTGGGGCTTCCTGGGAGTCACATTCGAATGTCCTGCTTCTGCTCCTCCCCTCCTTGTGAGCTGCCGTTTCCTTACCCACTGCCTCCGCAGGGTCAGCCTCGACCAACTCATAGCAGGTGGGGACACCTCCACGTCCAGCCCCTCCCCGCTCCAACGTGTGGATGCTCGTCAGTTTGCAGAAGGTCACATTCTGTTCCAGCGCTCAGGGGTGCTTTCCGGAAGCGGAGCTGTCCCTGGCATTCCAGGGCGGCCGTGGGGGGAGGCGAGCAGGTGCCCAGAGAAGAACGTCGGAGGGCATCAGTGGCTTCCGTTTTGTTATTTAAAGTGTGATCTCAGTTAGTACCAATTTTTAAATAATGTGCCCTAAAGTGACAGCCAATCACTTCTTAAAAACTGCTTCCCCCTGCCAAACACATAAGGACCTAGAGAGATAAGACCTCTTGTAAACCCCGTGATTAAAGTGACCCTCCTAAGGCTTTGGCGTGGCTGCAGCCTGGGTTCTCTCAACCCCAGCAGCCTTCAGCCTCAGCTTCTCCTGGAGAAGAGTCATCCAAGGGTCTCCGTCCCTGGACTTGCCTCGCCCCCCGCCGGCCCTCCCACCGTTACTGTCCTTGAGGCCACTCAGCAGCTCTTCTCTCTTCAAGTCCCAGGGGTAGCATTGCATAACTTTTTTTGGGTTACAAAAGTAGTATTAACTTATGCTGATTGAAAGTTTCAAAGTGTCTTAGAATATTAAAAGGGGGGTGGGGGACCCGTACAATCCCAGGCCCAGGTGCAAGAGCTGCTGGTCCCTTTGGCCGCTGTGTTCTGTTCTTTCCACTGTCGTGTTTATCTAGTCGTGATCATGCTGCACATATAGCGCAGTGTTCCTTCCTTTTTCCTTCTTCCTAGCATTAACTTGAAAGACAATTGACAGCTTAGAGCATAAATAACAATACTTTAGGGTTGAGTTTATAGCTCTTATAGCTATTACAGAAGTGAAAGATGTGACAACAAACAAAACAAGAAACTAACAGATATGTGCAAATAGAAACTCCTTTTCTTCCTACTACTAATTATCCACTCTCCTACAGAGCTTATCCTACGTCCACTTCTCAGCAAAAACTACCATGTCAGTTAAAGTCTTTCTTCTGGTAGTTATAATTTTCCCATATTCTTTTCAAAGTCAATGTTAAGCCTCATCATATTAAACAATGGTGATCGCAATTCCTTCGGGAAAGAACTTTTAGCACACTTGAGATTCACTGAAAAGTTGCCTCTAATTTAAAGTATCAAATGTAAAACGAATACTCCAGGGGCAGTGGAGACAACACTGGTAAGAAAGCTCATTGGTTTGCGTCCATCTCCATGGAGAAGTCAGTTGTGGGGTGCCCCCGAGGTCCCCCTGACTGAAACCCCCTGATGTTGCCATACCTCTGGCCCCAAGCCCAGCCTCTGAGAACCCACTCTTCTTTTCCTCTGAGGCCCAGACGCTGCCAGTGCTGTCAAGATGGTGTAAAGATTTTCTGTGCCATTAAAATGAAACATAAACGCTATTTTTCTGCAATAAGTTCCAGTAGGTTTTGCACTGATTAATTTAACCACATTTAGAAAGTGGAAAATTCTTGCATCCAAGAGTCAAATCCTCGTCCCTCAAGAAGCAAGTTCACACCTCCAGGGGTTCTCTGCAGCCAGGGGGCTAGAAGAGGGACCTGCGCATCCACGTGGGCAAACAAGAGCCTGGCGGTGATGGCAGCGGTGGGTGGCTGTTGGAGTGGGTGGCTGTTGGAGTGGGTGGTTGTTGGAGTGGGTGGCTGTTGGAGGCAGCCGCCCCGTCCAGGCGCGCCTTCCTCCTGGTTTCTCCTCTTAGAGTAGGTGGAATGGCCCAGGGGGCAGTAGCCCCCAAACCACACGATGAGACTGAGCCCCTTGGCTGCTCCTTCCAGGAGAGCTGGACGGTCCGCTGTGGACTGGGGCCCTGGTTGTCACACGTCAGCCTCAGGCGGGTGCCGAACACTCAGCTGCCTTTCTTCACCAGGAGCAATTTCAGCCAGAGACAAAGGCCATCCATTGATTACGAAAGAGGCCGCTCAGCACGTTCCGGCTCGGCTCGTAACCAGACAAGTCGCTCGCCGCCTTCCATTTGGGTGCGTGTCTGCTCTGCCGAGCCAACAGCTTTATTCATATGTATTTGATTTTCTCCTTTTTCTTTTCATTAAAGAACAACGAGAACATTCTTCCTGGTATGCAGCATCGTGGATAGAAAGCACACATTTCTTTTTCCCTGAGAACAAGCACACACGTGACTCAAGAAATCACCTTACCGGCCGGGCTGAGTCCCCTGAAGGCTGGACGCAGGCCGGGCTCTCATTAGGGCGACATTCGCTGTAGTCATCATTGGGTGTGTGCTGTGTAGGAGCGCTGAGTAAGCACATTCTAGAAAAAGGAATGTCACAGCCTCAAGGCCTTGCCGTGGAGCTGGCGCCCAGTGCTTACCATCACGCACCTCTGGGTTCCCTGCATTGGATTTCCCACCTGTGGGGCTGCAACAGGTAGGAGTCGTAGGCTCACACCTTATCCTCAGCCAGAGCCTGGGTCCCTCTGTCCTCCGTCAGCTGTCCAGGGAAACTCAGTGCTCAAGTGCTGGGAGGGAGGCAGTCCAGAATCCACCCAGGGACATCGCTCCATGAGCTCGCGGGAGGCTGAGGGTTGACTGGCCACCAGGCTGGGCCAGGGGCCGCTCCTCCGGGGTCCTTCCGGCGCGGGGTGATGCCTGGGCTGGGTCTTTGGATGCCCACTTGCCTCCCTCTAGTCCCACCTAGATAGAGCGCTAGGTACAGACATTCTGCAATCATTAAGTGCCTGCTGTGTGCCAGCCCTGGTGTGAGCTTCTGGGGATGCCATTAGCAGTTGACAGCTGAGCAGAGGAGCAGACAGGCTAGCTTCAGGGAAAAGGGAGTCTTACCTGTCCTTGCACGGTCATTAATACGAAATAAGGGGGAGATGGCAATTCCTCTGTTAGAAAGGATTTATAGTGTTTTATGTATTTGACATATTTTTAAATGTATACATACACATTTAAAGAAACGTTAAATATATTTGTAATATCGCGTAAAGGTAGGAGTATTTATAATAATATAGTAACAGCGGTAGAAATGGTACTAATGGTACTACTGTGACCACTATTAGTAACAAGAGCAGTGGTGGTAGAGTGATAAAAATACAGAGTAACCGGCAAGTATTGGAGTCTGTTTCCTTGGTCTGAATTCTCACCTTCTCTACTTATTGGTCTTGTGAGACTGGACAATTGATTAAACCACCCTTTGCCTTAGTTTCCTCATCAGTAAAAGGATCAAAAGGATCAAAAGCCGTATGCCTCTGACCAAGGTCACGTGCACGTTAAAGCAGAGAGGGCCTTTATGGTGCCGGGAACACGCTGCCTCCCGGGCGAATGTTAGCAGTGACCGTTCCATTTCGCTCTGGAGCCGTCCCCAAACCCCAGCCATACACGGCGTCTCTCCTGCTTCCACGGGAGTTCGATGGGTCTGGGCTGGCCCACTCGTGTGGGCTGGGGGCTCTGCTCTCAGGTAGGCTTGGCTGGGGACAGCGCCTGGGCACGTCAGGGGACCAGCAGGACAGCGTGGGAATGGCAGAGCGCCCACCTGGGCCGCTGCAAGGGCTCGAGGGCTTTCAAGACCTGAACTGTGGGACATCACCAGTATCCCACCCCGTTGGCCAAAGCGTGTCACATGGTCCCTGGGGTTTTAGATGAGGCCTGAGTGGACCCAGCACCGGGCCTGGCCCACGGCCACTGCAGTTACTTGACCAGGCGGGGATGTGGCCGAGGAGGCCGTGGTCCAGGGCAGTGCTGGGGCCACTCTGAGGTGTGACCTGCAGCCCAGGGATGGCCTGGCACTTAAGCGTGCCTAGGTGGACTCTGTCCAGGGACGTGCCCTGGAAACTCCAGGCGTCATCGTAGGTGACCCTCAGCCACACGGCCACACACTTTAATGTCAAGTTGAGATGTTGGCTCCCCAAGCAAGCCGGAATCTTCTGTGCTGACCTCGGCCAGGGGTCTGGGGAGGGGCTTGGCATGTGGGTTACGACATCTGTGTTAGTCAGCCAAAGGGGTGCTGATGCAAAATACCAGGAACTGGTTGTTTTTATAAAGGGTATTATTTGGGGTAGGAGCTTGCAGATACCAGGCCATAAAGCATAAGTTTCTTCCCTCCCCAAAGTCTGTGTGGAGCAAGATGGCTGCCGGCGTCTGCGGGCTCAGGCTTCCTGGGTTCCTACGCTCCTGGGCTGGCTTTTCTCTGGGCTCAAGGTTCCTTCCCTCCTGGGACTGACTTCTCTTTCCTCTGAGTGCTGACTTCCCGGGTTTTCAGCATCAAACTCTAACATCAGAAGTCCCCAACTCTGTCCTCTGCGGTGCCTTTTATCTGTGAGTCCCCACCCGCCAAGGGGTGGGGCCTCAATGCCCTCATCATAACTCAATCATGCCCAGGTACAGATCAGATTACAAACATAATCCAATATTTTTTTGGAATTCATCAATTATATCAAACTGCTACATCATTGTATCTAAATTCTCATGACAGAGGTTCTGGCAAAAGGTGGAAGGGAGACATAAGCCTCTTAGAACAATTGTCAGAACTGTCATAATCTCTTTCAACATGTTCCACCTTTGCGTGACTCGTGCAGGGCGGCTCGGTACCGCCATTATCAACGCTCGCCAGATTCGGCTCTGAGCTGCTGGTGCGCGGGTGCCTTTGAAGCGCAGGCTGAGGAGAACGGCAGGGCACGAACCACCGCCTGCCCAGAGGAGAGTCCGTTATCAGCTCAGCCAAATCTTAGCTGCGTTTTCCTTTTACAAAGAGAAGCCTGAGACTCGTGAAGTCTCAGCTCCTGCGCACGTTTTCCCGCCTTCCGGAGGCAGGCACGCAAATGGGCCCGTGCAGGACGCCCCCTGCCCACCCCCGAGCTCTCCAGGAGGGTCCACGTTCTAGAGTCTGCAGGAACAGGGGCCGTCACAGCCCTGTGGGTTGAGGTCGCCGCCGGGCGTAGGTACGCAGCACCCCGAAACCGGGTGTTCATTTAGGGTCTCTCCTTGAGGACCTCGTGGCAGGAGGCCCAGGGCAGCCACTCTTTGTGAGTCAGGTGGGCACTGTCATTGTGTATCCCCACGTGTCTGCTTGGAAAAATGCTTAAAAAAATGTGAGATGAAGGAGGGCGATTGGAAGAGAGAGCGAGCACTTTAGAACTCCCCGAAATTTAAGAAATTCGCGTGCCGCTCCCAGGATTCAATTGCCCAAGAGTGTATGTATGTAAAACTTGACTTTCAATGATTGTTAGATCGACCCATTTTTGAAATTAAGCAATAATAATATTCAACCACAGACTTTGTGTTCTCATTACAAACTTTTTTTCTAATATGCTTTGAAATAATATGCTGCAATTAAAAGAAAAAGGTTTTCTAACCTGGGCGTATGCAGACCACACCGGGAATGCTGAGTTACAGACATGGGATCCATCCTTGGCCGCCCAGCGCTGGCCAGGCTGGCCGGACACTCTGCATTCTTCAAGTTCAGCTCAAGCTCACATCTTCTAGAATGTTCTCAAGGGGCTGTGCACTTTGGACCAGTCAGGTAAGCTGTTTGAGTCTCACTTTTCTCAACTGTAAATGGACCACGGTAGTTGCTGAGGGCAGGGAGAGGGAGGAAGAGGTGTGATATGGGGCATTTTCGGGACTTGGAGTTGTCCTGAACGATACTGCAGGAACAGATGCAGGTGCAGGACACTGTGTATCCTGCCATGACCCACTGGATGGACTTGGGGAAGGATGTGAACGACAGTGTAAATTGTGGTGCGTGCGGTGTGGCAGTGCTCCAGGCATGGTCGCCAAGTGCAGTGAACGTGCCTCACTAATGAAAGGGGAGGTTGATGTGGGAGGAGCGGGGTGGGGAGTGGGGTATATGGAACCTCATATGATTTTTAAAGTAATGTTTTATGTGATATATTTATCTAAAAAAAAAGACAAAAGAAAAAAGAAAAAACTGTAAATGGACAAATTTTCCTTTCCTTCTCTCCCCTTCCCCCTCCTCCCCCTCCTTCCTTCTTCTTTCTTCTTCCCTTCCCTCCTTCCTTTTTCATATTTTAGTCATCTCTTCCTCCAAAAGGTTATGGCCCAGGACCCCTCCCCCCAGCTGCCAAGGCTTCCTGAAGGTCCTTGGTAAAAACAACAAAAACAAAATCAAATGCAGTGCTGCTTAAAAGTGAGTGGAGAAAATTTGCTACTGCATGAAGCCAAAAGGCTCCACAGACAGAGCAATGTGAAAAGAAAGCTTATTTCAAAGAAGCCCCGATTGATCCAGTTCTGAGCGGATCAGAAGAGCCCAGGGTCCGAAAGGGCCAGGAAGGAGGAGGGGCTTCTGAAGTCATCTCTAGAGTCAGAGCTCTTTAAGGCATTCGTGGAAACAGGGTACACACACCTGTGTGTATGTGTGTGTGTGCGCAGTGTGTGCACTGTACGCGGTATGCTGCTTCTATACACACACACGTACGATGCATGTACATTTATACACACGCTCACACATGTACTGCCTGTTTGTTTAACCATCTCAGCTCTTCTGAGCCAAGGTGGACTCTGGGTTCTTGAAGGTCCAGATCGCCCAGCTTTTCCACACTGGAAAGGAACGCAGACCACGCCTGCCCCCGAGGCGAGCCTGTGCTGGCGGCGAGCTCCAGGTCACTTACTGCACCAGTGCGGAGGTCTTTGGGCTTTTAGAAACCGCCCAACTCCGTCTGCCAAGAGCGCTTAGTATGTGGGAGACCTCTGGCTGGCCCCCGCTTGTCCATATGGGGGTTCATCCCCAGATTATTGAGGAATGGGGAGCTTGGGTGCCCTGGGACCCGGCACTGTGGGCTGCAGGCCCTGTAGTTTCCACCCCAACCTTCTTAGAGGGTCGTACTTATTCCCTGGGTTGCCAGAGTGCATACATCATGACATACAAACTGCCGTGTGTTCTCCTTTTGGGCCAGTTCATTTTTGAGGCGTGGCCCAGGCGGGGTCCTGAGGGGCCCCCTTTTCCTGGCCACTGGAACTCTTTCCTTCCCATCACTGACCGGGAACTGCCCACATGAGGCTCTGACGATGCATCTGATAAAAAAAATGGGGTAAAACCGGAGAGTCATTAAAATGAGTCCATTATACATTTGTTGAAACTTTAATTAAGAATTTTTAAATGAATATCTCATTTTGATCAATCTTAAGGCATTGGTATAAATGAAAAGGGTTTCATGAGAAGGCAGTGATGCAAAAGCAATTGCATTTAATTTTCAGTCGAATGAATTTTAATCAGCAGGGGTATTATAGCGTGGTGTCCCAGAGATTACGGACCTTACCAAAAGGGGTATGCTCTTTATATATAGGGGCTGGGATGGCTCACACCAAACTCAGAGAAGCAGGTCAAACTTCCTTTAGACAGAAGGCTCAGTGTCCACGAAGGGAGGTTCTGCTAAACAAAGGCTGAGACTGAAAGCAGTAGGCTGCTCTTCCCTCTAGCTTTGCCACTGAAAATCCCAACATGAAACTGGGGCCACCCACGTGGAGAATATAGGATCATCCTTTGTGGACCTTATAAAAGGAAATACAACATACACAGTCAAGTGCACAAACTGTACAGCTTGATGGATTTTTACGACGCGGACACACCTGTATTCGCGCCCCCAGGGCCAAGCCATGGACCATCATCAGCCCCCAGAAACCTCCTTGGGTTCCTGCCAACTCATCCCACCCCCAAGTCTTACCACCTTCTGCTTTCTAGGATGATCAATTTGTTCTGCCTAGTTTTTTGTTGTTTTTTTTTAACTTTATATGTAAAGGTAACCGTAAAGTATATACCCTTTTGGGTCTTTTTGTTTTGTTTTTGGCTTGTCGTCCTGTCTTTGAGCTGAATCCCTGGTGCTGCTTGGGGCAATAGATTGTTCTTTTCAAAATTGTGTGTATATACCACGATTTATTCATTCATTCTATTGCTGATGAGCATCTGGGTTGCTTCCAGCTTGTGGTGATTATGAGTAATGTTTCTGTGAGCACTCTTGTGTTTTGCAGGTTTGTTCTGCTTTGTTTTTGTGAACAGATGCACACATTGCTGTTGGACCCAGGACCCAGGAGCTTGAGTGCCTCTCTATCCACACCTGATTTCCAATGACCTCATCCCCCCTCATAGCTTTATAAACAACTCCAAGGATGACTCACAGTTTTATCAACTCTAGTTCTGATTTGCAAACTGCTATATCCATCTTCTCAGTTAGAAATTCCCCTTTGGGAGTCTCTCACCTTTAGATGCAACCCCATGCTGGAGTCACCTGCCTCCTTTCTATGCTCTTTTCTCCTTAGGCACATCCTTTGGTGCAGTTGCTATTGCTATGCAGAGAATTGTCCCCAAATTTACTGACTTAAGAGGACAGAATTCCATCCCACTCACAGCTTCATTGTTCAGGAATTCTCACATTGCACAGAGAGGGCTGCTTGTCTCTTCTGCATATTACCTGGGCCTCTGCTGGAGAGATTCCAAGGCTGGAGGAGCCGTGATGGCTGAATTCTGGGAGAACCTTGAGGCGTCTTCACCTGCAAGGCTGCACTCTAGCCAGGATGTTTCCACAACTAGGACTGCAGGCAGAGCAGAGCCTGTCCTTGGCCTACCCATGGTCCTTGGCTTCCTCTTAGCAGGGCAGCGGCAGAGCTGTTGGAATTCTCACATAGCTGCTCCAGGATCCCAGCTGAGCACTCCAATGAACATGGACATAGTTGTAGCCCCTTCTAAGGCCAACCCTGCCCATTGCACAGCCTCGCTTTTGCCACACTCTCTTAGAGCAGTCATCAACCCACGCACACTCAAGGGGTGGGAGTTAGACCCCACCTCTTGACGGAAGGGACTGCGAGGTGACTTGGGATGGCGTGCATTGATGTGGCTATCTTTGGAAAATAAAATCTGTCACCATCTTTAAAGCATCCAGAACCTTACCCCTCGGTCCTGCCTTTCTCCACAGCTGGAGGCACCGTCTCTCTCTCACTTGTATTGTGAACGGCACCTGCTAGGAGATTTCGATGATGACCCTAATGACAGCAGGTGATTGATTAAGACATGTCAAGCACATAGGGCTATTATTAGTCTTCCTACCACACAGGTGAACTCTGAGTTGAAAGCAAACGTGTGACAAGAGGCTGCCCTCTTCACCCCGAAGCCACATGGCTTACTGAGCAGGCTTTCTCATGGGAGATATTGTGAACACAAAGTACAGAGGCCCATTTAAACTACTTGAGTACAGGGGATTTCGTGTCAATGTACTGAGCAGCCTCAGATGTATTAGTCAGAGAGCTCAGGTTATGTTGAGTAACAAATAGCTCCAAACCAGTGGCTGTACACACCAAAAGTCTATCTCTATTCCCCCAAAATCTGCTGTGAGCCCAGATGACTGCTTGTGCCAGTCACTGTGTCGGCAGGTCCCTGCTCCGTGGTTGCTGTGCAACTGATGGAGTATCTGCTGCCCGTAGTGACAGAGGGAGTAGATGGACATCCTCCTGCCAGCAGAGGTGTGCTCTGGCTCCGAAGTGACCCCTGTGAGGCCGGTAAGGGGGTGTCATCCCACCATGCGGCTGGAAGGAGAGGAACGCTGGGTAGGGGTATGGAAGGGGTTGGTCTACACCTCGGCCCTCCAGTCTGGAAGCTAGGCCATCTGCCCCAGAGGAGACACTCTTCCGGGGGCGGAAGGCTTCTCCTGCCTTTGCTGCTCGGCCCCGCCTCTGTTCGCCACTGCTGCTGGCCTCCTGTGGGCTCCTGCCCAGTGTCCTGCCTGCTGCCCTGGCTCCAGCATCTGCTTCTAACTGGCTCCATCGATCCTCGAGTGTCTCAACTCCAAACTCTTTTTTTTTTTTTAAGATTTATTTTTCATTTATTTCTCTCCTCCCCCCCACCCCCCGTCTGCTCTCTGTGTCCATTCGCTGTGTGTTCTTCTGTGACCACTTGGATTCTCTTCAGGCAGCACAGGAATCCATGTCTCTTTTTGTTGCATCATCTTTCTGTTTCAGCTCTGTGTGTGCAGTGCCTTTCCAGTGCGGGCTGTGCTTTTTTGCATGGGGCAGCTCTCCTTGTGAGGTGCACTCCTTGTGTGTGGGGCTCCCCTACGTGGGGGACACCCCTGTGTGGCACGGCACTCCTTGCACACATCAGCGCTGCATGTGGGCCAGCTCACCACAGGGTCAGGAGGCCCGGGGTTTGAACCCTGGACCTCCCATGTGGTAGGCGGATGCTCTATCACTTGAGCCAAATGGTGAAGGGCTCGGCCCTCCCTTCCTCGCCAGGTCTCTCTTGTCCAGCAGACTCTGATGGGGAGATGGGAGTCCCCAGGGGCAGGAGCAGCCTCTGGAGGGAGGCCCGGCAGCTCTGAGGAGGCGCGTCTCTCTCAGACACCAGCCAGTTTCCTCCATCAGGCTGGACAAATGGCTGGGGAACCAGTGGGGAGATGCAGAGAGAGGCCTTTTTTTTACAAAGCTCCAAAAGCCACATGGGGCAGGATTAATGAGAAATGGGTTCAGAGCCAGCTGGGACCAGCAGTGGCCTGGCACCCACAGAGCCCGCGGGAGACGGTCATTAGCTCCAGGCCGACGCCCAGGCCCGCGCCGTGTCGCCGTGGACGGTTTCCAGGAGCCGGCGGCTGCACTGCAACGAGTGTCTCTCCCAGACTGATGGTTTCATTTCGCTGGGCCCCGCGCTGCCGGCGCGCAGGGCGCTGGTGACTGTCCCCGTGCCCCATCAATCACTTCTTCATACAGTTTGAAGATTATAGCCGCTCATTTGCTACTTCCAGTCCAACTTGTCAAGGAGCGTCTCGGGGGAGACATCCGCGCAGCTGTATTAAAGCCATCCAACTCCTTCTCCATGGCAACCAACTGGGGAGGCTGGAAGCCCCGCGAGCTGCCGCTCACGAGCTGGAGGAGCGTCCCCAGCCCACAAGCGCGGCGGGCAGGGGTGGTCTCCACCACCGCCCACCTGCCTTCACGCTTGTGATCGGTTGACGGGCCCGAAGCCATTTGTCACGGGGGCCAAATGGGCATGGCTGTTACCTCAGCGAGGCCCACTCACCCTTTGTGGGTGACGAGATCCAATCTATGGGCTGTTTCCTGTTAGCGTCCGCCGCGGGGTGCGCACCGAGCTTTATTCATCAAACCGTTGCTTCCGGCCTGCTCAGCTTGCAGATGACGGCAGCCCAGGCGGGGCCCTCCTGCCACCTCCTTCCCGGGGAGAACTGCGCCTGCGGTTCCTGGGAGGAGACGCGGCCCTGGCGGGGGGTCTCCTCCGTGCTGCCGGCCCAGGCTGAGGCCCGTGTTCCGGCTCTGCTGCAAATCTGCAGAGCGGAGGGAGGCCTCTGCCGGCTCCAGGGAGTGTCTGGGTGCTCCGGGAGAAGGAGCCAGATTCCTGTCGTGATGAGGCACCTGGTTCACGGCGACGTGTCGCGACCCTCCGTCTAAATATGGGTTGACATCGGAACTCGCCTTCTGATCAAGACCAAGCTGAGGGTCTCGAGTGTGTGTCCCTGAAAGCGGGGCCTTGGACACTGCCCGGGCAGCTTCTCTCGACTGCCCACGTCCCTGCGGCCTCCGCGGGTCCAGGGAGCGGCGGCCTCCTCCAGCCTCTCGGGCATCCCCACCATGGGTGTCGGGGGGCTCCTGCAGGCGCCAAACTCCGCAAATGCCTCCTGGCTCGAAACCCTGCTGGCTAGCCAGCCCTCAAAGTGGATGAAGTAGCCTGGCACGAGTTTTTGAGCTGAAACACTGCTTCTGGTATTCATTTCATTCTATTCAGCAAACGTCATTCTTTTAGCAAAGGGTTTCTGGCACCACCGAAGTAAATGTTCCATTCCGACTCAATCTAGTGCAGAAATTGCCAGGGAGGCGCGCCTTCGGTGCCTGCCATGCCCAGTCCATTATTAATCACTGTACATCTGGAATAATCTCTATAAACATATTTTGCTCCTTACAAATATATTTGTACCAACTTTCTCTAATAAATCTTATGTCAGACCGGCTATTGTCTTTCTTCACACAGCATTTCTGAGCTGAAATATTTAAACAATATATGAGCAATAATAAAATTCGCTTGCTGCAGTCACTTGTGCTTTAGGAAACAATAGAGTAGGTAGCAGATTTATTACTTACAAAGCGCTCCATTTGGGGCAGGATTTTTTTTTCCCCGGTGGAGTTTTTTTCTATACTTAAAAATCATTGAAGGGTCGAGGTTTGTCCCTGACTTTAGGTCACGAGGAAGAGGCAGTGTCCCTTTCTAATGAGGTGGGATCTGTAGCAACCGAGGGTAAAAACGGGCCTTCTCAACCCACACCACCATCTCCCCACCCTCTGTCCTTGGCTCAGGAGCCACAGGGTAAAATTCAGGCTTTTTTCTCAGCCTCGTTGCCTAACTGAGCTTCCCTTCTCTGAAACCTGCCATCACTCTTAACCCCCAATTTTCTCCCTCCAATATGATGAGGAAACAGTGCGATTTGAAAAGGCACAATTCACAGGGAGGTGAAGAAAGTCAGCCACCACCCAGGGAGCCAAGAGTGCCTACAGCTGCAAGCAGGAGAATTGCATCCAGCATCCACGTGGCATCAAAGCCCCCTCTTGATACAGAGGTAGAGTGGGCATCACCATCCCAGGGTCCATATGATGGAGGAATAGAGTGTGGATTAGAGGGGCCTTACTGATATTCTACTATGGAACTATTGTGATTAGTAATGGAAGTAATTGTAGCACTGATGTGGAGAAAGTGGCCATGGAGGCTGCTGAGGGCAGGAAGAGGGAAGAAGAGATGTGATGTGGGGGCATTTTCAGGACTTGGAGTTGTCCTGGGTGGTGCTGCAGGGACAGATGCTGGACATTGTGTGTCCTGCCATGGCCCACTGGGTGGACTGGGGGAGAGTGTAAACTGCAATGTAAACCGCTAACCCATGTGGTTCAGCAGTGCTCCAAAATGTATTCACCAAATGTAGTGGATGTCCCACGATGATGAAGGAGGTTGTTGATGTGGGAGAAGTGGGGTGAGGGGGTGGGGGGTATATGGGGACCTCATATTTTTTGAATGTAACATTTTTTTTAAAAAAAAGAAAAGGCACAATCAGGACAAGAAGAAAGAAAGACAAACTTGGTGAGATGCCGAGTCGAGAGAGGGCTGCTTAGGGCCATTTTCCGAAAGCTCTTTGGCTCAGGAATTCAAAGATACGATGAAAATCTTTCTTTTCCCTGAATTACCCACAGAAATATTTATCTGACTGGAATACACCCCATCTCCACGAAGCAAGTTTCAATAGAGATTTACTCTTGTAAATAGGTGATGAAGGAGCTGGCATCTCTAGGATAGCCTGAAATTCCACAGAAAAGCAGAAATATGGGTCCCTAACTGAGTCATGCCTGGAAGGGAGGAGGGAGAAGGGGTGGACAAATAAGAGGCTAAAAGCCACAGTTAATTCCACAGCAGGTAATTTTGTTGCTGTTTCTGTGAAGTATTTATCCATCATTAGTGGTCATTAACACATTAACGGCAGGAGAAGTCTCCGTGGGGCGAAGGAAGCCCGTTTGTTTTGTCCCGTGGTGTGAGGCTGAACAGCTGGAGGAGCAGGACCCGAGCTGCTGCCACCTTCTCTTCCATCTGTTCTCCGATAGGTGAAAATGCCTGCACCACCCAACTGAGCACCTACTGTGAGTCATGCACTTGGAAAGAGACCAAAAAAATCTGCTGCAGGAAAGAGCCTTGGACTCTGCTGTGGTCCTCAGGCGAGGGCAGGAGCCCTGGGTTACGTAACAGCAGCCGCGGTGAGGCCACGTGGGCCACGTTTGTGTCTAGAGCAAGTCCTTGGAGAAAGTTCAGCCCGGTCAGAGGATTGGGCAACGGTGCTGCCTCTGTGTGCAACTGTGTCACGTTGATGCACCTTTTACAGTTGCTTTTTCTGAAAAGTTATGAGCAAACCAGGTTACCTGGGAGAGGTTAGCTCTTTGAAATAATCCCATGATTAGTCCTTCTATCAGGTAAGTGATTGGCCTTTCATTTATCTGCTTGGTAGTTCAAATTTTCCTTTATTAACACGCCTTTGTTCAGAGCACATGGCATATGGCACATTTCATGTTTAAGAACCAGAGGAAGGTCATACACATGTCATCAGCTTGCATTCAGAGTGCAGCCATTCCAGTCTTCATTGGAAGGTGGAAAAGCAAATCAGCTTGTCAAGGTAAAGCCCCGACGAGGCAGTCCCTGTGTTGCCGTGGACATCTGGGAGGACTTACGTTAGATGTCCAGCCTCGGTGGCACTACAGGAGGAGGCCAGTCAGAGGCCAAGGGCAGGGCTAGAAAAGACTAGACTGGGCAGGCCAGAGGCCACAGAGCCACACAGAGGCCATGAGCCCAGGAGGGTTCCCCTCAGTTGAGTCTGGAGGATGATTCTCAAGGGGTATACCTCTCTGGAAGGCTCGGCTCCCTTCATTGGAGAGATGACAAGGAATGAGCTGGGCTCAGAAGCCAAAAAGATGGTACCCGACGATATCCTAGCAACATCGAGGCTCAGCAAAAGAAGCAGTGGAGGGGAGGGACTCACATCCTCCAGAGCAGCCTGGTGGGAAGCCCTGGGAACTGATACTTGGGCAAGCCATCCCCCTACACCACCACAGGGGGGATGGAGCAGAGGCAGGTCTTATCTTTCAAAGATTATTCAAGATGCAAAGACCTCGGGGAAAAGTCATTGCAGAGATCCCTTCTCTTACTTGTCCATGACTTTAAAATGAAGAGCCGTGTCTTGAAGACGAGCCTTGCTCTGGCGCAGCCCCATCGAACCATGTGCACTTCCGGTCTCCACCAGTGCTCACCTGCACTGTGTGGTTGGATCACGGCCTGAGTTCCTGCCGCCTCCTGGCCTCTTCATCTCAAGTCCCCAAAGCACATGGGGCCATGGATGGAGGTGAAAAGTGGAGCAGGAACCCGAAAGTACAGAGAATCCAGGAGACGTGGTGAGGAAGTGAAGAGGGCCCTTACATGGGGTCAACTGCCTGTCTGTGGCAGGTTGAACCACGTTGGGAGGGAACATCAAGAGCTATCTGTCCTAGGTACAGGCAATAAGTGGGTGCCTGTCTCTGGGAATTTAAAAACAGTGATAAAACCAAGTGAGATAATGAAACCAGCATAGTTGTATTATTCCCTTGTGCTGGCAATTCCGTGCACTGGCAGCGATAAATTCTCATCCCCACGGGGGCTTCCCCCTCCCCACAACGATATGCCACTGGATTCATGGACATTGGATCCAAGACACTTGTGCCTTCCTTTGCCTGCCATTGCCCATGGCAGAAATTGCTACTTGGTCATGGACCACCTCCTGACTCAAAATCCTTCTGAACACAAGGTGCCATGCAGCCACTTCAAAGATGAGGCTTCTTCTGGGGCATCAAATGCAATTTGTCGTCCTTGGTCCTCAAGAATAAAGCTCCACCCCCTCATGGTCATGTGGTTGTGTGTCTCCTGTCTTGGGGACCTGCCCTTGGCTCCCAGACCTTCCCAGCAATGTTCTCTATGTACAGAAATACCTGCCTTGGGTGCCTCTCAGATTCCATCCTCCGGCTGTGCAGGTTGGGTGCCATTGCAGATGAATGGCCCGTGGTTGCCTGCATGATTACTTCTAATAGGCTGATTGAGAAATAAGCTATTAATCGCTGTCACACACTGAGCTAACATCATCTTGGTGCAGCAGGGACTCTAGCATCTGCTGCTCGGTGCACTCGGCAGTGCTTTGGCCGGAAGGCTCAGGCTGCACTGCTTCTTTTTTTTTTTTTAATTCATTTTTTAAAAATACTACATTCAAAAAATATGAAGTCCCATTCAACCCCACCGCCCCCACTCCCCCACTCCCCCCACAGCAACACTCTCTCCCATCATCATGACACATCCATTGCATTTGGTAAGTACTTCCTAACATGCTCCTCTTTGGGTTCAACCAAAGGGATGGGTGTCATTTGAGGCAAAGGGATGTGGGTTTACCCTGCCTTTTGCATCCCCCTCTGCCTTTTCATAATTTTCCTTATTATTTCCCTCCAAAGTATTCTGGAGGTGTAACCAGAGTTCTATAAAGGGGAAGGGTTTTAGAGTCAGAGAGACCTGGACTAAAATTGTAGCTCAACCCTTTTATTAGCTATGAGAACTTGGTGCCTTTGTTTCCTACCTGTGAAATGGGAATGATGACAAATCTCTCCTAGGAGGTTTTGAAGGGTACCTGTTGGACATACTCCTGAGCCTCCTGTTGTAAATCTCAGCTGGACATCTGGCTCCTGCCCAGAGGTGAGTGTCATCAGTCTCTCAGGCACCGGCTCACCGTGGGAATGGTGGCCTCTTGTTTTCCCTTTTTCTTCTTCTCTTCACCAAGATGCCCATAGAGCTCCTCCTTGTCCATGGAGAAGGCGATCAGTGCCATTTCCAATTGCAGGCAGGGCACCTGAAGTCTGAGCCTCAGGGCACTATGAACTGAGTGGTCACTGAACTGGACTGGCCAAAGATGTCAATGCCAGGGGCCTGGCTGAGCAGGAGAGTCAGAGAGATGCTCATGGACAGTGAAGGAAAGCAAGGGTGAGACCTCGGGAGAGTGGTCCAAAGTGATGGGGGGAGGAAAGACAGGCTGGTCTGGGAACCAGACAGGCCTGGGGTCTGAGAAAGCTAAAAACCAATTAGAAGGGCCCTATGACCCCGAGCAGAGGCTGCTCGTCTCTTCCCTGCTCCTGACTGCCTATGACACAAGGGCTAATCATGCTGAAAGTGTTCCAACCATCCATCTGTCCATCTACCTCTACATTCCCCATCCATTCATCTACCTACCCGCCCACCCATCCATCCACTCATCTGTCCATATGTCCATTCATCTATCATTCATCCATCCATCCACCCAAACTATCAGTTCATTTATCCATCTGTCCAATCTGTCCATCCATCCGTCCACCCATCCGTCCATCCATCCATCAATCTATCCATCTTTTTTGTGGCTTCCAACTGCAGGCAGTGGAAAGCACTATGATATCACAGGGGAGAGAGCAATCAACTTCTGGAGGAACTGGGGGTGACTTCCAGAGCTCAGCCTTGTAGGACCTGGGCAAGCTTATCCAGAAGAGGAATGAGGATGCAAAACTTGGCAGAGCAAGAGCAGGTAGTCTGGTGGCCTGGCCGGTGGCCAGTGCAGCCAGGTCCTGAGGGGAGGAGCTTCCGCCCTGCGGTGGGAAGGCAGATGGCCTAGACCAGGAAGGGTGCAGCCCACCAGCCAGAAAGGAAGGAGGCCCCTCTCAGTCAGCCAGGGACCCTTAATTCTTCTGAGCAAGGGAAGTGAAAATGTTCCCTGAGTGTCAGACAGTGAACAGAGAGGCAGACAGATATCAGGATGAGCGGGGTCAAGGGGAGCCCTAGGGTGCAGGAGGCAGGCCTGGTGGGATGCATCCACGAGCTCTGTAGCTGTGGACCTCGGCACGTTGTCCGTGAAGGAGCCACCTGGAAGAGTCCTTTTGTCATGGCAGCAGGACGGCGGTTTCCCTTGAGGCCGACTGTGCACGGTAGGGTGTTGCTCCTGCAGTGGTGACCTTTCAGCAGCCCATCAAAGGCTGTGCTGGGTGGGCGCTGCAGGAAGTGCTCAAAGGAAGATATCACCCAGCGAGGCCGTGCAGGAGCTAGCAGCTCTCTGGGGGTGGAGGGTGGGATTCAGCAGGTGCCTTTGGGAAAAAAGAGTGGGACAGTAATTAGTAACGTTTAAGGAGCTGTTCTCATGCTTTACTTAGATGCTTTGGAGTATCAATGAGCCAGTCACTGTTATAACCTCCACTTTACATTGGAGAACTTGAGGCTCAGAGAGGTTAATTCACTTTTCCAAGGCCACACAGCTGGCAAGAGCCACATTTGGAACTAGGCGGCCAGCTCAGAATCCACGTATCACACGGACGCTATTCTGGTTCCCAAAAGCCTTGAAATCAAGGTCACCCTCAGCTCCAGGCTTCGTTCTTCTGTGCTGAGCCAGAGGGTGGGAGAAGCCCGAGATTAGCAAGCCCTCCTGGCAAGGACAGTCCATGCGCCTGAAATGGGCAGCTGGCCCCACTTCCTCCTTCCTCTCCACGTCTTGGCCACGTGCCCCCTGTACCCTGAAAACACAATCTGCGTGCCTCCAGTGCTCGGCAGCGGACTTTCTGGCTTATCTGAGAAGCCGAGGAGCAGAAGGCAGAATTAAGAGTGAGTGTGGCGGGTGTCCAGCATGGCTAAGTGGCAGCCGTCCTGCCAGCTGGGGCTTCGTTCGCTGGCATCACAGATGCTCTGCAGTAGCCCAGGCGCCTCCTCCGCCCTCCCGCGGCGGCGAGCACAGCGGCGGGTAGTTTTGATTGATTCCAACCAGCCGTTTGTTATCAGAAAATGAAGGTGCTGGCATTTGGCAAGACGTGCGCTGCGGGCTTATTCAAGTGGGGACATCTGCACACGTGCTCTTGGCCCGGGAAGGTGATCAGGACGCGATTCTCCTCCTTGTCTTCTCCCCGACCAGGCGTGGCTGCTGAGGCGGCTCTTGGTCCCCAGACACTCCCCGGCTACTACGGCGGGGTCGGCTGAGGCTCAAGCGGCCTGAGAGGCTCCCATCCATGGCAAGGGGCTGGAGGATTGTCACGGGAAGCGGTAGGGGGATCTCAGGGACTGGTCCCTTTAGCAAATGCGAGGCGGGGTGGGGGAGAGATTTCCGGATGCTCTCCAGGCTTTACAAAGCAAGGGAACTCATGGTCCTTGACCACACGGGAGGGTCACACGTCCCCTTGGTGTGAGCGTGGGGATGGAGTCTTCTTCTCGGTCCACCCCTGGTCCTAGGGCTAATGGCAGCTCTCATGGCAGGAAGGCTGCCCCAGGCCCCTGCTCTAAACTGGCTCGGTCTGCCAGGGCTGCTGTCCCCAGCACCGCCTCTAGGTAGCTTACAAGAGGAGCGCATCCTCCCACGGTGTTGGAGGCGAGAACTGTAGCATCCAGGTATCGGCCGGGCTTGCTTTCTCCTGGAGTCTAGGACATTCTGGCCATCCTCCGCCACGTGGAGACCGCTCTCCCCTTGTGCTGCTCCACTGGTTCCCACTGGCTTCAGGTTTCCAGCTCTTCTTCTCCTGCTCTGTCATCTGAACCCCTTCTTTTTATAAAACCTCAGTCTTGCGAGTAAAGGCCCACCCTGGGTCAAGGGGTGGAAAAAGAATAGGATTTTTGGAAGATCCTATTCACAGATGAGGCCACAGTTTGACTAGTAGCATCTGTACCCACCACGGGATTAGGACGTGACATGTCTTTTGGGGGCTCATGGCTGAATCCCCATTCACAACCTCCTGCAGTGTGAGCTCACCTTTATTTGGTCCAGCCTTGCCCCTCCTTTCCTGCCATGCAGCCCTGCTGTGCCCCCGGGCTCACTCACCCTCCCAATTACACTCCCACCACACCCCCCATCTCTGACCCTGTAGAAGATGACCTCATCTTTTTGTTTTCAGAAAGGAAAAGGAAGCCCTCAGGCTGGTGGAGCCCATCTTCCAGAAATCAGGTGTTAACCAGCAGAGGTCAGGTGTGGTGGGAAGAATTTCTAAGATGGTCCCCGAGATCGCTGCCTCTCGTATACACACCTTGTAGAATCCCCAGCACTGTGAATACAGTGGGTTTTATTTCCCTGATTAGGTTACGGTATGTGGCACATTTAGTCTTATAAAAGGAAGATTATCCGGGTGAGCCTGCCCTAAGCAGATGAGCTCTTAAAAGGGCATGAGTGATTTGGAGCATGAGAGGGATTTGATGTGAGGGAAACTTTCAATTATTGGTTTTGAAGATGGAGGGGGCCAACCTGTGGGGAATTGCCCAGGCTGGCCAACAGCATGAGGCACTGTGCCTGGACTTCTGATCTCCAGGACTGTGAGACAACAAATTGGTGTTGATTTACATTGCTAATTCTGTAGCAATTTGTTACACAGCAATAGCTGGCTGATACACCAAGAGAGTGCCTATTCATTTAGAGGGAGAGAAACCCACTGCTGGCCCCATTGTGACATAGACACATCCACATTCAGAGTTGTACAAACCACCCCCAGCCTTCACATACCCAAAGCCAGAGCCAAGAGGGATGTGAGAGCGCTGCATATTCTGAATAAGTCCTTATTCTGCCGACCTGCACACCTCCATGCCCAGACCTCTGCACAGTCCAGAGGGTCACCCCTTCTCCCAGTGCTTCTCCACCCCTGTCTGCCTTGACACTGGCTCCAGCACTACCCGGAGCTCAGGACTGCCAGCCCTCTTGGGTTCCCCAGATGCTAATTCCCTCAATGCTCCCTCCATCTCCTTTTCTGATCCTATTTCTAACCTCTCCCTAGTGCCCAAGACTGTCTACTGTACCTTTGAAACCCACTATCCATCATCACCCCAACCTCCTTCACTCTGAATGATCCATTTGCCTTTGCTCTCCCTTGAGGACACACTTTGTTGCACACAGTTGGCATCAATGCCTGGAATCACAAAGGGTTCCTCTGTGCCAGGGCCCACTCCTTCTCTTGTACACTTGATTTCATGCCTCTCACCAACTCCAGGACTTTGCTGACACAATCCCCCCTCTTTCCAGCAGCACCATATTTCTTTTCTGGTGGGCCATTCTTATTGGCACACAAACATTTCTCCCCTCTTATAAAGAGCCCTCTCTTGATCAAAATTTCCTTTTTAGTTATTGCCCCAAGTTTCTCCTTACCCACACTCTTCAAGAGCTGTACAACCTGTTCCCAACTGTTCCTCTACAACTCTTTCTGGAATCTGCTTCAGTTGGGTTTTGCCCTCACAGCCACACCAAAACCACCTACTTGGTGCTAAGTCCAATGCTTAATTTGTAGTCATCTTCATCTTGGTTCTTGATCTCTCAGCAGATCAGGATTTGATGTAACTAGCTATTCCTTTCTAAAGCACTTTCCTTCCTTGGTTTTCAGAACCCACCCTCTCCTGGATGTTCTCCCTGCTCCCCAGCTTGCCTTTTTGGACTTGCCCTCCTCTGCAGGTGTCCCTACCTTCAGCCCACCCTCTGTGGTCTCCTAGCTGACACGCCACTATCTCTATGATCTTCAACACGGAAGTGCCCCAGGGCTGAGACTCAGAGCCCTCCTCCTTTCTATTTATACTCGCTCTCTTGTTTTCATTACCTTGAAATGCCACCTCCCTGCTGAGGACTTCCAAGCCCACATCTCCAAGCAGACTATCCAAATCTAGAGCTGTTTATCTGACAGCTTACTTATCATGTCCACGGTCATGTTATCCCTAACTGAGCTCCAAACCTGCCTCCCCTTCTCAGAGCCCCTGTCTTTTCACCTAGTTACACATCCCAGTACTAGCACCCACACTCTTGGACACCCTTCCTCTGAGGTAGGGTCTTTTCACATCTTTCCTGACACTGTGGTTTCCCTTCTCTACTCTTCTATGCAGGCTCGTCTTCCTCCACCCAGACATTAAAGATGGGAGTCCTTACAGCTCACTTCTAGCCCCTCCTCTCCTCACCCCGTACTTTCTTCCTAGACAATCCCATCCTTCCCCACACCTCCAATTTTTCACCCATACGACATCCCAGTGCTGCCCTCTACTTCCTTGGAATGTGTCCTGGGATGCACCAAAATGACTTCAACCTCAGAAAATCCAAGTTTAAGCTCACGGTTGCTTCCTCCAGCTCTCCCAGCTCTCCTCCCCCAGTTTGTGGCACCACATAGACCCCTGGGAAGCCTTGAGAGCACTCACTTCCCATGCCCTGCTCTAACCCATGGAAATGCCTCTGGATTTTGCCCCCTAAAGCTCCCCTGGATCTCTTTGCTCTGCTCCATCTCCTCCAGTACCCAGGTATAGTGCATGCTTATCACACAGGGACCACCTGAGGGGCCCTCCCTGGGGTTCTTAAAGCCACCCATGCCCCTCTCCCCCTTTATCTTCATTTACACCACGGGATCCTTCCAAACTCAACTCTGGTCGCATCAGCTCCTAACCTAACTCTCAGCAATGGTGCCTTAAAATCAAGATAAGAACCACTTCAGTGGACCCTCCCCCCTGCCTCTGCAGGCTCAGCCCCCACCTTGGCCCCCGCGCCCCACTCCACGCTCACCTTTACAGTCCCTCACCCAGCGTCGCCCTGCTCTGTAGGACCCTTGTCCGTGCCGCCTTCTCTCTCTCTTTCCTCCATTCCTTCCCTTCATCTCCTGGCTCCTACCCCCTCGGCCCCTGCTCAAGGAAGCTGACCCCTCACTCCCCACGTGCGCTGAACGAGGCCCCGGAAGAGCACTCCCAGCCCCCCAGTGAGTCATCAAACCGCCGCACGCGGTCGTCCTGTTTCTTTGTGTGGCTATTAGATTATTCCTCCCCCAACTGCAACTGGATGTGCTCTCGCTGACTCTTAAATCCCTGTTACATAATCGCTCACTAAACACTTTTAAATAAAAACGCCTGGTGCAGCCCTGGTTCCAAGTTCTCCGCTGTTGTCCCCCTACGCTTACGTGTCCTTATATCTTAAACCATGTGCCAGCCATTCGGATGTAGGAATCCTGCAATTTTCCTAATAGTGTTAGAACTTCACAGGGGTCTAATTGCAAAGACCCACACTAATCATTTAATTCCATCAGGAGACAGCAAGATTGAGACCTTTTTTCCATGTTCCTGTTTCCAAAAGTGTTCTACTGATGTGCTCAGAACATTCCCCCCAAAATGACGCAGGAGCAACGGCGTCTGCTCTTCCCACGCAGCGCTCCCTCCACGGCCTTTGCTCCCAGGAGCACATGCCGATTCCTGAGGAACAGCCACATGTGTCAGCTGCTTAGGGACCTTGGGACCGAGCCCAAAGCACAGGGAATTCCCATTCACTGGGGCACGAACGACACCCTCAAGATGGAAGCAGAAATAAAACCCCCAGGCAGAGGTCACACATGGTGGCTGCTGTATCTGTTGAGAGCTTGTTGCGTGTACTGTGTTTCCATGATCTAATTTAATTTTCATAACAGCCCTATCAATTCGGCACCCTGAGTATCATAATTCTGCACATGAGGACCTGGGCGTGTGGTTAAGCTGAGTTAGTTGCACAAGCTGCTGTGGTCAGCAGCAGACCGGGGACTTGATCCCGGCTTCCTTCCTTAGGCTGAATTATATTGTCTATGACATTGTGTCTTTCATCACTGAAACTCAACTTGAGATTTCATCTGAGTTCCCAGACGACTGGCTTTCCCCCACCCCTGCAGCCTCATTTCTGAGAGATGATAACCCCGGCAACCAAAGGGACCACTCATTAATTCAACCATTGAGCTGCTAATAGATGCCAGATATTATACTTTCTACTGGGAAGCAACAGGACACAAAGCAATGGCCTTGTTTTCACAAAGCTTAAATTCTAGTGGAAGATGGCTGTCAGCACAGCATGGCAGTGAAATATACAGGGATCTGACTGGTGACTGTGCCGTAGAGAAAAGGCCAGCTGGGGTGAAGACGGGAAACGGTGTTGGGTAAGCAGGACGCTCACGGGAGGCCGCACCAAGTCGAGGCCTGCAGAAGGTGAAGGAGCAGCCGCGTGGCTGTCACAGGAGGAGATTCCAGGCAGAGGAGACGGCCAGCGCAAAGGCCCTGCGGTCAGCGGGTGTCTGGCCATTTTGAGAAAGCGCAAGGAGGCAGGAGCGTCTCAAGTGCCCTCAGCAATGGAAGCCGGGAGCAGGGCAGGTGGGCCTCCCAGGTCGGGGAGGACTTGCCTGTTCTGAGTGAGATGAGAAGCTCCTGGAAGGTTTTGGGCAGCTGATATGCCTGTCCACCTCTGACCCGCAGAGAACGTTTCCTGGGTCTCTCTTCCAACACGTACCCTTCTCTACTTGTGAAGTAGGCTCATTTGTCTAATGTCTCGTCTTGGAGTGCATGAGCTCCGGGTGGAGGATTTATGTCTAACTCAGTGTAGACACCCACGCACGCGCCAGGCTTGGGCCCCAGGACGGCTGCTGAACGCACACATATGGCAGCACCAAGGAAACTTCCGGCACATTTTTTTGTCCTGCAGTGTTGCTGTTCAGCTGCATCACCGAGCAGCCAAGAACATAGAAGGTGAGTAATAGACATTAAAAAACGACTCATGTACCACGGATTCCAAGCAGGAATTCTGTCCCCTCCCTGCCCTCCTCCCAGGACAGAAACCAGAGCGACAGTGCCAGCTGGTTTTGGAGAACTGCAGGGCGGAACAAGGGCTTGCTCGCTGTTCCTTACCAGAGAGGTCACCTGGAGAGAACTTCTGAACCGGCTGGCTTTGCAGCTGCAGGGACTGTGAGCGCACTTGAGAGGCTGTGAGCATCGGCAGGTCTGCGATTCATGGGGTCCAAAGGAAACTGAGGCAGGCGCTAAGAAAGCTGGCTGTGCTCCTAAAAGAAATCCAAATCTATGTTCACAAGCCAGTAAACCAGCACACACACACACACCACCTTTCATGAGGAAATTGTGCCAGTAGAGGAAGGAAGAAGGAAGAAAGGCAGGCTGGCTACAGGAATCTTCCGGAATGCCAGGGTAGAACTTTAACCAAGATGCAAGGAGTCAAAGGGTACATCATAGGATGTTGGAAACTGGGGACTACCCAGGGAATCTTTGAGTTTTTTCTGTAAAGCTAATTTTTTAAATTAAATTAAATTAAAATTTTTAATTATCTTTTAAAAAAGTTAATAGACCAGAGAACCAGCATGATGGCAGTGGAGTAAGGTGCTCCTAGAGTCAGTTCCGGCTTCTTCCCATCCAGGTCAGATTGCAGGTCTAGCCTAAGCCCCAGTGCCACCTCCAACAGGGAGGAGGCTGCGGGGACCTGCGCCAGCCTCTCCGGGAAATTACCGGCCAAGCCATGGAGGCCGGTGACTGTCCTACTCTGAAGGCACGAGCCGCCCCAGGAGCTGCTCTGTGACGGGAATTGGAAGCTCCATTTCCCAGAAACAGGGGAGGAGGAGACGGTTGGCTGCTGATTTCAGCTACTGATTAGTAGACTTGGCTGGCTAAGATATAACCCTGGGAACAGGGAGGTGAGAAACAGCCCAAGACAGAAAAAGGCCAGTGGTTGCCATTCTGCCTCTGCCCCCAGCCTGAGGGGAAGGCGGGCTGACTGAAACTCTCAGGGTCGGCGGGAACCAGTTTCTTTCATGCAGATCAGCCTGCAGCCCTAGCCTAGGCTTCAGCCCCAACTCTGGTGGGGAGGAAGCTGAGGAGCCCTGCCCCAGCCTATCCAGGTAACTGCAGGAACTTTGGCTGCCATAGACTGAAAATCAGAAGTCTACCAGGGCAACTGTGGTCATCTTGGACCTGCAGTGCATAGATTGCTGCCCACACCTGCAGCTCCATCCCTGCCCCAGGCTGGGAAGAAAGGGATGGGAAGCTTCATCAGTCTCTCTAGACAACTACAGTCTAAGCTTGCACTTGGATTATTCCACATAGCTGTGACTCTGTCCCTACCCCTGGGAAAGGAGAAAGTTGGAGAAAGTTGGAAGAAGCTTCATTGGTCCCTGGTGCAATGAGGGCAGCTTGAGCCTCCACAGCTTACAGCACCAACTACATGCTTGGCTCCTACTGCATAATCAGCAAGGGAGAAACCATAGGAAGACCTAAACTAAGGAGAAAAACTCCACCCAGAATAAATACTCTAGGAAGCCAGATGCGAAGACAGCAACAAAAAATTACAATCCACACCAAGAAACAGGAGGCTATGGACCAGTTAAAGGAAGAAGATAAGCCTGCAGTTGACATAAAGGAGTTGAGACAACTGATTATAGATGTTCAAACAAATCTCCTTAACAATTTCAATGAGATGCCTGAAGAGATTAAGGATATTAAGAAGACATTAGATGAGAACAAAGAAGAATTTGAAAGCATACATAGAAAAATAGCAGATCTTATAGGAATGAAAGGTGCAATCAATGAAATTTTAAAAAATTGGAATCATATAATAGCAGATTTGAGGAGGCAGAAGAAAGGATTGGTGAGCTTGAAGAAATGACCACTGAAAGTGAACATACAAAAGAAGAAATGAAGAAAAGAATGGAAAAAATTGAACAAGGTCTCAGGGAACTAAATGACAGCAAAAGGCATGCAAACATATGTGTCATGGGTGTCCCAGAAGGAGAAGAGAAGGGAAAAGGGACAGAAAGAATATTTAAAGAAATAAGTAGAAAATTTCCCAACCCTATTGAAGGACATAGATATCCCTGTCCAAGAAGCACAACATACTCCCATCTGAAAAAATCCAAATAGACCAACTCCAAGACACATACCCATCAGCATGTCAAAGGCCAAATACAAAGAGAGAAGTCTGAGAGCAGCAAGAGAAAAGCAAAGCATAACATATAAGGGATAGCCAATAAGATTCAGTGCTGATTTCTCACCAGAAACCATAGAGGCAAGAAGACAGTGGTCTGATATATTTAAGATACTACAAGAGAAAAACTTCCAGCCAAGAATCTTATATCCAGCAAGACTCTCTTTCAAAAATGAGGACGAAATTAGAATATTCACAGACAAACAGAAACTGAGAGAATTTCTAAGCAAGAAACCAGAATTTCAGGAAATACTAATGGGTGTGGTAGAGCCTAGTCCTGGAAGAGAGTCTAGAAATGAAGATTATATCAATAAAAGTAACTAAAAATGTCAAAAGAGTGGTGAAAGTAAAATATGACAGATAAAACTCAAATAGTCAGGAATAAACTTAACCAATGATGCAAAGCACTCGTATTCAGAAACTGCAACTCAGTGTTAAAACAAACCAAAAAAGCCCTAAATAACTGGAAGAACATTCCATGCTGGGCCCGTTTGTTTGTGTTCAAATTAATCTCTTAATGTCATACTTCCGATAATACCCTTGCCTCTGCTAGAACACCTGCTGGAACACACTTTTCTGGGGGAGGACGCCGGGGGAGCCTAGGAATCCATCAGTGGCGGGTGGCCGGGCCCAGAGGCTGGCGCTCCCGGGGCCACGGAGGACGGCGCCTGGGCGCTGGGGAAGGGGAACTGCGGGCAGGCGGGCGGCTGACGCTTGGGTGACGCTGAGGCTTCTAGTTCCGGCAGCGCACGGAGCTCAGGCCGCAGCCCTGTGCGGCGCCCTTGGCCCTGCCGGAGACCCAGGCCCAGCTTCTCTGTGTGCAGAACCTAGCTCAGGAGAGCCCCCCCGGAAGCCCCTCCTCCCGCAGGTCCGGTGTGGCCCCACCTGAGCGTCCTCCGGCCGGTGCCTCTGCCCGTCATCTGTCCCTTGTGCTCCAGCCTCCACATTCCTTTCTCTACTGTGAGAGCATGGTGGCCAAGTTGACTCCCTGCCTGGCCACTGCCCCCTCTGCCAGTCACCCCACCCCAAGCCGGGGGCCCCCTCAATTTCTGCCCCAGGGAACCCAGTGACTGTACCCAGATTGGGTCCCCAGCTGGCTCACAGGACAAGGACATGCAGCTGGTTCTCCAAGGAGGACACCTGAGGCTGCGGGTGAGTCGTGTGCCTGTGGGACCTGGCCCGGCCCCTCAAGCTGCCCCCAGGGAAACCTTGAGCGCCAGCCTCTCACCGAGTCGCCTTGGTCCAGGAGAGGTGGCCAGGCTACCTCTGTTGAGCCAAATCCGCTTCCCATTTTTTTTTTCTCTCTCTCTCCTCTTCCCTGTCCCCCCCCCCCCCCAGAGTTGTCTGCTCTTCTGTCCATTCTCTGTGTGTTCTTCTGTGTCTGCTTGTATTCTTTTCAGCGGCACTGGAAAACTGTGTCTCTTCTTTTTGTTGTTGTTGTGTCATCTTGCTGCATCAGCTCTCCGTGTGGGTGGTGCTATTCCTGGGCAGGCTGCACTTTCTTTCGCACTGGGTGGCTCTCCTTACGGGGCACACTCCTTGTGCGTGGGGCTCGCCTATCCGGGGGACACCCCTGCATGGCACGGCACTCCTCGCGCGCATCGGCACAGTGCATGGGCCAGCTCACCACACCGGCCAGGAGGCCCTGGGTTTGGACCCTGGACCTCCCATGTGGTTGGCGGACACTTCATCCAGGTGAGCTCTGGATCTTTCCTAATTGTCCTGTGAACAATCGCGGCTCCCATGACCCCATCATCTCCCCTTGCCCATCCAGGGATTCCCGCAGGACAGCCAACGCCCGCCGAGACCTCCGTCCCTCTCTCACGAAGGAAACTGGGCTCAGAGGGTGACTGCCCGCGCCACCTACCAGTGGAAAGGCTGGGCCCAGTGTGGCTGGGGGAGGGCGGCTGGGGGAGGGCAGGAGGGTCAGCCAGGCCTGCTCACGAGAATCCCCTTGAGGAGCTGTTGTGACACAAGCTGCCATCGTCACGCACTCCCCCGGGGGCTGACCTCAGCTGTGAGGGGTTCACAACAGAGGGTTGAGGAGGGGGCGAGAGCCCTCCAGAGAAAAGGCTGGGTCCCCCGGGGCTGGACTGCAAGGGTCCTGGGAGCCCCCAGGATCATAAGGCCCAGTGAAGACCTGTGTGGAGCGCAGAGCTGGCTCCTGGTGTGGGGTGGGCGGGCGGCTGGGCTCACCACTTAGGGGCTCCCCAGGCTGAGACCCGGCAAGTCAGTTCCCCCAGCCCCATTGGAAAAGGGGGTGAAGTTCTAGCTCCCAGCGCCTCAGCTGTGGCCTTGTTTGGATAAAGGGTCATTCCAGGTGGAATTACCAGGATGAGGTTACCCTGGAGAAGGGCCCTCTCCTGGCCCCTGGCAGCGCCTGCAGATCCGACAGTCCCTTGGCTGTGGTGTAGCTCATCGTCACGTGGCTGTCCTCTTCCCAGGTCTGCCTTCCTGTGTCCACGGCCCCCTTTCTTACGAGGGTGCCCTCATACTGGATTTGGCCCCCTCATCCAGTTTGGCCTCGTTCTGCCTTCGAAGATCCCGTGTCCAAATAGCAACACAGGATGGCAGGTGGGGATTGAACATGACTTTTCAGGGGACCTCTGTGGTCTCTCAGCTGTAAACCCAATGTCCAGATGACTGGCAGCTCACGGTCTTCGATTCCACAACAACTTGGAGAATCCACGGGGAACAGAGCTGGAGCCGAGCACAAACTGCACCTGCTGGCGGGCAGACTAAGGGGCCACCATGTTGGGGACATCGGCCCTTGTCTGCATTTACCGTCCTACAGAGAAGCCACTCTCTGACGTGCCTGGGAGCGCGCCTGGAGAGCCCCGCTTTGGGCTGCCACTGGCTCGCCTCCTCTCGCTTTCTGGTTCTGCCCCCGGTGGCCGCTGGGCCATTCCTTCCCTCAATGCATTACGGGCTCACCTCACTCCCTCAACGCAATTATCCCCAGTGCCTCAGCTCCCTGGCCTTGGAGCCATTTGTGCAGAAAAATACAGCTAAGGATAGGCCGTTGAAATTAATATCTCTTTTTTTTTTTTTTAAAGGGAAATGGTTTTTATTTTATTTATTTATTTATTTATTTTAAGATTTTATTTATTTATTTAATTCCCCCCTCCCCTGGTTGTCTGTTCTTGGTGTCTATTTGCTGCGTCTTGTTTCTTTGTCCGCTTCTGTTGTCGTCAGCGGCAAGGGAATTGTGGGCGGCGCCATTCCTGGGCAGGCTGCTCTTTCTTTTCACCCTGGGCGGCTCTCCTCACAGGCGCACTCCTTGCGCGTGGGGCTCCCCCACGCGGGGGACACCCTTGCGTGGCACGGCACTCCTTGCGCGCATCAGCGCTGCGCACGGCCAGCTCCACACGGGTCAAGGAGGCCCGGGGTTTGAACCGCAGACCTCCCATATGGTAGATGGACGCCCTAACCACTGGGCCAAAGTCCGTTTCCCGAAATTAATATCTCTTGGCCGGGTTTCCTCTCTCATTCCACCCTTGGAAATACAAACCTAAAAGGGGGCCGAGGGCATTTGCGGGGCTCCCTGCTCTGTCACCGATCTTCCCCTAGGCCATTTGCAGGCCACATCCAAGAGGAAGAGTGGCTCCTGCCCACTCGCTGGTGTCCCCTCGTGGGCCTTGGATAATAGGGTCTGCCTTGGCGAGAAAGACCTGGGCCTGCTCACAGTGACCAATGAGTCACCCCTCAGATTGCACGTCACCCTTGCTGGCATTTGGCTCCCGGGTTACAGTGAGACCCTCCTCGTCTTCCAACCAACTCCCGGGCCTGGGTCTTGCTTGGCAGCCGTGGCTTCTCTGTGAGTTTCCATGGGCTCCATGCTGCTCAGTGGGTCTCTTGCCTGCCTGAGTGGCAGGAGCTCAGCAGGGGCCAAACGGTGGCCCCTGCTCATGGGTTGCAGTGTCTGCCAGGGTCAGACGACAGAGGAGGATGCCCTCTCCCAGTGTCCACTCCCTGAGAGCACGGGGTGTGTCAGAGGCTGGCTCGTCCAGCCGCCCCCTACCCAGACTGGGGCCCAGGCTGGAGGAGCCCGCTGGCCGCCAGGCTGCCACCCACACCTTTAGATTCGAAATCCGTGGCCCCGTGGGAGCTTCTGGTGGGGCTGCTTTGGACCTCTGTGGGGCTGCTTTGGACTTGATTTATGGGTGTCACCTCTGAGACTCTTCACAGTGGTCCCGGGAGGTTGCTATGACCGCCCTCCTTCTGGAAGAGGAGACATGAAGTTTCAGGAGCTCACAGGACTGGCCCGAGATCCCACTGGTGAAAGAAACAAGAGTCGAATCCAGCACCATCTGTCCAACCCTGTGCCTGTCCCAGGACCCTCCAGAGAGCAGGTGAGAAGGCCAAGTCCTGCCCTTAGCAGAACTGGGCAGCACATCCGCAGGCTCTCGGGGATGTGCCCACTCTCCGCTGAGGGCGAGGCAAGGCTGCCTCAAGCTGCGCAAGATGACGGATCCTCGTGGGACGTGCGCCTGGCACGGGAAAGAGGTGTGCGCACACCGAGGGCCCGCCGAGCTTAATTCTATTTGCTAGCCCTGCAGGGATTCACTGCAGAGCGGCTTAGTGGCTCTTCTTAGAATAAAAATAATCATTCCCTGGGAATTGACTTGGTCAATTGGTGTTTTTCTCTATTAAGATTCTTGAAAAATGTCCCCCGGATGGAGTGTCCCCCCCTCCTGCCTTCCTCCCCCTCTGCCCTCCTCCCTCATGCTCTTCCCCGCAGTTCTGTGCTGGCGGCTCTCCCCTCCCTGGCTTGGCCTGGGTCAGATTTCTAGCATGTGGAGAGAGTGGACGGGCTCTTTCCCAAGAAGATGCGCTCTGATTTCACCTGGAGGGGACAAGAAAAAATTAAAAAAAGCGGTTCTTACTCTCAGGGCATGAGCTGTCTAGTTGGCAGGTGTGTAGACCACAGACGCAGAGCATGGGGCAACCAGGAAGCTTTGCAGGAGAGCCAAGTCCAGCTGCCCTGAACGCCGGCCGGGAGGGAGAGGGGCTTGGATGGGGGTGGG
Organism: Dasypus novemcinctus; assembly: GCF_030445035.2. Classification (NCBI taxonomy): domain Eukaryota; kingdom Metazoa; phylum Chordata; class Mammalia; order Cingulata; family Dasypodidae; genus Dasypus; species Dasypus novemcinctus. The sequence goes on from NC_080681.1 coordinate 128,235,737, forward strand.
GGCAGAGGCTGGCTTCCCAAGCTTCGGGGGGAAGGAGCCTCATGTTGACCATTTGCGTCAGCTCTCATGGGAAGGTCCAACAGGACGGAAAGACCCAAAGCTGCCTGGGCATGCTCAAGGACCACCGCCCTTCCCCTCCTGGGAGGCTTTCTCTAAGAGTGCAGGGACCCCGCCCCCTGCCACAGCTCCACCTCCCCCCAGGACCTGGAAGTAATTGTGTGTGTATTATTCTGCACTTGCATTGATAAATAGGCCATAAAAATGCACAGGGAACTCAAGCCAGATCAATTCATTTCCATTCTCTTGACACAGTGGTGGTAGTGGTTAAGACGGAGATGGCAGTGATGCTGTGTCCCCCGGCAGGAAGCAGTGTGACGTTGGGTATAAATTACCCTTAAATGTCACATGGTAATGAGGCTGCATGTTTAGTGATTTATCTTTTCCTCTCTTGCCTGGCAAACACTCCAAGCTGGTGATCGGGTCGGGCAGTGATCCTGACACAACCTTTATGGGATGAAAAATGGCCCCAGAAATTTATTGGAGATGTCGACGCCATCGTCAAGAGTCTATATTTACAGAAGTTCCTTCTCCGGGTTTCAAATTAAGAAAGTCACAGCCACAAAGAGGACCTGGGCGTGAGGCTCGGGGAGAGAGAAAGAGCGTTCTCTACAAGCCAAGGACGCCTTCCTTGAACTGTGCTTTTCCTCGCTTTTATGCTGAGATTTCCATCGCTTAGTTCCCCGGAAGGCTGAGGAGGTGCGCGGGGTTGGGCAGAAGGGTCGGCTTGGTGCCTGCCTCCATTACCTGCATCCAGAAATGCAGCCTGAGCAGGCCAGCTGAGGAGTGCTGGCAAATAACTCCACCCCGTGACCTGAGAAGGCCAGTTTGGAGGCTAGAGGTGACTGCTTTGCCCTTAGCTATTGCCCTCGGTCGCCTCTGTGAAGACAGATGGTGCCAACAGCAATGGAGGGTGAAGCAAGCTAAGCAGAAGAGATGGAGCAGGACAGTCAACTGGCTTCCTACAGGTGGCTTCACACGGGTGGCCTTGATCAGGCAGCACCCTCCAAAGGTGAGCAGTGGTTGTGCAGGCTCCACATGCAGTATCTTAAGCTCTCTCTTCTAGTCCACATGAGCCTGGAACAGTGCCACCCCCCATCTGGAGTTCTTATCTCAAGCTAACCCTCCAGCAGGTCGTACATGCCACTTCATAAGCAGATCAACTGGACTTTCTCTATGGTTCAGTTTGCTTGGGGAGGAAAAATGAAGGCACCAGTTTTTCTGGTAAAGCAACTGGCCTTGCAACATTCCTCACTAAATTTGCTTCAGCTAAGCCCAGCCTGTGTCATTTGCGCACCAGGTCAATGGGTTCTAGAAGGTTCTTATATGGCCGACTTCAGGTGGCCCGGCCCACCAATTGAGCCAATGGGCATTCGGACTGCCTCGGGCTCACCTCTCCTGACCCAGGGCTTTAACTCAAATACAAATTGAAACTGCTGTTCATGTCTCTTGGTGGGGATTCAGCAAGCAGGGGGCCTGCCAGGAAGAGAACCCATTGTCCACTGAGAAATCAAAAACACAGGCCTCGTGAAGGGAGAGAAAATGTTTGACCTTTAGAGGACGATTTTCTTCTTTATTCTTCTGGAGCTGTCTCCCTCCAGGTCCAGTTTCAGTGGTTGAGTGCTGTTCTCCACCGTGGCCCTCTCCCCTCTTACGCTGATGAAAGTTCCCAGGGCTCCTCTGCCCATCTTATGTCCATGATGTCTTTATCTCACAGGAAATTTCCTTCTTCTTCTCTCTATTTGTCCATACCCTTTGCCTTTGCTCAATTCCCACCATGGTCTCACGAGAGTTGGGTATGACGGGAGGGGGTCATCTGTCTTCATGGATCCGCGGAGGTCCCTGGGGAAGACTCTCTGTTCCTTCTCAAAGCCCGCATTGCAGTTGCTTCTCACTGAGCCTGGTTCAGGGAGCAAATGCAAAGGAGGGGTGTACGGGCCTCCATTATTGAGCCACCTCGGATCTGCTGAGGACCTACTATGTGCCATGGCTGTGTGCTGGGTACTGGGTCTACAGCAGGGAATGAAACAAGCATGGTGCTCACCGCTGGGCTTTTGCTGTCCCTGGGCTCATGGGGAGGGAACAAAGGGTCACATGCATAACTGCAAATGATGACCCCGGCCCTGAGACAGCTGCCCAAAGGCTGAGATGAAGAACTAGAGGGGCCTGTTTTATTGGTGGTGAAGGAAGGCCTTCCTGAGCAGGGTGACTGCCTTCCATCCTCCCCTCCAATACGTGAGCAGGTCCAGGTGGCACAAAGCCCGCGCGCAGCTCTGAAAGACACAGCTCTCTGCAGCAGGCAGCGCCCCGAAACACGGGCACTGAAGGTTCCTGTCCTACCTGCAGCACAGCGGTAGCTGGCTTTTCCCGGATGGACATTTTACCCATCAGGCACTGCTCTGAGTGCTTTCGATGAGCTCTTCTGAGGTAGAGAGCACTATTATCTCCACTTACCAGTCGGGAAGCCAGCACAGAGCTCTCAGTCCACCTGGGCTTGGTCGTGTGTCGGAGGAAAAGCAGCCCTCAGCCCATTCCCTGGCTCGGTCTCCCTCTGGAGGCTGCAAACCAGAGCAGGAGGGTCCTGGGTCTGCTATCACAGATCCCCACAAGCCCACGACTTCCAATGACACCAGGGTGTTACCTTGCGACTCCACGGTCAGAAGTCTGCAGTGGGTCCCATGACTTTGCTGCTGGCTCTGGAGGAGAACCTGCTCCCTGCCTCCACCTTCTAGAGGCCGCCAGCCTTCCTTGGCTGGTGCCCCTTCCCCCATGGCCCAAGACAGCAGCATGGAATCTCTCCCCTTCCTGACCTCCTGCGCCCCTCTTCCAAGGACCCCTGGTTACATCATGTTCACGTGGATAAACTAGGATAATCGCCCATCTCAAGGTCCCTACCTTAAGCGCATCTGCTAAGTCCCTTCTGGCATGTAGGGTGACAGAGTCATAGGTTCTTGGGGTGAAGACACATCATTCGGGGCTTTCATTCTGTCGACCACACTCAACTCCTTTCTCCCCTCATCCCTGCCCTGAACCTCATTTGCTCCATCTGGGGTCCCCTGGGTACTCTCCCATTTGCACTCTTCCACATCCTCGACCAGCAGTGGCTGCTTAGTCAGGTAACCCCCCTTTCTTCAGCCACTTAGCAGCTGTGCAGCCCGAGTCTGGTCAAATAAGCTCTGTAAGCCTCGGTTTCCCCATCTGTGCCCTGTTGATGGCAGTAGCACCTTCTGGTTTGGAGATCACTTCTCTGAATGGAGCCCTTGGCTCAGGCTATGAAGGAGCCTTCCACCGCTATCGCTGGTGTCATCTGTGTCATTCCTAAAATGCCCAGAACACAAGGTGACAGAGGCGATCCATGTGGCCCTGGCTGGAGCATGACTTCGAATGTTAATAAGGAGCTGAACTAGCCCTGAGGGCCGCCGTCCTGTTTTTAAGCAAACATAATCACCGAGTGGCTCTCTGTGAATGTGTGTTTAATTTTCCTGTTCAAATGTGCGTTAGCCAGTGTGTGAATTCATCTCCCGGGTTTGCCCTCCCTCTCTCCCCGCAGACTCGGCGTGCGGGGCACCGTTTCACGTGGGGAACTCATGGGGCCCACGCTAGTTCTGCCAGGACTCGTGGCTTCAGCTGCCTTCTCCCAGCCCTGGAAGGCCAGAGGTGCCCCAGGCTCTTCGCACTGTGTTAAGAAGGCTGTTGATAGGGGAGCAGTGGGCTGGGGTGGGGTGTGGAGTATATATATTTTTTTATGTAACATTTTTTGTGATCTATGTATCTTTAAAAAAAAAAGCAATTAAATTTAAAAAAACCACAAAGATTACCAAGGCAAAAAATCAACAACAACAAACAGTCAACCGCAGGGCATCTAAAATGCTGGCTGCTTTGATGGGACATTCCCTCCAAATGCACAAGGAGGACAAGAGGGGATGTTTATCAAGATTCCGTCCTAAGCACTCATTAATCACCTACTGCCTGGTCTCATCAGATCTCCTCGACCTTTGTATTGGGTAAGACAAGTGTCACTCCCAATGTCCTGTTGAGAGAATGGGGACCTGGAGAGTGGACAGGGCTCAGTTGGTGTCACCTCACCCCCAAGGAGCCCGCAGAGTCTTAGGCTGGCCCAGACCCCCTTTGCTGCTGTGGCTGGGGCTGGCCCCAGGATCAGGTGTAAGTGGTGATTTATTTGGGGACAGAACACTCCTGTTAGCAAGACAAAGCCTTTCCTTCTGTAATTGGAACTCAGATTTAACCGACCGTGCACTTGTACATGACTTATAGATCTGTCCTGAAAGCAGGGTTAGTGGAACTTAAATGCCAGGATGGCAGGACACAGAGGTGTTGAAAAGGGAACACAAGTGGCATCGAGAGCCTCCTTCCTGGGTGGACTTTCTGCACAGACTGGAGGTGGCATCGGTGGCCAAGCAGGAGAGGTTTCCTGGCGAATGCCCCTGCCTCTGGGCAGATCACACCCTCCCTTGGGTTTTGGACAGAAGCCAAAGCCTCTGTCTCCCCCAGGTTTCTTGACTGAGCTTCCCACTCAAGTTGAATTTGATCAGGGCAAAGGACAGGGGATTATGCAGGAGAGAGAGAGAGAACGAGAGAGAGACTGGAGATGGAGGGAGGGGAGAGCCACTTTTGGTGTCTGCTCCCGTTTACTAGGAGAAGCTATTGCTTCACAGCTCTGTTCTATTTATTTGCAGTTCATGGATTTTGCTTGAAACCACAGAAACCACCTCTGGCTCCTTAAACAGAAAGATTTTATTGGAAGGTTCTTAGGCAGCTTGCAGAATCGATAGGCAGGCAAGGCAGCACGGCTCACCAACCAGGCAGGACCCAAGGGTTTCAGTTTCTTTGGCTGCTCAAGCAAGTACCATGAAATGGGGAGTCTGAACAATGGAAATTTGTTTGCTCACCATTTCAAGGCTTAGAGAAAGTCCAAATCAAGTCATCATCGAGGCAAGCTTTCTTCCTAATGACCGGCATTCTGGGGCTGTCAGTGATTCTTGGTCCTTAGCTTGTCATTCGGCAAGGCACCTGGCAGCTGCTACTGGCCTCTCCTCCCTGGTTGCACAGATTTCAGTTGCTGGCTGTTTTCTCCATGGCTTTGCTTTCTAAGTCTGAAATTTATTCTGCTTATAAAGGACTCCTGTAATAGGATTAAGACCTAGCCTGCTGGAAGGGGTCACAACCTAATTGAAGTAACCTCATCAAAATGTCCTTATTTACAATAGGTCCACACCCACAGGACTGGATTAGACTTAAGAACAAGTTTTTCTGGGGGCCATCCATCCCCAGTCCACCACAGCTAGGGTGGCTAGGTGGCAGGAATGATGAGGCTGGGCCCAAAGGCCCGCCAATGGCCACAACACACATTGACTCTCCCGGGCATGGATTTTGGGGTCACTGAAAAGAGAGTCAAAGTTTCAGCAGAACAATTGGCTGGGTCTGGGTGATGCTTCCCTGCTTTGGCTTCCAGAGGCTGGGGGAAGGTGAAAGAGGCTCTCTCCCACAAACGTCTGAGAAGAAAGACAGGTCACTGTCCCCCAGCTACTATGCTGGAGGACTTCCCACTGAGGGGCTCAGGAGATGGGCACTGTATTAGCCAGCCAAAGGGGTGCTGATGCAAAGTACCAGAAATCGGTTGGCTTTTATAAAGGATGTTTATTTGGGGTAGAAGCTTACAGTCACAGGTCCAACTCAAGGTATCCTAAGAGGTACTTTCTTTCCCAAAGTCTGTTGCCCCGTGTTGAAGCAAAATGGCAGGTGATGTCTGCGAGGGTTCAGGTTTCTGCTTCCTCTTAAGATTCCGTGGGTCCACCCTCTTCCAATCTCAGCTGTAAGCTGGCATAGGACTTGTCTCTTGTCTCAGGGTTCATGTCTTTCTGGGCTCTGCTGCTCTGTTCTCTTCGCAAGTCACCTGTAAACTATCAGGCTCATCTTTCTTCCTGGGGTAACAGAACCAAAAGCAAGTTCTCTTCTCTGCTATGTCTTCTCCTGTGCTCTCCCGTGTGTCTACTTCCATGTCAGAGTCTGTTTTATCAGCCCAAGGGGGCCGGAACGCAATGCCGAGTCACACTCTAATGATGTGGTTGAACCAAAGCCCTATTCTGAACATAATTTAATCAGACGTCTCAGCTGAATCTAGTATAATCAAAAGGTGTCACGCCCAGATGTACTTACCAGTTTACAAACATAACCGATATCTCTTTTTGGAATTCATAAGGAACATCAAACTGCCACAGGCTCCAAACCCCCAAACAAGCAAACAAGTGACTGAGAAACCGAGGAAAGCAGGAAAACCACATGTGAGAACCAAGAGCCAGGCCCTAATTAAAATAACATGTGAATAATCACAATATAATAAACCATAAGAGCAACCGTGTCAGTCAGCACACACCAGAAGCTGTGTGCCATGCGCTTTTGGTACATTTCACCCTCCATTTTTCACAGCCACTCTACGAGGTGCACAGGTCATCTTTCCAATTGACAGGTGGGATCTGAGGTGTGGAGGTTAAGCAACCTGCCAAGAGTGGCCCAGATAATGAGGGGTGGAGCCCAGGCAGACGCTCTTCAACATGACAGTGTTGGAAAGTTCAGGTCATCTTTTGGATGTGGGAAACTTCTAATTCTGTATCTGTCTAGCAACCTGGGATGTTTAAAGCTCTGGAATATGTCTGAAATGCTGCTTTATGTGCTGACACCAAATGGCAGAGCAATGCCTCTGCCCCACAGCCTGCTCCTTTCTTAGATGCGTATATGCACGCCCTTCCTGGAAAATGGCCTCTTCCTCATTTTGGATTCATGTCAAAGCTCTTCTCTAACTTTTTTATTTTTTATTGTATTTCTCTCCCCTTTCTCACATCCCTCCCGCCCCACACAGTTGTCTGTGCTCTGTGTTCATTCGCCGTGTGTTCTTCTGTGTCTGCTTGTATGCTTGTCAGTGGCATCCGGAATCTGTGTAGCGTTTTGTTGTGTCATCTTGCTGTGTCAGCTCTCCATGTGCGTGGTGCCATTCCTGGGCAGTCTGCACTTTTTTTTCTCCTTGCGGAGCACACTCCCTGAGCGTGGGGCTTCCCTACACAGGGGACACCCCTGCGTGTCATGGCAATCCTTGTGCGCATCAGTGCCACACATGAGCCAGCGCCACACGGGTCAAGGAGGCCCTGGGGTTGAACCTTGGACCTCCCATGTGGTAGGTGGATGCCCTATCCATTGGGCCAAATCCACTTTCCTCTTCTCTAACTTGAAGAACATTTCTTTGGCCCTTTCACTCATGGTGTTTCCTAGCACTTCCCCCTTCCTGTTGAGGCTCAGTAGATCAGGCAGGTGGCTTTGCATTAGGCACAGCTCTGGAAGGAGTGAGGCAGAAGTAACAGCCTTCTTCCCAGACCTTAATATTCTGGCATGTGTCCACTCAAGACCAGGGGCTCCCAACCCCCATTGGCTTACTGTGCTTCCTTCTCAGAAACAAAGTCACTACCCAGATCATTTGGTGAATCCCCAAGCCAAGGCACCATTGCCTGGGATGAGGTCATACCCAATTGCTTTCATTCAGAATGTCCTCACTGGAATTACATCTGCTAAACTTTCTAGCTCTACTCCTCTGCCTCATGGTTGTAATCTTCTCTCTAGAAAATTGTCACCCTCTCCTTGCCCTCTCTCTAATTTAAGGTGCTTTCAGGGTCCCTGCTTGGAGGCCCCCAGTCCCTAATCCCTGCTACATCATGCCTTGATAATGCTGTACTCCTTCCTCCCAGCCTGTGTGCTCCTTGAAAGTAAGAACTCCTTTGCCTTTGCTTTCCAAGGAACCAATGGAGTATCTTATGCAAAGAAAGTGCTCAGTTGCTACTTGTTGAATAGGTTACCTTCAGTAGACAGGCAGTACCAGCCTGTCTCCAGACACAGGGAGAATCAGGCCCATGAGCTATTTCCCTAGATACTTATAATAATGAGTTTGATAAAAACTTTGGTATTTGTCAGATGTTCTGTGAATTTACATTACAGAGATCAACAAAACCATTGGAAGATAAATGGGGCTTCTTAATCCTCCTGTTCAATTCCCCCCACTTAGGGAGGGCAGGGGGTTTCACCCTTTACACTGATGCACATCGGGGTATGAGGTTATGGGGCACGAGGGAGTGAGGTGTGTTGGAGTTTTTCTGTAATTTAGCATGAAGCGATGGACTCAAATGCCTTCGTTGCAGCAACTGCTTCAGAGTAGAAAGATGGAGACAAAGGAGTTAGGCATGAGATGAAAACGGATCTGTCAGCAAGATGTCAGGGCCAAATCTTCCAGGGATGTGACAGGGGGGTCAAGTTTTGACAAGACCTGGCACATGCACCTCTCACAGCACCCTCCCAGGGGAACATGCTTATCTCAAGGGAGTAAATAAAATCTGCATTCTTCCCTGCTCTTTTATAAATCACTACATGGGTGAGCACCACTTCACAAGGCACCTGGCATTAGGCCCTTTGGGATATGCTTTCCCTTGACAGTTTTAGCAACAAAAGGGGAAAATATGACCTATGAGGACCAAGCAATAAGACTGAATGTGAAAAGTCAGTGACTCTCCTCCAAGGAGACACATCAAAGCAGATATTCAATGCCAGACTGCACCTGAAAAGGTAGCCCAGGTACTGAAGGTGGTTTGATCTGAGCAAATCTGACTGGGTCAGAGGAATCTAGCTGGAGCTCTTAACAACTATCTACTTGGCTCATGCACACAGTTATAGGAGAACCAACTGCATTAGTCAGGGATCTCTAAAGAAGCACAAATAAAACTTCTTTAAGAAGATTTATTTTAAGGAATTGGTTCACTAGATTCTGAGGGTTGGCAAGACTGAAATGCATAGGGCAGGTGGCAGGCTGGAAATTCTAGCAAGAACTGAAGATACAGTCTTGACTCTGAAATCCATAGGGGAGGCCAGCAGGCTGGAAACTCAGTCCAGAGTTGATATGGTAGTCTTGTGGCAGAATTTTTTCTTCTCCAGGAAACCTCAGTCTTTTTACCTTAGGCCTTCACTGGGCTGGAGTAGGCCCACTGCATTGTCGAGGATAATCTCTTTTACTTAAAGTCAACTGATTGCTATGAAAAAGCATCAGCTGATGGTGAAGTTCTGAAAGATAATCCCTAAGATCAAGAACAAGGCAAGGATGCCCTTTACATTCCTGTAAAGAAGACGTACAAGTGACCAATAAGCGTTTGAAAAGACACTCAACATTATTGGCCATCAGTGAGATGAAAGTCAAAGCCACAATGAGATACCATTTCACATCCAACAGATGGCTATTCCTGAAAAAAAAAAAAAAAAGAAAATAACAAGTGTTGATGAGTATGTGGGGAAATTGGAACTCCTGTACATTACTGGTGAGAATGTAAAATGGTTCAGTCACTGAACAAAAGAGTTCAGCAGCTCCTGAAACAGTCAAACATAGAATTACCATATGACCCAGCAATTCTACACCAAAGTATATATCTTAAAAAAATTGAAAACAGGGACTCAAACAGATGCTTCTACACCAATATTCATAGGCGCATTATTCACAATAGCTAAAAGGTAGAAACAACCCAAGAATTCATTGACAGTGATGACTATGGTATATGCACACAATATAACATTATTTAGCCATCAAAAGGAATGAAGGACTGATACGTGCTACAACATGGATGAACTTGTAATTATGTTGAGTGAAGTAAACCAGACACAAAAAGAAAAATATTGTGTGATCTTGCTTCTATGAAATATCTAGAATAAGCAAATTCAAAGGGACAAGAAAGTAGACTAGAGGTTACCAGGGGCTGGTGGGGGGAGGGAAATGCATTATTGCTTAACAGGAAGAGAGTTTGTGTTTGGGGTCATGAAAAAGTCTTGGTAATAGATGGTGGTGATGATAGAACAACATCGTGAATGTCACTGATACTGCTGAAGCGGAAATGGGCAATTTTGTGTTATATATATTACATAATCACTTGATGAGAAAAGTCACCTGATTAGACATGCTAATCACATCTACAAAATATGTTCACAGCAACACCAAGGCTAGTGTTTGACCAAACAAATGGACACTGTAGCCTAGACAAGCTGACCCATAAAATTATCATTCCACTATTCTGTGGGAGAACAGGCTGCATAAGGAGGAACCTTCCAGGGATAACTGGATTATGTGTGAAACATAGAGAGTGACCCTTTCAATTTGCGTTTATCTGCTTGTGTTTAAATTTAATGAATTCCCAAATAGGAAAACTAGCCTTGGTAATATTGTATAACTTAACTCTGACTTGTCCTTTTTGGCATGTATTTTACAAACACACTGTAAAGACTTTCTGTCAGCTTTACTGCCATGTGCTCACTTGAGATTTCTAGTGAGATGGTTTTGTTTTTATCATCCTGTAAGTTTTATTTGCCATATTCAATGTACAGATGGAAATCTGTGCTGGTAGATCTAGATATGCGTGAATACAACTGATATGTTTTGCCAATGTTGAGATTCACAGCTTGAGTGCACATTTTCTGGCCATTGGCCTCTGGTTAAAATTTTCCAGCCCCTTATATTTTATGTCAGACTTGATATTGGCATTCCCATTAAGCTTAGTGCTGGTACAAAACGTCTCTTTGAAGAGATCCGTGAAAGGATTCTTTTTATTTTCCATTCACACCTGCATCTCCCAGGGTTGGTGCAAGGCACATGCCCAACTTCCTGGTGAGACACTTGAAGACAATTTCTTAGTAACAAACTGTTGCCTCTTGAGTTAATTCTCCAGATAAAATTATGATAAAAGTGCTAATAAGAGTAGCTATAATTATAATAGCAAATGTTTAAAGGGAAATTTAAAAACATGTCAGAACCCAGTCTCTAGTGATTTTGTAGGGTTTGCTGTGACAATAAGGACCTTTCCCCAAAAGGTTTTCATCCAAGACACTGCAGTTACTTATAGAGAGAGGTAAATTGTCTAATAATCTGTGGCATTTTATTTTGCCCCTCCACTTTGGCTTTATTGGCCATTCATTAAGAAATTCAAAACCATTACCTAAATGAGGCATGCAAAAAAGTCCAAAGATAACCAAGTTTCAGCACGCTGTTGAGAAAACTTGAACAGGTAGATTAGATCTTGGCTTACTTAGGTACTAACCAATATCACTGACGCAAATGCATTTACACACTCACATGCCTGCAAGCGCGCGCACACACACACACACACACACACACACAGGGTAGGAGCCTGTTCCAGGATAGACTGTTACAAAGAACCTGAGAGATTTTGCTGATGGAAGTCGGACCAAAGCTCTGAGAGAGGAAGCCAGTTGCCTCGAGTTATCCACCTGGTTAAGTACTCAAAGTCTCCTGACCTTAGGCGCTGCTCTGTGCTGACTTCCACTGGTTTGTTATTTTTGTAGGAGCATCCATCCCAAGAGCTGGTGGAAGAGGGCAAGTTCCTGAGACGCATGATTTTGTTTTTTCATCCATCTTCTCAGATGTTGCAGCTTAAAGAAGGTAGAGTCTAGAGAAACAACATGTCATTTTGAAATGAGGTGTCCCAGCAGGAGGACCCAGTTAGATGTTGACCTCTTAAAGATGGTGGGATTTCCCCATCATCCCTGAGTAACTTCACAAGATGTCTAGAGAGCAATTGCATCATGCTCCAAATGGGTGCACTTGCATTTTCACCTTCTGGTTTTTTATTTTACCACTGAAACTAATGACACAAAATTACCTTGTCAGTGAAACTGAAGCCTTCACTTGTTTAGACCTATGTAGTGGATACTTTATGAAGGCACTCTCAAGAAGTCAATTAAACCCTTCCAGTGGATGGCAGATAATGATTTAAAAGCCAATAGAGTCTCTGAAAACATAACTTTTAACAAATCTAAATGGTTGGGAACTTCTGACAAGCTAATTGGCATTCCATGAATACAAATGCTCCCTGTCTAGAAATCAACCACAACCCTATGACAAAGTCTTTCTTCTAAGAGTGTCTGGGTATCACAAGGTGCCATTTGCATCCTCTAATGTTTCCAGAGCTCCAGTCACAGGTGAGTCTGTTCTTACACATGGGGAAGTTGAAATGGAACAGACTCGTCCGTGGACAGAGCATCTTAGCATTAGCACCTGGAGTGGGGAGACATCCCAAATGAAGCAGAACTCATTTTCTCTCTTTCATTTTACTCAATTCACCAAACACCTGCTGGAGATCTACTGCGTGCTTGAGAGTTAGTGGACCTTAATGGCTTAGAGCATGAGCTCTGGACCTAAAGAGCCGGTGTTCACATCTCAGCCTGCCCCTTATGAGCCATTTGATGTTGGTGACATATATAATCGCTCTCTGCCTCAGTTTCTCCATATGTGAAATGAGGTTAACAATAGAACCAACCTCGAAGGGATACAGAGAGTATTAAAACCAAATGGAGTGACAACTAGTTCTGCTTCCCTTTCAGGTGTAGAAAAGTGGAAAGAGCATAACTCCTTTCCTAATAGAACAAAGCCAGAAGTACTTTAATATCACAACTCTTCTTGAACCCATAAGACAGCTGATGTCCCCAAACCATTAAGCAGCCTGAACTCCAAGGAGGAATGAGCATCCCAAGGAGATCTGGGAAATGTGGACTGCCTCACCCATGGTGTAACATAAGAAGCAGGCCAGGCTGCCATACAAGTGAATACGGAGAAGGCAGCTTAAATTTTAATGCATTATGTAGGCCAAGAATGGACAGCTTAACAGCACTGAACCCTAGGAGCCAAAGATGAAAGGAAAGTTTTCCCTACTCCTAGACCATCTTTCACCTCTTCCACTGGATATACATGAGAAAGATTATGGCAAGGCAGGATAGTGGAGGGAGAACACAGCACGAAGCTTTCCTGCTTCCCTAGACCTCTTCTCAAATACCTTATCCCTCTGGGGGAAAAGTAGCAAGACCCCTTGTCCCCAGGGAATAGATAAAACCTTCAATGATGGGGGAGAACTGAGGGAAAAGTCCTCTCCTCCATGAGACTTGCCATGATATAAGGCAGAAATTGACTGCCTGCCATGGAGAGGAGGGGCAGGAGTGCTGAGGAAACCCCACTCTGAAGCCTAAGACTGAGGCTAGACCAGGACCAAAAATCAGTCCCTGACCCCAACAGCAAGCTTTGCAAGCACAGCGTGACAAACAACAGCACTGTCCAGTTGGAGCATGGAGAGAGACCACTTCTGTGGGCCTAACACGAAATGTCAAAAGCTAAGGGTGGAATGCAGATAATGAGAATAGTTCTCTGGCAACCCAGCCAGCATGCCAATCACAAGGCATCATTTGAAGCCTGGGGTGCATTAAAGGCAACCATAGCAAAAGCAAAGAGACTCCTGGCGAGATTGATTTGTCCTCTTACACTAACTGGCAGAGAAGAGGCACACACCATTTTACCTCATTCAGTCTCTCCTGTTCTACTGCAGATGTATGGTATTAAGTCAAGAATTATGATACACATGAAAACAAAACAAAAACAAAAAGGAGACCCCATTCCCAAGAAAATGATCAATCAAGAGAATAAGACTCAGAAATGACCTAGATGTTGAATTATTAGACTGGAACTTAAAAATAAACAGGATTAATGTGGCAAAGGAAAAAGTAGAAAAAGTTGACAACATGATGACTAGTAGAAATTATAAGGAAGAGTAAAATGTAAAAGATACAGATAAAGAATTATTTGAAAGGCTTTTATTAGTAGGGTTGATATAGCTGAGGAAAGAATTAGCAAAGTTCAAAAAAGACCCAATACAATTTAGCCAAATAAAACACAAAGAAAAATGAGTGAAAAAAAATAGAACAGAGAGAGGGGGCAAGATGGCGGCTGAGTGAACATCCCTGTTAGGGTCTTCTGCAGGGAATCGGCTGGGCGGCGTTGGAGACTCTTTGGGACCGGATTGTTTCGGGATTTTTGCTGGTCCAGAGGTGTCTGGACATCGATTTGGAGGGAAGGTAACAGAGAGGATCCGTCTGTGAAATATACACGGAGATCCCAGCTACCTGTAGAGGATTCCCTCCTTGGGTAGGTGGAGACGAGGCATCTAGCCCCGCTCGGTGGGACTGAGCCAGGCTGGGCCGCAGCGGCAGACGCCGGAGCCAGGCCGGGCTGCGCCAGAGGCGAGCGTAGCCGGGCATAGCCGGGCCAGGCCGCGGTGGCGACAGGCGGACGCCGGAGCCGGGCCGGGCCGCTGTAGCGAGCGGAGCCGGGCGTAGCCGGAACGGGCCGCGGCGGCGTACGGAGCCGGGCGGGGCCAGTGCAGGCCGAGGCGGCGAGAGGCGGACGCCGGAGCCGGGCCGGGCCGCTGTAGCGAGCGGAGCCGGGCGTAGCCGGGCCGGGCCGCGGCGGCTTACAGAGCCGGGCGGGGCCGGTCCAGGATGTGGCGGCGACGGGCGACGCCGAAGCCGGGTCGGGCCGCTGTAGCGAGCGGAGCCCGGCGTAGCCGGGCCGGGCCGCGGGGGCGTACGGAGCCGGGCGGGGCCGGTGCAGGCTGAGGCGGCGAGAGGCGGACGCCGGAGCCGGGCCGGGCCACTGTAGCGAGCGGAGCCGGGCGTAGCCGGGCCGGGCCGCGGCGGCTTATGGTGCCGGGCGGGGCCGGTCCAGGACGCGGCGGCGACGGGCGGACGCCGGAGCCGGGCCGGGCCGCTGTAGCGAGCGGAGCCGGGCGTAGCCGGGCCGGGCCGCAGGGGTGTACCGAGCCGGGCGGAGCCGGTCCAGGCCTCCCCGACGAGTGGCGGCGGGCGGAGCTGGGCCTGCGGAGGGGTTTCTGTTTTTTGTTTTTTGTTTTTTGTTTTTTTTGTTTTTTTTGTTTTTTTTTTTTTGGCGCATCTGCAGTACTGGGGAGTTCGTGGGCCCTGGGTGGCCTATTGGGGGTTTGTGGGAAGGGAGGTGCTTGCAGACCCATTTGGGCAGACAGACGGGGGGGTTTTAGGGCAAAGTGGGGGGAAGTTGTTGTTTTAGATAGTGTTGCAATTGTGACACGTGTATACCTGTATCTCTCTTCCCCCTATCCGTCCCCCACCATTTGCCCATCCGCTTTTTCTTTCTTCCTTTCTTCTTGTCTTTCTTTTTTTCTTTATTATAATTAGTTTTTTTTTTCGGTTTTCTCTTTCCCTCTTGTCCCTCATCTTCCACTTATTTTATTTTAATTCAAGTATACAATAGGTGCTACAGGGAACACCTCACATTTGCTAGGTTTTCCCATCCTCCACTGCCTCATTTCTGTTTGAACTGATTTAGGCTACCTACACTATCCCCCTTCCCCTGCATCTTGACAACCACTATCATCTACTGTCTCTCCTATATTCCACCCCCCACCTCCCATTCTGTGATCCACAAAGTGTCTAACTCTTAATTTCTAATACCTTTGTTCTGTTTTCTGTCTGGTATCCACTCTTGAAACTATTACCTTTCTTTTCTTTTTCCCTCTCTCATGAAAACAATAGCTTTGTAGTTCATACCATATTCCCCCCATATTCAGTCATCTACTTCATAAAAGGTACTCTACCTACAGCTATAACTCTATACAATCTACATAAATCTAACCTCCATCCTCCCAGATCTCATATTCTTGCTTTGTTAACATACATCACCAATACTACCTTACACTTTTCCCTTGCTTACACAATTGCCTTTCCCCAACACTAATACTTTCCTCTAAAGTGAACTTAACCAACAACAAGTAACAAGAATAAGAAGAAAAAAGTGGCAAAGAGAAGATATAACACCTATGCAAAAATAACAACTAATTAACCTCCAAGAGCAGACAAAGAAGCTAAGGAACTGATTAAATTCATCAAAATAAAGAGATGACCAGAAAGCAACAAAAATCTACAAACCAAACCAATAATCAGGAAAACATGGCTGAATCCAATCAACAAACCAATAATCACGAAGGGGAGCAAAACTTGGCACAAGCAATGAAAGATCTCAGAACATTTATCACCGACAAATTTGATGCAGTAATGAAAGAGGTTAACAACATGAAGGCATCACTTGGAGGGGAAATTGCAGACATATGTAAAAACATAACAGATATGATGGGAATGAACACCACAGTTCAAGAAATCAAAAATACACTTGCAGCAAATATCAGCAGACTAGAAGAGACAGAGCAGAGAATTAGTGATGTGGAAGACAGTACATCAGAAATCAAACAGATAGTAGAAGGGGTCAATAAGAAGATAGAAAAAATCCAATTAGGATTTAGGGACCTGAATGACAATGCAAAACGCTCAAACATACGTATTATAGGCATTCCAGAAGGTGAAGAGAAGGGAAAGGGTTCAGAAGGAGTGTTGCAGGAAATAATGGCTGAAAACTTCCCAAATCTACTGAAAGAGACAGATGTACATATCCAAGAAGCACAGCGCACTCCACAAGTCATAAACCCCAACAGGCCTACCCCAAGACATATACTTGTCAAATTATCCAATGCTCAAGACAAAGAGAAAATCCTAAAAGCAGCAAGAGAAAAGGAAACCATCACATACAAGGGAAGCTCAATTAGATTAAGTGCTGATTTCTCTTCTGAAACCATGGAGGCAAGAAGACAGTGGTATGATATAGTCAAGGTACTAAAGGAAAAAAATTTCCAACCAAGAATACTCTATCCAGCTAAACTAGCATTCAAACATGATGGAGAGTTCAAAATATTCGCAGACAAACAGAAACTGAAAGAGTATACCAACAAGAAACCTCCCCTTCAAGAAATTCTAAAGGGAGTTCTGCAGGAAGAAAGGAAAAAACAGGAAAGGCAAAGTTGGAGGAGAGTATAAGACCAACAACAACAACAAAAAAGACAAAAAAAAATATACTAACAAAATATGACAAACACAAATCCAATCAAAATATGGCTAACACAAATAATTCCTTGATAGTAATAACACTGAATGTCAATGGATTAAACTCACCTATCAAAAGATTCAGACTGGGACATTGGATAAGGAAATATGACCCATCCATATGCTGTCTACAAGAGACACATCTTAGACCCAGAGACGCATGGAGATTGAAAGTGAATGGCTGGAAAACAATCATACAAGCTAACAATAACCAAAAAAAGGCAGGAGTAGCTATATTAATATCAGACAAAATAGACTTTAAATGTGAAACAATTGTGAGAGACAAAGAAGGATACTACATTTTAGTGAAAGGGAAAATCTGTCAAGAAGATCGAACAATCATAAATATCTATGCCCCTAACAAGGGTGCCTCTAAATACGTCAGGCAAACGCTGGAAAAACTAAGTGAAAGAATAGATACATCTACAATTATAGTGGGGGATTTTAATACAACACTATCAACTCTGGACAGAACATCTCAAAAGAGAATCACCAAAGAAACAAAACATCTGAATAGTAAATTAGAGGAGCTGGATCTAATAGACATATATAGATCGCTACACCCAAACACAGCAGGATATACATTTTTCTCAAGCGCACATGGATCATTCTCCAAGATAGATCATATGCTAGGCCACAAAGAAAGGCTGAACGAATTCAGAAAGATTGAAATCATACAGAACATTATCTCTGACCACAGTGGAGTCAAGCTGGAGATTCGCAAGGGACAGAAGCCCAGATTTCACACCACGATTTGGAAATTAAACAGCACACTCTTAGAAAAACAGTGGGTCAAAGAGGAAATCTCAAAAGAAATCAATGACTACCTTGAAACAAATGATAATGATAACACAACATACCAAAATTTATGGGATGCAGCAAAAGCAGTACTGAGAGGGAAATTTATAGCCATAAATTCATATATCAAAAAAGAAGAAAGAGCAAAAATTGAAGAACTAACTGCACATTTGAAGGAATTAGAAAAACAACAACAAAGTAACCCAACAGGAAGAAGAAGGAAGGAAATAACAAAGATAAGAGCAGAACTAAATGAAATAGAAAATAAGAAAGCACTTGAACAGATAAACAAGACCAAGAGCTGGTTTTTTGAGAAGATTAACAAAATTGACAAACCTTTAGCAACACTAACAAAGAAAAAAAGAGAGAAGATGCAAATACACAAAATAAGAAATGAGAAAGGCGATATCACCACTGACCCCACAGAAATAAAGACTATCATAAGAGGATATTTTGAAAAATTATATTCCAACAAAAATGACAATCTAGAGGAAATGGACAAATTCCTAGAAACACATAAGCAGCCCATATTGACAAAAGAAGAAATTGATGATCTTAACAAACCAATCACAAGCAGAGAGACAGAATCAGTTATTAAAAATCTCCCAACTAAGAAGAGCCCAGGGCCAGATGGCTTCACAGGTGAATTCTACAAAACATTCCGGAAAGAACTGACACCAATCCTGCTGAAACTATTCCAAAACATCGAAACAGAAAGAACATTACCCAACTCCTTCTATGATGCCAACATTACCCTAGTACCAAAGCCAAACAAAGACATCACAAGAAAGGAAAATTACAGACCAATTTCTCTAATGAACCTAGACGCAAAAATACTTAACAAAATACTTGCTAATCGTATTCAACAACACATTAAACGTATTATACACCACGACCAAGTGGGATTCATCCCAGGTTTGCAAGGATGGATAAGAAAATCAATCAACATAATACACCATATAAACAGATTGAAGGAAAAAAATCACACGATTATATCTATTGATGCAGAAAAAGCATTTGACAAAATACAGCACCCTTTCTTGATAAAAACACTCCAAAAGATTGGAATACAAGGGAATTTTTTGAATATGATAAAGAGTATATATGAAAAACCTAAAGCCAATATTATTTACAATGGAGAAATCCTAGACTCCTTCCCTCTAAACTCAGGAACAAGACAAGGATGCCCACTGTCTCCACTCCTATTTAACATTGTCTTAGAAGTACTTGCTCGAGCACTGAGGCAAGAACCAGAAATAAAAGGCATTCAAATTGGAAAGGAAGAAGTCAAAATTTCATTATTTGCAGATGACATGATCCTATACATAGAAAACCCTGAGAGATCTACAACGAAGATTCTAGAACTCATAAATGAGTTTAGTAAAGTCGCAGGTTATAAGATCAATGCGCAAAAATCAGTAGCATTTCTGTACACCAATAATGAGCAAGATCAGGAGGAAATCAAGAAACAAATACCATTCACAATAGTAAATAAAAAAATCAAATACTTAGGAATAAATTTAACTAAAGAGGTAAAGAACTTATACACCGAGAACTATACAAGATTGTTCAAGGAAATCAAAGAAGACCTAAATAAATGGAAGACTATTCCTTGTTCATGGATAGGAAGACTGAACATTATTAAGATGTCTATCCTACCAAAACTGATCTACACATTCAATGCAATCCCAATAAAAATCAACGCAGCCTTCTTTAAGGAACTAGAAAAACTAACTATGAAATTTATTTGGAAAGGAAAGAGACCCCGAATAGCGAAAGACCTACTGAAAAAGAAAAACGAAATCGGAGGAATCACACTACCTGACTTCAAAACATACTATAAAGCTACGGTGGTGAAAACAGCATGGTATTGGCATAAGGAGAGACACATAGACCAATGGAATCAAATTGAAAGCCCTGATATAGAACCTCACATATACAACCACATAATATTCGATAAAGCCACCAAACCCTCTCAACTGGGAGAGAGTAGCCTATTCAACAAATGGTGTCTGGAGAACTGGATAGCCATATGTAGAAGAATGAAAGAGGATTACCATCTCACACCTTATACAAAGATCAACTCAAGATGGATCAAAGACCTAAATATAAGAGCCAAGACCATAAAAACCTTAGAAAGCAGTGTAGGGAAACATCTACAGGACCTTGTAATAGGAAATGGATTTATGAATATCTCACCAAAAGCACGAGCAGCAAAAGAACTAATAGATAAATGGGACTTCCTCAAAATTAAAGCCTTCTGCACCTCAAAGGAGTTTATCAAGAAAGTAAAAAGGGAGCCCACACAGTGGGAGAAAATATTTGGCAATCATATATCTGATAAGAAACTTATAACTTGCATATATAAAGAACTCCTATATCTTGAAAATAAAAAGATAAACAACCCATTTAAAAAATGGGAAAAAGACTTAAACAGACACTTCTCTGAAGAAGAAATACAAATGGCAAGAAAGCACATGAAAAAATGTTCCAAATCTCTAGCTATCAGGGAAATGCAAATCAAAACTACAATGAGATACCATCTTACACCCATAAGATTGGCAGCTATGAAAAAAACAGAAGAATACAAGTGCTGGAGAGGATGTGAAGGAAGGGGAACACTCATCCACTGCTGGTGGGAATGCAGAAGGATCCAACCATTCTGGAGGACAGTATGGCGGTTTCTCAAAAAACTAGCCATAGATTTGCCATATGACCCAGCAATACCACTGCTGGGTATATACCCAGCAGAACTGAAAACAAGGACACAAACTGATATATGTACACCAATGTTCATAGCAGCATTGTTCACTATTGCCAAAAGTTGGAATCAACCCAAATGCCCATCAACAGATGAGTGGATCAATAAAATGTGGTATATACACACAATGGAATACTACTCGGCTGTAAGAACAAACACACTACAAACACATGTGATAACATGGATGAATCTTGAGAACCTTATGTTGAGTGAAGCAACCCAGACATTGAAGGACAAATACTACATGACCTCAATGATATGAAATAAACAAGCTGCCCTAGATAGCAAGAGACTGAACGATAGGCCTACAGGAAATCGGAGGGTGGAGGAAGGATATGAGCTGATGTCTGCAGGGGTGGAATTTAAGACGAGATGGTGGTAAGTATGAACACAAAGAAGAGATAAAAGGGGGGCAAGGGGTTGCCTTTGGTTGGGGCTTTGCGGGTTTGAGGGTGGCTGGGGAGGGATGGATGGGTAACGTTGCCCAAAGTGGGGGGAGGGAGGGGTAGCATACGAACACAGGAGAGGGTCAGGTGTTGGTGGAGAGTAAAATGCCGAGAAAATCATATCAAAATATAATAAAGAGGGTTACCTGTTTAGAATGCTCGGAGGGGAGGGTCTGATGCAGGATGGGCTCCTGGGGAATGTCTAAATGCTCATTCTGCCAGAGTGGGTGACACCATGGGGTAGAAACCCAAGTAGTAAGAGTGGGGGTGGACCCACATCCTGGGGAGGACTAATGCCATCAAATAGAGGGAACGGTATCCCTCGAGAGAAAGGGTGGCTCCCAGGGCATTGGGGCAGTTGAGCAAGTTAGGCCCTGAACACTATTCCATCTATCTCTGGAAGTGGCTCCTCAGGAAACGGAGGTTGGCTGTCACTGTGGGCACCAAGGTGGAAGGGAAAATGGACGTTAAATGTGTGGAACCAAAGTAAATAGGGGGTAAGAGAGGAGTTTCTTGAGAGTACACAAGGATGGTTATAAAACATGTAATATTACACCATAACATATAGGAGATGACAGACTGATAATGTAAACCATAATGTAAAACATAGGATAACTAAAAATGTAAAGAACTGTGTATCCTAAAGTATGCACCATAATGTAAGCGCAGATGTCACCTTGTTAGAAAGCTAATGTCTCAGACTCTGTACATCACTTTAAGTAAATATGATATGAATAGGGCGTAAGAGTATCACTGTGGAAAGGAAAAGGTTTTCTGGTGGATGTGTGGGAGTGCTGTATATTATATATATACATTGCTGTGGTCTAGGACTCCTGTGAAGAAAAGCTGAATAATTGGGGGGGGGGGGGGGGAGAAAAAGAAAAAGAAAAAGATAGGATGTGGAATTTTTTCAAGTCAACATTCTTTATCTAAGTTCTTTATCTAACTTTATCCAAGTTCTTTATCTATCCTTTAAACCCATCGCTATATGCCATTCCCTAGTAAGGGACCATGACATTATATTGGGCTTCAAATTTCGGGGAGTTCTGGATCACAGAGTGTTTCAACAATGGCAATGGAGGGATACTGGTATGGGATACCAATGACAGGTGATATATGACTGACAGGGAGCTGTACAGAACATATGTCCAGGGTGCATGGTAATGTTTGGATATACTCATAGTGGCAACAATTAAAAACCACAGCAGGGGGGGTACTGGGTTCCTGGCCAGTGGTGCTCTGCCGTGGTCCCTAGGGGAGCAGCGACAGTCTCCCAGGTACAGTGGCGGGGACCGGGAGGGAGTGAGGGTTCAACATTGAGCCCCTGATGCTAATGACTATGCTTGCGAGCTGATAAACCTAAAATAAGAACAAGGCCTAGAGCAACATTGTGCCTGGGAATTTCCTCCTGTCAGCCTTCATGTTACTCAAATGTGGCCAGTCTCGAAGCCAAACTCAAGCATGTAAATGCAATGCCTTCCCCCCAGCGTGGGACATGACACCCGGGGATGAGCCTCCCTGGCAACGAGGGACCACTATCAACTACCAACTGATGATGCAACTGGAAAATGACCTTATACGGAAGGTTCAATGCGGATCAGCAGAATATCCATGTCTACATAAAATACCATGACTTTAAAATGCTGTTTGACCTAAAGTAAGGGGGAAATGGAAAGGAGAAATGAGTCTATATGGCTACGAGTTTCTAAAAAAGAGTCTGGAGGCTGGCAGAAGGATTGCCCTCATGCACAACTGAGAAGAGTCAGAGAGACAGATAAAGCAGATACAACCCCAAGATATTGGTTCCTTTGAGGGCTAAAGAGACCCATGGGAGTTATGGTCATGGCCGATGGGGTTAACTACCAGGGCAGATGGCCCCTCTTTGGAAATGGTGTTTATGTGTGATGAATCTGGACTCAGATGGGATCTCCCTTCATAAGACTTTCATGCTAATGTGCTGGAGGTGCAGTTAATGTTGGGGTTTAAGATATATTTAGGGGATTTGAATCTCTGGACTGACAATGTGATAGCCAGGTCCTGAGCCTCAACAGACTCCAGCACCTACAATCTGATCTATTGGACTTACCACACTCAGCTAAGATGGAGTTGAAGAAGGACAACCACCACACCATGGAGCCTAGAGTGATTACAACTGAAAATGAGAGGATTGCATCCAGCATCCATGTAGAATCTGAGCCTCCTCTTGACATAGAGGTGCAATGGACACAACCAATCCAATGTCCACATAGAAGAGGTGGCATTGGATTGGGAAAAGTGGACATGGTGGACGATGGGTATGGGGAAAGGCAGGAAGAGATGAGAGGTGGAGGCATCTTTGGGACATGGAGCTGCCCTGGATGGTGCTTCAGAGGTAATCACCGGACATTGTAAATCCTCACAGGGCCCACTGGATGGAATGGAGGAGAGTATGGGCCATGATGTGAACCATTGTCTATGAGGTGCAGAGGTGCCCAAAGATGTACTTACCAAATCCAATGGATGTGTCATGATGATAGGAACGAGTGTTGTTGGCGGGGGGAGAGGGAGGGTGGGGGGGTGGGGTTGAATGGGACCTCACATATATATTTTTAATGTAATATTATTACAAAGTCAATAAAAAAAAAATAGAACAGAGTATTCAAGAGGTGTGGGTCAATATCAAATGTTCTGACATATATGAACTGGAAATTCCAAAAGGAGATGGGAGAGACAATGGAACAGAAAAATATTTAAAGAGATTAACCAAGTTTACAAAAATTATGAAAGACAATTAACTTGTTAACTTGCACAGAATTGGTAAAAAGGATGCATGTTAATCTTTGGAAATAAAGAGAAAAGGTGAAAGCATAATATAATGTTTATAACTAGCAGTGCTATTATATGGTATGACAGTGGTTGAAAGGGAAAGTCTAATAATAAAAGGAAAGCTAAAAAATGTAACAAGGGACTGTATAACATAGTAAAACCTCATGTGAAATATGAATATGGGTAATATTGCCTACGTAAGATGTTTTTTCTTTGAACCTGAACAAATGTATGTTAATGTTACAAGATGTTACTATAAGACAAAAAACCATATTATGCTAAGTGAAAGAAAGCAGACATGAAGTACTACATATTGTATGACTTCATTTATACAAAATGTAAATATAAATCAATTTGTAGGCATAAAATTAGATTAATGGTTATATAGGACTAAGGAAGGATAGAGGGATTGAGGAGACTGCTAAGGGATCTTTTTGGAGTAATGAAATTGTTCTAAAAATTATTGTAGAGATAAATGTACAAGGTTGTAATTATACTAAAAATCACTGTATATACACTTTGGGTAGATTGTATGGTATGTGAATATATCTCAATAAAACTCCTTTTTCTTCATTCTTTTTCAAATTTATTTTTTAATAAATTCTTTTTTCAAGTGATACATAAATCACAAAAAATGTTACATTAAAAAATATAAGAGGTTCCCACATACCCCACTTCCCACCCCCCCATTCTTCCCACATCAACAACCTCTTTCATCATTGTGGTACATTCATTACATTTGGTGAATACATTTTGAAGTACTGCTGCTCCGAATGGATTATAGTTTATATTATAGTTCACACTCTCCCCCAGTACATTCAGTGGGTTATGGCAGGATATATAATGTCCAGCATCTGTCCCTGCAATATCATGTAGGACAACTCCAAGTCCCCAAAATGCCCCCATGTCTTATCTCTTCTTCCCTCTCCCTTCCCTCAGCAATTACCTTGGCCACTTTCTCCAGATCAGTGCTACAGTTTCTTCCATTACTAGTCACAATAGTTTTATAGTAGAATACCAGTAAGTTCACTCTAATCCATATTTTATTCCTCCATCTTGTAGAATGTGGGATGGTGATGTCTGCTCCACCCCTATATCGAGAGGGAGCTTAGATACCACATGGCTGATGGATGCAATTCTCCTGCTTGCAGTTGTAGGCACTCTTAATTTCCTGGTGTGGTAGTTGACCATTTTCACCTCCCTGTTAGCTGACCTGTGCAAGTCCAACAAACTGGAGAGTAGAAGCTGCAACTCTGCTGAGGCTCAGGGTGCAGCTGGCACATGGCCAGTCCAAAGATCAAAGTCTCCTAAGTATACACCAACCCCAGCACCAACCACAGGTTCAGTAAAAGTGACAGAAGAGGCATGTGTAGAAATGTCACATCTGAGTCCAACTCCATCCCACTCAGGAACACAAATTCCCAGGTAGGGCCCACTGACATGGCACTGAACGCCAGAGCCAGCTGCCATGATCATAGAACCTGTGTATCTTCATAGCCCTCAGGAGCATCAGTACCTGGGATTGTATCTAATTTGGCCATTTCTGGGATCCTGCTGAGGCATATGTAAGCATGACCCCTCAACCTTAGGAATGCTAACTTCCTAGCCAGGGGAGCTCTGTCACATTTCCCAATGGAACAGCAACAATCCCCCAAGTGCAACAGCAAAGACCAATGAAGGACAGTCCAATGATGAGCCCTTGATACTGATGGCTATGCTTAGAAGCCTGTGTGCCTAAAATTTGAACTAGGCCTAGAGCTGCAGGGTGCCTAAGAGTTACCGCCTGAGAGCCTCCATGGTGCTCAAATGTGGCCACTCTCTAAGCCAAACTCAGATGTAAATGCATTACCTTCCCCTCAGCATGGGACATGACTCCTGGGGATGAGCTTCCCTGGCACTGAGGGATTACTACCAATCACTAACTGGTGATGTAACTAGAAAGAGACCTTGAATGAAAGTGGGAAATGGTAAAGACAAATGAGTTTATATATAGCTAAGAGTCTTCAAAAAAGAGTCAGGAGGTAAAATTGCCTTTTAAAAAAGGTATTATCCAAGAAACAAAGAGAATCTCAAGTACGATAAGTTCTAAAATAATGTACTAGACACATCATAAACTTCTGGAAACCAAAGATAAGGGGGAAAATTTAAAGTGGCCAGAGAAAAAAATTGAAAATGTAAAGGAAAAATGATAAGATTTAGAGTACACTTCTAATCAGAAAATCTTCAAAACCGAAGGGAATAGAGTGACAACTTTAAATTTGAAAATTGGTCAACCCAAAATCCAACATCCATTCCTGAGAAAAATTCTCCTCAAACTGGGAACAGAAGAGAACTTCCTGAACCTGAAAAAGGGTATCTACAAAATATTACTGCTAATACAATTAATAGTTAAAGGATGAATACCTTAATGTAGTATTGGTATTGAGATAGACAAATAGATCTATAGAACAGAATAAAAAGTCCAGAAACAGACCCAGGCATATAAAATGTAAAGGATACAAATAAAGAATTATTTGAAAGGCTTTCATTAGTAGGGTTGATGTAGCTGAGGAAAGAATTAGCAAACTTGAAAAATTAGCAAACTGACTTGATGGGTTTGGATCAGGCAATGATTTCTTAGATACAGCAGCCTGAGCACTATCCATTTAAAAAAATGATAAATTTGTTTCCATTCAAAGTAAAATTTCTGCTCTTTACAAGACAACTGTTAAGAAAATAATGAAAAAAACCCATAGCCTCAGAGAAAATATTTGCAAATTGTGTATCTGGTAAAGGACTTTTATCTAGAATATGTAAAGAACTCTCAAAACTTCATACATAAGCAAACAAACCAATGGAAAAAGTGGCCAAAGGTTTGAAAAAAATAGTTATCAAACAAGATATAAGGATGACAAAAAAATCACATGAATAGAAGTTCAACATCGCTAGTCATTAAGGAAATGCAAATTAAAACCACATTGAGATATCTCTTCAAACCCATTAGAAAGGCTAAAACTTAGAAACCTAACATCAAGGGAGGGCAAGGATATGGAAGAACTGGAATCCTCGTACACTGCTGATGGGATTATAAAATGACATAACCACTTTGGAAAACAGTTTAGCAGCTTCTTATATAAACATACATTTACTGTATGATGCAGCCAGTGCACTCCTAAGTGTTTACCAACAAGGAATGAAAGCCTATACCACACAAAGGCTTGCTAATAAAAGCTCTTAGCAGTCTTATTTGCAATAGCTCAAAACCAGGAATGACCACATATCTATCAATAGGTAAATGGATAGCCAAACTGTGGTGCATCCATTCGATGGACCACAAGTCTGCAAGAAAAAGGAATACAAGCAACATGGATGCATTTCAAAACAGTTACAATGAATTTTTAAAAATCAGACTGTGTTAGTCAGCCAAAGGGTGCTGATGTAAAATACCAGAAATTGGTTGGTTGTTTTTAATGGTACCTATTTGGGATAGGAGCTTACAGATACCAGGCTATAAAGCATAAGCTATTTCCCTCACCAAAGTCTACTTGGAGCAAGATGGCTGCCGACATCTGCAAGGGTTCAGGCTTCCTGGGTTCCTACATTCCTGGGGCTTGCTTTATTCTGGTTTCAAGGTTCCTTCCTTCCAGGGGCTGGCTTCTCTTTCCTCTGCAAGCTGACTTCCCAGGACTCCAGTTTAAGATTTCAGCATCGAACTCCAAAATCAAAATTCCAACAGTAAAAGCCCCCATGCCTCTTATCGCCATGCCTCTTATCTGGGAGTCCTGTGCCCCCCCCCCCCCCCAGTCAACTCCCTAATCATAATGTCCTAATCGTAACTCAATCATGCCCAGGTACAGATCAGATTACAAGCATAATCCAATATTTCTTTTTGGAATTCATCAATTATATCAAACTGCTACACAGACAGAAAAATGGTACACACTGCATGATACTATAAATAAAAAAATTTTAGAAAATGCAAACTGATCTATACTGACAACAAGCAAACCTGGGGGTAGTTGGTGAGCTGGAAGGGGCAAGAATAAGGGACTATGTAGGGAATGAGGTATATTCATTATTGTGATGGCCTTCTTTTCTGTATACATACATAGCTATGTAGACATACATATAGGTCAAAATTTATCAAATTGTATACCTTAAACATGTGCAGTTCATTTTTAATCAACTGCACATCACTAAAGCTTTTTAAAAGAGTGGGCTGAACAAAAACCCTTCTTCAGTCAGGGTTGGTCACTATCATTCCCTCACAGCAGCTCTTTTCAAGACCATCAACAACCCATGGCTGCTTAATCACATGGTCAATTCCAAGGTTTCATTTTGTATGACCTCTCTGAAGCATTTGGCCCAATTGATCACTCGAAAGTATTCCTTGTTGGTTTCCTTTATTATCGTCACCCTCTGGGTCTCTAAGCATCAGAGAGCCCTGGGCTCAGTCCCTGGGCCTCTTTTCCACTCTCCTGACACTACACTCTTTCAGTGGGTGATCTCACCCTGTCCCGTGATTTTAAATACGGTTGATGAGCAGATGAGCCCCCACTGTCTCTCTCTAGCCAGAGCTGCTCCTCTAGCTCCAGTCCACTGGATCCCTCTGTCTTTCCTACTTTCATGTCTATTGGGCATCCTAGCCTGCTCCTTACATGGTCTTCTCCAATCTTCCTTGGAGTTCTTCTTGACTCTTCTTTGTCTCTTCCAATGCATCAAGTCCTGTTAGCTCTACTATCATAATATACCCAATTTCTCATCACTTTCCCAGCTATTGGTTTGCCTCCTTGGTCTCCTAAGTCTATCCTCAAAACAACAGCCCATGATCTTTTTCAATCATAAATTAGACCTGGCTGCTCCTCTCCCCCAAACCCTCCAAGTCCCCCAGTGTAAAAACCAAGGCGCCCCTCCCACTCTATTAAGCTCTCTGATTCTGCACTCCCCATACCACTTCTCAGCCTCCCAGAACCTGTGCCCACAGCATCCCTTCTCAGGTTGCTGGCTTCTTCCTCAATATCCACACTGGTCACGTCTTCTCATGTAGCTCTCCAATCTCACTATCCAAAATCACATGCCCACCTTCAACCCTGGTGACCCCCAACCCTTTAGCTCTGTCCCTGCAGAGCCCACAACATCATCTCACTTGCTATATGCTTTATTTATATCTGTATTGCCCCTCCCAACATAAGGTTAATTCCATGAGAACAGGGGTTCTCATCTGTTTTTTTTTTCATTGAAGGATCTTGGGGTCTGGAACGAATGCTGCTCATGGATGTGGCGTGTGGATGGGTGGATGAGCATGTGGGATGCTTAGCAGAGGCTGTGATTGCTGGCACATGGCACATGGTGGATTCAGAGCCAAAGAACACTGTGGAAGGGGCCAGGCCTGCGGGCCCCATCTGCGGAAAACAGGCCAGTAGGCAGATGACTTAACGAGCAGGGTGAAAACCTCTGAATGGTGGGTGGCCTTTGGGATGCTGGGGAAGACACTAGACTGGAGGCCAGGAGACCCCAGCTTTCACGCACCTGCTCTTGCCTGGAAGCTTGTCACTGGCCCTTTCTGGGCAGGGTAGGACCTGGAGCTTCGAGAGCTTGGCTGCCGTTCCACACTGTGACCCTGAGGCATTTCTTATGGGAAAACAGTCTGGGCTACACACAAGCCACTAGCCCAATGACGTTCTGTGGGGTCAGCCTAGATTCTGTACACCAGTGTCCTTAGGATCCCCATGGGGAGGACAGAGCCCAGGAAGGCAGATGGTCTGAAGCTCTGGTCCCAAGACAGGGGGCCTCTGTCTCCAGGGCTTCTTGGGAAATTCTTCAGGGACGGTGCCTCCCAGGGACCTGGTGATGGAGCAGGAGGGATGGGAGGAGACGGTACTGTCCACTCTGGTGGGCAGTGGCCTCTGCCGACGCGGGCAGCCCTCCTGGCTGTTCCCTGGTGGACACGTAGGTCAAGATACTCTGGCAGGGGTAAGGTGGGCAAAGACCAGAGAGGGGAACACACAAACTGACAGCAAAACCTTGCCAAATGGCAGCAGCACGCCCCTGTCTGTACAGGCTGCCGTCAGCGTGGGAGCTGGAATCACATCCATGGGAGGGGGGTGGCCCTAGGAGCAGGAAATGTTAGTGTCAACAGGCCAGGGGCCCTGGGATGTTTAATTGGGTGCATTTCATAGGGCTTTGCACGGCATGGCCAGACCTGACCGTCAGAACTCCTGGGGAGGATCGTGTACTTATTCTAGAAAAAAAATAATGTGTGGAAGCACTGGCTTCCTCTCAGGTCCCCGGTGAAATGCACCGAGCTGGGAGTGTGTGGTCCCCTGTTCGTCGGCTGCTCAGACCCCGCCAAGTAAATAACGAAGCGCTGTCAGTGTAATCTGTTTAGGTCAAGTGCAGCTTCGCCTGCTTCGTAACCTTGGTGGGCTGTCAGCTCCCATCTCCTCGACCCCTCCCGGGGGGCTGCAGCAGCCTCTGCGCCTGCTGTTCACCCAGGCCTCCTTCCTGTCTCAGAGCCCCTTCCCACAGCCGTCCACTTATCCCCAGGACAAGGCCCTCCCTCCTTCCAGTGCCTTGTGCGCCATTAAAGACCCCATCAGAATCCGCGGGCAATTTACAGCCCCGTAAAGTACACCCAGAGTCCCACCCTGTTGCTGTTATCTGGTGAGTGGAAGGAGGCGAGAGGGAATCTTGGGGTGACGTCTTGGGTGACCGTCTTTGCTGAACGCAGGGTGTAGGGATCTCAGCTTCAAGGCGGAAGCCAGCTCACGCTGCCTGTTGGTGCTTCATCGGCTCCAGGGCCTGGGCTGCACGGGAGAGGCCCCGGGTGTCGGGCAGTTGGCATCTCAGCCCCCGTGCAGCGTGCGGGAGAGAACCCGCGGCCCCAGGGCGCGCCGTGCTCCTGAGCAGGCCTTGGCACCGACGGAGCCACCGGGCCGAGGCCGGCGCTGCACGTTGTTCTGCATTTGTTTAGGGATTCTTCCTCCCTCAAAACTTTGAAACGAGGTTAGAACACTGTTGGCTTATCGTTAGTGAGGCTTTAATGTTTTCCTCCCTCGCATTACAGAAGAGCAATAAGAAATCCCATTCTCTCACCGGGCTGGGGCGAGCGGAAGAACCCTCTGGGAAGGTAGCTGCTGCCGGAGACTGG
Source organism: Dasypus novemcinctus (assembly GCF_030445035.2). NCBI lineage: Eukaryota > Metazoa > Chordata > Mammalia > Cingulata > Dasypodidae > Dasypus > Dasypus novemcinctus. Next base: position 128,266,572 of record NC_080681.1, read on the forward strand.
GAGGGCGGCTCGTGAAACATCTCCCGCCTTTCTGTAATACTGACCCTGGACAGAGCTTTTTTATTAAATTACCCCTTAAGGGAAGTCTTTACCCAATACTCAGCTTTTGCGGTAAAATTACAATTATTATACAGACGCAGAAATAAAAGCCCTGGGTAACCCGTGTAATCGGGAACAATTCTACTGTAAGTCTGCTATCAGCAATTTTCCTCCCCGCAATCCATAACGTTACGAAGGCAATTTGTCCCCCCTTTGGTTTCCGAGTTTGTGTATAATACCCAGAATGCAACACAATAAAACTCCTGATCTGTGATATTAAATAGGTCATAAAAATGTCAGCAAGAATAACTTATTTTTTAAACTGTCATTAAAAATGATATACAATTAAGGCGGACTATAAAAGATGATTAAAAGTGCAGCCCTCCATAAATTCAACAGGGCTTGGGTTTTTGCTTTTGTGAGCAAAATGGTAATGGCCAGACGCTGGTTCCAGGGGGAAGCGTCTGAGGAAGGACAAGGTGGCAACGCACTAGGAAATTTTGCATAAACCCTCTTTGTCATTTCCAAGCTCAGGAAGAGGGCGTGGAAATGCCGGAAGGAGTGGCCCTTGCTAATTGAGGCTCCCTTGGCCTGACGCAGGTTCTCCTAAAGGTTAGAGACCAGAGACGGTGACTCCCCTTTGCAGATCATTCCCCGGCCCCTTCCTGAACTTGCATATTATAGATCTTTGATTGTTTGGGAATTTTTTTTTTTAAACAAATTTGAACTAGTTTAGCCATTTATCTTTTCTTTTTTGAAAAGTACATTCTTTTTTTTCTTTTCCATAGTCTTTTTTTAAATTGTATTTTTTGAAGATACATAGATCACAAAAAATGTTACATTAAAAAATACAAGAGGTTCCCATATATCCCACACCCCACCCCACCCGACTCCTCCCACATCAACAACCTCTTTCATCGGTGTGGCACATTCATTGCATTTGGTGACTACATTTTGGAGCACTGCTGCAATACATGGATTATAGTTTACATTGTAGTTTACACTCTCCCCCCAGTACATTCAGTGGATTGTGGCAGGATATATAATGTCCAGCATCTGCCCCTGCAGCATCATTTAAGATGACTCCAAGTCCCAAAAAATGCCCCCACATCAATCTGTTCTTTCCTCTCCTTGCCTTCAGCAACTACCACGGCCACTGTCTCCACATCCCTGGCTTTTATGACCATGTGGATTGGCAAGTCCAAATTCCATAGGGCAGGTCACAAGTTGGGAGCGCTGATGAGCATATAGTTGAATTCCCAGGAGAAGCTGGCTGGCTAAAGTAGAGACAGGGATTCTATTCTCTGAGTTCTGAAATCCTTAGTTCTTGCTTTAAGGACTCCAACTGATTGGAATGAGGAGACTCCCTCACTGCCAAAGGCAATCTCTTTGGTTGATTGTAGATGCAATGAGCCATAGATGCAATGAACCGTAGATGCAATCAACTAACTGTAGATGCTAATCCATCTGTGAAATACCCTCACAGTAACAATCAGGCCAGTGCTTGCTTGACCAAACAACTGGGCACCATAACCCAGCCAAGCTGACACAAGAAATTAACCACCCCAGGGAAACTGGATCACAGCAATATCTTTCATTTGATTGGATAATAGCCCGATTGGAGAGAAACCCTTTCCTCTGATGATATTTTACTTGGAACCCCATGCTTGTTCTGGGCCTGTTTGCCTAAGGAATTGACTCCAGCAGGCTGTTTCCCAGTTTCCCAGTTTCCCATGACACTGGTTCACAGCCATGGGAGCACCCCAGGAGGCTGCCCGCAGAGCAAAGATGGAAGCCAGCGTATTCCTTCCCTACTTTCTGGCTCAGGCAGCTCGCAGGCTGTGGCTGTGTCCCCTCGGTGGTCCAGCTCCCACAGGAGAGGCCCACCATGGTTCTGGCTTCCAACTGGTGACTTCTGAACTCTAGGAACGCCGCCTTCTCCCTCTGACCCGCCAGCTCAAGAGGGCCTTTCCTGTCCAGCTTCAGCACTCTTCCATCGTGTGTATAAACAAGCCCCGCGTGTGAGATCCCTCTGGTTTAAGAATAGGTGGTTTCTGCTTTCCGATAAGGCTCCAACCGATACAATCTCAAGCAGAGAGTGTGTTGGAGCTGAGGGCCTCAGGTCAGAGCAGGGGCAGGGGCTGAAACCCAGCAGCTTGGCCACTGCCCACCCTTCCTTGTCCTCCACAGAGGAGGCAAGTCAGCCACAGAAGCTCCTGGCATTCTGTGGGGCGTCATTTGCAAACCTCAGGCCAGAGCACTGTTTCTGACCCTCGGGTCAGGGCTGAGAGAACGGGGGTCAGGTGGTGTAGCCCCTGCTTTCTGGGCCTGGCAATGTGTGACTCAGACTCAGGGCTGGAGGGGAGGGCCACAAACATCTGATGCTTTTGCAGGGTGCTGGTGACGCTCAGCTAGCTCAAAATACTGCTCTGGTAAAATAAGATTGCAGCAGACTTCCCCAATCTGCAGGGGAAGCCATGCTAATGACAGAATTTTCTCAATGTTAATCTTTTATCCATGATTGTGTCTTTCTATTTTTATTTTTTTTCCTATGATGGCTTTATTATTATTTTAAAAACATTACATTAAAAAAATATAAGAGGTTCCCATATACCCCCCCACCCCCCTTTACCCCACTCCTCCCACATCAACAACCTCTTTCATCAGTGTGGCACATTCATTGCATTCCGTGAATACATCTTGGAGCACTGCTGCACCACATGGATTATAGTTTACATTGTAGTTGACACTCTCCCCCAGTCCATTCAGTGGGTTATGGCAGGATATATAATGTCCAGCATCTGTCCCTGCAATATCATGTAGGACAACTCCAAGTCCCCAAAATGCCCCCACATCACATCTCTTCTTCCCTCTCCCTCCCCTCAACAACTACCAGGCTACTTTCTCCATATCCGTGCTATAGTTTCTACCGTTACTAATCACAATAGTTCTATAGTAGAATCCAGTAAGTCCATTCTAATCCATATTCTATTCCTACATCCTGTAGACCTGGGATGGTGATGTCCAGTCCACCTCTATATCAAGAGGGGGCTTAGATTCCACATGGATGATGGATGCAATTCTCCTGCTTGCAGTTGTAGGCACTCTCAGTTCCCTAGTGTGGTGGTTGACCATCTTCACCTCCCTGTTAGCTGGCCTGGGTAAGTCCAATGAACCAGAGGGTGGGAGTTGCAAGTCTGCTGAGGCTCAGGGCCCAGCTGGCACATGGGTAGTCCAGAGATTCAAGTCTTCTGAGTATACACTAACCCTAGCACCAATTACAGGTTCAGTAAAAGTGACAGAAGAGGCATGTGTAGAGAGGTCACATCTGAGTTCAACTCCATCACACTTGACTTGGCCCAGTGTTTAGGGTGTCCGTCTACCACATGGGAGGTCCACGGTTCAAACTCTGGGCCTCCTTTACCTGTGTGGAGCTGGCCCATGCGCAGTGCTGATGTGCGCAAGGAGTGCCCTGCCAAGCAGGGGTGTCCCTGCGTAGGGGAGCCCCACGCGCAAGGAGTGCACCCCGTAGGGAGAGCTGCCCAGCAAGAAAGAAAGTGAAGCCTGCACAGGAATGGTGCCACACACATGGAGAGCTGACACAACAAGATGACACAACAACAACAAAAAAGAAACACAGACTCCCGTGGCTCTGTCAATAACAGAAGTGGGCAAAGAAGATGCAGTAAAATAGACAGAGAAGAGACAACCGGGGTAGGGGGGAAAGGGGAGAGAAATAAATAAATAAATAAATCTTAAAAAAAAAACTCAAATTCCAAAGTACGGCCAATTGACATGGCACTGAATTCCAGAGCCATTTGCCATGACCATATCCCTGTGGATCTCCCTAGCCCTCAGGAGAACCAGTACCTGGGGTTGTATCTACTTTGGCTGTCTCTGGGTCCTACTGAGGTGTGCATATGCGTGACCCCTCTGATGACCTCCTGACTCTTTTTTGAAAACTCTTAGCCATATAAACTCATTTGTCTTTGCCATTTCCCCCTTTTATTCAAGGACAAAAAGTGGTTTTTAACATATGACCCTACATATAGGCTGAGATATTCTGCTGGTCTGAGTTGACCCTTTTATTCAAGGTCTTTTTCTAGTTACATCACCAGCTGGTGCTTGGTAGTAATCCCCAGTGCCAGGGAGGCTCATCCCCAGGAGTCATGTCCCACGCTGGGGGGAAGGTTATGCATCTACATGCTGAGTTTGGCTTAGAGAGTGGCCACATTTGAGCAACATGGAGGCTCTCAGGAGGTAACTCTTAGGCACCCTGCTCTCTAGTCCTAGTTCATATTTCAGGCACACAGGCTCATAAGCATAGTCATCAGTATCAAGGGCTCATTGTTGGGCCATCCTTCTTTTTGGTCTTTGCCGTTGCACTTGGGGGATTGTTGCTGTTCTATGGCAGCTTCCCCTAGCACCATAACAGGCACAGGCAAGCACTGTGCAAGTGGGAATGAATATTTGGGAAGCAGGGAAGCAATCTGGGCCAAGTGGAAAGCTGGTGGCTCTCCAAGGACACAGGCTTAGGGTTGCAATTTTATGATTTCATTTTCTAACAAAACTAATCTCAGCAAGGGAATCAAACATCAGCATGCTCTACCACATTCTACAAAGAGCTGCATGATACCCAGGTGTACCCACCAAACCACCATGGATTGAGAAGTGCTGCTTCTGGGCTTTTCTACCACCTGTATGATCCAGTCCCTGTGCCAGATCACTTGGGCTTAAATACTTGTGTGCTGTCCGTTTGCTGACAAGGCTGACTGATACAGCCCAGCGCAGAAAGCAGTAAGAGAAGAGGACTCTGGGTAGGGCAGGGCTGGGACCTGGAGCCTCCCAACCTGTACCTAGGGAAGAGGGGCTGGGTCGGGGTAGGAGATGGTCAAGAGGAAATGGGGTGGGGGGGGAGAGCCCTCAGAACCCCTCAGAGGCGTGCAGGTGGGTTGCAGGCTCACGTGTGCCTTCCCGTGGATTGGTTTTGGAACAGGGGCAGCACTGACTCTGAAAAAATATTTTAGCTTTAAGGTCCCTTCTTTTTTATGACCACCCCCTCCCACTTCCTAAATTGTTCTTGAATGTCTTTTTCTCTTCTCTGTCTTCAGAGCCCTAAAGCCCCCAGTTTTGCTCTTCACTTGCCCAGAACATTTTCTTGCATTGGGGATAGTCAGCTGCTTATCTCATACTGTGAATTAAAGTTATCGGGCTTTTTCTCCAATGTGTGGTTGTCGCTGAATCTGACCCCAGCAAGACTTCCTGCATTTTGGCAAGGCCTCTGGCTCCTGGGCCATGGTAAGGTCTCCCCAGCGGCAGAGTGGTGGGCGCAGATGGGCTGCCTCCACGGAAGCCCATCCCAGCCCTGTTGACCCCTGGCTCCCTCCTCATTCCATTGCAGTTCTTATTCATTTCAACTTGTTTGTGTTTCTCAAAGCAGAGTTTGGGGGTCCTTGGCCAACATCCTCTCAGCATTCTCATGAGGTCATTGTTCTTGCTCTTGGGAGATGCCCTGGCTTCTTTTAATCTGTTGCTTTTATGTATCTACAAGGAAACAACCCCTGATTCAGAAATTCAGGGCATCAAAAGGGAGAAGGGAACTTTAAATGGAAGGAAGCCCCCCTCTCCACCCAGGGTGGCTTCTCCAACCTGGAAAGCCCCTCTTACCCAGAGTGGATCTTGCATGGCCCTGACTACTGGCGAGTGGAGGACAGGATCAGAACTGGTCTCCCAGGCATAGCTGCCCAGAGCAGCAGACAGGGGCGGTGTGGCTGTTTGAGTTTTTTTGGTGAATCCCAGAAAAGATCCTGTTCTTGGAGTTAATCCATTCCTGTGGGGGTGGGACCCTGTGATTGGATTGGATTCAGTTGGGTGCCTTTGGTTAGGCTACTTCAGTGAGGCGTAACCCAGGGTGGGTCTTGGCCCTCTTGCTGAAGTCCTTTATAAATGGAGGAGTGAAAGTAGAGATGCATAGAGAAAGAGAGCCGCCATATTTTCTCTGCTTTGTGAGAGGGGTCTCCAGGATCGCCTACAGCAGACAGACAGAGAAACCCCAAGAGGCTGAGAGAGAGGCTGGAGCTGAAATCAGTGGAGCAGTCAGTCCGAAGCTGAAGAGAGGAGGCCCATATGCCTGCCTGCCCACAGCTGAGCTCAGGGAGCACGTGAGTGAGCCTGGAGAAGGCAGAGATGGCTGCCATTGTGCCTTGCCACGTGGCAGGAGTCCAGGATCGCCAGCCGCCGACCCTTGGTGAGACAGCATCTTTGATGTGGCCTTGATTTGGGCATTTTCACAGCCTTGGAATAGTGAGATTTTACCCTAATAAATTCCCATTATAAAAGCCAACCTGTTTCTGGTATTTTGCATTGGCAGCCTATGGGAAACTAAAATCAGTGGTTTACTCAGAGGCTGACTCCGTGTTCTGCTCCCAGACTTTACTCCCAGAGACAGGACAAAATGAAAAAGGCAGAGGACGGGGTGGGAGGAGACCCCCAGGCTTTCAGCGTGGCCCTGGAGGCTTGCGCCTCCCTTTGCTTGGCTGCGATATGGAGGGCGTGGCTGATCCCTTAGACTCTCTCGCACCCTGGTGACCGAGCTGTGGCCCTACTTGCCTGTAAGTTGTCCAGACGTCCACGGACAGTGCCAGACTGGGAGAGAGGTGCTCAATCTGTCTCCCACTCCAGAAGATCCCAGGATCGATTCCCCATGCTGCCTAAAGAGAAGGCAGGCAGACATAGAAGAATGCACAGCGAGTGGACACAGAGCAGAAAACGGGGGTGGGGGGGTGGGGGGAAGCAAAGCAATCAATATCTTTTTTAAAAAATTGAAAGAATAAAAAGGAATAAAACCACTGGGCCGATCCACTCAAACAGTGGCAATTTCATTGGGGTCAGCTTGATAAAGGCAGACCCCAGGCACAGAGAGGGGGCTCCGGGGACGCTGGGATTTCCTCCCGGCCAGGTGAGGTTGGCAGGTCTCCCTGAAGGAGTATGGAGACCCTGTTTCTCCCACTGGGACAACTCCCTTGTCTGTTTCTGGGAGTGTGTTCAACACATGGCATGGAGGGCGCCGCTCCTGACTTCCTCCTCACTTCTCTATCGTGAATAGCTCCAGAGGCCGTCCTTGCAGGCACTTGGGAAATCCCACTCCTTCAGAGGTTCCTGCTCAAAGGAAGTCCAGTTTGGGAGAAAAACAATAAGTTTCTTTTCCCACAATTGTTTTTTCTGACCACAAATGTTTTCAAGTCCCTGTTAGAAGCTCTGGGTTCCACACTCCTGCCTTCAAGACGCCTCCGTCTGCACGTCCATCTGTCCAGCGCAACGGGCAGGGCTTCCAGCAGCTCTCTGGGACCTGCTCTCGGCTCATGCCCAGCAATGAGCACCCGTGAACCGCTGGCATCTGCCCCCTGAGCTTTGCTGCACCAGGACCTGAGCCCGGTGCTCCCTCGTGCACGGGGTGCTCCCTCCTCCTGGTTCAGGGTCACTCTGGAGGCCAGCCCTTTCCTCCATGGGGAAAAGGCACCCTTTTTTTCCTGGGAAGGGAAGAACTAGGGATCCAAGAAGGCACTTTTCCCTGAACACCCGTGATGGAGCTTCGGGGTCGACGGGGTTTGGAACTGTTCGGACCTCAGGAAGACAGGCTCCACTCCCGTCGCTGTGCCCATCGCAAGCAGGACCTTTTGGAGAGGTGACTTCAGTGAAGCCATGGCCCAGCTAAGTCAGGGTGGGCCTTGATCCTGTCCCCGGAGCCCTTTATAAGCAGAACGAAAGCCAGGCACAGAGAGAGGCGTGAGAAGGAAGAAGCTGAAATCCAGTGGAACTTGGAAGAGAATGGAGAGGTTGGGAGAGGTCACCACGTGTGCCCTGTGTGACATGTGTGACAGAAGAACCAAGGACCAACGACCGCTGGCAGCCAGCCCCAGAATGCCAGTTTTCATGAAGAAAGCATCACCTTGACTTGGACTTTTTCCTAGCCTCAAACCACCAGCGAATAAATTCCCATTGTAAAACTCAACCACCTGCATGGGACTTGCTTGAGCAGCCTAGGAAGTAATACAGGTGCCCTCCTGGTCCCAGAAAGCTGCCTCTCTCAGGCCCCCGAGCCTGGGAACAAGGCGAAGGGAGAGAAGGTTCCCAGCTTTTGCAAGCTTTTGGGGAGTCAGCCTGAGGTCACAGCCAGACAGCCCAGTGCTTCTTCCAGTGTAGGCATTTTCTATGCCTTGGAAAACTAATGAAAAATGGCAGCCTGGGCCTGGTGAGGCTGTCTTTGAAAGGAAACTGTGTGACAGCTCTTTGAAACCTGGGTAATAACTTCTGGCTGAAAGGCCAGTAAAGCAGAATGAGTGACAAAGGCAATCTTTAAATAAATAGTCTTAAACCCAGATTGATGAATTGTCATACAAAAGCATAATCCAGAAAATTACAGCGGAGGTAGCAATGCAAATAGATGCATTCCGGGCACAGAGAGAGAGGTCCAGAGGCTGCAGGAGGCCAGGAGGCCTTAGCCAAGGGCAGAGTCGGGGGAGGGCAGGTGGTTCCAGGGACCCTGCCCTGAGCTGAAGGCAATTGGAGCAGCTGTATCTGCAGTGGGAGTTGAGGGGTGTCCCAACTATTAGCAAAAAAAAGCCAAAACTGGTGAACAAAAAGAAAAATGCACAGCGGAGGGGCAGCTAGGAAGGCGGTCATGGGGGACAGCACCTGCATTGGTGAGCACAGAGCCACAGCTTGAGGGGGTCACTGTCCCCCCCACTTCAAAGCACCAATTCCTTCCTGTGCCCTCGGTGCACAGAGACCCCTTTCTCTTGCCAAGCCCTGACATCCTCAGGATGGAATGTAAATTAGCCAAGGTCCATTGCTCAGATGACGGACCAGTGTCTGTTTTTGTCCTAGAAGCTAATCCTTAGCTAGTGCTTACTCAGTACCAGACCTGGTTCAAAATCCTCTGCTTATATGGACCAATTTAATCCTCACAATAGCACCTTGAAGTGGGTCCAATTTAACGGATGAGTGATGTGCTGAAGGTGATGGCTGTTACTATTTTTATAGTGACTTATCGGAGGGTTAGCCTGGATATATGGTGGAAGTCAACTTCTGTCCCCAACCCTTCTGCTCCCCCTTTTGGTCTCTCCCCTTTGATCCAGCTGCCAGATCCCCCAACTACACATGCCCTCTGGTTTGCAAGTCAGTCAGCTCAACTAAATGGAGACAGCCAACCCCCAGACGTCTAAGGCCAGGTCCTGGTGGACAATTCTGGAGTGTGACAGCTGGCTTCTGGTCCCACGTGGACACTTACATCTCCAGAGGAAAGCTCACAGCCCAACCAGGAGCCAGGCCACATGACGTGATGGCAGAGAGGCCAGTTCTGAGGAGCATGATGGAGACAAGGTGACATCACACTGGACCTTGAAGGTGGCGTGAGCTGTGCAACAGCTGAGGGACCAGCAGGGAGGAAGGAGACCCGGGGCAGGCTGACCATCGGCGAAGGGGCCATGGTGGCTTGGCTGGGCTCTGGAGTCTGTGGTTTTCCCCAACAGGCTCACCCTCTCGCCCTGGACCTCCCGTTCCTTGGGTGCACAGGTGGTGAGGCAGATTGCAGAACTCCACGTAGCTAAGCCACTGTTCCTGCTGCCTTGGGCTTGGCCTGGCCCTGAACTCCCTTTGGCCAGTAGAGTCTGACAGAGGTGGCAGTGCGTGGCTGCAGGTCTGAGCCTCTGGAGGATTTACAGCTTCCCCTTTAGCCCTCTTGGGAGCCACCGCCACGCAGAGTCAGTGCTGCCTGCTGGAGCAGCTATGGGTAGAAGCGAGACTGTAGGATGAGGCCAAGCACAGGGACACTGAGGCACCCCAGCTGTTGGACTCATGTGGGGGCCATGTTGGGTACCCCAGGCTGGCTGAGCTCCCCAGGGAACATAGCCAGAGGAGAGGAGTGACCCTGTGGAAACCACAGGGAGCAGAGGATGCCTGAGCCCAGTGCGCAGGCAAGACCCGAGAACCGCCGGGGGCTGCTGTGTTCGGTCTGCTTTGGGGTGCTTTGTGAGACAGCGGCAGGTGACAAATGCCTGGACACGGAAGCTGCTGGCCACAAAAGGGGAAAGAATGTGGCAAGAGGCGTGGAGTGACCTGAGATTAAAATTCCTCTGCGCTGCATCCAGAGAATAGGCAGCTGACTATATATAGGAATTTCTGTCGGAGAGAGAAGGATGAAGTTGCCTTTTTCCTCCACCGCGAACAACTCCAACAGTGAGTTGTATGGGAGTTACATAAGCCCTTTTGTAGAGAACAGAAATAACCCTCATGCGAAGTGGCCAATTGAGTTATTTATGGCATTTTAACAGCTAGTTTGCATAGCTCCGCAGTTGATCCAGCTGATTATTCCTCAATCAGCTGCTAACACAGGCAAGGAAAAGATAAAATAAAACCCAGGGCTGGGCAGCATTCAGCAACCCCGAAAAAACGCAGTCATCGCTCAACCTGAAGTGGGGCCCCCACGACGGGCTGGGGCCCCGGCAGGCCCAGGGGTCAGCCCTCCGGGGTCAGCCCTGGGTGTCGGCTTGGCCCTGCGGCTGGACTCGCGCGTTGCTGCCGTGCCCGGCCTCGCTGATGTGTCCACGACCCTCAGAGCGCGACTGAACAGGAGGGGCGAAGGAGTTACCTTCTCAGTCATTCCAAAGACTAGGATCCCCCCTTTTCCCTGATTTTGGGTGTCAGGCACACGGGGCTGGCTGGTCGTGTCTGTTCACGGCGCATGGCCTTGGCTGGCCCTTGCAGGGCACCCTGGCTTCATTTCCTTTTGCTTCGTTTATTTTACGTATTAGTTCCCTCTGCGCACCCTCTTCATCCCTGCAGGCTCTGCCTCCAAGGGTTTGTTTTCATGTCCGCCCTGGGGTAGATGAACGTCGGAAAAGCACGCCGCGGTCCTTCGCGTCCTCCCCTCGCAGAGCGCCCCGGCTCAGCCCCTTCTCCCCGGGAGCGAGCGCAGCTGGACAACACACAGAACCCCAACTCTGGTCTCTCTGAACGTGGACAGCCGCCGCCCCGAAGCGGTCCTAAGGCTGCCAGGACGTCCCGCCGCAAACCCAGCCTCCCCTCCACCCCGAGGACTGTGCTCCCCCTCCCCCCAAACCCCGAGCCTCCCTCCGAAATCCCCCCCTCCCCCGATGACCCGATGACGACCCCACTCCCACGCCAGGGAGAAACTGGAAGCAGCAGCAGGCGCCCATAGGCGCCCCTCACCCAGCCCCCTACCTGCCTGCACCTGGGTCCTCAGCCTCCGCTTTCTCACCTGTAGGGATGAGGGCGCCTCCCCTCACCTGGGGAGCACTGCCCCTCCTTGTTCAGCTCCCAGCCCCTCTCTCCCACGCACAGACGCGACTCCAAAGATTGCGCAGCGGTCGGAATATTTCTTTATCTCTCTCACACACACACAGGGTGAGCGCTGTCTGGAGATACTATTCTGCTGTTATGTGGCTTTCATTTTTTTTCTGTTATAACGCCTATAATCTATGCAATTGTCACTTTTTTGTTAATCTGTTTCTCACTTCAGATTTTAAGATTTTCATGTTTCTTTGGTTTCAACACGAAGTTGTCACGTCTGGAGATCTTTGAGTACTGTTGGAGATTCACTGGGCTTTCTAAATCTGAGGGAGGAACTTTTTTTCTTTATTCCCTAAATTTGTAGCCTTTATCACTTTGAATAGTTTTTCTCCACATTTCCTTTAATTTCTCCTTCTGGAACTCCTATTAAACGTTTATTAGACTTTTTTGTTCTATTCTCTATGTCTTTGATCTCTGAACCTCTTAATCATGTTTTCTATCCCCTTCACTCTGTACTGAATTCTGGGTAATTACTTCAGATCTATTTTCCAGTTCACTAACTCTCTTTAGTTGTGACTAATCTTTTCAAACAAGTCCATTCACATTTTAATTTCAAGAATTATAATTTTATTTCTCATCTATTTGGTCTTTTTTTCAAATTTGCCTAACTATTTTGATAATCTTTTTTATTTGCTCCTGTCTTCAAAGCCACGTTTACTTTAAGCATGCAAACTTGAAATTCTCCATGTGATATTTCTAACATACGAAGTCCTTGCTTGCCCATTCGTGCCAAGTACTATTTCTGCTGATTCTAGCACATGGAGGCTTGTTCCTTTACGTGTTTTGTAATTTCCAATTATGAGCTCATGTTTGATTGATCTTAATCTGTGGAAATCATTAGGAGCCTGGGTTGACCTGCCTTCCTCCAGCGAGGATTTGTGTTCAGTTCTGTCCTGTACCCTGAGGCACTAAACCTTGTTCAATATTTCCCCCAATAAAATGTTTCTATAGCACCGTCTATCACTAGCTATATGCCAGATGCCTTATCAGATCATCTCAACAACCTTGGATAGAGATGATTTATATTCTCCTTTTAAAGATGGAAAGATGGAGGCACAGAGAGTTTAAGCAACTTGACCAGAGCCACTCAGCTTATTTACGGCAGAGCTGGACTTGAACCAGGCAGCCTTGTTGCCAGGGTCTGTGCTTGTAAACTCTCTGCTAAGTGTTCTTGGCTGAGGGATCCAGCACAAGAGGTCATACACGCAGACCATAAGCCCTGGGAGGGCTGGCTGCAGACACAAATTCTCAGCCCAAACTGAGAAAATAGTTTTCCTTCATGTTTCCCCCTTGACAGCGGCAGATGTGTTATTCTAGTCTGTTCCTTTGACTGAGCCCACAGCTCCTTGAGGGCCCAGCTACACGAAGGCGTCTCCTTTCCGGCCTTTCACCTCTGCAGGACCACGCCCCCCGTGCAGGTGTAGAGCCTACAGCTGTCCCTCCCCAGTGTTGGCCATGACCCGCCATCAGCCCTGGCTCCACCCTCACCTGCCACTCTAGCCTGACCTTCCTTTTCCTTGCTGAGCCCTGAAAATCTCCATTACTTTCCTGTAAACTCAATTCTTCACTTTAAATTCAGTTTGTAATGTTTTTCCCGCATTTCCAGGTGGTTTTTCGTGGGACTGTTTTTATGAATTTCTAGGCAGAAACAGAACTTTTTCTTTTCCTTTCTCCTTTTATTTTTTAATGGATAGTAGTTGCACATTAAAACCTGAGGGTCTCTGGCTTTGATTGGCGAGTACCACCACTGCTTGAGAGCCGTGAGGTGCTAAGTCTTCCGACACGGTGTGTTCTGCCTTCCATTTAAACCGCAGTTGTCTTGCTGGATGTAAGTTCTAGGGTTAAAATTCTTTTCCTTCAAATTTTGGATGCCATATTTCTCAACAGCAATATTGAAGGCACCTAAGTAGTATTTTCAGTCTTGTTCTTTTATCTTTGCAGGCAATCTGCCTTTTCCTTTGGAAGTTTTAAAAATCTACGTTTTCCTTTGATGATCTTAAATTTCACTCTGTGTCTTTATTTTTTATTTTATTTCACATTTCAAATCTCCCCAACTGGGCCCTCTGTGAGCCCTTTCCAGCTGAGAGCAGCTTTTCTTTTCCTAAGTCTGTGAAATTCTTGTTTTTTTCTTGGTTTTCAAAAAAATCTCCTCTCCAGTTTGCCTTTCTCTCTCCCTGTGTGTCTCCTATTCTTGGATGCTGAACTCTCTGCCTGCCCGGCCCCGACGTCCAGCCATTCCTCTCCTCTCTGGCAGCCTTCCCGCCTTCCCGCCGCCGCTCCCTGCCCCTCCCTCTCCCCTTGGTGTCGGCATCCTGACATGCCACCTTCTGTTGTGCTCACTATTTACAATAGGACACGATCATACCCACTTTTCCTGATTCTTTTCATAAATGGTTGAAACTTCTTTGTGTTTTCGATATCGTCAGTTACCAATCTGAGGCCATTTTTATTTATTTTTTTAACTCTTGTTCCCTCGGATCCATTAATTTTGTTTTGTCTGGCACAGGCCGTCTTTTATAAAGTAGTGTGTAAGCGTCTGTAATATGTCCTCGGTGCATACCGTCCTCGGGGCCGGCTGCTTCGGCTGGCAGGTCCACCTGTCCGAGGCCGCACCCCCAGCCTAGCCTGGGCTCCTGGGGGTGGGGGGTATTGTTTTGTTTCAATGGGCAGGGCCTGTTCAGAGCAGAGATCCCCTTGTGCTGCACGCAGGGCTCCCCCAACCCTTGTTTGCTCCCCTGGCTCAAAGGCTCCTCGGTGAAGGTCTCAGACCCTCTGCCAAGGCTCTGCCTTATTTTGGGGGTGGCCCTGGATTTGCAGGCGCCCGGCCGAGAGAGGGGGAAGAGGGCGAGGCGGGCTCACGGCGGCCCACGAAGCCCACCCGGGGCTGCGGCCGCCACGCGGCTTTCCTGGGAGGTGGGTGGGCCGTGGGGGGCGGCCCCCGCCGCTTTCCTGGCACAGGCCGTGGTGGGAGAAGCAGGGACCCGACGGCTCCAGAGGGGTGCGAGGAGGATGGCCGGGGCTCGGGGGCAGGGGTGGAGGGCGCCGGCAGCTTCCTCCCCTCGCGGGGGTTCAGGTGTGTGTGACCGCATCGGGGGGCGCGGACACGAGGACTCTTGGGCTGACAAGGGTGAGGACGGGGGTGCGTGTCTTTAGAGTGGGGGAGGAACTGCAGCCCCTCCCTTTCATTTTTCTTTTGATGTTCTTTTTATTTTTATTTTTATTTGTTTTTCCAAATTCTACTCAATTTATTCATTTTTTAAAAGATATTACATTAAAAAAATATGAGGTCCCCATTCGCCTCCACCGCCCCCACCCCACCACTCCCCCCACAGTAACACTCTCCCCCATCATCATGTCACATCCATTGCATCTGGTGAGTATATCTCCGGGCACCGCTGCACCCCATGTCCCGTGTTCCACACCACAGCCCACACTCTCCCACGTTCCATCCAGTGGCCATGGGAGGACATACAACATCCGGCAATTGTCCCTGGGGCACCACCCAGGACAACTCCAAGTCCCGAGAACGCCTCCACATCTCTTCTCTTCCTCCCCTTCCCCGCACCCAGCAGCCACCATGGCCGCTTTTTCCACACCAATGCCACATTTTCTCGATTATTAACTGCAATAGTTTGCAGCCCCCTTTAACGTGGGGTAGACCCGCAGGGCTGTTAAAATGCAGGCTCTGCCTCAGTGGGTCTGGGCAGTCAGGCCTGCGCCTTCCCAGCAAGCTCCTGTGTGCGGCCCCTGCTGCTGCGCTGTGGCGCCCACTGAGTAGCGTGGTTCTAGAACCTTCTGTCTGGGTGGATGTTGTGGCCTCGCGCGGGCCCCGCCGGAATCAGTAGCACCAGGTGCATCAGGTGTGCCGTCTCCACGGCAGTAGAGTGGGGAAGTGTCGGCACGCAGCAATTTTCATTGCGGATCCAGTCGTTCAGTCTCTTTCTTTTGGACACTAAAATATTCCTTGGAACATGGGTTACATTCTGAAAATTTTCTCAGGAGCGTTAGGCCTTTTTCGATCCATTTCCCGATGCAATCTTTCATTCTTTATTGCCTAGTAATTAACAACTAATTCATTAATAATATTTCGTGAATACAATCCATCTTTATTCATTCTTTCATCTGCAAAACACTTCCTGAGTGCCGACCCTGCGGTAGGCCTCGTTCCACCGCAGAGGCCTCAGCAGGAAACTGGACAGGCACAGTCTCTGCCCCATTCTGGAGGACGCGAGAGCTCGCACACAAGAACAAATGAGCACGTGCGCCCACATACACACTCAGAAACACACAGGCTGAGGAAGGAAGCCGGGCCATGTCAAGAGGGGCTGTTCCTAACGAAGGCACGAGTGGGAGGCGATGGGAGAGCTGGGTGGGGAGGAGGGGCCGGAGGATCCCTGTCTAAATTCCAACCTGGAAGAGGCAAGAGCTGGTGCCAAGGCCCACGCAGGGCGTGGGGGTTGCTGGCAGCAAAAGAGGACCCAAGGGCTGGAGCAGAGTGGAACAGGGAGAGAGTCTCAGGGGAGATCAGTGCCGGCCAGGGGCAGGTGACGTGGGGCCTTTGGCTTCGACTCCGATATATGGGACACCACTGAATGGCTTTGGGTGGTGGGTTCCCATGATGTGACTTAGGTTTTAGGGTGATCATCCAGGCTGCTCTGGCAACAGACTGAGGGCAGCGGGGGAGGCAAGGGGAAAAGCAGAGAGACATATTGGTCAGGTAATGCCGGGACAGCGTCCTACTGGCTCCGAAGTGTGGGTGGTGAGAAGAGGTGGGATTGGGTGTGTTTTGTGGAGGGAGAACCTAAAATATATTCTGATGTACTGGAGTGTGAATGAAAAAGAGACAAGCCAAGAACGGTGCCAACATTTTGGGTTAAGAAATCAGAAGAATGTCACTCCTATTTACTGAGGTGGGAAGGTTGTTGGAGGAGCAGTTTGAAGGTGAAAAGAGTTGAAGGTCGAGATGTCTGCTAGACACGTCCATGGAGATGCGCAGTAGGCAGCGGGGCTTGCATATCTGAGGTCAGGGCAGAGGTCCCGGCTCTGATCTGTAACTTAGAGAAGGCATTTAAGTCCATAGGACTGATGAGCTCACCTCGTAGCTCCAGAAGGAAGTGGCCCAGGATTGAGTGCGGAGGGACCGTGATGTCCTTGGAGACCTTGGAGGAAAAAACCAAGCATTGGCCGTAAACATAATCAATGCATTGTGGCAACTTGTTATGCCTCCTTCAATGATCCTAGAATCCTAGAAGGTGGATCCTTTTGGTCTCGTAGTGCTGGGCTGCACTGTCATGTTTTAGCCTCTAGGTGCTGCCATCTGGAAAAATGAAATATTCAGTAAGCACATATTTTAGACTCACTGCTTGAGGGTATATAATACAAGAGAAGATTCATCTTCACTATTTTGTAAATAATGGATTCTGTATATTGAGTTTACTGAGACTAATACACATACATAATTAAGATAAAGTGGATCAAGTTTACCATAAATCCCCTCATATAAACATAAAAATGCACAGAATAGAAATCACATTAACTTTTGTTTTTTCAAACAAATATTCTGAATCTGAAATTAAATTTCACTACCTTTTAGGCTTTGGATAAAAAATCTCCAGATGATTTCTTTGCTCTATTTCCAACTCAGTTTTTTGCCATGTATCCGTAATTGGCATTCCAGATTATTTTCAGCAAGGTGCAAATCTATGTGAAAATTCCCCAAATTCTTTCACATCTCAAAGCCAAACTTTGAAAGGATGATCTATAAGTGACTTGGCATGGGCAAGCTAGAGTAGCTAAAACTTGAATGCTGAAATTCTACTCATTAACAAGTTGTTAAATAATTAATAGGTTTGAGTTTAATTGCTTCTGTGTATATAATCTTGCTTTTTCTGAAAACCATCATTAATTTTCAGTTAGTTCCACTTGAAGTAACAAGGCCTAATGCTTCCAGTTAGAAATATGAATATTTATGAATACTTCTCCATCTGAGGCCAAAGGAAAAATAGGATTATTCAGCTCCTTAATGTTTAAAATGGAGTGGGGAGAGAAATGTGTCCATTTTAGTTTCTGACTGTGTGTTTATTTTTCAAGTTTAGATCTCTGACCTCAGTTAATTTCTCTAGAGAGCTCGTTAAATTTTATTCAAAGTGGAAATTCTGTCCTTGAAAATTCTGGTTTTCTGAAAACTACACTTAGGACAATGTTACACAGTCATTCAAATGGAGCCCCGCATGGAGTGGCTCTGGTATGGCTGCCGGTTCTACAGCATCTGTCACTTGGGCTCAAGTGAATGATTCTAAGACCAGGTTAGGGGTGTGAGCCCACAATCTCCCAATGCCAGGGAGACCTGCTGCTCAGCTCTGCAAAGGCAGCTTACAATGCAATTCCTGGGTGTTCATCTTTCTCTTAACTCTGCACCCACATGGGTGGGAGAAATGGGTGAGCTCAGAATCAATATCTACCAGTGGTTGAAACAGCCCTGTGGTAAGGGGGCTTTAAAAAGATTCAGGATTGTGGGAAGTTTTATTTTCTTCTCTTGAGCTTTTCCTTTTGCCAAATTATTTATTGTTACCAGGTAACATCATCATCATCATCATCATCATCATCATCCAAAAATCCTACTCAGTGTAGCGCTTAAGAAAATAGATGCTCAAGAGGCACATTGTCTAAGGTTATTTGGGCTTGCTTGACTGTTTCACTGACTTTCATTTGTGGTTGGAAGAAAGAAAAACAATTCCATATGTGCATACCTAAACACTCTATTCCTTACTTTTTCTTGTTTCTGATTATTATACAAATGGTAACTACTGTATGTGGTCCTCTGGGACTTGTCTTTTTCACACAACATTATGTTTCCAAGATTCAACCATACTGTTGTGTGTAGCTATAACTCATTCATGTTTAATAGTGCATAATAGTCTATTGAGTGAATATACTACAGTTTTTTTTTTATCCTGCTGATGAGTCTTTGGATTGTTTCCAGTTTCTTGCCTAATTTGAGCTGTGTTGACTCCTGGTGATATGTGAAAGGATTTCTTTAAAGGTATTTACCTAGGAGCATATTGCTAAGTTCCCATGTTATGTGTATGCTCAACTTTACAAGATAATGCCAAATGGCTTCTGAAATTGTACAAATTTACACTACCACCATCATCATCTGTTCATTAGTTGCTGCCAACCCCATGGATATAAAAGGGTTTATCATTATATCTTAATTTGCATTTGCCTGATTTTCAAGGATGTCAATCATCTGTTGGTTTATTGGACATATATGTTTCTACTTCTGTGAGATGACAATTTGTGTCTATTGTCCATTCTGCTATTGATTCATTTCTTGTTTTTTTTTAAATTATTGATTTAAGGGAATTCTTTGTATATTACCAATACTAAGACATTTTTCAGATATATATGTTGAAAATATCTTCTCTCATTTTCTTTATAGTGCTTTTTGATAAACAGAAGTTTTTAATTGTAATGGAGTCCAAATAACCAGTCTTTAAAAGAAAATATTTCGTGCTTTTCATGTTTTGCTCTAGTGCTCCTTCCCTGTCTATTAATATTTAAAGGTCAAAAAGATATTCTGCTATAATTTCTTCTAAACATTTTAGAATTTTGCTTTTTTAATTTTTTACTTTTATGTTTTAAATTTATTTGGAAATTAATTTTGGGTATAGTGTGAAGCAGAGATCTTATTTCATTTTTTAATGCATTTACTGTAAAGCCTCCCCTCCCCCCTTACCCATTGCTCTGCACTGTTGCCTCTCTCTTATTCATGTGGGTCTAATTCTGGCCTCTCTGTGCCTTTCCTCTGGCCAATTTGTCACCTTCTGTGACGATAAATGGCCTCGATTACTGCTTCTGCTGTGCGTTAAGTTCAAGACCTGATGTCTCAAGTGCAAAAGAAGACTAGAATGGGAGACTTGCACTGGACCCATTCTAGTCTTCTTTTGCACTTTTATTCTTGGTCTTTTCTCTTCCACGTATATTTTAGAATCAATCTGTCAAGTTCCACAGAATCCCTGTTAGAATTTGGATTAGAAATGCATTGAATCTGTAGATCAAGTTAGGGAGGATTGGCATCTTTTTCATATTGAATTTTCCTAACATGGATATATTGCATCCCCAAACAAGAAGCTACATGACCGAAGAGTGGAAAATAACAAAGTCTTCTTAAAAAATGCATAAAAGGAGCACACTGTAGACATCATGGAGAGAGGAAGGGAAAAGGCTCAAAACCTGTCACTGATCTGTACGTTAAAATGAGGTGACCCCTGTAACACAAGAATGAGAAGATACAGAGTGAGAAACAACGAGAGAAAAAGTAAGAGGCATGGATGAAAGATCCAAGAAATAAAATAATCACCTAGTAACGGGTGATCCAGAAAGTGACGTGGGAGAAAATAGACCAGAGGAAAATAATGGCCTAATCTCAAGAAAAGCTTGCAAAAGGACACACTGAGCACTGAACAAGCCCAATGGAAACACACCCAGCCCTAAATACAGCTAAATATTCTGAAATCCAAGTGAAAAAAAAATCTAAATATGTATAGAGGAAAGGAAGCTATTTCCAAAACAGCAAGATCAGTCTGTCATCAGTTATAATCTTTCAATCCAAAATTGTAAAAGGCAAGGAAGGCAATATCTTTAAAGTTCTAAGAGAAAGGAATTCGAAGGTAAAATTGTGTATCAAGACAAACAGCCAGTCAAGATAAAGGATAAAATAATATTTAAATCATGAAGATTTTTAAAAAGCATGATACCACCTATAAAAAATGCTCGAAAGAAAAATCCTCAAGTACGTACATCAGCAAAGTAAAAACTGAATCCAGGGAGGAGGAAAGCACACAATACAAGAATAAAGTATAAAGCAAAGAGCAAAACATAATTTTAGTCAAAATATTGTTAACATTGTTCTTGCTATGCTGAATAAACTGTTCTGCCTGGATCAAAAAGAGCCCTACTATGAAAAAGTAAAAACAATCAGCAACTAAAATTCCAAAAAGCTTACTCGGGTAACCAGAACAAGGAAAATTAAACTAGGCTAAAAGTCTTGCCTTTCTGGTGAATAGGTTATAGCATCTGATTAATTCTGGAAATTTACAGGAAGAAATGCCTATTTAAGTATGTTCCGTGACATTCTTAAAGGCAGTCACTAGTTTTCTAGAAATATGGTGTAGATATTCCAAGCCTCTGGAAGAAAAGACATGAAATGAATAAAACTAAGTTAATCCAGCAGATTTTTAGTGGGAGAAAAAATAGAGCTAAAAACACCAAGATAGTAGGAGTGAAACTAAGTGTAATTACAATAATTGTGAAGGAGTTAAAATTTGCATTAAAGCAAAAGAAAAAAAAAGCTTAAAGTCAATTTCCAGAAACATCCCTAAAACAACATCAGACAACAAAACAAAGTGAGAATAAAGAGCCACTTAAAGAAAACAATATGACAGTTTACAGCATTATTAGTAGAGTCTTAAGAACAAACAAACACAGCCTGGGGATAAAGGGGCCCCAGACCTGCTCACTAACTACTCTTCTCTGCTAACACTTGCATGAATTATTTCACAGGCTATTCAGAAGAAAAACATGCATCTTATAGAAGAGGAAACTGAGGTTCAGAGAAGATCGTGAAGGCAGGCAGTGGCCCGCTGGGAAGTGAAGGTTTGCACTTGGCCGCATGAGTCAGAGCCTGTATGTTCCCTCAATCTGCTCATCCTGGGAACTGGAACTTTCTACAGCTGCAAACCAGGATCACAGTGGGCACATCTGTCCCAGTCCCGTCTCCCCTTGCTGCACAGCTCTGCTCTCAAATCAGTCTTTCCTTGGTCCTTGGGAGGACTGCACCGTGGTGACCTGGCTATTCTTGAGAGAAACGTCCAGGATGAAGGGCCCCAACTTGTATCAGAACGGACGTTTGTGCAGGAAGGGTGGCTGTGTGAAAGCGGGATCTGGATCTGTGCAGAATCATCTACAAAAGTGTGATAAATATCTCTCGTGGCACAGGAGCTGGGTGGCCAGGGCAGCCACAGCCACGGGCGTCTCCCCATGGTCACCGGATGCTGATATTGCTTTCCTGTGCCTGTGCCCACTGAGCAGCACAGACAGTGCTGTCCAATGCACCTGCCCGGCGTGAGCTCCCCTCCGCACCTGCCAGGTCAGCTCCCCTCTGCACCTGCCAGGGCAACTCTCCTGTGCACCTGCCAGGCCAGCTCCCCTCTGCACCTGCCCAGGGCCAGCTCCCTTCTGCACCTGCCCAGCGCCAGCTCCCCTCCACCTCCTCTCAGGCTTCCAGAGAGGGAGGACTTCGAGGGGGGCTGGTTGCAGGTGTCGAGCCATGCCTGTTCCCTTTAATCCACAGACAGGTAGACAAAAGATAAAGGGTAATGAGCTGTTGTTTGCAAATGCTTGGAGGCTCGCTCAGTGGGGTTCCAGCCAAAGCATTGTAGTTATTTTAAGAAGACACAAATCACTGATTCTATGATATAGAAGGAGTGTGCCCAGGGCTCGAGCTTCCCCAGGATGCCCGCACTGGCTCAGCTTGCCTGCTCTTTATCTGGCAGAATCCTTATTTCTAGCTAAAGAGTTGGGATCCGGCAAAGGCCCCTTCAGTGGCCAGACCAACACAGACTAGCCCAGGTGCTAAGGCCATCAAGCCCCCAGGGCCCAGCCGGCCCAGCTCGCCTCCCACCACCCCCTTCTTCCTCCGAGCTTTCCTGGTGATTTTTCTCTGACTGCATAGCCTGCCCTTGCTGCCTTCCTCTCCTTCCTCCTTTTTAAATCCTAGCCAGGTGACAGGGGCGATTACAAAGAGCAGAGGATTAGAATTAGGGTCAAGGGGCAGGTGTCCGTCTTGGCATTTGCTAGCTGTGTGGGCGTGGGGATCACCGCAGCAGCTTTGACCCCTCCTCATCGCCACCACACCTGTGATAGCAACAGTGGGACTAATGAGGAAGCAACAAGGAGGCAACAGCCATTTATTTATCGTGCATTCTGCGCCCAAGCCGTGTATGTGTGATCACTGACCCTTCACAGAAACCTGAGTCAGGTGTTGCTACCTGTTTATAAAAATGAGTTAAACGGGGATCAAAAAGTTCAGGAAAAGACACATACTATAGGATTCCATTTGTATGAAATACCCATATTTGGACAGACCATCGATATAGACACAGATTACAAGTTTCCAAAGGCTGAGGCTCGGGGTTGATGGGGCGGGGCGGCTTCACGGGCTTGAAGTTTCCTTTGGGGTGATGAGAATGTTCTGGAACTAGATAGCACTAACATTGCACACCATTGTTAATGTACTAAATTCCCCTGAATCGTACGCTTTAGCGTGGCTAACATGGTACATTTTACAAAAGTAAGAAAACAAGCTCAAGGAGAGTCTGCACGTCTTTCTGAGTCCAAGGGGGTTATTTCCAGCCGTCCCGCTCTGTCGCTGCCTTACCTGGACTGGGCTTCGCTTTTCCCAGCTGTGAAAAGTGGAGGATAAAACGCCTCGCAGACACAGTGATGGGGCTCCATGCAAAGTGGAAACGCAGGGCCCTTTGTTAAAAAAGTGCTAAGAATTTCAAGATGACAGCAGAGCATGAAACCCAGCATTGGCCGGGCGCGGCGCAGCCAGAGAGGCTGGCATTTCACACAGGAAAACGTGCCGCGGGTGCCACATTCGGAACTGGAGGACAAGAAGCAGCCTCGTCACAGAGCCGACTGACCTGCCCGTCATTCCACAAATAAAAAAAATAGCAATAAAAAGAAGGGGAAGGAGAAGAGGTAAACACCCATTGCTGACTGAACAGCTGGCACCGTGGCCGGAATAGAACACGCATTTAATCATTTTTCATCACTGAACAACTCTATAAAGTAGGCACTATTATGATCAGAGAAGTCAGAGGGTCCGCTTAGCGCCCCTGGCTGGTGAGTCGCAAAGCCGGGCCGCCCAACCCCAGGCCTGCTACATTCCAACACCCACGATCTCATCATCGAACAAACGCACGCACGTGGATCCAAGGACGCAGGTGTGTGAGGGTAAGAAAAGGAAGAGGCCCGAGGCGGGGCTCTGCCCTGATGCTCAGTCCCCTCGTTGGTTCAGGCTATCCCGCCCTCCTGCCTCTGCTGCGTCCAGCACAGCCCACTCTGTTTTTCTTTGGAGTGTTTACTTGCAACTACGAAGCTTTCTCAGCACCTCCTTCCCCCTTTGAACCTTCTCACGCAGGGCTTCCTCGCCTCTCTTTAAGTGGGTTCGTTTCTGCCAGGTGTCCTCTCTGAATTGCTTGATATCATCCTAAATCTGCCTGGGTATCCTGGGAGTGGGGTCCCTTCTTTCCCTGCTCCCCGCTTGTGGTCTACAGCACAGAAGGGGTATCATATTCTGTGTTGATGCTGTAGGACAGAGCAGGGTCAACAGTGGGTGAGGATAGAGTACCCCCGTCCTGGCTACTCTGTAGGACCAGCACCCCACTTCTGCCCACTTTCTCAAGCTGCAGCCATCTGGGCTTATCCAGGGCATCTAGTCCATGCCCACTCGACCCAGGAGTCTGCAGAGCATGAGGCAAATGCTTTGATAGCCCATCTTCAGAGTGCACATCTATGCTACTTCTTATTCAGTGTTGTCTTTGTTTTATCCTGGCCCATGGCAGGTACTCCAGGAAACGGAATCTAAAGAGTTTTAAGGAGGATAATAGACTCCCCAGCCAAGAAAGTGTTGGAATATGTGCCCATGATCTGACACAGCCTCCAGATGACCTTAAGGATGTCATCTGGTATCCTTACTTGGAGAAACACAAGCTCCACCTGTCTTTGGGTTTACTCCAAATTGGAGATGGCCAGGCTCTTTAGACCTGCCTGTGTGGGCATGTTGCAGTTTGCCTGTGGTTGCTCTAACAAATGCCACCGACTGGTTGGGTTCAACTACAGAAATGTATCATCTCCTGGGTCTGGAAAGCAAGGCATGGGCAGTGTTGTGCTTCCTCTGAAGTCTACAGGGCTCCAGCGGCCAGAGATCCATGACGTCCTCTGGCTTGTGCTAGAACTCAGTCTCTCCGCCCATCATGTGGTCGACTTGCTTTCTGCCTTGACCTGTGTCCATATTTCCCCTTCTTTTGTGGACACGGTCGTTTTGGAGTAGGGCCCCCCTAACCAGTTTGGCTTCATCTTAACAACCTCCTTAAAGGCCCTGTTCACGGGGGCTGGGATTGGAACATCCTTCCTGGGAGACACAGTTCAATCCACAGCGGAGTAGGATCAGGCTGTTTGTCCTCACAGGCAAGGGGTGGACGGGACTAAGACACCATGCACCTGCTCCGCCCGCCGGGATCCAAGGAAATCAGCTGGGGTCGCTGTCAACCAGGCCAGAGGTAACGTATGCACGCATCCACGCCCGGTGCCTACCCAGGTTCTCCAAGCAGAGGGGCTCTTCCCAAGGTGGTCATGAGTGTTCAAATGGAGGAATTCTCCTTGTGGGGTGCCTGTCGGTCTCAGCTGTCCAGTCCGCATTCCCACACTCCCTCCGCTGCGTTTGTTGTCCGGTTCTTGTCCGGGCTTCTGTCATGAGGGCCCAGCTCTCCAGGAGTGCCCCCTCCTGCTTGGCCTGCCTGCCGGCTGGTGCCTGTCCCCTGCTGCCCCTTTCTATGCAGACTCTGAAAGCCTTGCCTGCCTCTCCCCTGGCAGACCTCGCTCCACGTTCTTTTACGCCATTGTCAGCCTTGTTGTCTTTTAGCTGCAGAAGCACCTGGAATACTCCCTCTGGCTCTCCTGTTGCAGAGTGGGTGTTTTCTGCCTGTATGGACCCCCCCCCCCCAGGTAGGGAAAGCATGGCACGGGCAGGACCCCTGCTCGATTTCCCTGCATTGCCCCTCTGGGGTGGTGGATGGAGGGCCAGAGCCGGGGGTGGTTCACATGACCCCAAGTGCTCTGGACACAATCATGTTGGCCTCCAAGACACCCTGGGAATGTCGCTGGCCAACGCTGGGCACGAATGCCCACCTTGGTACCCCTTGGGCCGACAGCGCCTGGGGTGTGGTCTTGGACTGACAGGCAGCCTTTAATCAGGGGAGAAAAGGCAAGATCCAACAAGATTTAGGCAGGATAAAGCTTTCTCAACGTGCACTTGCTGCTTTCGCAGGAATTTGAGCCTGCTGTTGAGCATCTCACAGCTATGCAGCTGTTTTCTCATTTTCAATTAAGAAACCATGGGGGTTAAAAAAATATATATATATGTATATATATATGCTTATGATCCAGAACCTTTATGAGCCTGTAAACTTTCTTTGGCAATTAGATGATCAGTGTGCTAACTGGCATGTTTGTATGAATAAAGGGGGGTTCACAATAGTAACAATAATCCAAATAATAACACCATTTTGGGTACCTAGTAAGGATTTATTAAAAGAATATTATCTAAGTATTGAGACATGGTAGATATTTATTAGGCAGAGAACTGATTTATTGAACTGGAATCTGCATGAATCCTTGGAAGCAGGAGGCTTTCCTGCAGTCTTGGGGAAGTCAAGAACGATTCTGAATGGCCAGGCACGGCACAATGATACTTATTGGATGCCCTGCTAAAGTTCGCTTAGGGTCACTGTCAAGTTATCTGAGTGAGCTTGGGAAAGGTGGGAAGGCACCTTTAGTAATCTTTAAGATTCAGTGTTTGGGGCTTGGTGCAGGTGCTTCTGAAAGATTTGAACCATCAAAGGATAAAAACAAGGAGATTGGACTACAGATCCAGAGAACCAGCAGGGAGAAATTCAGAGGCTCCAGTCCCAAGCTAATGAATCCCAGCTCTCTGTCTAACGACATCCTTATGCGTTGGTAAAACTTGCAGAGTGTTCTAGCTCAAATGCCTCAGATCTTGTTTTCACTGATGCTCCCCCAGGATCTCATCAGCACCATGACTGTGGGCAGGGGAGTGGAAAGTGGAGAGATGACGTGGTAACCAGGATTCTTGATGCATATTGTATCATGTAGTTCTCCCCCCAGCCCCCTGATGCTGGCCAGGTATTGTTCCCACCTCACAGATGAAGAAACTGAGACCTAGGAAAGTCCCACAGCTTGTCTGAAGCCGTACAGAAAGCCATGAGCAGCGCTGGGGTCCATGCCCTGAAATGCCCCCGGTGCGTATGGGAACAGCTGGGTCAGCCTGTAGTCTCTGACCTTCCCAATCAGACTGCGGGGAATGGAATTCAGGTGTTACCAGAGCTAACATGTCACGTCCAGGAACACCCTCTCGAGTGTTTAACTTGCAACAAGTAAATGGCTGCAAAGAGCTTGGTGCAGTTTGTTTCTCGCTGTGACTTCACACTTGCACCTAGGGGTCCAGAAATAACACGATTCAATTCCAAAGGCAGTTTTGCAGATTCTCATGCTACCCTCAACAGATGTCTTTTGATTCTGCAATATTTCCAACTGTCAGAGCAGAAAAAGCAATAAATAATAATGTTCTCCTATTTGCATAGCAATTGCACACACTGCATAGTAGAATAACTTTGTTTCTTTCCTTTTCAAAATTTTGTAATGCCGTCTGAATTCTCGGAACGTTTGCATATCATTCCCAAGATGCTCATGGAAAGCAAATATTTAGACTACATGGGCATTATTCAGTTTTAGAACATATTTTTTTCAGGAAAATAAATGTTACTTAAAGCAGATGGAGTTACTGTCTCTAATGTGCAGCTCAAAATCCTCCTTGATTTATTTTTACTCTCTTCGTATGATACTATCTTTAAAACATCCCCTTATGGCAACCACAGATGTGTGTGAGGTATTCACTGTCCTTGCTTTTTATTTCCCTACTGCAGGTCTGTGCAGAAGTACACTAATCCCCAAACAAATCCCAGTGTGGGTTATCCTTTAGTTAAAGAGAAAATCTACAGCTCTCATGCCATTATGCTAAAACGCAAGGGGCTGTCACAACTTTTGTCATACCAGAGTTGCATTACACTACAAAGTGCTTGAAAGAAGCAGGTCATGCATTTGCCTCTGAAGAAAACTTCTTGTTATTCTGAAAGTTTTGATATAGCATTGATTATGATGCATGAGGGCTTTGCATTTCCATTTTGCCAGCACTGAGTTCAGGTAAGGATTCCAACAGAAGGCAAGGAATCTGTGCCGTAACATCTGCAAGTAAGTTTCAGAAGCCAGGAGCTCTGTTCAACTGGGTGACAATTTGTGTGCTGGGAGGAGCATGCAAGGGCGGTTGTGACATGAGGAATGGGAGCCTGGGTGTTGGACAGGCGGCTTAGGACTCACTTGCCCCAGCCAGTATCCTCTGATAAGAGCAGGGTAAGCAAGACGCTGTGCTTAATAGTGAAGAGTTGCATTTAATTTAATTTAGCTTCCATGATTATTGAAAAATGGTTACAGGAAGATTAAGCTGTGAAAGTAATGGCATTAGCAAATAGCAAAAGGATGTGGTGATCCATCAATCTGCGAAACGCTGGGCACCTCGACTCCACTTCCTTTGACTTCATTATTAATAATAATGAATAATCAGAGCTGGGGCTTTCTGAGAAGCTCTTAGCTCCAAATTCCAAGGCACTGTCCAAAGATTAACCTCTCTATTCGCATACCTTTGCGAGTCAGCAGTTCTAGGTAGGAGTAATTGAGGCAGAAAATGAGTCCCATGGAAGGAGGAAGATGGCACTGGGGTGAGTTTCAAACCAGCTTGAGCTTTGCAGCCTCCAGCTGGGGGGTGGGGGTTGGGGCGATGCCTCCTGGGTGGGTGGTGGAAAGACCCTTGAAGCCAGGGGAGCTGGGGATTCTGACTAGGTGCTCACGGCCATGGAAAGCATCAGAAGGCTCTGGCTTTTGTTACAGAATCTATCACTTCCTAAATCTCAGCTGACTCATCTGTTAAATGAAGGCAAGGGATAGAAAAGGAGTAAGACCTTGTGTTGTAAGGATTAAATTAAATAAAGCATGTATGCTATGCATTAAGATGACCGATGACAATGAATTCTCCACTTACTGCTTTCAAAGAAGCCAACATAGTCCTGTCCTTCCTTACGCAGGTATTCCAAGGATTGAATGAGGACCAGCAGACACCTATAAACAGTTATTTACCCACCTTTGTGAGACACTCAACTTGGAACCGTGGTGGAACCAAGTATTCATGGCAGAGTCCAGCTTTCAAATTATCTAGGTCCAAGTTGACAATGTAAGGAAAACATAGTAAAATACTTAAGAGAAGGAAGAGGATATAAAGAGTTCTATGGACCCAAGGGGGGTGAGAAGGGAAGGCTTCATGGATTTCTAAATTCATTCATTCATTCATTCATTCATTTTGTTCCTGCAAGAAATCTTAATTGAGCATGTATTGTGTGTATTAGCCAAAGTTCTCTAGGGAAACAGAATCAACAAGAGATATCTGTCAATAGTGTGTGACTTTATAAGAGTCCCTCATGCAGCTGTGGGGGTGCACAAGTCCAGGTTCCACAGGCAGGCTGCAACCAGAGGCTCCAATAAAAGTCCAATGAAGGTTCTTGATGAGTTCTGGGAGACGTTGACTGTCCCAAGACGAGCTGAGAAATTATCTCTCAATGCTGGAATCATTTCCCCCTTTTAAGGCATTCAACTGATTGGGTTAAGTGTCACTCACTGCTGATGGCAATCTCCCTGATTGATGTCATTATAACCAGCTATCTATGATTTCCCACTGCAGTAAAGTCAATGGTGACTCAAGTCCATAAATGCCCTTGTATTACAGTTAGCCCAGTGCTTGCTTGACCAAATAACTGGGCAGAATTACCTGGCCTAGTTGACACATTAGCCTAACCATCTCACTGTGTGCCAGGCATTATTCTAGTTTCCGGGATTGGAGGAGTGAACAAGACAGCTCCCTCAAGTTGCTTATCTTTCGTCTAAGGGACAGAACATAGAGCACAGCTAGGAATGGAGTGTGAGTGAAGATGAGCCCACAGCTTCCATACCTCCTGCTCCAGGGACTGTGGCTGGCCAGGCCCCTGCTGCTGTGCTGTGAAATCCATCACCGTATTGGCAACAAGGCCACACTTCCCACAGGCTCTTGGTCACCAAGGACCAGGTGTTGCAGGGGTCCTAAGTCACATCCCTGGCTGGGAGATACCAGGCTCCTTCTTTAGCCAACTCGGGCTCCAGGATCCCCCAACTTCTTTGCTAAAACTTCCTGAGACTACCTGGCAGCCTGGGCTCTCCTTCACGGGAGTTAGGAGGTCCAGGTAGGACCCTCTCCTGACCATGTTGGGCTCCCCTCCATTTTCTTTCCTGGGTATTTCCTCTAATAACACCTTGCATGTTTAATCCCATTCTGGAATCTGCTTCTCAGAGACCCCAGATCAATGCAGATGTTTTATAGAAAAATAAAGCAGAGAAAGGGTGAAATAGAACTGGGGTGTGGGGCGCCTCGGGGATCTAGGTGTTTGCATCTCTGAAGGAAGACAACTCTTTGCAGAAAGGTTGTGAACCAGCGCTACTGGTGTGTGTGGAAGTGGGAGGCAGAGCAATGAGAGATGCGGACCAAGGGGTCCAGGGACCAGAATTTATTAAGGCTTTCAGAGCATTGCAAGGAGTTTAGATCCTATTCTGTGTGGGAGAAAAAGCCACCGAATGGCTGAGAGCAGGGGTGTCAACCGACGTGATTTAAGGTTTTGCAAGTTTCCCTTTTGAAGTGTGAGAAATGGGGAAACCGGGAAGACTTCTCCTGTAAGACTTCAGATGAGAGGGCAGGGGGCTCGGGGCAGGTGGGCAGAGCTGAAGAGCTAGAGGGGTCAGGTCAGGGAACTTCTGGGAAAGTGGAGTCAATTGCATTGTCTGAAGCAAAGTTCTGATTTCTGGTCCAACCAAGTCAGTGGAATACCCTTTACTGGTGTTGGGGAGAGAGGAAGAAGCAGACTGTGGAGGGTCCATTGAGGCCCTTGTCCAGGTCTCAAGGGAGACGTTGGACCTGGAATCTAGAGAACATATTGGTTGAACCAGACTCTAACAGACGGTGCATTTCCCGCGGGGGAAGCCTGGGAGAGCATCTGTGGAGAACAGAGCGGCACCCAGGAGTGAGGCAGGTGCAGGGTTGTTTGTAGAGCCCTTGGGAGGCAGTGAGGAGACCCCTGCCAGGACAGGTGGGGCTCGATGGTGATGGGCTGTGGGGTTGGCTTCCCACCTGTGAGGCTTTGGAGCTACTGGAATTCCAAAGCGGAAGAAGGGAGAGTTGCAGGCAGAGATCAGAGATGGACAGAAGAGGCGATCATTCCAATGTCCAAATTGGTGGCAGAAGGAAAAAAATCCAGGAGCGCAGAATGTAGCACAGCAGCTTACATTGCCTGGGAGTAGGTTTGTTTCTTAGAGGTACCAGGGATTGAACCCAGGACTTCCTACGTGGGAAGCAGGTGCCCTTTTTTTTTTTTTTTTCTTTTTCTTTTAAAGCTATTGTTTCCTCAAGGGAAAACTTGTATTCAATTCTTCTTAATGAATTGAAAGCAGAACACGATGGGAGCTTTTCTGTCCCCACAACAAAGGGAAAAACACCAACGAAACTCATTGGCCTTTGGCTGCCAGCACCGTAATCCACCCCCTCCCCTGACCTTTCTCTTTGCCCTCTCTTCCCAGCCAGCAGCGCTGAGACCTGAGAAGCCCTGGCTGGGGAACATGGCTTGGGCCAGGCCGAGGCAGCTGGCCTGGGCTGGGGCTGTGGTTTCTTGTTGGCTCTGATGACAGTAGAAAAGGAGAGATGGAGCGGGGACCAGGCAAAGTTAGTTTGACCCACTACGGTCCCCTTTCCTCACCAAGCCAAGAAGTCTCTCTACCACCTCTGGTTTGGGGACAAAGCCTTGTCTTCTGGAAGACTTTGCCTCAGCGTTTGGACTCTCTCAGAGGGCGCCTCTCTAGGTCAGAAGACGGTATATGCAGAGAACTCCCCGGCGCACCTCTGCTACCCGAGCTCTCACCAACCCCTTCGCCTCCACTCGGGGAGGTGTGACTTGTTTCCTGACTTTCACTTTTTTCTTTGGGGGACTACAGCCTCGGATTTGGGGAGTTGCTGGTCCTGGTGCTAGCTCATCAGCCAGGTCTCTTCTCGACCTTGGTTGAGGTAGCCAGGGCTGGGCTTAGGCTGTCTTCTGAGGTATGGGCTTTCATTCTGAAATAAACCGTAACAGCAAGAACTGCCTTTCCCTTAGCAGCTTTTGGGTCCCGCGTCATCACACCTGCTCCCCGTCCCTCCGCCACAGAGACCCTGGGAGAGGTCCCTTTCATGCTGGTAGAGGAGCCTCCTACGGGGAGAAGGTGGTGGTGGTCTCGGCCTCCACACTCATGGAGGAGCGCCGGGCGTGCCGGCAGGAGGACCACTGCCGAAGCTGCTCCTGGCTGAGGCACCCCAAGTCCTTGAAGAGCTTGAAGAGGTCGTTGCGGAACTTGACGCCTATGAAGGCATACAGGAACGGGTTGATGCAGCAGCGCACGCAGGCCAGGCTGTAGGTGACATCTTAGGCGATGTTGAGCTGCTTGCTGAGCTCACAGCTGCTGTTGGTGATATTGAAGTTGGCCACGGTCTGGGCCAGGACCACCCCATTGTAGGGCAGCTGGAAGACGACAAAGACCACGACCACGGCGATGATGACCTTGATGGCCTTGTTCCGCTCAAAGTTGCGGGCCTGGAGCAGGGTGCGGATGATGACGAGGTAGCAGAAGCTCATGGCCACGAGCGGGATCAGGAAACCCACCACCATCTGGGCCACCTGGATGGTGATCAGCGCCTCCACGTGCTCGGTGATGAGAGAGCACTGCGACACCTGCTCGCTGCTGCTCTTCTGGATGCCGCTGTAGAGCAGCTCTGGGATGGAGAGCACCACGGCCAGCATCCAGATGCCCAGGCAGGAGAGCTTGCTGACGAGGAGGACATGGGCACGGTGGCGGTGGGCCGAGACGGCCTGCACGATGGCGACGTAGCGGTCGATGCTGATGCACAGCAGTAGGAGCATGCCGCTGAAGAAGCTTATCTTGTACACACCAAAGATGAACTTGCAAAAGTGGACCCCAAAGTCCCAGGACTTGGCCGCGCTGTATGCCCAGAAGGGAAAGGTCAGGAGGAAGAGGATGTCTGCCACGGCCAGGTTGAGCAGGTAGGTATCTGTCATGGTCTTGAGCCTCTTGAAGTAGACATAGGTCAAGACCACCAGCGTGTTGCCCAGCAGGTCCACCAAGCAAATGACTGCATACATGATTGGCAGGAACAAGGCCTTAAAGTTCCGCACGTCCTTCTTGAAGGTTTGGCAACTGCCTGAGAGAAGTGCCAAGGGCACTTCAAAATCATCAGAGGCAAAGAAAAAAATTAGGGCTTGCCAGGGTGGAGGCTAGAAAGAGATAAAAAAGGAAGAGCTACACAACAGCGAGTCCCAGGGAGCTCTACTCACCTACCAGTGAGCAGGTACAGGGGGACGAAGAGGCCCCAACCCAGATGAGCAGAGGTGGGTTTTAGGAAAGTCGAGAAATCCAAGGGAAGCGAGGAGTTTGATATTATCACATGTTAGTGTTGAAAAAAGAAATATGTGAGTTTATTCCTTCTCTTGACAAATATTTGTAAAGTGTCTGGCAAAGCATGGAACCCAGCTCTGTGGGGAAGCTTGCCCTGAAATATTCTTATCATTCTAATTACTTGCATAGGTTTTATTCCCAGATATTTAATGATGAAAATTTCCGAACATACAGAAATTTGAAAGAATAATATAATGAACACATATGTACACACTACCTAATTCTACAAGTAACATTTTGCCATATTTGCTTTATCACATATAAACCCATCTTAAATTTTATGCATTCCAAAGTACACTTGTCCCTAAATATTTCATCTAGAATATAATTAGAGTTAAATAGTTGTTCATTAATCTTGGTAAGTTTCAGCAAATGCTTAAAGCTGTCTAAAGCAATACCCTACCAAGAAATAGAATCTTACCCTCATCTGAAAGAGTTTCCTCTTGTGTTTTCCTTGTTAATCCCTGCCCTTCCTAGCAACGACCATCGTTCTGCAATTTTGCCTGCTCTGGAACTTCATATAAATGGAATGATATAATATGTGCTCTTTCGTGTAAAGTTTACTTTATTTCGCTAACTTTTTTTTAAGATTTAGCCGTATTGTAGCTTTTTACTTTGTATTGTATCCTTTTTACTTTGGGATAGTACTCCATTGCACGGACATACTGAAGTTTGTTGAGCAGTTTTCCTCATGGCGGACCTCTGGGCTATTTCCAGTTTTTGACTATTGTGTGAATAGAACTGCTGTGAACATTCATACACAGATCTTTTTGTAGATATGTACTTGCATTTCTCCTGCATAAATAAAACCAAGAGTGGAATGTTTAAGTTTGATGTGAAAAAGCAAAACCATTTGGTAAATGACAGTGTACCTTCTCCCCTCATCAGTGATGTGTGAGAGCTCTCGTTGCTCCCCATCCTTGCCAACTTTGCAGGTTGTTGTTAGTCATTTTAATCATTCTGATGGGTGTGAAGTGGTGTCACATTGTGTTTTCCATTTGCACTGATATGATATTGACTGATGAAGTCGTATAGACATGATAACTAATGGCTTGAGCACTTTTTTCTTGTACTTATTGGCCCTTCATAGATCTTCATTTGTGACTGGTTTGTTCAAATATCTGTCACTTTTCAAACGGATTATTTTAATTTTTCATTTTACTAATGAATTGTAAGATTTCCTTATATATTCTGTAATGAAGTCTTTTATTATGTAGCTTGCCCATTGATTTTATTAATTGGGTCTTTTTATGAATAGAAATTTTAAATATTGATAAAGTCTAATTTATCTTTTTTTGTCTATAATGGTTATTGCTTTCTATAGTGTAAGAAAATGTTATCTATGACCAAGACCAAAAATATTCTCCTATGTTTTCTTCTAGAAGCTTTATAGTTTTTTGTTTTATGTTAATGTCTATTACCCATTTCAAATTAAATTTTATGTAAGGTATGAAGTAGAGATCAAGATTTATATTTTAAATATGGATATCTGGTTGTTTCAGCACCATTTGTCAGAAAGAATCTTGTTTCTCTAATGAATTATCTTGGCACCTTTGTTGAATATTAATTAACAAAGCATATGTTGATCTAGTTTGGACTCTATGTTCTATAGTATTGATCTTTATATCTATTCTTATGTCAATACCATACTATCTTGAAATCAGGTACTGTAATTCCTCCAATTTACTCCATTTTTTAAAAATTGTTTTGGTTATTGTAGGTCCTTAGAATTTTTATATAAATTTTAGATTCAGTTCATCAATTTTTCCATAAATACCTGCTGGAATTTATATGCTGATGAAATTGAATCTATGCATTAAACTTAAGATAATCACCATCATAACATTGTCTTCTAATCTGTGAATGTGGCATCTATATCCACTGACTTAGGTCTTCTTTATTTCCTCTTAGTAATGCCTTGTAGTTTTCAGTGTAGAAATCAGTCAAATACTGTATTAAATTTATTCCCTGCTATTTTAATGATTTTTGAAACTATTGTAAATGGAATTGATTTTTAAATAAAAATTTCATTTGTCCATTGCTAACATACAAATCTACAATTGATTTTTGTGTGTTCACTTTATCTCCTGTGACATTACTAAGCTTACTTATTGGTTATAGTAATCGTTTGTAGATTTCATAGGATTTCTTATGAAAATAGTCTTGCTGGCTATGAAAAGTGATTGTTGATTTTCTTTCTTCCTAATATTTATGCCTTTTTTTTCCCTTGACTTAACACAATGTCTAGGATACCCAGTAATGTTAATTAAATACGTTAAGACTAGACATCTTTGCCTTGTTCCAATCACAAGAGGCAAGTAGCCAATTCTTTATCATTCAGTAGCTGTTAAGTTTTTGTGTGTGTTTTTGTTTTTTGTAGATTATTTTTATCAAATTGAGGAAGTTACATCTGAATTATAATGTGGCAAGTATTTAATATTAATTGATGTTGACATTTATCAAATGCTTTTTGTGAATTCATTGAGATGAACATGATTTTTATCTTTTATTCTGTTAATATAGAGAATTATTTTGATTGAGTTTTGCAGGTTGAGTCAGCTTTGCACTCTTGGTATAACTGGCATAATGCATTATCCTTTTTATATATGATCATTTTTGATCAGCTAAAAGTTTATTAGGGTTTTTTTGCATGTGAGATATTGATTTATAATTTTCTTTCCTTTTTTTTTGCTGAGTACTTTTTCAGGTTTTTTGTATCTTGATTATTCAATTATACTTGCTTCATAAAACAAATTCTTATTTCTTTCTTCTCTATTTCCTGAAAGAGTTAATGGAGAATTGATATGAATTCTTCCTTCAATGTATAATCAAACTCATTAGTGAAACCATATGATTCTGGTGCTTTATTTGTTGGAAGATTATTAGAAATGGAATCAATGTGTTTACTAAATACTGAGCTATTTGTATTTTCTATTTCATCTAGTGTCAGTTTTGGTTAGTTGTATTTTTCAATGTATTGTCCATTTCATGTAAGTTGTCAAATAAATCAGCATAAAATTGTTCTATGTTCATTTACTCTCCCTTTAATATCCATAGAATCAATATAATACATTTTCTTATGATCCTGATATTATTGTGTTGTTCTTATCAGTTAGCTACAGGTTTACCATTTTATAATTTTCCAAAATATAAACACTTGGTTTCATTAAATTTTTTCTATATTATTATTTTCAATTTTATTGATTTCTGCTTTTGTCTTTTATTATTTCTCTTCTATACTTCTTTGGCCTTACTATGCTCTTCTGTTTCTAGCTTTTAAGGTTTAAGCTTAGGCTACTGATTTTCGATATTTCTTCTTTAATATAAACGTCTACAGCTAAACACTTCTTTCTAACACTGCTTTGGCAGAAATTCACAAATTTTGGTATGGCATATTCTCATTACCGCTCAGTTAAAAATATTTTCTCATTTTCTTGTTGATTTATTCTTTGAATTATTAAGAAGTTTTGTTTTAACTTTCATACTTGGGAATTTTACAGATATCTTAGTGTTATTGATTTTTAATTAACTAAATTGCAATTAGAGAACATAGTATGTATGATTTTGATCCTATATTGCTTGAGACTTTTTATGGCACAATATATGGTCTATCTTAAAAATTCCATGTATACTTGAAAAGAATGTGCATTCTGGTGTTTTCAGTGGAGTGTTTTATAAACACAATTAGCCCAAGTTAGATGATATAATTTCAAGTCTTCTATATACTTTCTGATTCTCTGTCTAATTATTCTATCAACTACTGAGAAAGGATTATTAAAATCTCAAATTACACTTTTGGATTTCTATCTGTTATTGCTTTATGTATTTTGAAACTCTATTCTGTGCATACACATTTAGGATTGTTTTTGTCTTTTCATTGGTAGACTTCTATAGCATTATGAAAAGTCTCTTTTTATTCCAATATTACTTTTTCTGGATTTTGGTGGATTTTAATATAGCCACCCCAGCAGTCTTTTGATTTGTATTGTTTGCTGAATATACAATCCATTGTGAATGAAACATTGTGAATCATAGTTTTGAATTACATTATATTCCTCCAAATAATATTCACTTTGTTTGTTTAGATAGGCAGTTTTCTTGGCTGAATTCAAACTCTGCACTTTTCCTCCCTGTGGTAGGCAGTAGGTTAAATAACTCCACAATAATACTATTCTTTTCCTTTAAACAATAATTTGAATTTTAAGGAAACTAAAGCATATAAAAGATGTAAATTTAACATGTTAGTACACTTTGTCTATTCCCTGTAAATGTAATACTTAACTATACATTTACCATTTCCTAAAGCATTTCCTTTAGCTTAAAGAATTTACTATATTCATAATGCAAGTCAGATGGTGACATATTCTCTCAAGTTTCTTTCTTTTTTGGTATTTTGACCTTATTTTTGAAAGATATTTTCACAAACTATAGAATTCTGGATTGACAGGTCCCTTTTTGTGGTGTTTTAAAGATGTCATTCCATTGTTTTCTGACCTTCATTATTTCTGATTAGAAGTCAACCAACCACCATGCATACTGTGTTGATTTCCTGTATCTAATATGCTGGCTTTATTTGACTGCTTTTAAGTTTTTTTTCCTTTACCTTTTGTTTACATAAGTTTGCCCATGATGTACCTAAGCATGACTGTCTTTGTATTTGTCCTACTTGGAGTTTGTTATGCTTCTTGGATCTGTCAGTTATTGTTTTTAATTAAAATTGTGAAAAATTTGATCATTATTTTTTCTAATATTTTTTCTGCCTCTTTCTTTCCCCTTTTCTTTTTTAACTTTAAATACATGTATGTTGAAGTACTTGAAGCTACCCCACAGGTAATTGAGTCTCTGTTTATATTTATTTTTAAAATCATTTTTCTTTCTGTTCTTCAGATTGAATAAATTCTATGATTCCTTTTTAAATACTCCACTCCTTTTATTTTTTGTCTCCAATTTTCTGTGAAGCCCATTCAGTAAAGTTTTATATTTTTCATATTGTAGTTTTTAGTTCCAGAATTTCCAAGTGGTTCTTTTTAAGTATTTTAACGTCTCTGTTTATGTTTCCCATCTGTTCACTCATAATGACTACACTTTTTTAAGACTTTGAACATCTTCATCAGAGCTGCTTTAAATTTTGTCTGCGAATTCCATCATCCAAGGGCTGTTTACTGAATGCTATTTTGTTTTACTAGACCATAAATCAAATTTTCCAGGTTTTATACTTGGCTAGTAAATTATTATGATGGACATTGTAAGGAATCTGTATTTTGTTGTCTTCCTTTAAAGAGGGTTTGGTTTTTTTTCTGTGAGACAGTAAATTACTGGTAGCTTTCCTTGATCCTTTTTAGGCATCCATTTAGGTTTTCTTGGTGGAGGTGTCTAGGTTAGCCTTCACTCTGGGTCATAGTTCTTACACCTAATGCACATCTTTTCTGGCATCTCAACTGAAAGCCCAGAGAGTAGCGAGGGTTATTCCAAGCACTGTGAGACTTTTAGTACCTCTATTCTACTCTTAACCCCATAGCAGCCACCAGTGCTGCTATGTCTGTGGAATATCACCATTGACCAAGCACCCATGCGTAGACACCCTAACTTGGTGCCTCTTCTGCACCTCCATCCTCTCCAGTATTCTATTCCACAAATTCCAGCTGCTTTAGCAGCACTAAATGCCGATCTCTACTTCTTCAAGTCAACAAGATTGTGGTTCTCTGCCTTGTCCCAGGCAGAGGACTGGGGTGAATGTCAGGTTCATCTCATGTCTTTCCCTCTCTCAGGGATTTCCATTATTCACTATTTTCCCATGTTTACTTATATATTGTGTCCAGGTTTATAGTTGTTTATATCAGGAGGGAAAGTTCAGTGCTACTTACTCTGGCCAGAAGCAGAAATCCCAGGACTTCCCTTCATCTCATCAAGAGTGTGTTTACAGCGAGCACAGCCAGCCCTCCTCCTTTCTGAGGTCCAACTTCGGGGCCAAGCCACCCAGGCCTTGCCACATAGGATTCACCGTGTAAGCTGGTAAGTTGTATCCAGGGAAGTCACTTCCATTCTCCTACCCACTTCCCCCTCCACGTCTCCTCATAGTGTTCTAGGTCCTGTAGATGAGAATTCCTCAGGAAAAAAAAGTCTTCTCTTGACAAAGAGGTCCGCTAGGTTCTGCTCTGAACTGTCTTGCTTTCAATATTCCCCTCTGAGGACCAGATTTTAAACTCATTCGCTCGCTCTCCCTGCCTTGTCTCTACATTTCTAATTGTGGGATGATACAGTCTGTCTTGACTACCCTGGCCTGAAGCAATCATTCTCCACTCTGACCTCTTGTCTGAGCAATTCACTAGGCAATTAATCATGTCTTGCCTTAGGTTATCTCTTCTCTCATTGTTTACAACTAACATTTGGATCCCTTATATAATTTTTCACAGAAATATCTTGCATTGTAAGTTTCTTGAGGGTAGGGCCCATGACCTCTGAAGACTTACACCCCACACAGCATAGTACCTAGCAGGTAAGAGTTAATGTATGTATTTATTGCCACATGACCACATTTGCTAATGAGATTGTTAGTTCAGGCTGGGACATAGGCAATTACACTGCAGAAAAGTCAAATCAGATGCTAGGGCACTTATGTTATTGGACCCAGTCCATGTTTTGTCCCCAATTACTTGTCCTTCTGGGTAAAGAAAGGAGGCTGTTAATTACCTCTACTCTTAAACTTTATGATCAGACTGAAGAGCTCTTCTAATACCTGGAGCCTTATTCCAGGACACTAGATAGCACCACAGACTGTCTCTATTTTTATGCTTTAAATTGTTGGTTTTGTGGCTCCTACAGAGGGCTTAAGGCAGGCAGCCGAGAATTGCTTCTCTGCCTCCTCTTTGTCTATGAACACTTGTCCATTAGCTTTCCAGGTGCTCCAGAATCAAGCCTGAATTGTGGTTTCAGGTAAGGTGATATGGAGGGGGCGGGTAGAAATGGAGAGGAAAATTGAGTCTGCCTTCCAGAAGGTGTGGACTGAGGCAGAGACTTTTTCAGGTAAGAGGTTGGATTCTAGTTAACTGAGAGCATAAGCAGTTGATGCAAATAACCAATGTCTCAACTCATATTCCTTTGTCTTTAACAATTTATTGTGGTGTAGCTTTTTTAAAGACATTTAGTAGCAAGGGTGTGCAAATCCCACAACTGTGCCCAGATATCTGACAGCTTTGCTGAACTGATAAAGAAATATTTTCTTTAAAAATTTCTAGATGCATATGAATGTAGAGGTGGTTACCAGACCTAAGCACTGATCTGAGATGACCCTGCCCCATTCTCACCTGCTCCATCTCTAAGCCTACAGCCTGAGCGGCAGGTGTGTTGGTTCTTCTGGTCAGAGAGAAAAGATTTGTCTCCACATAACCCAATAGGTGTTAGGGCTCCTGAGAGCACTTTTACAACCCATTATGTCTCTCTTTGCCCTCCTCCTCTCTCTGCCTCCTCCTCTTCCTTTCCCCCTCTTCCTCCTTCCTCTTCCTGTTCTTCTCATTCTCTCTATGTTGGGAATAACTTCAGTGGCAGACCACCTGATAGGAGCTCAACCATGTGCATATTTGTCCCAGACATTGAGAAGTCTGGTGGAAGTCTGTGCCATGCTTGGGTCATGTTCTCTGTGAACATGGCTCCAGAGTTTTCCGTGAACTTCAGGATTTTTCCTTAAAATCCAAAGATGGCAGATCAGTTCCAAGCCTCAGAAACTCAGCTGTGTTCATGTTGGGAAAGAGAGGGTGGGGAAAAAGGGAAGAAGGAGGTTTTCCCCCTTTAACCTTCTCTCCTTCATCAGACTGGAGACCTTTCCCAGTAGTCCTTGGACAAAATGGGGAAAGTGGAATTGAAAGCCCGTGATTGGCTTAAGCCAGGCCTGGTGCATCTTTGCATCTGGTGTTTTATTTTTCTCCTTTTCACCCCATTGGTAAGGAAGGGAGCTGGGCTCCTGACTCCTGGCACTGGGCAGAGGAGATGGACTGCAGTTATTGGTCATAGACCCCATGTGGCCTGGAGGAGGAGGACCCTGCCTCAGACTGGACACACAGGGGCTCCCCTCAGAGCAGGATGAACAGCAGGGACTGTGGGAGGGGGGTTTGTAGTAATGAGAGGGCAGGTGCCCCCCGGTTCCCGTGGGAGGATGTGCTTGGCTTACGTGAATAATTCCATAGACCGGCAGGGAACTGAAGCCCCCTACTCGGGGCTAAGCAGACCCTGTGCCTGTCCTGAGGCAAGGAAGGTTGTGTGGCTTGGGGACCTTATCTTTGGGAGCAGAAGGGGAGGGAACATGAGGTTAGGGTATGGGAGATGCTCCCAGTTTACCAGATGTCAGGAGAGTGCATATTACTGGGTCTTGTACCACACCTGGGAATAATCTTCTGTCCTAACATGAACAAAGTTGGATTTATTTTAGCAAAGAAGGAGGAAGAATGTCTGTCTGTGAAGCATCCCATGCTACCCCTAGTGAAGTGGAGAATTAGGTCTCAGAGATAGAAGGCACCCCAACTTGTTCTGTGGACTTCTGCCAGTAGGCTGCAGTGTGGGAGAGAGCATGGAGTTTGGGATGAGAAGGCTTGGCTTCAAATTCAGGGCTTGTTCCCTGGTAGCTGTTTACTTGACTCTCCCCCAGCCTGTTTCCTAACAGGTAGAATAGAGGTAATGACGACGTTGACGAACGCTGATATGCAGAGCTACCATTTACTGAGTGCTGACTGCATGCCTTCCACCATGGTGGGCAGAGTTCTAAGATGCCCTGTTAGATTCTTGCCCCATGGCATATACCCCAAAATAATCCCCTTCCCTTTGTTTAGGTGATACTTGTGAATATGATGGATGTCACTTCTAGATTAAATTATATGGCAAAGGTGAAGGTATCTAAGTAAAGTCCCTAATCAGTTGATTTTAGTAAATCATCCTGAGTGAGCCTGTCATAATCAGAAGAGTCCTTTTAAAAAGGAGTCAAGCAACTAAAGAGACAATGGCAATTAAATGTAATATCTGATCCCAGGAGTATCTAACAGCGAAGACTAAAGGCTCAAGAAGACTTTATTAGACAACTCTCTCCAGTTCATTGTACTTGCCCAGGATAACTAACAAAATGATGATGATGGACAACCCCATACCAAGGAGCAGAGTATCCACAACCATGAGCAAAACAGTTCTTTCCATCTTCCCCATAAGATCTAAGCCACCTCTCAATCTGAAGCAGAGTGGGCATCAACAGTCCCAAATCCTCAAGATTAAGAAATGAACAGACATAAAGGGGGATATGTAACCATGGACCAAAGTAGACTCATTAGTATTTTAGTAATGGTATAACTTATAACATTGCTATAAAGGAAGAGGTTACCAGAGGTTATGGGGGAAGCGAGAAGGAAAATAGGTGAACAGAGGGCATTTTTAAAGCATTGGAATTTTTCTGCATGATTTTGCAATGACAAATACAGGCCATTACGTATTTTGTCAGAACCTATAAAGTTGTGTGGTGCAAAGTATAAACCATAATGTAAACTATAGACCATGGTTAGTAGCAATGCTTCAATGTTTGTTCACCAATTGTAACAAATGTACCACACTAATGAAAGATGTTATTAAGAGGAGAAAATGTGAGAAGGGGAGGAAGTGGGGTAAATGGAAATCACCTTTATTTTCAATGTAACTTTTCTGTAATCTAAAATTTTAAAAATAAAGTTTAAAAAAGAAAACTTCAAAAAAAAAAAAAAAAAAAAGAAGACTTTATTGGAATGTATGAAAAAATGGCATATAGACTGTGCGCTCATATTCATGTTAAATTTCTTGAACTTGATAACTGCACTTAAGATTAAGTGAATATCTTTGTTCTTAGGAAATGTACAAGGTGGTATTAAGTGTTCAAGGAGTGTAAATATACAGTCTATACTCAAGTGTTCAGAAAACAGATTCATAAATAGAGAGAGAGATGGACGGACAGATGGATGGACAGATAACTGGATAGACAGAACGATACAGCAAATGTTGCAAAACAGTGAAACTAGTGAATCTGGGTACCCGGGGGGATAGGGTTATGTTGGCATTTTATGTTTGGGGTTTATGCAATTTTGGTAAATGTCCTTTATATTTGCAAGTATTTTGAAATAAAAAGTTTACAAAATAAAAGAGGGCCCAAGCTGTCCTTGAAGTCAGAGACACCAAGGACCAGAAGCTTTTGCCCATTGCAAGCTGCCCTGGAGTGTTCTGCTACAAGGAAATGAATCCTGCCAAACCCCCGATGGAGCTTGAAAGTGGGT
The DNA here is from genome assembly GCF_030445035.2 of Dasypus novemcinctus. Lineage (NCBI taxonomy): Eukaryota > Metazoa > Chordata > Mammalia > Cingulata > Dasypodidae > Dasypus > Dasypus novemcinctus. The sequence continues at coordinate 128,309,750 of NC_080681.1, forward strand.
CTTCCCCGGCCAAGCCTCCAGTTGGTGACACGGCCAGCTGACTCCTTCATTCCAGCTGTGGGAAACCCTGGCAGTGCACCCAGCCACACTGGGTTGCATTTCTGACCTCCAGAAACTGCATTGTTTTAAGCCCCTAAGTTTGCAATAATTTGTTAAGCAGCAGCAGAAAGCTAACATAGGTGGTGTGTCAGGTCCTTTATTGACCTTGACCATTTGAGGCTCGCTGGGTCCTGACATGACTGGGATTTTCACCTCTTGGAGCTACTTGAGGAACCAATTACAAGGCATATGAGATCAGGTGTGCAATCTTAGGTTATTCTTTTTTGCTCGTTGCCCACCTTCAGGTGTGACTACTTCCTAGCTTCTCTAACTTAGAGGAGACCAGCTGGAGGAAAGTAGGTGCAACTCCAGACTGCTAATTGCATTCCTTGCTAACTGCATCGGCAAACAGCATGGCGGTTTTGAATGTGCTTCTCCAAGCTGCAAACTCTTTAAGGACGAGAGCTGCTTAGCGTAACTGGCACACAGTAGGTGCTCAGTAATCATGTTTCGAGCTGCACCAGGGGAAGTAGGTTGAAAAAGCTGGTTGAAATAAAATGTTTAAATTGTTTGAAGCTTCCCCTTAGCTCATGTTATGCTGAGCTCCAATTACTGCGTGTAATTGGGTTTCAATGGGTTCCTGCTCAACATGGGCGTTTAGATTTGTAGCTCCCAGGCTGGGACAGCAAGGAGAGTGTTTCCATGTGCAGTGACCTCCTTACTGACCCAAGCAGTGCGGAATCTCTTATAATAGACCACAAGTCTTATCTGATGCCATTGCCAGTCCTTGGAATTATCAGCGAATAAACCAGGAGATGCTTGTGGTTGCCAGTCCTGGAGCACTGGGCCCTTGCTCTGTGTTTTGCAGATTAGAAAATACAGGTGGAGCTTGGAGACAACACGGGGTGGTGTGTCTGACTCTCCCACTTTGTAATAGAAGAGCATTTTGGCTACAGCTCACCCAACCACCTTATCATTGAAGACCTGATAGCATCGGATTTAGAAGTGGGTAAATAGCAAATCTCTTTTTGAGGGAGAAACAAACAAAATTAAACCAAGCTGGGGAGGTGGCAGCCAGATGAGCTGTGCCCGTGGAGCTCAGGAAATTAACCCAGCGTGGAGGTGATGTGTTCCCAAGTGGTCTGTGCACATGCTTTGGAGGCGATGGCCCAGAGGAATTCAGCCTCCCGCTGACTTTGAAATAGAGAGAATTCACTCTTGTTCTCTGGATATTTGCTTGCTTTGTAGACCGTGGACTGTTCCTCTGTGTGACCCAATCCAGCAGATTTAAAGGGCAATCAGAGTTGAGCTTATTTTCTTGTTCCCTCCTTCACATTGCAGCCCTGTGTGTCTGGTTAACTGGGCTCGGTCAGTACTTTTGCAGAGATGTCTTCTGAGGTTCCATTCCTTCTGGAAGCACCCAGAGCAATCCCAGACCTCATTTGAGGTGTGCTTTTAATTGCCCCTCAGATCCCTTCTGGAGTGACACTCTTGCCCTGAGGCCACCCTCATTAGTGACGGCCACCTTCTGCCAGGCGGCAATCCCTCTCCCCGAGGTGAACTGGGATGGAACCTGTGCGGAGTTCTCTGCAGAACTGCCCCCAATTATTACTATTATTATGAACTCAGACTCATTTTTGTCAGTAATTTTCCTAATTCTGTAAACTTTCTTACTGTTTAATATTTAATGTGAACTTGCTAGTATTGCTTATGAATCATATTGTTGTTTATGGAATTTCTGGAAACAATGGGGTGGCAATAGCCTGAGTTGCAGGTTAAGTAAGGAAATCCATTTGAAGGTAAGGTATTTGATTCATAACCAAAGGGCCCCCAAATGTCACCAGCCCAAGGCAGCTGGAAGCCAACGATACTACTCAAGTTTCTCATCATGGACCTGTTAGCATGTGGGTGACTTCCAAGATCCAAGAGGTGCCATTCTGGGGGGAGGCAACTCTGAAATGAGTGGACTGAAAGTAAAGCTCCTCTGAGAATTTAACCAAGTCTTTTTATCCCTTGTTTTTGGAGGGTCAGTCCTCCCTGCAAAGGAAGTGTGGCTCTGTGCTGTCCCCAGGGCTCAGCAGAGGTGCAGGTTTCCCCCCTGCTCTGTCCAGACCTGGCTACAGGACTCTTTCTCTGCACGTGACTTGCATGGTGGGGTATGGGCTCCAGATGGACAGCTATGGAATCTTACTGCATAGAGAAGACAACGGCTGGCTCATCAAGGCTCCTTTGCTCTGTCGTGGGCGATGGGACAGGGATGATGACAGAAGGAAGGATGGGTGACACAAAAGGAAGCAGTGCTTCTCACAGCAGGAGAGAAGCTCCACGGAACTCTTAATTCCTAAGGCTTGAAGACTGACTGCCTCTTAAAACAGTATGTGTGGGCAGAAGCACAGATGAAATGCCTTTAATAAAATGTTAAAGGGAAATCAGATGTTTGATGGGTGCTTGCATGAAGTGCTGAGGTGTCCTTTAAGCTCAGCACCCTATCCTGGGTTGGAACTTGGGTCTAATTTGCAATGGTAATTCTTAAAGTATTGGTTCACTCGTTTTCCTCATTCAAAGCTACTCTAGTCTCTTTTGAAAAAGATATCTTACGGAAATTTTGGTTCTAGATTCTGACCTTATTTAGCCAAAAAATCTCCCACCCATAAGTATGCACCAAGGGCTTGTTGTATATATTTCCATGCATGGCACATCAGTAGGGGATGAGGTAGTAGGGATAGTAGGTGTGTGTGTGTGTATATGTGTGCATGTGTGCATGCGCGCATGCGCACATGCGCTGGGCTTGGAGAGAGTGAGAGCCCTGAATGCAATGAATATAAGGTCCAGCCCCTCCTCATGTTCTAACTTGGGAGGCTGGAAGAAACTGACAAAACAAGTGAGTCCAAGGCATTTGCCCTAACTTGCTGGTCCCATGATTGATTTCCAAACACATTGTTCAGACGCATGCTATTGAGTCAAAGGCAGCCAAGTGGTGTGGCCCTCACAGGCTCTGGACCTCAGGACCAGGTTTATGGATGAGACAAGGCTGCAGGTCTTGAACAAAGGATGGGATTCAGAGAATGGAAAGAGAAAGGACACCTCAGCAAGGAGAGCGAAGACCTGGAGTTAACCAGCCTTGGACTTGAGGGAAGAATGCCCAAAGATGAACAGCCCGATGGCCAAATCTTGTGATATCATTTTCAATATCATTTGAAAAGTGACCTGCCATTTGCCTGAAAGAGGATGCTGCTGTGAGGCCGTAAACTTCCTGACCTCAGTTCTACGTTTGCCACCTGCCTCCCCACTACATCCTTGGTTTGCCTTTCTCTGCTCTGCTCTGTACCTGGAGACTGACCCCTACCTTCTGCATCCACCAGGCTTCTTTCCTTCTGACTCTAGGAAGGGTTTGGCCAATGGGAGATCTTTGTGAGGGCCAGAGACCAGGTGAGAGGTCAGGTCTCATCACACACTACCTGCTTCATTACCACTCCCTGAAGTCCCTTTTCCAGAGCCCGGATCTCACCAGGCTCTGGAGAATTCAAGCCTAGGTTTGGGAAAGACACACTCTTACAAGTCCATGGGTACCTTGCAATCTCTTCTGGTTGTTTTATCTTCATCCATACTCCTGCCTTTTGCTTCCTGCCAGAACCTGATGGATGCACATTCCTTTCCTACCTATTGGAATGCCTATATCAGTCAAGTCTTTTTCAGTGAAAGTAACATAAGCATAATTCAAAATGGCTTAATCAATGAAGGGGATTTGTTGGCTCACACAACTGAAAAGCTCAGGAGTATCTGGCTTCAGGTACACCTGGATCCATGTGCTTAACCATCGGCTCCAGACATCCCTCTGTATCACTTGGGTCTTCTTCTCACTATGTTGATGTAATTATTAGGCTTACTTTCTTTTGTAGTGACAAGATGGAGATCAATTTTTCCTGATGGCTCCAGAAGCTGAGCACTACAATGAAAAAAGAATCTTTCTTTTTAGCAGTGCTCCAGAAGTCTTGATATTTCCTCTGATTAGGCTAGGCCTGGGTCATGGATCTATTCCTGGAATGGGGTGTTAGTCAGCCAAAGGGGTGCTCATGCAAAATACCAGAAATCAATTGTTTTTTATAAAGGGTAATTTTTGGGGATAGAAGCTTACAATCACAAGGCCATAATGAGTAAAATTACTTCCCTCACAAAACTCTGTTACCATATATTGGAGCAAGATGGCTGCCAGTCTCTACAAGAATTCAGCCTTCTTCTTCAGGCTCTGTGGCCCAGCTTCTTCTGGTCTCAGCTGTAGGCTGATATAAGGCTTTTCTCTTTCTCAGGGCTTGTTTATCTCTGGGCTCAGCTGCTCTGCTCCTAAGGTCAGTTGTTGAACATCAGGCTCTCTCTTCTCAGGGCCTCTGTTGTGTCTATGGAGCCATCTCTGTTCCTCTGTGTTCTCCTCTGTGCTTACTTCCTGGGGCTCTCGCATCAAAACTCCAACTCTCTCCTCTGCCGTTTTCTCAGTGTCCTACTGATGTGGCCGAATCAAAGCCCTAGTCATAATTTAATTAAGTCAAAGTGAAACCTCTGAAGTTAATACAATCTAATGTGCCCAGAGGAACAAACCAGTTTACAAACATAATCCAATGTCTATTTTTGGAATTCATAACCAATATCAAACTGTTACAAATGGGTACATAATGAAGAACCCTGCCCACCACTTAGAGTGAGGATGGGGGAAATGTGGATCCACAATGGAAAATTAAGGTGCAGTTATCTAAAAGAGGAAGAAGAGCAAGTAAAACTAAAATATGTGTGACATGGCCCCGCACCTAGGTTATTGTGCTGTAGTACCTCCATGGGATACGTTCTCCCAATTTCTTTCTATGAAAAACTACTCTATGTTAAAACCCCTTTTCCTGTTACTTAATCTTGTTTTAGCAGATTTAACTGCTTTCTGGTCACCTTCACTTATTAAAATTAGTCCAGTTCTGTGTCAAAACCCTACCTGACCCCATTGTGGACCAGGCCCTCACCCAAGGAACTTGGAATGTGGCTAAGCATGTGTGTATGTGTGCACGTGTGTGTATGTTTGGTGGGGGAGTCACTCCCATCCCTTCTGCCTTTTTTTCTGGGCTCTAGATCCTTTGGAGTCAAGGATGCAGGGAAGAGAGACTGGAAGCAGGAGTTAATTTTCTTCAGCTGGGCCTGCTGGTGAGCTGTCCATGGTCTTGAGATGTTTCCATGGGTTTTGGTCATTACAAATGACCTCTGTTGACACGTGGTCTCAGTGTAGACCAGAATCACTTTCTGGGTTTGTCATTGTGTGATCTCCTTGGGGTGTGGTTCACTCTTATTACAAGGTCCTCTCTCACTGAGGAAGACTGAGATAGGAGTCCAAGCCTCTAGGTCCCAGGCCTCTCCAGGTGGGGCATCTGCCTCAACACTGCACCTACCTCTAACCTCCATAATCCTTGCCATGCAACCAAAGAATCCCAGAATCAGGGCCAGGGGGAGAGTGGAGAGTTGCTCCCACTTCCTCCCCAAGCCTACTACACACCAGTTCCATCTTGCCCTTCTGGAGCTAGTATTTCAGCTGGTTTCTGAGTTCAGGAAGAAGCAAGCATATATCTTTATTCACTTTCCTCCTCCAAAATTCAGGAGAGCCATGCCATGCTCCCACCAGGACCATCTTATCATGTTCCTTCAGCACCAGAAAAGGTCTGCAAGATCTAGCCAGGATGTGGCCTCTTGAAGGGTGGGCGGTCATAGAATTTATTATCTAAATCTGAACATTTATGAGAGTAAAAGGGACAACAGGTGAAAATGCCTGAGCCGACCAGGATGCATGAGTACCCTATCTCCAAGTGGTTCTGCTAGAGCTTCACACTCTCTAGTTGGCTTTTGGGGAGAGGAGAGGAGGAAATGACCTCATGTTGCCACTCCACGCGACCTCCCACCCAACAATCCTGATCATGCTGGCTCTCTTCCCTCCCCCATTTTTATGTGTCGGGTGGAGGAGTGGGTGTGTTAGCTGAAGGGACACAGACTGCGCCTGCTGCCTGAGTAAGCTCAGCTGATGTGTCCTCACTGCTCCCAGAAGTTCTCTGCAAAGGCTTGGAGGCTGGCTCGGCATCCCCTTTACTCATTTTTGGGGTCTTAGCAACAATCGTGGGGCAACAAGAGCAATCACACCTGGCATCCTGCCACATCCCCATTGTACCAGCCAGTTCTCAGTTGCAAGCCACATGAAAAGCCTTAGCTAATTGAACAGGAAAATGAATTTACTAAAGGACACTGGCTACCCCAGGAGCCTCTGAAAGACCAGAGAGCCAGGTTTGTGACCTACATGGAGAAATGATGCCCCAGAGCTGGTTAAGTGTGCTGTTAGGACATCTGCCACTGAGCCTTCTTAGAAAGGGGCATGGCTGCTGCCCCCTTGCTGGAATAAATTCTCCACAACCCCTGCTTCTTTGCATCATTACCTGCTGAGTCAAAGTCTGGGGAGTGTGCATCTGGTTGGTGGAGCCCACGTCATGTGCTAAAGTTCTAGCACAGAGGAGGAGGGAAAGCATCTGGAATTTTCTCCTCTAGAGTAGAAGGCTGGCTCTGCTTCCCCCAAGTGGGTGTTTCCACAAAATAGCTAGAGGATTCAGGAGCTGTGGGATCAAAGGATTCAGATGATTGGTTAAGTAATGGCTCCCAAAGATGCCCGCGTTCTAATTCCAAGAAGGCGTGCATATGCTGCTGTGTATGGCAAAAGGGACTTTGCAGCTATGATTAAGCTAAGGATCTTGAGATGGAGAGATTATCCTGGATTATCCAGATGTGTCCCGTGTAATCACAACGGTCCTTGTCAGAGGGAAGCAAAGGTTGCTTTGACATGGAAGGAGATGAACAAAGAAATCAGTTCAAGTGACGAGAGGAAGAGGTCAGGAGCTGAGAATGCAGGGGCTTCAAGAAGATGGAAAAGTCAAGGTTTCAGAAGGAAGCAGCCTTGTGAACACCTCGATTTTAGCCCCACAACGCTTATTTCGGACTTCTGACCTGCAGAACTATAAGACCACGAATTGATGATATTTTAAGCCACGCGTTTGTGGTAATTTGCAGCAGGAGCAATGTAAAATTAATACCCTCAGCAAACATTTATGGGTTGAATGAAGAGAAAGGAATATTTCCCATCCTCTGCAGGTTCAGAGCAGTGGAGAACAGTCCTATGGGGAGAGAAGGGGCGCCCGCGGTGCCGACAGTAGGGGCCTCCGGCTGCTCCTGCTGGGGAGCCAGTAATCTGCAAAGTACCCTCCTCTGGTGTTATGGGGCCCTGGCGTTTAAACAATAAGTGAGAAAGGTCTTTTCAAACCTCCCTTAGAGCAGGCGAAAATAAAAGGGAGAGCTGTTGGGAGGCAAGAAGCCACTTGCAGACTTGTGAAAAGCAACTCATGCTAAAAGGCTTAAAGTTTCTGAAGAAAACAAAAGCGTTTAGGGAGGAATAATTGAGGACCTCGTTCTTCTGTCAGCTGGAAAACTCCTCACACGGGGTCCCTTCTCATTGGCAGTGATTTGGCCTCTCCGTGGACCTCCCTGGGGGGCAGCGCTCCTTTGCAGTTGGGAGGGGCTCTCACCCTGGGGGCTTCCACAGCGGCCCCCTTTATGCTTAGCGAATGCCGCTGCGCCCCCTCCTCTGCCTCGTGTTCTCTGTGGCCCTGGGGGTGAGGGGGGGGCTGGTGCTGAACGGTTTGTTCTCAGTTGAGGGGTGTGGGCTCGGGCAGCAGCCCAATTTTCAGTTTCTTAAAGACTGATTTCAAAAACCAAAGGAGGAATGTGGAGTGCTTTTTTCCCACTGCTCAAGGATATTACCTCTTTCAAAACCCTCTTTTATTTTTTAAGATTTATTTTTATTTATTTCTCTCCCCTTCCCCCCCCCCCCCATTCGCTATGTGTTCTCTGCATCCACTTGTTTTGTCAGGCAGTGCCTGGAAACTGCGTCTCTTTTTTGTTGTGTCATCTTGCTGTGTCAGCTCTCCAAGTGTGTGGTGCCACTCCTGGGTGGACTGCACTTTTTTCATGCAGGGCAGGTCTCTTAGCGGGTGCACTCCTTGCGCATGGGGCTCCCCTACACGGGGGCACCCCTGCGTGGTACGGCACTCCTTGCGCATGGCAGCACTGCACGTGGGCCAGCTCACCACATGGGTCAGAAGGCCCTGGGGATTGAACCCTTGACCCTCCATATGGTAGACGGATGCTCTATCAGTTTCTTAAAACAGTGGTTGCATTTGGGTTAACTCTGTGTTTGAAGAAAATGATCCAGTCCCAGGTCTGGGATGATGAGAAGTGAAAGTTGCTCTGGAGCCGAGCAGCCTCCTGGGCTCAGAGGGGGCCTCGGGGCTCCTGAAAGACGCTCCCTCAGCTCCAGGTGGTTTTTCCTTACAGCACTTACCTTCATGGTAAGGAGGCAGTTAGCTGCATTACCATTTGGTTGGTGTCGGTCTAGCCTGGGGAATAGAGGCTCCATAAGGCAGGACGGCATCTGTCTTTCTGTAGCTGTACCTTCCCCACACACACCCACTCCACACCTACTGTATGCCACTGTGGCCTGCTGTATTTCCTTTATTGCAATGGCCCTTTATGAAACGATAGGGTTTGTGCATGTGTTTGCTTGTCCACCCTCTGCATCTCTCCTCTGTTGAAATCCAGGCTCCCTGGGAGATAGAGGAAGCACATGACTGTGCCACTCGCTGTCTGAATAGGAGGTGAGGACATCTCCTTTATCTGTCTTTGTATTTTCAAGTGAAGGCAAATCTGGTGGGATAACACCCTGGCCTTTCTCTCTCTTTCTCGCTCACTCCTTGGATGACTTTTACAGTGGGTGAGTCTGGAGAGGGCACTGGCTCTGCCCGTCTCCCTCTTGGGGATCTGTCTGCCTGCAGGTGTCTGGGATGTTTGAGTTCTGTCCATCCTGGAATGGGGTGTTTTGTTCCACCTAACTCTGGGGTGCAGTATTATAACCCCCCTGATTGTCTTACACCTCCAATCCAGCCTTTATCACAAGGGCACTGAAGCTTAGACCTTCATCTACCTAAATCAGGTCTGTGTATCTTTGTGATTCAAAACTTAGTCAGGGACCCCCTTATTTGCCTATACACAGATCTACCCCCAAATTCTCGAAGTGTTTGTTACATAGTAGGTACCCAGTTTATATTTATTAAATAAATGAATGGATACATAGAAGAAGGAATGCAACACTTACAATAATGCATGTAATAAGCCTCTTATAAACATTTCCTGAAATAAATTAATAGATATCTATGGAATCCCTATTAAGCATACAGCATTTTTCTAAATACTGGATTCTCTGGGCTAGTTCAGGTAATTAACACAAACAAGGCAAATTGCCAAGTGTGAAGGGAGTGAATTAGCTTCAGAGTTATTACTGTTTATTATTTAAACAAATGTCATAACCAATTGAAATTTCAATCCTATAAGCCAACAAGCCAACAAAACTCTTAAACTCTTGTTAAGCAGAAACTCTAGCAGAAATTACTTGATAACAGAAGAAGAAAATGAATTTTTGTTTTCTCTCCCATTTGTCCTTTTATATTCTCATGTTTTCTTCCTCCGTTTGTCAGGTTTGATTCTTGAAAATAAGAACCTTCTATACTGATTTTGGATGACGTTATATGCCTGACTTTGACAATCTATATGACCCAAATTTTAAAGAAATCCAGGGACCGATGTGTTGGTGGGCAAATCAACCTGGATTTAATTATTTTAAACTCACAACATAGTGTGTGGGTGTGTGTTATGTGTCCACAGGAGAAAAAGACTGACGTTCTTGTGATTTAAGGGTCTGGATTTCCAAATGAGCCTGTGGCAGAAAATCACACAAAGAGCCTCCTTCTATTTTACCTCTGCCTTGGTAAGTGGATTTCTTGACTGATGGATTGGTCTTAGTGGAACCATTTGAGAGGACAGGATTTTTATTGGAAAGGATAGTCATGTACTCTAATAGGAAGTTATGGATCATTTCCTTGAGGAACCCTCGTTAGAATTTCAGGAAATGGGTGTTTGGGGAAATGAAATTTAAGATGTTAAAGCAGATTTTCTATGTAATTGGAGACTTTCCAAACAAAATCAGGTATGAAGCTTATCAAACATGCCTGAGCCTTTCAGGTGAAACATAGACGCAATTTCCATTTTAATCAAGAAAATGTAAAGAAGACAATTTTTTTTTGGTTTGCATTTAGTGTGTGCATGTGTCAAGGCAGTATGTCAACTAAACCCTATCAATTTCAAATATTTTAGGGAATATAGAACCAAATGCTTAGCCAGACAGCTAAAGTATTAGGTTTAACCTGCAGAAACATCTGCCACAGTCAGTTCAGAAATCTACACTGTCCAGACCTGGGGCCCCGAAGCGGGTTCTTTGTTCTCATCTTGTCCAGTTGGTCTGCATTTGTAGGGAATTTCATCGGCTGTGTGTTGCGTGCCTCGCTCTCCTGAAAGGAACTAGAGGAAAGACAGGCATGTTGGCGGGGGTGTTTTGAGGAGACTGATGATATCGGGTGATTGGTGTGTGCATTGCCAAAGAAGGATTCCTAGAAATCCCCTCGTGGAGGGCTTAGAAATCTAATTGACTTAATTACAGGATGGAGGGAAGGGAATTACCAGGCACATGTCAGGCGGGACCCAGATGCCACTTTGAATCATTTCTCCTCCTGGTAATGGTTTCCAAATAGGAGAAAGGAAAGGCTTGGAGCTTAAACAAAGGCAGCTCAGCTGGAAACAGATGTGCACTGTGGACCCTTTGGCAACCGAGTGCTTACCATTTGGCCACCGTGTGCCACCCTGGTCACCACGCTCTCTGGGCACCGCCCCCTCCGGAGCTTGGGCTGAGCAAGTCACAGAAGCTCATCCTCGGGAGCAATCAGAGGGGATTAATGGTTTCTGTAGTTCTGGATTTCTCTTATATTGAAAATGAATATTTGAAAGCACCTGGGGTATGTTTTGGAAATATATAGATATACACACACATATGTGCCTATACACACAGACAGACATATGTACACACATGATCTCTTTTCCAAAGTAGATTTAAACTTATTTTTTTGCAAGCATCTGAGTATGGCTTTCCGGAAGTGCTGAAAGAATACGAAATGGTCAAATACAGTTAAATGAATCCAAGTTTAAATTTCTAATCATTCAGGTGAGGTGAAGTCTCAACCCCTCTCACCCGGGCCAGTCTGCCGAGATTGGGCATCAATCCCCTATTTTTGTTTTGCATGTGTCAAAACTGGGCAACCATAGGGAGGAAATGTTCCTCGGGTCACCTAGAGGTGATGAGACTTGGACCCAGGATACTGATTGGCTAGTCTAACTCCCTATGGTCATATCATTCTCCACAAAGATTGTCTTTTGAACAAGAGTAACCCCTCCAGGCAACTAAAACTTACATTTTCCTACCTTTAAATCTAATGCTGCCATTAGAGGTCAGGAGGTGTCCATGGCAGAGCATCCATCACACTGTGCGCCCCACAGCATCTCTGAGGGTGAGTGTGTTGACACACCTGGGCATAGGTCGGGCTCTTTCAGGGTGGAAGAAGGGCACCTGCCTGTAAGTTCTGGTCCTTACTTGGGTGTTTGGCCATGCTGAGCTCTTCAGTCTTGGACTGAAGACTGTGTCTTGCTCATCTGTGACTCCTCAGTATCTAGCTCAAGGCCTGGGTTACTCACGGAATAAACAAGCCTAGGAAAGGTCTATCAAACATCTAATAACTGACGACTGAGACTGCAACTATCATTGTGCCCCTTTTGTCACTGGGACCTTTGCAAGTGTTGAATAACACTAAAGATGTAAGATAAGATACAGACCAGGTTTCTGATCCAATATTAATTTAAGTTGAAGGAGATAAAACAGCATCTTTACCTGGGAGACCATAGAGGTTATCTTATTTGAAATAGTCTGTTCTGGTGTGCAGAGAAGGAGCACCAGGGAAAAAGGGTTTCTCTCTACAGAATATTGAGTGATTATTAGATTATTAGATTATTAGATTATTAGAGCTATGTCAACTCTGGGATGCTGAAGAAGGCTTGAACTGCTATCTGCCTGTCGGACCTTGGTACAGCAGGGAGATGGCCACCCACATTCCTCAGTTCATAGAGTGCCATGGACAACGCAACACAGGGAAGTCCAATTAAAGAGCTTAGTAGGGAGTTTGCAGAAGAAACTGAGGAATGTGGCCATGGCAACATAGGAACCCCTCTTGCATGGGATGGCTTTGTGGTCAGGCTGTCAATGGGATAGTAATTGGGGGAATTCAAGGAGGGAACTTCAGATGGAGGGAGCTGTGAGATCCAAAACATGGATTGGGCATTGATTAACTAAAGCACAGGTGCCGTATGATCAGAGCAGAGAGTGGTTAGAGGGAAGAAATGGGATGTTTAACTCATTCTCCCACTATTCTCTGACTACCCACTTGGTGCCGGGTGCTGAGCCAAGGATGCTTACAGTTTAGTCAGGGAGTCAGACAGCAAGACAAATAGTTAACATGTAACCAAATGCATCATTATAAATTGCCAAAGGAGTCTGGAAGGAAACGAAAACAAGGCACAGTGGTTAAAAGCTCAACGGAAGAGTGCATGAAACCAATGATATAAAAGAGTGAAAGAATAGGGGTCCTAGGCAGAGAGGCTGATGGGAGGTGGGAGGAAGGGCTGCACATTCATATGCATTGAAAGGAATCCAGTGCCCCTTAAGGACGGAGGACAAGAGGAAAGGTGGCCCAAGATGGGGCTGGATAGATGGGCCTGAGCCAGGCAGGCAGGCACTTGAAGGTCATGGGGAAAAGTTTGGATTTTATGGGGAGTCATTGCAGGTTTTAAGTAGAAGAATAAAGGCAATATCATGTGCTAAAATGTTCACTTGGACTGCCAAACAGAATATATGCTGGAAGGATAAATATGGAAGTAGAAAGAGCATTAAGAAAGCATTTTCACAACAACAAAAAGACAAATAACCCAATTAAAAACTGGGCAAAGGACCTAAGTTGACATTTCTCCAAAAAAGATATACAAATGGCCAATAAGTACATGAAAAGATGTTCAACGTCATTAGTCATTAGGGAAATTCAAGTCAAAGCAACAATGAGGTACCATTTCACACCCTAATGTGTGTAAGAAAAAGGAAAATAAATATTAGTGAGAATGTGGAGAAATTGGAAGCCTTGTGCATCGCTGGTGGGAGTGTGAAATGGCATAGCCGCTGTGGAGAAGTCTGGCGGTTCCTCAGAAAGTTGAACGTAGAGTTCTTATTTGACCCACAATCCCCATCCTAAGTATATACACTAAAGAATTAAAGCAGGATGCAAACACACTTACATACTCCTGTTCAAAGCAGCATTATTCATAATAGTCAAAAGGGGGAAACCACACAAATGTCCATCAATGGATGCCTAGATAAAGAGATTGTGTTTTGTATTACTCAGTCATAAAAAAGAATGAAGTGCTGATACGTGTTATAACTTGGATGGATCTCCAAAGCATTATGCTAAATGAAAGAAGCCAGACCCAAAAGTTCACATGCTGTATATGAAATATGCAGAATTGGTAAATTCACAAAGACACCACAGATTGGTAGTAACCATAGACTGGAGAGAGGGGGAAATGGGTAGAAACTGCCTAATGGATAAGGGGTTTCACTTTGGAACAATGGAAATGTTTTGGAATTAGATAGAGGTGGTGGTTGCACAACATTGTCAATGTACTAAATGCCACGTAATTGTTCACTTTAACATGGCTATTACTATGTGAATCTCATTTCAATAAATTATTTTTGCAAAAGGAAGAAAGCTATTTCAGGAGTGCAGGTGAGAAAAGGTGTTGGCTTGGACTAAGATGATGGTCATGGTGGAAGGGGGTGTGGTTAGAGCTTTATTGGAAAGTAAAATTGGCAAGATTTGCTGGAAGGTTGGGCTAGGGCACACTGGGAGGGAGAGGATAAAATTCAAGATGATTCTGAGTTTCTGGCTTGAGAGTTGGGGGTACGATTTTGTCACTTACAAAAATGGGGAAGATAGGGGCATAGGAGTAAGGATAACATTTCAGTCTGGGCATCTTAGGCGTGAAATGCCCTTGAGACAACCAGGTCAAGAGGGAGAGAGGTTGTTTTGATGGTTGTATAGTCAGGGTTCTCTAGGAGAACATATAAATGTGTGTGTATGAATATACACACATATGTATGTATTATGATATTTATTGTTGGAGTTATGAGATTTGTTGTAGAAATTGGCTAATGCAAACTTGGGGATTGTTCACTAGCTGGAAATGCTAATGAAGCTTTCAATGAATTCCCCAAGAGAAGCTGGCAGGCTGGAGGAGAGGTAGTACTTCTTTCTGACTGGTAAAATTATCAGGTTGCTCTTTAAGGTCTTCAGCTGATTGGATGAGACTTCTCTCATTGTTTTTTTCTTTTTTTCTTTTTTTCTTTTCTTTTCTTTTCTTTTGTCTTTATTCATTTCTTTAATATTACATTAAAAAAATATGAGGTCCCCATATACCTCCCACCCCTCTCACCCCACTCCTTCCCCCATAGCAACATTCTCCTCCATCATCATGAGACATTCATTGCATTTGGTGAATACATCTCTGAGCACCGCTGCACCTCCTGGTCAATGGTCCACATCATAGCCCTCACTCTCCCCCAGTCCACCCAGTGGGCCATGGGAGGACATACAATGTCCGGTAATTGTCCCTGCAGCACCACCCAGGACAGCTCCAAGTCCCAAAAACGCCTCCACATCTCATCTCTTCCTCCCATTCCCTACACCCAGCAGCCACCATGGCCACTTTCTCCACACCATGTAAAACATAAAATAACTAAAAATTTAGAAAATTGTATAGTCTAAAATATAAATCACAATGTAAACACAAATGTTACCTTATTCGAAAGCTATTGTCTCAATATCTGTACATCAGTTTCAGTAAATATAGTATGAATATGTAAAAAGATTATTGCTGTGGAAGGGAAAAGGTTTTATGTTGGAGACTTCTCTCATTGTTGAAGGCAATCTCCTTTGTTGATTGTAGATGTAATCCACCATAGATGCAATCCACTAATGATTTAAATCTACCTCACAGTAACAATCAAACCAGTGCTTGACCAGACAGCTGGACACTATAACCAAACCAAATGGACATATGAACTTAACCATCGCAGTGCTGATAAAAATCTGGATTTATTGTAGAGATGCTTTCCAGGGCTATGAGATAATATCAGTGAGGGGAAGTATACAGATAAAGAAGAAAAGAGTAGACCTTGAGAAAGACCAGCTCTTAGAAATCAGAGTAGGAGGTGCTGCTGATGACAGAGAAGGAATAAGCAGAGAAGCGACAGGGAAACTGAGAGTGACTCTGCCCCTGAGGGAAGGTACAGAGATGGAAAGAACGGGCATCTGGGTTCATCTGCTGGGCAGATGTTTTTGGCAACTTTACTAAGAGTCCTTGGGGCGGAGTCCTGGAAAGAAACCAGATGGAAATGTCTTGGTGAGGGATTGCATGGTGAGATGCTAGAGAAAGAGGATGCAGATGCCATTATGTACAGGTGTTTCGATTTCATTTCTGTTTCCTAGGCTGCTCCAAGCAAATACCATGAAATAGTTTGGTTTAAACAATGGGAATTTATTTGCTCATGGTTCTGAGGCCAGGGAAATGTCCAAATCAAGGCATCATCAGGGCGAGGCTTTCTTCCTGAAGACTTGCTGCCAGCAGCCCTTGGCTGTTACATGGCAAGGCACATGATGGCATCTTCTGGTCTCTCTCTTCTTTTCTGGGTTTTGTTGATTACAGTTTCTTGCTTCTGCAGTTCTCTCTCTCTCTCTCTCTTTCATTCTGCTTATAAGGGGCTCCAGTAAAAGATTAAGACCCATCCTGTATTAGGTGGGTCACACCTTAACTGAAATAACCTTATCAAATTGTCCTACTTACAATGGGTTTATACCCACAGGAATGGATTAAATTTAAGAACATATTTTTCTGGGATACATACAACTTCAAACCATCATAGATGTCAAGGGAGCTCAGCAGGATATGGGACTGAAGTTCTTACTGATCATTTTTTTAAAGAAAAGGTTATTAAGCCATTTAATACATTAATGGGAATATGATCAGAGAGATTGCCAATGCAGAAGAGAGAAGGAGAACCCTAAAAAGTTACATCCTTGATGAGAGCTATGGCCTGAGAGCCAAAGAATGTGTGACTGTCCCCTGGTGGAGGGACACTTTTACTTTGTTAAAGGAGGGAAAGAAGAGAAGCTGGGGAAGTCTATATTTGACCAAGAAAGATGCAGGGGTTGCTCTCAGAGGCTTCTGTTTGCTCAGAAACGAGGGAGGCAAGATTATCAGATCAGTGAGTGTGGTTTTAAAAAAGAGGAGGGAAAAGAGTTTTTTCAGAAGGTGAGTGAGTGTATGAATTTACTGTGGCTGCTGTAACAAGTTATCACAAACTGGGGAGCTTAAAATAAAATAACAGAAATTTATTCTCTTGCAGTTCTGGGAGTTAGAAGTCCAAAACCCAACAGGACCGTGCTCCCTCCAGGGGCCTAGGGGAGGCTTCTTCCTTGCCTCTGCCAGCTTCTGGGGGCTGTCAGCATTCCTGGGCATGTGGCTGCATCATTCCAACCTCAGCCTCCATCTTAATATCACCTTCTCCTCTGTGTGTATATGTTATAAGGAATCTTGTCATTGGATTTAGGGTCAACTTGAATAACCCAGCATGATCTTCCTATTGCAAGTTCCGTAACCTAAGCACAACTGCAAAGACCCTTTTCCAAAATATGTTCTGGGGATTAGGATATAGGTGTATCTTTTTTGGACCACCAATCAACCTGGTACAGCAAGCAAGTGGGCCTCCCCCTGCCCCCTTTCCTGGGATTCAACCCAAGACTCCAGCTGAGGTTTCATATCATGAATTTAAAATGAACTAGTCAACCCATCTGGTTTCTTTTCCAGAAAATTTTTACCTTTCAGACAGTCATGAATAAAAGTTATGGTTGAGTCCAGCATCCAGGCTAGGATATGGTCCACGTATAAAGTAAGAGAAAGGGACAATGGGTGTTGAAATTATTTTCGAGGGAGAGTTACAATGATGGATCATGGAATCAAAGCTAAACTAAAATGAGAAAGGAGGGGATCAATTAGCCAAAGCCCTCCCATGATTGGAGGATGGTATTAGTGGATGCTTGACCAAGTGTCAAAGGTCATGGGTAGAGTTGTCCAAAGGATGGCCAAAGGATGGCCAGCCCCTCTGTAATCTCCATCAGCCCTGCAAAGATACCTCAAATAAACATGAACTCTAGGTGGAAATAGTGTGCTTTCCATACAAATGGAGCTTCAAGACAAATTCTCAACCCCACCCCACTTCTAAGGAAATTGCTATTTCTAAGCCACTTCTGTGCTCCCATTGACCTTGTCAACTCAGGACTACAGAAAACTTATATTATTGCCTTCAACAGCAACCAAGCCAGCAGACTGGTTTGCTAGTTTAATGAGGCTACAGGCTGCAGCTTTATACTGTTCCTCCCAGCTCCTGGGAAATCTACAGCACCTGAAATGCATTCTCTTTGCTGGCTCTGCCAGCCAACCCCCATGGCCTCCATCTAATGTTATTTAACCAACACAGCAGTTAAAAACTCAAATCATCTTTATTGCTGCTGCGGATTTCACCAGCTGCCTGAGAAGGATCTTACCTCCACATGATTAGTAAATGACAAATGGTTCTCTCCTTTTCCAACATTTTCCCTAGAGGGTTATTGATGCCTTAGAGAGGAAAAAAAAATCCAGGAAGCACGATATCCTCAACCACACTGGAGTAGTCTTGTAAAGATCAATCTATAACAGTAAAAACATCATTTATAAAGGCAACAGGCATTGGAGAGAGAATGGTAAATATTATTTGGAGAAAGATAACATTGGTTTCATGGTGAGAACAGCAGGTATCATCAGTGAATGTCACTGGCCACTTCATCACTGAGTCGATGTCCTGGCTGTTTATCTTCTTTCCATAACAGAATGGTCTAGACCAGGTCATTTTGGTTAAAGTGGTTGTCCTAGCCAACAATGGGCAGTTGGCACAGTGGGCACATGGTCTATTTAGAAAGGAATGTTCTATTTGCAAAATTGGATTTTGCCTGAATAAGGGCCAACCATTTCCTTCTAAATTAAAAAGAAAGTAGATTTATTAGGCACAGGCCTTTTACTGTAGGATCTCACAATTTTTTAAGCCAAATTCCTCTGAAATGAAATGTCATGAATATTGGAATTAGGGAATGAGAAACCAGTAGTCGTTTTGACCTAGTTTGGATTAGGTGGGATCCAGGCTGTGGTGTGCTGGTGTCTATTTGTTGGAACACCAGATTTTGAAGTTCAGCACAGATAGTTGGATAGCACATTCAATTTAATGGAGAAATCCAATTTGTGGAGTTAGCTGATTTTCTATAAATGGACTAATTACGCTGGTATCAAGAAGCGTGGTTGGTGTATACCCGGGAGACTTGAATCTCTGGACTGGCCATGTGCGAGCTGGGCCCTGAGTCTCAGCAGAGTTGCAGCTCCTACTCTCCAGTTCACTGAACTTACCCAGGTCAGCTAACAGCAGGGTGAAGAAGGTCGACCATCACACCAGGGAACTGAGAGTGCCTACAACTGCAAGCAGGAGAACCACATCCATCAACCCTCTGGGATCTAAGCCCCCTCTCGATATAGATGTGGAGTGGACATCACCATCCCAGAGTCCACAGGATAGAGGAATAAAATATGGATTAGAGTTGACTTACTGGTATTCTACTATAGAAATAATGTGACTAGTAATGGAAGAAACTGTAGCATTGATGTGGAGAAAATGGCCATGGTAGTTGCTGAGGGCAGGGAGAGGGAAGAAGAGATGTGATATGGGGGCATTTGGGGGACTTGGAGTTGTCCTAAATGATATTGCAGGGACAGGTACTGGACATTATATATCCTGCCATAACCCACTGAGTGTATGGGGATGCGTGTAAACTACAATGTAAACCATTATCCATGCAGTGCAGCAGTGCTCCAAAATGTATTCACCAAATGCAATGGATGTGCCACAATGATGAAGGAGGTTGTTGATGTGGGGGAGTGGGGGTGTGTGTGGGGTATGTAGGAACCTCTTATATTTTGTAATGTAAAATTTTTTTTGTGATCTATGTATCTTCACAAAAATATATTAAAAAAAAAAAAAAAAAGAAGAAGAATGTTTCCAGAATGTGCAAATGCTCTCCTGGTGCCCCTAGGCTGGGCCATGCTCATCTGCTCAAAGTCTTTGATGGTTTCTCTTCTTAAGTAGAGAGCAGACGCACCTGAGCCAGGGACCCCAGCCTTCTGCAGGATGCCCCTGCTTTTCGCCCAACTTTATTTCCACATCTTCCAAAATATATGGAGGCTCCAACAAAATTGAACTTCTTCCTTTTCCTCAAATCCAATCATTGTTTTTTCAACTTCATGCCTTTTCTTTTTGCCTTCTTTTATCCTTTACAAATAAAACTCCCCCTTCTCCCTTTCCTATCCTCCAGTAACCTTTAATCTGCTTTCTATCTCTGCAAATTTGCTATTTCTACTTATCTAAGTGACATTATACAAGATGTCATACAATTTTTGTCCTGATGTGTCTTGCTTATTTCACTGAGCTTAATGTTTTCAAGGTTCTTCCATGTTGTAGCATGTCTCATTACTTTATTTTTTTCTCATGGTCAAATAATATTCCATTGTGTGTAGTACCACATTTCATTCATTTCTTTGTTAATGGACATTTGGGTTGTTTCCAGCTTTTGGGTATTGTGAGCAACACTGCTATGAATATTGTTATAAACACAGCTGTTTGAAACCCTCTTTTCAGTCTCTGGGTAGCTACCTAGATGTAGTATTATTGGATCAAATGGTAATACTCTAACTTTTTAAAGAACCATCATAATTGTTTTCCACAGTGGCTGCACCATTTTACATTCCTACCAACTATGCACTAGATTTCCAATTTCTCCACATTCTTTCCCAACACTTGTTATTTTCCATTTAAAAAAAAATAGCCATCTTTTTGGGTGTGAAGTGGTATCTTACTGTCATTTTAATTTGAATTTCTCTAATGGCTAATGATGTTGAATGTCTTTTCAGGTATTTATTGGCCATTGTGTTTCTTCTTTGGAGAAATGTCTATTCAAGTCCTTTGCCCATTTTTTAATTGTGTTGTTTATCTTTTGGTTGCTGAATCGTAGGATTTCTTTATATATTCGAGATATATGGTTTGAAACTATTTTCTCTCATTCTGTAGGTTGTCTTTTCACTTTCGTGATAATTTCCTTTTATGAAGAAAAGTTTTTAATCTTGATGAAATAAAAATTATCTATTGTTTCTTTTATTGTTTGTGTTTTGAGCATCATATATAAGAATCTATTGCTGAGTCCTGGTGAAGAAGATTTTTTTTTCCATATAATCTTCTGAGACTTTTATAGTTTTAGCTCTTAGATTTAAGTCCTTGATCCGTTTTGAGTAGATCTTTGTAATAAGGTAGGGGTTAAATGCTTTTTTCTGCGTGTGGATATACAGTTTTCCCAACACTATTTGTTGAAGAGACTATTCTTTCCTTACTGCAAATACTTGGCACCCTAACCAAATTTCAATTGGTCATAGATGTGTGGGTCTATTTCTGGATTTTCAACTCTGTTCTACTGATCAATTTGTTTATCTTTACGGCAATACCATACTGTTTTGATTACTGTCACTTTTTAAACAGAGTTTGAAATTAGGATGTGTCAATCCTCTAATTCTGTTCCTTTTCAGGATTGCTTGGCTACTCAGGGTCCCTTGCAGTTCCACATAAATCTGAGAATTGGTTTATATATATCTGCAAAATAATGGTTGCTAGAAATTTAATAGCAGTTGCATTGAATTTGTAAATTGCTTTGGGTAATACTGATTTTTAACAAGGTTAACTCTTCAAGTCTATGAAGACAGGATGCCTTGCCGTTCATTTAGGTCTTCTTCAGTTTCTTTCAGCAGTTATTTTGTAGTTTTCAGTGTGTAAGTCCTACGATTTCTCGGATGAACTTCAACCGTATTCTAACTTTTAGAGGAGAAGGTTCCCCCTGCCAGCCCTGCCCCTGACACCCCACTCTTGGGGTCCAAGCCATGTTGCAGCAGCTACGGCTATTTCCTCAGCTTCTGCCATGGGGGAGCAATGAGGGCTGGTCACTGGGTTGGTTGTTTCACTTACAAAAGCTGAACTCTCAAATGCCTCTTGCTTTTTCTGGTGCTCCTGTAGTTGTCTTAAATGTCCATTCTGGTTCCAGGGTTGTCATCTACTTAATTCCAGGCCCTTTCTCTAGCTCTTTCATTTTTCTATAGAGGGAGCAATCTGTAAAACTTCCTATTCCCAAGTACATTCACTTAATCATTCAATTATTCATTCATGTAGCAAATATTTATTGTGTACCTTCCATGTGCCAGGTACTTTGCTTGGACAGAATCCTCAGAATTCCCACAGCACTTTGCAGAATGCTTAAAATAGCACATGTATTCAACAAATATTTGCTGAATGAATGAACTAACTGATGCATTATTTCATAGTTTGACTTTGGTTTGTTAATCCTGTGCATTTTGTTTTAAGTCCCTTAAGGACACAGTGTGTATGTTGCTCCTACCTCCCTGAAAATATAGTAGGAACTTGATATATTGTTAAAAATGAGCCAAAGTCAGTCCAGTCAGCAAAATTGATCAGTTCAGTTAGCCATTCATCATTTCCTATGAAAACAATCAGACAAGATGCATTCATAATTAGTGATTAGTACATGGTTCATTCATGCTCAGTAAGTTGCAGTTCTAATATTTTCAATTCTCTTCCTTCATTACCTGACTTGATCAGGAGCACTCATTCCAGTGTTGATAGATGTTTAATATTTTGATCTAACCTCTTATATGAAAGTCTGTAATTTGGAATTTTTCATGCAAAGCTGAATAGGACTTCAGTTCTGTCATTTTCATTTCATAGCTACAGTCTGTGCTAACTGTCAGTGCTCTGTGTACCCATTCCCATGAAAAATATCTGCAAATGAGCCCCAGTTGGAGCATTGTTAGGACAACAAATCCAGGAACTGAAAAAGATTGCCAGCTATTGGGAGGAGAAGGAAACAAGCCATACCGTAGGGGTGTAGGTCAAGAGGGAATAATTGGACATTATCTACTTGAAGACAGAGACTGTGTTTTCACAGACAACAGTGCCTGTCCAAAGGGGATGCTCAGTAAGTATTTGCTGAAGTGATGAATGGTCCCACATCTTTTTTCAGCCTGCAGTAAAGGTCTCCGTTCAGCCCTTCCTAACATAAGGCTGCTCCCCTGAACAAAAAGGGAGTATTTGAAAAACAATGAATTTTGTTTTTATTTTTACCCTGGTCCAGCCAAATACCTGGCATACTATAGGTGCTTAACAAAGTTCTGCTGAATAAAGAAATCAGTGATTACTCCCTCTAAGAAGACGACTGGCAAATTGTTCCCAAAGTAAGTCTCAAAGAAATGAGTGTTCTATTGTTACAATGACAAGGGACTCTACATTTCTATTAACCAAATGAAATTGTCTTGAGCATCTCAAGAGACTAGAACAATATGTAGCTAAAGGTTATTCTAATATAAAGGTTCTTCTGACTACATAGAAATATATCCAGGGGGATTTGAGACATATCAGATGCCTTGAGGCATTGCTCAGGCATCATGTAATTGAATATTATATTCCATATCCCTGTAAGTAAGGTCTCAATTCTACTTTAAAAGCATGGGAATGATTTGTCTGTGGAACTCTCAAATTGCTGACCTCTAGGGTCCATGAAGGACAAAGGAGCTACCCTGGTTTCCTCTAACATGAGTAGCATACGTATATCATTCCCTAAGAATAGACATGTCATTCAAAGAACTTGTTTTCCAAATCATGTGAATGAGACAAGTTTCAAAAACACTCATCTCTCATAATGGACAGTCAACTTCTTTGCTTTATTTTGAGGTACTGGGGACCAGGGACTGAACCCAGGACCTCGTATGTGGGATGCTGGGACCTTATCAGCTTCCCTGAATTGTTTTTTTTATTTGTTTTGCTTATTGTTTGTTTTTGTTTTTTTTCAGGAAGCACTGGCAACTGAACCCACACCTCCCATGTGGAAGGTGGGCACTCAACCAATTGAGCCACATCCACTCCCTCTTTGTTTTGTTTGAGTCAAGGGTTGCTGAAAGCTTTGGAACCCAAGATTTGATTGAGCCCAGTCAAGCTTCCTGGGCACAAAAGAGCCTGGAGCTCATGGTGTGGTGGCTGAGAACCCCAGGAAAGGCAACTGTCTAAGTAAGGTCTCCCTCCACATTGGAAGCAGATACCTAAAGGAAAATTTTCCTTTACTACCAATTAGATCACTTTGACTGTCCTTAAGAAACACTTATGGGGCTTTTAAAAAATAGTGGGCATATGTAGTGCTCATCCAGGGCCAGGAACAGTGTCTTTTGTCACCAGTCAGTGGGAAATGATTAGCCCTAGGCTAAATGACACTCTGGCCTCATTAGCCCTAGGCTAAAGGATGCTCTGGTCTAAAAACCTTAAAAGCAAGACCCAAAAGGACCAAACTGTTTCTGAGTAAATATGCATCATTCAAAAAGGTTAAATTTACAATGTCTTAAATTTACCAAGCATACAATACAGCAGAAAGCATGACACATAATGAGGGAAAAAAATCTACCAAGATTGACCCAGTATACTGATACAGATATTAGAATTAGCCAAAAAAATGATATTAGCATATTTATTATCTCTGCTAGATGTTCAAAAAGTTAAGAGTCATGGAAGATATAAAAAGAGACTCAAATTGAATTTCTAGAGATGGAAGCTGCAATGTTTAAGATGAAAAGAAAAAAAAAAAACAAAACCTAAGTTGGACTAAACATTGCCAAAGAAAAACTTAGCAAACTTGAAGACCGCAAAAGAAACAACCTTAAATGAAACACAATAGAAAATAGAATTAAAAATAAAGGAAAATAAATAAGTAAAGGAAAAGAGCATCATTTAAGAAAACTTTAAGTGTCCTAATAAATGTGTAATTTGAGTCTGGAAGGAAGAGGAGCTGGAACATTTTGAAGAAATAATGACAAAATGTTTTCCAAGTTTGATGAAAACTCTAAGCCCACTGATGAAAAAAGCTTAAAAATCTCCAAGAAATGTGAACCATAAGAAATATAAGAAACATGTAGATAACTAAGTCAAAGAACATCATTATCAAATTGCTCAAAATTAGTGATAAAGAGAAAAATCTTAAAAGCAGTGAGAGAAAAAACAGGAGCAAAGATGACAGCAGACTTAACATCGAAAAGAATGCAAACAATAAAACAGTAGAGGAACATTTTTAAAGTACTTAAGGAAATAATTGTCAATCTAAATTTCGAACTGGTGAATATATTTACAAAATGAAGGCTAGAAAGACAAAGGCTGTGAATTCATAACCAGCATACTGACATTATGAGAAACCTTAAAGAAGTCCCTAGGGTGAATGAAGATGATACCTGATGAAAACATAGATCTACACAAAGAATGAATAGCTACATGATTGAACAATAGAACTTTTTATTATTTAAAACTGTTTAAAATAAAAATAATGACCACAGTAATGACACTTTAAAAGATTAATTTGTGCTCAGAGTAAAAATTTAGCCAATATCCAAAGGTATAAAATAGAAATAAAAATCATACATAATCCTACAATCCTTACTGACATTGTTGGGAATTTCTTTTCATGATTGTGCCTATGCCTTTTACAAAATGCAACCATACCATGGAGTTTTATTCTTTTCACTTGATAAAGTAAAAACAAAATAATAACAACAATGAATTTAGGGTCTTATATATATGAAAGTAAAGTATACAAAAACAGTAGCATAAAGGCCAAGAAAGGAGAAATGAAAGCATGCTATATTAATGTTCTTATACTATACATGTTGTGGTATTCTAGCTCTTGAATATATAATTCATAAGTTAACAATGCATCCTATAAAACCTCAAGTGACCATCAAAACAGCAAAACCAAGAATTGTAGCTAATATGTTAATAAAGGACATAAAATAGAATCATAAAAATTCAATTCATCCAAAAGAAGGCAGATACAGTGGGAAAAAAATGAAAATTGGGACAAATAGAAAAATAAATACCTAACCATAGCAATAGCAACATTAAAAGCAAATGGTCTAAATCCCCAAATTAAAAGGCAGAACTTGTCAGATTGAGTTAAATTGAAAGACCCAACAATATATGCTGCTTAAAAGAGATGTACTTTAATATAAACCACAGATAAGTTAAAAGTAAAAGGATGGAAAATGAAATACCATGCTAATAGTAATAAAAAAATTCTAGAGTAGCTCTCCATACAACAAAGCACTCCTCAGAATTAAAAAAGAATGAATACAGATGTATACAACATGGAAAAGTCTCAAAATATTTATGCTGAATTAGAGAAGGCTGACAAAAGGAACACACACTGTAAAATTCCATTTGTATAAAATTCTAAACAGCACAAACTAATATATTAACAGAAACTAGATCAGTGATTGCCTGGAATTAGGGGATGCAGGAAAGCGGGATCACCAAGGGGCGTGGCGAAATTCTGGGAGTGATGGGTCTCTCCACTCTCGTGCTCATGATCATAGTTTCACTGGTACGTACAGATGCCAACACATATCAAATTGTACCTTTTATTGTATGTCAACACATATCAAATTATACCTTTTATTGTATGTCAACTATACCTGAGTAAAAAAGAAAAAATTAAAATTAAAGTCATTGAAATGTTAATGATGCCCAGACCCCAGTCATACAGGTTTTCATTCTAGGTCGTGGCATTTTACTAAAGCTCCACAGAGATAAACAGTAGGGGAGCCAAAGTGGCTCAGTGGCTGAGCACAGGCTTCTCATGTATGAGGTTCCAGGTTCAAGTTCCAGGTACCTCAAAAAAAAAAAAAAAAAGAAGAGAGAGAAATGGTGTTAGGAGATAAGGCTGCCTCTGAGGTGGCAGTGTGAGCTGGTCATTGAGCTTAATATACTTAAATTTTGGACTCTTTGATGCTAGATGTGACTTTCTTGTCAAGATTTTATCAACTGGCTTTTGGGTTGCAATTTCTCCTTCTGTGGCCACATCTAAACTACATAAAAGCAGAAGCTCTTTGAACAGCAGTCAGTCAAACAAATTATTTGTCAAAAAAAAAAAAAAAAAAAAAGACTTTACTTCCATTCAATTCAACAAATACACATTCTGTGCCAGGTAGGGATTTGAGCACTGCCAAAAAAGTATAGAAAGGTATAGAAAGATCAGGGCAGATAAAGAGTATAACTTCTACCACTGAGATCCCATAATCTCTCCCAGTCTTTCTACGTGTATCTTGATTGAGCATGATATTTTAGCAGGCCAAATCTCTCTTGATGTTGCTATAGTATAGCAAGCTTCTGGGTGTTTTACTGTTTTTAGTTTTATTTTAAAACATTAATGAGAAACTTACAGGAACTGCTGAATTTTTTGAAAACATCCAGACTTCCAAAAACAATTACAAAGAATTTGAATTGCAGAATTAAAAGCAGGTACAGTCTGAATCTTCAAACCAAGGGTAATAATTAGTGCATGCACAATAAAACTGGGTTTTAATTAAATGTGTCTTTGAATAAGAAAGTTTTATGAAGTGTAGTGCAGGTAGAAAACTTTCAAAATGGCATTGATAACACCCAGAAAAATGTCGAATATACTTGAGAAGTTTAAAAAATATAATTCATTTGAAAACGAATGGAAGAAAGAAGAGTAATAATTTATTGAGACGTGCCCTGCCTGAGGCTTCCATTTATTCGAAAATGCTCAGATATCAAGGAAGCTTCTCGGTTGGCCACACTGTGTTTTAAACACGGTCATCCCTTTTGGCTCCAGCACATTTCCCAACACGCAGTGAGCACACGGCAAATGTCTGCATGAGTGAGCTTTGAGGAAACAGAACTTTTTGTCCAATCAAGTACTTACTAGAAGGGTCAGATGGAAAAAAAGTTAATGGCTGTCACTTTAATATTTCATGCACAAAAAGCACCATTTGTCATCTAGGTACATTGCTCTGTTACATTGTTTCCGATTAGGATAGTCTTAAATGAATGTTTAATGACAGACCATGGTGCCTGCAGATTTAGAAACTGCAAATGAGGCTGGCCACCTCCATCAGAAACATCTGTCTGCTTCCATCTGTGTCTCTCGTAGATGGAGAGGTGATGCTTCCCTGGGTACAGATGCACAGTTCCGTTTGGTGGCTCCTGCAAGTGCTATTCTGAATCCTAATGGCTAGCAAGCATTTAAGCTTTGCAAAACGTGTCAGCTTGATTTCCTGATGGCTCCAAATTGTCATGCGAGCTAGCTGACATCTTTGTTGTTGAAAGGTAGGGAAATTGAGGGAGCGGGCTCTTGCAGTCAGCAAAATGCCCACTATCTGCATAAAGACAGGGACAACATTGTCCCCTGGTGACTTGGGGACACTGTGAATGAGCCCCTCTCCAACTTTTCAGACCACCAGTCAGCTCACATTTCCCTAAGGAAAGAACTCAAGATAAAAGGAAAGGGAGAACATGAGATATTCCCACTCGAGCAAGAGCAAGTGGATTCCTTTTAAAATTCAAAACTCATTTTTTAAGTGCACTTCCTATTTGGCAAATCACTTCTGGCTCATTCATACCACACACAATGTAATACAAAAAACCCAGCTATTTGATATGACAATGCCTGTGATGTACTGTCTCATCCTATGAATAAACAGCCGCTTGCGGCAAAGATAAGGCATCACTTACACTCTGACCGGGATTGGAATTACAGTGAAATTCTAAATGGACAGTACTTATGGTAATTAGTTAAAAACCATGACAGAAACAAAATCCTCCACTAGAATAAGAGCATTCAGACTTCAGCCTTCATTAAAACGAAAGCGACTGATTCTCCAGGAAAATGGTCTTTATCGTTTCCTACTCAGCTTCCAAAAGCAGGAGAGTGCCTGCAGCTGGAGCTGTGTCTGGCTCTCGCCCACTGCCCTCCTGGGGTTCCTGCACCCCCAGTCGTACCTGCTGACAGGAGATGCTCTTTCCGGATGACCTGCCCTCACCTCTCCTGCGCACCCTGGTGTCAGCCTGCTGGCTTCTCTTTGGTCTCCCTTTCCGTGCGTCCTGCATGGAGCAGGCATGCAGCCCTGAACATTTCGTGCAATCTCACTGCACTTGGAGTAAAATTCAAACACCTTTCCATGGCCCGTAGCCCTGTAGGACCCAGCTGCCCCTTTAACTTCCTGCCTGCTTCGTGGCCGCCACAGCGCACTCCTGCAGCTTAGCAAGCCCGTTTGCATTTTGCACCTCTGCTCCCTGGTCTCCCCGTTTCCTGGTCTCTGCATGGCCAGCTTCTCCCGGGCACACAGGGCTCTCTTGGGTCCCTGCTGCCCAATCTCGTGTCATGGCTTTTTCTTTCTTACAGGGACAGCTCCATCCCCAATGCCTACCACAGCGCCTGGTATGGAGAATTCCCTCAATGAATAATGTTGACTAAATTGATGCAAGATAACTAATAAGTAAAGTCCTGCTGGCATGAGAAATTGCCCATAGTCTAAATATCTGAAATATTCAACATGCCCCAAAATATGAGATTCCAGGTGTAACTTTTCAGCTCAACCACCATTTTCACTGACAGTTAGATAAGGTGGTAAGAGTAAGAAAGAGGGCAAATAAAACTGCAGTTCCAGCTGTGAACCTTTCACCAACAGGAATGGAAATACAATGCCCGGAAACTAGGTTTCTGGAGAAGGTATGAGAGATCTGCGAGGTGTTTCGAGCCACTGGTCTTTGTAGAGTTGTCCCACAGGCCAGTCATTTCACCAACAGAATGGTGAAATACTCATAAGAGTCTGGCCTTCGATGAACACGCTCCCCAGCGGCCTCAGTTAAGGAGCACCTTGGCTGTTGTTGTCTTGAAACAGTCCAGAGAGAAAGCTCTTTATGTAAGGAATATGTTTTCCTCCATCAGAACAATGTAACAACTTGCAGTCAGTTGATTCAAATCAGAGTTCCTAAGACGAATGAAAAATACAATGGCCCATGATTAAATCCATCTGACGATGCCCAATGAGAGTCAAGGTTCCTGTCCCAGTCCTCCTGATGGAATTTACATCTTTGTGATTTGGGTACCAAAATCACAATTTCAAAAATCCTGCTTCTCTGACCACCCTCTTTGGGGCGTTGGTATTTAACTGAAGTTTGAGTCATTAGTACAATTATGAGCAGGGTCTGGTTGTGATTTTATCTTACAAGCTTAAGGCCTCATGGAAGAAGTTAGGAAAATATACATATTAAGAAATTAAAAACTTGACTAGAGAAGACGGATTAATATCCTGCAAATAAATCATCATTTATAACAAATGATTCCTACAAATCAATAAGAAAAGTGCAAATGAGCCAATAGAAAAATTGCAAAGAATATGACAGATAATTCATAAAAACAAAACCTGGATAGCCAAAACATAGGAAAAAGATATTAAACCTCACTTGCAGTCAGGAAACTTTAAATTCAAACAATACTGAGATACCATTCCATATCAATCATATTGTCCCAGGAAAAAAAGCCTCATTGTACCAAATATCAGTAAGGATATAAGGAAACATCTATTTTGGAGATCTGTTTGGCAATGACATTTGAAGATGCACCTACGCTAACACCCAGCAATTCCACTTCTCGGGATATACCCTAAGGAAACATTTGACCCTGTGCCCAGAAAGACATGTGCTGCAAGGTTATAGCAGAACTGTTGTAACCCTAGATGCCTGGAAACTGCTCCATGCCCATCGATATGAAATGAATAAATGAACTGTGATCAATTCAGACAGCAGAATCCTAACAATGGTTGACAGGAATGATCCAGAAATATATGTACCAACATGGATAAAGTTGGAAAGAACATTTAATGAAAGAGCAAGTTACAGAATGAGTTGCACTCTATGGAATAATTTATTCAAAATTTAAAAGCAGAACAAACAGCACAATGTAGTAATTACAGGTACATGCATATGCTCATAGATCAGAAAAATAAGGAGCACACAGAAAACTGTAAAAGGAGAATGAAAAAGTCATCATAAATCCACCATCCCAGACATAATTTATACTTAACCTGATGGTATATTTCTTTCTGTCCTTAAAGGCATATATGTACTTTATCGTTGTTTTTACAAAATGAGGCCTATATTGCATTGTATACTGGTGGACGTCATTTTTTCAGAAATGAATTCCTATCACATACCTTCCCCCATATCATGAATATTCTGCAAAGGCAAAGTTTTCATGGCTGCTCGACAGACTCCGCTTTCATTTTGCATGTCCCAGTTGAACTGTGTCTGCACCGCAAGTGGTAGCCCACCATGGGGCAGCGGTCACCGTGAGCTCACCGATAAGAAACAGCCGAATTAATTCCCTAAATCCCCACTTGCTTCTAGAAAAGATGAGAGGTGAATTAAAGGAGCAAAAGTACAATAACTCATTGGTGAAATCTGTGTAAATGCGTTCGGGGCAGGGGAGAAGGAAGAAAAACGATTGTATCTAAAAAGTTCTAGACCAGGGCTCGTCCTGACAATGGCACATAAAGCTTAGTTCCAAAGGTCCTGCAGTTTTCAGCTTCTCGCGTAAAGCAGCCCGACATGTCTTCTAAGAAGACTTTGCCCTGGGAATGCTCACATGTGTGACTTTAATGCCTCGATGACCCACCTCTCCAGGCAAACCACACATAGATGGTTTCTTATACTAACCTTGAGGTCCATGGAAGACAAACCATAAACTTGCAACTTCTTTGGGATAATCGGGAAAAGGAACAGAAGGAGGAAGCTTCCTGTGAGGCTGTGTTCAGAAGGAAGGCTTACAGTTGCTGGGTCGTAAGCGCTTTGAATCAGCAGCCCTTGGTTGACGTGTTGGCTCTCAGTTGTGTAGCAGGCTTGAATGGGAGCTGGAGAGGAGTTCCAGAACGGGAATAGCTAGAGTCTTGCCACTCATCCTACCCTACACCTGTTGCTACATCCTCCAGTTCCAACCTCAAGGTTACACATCTTCGGGGAAACTTTACCTGCCCTAATCCTGACTCTCTCTCTGCAAAATAGAGACAATGGCTCCCTTGGCATCCCGTGCCACGTTGTGGTGGCACCTCACTAGTTCTGCCCTTACCATAAAACGCTTTAGCTCTTCATGCCTCTTCTGTCTCTTTGAGAGCAGTCAGAATATCTCCAAATACCTGATACCAATGAAGTAACTAGTAAACATTTACGGAGGGGAATAAGGTAATGTGTTTAGTTACCAGGCCCGTAGGAGGCACAGGTGGTATTTGGGGTGGACAGTTAGAGCCACACCTGCTGTAATGGAGAGCTAAGATTGCCTCTGGTAAGAGTGTTTGGCATTCAAGACCTTGCCCAAGGGCCATCTTTGGACCAACTGCATGAAATGACCTAGGCCTTGGGGGTGTGACAGAGTCGTTATAGGACTTCCATACCTCAGTGGCGTTTTTAAAAGCAGTTTTATTCACACACCATACAATCCTTCCAAGCAGACAACCAGTGGCTCTCAGTATCATCACAGAGCTGTGCATTTACCATCACAATCAATTTTAGAACATTTCATCGCTCCAAAAAGGAAAACCCCGTACCCTTACACCCCCTTGTTATCGACATTTGCCATTGGTGAGGTACCTTTGTTCAATTGATGAAAGAATATTAAAATATTACTATCACCTATGGTCCGTAGTTTGCATTAGGAATATTTTTTCCATATACCACCCTATTATTGACACCTGGCAATAGTGACATGCATTTGTTCTAGTTCGTGGAAGAATATTCTTAGAGTTGTGTTATTAAACCACCTTCATTGTCCATAACAGGGTCTCTGTGTTATACAGCCCCACGTTTCAACCTCTAGCTTTCCTTGTAGTGACATACACGACCCTAAACTTGCCCTTGGAACTACAATCACAGGCACAGTTCAGCGCTATTATACTCACGATAATGTGCTCTCATCACCTCTATCATTTCTAAATATTTACAATTAACCTTATTGAAAATTCTGCGCAAATTAAGCATCATCCCCCATTCCCTACCCCTGTCCTATCTCCTGGTAATCTGTATTCTAGATTTTAACTCCATGAGTTTGCTCATTGTAATTAGTTCATATTAGTGATCATACAATATTTGTTCTTCTGAGTCTGGCTTATTTCACTCAACATAATGTCCTCCGGGTTTATCCATGTTGTCGCATGACTCAGGACTTCGTTTCTTTTTACAACGGATTAACATGCCGTTGCATGTATGCATGTCTGACTCCATCATGACAGTGCTAGCGAGAGCATTGCAAATGCATCCCCAAGCAAGGGGATGGGCTAATTTTTGCAAGGAAGCTAAAGAGAGTCCCCAGGGATGCCAAGGACCCTCTGCCTGGGTGTTTCTTGGGAAAGTAACTGGTGTAGAACTGCACGTCTTGAAGTCCCCCTGGCTCGCCACTGCAGAGCCCTTTGGGTGGGCCTAAGGCGGATGCTTGCCCCTCATTTGCTTTGATAGGAGGCTCTCCACATAAATCATCTTCACGTCATGGCAAACTGATTGGTGACAGTTAAAATGCCAGCTTCAAGGCATTGGGGATGGAATTTGCCCTTCTTCCCCCCCGACCCACCCCCCGTTTCTCTCCCACTGCAAATCTGGTGATCTAGGAAAAGGGCCTGAAATCTGTAGTGAAATTTTATAGGTTGGCTCTTAACCGTTTCCTGTCTATAAAATTAAAGACAGACAACAGGCTAATAAGTGCCATAAAATGTCTTATATTCTTACCCACTTGCTCAATTAGGCGGAAAAAACATAGCCATATCTACTAGTCTATTGCCTGTTTTTTGTGCAGAGCATTAGATTTAAAGACAGAGGTTTATGGAGAGGAAAGCCGGGCTAGACAGTAAAGGAGAGAGAGAGGGTGATTCTTTTGGTAAATAAGAACAGTTTTGCCACTTCTCACCACCCTCACTCTTATCTCCGGATCTGGGTTCCTGTCACCTCCCTGATTATCGCTGAAGCCTGTTAATGAGTTTTCCTGCTCCCACCCAAGCCCTTCCTTTGTCTTGTCTCAACCCAGCACCCAGACAGACCCTGGTAAGATCACAGCCCGGCTGCCTCTCTGCTCAGAATCCTCTAGCGGCGCCCCATCCCATGCAGCCGGAGACAAAGTCTCTAAAGTGGGCCATCAGACTCTGCAGGGATTGGCTCTCCTAAACTGTCAGTCCCACAGGGTTCAGCCCTCATTAGATCCCAGACCTACAGAAACCCGCCCCCCTGACTTACCAGATGTTATAAGACCTGGTCCCCATTACTTATCGAACTTACAGGCCATGCTTCCCCTATTGTCTATCAGACCCCACAGCGTTTTTTTTTTTTAAGATTTATTTATTTCTCTCCCCTTCCCCCCGACCCCCGTTGTCTGTTCTCTGTGTCTATTTGCTGCATCTTCTTTGTCCGCTTCTGTTGTTGTCAGCAGCACGGGAATCTGTGTCTCTTTTTGTTGTGTCATCTTGCTGTGTCAGCTCTCCGTGTGTGGCACCATTCCTGGGCAGGCTACACTTTCTTTCGCCCTGGGTGGCTCTCCTTACTGGGTGCACTCCTCGCATATGGGGCTCCCCTATGCGGGGGACACCCCTGCGTGGCAGGGCACTCCTTGCGCGCATCAGCACTGCACATGGGCCAGCTCCACATGGGTCAAGGAGGCCCGGGGTTTGAACTGTGGACCTCCCATGTGGTAGGTGGACGCCCTATCTACTGGGCCAAGTCCGCCGCCCCCCAGCATTTTGTTTCTATCACCTCTATGACCGGCTTCCTTCCTACTCATCCCTCATTTCCTTTGCTCAACCACACTGGCCTCTTCGCAGTTTCTCAAGAGCACCAGGCAGTTTCGACACCAGGGCCTTTGCACTTGTTACTGCTTCTCCCTGCCATGCTATTTCCACAGATATCCAGTGAGCTCACCTGCTCACTTGCTTCAGGTATTGAGTATAATAGCCTTCTCCATGAGGCTGCCCCATTAAAAATCCCCACAGCCCTAACGCAGCCTTTCTTCTTTTCAGCTTGTTTTTTTTTCCTCCCTAGCACTTATCTCTACTATACTGTGTATCTTACTCATTTGTCTCATTATTGCTCCATCACTAGAATGGAAAATTCGTGAGGGTAGGGATTGCTGTCTGTTCCTTTTATCATTTCGTCCCTCACACCTGTAGCAGCAACTGGCACAGAGCTGACCCTCGATCCTCGCGGAATGAATGGACCCGTGGATGGATCGGTATTTCCCAGTGTATTCTGTGCCATACCAGCTTAGTGAAATATTAATAGTTGCTTCCAATAAACAAAACAAGGTCGTGGGCTCAAATATGTTTGCGAAATTATGAACTAATCAGCGTTTTCTCCTCTCGGGGCATCTCTGAGCTTTTAGCAGCCTCCTGCGCTCTCTGAATACCGACCAAAAGGTGTTGCAGGTGGAAGCCCCAAATCTGGAAGCTCATGGCGCAGTGCAGGGGCCAGTACTTCAAGGAGCATGTTTTGAGTCTGTCCTGCTTGGGCACAGTATCCCTGTGGAGTAAGATAATCCCCTTTAGTAGAGGTCAGGCTGCACCGGAGCAGCATTTTAGAGTCTCCAGAAGCATTTTCTAAAGGCTCTCGGACCTCATGCGGTGGAAGATGTGGCTCGAGGAAGGTGCTCATTGGATTCCGGGGACGGAGGACTCAGCCCTCCCAGGGCGGGGCAGACTCCAGCAGAGTCAGGGAGAGGCCAAGCGCGCCAGGTGAGGCCTCTCAGGAGCTCACGCCAGGTGCAGCCCTTCCGCTAGACCTCCCCTGAACGGGCGACCCAGAGCCTCCCGCTGAGATGGGCACCAGTCTCTTTTAAACACGGTTTCAAAACCTCGAGCTTGATGACTGCTGTATCACCTTTCTCTGAGTTCTACCACCCCTGGATTCTCTTCCTTTCTGCACAGGGCAAGCAGTGACCCAGGCAGAAGGCAGCCTGGACAGGTCACCGTCGCTCTGTGCTCTCGGGTCATGGCATCTTAGAACTGGCAGCGGCCTCTGGGCATACTGGATTTGCCAAAGGCCCTCCAGCTAATGGTGGTCACTAGTGGATCTCGGGAGCCTGGGCTGGGCAGAGGGAAGTCCCTTGCTCACAGCTGCACTGGCTGTTTCTGTCTCCCACACTACCTGCCCTATGGGGCATTTCTCATAGCACAGTGTGGGGCACAGACATTTTCAGAATAGATACTTCTATCTTAAAAACAAAGGGTGTGGTCAATTGCCCAAGCCGGAGGCCCTGATCCAAAATGTCTTTTTTATGTATGTATGTATGCATGTATGTATGTATGTATGTATTTTTCTTATTTTCATTTAAATGTTACATTCAAAAAATATGAGGTCCCTATATACCCCCCACCCCCCTCACCCTGAAAATGCCCCCACAGTATAACTCTTCTTCCTCTCCCTACCATCAGCAGCCACTGTGGCCACTTTCTCCACAACAGTACTACAATTTGTTCCATTACTAATCACAATAGTTCCCCAGCAGAACACCAGTAAGTCCAATCTAATCCATTCTCTATTCCTCCAGCCTGTGGACCCTGGAATGGCCGTGTCCAGTCCCCCTCTACATCAAGAGGGGCTTAGATTCCACAAAGATGCTGGATGCAATTCTCCTGCTTGTAGTTGTAGGCACTCTTGACTCCCTGGTGTGATGGTTCGCCTCCCTTTTAGCTGACCAGGGTAAGTCCAATAAACCAGAGGGTAGGAGTTGCAAGTCTGCTGAGCCTCAGGGCCTGGCTGTCACATGGATAGTCCAGACATTCAAGTCTCCTGAGTACATAGCAACCTCAACACCAACCACAGGTCTGGTAAAAGTAACAGAAGAGGCATGTGTAGAAAGGTCATATCTGAGTCCAACTCCATCACACTCAGGAACACAAACTCCAAAGTAGGGCCAACTGACATGGCACTGAACTCCAGAGCCATCTGTCATGACCATAGAACCTGTAGGTCTCTTATAGCCCTTAGGAGAACCAGTACCTGGGTTTCTATCTACTTTGGCTGTCTCTGGGACCCCTGCTGAGGTGTGCATAAGTGTGACCCCTCTGATGACCTCCTGACTCTTTTTTGGAGACTCATAGCCATATAAACTCATTTGTCCTTTCCATTTCCCCCTTTTATCCAAAGTCAAAAAGTAGTTTTTAACACCTGATATTACATGTAGGCTGAGATATTCTACTGGTTTGAGTTGACCCTTTTATTCAAGGTCTTTTTCTAATTACATCATCAGTTGGTGTTTGGTAGTAATCCCTCAGAGCCAGGGAGGCTCATCTCCAGGAGTCGTGTCCCATGCTGGGAGGAAGGTAATGCATTTACCTGCTGAGTTTGGCTTAGAGAGTGGCCACATTTGAGCAACATGGTGACTCTCAGGAGGTAACTCTTAGGCACCCTGCAGCTCTAGGCCTAGTTCATATTTCAGGCATACAGGCTCATAATCGTAGCCATCAGTATCAAGGGCTAATTGTTGGACCATCTGTCTTTATTGGTCTTTGCCATTGCACTTGGAGGATTGTTGCTGTTTCATTGGGGATTGTGATAGAGCTCCCCTGGCCAGGAACTCAGCACTCCCTCAGTTGTCATTTTTAACTGAAACCACTACAAAAATATGCAAACATTTTTATGCACCCTGTATACCTGCCCTGTAGAACTCCCATCCAACCATGTGTCCCCCATCAATAACACCCCACAACAGTGTTCCTCCCCTGCCATAGTTAAACCTCTCTGTAGTCTAAAACTTGTTTAAGAAGGAAGCCTCATATATTGCCAGGTTCCATTAATAGTAAAATGGAATATAGTGATGGGTTTAAAGGTTAGATATAGAATACATACTAATTTAGAAAAATTAAATAAAGGAAAAATAAATTGGGGTATAAAAAATGAAAAAATGAAAAAGCTTTGTTTTGACATTTTGCCTTTCATCACTGCTATAGGTGTTGCCCTGTATGTACAGAGGCAAGGCAGTTTCTTCCAGTTCTTCCTCAGTGTCTACATCCTTTCTTTTTTTTCCCCTCTAATTATTAAGTTTGTCTTCACATGAGTTTTAGATCATAGTAATCCACATATACAATATATGGTATTCCCACATATCCAACATCAAACCCTTTGTCCCTTTCCAAACAATGATCTTTTTACATTTTCCTATTATATTTGCTGCAGCTGATGTACAGATATTGAAACAATGCTTTCGAACATGGTTCCATTTGGGTTTACATTATGGCTTATATTTTAGACTATACAATTTTCTAAATTTTTAGTTATCTTATGTTTTACATTATGGTTTACTATAGACTGGACTTTGTCTTTTTTTTTTTTTTTTTAAAGATTTATTTTTATTTATTTAATTCCTATCCCCTCCCCCGGTTGTCTGTTTTCTGTGTCTTTTTGCTGCGTCTTGTTTCTTTGTCCGCTTCTGTTGTCGTCAGCGGCTCGGGAAGTGTGGGCGGCGCCATTCCTGGGCAGGCTGCATTCTCCTTCGTGCTGGGTGGCTCTCCTTATGGGTGCACTCCTTGCGCGTGGGGCTCCCCTATGCGGGGGACACCCCTGTGTAGCAGGGCACTCCTTGCGCGCATAAGCACTGCGCACGGGCCAGCTCCACACGGGTCAAGGAGGCCCGGGGCTTGAACCGTGGACCTCCCATGTGGTAGACGGACGCCCTCCCATGTAGTAGACGGACGCCCTAACCACTGGGCCAAAGTCCATTTCCCGGACTTTGTCTTTATCCTTCCTTTAACCCTCATTCTCTAGCACTCATTTCTCCCAAATGGGAAATGAACATTTGAGGATCCCCTCCCTCCATTAGCACTTGCAGGTGCAAGGTAAAAGGTTCTTTTTTTACTGCACCCAGTACCCCTGCTGGGGCGGAACGGCTCTCACATGGCCCCCAGGATCCCATCCCCTGGGTTTCTTTTCTTTCCTAACCCCTCCCCTTGAGTGTCAGTGGGAATGGGCCTGCTCACAACCAGCAGAACACAGCGAGAGTGACGTCACATGATCACGTTACATACGATCGGCGCATCCTTTCTGGGAGGCAGCAGGCTTCCTCTCTGGCTTTGAGGAAGGCTATCGCATGGTGCCTGCCAGTGACAGCAGATGAGGGATGGAGGTCCTCGGTCAGGAAACCACAGGGAACTGAAGCCTGCCGGCAGCCACAGCCGAGCCTCAGATGAGACTGCAGCACTGGCTGACCTTGGCTGCAGTCTTGCTGATGACCCCACTAAACCATGGCCAGCTTGCTGACCCATGAAGATGTAGGATAGTCAACACCTTGTCTTAAGCCCAAGTGTTGGTGATACTGTTATGCCGAGCTAGATGATGCATCTGCCGTTTGCACAGGTCTCTCTTATCAAATGCTTTGCCTTATGCAGTTTCATGTAAACATCTCGGCCTCTTCTGTGCCCTTTGACCTCCTAACCCTTGAACCTCTGCACTCCAG
Source organism: Dasypus novemcinctus (assembly GCF_030445035.2). Taxonomy (NCBI): domain Eukaryota; kingdom Metazoa; phylum Chordata; class Mammalia; order Cingulata; family Dasypodidae; genus Dasypus; species Dasypus novemcinctus. The sequence continues at coordinate 128,348,395 of NC_080681.1, forward strand.
TGTGGTTTGAGTGGACACCTCTGCCAACACAGAATTGGGGCCTGAGGTGGTTTGAGTTCAAGTTGAGTTCCTAGGCCAAGTTCTCTGTTTAAGTGGATGTGAGATACTCTTTATCCATTGAGTTGACAATCAGAGAGGACTAAGCAATATGGCACCCACATTCCTTTTATCTACTGTGGAAGTCCAGCTGCCAAATCCTGAACCTGTCATTGAAGATGAGATGCCGTGTTTGAAAATGAGGCCTAAAATCCCCAGGAGATGAGGGCTGGAACCCTGGAAGACATTTAACTGATGAACACAGCATGCTCCCTTGTTATATGGTTGAAAAGAATTTCTCAACCATGGGTTGCTTTGGTCACGGGACCAGGCAGATATGCAACCAGCTTCCAAATTCAGAGTGTGGAATGAAACTCACGTTTCAGACTCTCCCGGGTGCCAGGTGCTGAGCAAGGCGTTCTGAATACATTTTCATTTCCTTGTATCCTGAGGTAGACTGAGAACAGCAATATGGTGATTTATGGGCCGTTACCCAGCTCATAACAGTAAGTGCACATCAGTTCTGCTGTTAGGATTATACGCTGGACACCCTGCTGAAGGTTTTACATGCATTATTTCATTTAAGTCTAATGTAGGCATGTGAAGTAGGTTCAATTACCTTCTTTTCTTCCTTTTTTAATGAAGATGGAAGGCAGGGCTTAGGAGTTTTCTCATTTGCCTGAGGACATTGCAGGTGGCAGTTAACACTCAAGCCCAAGCTAGCCTCTAAATATATACTCCTTGACCATCTTACCATACTAACCTTTAAGGAAATGGTAAAGCTGGAAACCAAAGTCAGGCCCGTATGATTCCAAATTCTATACTTTTTATCCTAAATTATGTTGCCTCCACTTGGAACAACTAAAAAGAAAACAGAGGCCTGGGGTCAGTTTGCCAAGATCCTTGAACACAGTGCTTGCCCACAGCTGGAGATTCCTTTGGGCACGTGTGCAGCAGTAGAACTCAGGGAAATACTTTCTATCATTTCCTCCTTTGCTTTTTGGTTTTGTCCATTCTTAAAACTGAGGGGTGGTATGGAATCACTGTTCTTAAGCTTCAGACATCCTTGGTTCCGTGACTTGCTCACTGGCCATTTCTTCCAAATAGCACCAGTGGTCCACCTCTTTATTTGAGCTCAGACTCATGTCACTAGCTGTGAAGCTCTGGATGAAAGGACAGTGTGAGGAGGCTCATTGTTCTGAATGTGGCAGAGCACTGTCTGGAAATGAACTACGGGACCAAATGATGGAAAGCCGTGTCTCTTGCCCTAAGATTTCTCTTGAGGGAGCACGATTTGTCATTTATGGGTCTGGCTGAGTTATATTGTTTCCTGTTAAGATAAGTCTAAATGAATCTTTAATGGCAGAATACTGATCCGTACAGATTTAGAAGCTGCAGATTACACTGGCCATCTCCACCTGGAGCATCAGCTCCCTTCCAGAGCTCTCTGTTCTTGTGGAGTGGGCGAGCCTTTAGAGGGTCCCTGCAGATGTGCTAGCTCAGCTGGGGACACTGGGCGCCTGAGGGCTGATACTGTGCTGGCGCAGTAGGTTTGAAGCAACTCCCGGGTGTCCTAGGAGAACGGCCTCGAAGCCCGAGTTCCAGGGTGTCTACACCAAACTGTCCTCGCCTCTGGCCTCAACACTGCTCTTGTTCTTGTTTCTTGCCACCCCCTTCGTTTCCCCCCTGAGCAGCCAGAGTGAGCTTTTCAAAATGCAAGTGTGATCCCATTTGCTTGAAACCCTCCCCAACTCCCCGTGACTCCCAGGACGAAGCCCAAATCCCTGTCCACGACTCCGAAGTCCTGCCTGACAGTCCTGCCGACCTGTCCAGGTGCTCGCCCGTCCACCTCTCCCTTGTGGTGGTAGACTGAGTCATGCACCCACCCCAGAAAAAGGATACGTTCTTCATCTTAAGCCGCATCCCTGGGGGTGGGAACCCCTTGCACTTAGGACCTTCTGAAGATGTGAATTTTAGGTAAGACTTGGTGGCCTGAGCCAGGGTGGCCTCGGTGGATTCCTGGAGGCCTTACATGGAGAAAGCCTCAGGGAAGAGGCAGTGGACACCTGGGGCAGGGTGAAGGGAGAGGGCACCGTCCCTGAGATGGAAGGTGGAGAAATAGCCAAGGAGCACAAGGGACTGCAGCAAGCCAGCACTGCAGCGCTGCTGGAGCCGGGAAACAGCGGGACAATAAAATCCCAAAGGGTGAGCCGACCACGGGTGGTATCTGTCACCCTGTGCTCCAGCCCTTCCAGCCACCCTTCGTGGCTTCTGGGCCACACACACCTTCTTGCTGCAAAGCCCTAGGAACTCTGCCCTCTCCAGAGCACTCTCCCCCAGCCACCACCCTCATCTCCTCTTTGCCACTCTACTCATGCCTCCTCCTTTTGGCCTCGGCCAGCACATCACTTCCCCAGGGAAGCCCTCCTTGACCCCAGGGGAGGAGAGGCCCCTCCCCGCCCCTCGACCACGTGGCCCTCTGCTCCTTGCCACACAGCACCTACATGCTGCTTGTTTGCCAGGGTGGCTGTTTGTCTGTGGTTCTGTCCTGGACACCATGTCTGCTTTGTGCCCTTTGGCAATCCTAGACCAGCACAGAGCCTGGCCCTCTGCAAGCCTAAGACAAATCCCAAAGACAGAACACCGGAGGAAGCAAAGCTGTAGTTTCCTCCAAGAGACAAACGGTGGCTGCACGAGCCCTTCCTTCGTGGATATTTAAATGTGAAAACAACACACTAAGCTCAAGGGAGGAGGAATTGCATGTGGAAGCAGCTGTAGGCTTGCATCCAGCGTGATGGGAAGGCAGCTGTGTATCCTCGGGCAAGCCTGCTCACCATTCTGGTTCTTATTCCATCCCACGTCAAACAGAAATAACGGTGTGTACTCTGCCTGCCACTGAGGACCCCACGAGAAGCTTTGAAATTTGTTCTGAAAAGTACCAAGTGCCTCACGGATGTGCAGTGGATCATTATATTCCTGAATAATAAAATACTCACTCTTTGTTCATGGCTCACTGATATGAGGCCCAAATAAGAGGTCCATATTGTGTAGACAGTCCGGAGGTGATGTACCTGCTGCTTTGACACGGGCACGGGTTGGTAGCAAAGACAGGACTGAGCAACTGCATTGCATGGTGACGGCGAATAGAACGGGACTGGCAGCCTCCCAGGTGTGGCACGGGACTCATTGAAGCTTTAGGAAGAAGAAAAGAAGAGTGAGCTTCACACTGTGACAGTGACGCAACCAGAATTGTGGGAAGGATTAACAATCCGCTGGCAGACTTGTGGCCATTGTCTTCTTCTGAAAACGTCTCATCCATCTGTGACATTCTTGAAGGGCACCATTGTGCCTTAGGGCAGTTGAATTCATGGCCATTCAAGTGCAGGGGGACAGTGTGCCCCTGGATATCAGGGCCAGTTGCACCAATCTTCTGTCAACTTCACATGTCGGGTGACCTTCTTGAGGAGATGGTGAATCTCCTTCTGGTCACCTTCGTCGCTCACTTGGACTGTGGTGACATCCAGCCAACCCCAACACTCCTACCTTCTAATCTCTTTCACGGAGCAGCCCCCTTTTCATTGAGGGGTGAGCCCGGGGGATGTCAGAAGGTAAAGCTGGACCTTTGACTGTGGCCCTCTTAGTAGACCATCTTCCCACATGCCCTATGTGCCCCCAAGTCTGTCCAGATTTAAAGAAGCCTCTGCCAAGTGTTGTGAGGAAAGACAGACCTCCAGTAACTCAAGACAGCAGGCATTTTAGAGGCAGGTAGACACCAAGGCATGCTTTAGGGAAAGGACGCTGTGGCTTCTGTGCAGTTCCTAGGGACGGAGGACACCCTTCCATCTGCACTTTGTTTTCTCCACATTAAGGACACTTCTAACATGTCCATGTGGTTTTCTCTGCCCCTGCTGTCTGCTGGATGTAAACCGTCTTGGGGTGGTCTGAGTTCCCATCAGGTGGCAGAACTTCCAGGTGAAATGAAATTCAGTCACACAGCCATTCCAGAATGTGAGCAAAAAAGAAGAGGCTTATGGTGGAATACCTGCCGCTGAGGTCTGGGGACTGCTTGTTACAGCAGGTAGCATTAATCACTCCAGGTAATACAAAAGTAAATGAGTACAGGTGAATGTGAGCAGTGTGAGGATTGGAGCTAACCTTAAACATGATCTAAATAACTTTTAAAAAATCACTTTTATTGAGGCATAGTTATACATGCAAAAACATGCACTCATTTTAAGGGTACAGTTAAATGAGTTTTGACAGATTTCTTTACCCATGTAACCAACACCACAGTCAAAGTATAGAACATGTCCATTATCCCCCAAAGTTCCTGCATGCTAATGGAATTTTTGTACCATAAATTTTTCACAACACATTATTCTTTAATTTTTATTAATAACAAATTACTTTTGAGAAGGCACCTAATTTATCATACACTGTGGCTGGAGAGTTCAGGGAGCACATCTGAGGTCAGTGGACAGTCCATGGTTGCCTTGCCCACTGTCTAAGGAATGGCACACGCTGCACTTGAACAGCAGCTCTGGAGGTCATGTTAGGGACAGCCTGGAGGTTGAAAGTCCAATCCAAGATGGGGATTGTAGGAATGGAGAGGAGAAAATTCTCTAGCATGGGACAGGGGCTGAGACAACAGGAACTGAGAACTAAGTAGATGTTGGTTGTGAGGAATAAGGGATGGTGATGGACTTGAGCTTCTTATTTGGGTGGTCAGGAGTTGGAGAGCTGGCAGGGTTTCAGGCATACCTTTGTCTATGCAGTGTCCTGGGGATATCCAGGCAGAGAGCTCATCCTGGCAATGAGAAATAAGCCTCTTTGGCTCAGGAGAGATGTTAAAGTTGAATGTACAGACTTAGGAGTCACTTGGGCACATGTGATGGAAACCATGAGACCAAGGAAAAGTGTGCAGAGCAAGATTAGCATTGACCTTGGGGTCCTGAGAACTTCAGCAGTTTTAGGGAAGGGGAGAGGAAGATTCCACAAAGGAAACTGAGAAGAAACAGCCCAATGGGTGCAGATGCATCTGAACACCACATACTGCCAGATACCTTTCACTGACCCTTCATCATGCATTTTCTGCCCTTCTCCACCAGCACTGTGATCTCAAGTCATTCCAGTTGGATTTGTCTAATAGAGGCGACTAGTAGGAATTGACCAAGAAGACAGAATTCAGGGCATTTCTCTCTGGCTCCTTCCTGGGGTCAGTAGAGGCTGGCAGGGTCCCTAGACTGAAGCTCTTGGCTCCATGAGAAGCCCTTTCCCCTTTGCTCTCTGTGCTTTTGGGTTATAGAAATGGCTCCATCCCCCAAACCTCCAGGTCAAGGATCCCCATTATCACTAGACCAGGATCCCACACAATCCCTCCAGTTTCCCTACGTGCTGCCCTCAGCTTTGTAAATAATGTCTTTCCTAAATTCTTCTCAAATACCAATTTGAATTTGCCATCTGCTTTGGGTTGGAAAACGTTACAAACATCTGTCATTTTTTTTTTTTAATCTATGCTCTATATATTTCAAAGTCTTTTCCTAAGAATCCTGTTCAAATTTCTTCCCTTGTTAAGTAAATAGCAAGTTTCAGGAAGAACCAAGAGAGGGCTCTTCACTGTATTAAAGTACCCCTCTTCCCCACTCCTAAGTGGTCACTCCATCTCAGTGTAGCGTTTTGTGGGAGAATGCCACCCTGTCTTCATTTCCCAGGGTTGCTCTTTCAAATACCACCCACTGGTTGGCTTAAAAACAGGGATTTTTATTTTCTAATGGTTTTAGAGGCCAGCAGTCCAGCATCAAGGAACCTGCATGCCATGTTCTTTCCAAGGTCTGCAGCATCCTGGTAGTGGCCTTTTCTCTGCTTCCATCACTTGACCATCATCTCCTTGTCTCCTCTGGCTTCCAATTCTGTGTCCAGTTTCCTTTGCCCTACTGAAGCAAGGTCCATGCTGACCTTAAGGAATACTGTCTTTAAAAGTCCCAATTACAGATGGGTTTCGACCCATAGGACTGAGGGGTTAGGACTTGAATTTGCCTTTATGGCCCTGTATCCAATACCCCCAAATGCAAAGTTCCTTCAGGATATGGTACAGAGTGGAGCTGCCCCTGTGAACTGTGCGCAGGTGGCACAGACACTTGTCTGAAGACAAGGAAGGACTTTGATTCCTGGCAAATCTGTTGGACATCCAATTATATTTAGGAATTATTTTAAAAGGAAGTTTTTGTTTTCTTGCCGTAAGGAGTACTGTCACTTACCATAAAGGAATTAGAACAGAAACATCTTCTCTGAACCCCTAGGGGGCATTGTAACACACCTGTCCGTAGGCTCATCATTTTCTATATTTTTGTTTGTTTGTTTTGTTTTTTTGTCTTTATTTATTTATTTGAATGTTATATTAAAAAAATACGAGGTGCCCATATACCCCTCACTCTCCTCCCATATCAACAACCTCTTTCATCATCCTGGGACATTCATTGCACTTGGTGAACACATTTTGGAGCACTGCTGCATCACATGGATAATGGTTTACATTATAGTTTACACTTTCCCCCAGTCAACCCAGTGGGCCATGACAGGACATACAATGTCCAGCAACTGTCCCTGCAGTACCACCCAGGACAACTCCAAGTCCTGAAAATGCCCCCACATCATATCTCTTATTCCCTCTTTCTACCCTCAGCATCTACCATGGCCATTTTCTCCACATCAATGCTACATTTTCTTCCATTACTAATCACAATAGTTCCAGAATAGAATATCAGTAAGTACACTCTAATCCTTACTCTATTCCTCCATCCTGTGGACCTGGGATGGTTATGTCCACTCCATCTCTACATCAAGAGGGGGCTTAGATTCCCCATGGATGATGGATGCAGTTCTCCTGTTTGCAGTTGTAGGCACTCTTGGCTCCCTGTTGTGGTGGTTGACCTTCTTCACCTGTTAGCTGGCCGGGGTAAATCCAATAAGCCAGAGGGTAGGAGTTGCAAGTCTGCTGAGGCTCAGGGCCTGGCTGTCACATGGACAGTCCAGAGATTCAGGTCTCCTGAGTATAACCTACCCCAGCATCAACCACAGGTCTGGTAGAAGTAACAGGAGAGGCTTGTGAACAAAGATCACATCTGAGACCAACTCCATCACACTCAGGAACACAAACTCCAAAGTAGGGCCAGGTGACATGGCACTGAACTCCATCTGCCATGACCATAGAACCTATGAGTCTCTGTAGCCCTCAGAAAAACCAACACTTGGGCTTGTATCTACTTTGACTGTCTCTGGGAACCTGCTGAGGCGTGCATAAGGGCAACCCCTCTGATGACCTCCTGACTCTTTTTTGGAGACTCATAGCCATGTAAACTCATTTGTCCTTTCCATTTCCCCCTTTTATTCAAGGTCAAAAATCATTTTTAACCTGATATTACATGTAGGCTGAGATATTCTGCTGGTCTGAGTTGACCCTTTTATTCAAGGTTGTTTTCTAATTACATCTTCAGCTGTCACTTGGCTCCCTCAGCTCCAGGGAGGCTCATCCCCAGGAGTCATGTCCCATGCTGGGGAGGAGGTAATGCATTTACATGTTGAGTTTGGCTTCAAGAGTGGCCGCATTTGAGCAACATGGAGGCTCTCAGGAGGTAACTCTTGGGCACCTTTGTTCATGCAGATTCAAGGCTCAGTTTCCCCTGCAAACACAGGGCGAGGGATGCAACTAGCCCTCCATTCCACCTATGGCATCACCTGATGCTTAGCAGAAAAAGACCACTGAGGCTCCATCAGGCAGTCTAGAACTGAAAGACCACCTTCCTGTATGCAGACTGAGGACTCTAAGGCCATGGTACATTTTCAGTACTGACCCAGCTGTGATATTATCTAAGTTTATGTGCTCTGTAATCGAATGAAGTAAATGTGTTTCTAAACTTGGAATAACCAATTTTGATAACAAATACCTGAGGAAGAAACTCCTGGAAGCAAACTAAATTACCACTCCATTCATTGTGTTTCCATTGGGATCAGTAGGGGAAGAAAGAAAAAGGAAATAGGCAAGGAAAAGTAGAAGCCATATTTAGCTGACACTTTAATATTCATTGTCCCCCCAAAATAAATTATCACAAAAAGAGAAGGGATAAACAAGGTCTTGTAAACACCAGAGGGGAAGAGAGTAATCCTGCTGATATCTTTGCCAAAGACACACAAAATCAGAAATCCAGGTAGAAAATGATAGTACAATGTTAACTTCATATTAAATTACTCCTAAAATGTTCAGAATATGTACAAGAAGACTCTCGTTTTTAACTTTAATTCAAAAGCCCATTTAAAAAATATTAGTTCATAGTATAAGCTCAGAACTGTGGTTCTTAAATTCAAAAATAATTCTCATGTGCACCTACAAATGTTTATTCCATCCAGATTATATCCAGTTGTAACCTTGCATATCATTTCAGCACTTAATGTGACGTGAAAGCAATGGGCAATTTCCACATTGAAATTCAAAGGACAGAAAAATATCCAATTACCTATGAGGATGTTCAAAAAGTGCATTAATATGATGGGAACATCACAAACAGCTTTGAATGCAAGCATTACACCTCATTCCAAGGATCTCGACAGTTTGCATATTTCCATCTGGCTGCCTCTCCCTCTCTCCCTCTTGTTGGCAGTTAAGAGAATTATATTGACAACTGCTGTTTTCCTAACATTGTGTTATTTTTGAATGGTCTGAGACTATAAGCAGGGCATGGGAATGATTTCACTGCAGTACAATGTCTTTATTACCCCACGTGAACACCTCACCTTCACTTACAACCAAGAGCTATTTTGCCACCTTTAAATATGTTTCCTGCTGGGAAGGTCTTTTCTGGGAAGGAATACGTCTGGTGACCCAGATAATAGGGATCTATTAATTAACAGATTCAATTAACAATTTAAATATTACCACTGATGTTTATAATGTGTGTCTATCTGCGGATGTGTGCTTATAATTTAATATGCATGTGTGTGTGTGCTATTGTTTCCCTGAGAAGCTGTTCCTTGGGTGGCAGCAGGTAGACTCTAGGGCATGGGTTCTTAATTTTTTTTGTTCCACAGATCTCTTTGCCATTCAGGTGAAAACCACAGACCCTTTACTAAGTCCACCCTATACTGTATATTATTTGATAAATATATCACCCCTACACTAACACATCCCCACAAGAATAATGGTTTTTTGAATTTCAATCCATGCTCATGGACCCCTTGTTATGAGCCCCTGGTCTAGGGAATACTCACCTGACCACATCCCCATTTTATTAGAAGCAGAATGAGTTACCAATTATCCTTGTGTTGGATCTTGATGTTAGATTCCGGCATGTGGTGGCTTGAGTTTTATACCCCAAAATTAGACATATTCTTGACCTTGATCCAGTTTCTTGTGAGTATGAACCTGTGGTAAATAGGACCTCTTGAATATGCTAGTTTTAGTGAAGCTGTGGCCCAGCTGAATGAGGGTGGGACTTAATTTAGATTACTGGAGTCCTTTATAAACAGAAGGAATTTGGACATAGTGAGAGAAAACCATGGAGGAGCCAGAAGCTGGAACTCAGCAGCACCCAGAAGAGAAAGGAGAGGGCATCACCACGTGGCAGGACAACCAGGACTTGCCGGCCGTGAGAAGAATACCAGCCTGGAGGAAGCCAGCCTTCTGGCCTCTGAAACCATGCCCTATTGCTAAACCAACCCATTGTCTTTTTAAATAATAATAGTTATTATTTTTTGTCTTTTTTTTAAAGATACATAGATCACAAAAAAATGTTACATTAAAAAATATAAGAGGTTCTCACATACTCCACACCCCACCCTACCCCACTCCTCCCATATTAACAACCTCTTTCTTCATTGTGGTACAGTCACTGCATTTGGTGGATACATTTTGGAGCACTGCTGCACTGCATGGATTATAGTTTACATTATAGTTTACACACTCCCCCAGTCTATTCAGTGGGTTATGGAAGGATATATAATGTCCTGCACCTGTCCCTGCAATATCATTTAGGACAACTCCAAGTCCCGAAAATGCCCCCACATCACAGCTCTTCTTCCCTCTCTCTGCCCTCAGCAACTACCATGGCCACAGTCTCCACATCAATGATACAATTTTTTCCATTGCTAGAGTCACAACAATTCTATAGTAGAATATCAGCAAGTCCACTCCAATCCATATTATATTTCCCCTTCTTGTGGACCCTGGAATGGTGATGTCCACTCCATCTCTAAATTGAGAGGGAGCTTTGATTCCACATGGCTGATGGATGCAATTCTCCTGTTTGTAATTGTAGGCACTCTTGATTCCCTGGTGTGGTGGTTGACCATCTTTACCTCCCCATCAGCTGACCTGGGTACATCCAATGAACTGGAGAATAGGAGTTACAGCTCTGATGAGACTCAGGGCCCAGCTGGCACATGGCCAGTCCAGAGATTCAAGTCTCCTGAGCATACACCAACCCCAGCACCAACAACAGTTTCAGTAAAAGTGACAGAAGAGGCATGAGTAGAAAGGTCACATCTGAGTTCAACTCCATCACACTCAGGAGCACAAATTCCAAAGCAGGGCCCACTGACAAGGCACTGAACTTCAGAGGCATCTGCCATGACCGTAGAACCTGTGTGTCTCTGTAGCCTTCAGGAGCACCAGTTCTTGGGGTTGTATCTACTTTGGCTGTCTCTGGGATCCTGCTGAGATGTACGTAAGCGTGACCCCTATGATGACCTCCTGACACATTTTGAAGTCTCTTGGCCATGTAAATTCACTTGTCTTTACCATTTCCCCCTTTTGTTCAAGGTCTTTTTCTAGTTGCATCACCATATGATGATTGGCCATATTGGAGGGAGACTCATCCCTAGCTGCAGCAAATATAACATGAACATGTAAAAAGATCTTGGCTGGGGAAGGTGGAAAAGGATTTGATGTTGGATATATGGGAGACCCATATATTATATATGTGACTACTGTGATGTAAAACTTTTTTGAAGACAAAATTAAAAATTTTAAAAAAAGGATGCAGACACTGAGGAAAGAATGAAAGAAATTGCCTTGCCACTGTACATACAGGGCAACACTTTATTACAGTGATGAAAGGCAAAATGTCAAAAACAAAGTTTTATGATATTTTTCATTTTTTTAAAACCTCAATTTATTTTTTACTTTATTTTATTTTTTGAATTAATATGTATTGCATTTCTGATCTTTAAACCTATAATTACTATTTCATTTTCCTACTGATTGAATTTGGAAATACATTAGGCTTCATTTTTGAAGAAGTTTTGGACCACAGAGGGGTTCAACTATGGCAGCAGAGGAGCTCTGGTGTGGGGTGTCATTGATGGGGGACACATGGTTGGGAGGGAGTTCTCCAGGGCACGTATATAGGGTATATAAAAATGTTCAGATATTCATTGGGTATTGTCATAGTAGTTACAGTTACAAAGTCATCTGAGGGAGCGCTGAGTTTCTAGCCAGGGGAGCTCTGTCACATTCCCCACTGGAACAGCAACAATCCAACAATTCCCCAAGTGCAAGGGCAAAGACCAGTGAAGAAGGATGGTCCAATGATGAGCCCTTGATACTGATGACTATGCTTATGAGCCTGTGTGCCTGAAATATGAACTAGGCTTAGAGCTGCAGGGTGCCTAAGAGTTACCTCCTGAGAGCCTCCATGTTGCTCAAATGTGGCCACTCTCTAAGCCAAACTCAGCAGGTAAATGCATTACCTTCCCCCCAACGTGGGACCAACCCATTGTCTTAAAAGAAGGAAAACTAAGACCACATCGGAGGTGTGACAGAGAGAAACTGGCATTTGGGGAGAGAGCACAACGTCCCACTCGGCTAGCTGGGAGGGCTTTGGACAGCATCTGTGGAGCTGCATCTTAAGAGGTCAGATGCCCTTCAAATTGCTCCTGTCACTTGCGTTCCACCCCACGGCCGGCCCTTTCAGCCTGGTGTTTTCAATTCTTAGAGTGATGCTTCATCTGCAGTGACCATTTTTGGAGACCCCCCTTAGGGCCAGCTGCTCTGCTGGTAATGAGGTCTCAGTGATGGACAAGACCAGCTATCAGCAGCACAGGCCGGAGTAGGGGGAGGTAGAGGAAGTAGAGGGAAGCAGAGTGAGAGGCGAGGAAGGGAGCTGGGTGACTTGACTTCCTGCACAGAGGTCCAGTGGGGGCCCTGGTGGGGAGTGCATTTGTAAAACACACATCCAAGCTAAGGAACCAACTTTTCCAGGAGCGGAAAATAGGATGAAGGCATTAAGCTAAGCAGAAAGAACTGAGGAGCACGAGCCCACACAGGGTCTCCATAGAGAGGACGAGAGGGTCTCCTCGGCTCCTTGCTGCCCCTGCTCAGGACACTGCAGCCCTCACCTGGTCCTGGGCTGGACGTCTACACCTTTGGGCTTCCTCTCTGTATCCCTCAAGGGCATGAGCTGCTAGCCACCAGAGTTTTCAGTTCATGGACAATGGATACCTATGGGCTGTCTTCCCATCATGAGCCACAGCAGCCTTCTTGTGCAATGTGCCCCACCTCCTTCCATGCCAGCGTCAACAGGACCAGGTGAGGGTCCCTGGCCCCTGCCGAGCATGGATACTCCCACCAGCAATTATTTGGGATTGGCAGCTGGAGCCTTCATCGCTCAGAGTGGCTGGGCCATCGCATGTCAACGCTGCCTCGGAGGGCTGCCCCGTAGACTGGAAGAGGAAATAGCAGATGTGTCTGGAGGAGCCACGGGAGACAGTGTCCCCAGGCCCTGGAGGTCCTCACCTGAGGGGCGTCCCTGTGGCTTTATAGTAAACATCTGCCCACGCCCTCTGTCTTGGTCGCTGCTCTTCTGCCAGCTTTCAGAAACCACCTGTGCTCGCAGTCCAAGAGTTCCAATAACTCTGGCCGCGCACCCAAACGCCTTTATTTTCTGTGCACGTGAGCAATAAGGTGGCTGCTGATGGAGATGCATGTCCCAGGAGCCCAGTGCCCGCTTCCACGCCCTCCCCTCCTCCTGCACCGAGCCCTGCCTGCGGGTCCACGTCCGTCCTTGCTTCATTCCTGGGGGTCCACAGGGTACAGCTTGTCCTGGGAGTCCAGATGCTGGCCCAGAGCAGGAGCGGCTCAGATGCCACGTGCATTCTAAAGGCTGCAGGAACTCGTCTTCCAGCCTAAGTATGGTCCCTCGAGGGCCTCGCTGCCCCAGAGGGAGAGTGCTGGCCCATTGGCTCCAGCCCTCACTCCGGTTTATAACCAGAGCGGGTCTCTCTAGCTTCAGCGCAGCCAGAGTATTTATTCTGCTCAAAATGCGCTTGTCCCCCTGGGCCTCCTGGGCCGACTGTGTCTCACTTCATCTGTGTGAACACCTCAGCTGAGGCCTCCAGCCAGCTGTGCCCCCCTCCGCTCCCCCCTCCGCTCCCCCCTCCGCTCCCTTCCCCTCCGCCCTCCCCTCTGCTCCTTCCTCTTTGTTCCTCTCCCACACAATGAAAGTAAAGTGAAACTAGAAATTACTATTCCAAAGGCGCTTTTTGGTTTTAATCAGGTTTGGGGGAAAATACGTCTAACATGCCACTTTACCCAGTTGAGAAAATGTTTGACATTTGCCAGGGCCACAGTGAGTCTTGTCTAATAGCTCCATTTTTAAATGCCACTCCAGATCCTCCATCTCTGAGTTTTAAAAAGCACTTGTCCTACTGAGTGTTATCATTACTAAAAATATTAGGCAGAGTCTTCATTCACGCAGAGTCGCTGTGTAATCTTGCTGGAATACAAATCACCCCTCGAGAAAGAGAGCGGCCAGGCCTTCTCTCCTAGCGGGAGGTTTGCTGGTGGACGGGGGGCATGGGCAAGACAGGGCACCCCCTCGCCCTCCAGGGGTGCCTGTGTCTTTCACCAGCTGGGTATGGCTGGGAAGCTCGCAGCAGCTAACGTAGCGACCAGGGCCCAGGAAGGGGGGAGCTTGGGTCCCGAGTCCAGGGGCCACTCCCCTGTCCTCCACATCAAGCCACCTGTCGGTCAGCTGCCTCAGGCCACCTTTCGCTCTCAGTGCAGAGGAGCAGCTGGCTGCGGCCAGGGACTGCGGCGTGCTCACACGTGGGGATGCGCATCCCCTGCCGGCTGTTCAAAGCGGGCCTGGGTGTGAGTAGGCGCCACGAGTGTGCCACACGGGGATGCTGGCGGCGCTGCTGCCTCTTGGTGCGTCCTCCGGCCTCGGCTCAGACACAGGCGTGTTCATCACTGCCCGGAACTCAGGACCGCCCTGGCTGGACGCCGCCTTGCTGGGGACCCCGACTTGGGCCGGGTGGAGTTAGAGGAAGGCCAGTGGAGCCAGGGAGCCCCGTAATCGATCTCGGAGCTTGCTCACCGCAGAGCCGTGGTCTCCCCACTCAGCAACGCTGCCTATCGGGCTTCAAGGGCTGTCCTTGCCAGAAGGGCCCGGATCCTCGCCTTTGGGAAGGTGGGGGACGGCAGGCCTGCCGACGACTCTGTCACCAGCTGTGAGCAGGGAGCACTTTACGTGAGGTGGAGCTCAAAGCAGTGGGGTGAGCGGCGGTGCTAAGGCAGGGGCTGGCCTTCTTCCCATGGGGACCTGGACGGGGCCGGGGTGGATACATGGGTGCAGGAGAAGGAAGGGCAGGCTGGAGGCTTAGGCAGGGGTGTCGGGGGGCTCCCAGATGTTCCATCGGGCGCAGAAATGGGGGCAGCCGTGTATGCCAGGAGTTCGGGGGTGGGAGGAGTTGATTCAAGCGCTGTTGGGTGAGAGATGCAGGATGTGTCCTTGACATGTTTTCCTTCTAGCTAGCACGGATGTGACAGCACTGCTTTCCCCTCTCTTTAGAAAGGGATTATCAGGCCTGATAAATGAGAGCAAATAAATCCTCTCCGTTCCTCTGTGCACATAGCGATGCTCCGTGCTCCAGGTGAGGACGTGGGGAGGCAGGCGGCAGAGGTGGGGGGTGCGTGCGCGTGCGTGTGTGCCCACACTCACACTCCCCAGACGCGGGGATTTCTTTGGCTCAGACCATATTCGGATAAACTCGGACACGTGGGGATGGAAATGCTGGTTACATTATAAATCTTGCTTTGGGAGAGGCCTGAGAGTGGGTGTGGGTGTGTGTGCGTGTAAGACGGCGGCGATGTATATTTAGAATGATTTAGGGAACCGTGTCTTCATGGGCAAACAGATGGTTCTGGAGAAGGGAGCCAAGGCAGGGACCCTCCGAGCTGCAGCTGCTTCCAGCGAGCGCCCCGAAGACACTTAGCAAATTCCATCTGATTGCACCCACTCCAGCCCTCCTCACCCAGATGAAATAGAGACAGACACTTCTGCCTAATGAGGATTTAAATTTTCAACTTTGTTGGTGACACGCGCCTGCAGCCTCAGCGTGAAGCCCATTTCTAAGCACTCAGCTGTAACAAGACACGCCCCAGCACCCCGCTTTGGGCCCAGCACCCTGCTTCTGGCCCCAGCAACCCACTTCTGGCCCCAGCACTCCACTTCTGGCCCCAGCAGCATGAAGGTCATCAGCGCGTGATGAACAGTGTAACAGTAAACTTCTGGCTTGGACTTCAATTGGCCTCATTTAGGCCAAGAGCATTTATTGAGCGCCTTCTGTGTACAAGGATGCCAAGGGGTGCAGATCTAAAAACACTTTTTTAAAGTGAGCAAGACTTTCTGCTTGCACGGGGCCTGCAGGGCAGGTGGGGCATGTGGGCAGGGGCTCAGGGATGGCTCAAGCCCCACTTGTGCCCTGGCACAGTGAGGCCTCCAGCAAGGCACTTCGCCCCTAAGCCTCCGGGCTCTCCCCTGGGAAGTGATCATTGTAATCGCACCTTTCTCTGGAGTGATGGGGGGGAGGAGTTGCAGCACGGAAAGCCCCCGCCCCGTCCTCCACCCCATCCCGTCCCGAGGAAGCATTCGCTGACCCTGTGAAAGCGACGCTTGCAGAGCTCAGGCGTGTCGTCGGGATTTGCTGAAATTATTTCTCCGATGCACTCATAAGCCTTTTCCAGGTACTTTGCCACATCGTTGTCCTAGGTCGTCTAATTTCTACGTCTTACTAGTTTAAGCTTCCTGAAATCAGTTTTGAGAAGGAGCTTATAAATCTCTGTCGACCCCGGTGTCCTCCACAGCTGAAGTCTGGGTGCACAGCCTGAGCCCAGAGGGCAGGACAGGTACATGGGGGGTGGGCAGGAGGAAGGGGCTGCATGCTCCCGGGTGCAGCAGAGCCCGGCATTTCTGCCTGTGGCACTGGATGTCTCCCGCCGGCCCTCTCCGCTCTGCTCCCCCCGGAGGCCCCAGGCCTGCTGCTCCTGCACTGAGCCGGCCGGGCCGCTGCACCTGCTGCTCGGCAGAGATTGGAGCCCGCGGCCTCAGCCAGCTCCCAGCTGGGTTGTGCCAGGATCACAAGCACTACCGATGGCCCCGGACACTGACAACTCCTGATCTCCCCAGACGCCGCCGCCGGGTGCTCCGCGTTTGTCATCACGTTTGACTTTCACAGTAACCGGCACCGCACTGGAGCTGGGGGGCCAGGCATGCGGCGGGAGGCGGCAGGTGCCAGGGGAGGGCGGAGCGCAGGCAGGTGGAGCAGGCTCCGCTCGCCATGGGGCTCCTCATGCCTCAACTTCCTCTCCAAGAATTGGGAAGAATCAAAACGGCGGCTCCCAAGAGGGCGTGGGCTGTGCCTTAGTGGATGGGGGCTGCAGAAACCGAGCCCCCATACCAGGGGGCTGAAAACAGACACATCTGTGCCCTCCCAGCTCTGGAGGTCGCAAGTCCAAAATCAAGTGCCAGCAGGGGGAACCCCCCCCCCACTCCTCCTGGCTGCCAGCCTCGGTGTCCCTTGTTGCCAGCTCGGCGGCCTTCTCCTCCCCCGGCATTTGTCCAGCCCCCCTTCTTGGAAGGACACTGGTCATAGTGGCCCAAGACCTCATCCCACCTGGTCACCCCTTCAAAGGCCCTATTTCCAAAAAGGGCCCCCTTCACAGGCCGAGCTCGAGGACTTGACCGTGTCCTTTCTGGGGTTCCCATGTCCACCCTAAGAGCCTGTCAAAATGACTCCTGGGTGCATTTAATCTCAGAGCTCAAAGAGAATGTAGGCGCTTTGATTTTACACAGAATGAAGGAACACGAGGAAAAAAGAGGCTCATCTGTGTGGCTTGCAGTTGGGCTCCCTGGGATGCACCATCCACCCCAAACCTGCCTGTGGGGCTTTCGCGAAATGGCCCCCCCGAAATAAAGGCCTTTACTTTCAACAGGCCTCTAGTTTTGCAGCTAATTGCATCTCCCTCGTGGGCAGACACAGATCCCGAGTCCGCGCCTGCGCCTCTGTGATCCGGGAAACCCCCCAGAGCTCCTTCACGGCGTCGGGGCTGGGGCCGGCCTGAATGCCCTCCTCGGTCTGTAGGTCTGTCCTTCTCAGTGAGGCTTCCCGAAACCGTGAGGCTGCTGTGTTAAATGGGATGTGGCTCGACCTGCAGGAGTCAACCCCATGAGCAACTACTGAGCACCTACTGAGTGTCCACCCCTGTCCAGTTCGCTCCGGAAGGTGCTGCTTTGACCCAGTCTGGGCACGAGTGGGCGCCATCGGGGCCGTCTGCCTTCCTGACTCCTCCACAGCAAATGGACATTTGTGAGAAGACAGCATGGGCTCAGGAGAGCCTGGCTGTGTACGGGACCCCTGGCATTTGGGGGAAGTCGCCCTGGGGACAGAACCTCCGAGCATTTCCCCCCACTGGCCTGAAGACGTCCTGTGGACACGGCTTAAGGAAGAGGCACCGGCTCGGCTCTTATGTCCTGCACTGACGGCGACTCGGGTTTGTTCTCCCGCCTGCCAATCTTGACCTTATTTTAAAATAATTTTAGATTTACAGAAAAGCTATAGAGAGACCTCCAAGCACCTTCGTCCAGACCCCCCTAATGTTAAAGTCTTATCTGGCCCCAGGACAGGAGCCCGAGCCAGGGGCAGCAGTGATTCCTCAGCTCCAGGCCTCTTGGAAAATGCCCGGGTTTCCACGAACTTCCACTTTGGTTCCTGGATCCCACTCCGCGTTTGATGGGGAGGAGCGATTTTAAGGCCCCCCACGTGACAGTTGCCACGTCATTCGCATCCGTTGATTGGGGTGGCCGTGTGCGGCTCTGGACCACTGCACGTGCGGTGGCCCATAGGCTTTCTGACCCCAGAATTTAAAATGCAGAGGTTTGGTTCAACACTTGAAAAAAATATTAAACTTTAGAGACCTCAGACTCTGAAATTTGCAAGGAGATACTTTCCCCTTGGACTCATTTTTCTGCTTCATCTTTGACACTTCTGTTATTTTCCAAAACAAATAACCTTGAGTCTTTTTCTGTCCTGCTTTCCTAACAGTGAAACATGACAGTGGGTTCTTTATTATATATCAGTAAGTGGTAGCTCCCCCACATAAATACAGCCTTCACTCCATGGTGACCAAATTTTACTTTGTCAGAAGAGCACTTATATTTTTCTTCAAGAAAGACACTGGGGAGGGTAACGATGGCAGGGCTGACAGCACTGTTCTCTGACTTATTTTAAAGAAGAAAAAGAAAATATAGAGAGATATGCATTTTTTTCTTTAAAGAAAATGAATTATTCTTTGAAAGTTAGTCAATCTCTTGGGGGCACAGTGTGGAAAATTAGATTTTAATGGCTTTGGAATTGAGGTTCCATGGGTCAATAGTACTGGATACTTGAAGTAAAATGACAAATCTATTAGAAGAAAATCAAACATTTTGTTGCTCATCAGAAAGGCAGTCGGAGGATACCAAGCATTCTCTTAGAACTCTTCTAAAGTACAGAAGGCATCAGAAAAGCACAATTTCTGGCTTCGTATTTTGAAATCCTTGGAGGAGAATCATTCTTGGATTTCTTAGACTCTCTCTGAGTCAAGGAAAAGTTCCTGGTTTCTGACATGAATTGCAGAATTTGATTGAAGGTGGTTTGGCAAGACAGACATTTCATATGCATGTAAACCTGGAACTGCACAGAGAGCACTTCGCTATTTCCCAGCTGACTTTCTATAATCGTTTCTGTTTGCATTTGTCTGGCTGTGTTACCCGATCCTGTTGCAGATAGCGTTTATACTTCCACTGGGTTATGAGGCTGGCAAAGCTGCCATATGCAAAAGCCAACTCTGAGCTTGGTCTTGTGTTCCTGTCTCTGAATCTTACTTTTTAACATTTTACAGAAATGGATACCAACTTGTAGGAACACATCATTTCATTGATTCGTTCAGGCCTTTCTTGATCCATTCAACAATATTTACTGTGAGTGAGTTAAGTGGGGATACAGGTGCAGGGCCTGCCTTCCTGGAGCTCACAGTCTGGAGGGAGAGAGCCAGGCACACAGAGGGATGCAGGTGGGTCTAAGCAGGTCCAGGTTGCAGGTGCTGTGTAATGAAAGCATAGAACCATCTGCGATGGCCCAATCCAGGAGGAGGGGGGTTACCTTTCTGGAAAACGTCACGTGCAAAGGCCTTTAGGACACAGCACCCTGTCCTAGTTTCCTGTAGTTCTGGCACCAGCCGGAGAAGAGTAGGCATTGGTCTTGCTTCACAGATGAGCGCCTGGAGGAGCAGATGGATCCATCGCTGGGCCCTGGGTGCACCACTAGCTGGGGGTAGGGTCGGCAGCTCCCCACCCCCTGACTCGGTGTTCTCACCACCAGAAGCTGGATCCGATGCGAAGCTGTTGGGGGTGAGGGAGAAGAGGTCAAAACCGTCAGCGACTCCATCCCACGTTCCACGTGCCATTTTTATTGACGATTCGATGAGTGATGGACACTTTATTCATACTTCCAGATGGCAGGAAGCTCCCTCCCCCTTTCTGTCTCTCCCCCCAGCTCCCTCTCTCACCTTCCCCCCTCCCTCCCTTTCACACATTCACACTCACACAGGGTAGAGGGCATTTCCATAATTTAGTTGGAACAGTTGGCACTGGGTCTGAGATGTGGGAACAGTTTGGGGGGTGTTTGTGATGGAAAAGTGAGTGACGGCAGCTTGGCTTTCCTCTGTGACTCACTTCCTGGTGTCCTTAGACCGCAGTGAGTCCAGGTGACCCTGAGGCCTGTCAGCTGTGGGTGCCGCCCGGGAGGTGCCCCCATGAGCGGCCCCATCATCCGTGTGCCCCTGCCCTTCGGCCTCAGCGCGGTCTGTCCTCATTTCCAGGGGTGGCGCTGCCACCACCCCAGTCACCCTGGTAGGAGACTCTGGCCATGTCCTCCAGCTTCTTCCTTCAGGCACCTGGCCCTCTGCCCTCTGCTCACCAGGCCCCGTCATTTCCATCTTTGCCATTTTCCACTGACAGCCACGGGGTGCAGAGCCAAGCCACCCTGGGGTGTAGCCTCCACCTGCCAGACTCCCCGCTGCAGCACCCACACGGCATCCCTGCCTCGCCTTCACTGCCCGGAGCCCTGCACTGACCATCCCCTGCTCTCATCTCCCACTCCCCATCTGTCTTTGTTTCCCGCAGCTGCTGGGGGATGGAAACAATGGAAATGTATTCTCTCGCAGCTCTGGAGGCCCAAAGCCCAAAACCAAGGAGCTGGCAGGACCATGTCCCTCCAAGGCTCTGGGGGAGGGTCCCTCTGCCTCTTTCAGCTTCTGGGGGCTCCCAGGACCCCACAACTCCCCAGCCTGCCTGTGTCCACCTCACTTTCTCCTCTTCTGTCTGTGCCAAACCTCGCTCTGCCTCTCCCTTACATGGACACTCGTGGTGGCATTTAGGGCCCACCCAGGTCATCCAGACGCTCTCCCCAACACAAGGTCCTTGACTAATCACATCTGCAAGGATGATTTATCCACATAAGGCCCTGTGGACATGTCCCGGGGGTTGGCACCCGATAGCTTCGGGGCATTGTTCAGTGACTACAACAGCCGTAGGTGGTGGAAGAAATTCCGGGACCCTTAGCCTCATTTCTAGGCTGTGTGCTTGGCATCGCCATCCACTCCTGGGGGACACGACCCCCACCCTGCCCTGCTTGCAGCCAGGACCTTCCCTCCCACCCTCCTAAGACACTGCACCCACCCCCGCGCCTGCTTCCTGCCACTCTCTCCATCAGGACTGTCCTTCCTCCTTCCTACTTTTAAGGAAATTGCCTGCTTTTTAGACCTAGCCCGTGCAATCCCTGCTCCAACGCATCCCAGCTCAAGTGATCTCCCTCTCCTGAACTCTTCAGAGCAGTAGCCTGCCCTGCTGGCACGATGGAGTCCCCTGGTGGCTTTGGAAACAATGTCCTGGGTCCCACTGCAGGCTGACTTAGCTCCCTAGGGCTGCGGTCAAAGGACCGCACATGGGGGCTGCAGACAACAAGCTCATTGTCCCAGTTCTGGAGAGCAGAAGTCTGAGGTCAAGAGGTCAGGAGGGCTGTGCTCCTCTAAACCTATAGGGGAGGAGCCTTCCTGGCCTTTCCTAGCTTCCAGGGGCTTCTGTGGCCCCTTGCTGGCTTGGCTTGTAGATGCAGCTCGCCATCTCTGCCTTCCGCATCCCCACCTGCCATCTTTCTTGTCTTCACTCCACCTGCCATCTTTCTTATCTCCATCCCCACACGCCATCTATCTTGCCTCCACCCCCTCGTGGCCGTCTTCTTTGTGTCGGTCCACGTCCCTTCTCCCCTCTTACAAGGACACTGTCATATTAGAGTAAGGGCCACCTTACTCCATATGGCCTCATCTCAACAGAGCTGGTTCCATCTGAAATGACCCTATTTCTAAATAAGGTCACCCTCACAGGTACTGGGCTTAGGACGCCAGCTGATCTTTTTGTGGGGGCACAAGTCAACCCCCAGCACCAACTAAACTGGAGTTCGTGAGGTGAGATGGGGGCGGGAGGGGACCAAGACACCCAGGTAAGGAGCCGGGTGATTCCTGGGCACCGGGAAGCCAGACAGTGAGTGATTTCTAAACAGGGAGGGAGCAAGGTGCTGGATTTATGTTTGGGGAGAAACTCTACGAAAGCCAGGGAGAAAGCAGGCCCGTAGGGAGGGTGGTGATGCAAGGGAAGGGGCTGGAGAGGTGGCTGGTTGCAGTCCAGGCTGGGTGAAGGCCACGGCTCTGGGGTCTGGGAGGCCTCCGGATGAAGAGAAGAGCCGGGGCGGGTGCACCAGGTAACACTCACTCCGAACTGGCCTGGGCATTGACACCCAACATCCGGCTTCCGTGGTGTGGCTGCTCCCGGGAGGCTGAGATGGATGAACGGAGCTCACTTTTGCAAAGGATCCAGAAATTATTATACATTATCACTCTCCTTTGCTTTTTTACAGGTCTCATCATAAAATAAAGTCATGAGCTATGAGTTAGAAGAGTCGTAGGAAAACAGCCCAGGCTTTTTCTTTAACCCACACCATTTTTGGCTAAACATAAATGTGTCCTGTCCTCTTAGGATGCCACTTGAAAATAAATGTTAAAATGCACATCTAAGCAATGGCAGCATTGAATTAAGTCTTTAACAAATGAAACCCACCTCCCGCACCCGTCCCCGGTCTGTTCCGATGGCTTCAGAGGAGGGGCCGAAACGCCCCAGAGCCCACAGCCGCTGGGAGCCGCGTCTGGGGTTTGAGCAGCTCTGCCCCCTCTTGGAAGCTCGCCCCTCTCGCCCGCTGCCTGCCTCTCCGTCTGTGACAGCCCCGGCTTCCGATCCTGAAGGTCTCCTCCCCTGGGTGCCAGGAGCCAACAAGCCTCACCTTTCATTTCCCTCACGAGCACTGTTTTCCTAGCCAGGGGCGTTTCCCTGGGTGCCCTGACTAAAATTCAACAGGAGACGCGGACTGTGAATGAATGGTCTGAACAGGAAAGTGCAATACGGGGAGCGGGAGGCTCCCTCCGCTTCCCTGGACGGACATAAACACGCCAGGGAGTGGGTGGCCGTGGAGAAGAGGCTCAGTCTGGCCTCCCTCCTGCTCTTCCTCGTGCTAATTAAAACATAGCTAATGCCAATTAAAACACCACTAAGAGCTATTATTGCTTTTTTGTTTATCCACAGACCCAGGATAATGCAGGGAAATGAACTGGAAACTCTGTGTACCATCTTAGCAATTTGCGGGCTGGATCGCTGGGCTTGGAGCTGCACTGAGCGCTGCTGTGCCCCCGGAAGAGAATCAGGCCAGGGGGCCGCTGCCGCCACCAGAGGCTCAGCCAAGGAAGACCATCCCCTCCCAGGACAGGGGGGTCCAGACCAGCAGGTGCAGCGGCCACCGCCTGGGCGAGGCATGGCTGGCTCTGGGAGTTGGCTTCTGAGGACCTCGGACATGGAGAGCAGGACCTGTGCCCCTGCACTTGAAAGAGGTGAAAGCACAGGTGAGACTGGAAAGGGCTCCGTGGCTACATAGTAAACAGAGGAGGCCCTGACCCGGCCCTGCCCTCACTCATCACCTGTCTGGGTCTCAAAGCATCAGCGCTCAGGGACAGTAGAAGGGAAAATTACCCCAGTTTGTGGCATCTCTCCAAATACGGAGCAGGTACCAGCATTCCAAATTTCTCAGCCCTCTCAGTTGAACTCTTCTTCATCTTCCTTCTTGGCAAGGGGGTGGCATCCTGGATTCTTCACTGTGAAAATGCTGCTATGGGAGACGCAGCCTGACATCATGATGGAAGATGGGTGCTTGCCGGCCAGGCCTGGGTTTGGATGGCTGGCTGGCCAGGTGGTCCGAGCCCAGGTGTGCCGAGCCCAGGTGTGCCAAGCCCCGTTCACCTCATCTTTAAAGCTGAGAAGCATCAATGCTTCCCTCGTGGAGTCACGGCAGGGATGGATAGGCCTCACGTGTGAAGATACTTTGCCTGGTGCCTGGCACAGAGAAGCGCCCCAAAATATCCTCCAGCACCATCATCCCCATCGGTGCCCGCCTCCTGGGTGGACAAGGGATCACCTAACTCAGGGACGAGAAGTTCATGCTTAGCAACCTCGGCTGCACATGAGAATCACCAGCAGGTGGTTTGAAAACTACCAATGTCCAGTCACACATTCAGAATGATTATATCGGAATCTCTCAGATCATTTCTAACGTGTTGGTGAAGTTGGGAACCACTGGTTCAACCCACCCTCTCCATCATCCAAGGAGGCCAGACCCTCAGCTGGGTGTCGGGCGCCCCCCGATATCAGAGTGTCTGTGAGTCACGTGGGGCAGTTGTCAGGCCATCAGCATTTTTGGAAGAATCTTGGAGCAGCTGATGGACTGGATATGCCCAGGAAGGTTCTGTCACATTTATGCCTTCATCCACCATGAAGATGTGCTGTAGCCACCAAGCAAGAGGTCCAGGACCCCAGGTGCAGCCCACGGAAAGCATTGGCCAGGCCCCCCGAGATCCACACCGGCTCTAGGCAGATGCATTCCCTAGCTCAGCCACAAATACCACTGCAGGGAGGACACAGGGCAATTTGGGTGAGAGCCTCCCATGTGACAATGATTACTTTGGTTTAAGGCAAAATGAAACAAGAACTCCTATGCCCTTTCAAATCTACTTACTCACATATCAGCTCCTAGTAGCAGGAAGTGCTTCGGCTCTGAAGATTAAGCTGACTTTTTAATAACCAGGGCGAATCCACATCCTCTGATCCTCTCTAATTTTATAGTGAGGTGATTACCAAGTATGGGTGATTTAAATATTTATAGGAACGTAGAGAAGCTCCTAATGGCTGAATCAGCTTCAAATGGCAGGTGATGACAACACATTTAATGAACACAGATTCCACTAAACACACACAATGAAAGAAAATGCTGTGGCAGGGACTTGCAATTGAATATGCAAAGTCGAACTCAAATGAGCCACTACACCGGGGTTTAGCTCCTATTAGAGAGGTAGGGGGTGGCCAGGAAACTGCAGCTTCGCCTCACTATTGGGAACCATGCCCAGCCACTGACGCCTATGGAGTTACACCCATCACAAAAGGACAGACGGAAGAAAACAGGGGCCTCCTGTAGACTGACCATAGGAACCATGGCTACTCTTCCCGGACCCTCTGTCAGCACTGACTGCTATTCCTTAAGTAATTCTGCACCTTGAGTGGTTTTCATCCCATTTTGCAGATGATGAAACTCAGAAGAGGGTAAAGGGACAGACCACACCCAAGGCCATGCAGCTGGTGGGTGTCAGCTGGGACCTCAGACTCCAGAGCCATATTCTAGAGTTCTAGAGTCACCTTGCTCTGCCTCGCCTCTGTGCTGTTCTGAGGACATTAGAGTGAACCAGCTCCCCAGCAACTTCTCCAGCTTTGCCACAGCTCAGCCTGTCTTCTCCCAGAGAAGCTTCCTAGATCCAAAGCATGTACAATTGACACCCATCCCTATCCCCAGAGAACGGAGAGCCCAACTCCCAACTCGTTTAGCTGGTTCTGCCCTGAGATGCGTGGAGCAGCTATTGATACTTGATTTCAGAAGCAGAAGCTTCACCAAGGGAAACCAAGATCTTCTTCAAAAAGAAAAGTTAAAGAACCAAAGCTTCATGAGAGGGAATCTTATGCTGAAGCTCAATATGCAGAGAAAATGAAGAAACAGCTTCCCTGATGGGGTGGGGTTCTCCAGCTCTGCTGGCCACATATGCCTGCAATGTTCCACCTCACCTGCTGCCATTCTACACCCACCCACTCTTTGGCACACTCACCCACTGCCATTCCACACCCACCTGCTGTGTTCCACACTCACCTGCAAAGTTCCACATCCACCCACTGCCATTCCATGCCCACCCACTGTGTTCCATGCCCACCCAACAGCTCCTCAGGACTCCAAGAGCAATGCTAAATAAAATGCAAAACACGTTGACCCAGAACAGAGACTCCAAAGTCAATCTTTCCCAATTCACCTGGCCCAGCAGTTTAATAGTGGTTGTGAATTCCAAAAATAGGTATTGGATTATGTCTGTAAACTGGTATGTTTCTCTGGGCATATTAGATTATATTGGATTCAGAGGTTTCACTTTTTATTTGATTAAATAATGATTAAGGCTTTGACTGGGCAACATCAGTAGGATGTTGAGTCTCCATCCCCTTGGTGGGTGGGGACTCACAGAAAAACCGCACTGCAGAGAAGGGAGGTTGGAGTTTTAATGCTGGAGCCCCGGGAAGTAAATACACAGAGAAGCATCTATGTCAGGAAAGAGAGAAGGCTCCAATAGACATGGCAGAGGCCCCAGGGAAGAAGAAAAGCCATTTGCCTGAGAGTTTTCAGCTGGCCCTGTGGAGAAAGCAGAGTAACTGAGCCCAAGGAGAAATGAGCCCTGGGAAGAGAGATGAGCCTTATGCCAGCCTACAGCTAAGACCTGAAGAAGCTGGGACCACTAAGCCTTGGGAGGAGGGGGAAGGCTGGACCCTTGCAGCCATCTCCCGCCATCTTGGTCAACACATGGCAACAGACTCGGGGTGAGAAAGTACCTCTTCTCGTACCTTGAGTTGGACTCTTTAGGGCCTTGTGGCTAAGCTTCTACCCCAAATAAATACCCTTATAAAAACAAACCTATTTTCTGGTATTTTGCATCAGCACCCCTTTGGCTGACTAATACACCTTGGCTACTACATAATTTGTATTTTAGCTGTATCAGGTTATTTTTTTTAACTATATTTCCATTTTAAATGGCATTAAGTAAAAGTGAACTATAAAATAAAACCAAAATGTAAAGACATTGAGTTCTAGGTTCTTATGGCTGCCTGCTGAAGGCTCTAAGCACAAAACCAATGCTCTCGGCTCAAATGTGAGGTTAGCACGGAAACGATGGGTAAACTGTAGCAGCGCCAGACTGTTTCCTCCCTGATGTCATCAGAAGGGTGGGAGAGAGAGCAAGAGTTTCCTCATGGCAAGGCTCTCTGCTGTTTACAACCCCCCGGTGCTCCTTGATTCTCTCCTCCTGATTCTTCACATTTTGTGAAACACCATCCAGGTAGAGGCCACCTACGGGAAGCACCACCCTGAGAACCACTGCTGTTGAGGGAATACTGGGGATTGGAGGCTAAAGAAGGGGTCTTCTTAGAGTCACCGTACAGTCTGGGTTCCAGAAGTCACATTTCATCTCTGAAGTTAAAAGTGCGAAGGGTCATTTTGCTCATCCTGTTCACTCAAATGGCTCTGGAAGTGTTTCTCTCACCACCGCGGGCTGTCTCATGAAAACAGATTGAACCAGTCCTCCACGCAATGGAAGGCAAGTTTGGGGAGGCCCGAGACACCCAGGGTTTTGAAGGTTGTCTGCCTCACTCTCTGTGTAATGCTTGAATGCCCCTCCTGGTTGTCCTGTGTGCGGTGGAAGGAGATGCTCTGGAGTTACGGAAGACAGACAAAATCCTCATCCCTGGCAGATCATCTCAGGATAGGGGGCTCCTCCAACTCCCCCAAGCAGCGGAGGAGACTGGGAACCAGCAGGGAATCCCCTCTTTGGGTTTTTAGTGCCAGGGGCAGCTGGTTGGGGCCCAGGCTGCTTGGCCTCCAGGGCAGGCACACACCTGCTGCCCTCCAGCTGACTTAGCTCAACATGCCATTGTGCCCGTGCCCGAGAGAAACAAAGGGAGATGCTTTGCTACCTGTCAGCATCATTAATTTTGTTGTGATCACTCATTAAAAAGGTTTGTTTGTATTGAGCTGTGTTGGCCGTCTTACCCTAATTAAACAGTGGTGCAGAATCAGGGGATAATTTGCTTGTGGGCCTCATTTAAGACATCGCTGTTGTCTGTTTTATTCTTGCTGGGCTTTGAGCCATCTTCCACGCCTCTCCCAGAAAGTCTGAGCTTACCTGTTGCTTTGGATTTCTAGGTGAGTTGAGAGTGTAATCGTGCTCTTATTACCCTAACTAAAACTACGTTCTTTGCAAAATGATTGCCCATGAGCTCTGGGGACAAAGATGAAGCAAAATCAAAATGTTTTGACCTCACCTTTTTGTAAGAAGCTGACCTTGGCAAAAACAGTAATCGCTGGCCTTTACTGAACACTTGCGATTGGCAAGGGGCTGCACTAAGTGTTCCAAAGACGCTATCTCATTTATTCCTTAAAAATGAGACCCTTCTTTCCCCCATTGGCTGGGAGGAAACAGACCCGGGGATGCAGGGAGCTGGGGCTACATTTAGGGCTCGCCACGCCGCCCCATGAACAGGAGCCTGTGTTCCTACAAGGCATCATCCAGGAAAGTAGGCAGTTCCACAGCCCTGTCAACCCACTCAGTCTTGTGAACCTGAGCAGTTTCTGTGCCTGTGAGAGGAGCACCGAGACAGGAGGGACTTTGCAAAGTGAGATACGCTAGCTCATGCATTCACGCTCATTCGTTCATTCAGTAACCATCTCTTCAGTGCTCTGGTGCATCCACCTGGCTGGGCTACAGTCCCCAGGTAAGGAAGATTAGCTCAGATCATCCAGGTGGGCCTGGTTCAATCAATTGAGAAGACTCAAGAGCAGAAAGGACAGAAGCAAAGCGGTTCAGCCTGTGCTGAGAATTCCAGCCTGCCCTGCCTTTGGACTTGCCCACACCCTGGTAAAGCCCACCCTTGCAGTAAGTCACTTCGTATGTCTCCCCTTCTGGTTTGGTCCTCTGGTGGACCCCTGCCTCCTACAAGTCTAAGTGCCCACCCTGCTCCTGTCCCTTTGATAGTGCTGGGAATTTAAGGATTCATGCAGATGCTGCCTGTTCTTGGGAACTCAGTTTAGAAGGTAGAGGAACCTGTGTGATGGGACTGCGTGATAGGCTCCAGCTGTACACACAGGGGAGTGGGAGTGTTGGCCACAAGAATGGGAGAAGGACCCAGAAAACGGGCAAGATCTGAGCTGAATTCCTAGAGATATGAATGTATGTGTGTGTACTGTGCACGTGTGCATGTATGTTTGTGAGTGAATGTGGATGTGCATGCATGTGGGTGTACATAAGCATGTGTGTACAAATGAGTGTGTGCATGTGTGCAAGCAAGTGTTCGGGTATATGACTGTGTATGCGAGTGCGTGCATGAACATGTGTGTCCACAGATGCATGAATGTGAGTGAATGTGTTGCATATCTGTGCATTTGCACAGGAGCATGTGTGTGCATGTTTGTGAGTGTGTGAGTATGTGCACACATGTGTGTGCCAGTGTGTTTGCTCGTGTATATATCTGTGCACATGTGTGAATATGCATGCATGTACATGTGTGCATGTGTTAGCATTGGCATACTGCCTGGGTGTGCACAT
This sequence comes from Dasypus novemcinctus, assembly GCF_030445035.2. Classification (NCBI taxonomy): domain Eukaryota; kingdom Metazoa; phylum Chordata; class Mammalia; order Cingulata; family Dasypodidae; genus Dasypus; species Dasypus novemcinctus. The sequence continues at coordinate 128,377,577 of NC_080681.1, forward strand.
GTCCGTATGTGTGTGGATGACTGATTGTGAATGCGTGTGTGTGCATATGTGTGTGTGTCAAGGGACTCCTCAGACCAGCTCATCAGTCCCTCGTTTTGGTTTGATGTCATCGGCCCAAGGTCCTATCTCTTCCACCTGCCCAGGATTCTCCTGGCCCTCATGGAGGAGAGAGCGTGGACTTCCCACAGTGAATTACATCGTGCACACGCATTGTACTAATTTACGGAAATGTCAGGTGACCTTGACTGTTACACTGAACTTCTGCCCTCCAGTAAATGGCTTAATCTCCTCCCAAGGATGAAGCTCCGGCATCCTCGGCCGACCAGGTCTGCTCTGGGCCGTCTTCTCCCAGCACCCATCCTTCACCAGGACGGCGCCACGGTAATGACACCGAAGGCCCATTTCCAAAGCCTGTCGCAGTCTTGGCAAAGTGCGTCCCATACGTTAGGGCTGACTCCGCTTACCCAGTGGGCGCGTCCTCAGGGGGAATAAATGACCTTTTCTCCAGAGCTTCTTCCACTTGTGACCGGGGAGGAAATGATGTCCCGGGCAGTGGCAGGGCCAAGAGCTGCCCCCAAAGGTGGGGAAAATGGCCCTAACCCCAACACAACGAGCACTTCTGCCCCAGGAGCTCTGTCCCACCGAGGGTGCCCAGGGCTGTGGGAAGTGGCAGCTGGCAGAGCTGGGAGCAGCAGGAACTCGGGGCCTTCAAGAAAGGGAGCGACGCTTCAGGGCCCTCACTGCGGGGGCTCCAGAAGCCTGGAACCTGTGGTCCATTCGTGATCTGGAGTCATTTTTCTAGGCATGAGGGCCCAGGAAACTGGGTCTGAGCCTGGGGAAATGACTGTCAGGTGGGTGTGGGGCATTATGCTTGGGTTTAGGGGACGGGGAGTGAGTGCCCAGTCCTTGGCCCCACCACCCCCACCAGCCTACAGCCCTCCTAGGAGAGAGAGGGAAGCAATTCTGCTGGGACCTCATACTCCCCTATCAAAACTCCACACAATCCATAAAGTAAGTGGTTCTCCACCAAACTCTATAACGTCCATTACCCGGACACTCTCAGGACCCCCTGTGCCAGGCTACACCCCAGCCCCATTAAATCAGACCCCTGGGAGGTGGGGGTCCTGGTGTGTGGTGCAACCCCTGGACCTCGACCCTGCCAGGTGACAGAATCGCCTGGAAAGTTTTAAAAATGCAGATGTTTCAGCCACAACCCATCCACAATACAAGTCTCTGGACTTGGACACAGGGTTGTCGTATATATAAATTGTATGGGCTCCTGGGGAATTATCCAGATTGTGGATTTTAGATATAACCAAACGTGAGCTGGGGTGTGTGAAGAAGGGTGGTCAAAGGTGAAGGTGGAGGAGACAAATCAGGGAGGTCTTCCTGAGGCTGAGTTGGCCTGTTTTGAGGGGAACAACAGTCTGAGTTGGTGGGGGTGTGGGGGGGGCCCTTGTCATAGCCTGTGGCTGCTCAGACTCATGGATGAGACATAGGTTTTGCAGAAGAACAAACCATTCTGCAGTGAATGGTCTGACAGCTCTCCAGATGACAAAGGGATGCCACGGATGCGTCCTCCAAATGGAAAAAGACACAGGACGAAAAGAACAACAGGGCCCAGGGGACCAGAGAGCAGCATCTGTCTGGCTGTGGATGTAGACAATCCTCTTGCCAACCAGACCATGTCCCATGGGTCCAGACCCTTCCCAGCTCCTCCCATCCCTGCACAGGAAGGGTCTTGGGAATTCCAAAAGGAGCTCATCCAGAATGCAAACCAAGGATTTCAGTCTAAGGTCTCATTGAAAGAAGAGCCAATGCCACCTTGGCCAGGATTCATTGTCTTGATCTACAGAATACTGGAGCATTACAGGCCAGTGAACGGTCGAACCCTTCACGCCTATTCAGGGAAGGAGGTGGACGGGAGCAGGAGTTCCACTCCAGGGGTATCGGGAGTTAATTCCCATCAGTGTCTCTTCAGCTCGACTCTTGTTATTAGTATTAGTACGATCATCCATTGTTATAAGACAGCTTGAACAGAAAAAACAGGGAAGATAGTCAAAAATATTTTTGACCCAGAGATTTCGAGGAGAGGTTTCTCATTACGACTGCGGGTAGAGGTGGGGAGGCTGCTGTCCCTAGAGGTCAAGAGGGCATCAGCTGAAATGAAGGAAAGAGAAGCTGTTAGAAATCTTGATAGGATCCACTGGTAGAATTTTTGACCACCCTCACCCTCCTTCTCCTAGAGCCAGTATAGAAACAGTACTGCCATAAAGAGAATGACATAAATCAGTTGAGTGGAGGAGAATAATGGGTGAGAGATCGCTCCCCATCTCGTGACGGGTCTCATCTGGGCTTCATATAAAGCTGGTTGCAGCTGCCATTGTTGTAGGAAATTAAGAATGAGCTCATTAGCTGGCCTATTTAAGCCATTCCTATTAAGATGACGATGGCCCAGACTGAGGCAGCAAAGCATCTCTTATCTGCGCTTGATAAAGGAATTCCAAATGTGACTTATGGTGTGGAGACAACGACAAGGAATGATTTTTCTCAGCATTGGTAAGTGAATATGACCTGTAAGAAAAATACTCCAGGTTCTATTTACTTGAAGAAATAAATCTTTCCCTGTACATATCTTTCTTTTCTGTCCTGTCAAAGGAAAACTCCCTTTCCTCTCCTTCTCATCAAGTTGCCACCCACTCCTATCCTTCTTGGCTAGATGAGAATGAGAAACTTTCCACCGCCAGCTAAATCCCATTCTGCCCAGACTTTGGTGTTTTTGAGCAGAATCCTAGGTGTTCCAGGAGCGATGGTTGCCTGAATTTTCCTCCATCCTTGCGTCCATCCGACCTTCCCCAAGGGTGGTGTTTGAACCTCTGGACTCTGAGGAAGGGCTCTCTGGGAGTCCTGGAGGAAGAGAATCCTCTCCCAGCTTGGGAGCCCATCCAGGTGCCCTTCCAGTACCACCGTCACCCCGACACATCAAACCCAAACAGCCAACCCTCCCTAGATGCCTGGCCAACGCAAGGTGAGCTCGAGCTTCCAGCAGCTCCAGTCTTTCGCAATAAATCAAATGGTGGTGACTTTCTTCAAAACTCGTCTTGAAACTATTGTTTCATCAGCCTTCTCTACTTGTTCTTTGCCTGGCTTGTCATCGTAGGAAGCCTAATAACAGTCGCTAAAGCCTGAGCTCCTGGGCTCTGGGCACCTCGCTTGATCATTCCAGCAAGTCCCTTCTGTGTTCGTGGATGCGTTTTAAGTCCAGGCAGCTGAGGCACAGGACAGTGACGTGATTGCCCCCAACCAGGCAGCTAATAAATAAGGAGTGGAACCCCAAACCCAGTATTGACCACCCCAAACTCCTGCTGTAACCTCCGCACCAAAGTGCCTCCCTCTGCCCAGGGGCACATGAGGACGCTCCGCAGGGACTCCCGAGTCTTCGAGCTTTGGAGATCACTGTCAGCCAGCCCCAGGAGGCATGTTTTCGCCAGCAAAATACCTTGGGTCCGGGAAGGGCTGGGCCAGGTGGGAGGGTTGGGGCTGAGCATCCTGAGGTGACTCAGATCTGAGAGCTGACTCCTCTGAGAAGGCTGCCGGAAGGACCCAGCTGAGCCAGGGACCAGCGGTCCCCTGAGCACAGAATGGACCAAGCCTGAGTCCTGGCCTTCCAACTGGAGTTCTCAGCAACTCCCAGGAAAGGACTGAGAAGTCTCGAGAGCTCAGACTACCAAGTTCACTCACGAGCAGTCCAGAACCAGGCGGCTGCTTCCTTCTTGACCTATTTCCAGGCATTTCTGCCTCAATATAGAAAGGATTCTCTTTAAAAAGGACTCACCTGAAGCCTTGGACGTTTTCAGAGAGGCCTAGGTGTTACCTGCTGATTCCTCCAGTTTCTCCACGGATGAAGTTAGACCTTTAGTCCACATTTTACTTAGAGATTGTAAGCACGTTTATCACGGGGATATTCACATGCAGGTGGGATTTAACGCCAGCTTGCAGTTTTCATGGAAGGGTAATGCAAGAAACGTCTGTTGGAAGATTTTCTTTTTATTTCTCCCAGCCATGGTCAGGCATCTCCTAGCAGGATTCAGATGGAAGGCCACGCCAAGCCTCTCCCTAGCAGCAGCGTCAGGCATTCCCTGATGGGGCAAATTCTGCGTAGTGTAGAAATCTTTCCTTGGGGTTTAACAACCAAAAAGTTAGCCCTAAAATTAGTGCTCAGTTTCGGATGAAACCTCACTCTAGATGCCAGTACAGATCAATCTTTCCCTGATTCTAAAGTATAAAATAACCAACCAAAACACGTGCTTCTTTTGATTTAAGACGTGTGTGCCTATGACAGTATAGTTCCAAGATACAGAAAAAAGGAATGAAGGGGAAATAGAGCGCCTGGTGCCACAGCCAGAGAGCACGGTGGGTAATTACAGCAAGAAAGCCATAATTACCACACTTGGGGTACTCGTGCCTCAGGCTTCCTTTTTAAACTGTATCCTGCCTTGAACAAGTGCCAGGTGGATGAAGCTACCTGCTCATTAAGTGCGTGCCCGGGACATGTTTATCCGAAAACAAACTTTGCCAGGCTGGAGAGGGAGAGAGAGGAATGAAATGGGAGACGGGGGGCAGTAGGCAGTGTGAGGGAGCACAGCCCGCCACCCTCAGGACCTTGTTGTCAGATCGTTGACCTGCCCACTGCCCTCTTCCTCCCTCAGTTTCCCCAAATGGAGCCTTTCCTCACTCTGCTCAGGGCAGTGCTTAAGGAGAGAGGGCTGGGGCACACGCCCCTTCTCCAGAGCTCCTCCTCCTCCAACAACCCCTCCCCCTCCTCTAACAGCTCCCCCCACCCGACACGCACCCCTCCCCCGCCCCCAACAAGCCCCTCCCCCTTCATGGCCCCTCCCCCGCTCCTCCTTGGCCCCCTCATCCCATCATCCTAGAATCCACTTGCATAAAGCAGACGCCTCCTAAAGGGGAGGGGGGGAGTGATGGGAACCCCCTTACCTGGCTGACATTCCTGCCACGCACCCAGGTCCCACCCACACCCTCTTACTTCACCCAGCTCTTACGTCCCAGCCTAAAGTGAATCCCTCCTCTCGTTCTCTGCCTTTCGTCTTTCCCTTCTTTCCACTTTCTCAGGAGCTTTAATCCTAATTAGCCCCCCTCTTACGTGGTTCACACCAGGCTCTTTTTCGGCAGGATTTTTTAAAAGGTGAGAATGTTTCGTCTTAAAATAAAATTCGGGTTCCTGCGTTTCTCTCCAGCCTCTGTACAGGTAGCTGCTTTCCTCCTCGCTCTTTCCCTGAGAGCTGCTGGCACTCCCCTGCCCGTCCTCACCTCCTAGGCCCGGCTGAAGCCTCTGAAATCTGGCTCCTAGTCTCCCCACCGAAGCTGCACTTGCCAGAAGCTGAAGCAGTGGGCGCCGCTGCTCCGGGCTCGGCCCGCCCAAGCGGCCCCCCGCCCCCTGACCACTCCCTCCTTTCTAAGACACCGTCCTCTCCTTGCTCCTGCGGTGTCGCTGCCTGGCTGGTACTTCCAGCCCCCCATCACCTTCATTTCCGTTTGTACTTTTGAGGCCACCAGATCTACATTCCAAACCCAGGCAGCTCCTGGGGTTCCAATGCGGAAGTCAGGACAGGCCAAGCCGGGCTGCAGAGGCAACAACAAAAGATTCACAACCAGTTAACCTAATCCGTGTCTACACAACATCACGTGCACGCTGCTGCTTTTTTTTTCCCCCATCTTAGAGCCACACTGTGCGTAGCAATGCCCTCCAAAGTCATTACAGCCGTGAAAGAGGGAACTGGGTGTTTAAGCAAGGAATTTCCAGCGGCAAGCCATGAAGTGCTTACACCAGCTCTGCCCGCATCCTCCTGGCCAACCCAGGCACGTGGGTACAGCCTCTCCGCCTGGGGAGCTGGCGGTGCTGGCTTCCTGTGTGCCCAGGGCGAGCAGTCAGCACGGCGATCAAACATCATCACCTCGGCCGTGAGATCTCCCCTCTACTGTGCATTTCCACTGGGAAACCCCACAGGTTTCTCAGGCTTTATATGTCCAAAAGTTGCATGGCCTCCAAGGATATATTCTTTCTACTGTGCTTCTGCCTTGGCATATTTTTTTTCTCTTTATTATTTTTTTTAATGTTACATTCAAAAATATAAGAGGTCCCCATATACCCTCCAACCCCCTCATCCCACTCCTCCCACATCAACAACCTCTTTCATCATTGTGGCACTTTCATTGCATTTGGTGAATACATTTTGGAGCACGGCTGCACCGCATGGACAGTGGTTTACGTTATAGTTTATACTCTTCTCTCAGGAGGCTGAAGCCCTTTACTCCTCCCTCCATAGGGAGCCAGTCCACATTCTAATTGGCCACACTCTCAATCTCTCAAGTCCGTCTACCATCTATGTTCTCACTGGCACTTGTCAGCACAGGTATTAGATCTGCTTTAATCTGTGCAAACCTCCCCACGTCCACCCTCGTCTTTTCCAGTGGGAGGCGGGGCTCGACACTTGTCGTCCACTCATATTTCCATGGGGGGGGGGATTCTTTTGCGTAGCACCCCTGTTTCCTTGCTGCCATCTCACCTATTCCAAAGCACATCAGGGGAGAAAAATGATTTGTTCCTTCACCTTGTAAAAAAAAAAAAAAGTGCTAGAAATAGGTTTATTTGATGTGTTTTGAGTTTCATGGGAAGTGTTATCAAATTAAGTAGGATTTTCTAACATTTCTGAAATGTTAATATATTTTATATTAGCAGCATTTTACCCATAAAAATTTTAACCAGCAGAAGTTTTGAAAATCCCACTTAATTTGAGTAAACTTCACAGAAATTGTAGAAAGCCCATCGAGGTTTGTCAATGTCCTCATCCGTGCGATGCCCTAGGACTGAGCTTCCTGATGTTAGACAATAGTAATATTATTAATGTTACTAATTTCAGTTTTCTACATTTTTACATGTCACAGAAACAACCAGAGTTCCCTCTCAGTCACATTTTTTATGTAATGGACTTTCATCAGAACTTTAACTTATGTAAAACAACAATAAGGGAACCACAGCCACTTTATATCTTCTGTCACTTCCAGACAATTTTTATTCTGATGCTTCCCTGAAAAACCTTGCAGTTAGCTGGAGGCCAGGTGCTTTATCTTCAAAACAAGGACCATCTCAGAAATCCACGGAAAGGACTATCCAGGGCACATTGCTTAAATCACTTTGAGACAACAACATGGACTGAGTCAAGATTCCTATTTGGATTATTGCTGATGTGTTAATATTCTGTTTTCTAGATACACAGAACCCGTTTCTTTTCTCCACTAGGCTATTATTCATGAAACATTCATCTTCTTCTCCCTGCCTGGACCCTCTGGAATTTGGAAACTCTTATTGAATATTTTTATTTTTATGGCAAAATAATTATTGGCATAGGTTCAGACAGAATCTGACCTCCTCGTTAACAGGAGATAATTGGATATACTGATTATATCACCAAGACTTCGACTGGAATGCCATGTTTAAGAAGGATGCTCATTTAATCAGGTTTGACCAGATACTTTTAAGGAACTGAGGCTGACTTTATGGAGACAGTGCTTAGAAAAACCCTCTTGGACAAGCTGGTCAGATGCCGGGCTCTAGAAGCCCCAGCCTTGCCCATCAGTGAAGGATATTTTATGGACTGCCCGTGAAAGCCGGCGTTGAGCTCTCGGCTTGGCCTCCTACCCTCCAGAGGCTTTTCAAAACCTAACCTGATGCTCCTTATGAAAACTGCCAGCGAAGCAAACCTTAAGAAGGCCTACAGGGTAAGTTGCCATTCTTGCTGCAACTATGTAAATAGGTCAAATCCAATGAAACCAGCCTTATCTCATGATTAAGAATAATATTTTCGAAGTTATCTTTGATCCAGAGAAAGAGGGCGGCTTGAGAGAAAATTCACGTTTCAGGAGAAAACCATGACACACTCCCAGGGGTTAGAGATTCTGCTCCAGGTCATGGGCTGAGCTGTTTTTGCATCCCCTTTGTGAACCGCAGATGCCTGCATGGTTTGTTACCTACCAGTCACTGGCCTGGGTCCTGTGAACTTGCATGTTCGTCTGTCCTGAATGCCAGTCAGGAGGCTGAATTAGGATCTTTTATACACTGGGCCTCAAACCGATAAAAGAGTTTCCTACCCCCAATCCCCTGACCCACCACAATGCGGAGTTCCCCAGGAACGCGTGACCTGGAGCGAGCCGTTATAAATGTGTCTACGCTTACGAAACAGCTTTCCCACCACCCTAAATTCTCTGCAGGCCCTCCGGGCTGAAATGGACAGCAAAGCAACATTCTTCTTGCAAAAACAGACAGATTCCAGATACTCTGACTGCCCATGAACAATGCTGCATTTATGCTAATAAATCTGGCACAGTGATAAATAACTGAATATATTAAAAGACCAAATTGAGGTGATCCATGGTATCAGTTAGGCTCAAACAATGTGTCTATGTAGAGACATTTGGCCTACATCAGAGCAATGGGGACTGGACATCACAGTAGTTCCCTCTGACACTTATAACAAAGCCAAAGCTCTGCCCTGGACTACTGCCCTGGACTAATTTACGCTCCTGAGCCAAACGTGAGTTCCCCGGGGGTTTCACTGGTACAGGATGGGCCTTTTTTGTTGGACTCTTATTTCCTCATTTGGGAGTTAACATAAATGGAAATATGATCAGAAACCTATCCAGAACAGTGGGAGAACTTGCTGAGTCCACCGCAGCAGCAATTGCTGCACAATAAAAACACCCTTAGCTGCTCTCGATGCAATTGATTTGGATAATAGAGTTGTGCCTGACTACTTGCTGACTGGGCAGGGAGTTTGTGCAGGCATCAACACCACTTGCTGCACCTGGATGAACACTGCTGGGAACGTCGAAACGCAGTTACATGAAATAGTCGAGCCATGTGGCGAGGAGGCTCTTGGTGGATGGTCCTTAGCTCTCTTTCCTTCTGTTGGTTTGGTCCTGGGGGTTGGGCTCAGAAGCATACTCCAAACAGTCGGCATTTTACTGCTCATAGTAACCATCACAGTCTCCCTGCTGTGCCGTATTCTCTCGAAAGTTTTAAATGGCCACACCAAGTCATCCTGCCAAATGGTGTCCATCTGCCTAGAATGACTGAAGCACCAAGAGAACAAAATGACGAAACCCTATATATCTGTAACCCGGAGTTAATCACCTACAAGAGCCTTATGGAGCCAGCAGGTGGGAACTGGAGTGGTGCTCATGCCTTCAATTTTTATCTCAGCCCCTGGCTTGGCTGAGGGCTGGATCGAAAGGGGGGAACTGATAAATAAAATCTCATAGGCCCAATATGGAGATGCCCATGCTAAGCCCCAGTCAGCCAAACACACAAACCTAAGCAAGTTTGTCTTTTCTATAAATGCCTGACATACCCAGAAGACAAAAATTAAATACAGCCAGATCTTTATCAACTAGCACCAGCTAGCTTCCTTGTTCCTAAGCAACCATCTGCTCCCCACTTTATAAGAGTCCTCCTAAGTAAAATGAACACTTGAAGTCGGTTATCAGAACATCCCCTTACTTGTGTCTGTGTTCAATCTTTAGGAGTTTTTTCCACTCTCCCAGGGAGCTCCCTTCTCCTTCTACACTGCCTGAATCAAGAATTGCTCAATAAATCTGTGAGACCCTAAATTGTATGTATAGTTTTTCTTTTATCAACAGCCTCATGAGGGAACTATCTTTTCCATTTTATATGAGGGTGTATATAGGAGTATGAATATTCAATTTTCATACTTACCAAGAAATTAATAATAAGATGAATTGTACATTCGAATATTGGGAATCTCTATATTGACATCTAATATCTGTGCTAGGTAGAATAGTGGTCCTCCAAAGATACCACATTCCAGTCTCCCAAATCTATAAACACGTTACATTTCATGGCAAAAATCATTTTGCAGATATGATTACAGTTATGGGCCTTAAAATAGGGAGATTATCCTGGATTATTTGGAGAGACTCAATATATTCCCAGGAATCCTTAAAATAAAAGAAGTCTCTGGATGGAAGAAGAAGAAGGAAGAAGAGATTTGGCAGAAGAGTTCGGAGAGATTGTAAGATAGGAAGAATTTGCTGTTCCATTGTGCGCTCGGAGAGGTTTAGGCCTCCAGGAGCTGGGGACAACTCCCGCTGACAGCCAGGAAGGAAGCAGGAGCCTCAGTCCCACAGCTGCAAGGAACTGGATTCTGCCAACAACCTCAATGAACTTGGAAGGAGTTCTTCCCAGGATCTCAGAAGAAAACTTGGTCTGGCGGAAGCCTTCTGAATCACAAACCAGAGAAGGCAGGTGGGCCAACCCCGACTTGTGACTTACAGAACTGTTAAGAAAGTAAATGTGAATTGTTTTAAGTCACTAAGTTTGTGGTAATTTTTTTGCTGCAGCAATAGAAAACTCCTACGATATCACTGGAAAATCTCTGAGGAGCAATGTTAGACAACACGGGTGCTTCCCAGTTCCTGGAGGAGAGGAAGTGAACTACCTGATTGGTGAGCATGGAAGGAATTGGGCATACTCAGTTCAGCCCTATCCCCTCTCACTACTTTTTGGGATTGTTCTGCCCACAGAGAACATCATTCTCATATGCCATGTAATAAAATGAGTCTTCTCTGCAGGGGGAGCCTCCATTTGTCTACCATGCCATTCTCCAAGTGGATGCATTTAATTCTTGGGTGATTGGTTATCAAGTCCATTGCAGCTGTACATACACAGCTTTACTCTAGAATCACGTATTACTAGGAATAAAACTACCGTATTTGTTCCCATCTGTCTGACTTTTACCTCTGACTCTCATCTGATTCAGACCTGGGGGAAAAAAGTAACATTTTTTAACCCTTTAAAATTCCAACACATCAATCTGATTATATCATTCCCATGTTCAGAGTTTGAATTCTTTATTATGGCTGGTAAGATACATTATGAGCTACTGCTGCATAACTTTGTAGGCCAGCACTATCCAATAAAATTATAACTCAAGTCACAAATATAATTTAAATTCTCTAGTAGCCACTTTGAACAAAGTAAAAAGAAATAGGTGAAATTAATTTTAAAAATACATTTTATTTAAACTTGTGTATCCAAAGTATTGTCCTTTCAGTGTATTATCAACATAAAAACTGATATATTTTACGTTCTATTTTTTGTACTAAATCTTTGAAATCCAGGATGTATTTTATACTTACAGAACATCTCAATTTGGACCAGCCACATTTCAAAGGTTCAAGGTTAAGTGTCTAGTGGTTTCCGTATTGGATAATGCAGATCCATCCTTGTTTTTGAGCATTCCTACCTTTTTCCTCTACTCTTAAGCAGACCCACATTCTTCCAGTGCTTTTGTTATTCCATAGGCTTTCTGACTCTTGACCACTGCCCTGCTGCTTCCTTTGAAATACTTTGCTACCCCTGTTCTCTCTCTCTCTTTCTCTCTTTGTTTAATGATTCCATTTGCCTAAGCCTCATTTCCTTCAGGCAATTTTTATGACTCTTATTTCACTTCTATAAGGTTGCTAATTGTGACATTACCTTTAAAAAATTTCCATTCAACTAGTTTTTTTTAAGTAATATTTTTTTTATCCCCCCCCCCGCCCCTTGCAGCTTGTTTGCTAGCCACTCTCTGTGTCCATTCACTGTGCATTCTTCTGTGTGTCTGTATTTACTTTTTATTTATTTCAACACTCCCCCCCCCCCCCCCCGTTGTGGCTTGCTTGTTGCCTGCTCTCTGTGTCCATTTGCTGTGTGCTCTTCTGTGTTTTCACTTGTTTTCCTTCTGTTGTGTCACCTTGCTAAGTTGGCTCTCTGTGGTGCTTGTGGGCCAGGCAGCTCTCCATGACATGCTGGTGAGCTGCCTTCACAAGGAGGCCCCGGGACGTGAACCCAGGGCTTCCCATATGTTAGAAGGGAGCCCAACTGATTGAGCCATAGCCACTTCCCCTCTGTTCTCTTTTTGATTCTTCCTACTAATGATTTAGATGCCAACTTCCTCGGGAAGTCTTCCATACCTCCTAAATTAGTCTTTCTCTGAACTCCTCTATCATCCTATAATTATATTCTCATGGAAACATTAAATTTTGCTGTGACAGGAGGTTTCACTTTCACTTAGCATATAGAAGGGTGTGGAAGGAATTCACTTACATCTTAAGAAATCACCAAAATCAAACTTTTCCCTAAAGTCATTGTGAGCCGAAGATGCAAAAGAAAGAGAATGAGGAAAATTTGTTCAAGAAATATTGACTGAAAATGTTCTATGTTTGTTCTAGAGTAGCAACCCAGGGGTCCATGAATCTCATCAAACCCCCAACAGGGTAAATACAAAGAAAACCACATTTAGGCATATCATAGTCAAACTAGAAGATAACTCTTCAAAACAACTAGAGAAAAAAGCCATGTTACATAGATTGGAACAATGAAAATAATAGTATGGCTGATTACTCAACATAAATGCTAGAGGCCAGAAAACAATGGAATTTCATCTTTAAAGAGCTAAAAGAATGAAAATGTCTACTTAAATTCTATATGCAGAAAAAGTAGCCTTTAGATATGAAGGATAAAAAAGTACATTTTGAACAGACAAGAAGAAAAGTTTTTGCCCATAAGAAATGTTAGGGTAATTCTCAAGGTTGAAGGGAAATGATACTAAATGAAAATTTAAATTTATTGGAGGAAACTAGGAACACTGAATGGTGACTATGTTAGAAAATATAAATGAACGTATTCTTTATTTTCTTAACCTTTCTAAAAGTCAATTGACTATTTAAAGCAAAAATAATAGCAACACACTGAGGAATTTATAATAAATGTTTAAGTAAACTACAAGACAAAAACAGCACAAAGGAATGTAAATGGAAGTATGGTCTTTAAATTGTTTAGTACTTACATTATACATGAAGGAGTAAACATACTAATTCAAGATATATTATAATAAGTTAAGAAAGTATATTGAAATTCTTAGTGCCATCACTGAAAAAAGTTATCAGAAGATTATAGCTAAAAAGTCAATAGAAAGATAGAATAGAAAATAAACGTAACAAAAAAGCAATTCTATAGAAAAGAGAGGAGAGGAGAGCAAAAGAATAAAGAACAAAAGGGACAAATAGAAAACAAATAGCAATAACTAAAAACAAACATATTGATATTTACTTTAAATGCATATGGGAAAAACATTCCAATTATAAGACAGATTTTTCATAATGAATTTAAAAGTTAAGACCCAATTATATGCCATCTAAAAGAAACACTTGAAATATAAAGACATGCACAGGTAAAATGTAAAGGGAGGAAGAAAGATACGCCAGGAAAATATAAAGACTAAGAACGGTAGTATGATAAAAAGTATATTAGTTAAAGTAGACTTCACCCACAATCATAACTAGAGATTTTAAGACCCCTCTCTCAGTAATTAATAAATCAAGTAGATAACAAATCCTAAGAACATTGATTTGAATAATACAATTTAGCAATTTGACTTAATTGACATATATGTAATATATAACAAGCTGCACAATAAGTATTTTTTCAAGTGCATATTGAACATTCACTAACCCTATGTGACAGGCTAAATGAATTCTAGGAAATTACAAAAAAATTATAATGTACAGTATATTTTCTCTCACCACAGTGGAACTAAATTAGAAATCAAGAACAACAAAATAACTAGAAAAAAATAAAACATTTGCAAATTAAATGACACATTTCTAAATATTTCATGGGACAAAGAAGAAATTACAATTGAAATTAGAAAATACTTTAAAATGAATGAAAATGAAAACAGCATACCAAAATTTTTTCAACGTAACCTTTCTTAGAATGACATTTATTTATTTATTTTTATACTTTTTAAATTAATAGACCACAAAGATGTTACATTAAAAAACATTTAAAAAAACATAGAAGATTCCCATATACCCTTCTCCACCCCGACACCATCATGTTTGTAAACTGTATTTTTTTTGAAGATATACACATCACACAAAAAAATGTTACATTAAAAAATATAAGAGGTTCCCATATACCCTGCGACCTCCCACTCCACTCCCCCACATCAACAACCTCCTCCATCATGGTGGCACACTCATTGCACTCGGTGAACCCATTCTGGAACACTGCTGCATAGATAATAGTTTATATTGTAGTTCACACTCTCCCCCAATACATTCAGTGGGTTATGGCAGGATACATAAATTCCATAATCTGACCTTGCAATATTATTTAGGACAACTCCAAGTCCCAAAAATGCCCCTACATCACATCACTTCTTCCCTCTCCCTGCCCTCAGCAACAACTGTGGCCACTTTCTCCTCCTCAATGCTACAATTTCTTCTATTACTAGTCACAATAGTTTTATAGTAAAATACCAGTAAATCCTCTTTAATCCATATTTTATTCTTCCATTCTGTGGACCCTGGGATGATGCTATCCACTCCACCTGCAGAAGAAGGGGCTTAGATTCCACATGGATGATGGATGCAATTCCTCTGCTTGCAGTTGTTGGCATTCTTGACTCCCTGGTGTGGTGGTTGACCATCTTCACCTCCCTGTTAGCTGACCTGGGTAAGTCCAATGAACCAGAGAGTAGGAGATGAAACTTTGCTGAGGCTCAGGGCCCAGCTGGCACATGGGCAGTCCAGAGATTCAAGTTCCCTGAGTATGCACCATCCCTAGCACCAACCACAGGTTCAGTAAAAGTGACAATAGGTATGTGTAGGAAAGTCACATCTGTGTCTAGCTCCATCACACTCAGGAGCACAAATTCCAAAATAGGGCTCTCTCACATGGCACTGAACTCCAAGTGCATCTGCCATGACCATGTACCCTTTGGATCTCCATAGACTTCAGGAGAACCAGCAACTAAGGTTGTATCTACTTTGGATATCTCTGGGGTCCTGCTGAGGTGTACATAAGTGTGACCCCTCTGATGACCTCCTGACTCTTTTTGGAAGACTCTTAGCCTTATAAACTCATTTGTCTTTGCCATTTCCCCCTTTTATTCAAGGTCAAAAAGCAGTTTTTAACACTTGATCCTACATGTAGGCTGGGATATTCTGCTGGTCTGAGTTGACCCTTTTATTCAAGGTCTCTTTCTAGTTGCATCACCAGTTAGTGATTGATAGTAATCCCTTGGCACTAGGGAGGCTCATTCCCAGGAGTTATGTCCCATGTTGGGGGGAAGGTAATGCATTTACATGCTGAGTTTGACTTAGAGACTGGCGACATTTGAGCAACATGGAGGCTCTCAGGCGGTAACTCTTAAGTACCCTACAGCTCTAGGCCTAGTTGCATATTTCAGGCACACAGGCTCATAAGCATAGTCATCAGTATCAAGGGCTCGTTATTGGACCATCCTTCCTTGTTGGTCTTTGCCGTTGCACTTGGGGGATTATTGCTGTTCCATTGGGGAATGTGACAGAGCTCCCTTGGGTAGGAACTCAGCACTCCCTCAGTTGTCATTTGTAACTGTAAGTACTATAAAAATATGCAACATATATCAGAACATTTTTATGTCCCCTGTATACGTGCCCTGGAGAACTTCCCACCACCCATGTGCCCCCCCATCAATAACACCCCACACCAGTGTTCCTCCCCTGCCATAGTTGAACCCCTCTGTGGTCCAAAACTTCTTCAACTATGAAGCCTAAAATATTGCCAAATTCAATTATTAGGAAATTGAAATATAGTGATGGGTTTAAAGTTTAGAAATAGAATACATAATAATTTAGAAATAGTAAAATAAAGCAAAAATAAATTGATGTATTCTTTTTAAAGATTTATTTATTTATTTCTCTCCCCTTCCCCCACGCCCCCCGCCCCCCCAGTTGTCTGTTCTCTGTGTCTATTTGCTGCGTCTTCTCTGTCCGCTTCTGTTGTTGTCAGCAGCACGGGAAACTGTGTTTCTTTTTGTTGCGTCATCTTGTTGTGTCATTTCTCCATATGTGCGGCGCCATTCTTGGGTAGGCTGAACTTTCTTTCACACTGGATGGCTCTCCTTATGGGGTGTACTCCTTGTGCTTGGGGCTCCCCTAGGGGGGGACACCCCTGCATGGCACGGCACTCCTTGCGCGCATCAGCACTGCGCATGGGCCAGCTCCATATGGATCAAGGAGGCCCGGGGTTTGAACTGTGGACCTCCCATGTGGTAGACGAACGCCCTAACCACTGGGCCACGTCTGCCACCAAATTGGTGTATTAATAAAATGAAAAATATTATAAAGCTTTGTTTCAAACATTTGCCTTTCATCACTGTAATAGGTGTTGCCCTGCATGTACAGTGGCATGGCACTTTCTTTCATTTCTTCTTCAATGTCTACATCCTTTCTTTGTTTCTCTAATTTTTAATTTTGTCTTCAAAAAAGTTTTAGATCACAATAATTCACATATACAATATAGGGGATTTCCATATATCCAACATTAAACCCTTTTCCCCTTTCCCCAGCAATGATCTTTTTACATGTTCATGTTATATTTGCTGCAGCTGATGTTCAGATTTTGAAACATTTATAACAGTTAATATTTATATTAGGAAAGAAGAAATGCAAAATGAAGTCTAAATTTTTACCACAAAAGTTAGAAATGGAAGATCAAATTAAATCAAAAGTAAGACTATGAAATTAAAGAATAAAGATAAGAAGAAATGAATAAAATAGAAAACAAACTATAGAGAAAATCAGTAAAACCAAAAGTGGATTCTTTGAGATAATCAGTCCATTTGTAAAATTTCCAACTAAACTGCTCAAGGAAAATATGAGAAAAAACAAACTACTAATATCAGGATTGAAGGACAGTACATTATCACAGATTCTGTAATCATTTAAAGAAAAATAAAGGAATATTGTGAATAAAACATAATTTAATAAAACCGACACAAAACTAAATAGAAACTGTATTTCCTCATATCCAATACACATATTGAATTCATAATTAAAATCATTTCCACAAAGAAAACTCCACATCCAGATATTATTACTGGTAAATTTTATCAGATATCTAGGGAAGAATTAATACCAATCTTACCAAAAATCTTTCAGACAATCAATGAAGAGAGAATACTTTCTAACTTGTTTTATGAAACCAGCATAATCCTGTTATTGGAAGAAGACAGAGACATAATAAGGAAAGAATACACAGACCAATATCATTCATTAGCATAGATACAAAATTCCTCCACAAAATATTAACAAATCAATTTTAGAAGTATACAAAATAGATAAAAATCAATCAGAAAAAAGTGTGATATATCCCAGGAATCCAAGGTTAGATGATAATTAGTAAATGAATCCATTAATGGAAGATAGAAGAAAACTCATTTGGCAAAATACAATATCCATTCCTGAAAAACTTCTCAGGAAACAAGGCATAGAAGGGAACCTTTTTAAAATGATAATATTTGGAAAAAGCTACAGTTGACTTAATGGTGAAATAGGCACTGCTTTCTCTTTAAGATCCATAGCAGGGAGACTTTATGTCCTGTCATTCTTTTAGTTAGTAGTGTATTGGAAGTGTTAGCCAGTGCAATGACACAAGAAAAGAAATAAAAGACATCTAGACTGGAAAGGAAGAAGCAAAATTGTCTTTATCCTCATATTTCATCTCTGTTTTAAGTGAAAATCCTAAAGGACCTACTAAAAACACAACTATAAAAAATAAGTGAAATTATCAATGTCACAGGGTATAAGGTCAATATACAAAAATTAATTGTATTTCAACAAAAATTGACAAAACAGAATTTCCAAGAACATAATTTATAATATCACCAAAACAAAAGAAAGGGAAACAAAGATTTAGTAATAAATTTAATTAAATACATATATTACTTCTACACTGAAGACCCCAAACACTGTAGCAAGAAATTAAGAAAGACTGAAATAGAGTGACATACTATAAACTCAAATGGTTCATAGACCCAAATGAAAATGCTAAACCTAAAAAATTCTAGAATAAAGAATAAAGCATAGGAGATTTTCATGACCTTGGGAAAAGCAAGATAGGACACTAAGAACAAACTAGAAAACAAAACAATTGATAAATCGGATTTCTCAATAGTAAAAACTTCCTGTTGGAAAAAGATGGTTAAGAAAATGAAGATGGCATTGATAATGA
Organism: Dasypus novemcinctus; assembly: GCF_030445035.2. Lineage (NCBI taxonomy): Eukaryota > Metazoa > Chordata > Mammalia > Cingulata > Dasypodidae > Dasypus > Dasypus novemcinctus. Next base: position 128,395,719 of record NC_080681.1, read on the forward strand.
GAAAATATTTGCAAAACCTCTATCTGATAAAGGAATTGTATCCAGAATATTGAAAATATTCCTGCAACTAAGTAAAAAGAGGTTAAATGCCCTATTAAAATGGACAAAAAAGCCACAAGCAGCCACTTCACAGAAGATGCCATGCAAATGGCTAATAAGCCTGTGAACGCTGGGCCTCATTGGCCGTCGGGAGAATGCAACAATGAGATCCCACCGAACACCCAGTAGAATGGCAGAGATCAACACAACGGGCAATGCCAAGGGCTGGGCAGAGCAGCAACAAGAACTCTTGTAGATGTCTACTGGAAGCATAAAATGATACTACCACTTTGTGAAACCATTTGCTGATTTCTTATATGGCTAATTCTACCCTATTACCTAGCAATTTCACACCAAGATACTGATGCAAGAGAAATGAAAATAACAAAAACCTTCAACAAATTTCCATATCAGCTTTATTCTTAATAGTCAAAAACTGGAAATAACTCCAATGTTCACCAGCAGGAGAATGTGTAAAAAAAACACAACCTGGTATATCCATATAAAGGAAATACTTTTAGGCAAGAGAAAATGAATGAGCTTGTGACATGAGCAAATTAATCTCAAACACATTATTTTGAGCCAAAGAAGCCAAATGGAACAGAGAACATAAATGATTTCATGTGTATGAAGTTCCAGAGCGGGAAAACTAAGCTGTGATGATAACCATCAGATCAGTGGTTGTCTGGGAATGGGGACGGAATGACAATAAAGGGGAAGGGGCTTATGTTTTAGGGAGCTAGAAACATTTTTTGCCCTGAAGTGGAACAGTGGTTATAGGTTATATACTTTGGTTAAAGCTCTTTAACCTGTATACTTCAAGTGGGTACATTTTATGGTACTTAAAATTTATTTCAATAAAACTAATTTTTAAAAATATCTGTCATAGTCACTATCTCAGTGTTTCTCAAAGTCAGCACTATTGACATTTTGGGGCAATAAATTTTAGTTTTTCTGCAGGCCATACGGCACATTGTAGGCTGTTTAGCAGCCTCTCTGGCTTCTGCCTACAATGCACGAGTAGCGCCCTCCAGTTGTGACAACCAATCGGATCTCCAAATTAGCCAAATATCCTTTGGGAAGCCAAATAGCTGCCCTCTCTACCAACAAAACAAAACACCAAGCTAGCATAGCTCTCTTTGCTTACAACGTTCATTCCTTCATCCGTTTGTTCAGAGGAATTATTGAGTTCCCCCTTGCACAGGTCACTGTTCTGAGCATATCGGAGATAGCGAGGAAAAAAATAAATGAATATCCCGGTCTTATGGAAATTACAATCTCTTATGGAGATTACAATGTGGAGAGGTACATTTTAAATAAGTAATGAGCTACAATGAACGAAAGGTAAAGTCAAGCTGGATACCTGAGATTAGAAGAGGCAGGGTGGGGCACAGGTTCCCAGGTGTCAATGCCTCATTGAAAAGGCACAGTTGAGCAAAGACGTGAAGTTGAGGAAGTGGGTCATGTTGCTATCTAGGGCAGAGTAGTCCCAGAAGAGGAGTAAGGGAACAGTTGGTACAAAAACTCTAGACTCCCATATGTTGAAAGAAACTCAACAAGAAGCCTGCAGTGCCTGGAGCAAATTGAGGAGGAAGGTGGGACATAAGAGGTCAGGTTTGAGAGGCAGGGCAGGGCAGGGCAGGGCATTGTCTCGAGGTTCTGGCAGCTCATGCTATGGACTTTGGGTTTTCCTTGAATTGAACAGGTGAGCCTTTGTAGGATTTTAAGCAAAACCAGGAGGTGGTTATCTACATTAAAGGATCGATTGAGCAACTCTCTTGGGATTGGAGGCAGAGAGGCTGGATTAGAGGTGAAAAGTAGTTAAGGACATTGTGGGAATGCAGATGTTGATTGCACCGCCATGGTGCTAGCAGTGAAGGTAGTGAGAAGTGGTCAGAGTCTGAACATATTTTGAACAGAGAGCCAATGGGATTTATGGGGGAATTGAGTTAGTTCTTTGAAGGAAGACATGGTGTCTGTCTTGCTTATCTTACTGGGTGTGTAGCCCATGTGGGATGGCATTCAGGAAACATAGCTGGATGGGTGGGTGGATGGATGAATAGCCAGCTCTCAGGTTTGTTGTAGTGGTGAAGTATGTAATATAAGCAGCTCCAACCCCAGTGCCTGGCGCTTTTGGTCATTTAATGAATGGAAGCTTTTGCTGTTCTGTTATTTTAAGTAGAAGTGCTACTGAATTTCAGCCACTGAGAAGAGTGCCAGTAATTTTATTTCCAAACAAACTGAATTGGAACTACTCTCCTCCCTAACAACAAAGAGACTTTACTCCTAACAAAATGAATGTGTACTAAACGGGGCAGAGTTCCTCCTGCTTCCAGACTGGACACACCACAGTGTGCAGTTACTAACTGTGCTGTAAATGTGGAAGCCTCATGCCAGGTCATTGGCCAGGCAAGTGGAAATACCGCAGTCAGGGGTGGACTTCCTGCCAGATGCTGCTGCGGCAGTTATGGGAAAGAGTGTTAGGACTTGTTTTGGCTGGTAAGGTGAGCACGTTGGAAGCAGATGTCATGGCTGCTTGTGAAATCCAACAAATAAAAGGTACAAACCTGAAGAAGCCTGTTGCTCAGGTAAGCATCCTTTGAAGGAAGTGGTCCCAGTGTGTGATTAAAACCCTCAGGGCAGAATTTGCCTTGCCTCTGTTTCCTGCTTCCTGCCCCTGTCTCTTCATTGAGCAGCCAGACCAGGGGCACAACCTGGAAACACAGTGCTTTGTTTCAAAAGTGGTAATTGTGATCTTTGTACTTAGGATATGACTTCAAAGTATTTCTTCTGATTAATGTTCTCTCTAGTCTGTAGTTCAAGGTGACACAAGTGATTCTTTCATTTGTAGAAAAAGTCCTCTGAGTTTCAAGGGAAAACCATACATAGCCTATAGCATATCATTCCTAGTTATCAGATTGAGCAATTTTGCAATTCTTTATAAGTTGAAGTAACTGATTATTAGATATATAAGTGTTGTCCTGTCTAATAATGACTGACTTTAATTGACTTCCTTCTCTTTCTGAAAAAAAAATTGTCTCCATTTGTAATTCCTCTCAACATTCCTCTATTAGATTTAAATTTGTGCTGTTTTGAATTTTTCTTTGAACTAGTTATAACATCTGCCTGGTTCCCTCAAACCACATGCGTAAAATAAATTCTTTAACATATGTTCATTTTTATGTCTGTATGTGAATCATGATTTTGCCTTTTTTTTTGAAAATTATCCTTTGACACATTCAACAAATATTTGTTGAAAAAAAGTTCTATAACAAGGACTGTGCTTGGCCTGGAACTATGAAGGTCCCTGCTCAGAAAGTGATGACATCGCCCCATCATGTTAGAGAAGGCTGAGAGCATGCAGCTAATTTCTTGACCAATGTCCACAGTGTCTGAACCTCTGAGCTGACGTCCTAAGACCTGAGACCAGGCTAGTTGAGGACAGCCTTATGCTCTGTCTTGATGTCTCAAATGGCTGATACAAGTCATATTTTATGTGATGGTGTCATATGAAATTGTGACAGTTTGGAGCTTTTCCTGGATCCCAGAAAATATCCAGGAATGGAATCCATTTCTGTGGGTGTGGGAGCCTTTGACTGGGTTGGATTCAGTTGGGGAGCTGAGGCAGGTTAGCCAAGCAAAAGAGAAGATGAGCCACAACATGACTGACAGACCACATGGCTGACAGACCACATGGCCGGCAGACAACATGGCCAACAGAGAACATGGCTGCAAGACCCTGCTGAGACCTTGAGTTTAACCTTGAGGTCCCAGTTTCTCTTTCCGGGACCCCCCTTGGCCCCAGATATTCCAAACAGGCCTTACTATTGGCCCCCACCATCGGTGGGGTAACCAATAACAGCTGAGGCCCCTCCCCTTAGCATTAGCAAGGGGTTGGAATAATTAATAGTTAGAAAGGTAACCACACAAGGCAGGGATTGCTCTCTGCCCAGAGGAGCCTGCATCAAATCTCAGTGCATATATCTGTCTTTCTCTCCCATTTCTCCACAAGCTCTGTTCTTTGCCCCCATTTCCCAATAGATTCTTTTTACTGCCCTGCCTAAACTGATGAGTTCTTACATTCTTTTATGCAACATAGCCAAGAACCTAGAAGAGTCCTGTCTTTCGAGCCTCTGATTGAATTGCTTCAGTGAGCTATGACCCGGTCTTGGTCCTCTTGCTGGAGTCCTTTATAAATGGAGCACTGAACAGAGACACAAAGGAAAAAAACAACAGAATCAGAGAAGCCCCAAGAGGCTGATTGCCTGATTGCCCACAGCTGAGCTTGGGGCAAGAGCCTCACTTGATGCCATAATTTGGGCAAAGCCACCATTATGCCCTGCTGTATGCCTCGTCACCCATAGCTGAGCTCAGAGAGAAAGCATCTTTCGATGACCACGCCGTGTGCCTGATCACCAGCAGCCAAACTTCCATGAGACAACATCTCTGATGATGCCTTGATTTGGACATTTTCACAGTCTCAGAACTGGCATATTGTGCCCAGCAGACTTTAGCAAGCTAAAACAGAAAAATATGTCATTATGTGTATTGCTTTTGACATATATTTTACCATTAAGGAAAGTCATGCATGCTCATTGCAGAAACTTTGGAAACTCTAGACCAGCTTGAAAAGGGAAATATAAATCATCCATAATTCTGCCCCTCCTAAATAGGACAAAACCACAATTATCTAACCTTCTCCCCACACTGCTTGCAGATGACACTCCATGACCCCTCCTTTGCTATGTGCAAGGAGACCAACTCTTTCTCTCTTTGAAACCCTGGTGTCTCAGGAATCGGTTAATAGAGTGCATCCGGCTGAAGAACCCACAGTTTCCTCAGCATGCACAGCCCTGCTCACTCAAGTTCCCACTTGCTCCGCTCCTCTGTCTCTCTGTCTCTTTCCCTTTGTCTGTCTCCACCCATCTCGACCTCTCTGTCTTTCCTCCTTCCTGAGCTGCTCCAGCCTTTCAAGCTCAGTCCTTCCTTCCTCTTTTTCCCTCCCTTCCCCTACAGCTTTCTCTTTTTTTATGCAGAATCCCCACTGCTCTCTGATTCTCTGGCTTTGCTTCTCCACCCTCATCTTCTAATTCCAAAGGCCATCATAGAGCAATCACTGTTTACACTAAGCAAACATAAAACCCTGAGGATTCACCTGCCTTCAAAGGCAAGGAGCACTGCAAATAACGAATTCACATATATTTCCCCAACACATCTGCTGGCTATTTTTTTTTTGAACAGCTGGCCTTGTAATCTACAGACACGCTTGAATCAAAATGATGCAGAAAAGGAAAAGAGAAATGGTAATACACTTTTTTTGGTTCAAAGTTGAATCAACAAATGCTATCAGACTACTCTCAATTCCTTCGAAAGAACATACAAGTTAAACAAGGAGCACCTAAGATTTACAGTAAGTGCAAAAAACAGCTATAAGGTGATATCCCACCCCACTCACCCCGCAATGAGTTGAGCTAAATCTGCTCTCACCCAGGTGAAGGCCACATGGGCCAGAGAAGAACTCTAGCTGCCCACAGCTTGTGTGCTAAAGAAATTTACCGATTCCTGAGGCGCTGTGCTAGTGGACACGAAAATGCCCAAATTATAGATAGATGCTTGCAGGGGTGCGACCTGCCCAGTCAGCAGTACCTGTAGAGGTACAGAATGAGAATGGTGGGAGCAGGTCAAGTCTCGGCTTGTTCTAGCCTCATGACCCAAGATAATGTATTGGAAGTCTCCAGTAACTTCAGTTTTGGGCTACAATCCATCAGCATGCACATTTTGTTTTGATGAAGTTTAAGTTTAGAATTTGACACACAACTCCCCTGAGGTACACGTGTCCCTCCCTGGTGTTCCACAAAATGCACTTTGAAAATAAAAACAAGGAAGTAAATTAGTCACTGTCTAGCAAATACAGGGTAGAACAACAGCAGGTGTTTTGATCTGTTTCTTTTGAAAATGTGGCCAAAGCTCATAAAATAACCCGTCTGAATTGCACTGTAAAAGACACCCCATAAGACAGGTATTTTCAGGAACTGTAAAACAAGCAGATGAAGAACTAAGCCAGCACTTGCAGAAACATCATCTAACTTTGCCTTCTGGGATTGGTCTCCAAACATAGTTCTTTAAAGTCACGGTTTCTCTGTTTTTGAGTTCTCCACTGGGATTATCTGGTTGGTCTGATAGAATGAATTCTAAATGAGTAATATGTTTCCTCAACATTTATAATTCTCACAACAGCTTCATGCATGTGAGGCAGCTTTGTTAGGCATAAAATTTGGGGTGCAAATATTGACCTTGTAAGCCCTGTGAGCATTGCAATACTGGTGCCTGAAGAAATGGAGCAGGGAAGAGATCACGCCCAGAATGATTTTTCCCTTTTATGCTTGGCCAGATAACTCCCATCCCCTTTCCTTTATTTTTTATTTTTTAAAGATTTATTTTATTTATTTATTCCCCCTACCTTGCTGTTTGTGCTTGCTGTCTGTTCTCTGTGCTCATCTTCTCTTTAGGAGGCACTAGGAACTGAAACCAGGACCTCCAATGTGGGAGAGAGGCACTCAATCACCTGAGTCACCTCAGGTCCCTGGTCTGTTGTGTCTCTCATTATTGTGTCTTTCCTTTTTGTGTCTGATTGTTGTGTCACCTTGTTGCATCAGCTCGCCACGCCTGCCGTGCCAGCTCACTGTCTTGCTCATCTTCTCCAGGAGGCACCAGCAATGGAATCTGAGACGTCCCATGTGGTAGGTGGGAGCTCAATTGCTTGAGCCACATCTGCTTCCCCCCTCCCATCCTGTTCTACATCAATAAAAATTTTCCCCTGATAAGCCCGGATATAAACAACTTTTCCTTAATTTTGCCTGAAATACTCCTTTGAACCATATGATCAGAAAGACTTTTCACAGTAGGATATTTTTCATTGTGAAATAAAGCTTTTCTACCAATGACAGAGAAACCTAATGGGAAGAACCGTAGTTCTAAGTTATCTGGGCCTCAATGTTTATCATCTTCTCCCTCCTCGTTTTCAGCTCTATTTCTTCTTTCTCTGCATTCTAGGAGACTGATTCAAAAATTTCCTCCACTTCATAGAGTCGATTTTTCTCCATATGTCATTTGTACTCTTTATTCCCTCCAGTGCTGATTTGAATTCCACTCATTTTTAAGTTTCCATGAGTTGTGAAGCATAGCATACCTGCAAAAGGGTGTGTGGAAATATGAACAAATAAAAGATCTATTATAAAATGATGATCCATGTACCCACCACCCAGGCCAAGAAATGGAACATAACCAGGCATCAAGCCCTGCTGCCCATGTGCTCTAATCTCACCCCCGGATCCACCTCCCTGAGATAACCACATTCAAATGTTGATGTTAACCATTTCCTTGGTCTCCTTACAGTTTTTCCTTTACTACCTAGTTATTCTTGTTTCATTTTTTGTCACTGTTAAAAGTTTATGTAGGTGGAATTATACTGTGGAACAAGGTGCTACCTGGTGCATTGTAGAAACACAGGTGGGACCCAAAAGGTTCCAGCAAATGACAGCTTTATCACTTACAGAGCACAGGGCGTCTGATTAGCAGGGGAGGGCTCCCACCATGGCTGGTGCCCTGGGAGAGTCCAAACTGTCTCAGAGTCCATGGATGGCAGCTCTGCATGGCATGCCCCATTCAGCATCAGAGATGAGGGGATGCCTGCACTGCCCGAGGGCAGGGGCATCTTTATTCCCAAGGGAGAACATGTTAAAACACCTGCACATAAAGAAAAGGAGGAGGGTAGGTAAGGGCTGGGTGTTTGTGTGACTTCACCAGCAAATACTGTGTGTATTCTTCCATGATATAGTTCCCAGTTCCCAGTGTTATTTGATGTCTGTAGCTGATCCTTTTTACTGCTGTACAGTCCGTGGTCTGCTAGAAATGTTCAAGAACTGGCTTCCACGAAAAGCCCTCAAACACAGCAGGGAAGAAATGCGCACAATTGCCGCCTGCAAGGCGGTCTGCGCCAGCTCTGGCTGCCACAGGAAGTATTTCTTATTTATCGATTCTACAGGTGATGGGCATTTGGATTGTTTCCAACATTATGCTCTGATGACAGTGCTGCTGAAACACGTTTGAAGGGGCCTCCTGGTGCATGGAGGCAAGAGTTTCTTCCTGATTTAAACCTTGTCAGAGGGTCTGTGTGTTCGATTTTACTAAGCCTTTTGCAGGGACAGTGGTTGTGATGGTTTAAAGCTCTGTGTACCCCAGAAAAACACATCCTCAACGTCCCTCCAATTCCTGGGGGTATGAGTCCACCGTAAGCAGGACTTTTTCATGGGGCTACTTCATTTAAGGGGTGCACGGCTCAATCAGGATGGGACTTAATCCTCTTCCTGGGTCCTTTACAAATGGAATGAACCCAGACACGGGAGAGAGCCGGAAGCCCAATGTCGGTGGAACCTGGAGATGCTGCCACGTGCCGTGTGACAAAGTAAGGACTGAGGATTGCCAGTGGCCTTCAGAGAAAAAGGGTCACCTTGATGACTCCTTGATGTGGACTTTCTTTTCATCTTAAAACCGTAAGTTAGTAAATTCCCACTGTTTCAGGAGGATCATTCGTGGTATTTGTTGGAGCAGCCCAGGAAACTAAAACAAGGGTCCTTACCCCTCATTCCACCTTCCACTCATTTCCCAACCATGCAGTTAGAAGAGGCCATGTGTGACGTTTCAGCCAATGGTTGTGAGCAGAAGTAGCATTTGTCAGTTAGCCAAAAGAAACAATAGCCTACACCCAACTTCCTAGCTGTCTGCCCCCTGCTGCTGAGCGCAGCTATGGAGGGTGCGTCCTCTTTCAGAGCCAGGCCCTGGTAACCAAGAGCAGAGCGCACTCTCCCCTTCCTTCCTAGGCATGAGGTGGAAATAAACCTGTGAAGTTTAAGCACCAATTCCGTACAGGCGTAACTGTCATAGATTTACTTTAAGTCTTAACAGAAAGCCAAGCTTCTTACTTATTCTTTAAAGTATATTGACTGTTTGGGGATGTTTCTGCCTTCTTACGAATTTAAATTCAGCTTGCCATGCTCCATGAAAATTCTTGGAGAGGTTTTGAATAGAGTTTCAATCAGTTTGGGCAGAAATGACAGCTTTCTGTTATTGAATCTTTAAGAATAACTTTCAGTAAAATTATGTGATTTTCTCTCTGGGACATTGACTATTTTGTTAGATTTGTTTCTAGGTAGTTTACAATTTAAATGCTCTTATAAAATATCTTTTTCTTTTAATCCAAACTTCTCCTTGTTGCTACTAACTTATAGAAATACATTTGGATTTGTATATAGAGTTTTGTACCTAGTAATTTTACTACATTTTTTTAGAATCTGGATACATTACCTGTTGCTTGCAATTTTACGAGTAGACAACAGTATCATCTGTGGAGAGCATAATAGAGTCTGACTCCCTTTTTGATGTCGGACTGCTGACAGCTTTTAAGCTGCATCCTTCTTCTTCCCCTTTGCCCACATGTGAGCAAGTCGATGAGAACGCTCAGATGCTCTCTCCGTTGCTCCTGGTGGAAATTTCAAACCATGCAAGCCCCAGACCTTGCACGAGAGCATCTCCATGGGGGACTCACCCTCTCACCAGTGTGATAATCCCAAGTCCATCTCCTTCCTCTGCCTTCTCAAGTGATTTTGGTATCAGTGTAGGAAACCTGCCCTTCTCTCCCCAGAAAGCCCCATTACAGGAGTAAAATCCCTTTCACACCCTCTTGGCACACACGTGCTGCCATCAGCTTTGGCATTGGAACCAGATTTTGAGTGTGGGCTGTGTCCTGGTTCTGCACGGTTCCAAAACAGGTAGCAGCAGCAGCAGTTTTGCTTCTTTTGTCTCAATTTTCACATCTTTAATTAATTTTTCACCTCCCAAACTGGCTCACACCTTTAAGATGATGTTGAATAAAAGTGAAATCATGGACATCCTGGTTTACTCCATAAAAGGAATGCTTTTAATGTTTCACTATTAAAAATAAAATTTGCTGTAGTATTTTAAAAAGATGTTGCCTATTAATTAATTTCCCCTTTCTCTTTGTTTGTTATTTTTTTGTCATGAATTGATGTTACAAGTTATCAAAACCTTTTTTTCTGCAGCTGTTGAGATGATCAAGTGAATATACTTTATTCTATTAATGTGTCAAATTGCCTCAAGTAATTTCTTAATGTTAAAACCACCTTGCATTTTTTAAGTAAACATAACTTGCTCATGCTTTATTAATATTTTACATCTCGTGTATTTAAGGGAAACAGATGGAACCATACTTTTTCTTTCTTTTGGTGTTTTACTCATATGTTATAATTAAGGTGTGTTAGTCTCACTGAATGAGTTGGGGAACATTTTTGTCTTTGCCTGTATTTCAGTATCTGTTCATAAAGTTTCCATCTATTCCTATCTTTTGCAGTGTTTTTAACAGGAAAGGTTGCTGTTTTTGTTGAATACTTTTTCAGCGCCTATAGAAACGATCATGTGGTTTTTTCTTTCTATCTGCTTATGTGGTGTGTTACACTGACTGATTTTCTTACATACCTTGCACACCAGGGAGGAAACCCATTTGGTGATGGAGTATAATTCATTTGATGTGTTGCTGAATTCAGTGAGTAAGTATTTTGTTGAGGATTTTAGCATCTAGGTTCATTAGAGAGATTGGTCTGTAACTTTCCTTTCTTGTGGTGTCTTTGTTTGGCTTTGGTATTAGGGTAATGTTGGCATCATAGAGTGAGTTAGGCAATATTCATACCATTTCAATTTTTTGGAAGAGTTTAAGCAAGATTGGTGCTAGTTCTTTCCACAATGTTTGGGAGAATTCACCTGTGAAGTTGTCTGGTCCATGGCTCTTCTTAGTTGGTAGGTCTTTAATGACTGATTCTATCTCTTGTGTTTGGTTTGTTGAGATCATCAATATCTTCTTTTATCAATGTAGGCTACTTATGTGTTTCTGGGAATATGTCCATTTCCTCTAAATTGTCCTTCTTGTTGGCATATAGTTTTTCAAAGTATCCTCTTTTGATATTCTTTATTTCTGTGTGGTCACCAGTGGTATCCCCTTTCTCATTTCTTTTTTCTTTTGTGTATATTTGCATCTTCTCTCTTTTTATCTTTGTTAGTCTAGCTAAGGGTTTGTCGATTTTATTGATCTTCTCAAAGAACCAGCTCTTTGTTTTGTTTATTTTTTCTAGGGTTTTCTTATTTTCTATTTCATTTAGTTCTGCTCTAATCTTTGTTCTTTCTTTCTTCTTCCTCTGGGGTTAGTTTGTTTTTTTTACTAATTCCTCTGAGTGTGCAGGTAGGTCTTTGATTTTTATCTCTTTCTTCTTTTTTAATATATGAATTTATGGTTATGCATCACCCTCTCAGTATAGCTTTTGCTGTATCCCATAAGCTTTGATATGTTGTGTTGTCATTTTCATTAGTCTCAAGGTGGATACGGATTTCTTTTGAGATTTCATCCTTGATCCACTATTTGTCTAAGAGTGTGTTGCTTTAACTTCTATATCTTTGTGCCTAATCTGGTTCTCTGGCCCTTGCAGATTTCCAGCTTTTTTCCATTGTGGTCAGAGAAATTATTTTGTATGATTTCAATCTTTCTGAATTCATTAAGACTTTCTTTGTGGCCTAGCATGTGGTCTGTCTTGGAGAATGATCCATGTATGCTTGAGAAGAATGTATATCCTGCTGTATATGGGTGTAGTGTTCTATATATGTCTATTAGGTCCATATCCTCTAATATATTATTCAAAGTCTTTGTTTCTTTATTGATTCTCTTGTCAAGATGTTCTGTTGAATGGTGATAATGGTGTATTAAAGTCCTCCACCATAATTGTAGAGGTATCTATTCCTCCAGTATATGTCTTGGAGAAGGACTCCTGGGATTTATACTGTTTGGTGTGTGCTGTGCTTCCTGGACATGGACATCCATCTCCCTCAATAGGTTAGGGAAGTTTTCACCCATTATTTCCTCCAACACCCCTTTTGTCCCCTTTCCCTTCTCTTCTTCTTCTGGGATGCCTATAATGCATATGTTTGTGCATTTTGTGTTGTCATTCAAATCCTTAAGTCTCTGCTGGATTTTTCTATCTTTGTCTATCAATTCTACTATTTGTTTGATGTCAGATGTACTGTCTTCCACATCACTTATTTCACTAATTTTTTATTTTTATTTTTTCTTTTATTTCTTTTTTAAATGTTTTTTTTGAAAATACATAGATTACAAACATGTTACGGTAAAAAACATGAGGTTCTTATAGACCCCCCCACCCCCCACTCCTCCCACATCAACAACTTTTTTCATCATTGTGGCACATTTATTGCATTTGGTGAATACATTTTGGAGCCCTGTGGCACCGCATGAATTAAAGTTTACATTGTAGTTTACACTCTCCCCCTCCCAATTTTTTTTATTTCCCCGCCTTGTGACTTGCTTACTATCTGCTCTCTGTGTCCATTCACTGTGCATTCTTCTGTGTGCTGTATTTATTTTTATTTAATCCCCCCTTGCAACTTGCTTGATGTCTGCTCTTTACTTCCATTTGCTGCACACAGTTCTGTGTTTTTTACTTGTCTCCCTTTTTTTTGTTGCATTACCTTGCTGAGTTGGCTCTCTGCGGTGCTTGTGGGCCGGGTGGCACACCGCGGTGCTTGAGAGCCAGGCAGCTCTCTGCAGCATGTGGGCGAGCCTGTCTTCACAAGGAGGCCCCAGGATGTAAACCCAGTGCCTCCCATATGGTAGATGGGAGCTCAAGTGATTGAGCCACAGCTGCTTCCCCTCCTGACTCTTTTTTGAAGACTCTTAGCCATATAAATGCATTTGTCCTTACCATTTCCCCCTTTTGTTCAAGGTCTTTTCTAGTTGCATTACCAGTTAGTGATTGGTAGTAATCCCTTGGCACCAGGGAGGCTCATCCCTGGGAGTCATGTCCCACACTGGGAGGAAGGTAATGCATTTACATGCTGAGTTTGGCTTAGAGAGTGGCCACATTTGAGCAACACGGAGGCTCTCAGGAGGTAACTCTTAGGCACCCTGAAGCTCTAGGCCTAGTTGAAATGTCAGGCACACAGGCTCATAAGCATAGTCATCAGTCATCAGCATCAAGTGTTCATCATTGGCCCATCCTTCTTCACTGGTCTTTGCCCTTGCACTTGGGGGATTGTTGCTGTTCCATTGGGGAATGTGACAGATTTCCCCTGGCTAGTAACTCAGTGCTCCCTCAGTTGTTGTTTGTAACTATAGCTACTAGTCTCAGGTTTTATTTAGTTGCTGTTTTTATGTGTGTGTTTTCTCTTTGACATTTTGTTCTTCTTATTCAATTTCTTTTTTGTTGTCTAAGGTCCCATGAAGGGAAAAGATTAGGGCCAGAGAAAGCAAAAGAGGTAAGAAAAGAAAAAGTATAGTAGTAATATTGATAGTAAAAGTTAGCAGACAACCGTGTAAGACCTAGGAGAATGAGTATTAAACTTATGTAAGCAGTGTAGAGTTACAGGGATAAAAGAGTGGTGTACCTACAATGAAATGGGAAACTGAATATGGAGAAGAATATAGTATGAATTAAAAGGTCAGCATGATGAGAAGAGAGGGAATGCGAAAAGAAAGGACATAAACAGAAAGAGTTAATAAAAGATAGAAAACAGAAGTGTTAGAATCAAAAAGCCAGAAAAATTGGGGGCTAAACAAAGAGTGGTGGAAGGCAAATGTAACAACAGAAAGTGGAAGTTAGAAAGATGTGAGAGGGAAAAGAGATAGCATCTGTAGCAAATATCAATACACACAGAAAAGAAGAAATCAAGGAAGAAGAAACACAACAAACAAGAAACAAGCTGGCAGCACTTAATTTTAAAAAGGGGGGCGGGGAATAAAGAGGAAGGACAGAGAAGGAAACAAAAACATAGACAAACCCACAAGCAAGGAGTCAACCAAACACTAAGAATAAAATGGACTTCCCTCTTAGGCCCCTGTGGAGCTTGTCAGGCTGCCAGCATTTATCAATCAATTACTCTGCAGCCTTCTCACTGCAGATTTTGATGTGGGTTTTAGTGAGTAAACTAAATTAAATTAAATAACAAAAGTAGCTTTTTTTTTTTTAAGAAAAATAAGAGACCCAAAGGAAGCTGATATAAAAATAATGTCTATATTTACCCTGTCCTGAAGTATCAGCTTGATGTTTAATATCTCAGTGGGTCCCTGCACCAAGAGGAGGCAGAAATTGAACTAGAGACCTTGTATATTCAAGGCCAAAACTCCTCCACTGAGCCAAACCTTCCTGCCTGGTTGATTAGCTCTTCAATCCTGGGGCAGGATTGACTTTGCAATTGAATAAACTGCTAATTAGGAATCTATCCTTCCCCTTCTGCAGCTTTTTTTTTCCTAACTGCTTTCTCTCCCAGGGCAGCAGGAAGCAATCACCTTTGTGAGAGTTCCCTTTTGAAATTCAAAGGGGACCCTGGTGAATTAACTCACCACAGAAAAAAATGACTCTCAGTCTCTTTGAGAGAGAGCACCCACACCTTGCCAGGAACCCTAAATTTGCTCTTGGAAGCTTATTAAACACTTCCTACTGGTCCCCTCCCTTAGCTGAACTACACAGGACTAGTTAACTGCCTGACTCCTCCTTCGCCCAGACCAATTTTCCCTATCCCAGGGAGGTTAGGAAAATCAGGCTGCCTCAACAGATTTGCCTCTCCGCTCTTCCTGGTTTCTCCTCATGCCGGCTGGTAAGCGCCTCAAAGCTAAAAAACGGGGGGTCCAGACAGTAGAACCTGCACTCACCTCTCCACCCTTCACCAGAACCTTCCCACCCTCAGAGTTTGTCTCTTCCAACTGACTGACTAGCAAGGGTCAGGGAATGCTGCAGCTTCCTGCCCTGAGGGAGGGCTCAGTCCCACAGCTCCAGCCTCCAGTGCCAGGAACTCATGGTTTTACCTCGAGCAATCACCCTTTCTGTCGCTCTCTCTCCAGATCCAGATCCATGCTCTGAAGCCTCCTGCTTTGTGGGTTCCCAAAACAGCTCGCTTAGGCAAGATTTTGCCCCCACTCAGCTGTTTTTTGTAGGAGAGATGATGTGGGTGCACTTAATCCGATGTCATCTTGCACCTCCTCCCAACAACATCCTTAACATTTTCTCATTTGTGCCTTTCCCCATCTTTATGGATAAATCTTTCCAGGGAGCTATCAATTTTATTAGATTTATTAAATAATGAATGCTTTTGGCATTGTTGATCCCCCATAGGTTTTTACTTAATTTGTATCATTCTATTATTATTTCTCTAACTCCTTTAAATGTATTGCTTTATCATTAAATTTTCAGACTTTCTTCTCTCCTAGTATTTAAGGCTATAAATGGCCCTATTATGTTTTGACATGTACTATTTTTATTATCTTTATAGTCTAAATTTATTCTAATTTCTATTATGACTTAATCTTCAACTAAAGTATTATTTAGAAATATGTTTCTTGATTTCCAGACATATAGTTTTCACGGTCGTCATTTCTAAAAATTCATTTCTACCGTTCATTTTGATTTAAGACCATGGTCCATACAGTATACATCTTTTGTTATTTTGTTAAGACCTAACTTATTTCCCAGAGTGTTTGAAAAAGCTATGTATTCTCTTAACGGCTGTATTCTGTATGTCCATTAAGTCAGGATTTTTAAATCAGCTTATTCAAATATGCTCTATATACACTATTTTTATGAATTTATTCTATCAATTCCTAAATAAGGTAGGTTAAAAATCTCCCAGTATGATTTTGCATTTCTGTATTTCTCTTTATATTATTTTTTCAATTTTGGCTTTATGTGTTGCAATCTGTGTTATTAGTTGCATACATACTTAGAATGTTATCCTTTCCTGGTGAACTGAATTATTTGTTACTATGAGTACCCCTCTTTATCTGAAGTAATGGCTTTTGCTTAAGTCTATTTTGTCTGATATTAAAATAATGACATCAACTTCGATTTATTACTGTTTTTAAGATGTGTTTTTCCCACTCTTCTACTTTCAATCCTACTACCTTCTTATGTTTTACATATGTAAAATGTGAACAGCAAGTAGGACACTCTTTCTTTCATGTGGATTGTAATTGTTGATATATTTTCATTCATTTTACACTGCATCATTTTATTCTTTCTATTCTCCCTGACACTTCTGTTTCTTCTATTCTTCTTACCACATTTAGTATTGATTTGTTTTCTCATTTCTCTGTTATTGCATTCTTTGGAATTTACATTCTTTCTTTCTATTACTTTATTGCTTATTGCAGAAATAATGGCATACATAATTAAATTTCCAAATTAAAAAAATTAAAAACAATTGTTTAAATTGTCTTCTTGAACAATACAATAAAGCTTTCTAGTGTATTACCACTTACATGTTGTTTTTCATACTCTTTAATTCCATGTAGTTTAATCCCACAGATATAGTTATCGTTAATTTTTTCCCTCAGTAAATGTTTATTTATTATAATGAGTTGAATTTGTACCCCCAAAAGACACATTCAGGCTCTAATCCCTGGTCTTGTAACTGTGACCTTATTTGTAAACGGGGTCTTTGAAGATTTTACTAGTGAAGATGAAACCAAAGTAGGTTAGGGTGGGCCCTGCCACAACCTGACTGTTGTCCTTATAAAAAGGGGGGCTTGCACACACACAGGCACACTGAGGAGAACTCCGTGTGATGACAGAGGCAGAGTGTGGAGCCCACAGGTTGCCACAAACCACAGAATGGAGGAAGGGGCAAGGAGAGCTTTTCCCCCTACAGAGTTTGGATTTCCAGCCCCCAGAGGTGTGAAAAAATAAATTTCTGTTGCTTTAAGCCATCCTGTTTGTAGTACTTTGTTATAGCAGCCCTAGCAAATTAAGACATTTAGATGAAACACAACTTCCACTCTTTATTTCATCTTGCATTTCTTTCTGCCTCAAAATAGGCCCCTCATTGTTTTCCTTAGTGGGAGTTAGGTAGGAATGAGTTTTCTTTTTCCTTTTTCCTGCCATTATTCTTTCTTCCTCATTCTTGAAGAAGATTTCTACCTCATACAGTATTTTATATTTGCAGCTGTTTCTCTCGCCATTTGAAGATACTAGCTCATGATCTTGGGCCTTCTGTTGTTGGTAATTTTACATCCAAGAGAATACTCTGAGGTTATCTGTCTTTTCTCTCTGGCTAGTTTAAGATCTTCCCTTTGTCTTTTGTTCAGCTTTTAGGTTTGTTTTGTTCAATAATACAAGAGCTACACAAGTTTTGACTAGTTAGTATTTGTCAGGTGTGTTTTTCTACTCGGATCAGTTTCACTATGTCTCTGTTTATTTTATACTGTTTCAGTCAGGACAGACTATGCTACCCCTGTGTTAAAAATAATCCCTAACTCTCATGGACTTAAATCCAGAAGTTTATTTTCCTCTCATGTTACACTTCCATTACAGATCACCTGGGGCTCTGAGCCATGTCATTCTCCCTCTGAAACCACGGTGGAGAGGGCAGCTTCTCTCTGGAACTCTGTGGTCATCATTCTGAGGAGAAAGACGCTGCTGTTAATCATGCGCTACCTGCTAAGCCTTCTCACTGAAAGTGATGCCTGCCCTGCTGTTCACCTATGATTGGTCAATGCAGGTTCCGTGGTCACGCCTTAGTTCAACAGGTTGAGGAAGCAAGCAGAGGCGCACAATCTTTATAAACAATAATTAAAAAGATAATAAGAGTATGTTTTCCACATCTTTATACGAGCTCTTCTTGAAGAATTTCCAGTTGCCCAGTATTTGCCAACAAACATGCTGCATTTGCCTTTGATCCCAATCTCTCTGATTTGTGCACAATTTGGAATTCATCTTAAGAAGTACAATTTGAAGGTGAGACAATGGGCATATATTCTATTCCACCCCCCAGTGTCTTTCTTCTAAAGTAGCTCAGCTAGATTGAGATGAAACCGTCTCTTCTGCCAGCTACCAGTGGTCAGTGCCTGCAAGGTTTAGTATGCCACCTCAGAGCAGACCTTATCTTCCATCTTCCCTACCTTCAGTCCTGATGTTTTGCGGGAATTGCAATTTCTTCCAGGAAGTGTGGGAAATACCTCTCTGCATGCCTGTCAAAAGAAGAACCCACACAGTCAGGGGATAGATGCTGGATTTCTAGTCTAAGCCAGAAGGCATGTCAGTCATCACTGCTATCGCTTTCAGTCCAGGCAGCCTATTGCGTTTTTAGTAATCCTGTGAAGTTAGTCCACTGAGTGTCCTTTTCAATATACTACCATTAGCTTTGAAGATAGAGAAATGTTTTTCCTGGATTCTAGCAAAATGTTGATTATCAAATCCAGCTCTTGATGGTGGTTTGAATTTTCTTCTGTCTTAGAGCCATCCAAAGTCTTTTAGTGAGAAGCTCCTCGCCAGATGTCATTTTAAACCAGAAGCCCCTCCAGGCACACATGCCTGGAAAATTCATCTTCCCCAGGGCACTTGAGATTCAATCTATGGAACAATTTCCAGAAGCGTTCCTAGCGTGTGAAATGGCATATGGCTGGCGCTTGAAGCAGGCCCGGATAGCGTCCATGCCAGCATGTGCGCCCATGCCCTGCGCTGTGCGCACAGTGGGACTTCTGCTAATGTGGTCGGGATAATTATGACACTGGTGGGATGATGATGATGATGACCGTGTCGTCAACATGTCTTCTCCAGATGGAAATTTTTCTGTGTCACCTTCGTCTGGGGTTCAGCTATTTCTTGCAAGAAATTCTCAGATGACTCCTCACAAAGTGTTGACTTAATTAAATAGAACTTCTGATTTTTTAGTTTCTTCCCTGTTTGAACAACTGCTAGAACTAATGGCTACTAATTACATATGGTGTTTACAAGAGACGCCTAGAGGCCCTGACAGGGGCACTGGAGAGCCCTTTCCTTGCAGGACAAGGGAAACAGGCTGAAGACTGAAACAGGAAGCAGACAAATTGACTGCAGCCTGAGCTTCCCATCATGCAAATATTTGTTTGGATAGCCGAGGTATTAGCCATTGCTGGCACTTCCTTTCCCATTTCCATGATGACAAACAGATAGTTCTTCTGACAGCTGGGAACTCGAGGAAATGCATGGAAAGCAAACAAACCATTCCTGAGAGTTGGGGAGCTGCTGCAGGGTTTTCAAAAGAAAAGGAATGGGGCGCGAAAGGACACGAGAACGGGAGAGGAGCGAGGAACAGTGCTGCGAGGAAAGTTAAGATCTTCAGTCCTGGCATGTTGAAATACTGATGGATAATTGTAATTAGCTTTCAGAATTTTTAATTATAGAAGTGGTATAAATAATCACCCAGGCCAGCTTCACTAATGAGAATCCCTGTGCCGAGACACACAGGGAGGCTTTTGTTAGATGCCTTTGAAAGTGCGGCTGTTAATTAGGAGTCTTGCAGCCAGCAGGATTACGGAGAAGGAGCAACATTTTTACACTGAAATCAGACTCATTAGAAGAGGTAACCAGTACAAAGAAAGGACTCGAGAGGAAAAACCCAGGCTTGGGAGGGGCGTTGTCTGGGGCTTTGGTGTTAGTTAGATCTCGCGATCACACATCTAGGAAGTGGCAATGGCGACGTTCGCACTCTGTGCCGAGCTCCACCCCACCTCACACCATCTGGCACTTGATGCCTATCACCCGCCTGCTCAAAACACTCTCTGCTGCCCTCTTCTTGTGAACCAGTTTCTTGGGGTGTCAGGCCAAAGACGGCGCCTTCTCTAGGTTGCCTCCCTTCTAAAACACAGAAATAGCGAGAAGCCCATTGATCTGACTTCGCTGAAGCTGGGGCTCATTGCTCCCTTCCTGGAGGGCTTTTGACTTTCACCCAGGTCCTCATTTCCCCGTGCTTTATCCTTGACGCTGTTCGCGGCATACATCAGTAGGAGGGGGTTTCTTTCTAAACTCCTTCCAGAGGTACTTATTTAGAGACGTAGCAAAGCTCCCACCGGTACCTGTCTCCCCATTTAGGTTCAAAAATGGCCCCCCAAAATATCCATATCCTAATCCCTGGAACCTGTGAATGTTACCTTAAATGGTAAAAAAAAAAATCACATCCTTACAGATGTGATTAAGGTAAGGATGTCAAAAGCTGAGGTTAGCCAGGACCGTCCAAGGGGGTCCTGAAAACATCTGCACACCTTATAAGAGGGAGACCCATGCCCAGGAGAAGGCCCTGTGAAGATGCAGGCTGGAAGATGGACCAGCCAAGGAGTGCCAGGAGCCACTGGACGCTGGACTGGCAGGGCCTACGGAGGGGATGGCACTGCTGGCACCTCGATGTCAGATCTGGCCTCCAGCCTGGGTGAGGACAAATTTCTGTTGTTTGCAGCCACTGAGCTTAGGTTCTTTGTTACCACAGCCCCAGCAGTGAAAGGAGCCCCCGTGTTAGTGTGCCGTGGGCCAGTTTCCTGCTTCCCTTGCAGCTAGGTGTGGCTGCCGTGGGCCAGTTTCCTACTTCCCTTGCAGCTAGGTGTGGCTGCCGTGGGCCAGTTTCCTGCTTCCCTTGCAGCTAGGTGTGGCTGCCGTGGGCCAGTTTCCTACTTCCCTTGCAGCTAGGTGTGGCTGCCGTGGGCCAGTTTCCTGCTTCCCTTGCAGCTAGGTGTGGCTGCCGTGGGCCAGTTTCCTGCTTCCCTTGCAGCTAGGTGTGGCTGCAAATTACGAGTCATACCTTTACAAATGAAGAGCACTCCCTCCCACTTGCCCCTTTTCCCTCTTCCCACGGGATGGAAGGTGGGTGTGATGAAGAATTCCTACTTAGGGAGCTTGGTGGAATGCCATGGAATGTAGACCACAGGTCTCTGATGTCTGTGGACCACCATGCCGGTCTGAACCTCTGCCAGAACTTCAGAGAAAGGCAAGCGATCTTGTCTAAGTAAAAGCCACTCAATTTTGGGCTTTCTGTTACGGCACCCAAGGCTGAATCCTAACTATTAAATGTTGCCATGTCAGTGGGGACACTACAGGCATTATTTTTAAGGACAACATTCTAGCAAGGCTGCCGTAAAATGTCCAGATAAGGTTTGCCATTGTTGATTCCTAGGAAGAACTAGAATGCCATTAGGATTTCTACTATGATCATAAGTTAGCAGGTAATTCAGAGATTCCTGGCTATTCAATGGAAACCATTGATCCTTAGGTGGCCAAAGAAGTTTGGGATCCGCTACATGCTGTATTCCCCACTTGAGTACTCATAATAGATGTTAAAATCTCTCAGAAGTATTTCAGTAAAGGAAACTCTGGGTTTTTTATTTTTATTTTTTATTTTGGTAAAACTTTATAAAACTCACAATGTGAATAGAATGTGCCACAATGACAAAAGAGGTTGTTGGTGTGGGAGGAGTGGAGTGGGGTAAGGTGTGGGGTATGTGGGAACCTTTTATATTTTTTAATGTAACATTATTTGTGATCTATGTAGCTTTAAAAAATACAATTAAAAACATAAATGTTCAAAAATAATTTATCAAATAGTACAGAAAACTTAGTTTTGCAGCTCAAAGAATGAACACAAAGTGAATAGCCATTAAATCATCATATGAGCAAGAACTGTAAGTAGCAAGCCATCAGACACCCCCTCAGGCTCCCCAATCACCCTCTCCCCCTCCTTCCCAAGATGAACCTTCTTTGCATTTCTAATTCCATAGAGCAGTTTTTTTTTAACTTATAGAAATAGACTTGGAAAGTACATGTTCTTATTTTGGGGGACTTCTCTCATTCAGTATCATGTTTGTGGGATCCATTCATTTGTTGGATGAAGTTTGGTTTGTTCATTTTCTTTGATGTATAGTATTCCATTGTCTACTTATGCCAAAATTAATTCTCTATTCTAATGCCTGTACTCTTTTGGATTATTTCCGTTTGGGATCTATTATGAATAATGCTGCTGTGAACGTTCTTGTAAACACCTCTTGCTAAGCATGTGGATGAATTTCTGCTGCACATAACTAGGAGAGAAATCGCTAGAATGCCAGGTGTGTTTTGCTGAAGTCGCTAATGTCAAACACTTTTCCAAGGTGGCTGTGGTAGTTTACACTTCCACCTGCAGTGCAGGAGAGTCTGAGTTGATATTGTCAGACATTTTAATTTTAGCTCTTTCGGCGGGTGTGAAGTCAGTATCACATCGTGGTTTTAATTTTCATTTCCCTGATGACTTGTGAAGTTAAACACCTTTCCTTAAGTTTCTAATCAATGAGATATTATTTTTATAAAGTGTCTGTTCAAGTCTCTTGCATCATTTTTTAAAAATTTATTTTATTTCTTTCTCTCTTCCCACCCCCTCATTGTTTGCACTTACTGTGTCTGTTTATCTTTCTTGTTTCTTTAGGAGGCACCAGGAACTGAACCCAGGACCTCCAGATGTGGGAGGGAGTGGCTTGAGCCACTTCCATTCCCTGCTTTTTTGTGTCTCTCATTATGTTTTTCTCCTTGTGTCTCTTGTTGTTTCATCTTGTTGTGTCAGCTTGCCACTCCTGCTTATTGTGTCAGTTCACTGTCTTGCTCATCTTCTTTAGGAGGCACTGGGCACCTCCATACCCTGCTTTGCTATGCCTCTCATTATGCTTTTTTATTTTCTTCTTGTGTGTCTTGTTGCATCATCTAGTTGCCTCAGCTTGCTGTGCCTCCTGTCACGCCAGCTCGCCGTCTTCTTTAGGAAGCACTGAGAATGGAACTAGGGGCCTCCCACGTATTAGGCAGGAGCCACATTCACTTCCCTCTTGCATCTTTTTTATTGGGCTGTTTATCTTTATTTTTGTATTGATTTGTTAGGGTTCTTTTTATAATCTGTGGCTGGTTTTACTCTTGTAATGATGTCTTTTGATGAACAGAATTTCTTAATGTTAATACTCTTCATTACCATTCATTCTTTTTTATGTTTAATGAATTGTGTCATAATTAGGAAACTTTTTCTATCCCAAGTTCATGAACATATTCTAACACCATTTTCTAAAGTTTTACTATTTTACCTTTCACTTAAGATCTGCAATCTACTTGGAATGGATTTGTGTGTGTGATATATAATAAAGGTTACATTTTAATTTTCTTCCACAGAGAAATAAATACAATTGGCTCTATACCATATACTGAAATTTTCTGCAGTTTCCACTTTTTTCCATAGATCAGATCATGTGCATGATCTGTTTCTGGACTACACTCTTATTTCAGTAGTCTAGTCTTCCATCCAAGGGCCAACATCACACTGCTTTAGTCAATGTAACCTGATAACTTTTGGTACATAGCAAAGCAGTTCCCCTGCCTTCTTCTTCAAGCGCGCCTTGGCTCCTCCTACTTTTTCTGCTTCTTCTTAAAGTTCCTGGGAGAGTTGTTTCTAAATCCCTCAAGGAGATTGTGAGGTTTACAGTTTCTCCTTGATGGTCTGCTAATTTTGATTTAAAATATTTGAAGCTATATTAGTAGGTGATAGACATTTGTAAGTCTTTCATTATAAAGTCATGTATTTATCGTAATGAAATGCCTCCTTGTATCTCTAGCAATGGTTTTTGCCTGAATGTTTATTTGTTCAATGTTAATACACACAAGTTTCTTCTGTTAATGTTGTATAGTGTCTTTTTTTCATAATTTTATTTTCAGCCTTTCTATAGCCATATATTTTAGATACATCTCTTGTAAGCAGCTGCTGCTATTTTTTTCAAGGGAGTGTGCATGTAATTCTAAAATATTAATGTAATTCGGATATATTCTATTTTAAATTAACATATTAGTAAGTATTTTCCATTTTTCTCAAACTTCTAGGTTTCTTTTTCCCTCTTTCTTGCCTTCCTTTGGATTTACTGAGTATTTTTTATTGAATTACCTCTATCAGCACTTCCCCAGCCTCTGTGTTTTCATTTCTATGTCTCCACCTTCATGTTTCCTTTACTGCTGGTGAATTCTCTGAAAATTTAGTTCACCTTCATTCTTGAAAATAGTTTCACTACATAGAGAATTATAGTGTGGCAGTTATTTTCATTCAGCACTTTTTAAAAAAGGCAGAATTATTATTTTAATAACATTCAGTCTTATAATTGAATAGTGTGTCTACTTACTTAGCTTGTATTTAATTTCTTGCAGCTATTTCTTATAGTTATTGAATTAGAGGTCTTGTGTATCCTTCCTTAAATTTATCCGTAGGTGTATTATTTAAAATACATTAAAAAATTTTTGAAGATACTTTAGATTACATAAATGTTACTTTAAAAATATAGGGGGGAAGCGGACTTGGCCCAATGGATAGCGTATCTGCCTACCATGGGAGGTCCGTGGTTCAAACCTCGGGCCTCCTTGACCCGTGTGGAGCTGGCCCATGCACAGTGCTGATGTGCGCAAGGAGTCCGTGCCATTCAGGGGTGTCCCCCGCGTAGGGGAACCCCACATGCAAGGAGTGCGCCCCCTAAGGAGAGTCGCCCAGCGCGAAAGAAAGTGCAACCTGCCCAGGAGTGGTGCTGCACACACGGAGAGCTGACACAGCAAGATGACACAACGAAAAGAAACACAGATTTCCCGGTGCTGCTGATAAGGATAGAAGTGGTCACAGAAGAACACACAGCGAATGGACACAGAGCGCAGACAACTGGGGGGGAGGGAGAGAAATAAAAATAAATAAATCTTTAAAAAAATATGTAGGGATTCCCATATGCACTTTCATTCAGCACTTCAAATGAATATCTCTGTCTACACAAGCTTCTGTTGTGAAGTTAGAGGCCAGTTTACTTTCAGCTCCTTTGAATTAACAATTACTACCTCTCTCTCTCTTACTCTGACTACTTTTAAGAATGCTTTTCCTTGTCTTTGATTTCCACCAGTTTTATTCTAATGTGCCCATGTGAGGTTTCATTTTTATTTATTCTTTTGGGCTACTGTAGGGCTTCTTTCATTCATGGCTTGATGCCTTTCATTAGTTCTAGAACATTCCCCACCATTAGCTTTTAAAATATTCCTTCTGCCCCATGCTTCCTGTCCTCTTTTTCTGGGACCCCAATTACACATAACTTCTCAGTGTTTTTCTTATGTCTCTTACCTTCTCTTCTGAATTTTCAGTCACATCTGCTCTTTTCATACTTCCTTCTGAATAGTTACTTCTGACCCATGTTTCAAAGCTCTAATTCTCTTTTCAGTATTTCATTTATTGCATGGCATTTTGCAGTTTCTAGTTGATTCTTTCTTACGGTTATCATTTCTTTGCCAATATTTTAGAAATTCTTGTTTTATTTCCTTGAACTTGATAATTATGGTTATAGTCAGTAGCTGATAATTTCATTTTCTGGTCCCCCTATGGATCTCTTTCTTATAGCTGCTGTTTCTCTTGGCTTTAATTCATGTTATCTAGTCTTTTTCTCCACTTGGTTTTTTAAATTAAGGTTTGGGCATTGTATCTGAAAGCATTGTAGACGTAATTTGTGGCCTAGGATAATGGTAGCTTCCTCCACAAAGATTTACATTGCTTCTGGTAAGCAGTCCACGGCCCTGGTAATTAGAGTTTATCTCAATCCAATTTCAGGGATTTAAGATGATTCAAAGCAAGGCTTAGTCCCAGAGAGAGATAATTTACTTCCAATTCCCCTTACTGCTGGCTAAGAGCCCTGTGGGGTCTCAGGACCAGAGAAGTGAATTTACCAGGGAGCTGCAGGGTGGGCCTAGATTACGACTTCTGACCCTCTTGCCCCATGAGGGTCTCAACACAGCTCGTCAGCCTTGGCGCTTCTCAGTCCCCTCTTCCAATTGGCAGGAAGCCTTTGGGGAAGAAGAATTCTAAATGCCAAGCTGACCTCTATGGGTAGATTTTAGCTCTGAAATTCCCCACTGTACTGTTAGCTCTCCAGCACCTCAACGTTTTCTTTTAATATTTTGTTCAGCTTTTCTACTTATTTTCAGCAAGAAACACTGGTTCTAGTTTCTGAAGCTGCCATTAAAAGAAGAAATTCCTGTTTAACTTTCTTTAAGGCATCGTTGACCACATGTATTGAACCACAAGCATACCTTTTCCATCAAAATTTCATTGAGTTACTGAAGAATGCAGTCAGGGAAAATGTTGAGGTCCTTTCACCACCATTCTGGTGTAAAATTTCTGGATGGCAGTTTGAGCTAAAAATGATTCTACACTGCCATAGTCACCGTTCTGCTTTCCGAGAAACTACTGAACATCACGAACAGTGGTTTTTGTCCTTAATGAACTACAGTCACGATTATTTTTATACCCGAATTCGTTGTCATATTTATGTATTCATACTTATATTTTTATTATTGAGTTTTTAAATATGTGTAGTTAACTGTCTTACTTCTGAGAAGAGACTGAATAGTATTACTTTTACTCAGTGGACCAAACTCTTGATTGTGAGCTCCACCCTTTGCAGTTTTAACACAGTAACCACTGGGGACCACTGGGCTTCACCCATCCCAACCTTTATTGAGCGCCTTCTGTGTGCCCAGTCATCTGGCTTCTCCCTGACCGTCAGCCAGCCTCCGAGGTGCAGGCCCGAGGAAACCCCAGGGGCTGTGGCTTCTGCCAGGACGGGCGCCCGGCCAGGGTCCCCGCAGGAGCCACCCTGGGTGCTGCTGGTTGAGCGGGGACGCAGGAGGGTGGCCCGACGCCCCCAGAAGGCCGGCCTCCAGCCTCGCCTTTGGAAGCTGCAAGCGTGTGGACCTTCACTGCGTTCTCGAAAGCGCCCCGACCCACGGGCTCCCATGCCCACCCTGCGCCCAGCCGGGGACCCCACCGCACCCCGGCTTCCCTCCATCGGTGCGGGGCTCCCGGCGGCTCCTCGTCCCCGGTGTTGCGGAGGGGAAGGGTGGTGTCCCGGAGCCCCAGGGACAGAAAGAACCCCCGGCCCAGACAAGCGGCTGGGAGGGAGGAGGGGGCGCTGGAGGGGGAGCAGCCAGGGCAGGGCGGCCTGCAAGGGGAGTGGGGGCCTGAGGGCCGGGCTTTGACCGGGGGCTCCGCTCGGCCCAGGGCCACAGGCACTGCTGTCCTTCCGCTTTTCCGCCCTGGGCACCGAGCCGGCCAGTAAGGAGTGAGGCCGCACCCCTGGTGGGCAGGGAGCAGCCGCCACCTGGCCGCGCAGGTCCCTGGGCTCTCGCCCCTGGGGGGACCCGCCCAACCCAAGCCGTCACTTGCACCTTTGAAGTCAACTACTTTTCATCTTCTCACCCCCCATTTCTGGCGCGTCTCGCCCATCACTGATTTTCTAAAACCGAAACGCTGGCAGGCCGGGCGTCCACCTGCGCGGAAAGAGAGAGTGGTGAAGTTTTGGAGAGGACAGGCAGGTGCCTCCCCTGATTAAAACACAGTTTCAGCTTCCACATCTGCTCCCGCTGCTCACGAGCCTTTAGTCTGTTTTTGTTTTCGCTTACTTCCTCATTTGTAGTATAACAATTGCTATGTTGATTACTTTACAAACAGAAGATTGGGATTGTTTTTCCTTTGTTTCTTTGTTTACCGCATGCTGCATGTATATTATATTATGTCTCTCTCCATTTTGAAAAAAGAACCCCGACAGCGAAACCCTTTGACATAAACGGCAGGCCTGTGAACAGGGTCCGGTTACTCAGAAATAGCGGCTTTAGCGGGCCACCTGCAGCAACCCACCTGCCGGGGGGCTGAGTCTTGATTCCAGGAAGTAGCCCTTGCAGTCGGGGTGGAAGGGGCTCAGAGAGCCTAACGGTGGCCCTGGGGTGGGTGCTCCACATGGAGCACGAGCTGTGAGGGAGGGGCGTCCCCAAACATTCCGGGGAAGTTCAGAAAAACAAGGGGAGCGATTTCTCTTGGGGGCAGGGGCAGAGGTCCACTCCAGCTCCCACATCTGTGGGGAGCAGGGGAGATGAAGAAATACATCAGAATATAGAAACACAATGGGATTTTTTTATAGCAGTTAAAATGAGTTAAATTAGACTGACATGCATCGGAATAAGTAAATCTTTTAAACAGAATGTTGAATGAAAAAACTAAGTTGCAGAATAACATATATATATATATGATGTATGTAATGATATCTTTTTGCCTGACTGCAATCTAGTGGTTGTATTTGGGACTAGGAGGGGGCTCAGGAAAGGGAACAAAGGGAATTTCTTTGGGGGTTGCCCTGATCCCCCTTCAAGGGGCGCCCTTCTGCCAGGTGGGGCGTGGGGAGGTCAGCAAAGAGCCTCCAGCTGCAGGGAGGCCTTGCTTGTCACGCCCTTCTTGTGACTTAGCCGGGCAGGGGACACAGACTTTGTCCAGCCCTGGTTCAGCTCAGCTTCTTCCTCAGCCATTCTGCTCTGCCCTACCCCGCCCTGACAGACTTCTTGTCTCCCAAACTCTGTCTCACTGTCTACATTCAGAAAACCCAACCTGCAACATTCCAGATTCAAACGTTATTTCGTAAAAAAAAAAAAAAAAAGCAATGTAACTAACTATAAATGTAAATAAAGCAAAGCAAGTCAGTCTAATCTTGAAGGTGGTGAAAGGCACATGGCGGTTTTATCTTATCACTTCCCAAATCCAGCAGGGGCCAACCCTATTGGTTGGCAGATTTTAAGGTTTATGTTTCTTCCATTCACTTGAAGGTGGTTGGATTTTGCTCATTGAAATTCATATTCCAGAACCTGACTTTCTCATCTAGGCCAGCCCTGCATGAATCCATGCTCTCCAAATGACGTAAGGGACGTGGGATTATTTTGGGCAGAAAAAATATGTACCTGGCCTAAACACATTTTCTTCTTTTTCATCATCACCATCATCCTCATCAAATACTTCTCCACAACACAAGGGCAAGGCAGTGATGTAAAAACGACCAGGGCTGGGTGTGGTAGTCGGTTTCCCAGCTCTCCAGAAGGTCAAGTGAGAGTCATTCAAAGGCAGAACGTGAGGGGACTGGGGTTCTGAAACTGCAGGTGTCAGGGTGAGAGAACAGGGCAGCGAGACAATGGGGATGGCAGCCTGGTGAAAACTCCATGGGAAAAGGAACAGAAAAGGCTCTAACCTTGGAGATACACCTACTTGTTGTCAAGCTCCTCATCAGGAGTGGCCTTCTGCTTAATCAGAGAACTTGCTCCTGTGGCAGTCTTAGCTCACACACACACACACACACACACACACACGCACACACACACACGCACACACGCACGCGCTACCTGACATCAAAAATCATCAGCGAACCTGAAGGCGATGTGAAATGCCAGCAGTGCGTCTTTCTTGGCCAATTCTCTTAAAGATGTGCACAGCCCAGCCCGGACGGAGTTGGCAGGGCCGAGAGAAATGAGGAAGCTTCGTCTTCCTCTCGCTCACCTGCTCAGACCCAAGGGTGTCATTTCCATTAGGCTTTCCTAGACGCATCCATTTTCACTCATAATTTTTAGGCTCTGTCATAGTAGTTTATGAGAGTAATTATGTTTATCCTTTATTTGGCTAAAAGTAATGAACCAATGATAAACAACTCAGCATTTTCTCCCGTGTTGAATAATGAATATTAATTAACCTGCCAAAAAAGGACTGGCATTCGTTACCAAATATAGCAGTGACTCATTTGCTTGCCAAGGCATGGAAGGGCTGCCTCTGTTTTTGAAAGGTAAGTGTGTTGAGAGGTTCTAAGAGAGCTTAAATTGCTGATGGAACCAGTTTGGGGGTACAGCTGCCTGAGCTACAGGGACCCAGTTTTGGCCCCCAAAACCTGATTGGAGCTTCAGTCTTCTGAAGGCAGCAGAGTGTCTCATTCAACTTCTCAGTGAAATGCCTGTGTCTGGGCGATGCATTCCCAGCAAGCCCCCGGAACTCAGCCAAGTGCAACCCCAGTGCCATGGCTGGTAACATATGGAGACACTGCACTTCCAATGAAATCGACATATGGGCGTCCAACTCCTCCTCTTAGGGAGAGGGGCAGGAGGAGCTCTTGATCCAGGACTTTGGTTCCTGGGTAAGTGCTGCAGTGTTTGCTTAGGCATGGAGAGTTGCCTTTGTTTTGAGCATCTTTCGGGGGACATTGTTAAGGCTGTGTCTCCCTAAACAAAACAAACAGTGGATGGTCTGGCCCAGGCAGTAAAACAAAAACAAGTTTCGTGCCATTTTCATATTTTTGTAGAACTTTAGTAAACACTTTCCTAAAAACAAAAGAACAAACAAAAGAGAACTGACTTCCAGGAAATTGTAGGAAATTAAGTGATCTCCTATTATAAGGCTGTTTTTTATCTAAACTGATCTGGAGTTAATGAAAATGTGCATGTGCAAGGGAGATGGTGAAATATTAGTTTTTATGTTATAATAAGAGAGGAGATGAAGCCTCTTGCCCCCTCCTTCAAATCAGCCCCAGCTTCAAAGGACAAGCCCCTCTCCTGTGCTTGAGAACCTGGCCTGGTCTCTTCAGCTCACACAGACACGCAGGACCCGCAGCTGGAATCGCTGCTCCTACCCAGACTTTCTTTTCAATGAGGAGGTGACCGAGGCACTGAGGCCTTCCTCCTGCTCTTTCTACTGTGCTGGTTTAGTTACATCTTTTTTTAAATATTATTTTCTGTGTGGGAAAGGATGATCTTGAGCCTGCCGGGAACAAGGGGGCTCCAGACTTCTCCAAGTCCACATCTTTATGCCTCCAATACTTACGTGTCCAAGGATAGGGAACCACAGACACACCTTTGTAGTAGGGTTAGTTACACCTTTAAGTTTGAAAAGGGTGATACCTTTGAGTGAAGAGAGGAGAGAGAAAGAGAGAGAGAGAGAAAGCTTGGCCCATATCTTTCTTTGGGACTGCCTTTGTGCCCATTAAGGAAGTGAAAACAATCCCAATAGTTCTGTCCAGTCTTGGGTGAGGAACTAGCCAAATTGACATGAAGAGGTAGCAGGTGCCCAGTCATGAAGGGTTGGATGTCATCCTGGGAAGCTCAGACTTCACCCTGAGAAAGAAGGAAACGGAGCCTTGAAGTTTTCAAGCAGGATTGGTTTCTCGGGTTAAAAAGCTCATTGTGGCAGCATCTGCCCTGAGGAGGCCACACGGCAGGGGCAGGCAGGAACAGACAAGGGAAGCAGAAGGGAAACCAAAAGCAGAACGATCAGGCAGAAGGTCTCTTAACGTCTAGGACTGCCAAACACATCCTCCAAAGAATGAGAACTTTTGTCTCTAAAAGCCAAGCCCACCCTTGCAGTTGGTCTGCAAAAAGCATATTTGCTCTTTCTACTTTACCTATTTGAAACAATTTAATATTCAAGAAAAAAAAAGTATGGAAATGTTAGCAAGGCTGGCTGCTAGTTAAGCAGGATGGACCGTCAGTGCGGGAAGGAAACACAGGTGTGTGAGTTACGTGTGATATGCCAAGCCCGGAAGATGAGGATGGAGAAATCACACACCAGAAAAGGGGGTGGGGGGGTGCATGGGTAGGAGAGTAAATGAGAGGTCCCCCCCATCTAAACCTGGGGTCCCAGAAAGGATGAGCATGGAGAGGGGCAGATCCCTTTTCTGCATCCTGTGTACTTGTCACCGGGGAAGGTCTGGGTCATCTGGATTGTCCTAGAAAATGACAACTTCATTTTCTTTCTGTTCAGAAAGCTGTTTGGAGACCTCTATGTCTCTCTCAATTTCTATTAAGAAATCCATTTATTTCAGCAGTGTTCTTTTAACAGCACTTTTTGTTAGTCACAAGAACAGCGTTTCATTCCCAATAACTTGCAGGTAGGTCATTGGACTTGATGATGGGGTTGCTCTTTATTTCTCCTTCCTTGGAAAGCAACAAGATATTTTGATTGGCAGTGAGAGAGAAGTGGAAAAGGAATTTGTAAAACCCAACCACACTTGTAATCCTGATTTTGGGGTGGTCCAAATACACTGACCTGCCTTAGGACCAAGTCCCTTGCAAGGATGGAGCTCATCATTTGCTTTCAGATTCAGTATGACCTTTGGAGGTTCAAAGACACATGGGAAGACGACACAATATTGATGCTCTAATCCAAAAACAACAAACCCCTTCATCCACAGGGTGATGAGGAAGCCTTTAGGAGACAAGAGGAAACAAGAGTCAAGAATTGGAAGGGCCCCAGCTCTCTGAACAAACAAGTCTTTCTGAAATTTCTGAGATGAAACCTGTATTTACAATACACTACTGTTACAATCCAAGGAAGTTCTGAGAAGCAACAAGAACTGACAGACTAAATCTCACCTAGCTGAGATTGCAGATCAGTTCTCGAGGACACAAACCCAGGTGGGTGGCCCATGAGACCCACCTCTGTCCACCAAAGACAGAAGCTCAAAGCCAAAGGAGGGTGGTCCCCAGGGACCTTGCTCCCAGGGAGGTGAGACAGACAAGAGGCAGTAAGTTCGATGCGCCGCAGTGGAATCAACCACGAGGATAATTGTCCCCTCTCAGTGCCACGGGTACTTATTATAGGTATAATTAAGGAATGGAAGGCACACCATTGGGGGAAGCTTGGAGAGATTATTTAAATGAAGACTCATAAGATAGGTTAAAGAAGAGGGTATTCTAAAAATAAGCAAGCCAAATTATCCGTCATGTTCAATTTATTTAGCCACTAATGGAAAGGAAGAAGTCCCATACGAGGAAGGATAATTAGGGTTTCAGGAGATTGTTTTGGTTGCTGTTATTATATCCAACATTAGAAAGCAAGCTTGGCACTGAAGCTTTCTGATCAGAGGCTCCCATTTGGCGGGGGCAGTTGATCTCTGTGACTAGCATGTAAAACAGCCCAGGATGCATCATTATCTGGGATTATGGAATTCTTTTTTCACATTCTGCCCATTGTAAAGAGAAATGCTTTTCCAGACAAATGTAGCCACTTGTTCAAATAACCAAAATGTATCATAACTATTCATCAATACTCTTTCCTTTTAAACCTCCTTTTTTGTGGGAGGTGGTTGCTGTAGATTTCTGTAATGTTTGATTTCTCCCATTAGAGGGAAAATATAACCACATTTTCCATGCAGTAATGAAAGGTTCAGGAGGACACTGTGGATCTCCATGAATGCTTCTGGGTGATGGCCAGGGATGAGCTCCTCCCATCCATGTGTGCAGTGGGTCAAAGAAGCACAAATGGTTGGAAGGAAAATGACTAGCTAGGAAGGGGAGCTGCGACTCATGGTTGCCAGCGATAGCTACAGGCAGAGTAAAACACCCCTGCCAGCATTGCTGACAGTGTATGTTTTCCTGCTGTAGATTCAGGAGAATTAAGCTTCTATACCATACTCCGCCATGTTGTCAAGGGAATTATCGATTTTGCATATAGCAGCACAGAACCATCCAAAAGCAATGATTATAATTATAGTGCCTTCAAACTTGATTTCCTGGCACTAAATGGACTGTTACTGATGTATTCTAGAGACCATTGCTTTGCATCTTCCTTGGTGAAGCTTACACATAATGATGTTTTGTCCCAATTGAATACAGTAAATTGGGTGCAGTAGAGCAAGCACTGGGCAGCTCAAACATGCTATCAATGCTTCCAGGAGAGATGTGGCTTGGGAAGAGCAAATAGGGACAGAGATGGAACAAAAGTACTCTAGAATATGAGGCAGCCCAGCAAAGGCTGAAGAAATTGAGAAAGGGGCAATGACCCTCTCCCTGCCCTTACCTGCCCTCTTCGGCCTCCTCAAACTCCCCTACAGAGTTTAGAAGAGCATCCCTGCACACCAACTTCCCTTCTGAACCCAGACCAGACACTGCCCCACTGTGTGACTCACACAAATACCTGAGCCTCATTTTCTTCTTTGTATCAAACGGAGACATTAAGAGTACCAAACATTATTAGGATTAAATGTGTTAAAAATGGGTAGATGCATGGATGTGACAGTTAGGCTAATGTGTCAAATTCAACCAGGTAATGGTACCCAGTTGTCTGGTCAAGTAAGCACTAGGCTAATCATAATACATTGGCGCTTCATGGACTTTCTTTAATCACCAGTGAGTTGATGGCATATATGGCTGATTACATCTATAATCAACTGAAGAGATTACCATCAGCGATGAGTGACATATTATCCAACTAGTTGAAGGCCTTAAAAGGAGAACTGACTTCAGCATTCAGAGAGAGCATCTCTTTGTCTACTTGAGACAGCCAGCTTCTCCTGTGGAATTCAACGAGGACCTTCACAAGAGCCCCTGGCTCTCAGCCTGCCCTATGGAGTTGGGACTTGTGCATCCCCATGGTCGCATGAGAGAGTTTCATAAAAGCTCATACTATTTACAGTTTCCCTAGAGAACCTTGACTAATACAATGGTTTTATTAGGATCTGTGATCCTGATAAACAGTGACTGTCCTAGAAATTTCCCCACCCTTTGCATTCTGGCCCACTTACAAAGAGCCACCTTTCTCTAGGTGACTTCTAAAAGGGGAAGTACCCTTGTTTGCCTATGACAAGACTCCATATTTCCATGGTTTGCCTCATAAGTATTTGAACTACTGTCTCCACTGACCAATTGGCACAAAATGCTTGTGGACCAAACTTGGGTTCAGCTTCTCTCCTTCCCCCAGGCCCCTGAGCTTTGGCCCACCCTCATCCTGAGCCGGCATGCAGACCATTCCGAAAGACCCTCCCCAGAGTAGACTGGCCTCAGCAGGGGTTCTGCTCTGATCTCCTGTCCTATTACACCACTTTCCACCCCACTTCCCCACATCCGGCTCTTTCTGGCTTTGTTGACTCCTCTCGACCAAAGAAAATCCCTTTTCTGCCTAACCCTTGAAATGCTCGCAGATCTCACGTTTGGAGCATTCTCCCTATTGCAATAGCCCCTTATCCCCTTCTTGCGATAATCCTGTCTAATAAAGTCTCTCCTTACCTAAGTTCAGATTTAATTTATATTTGACTGGTACCAACACACATGGTCTGAACCCCAAATCAGCCACTTCCTAGCCATGTGACTGCAAAAATATCTGAACCTCTTCTTTGTTAAATGGAACTGTTAAGACCTGTCTCAGATAATTAGGAATAAATGTGGTAAAAATGGGTAGATGTGTTGCATGTGGAGGAATGGAGTGATTCCAGTCTTAGTTTATCAGACTGCTAGGACAAGTTCCTCAAAAAAAGGTTGGCTTAAACAATAGGCATTTACTGTCTTGAGGGCGTGAAAGTCAGCAGTCCCAAATCAGGATGTGGGCCAGCTCGTGCCTTCTCCTGTCATCAGTGGACCTTCTGGTGATGGTGGTCCTCCCTTGTGGAATGACGTTTCTCTATGAATCTGCCCTTCCACTTTCTGCTAATGTCTGGCTCCTTCTGGTGACTTTCTCAGACTGACTGTGCCTGACTTTCTTCTCTTTATAAGGACTCCAGTCAAATGGACGAAGGTCAACCCTGATTCTGTTGGCCACTCCTAAATAAGACCTTAGAGAGTCTGGGCTATGATGTGGACCATTGACTATGGGGTGCAGTGATGCTCAGAGATGAACTTACCAGGTGCAATGGATGTGTCATGATGATGGGAGAGAGTGTTGCTGTGGGGGGAGTGGGGGGCGGGGGCGGTGGGGTTGAATGGGACCTCATATTTTTTTTAATGTAATTTTTTAAAAAAATAGTAAATAAATAATTTTTAAAAAAATTAAAAAAAAAAAAGATCCCATTCACTATAAAGTCCACACCTAGACTCACCTCAACATCTTCAAAGATACTTCACAAATAGGTTCACACCAGAGGAAAGTGGTCCAGGATCAAGAACATGTCTCTTGTGGGGTACAAGATTTGATTCCCAATAGTTCCTGTTACAATCTGCTACTGAAAAGGCAGGGTGGTTTATGCTGGTGAAGAAACCAGAGCTTGAGTGGCAGAAGCTGGGCACAAAAATCTTTGGGCCACTTCAAAGCCCATGGGAATCTACTATCACACTATGATGACATGGTGGAAAAAGCTCTTATTTGAGATTCTGGAGATAGTCAGAGTAACACAACAACAATAAACAAGTACAACAAATAACATTTATGGAATACTTCCGTAAGGGTTAAAACGAGGTGGGGGTACTTTAGGGTCAGATCTACCTCCCCCATAGCTCGTTACTCTTCTGGGTAAATAAAGAATTACAGTATAAATCAAGGTATCTTAGTGTGAGGGTTCAAAATTAATTGGCATATTGTTGTGTAAAGAGACACAGCCGTATGCTTCAAATGTGCCTGGTTAATGTCCTGTCATTGCAAATTAGGGCACAAATTGCTTCAGGAATATGGATGTGCCATGAATTTTGGAATTGCCAGAGAGAACTGGAGTTGCTTTATGAGTGGGACTCTGACGGGAAAGGCATGTGCTTTTGTTTCTATTCCTCTCACACTGTTGGGCAAGTGTGAGTGAAATGCCTTCTTAGCATTTAGATATAAACATGTAGAATGACCCCAGGGCTTGACTCAGAAAGTTTTGGAAACTTTCTCCCTTAAAAATAGTGGTACATAATTTACTGCATTGAATCATGTATTTGAATGTGGTTAAAGGAAATTCTGGCTGTATATGTGTTACTAGAATTAAATTAAAAAACAAAACAAAACATAAGCTACTATATCACGTACACACAAAATACATCTATAATCCTGTGCCTACTTACCTGTAAAATTGTCGATCTCTAAATTTTCACCATCAAAATATAATTTTCAGCCTGACAAACCCAGCACCCCCTTCCAAGCCTGTGGAGGTACAGAGGGAAGGAATGAATATGTGAGCATATGAGAGCATATGTGGGCTGGTGTGGGAATACATATAAATGCATATATACAGTGCTTATTTATGCATATACATAAAGTCTGTATATATCGGAAAATAGTTTTCAAAATATATTTTGAAATCATTATAAAATAAATGAATGTTGAAAGTTTTATTCAATTTATTAATCATTGAGAAAATAAAGAAGATGATAAAACTGATTCAAAGGCCATTTGAGGAACAGGGATCTTATGGGCCAGCAGGTACAGTTAGGAACAGAGCTGATTAAGCTCTTTTTGTTATTTTTATTATTATCCTTTTTTTTTTAAGATATGTAAGTCACGCAAAATGTTACATTAAAAAATATAAGAGGATCCCATATTCTCCACTCCCCACACCCCATGCTCTTCCCATGTCAATAATTTCTTTCAATAGTGTGGCACATTCATTGCATTTGATGAATACATTTTGGAGCACTGCTATGCAGCATCCATTATGGTTTACATTGTAGTTTACACTCTCTCCCAGTCCATTCAATGGGTTATGGCACATAATGTCCTGCATCTGTCCCTGCAATATCATTCAGGACAACTCGAGTCCCAAAAATGTCCCCATATCACATCTCTTTTTCTCTCTCCTTGCCTTCAGCAACTACCATGGCCACTGTTTCCATATCAATGACACAGTTTCTTCCATTGCTAGAGTCACAATAATTCTATAGTAGAATACCAGTAAGTCCACTCAAATCCATATTTTATTCCTCCTCCCTGAGGGTCCTGGGATGATGATGTCCACTACATCTCTAAATCGAGAGGGGGCTTAGGTCCCACATGGCTGATGGATGGGATTCTCCTGCTTGCAGGGGTAGACTCTCTTCATTCCCTGGTGTGGTGGTTGACCATCCTCACCTCCCTGTCAGTTGACCTGAGTAAGTCCAATGAACCAGAGAGTAGGAGCTGCAACTCTCCTGAGGCTCAGGGCCCACTGGCACATGGACAGTCCAGAGATTCAAGTCTCCTGAGCATACACCCACCCCATCACCAACCACAGGTTCAATAAAAGGGACAGAAGAGGCACGTATAGAGAGGTCACATCTAAGTCGAACTCCATCACACTCAGGAGCACAAGTTTCAAAGTAGGGCCCACTGGCAAGGCACTGAACTCCTCTTACAAGACAATAAGGTCATTACCTTTAGAGTTAGAAATAATAATAGAAATCTACAAGTTAATGTGTAGCTTCACAGAACCTGAGCAAATTCAAACAGAAGTACATTCCTCTAGAATCAGCACTTCCCAATAGAATTTTCTGTGATGCTGGAATGTTCTATATCTGTGAAGCCCAATGTGGTAACCTTTAGTTGTAAGAGTATATGGAGCACTTAATTCTTTTCTTTAAGAATCTTTTTTTTAGTATATTTATTTTTTATTGGAGAAATTGTAGGCTTAGAGGAAAAAAAATAGAGTTTTCATATACTTTCCTCACACATGAAGTTTTCCCTAATATTAACCCTTTGCATTAGTGTAGTACCTTTGTTACAATTAATGAAACAATATTATAATTATACAGTTTGGACTAGTCCATAGTTTATATTAGAGTTCACAGTTTGTGTTGTACAGTTCTGTGGTATTTTAAATTTTATTCTAGTAACATATATACAACCTAAAATTTCCCCTTTTAACCACATTCAAATATATATTTCATTATATATATATATATATATAATATAGTTAATTATATTTGCAATGTTATGCCACCATCATCACCAATCTTTACTAAAACTGTTTCATCACCCTAAACAGAAACTCTGTATCAGTTAAGCAATACCCCCCCATTCCCAGCCCCTGGTACCCTGTATTCTAGTTTCTGACTCTATGAATTTGCTTATTCTACTGATTTCACATGAGTGAGATCATACAATATTTGTCCTTTTGTATCCAGCTTATTTTACTCAACATGATGTCTTCAAGATTCTTCATTTTCTCAAGTGTCAGAATTTCATTCCTTTTTAAGGATGAATACTATTCCATTTTGGGTATGCACCACATTCTGTTTATCCATTCTTCTGTTAGTGGACGCTTAGGTTGCTTTCATCTTTTCGCAGTTGTGAATAATGCTGTTATGAACATGCGTGTGCAAAGGTTGGTTCAAGCCTCTGCTTTTGATTATTTGGGTAAACATCTGGAAGTGGGATTGCCAGCTCCTATGGTCATTCTATACTTAACTTTCCGAGGAACCACCGAATGGTTTTCCACAGGGGCTGCACCATTTTGCATTCCCACCAACAATGAACAAGTGTTCCTATTTCTCCGTATCCTCTTAATAGGAGCCATCCTAGTGGATGTGAAATGGTGTCTTATTGTGGTTTTATCTGCATTTCCCTAATGGCTAATGCTGATGAGTATCTTTTTATGTGCTTATTATTCATTTGTATACATCTTTGGAGAAATGTCTATTCAAATCTTTTGCCCATTTTAAAAAAATTTATTGAAATATATCACTCATACATAAACATACATAAACAATAAGTGTATAATAGTTGTGAACTTACAAAACAAACATATATAACATCAAACAAACATATGTAATATCTCACCCTACCACCAATAACTTGCACTGTTTGTAAACTTTTTTAACTAATGATTAAAGAGCATTGTCAAAATATTACTACTAAACAAATATTTTTCCCCTAACTAATCCGAATATTATCTTTATATCATTTATATATGAACATACATAAACAGTTAAGTGTATAGAAAAGTTGTGAACTTAAAAAGCAAACATGCATAACATCATACAGGGGTCCCATACATCAACCCTCCACCAACACCTTGCATTGTCATGAGACGTTTGTTACAAACAATGAAAGAACACTGTCAAAATCTTACTACTAATCATAGTTCTTATCTTACATTTGCTGTGTTTTTCCCCCAGTCCACCCTATCATTATTTTTTAAATATATTTTTTATGACAGAAGTAGTATACTTATAAAACAATCTTGCACATGTGCAGAATTCCCAAACAACACCCCTCCATCAACACACCACTATGTGGTGTGTCATTAGCTACAGATAAAATAATATCATCTGATTATTGCCATGTCCATAGTATACATTTGACTCACATTTTCCATACTGCCTCAGTATCAACACAGTACATCTTTTGTGTAGATGCAAAAATATTATTACTACTAACCACAGTCCATAGGTCACTCCAGCTGTATTTTTCCCATGCTTCTCCACATTCCCAACTCCCTGCAGTAGTGATATACATTTTTCTAGTTAACAAAGGACACTCTTGCATCTGTACCATCAACCACAATTCTCACCCACCTCTTGGTTTACTGTGCTATCCAGTTCCTAGATTATTCTCAAGCATTCTGTCAATTGGCATTTACATAACTAGACTACCATTTTCAGTCACATCCCCATTTATGAACTAGCTGTTGCTCACTGTGTGTTACCATCCACTCTATATATACATTTCCACACTTTTACAGTAAAGCTAATTAAAACTTCTACATACATTAAACATCAGTAGTCCATCTCAGTCCTTCTCTTATCTCCTTTAAGAAACCACCACCAGGTCTTGAAGATATTTTCCAATAATTTCTTTAGAAGTTTTATGGTTCTTGCTTTTATTTTTAGGTTTTTGATCCATTTTGAGTTAATTTTTGGATAAGGTGTGAGATAGAGGTCATCTTTCCTTTCAGCTAAGGATGTCCAATTCTTTCAGCACCATTTGTTGAATGGATTGTTCTGCCCGAGCTGTGTGGGTTTGACAGGCTAGTCAAAAATCACTTGACCATATATGTGAGGGTCTGTTTCTGAACCATCAATTTGGTTCCATTGGTCTGTTGTGTCTGTCTTTAGGCCAGTACCATGTTGTTTTTACCACTATAGATAGGTATTATGATTTAAAGTCTGGAGATGAGAGTTGACTTTTCCTTTTTATTAAGTTCCTGGCTATTCATGACCCCTTACCCTTCCAAATAAATTTAATGATCGTGTTTTTTCAATTTTTTCTTTAATGCTGGTGGAATTTTTATCAGGATTGCATTAAATCTGTATATCAATTTGAGTAGAATTGACATCTTCTAATCCATGAGCATGGAATGTTCTTCCAGTTATTCAGGCCTTTTTTGATTTAACACTGAGTCACAGTTTCCTGAATACAAGTGTTTGGATCATGGGTTAAGTTTATTCCTATTTGAATTTTATCTGTCATATTTTACTTTCACCACTCTTTTGACACTTTCAGTCACTTTTATTGATATAATCTTCATTTCTAGACTCTCTTCCAGGCCCCTCTCTCCTGTCTTCTTTTCAGGCTCTAGCACACACTTTAGTATTTTCTGAAATTCTGGTTTCTTGCTTAGAAATTCTCTCAGTTTCTGTTTATATTCGAATTTCACCCTCATTTTTGAAAGACAGTATTGCTAGATATAAGATTCTTGGCTGGAAGTTTTTCTCTTGTAGTATCTTAAATATATCAGACCACTGTCTTCTTGCCTCCATGGTTTCTGGTGAGAAATCAGATATCCCCTACATGTTATGCATTACTTTTCTCTTGCTGCTCTCAGAATTCCCTCTGTCTTTGGCCTTTGACATTCTGAGGAGTATGCGTCTTGGAGTTGGTCTATTTGAGTTTTTTCAGATGGGAGTACGTTGTGCTTCTTGGACAGGGATATCTATGTCCTTCAATAGGGTTGGGAAATTTTCTACCATTATATCTTTAAATATTCCTTCTGCCCCTTTTCCCTTCTCTTCTCCTTCTGGGACCTCCATGACATGTATGTTTGCATGCCTTTTGCTGTCATTTAGTTCCCTGAGACCTTGTTCAATTTTTTCCCATTCTTTTCTTCATCTATTCTTTCGTATGTTCTCTTTCAGAAGCCATTTCTTTGAGCTCACCAAACCTTTCTTCTGCCTCCTCAAATCTGCTATTATATGATTCCAATGTTTTTTAAATTTCATTTATTGCACCTTTCATTCCGGTAAGATCTGCTATTTTTCTATGTATGCTTTCAAATGATTCTTTGTGCTTATCCAATGTCTTCTTAATATCCTTGATCTCTTTAGCCATCTCATTGAATTTACTAAGGAGATTTGTTTGAACATCTATAATTAGTTGTCTCAACTCCTTTATGTCATCTGGAGGCTTATCTTGTTCCTTTAACTGGGCAGTAGCTTCCTGTTTCTTGGTGTGGATAGTAATTTTTTGTTGGTTTCTGCATCTGGCTTACTAGAGTATTTATTCTGGGTACAGTTTTTCTCTTTAGTTTAGAGCTTCCTATCATTTCTCCCTTGCTGGTTATGTAGTAGGAGCCAAGCATGTAGTTGGTGCTGTAAGCTGTGGAGGCTCAAGCTTCCCTCATTGTACCAGGGATCAATGAAGCTTCTTCCAACTTTCTCCTTTGCCAGGGTAGGGACAGAGTCATAGCTATGTGGAATAATCCACAGCTGTTGGAATAATCCTAGACTGTAGTTGCCCCGAGAGACTGATGGAGCTTCCCATCCTTTTCTCCCTTGCCTGGGGCAGGGATGGAGCTGCAGGTGTGGGCAGCAATCTATGCAGTGTGGGTGCAAGATGACCACAGATGCCCTGGTAGACTTCTGATTTTCAGTCTATGCCAGCCAAAGTTACCTGCAGTTACCTGTATAGGCTGGCGCTCCTCATCCTCCTCCTGCCAGAGGTGGGGCTGAAGCCTAGGCTGGGGCAGAGTCAGAATGGTGGCTACTGGCTTCTTTCTGACTTGGGCTGATTCTCACCCCAGCTGCTCTCAGGGTTATCTCTCAGCCAGCCAATTCTCCCATTCAGTAGCTGAAATTGGCCGCCAACCGTCTCCTCCGTTTCTGGGAAATGGAGCTTCCAGTTCCCATCACAGAACAGCTCCTGGGGCACTCATGCTGTCAGAGTAGGATGATCACTGGCCTCTGCAACTTGGCTGGTAATTTCCCAAAGAGGTTGGCGCAGGTCGCCACAGCTTCCTCCCTGCTGGAGGTGGCATTGGGGCCTGCAATATGATCTAGATGGGAAGATGCCGGTCCCCACCAGCACTGGGATTCTCAGTCTGCCCTGCTTGTGCCAGGCGTGGAGTTAAGATGGTACCTTCTGGCCTCTTTCTGACTTGGATAGGCTCAAACTTTAGCTGTTCTCAGGATTATATAGTATCCCACTGAATTTCCACATCATAGCTGAAATTGTTGCCCAACTGTCTCTTCCTTCCCTGTTTTGGGAAAGTGGAGCTTTCAATTACAGCTGCAGAACAGCTCCCAAGGCAGTTTGTGCCTCCAGTGGAGGATGTGCACTGGCCTTCGTGGCATGGAGCCTCTACTTAGAAGTCTTCCCTGCAGATGGACAGTCCCCTCCTTCCACTCCTTCAAGGACATTGCAGGATACTCTTCTGGTCTCCTAGAGCCCCAAAACACGTGCTTCAGCTAGCTCCAGAGAGCTCTGGGTGTTTGCTAACTGCAGGAGTTGACTCT
Source organism: Dasypus novemcinctus (assembly GCF_030445035.2). Taxonomy (NCBI): domain Eukaryota; kingdom Metazoa; phylum Chordata; class Mammalia; order Cingulata; family Dasypodidae; genus Dasypus; species Dasypus novemcinctus. Next base: position 128,438,831 of record NC_080681.1, read on the forward strand.
AGGAGCTACTTATTCCACTGCCATCTTGCTGGTTCCTCTCTGCCCATTTTTAAATTGGGTTGTTTGTCTTTTCTGCTGTTGTTGAGTTAAAGAATTTGTTAGTATATTCTGGAAAGTAAAGTCTTATCAGGTAAATAGTATTATAGTTTGCCAAAGGGCTGCTGATAGAAAGTACCAGAAATGGTCTGACTTTTATAATGGGAATTTCATTATGGTAATCTTACAGTTCTGAGGCCATGAAATGTTGAAATCAAGACAGTGTCAGAGATGCTTTCTCAACAAAGCCAGCTGCTGCTGATCCTGGAGTCCTGCCACATGGTGAGGCAAGATGGCAGCCAATTTCTACCAAGATCCTTGACTTCCCCTCAAGGCTCATTGTCTCCAGGAGCTCAGCTGTGGGAAATCAGGCATTTGGTGTGTCTCTTTATGGGTCTCCCCTCTCAGCCCCACTGCTCTGCTTTCCCCTTGGCCCAGCTGTGGGTGATCAGGCACATGGATCATCTCTTCAGTCTTGAGCTGCTCCATGGGCTCAGCCTCTTGGGGGTTTTGTGCTTCAGCTTTGGTTGCTCGCGAACCTTGAGTTCTTTCTTTCACATAGCCAGGTTGAAAATGGCAGAGCACCCTTTTCTGTTTATCTACTTTCTTTCTGTGTCTCTGTTTATTTAAGGCTCCAGAGACTCAAACTGATTCATGCCTTGCTGATGTAGTCCAACCAAAAGTGATCTAATCAAGTGATCTAATCAATATTCCTTAACTGAATCTAATGCAATCAAAGGGTCTCACACAACAAGAATGAATTAGTTCAAAAACATAATCATTTTGGGGGATTAACCAAATTCTAATTGTCATGTAAGGTTTCCAAATACTTTCTACCATTCTGTCAGTTGTGTTTTGTCTTCTATGATGTTCTTTGGTGGACAAAAGATTTTAATTTTGATGAAGCCCCATATGTTCTATTTGTTTATATTTTCTTTTGTTGTTCATGCTCTTGGTATAAAATCTGTGAAACTATTGACTAACACAAGGTCCTGAAGATCCTTCTTCTATCTCTTCTATAGTTCAGATTCTTATATCTTAGTCTTTGATATATTTTGATTTGATTTTTGTATATAGTGTGAGGTGAGGTTCACTTTCATTCTTTTGCATATGGCTATATGTTTTTCTAGCGTCATTTGTTGAAGAAAATATTTCATTCCCCATTGGGTGAACTTGGCACCCTTGTCAAAAATCAATTGGCCACAGAAGTGAGGGTTTAATTTTTGAATGCTTAATTCATTTCCATTTGTCTATACATTTGTCCTTGTGTGAACACAGTGCTGTTTTGATTACAGTAGCTTTGTAATATGCTTTAAAATCAGGACGTATGAGTCTGTCAACCTTGTTGTTTTTCAAGATGTTTTCATCTATCGGGGGTCCCTTACACTTCCATATAAATGTGATGATTTGATTTTCCAAAGAAGGCTGTTAGAATTTTGATAGGGATTGCACTGAATCAGTAAATCTCTTTGGATAGAATTGACATCTTAGCAATCTTTAGTCTTCCAATCCATGAACATGGAATATTCTTCCATTTATTTGGGTTTTTTATTTCTTTTAGCAGTATATTTAAATTTTCTGTGTACATATCCTTTATATCCTTTATACCTTGAATTTTTTATTCTTTTAGTTGTTATTGTAAATGAAATTTTTTTTCTTAGTTTCCTATTCAGGTTGTTCATTACTAGTATATAGAAACATCACTGATTTTTGTGTATTGATCTTGTATCCCACCACTTTGCTTGAATTCATTTATTAGTGCTTGTAGCTTTGTTGTAGATTTTAAGGATTTTCTATATATATAGGATCATTTCATCTACAAATATGGAAAGTTTTACTTCTTTCTTTCGAATTTGGATGCATTTTATTTCTTTTTCTTGTGTCATTGCTCTGGATGGAACTTCCATTACAGTGTTGAATAACTGGTGACAGTGGGCATCCTTGCCTTGTTACTGATCTTAGTGGGAAATTTTCAGTCTTTCACCATTAAATCAGATATTAGCTGTGGGTTTTTCATATGCTTTGATCCACTGTCTATTGTCCTTCCCTTTCAATCTGAAGAATTCCCTGTAGCATTGTTTATAGGGTGGATCTCAAATGCCCTCAGCTTTTGTTTATTTGGGAATGTCTTAATATCTTCCTTATTTTTTAAAGAAAGTCTCACCCAATGTAAAATTCTTGGTTGGAAATTGTGTTCCTTCAGCACTTTAAATATTTCATCCTACTTCTTTCTTGTCTCCCTGGTTTCTGAAGAAATAAATTTTTAATCTTACTGGGATTCCCTTTTTATATCACAAATTACTTTTGTCTTACAGCTTTCAGAACTCCTTCCTTTTCCTTGACATTTGACAGTTTGAGTATTATGTGACAGGGCATATTTCTATTTAGGTTTATTCTGTTTGGGTTTCATTGGATTTCTTGCATAAGCACATTTATGTATTTCATTAAATTTGAGAAGTTTTCTATTATTTCTTTTAATGTTCCTTCTCTCTTTTTCTCTCTTCCTTCTCCATCTGGGAGTCCCATTAGGTGTATATTGGTATACTAGATGTGTCCTATGGGTCTCTTAGGCTCTGATCATGCTTTTATTTTTCATTCTTTTTTCTTTCTGCTACTCAGTCTGAATCATTTAATTTGACTTGTCTTCAAGTTCACTGGTCCTTTCTTCTTCAAGCTCCAATCTGCTCTTGAAACCCTCTAGGGAATTTTAAATTCATTTATTGTGGTCTTTAAATCCACGATTTCTATTTGTTTCCGTTAAAATCTCTAACTCTTTATTGAGATTCTCATATTGTTAATTCATAGTTTTCCTGATATTCTTTAATTATTTCTCTGTTTTCTTTCAACTCCTTGAGAATAGTGAGGATCATTTTTTTAAACTCTTTGCCTCTTTTGTCCAAAGTCTGGTCTTCTTCATTGACAGTTTCTGGATTTGTATCTTGTCTCTGTGGATGGGTGCCATCATACCATGTTTCTTTATTTGTCTTGTACTATTTTGCACACTGTACATTTTAATATTTTAAAGTGGTAACACTAAGATTTAGTCTATTAGCTGTCTGTTCTTTAATTTGTATCCAACTAGTGACATGACAGAGATTTCCTTGAGTGCCAGGAGTTAACAAAAGGAAACAAACCAATGGGAAAAAATACTTTTCACAGTTTTTGCAAATTGGCTCTGTGTTGGATGATGCTGTCCTTCAGAGTTTAGCCCTCCCATCAAGAGGATCAGTCCAAGGCAAATGTGAAGTGGTGGGTCCTCTCCTTTTCTGTGCCTGTGCTTCTTCCTGGGCCTGTACTTACTGATGGCCTTAGGAAGTTCTTGTTTCAGTCTCATGCTCCACCAAATAGTTTGGCACCAACATATAGGAAACCTCAGCATGCTCTTTGGGGTTACTCTGCTCCTTCCACAATAGGGACAGGCACCCGTGATAGGAGCACAGGCTGGATTCACACCACTCTGGGGAGAGGGTGACAGGCCAAGCAGAGTACCAGGAGATTCTCCTACAGTTTTTAAAGCTGTGTTTCCTTGATTCAGCACTCACTAAGTTACTGTAAACTTTTAACTATTTTGTGGAATTTTAAGGACAATGGCTCTATCTAAAGATTCTGCAGAGGAACAGCACCCTTGAGCTTTTTATGCTGCCATCTTGTTCAATTTAAATGAGAACTGCTTTTTTATTCTATTTTTACTTTAATTAAATTTTCATTTAAATCCCATATGGGGCTAGTGGCTATACTATTGGACAACACAGCAAAATTAAATAATCTTTGGATGATACTGCAATACCCTGGAATGACAATGAAAGAGCAAGTTGTTCAACTTCATGCTTTATTTCCAAGTTGTAATTTTTCTCAGATCACCTTTAGAGATATTGTTCTTTTTGGCATAAGGAGGTATTTTCCCCTAATAAAATGCATGTGCCCAGTCTCTGAAGCTATCCTTTCACAACTGAACAACTAATTGAGAACATGTTTTGTAGGAAGAAATCAGAGGACTGGCAAGATATAGAATATGTCTTGAGTCCAATAAAATGCTTTTTTCTAAATTGTTTCATAATTCCTCCTGACATTTATTATTCCCTCTCTTCCCAAGGTGAAAGGTAATTCACCAGGGACCATTATCACATCACAGTGGCAATTGACAACTTGACAGGCAATATATTGTATCTATATTTTATTAACTTCGATAGCCTTTGATATAAAGGAGCTTTCAATAAGGGTAGTAGAATAAACAGCTTAATTGACTGGGTATATTGATTCACATTAGTGGTTCTGTTCTAAGATTGCTTGATTTTGATGGACGTCTTCAATATATCTGTTTTGGATAATATGTTAAACTTTTTCATTGTAGATAGACTTGCAAGGACACATAGGTCTGTTAAACATAGAGAGACATTATGCTCAACAACAACAAAAAAACATCGAGATGTTTGATTTTGACTTTCAAAGAGCATGAGACATCTTTTCCTAGAAAGCACTACTGTTTTCAAGGTTCATCCATATGTAAGTCCATGTGGCATGAATCCATACATTAGCATGAATCAGTACTTCATTTCTTTCTGTTAGCTAGTAATAGTCCATTGTATGGCTATACCACAATTTGTTTATCCATGCATTTGTAGACAGATATTTGGGCTGTTTCTGATTGTGGCTATTTTTAACAATACTACTATGAACATATAAATACAGATTTTTTTTGGTGGATATATTTTTATTTCTCTTGGGCATATATCTAGGAGAATTACTGTTTCTTTTGATAACTCTATGCTTAACAATTTGAGGAACTGCCAGAGTATATTCCAAAGAGCTATACCATTTTACATCCCACCAGCAATGTATGAGGATTCCAGCTTCTCCACATCTTTGTCAACACCTGTTAATATCTGTATTTTTGACTATAGACATCATAGTGGGTATGAAGTTGTACCTCTTTGTGACTTTGATTTACGTTTCCATGATGCCTTAAGAGTGGAACATCTTTTCATGTTCTTATTGGCCATCTGCATATTTTCTTTGGAAAATAACTATTCAGATCCTTGGGCCAATTTTAAATTGGTTTATTTGCCTTTTTATTATTAAGTTGTAGGAGTTCCTTATACATTTAAGTGCAAGTTCTTGTCAAAGAAAAAAAAAAGCAAGTCTAGACATTATTAAGGAACAGCTTTAGTAAGGGGGACTATTGCAACAGAAAAAATCCTACAAGTGTAAGTTTTTTAAGTATGTCAAAGGTCAGGCAAAAGGTTATTTTCTTTTGTAAGGAGGAGTAAGCAAAGGTAGAAGGAATTATGTATGGGGAAGTAGGATGAGCAGGTAGCATGACTGGACAGTTGAGAAGGCAATGTTTTCTCTGGGGTCAGCCAACTCTTGGTTCAGAAGGGTTCTTCTGCATTCCAGTGCTTGCTTAATCTCAGGTTGAGTCAAAGTTCAGGGGTCCATGAGAAGGAGAGAAGCCTAACTAACATTTGGCTAAGTCTAGTGCAGATCGGTGAAGTAGAAGACATTTTGTTCAGATTGGTAGTGAACACAGTTCACTTAATCATTTATGTGAGAAAGAATAGGAATTTGGTGGCTCTATATCAGGTTTTTTAATAAGGAAAACAAGGGAGTCATCTGCAAGTATTCTCTTACACAGAAAAATGTTGGTCTTTGAAGCAAGTCATTTCTCAGAACATATAGCTGTAGGGATATTTCCTAACCATGGATGATTTCCAAAAGCACAGGGTTCAAGCAAAACTCAACATTGTCTTTAATAATTAGATATTTGATTTGCTAAAAATTTCTTCCATTCTATTGGTATCTTTTCACTATCTTGATGGTGTCCTTTGAGGCACAAGTTTTAGTTTTGATGATGTCAAAATTATCTATATTTTCTTTTATTGCTTCTGCTTTTGTTGTCAAATTCAAAGCCATGAAGATTTTGTGCCTGTTTTATTTTAAAACTTTTATAGTTCTGTTACTTTTAGGTCTTTGATCCATGTTGAGATAATTTCTGTACAAGGTGTGAGGTAGGGGTCTAATTTTATTCTTTTACATGTGAATATCCAGTTGTCCCAATGCCATTTGTTGAAAAGAATATTCTTTTCCCCATTGAATTGTCATGGCACACTTGGTAAAAATCAGTTGAATAGTAAGATTTTATTTCTATCCCATTGATCTATCTTTATGACAGTACTGCATTACTGAGTTTACTCTAACTTCATAGTAAGTGTTGACAGTGGGAAGTTTGAGTCCTCCAACTCAAATCTGTTCTCATTTTTCAAGATTTATTTTAGCTGTTCTGGGTCTTGAGAAATACACTTTAAACCTAAGGACTCATGATAATTGAAATAAAAAAGATAAGGGAAAAATCCTTTCTCATTTGTAACATTGGCCAAAGTAGACTGTAAGGCAACAAGCATCCCTAGAAGTAAAGAAAGACATCACATAACAATATAAAGATCAATAAGTCAGGAAGATATCATAATCCTAAGTAGGCATGTATCCAATGACATCAGGATATATAAATGAAAAATCAGCAAAAGTAATGAAAGAAGAGCAATCTATAATGAGTGTGGGAGCCTTTAATAAACTAGCTCCATAGCTAATAGAGCAAGCTGACAAAAACGTAGGAAAGATCTAGATCTGGACAGGACAATTAATAAAAGTCCTAATTGTTACACAGAAAATGCAGTGCACAATAATAACCAGAATGCACATGTCTTTTTCAAGTACACAGGATCGTTGGCCAAGATTGGCCATATGCTGCCCCTTAAACAGGGCTCAACAAATTGAGGTTATCCAGAGTGGGTTCTCTGACTACAATGAAATTAAGCTAGGGACCAGTAACAAAAAGATAACCAGAAAATCCTCCACAGATGGAAAATTAAACAATTCACCTCTGAAAACACATGGGTCAAGAGGAAATCACACTTGATATTATAAAATATTTGAAGGGAATGGTAGTGAAGGAATGTCATTGTGTTGCTCTCCCCAACACCCAGCAGCCACATGTTTAACCCTTGCACAGCAGCAGGTCTCCAGGTACCTGCTCCGGCATTCAAGCCCACATGTGCTCTGATTGGTCTGCGTCCATCCTTTGCCAGGTATTGAAGTTTAAATAGCTCCCCCACTTGGAACATGACCTCCTGTCTTCTACAGAACCAGCTAACCACTCCTAACCCAGCGTGAACTCAGGAAGGCTATGTCGGCGACTGATGCTTGTTCCTGACCTCTTCTGGTTCTCCTTAGGAGGCCTATTTATGCGAGGTAGAAGATACACTTTTATGAAAAGCAAGGAGAGAAGAGTTAGAAGCATTTAGAACTAACGCGTGTGATTAGCCATCCTTTCCTGCCCTTTGAGCTACCCAGAGACACTGATTTCCAAAGGACAGATCACTTGCAAGTGGAAATTTAATTTCAATTACTGTAGTCTTAGTCCTACTCACCATACCCTCAAGCAGGATACTTAATATGAAAGCCTATTTAATTGTCAGCAAATGGAGGAATGATCTTTTAAAACAATGTAGCAAACATAATTAATTGAAATAATCTCAATGTGTTTCATGTGTTAATAAGCACTTATGTAAGATTAACACCATAGAAAGAAAGACAATCAGGGAGGCAGTGGCGAGCATCTTAAGCAGGCAGACTGCGCGATAAATCCAGCTGCCATTTCATCCACTGGTCATTTTTGTTTATTTGTGTACTTTTCTTAAATGGAATGAAATACAGGATTATTGCCTCACAAATTGCCAGTGGAACTGACTAATTTGCAGTGCGCTTACCCTCTTAGTGTTTTAAGTTGAATGCATGAAACCAGAATTCAAAAATGGAGGCAGAGGATAACATTTAAGAGGAAAATGATGACTATATAAACCAGGAAGGCACCAGACTTGCCCATTCATTCACTCGTTCACTCAACAGTGCAAGGTCCTTTGGAGTAATGCTTTCACCTGGAGTTAATGATTTTATATGACTCTTCCCCAAAGTCATCTGAACCGAGAATTGGTACCCAGCATAATCATAAGGTAAAGAGGAAACCCAACAATGTAGCCCCTCTGCTATGTCCCAGGAGCTCTCTCTTACCATTTCTCTTGACAACTATGGCAACTCAACTGAGGAGAGACACACCAATGGCCGTGGGCAACCGAGGTTCTGCCCTGCAAGGTGTGCCCTGAGGAGGCATGTGCAATACAGAATTGCCACCTACCCCAAGTCGCGGAGATTGGGCATTTATTCACCTGCTCCCAGCACCCCCTTTGAGGATTGCCCCAGGGGCAATAACACCCCTTCATTTCTGTGTCATGCTTGCATGCAGGTGGGGCAGTCCCAGGGATTGGAGGAAGCCACAGGCAGAGAAGACGAGGGGTACATGGGCCTGTGAGGGGCAAACCTGCTGCTGCAGGTGATCCCAGGTGTGCTGAGGGCTTCTGGGATGAGGTCTCAACAGAAGCAGGAAATGGAGACGTTCCTCTTTTTGAAGACTATGGATGCTTGATTTCCCATTCTCATCCACCCATGACTCAGAGTCTGTGGATGGTGATGGCTATGCGGTAGCTGTCACTCTTGGCCTTCCTGGCCGGTCTCAGGACAAGAATCAGTGTGCTTCTCCCCAGCAGTGTGAACACAGTGAGATGGGGACCTCTTAGTGTTCTTATAATGTGTCAGTGGAAAAGAAAGAAGTTGACTACTGAGTTTGCAGCACACCGCTAGCAAAGGCAGACCGTTTAAAATGTTATTTTTATATTCACTTCTACATTCTTTTATAGTCTTACTCCCAGTTTTCTTTCTTTTTTCTGAATTTGAATTCATGATGTGCTGCTATATTTTGTATATCCTTACATGATATCTTGAGTCTTTTCTTGAACAAAATTGAGTTAGGGAGGAATTTTAGTTGTAAGTCCGCCCCCAGCCCCCAAGTCCCTTCATTTCTGTTTCTATTCCTTTTACCTTTCCTCTGTGTTGACTTTATTCTTGGTGAGATCATTCCATTTGATGACAAACACTGATCGCTGGCTCTTCTAAGTGCATATCAGACTTACAGCTTGTGAATCCAGAGCCATGACGAGGCCAGCTAGTAAGATAGGGAATCGATAAATAGATCTACAACAGGCAAGAAGTCCACATGGACATCAAAAGATGCAAGATGGCTGCTGGAAGACCCCTCCTCACACAAGATTCTGCCATCTAGAATAAGATTTCCTCTGGAGGCCAGGAGAAGCCCGGGACATCCCCCAAGGACTCTATCACTGGGTCCTCATGGGAGATTGATGGGTTGGGTAATCAATCAAACCAGCAAACAGCTGGAACTCCTCCCCCACCATTAACAAAGGGGTGAAATAATTAACAATTTACAAAGCAGGTGCAAGGCCTGAATGAGCTCGCTTGTCTTTGGATCCCCACTCTTGCCTTCACCCTGTCCCGGTGCCTGTCCGTGTGCCTGTTTCTGCCCTCTGAACCCTGCTCTCACTGCTTTTCCCCTGCCATGATGGCCACGCAAGTAAAACCTGGGCATTTATAATCCATAGCGGGGAATTGTAGCCTGTAAATCAGTCCGCTTTATCACTTTTCAGCCCCATCCTCTCTACCTGGGACCCATGATCTGTTATTTTCTCCCATTTCTGCTGAGGGCAGGGAGAGGAAAGAAGAGATGTGATGTGGGGGCAATTTTGGGACTTGGACTTGTCCTAAATGATATTGCAGGGTCAGATGCTGGACATTATATATCCTCCCATAACCTGCTGAATGTACTGGGGGAGAGTGTGAGCTACAGGATAAACTATTATCCACGTGGTGCAGCAGTGCTCTAAAATGTGTTTGCAGAGTGCAATGAGTGTGCCACAATGATGGGGGAGGTTGTTGGTGTGGGACGAGTGGGGTGGGGGATGGAGGGTATAAGGGAACCTCTTATGATTTTTATAATGTAACCTTTTTTGTGATGTATTTATCCTCAAAAAAACTAACAAAAATGATGGGAGCAGAGGGGGTGGGGAGTGGGTTATATGGGAACCTCTTACATTTTTTTAATGCAACGTTCTGTGTGATCTATTAACTTTAATTAAAAAACGTGTTAATAAAAAAAATTAGTGGCCTAACTAACCAGACATGCTCTTGAAATTCATTTCTACAGCATAGTCAAGAAGCTAGGCAAAATCCAGTAACAATGACTAAAACATGAAAAGTACCTCTTTCCTGGTAGTTCTAACAAATTCCCCTGGCAGACTGATTGGTTAAGCTTAGGTCAGTTTTCTACCTCTTTGACAGGGTCTATCCTGCTGAATCCCTTGGAGTGAATACACTGTAGGGAACAGAAAAAGGAGATGACGGAAGGAGTGCTGGGTGGACACACAAGAGCTGCCCCAGTCCATTGCCACATGACATACGCAGTCTGAGGGCTACATGTGTGAGCTAGAGGGTGCTGAGAGAATGTGGCAAAGATATTAATCTGCATGGCACACTGAGGGCTATGGACCCTAGACTATTGAGATAATCCTTTAACATGGATTATCTCATTCGATCCTCATAGGAACCCTACGAGACAAGGTGAATTATCACCTACATCTTTTAAAATGAGGCAGATGTTGCCCAGCTAGTAAGTTTCAAAGCCATGTACGCTGGCTCCAAAGCCAGGAGCTAGAGATAGTGTGAGCAGCAGGAGGGAGAGCAAGTGGCACATTTATGTGGAAAAGGACCCATGCCTTCGGGGGGTTATGGGTGGGGCAGGGCATCAGGCTATTTCTGGATATGCTTTGGAATACCTTAGAAGCGCCTAAGCAGAGTCATTATTAGTCAGTTGTATGTATGTGCATGGAGTACTGAGGGGTGATTTGGGCAGTGGATAGACATTTGGAGGCCTTGAAGTCATGGGCATGGCAGAGCTCCCTGGAGAGAGAAATCAGTGTGGGAGTGATGAGGGCAATGGATTCAAACCTTGAGTAACTCCAACATTTCATGACACATTAGAGGAGACACAGAAGCAGTTTCCAGGGAGAGAAACAGAGTGAGTGTTGATTATCAGAAACCAGGGAAGAGTGTTTCAGAAGGAAAGCAGGGTCTACAGTGACAAACACTGCTACGACAAGATGAAACCAAAAAATATCCATTGGGTTGAAGGGTGTGACTATCGTAACAGAAACTTTTGCTCAGTGATGGAAAGCAAACTAGATCAGAGGGTCAAGGAGTAAATTAGGGAGGGGTTGGTGAATAAAGAAATGTGGTAAGTATAAACAGCCTCTTCAGAAAGTTTGGAGAACAAAATAGGGTGGTGCCAGAGGAGGAAGGGCGGAGGGGAATTTAGCATGATAGAAATTAAGGGATCTGATTTGAGTAGGAAATGTCAGTATAAATTCATAATCTTGTTTCTTTTCAAAACACATATTTTCTTGCTTGTTCCACTGAAAAAGTCTAGAATCAACCACTACTTGATTAGCTATAAATATCCTGCCATCCAGATCATTGTTGCTAAATACCATTTCCCACTAAAAGGAGCCAGGTATTATTACAGAAGTAAGTGTTTCCTGGTCTGCAGTGGGAAACATGCATTATGAGTCTGTAACATCATATGCTTGAAAGTAAGGAAGCTTTGAAAGACCAATGGAGCATTTCAAAAGGATACAGGGACAGAAATAAAAGGGCTCCTTTTGGCCAAAGGTGGGACAGTTTTGAGAACTCATGAAACTGTTAATGAAATAACGTGCCAAAAAGTCCTTAAAAAGGGAGAAAGGTGAGGAAGGAGAAAGTTGATAAATTGGAAGGAGGTGGGGAGTGGTAAGCAGACAAGAAGTCCTTTTGAGGTTTTGGGACCCATGGAGTGGGAGATGCTGAGTGCAGGAGGTAGAAGGAGAAAGAGGCTTTGACCAAAGGGTGGACTTGGAGAAGGAGCAGTTGGTGGAGCTGGCTGACTGAGTAGTGGGCACCAAGAGATCAGGCAGATTGGAGGGCATTATAGGAGGTGTGGGATGCCAGCCTGCTGGATGAGTGTCCCCAAGAAGGATGAAATCAGGAGGTTGGCCAGGAGCCAAAGCCTTGGTCAACCAGGACTTCAGAGGTCAAGAGCAGATTAACAAAACGGCAGTGGTTCAGAGAACCAGGGCCTCCCAGAAGGCAGAGGGGTCTGGAAGCTGCAGTGGGAGGTGAAGAAGAGGCCAACTCCACCAAGATCCTGGCCCTCCAGCATGTGTGAGAATAAACAGCGTCCATCTAAGAGAGCCATTGGAGAAGCAGTGGGAGCTTGTGCTGGGCTCTGCAATTCCATTCTGCAGAGGGGTTTTGTTCACATGACATAGGTTAGCAAGAGAGAAATAATCCAGTTGCATCTTCCTGATCAGCTTGATCTGGAATCTCACCTTGCAAAGAACTTGTCAAGTTTGGTGGGGTAAGCTTAAGGACTTAGAGAGACTCTTTCTCATCTTAGGCATCACCCAAACTTTCATCTTTCTTAATTGTTATTCTCTCTTGAGTGCTGCTGATAGTTAAAAGTCTGGACTGGCCATGTTTTCTATAGCAATTATGTGAATTTAGTTGAATGGCCTCACTGTTTACAAATGCTGGTCCAAGCAAAGAGGTGTCGGGAGGCATCTCTTAATTAGGTTGCAGTGGGCAAATTGCTGGGAGTCGGGATGGGCAATTTGGCCTTCTGGATTATTCCCTTTCTGATCTGGGAGCTTCTTTAAATATATAGAAAGTACAGAAGCACTTTCTGTGCCTATGAAGTAGTTCCAAGCATTAATTATTTTCATTATTAGCTTCACTCCATTGCAATCATTCATCAAGCTAATTTCTTTGAAGTATGAAGATGAAATTTCAAATATGATGTTCTCATCTTTTTAATTGCACTTGAAGTAAGAGTTAGCTGTGGGGTCTGTATTTGGAAGCACGGGGGTCTTCTGCATAAAGATAAATCCAAGGCCCAGGCAGCTCTGACTGTTTTCCAACAAAACATTATGGAAAAGAGAACGGGAGAGAGAAATAACAAATCAACACAATTAAATCTGAAATTGCTAGCTTCCAAAATAAATTCATTCTTCTGAGTCAACATTGTTTTGATTTTTAGATTAGGTTTGTTTTTCAAACCCATGTTTTCCCCAAACTGATTATTTTTGGTATTTTGTGCACACTTGAGAATTTCCAACAGAATGTTAATATCCTTGACCTATTTTGTGTGTCAATCTGTACTGCCAAGCTGCTGGCAATATGTGGTGATGGAAAGTATTCCACCTCAGTTTCCAAATGCCCACTGTTCTCCCAGATCCCCCACCAGAATTTAAGGGGCAGAGAACGAGTGAGGCCCTGCCATCTTCTTAAGGAACTTTCAATTAGAAGGGATGAGTAAGGACAATACAATTTGCCATTATAATGACAGGAAGAGAATGTGAAAGACAAAACATTGCAGGTGGTCTAAGGGGAAAGGTGGCACTCTGCCTCATCTAGATCAGGCTTCACAGGGGAGGGGGCTGTTGAATGTGGGTTCTGAAGCATACATAGGAGTTGACTGTGAGGCAAGAGGGTCTCTCAGTGTCTGACCTGGGTTGTGCCGAACTCAGGCGCTCAGAGTAAAATTTCGAGGTACTCTGGTATTTCTCACCCCTTCCATACTTTTGTGTCCATGTTGTGAAAGGATTTTCATCTTCCCCAGCGAGTTGGTTGCAATCCGTGAAGTGATTTACGGGACTTCTCCACACTGCCAGGTGTGACTGGCTCTTCCAATTCATGAACACCATACTTTAATAATCAGGAAGAGCCGAGTGAGTTGGTTATTCTGGGGGCTTTATGAAGGAAGTGGAGTCAGTGTTCAGTGCATCTTAGATTAATTACAGCCCGTGCATGGGAGAGAGAGCAAACGATACCGGAAAATTGATGACTTCCTTGACAGTAATAGGCTCTGCTCTTGAGCTCATAAAACTGAATCTCTCCCTAGTTCTAGCTAATGATTTGGAAAGCCAAACAGATGGACACATTCTATCCCTCTGTCCAGCAGAGAGTGAACCCACGCTTGTGTGTGCGTGTGCTGTGGCACCACACTGCGGCGGTAAAGGCTGCTGTCCACCTCCCGAGAGGGCTGCCTGCCTCTCCCTGATCCTCCTACACCATGAAAGAACATCCATATCAGGGCAGCGTGAAGGGGGCAGCCGGCTCCCCAAGTCTCAACCCCACGGCGGCAGAGGCTGGTCAGAAGTGTCTCGTTTGGCCGTCGTTGTCTATCACAGCTACGCCGAGATCGGGGCATAGGAGCTTTCTGTTTTTATTTTTGATTTAATGAGGAGAGGTGGAAACACATCATTCCATCGGCAGCAGTGAGTCCCTCTAGCTTATAATCCAGAGCTTGGCGCCTTGAGAAAGACCCCCTAGATATCCCCACCCTCCAACAGCCAGTGGGCCGAATCCGAATATCAACTTCCGAGTGGAAATCAGTGAAATGAGAGAAGGGCGGTGTTTTGAAATTTCAGAGAAGTATTGCTAAGGATAGAGTTACTGCAAGTGGTGACAGAAATACTCAGGCATTTCATGGGTATTGTGGCCGGGTGGGGAGGGCCCTGCCTGAAGCACCCAATGCCTTGGATTGCACCTGCTGTGCTGCTTCTGAAATGTACATTGGCAAGGCTTCTCAAGGCCTCTGAGAAAGAGTTTCTGGCTGTTGCTTGCATATTTCTTTTTCTCTGCTCACTGAGGAGAGATTTCTATTTCCTTTGTGGGTCAGTTCACAAACCTCATAAATGAATAAGCTTGGAGCAAAACTCCAGTGAGGAAATGTTTACTCTTTGTTCCTAGACCATCGGAGCTGGTTTTATTAACGTGGCCCTCATAATTCCTACAGCTGCAAAAGCTTTGTATGTTAATGCGCAGAAATGATCAGACCAAGCACACAGCTTGTCATGCTCCATAAAATTTTAATGGGAAATAAAATGCATTGTTCAGGAGATCAATACTGTTATTCTCTTTCAGCAAACTGTGAATTATTGTTTTCATAAAATAATAATAATGCCAGCATATTGATATTGAATGGGGACCTGGTCTGTTGTCAAAAATACAGTCATATTTAATCTTTTAATGCCTTCCTGCATAAACACCCACATGTGAAAGCCCGAGCATCTGTCACCCTGGAAAGATAATGGGAGCCGGTGATGAGTTAGTTGCCACTTCCTTTGTTATTTCAGCAGCACGATAGTTCCAGACGAGCATGGCTTGCTCCTGAGTGGATTCTCAGGGCAGACATTGAAGAGCTCTCCCGGCCACCTCATGGTCCTTGAGAGGTTCTGGAGATGCACTTGTTGGGGGAAAGGGGTTAAGGAAAGGCACAGCGGGGAGTGGGGTTGACTCGGCTGAGAGTGGCAGTGGCCCCTTTGTACCCCAATGCCATGGATCTATGGACCCGCCTTGTGATGGGGTCATTTCACGGAGAGAACGGGCTGAGCTGGGTCCATATCATGTGGTGGACAGGTGATCTCCCTGAGGTCCAAGCTTCTGGGTGGGTGGTATGCATTGACTTGTGTTCCCCCACAAAGTTATGTTCAAATCCTTGCCCTGTGAAGGTGACCTTACTTGAAAATAGGGTCTTTAAAATGTGCTCAAGCTGGACAGTGGGCTCTGATCCCATATGATCCCTCTAAGAAGAGGGAATTTTGACACAGACACAAGCGAAGGGAACCACAGGAAATGGAAGCAGGAACTGGAGAGATGCGGCCCCAAGCCAAGGATGGCCAAGGGTTGTCGGCCAGCAGCAGAAGTGAAGAGGCAAGACGGGGTTTCAGGGGAGTGCAGCTGTACCCACACCTTGGTCTCAGAACTGTGAGAAGAAAAAATCTGCTCTAAACCTCCCAGTCTATGGCACTCTCTTACAGAGGCTCCAGGAGAAGAATGCAATAGGAATATTCTATTTCAGAATGACTCTCCATTTGGGTTGCCCCTGTGGACATGTTCAGTGTCAGGGCTGGGCTTGTTGCATATAAATCCTCTCCCCACATCGGCTCAGCATGCTCAATGCTTCATGCAGGTGACCCAAAATGGTGACTTCAAGAAAGGCTGGCAGCCATCAGTCTGAAAACTTGTGCTGTTTGGAGAGATTGAAACTCTGTTTTAATTGTGTGATCTCTGGCAGCATAAAATCCACTCCTGCTGCCCTGCCTTACCCCAGCTCTAGTCAGTCTCACCTGAAGATTCTGGGCTGGCAGATATGGGAGCTTGATGGGTGGACCAAGCTCTCAGTCTGTTGGGTCCTGACTGTGGGAGACTACTGGAAATGCTCCCATCTGGGCTAGGCAGAAACTGGTACAAAGGTCTCCAAGGTTCCTGGAGATCCATCAACTCTCCAGAAGAAGAGGGAGTTTGTCCAGTGAGTCAGCTGGCTGGCTCCCAGATCTCTGAGAGGAACACCGATGAATGGAGGGCAGAGGGGCTGCTTCTGCAGAAACTGGGAGAGCTCCAACCTTGGTTCCCATAAAGGCTGGGAGGAGAGGTTCTGTCCTTGCACTGGGTACCCGGACAGGGGCCTGACAACTTGCTACCTGGTGCCAACCATGCCCATGGGTCAGACTACTGTACATCCCACCACCCCAAGAATCCCCCGGCCCGAGTATAAGTAAAGTCATGAGTCGCCAAAGGAAAATAATAAATAATACAATGTAGTAAATAATTTGGCCTTCTCCAAAGAGAAGTTCTGGCTTTTGCTCTCAGCTTCTGGGAGATAATCTCTGAGCTCTTGGAATGCCATGCCTGATGGGAGTGTCCTTGTTTTCCTGGGGGCCATGGGTCATACTGGGTAGTCTAACAATGTGATGTAGGGAGGTAGCCACATCCACCGAGTCTTAGGGTGGGGGGCTGGACACTCCAGAGGGCCCAACAATGTGTCTTAGGGTGGGGGATTTGAGTCACATTGTATCAGTTGACCTGGAGCCCGAGATAACCACATAGACAATCAATCAATCAATCAGTCATGCTATAATGAAGCCCCAGTTAAAAACTCTGGTCACCAAAGCTGAGGTGAGCATCCCTGGTTGGCAATACTCTGACATACTGTCATGTATTGGTGCTAGGAGAGTATCACACTCAAACTCCACAGACAGGACCACTGGCAGCTCGGTGTTTGGTACTTTCCTAAACTCTGCCTCATGCATCTCTTCCTTTGGCTGATATTTTCCCTGTAATAAACCATACCATGAATTGACAGATGTCAGTGAGTTCTGTGAGTCTTTTTAGCAAATTGTTGAACCTGAGGATAGTTTGAGAACCTGTAAACTTAAAGTTGGTGTCAGCAGTGAGAGTGGTCTTGTGTGAGGATTGTGCCCTTGAACTCTGTAGTTAGCCATAAACTCTCACAAATGCACCCAAATAAACTCCACCCAGACTGAAGAAGAAACAGAACACTCCTAACTGGCAGACCTTGATGACGTGAGATGCCGGGAAAGACAGAAGGCAAGTTGAAGAATGCAAAGGAGAACAATGAAGGAGACTCAATTACACCATACACAGAACATCTGGAACAACAACAAAATAAAAAAGTTTGATTTTTTTAAGTTGGCAAACTAAGCTGATGAACTGAAGGGTGGACCAAGTCACTATTAAGACCCAAGTTAGTCGCCTAGAATAGGAGTTGGAAAATTATGGCCCACAGGCCAAATCTGACCCTCTGTTTGTTTGTGCAAATTTTAATGGAGCACAGTCATGTCATCTGTTTATGAATTGTTTGCCTTTCTTTCCCATAACAATAGCAAAGTTGAGAAATTGCAACAGAAACCATATAGACCACAAAGTCTAAAATATCTACTGACTGTCCCTTTACAGAAAATGTTTTCCAAGCCTAGTCTTAGAAGATAAGATGAAAGAACTATCTCAAAGCCAAGAAAAGAAGTCAGTGATGAAAATCATTAGGAGAAATGTGGGTGACTTGGAAAACACATTCAACAATCCTAGTATAAGATTATTAGTAATTCTTGAAGAAGAACAAAGGTCAGATGGAGAAACAATATTATTAAGTAAATAATAGAATTTATTCACCTTTGTTGGCTGAAGGTCAGTTTCACAAGGGGTTGGGAGTGGTATTTATTTGTTTCATTCACTGCTGCATCCCAAGCACATAAGACAATGACTGGCACAAAGAAATGCTAATAAATATTTGTTATGCTGAATTTCTTTTGTTTTTCCAACATATATGCTCTCCACCTTAGTCCATCCCATTTTCCTCCCCAGGAGATGAACCTGAATGGGCTGAATATATGGGCTTCCTATTGGATTTGCCAATGGATAGTAATGGTAGTCAGAGGGAAGACTGGGAAGGTGACATTTGTATATCCAGTTGCTGAAGATTGGCTGTGCTCTCCACAAAGGGTGATAACTGCTATAAGGGCTTCCTCTCAATACAGCTCTCCTTGGGTGCCAGTACCTCCCTGCCCTTACCCCTTCATGTCTACATGGTGACAGTTTCCTGCAATTACCACTCCAGGCTCTCACCACCCTTGTTTGCATTTCTGAACCTGTCTCACTTTTATAGATAGCACTAATCATCAACTGGAGTATGCCATATGTTTCCTGATAGGATCCCAACATACATTCATAAAATCAATAAATGTGCTAAAGAAATGCTTCAGAATATTAAATGAAAAAAACTAACAAGGTCTAAAGAAGATTAGTAAAAAAGAATAGAAACCTTGTGGAAATTGTGAAGTGCAACCATAAGAAAAAAAAACACCTGTTTTCAATAAGGGAAAAAAAGTATTTGTAAAAGAAAAAAGAGATTTGGATTCTGGACAAGCTTGAATTAGACCAAACTTTCCATAGTGAACAACTAGAAAAGACTGAATTTAAAAATAAAATAAAAGTTATTTGAAGGCATTGGAGCACTACCAAAGGAGCCTAGACTTGAGTGGCAAAAAAGAATGGCAAAGAGGGGAAGTGTAGAGAGAAGGCACATCATATTTGGGACCACTTTTCCCATTGGAGAGCTCTGTCAACTTGTAAGCATTAGCACAGAAGATGAGAAACTTATCAGAAAGTAACAGCTAAGAAGTTAAGAATATGATCAAATACTTTGGCAACAAAGAGTGGTCCTGGTATACGTAACAGGTTTTTCTATTAGGACCCTTGAAAGCTACTCAGTAAAACTAAGACAAGAAATAGACCAGCCCTCATATAACCAAAATCCAGTTCTAAATGAGCTCAATCCCCAATTGATTTAAGGTTAAGTATGCTTACTCAGCTGCCTGCTAAAAGTAAAAGTAAATCCTCTCCAGAAGAAGGGGACATCATCTAGAGTTTCAAATTATCATGACAAATGTTTATATGGTGTTGGACATTTAAACTAAATGTACAGATATATCAGGGACAGAACCAAATGACTCACCTACAAAAGAAAGAAAACAGACAATTGAAGCAGTCTTACAGTTGAAAATAATGGAATTATCACACTATATATTCAATATGTCATATTAAAATATATGGTAATAATAGCATAAATTGTGGGAGGGAAAAAGGAAATACACTCTTGTACAGTTGTTATGATTATATGTGAAGTATAGTATATTGCTATTTAAAGATAGACTATGATAAGTTAAATATGCATATTATAAATTCTAGAAGAACAATTTTAAAAGAATAAAGCAAAGAGTTATAGATAATATGCCAATAGAGGAGACAAAATGTAATCACAAAAGTATCATCTGTGTCAAAAGAAGGAGGAAATAAAAGAGGAACAAAAATAGATGGGGCAAATAGAAAACATATAGCAAAATAGTAGATTTAAAGCCAAAAATATCAATAATTACATTAAATGTAAACGGGCTACTCACACCAATAAAAGGCAGAGATTGCCAAGTAAGATGAAAAAGAAAAATCCAATTTTCTTCTGCTTTCAGGAAAGTTATTTCACTATACTATATTACATCAACAAACAATTAAAAATGGAAATTAAAAACAATTCTCTTTAAAATGACATAAAAGCATAACATATAAGGCATAAATTTAAAAAAATAAGTGTAAGACTTCCATGTTGAAAACTACAAAAATTGTTGAAATAAAATAAAAGTAGACCTCCACAAATTGAAATACAATACCATGATTACAGTTTGGAAGATACAATATTTTTTAAGATAGAAGTTTTCCCCAAATTGATCTATAGATTCCAATGAAAATACCAAGAAGCAGTTTTGTATGGATTGGCAAAATTCATATGGAAAAATTCATATGGAAATTCAAATGTTCTAAAATAATAAAAACATTTTGAAAAAGAACAATGAAAATGAAAGAGTTGTAACTATCTGATTTCAAAGCATACTAAAGCAATCAAGACAATATGGTTTAGTGAGTAATAGACTCATAGATCAGGGGAACAGAATCAAGCCCAGAAACAAACAACACATATGTGGTCAATTGATTTCTTTTTACAAAGTTGTCAGTATAATTAAATGGAGAAAGATTAGTCTTTTCAACAAATTGTTCATGTAACTCTCCATTTAAGTCTTTACTGCTTGTAAATTTTACCTCTACAAAAGAAAAGTTCTAAACAATTCTTATGACCTTCAGATATAGAAATATTTTGAAAAGTATGACAGTAAGGATTATGAGGGCACCATCTGGAGTGGTGAAAACTTCTCTCAATCTGGAGAGTGGTTACATGAGTGGATACATTTGTAAAAAAAAAAAAAACATTGAACTGTACATGTAAGACTTGCGTAGTTTACAGGATGAATTTTATACCTCAGGGGAAAAATGATTTTTTAAAAATTCTAAACAAACACATATAAAAATGAAAAATTGAAAAGTTTCTTCTGAGATTGGGAATGGGACAGAATGTCTACCATTACTACTTTTATTCAATATTGCCCTGAAAGACATAATCAGTTAAAAAAAAAGTGAGGAAAAAAGAAATGTAAGTTATAAGGATTTTAAGGAAGAAAGGCAAATTTCATTATTTACAGATGATACAAATACCAAAAAAATCTTTTAGCTTTGTTGGGCATTAAGCCAATATATAAGTATCTGTTTTATTCTAAATAAAAGTATTGTGCATTTAGAGAAAAAAGTCATAAAAATACAATGTAATTTATTTCTTATCAAACCCTCTGATTCCTAGGAATAATTATAACAAAGTCATTACTGAGATAAAATTTTTAAAGTCCTAAATAAATGGAAGAATAACCAGTTTATGAAAGGAAGATGTCAGCCCTTCCTCAACTGATCTTTTGATTTAAAGTCATCCCATTAAAAATACTAGCAGGGTATGTTTATATGAATGTGTGTGTGTTTATGTCTATTATACACCTGGACAGTTTGAAAGAACATAATGTCCACACAAGACCACTTTCTTTTCTGACATAGTTACAACTTCAGGGAGTTACTAAAATCACTCTCAGTTTGGAAGGAATCACAGAACTAAATGAAGGTTTTTATATGCACAGTTACAGTTTACTGAGGAAAAGGATACAGACCAAAATCAGACAAGGGAAGAGACACATAAAGCAAAGTTCAGGAGAGAACTAGACGTTCTGGTGCCTTCTCCTGTGGATCATGGTCAGTGTGACTCAGCCAACAACATCTGTGTGTGATAATATGCATGGAGCACTGTTAGCCAGGAAAGTGCACTTGACCCTTGGTGTCTAGTCTCTACTGGGGGTCCATCCTGTAGGCACAGTTGGGCCATTGTGTAGACTCACATGCCTGATCTCAGTTTCCATCCGCTCAAGATGTTGAGCAGATACCATGTGATCAAAACCCCCACCCTAAAACCCAGTATTAGACAATCTGGACTCAAGGCCCCCAGGCAGACAGAACCCCTATCAGGAATGACATTCTAAAGGATTACCTCCCAGAAGCCAAGGGCCTCTATTTGGGTAAATAGAGCAAATTCATTACTACAGTGTGTGTGTGTGTCTGTGTGTCTGTGTGTGTGTGTGTGTGTGTGAGAGAGAGAGAGAGAGAGAGAGAGAGAGAGAGAGAGAGAGAATGAACAAGAAATATCCAAATTGTATGTGAAGATGCAAAGGGCCAAGAGCAGCCAAGATCATCTTGAAGAGTAGACTCAGACAATTCTCACTACCAGTTAATAATAATTGGATCTCTATGGAGTTCATGTAAGTATTATCAATGGAACCGAATAAAGAGTTCAAAAGATTAGTCTTTTCAATGAATGATCTCAGTCCATCAGATAACCACGTGTTAAAAGCAACAAGAAACATAGGCTCCCTCTCACCACACGTCATACTCCAAAGTCAACTCCAGATGAATCAAACACCTTAATACAAAAGGTAAAATGATAAATATTCTGGAGGTTAGCATAGGGGAATACTTTCACATGTGAAGATGTTCTATGCTATCTTCTAGAGGACATGGTTTTTGCAGTTTTCATTTGTATGTGATACACTTAAACGATTTTAAAATATGGCTAAAAATTATACTATGATGACATCCACTATATATTATGACTCCTTTTACCAAAGCAGTGAGCCCACTAGTGTTCTGGGTCTTATAACTAGCTCATATTTCAAAATCTTCCCTGAGAGATCAGCCATGCCTGTCCCATCCAATGCAGCCACCAGCAACCTGAGATCTCTGAAGTTCCATCATTCCTCTTTAGCGACCTACAAAGCAGCAAACAAACATTAAAGAAGAAGAGGAAAAGAGGAGTTAGACTGGAATAAGATTCCTTATTTGCTGGTCTGGAATCTAAAAGAGGATAGAAGAATTTCAGACACTAGGGGGGTAAAAGGACTGCTACCCAGGGAGCCAGAAAACCTTCACCTGGTAGGTTCTCCAATACGCTAGGTCAGGAAGAACATAGCTCTCAAAGACTCCACCCGGGGAAATTTTCAAGAATTATCTCTTTAATTAAACAATGAATGAATCAGAACAGAAAACTTGAGGTGGGGAAAATGAGGAGCAGAGCAATCAACTTTGCAACATATATTTTATATCTAAGTATAACATAAGCCTTACAGAAACACATAGTTAGACGTAAATGTGTAATGCGAAAGTGACTGCAAATACATAAAACAAGTAAAATAACAGCTGCCAAATATAAAATCTTAAGGGAAAAGGCATACTTTCTAACTGGAGTGAATATACTTGCAAACTAGAACTAAACTATCTCAGTAAATGCTAGGAAGTGGGCATGATAGGAGAAGATGGGGGAAAATAAAGTCTTCTAAATTCACATGTATTTAGTCAGATAGGGTAGCACTGGCTTGGTGGGGGAAAGGAGTTGGTACCTTGTTTTCATACAAGATTGAAGAAATGGTTTCCTGATTATGAGCATAGAGGTCGGAAAAAATATCTCTGTGTCAGTTATGTACTGCTGCATAGCAATAGCCCTCAAAACTTAATTGCTTGAAACAAACACAACTCGTTATGCTCAGGATTTGTTTGGGTTGACAGGGGATACTTGTGCAGCAGCGTTGGGCCCCTGGTTGTCTGGGGACACTTGTGCAGCAGCCTTAGGCCAGTGGTTGGCTGGGGCAGGCTTGGCCAGGCATGTGGACCTTTGGGCCTCTCACTCACCATGTGGTCTCTTCCTTCGAGAGCAGAACCTGAGCTTCTTTGCATGAAAGCAGCTTCCAAGAGGGCAGGGCACATGCTCAGCACCCCTTCCCGGATTCTGTGGGTTAAAGCATTCACATGGAAGTTCAGAGCCAAGGGAAGGCTGGGAGCAACCATCATGTCCTAGTGCAAGTGGGTGGATAAAGGGGGCGTGATTCATAGGGGGTTGGGGTGGACTTTGAGTATAACGATGCACTGTTTCCAAATAAACAAGGAAAAAGAAAACCTGATAGAAATTTCATCACCCCAGGAAAAGTAATGAGGAAATAACAAAGTAAAAGAAATAATTATCATAAAGCAATGTGGGAGGAATAAAATCAAGTTAGCACTTGAAAACAGAAAAGTCAAGTCCAATCCTACTCTCCACTATAAATTACGAATTCTATCTAGAATGTATCAGCAAAGAGATATTCTTTTATTTTAATATTTCTTTATTTTTTAATTAAATGAAGTTTTTCTCCAGAAATGCATCAATTGAATACTATAAAAGCTATCAAAATAATGCATTCTATCAGAAAATAAAGGAGGAAAATATGACCAAAATAATGAGGCTGAAAAGCCAATTATTAAAATTCAGATGCCAATGACAATGAAAACTCTCAGTAAAATAAGTCTAAATTGATACTACATAAATATGATAAAAATTATTTATCCCAAGCCAACAACATATGTTATCCTAAATAACAAAATACTACAAATATTTTCATTAAAATCAGTTACTAAAAAGATTTCCACTACTAGAATTATTATTTAGTATTGTTTTGGCATTGTAGAAAAGGCAATGATATAAAAAAAATGAAATAATGGATCTAAACATTGAAAAAGAAGAGGTAAAACTATCTTTTGTTTGGTTTTTTTCCTAATATGATCGTAGAATCAGAGAAGCCAAGATAATTAAGTAAATGAACTACTAGAATTAAGAAGGAAATTTGATGAAATGGGTAGCTAAAAGAGAAATGTACAAAAATTATAGCTTTTCTCTATTTTAGTAATAAGTGCTGGAAACAAACAAACCACAAAAAAGATAGAGGATTTATATAACAGAATTTTGAAATCTTACTTTTAAAGGGGACAGGGTATGACACCATGTTGTTTGTTGGTTTGGTTTTCAGGATTATTTGGAAATTAGAAAAAGTAATTGTCAAGTTCATGTGGAAAATAGCCAAGAACACTGAGGAAAATAAAAACAGCCAGAAGTATCTCTTACCATCAGATATCAAAGCAGACTGCAAGCCACTGTTCTCATAGCTCTGGTGGAGGAACTACACAGAAAATTCAGTGTGGAGTCATTTTACTTGCCTGGGAATAGGATGGGTCAATAAATGGTGCTAGTGCAATTGACCATCTTTCTGGAAGAAAATAACATAGGACTCCTCTCTTGTACCACGTAAAAATTGAAACCCAGATGATTAAGGAAGAATTTCCTAAACCAGAAAGCCAGGCATTATAAAATGAAATACATACTGGATGAAATTGGTAGATAAGCTTTTTAGCAGCAAGGAATTAACAAGTGGAAACAGAGCTCTCAAAAATCGTGGCAGTGCGTATGGCAGGCAAAGGGTTAACAACAGTAATCTAAAAGGCTCTACAAACTGACCAGTAAAAGAAAAACAGCCCAATAGAAAAATGGACCAAGAACATTAGTAGGCAATCCACAGAAGAGCAACTGCAAAGGGCTAACAGAGAGGGAAAGGTCCTCTTATTCATTAGCAGCCTAGGAAATGCAATTTGAAGGTAAAGTGAGATATCTCCTTACAACAAGCAGACCATAAAAATTAAGGAGAACTTTAACACCTATTGTTGGCAAGATGCCCTGGAGAGAAGACACACATACGTTTCTGGTGGAAATATAAATTTTTACAGCCTTTTTGGAAAGCATTTGACAACAGCAATTAAAATTATGTATATATACATATATATATATATATATTTTCTCTTCTGTTACATAAAAGTATAAATGCCAGTACTAAGGTTGTATATACAATGATAGTTTCTGTCACCTTCTTCCAAGTGACCAAAAAGTAAAATCAAACTTAAGGCCTCTCAAGAAAGAAACCACTGAAAGGAAAGTGGTACAACCACTTGAATAAAACAGGACATGCTAGGCAAGAGAGCAAAAGAATGAACAAGTTATTCAAATATCCCAGTTTAGAAAACAATGATGTAAGTTTTGTGCATGAGAATATGGGAATATTGTACATAAGTGGACAGAATGGAGAAAAATACAGGACAGGCAGTCATATGCAAACCTGGGCTAAGAGGGGTGGGTGGGTAATGATGATAGGTGGGGAGTGAAGAACGGGTGCAGTTGTGACAGACAGACAGAGTGATGGAGAAGAAAGAAGGGAGGGAGAGAGAGAGGGAGTGAGGGAGGAAAGCGAGCAAGAAAAAGTAAGGGGAGGAGTTCATTAAAACCGCAGCAGAAGAGGGGGTGGAGCTCGGTGGCTGAGCACCTGCTTCCCAGGTACAAGGTCTCAGGTTCAATCCCTGGTACCTCCTAAAAAATCCCCCAAAACAAAAAAACCGTGTATGATATGATTCCATTATTCATGATGTAAAAGAGCATGTGTGTGTGTGTGTGTGTGGTGGAGAAACATAACAAGAGGAGAAGCTTGAATAGCCTGAACGCAGGTGCTTTCTGCTCACCTGGAGGTGAGAGGCAGGCGGTCGAGCTGGGCTAAGGCACGTCCTGTTTGCTGCACTTGGCACAACAAAGCACCGCAAACTGGGTGGTTTAAAACCACGGGGATTTGTTCTCCCACAGTCCTGGAGGCTGAGAGTGGAGTCAAGGTGTTGCCCGCACCGCTCTGGATGCCACAGGGCCCTGGCCGAGGCTCACAGCGTCCTCTGCCTGTCACCTGGCCGTCTCCTCCCCGTGTGTGCGGGAAGGTCCTCTCCTGTGAGGACACCATCACACGGATCAGAGCCCACCCTGGCCCATTCTGGCCTCATCTTAACTAACAACTTCTTCCAAGATCCTGTTTCCCGCAGGCTGACACCCACGAGGCCGGGCCCTCCTTGCAGGGTAACAGGCACGGCGCCTGCTTTCCGGCCTCGGCCCTCCCTCTCCATCCCGGAGCCCCACGACCTGTGGATCTCAGCCTGCCAGGCTGCCGTGACAGACACCATGCGGAGGGGGGGGGGCCTAAAAGAACAGGAATTTGCTGTCTCACCACCTCGGGGATGAAGGCTTGCCCCTTCCTGGGGCTGGCTCGCCGCAAACCCTGGCCGTTCCTTGGCCACATCCCGCGGCGACAGCCTCTCCCTTCTTCTCCAGGTTCCTGCTGGCGGCTGCTTCTGGCTCTTTTCTGACTTTTGATAAGTTCTCCAAGTCGGGTTAAGGCCACTCCACTTCAGCATCTTCCAAAGGTCCTGTTTACAGGGGTTCCCACTCACAGGGAAGTGGGTTGGATCAGGAACATGTCTACACTGTGGCACATAATTCAACTCACCGCAATGCTACTTCATCCTTGTGCCCTCTTTCTTTCTTCATCCTAAAAATGGAAATGAAACAACATGGAATGTGTGAGCGGAAATGGATACAACTGTGCATGTATCTTAGGGCATGGGAATGGATGAAAGAATGGTCACTATGTATATCAGAAACAAGGAACAGTTAAAAAATTCTGTAAAACGAAATGATGAATAAAGAGACCATGTAGAGAAAGCTCTTTTATTTGGTTAAAAAATAAATAAAAGAGGAACAATTTCTGACAGGAGAATGAGAATATCCAAGGCAGGATGCCAGAAGACTTAATAGCTGTAGCTCCTTGACTGAAAGAAAAATTGAGATAATCTCTTCCTATTAGGAAAAATAAAGTCACCTGTGGAGAGGAAAGGTGATGTGCTCGGTTATGATCTCCGAGAGGGGCTGTGCATTGGCAGGTGTGGCCAGGATCGTCGTGGCTGCCCAGCAGCCGCCAGGGCTGCGCTTGGTCCCAGCACTTGTTCCCCAGAGCAGGTACTGCACCACTGGAGTCCAGACCCAGTGCTTCACCAAGCCCTAAGGCTGCACCTGCTCACTTCCGCCGTCGCTCCAGCTCTAGTGTGGTTATTCACAGAGGAGGGGGTGGCACCTGGGCAGGTCCCCTTGCTGACCCCAGAGAGGACGCGGTCTCAGCTTGCAAAGCAAGCTCACCTGGGCGGAGGCACCGCTGCTCTCTGCTGCCCTAGTAAGGAAGTCTCAAGTGGAAAGTGCCCCGTGAATACGGAAAAGCTCTTCAAACTGTGTTTCATTTCTTTCCCTTGAGCATCTTAAGAAGTGGGGAGGATGAAATGAAATAGGGCTTCATCATGACCAGCAAATACAAACTCTCAGTGAGACCCATGCTGCTTCTTTAATAAAGATTTGGGAAGCGTTTTCCCAGAAAACCTTCCCTCATCTTGCAAAATGAAGGCAAAACCCGTGCCGCTGAATTGAATTCATTTTCCTGAAAAGATTTTGGGGACCACAGCCACATTTTGCAAGATTCCCCTGACCAAGCAGTCCTTTGCCATGGGGTAGACGTGACCTCTGAAAATCCCCAATCAAAACCACGCCTCAATACTCTCCAAATGCCTCCCTGCATTTCATATAAGGTAATTTCATTTTGGAGTTGGCAATATTACGAAACTGGAACAAATCCCAGGGATCCAGAAATGAAAGCCCTTAAAAAATTTGTGACATCTGTTTTATTATTAAAAGTTGACACCTTTTATCAAATGGTATTTATAGCACACCCATCGCCTCCTCTTCAAGGAGGCTCTGGGAACCTGAGAAACTGCCCCGTCTGTGTATTGGCTGAGTCAAAAAAGAGCCCACCATGGATTCACATCCTGAAATGTCAGCCAGGGCTGGAGGAATCTCGGACCCTGCAAAACCTGTCCCCACACTGGTGATTTATCCTCACAACCAGCAAATTCATGCTCTGAGGCACAGAAAAAAATTTTTTTTACCCCAGACTCAGAGCTCAGGCTTTGGTGTAGATTGTATAAAACCTTGACAATATCTATCAGCCTTCTATATTTTCTCATGTTCCAGTGCTTTACAGTAGACTTCAAGAAGGCACTGAAGCAGTATAAAAGTGTTCGCAGCCTCCAGGCGGCTCTCCAGGGGGTTTTAATCTGGCTGAACACACTCTTGGTAACTCTTACATGTCCCTCGAGAGACCATCCCTTGACCAGCTTTTCCCCCTTCCCCTTTGGGAGCTTGAGCAGCAATAACTATTTTGTCCTAGTGTTTGCCAAGGCACTCCAAGCACCTTCTGGGGAGACCCTTCCACCCTGAGCTCTGCAGCCCTTGGAAGGGGAGAGCCATGCCTCTGCCCATGGGAGCAGACGGGCCCGTTACTTCCCAGGTGTTCAGTTAGCTTTAGTTGGACGCATCATTTGACCCTGCATGTGGTTTTGTGACATTCATATATTCAAATATATTGATTTTTTTTAGCACTTCTGTCTCCATGGTTTGAGTTCCCAGAACATCCCTCTCTGAGTCTATTTTTTTTCAACAATCCTGCTGAAATTTTGTGGTCGAGCACGTCTCATATACCTGGCCTGTGGTATTTACACTAAATACCACACCAGGACGGAGAACAATTTTCCTGAAAAAGTCCAAGCTAGCCTTACAAACAGATTGGGATTTCCTGGCCTGGATTTGTCTCAGTCCGGATGGAGTGCTGAAAACGCTGCACTGCGAGGCTTGACAAGAAGAATGGCGGTTTCCACAGCTTCTTGGCTTCTTGGAGGTTGATTCCCCAAAGCTGTGCACTCCCAGGAGTCTCCCTGGTAAGATAGTTTGTTCCTGGAACAATTACAACACGTTTTGCAATTATCATGTCCCCCTGGCATTTTCAACTGTTTCAATCAGTTCTGTTCACTGAGTTTGCCTCTTTGGGGAGTGATTCCCTCTTCCTGCTCAAGTTCTCCCCTCACTGTTTGCTCTCACAAAACCCATTCCACCTACTTCTGCTATAGTCACATCATTGCTGTCTATGATAGAGAAAGCGGCTAACGTGACAGAGAACTCACAGTGAAAGATTCTGAGCCTTGGGTTTGCAGGAGGCACAAATTCCTTCTGAGGAACAGCTCTGAGATGGCTGTACTCTGTAGACCCAACATTTTAGCCATAATTCGGGGACATCTGCCAGATTTATTGACTGGTTTGGGAGACAAACTAGGGAACCATTTTCTGCTTCAAATCATCTTAATCTTTGGAAAGTGACATGCTGTTGTATGTGTCTGTGAGAGCCTCACAACGTTCACAAATGAAAAAAAAGACAGTTATTAAGGTGTTTCCAATGTCTTTATAGGTGCATTTGGAAGGTGACTTGACTGCTGTAAATAAGAGATGCCAAGTAATACCGGGTTACGTAACAATTCATTTCTCCTTCTAACATGAAATGCTGCTTCCCTCTGCTCGTCATTTTGATACTGGTCCAAAAGAACTGTTCAAGCTCATATCTAGATGCTCCCATTTCAGCCAGAAGAAAAGGCAGGAAGAAAGGAAGGAAGGAAGGAAAGTAGGAAGGAAGGGAGGGAGGGAGGGAGAGAGGAAAGAAGGAAAGAAGGGATGGGAGGGAAGGGAAGAAAGAGAGGAAAGGGGAGGGAAGGAAGGAGAGAGAGAGAGGAAAGAACAAGGGGCAGGCATGCTGCTTCCTTTAAGAGCACAACTTGGAATCTGAAGCCATCACAACTTCTCATGCTCTACTGGAGGCTCTAGCCCTAAGAGAGGCTGGAAATCTGATCTTCACTTAGATGGCTGTGTGCCAGGGTGAAGACTCTTTTACTTTAGAAGGGGAGTGTGAAGACTCTCAGTGAGCACAACCCTTCAGTGATTCTTCTCTCCCTCCTGTCTAGGCTCTGCTCTCCTCAGGTTGGTTAAAAGGCAGAACAGTCTGCTGCAGTGTAGACTGGGGGGAGGGCTATCCCAGCTCCACCTCTTCCCAGAAGGCTAATTACCAGTTGCCTCATCTGTAAAATGGTATAATTGAACCTGCATCATAGAAGTGGTCTGTTGTTTGTATGAATGTAACAACAATGACACATAGTAAGTGCCCAGTATCTGTAGCTGCTTTATAGAGTCTAACCAAACTGCACAGTGGGAGGGGAGAGTCTCCAAGCTGCAAGTTCAGGGGATTTTCCAAAACCATCTTCACTTCTGACCACCTGGCTACAAATTCAGAGGTTCAATAACTTGCTAGAAGGTGTAAAGATAAAAATAAATTAAAAAATAAAGCAATACATATATTAATTTTCTCTGGTGATAAAAAGGAATGAGACTACTCCTACTTCCCTCTTTCTAGGTCATTCTTTAAAAACCTTATGGTAAGCCCTTTCCCTGCCCCTTTGAGATGTAGGTAAATCTTTTTCAAACTCAAAAAACCCTTTACCAGCTTTATAGCCCAGAGATGTCTTTCTCAAGGACCTCGAAGCATATCTTTGAAACCTATACATCAAGGAGGGTAGCATCCTTATAGCCCCACTCCCATGGGGGTTTCATTTAGGTAACTGGCTCCAAGTTGTAGCTATCTACCTGTCATAGAGATATGAGAAGTCTTACTCTTCTTTTGGGTAAAGGCACTTAGCAAGCACAGAGACCATCCCAATTACCATGTCAATTTATGTTGGGCAAATAATGCTGTCAAATCCTCTTACTTGAGGACTAGATATAATATGCATGTTGGGTTAGACATTTTAGTTATCTTAAGACAACATGCATAAAATGGGTTGTATCTGCTTGTCTATATAAAAGGGTGAGAATTCTTTCTTTGCAATCTTGAGTGGATTGCCTATGATGTGCCACATTCTGGTTTAATGCTTCTTCAACATTAAAGTTGTTTTGCTTTTTCTTCAACCTTGGTGAAGAGGTTTTCTAGTTTGGGAGAAGTTTTTTGTTTTTAATTTTATTTCCCCAACAATTGACTCACAAACCTCAAGAAGGCACTATACCTACTATTAATATTATAGTTTTATGGGTAGATACAAATTAGAAATGGCCAAAGGAAGAGACTTTGGCCAAGATTTCTGGGAGGGTCCCAAATGCAAAGCTTCCGTTGTCCTCAGGAGTGCCTTACCTTCCAAGGACAAGAGCATGACAACACGCATGGAGTATTGCCA
This sequence comes from Dasypus novemcinctus, assembly GCF_030445035.2. Taxonomy (NCBI): domain Eukaryota; kingdom Metazoa; phylum Chordata; class Mammalia; order Cingulata; family Dasypodidae; genus Dasypus; species Dasypus novemcinctus. The sequence goes on from NC_080681.1 coordinate 128,470,457, forward strand.
ACCAGGGAAGACCACCTGTGCTTTGGTATCCAGAGGTTTTATTAGGTTTCATTATGTAGGTGGGATTGGTGGGACCAAGGTCCCTGTGGTTTAATTCACTCTCTGGCCCCCCTGTCATCCCTGGAAGTTGGGCTGATATCACCTGGCTCACAGCCCAACCCCCTAATCACAAGGTTGGTCCTTTGGGAGTGGCAGTCTTGCCCTAAGGCTACAGGTGTGGCAGCCCAGTGCTGAGTCATCTCATTAGCATAAATCATCAGGTGTGCTTCAGGGAGCCTGCCTAGACTTGCAAAGACGTTCCAACCACTCAGGAAATTCCAAGGGTTTCTAGGTTACCCCCAGAGTCAGGAAAGAGGTCAGACTTCTCTTTGAAGGCCGAATCCTTACTCTATATCATTATCATCATCGAGAGCAATCCTCATTGGGCTGAGGCCAACAACGTGATAACTCATTACCATGGGCCTCTGCAAAAGGAGCAGTGTTCCTGAGAAAGCTTTACTTGAACTAAGACACGGGGTCCTATTTTCCAAGAGTCTCCAAGTTACACAGAGCCTAGAAAATTTGAGTGTAGGAAACGTCTACCTCAAGACTATCTAAGGAAAGATCCATAAAACTGTATTTGCCCCTGAAAATTATTCTATCTGATATCATATAATAGGAATTCAAGCTGTCCTTTTGATATGAGATATATTGCTACTCAGTTTTTACCACTTGGTTTGAGGCCTACATGGGAATTAGATACATCTTTTAGATCGTAAATCAGGTCCTACTTGCAGAAACAGTGCAGGACTCATTTTCCTGGAACAGCTTCTTGGGTTATAATTTGAAACTTGCTAATTGATTTTTGGCACAGATGATGGAGCCAAACTTGGGCTCGCATTTTGTTTCAACAGTTAGCTGTGTGTCCCTGGGCAAACTATTTCACTCTCAGGGCCTCGGTTTCTTCTTCTTTAAAATGGGCACAGAGATAACACCCACCTCACAAGGTTAGGGGAGGAATTTAGAAGGAGCAATGTCTGGATGTGGAGAATGTGGCCTGGTACATAGTGAGCCCCTCATGGGCATCAACAACTTTGCTGAAAATCCTTGGAAACGGGGCATTTGAGAGTGGTGGGATGGTTACCTCCCCCTCTCCCCGCACTAACAGGGGAAGCAGAGGCAGCCCCTCTTGGCCAAGTGGGATGCAGGGGGAATGTGTTTCAGGGACCTCATATTCCCACAGCACGGGCCTGGCTCTCCCTTTCCTTCTGTGACCCCCACCCAGAACCAAGGTGCTCCGGGGTCCACAGCTCCCCACTGTGCATCGGCAAGGCTGGGGACAGGCACTCCTTGCCTTATCCTGGCTCCCTCTCCAGGGTCTCTCCCTGTGCCTCTCTGCCTTGGCCACCCTGGCCTTGATCCCTGGGCCACGCCTGCTTCCTCTCCGACTGCAGGTTCCTCGAAGCCCTGACTCCACTCCCATCCCCCCAGCATTCTTCTTTCCTGCTGGGGCCTGGGGCCTAGGATAAACATCCCCCCACATGATGGCGGGCCAGCCCCCGGCAGACACAGAAGGCACGCTCCCAGGCCTGGTGGGCGGCACCCAGCACCCCTCCTTCCCCTGTTAGTTCATCTTGGCCATTCTTGGCTGAAATACAGAGGGGGATGGGGGTTAGCGAAAGACCTGGGCTCAGGCTAAAGATGACTCAATAAAGTGAGGCCATTGGCTTGCACCGTGCTGCTTGCTATCCAGCAAGCCCCAGGCTTCCAGCTTCTGGCCAGCAGCTAACACTCTGGATTGGACCAGCTGGTTCTGATCCCTCCGTACGTGGCCTTGGCTCAATTACTCAGCATCCCTGTGGCAAGTGACTCATCGGCAACATTGTGCATCCCACAATCCTCACTTCTGGGGAATTTTGAAAAATTAAATGAGATCATCTATGAAAGTACTCTGAACATTTTCTGGCATGTAGTAAATGAAAAACAAATGTTACCTATTGTTCATCATTACAGTGAGGAAACCTTCAGTACTTTTAGAACCCCCCTTACTTCCCAGGCTTCTGGGACTTTAATTTGCCTAACAGATGTGTTTGGATGGCACTTTTGTCCTAGAAACCATTATGGATATTTTTTCTTAAATTTTAAGAAAGAAAAAGAAAGGAAAAAGACACCAGGAGGTTTCCTCTTCCTCATGCAAATAAAATTTGCTTTCAGATGTGAAAAAAAAAAAAAGATAGGAAATGAAAGCTGCACCATTAGAGATAAAATTGTAATGAGTTTTAATAGTTCACTTTGGTTTTGTGTATTGAAATGAACTTGGAGAGGATGGTACCGTAGCTCAAAATCATTAGCTCTCTGGTCACACAGCAGACAGCTGTAGAACTTCAAAAAAAAAAAACCTGAGCACCTTTAACATAAATTATCAGCTGTGATGCTTAGCTGAACACCAACATGATGTGGCAACTAATAAGGCAATGAGCTTAAATTGGTTATTGGTTATTGATTTAAAGCACAAGTGTATAGATTAAAATAGAGCCTCTGAGAATCCATTTTAAAACCTCAGATTACTTATCATGGAAAAGTGAAGTCTAGAATGGTAAAGAGAGAGTTGGCAAGTTGCAAAGGACCCATAACAGTATTTATATTTTAAGAAAAGCATCTTGGCTGCTGGGGAAGTTCGCCAGGAACAAGAGGCTGGAGAAGGGGATGGAAGATGTTGAGCCAGACCTGGGGAGGGGTTAAATGACCCTGGAGTTTCTCTCTAATGACTAGCAGGGCCATACCTCATGGTGGAGTAAACATCCAGGGAAACTGACCTATACTTGGAATTTATTTGCATAGATTTGTCCCTTCCCATTGATTTTCATTGCAAGATTGAGGATGTGTTTCTCTGAGGAAGAAAAACGGCTCAAGAAGTAAAATCATTATAGTTATAAGTGTGGTAAATCTTTAAAAACACCGCATATATAGTGGTTTTGCGCAATCCTTTTAATAGCAATTAGGATATAAGGCGCAGAAGGCTCACCATTCACCCATTGTTTACTCAATTAGAATAGATTTCTTCCCCAGCCCCCCAGAGCCCCCCAGCATGAGTGGACTGACTTTTCCAAGGTTGCTGTCGAGCAGCGCCCCGCACGTGGATTCCACCCTCTTCTGTGAAAACCTTCGTGCCTGCCCACCCCCATCCCGGTGCCCACTGCTCCTCTGCTCTGCATACCTCCAGATTTCCTCTCACGTCCTTGTCCTCGGATTCTCTTTGCCAGCTCCAGCCGAGCCCTCGCCTTCCTCCCGTTTCATCTAAGTCGTTTGACTTAGCTCCAGGGAGCTGCGAGCTTCTCGAGGGAGAAAACTGTGTATCTCTTACACCGCGGAGCCTGAAACTTAGAAGAATGGAAGTGACTATGTGCGCACGGGGAGCTGGATTCTTTTTATGTGTGTACCGCCGAGCATTCCATTAATTCCATCAATCACCTTTCCCTGGAGAGCACAGAGCAGGAAAACTTTCAGGACTCTGGGTCTTCAGACGATGTTTCCTGTGGAAGCTTCTGGGTTATTGAAAATGGACAAAACTGGTGCGCGGGTGTGGGTGGGGGTCTCTTAGCATGGGAAGTGGTGGGTGAAGGCTGAGAAGCCCTGAGGGAATCAGCAAGGAAAGGGGGCCGAAGCACAGCTGAGGACCCTGAGGATCCTGGGAAGGTGGGGGGGCTCATGGAACCAGAAGCTGTGAATATTGAGAAGACAAATGTCAGCAAGTTGATTTCATTTCAAGGGGACCCATGCAGGGGCAGGAAAACCAGTGGTAGGTCAAGGCAGAGAGTGGGCAAAAGGGCAAGGAGGGCGGCGCTAGCCAAGGCTGGGAGATGGGGACACAAGTAGGGTGGCTGGAAAGAAGGGGGGATTGGTGGTGAGGGCAGGGGGAGTGGCAGAGGGACCCGCCTGAGTCCTGTTGTGGTCTATTGTCTCCTGTTCTGTGCCCTTAGAGAAAGAGGCTGGATTGGGGGACCCTCTGGGTGTCTCTGGGCTCTTCAGGAAGCAGTTTTGTGCCATGAAAGATGAATTCAGAAAGTCACTTGGTCTCTCACCCCTTGCTGTGGTGAAGATGGAAATTTGAGCTCACCCCGGAATAAGAAGAACCATGCATGGCTTAGGTGCTGCTGTGCTCATCCTCAGCAGGTCTGGAAGGGTCTGAGGCCAAAGGGGTTTCCCTCCCGTTTCACACCCGCCCTCACAGTGCCCACACAAAGCCCCTGTTTTTTGCATTCCCTAAGCTAAAGAACAACACTTTCTTGTGTTACCCAAAGATATCCTGGGGTTTGGCTCCGTTGTGCCTTCCCTTGCCTCTTCACCTACTCAAAAGGCCTTCCCCCTCAAAGCACAAGTCCTTCCAGCAGGCTTTGCTAAGGCTCTGGCCCTCTTTTTGCCCCCAACACTCCCCTTGACTGAAGTGAAACGTCATGTGGACGCCGCATGGCTGTCCTAATACAATCTTTATCAGCGTGCTCCTCAAGGCACATGGGTTCTGGGCTGTAAGCGCTTTGAAGTCTGACACCGCCATTTGTAACACTTCCTTGAAGTGCTCAGAAAACTCTTCCCATAAATTTAGCCAAACTCCATATATGCTCTTGCCCCAGACTGGTCAAGACCATGTTTTCTAGACACATACCCAAAATCTGGGGGGAAAAGAGGTGATTAAGAAGGCTCCTTCAGGAGATCTGGGAAGTCCAGGTCTCCTGGGACTGGCCAGAGGGCAGTGCCTACCACCCCAGCTCACTCACCTCCCTCTCAGGGAGCACCCTGGGAAGGTGGAAGCCCCTGAGATGCCATTACTCCAGGGAGGGAGGTGAGATCAGCAATTATCAACTGCTCCCAGACCTGCAAAGGGCTATTGATTTGTTGAGCACAAAGCAAACTAGAGTCAAAGATGCAAGTGGCACGAGATGGAGGGCTGGGATTCCCTGGTGTTGGAGGGAAGTCCCCTCTGAACCTTTCCTGGTCTTCAAGGCATCTCATAATCCCAGTCTCCTAAGGACCGAGTTAGGACAACTTGGGAGTGACCAGAGAATCACGTCTAACATCGCAACTGAGAGAGAAAGTTGGGCTTAGGGTTGAACCCAATGCTAATATATGAGCTTCTGGAAAGTGTGTTGTTTAAAGGGCTGGTACCAATGAGCTGTGTATTGGCAAGTGGTGACTTCAGCAGCTCACTTGGGTGTTGAAATTCCCAGGCAGCATTTTCAACTCTATTACAACTGTTAAGTGAGCAGCATCACCTACCCAGGGGGCCGAGAAGAAGGCTGTGCTACACTCACCAGGCAGCAATTGTTCCATCTCTCCTTGAAGGACTTGGAGGAGAAGGCCAACTCAAGATGAAAGAAAGTGCAAAAGAAGGTGCAGCTGTGCAAGTACTGTTGTAGAGTCCAGGACAAGGTGGGTCTGTAGTAAGTGATAAAGTTAAAAGCTATTCTTTGTGTGCGTGTTTGTCCATATGTGTGTATGTATGTATTTGGTCATCATCTATCCATCTACACACACTGCATAGCAAACTAGATTGTGCTCCCCAATACATTTTCAAGTCCTAATTCCTGGTCCTGTGAATATAAACTTACTTGTAAATAGGATCTTTGAAGATGCTATTAGTTAAGATGAGGCCAAACTGGAGTAGGGTGGGCCAGGATTCAATATGATGGGTGTCCTTATGAGGAGGGAAACTTGGACACAAACAGACAGACAGAGCTAGGAGAGGGACAGCCATGTGATGTGATGGAGGAAGAAATTACTTTGTGCCTCCAGAAGCCACAGAAGGCCATGGATTGCCACCATCCATCACAACAGGGGGAGAATCATAGAACAGTCTCCACTTTATGAGGAAGCAATGCCCTGCCAACCTCCTGATTTCAGACATGTGTCTCCAGATCTGGGAGGTAATAAATTCTATTGTATTAACCTTTGGTACTTTGTCACAGTGGCCCTGGCAGACTAAGACATGTATATCCATCCAGCCACCTCTATCCATTCATCCATCTAGACACAAACATACACACACACCCATCCATCCATCCATCCATCCATCCATCCATCCATCCATCCATCCATCCATCCAGGATTGAATCATGTTCTCCACAAAAAATATGTTCAAGTCCTATCCTGGGGTGTGAACCTATTTGGAAATAAGATCCTTGAGTATGTCATTGCCTAAGGTGAAGCCAGGCTGAATGAGGTGCACCTTATTAGGTCCATGAGCACTGAAGTCCTTATAAGGAGACAAGTGCAGATGGAGTGGAAACCAGAGGAGGAGACCAAAAGAGACAGAATGCCATGTGATGGAAGCTACCACAGAGTAGTGCAGACCTCAGAGAAAACTTGGCCTGCCCATATCTCAGTATTAGACTTCTGTGAGACAATGAATTCCTGGTGTTTAAGCCAATCCATTCTGTTTTTGTCATAGCAGCCTTGGCAAACTAAGACACAAGTGCACCCATCCATCTATCCATATAGACACACATGCAGCAGACACACATACAGAGCCATCCAACTATCTATTTATCCATCTACAAAAACATATAGGCTCAATTCATCTATACATCTAGACACACATGCAGCAGACACACACACACACACAGAGCCATCCAACTATCTATCCATCTATAAAAACATATAGGCTCAATTCATCTATACATCTAGACACACACACAAACTCACATACACACCTCCATCCATGCATGCATGCATCCATCCATTCAGACACACACAAGTTCACATACCAAACACAAACACACACCTCACTTTTAAACTGAAATCTTCTATCCAGAAAGATTAACAACTACTCTGGTGTGTTGGTTGGTAGCAGGGCTCCTAAGTTGAGTGGGAAAGTGACGTTGATTAATTCCTTGGAGTCTTCTCACCAGAGGTTGTATGCTTTGTGTCTGTTATAGCATGAGCTATTGAAATCCTTGCTCTCTGGCCCACCAGGATCCTGCTATCCTGTGTGTGGTTTAGTCTCTTAGTAATAAATAAGACTTCTGTCAATGTCAGTTCAATGAGAAAAAATGAGGAAGTGCAGTTGTTCGAACATTCTGGGAATTTTGTAGCATCCTGCTATAATAGTAACTCCTTTCTTGTAAATGAACAGGAGGTCCAGTTTTGATGATATAATTTTTACATGTCCCAATGAGCTGGCTGCTAAGCATGGTAAGGGTAGTGATGGGATTTGAAATGCACCTGTTAGCAGCAGTCCTACTGTGAACAATTAAACCTCTGGCAAAGGAAACAGTAGCTTAATCATCGTGTGTATTAATATTCCCAATCTTGATGTTCCCCAATGTTTAAAACAACAAAAAATTGCTTTTGCAACCGATTGGAAACCACTGGAGCCTACTAATGCATGCCAGCTCCTGGAGAGCTTGAAATTGAAGTCAATTTGCCTTAATAAAGCTGTTTAACATTAATTTAAGGTGGACTTGGGCCAGATTTAGGAAAACTAAGAAACATGTAGTGACTGGGCAAAACTGAGAATCCTGAGTTAGGAGAGCAGGTGAGCCAACTACTCCTACTCCTTAAAACCAATAAACACTATTCCAGGTTCCCCAGGAAGCAGCTATTATCACCACTCCAAAACTATACCTGTCGTGAGTCCTCAAACTCTTTTCATGGAAGTTTAATCTTTTTATGCTGCTACTGTAGAGTAGCTATTATTAAAATTTGCTTTATGAGATTTTCTTGATGCTCAAGAAACTCTTAGAATCTTTTGAAAATTGTCTTTCTATTATAAAGTGATGTTTCATAAATGAGGGCAGTGCTGTCCAGTTGGGGAGGAGAGGGAGTCGTGGAAAGGGGGAGAGGTACACCTGGCTTTTCTCACTCCAGCCAACTGTTGATTGGCTCTGCCAGAAAGATTGCCTGTTAAATTAAGGTTTTGAAAGTTGTCAGGATTCAGAAACTGCTCTGCTAAATTCTCTGAAGCAGAAAGAATTTGCCAACAAAAAGCCCTTCATTCTCTACTTTTGTTCTTAAATACCATCTGACCATTAAATGCATACTAAATATTTAGGAGAAATTTAAAGACCCGCTATAGTGTGCCATGGTGAAGCACACCTGCGCTTTGTTAGGGTTCCCAGCTCATCATCAGTTTAGCTCTGTGCTCTGCCCCCTGGCGGTGAGGCTGACCACAACCGACTACTTCCCCTGCCACCCAAGGTGATTTTAAGAGTAAAAATGCTCTTAAAGGGAAAGAAGTGGGGGACACTTTACTTCTTTATTCCACATTGTAACATAGAATCTGTCTTCATGCTCCTACTAAAAATAATTTCCACTCTTTGTTGAGTTCCAGCTCCCTGCTGGACACTGTGGTAGACATTTTATAGTCCGCTAAGTTACATATTCTTCATAATAGACTTCTGCGCATGTCATGGTTCTTCTCTTTTTATAGGAAGAAAATAGAATCTGGAGAGGGTAAGTAGGATGGCCAACACCATGGAGGTGGCAGGTGATGGATCAGGAATTTGAATCTACAGAAAGGCTCTGTTCTGTGCAAACTCTTCCTCATCACCATTGCACTGTCATCAGCTTTGCCATTGCAGTTTTGTTGTTTTGCTTAGAAACCCAACGTGGTGAGAATCACTTCCTGCACCCTGTGTATTTGTCAAGGTAAAATATTAGTCATCCTAGCACAGTGTTCTGATGTGGAATGTGCTTGGAAACTTCCCAAGCAAGTAGTGAAGAAAACAGGAGTCACAGGAGCAATCCTGCTTATTGAAGAGACAGTTTGTGCCCCAGAACTGGAGAAATATAAACTGAGATTCAGTGAACACAGAAATCATCAAGGTGCAGACCCCTTAACACATACAGAGCATGGATGAAGGCATTTATCCTGCACCCTGAGGCATGATGGCAAGGTGGTGTGAGGATCCACTCATTCATTCATTCAGTCAGTCAGTCATTGCTTATTGTCCAGGTAAGGTACTATGCTCTGGAGATATTTATTGCATGGCAAAGTCTCTGCCATTGTGGAGCTTATGTGTTATTAAGAGAGCAGAAAATAAGTAAATGAATAAACACATAAACATATATCTATCCTCTCAGTTCTATAGAAAGAGCAGGGAAGGAGTATTGGAAGGTTCTAGACTGGAGTGGATGTGTCTACTGTGCACAGCAAAGCCAGGGATGGTGCCACTGGGAAAGGGAGAAGTGCACAGAGACCTGAGCAGGACATGGAGTCCACCTGGGAATATCTGGTAGACCTGCATTGAGGGCATGGGGAGTCACCAGTGCAAACGCCCTGAGGTTGAAGACTGCTTTGAGGAAAAGCAAGGGAGTGGGTGAGGTTTGAAAGGTGTTTGCCATGGAAGAGTTGCATTTATTGAAGTCAAAGAAGTAGTTGGGGGTCCATCAGTTGGGTTTTATGGATTATAATGTGGGCTTTGTACTTTAGTCCAATTGAGATGGGAGTCATTGAGTGGTTGGGGAGGGGGTAATTCTTTAAACAAATAGCCCTGGCTAAGCTATTGGGAAAAGGCAAGTGCAGGAGCAGCAGCCCAATTAGGAGGCCATTGGTCCAGGTGAAACTTGATGGTGCTGGCTTGGTTCAGGGTGGCAGGAGGTAAGAAGTAGTTGAAGTCTGGATACAATTTTAAGGTAAGATCAACAGGGTTTGCTCCTGGATTGACTTTGGGCCATGGTTTCTGCCTGAAAACTCTGAAGGCTGGTGATGCCATCTAAAGAGAAAGGGAAGACTTTAGAGGTAAGTTAGATTGGTGAGCCAAAAATCAGGACTGGTTGATGGGCATGCAAGCTCCAGATCGCCTTGCTGCCATCTGCAAGCCCCTGGGATTGCTCCAAAAAGCACCGCAAGCCCTCACTGTGCTGTCTCCAGATGCTCTCCAGATGAATGCAGCAATTGAGGTAGGAGGGTTGCACTGGCCCAGTGCCTGAGAGCCAGCCCAGGAGCTCTAAGCAGAAAATAGGACATGTGGCTAAGAGTCCCCAGGCTGCACTCCTGTTTGGGTCAAGGGGGTGTCCTTGCTCTCAAGGGGATTTTTAAAATTATTTTTTAATTGTCTTTTTTATTTAAAGATACATAGATAACAAATAATGTTACATTAAAAAATATAAGAGGTTCCCATATACCCCACACCCCCCACTCCTCCCATGTCAACAACCTCTTTCATCATTGTGGCACATTCACTGCATTTGGTGAATACATTTTGGAGCAGTTGCTGAGGGCAGGGAGAGGGAAGAAGAGAGGCGATGTGGGGGCATTTTCGGGACTTGGAGTTGTCCTCAATGGCATTGCAGGGACAGATGCTGGACATTATACAGCCTGCCATAACCCACTGACTGCACTGGGGGAGAGTGTGAACTGCAATGTCAACTACCATCCAAGGTCAGGGAATTTTTATCTTAAGCTTGGAGGTTCTCCTACTGCCTTCCAAGCTGTAAAGGGCAGAAGCACCGAGACTCCCTATTGACTGCCTAAGAAACAGCTTCTGGCTTTTTTACTGGATTCCAAAAAGTGCTGCTCCAGCCCGAAGCCGGCTCATTCCTCTTCCCCACCCCCCAGCTAGTTCTTTACTCCGCTGAAGGCATATTGGTAAACCAGAGGGGCGGAGGTGATGCCCCACAGCGTTGGAGGAGCTTCTTCATTCATTCACCAGCATTCGCTTAAGCATCTACTATGCACCAAACACAGTCTGTGACCCTGAGGTACGAAGAGCCGTGAGGTGCGACCCTGCCTTGGGCCCTGTCGTGGTCCCCTGGAGCCGTCTTGGCGAAGTCCCATGAGCTGCGAGGCTTCCAAGGGCAGGCACCTGTTGACCCACAGCTCTGGAAGCCCGAGGGTGTCCGCAGAGAAGAATCTGTCCCCAGCCGCTCTGCGGGCTTCGGTTGCCCGGCCACCCATGGTGCTCTCTGCCTTGGTCATCTCATGGCGCTCTACCCAATGCTGCATCCACTTCTTCTTCTAAGGGCCCCAGCTGTAGTGGGCGAAAGGCGACCCTTTTCCCAGGGGACCTCACTTTAACTTGCCTAATTCCATCTGTCACAACCCTATTTCTAAACGAGGTCCCATTCGGAGGTCTTAGGGGTTAGGGCTTTGACCCATCTTTTGGGGGGACACAGTTCTACGCATCCCAGGTGCTCGGTCTCCATCTCAAGCCTTTCTTTCCGGACCATTCTAACTGCCGGAGGACTCCTGCTGGACGGGGCCTGCCGGACCTTGGCTTTTCCCCTGGCTCCGGGGCATTGTGGGCAGGGAAATGAGAAGCCGCCTTATTGCTCAGGGGCAGACCTTGTTTCAGACAATTATGTGGTCAGGAAAGAGGCAGAGGTGACCGGACACGGAGCACTGGCTGCCAACCCCCGAAGTTCCACTTTCTAACCGAGCACGTTCTTTTCAGAGCGAAGATGACTTTCCCAGGTTTTGTAACTTCTATGAAAGGCACTTTCAGGATGGTGAATTTAACGGATAAAAAGATGAGAATCTGGATTCAGCTGCCCATGCAGAGACTGGAACGTGAAAGGCTTGGTCTCTGCCTCACTCGGACATGAGGGAAAGTCAGGGACATGGGCTGGGACGTTTTGTTCTGAGCGATCCCACTGGGACCCAGGGAAGCCGTCTCTTTGTTTCTGAAAGATCCAAACTTCATTCACAAGTCGTGTTCTCCAGCTCTGCACTCAGCCCCTGTCCTAAGCTGAGCTCCGTCCTGGGCGTTGGGGGAGCAGTTGTGAGCCCGACACTGCCAACTCTACTCTCCTGGTGCCTCAAGCCCAGAGAACCCTGCTGTGCTGAGCTCTTCTCCAGGTGAGATTCTGCAACAGCGGTGGCCACTGGCTTCCTTTTGTCTGCACATTAGAGAATTCGTTCATCTAGGCTTGGCCATTTGCCAAATTTGATTTGATGCATCCATGGAGAAAGGGATTTGGAGACTTGGAAGCAAAAGAGTCCGTCGTGCCTGATGAAGGAACATCTTTCTTTGTTTCTTTTGTGTGAAAAGCATAAGTTGCTTTCAAAAGAAGAGCCAGCCTTTGATACGCAAATATGCAATCCTCCCAGAAGTCATGTCTTCTGCCTTACAATGCAACTCAAACAATCTCATTTGTCTTGTCAGAGCCACAGGCCCCACCAGTGGCATGTACGGGCCTGGAAGATAAAGAGTTGGAAACCCAGCATCCCAGGGATTTATCTACTTTTATATAAATGAAAAAATACATAGGAAGGATGCTCTCAAACAAAGCATGTTAAGTGTTTTGGACACACTTTAAATGAGATTATTATAGACCGAGAAACTGTCCCTGCCTTAATGAGAAAAAAATCTTGGCACTCATACTGGGAAGCTAATTGGCATCATCAAAGCATTGAATGATTCCTAATTTTGCTAGTTAGAGGCACACCTGGTGACTCCGTCTCTCAGCAAGCGATACCCAAAGACTTGGGCAAAGAGGATATAAAAAGTAACAGCTGCAGTGATGCGCTTGTGAGCTAAATCCTCCAGCATGGACTTTGCCAGCTGCCACGTGGGTGACCCAAGAAAGCTGCAACCAGAGGGATAGAGAATGAAGCGACAACCCAATCAGCGGCAGCTCCCTCCTCCTTCCATGAGGCGGAGGAAGCTTGGGTGGCGTGGAACGTCCTTAGAAGTGGGATTTTAAAGAAAGCAATTCCCGGAGAAGCTTTCAGACCTTTTCATACCAAAGCTGGAAGGCAAGAGGGACAAGAATAACAGAATGTGGGGAAATGGGACACTTGAGCTCCTGCAGCTCTTAAAGGATGGAGGAAAGAGCAGGGATGTTTCTACCCCTTATCCTGTGATTAGGAAACCGGCACGGGCACAAATTCCTCCTGAGATGACCTGGGCACTGGATCACAGGCATCACCTGCAGAGAATCTGACCCAGGGGCTTGGGCGGGAGCCCGGAGCTGCTCCCTTCTCGTCCCCACTCGGGAGGCTGTGCCGTTGCCACTGCCCCCTCACCTTCTTCTCGGTTCCATGCGGTGATCCTCTGGCTGAATAGAGGCAGTTATAAAATCAGCTACAACCTGAACCCGCCCACCTTCGACCTAGAGTTTGCAATTCTGCCCGTCACCCTGCCCTTCGGAGCTCACACTCAATTACACAGGAATGATTTTGAGAGCTCCCTTTGCACTTCTGCAGGATGGGTAGAAAGTCACGAATCTGATGAGACACAATCTTCTCGCCCAAGCTGATGAGGATAAAGCAGAAGCAGTCTTAGCACTGGGCCTAACAGGAACTTTGTATTTCTGAGGTGTAGGGAGAAAAACAAACAAACAACGAAAAACGAATCTTGGCAATCCCTGGTCCCGATTAAAAGCTCTTGCTTCTTCTCTGTCCCAACTTAGCTTGAAGTTTGGAAAGAGCCCCTCCGACACTCCCCCCACCTCTAGGCATGGCAGATTCCTTATCTGCAGATGTCTGAATGCCGGCCTCCGTCCCAGGACATCTGTGGATCAATTTGTTTCTCTGAGTGAAGTCCTTTGGGTAACTGGTGCATTAAACAAGTGTGCGTTCATACATCACTAATACGGAAAATTCTTGAAGCTGAAACCTGCCCAACCCAGGGATGATGGCTTAATTCCCTTCCTCTCCTCCACGGGGCTTTTCCATGTTTTGAAAAGGAGAGTTTATTGCCATCCTGTTGGAGACTGTGAAGACATTTTGCCAAAGTAGGGCACAGGCGACTTCTCCAGGTCAAATGGCTTCTTAAAGGCTTATCCTTAAATACTAGTCTTCTTAGTAAATATCTTTTTGGACTTCAAAAGGTGTAAAACAGATTCAGAAGGAAATGGGGTGAACTCACTTGGGGGATGGTGTGAAGAATGTGTCCTTAACTTGAGTTGCCGTGAACCAGATCAATGGCAGGGAGAAGGAAACTGAGTTTTTATTTTTGGGTTTGCTGACAATATATTTCTTTCTTTGAAGACACAGGGAGAAATGTCTTAGCCTGAGACAAAGACTTAAATGGGAGAAACTTATCTCCCAGGGAGAGGGAGAAAAGGAAGGAGGGAGAAAAAATAAGGCATTCTGCAGTGTAAGTAGCTGGTCGCAATATTGAGCAAATAAAAATACAGGACGCCCTGAGCTAAACAACAAATATAAATTTTATTGTAACTATGCCCTCATGCAGTTTTGGGGCTATACTGATACCAAAATTAATTGTTATTGAAATTTGAATTTAATTGGACATCCTGTATTTTATCTGGCAAGCTTAATCAGGTAGGGCCCTCTGAGAAGCTTCGTGGTCTTAGAACCACCTGCTCAGGGCACAAACAAAGAGACGTTCATCCAATGCTTCCCATCCCCAAGGTTCAAGGGTTGACCCATGGGGTGTGAGCTATTCTACGCTTCTGGACGTTCAAACATGAGAGCTGAGCAAGTTTGCATAAGGTTCTCATAGCCCAGGGAAGTCAGGGAGCCCTGGGGTGGGAGTTCAACATGTGCCATGAGCTGTCAGGCTACACCTGCACAAAGGTGGTCAATGATCGAGTGCCACTGGTCAGCACTGCAGAGGCTGGAAGAAGAGCAAGGTCAAGAGGGTGTGAAGTGGGGACCTAGAGGGTAAAAGGAACCCTGGATGCATTCATTTATTGATTCATTCAACAAATTCTGATGACGCACCTGCCCTGTGCAGGGTCTGTGCAAGACAGACACAGCCATGCTGTCCTGGAATCCGTGGTCAGCTCTGCGGTCCTGGAGCCCATGTCCAGCCACGTGGTCAGCCCTGCCACCCTGGAGCCCGTGGTCTCCTGGAGAGATGGATGTAAATAACCCAGCACGGAGGCTCACGCTGGCAAGGTCTTCTACTTTGCTCACAGCTGTTCTTCTTCATCTGGAATAAGACCTGGCACATGGCAGGTGCTCATGGGCAATTATTGCTCTAAAATTCTCATTGTAGGTAAATAACTCAGAGTGTAAGGGATGGGGAGCTTTCGGGAGGAGGAGAAGTCATCACAAACCCTGAGGCGGGAAAGGCATCATGCATTTCAGGAACCGAAGGATGGCCAGTGTGGGGGGTCAGCAACAGGAGAAAGGGCACACGAGAGGGGTGAGGGGACATGGGGCCTGGGGCCAGGTTGAGAACGTGAGGCTCACTGCCAGGGAAAGCGGGAAACCCATAAAGAGTTTACGCCGTGGGGAGTTATAATCAGGTCTGCATGGTTTAAAAGTTGTTTTGTATTTTGAAATAAGGGTAGATTTGAATGCAGTCATAAGAAATAATACAGCGAGATCTCGTGTCACCTTTGCGAAGTAACCTTTTGGAAAGTTATAGTGCCTTATACAACCAGGATGTTGACACCGATACAATCAAGACAAAGAACACCTCCATCCCCACAGGGCCCTCCTATTGCACTTTTAGAGCCACCCCACTTCCCTCCTGTCCCAGTCCCTCCTTCATCCCAGGCAACTACTCAGCTACTCTCCATTTCTGTAACTCTGTCATTTCAAGAATGTTCTGTAAGTGGACTGGTAGAGTATCAATCGGCACAATTCCCTGGCGGTTCATCAGAGTTGTGTAGACCACAAATTTATTTCGTTTTTATAGCTGGGTCATATTCCATTGAATGGGTGTGCCACCAATTGTTTAACCACTCATTTGCTGTGAGGGGCTGAAATGAATAAACCTGCTGTAAACATTCACACGTTGGTTCATGTCAACTTAAATCTCCATTTCCCTAAGATAAATGTCCAGGATTTAAATAGCAGAGTCACATGATAGTTGTATATTTAGGTTTTTTTTTTTAAAGAAAATACCAATTTTTTCCCAGAGGGGCTGACCAAGCAACATGTGAGTGATCCTGTTCTCTGCAACTTTGCCAGCATTTGGTGATGTCATCACTTTTTATGTTAGCCATTCTGCATGCAGTGATATCTCATTGTGGTTTCAATTTGCATTCCCTTCATGGATAATGATGCTGAACATGTTTTTACATGTTTATTTGCCATCTGTATATCCTCTTCAGTGAAATATGTCTCCAAGGAAATATATCTTCAAGTCTTTTGGGTATTTTCTAATTGGATTTTGTTTTTAACTGTTGAGTTTTGAGAGTTCTTTATATATTCTAGATACTAATCCTTTGTCATATAAAGGTTTTGCAAATATTTCATCCCAGTCTTTAGCTCTGTAGCTTGTCTTTTCATCTTCTTAACATGGCCTTTCATAGAGTGAAGTATTTTAATTTTGGTAAAGTCCTGTGTTAAAATTTTCTTTTATGGGTCTTGTTTTTTGCATCAAGACTATGAACTCTACCTGTCTCCTAGGTTTCTTACTAAAAGTTTTGGGTATTTTTTTGTTTTTTGTTTATTTATTTATTTTTTTAGTTTTACCTTTAACTCTCTGATCCATTTTGAGTTAATTTTTGCATAAGGTGTGAGATTTAGCTTGAGGTTCTTTTTTTTGCCTATGCCTGTCCAATTACATGGACATCTTTTATGGAAAAGGCAACCTCTCCTCCATTGAATTGTTTTTGTACCTTTGTCCAATATCAGTGGGATATATTTGTATGAGTCTGTTTTTAGGTTCTCTATTTTGTGCCATTAGTTTGTGTGTCCATATATCTGCCAATACCAGACGGTCTGAAATACTGTAATCAGTGCTCCAAAATGTGTTCACCGAGTGCAATGAGTGTGCCACAATGATGGAGGAGGTTGTTGGTGTAGGAGAAGTGGGGTGGGGGGGGGGTGGGAGTATACAGGAACCTCTTATATTTTTTAATGTGACATTTTTTTTGTGATTAATATATTTTCAAAAAATACAATTTACAAAAATGATGGGGTGGGGGGGTGGGGAGTGGGGTATTTGGGAACCTCTTATGTTTTTTATGTTTTTTAATGTAACATTCTTTGTGATCTATTAACTTTAACTTAAAAAGTGTAAAAAAAAGTGAGGCCTGTGTCCACACACACACACACAAAAGAACAAAAAGACAAAAAACACATCTTAAAGTCAGGTAGACTGAATTCTCCCTATTTATTCTTGTTTTTCAAAAATTTTTCAGCTATTCTTGTATCTTTGTCTTTCCTCATGAATTTTAGAATAATCTTATATATAGCTACAGAAACCTTCTGAAATTTTCTTGCAAATTATGTTAGGCCTTCACATCAATTAGGGACAATTGACATTTTTACTATGTTGAGTCTTCCAATCAATGAATATGGTATATCTCTTCATTTATTTAGATCTTCCTTACTTTCTTTCATCAGCGTTATCAAGTTTCCAGCATACAAGTCCTGTAGAAGTATTTTAGATTTATACTTATTTCATTTTTTGAATGATTGTAAATTTTTGTATTTTTTATTTGTTTCCTCATGTTTATTGCTAGTGTATGGAAACACACCTGCTTTGGGCATGTTTATTTGTATCTTGCGATCTTGCAGAAATAACTTATTAATTCTAACTTTAATTTTCAAATTTTTGTAGATTCCCCAGGGTTTTCTATGTAGATAACTATTAATATGTCACATACAAAGAGGGACAGTTTTGTTTCTTCCTTATCTTTTCCTTTCCAGTCTGTATGCCTTTTAATTCCTTTTATACTGCCTATTATACTGGCTAGAACTTCCAGCATTATGTGGAATAAGAATGGTGAAAGCAAGCCTCCATGCCCTGTTTCCATTCCTGGGGAAAGTGTCCAATTTCTCACCATTAAGTATCATGTTAGTTGTAGATTTTTTTGGTAGATGCTTTTTGTTAAGGAAGCTCTCCATACTTATTTTTTTGAGAGTTATTTTTAATCATGAATGGGTGTAGGATTTTTGTCAAATGCATTTTCTATATCAATCACATGATTTTTCTTCTTTAACCTGTCAAATGGTGGATTACACTGATTTTTTTAATATGGTACCATTCTTGCATCTCAAGAATGAACCCCACTTGGTCACAGTGTGTAATTCCTTTTATTTATAACTGATTCTCTTTGCTAACATATTGTGAAGAATTTTTTTTTCATTTATTTTCATAAAGGATATTGGGGTACCAGTTTTTAATTTTGTGTTTTTATGTGGTTTTGTTACCAGGATAATACTAGCTCAGTGAAATAAATTTGGAAATGTTCTTTCCTCTTGTATTTTCTGGGAGAGATTGAATAAAATTGATATTAATTATTCTTTAAATATTTGGTAGAATTCTCCAATGAAACCACCAGAGTGGAGCTGTATTTTTAGTAGAATATTTTGGCCATTGGGTGAAGAATGAGTTGGAAATTTTCAGGCAATATGGCAGAAATGCCCCACCTGCTCCACATACAAAGACATGCTGGTAAACTGTGACAGGAAAACATTAGAGAGGGAGAAAAATAAGGTATACAGAAGGAAAAACTAGAAACTGTTGGCAAGATGAGAAAGTATGAAAAATGAACAGATAGATTTGAAAAATAACCAAAGATAAAGTCTGGAAAAGAAAATTATGAGGAAAAAATATATTACCAGAATGGACTGAAAAAGAAACTAGATAAAGATGAAGAGAACAGCCATGAAGTGAAAGATTGAGTATATCAGTCAAAATATTGCACAGAGAGAAAAAGAGATAGAAACGTGAAGAAAAGGTAATGAAGATTGAGTAAGAAATCTTAAAAGAAGCCTAAAAGGAGTTCCAGAGGGAGAAAAAAATAAAAGGCAGCATTATGAAAAATAAGGACTGAGAATTTTCCAGCATTGAATAAACACCAAACGTTGAAGGATGAGGATATAAAAAGCAAATCCAAATCTAGAAACAGTGTAATGAAACGCCAGGGGATTAGGAGGAAAAAAGAGCCAATTCTGAATGTTCCAAGAAAGAAAAGGTAAACTATCTATGAAGGAATGACAATTAGAATGAAAGTACAACACATGCCATATGACATTGAAATGATGTTTCAAAGGGCTAGGGGAAAATAATGTTGATCTAGAATTCCATACTGAGCTACTGACTCAAGGTTGAAATCTAAATAAAAAGTCTCATATGTGTGTTTCAGACATATAAATCAAGAGATTTTATATTCCCAGGCTTTCTCTAAAATAACTTTGAAAGGAAGTTATTTTTATAAAATAAAATATGTAAATACTTATAAATATCAAGAGTTGGCAAAGGCGTTGAAAGACAAGAACTCTCATATGTTGCTGGTGGGTGTGTGTCTTGATACGACCATTTTTGGAGAGCAGTTGGCAATAGCTAGTAAAGCTGAAATATGTAACCATAAAACCCATGAATGCTGCTTTTCTATTTATGACCTAGACAAGGAAATCTTTGTATGATGGGCACAGAGATATCCCTTGTAGCATTGTTGGTAAGAGGGGACAAGTGAAATAACCTCATGCTCAACCACTGTGAAATGTGTAAATAAATTGTGGTATTGTTCTATGATGAATACCATTGAGTCAGTGGAAAAAATGATTTTGTTGGGTTTGAATCAGCCTGGATAGTATTTCAAAATTAAGTTGAATTCAAAATTAAGTTGAATTATATATACAGAATACACTAACTCAAGCAAATACTCACACACAATACTGAAAATGTTTCATGGATTAACATTCTACCTGAGTGTGTTTGTCTCTGTGTGTGTGTGTAGTAGGTGATTCATAGAGGATGAAGGTTTGGAGCTGGAGAGGAAGCTATAAACCAGCTGGAAGCAAAGACACCTAAGAACAGCCAAGACGATTGTTTCAGTATCTATTGCTATGTAGCAAAACATCCCCAGACTGAGGCTTAAAACAATGACTTTTTCCATTTTTCTTTCTGTGAGTTACCTGGCCACCTCTGCTGGGCTTGCCTAGGCTCACTCATGTGGCTGCATTCAGATGGCAGCTTGTCTGGGGTCAGCAGGAAAGACAGGACCCCAGAAAAAGCCAAGGTAGATACAACCCTAGGTACTGGTTCTCCTGAAAGCTATGAAAGACCCACATGGCATGGTGGCAGATGGAGTTGGAGTTCTGTGCCATGTTAGAGGGCCGTACTTTGGAATTTGTGCTCCTGAGTGTGATGGAGCTAGACTCAGACGTGACATTTTCACACATGCCTCTTCTGTCACTTTTACTGAACCTGTGGTTGGTACTGGGGGTGGTGTATACTTAGGGGACTTGAATGGAGGAATAAAATATGGATTAGCATGGACTTACTGATATTCTACTATAAAACTGTTGTGACTTGTAATAGAAGAATTGTAGCTTTGAGGTGGTGAAAGTGGCCACAGTAGTTTCTGAGGGCAGGAAGAGGGAAGATGAAATGTGATATGGGGGCATTTTTGGGACTTGCAGTTGTCCTAAATTATATTGCCAGGCCAGATGCTGAACTTTATGTATCCTGCCATAACCCACTGAATGGACTGGGGTAGAGTGTGAACTACAGGGTAAACTATTATCCATGTAGTGCAGCAGTGGTCCAAAATGTGTTCACCGAGTGTGATGAGTGTGCCACAATGATGGGGGAGGTTGTTGGTGTAGGAGGAGTGGGGTGGGAGGGTGGGGGGTATACAGGAACCTCTTATGTTTATCATAACTTTTTTGTGATGTATATTTTTCAAAAAAAAAAAACGTTTACAATAATGATGGGGGTGGAGGTGGGGTGTGGGTTATATGGAAACCTCATGTTTTTTAATGTAACATTCTTTGTGATATATTAACCTTAATTTTAAAAATGTGTAAAAATAAATAAATAAATAGAATGAAGTAAGAGTTGGGGGAAAAAAGAGTTATGATCAATAGAGAATCAGTGCCACATTGTAGAAAGAACTCTTATTAACTAACATAGAGAAGATGGACAAGCCAACAGAAGGTATCTGTATTAGTCAGTCAAAGGGGTGCTGATGCAAAATACCAGAAATTGGTTGGTTTTTATAAAGGGTATTTATTTGGGGTAGGAGCTTACAGATACCAGGCCATAAAGCATGGCGAAGAACAGAGTTGGGGGCTTTTATCTGTGAGTTGCCACTGACCAAGGAGTGGAGACTCAATGCCCTAATGATGTGACCCAATTAAAGCCATACTGGTAACTTAATCATACCTAGGTATAGATCAGATTACAAGCATAATCCGATATTTCTTTTTGGAATTCATCAATTATATCAAACTGCTACAGTATCCAAGGTCTAATGGGGCATTACACAGACATGACAGAGAGATGAGACGTAATTGGCCAATAAACACATGTAAAGATACCCAACCCAACGAATAGTTAGGAAGATACAAATTAGCACCCAGAGTGAGATACTAATATACACACACATCAGATTGGATAAAGCTTAAAGGTCTGGCAATATGAGGTGTCAGGGAAGATGTGGAGTCAGAGGAGTTCTCATTTCCTATTGTGTGTGTCTGTGTGTGTGTGTTTTTACACAAGCACCAGGATACCAACACAGGGAATTTTCAGAGCAGCAAAGTGACAACATCCCAAGAGTCTATCGACTACAGAATGGATAACTAAGTTGTAGAACCCTGGAAACGAAATGCGTAAGCTACAACTATACATACATCAGCTATAGAAGTGAGTCACAAGGAACACATGCAACCTGATCCCCTTTATATCAAGCTCTATAACAGACAAAATCTAAAATCTGTGGTTCAGGAGTGCATATATAGGTGGCAAAGCAATAAATAAAAGCAAGAGTATCATTATCCAAAAGAAGTCAAAATAGCGATGAATTCTGAAGAGAGAGAGGAGGCATGTTCGGTATCAGGGGCCCTCTAAGGCCTTGACCAAGGCATCTCATGACTTGGATGATGGTTATACAGTTATTTCCTTTATAGTTACTCTTAAAAATAAAAAATAAAAAGGATGGCTGAAAGGGACAAGAGTGGAGGAGAAACATCAAAGAAGGGGCTCTTGCACAGGTGATCTGTTGCTTTTAGGGTGAAGGCACTGGAGATGGAGAAAGCTTTAAGCACAGGACAGCTGTCGAGATAAAATTGGAAAGATTTAATGATGGATAAGGTGATGGAGAAAGAGGGGGAAAGAGTGAGTCTTTGATTTCTGGCGTGTTTACCTGAGTCATGGTGGACCATTTGCTCAAACATATAAGATAGACTTTGCAGCAGAAAATTGAGGGTTTTACTTTTTTTACTTTGAGGTGCATTTGAGACATTCAGATGAAGATGTCCAGTAGGCAAACAGACATATGGTGTTGGTGCTCAGAGAAGATGATGAAAACGGAGATACAAATGTTAGAGTTGTGTGTGAACAAGTGTGGGATGAGAGTTGAAAGTGAGAGGAGAAGGCTGTCAGGGAGAGAGTTTTGAGATGCTCCAACTGGGTGGAGGGAGAGGAAAGGGCAAGTAGGAGAAAATCAGGAGAGTATGGTGGCCCAGAAGCCAAAGGAGG
The DNA here is from genome assembly GCF_030445035.2 of Dasypus novemcinctus. Taxonomy (NCBI): domain Eukaryota; kingdom Metazoa; phylum Chordata; class Mammalia; order Cingulata; family Dasypodidae; genus Dasypus; species Dasypus novemcinctus. The sequence goes on from NC_080681.1 coordinate 128,492,731, forward strand.
ATATCAGTTCAAGAAGAAGTTGATGGTTTGATGTGATGACTGTAGAGAGGTGAGGTGCAATGAAGATAAGAACTGAGCTTCACATTGGGGACACAAAGATTGTTGCAGCTTTAATCCGAATCGCCTCTATCACATGGTGCAGGAGTGTGAGCGTGGGCATGATTTCGCCAGTGTTGTTAGTAAAGACATATGCACAATAGGGTCAAGAATCAGGCTTCCCCGTGTGCATCAACAACCGCCTGTCAATGCTGCCTCTGTTCCACCTACCGCAGCCTGTTCAGCACCTGGGACAGCGGCGTGCGTCCTCAGGTCTATTAAATGAGAACACCTGCACTGAGCATTCCAGAGTTTTCTGCAGTCAACCAGCCACAACTGACGTCATTTAGTTTCAATTTCTTGTAACAGTCTTTTATTAAATATTACCACCTGAGCAGAGATACAAGCTTGAGGAAAATAGGTTTGTAATATATAAATTGTTTCAAGCAGTCCAGCGTAATGACGTGGATTCACAGCAAGCTGATAACAAACTGCGTTCTATCATGTCTATAACTAGGAGTTAACATTGAGCTTCTCTCTTACCCACAAGGGCTGGACACCTTGAGAGCCTCCTAACAAATTCAGGGGGAGAAGGAAGTCATCGAGGGCCAGGTGTGGACTTCATTACACCGTCTCCATTATTCTTCCCACCTACTTTTGAGGCTGGTAGGTGGATCCCCAACAGCAGACTGGGAACCCAATGCTCAGAGTCCTGCATCTGTGAATTGGCAGCTGGGATGTCCTCCCAGGCTCTCTGTGTTCAAATCCCTGGTCTTTCCACTAAACCCTCCTGTCTTCCAGTACCATCTGTACCCTTGAAGTATAAACTCACAAGGTACAATGCTCATGGATCAGCTGCAAACCAAAGACATTCCAAGTGGAGTTTGTGACTTGGTGTACAACCAAGGACCTGCTCTCACTCCTCCACACTTCCATCCAGATGCTTTTGATGCCCTTCAACATTTCGAGCTGTTTAAGAATATCAAGATTGAGTCTCCTGAAGTACCCAATGATAAGCATGATAAAGCCTTAGAACAATAACAAGGGAGGGAGGATAAAAAAAAGAAATTACAACCTTCAGTTGGAGTCAATCTGGTTCCTACCTCCTCCTGGAAGCCTTCCTTGATATTCCTATTCTGTTGGGTCTCTGCCTCCTCCAATTTCCATAATACCCATTACCTGAGCCAACAGTGTGTGAGCGTCCCGTATACTTTTCTATCTCGGTGGCTTTGCCGACCCAACCAAAGCTCCTGTTTCCCTGGAGACTGAGGAGGCACTAATTCTGGCACGGTGTATCACAAAGATCCCATCCCACATAATGTAAGGAATAATAAAGGTGCAGGTGCAGATCCTAAATGCTTTACATAGGTTATTTCTTTTAACCCACATATGCAAAGAAAAAAAAAAGTTATCTGTCCGAATTTACAGATGAGGAAACTGAGGTTCACAGCAGAGACTGTCACACTACTGGAAAGGGGGTGGGGGTGAGGGTAGGAGTGGGATTCCAACCTTAGCCTCTGAAATGAAAGCAAAGTTCCCTCAAGAATCATCCCAAATGACTGATCACTTGAAAAGGTTTGCCTTCCAGTGCTTATAAACCTTTTGGATGAGCATGAGGTTTGAAGGGAAGCAAGAAACAGGTCAAGATTTGTTCAAACTTATTGCCAAATAGTCGTCTTGGGTTTAATCAATCCTGGAATTTTCTGTTTTCCTTTGCTGTGTTCCTCAGCTGAAGCTCTTTCTCTGAAATGAATGCAGAGGAAGCAGCTCATTAAGAGAAGAAGCATATTTGTCCCTCTGCTTGATACTGTGGAAGCTAAAGATTTAAATCCCAGAGAGCTGGTGGGACACAGGCGAGAAAACAAAAGAAATAGCAATTTCGAAAGCACAAGGATTAGCCCAGAGGCTGTTCTGTTTTTTCATCCTGTCGCTTGCACACATAGGGTTTTATGTATTGCATTTCCTACATTTTATTACTATTATTACTTCTCATCAATTACAGAGGCTCATTTGCAGTATACCACAGTGAGTAGATATTTTGTTATGAATGCTTTTATATGCAAACTATGCATCTTAAAGTGGAAATGACAGTCATCGTGGAGAGCGAAACCTTTGACTTCAGCAGGCAAAGCAACATCTTTACCCAGACACTGCATGGAGGGACGTCGGCATCCAATAAAAAACGAGATGACCCAGATTGGGTAGTGGATGCTATTTCTGGTTTTATTTTTATTTTTTACCTCCGAATTCTATAGACCGAAATACAGATTTAACCCTCGAATCAATTCCTGAATTGTCGGCACAAGTTTCAGGTGGTTAGCGACGCAGTGTGAGAGAAAAAGCATGAAAGCAACCAGCAGAGCCGTTTGCAAGGGGGAGAAAAGTTTTCTGCAATTTTCAAAGCGTTGATTTATTGCCATATTCAAGAATTAATTATAGCCTGAGTTCTCTGAAATGAAGAGACAAAAAAAAAAAAAAGAAACAATATGACAATTGCACATCTGGTGGAAGGCACAGCTGCCTCTACTTAGAGTGCTGGCCCCATCCCTGGCTCCCTGAACGAAAGCAAATGGTCCTTCCTTGCTGGCGGTCCCCTGGGGCCAGAGAGCCATCAACATTTGGAAGATCATTAGCATGTTTTTTCCCTGTGGGTCCTAGGGAGAAAATCACATTCTCAATACAGCTGGCATCTGTGGCTACAGTTTCAAAATGAAGATATACAACCTGGTGGTCTCTGGTTTCTGCTCAAGGTAACCTCTGCTGACTCATTATGTGCTTAATAAGATCTCTTGTCGAGGCGATGAGAAATGGCTTTGTGCTGAGATGCGAGCAGGGCTGAGGAAAGGAATGGGAGGAAGCGAACGGTTTTAGAAAGGAGGCAAGGAGACATTTCCCCCTCATCTGAATCCATGGCCAGCACTGCCATCAGCTCAGAACGCTGCCATCACCCCCACCAGCCGAAGTCAGGGGAGGAAGCTGAGGCTCTCTGCTTAATAGTCTCCGTTATTCGCAGCTGACTCAGAGGAGAGGGAAGTAGTCTCTCACCAAGTTCACAGCCAAGTTCTTTCCCCGTGCTCTGTGCAGCTGCGTCAAGGATGCAGGCTGGGCCTTCCTCTGCAGCACAGGGAGTCCAGGGCGGGAACTTTGGGGCATTTTTTGCCAAGAGGGGCAAAGCAGGAAACACTTTTTTTGGAATGCTTAAGAAGCAATAAGAGTGACACAGAAAGGACCCGGCCTTCAAGTGGCTTTGAATCCACTGAGGAACACAGGGCATTGGGGAGGGATGGAATGGGGAATGTTTGTGTGGCACGTGGGGAGGGGACCCTGGAAGTCACGGGAAGGTCAGGGAAGGGATTTGCTGGACAAGGTGTGATCAAAGTGAGCTTATGGGTCCGAGTCAGGAGCCAATGACTGGGGAAGGTGAGGCATTTCAGGGAGGGGCTGGCTCATTGGGGATAAATCATGAGCAGCCAGCACGCCGATGGGGAGAAATAGCAATGGGGAGGAGGGGGAGGGCGGGCGCCACTGCCAGGCGGGAAGAGCTGGCACAGTTGGGTCTCCCTGGACTGGGGCAAAAAACCCTACGAATCACATTCTAAGCTCCACAACTCACCTTTTCCCAAGAAATATTAAAAATAGGATTAAGAAAAGCATCCAATGCCATGCAGATGCCATCGCACCCTCCAGCAGTCCACAGGTAAGAGAGAAGGGCGGGTCCACAGCAGGGGGCAAACGGGTCTGGCCACCCCACCTGCCAGGAGTCCATGGTGCCATCACCTTACGCTCACCTTCCTCTTGGTCATTGTCCCACCCCCCTGCCTGTGTCCTCCTCCCCTCCCCGAGTGCCGGGGGACTGGCTCATCTCGAGGCTTTATGTTAGGATGTGAAGAAGTGGGCTGCAACCCACAGGGCGTCTCAGAGCGGCCGCCTCAGGGACCTGGGAAGGGCTGCTGAGCTGGAGCTAACATGGAGTTGAAGAAGGTCAACCACCACACCATGGAGCCTAGAGTGACTATAACTGAAAGCAGGAGGATTGCATCCAGCGTCCATGTGGAATCTAAGCCCCCTCTTGACATAGATGTGGAGTGGATACAACCAAGCCAAGGTCCACAGGAAAGAGGAGTACAGTAAGGATTAGAGTGGACTTAGTGATATTCTATTCATGAACTATTGTGGTTAATAATCAAGAAAATGCGGCATTGGTGTGGAAAAAGTGGCCATGGTGGCTGCTGGGTGTGGGGAATGGGAGGAAGAGATGAGATGTGGAGGCATTTTCGGGACTTGGAGTTGTCCTGAGTGGTGCTGCAGGGACAATTGCCGGACATTGTATGTCCTCCATATGTATGGAGGCCTCCATATGTATGGCCCACTGGATGGAACGTGGGAGAGTGTGGGCTATGGTGTGGACCACAGGCCATGGGGTGCAGCGATGCCCAGAGATGTACTCACCAGATGCAATGGGTGTGTCATGATGATGGGGGAGAGTGTTACTGTGGGGGGAGTGGTGAGGTGGGGGCGGTGGGGGTGAATGGGGACCTCATATTTTTTGAATGTAATATTTTTTTAAAAATGAATAAATAAAATAAAATTTTTAAAAAAAGGTTATCTTCCCCCTACCACCACTTAAAATGCAGATTGTGGTGGCTTCTGATAGGTTTCTCTGTTAAGAAGTTACTTTTTGTTATTAATATCAATCAGATTATGTTTCTAATTAATAATGGCTTTCTGGAATTAGCCATTTAAATACTTCAGTTTAAAAAATGCTTTTGCAAATTTCCTATAATGCTAAGTTACTTCACTTTTAAATAAGCTTATTATACTACTTTATCCATTTAAATCTTGTCTTACATCCCTCATTCTATTCTGTGAAAACTAGTCATTTCACCTTAGGACAGATCTATATCTCGATAAACACAAACTTAAAATTAAAAAAAAATAAAAATAAAAAAATAAAAAATAAAACATCGAGGGGGAAACATCAGGCCCAGGGGGACAGAGACAGCGGCATGGGCTCCGAGGCCACGGTCACAGTATCCAGGACGAGGCTCCGCTGTATCCAAGGGGACGTCCTGTTCCAGGGACCCAGTCCCACATCCACCTGCCAGGTGAGCCAGAGGAGTTTCAGAGGGAGAGCAGCCTGGCGGGAAGCTGAGTTCCTGCCACTGTGGGCAAACGGCAGGAAAGGAATTGTGCTCCGCCTCTGCCGCTCTCCCGAGCCCTGCAGAAACCAGGTCACGTCCCCATGTGCGGAGGAGGCAGCGGGCGGGGCCCTTCTCCCTCAAGGCTCTCGCGTTCATTGAACCAAGCTGAGCAGTTGCTAAAATGTCACCAGGGGTGTTGTCTTTCCTTACAAGCTCTTCAGTGAGGCATGCCTATTACACCAGGGCCTGGCCTGCAAAAAGCAAGCACCCAGGGGAGTGCAGGTGGCTCAGCGGTTGAGCACCTGCTTCCCACGTACAAGATCTGGGGTTCAATTCCTGGTGCCTCCCCAAATAAATATAAATACATAAATAAGGACATGCCCCTCAGTGCATCAGATGCAGTGGCCATGGGGACTAAATGAGACGCTATAACGTGCACAGTCCTTGACATGCGGCAGCTGCCAGCTCCCACCCCACCCCTGCCCATCAGAGCCATCCACAGCTAGAGAAGGGCCAGAAGGTCTGGAGCGGCATGCAGTGGACAATGGCACACCTGGGCTCGTCGTTGCTATTTTTATCCCCCTTTTACACACAAGCAAAACACAGCAGGTCTACCCGGACCCTCCCAGCCCTCAGTCAAGGCTCTGACCATGAAGGCGCTGAAGGGGAGTGTGTAATAAGCTCATGAAAGAGAACTCCAGAAGCCAAGGCATTTGCAATTGTCTAGTACAAGTACTTGCTCCATGTGAACTATTAAGCACGATCTGATCATTCTTTTCTAAGGCTATGTCTTTCTACCTGTCATCCTGTGCAATAATTATTAATAGCTGTGGCGAATTTAAAATTCTGAGAGAGTATTTTGAGACTTGAAGGACCGAAAGGGAAAATTGTCAGGTATATATTTGTCAAAGCATCAGGCGGGAGCACTCTCCACAGAATATCCACGTGGCACCAACAAACAGCATCTGTGAGCCTTCTCGCCCCCTCCTTACGCCCCCAGTTACACTGTAATAACACTGGATGGCAGTGACAGTTTAATCCACATGTGGTCTACTCATCTGCTACAGAGTTTCCTTAAAAATATGGTAGTACAATGTCAATACTCAGAAATAATCTTGTATCGGTTTCTCTCTCTGGGGTTTTCTACTACCTGCCAACCTTTACATATTGCAAAGGACAACTTTACATATTGCAAAGGACATAACGCTCTATATATGCCTCAGAGATCCAAAGGCAAAACCAGCGTAGGTTTTAACTATTTTTAAAACATGGGTTCAACTTAGCCCATTGCCCAAGCAAAATTTTTTCTAGGCCTTTAATTTTATGTAATTTCACTTTACAAATACACGTTTGTATAGGAGGCAATTATAATCCTCTCTAAGTCGTTTGAGCCCAGAAAATGAATTAGTCCTTTTTTATTTCAATGTAAATAAAATGAGCTGTAATAACCCCCAATTAGCACATTAAAATAAGTTGAAAATTTGTTTTATCATTTCATTGTAGAGGAAAAAAAGGCAGTGATGAGAACCTTATATTAGTGACAAAAACAGAACCAGTTGTTTGCCTTGAAGAGCAGGGAAAATCTAATTTAAAACTCTCTGCGAATCTTTGATAATTAATTTCACACTAAACACGCCATTAGAAGGTCTATAAAACATCTGATAGTTAAAAAAAAAAGGCAAACCAATGATTTTCCCCTAAACAAGAATGTTGACAGTAAGCATTTAATATGCATAATGAAATAGGGAGAGGAACAGAGCCAAATCAAAAGTTTTGTCTTGCTATTTTCTTTCCAAGTTTTGGTCACTTAAGGAGTGAATTCAAACTTCATCCAATGAAGAAAATAATTCGTACCTTTTAGGTGATAAAACCCATCAAAATATAAGTGAAGAATTGAACAGGTCAGGTATGTATGGGGTGTGTGGTGGTGTGTGTGTCAATGTGTTGTATAGGTGTGTGTTTGTGTGTATGCATTGTGTGGTATGTGTGTGAATAATACGTACATGCTTGTGGGGTGTTGATGTGTGGTGGTACATTTAGTGCATGCACGTGTGTGCCAATGTGTGTCATGGGTAGGTATGTGTGGAGTGTGAGTATGTATGTGAATTTCAGTATGTTGTTCGGAAATAGCAATAAGAAGCAGGAAGATGTAAGTAAAAATACTGCTTTGCACAAGTATCATCGTAAGTGAATACGAAATTAGAGTTAGGCACCTTCTTTTTGGCTCAAGTTATGGGAGAGACAACTGTTAGACTGCAAGAATACTGTTTAAACCACCACTGCACAAATTCGCCTATCACAGAAAGACACTGCCCCCAAACTATGTGATCCAATATACATTGATGTGGGGTCTAAGGTTAAACTTTTCTTTGCTCAACCCAAACTGAGACAAAGTGAAGTGGCTTCTCAGGTTTTCTCAGATGAAAACATTCTGCAAAACATTTTCCCGGCAGAATCTTCCTGATTAGCTTCCTGGAGCCAGCACCCCCTTCTCGGCTGTGCTCCTATTTGGTGGACCACTGGCCAGGAGGTCTCCTGTATAGCCAAGTCCAAGCAGAATCCACGGACTCCTGAGAGATGCATAGTGGTTTGGGACAGTCCTTTTCTTGTCCAGCTCGTTCTTCATCATGGAGCCGCTTCTAAAGGGACGCAGCTGGGAAGTGGTAGAGAAGGGACAGCGCCTGAAACCACAAGAGCTGAGAACAGTGGTGGGCTCTGCAGGATAAACGCCTCAAACATTGACCAGCTCTTCCCCCCAAAAGAGAGTTTATACAAATGATACAGGAGAGGAAAACCAAAGCAGGGGTTTTGGAAAGCCCAGGAACTAGGGCCAGCCAGGATACCCAGGGGAAGGATAAACAGACTGCATTTTCATGACGGCTGTGAAGGGATGGAGCTCACCTTCTAGGTGGGAAGATGGGAATTTCTAGGAGACAGAGTGTTGGTCTAAGTGGGGCCCATACCCTGGCCTGGCTGAGAAAAAGTGGGTCTTGAGGGGCAGCTCCACCAAGACCAGGTCAGGGAGGGGGTTCTCCCCAGGGAAGATTCAGCTGCTGTTACAGAAAGGGAGCTGGCATGCACCTGAGCCCGTCAGTACTCAGCTCCCAGGGCCACCGTCCTTCTCCTGTCAGCATTTGTCATGGAAGTCTAGTCCCCTTTCTAGAAACACACCTTCACGGAGCATCTTCCCACCACGCTCTCCTCATTCTCCCCTCATTTCTCCCCAGAAGCACTGGCTGCTGCTTCTCAGTTCCATGGTAGAAGGAACCCACCATGCCCCCCACTCCCCTGCTACCCATGGGCCAAGCCCCCCATCATGGATGACCCCCAAAGCCTGTCACAGGTCCCAGCTCCTGCCTCTGCCTCTCTCTAGCCTAACCTTATCCTGGTGGCCAGAGCAAGTTGGGTGGGCTCCTTCTGCCCTCAGTCCTCCCGTGTGATCCCACCTGCTCAGAACAAAGACCACAAGACCGCCCGGCCCACCTGGCCATGCCCACTCCTGCCTGGCCGCATCTCCCAGCTGGCCCACGCCCACTCCCGGTTGACCTTTGCACACTTCCGGCCTTATCCCACCTTGGAGCTTCCGGGCAGCTCTTCCCTCTGGCTGGAACTTTCTTTTCCTTGCTGCCCCTGCTGTATTTTCTCTACATCCACTGCCACCACCTACTATGTTTTAGTATCTTCCTCATTTCCGTTCTTATTGCCTGTCTCCCCAATGTATGAAGCCCTGGTGGGTGGGAAGCTGTGTATTTTTGTAGGTTTTGCTCACTGCTCTATTCCCACAGCCTAGATTTCTATCCAGCATGTGGTCCCTGCCCAGTAAATACCCATTGAATTAGAGAGTGGGCTTGGTGAGAGAATTGATAATGTGTCATGGATTAAATTAGCACAGCATCAGGTATCCAGTAGGCATCCAGCGCGTGCCAGTTCTTTCACTCATCGACTTATTTATTTAGTGGTGCCCTGGAGCACAGAGGGGAGGGATGATGGGCATTTTCCATTCCCTTTACTTTATCTGGATGCCTTCTGAAAGGAAACGGCAGGAACTGTGTGGCTGAATAGAGCTGCAGTCTTCCCAGAGGGAGATCTCGGGTGGGGTCAGCCCAGTCTGTCAGATGCAGCGCAAACAACAAAACCAAACCCAGCCTGGTGCCAAGCCTCAGTCCTGCCGTCCCTCCAGGTTCTCGGCTGTTTTGACCTCACTCTATTCTGAGTGTCGCACGCAGCACTTTAGATGCATTAAATCACTTAAGCCTCACAACCCCTGTGCTGGTTTCCTGTGGAGGCCAGAAAAAATGACCACAAACTGGGTGGCTTATAACAGCAAGTCCTTCTCGCAGTTCTGGGGGTAGAAGTCCGAAACAGAGGTGTTGGCAGGACACACGCCCTCCAGAGGCACTAGGAAGGGCCCTTCTGGACCTCTTGCAGCTTCTGGTGCCCCAGGCATCCCATGGTATCCCCTGGCTCGTGGCCACACCACTCAGCCTTTGCCTCCATCTTCTCATAGCCTTTGCCTCCGTGGATCTCTTATGAGGACACCTGCCATTGCATTAAAGGCCCCCCTCAGTAATCCAGGGTGATGTCATCTCAAGACTCTCAACTTAATAATGTCTGCAGATTCTCTTTTCAAATAAAGTAGCATGGAGGTTTTGATGTGGTTCTCTTTGGGGGGACAATTTTCAGCTTATCACAATCCCCAGTACGGCAATTACTATTATTTCTCATTCGTCCCAGCTGGGGAACTGAGTTCTAGAGGCACCAAGTCCCCTACCCAAGGCCCCAGGGATTGCGTCTGAATGCTCCACCGTCGTTCCAGACTGCCCCACCACAATCATCCTTAGGAGAAGATAGATCCCGTGGGAGAGCCACATCATCATCTCCAGACCCAGACTGAGTCTTATCTGCTGTGACAGCATTGAAATCTCACTGAAGGTTCTTCAGAACCAACCTGCCAGGTGAGGATGCAACTGGGGCCAAGGAGGCCACCCCCAGCATCACCCGAGCCTGTGGTCCCGACGTGATGAGACCCCAGGTACCACGTTCTGGTGTTGGCTGCACGTCCTCCATTTGGATGGAGTTGAGATTCATGTTGGTCAGAGCAAGGGACAAGCACCCAGAAAACAGGGAAAGAGCAGGCAGGAATCATGAGCCCACATCCAGTGCATCTGGACACACTATTGTTCTTGTCAGGCTGCTGCCAAACAGAGCTGAGGCCCGGAACTTCAGAGCAGAGCTACACATCACGGGCATCTGGCCAGGACCATCAACAGTAGAATGTCCTTGAGCACAAGGTCACTCTGCTCACCAACAATAGGTGGGGTCCTTGGTAAACGTCATCCTTTTTAGAGCTGGGAAGGGTGTGGACACCAAGTTCATGGCCTTCCTTGAAAGGCAGGCATCTGAGGCTCAGCTCACCTGAGCGGCCCTGCCAGGGGCATGTGGTGACACATCCGACTCCAGTTTGATGGTCTTGAGTGGGTGTGATGCTGTGCAGTCATCTGCCTCCACACGTCTTCCACACAGATGTGCATGTCCATGTCATTCCCTGGCCCAGAAGGAAGCTCCGGTCTACTTCGCAAAGCTCTGGGTTCTCCTGCCAGGAAGCCAGTTGGCTTCTCCAGTGTCCCCGTGCTTCCCATGTGTGGTCTATGACATGGTGCATTCTGAAGCTTCAATATTAGACATAGTCAGTTTCATGTGTTCACTTGGGCAGCTTATGGAGTCAAGTTGTTTGAAGGTATTTTGTAGATGGGATAAGTATCTCCAATCAGTTGACCTTAAGTAAAGGAGATGCCCCTCCATAGTGTGGGTTGGCTCATCCCATCAGCTGGAGGCCTTCAGAGCAAGAACTGAGGATTCCAGAGATCAGAATTTGGACTCAAGGATTCAACATCACTCTCGCCGGGCTTTCCAGCCTCTTGCCTGCCCTGCAAATTCAGACTTCACAGTCCCTACCATCACATGAACCAATTCCTAATAATAAATCCCTTTGTATTTGTATGTCTCTCTACTTATATAGTGGTTTGGAGTTAGGTATCCCAGAAGACATGTTCTTAGACTTGGTCCATTCCTGTGGATGTGAACTCTTGTAAATGGAATGTTATGATGAGATCACATAAGTTAAGGTGTGGACCTGATGGTCAGGATGTGTCTTAATCCTATTACTGAAGGCCTTACAAGGAGAATGAGAGAAGCTATGGAGGGAGCAGCTATAAGCTGAAAGTCAAAGGAACCCAGGAGGGAAGGAGAGGCCAGAAGAGGCTGCCATATGCAATGCCATGTGACAGAGAAGCCCAGGACCAAGGATCACCAGCAGCCAGCCCCGGTATGTCAGTCTTTAGGAAGAAAGCATTGCCTTGATGATGCCTTGATTTGGACCTCTCCCAGCCTAAAAACTGTGGGCCAATAAATTCCCACGGGTAAACCAACCCATTGCATAGTATTTTCTTTAGCATCAAGATGCATGTGTGTGCATGTGTGCTTGTGTGTGTATCTATGTACACAGATCTCCTGCTGGTTCTGAGCTGACGCAGGAGCTATTTGCAGACTCTGCAAGAAATATACCCCCACAGAAGCAGGAGAAATGCTGACCTGAAGAATCTTGTTCGCTTTCATGCTTGCCTCTCTTGGATGACGGCATGCCTCAGTCTTGCATGGGGACTTTTAATGAGAAAGAAAGAGGGCGTCTCTTCACCCACTGATATTTATGGGCACCCACTCTATATCAGGCAGTGGCCTGGAAAGGACAAGCACTATCCTCGAGGAGCCCTCTGTTGATGAGAGGGAAACATGTACCAGAGACCGTCCCCAGGCAGGGGTATGTGCTGGGGAAGGGCCAGCACAGGGCCTGGGAGTACAGAGGGTCACGTGTAGCTGGGAAGGTTTCCTGGAGGAGGTGGCAATAAGCAGGAACCTTAGGGGACCTGCAGGGATCACTGAGATGTAGGAGAATGAGAGGGTTTTCCAGGTAGAAGAGAACAATTAGATCAAGGGCAGACTGTGTGCTGGCACTTCCTACGGCTACAACAATAAAGGATCATAAACTTGGCGGCTTGAAGCAACAGAGATTAATTCGCTCGCAGTTCTGGAGGCTGGAAATCCAAAGCCAAGGTGCTGGCTGGGCCATGTGCTCCCCCAAGGCTCCAGGGGAGGGCCCGTCCTGGCCTCTCCGGCTCCTGGTGGTGCAGGCGTTCCTGGCGTGTGGCTGCACGTCGCCAACGGCTGCCTCCGTCCTCACCTTCTTCTCTGTGTGTCAAATCACCCTCTGCATCCCTTTCATTAGGACACGTGTGCTTACGTCCAGGACCCACCAGTGTAACCCAGAATATTCTCCCACCTCGAGGTCCTCAGTTCAATCACTTGGGTAAAGACCCCTTCCCCAAATAAGGCCACATTCACAGACCCCAGTGATTCGGACCGGGCATCTTTGCAGGGGTGGGGAGCGTTTCTCTGCCCACTACCCCCTGCCACATGGCTGGGGCTGGTCACTGGGGCAGAAAACGAAGAGGGGCAGTGAGTGTGGGACGCAGCAGGGGGGCAGCCCTGGGCTGCAATGAGTCTTGTGTGTTCCAAATGTTTATGGAACGGCCACATTCACTGTGCTCGCAGGCACTAGTTTTCACTCCCTAGGCACTTGGAGTTAGGAAACAACTGGCGCCCTGCAGCTGCCTCCTTCTCTTCATTAACCTTTATTCAACCGGCCACCCATGAGTCTACAGACAGGGAGAAAGAATTCCTCCCAGCATGCTTGTTGAATAGAAATGCAAGTGTCCATTTTCCCCAACTGCCCCTTCCTTCACGTTGTACCACGGAGATACTCTGGAGTCAAACCGAGCTGGCAGGAATCCCGACTTGAGTGCTTGCTTGCTGTGGTCAGACTCCTCCACCGCTCAGGCAACAGCAGCCACTTCGGTTGAGCCTCTTGTGTGGATTAAACTCATTTAATCCTCGCCACCATCCCATGAGAGAGGTAATTCCATTATCCCCATTTTACAGGTGAAGAAAAGGGGCTGGGGGAGTGAACTGCCAGGTAGCCAGAATCGTGGAGGCAGGGAGCACGCCAGGAAGCCTGCCTCTGAGCGGGCAATCTGAGCCACCGTGGAATGCAGAGACGCAGGGTCTAGGAGCATGCCCTGCCGAGGAGGGCTTGGCGTGGAAGCAGGTGGCACATGTGGGACACACCCGGAACCCCAGGCGGGCAGGGGCAGAGGGAGAAGCTGGAGGGAGTTTGTGACCCTTTGGACAGCTCCTCTGACTTAGCTCTTGTCCCAGTGGAGGAAGCAGAGGATGAGCTGGGAAGGAAAGGCGTGAAGCTTTAGTACCAGGTCTCCATTGCTCAGCCCTCTCTCCCGAATTCAAATGTGGCAGCTGGGAATGATCTGAAGACTCCATCCCTTGGGTTTCTGGGCTGCTCTGCGGCTCGCTCTTCTGAGATTGGGAGAAGGGTTTTCAGGCTGGGAAATTAGAATGAAGAGATGTTCTCCCTCTAATTTAATTGCATCTCTGCCAGTAATTCAGAAACCATCATTTGCACACACATTTCTGAAAGGCTTTTCAAAGAATTTAAACCCGCCATTTAAAATTCTCATTATGGTCGGAAATGGTACCTTTGGGCCCAACAGTTTTCTCTTTGGTCTCACAATCCCTAGAGGTACGGATTTCAATTTGGAGCTTTCCACATGGAAACGGTGAAGTGGCTCAGCCCCACGTGTCACTCTCCTCCCCACTGGGCAAACGCCCTCATTTCCAAGTCATATGAACAAGAGAAAGAGAAAACACATCAAACTTCTGTAATGGGTGCTTGCTGCTGGGATTAAATGCAACAGGTAGATGGAATTACATTTAATGCATATTTATTGGCCAATCTCTCCATTTGCTGAAGAACATTAGTACAATTGGCAACAAAGTTTCTGTTGATTTATATGAGTTTGTACCAAGCCGAGGGGCCCGCGCCTTCCCCAAACCATGATTGCATTTCTCCGGAGAATCTCACTTTCAAATGATCTTGTTAGATATTGTTAGAAATTGACATATTTGCATACCATGAATGTTAAAACTCAGAAAATACTCAACCGCCAATTAGACCCACCAAGCCTTTCCCTAATTAATCAGTCGCGAAAGAACAGCTCCAGGTGCTTTCTCGGTAGCTGAGCATCAATGCGAGTTTTTGTGTTTTATTAATCTTGATGACCTGCCAGTCACTACGTGCCACTTCCTTCAGGGAGATGGAAAACTGAGCGCACTTTGGCGACTCGAGCCGGTGTCAAGTTGTGAATCCTTTGGACAGCTGATTAAATTATTCCCAGTTCTGTCTTTACTTCTTAACACATTTATCTTTAGCAATTGCTCAGGGCCTAGAAGCATCTAGCATCCCCAAGCCTCCTGGTGATGCATTTCACCAGCAAGTTTCATCCTATGAGTACTTTGGACACTGTGTGCCCAGAGCTGCATTCAGCCAGGTATACAGCAGAGTCCTGCTGCAGGTAAACTGGACACACATCCATGTAGGAATGTGCTCATTTGGACAACAGAAAGTGTGGTGACTCTCGAGTCCAGAATGGATGAGGGAGCTTGGGAATGAGGGAAAAAGGCAGGCAAACAGATTGTCCTTTGCCCAAGTCCTCTAAGACACAAAGCTGGAAAAAGGGCAGTGCCCCCGAGGAAGGTCAAGGGCACTTGTAGACCTGAGTGCTTTGGAGAGTGTTGAAGATTCTGGTGTCTAAAAGTTGGATGTGCTCAAGGATGTGGGTGAATGACGCTGACCCCCAAATGGCACCCGACGGGTGCCATGACACCAGCTCCCGCTCAAGTTGCCCAGAGTGTCTGTGGTTTGACCACTGGCAAGAGCAAGCTTGGAGCAAAGGGGACCCTCTGGCCTAACTCCTGGCCGAAGGCCCTGGACATCCACTGAGCCCCTCCCTCAAGGTTTCTCCTGCTGGCTTCCTCGGGCATTTGGAGACCTTGTCTATGGGGCGGTCCCCTGTTCCAGCTGAGTCTGGTTCGGGGACGTTGGTCTAGGGCTTAATTTGTCCGTTTTGGGAGGGGAAGGGTTGAGCAGATGGATTAATTGGTCACTGCCTCTCAGAGACCTGGTAATAAATGAGCTGTCCCCTCCAGCCAAGCGTTTGGCTGGCAGCCCCCGCAGCCCCTCCTCAGCCCCCCTCAGCACTGCAATTAGCGAGTCCGGCCCTGGCGCCGTTTTGGAAGGTTTATAGTTCATTAAGAGTTTAAATAAATCCATTCATTTAGGTTTACTTTAAAGAGTTTTCTGTAATCACCTTCATTACATTTTTAAATGGGGTTGGGGAGGAGAGTAATTAGGAAAAATCGGCTTCAGCCAGGGGCACTCGGCTTTGGTGCACATATATGTCACCCTGTCACACTCACTCCTCCACGATTTGGAGGTGAGTCAGCCCTGACCCTCGGCGCAGGTGGTGAATCACCACCTGGGAAGGCACCATGGCATTGGACTCTAAAGAGAACATGCTGGAAGGAATGGCCCGGGCTGTGAGGGAGAGGGCTTCCACTTTGGCCTCTAGGGTAAGGATTATTTTTTTAATTATGTTTCACAGAAGCCCCAAGGATTCTGATATCTTTGCCTAGTGTCACCCCTGTACTTAGTGCTCCCTAAGCCTGCTCTGCACCCACAAAGACTTGAAAACTGACTCAAAGGCTTCTATGAGGATTTCCGATGATGTGGGAGACATGGGCTAATTGTACCACACTCGGCCCATCCACAGGAAGACACGGTCAATAATATCATAATGTGGGCAGTTTAGACATTCCATTAAAAAGAATATTGTCAATGGAACTCCAGTAAAGCCTGTTTCTGTAATATCAGAACGGATAATGCTTTATTTTAAATGTACGGCAATAAAAACCCGCATGTCATGAATTTTGCCGTTGAAATAGATAGGTTTTTATTAGCTTATTAGACTTCCCAGGCACTGCTTAATAACTTGCATTGTAAACTAGTTTGTAATGAAGTCTGCCAATATAATTCCCAACAGGGAATGCCTGTTGTGCCGCGTGGAAATTTCCAAAGCTTCTTGCTTTGGGGGTTTTACTTTTGGTTTTTCCAGCAGTGACCTGAGATACTTTGGCCTCCTTCCAATCAGAAAGGAAAAATGCTCTGAGGCATCCACATGGGAACTCCCCGTGGTGCGGGCCGCGGGCCCGTTTCACCCAGGCTGTGCCATCTCAGCCTCAGCTTTGGGGTGACCATCTCTTAGACGGGGGTTCTCCAGGGAAGCCCTGGATCCCGCTGATTTTCAGGACCTGCCCATCATTTCTATCTCGCTGCCAAAGTCTGAGTCAACCTGCACTAATTAACGCTTCCTTTTCAGCCTTTGAGCCTGGGACTTGAGGACAAAGCCCCAAGTCAGACGGCGCATACGCCTGGATTTCTGCCTCCTCGGGGAACACAGACTCAAGGGCCCTTGGGGAGCTCTGCCCTCTGCCACGAGACACGCCCCTGGGACAGGGGTGACACCTGGCCCGTCTTGGGAGCTCCCAAAGTACCCTGTGACAGTTTGAGATTATTTTATGAATCCCCAAAAGAGGAATGTTCATAAACCAATCTACTCCTCTGGGCGTGATACCCTTTGATTGCGCTAATTCAGCTGAGATGTCTTTGATTAGCTGACCGGCTAAGATTGGGCGTTTCGATTTGACTGCATCAGAGGGAGTGACTCAGGCTGAGCCGCTGCCCCCTTACCGAGTCTGATATAAATGGACCTTCACACGGACAGGTAGACATAAGAAGACACAAAAAGAGAGAAAGCGCTGTCATTTTTTACCCTGGGGCCCCGGGAGAGATGAGCCATTTGTCTGATAGTTTGCAGCTGACCTTGGGAAGAGAAGCGAGCAGCTGAGACTGATCTAGAAAGCCGGGAAAGAAACCAGCCCCACCCCAGGAGAGCGGCCTGGAAGCCCCGAGGGGAAGGAGAGACCCGGCCGAGGTCAGCCGCCATGTTGCTTCAACGCGTGGCAACCCACTTTGGTGAGAAGGCAACCTTGAGTTGGATTTTCCACGGCCTTGATACTGTAAGCTTCCACCCCAAATAAATCCCCTTTATAGAGGCCACCGGAGTTCTGGTACTGTGCATCAGCAGCCCCTTGGCTGGTAGATACACACTCCTACCTGGCAGGTTCTGCCATGTCCATCTGCCTCCCAGGCCAGGATCTCTCCTGGCTGAGTCCCATCATGGACACTGAGGGTGGACTATAATTCGGAGTCTAGAATTGCCCTGATAGCGGGGACACTGTCAGGGAGCATTGCTGCTTGTGACCCTGTTGCCACTTTTTTTTTAATCTTAAAAACTTAGTGTGACTTGAAAAAGGGGGTGGCAGGGGGGTGGGGAGGAGGCCATGGATGGAGGAAGAGACGACCCGTAGGGCAGCCCCGCACGTGGTCAGGACGGCGAGGAGGGAAAGGCCCATGGGGTCCGCCCCCTTCGCCCACCGTCCTGGGGATAGGACCGGGGTGGGTGCCCCCATTGGCAGCGGGTGCCCTGAAGACCAGGTCTGGGGCTCAGGACTCCACCGCAGAAGGCCAGATTGGGTGCTGTGCCCAAGTAGCCAGTGTGCGGGGTCCTACGCATGAGTCCTGGGTGGGATGAGGCCCCCGGAGTGGGGAGGGCTGGAGGAGAGTCGCTGGCGGCCACCCGCAGGTCACACCCAGCCCTCAGCCGGGGCAAGGTGGGTCCTGGGTTGAAATGTGTACCCAGAAAAGCGCTGTTCAAGGCCCCACCCCCAGGCCCATTTGCAGAGGGGTGGGCTCTGCACCTCAACACTGGGGTCCTTGTCAGGAGAACTCTGGGAGCAGGTGCAGGGTCGGGGAGAAGGCGGCGTGATGGAGGAGGAGGCAGGGCGTGGAGTGGAGCGGCCGCCGGCCAGGAGCGCCCGAGCCCGCAGCTGCAGAGAGACCGGGCAGGGTCCTGCCAGGCCATGGAGGGAGCACGGCCCTGCCCACGCCGCCACCCCAGGCTCTGGCTCCCGGGACCAAGAGAATCCACTTCCACTGCCTTAAGCCGCCCAGCGTGGGCTCCTTCTTTATGGCAGCTCCTGGGACAGCGGTGGATTCTCAAGGGGACGCAGGTGGACTGGGACGCGTGCTCCGGGAGGCCGTGCAGAGGGCGAGGCGGCTGACAGTCTTGCCTTGGTCTGAATTTTTTAATGGATTTGTTAGCCTTACTCGCTCTTGTTGCACCCCTCTTCCATTGCATTTGATTAAAATTCCAGTCTCCGCGTAGCTGCCGTGGTCAGATGCGGGAGGGAATCATGCACCACGGAGACCAGCGGTGTGTCCGGGATGGGTAATTCCCATGATTTAGAGTGATTATGTCCCAGCTGTAATGAATGCATTGTAAGCCTTCGCTCAGAGCCCACAGAACACTTGATTCATAAACAAATTATCCTGTGCCTGTAATGCAGGAGAAAGAAATAGCAGCTAATTTAACCAGTGAATCAACAGTGGGACAGGGCGCAGTAGATCATGCAATTTGAAGTACAATGGAGAAAATGAGAGTGGTAGCCAGGCACTCAGATCCTCACGGGGACAGCCCAGCTGCGCGGGCTCTCCATGCTGGGACTCCAGCCCGTTTGGTCTCAGCCGTACAGCGACGCCGGAGGATGTTGAGAGGAAGCCGAGCTGGGGTTGGAGCCGGCCCCTCTCCCCCGCACTGGGGCGCCTTCCCTCAGACCGAGAAGCCAGCAGCCCCAGCGGAGGGACGTCCGGAAGCTCAGGCCGCTCTGCAGACAGGCATAAGCGCAGGTCCTGCCTCCCCCACGGCTCAGGCACCGTGGACAAATCCCAGGGCCTTCCTGAGCCTCTGTTTTTGTCTCTGGAGGGTGGAGGGGACGTGGGTACTCACCAGGCAGGTGGGTGCCAGTCAGTTAGAGGTAGCCCTGCCCAGGGTGCGGAGCAGGGGTTCTTGCCAAACCGGGGGGCCACCAAGACCTCGCTTTGCCTCGGCTCCTCATCGGCAAAATGGGTGGCTTAAATTATGCAAGGACAGAGCTGGACAGGTGCCCAGCGTTGGAAGGGACACTGTCGGTACCTCTCCCGCTACGGGGCACAAACACGGCCCAAGTCAGAGGCGTTTCCTTCTTTCCCACTAATACTGGATCCCATTTCCAGGTGACAGAGGGTTAGCCACGCCCTTCTTGAGAAGCTTCTCATTTTCAGAGGTTTGGGGACTTTTTTTTCTTTTTACCTGAACTGCTTGACTTCCTTCTAAACTTGGCAGAGTTTGGGCGGAAATTTTTAAGTAGCCATGTCTCAAAGCGTGTCCCATGGCACCTGGATTTTCTGTGATGCTCTGTAGGGGGATCAAAGCTTGCCTTCGCAGAGCGGTCCCTGTGGAAGGGCCTGTGACCCTCCTTGGGACCAGCTGCTTTACATCAAGGTGCGCGCCCGTGTGCAAATGAAACGTAAGGTGAACGGCAGGTGCAGTCCCTCGCCATCATCTTCCCGCCTCCAAGCAGCAAGCGCTACCGCTTGGCGAGCTCACGTATTTCTTCTGTGCGTGCCAGGGCCTCGCCTTTCCGGTGTGACCTGCCACCTTATCCCAAGCCTTCGCGCCTGAGCACCAGCTTGCGCGACTCCGCTCGGCAGGCCCGCGTCCCCTGACTCGGAACCCGCTTCGTCCTGAACCGACTCATTGCTTCTCCCCATTTCAAAAGGGGGTGGGGCGGTGGAAACACCATTTCTGGCGATATTATGTAAATGCCCACATGCCAAAAATAGTTCGCACACTTCAGAAGGGCACGCAAAAATGTTCCGTCACATTTGCTAAGCCTCTAAATCAAAATTTTATTATGCCGGAGAGTTTTCTCAGGCACCAGTCTGCTGGTTTTTATGGGATTCATTTATCTGAAGGGAGAGAGGGAGGTGAAATAGGAGTCATTAGCCGGGCTGTTTTGGAGGATAAACACAGAGACCCGGGGTAGGGAACGAACCTATTTTAAAGGCAACGATGCCAATTTGAAGCAATTGGGTAGAAATTGAAGCACAGCAACTCCTGGGTCAACGGCAAACAGGCAGGTCCGCTGTGGTTCCCACCCAGGGCCCCGAGTGGCATCAGATGCCACAGGTCTAGTTCCAGGAGAAGGTACCTGTGAGAGCCTGGAGGACAGTTCCTGAGATGCCGAATGAAGGCCTGGGTGTGTCATCCCTCTTCAAAGGACGTGGGAAACAGCCCCCGGCGTTCCTGGGCTGCTCAGTGCAGCAACACACGATGCAGCGTGACGCGAGCAAGCAGCACGATGAGCCGTGCGGTCAGCTGTCTCACCTGGCGTTGGGTCTGGGCCTCTGGCACGCTGCAACCCAGGGGGCCCTGAATGAAGGAGCAGGTGCGAGGAGAAGCCGAGGCCCTGAGCTCGTCACCCTGAGCCCGCTGGTGCTCGGGCTCGTTGGCTCTGGACGCTGATGGGAGTGGCTCCGAAGGGCGCACAGGGTGCCTGGGCCAAACGGCAAGCCTAGCCACAGCCGTGCGAAGATGTCCAGCAGATGACGCCGGAATGGCGGCCCTGGGCAGGTCTCCAAATTCCATTCTGGACAGGGGGTCTTATCACCGACAGTGCTAAGTAGGATGGGGGAATTGGAAAACCCATCAAGTTCTATCAAACAGCACCAGGACCAGGTCAGAGGGCAGCAGCTGGCGACCTTTGATCAGTAAGGCCCTTGGCTCCTGCTGCCCAAGGACCACCTCCTCCAGGAAGTCTCCCCGGAAGTCTCCTCTGACTTTCAGTTCTAGCCTGGGCCGGGACCCCTCCTCACAACCCCATCCACAAAGTTCGGCCCCGTCCTGCTCCTCTGATATCTGTGCCTGACGGCCTTGAAGACAAGACAGGAGGCCTCTCCCCTTTTGCATTTTTCTCCTCTGCTCTGAGCCAGGCTAATCCCAGGGCAGTCACTCAGTTTATTAAAAGAAAGTATGAATGAGTGAATGGACGTGGCGTCCTTCCCTGGAGGCTTTTCTCCATCTTCGCTGAGCTCTAGTGCAGGAGGCAAGAGACGAGGATGAGCCGAGGCTGTGCGGTGCCTTCGGTAGCCTCCGTTTTACATCCACGGCCGCTGTTACTACACCTTAGCATGTAAGGGTCACTCTGCAAACTGCTTACCCGTCCACCTGCACCACGACTTCAAGGTAGACGTGGCTTTATCCCCACTGAGGAGTCGAGGCGACGAATCCTCTGAGAGGTGCTGAGCTGGGCACGGGTGGTGGATGTGTCAGCGTCACACGCTTCACGCTGCAGCCCACGCTCACTTCGCCTTCCTTTGTCAAAGAGTTGATGTCCCGAAGCTTAAATGTTTTGCAAAAGCAGAGGGAGACGTGGCTCCTCTGGGTGAATGAGTCCTTGGAAATTGATGAGGTGCTCATGTGCTGGAACCTCTCATGCGTGGAACGGGAGAGAAGCCCAAACCCCACGGAACTGGACGACTCGAGCACTGAGGAAAGCCCATGAGGGGCCCCGTGAGGCCCATCTTCCTCTCCAGGCCATTCATTCGCTCTTTCTCTTTTTTTTTAACATGATTTGGGACTTTCTTTGTAATGACTTTTTTTTTTTCATTTTTTTGTCTTTATTTTTTTAATGTTACATTAAAAAAATGTGAGGTCCCCATATACCCCCCACCCCCTCACCCCACCCCTCCACCCATAACCACAACCTCCTCCATCATCATAGACATTCACTGCATTTGTTTAATACATCTCTGAGCACCACTCTTATTCACTCATTCAGTCAATCAACAAGCATCATGGACATCTCTTCTAAGTGCTGGGGAGGCAGCCATGAACAAAGAGAACTTACATGATTGTGGGGAATTCAGATGATTAGCAATAAGCCTATTGTTAATAGTAAACACAATAAAGAAGGAAATTCTACGCAGTGTGCTAGGCAGGGATGAGCGCTTTGGAGGGCAGACACGGCGAGGTCAGGGGTCAGTAGTGTGTGAGTTGGGGAAGGTGATGTTAATCGGCTCCTCCATGAAAAGGTGACCTGGGAGCAGACTGGCAGCAGAGCGATCCAGGCAGGTGTTTGGGGAAAGAGAATTCCAGGCCCAAGGGACAGCCCAGTGGAGGCCTGGAGGGAGAGCAGCCCCCACCTTGGAGCAGCAGAGAGGCCCATGTGACTGGGGCAGGAGGTCGGGGGACAGTGGTGGGAGAGAAGGTGCCAGGAGGCACATGGGCCCCCTGGAGAGAGGCCGGGGAGCCAGCTGAGCTCCCCAGTGTGGTGCAGGCAATATGTAGAGAGAGGGTGGACTCGAGAGCCTCCCTTGGGGGCAAATCGCAGCTCTTAGATCCTAGTTGGGTGGCCATCAGCAAGTTGGCGAATATCTCTCCACATAGGTTTCCTTATCTGCAAAATCAGATGCAAACAGAACCCTGCTTGGAGGGCAGCAGTGGAGATTAGCCAGAATGCTGAGCTATCTTAGCACTGAATGGGTTCTGGTACAGAATGCTGAGCTGCCTTAGCCCTGGATGGGCGCTGGTACAAGGAGCTGTTTTGTGGTCTACTAGGGTGGCTCAGAGCTGCTCTGAGAGTCTGCCAATATTAGATTGGAATTTTATTTAAAAAACATGTTTTCAACGACCAGCACCTCCAGTATGTGTCATGCCCTTGACATGTTGCAAACTCCAATGATGAGTGGGTGGACTTTTCTGCTGACCTTGGCATGACCTTGCTCTTGCCTGGGCATGCCTTTGACTCCTATGGCTAGGTGTCATTGATTAGCTCTACTTGGGTCTTTTAAGAAAATCTAGATAGCACATGCTCAGCCACGTAAAATTGTGCAAGAAAAGTTTCTCTTTCATCCCTACAGCAGCCAAGGGGCTGGGAAAAGTCCCAGGGGTCAGCTGGGCATGTGGTCAATTGCGTAATACACCTTCAGTCACAATGATATGTCACAGATTATCCCAGATCTTGTAAATCTGGGGTGCCTTTTACTTGATTTTGTAAAAAACATATGATAAAGCCTTAGAGCTATTAATCATTATTTTATTGATTCAACTTTAAAACTCTTGTTTTCTGCTCTCTCTTAAATTTGTGAATCCTTTTAAATGGAGAGTATCTTAAGAGCAAGATACTAAAAATGTTATCATTTATAAATGTATAAAAATGATTTATCTCAGTAATCAAAATTTTCACAATTTCTGTAATCCAAATATTGGAAACTGAGATTAATATAAGGGTGATCTTTTTCATGTCACTCTCAATTTCAATTTTGGTTTTCCTCATTCTCGTTTCTTCCTGATTTTGCTTTAAGCAATTAAATAGGATAGCTTGAGACTTGTAAAATAAATACATACAAATATAATACCAGAATGATTTGCTGTCTAGATGTAATAGTCATTGAGGAAAGGGTTTGCTCCTCGAAAAGCAGTCTGCTAACAATTGCTTCATGCTTTTCTTTTTGTCTGTTCCCTTACTCCCTCCAATTCTGAGTCTCCTTTTCTTAAAGTGGTACGTGGTTTTGTTTGTTTTTCACTGTGTGGGAGAGAGCTGAGAGAAGGGAGCTCTACGCTGACAGAAACGGTTTCTGTGTGAGTTACGTGGCAAGAAGAGTGCCTCCTCTTTTAACTGCCCACCTCTGTGCATGACATGGGGTGGTGGTAAAGACTGGTGTTCACAGAAATTAGGAAGTACAAAGTGAATGCCACACCTGTCCAAAAACAGAGGCTTAGTGATTGGGTCCCTCACAAGACCACACAGAGGTGACTGCCACATGGCTGGGCCCTTCTCTCTCATCCCTTGTAGCAATTTGGCATTATTTATGAATTCAAAAAACAGATGTGGGATTATGTTTGTGAACTGGTTTTTCCTCTGGGCATATTAGATTATACTGAATTCAGAGGTTTACTTGATTAAATTATGATTAGGGCATTGATTGGGCCACATCTGTACAGCATTGAGTCTCCGCCTCTTGGTGGGTGAGGGCTCACAGATAAAAGACATGGCAAGGGCCGGAGTTGGAGTCTTGAGCTGGAGCCCCAGGAAGTAAGCACACAGAGGAGCTTGGTTGTGAGGAAAGAGAGAAGGCTCCAGGAAGAGGAACAAGTCACTCGTCTATAGTCTACAGCTGGCCTTGTGCAGAGAGCACAGCAGCTGAGCCCAGAGAGAGGCAAGCCCCGGGAAGAGAGGAACCCAGGAAGCCTGAACCCTTGTAGACGTCGGCAGCCATCTTGCTCCAATATATACCAATAGACTTTGGTGAGGGAAGTAACTCATGCTTTATGGCCTGGTAAATGTGGGCTTCTACCCCAAATAAATACCCTTTAGAAAAACCAGCCAAGTTCAAGTATTTTGCATCAGCACCCCTTTGGCTGATTAATACACCCCTGTCCACACAGTTGCAAGGAGCAAGCCAATAATGCAAGGCAAAGAGCAGATCCCCTTCATCTGAACCCATCAGTCTACAAAGGTGACGACCAAGGGCTGTGAGTTGGCAGTGTGCCAGAAGAAGAAGCATCAATGGCAGGACATGGTAGCAATGATCATCTTTACTTTTCCTGCCAGCCTAAATACCCCATCATTTACGGAGGCCTTGGTGCACACATCTGGCGTTGCTGGCCAGCCTGCCGCATGCCCGCCTCTAACTCCCATATCAGCCAGACAAGGGGCTCTTGACATCCCCGCTCCCCAGAGGCAAAAGCCACAGCCGTGTCGCCCAAGACCGTGCACCCAAGCTCCCAGGTTGGTCCCGGGCTCTCCACAGCACACCTGCTGGGGGAGGAGGGAAGTGGCGGAGGCAGAGTTTATCAATAAACTCCTGACTCCCCAGAGCTCCCGAGGGGACATGTTCCAGGCAGTGGTACCGATCTTGAAAGCAGGTTGCTACTTGGTGAGTCCAGGATGAAAGAAGTAAAGAAAGAACAACACACTGATGTAGAGAAAGTGGCCATGGTGGCTGCTGAGGGCAGGGAGAGGGAAGAAAAGACGTGATGTGGGGGCATTTTCAGGACTTGGAGTTGTCCTAGGTGGTACTGTAGGGACAGATGCTGGACATTGTATGTCCTGCCAGGGCCCACTGAATGGACTGGGGAAGAGTGTAAAATATATAATGTAACCACTGTCCATGTGGTGCGGCAGTGCTTCAAAACGTAGTCGCCAAATGCAGTGAATGTGCCATGATGATGAAAGAGGTTGTTGATGTGGGAGGAATGGGGTAAGGGGGATGGCGGGTATATGGGAACCTCTTATATTTTTTGAATGTAACATTTTAAAAAAATAAAGAGGGTTAAAAAAAAGAAAGAACAACAGCCACCCCCTCCCCCCCACCATTGCATTGAAGGGCTTGGCAGAGGGAGGCAAACTGCTCCCAAGACCCCTGCCTCAAGGAGGAGGTCAGCTGTGGGGCCCCAGTTCCCACCCAGCCCCTACGCTTAAAACCAGTGCGACCTTCGAGGAATGGGAGGGGAATGCAAGCTGAGTCAGCCTCCAAGCCCAGCCAATGCCCCTAGCAGCCCTTCTGCATTATGAGCTGAGCCTCCCGTCGAGTAAGCAATGGAACAGGGAGGCTGGCTTGGGGAGAATGCACCTTAAACGGCATTTGCATCCCTGGAGCTTGGCTCAGGGGTTCCCCTGACAGTCAGGTGAAAGGGGAGGGGGCTGACCCCTCGCCAGCCTTCAGCTGCTGTCCCCCACCCTGGCTTACAGGACATCAGGTGCAGCCTTCCCTCTTCCCAAGTGCAAAGGACAAAGCGTCTACTCTAGAACTAGGAATTCCTGCACAGGCCATCGCCATCGCCGTGTGTCCACACTGTCCACACTCGGCGGCCACGATGCACCTTCAGGAGCGTGGGGGGACGGGGTCTCGCCCCGTTACTGGTGAATGTCTCCTACAGAGTTTCCGGTTCCTTATTTTTGTCTGACATTTCAAAAAGATTAGTCTGTAGGTGTCCAGGTGTTAATATTGGTCTCTGCTCATCCCTTTAGGTAAACAGCGACTGGACACAAGGCCACTTGATTATTTTAATAGAGAAACAGATGGGAAAGAGACCCTCCCTCTCTTTTTGTCTCTATTTGAGAGCTGAGGAGGGTTCTGGATGAAGCAGCTGCAGAGCGAATGGGGGGCACGGGCAATTCGAGTAGCCACCAAGGGATGTCTGTGAGCCCATCTGACACCTCCATCCCTGCAAAGGCATCAGTTTCCCCAAAGGTAAGACAAGTGGCCCGTGCAATGGCTGAGGTCCCATCTCTGTGGGCAGCATCTTCTCAAGAGCTGTGTACTGTCTGCCCCCAGGCCTCAGGGCGTGTGTCCCCTGCAGGGACCAGTGACTTCTCCAGCTCCCCTAGGAAGGTTCCGTGGCTTCTCCCGGCCCTCTGGTCAGGGCAGGGGCACATAGGGCAGTGTGGATGTGCTGAGGGAGGCCAGCTGCAGGCAGGGTGGCTTCTGTGCCGACCCTGTCCCCCTCCCAGCCACCCCACGGCCTGGACCTGGCAGGGGCAAGTCTCCTGCCGTCAGACCGGAGAGCAGAGGGGAAGCCATTCCCGGGCCTGATGCACGGGCATCACAGCAGAGCACGTCCCTGCGGGAGTGGTTATCCAGCCAGGGGCAGCACGCGATGCTGCTCTGTGGGGTCTGTCTTGCTGATGGGCCGTGACTCCCGTTACGGGGCTCAGTTACCGTTAGGGCTTCTGTTCACCCTGGGGCTCCTTAGAAGGCCAGCACCTCGTCTGGGCTCCGTGACGGGCTGTTCCCAGGAGCCCACGCCAGGGGTCCATCCAGGGGCCCCCCTCTAATTCCCGGAATGATTTGGCTTTCATTGGCCACCTCTGGGGGTCTCGGGGACCAGAGGTCATGTTGTATCCGCACCTGATGATCTTAATTTTCAGCGAGACTCGGGCAGCTTCTTCCTCTCTAATGCGCTTCTCCCACCCACCAGCGGCCAGTTGGCTCGGCAGCGCCCTCATCGACCTGCCCACTGCCAGCGGCAGCTCGCCTTTCCCTGCTGCACTGGATTATTCTCCTGTGAGTTGCGTTTAGCCAGTGCACAGTCTGGCAGAACCTCAGGCTGGGGTGGCCATGGGGATCCCTGGCTCCCCATTCAAGGGAATACAAGTTTCCTTGGATGGATGGACGGTGGACAGACAGACGGATCTCAAAGTGAAACACGCTCATGTGCATTCACGAGCTGCAAGCGGCCTGCCGAGGCTCCTTCCGCTTGTCTCAGACTCAGTAACCAGAGAGACCCGTGGAGCGTGTCCATGCATCAGGGGGTCCAAGGGTTTCCCTTGACCTTGTCAAGTCGGAGAAACACTAACATGGCGGCACTTCCAATGAGTCCTAGTAACCTTGAGGCTGTCCGCTCCTCGGGGCCAGTGTCCAGCCCCTGGAAGGATTTTACTGAGGCCCATTCTTGACTTCAGGAGGAGGGGAGGGACGCTTGCAATGTGCCCCCGTGGCGGCTGCCGGCGCGGCCAGCTGTTCCCGCTTCCAGAGAAGCAGGCCGGGGCCAAGCTCTTCACACAGCCACTCCATCTCCTCGCAGACACCAGATGGCTCACAGGTCAGTGCTTTGCAGATAAAAGTGGGGCAGCAACCAGCACGGGAAGCCAGGCGCCTCAATGGCCGGGGCTCTGTCTTGTGAATGAGTGTGCGCCGTGTACGCGCAGGCATCAACGGAACCCGCTGTCCAAAGGACGTTCACAAATAACGGTGGTCAATGTACGGGTCAGTATGGCTAGGCTGGTCGGCACAGTTGTTTAACCCAACAGCTCACCTAGGGCGGCTGTGAAGCTATTTGGTGGCTGTGGTTAACATACACGACAAGCAAGCAAACAAGCAAACAGCCCTGTTGGCTTGGAGTGAAGGAGGGGCCCCTTCGAGGGCGCGGGGCTGCCTCCTCCGATCCCTGGAAGGCCCAGGAGCAAAATCTCTTCGTGGAGAAGAAGAAATCCTGCCTCAAGACGCAGCCTCAACTCCCGCCCGCGTTTGCAGCCCGCAGCCCGCCCCGCAGATTTCAGCCTTGCCGACCCGCAGCCAGTTCATCAGCTCTGGGGGCGTCTGGGCACCTCCTGTCGTTTCTTCTCTGGGAACCTGCCCGACCGCACGGTGGAGGATGCCCAGTTCGCGGGAGGCTCCGGGCCCATCGGCTGCCACCAGGGGCCTGGCAAGGTTGAGCGGGGACCTGGGCAGGTGGTCCTGCCCCCGCCGGCTGGACACAGCCCTGGGGGGGTCACATTTACATAAAGCCCAGAAGCCAGGCTTGGGGGTGAGCCCCGGGCGCCAGAGCTCCCACCCTGTTCCCCATACGCTGCTCAGAACCGCGAAGCCCCGGCCCCGGGAGCCGCCTCTCCCTGGTTCTGCCGCCTCGTCTCGAGAGCTGGTGACCCTGCGGCACCGGGCGGCCCTGCGCGCCGAAGGCGTCCTCCCCCTGGCCCGCGTCCCCGGTCCTCCCTTCCAGAACGCCGTCCTCCTGGGGTCTTCCCTGGTCCCCCCCCAGGTGCCTCCTTGATCCTTCCCTTGATCCTCCCTGTGGTGCAATCCCTTGATCCTCGCCCGATCCTTACCCTAGTCCTCCCCTTAGTCCTCCTCCCGAGCCTGTTCCTGATCCTCCCCCTTGTCCTCCCCCTGGTCCTCCCCTGATCCTCCCCTTGGTCCTCCCCTAGTGTGCCCCCTTGATCCTTCCCTTGATCCTCCCACCTGCTCCTCCCCCTGGCCCTCCACCTGGTCCTCCCCTCTGCCCTCCCCTCCAGAACACCGTCTTCCCCCTGGACTGGACTCTCTTCGGAGGTCTGCAGCCAATGAGAGCACCTCTCTTTCCTGGTGAATTTCCTCCGGCTGTCCTGGCTCCTGTTTCCGTCCCAGCTCCCCGTGGTGGAAGCGTTCTCCTGCTGAGGGCCTGCGCCCCCGGGAAGGCTCACAGTGCAGGCACAGCTGTGGGCAGACCCCCTTGGGGATCCGACCTGCTGGTGAAGGCAGAGCTGTTGCAGGCCTGGCGCACCGAGGGATCCAGGACCTCTTGGTTCACATTAAATAATTCCGTTTCAACACCTGTCACCGTGGGGGGAGCAGGCAGGTGTGCACCTGCCCTCAGCAGCCCACGAGCTGGGGCCAGGTGAGACTGGACGTGGGCGATTGCCAGTGGGCAGGGGCAGAGAGTCAGACGTGATGGAGGGTGCCAGGACCCAGTGTCTGGAGGTTTTACCGCCCCAACCCCCATGGTGCTTAGGGTTAGGGTTAGGGTTAGGGTTAGGGTTAGGGTTAGGGTTAGGGCTAGGGTGAGGGTGAGGGTGAGGGTTAGGGTTAGGGTTAGGGTTAGGGTTAGGGTGCAGGGATCCAGCTGCAGCCCAGGCTGGGGGGAGCCTCAGGAGCTGGTGGGGTGAGTGGGACAGACTGGGTGACGATGAGCCACAGGGAAGGGAAGCATGGGGGCCTGGTGGGGAAGAGCTGGGGAGGGGACCCACCAAGGGGCATGGGGCCCACCGAGGGGGAGGTGGCCTGGTATGGGAAGGAAGGGTGCTGAGGCGAGAGCACGTGCTGCTGGAAAGGAGCAAGTACGTCCAGGTCCAGGGACTGACCGTGGTGGCAGCAGGTTTAGGCCAACCACCTGGTGGTGTAGGAGGTGGACCTGGAGGTGGGGGGTGCTGGGGGAGTCCTGCTCTCCCTCCTCCGTTGGATTTGGAAGGGCTCCCTCAACATCCGGGGATGCAGGCTGGAGGTCTCCACACTCGTGGTTTCTGTAGTTTTCTCTTAATCGCCCCCATTTCTGGTTATGTAAAGCCTCACAGCCCCCCGGCCACCCAAGGAGGCCGCGTCCCAGAAGACACAACCACCATCCCGCAGCTGCAAGGCCTGTGCCCACATGGGCCCAGAAGGACGGGGAGGCCAACGGGGCCTCCTGAGGCCTGGAAGGGGAGATGGTGGGGAATGCTTGACCTTGGGGGACGAGGGCTCGCAGTTGGAGCAAACACTGCCCAAGGAGAAAATGGGCTGGACCCAAAGTGCCCACTAAGGGGGGCTATGCAGAGCACAGGGCTTGGCTTTCTGCCCCCAGTGCACCCCAGGCGTTATCTGGGTGGGGGGGGGGGGTATTTAGGTGGACAGAAGTAAGTTCCCTCTTACTCTGACTTGGATTTGGGTGCTTCTGATGTCCATTCTTCCAGCTAAAATGGACGAATGCCCCCCTCAATTTTTATCAACCAAATCAAATCTGCTGTGAGCCTCTAGTGGACAAGACGTCTGAAAGTCATCAGGGCGGGGGCCCCTCTGCCCCTGCCTGTGCAGGAACAAGGCCGCTTACCCCCTATCGGCCTGGGGGGCCAGCTAGGACCTAATCTACTGCTCAGGACAGCGGCCTGCCTGAGCCTTCACTGACTCTTGCCGGAGCTATTTCTCCAGGCAGGTCACAACGCAGTCCCCTCCTGGCCCTCTCCACTGCCCCCGGCTGGAGACCCTCCC
The DNA here is from genome assembly GCF_030445035.2 of Dasypus novemcinctus. Taxonomy (NCBI): domain Eukaryota; kingdom Metazoa; phylum Chordata; class Mammalia; order Cingulata; family Dasypodidae; genus Dasypus; species Dasypus novemcinctus. The sequence continues at coordinate 128,523,316 of NC_080681.1, forward strand.
CAGAGGGCCCAAAGTGTCCTCCCCCGTGGCTGGCAGGAAGACAGCCCCCCAAAGTTGCCCACACCCGAATCCTGGAGCCGTGAATGTGCTGTTTCATGCAAAAGGGACTTTGCAGATGGAATTAGGGTTACAGAGCTTGAAAGAGGGTGATTATCCTAGATAACCTCTCACCTGGGCGGGTCCACTGTCATCCATGGGCCCTTAGAAGTGAAAGAGGGGAGGCAGTTGGAGAAGAAAGAAGAGAGCCTCAAAGTGTGAGCTGTACTTGAGCCAAGGACTGAGGTGGCTTCCAGAAGCTGGGAGCAGCCTTCCCTGACACCAGCAAGGAGAGGGGACCTCAGCCCTACGTCTGTAAGGAACAGAATCCCACCAGCAACCTCAGGGGCAGCAGATTGTCCCCGGAGCCCCTGGCAAGGAATGCAGCCCCTGACACCTTAGGTTTAGCCCAGCAAGGCCTGCGGATCTCCGAGCTCCTAAGAGAATGTATCTGCCCCATTTGAACTCCACGTCTGGGTGCCGGGTAAGCACAGGAAGCCGACCCTTGTGTCGAAGGCCCACCCCGGACTCTCCTCGCCCAGACTGGGTCTCTTCTGAACCCACCATCCCTAGCCCCCCACCCAGACTGCCAGGGCCAGGACCCAATCCTCCCCATCATCCACACCAAGTCCTTTTACTTCCTTTCCTTGCAGAAGAACCACACTGGCTGCCCATTACGCCATTCAAAACCCACCATCCAGCCATCCATTCATTTATTCACGCGGCCCTGAGTCTGATCCTGCCTTCAGGGCAGGGAGACCAAGGACAATTAAGTGGCCATTTAGTATGCCTGGTGGAGTCAGGAAGGGCGGAGGGGGTGGGTAGCCAGGGCTGGGCTTCTTTGAAGACTCCATTTCACCAGATGCCACTTGAGTGTCCCTACCTGAGGCGTGGCAGTGGCCCTGTCTGGGGCATTCAAGGACGGTTTCCGAGGGCCTGCTGCCTGTCAGATGTCCTCTCAGCCCCGCAGGCGGCTTCGTGCCAGCTGGGCTGGCCTCTCTGGTCCCAGGAGGGCTGGGAGGTCAGATGTTTGCAGCCTGTCCTGGGCCAGCCACCCCTTGGCAACCGTCCAATGATGCCTTCGAATGCGGGAAAGGAAGACCAGAGTGAGAGGCCGTGGCCGTCCTTGTTCTTCTCCAGGAGGACCAAACATGCTGAGCTCATCCCTACCTAAGACCCGTGAAGCGTCCTCAGCAGTGGCCAGTCCAGGAGGATTGGGGAGGGGGCGTCTGGAACACGCACTCACTGCGCATGGCAGCCACGTGCTCCTCGACTGTCAGGCGGGATGGGGCACTGTGGGGGGCTGCACAGTGAAGCCCCAAGAGGTGTGTCCTCACCCCAACCCCAGGTCCTGTGGACGCAGCCTTATTTTGGAAAAGGGTCTTGCAGAGGTGATTAAGTAAAGGGTCTCCCTCGATCCAAGGACGAGGGTCCTTACAGGAGAAACACACTGGGGAGACAGCTGTGGGCAGAAGGCAGCAGAGATTGGAGGGGCGTAGCCACAAGCCAAGAAAGTCTGGAGCACCCAGAAGCTAGAAAAGGCACAGAAGGGTCCTTCCAGAGACCCTCCAGGGAGCATGGCCTTGGTTTCAGACTTCTGGCCTCTGGAACTGTGAGAGAATCCACTTCTGCTGTTTTCAGTCACTCACTGGGTGGTAATTTGTTTCAGCAGCCCCAGAAGGCTAAAAAAGGCACCAGTTCCAAACCTGTGGCATCAGAATCATGGTGTGGGAGGGTAGATTTGCAGAAGCATGTTCTTGGGTCCCACCAATGAATCGTTGAATTAGAGGTCAGTAATTTCTAAAAGCACACTATGATTCTTAGGTGACCAGTCCCTCGACCTCCGTTTGTGAGCCACTATTCCAGTGCAATCCCCTTGTTGGATGGATGGGAAGATGGTTTCATCCCAGACCTCTAGCATGTGAGGAGGGGTGGGTCCTGGTCCCAGCTGTCCACTGACTACTAGCCTGGGCTTTTTGGTGACTGGCTAGTGTTGCGAGTTGAACTGCATCCCCCCCAAATCCATGTTCTTGTCCGTGAGTGAGGCCTTGTTGGGAAATAGGGCTTTTGCAGATGGGATCAAGTTCAGAGGAGGTCATTCTGGGCCAGGGTGGGCCCTAATGCAATGACAGTGTCCTTATAAGGAGAGAGCTATGGAGACATAGTGACACAGAGACAGACAGACCCAGGGACGATGGGCCCCAGAAGCAGAGACTGCATGACGCGTCTGAAAGCTGAGGAAAATCAAGGATGGTGGGCAACTGCGAGAAGGTGGAAGAGGCAAGGAAGGACTGTCTCCCAGGGGATTCCAGGGAGCACAGCAGAGCCGACACCTCAATTTCAGATTTCCAGGCTCCCAAACAGAGAGAATATACTTCTACCACTTCACACCCCTCAGCTTGTATTTGGTGTGGCAGCCCTGGGAGACCAAGACAACTGGAGAAAGGCCCACCTAGAGTGGGTGGCAGCTCAGCCCTGTCTCCCCCGTATGCCCGGCATGGACATGAGGCTCACAGCTGGGTCCAGGCACATTTTGCCTTCAATAATGACGACTCCTCTATTCTTCACTGTTTACCCCAAGCCTCCCGCCATTTTGGAAAATGATGACTTCTGCCTCACCTTGTCTGCCTTGGCGGCCCCATGTAGCCGGGATTCAGCCCTGCAGGGTGCAGACTTACTCAGCAAATGGGGAGGAGAGCACCCATCCTCAGCTCCATTTTAACCATTAGAAATGAATCCACAAAATCCTAAGACTTCAGTAGGAATAGACTCACGGGACTCGAGTGTCCATCATGTGTCCCTATTCTCCCCTAAGGCAGAAGAAAGGCCTGTCCCCTGGGGCAGGGTTGGCCCTGGGGCCCTAAGAGGAAGCCTTGTTTTTAGTAGCGTGAGTACTACGTCAATGTTCCTACTACCATTTAGTTAAATTAAATCTACTCTTCAACTATTTTTGTAGGAAATCAATAGATGGCACATGTATCTCTCTTGTCCATCTCATTCTTTCCTATTTGGGTACATTTTAATGGGTCTGTATAATTCAGAAAGGAAATCGAAAATGAAAGCTGCCAGGATTAATTTGTCATGGATCAATTTTCTTGTATTCGGGACAATAAGTAATGCATCAGAGGCGATCCTCCTCTTTGTCCCAGGTTGTCATAATGGACTTTGGTCGATATGGCTTTTGATGGCGAACACATCCTCTCTGACTTTCATGTCGCTCCCCCTGTCACCTTGACAGTGAGTGGTCGTGATAAGCTTTTTTATGTTCAGACACGCATTCTTAAATCTGAAGTGTGTTTGCTCCCCCTGCAAATCCTACTGCAAAATAAGTTACTTTACCTTATTGATCAGTGATAGCCCTTCACTAGGAGCAGAAGAAATGGACATAAATGACCTGCAGTCTTATTGTGTCCTCAGCAGGGGCAAGAGGAACCCTGCAACCCCTAGGGAGGTGAGGACTGCTCCCGAGATTTGCAGCAGGGGCTTGGGAGATGCCCCAACCACCCAAAATGGAGGAAGCTCAGGGAAGGTTCTCTGGAGGCCTATGAGTCAGTTAGGAAGGCATTTTACACCTTTAATGGAGGAGAAGAAGATGGCTGTTGAGCTGGATATGGTGTGGGATTTGAAAGTCTGGTGGGCTCTACAGTTCCACAGACCTGATTACAAATCCCATCCCTGGAATTTAATAGTTGGAGATACTTCCTAACTTTTCTTAATTGCAGAGTCCTAATCTGAATAAAGAGAACACTCTTTATAGACTTTGGTGACGTCTAATCCATGTTAAGTCCTTCGTGATGGTTTGAATTTTGTGAATCCCAGAAAAGACTGTGTTCTTGAACTAATCATTCATGTAAGTGTGGGGCCCTTTGATTGCATTAGATTTAATTAAGGGAATTTTTGATTACATCACTTTCAAATAGATGGCTTTAGAGCTTTTGATTGGGTGACATCAGTGAGGTATGACCCCCAGTAGGTCTCCATCCTCTTGCTGGGTCTAAATATAAAGTGAGAACACAGAGAGAAAGAAGAGACACAGAAAAGGGAGCCCCGCCATTCTGACCCTGCCATGTAAGAAAGGACTCCAGGTTCACCTGTGGCTGCAGAAAGACAAAGAATCCCTGAGAGCTTCAAGGAGACAAGGCCCAGGGAGAGATGCCTGATCCCTCCTGGCTGAGCTCCAGGAGAAAGTAGACAGAGAACAGCAGACTCAACATCTTGCCTCACCACATGATAAGACTCCAGAGTGTACTAGCAGCTGAACTTTGGTGAGAAAGCAACTCTGATGATGCCTTGATTTGGACATTTTTGCAGCCTCAGAATTGTAAGCTTTTATTCCAAATAAATTTTCCCTTATAAAAGCCAAACTATTCCTGATATTTTTGCATTGGAAGCCTTTGGCAAACTAGTACACCTTTACATAGATTTCGTTACTTAGCTCCTGGTCAAATCACAATGTTTCTTAGTTGCCCTTGATCATTATCACTGACAGTGGTTGCCAGCATTGCTTTTGCCTTCATCATCTGCAGATCCTAGTTTTCCCAAACTAACTTGTCAGCTGAAGTAACCGTGTTCCCAGGGATACAACCCCAGCCTCTGTTATGTTAAAGACCATTACCTTGGAGTTGGACAACTTCTGGGAAAGGGAGCCCTGGGTTTTCCCCAGCCCTGAGCTCAGGATGAAAGCAAACCCAGCCTGGAGATCTGCGCATCCCCTCTGGAGGCCTGAAGGCCCCTCCAGTCCCAATCAACTCAGCTGATTGATCCAGATAGCTCTCTGCCCTCACCTCCTCCCCCTTCTCACTCTCCACCTCACAGTGCTTTCTACTGATGCACAGGACTTGGATTCCTTTCATTCCCAAAGCTTTGTTAGGTGGGTCACAGTTAGTGAGCACTGAGCCTTCACTTTCATCCCATTTGGTGGCTTTTTTCACATTTTTATTGTGGTGGTATTGGGGATTGAATCATGCCTTCCACAAAAGACACGCTCTAGCTGCCATCTGCCTTCCTCTGGGCAAGAGCTCATTTGTAAATAGGACCTTGGAAGATATTATTAGTTAAGGCGTGAGTTCACTTGTGACTAGGATCTCCCAAGATCCTGTTTAGTTGTGGTCCAACTGAATCAGGGTGGGCCTTAATCATATGCCTGGAGGTCTTATAAAGTGAGGAAATTCAGAGGGCTGAGCAGGAGAAGTCTCCAGAAGCTGCCAGAAGTCTTGAAACCAAAGGGGAGAGAAAGGTGGCCATGTGAGGGGGATGACCCTTGCCAGAGCTATACCAACCCCAGAGAAAGTGTGGCCTTGCCCACATCTTAATTTTGGACTTCTCACCTTCGAACCATAAGCCAATAAATCCTTGATGTTAAGCCAATCCATTGTGTGGTATTTGTCATAGCAGCCCTGGCAGACTGAAACAAATTGACTCAGAGGCTGAAAAAGGAACAGCTTTGTTTGGTCCAAAATGTATCCACAACCATCTTCTTGGCTTAAAATATTTTTTCACTCTTTCTACTCCCCCTACTAGCTACCTGTACTCCCAGTACAGCAGTCTCTGCCTCTATTTACTTTTCACAAAATCCAGAAAAGGCATCCAGATAGATAAAAATCTGGGCTCCAAGCCAGGATGCATGCATGAAAGCCACGTGATGTGTGATGTGCATGGCACAAGCCTCCTTTGCCTGGCTGATACTTCCCTGGTGAACATCATTCATGTGTGTTTTACCAAAAAAAAAAAAATAGACCATATGGCCTTCGATACTACTGGATGCATTTTTGTAAATGTTCTGTGTGTACTTCATAAGAAAGTGCTACTTGACTTCTTGGGTGCAGACTTCCATACTTGTTTAATAATGTTATCAATATTAATATTAACAGTATTATTCAAGTCTTCCATAGCTCAAAATTTGCTTGGTTTTTCTATAATTTAGATGGGGTCTAGGAATTTTTCACCAGGCTGGGGGATTGATCAATTTCTCCCTATAATTCTATCAAGCATTGTTTTATGTATTTTGAGGCTATTTTATTTGATGAATACAAATTTGAATCGCTATATCATCCTGGGAAATAGAACAATATATCATTATGTGGCGACTCTATTTCTGTAAAGGCTTTTGTTTGTATTATAGGCTATTTTTGTCTGATATTAATAGTTACCTCTGTATTCTTTTGTTTGCTAATTGTATAGACTGTTTTTGCCTATCGCTTTATGTCCACATGTATGTGTCCTCATTTTTCAGGTGGATTTCTTTTAAACAGCTTATGGTTGAATTTTTAAACATTGAATCTCACGACCTATGTCCTAAATTGGCACGTTTAGTCCTTTACATTTGTTATGATTATAGATATATTTGCATTGGTTTCTATCATCTTACTTTTTGTTATTTGTCCTCTTTTGTTAAACCATTTCCTTTCCTGATTTATTTTAAATGAAATAAGTATGTTTTCTATATGAATTTGAGTAAGTCACCCAAAATCTTGGCATCTTTATCTGTAAAAATGAAGATAATAACCTACAACATAGAAATATTGTGAGGACTAAATGAGTTACTATGTATAAAATTTTAGAATCATAAAATTATATCCTTGTTTGTGGTGATTTCATATTCCTTTGTCCCCCTCTTCTTCTTAGGATTAATATACTATTTCTATTCTATTAATGATTTTCCTTGGAAATTTACTATGAACACTTAAAGCCCAAGGTAGTACCACAATACTCTTCAAACCAATGCAAGAAATTTAAAGTCTTTCATAGGTGCTATTGACCAGAATTTCAGGTTTCCCTTTTTCAAACTCAAGTAAATTAAGCAACATTGATATTATTTTATGCAAACATTTTCTATTAAAATATTTGAGAGAGAAGCAGACTTGGCCCAATGAATAGGGTGTCTGCCTACCACATGGGAGGTCCGTGGTTCAAACCCCGGGCCTCCTTGACCCATGTGGAGCTGGCCCATGCACAGTGCTGATGCATGCAAGGAGTGCTGTGCCATGCAGGAGTGTCCCCCACATAGGGGAGCCCCACGTGCAAGGAGTGCACCCTGTAAGGAGAGCCACCCCAGTGTGAAAGTGCAGCCTGCCCAAGAATGGCACCACACATGGAGAGCTGACGCAACAAGATGACGCAACAAGAAGAAACACAGATTTTCGGTGCCGCCGCTAAGGATAGAAGCAGTAACAAAAGAACACACAGCGAAAGGATACAGCGAGCAGACAACTGGGGTGGGGGGAAAGGGGAGAGAAATTTTAAAAAATTAAAAAATTAAAAATAAAATATTTGAGAACTGATTTTCTACCAAGTCTATTCTGGACTCTGGCCACACAAACAACATCTATTTAGCCACACCCACTTCCTATTGACATTCCTTCAGGATTACCCACCTTCTTGGGTCATTTTCCTTCTTCTCTCAGTGCATCCTTAATCACTTCCTTGGTTTAGGTGCGGGGGGGTGGGGTATGAATCTGTTCTGTTTTTATTTATTTAACATGTTTTTATTTTGCCTTTTTTTCTGACAGATCATTTTACTGAATTCATAGTTCTAGGGTATATTAGTCAGCCAAAGGGGTTGCTGATGCAAAATACCAGAATTTGGTTGTTTTTATAAAGGGTCTTTATTTGGGGTAGCAGCTTACAGATTCCAGGCCATAAGCATAAGTTACTTCCCTCACCAAAGTCTATTGTCACATGTTGGAGCAAGATGGCAGCTGGTGTCTGCGAGGGTTCAGGCTTTCTGGGTTCTTAAATTCCCAGGGCTTGCTTTTCTCTGGGTTCAAGGTTTCTTTCTTCCTGGGGCTGGCTTCTCTTTCCTCTGTGAGGTTACTTCCCAAGGCTCCAGCTTAAGTCTTCAGCATCAAACTCCGACATCAAAACTCCAACATCAGAAACCCACAACTCTGTCCTTTGCCATGCCTTTTATCTGTGAATCCCCACCCATGAAGGGGCGGGGACTCAACGCCCTAATGATGTAGCCCAATTAAAGCCCTAATCATAACTCAATCAGCCTAGGTACAGATCAGATCACAAGCATAATCCAGTATCTATTTTTGGAATTTATAACCATATCAAACGGCTACATAGACCAACATTTTCTTTTCTCTCAGGAGTTTGAAGATACTAGCCTACATCTTCCAGCTTCCATTTTGACTTTTAAGGCATTTTCTGCCAGACTAAATGTCATTCCTTTGCATGTGATTTTTCTTTCCACGTATCAGCTCAAGGTGGCCCCTTCCTTTGGTGTTCTGAAATTTTGGTACAATGTAACTGTGATGGTTGGCTTTATGTGTTGTGTGTCAACTTGGCTAGGCTATGACACCCAGTTATTTAACCAAATGCTTCTGTAGGTGTTTCTGTGACAGTATTTTGGAAATGTGGTTCACACCTCTGATCAGTTGACTCTGAGTTAAGGAGATTCCCCTTGACAGTGTATGTAAGCCTCATCCAATCAATTGAAGGACATTGAGAGAAAAAGACTGGTTTCCTAGAAAAAGAAATTCTACGTCAAGACAGCAGTATTAGCTCCATCTGAGAGTTTCCAGCTTGCCACACCAGCATGCCCTACAAATTTCAGATTTGCAGTGCCTGCAATTGCATAAAGCAATTCCTTGATATAAATACATATATATGATATATGAGTACGTGCATGTGTGTGTAGTATGTAAGTGTGGGTGCATATACACATATATACTGGTTGTGTTTCTCTGGAGAAATTGCACAAGACAATGCTAAGGTCTGGATTTCTTTTTAAAGGTTCTACCAGGGATGTGTGCTTCTTAGATCTCTGGATTCAGTCCTTTTATTAATTCTCTAAAATTTGTGACCATTGTCTCTTAAAATATTCTCTCTTCATATTTTTCTATTTTGTCTTTCTGGGACTCCAAATAGATTTATGCTTAAACCCATCACTATCCATAACTTCTATTCTTTCTTATTTTTCTTCCCCTTTATTCTCCACACTAAATTATGGGTTATCTCTTGAACTCAATTTTCCAATTCACCAATTCTTTCCTTAGCTGTATCCAATCTGCTTTTTAACATAGCAACTGTATTTTTCATTTCGAAAAGTTCTCTTCGGTTCTTTCCTCAGGTCTTCCTGATTATTTTTCCTCATTTTGTAATTTCATGTTCTTTTTCTTAAGATATCCCTTTCACAGTTATTTTGTATTCTCCCTGCACTTTTCTAGGGCCTGTGTTCCTTGGAGAGCAAATCTGAATGTGTTGCTTCTGCTGACTCTCATTCATGGAGGTTTGTTCTGGCAATCATTGTTCATATGTCCATACAAGTTGATTTTAACTAAACAAAATAGTTTCCTCAAAAGTGTTTTTTTATTCACTTCTGCCAGGAGGCTGGGAAAACTACCATCTCAGGATAACTCCAGCACCCCCCAAATTCCCAGACTTAATCCAGGTGTCTCAGGGTTAAGTTTTCTCTTTGCTGCTCAGCCCCACTCCCTACCTTCAGGGAAACTTTAGGCTCAGGTGGTTCACAGCTCAGGGGATTTTTTGTTATTTTCTTTTCCCTTTTTAAGACATCTTAAAGCTTTCCATGCAAGCCCAGAAAGGCAATAAAAATTATGTTTTATGAAGGAACCAATTTTTTTTTTGTAGCAGGAAGGCTCGCCAGGGTCTCGCTCCATTTCTCATTGTCATCTCCTTGATTGAACAGTAAAGAGAAATGTAATCATGATTATGATGTCACAGAGAAAACAGTAATGAATCCCATTCCAGAAACACTGAGGATGAAGCTTCTGCCGTTTCTCTGATCATGCTTTCTTTCTCTTCCCCTGCTATATTATAATGTTTAAAGGTGTCATGATGATGGGGGAGAGTGTTACTGTGGGGGGAGTGGTGGGGTGGGGGCGGTGGGGGTGAATAGGGACCTCATATTTTTTGAATGTAATATTTTTTAAAAAATGAAAAAATAAAATAAAATAAAAATAATTTGACTAGACAGAGGATCCACTAGAAGGTCAATTGTAGATGAGAGGGATCAAGTTACTCACCAGTGTTTCCCCATCAGATACAGTGCACTTTGTGCAGAGTAGGTGCTTGTAAAATATGTGTTGCCTGTGGAGTGAATACATGATTGACTTTCCCAAGTCGGGAGAAGGTAAGTTGTGATTTCACATGTGCTGTCCCCAAAGAAAATGCTAGCATTGTTGGGAAATTAGATGTCATTTCAATGCTTTCTTAACACTCTGAGGATATTTGATTATACTGTGTCTTTCCATAGTCTGTGCACACCCCAGGAGAGAAGGTACATTTTCTATTGTGTGATATGGTGATCCCTGGGCTTGCTCAATGAGAACGCCTTCCACCAAGCATGGATTAAATCGACGCCTGCTTTTTCATCAGGCTGATTGAGAGCTGTGGTTCTCAAACCTGAGCATATATCAGAATCAGCTGGAGGCCTTGTTAAACCACAGACTGCTGGTTCCACCCCAGAGTTTAGATTCAGCAGGTAGGGGTGGGACCCAAGAAGGTGCATGTCTAACAAGGTCCCTGATGTTGAAGTGAGGGACTGCACTTAGAACCGCTGATCTGGCGCTTCTTTCATAGATATCAACTAGGCTTATTTCACTATTTTCTTATTTAGAGGTGTCTGTGATTTGAATCTGAGAAATATGTCTGATGAACAAGAAGAGAACCAGAAGTGGCGGACTTGGCCCAGTGGATAGAGCATCCGTCTACCACATGGGAGGTCCACGGTTCAAACCCCGGGCCTCCTTGACCCGTGTGGAGCTGGCCCATGCGCAATGCTGATGCGCGCAAGGAGTGCCCTGCCACACAGGGGTGTTCCTCACGTAAGGGAGCCCCACACGCAAGGAGTGTGCCCCATAAGGAGAGCTGCCCAGCACGAAAGAGAGTGCAGCCTGTCTAGGAATGTTGCCGCACACACGGAGAGCTGACACAGCAAGATGACGCAGCAAAAAGAAACACAGATTCCCGTGCCACTGACAACAGAAGTGGACAAAGAAGATGCAGCAAATAGACACAGAGAACAGACAACCAGGGAGGGGGAGAAGGGGAGAGAAATAAATAAATCAATCTTTTAAAAAAAAAAAAGAACCAATGCTTCCTCTGGTTTTTGTTAACTATTTTCTGCAGAGGGGGCATATTAATTTTATAATTAAAAAATCCAATTAAATGCAAGTAAACACCCCCAATTCCAGGTCTTTCCAGACTGTTCCAAAGCTCCCTGCATAGTTTTGGGCTTACTGAAAAAGGAACTTAAAAAGCAAAGTGCCAAAGCAAGCACAGAAGCAAGTTTGACGGGTACAAATTGCAAGTTCTCCTATGCAAATGTGCAATAATCAGTTGTTTCAGCAACCCATCTTTTATCCCATTCCTTCTGGAAGGATGACATCTCCTGCCTCATTTTATTGGGAAGATTGATGGCCTTGTGTAGGGACACAGACAAAGGCTCTCCATGTTCCCTTTCATCCACTCCTGAGTCCCTCGCATAACCATTGGTAATAAATGCAGTGTAGAAGATGGGGGTGTCAGTTAATTAGTTCTTCAGCAGCAAGATTGTTGGTGATTTATAGAAGCATGCCCATGTGTCCCTTTGTTCTTAACCTGAAGTCAATGGTAAAATGAGAAAGTCCAATAGAGATTCATGGGCAAACCAGTTTAGTTGTCTTATAGACAGACTATGGCATATCAATATATTATTAACATCCAGGAAAAAATGATACTACTTCCTCTTATTTATCATTGACCATTTACTACAGCCAAACCCTGAGATTTTAGCATGCTGCTCTCTTTGCTTCTAAAGTTCTACTTTCTCTCTTCTTTGCCTTCTCCCCCTCCCTCAACACAAATCTCTCTCTTCCTTTCCCCAAATTGAAGACTTGCCTGTCCAGGATGACCCTCCCTTTGGCCCACAGTCAGCACACGACCGTGTTGCCCACGTGATCCACGGCAGTCCTTGGGGCCGGACGTGCATCCTTTCTCCATGCAATGCCTCTGAAGGCCCCATTCATGCACCTTTCAAATGCCAAGATCGAATCCAGGCTGAAGTCACAGAGAGGGGCCCCTCCCTCTGTCCTTTGCTATAGCTCCTCTCACCTTTGGCACAGTCAAGGATGTTTACGGCAGCCACGGCTGGGTCCAAAGCTCACCCAAGTTATGTATTAGTTGAGCAGTAAGACAAAAGAGCAACAGAAAAAGGAAATATTTATAGCTGATAAAGCAGATCTAGGAGAATGTGGCTAGGGGTACAGCCCCAAATTGAGACGTCCCCATCCATCCTGCATAGAGAAGCAGGGACAAAGGAGCAAGGTGAGGAGAGGAGACGCTCAGCTGAACGGTCACTTTCTTTTCCCAAACTCATCAGTGATTCCTATGGAAGAGGTAAGGAGAGGCCGAAGGTGTTACAGCAATTGAAGTCCCCACTCATGGAAACATGAAACCAAGATGGAGGAGGTTCTGGCCCTCCATTCCATCAGTAGGATTCCCAAGCAATCTCAGCTAGAGCTCAAGAAACGATGAGGAAGAGGACACAGATAGTGAGAGGTCATGACGTGGTATGCTGTGCAACGCCTCATGGAGAAAGTTTGAGAAAGACGTTATTGAAATAAGAGATACATGCTGCTGCGTGACTCAAACTACTTCCTGCCGAATGACTCACATCCTTCTCTTAGGTCCCCTGGAGTATGGCCCCTTCTGCCAAGCAAAGCAGGTGCTGTGCAGCACTTCACGGGGAAGGAGGCACACTGTTCTACCATCCTCTTGCATGGAGACAAGGAGGACGGAAGGCAGGTTGTGTCGTGACGATGTTTCTCTAGACTGTGAGCATCAGTTCCTAGGCATGGGTGATGCACCCATCACGCCTCAGTCAGCAGGGCTGGGAAGGTTGGGCCTGTACCCTCAGTCCAGATGTGCCCTCTTGGGGTTCCTGCTGCCCCAGTGTCTGTTATGGTTTGAACTGTGTCCCCCAAAAGTCCGAGCAAGTCCTCATCTCCTTCCAATGAATGCGGCCCTATGTGGAAATAGGATCTTTGCACATGGAAATAGTAAGGATGAGGGTGTGCCCTGATCCAATGCAACTGGGGTCCTTACAAGAAGAGGAGAGGGGCCACAGACAGATGCGAAAGGAGGAGCACACGAAGACTGAGGCAGAGCTTGGAGTGATGTGTCTACAGCCAAGAGGCACCGGTGATGGCCAGCAAAAGTCAGAAGCTGGAACAGGCAGGGAAGGAGTTGGTCCTACAGGTACCAGAGGGAGCATGTCCCTGCCACTGCCTTGAGTTTAGACTCCTGGACTCTAGGACTATAAGAGAATGAATCTCAGTTGCCTTAAGCCACCTAGTTTGTAGTACTTTGTTATGGTGCCCCTGTGAAATTAAGACAAGGATCCTATTTCTCAGATGGCCTCACCCCTGCCCCCTTCACTGACCCTCTGTCCAACCCACTTGCTTTCATCTTAAGGAGAAAGAAATGTCCCACTTGACCTGGCCCAGTCTTCACTGGGCCTCTGAAATAAGGAAATAGTGTGTTTAGAGCCATGTTTGGGGAGCAGAAAACAGACTTTCCAACATCATTTGAAACATTAAGTGAAATTAAAAACTTCCAAAAAATAGACAAAGAGGAGGGGAAGAGGGATAATGTAATTGGGAAAAGAGCAGGGACAAGAGAAAGGGTCTCCATCCTTGGGTCATGGTCACCTAGGAAGTAAGGCAGAGTTGGCAGCTGCCTCAAGAAATGTCCATATTATTCTCCTTTGGCGTCACCTTGAAGCTGCTCCATGCTATCCAGCGTCTTTCCAGGCTCTTCTCTGTAAATTCACTAGAAGGGTCGCCTCACCCCTGTGGCTACTTTAAGTATCTGTCTGGATGCTCAGCAACCAGGGAGCAGATGCAGTGACCAGAAGAGCTCCAGATCCCCCCCAGAACTCCCCACCCCAGGATGCTGTTTGACAAGGAAGGGACTCAGTTATGACCTACCACATCCTGTCCCAGGAGGTCACACTTCGATAAAGCAACCTTGAAATGACAAAAGGCAAAATAAGGTGAGGAAAAGAGGCCTCTTGTTTGTTGGTGCCTTCTCCCCACATCCATTTTTTCTTCCCGTTTTCCCTCTTCTTTGGTGCTATACCACGTGGTTGTCCCAGCCCGCCATTGCCATCCCATTCTGAGCATAGCACTTGAAAGGAAGAAAATGAAAATATATAGATTCTCGCAAAACACAGTGTTTATGCACTTCGCTTGATGGATTTATGTCTAATTAAGGAGAAATTTCTGGGAAGGCACTAGTTAAACTGAAGCAGATGTAGCACTGCACGTATCCTAGTGCGCATATTATATTTTTCCCTTTAATTACAGCTCCAAGGACAACAGGTAAGCAAGTATTTTGGTGGATTCCAGCAACTGCTGTGACTGCGATTTAGGAACCTCAGACTGCTGTACATCCTCACTGCCCCTGGGTCTTTCCTCGCTTGTGGCCAAACAGGCATGTCCCATCCAATCCAACCAGTTTGCATGCAAGGGAATTATGGCCATTTTCTAAAATAAAAAAACCGCATTTCCATATGTAAGTACAATTGCGCTCCCACTAGCTAACATTATAGTAATAGTAGAAAAACAGTTTCTATTATAAGTTGCTTTTTGATCAATAATAACCCACTTCGGAAATGGCTTTGAGGCCAAAATTTTTTCCTATTGGCCTTGGCCAGAAAACAAACCCTTCTTCTTTTCTCTTTAAAAGCTTTTAGAACTTAATCCATTCAGCTATCGTGGGAATAATGAAAAGCCATAGGAAAAAACAAAACATAATGGTCATGATTCTTTTTAGTGCTCATATAATTTAAAAGTGAGCAGAAACTATAGCTCCCAGTGGTGATGATGGAGATGGAACTCTTCCACATGGAAGAAAACAGCAATCCAATATGAATAGTGAATTGCTAAAGTTTTCTTACGGACTTGGAATTGCTTTGACATTGAGCCAGTGTACATAATAAAATTCTAGTCTAACTCTGGCTGGCCTTGTCCTTGTCATTTAACAAATTAATTCCTCATTGAAATCAACACATTCTTCTTGTCTCACCAGAGGGGAAACAAGTCCTTGCCTTACAGGGTTAACAATCTGGACCCAGTGAAAACTCCTCGATGTGCTGCCTGGCTACTGCTCACTCCGTTCAGGTTTCATCTTTCTATTCCACTTCATATAATTTGGGTGAACTCAGTCAATATTTTGGGGCCTCTTTATGGGCAAGAAAGTGCCCTAGGTGCAAACAAAGATGCTCTTGGAGGACTTGGGTACTTGGTAACTTCTACCAGGAGAATACACTCCCCAGGTTTTTTCTGTCGAAATTTAAAATGAGAATCAAGTCTACATTACATTCTTTTTTTTATTATCTTTTTTAAAAAGATACATAGATTACACAAAATGTTACATTAAAAATATGAGGTTCCCATATACCCCACCTCCACACCCCCCACTCCTCCCATATCAGTAACTTCTGTCATTAGTGTGATACATTCATTGCATTTGGTGAATATATTTTGGAGCACTGCTACACTGCATGGATTATAGTTTACATTGTAGTTTACACTCTCCCCCAATACATTCAGTGGGTTATGGCAGGATATATAATGTCCTGTATCTGTCACTGCAATATCATTCAGGATGACTCCAAGTCCCAAAAATGCCCCCATTACACCTCTTCCTCCTTCTTCCTGCCTTTAGCAAACTCCCGTGGCCCCTGTCTCCACATCAATGACATAATTTCTTCCATTGCTAGAGTCACAATAATTCTATAGTAGAATACCAGTAAGTCCACTCTAATCCATATTTTATCTCTCCATCCTTGTCAATAGTTGAGAAGAAGACCAAGGGCCAAGAGTCAACTGGCTGGTAACATAAGTGTGAGCTCTGCAGCATCCTGCCTCCTTTCAAAATTCAGAGCTGGATTGCACTCTCTCATCACTACAGATGAGCCTGGGGAGACCAATCCCGCCTTACCAGCTCCCTGGATGAGGGTCTATGCCCAAGCCATCAAGTCCAGACCTCAAAGTATGAAACTTACAGATTCCCCGGTCACAATACCAAGTTGAAATTACTGCAGATGCTCACCATAGCTCTGTGTAGTCCCACAATGTACATGTACACACCACATACATATAACTGTATGCATGCACAGACACATACACACATGCACATACACTCACGTATGCAATTCCACACTGCTGGAGATATTCTTGCAACACTGTTGACTCCTGGGTTCTTGCTGGCTCACCCCCTTCATGGCCCATAATTTTTTGACCTCGTGGCTCTTCACTGTTCAAAATTAACTGGCATGAGATCATTTCCCATAGATCTTGTTACAGACATATGCCCATGCTGTTTAAGATGACCCATCATGCCTAAGGGCTAAGCTGGGAGCTATTTCACAGGGGGATGCCTTGGTAGGGAGGGGCCCCCAGGTTGCCACGATGCCAGCAATAGCCATTTTCACGTTGGTTCTCTGTGGACTGGCAGCCCGCTCAATTTTTGTGGAGCAAAGCAAGGAGGTTCTGGCCACAATATAACTTTCACTTCTCTGACCTTCCTTTGCCATTGTGTTATCTTGGAAAACCAGCCTGACCTGCTAAAGTGGACACCAACCTAGAGCAGGAACATTAGAATTCAGTGCTCATTGTCACCCAAGTCCCTAAATCTCATTATTTTGTCAGAACTAGACATTACTTGCTTAGCATGCTGTACGAGGTGGGGAGAGCAGGGGGCTGTGCTTTAAAAGGAAATGATCTGTCTTGTTTGATCTATTCTTAAGCACTTAATATTTTTGGAAAGTTCACATAGTTCAAAATTATAAATTTAAATTGGTCCTAGAGACCATGTTTTCATGACATTTTTTTTCTGACCAAGAGTGGCATTTGGTATGTATTGGTGGGGGATGGGGTGGGTGGGAGGTGGTCCTGGATAGGTTGGTTGGCATGGGATGTTTGGTCAGGATTCGTTTTCCTTTTGTTAACATCACCTTATCAGCCTAGCAATATTCCCATCCCATCCCATCCCATCCCATCCCATCCCATCCCATTCAATTTGAACAAGATTCAGGCAGCCTCTCCATGAATGGGACCTCCTTGGTTCCCTACTCTGGTTCACCTCTCCTCACAGCTCCAGGAGGACCCTCCTCATGCTGTGGTCCAGCCCTCCAATGCAAGTTCTCAAAGGCTTCCATACAAAAAGTCCTCCAGGAGCACATGTCAGTTCATACTTTGGAGTGGGTTGGTGGCCCACTGAAAGTGAGATTCTCTCCCCCCAGTGGCTCAGGCAAATGCAAGAAATCCACCTTTCATGGGAACTCATGGCAATTAAAAGAAGAGCTTTCTCCACAAAAACTGATTGGCAAGTGAAGAAGTGAGCAATGAACTGAAACAGGAAAGTTCTTTCACTTAATAAACCACATTGATTGCATTTTTGGCATCAGGTGTAAGGAACCATGACTTGTAAACCAAGTGATGCTCTGAGCCATGGAGACTCTTTAGTGCCAGCCAATGAGTCCAAGAAAATTTCCCCTAAGTTTCTAATTTAGTTATAACTTTGACAAGCTCAGTATTTAAGACATCAAGAACAGAGGTGCTTTTTTTCCTCTGGGAATTCATAAATCAACAGTTTGTAACCATCAGGAGAAATTGATGTGTCATCAAAACACACGTTCCTTAAAGCATGAGGATTTCCCAACCCAGTGAAGTACGGAAGAACTGCAGGTTTGAGGCCACAGCAAAGTCTCAGTTCTTGACTGTGATAATAGGTGAGTGGGAATAAGCCAGTGCCTTTACAAGCCATGTGGATAATTATGCCACAGAGGAGCATAGTAGACAAAACGCAGCATCTTACTTGATTCCTTGGCATCATGGAGATTTTGTTCAGCAACGCAACAAGAGCAGTTCTCTCCCCCATTATTAGGTTTAGAATTGCCAGCTGTCTTCCAACACTAGGCCAAGGGACCCCAAAGTGTGAAGTGAGGTTTGGCCGCATTGGAGTCTCCAGTGCCTGTGGAGGACACTCAACTGAAGGCTCTCATGGGACTCCTCTAGCCATGCTGTCATGTTCCCTAGGGTGAACGTCTCCCATGACTCTTTGCATCAGCCTTCAGAATGCCCAAGCCCTGATACTCTGCCTTCTGGCTGCAGAAATGTAGCTAAGTGAGCAGGAGGATCTGAAGAAGGCACCTTCCCCAGAACTTCTTCTCTAAATTATGAAATCACCCCTCAACTCTGCTCCTCCAACAACTTCTCAGTGACCTCAAGACTGAGAACCCCCAGTGCCTGAGGGCATGAGGTCTGCAGCACAGGGCATATCCCACCTGGTTCCTTCACCATCTTCTTTCTCCCAGTCCTGCCTGCTTCCTTCCACCAAAACTGTGTGCAGGCTTATAATTTTTGCCACTGATACTACTCACACTACAGTTGTTAATAAAAAAGCAAATCTATATGAAAAGTATCACAAGTTTGTTTAGGAGTTAACTTGAACCAAAATCTTCAGGGGTGGTTATTACTCTGCCTCAAAGACCATCCATGGTGAAGAAAGAAAGTAAGACTTTCGTCTCCCTCCAAGTGTCCATTTGTCACACAGTTCATAGTGTGGCTGTAAATCTCTTGTTCTCCCTCTGCCATATGTTTGCATTTCCTACTTGCTGGGTATTTTGGCTGCACTTGGTCGGATGGAAGCTGCCTTCCAAATAGTTCATTTGGATGTGTCAATTGCCCAAGCTGAAGACCATTAGGCTCTGAGATAGAGACATGGAATTTAGGATAAATGAAGTAAATTAAGCATCTGACTTGGAAACATGTTGCTGAAATGTGTCCAGCCATAAATTAAAGCTCATCCGACTCTTCTTTCCAATGCCAGAGAAATGAGGACATAGCACACAGGGGTGATTGGGCTGCCATGGGATGGGAAAGGGATTTCAGGGCAAAGAGATCTCCTTGGAACAGACAATATCTGGAACAGACTGAGCTCAGACTGGCCATGAGCATGTCCGAAGGGACATCTGTCTGTGGTGTGGGACAGTAGAACTGTGGTGGACAAAGTGTTCAAGCATCCATGAGCTATCTCTGCTCAGCCACATTCCAGCTGGGAGAACTCGGGTGAAGCACTGTGGGGCTGGGTGGAAAGGGGTTATGTTTGCCTCTGTCTCATACTCAGGGATTTGGAAGGTGTTGTTTAACCACTTGGAACCTCTGTTTCCTCTTCTGTCAAATGGGGAGCATAACTCCCACCAGTGTATGTCTGCCAAGGACAGGCCCAAGACACTATCCCCTGAGTACATAATTGGCACTTCCCTCTAGAACAGAAAGTACTTGCCCATATCTGCTTATCTAGCAAGGGTTCTTTCTTCTTTAGAATTTCCTTTATCTAGAATAAGTTCCCTGGAACCTAATTTATATGGGATTGTAGGAATAATTCAATGAGATTATTTGGATTATTATTTGCTTAATATTTGGCTCATAATAGATACTCAACAAGTAGTAGTGGCTGTTTTATCTTGGATGCATTGGACATGAGTAGCTACTCCTCTTTATGGGCTACTCCACTTTCTTCTCAAAGGGGAAGAAAGTGTTGGAAGCTTCATGGTTGCTTCCATACTTATTCTGCCCCATTCCCTTGAGACCTTACTGTGCTTTGTAAGGCAGCAGGTGAGTCTAAAGCAGAGCTTGGGGTTGACCAGTTGTCCCCACTGGACTGTAAACTCCTCAAGACTCTTTCATCTCTCTTTCATATCTCTTTCATCTTTGTGTACCCAGCACCAGGCACATGACTTAGCAGGGACAGGTCATCATATCACACTTGTCTGGTAAACAAATGGGATTCTTATAGGTGCTGATGGAAGACATGGCAGGATCCAGGAGCCATTTTGGGGCAGGGACTGGTAGAGCATATTTTGGGTATAGCAGTACCATCCTTTGGCTCCATAAATACAGCAGAGGAGAGAACTTTGCCCCTGTGACTCTGGGTAGAAAGATAAACCATTTGCCTGATAGTTTGCAGCTGAGGAGAACAAAGCAGCTGAGCTGAGGAAGCCCAGAAAGAAGCAAGCGCTGTGCCAGCCCACAGCTGAGATCAGAAGAAGCTGGGTCTTTGGAGGAAAAAGGAAGGAAAGACCAGGCCTGCCATCTTACTTCAACATGTGGCAACTGACTTGAGTGAGAAAGTACTTCTAATGGTACCTTGAGTTGGATTCTTTAGGGCCTTGCAACTGGAAGCTTCTACCCCAAATAAATACCCATTATAAAAGCCAGCAGAATTCTGGTACTTTGCATCAGCACCTCTTTGGCTGACTAATACACACTCCCAATACCAGCAGATAGGAGCATGAGTCCTGATGCTTCTGGAAGCAACAATGGACTCCCCAGGGACATGAACATGCTGGAGTTGATGAGAGCATGAGCTCTGAGTCTGACACACACCAGTTTGCACCTGGGCCGAGCCACTTCCCTGCTAGACCACGTGTGAGTCAGGGATACCCTAGCTTCACGCACTGGGCACACTGTGGACTCCTGGAAGCAAGAACTGGTGCTAATGGCAGGGGCATGAGAAAACTGTCCTTGGGCCTCATTTATAACTATTGATGGTCAACTAACCCTTGGAAGGGTGAGTAAATAGATGAAGAGGTTCTCCAGGTCCCTCTTTCTGATTGCACAAAATCATTCACACTAAGAAGCAAGGGTCTACACAGACTCTCTCTCCTGGATTTCCTACCATCGGAGAGAATTTCTATCTGAAAGCCTGGAGGGTATGTTTTCACACAAGGGCCGCCCCAGTCCCAGCCCAGCGCCTGTCCAGTATTTCCTGGAGGCCTCCGGAGCCATCCCCGCCATCTGCCGGGTGGGGTTGGGGCACGGTTCTCCCAAGACTGTTTAAAGAGACAAAGGGACTGGCCCGGGGACTCTGGATGGCCACATCCACGTATTTCTCCTACGTGGACATGGGTCCCCCGGGACAACCCCGCCAGCCCTCTGCTCCTGCCTGAAGGCAGAACACAGCATCCATCCATGCCGTCTTCATTTCCTGCAACTGCTATAACCAAGTATCACAAACTGGGTGGCTTAAAACATCAGAAATGGCCCCCCTTGCAGTTCTGGAGGCCAGGAGCCCCATCGGGGTGCCGGCAGGGCCGTGCTCCCCCGAAGCCTCCAGGGCAGTGTCCTTTCGGCCGCTTCTAGCATCTGCTGCTTGCCAGCCATCCTCAGCACTCCTTGCCTTGCAGATGCAACCTCCACCTCCACCTCCACCTTCACAGGCAGTCCCCTCCGTCTGTCTGTCTCTTCTCTGCTTACAAGGGCAGCCCTAATCCAGTGTGACCTCATTTAACTTAATTCCTTCTGCAATGACCCTCGTTCCAAATCAGATCACATTCATGGGCTCCTGGGGTGTGGATGTCAATATATCTTTTTTGGGGGGATTCAGTTCAACCCCTAACACTAGGGCTTGGGCGGCTTTGGCCTGGTTCCCTACAGAGGCCTCCCCAGGAGCCCCCTTTCTCCTAGGGCTCTTCTGTGCTGGCTTCAAATCCTTAAGTCTGGCCACGACTTGACTATATCTAAGCAATTCTATCCATGTCAAACATTTGCTGAAAGACGCCAGGTAACTGGCTGGCTTGTTACCTGCACCACTGATCAGCTAATATTAAAGAACTGAATTGCTATGCATTACCTGCTTGGAGGTAATAAAAGTCCATCTCAGAGCATGAGGTGGAGTTAAATGTGAAACATTTAGTATGAAACGGGAGCGAAATGGGACAGACTCATAAATAGTCTGCTAATGTAATCTACAGCCACTTCCCAGGCAAAGCTTAAGCACCCGGGGCCTCACACACCAGAATTGCCAACTTCCCCCTCAACAATCCCATTTGGATTCCACCTGCCTCTCTTGCCCTCTCTTTCTTTTAGGCCTTAATTTTAGGAGAGATTGCTTTGAAAGAAGGGATCATCACCAGTTTACCAAAAGGCTGCATAGTTCCTAACAGCCTTCCTGGAGATTTGTCTCTTCGTCATGTGCCATAACCTTTTTATCCCAGCTCTTCATTATGCCCCTCCCAGCCAGCTTCTTCTCTTCACCTTCGAGGATTCCCCCCTGTCCCCCACCTCCATTTTAAAGTGAGACCCACACTCCTTACTGGAACCAAGAGGACCCACCTTGCAACCCAAGTTTGTCCCCTGTGATGTCCCAACCCCTGCTTTCCATGCCCCATCCAGCTCCTTGAGTTTCCTGTGGTCGTAACAAGCCTGGCTTTCTCTGCCCCAGGTTCTTAGCTCATGCTGTCGCCTCTTTCCAGGAGCCTCTTCCCCAGATCTTCCCATGATGGTGTAGTAGTCAGCCAAAGGGCCGCTGATGCAAAATACCAGAAATTGGTTGGTTTTTATACAGGGTATTTATTTGGAGTAGGAACTTACAGATAACCAGGCCATAAAGTATAAGTTACTTCCCTCACCAAAGTCTATTTTCACATGTTGGAACAAGATGGCTGCCAATGTCTACCAGGGTTCAGGCTTCCTGGGTTCCTCCCTTCCAGGGTCTTGCTTTTCTCTGGGTTCAGGGTTCATCTCTTCCCAGGGCTTTGTACTTCCTGGGCTCAGGGTTCCTCTCTTCCTGGGGCTGGCTTCTCTTTCCTCTGTGAGCTTATTTCCTGGGACTCCAGCTTAAGACTTTAGCATCAAACTCCAACATCAAAATTCCTACATCAAAAAACCCTCACATGAAAAGCTCCAACTCTGTCCTCTGCCATGTCTTTTATCTGTGAGTCCCCACCCACTAATGGGACCCAACACCCTAATGATGTGGCCCAATCAAAGCCCTAATCATAAGTCAATCATGCCCTGGTACAGACCAGATTACAAACATAATTCGATATCTATTTTTGGAATTTATAACCATATCAGACTGCTACAACTGGCTGCTTTTTGTCTTTTGGGACTCAACTCATATAAGTCTCTTCTGACCACCCCCTCTAGAACTCCCCCAAGTACTTTCCATCCTCCTCCTCCTCTAGTCTTCATAGCGTGGCCACAGACTCTGACATCTTCCTCTATTCGTGTTTGTGTGTGACCTTCCTGTGCCCATTAGGAAGGAAGCTCCGTGTGCTCAGAGACATAGTGTGTCCTGCTCACTGCCATATCCACATACATAGAAGAAAAGCACTTATGAATATTTGTAGAGTTAATAAACAGGCCTTTTAAAAAGAAAGTTCTTTACCTCCAAGCCCCTCTAACTAATCCCCAGTCTCTCTCTTTTCACTGTCATCTTTATGAATGAATGGGCTAAACCAGTGATGTTTAATCTCCTAAGGATCATATTAAATGCAGATTCATAGGTCTGGGGCAGGGCCTGAGACACGACATTTCCAACGAACTCCCAGTGACCCAGATGCGAATCTCTAACCTCAAACCGCTGCATCAGACACTGCACTTCACCAAGCTCCCCAGATGACCACTCTGGGCTTCTGAGAGCCTGGGATGTGCTGGCGTCGGCCCTTCCTGTCCCTTCCTCACCGAGCTCCTGCACCGTGGGCCACTGAAGCGTCACGCCGGCAGCACACTGGCTCCAAAGCCTGGCCCGCCTCCCATGAGACTCCTCTCTCTGCAGTGCTATTTCCACCCCTCCTGAAAGGAAAAGGCTCCATCTTCTTCCTGTCACAGCCTTCAGCTCAGGCATCTTCTTTCTCCCCTTTCCCTCTTTCCTGACAGGGGTGAAGCTGTCACAGAGCTGTCTGTCCACAGCCCACGCTTTTCCCTGAACAGTGGCACGTCCGTTCACTTGACCCACTCCCCTTGTTTCAGTTTGCTAGTTTGCCGAAATGTAGTATACAGGGAAAGGGTTGGCTTTTATGGAGGGGAGGGGGGGGTTAATCGCTTACAAGCTTACAGTTCTGAGACTGCGAAAATGTCCCATTGATGGCATCAGGTGACACTTTCTTTCTGAAGACCGGCTGCCAGTGATCCTGGACCCGTGTGTCACATGGCAAGGCACATGGTGGCATCTGCTGGGTGCGCATCTCCGGGCTTCCTTGCCTCCAGCCTCCGGCTTCCTGGCTTTCTCTCGCTCTCTTTCTCCCTGTATTCGTCCCCTTTATAAGGGACTCCAGTAAGAGAATCAAGACATACCCTGGGCCACTCCCTACTGAAGTAACCTAATCCAAAGCCCCTTAGCTGAAGTAACCTAATCCAAAGGTCTCACCCACAAGAGGTTCACACCCTAGGAATAGACCACTTTATGAACATGATTTTCTGGAGTATATGCAGTTTCAAACCACCACACCCCATCTCTACCACCACCACCATCAACTCTGGTTCATATTCGAATTAGAAATAAAAAAGAAGAAAATCCCTACCTTACTCCTCCAAATCACACCTGTCCTGTCTTTACCAAGTGCTAGAAGAAATTCCTCCATTGGGTCCCAGGCACAGGAAGCTGACATTCATGGGGCCATTGTCCCCAATCCCATCCTGGGGAATCAGCTGAGAGCAATGAGCCCAGGCCCCTCCAGTGGGTGGAATCTTGGCCCAGCCATGCTCCAACTGCCTGTCCCTGGGAGCTACCTACCATCTCTATACCTCAGTTTTCCTATCGGGGAAGGAGGGACGATAATGTTCTACCTTGTGCGTGAAAGGTACCTAGCACAGTGGCTACCACGTAGAACACATTCCATCAACAAGGTCACTGGAATGACCACCAATGCCCCTGGCCACTGCTGACCTGACATTCACCTCTGAGCAGTAGCCAAGGATGTGGGAAACCTGAGACCCACTCTAACCTTGTTGATGACAGTTCAACACAGGGCAAACCCAGTCTCACCAGGCCTCAGTCTCATCATTTGAACAACCAGGGTTTAGACCAGTCTTATTATTCTGTTCCCTTTTCATGCTCTAAAATTCTAGGGCTCCATGCCCTCAGCCCCCAATATGTGATTCCTCGCCAAGTGTTCTTGGTATATTAGGTCATCAGACATGCAAGACATCCTTAGCCCAGTGCCAGGCCCTCGGGGCACAAGGACATCAAGCAGGCTCAGTGTCCCTGTCCTCATGTGAGATGGCAGTGCAGCCAAGGAGGGAGCAACAGGAGGAGCAGGTACATTCCAGCGTGTCCCAGTCACGAGGGTGGACCTGGAGGGTGTTATGGGGATGCACCAAGGACACCTACTCTGGATTTGTTGGTAAAGGAAGGTGGTATCATCAAGGTCAAGTCCTCACAGAGAAGCAGGGAACTGAGGAAGCGACACCACAGACAAAGGAAAATGGGGGAGTACATCCTCTTGGGAAACCGAGCCTGGGTTAGAAGGGCTGCAGAGCCGTGCATCCAGGTGAGACTTCACAGGTGAGCAGGGACCAGACTGCCCAGGCCTCCTAAGGCTTCTGAAGGAGCTCGGACTTGACCTTAAAGTGAAGGGGGGTGTTGGGGATGGATACCGGAAACCTGAAATTAGGACAAGTGGCATGACCACACTTATACGTTAGGAGCGCGCTGGGCTGCTCTTCGAGAGAGGACCAGAAAGGAGCAATCTCAGAGGAGGGAGATTCACTGGGGACAGCAGATATTGCAGAGTCTCAAGGAGATGGTGGTGGCTTGACCTTAGCAGGTGGCAGAGGGGAAAGTGAAATAAATGTAGGAGGGAGAACTCAGCACTTAATGACCAGGAGAGGGAAGGGAAGGGGCAAGGAGGACATCCACAGCTCTGCCCCGGGCCTGGGCAGGTGGAGGTGCCTCTCATTGCTTCTCAGAGACATTTGTCACCACCCACCATAGGGTTTAACCCTGCAGAAGAGTGCCTTGACCTCTCCCCCTGAGGATCTCAATCCAACCCCTGCTTCCTATCCCCAAGGCAAGCACAATCAAATCAGGCACAATGAATGCCTAATCAAAGCAATGGTGGTGCAGGTTGAGAAAGGGTGATCTGAAACTGAGGGGCTTGCACACTGAGACACACATGAAGGGCCCTGCAAACTTGGAGGACATCCTTGGTTTTTCCCCTTGTTTTATTATATATTAATTTTTTTTTTTATTGAAGAGATTGTAAGTTTACCAAAACATCATGCAGAAAAACCAGAATTCCCATATACCTCCCTATCAACACCTTGCGTTACTCTAGTATCTGTTGCAATTGATGAAAGACATTGATTACAATTGTACTAAGTACAGCCCCTGGTTGGCATTAGGGTTCCCTGCTTGGGTTCCAGAGTTCCGTGTTTGTTTGTTTCTTATGTTTATTCTGGTAACATGTTTACAACCTAAAACTTTCCCTTTTAATCACACTCTAATATATAATCCAGTGTTGTTCATTTCATTCACATTGTTGTACTACCCTCACCACCATCCATTGCTAAAGCTTTTCCATCACGCTTGTAAAACTGAAGCATGACCCCCCCACTCCAGACCCCCATCCCAGCCCCTGCTAAAGTGTATTCCAGACTCAGACTTTATGGGTTTGCTTGTTATAAATAGGGCAATTCCCAAAAGATGTCAACAGCAAATGAGGGGATCCGATGTGCTCTATTTGGGGTGATTAAGCACTCAGACTTGGGAGTCAAAGTGCTCTGGATGTGAATACTAATTCCACTTCTTCTCCAGCTGTGAGGCTTTGGACAGTCACTTAACCTCCTCAACAGAAAGGAGAGATAAAAATAACAGCTTCTGCAAAGGTACAGGAGAGGAGTTAGCGTGGTGGCTACGCACAGAAAGAGAGGGGGGCATCTTGGGCTGACACCCCTCCAAAGAAGGCCATTGCATGGGAGGCTGCCCCAAACCAAGGGTCCTCACCAGGCCCTCGAGGTGAAACGCTGGGCGCTGGCTGGTGCGCTGGCACCGAGCTCGGATGGAACGGGACGACGCGTCCTTTTGCTTCGTTCGACTTGTCTTTCTTTTCTGTGTTTGGGTTTTTAGTGTCAACTAGAAGGACTGCATGTGGACTGTGAAGACACATCTTGTGTTCTCCTGCTTGTTTGTTTGTTTACTTGTGTGCTTGTGGATCTGTAACGAAGAGCCCTGGTAGGAGCGGCTTCTACTGGTCTGTTTGCTGGATTCCAAACCAGCCTCTGGTTTGGGATCAGAACCTTTTTCGACAGAGCTTCTCTCTTCTAAGTCACAATGTGACCATTTTTTCTGACAGCTCAACTTGCTGCAACTTACTTTTTAAACATTCTTAAATCAGCAACTGCTTCGTTTTTTTTGAGAAAAATGTGCTTCATGTAAATGTAAATCTAATGAATAAGCAAATAAGCATCCCCATAAAGCATTTACTGTTTTGATTCAAAACACAAATCAATTCCTCTACCTTGTGGATCTGATGGAAATGTGGTAGGAAGTCAAATGAAAAGGCAGCCTAGCTTTTGGAGAGTATGTTCTCGTCCCCTCCTGCCCCCGCCCTCTTCCTCTCATTTCCATAATGAGTTCTCACAAGCTTGCATTTAAATGTCACCCGACAAAGATTTACTTCACTCACTTTCCCTCCTAAGCTGACCCGGCCACTAGGCATGTCCAGCGAGGGCACCGTTTTCCAGCTCAGGCGGAAGAGATTCGCCGGCGGGAACGCTGTGCTTCCTGAGCCCAAAGGCTGTGCATAACTAACGTGCCCACTCGGAGGCTGCCCCGGCTCTGGAAGGAGGCCGCACGGGGCCTTACTCAGATTTATTGTTATTAATACAGTGGAATCCAGATGGTCGCCGTCCCCTTCATAAACCGCACGTCAGCCAAACTGGGGCAGCGGCCAGGGGACAGCCCGCTTCCATGTGCTCAGCACCGCTCAGTTAATGAGCCCGAACCTTTCTCTGGGGGTGGGCAGAGACCTGCCTCTGCCACCCCACAAAGCTGGTGGCACCTGGCACCTCAGTCACATTGTCCTCTCAGCCCCACAAGAAAAGCTTCACACGCAAAAACGCTACTGACAACCACAACAGCTCAAAACGTGCATTGTTCCACACCAGATACTTTTACCGACGTCGTCTCGTGTTAACTTCACAGCAACCTTGACCAGCACACTCTGTGGTTTGTAGATGATAAACAGAAACCTCGGGAGAAATTACAGAAACAAGCTCAACATCCCACAGCTGGAAGCAACAGCTGGAGAATGCCCATCTGGACCTACCTGGCTCACAGCCTGTTTCCCTCGTCCCAATATGCCAGGGTCATTGGGGTCCCAGGCACCCCTCATCCTTCAGGGACTTTGCAGAAGAGGAGGAATGCGTGGCAGAGCCAAGAGTCTTTCTCCATGGGGGCACCAACCTAATAAAGGGAGGGGCAGTGCAGCGAATGAGCGGCCAGGTGTCAGACTTGATTTTTATTTTTTTAAGGTGGATGCAAAACAGATCAAACACCCTTTTTTCCTACTAACATCCCCCAAAAGAAACAACTTTAGCCTAGAGCTAGAAATCAATGTTCAGAGCCCTTGCCCATTTTTTAAAAAGATAAGTGCTGTGTTTAATACATAATAGAATGGCTGTTGAAGGAGCCATTGCCGCTAGACATGAGTCAGCAGTGGAATTGCACTAGAGTGTGCCGGTGTATTAGTAAAGGAAGAAAAATCAACTGTGTAGCGAAGGCCCTAAGAATAGACGTGCAATTCAGACAGGGCCCTGGCGCGCAAAGTGGTTCTGACCCAGCTTAGTAGAGTAAAACCATAGCACTTCCCGTCCCCGATTCAACCCATTCCCAGGGCTGAGCTCCCTTGGGAACACTGGGAGGAAACTAGGTGAGGCATCGTTAAACTCAATGCAATTATGCACATGCTATAAATCACCTACTGTGTGCAGGTGCTAGACAGGAGATAAAAATAAACCAAATGAGGACCCACTACCCAGCTGAGGAAAGCAAAAAGAGCTGTTCCCACTGCCATTTGGAACAAAAAGATTAGCATCGACTCTGTCAATGGAGCAGGTGGAATTAGCATTTGGAACGAACCTAGTTTTAGACAGCAGAAGTACAGCAGGGTACGTGCGTGTGTATGTGTGTGTGCACACTGCTAAAAGCTGAGCCACTCTAGAGATTCAGCAGCAGGTAGCTTAGAACTCAGAACTGGGAGCGAGCGTCTCCCCTTCCTGTCTCTCCCACAGATCTTACCTGCTGAGTCACCCGGAGCGTGGCCACTCTCCGTGTGTGTGCGTGTCCTCTCCTCTGAGCTCCCACCTGAGACCCGTGGAGGATGCCCAAGGATCCCGAGTGGGCTCTTTAGCCGGTCCCGTTCCCTAACTGTGAAAGGAGAGGAGCCTTCGCTGCTGCTCCCAGACACTGTCTTAAGATTAAATGAAAGAGAAGAAAGAGCTCTGTCTAAATTAGGTAGCTTTTGGCCATAAACCATGCAAAGACTTGCTGAAAGGAGCAGAGGATGGTGTGATCTTTAAAGTACCTCGCTCCAGTCCACCCTCTACAAGGTGGAGAACGCCACCCTTCCTCCCTCTCGACCAAATCTTAGCAGCTCCCGTGCCCTTCGCTAATGGCCTTGATGAAGGAACGAGGCTGCTCATGGCAGGAATACTGGTGGGAACGAAGCTGGTAACTGCACGTACCTGGGTCTTCACGTAAGCATACCTTACCTAGAATCATTGTAGAACATTCCAGAACATACTTGGTTAAGAGCTGCAGGTATAGTGAGGAAGGGTCCAGATTGTCTGGCAGATCTAGCTGCCCAGGGAACCTGCCCAACAGGTTGCCCTGTGAGGAATCTAATTATTCCTCCATCACTAAGCCCTCTATTTTTGCTCAGTCAAGCTGCCCACAATGAGCTTCTGGAATGTTTCCTGATAGACCATTCTCTCCTCAGCAAGTACGCTCTCTGTTCTCTGTAGATTTCTCCAATTCTCCTTCCCAGCAGGCATCTTCAGGGCTGTGGCACACATGCACCAGGTAAGCCCCCCTCTCCTTCCTGTCCCACACCTGGGTGGCTGTGCAGCTGCTCCTGGTGTGGCCTGGGGCTATCTCCCTGGATGGTGGGGTCTCGTTTGCCTTCATTGGTGTCTCTGTACTCTTCCCTTCTTCCTCAAAGGCCAGTCCCCTCGGAAGGCACCAATGGATGCCTCTGCCTTCCACCGCCAGGCCATTCTGCTGCTGCCCCAGGGCATCTGTCCCAAGTCCAGCCTGGAGACCGGAGAGCCTGAGGCCCGCTTTTAGGGCACCTCATCTCCATGTGGCCAACTGCTTTGAATTCATTCTCCAACCAGTGTGAGCACGCCCACATCCTTGTTCACTCAAGCACTCCCGTGACACACTAGCAAGGGGAGTGGGATGTTCTAGAACCCAATCCATGACTTCAGCTGAGGGCATCTGCCTTCTGAGCACCCCGTGTGTGCTTTGGTCCTCTGCCGGATAGAAATCCAGACGCTGGCTGTGGCGGCAGAGCCTGCTCGGGTCACGGTACCTGTCCACCCTTGCAGCCAGGGCCCTCTGCACCCGCTGCTTCTCTCCCTGCACAGGACACGGCTGTCCACCAAGCAGCACCGCAGGCTCTGTGCGCCCAGGGCCCCACGTCCTGTGCCAGCTCCATTCCTGCCCCTGTGGTCCATCTCCACCCCAAACCCGCCCAAGCAGCAACTCATCATGGAGATTAGAGGACAGAAAGAACAGTCCCCAGTTAGAAAGGTTCTCTTACCTTCCGGCGTGGTTATTTAAAAAAAAAAAAAGACAGTAAATAACAAGTGCTGATGAGAACATCGAGGAATTGGAACTCATGCAGTGCTGGTGGGAAAGTAAAATGGGAAACAGTCCAGTGGCTCCTCAAAAGTTTAAACATAGGGTTACCTATACCAGTCATTCCATTCCTAGGTATATGCCTGAGATATCTGAAAACACGTCCCCGCAGACATTTGTACACAAATGTTTATAGCAGCATTTTCATAACAACTGAAAAAGAGAAACAACCCAGAAGTTCATCAACAGATGAATAGATATTCTACATGTGGTGTATTCATACAATGAAATATTATCTAGCAAATAAAGGTGCGACGTTCTGATACAGGCTACGCCATGGATGCACCTTGAAGACGCAACATCAAGTGCGAGAAGTCAAGCGGGAAAGTGCATCTATTGTATGATTCTGTTCCTACAAAAGGTCCAGGAGAGGAGAATCCACAGAAAGAGAAAGATTAGAGGTTGCCAAGGTTGGGGTGGTGGGGATATGGGAGTGACTACTCATGGGCATGAGGTTTCTTTAATTTAGAGTGATGAAAATGTTCCAGAATTAGTGGTGACAATGCACCACACTGTGAATGTCTGCAAAACTACCGAACTGTACACTTTATAATGGTGAATTTCACATCGTGACTATTACCTCAAAAAATTATCTCTTCGACAGATCATGGAAAGAAATTTCGGAGAAGAAAAAAACAAACAACAAAGTCCCCTTCCTCTGGCATGCCCCTGTGGGTCCTGGCACCGTCCACTTTGTCCTAAGTCATTGGAGAAGCCCACACTGGATGGAGCCCCTTGGGGGCAGAATCCACGATGGGCGCTTTTTCGTGCTTCCCGCAGACCCCAGCACAGCAGTCTGCAAAGTCAGCGCGCAGAGGCTGCGTGTGGATGGATGGTCAATGCACGAAAGCCCGAGATGGTCCCGGATAACGCTAAGAGTGGGGCATACGGCCCACCGTGCCCGGGACTCGGGGGAAACACTATCTTACTGTGAAGGTGAGCTTTCAGATGCAAACCTCAGTGAACACAGCAAGACCACCAACAGCAGAAGGCAGCTGCCCACCTGCCCAAGTTCACCTGTGAGCTAGCCACTTGCAAATGACAACTAACCAGCGAGAAAGGGCTCTCTCTGAAACCCACAGGAGTCAATTATGCCCTTGAGAAAGGCGGGCAAGGTCCAAGTAGAGAGGCAGGTGGGTGGATCGGCACACGCAGACCCGAGCTCGGAGCTACAGAAAAGTTAATTAGTTTTCTCTCCTTTCTGTGTGGACCGAGAGGAGAGCTGGCTGGAGTCCACGTTGAATATCATCCACCACATTTCTGTATACATCCAGCCTAATTTAATTTTGAAATTACATTTGAAAAAGTGTGAAAATGCCCATTGCATGGCGTAATTTAGAAAGCCCATTATCTGCGAGTTGCCTGCCAATAAAGAATGATCTGGCTGTGGAGCCTCCATATCAGCTTTGGCTCCAAAAGATAGCAAATTCTTTAAGTTCCCAACTCCCTTGGTCATAGCAGTTAATAGAAAGAATGTACCCATGAACAGATACTGGGCAGCAATTCATCTGGGCCCCGAGGAGATTAACCTGTTGTTAACTGGAGGTCTCTTCAAAATTGGAAACAAGGGTGCTGGGATTTCCTTCCTTGGAGTCAGGCGATATCCCGCCCGCCATCACTTTACGTACTCTTTCCCCCACTACCATGGTTTGGAAAGAGTAAAAGAAATAATGCTAGAATGAAATGAAGTGACATTGCAGAATAATTATTTTCTCCTTCTAGAATTTATCGCAGATGAGTTGTCAAGCTTTGGGAAGCTTAAATTTTGCACCATCAACTTTTAACATAAAATACTAGGGGAGAATGGTTCATCTCCTCTGATCAGATTCTCTGAGGGTCATAATTTTGCTGATGCCAATTCAACTTGAACAAATCAGCCTGTGCGAGACACCCGCTGACCCCAGCCTCCCCGGAATCTCCAGTCAGATCCTGGTCAAACCTGCTTACTATGGCTGATGACGTCCAATTAAAAAAGCATTTTATCTGTACATTGCCAAGATTTGATTAGAACTCTCTTCTCTTTCATGTGTGTATATATATATAAGCAAATACAAGACTGCTCAGGGAATTCTAATGTTCTCAGAAATCATATTCAGTCACTAAAATGCTATGTGAAGCAAATTAATTTACTGAGCGGATATACTCCAATAAAGGTGGCTATAAACTGAACATCTGTATTTAAAAGTCATCCTGTCCCACTCACCACTGTGATGAAAGTCAGAATATATTTCCTCAAGGGAAAACAGCTTCTCCGCCAGACTCCACTGACGGGTACCCCTGCACTAGCTCCATCACCCACCAGCAGCCTCCCACATGGGCAGTCTCTGATAATTTGCTTCTATGTACCTGGTCATTCAGCCACCCAACAGCTATTTACCGAGTGTCTATGCTGGGCCAGGCACTGTCTAGGTGCGACTGGCAGCCATGGAAAATCCAGACACCTTCGATGATGACTTTGGCAAATTTGGGGTGGGACTCAAGAGCATCTTCCCAACTCTGTTGCAATTCTGCTCCTTGGGCAGTGGGCAGGGACACATGGACTGGTCCCTGCCTGAAAACCATTTTCTCACCTGCGAAACAAGAACGATGACAGTGCCTACCTAGTGGAGATCTTGTGAAGCCTGAATGGAATGACGTATGTGGGAATGAGGTGCAGCATCTGCACTTTGTTACTATGACGGCATATCACCAGAGCCCACCATGGCTCTATGGTGTCCCCAGCCCTGCAGCACATGGCAGAGGATGCCCTTTGAGGTGGAGTTTGGGGTCTGTACCTGGTTCCATGCCATGCACTGTTCAGATTAATCTCATGCAATTAAGAGTGCCGGTGGACCTCCAATATGCTCCCCTTTCTGTGTTGGGGGAAGTAGAGTCTCATAAGCCCATTACCAGGATGAAAAAGCAGAAGTGGGTGCTGTCTAGGGGAAACACGTGCTGATGACGGTTCCTGACACTTCTCTTACTGCCCAAATTTCCAAACTCCTCATTCTTTTGTGATGAGCTGCCTTAGCTACATGGAGTTCAGGGGCTGGGGGGAGAGGGGAGGCTCCCGAATCATACTTTGAGCATTTCTACTGGAGGTTTTTGTAAGTTTCTTCTTCCGTTTATCATTTTCTGCATTTATTTGTCAGATCATATTGAAGCAATAAGCTCAGTGCCTCAACTGGCAAACAATCATGCCAGTTTAGCTCAGTTTTCTGAGCAGGAAAAAGTTTTCAAATGACTCCTGAGCAGAGTAATTTCATTTGCTGTGAAGTAAAGTTAAAAGTAAATTGCACAAAATTAATATTGATTCAAATTAAGCCATTTATCTCTTTATGCATTTCAACTCCACATCAAATACAATCATTGCTTAAGCTACTCCACAGCAAATAAAATTACAAGTTAAATTACATGTTGTGGTGGTTTTCCTTCTCTTGGAGAAAAAAAAAACAATCCAAAGCTTGCAGCTGAGTCAACAGTGGTTTTCCAGCTGATTGAAAAAGAGGCAACAGGAAAACTCGCTGGCTCTGTTCATGGTGATGGGAGATGCAAGGAGGCTAAATTATTTCACCTCAAGACAAAATGCTTTCCTTGAAGGCTCTGCTAAAGGCCTTCTGGGTTGGGGGGTGGGGCATGTTAGTTTTACAGTCCCAGGCAGGAGGGAGGCTGAGTGAGCACTGGCCATAGACATCTGCCTAATGTGGTAAGTTAGTGTTATAGCAAGGAACAAGGAGAACAACCTGTTTCCCTCTTCTCTCTGCTAGTTCCTATTTACTTTACCATCCTTCTTCATGGACAGTGACTTAGAAAGGTAAAACAGCTCTGTAGAGGATGCTGGAACCCAGAGGCAAAAGCCACAGAGGCTGAGGTTGACCAGAAAGCCCATTTCAGAGGCTTGATGCCATAAATGGTTGAGGGCTGTACATTTGTACACCTTCACTTCTGTCACTCTGAACATCTGGGATGACACTAATGAATATGCAATGGCAGTGGCTGATGACCCAAAAACCTAGCCAATAGCTGACTTCACTTTACCCTCCCGGCTGGCTAACAGGTAGAGCAGTAAGTACATTGTCTTCAGGGAATGACAATGAATAAATGTTAGAGACTATTTTGAGTGACAGCCTTCCAGCTCTGCAGAAAATTTAAATTTGATCCTTCCAAAGCAACTGTGTGAATCTCTGGAGCTGTGTCCTCAGGACCATTTGTCACCCCACCATCAGAACCCCAGCCTATGAACTCTGTTCACTGGCTACTTCAGTAGAAGGGAAAGCCACAGCCCTTCCACTGTACTCACACATCAGCTTTTGATGGTAAAAACACAAAAATCAAGGTTGTTCATTGATATTTTCATGAAAACTTGAGTAAAGAAAATTGATCCTGATATTTTGGGATTATTCTGCTGACCCCAAAGGTGCTACTTTGTGCCTACTTTTCAAAAACTGTACTCTCCCGGTAAGTAAACTAGAGAGTGGGGCTGCAAAAATGAGTAAGACTTTAGCCTAGTCTTTTGTATACACCAGAGCAAAGGAAATAGATGAATTCAACAAATAGAATATGGCGGATATGTGCTATTATAGAAATAAATGTGAAATATCTTTTCTGTGGGTTGGTGGGTCAGAAAAACTGTCAGTGAAATATTTGCATTAAAAGATGAGTGGAAAAAAGATGTACTTACCAAATCCAATGGATGTGTCATGATGATGGGAACGAGTGTTGTTGGGGGGGGGGAGAGGGGGGGTGGGGGGGTGGGGTTGAATGGGACCTCACATATATATTTTTAATGTAATATTATTACAAAGTCAATAAAAAATAAAAAAATTAAAAAAAAAAAAAAAAAAAAAAAAAAAAAAAGATGAGTGGAAATTCTTTGCCGAATGAATAGGGAGGAGACCGCAGGAAGAGATAACGGGAGCAGCAAAGCAGTGACCCAGGAGTCAGGGAAGTAGGTGCAATACTGCAAGACTTCTTGGAGTAGAGAGGAGCATGAAGATTAATGGAGGCCATGTGTGGATGGTCTAGGTGTCCAGGTGGATGGAGACCCTGGGTGGAAGGGTAAGTATCCAGATGGATGGAAACCCTGGGTAGATGGTCCAGGTGTCTAGGTGGATAGAGAACCTACATGGATGGTCTAGGTTAGGTGTCCATGTGGATGGTCATGCTGGGCTTTGCTCTATTTCTGCAGCATGCTTTAATCTGTGTCATAGTCTTTCTCAACTGGAAATCTAGGCTTCCTCCAAAAGCCTCCGCACAATCTTCTTTTTGTTTAAATGTGTATGGTATAACCATGAAAGACATATAGCTATGCCATTCCCCCTTTGACCTAGGCAGATCACCCCTCCTCTTCACAAGACAGTGGTTCTTTGTCACCTTCTCCCATCTCCTAGCAACAACCTACCCAGGGCCTTTGTTCTACCCATCCTTCTTCAAAGCACCCCATTCCTCAGAATTCACTGCTTCTTCCCCCACCTTAGTCGTGTCGTCCCACCCAAGTTCAACCCTACCCTCTTCCAAATCTAAACTTCTCATCTCAAATCTAAGAGGAACTGGTCTGTTTAAACTAATTCTCATCAAGGTATGTTAGATTGGAGCTCAGATAATCTTCTGGGGCATTTTGAACATTTTAATTGTAGCTAATCCTGAAGTTCTCTGATAGTGTGATTTCAGGGTGCATGACAAAGAAGAGAAGAATTTGAAAAAGTCTGTGGGACATTCTAGGGTCTCTTTGTGGGTTCCATCAATCACCCTTTCATCCACAAAAAACACCAAATGCTCCTCATCCTGGCATGAAGAATTCCTCCAAGACAGCCCTGCCAGCCTCTGCATCTCACCCCTTGGACTGTCTTTGAGTCCTGCACTCTCAGGCTCTCAGGAGGTCTTCATGAGTCAGCCCAATCTCATACCTTGGTATTTCACAATGGAGGTCTCTGCTCATAAGGTGCTTTCTCCTTCACCTGGGCAACTCCTACTCGTTTTTAGACTGAGATCAGACATCAGTTCTTCCAGTGTCCCTTTCCTGAATTCTTGTTTCCCATTCCCTCCAGCCTGCATGAAGCTCTGGTTTCAGGTGGTCCTGACCTTTTCTACCTCTTTCAATGGACCCTCCAAGGTATCTACTGCACATGTCCAAGTATACATGACCTACCTTCCTCCCCCTACATTTTCCCAATAAGAACTTGAAAAAAACATGTGTGGCCATCCTGAATATATACATTTAATGGATGAGGATGAAATAATAAAATACCTACTTGTAATATTAAATTATTAATTACATTAATTAAGATATTAATTAACATCAATGCTTTTACCCCTTCTCATGTTTCATCATGCAGTCTTATTCAGATGCCACACACAACATCTTTGGGGTAGAGCCATCCCTTGGGAATCTCATTATTTCTCACTAACTATTTGAGTTGCAGAGCTTCTGGAATTCTGATTTGATTTTATCATTGGAAATTATATATGAAACTTCAAGTTCCTTTTGCACAGTGGTAGGATGGTTGTTTTCTTCATCCTCCTACAGGGATTATTAATGATCTCCCATCATTGTGTTGCTTTTTAATGCCAACTTTAAAAGACTTTTTACAATGTCGCATGAAAATGTCAGGCCATTCTCCTAAGGACAATTACACAACACCTTAAATTTCTCTGCCTCTTTCTTTTCTTTCTTCCTGTTTTTTTTTTTTTTTTTAAATAAATGGATTCCATTGTGTGTCCTCTGGAAGCATCCAAAACCACCACTGAGTGAGGCCACTTCAGGCTAATGCTTCTTCCTCATATGGTACTTTGTGGCTCAAGATAAAGAAATCATGGGAGTTTCCTGTCACATGGGAGTCTTTGCAAGGATGGAATGTGGGGCAACCCTCTCTCTAATGAGGGGCAGTCTGGGAGAGGAAAGTCTCTCTATCTCTGTGGACAGATGCAGGGGGTGATTTGTCTTTTTCCATTGACACTTTCCAACCAGATTTCCCCATGAAGGTGCTGTCTTCCCTCTGCAGAGGGCTGGCATTGGCTGGGGAAAGGGGTACTTGGTTAATTAATGTATTAATGTAGTTGACCAGTCAGAGCAACTCGCTCTTCCTGGAACCCAACGTATCTGATAGGATCAGACCGTGGTGAAGATGTGGGGCCTTGGTCTCCACCTTTCACAGAGACCCAGGTCAGAGCTTGTTCCCACCTGGAACATCTGGGTAATCCCCACCTGGAAAGCAGATCAGCCAAGTGAATTGAGGTTTCTGAGGGAGATCTCAGGAAAGCAAGACCTCCCCCACCCTTGTACCACCCCCAAAACTAGATATAACAGAATTTGTCCCAGCACCAATAGGAAGTAATTGAGGTGGCCATGGTACTTTCATTATGGAAACCAGAGCTGGTGGCCGCAAACTGTCATTCTCAGAGAATGGTGCCATGGGTTAATGGTATTTGGAAGATGGATGCTGAAAAAACACACACCAATACAATAAGACTTTCTCTTGGGTGTTTCCCCTGAAAACTACATCCCCTAAATGCTTTTCTGGGTCATAGAGGAATAAAGGAAGTGCCTGAGGAGAAAGAGCTGGCGGGGAAATGGGGGTGTCAGGCAGGTTATGGAGAGCCAGAGAACCTGGATGCTGGAGAGGCAGGAGCCCACGGCTCTGGTGGGGAGACATTCGGTCCTGGGATTGAACCTCACAATGAGGGAGGGCAGGCAGGGCTAGTTCAGAGGAAAGCGAACGGTCTCCTCAGGAGGAAAGAGACAAGGCATTGCCTGTGCACACCTGGTCAGACCTGTTTGCTGTAATCCTCCAAGGGACCCGGAGAGAGCAGCTCCTCGGGGAGCCATCTTGCCACCACGCCACCCAGATGGAGACACCAAGCGAGACACGGAGCAGGGTGCCGCTGTGCCCCCGACACAGGCTCTTCCTTCCAGCCCTGGTCAAAACCAGCATATGCACCTCCTGAGGCTGCTGTTGAAATCACCAACTTGCTGCCTCGAAACAACAAACTCTGATTCTCTCACAGTTGGGGAGACCCGGACTCGGAAATCAGTTTCGCCAGGCAAAGTCAAGATGCGGGCCTGGCTGCGCCCTTCCGGGGCTTCTGGAGGAGACCTGACTCTCCAGGAGGAGCATGGCGGGCTTGGCTGGCGGCCCCTCTCCGTCTTCACAGCCTGTGGTGCAGCATCCTGCTTTGTGCTCCCTGCTATCTTCTGGGTCGAGCCTCCTTTCCCCCCTCTTCTAAGAGGTCTTGCATTTGAGACCCATGGGATCACCCAAGATTATCTCCCAGTTCAGGAGCCTTAACTCAGGCACAGCTGCACAACCTCCTTCACCCCATGAGATGACATTCACAGGTGTTGGGGATCGGGGCGTGAGCACACTGGGGGGACCGCTACCTAAACGCTTGCTACAAACCATTCCTCTCCACCCACCAGAGAAACCCGCCTTGCTCCCCTCCTCAGCCTCTCTCAACACCATCCATACAACTTCCCCTTTGAGGGCCAAGGCGACCATAAACCAGATGTTGCCTGCCGCCTTTCCTGCATCGAAGAATGATCAAAGCACAATCAGTTATTCTATATGCAACATGTGTTTTCCTGAAAGTTCATGGCACCCGGAAAAATCACACAATGTTATGTGTCCTGGAGTTAAGAGCACAATGCTCAAAAACGTTGACAGTAACACATAAAACCAAAGGTAGGAACCTAACAAAAATGGTAGCATGGTTTTATACATATTCAATGGCTGAGAAATACAGACACGACAGTCAGGATGGTGCCTTACCTGGGAAGAGACTGGAGGCTGCTTGGGAAAGGCAAGCTGGGAGGCTGCCCTTAAGAGTTCTGGTGGAGGTGGAAGGAGGGCTATTGCAACCAGACAGGCGATTTGAACCCAGGTGTGGGCAGGTGTGGCTCATAACACAGGGCCAACGAGGTAGCAGGGAGATGCGTGAGTGTACACGTGTGTGCGCATGTGTGTGCCTATTCCCGAGTGACCCGTCCCCCTGGCTGCTGTTTTACTCATTCACCTAGAGTTTCTTGCAAATGAATTGCTCACAAGCAAACACGAAATTCGCAGCATGCTCATCCTTCCTGAGGACGTCAGGCACGTTGGAACCAATAGGTGTTTGCAAGACAAGCTCATAGGAGAACTGGTGTGGGGCAGTGGGCATGGGGTGGGGGGGTGGGCGAGGGTGCTGGTGGTGATGGAGAGGCTGGGGTGGTGGGGGGAGTGGGGGTAGGGTGGGGGTGGGCTGGGGTGGACCAGGGGTTGAAGGGGGTGGGGCGGGGGTAGAGATGCACGCTCATGCCACAGGGGACAGTGTCTGGCCCTCCACCCTCCTCCTCTGATTGTATCTCCTGCTGTCGCCGTCCCTTGTGCTGCTACTTAGTCTATCTGCTCCTAAAGTTCCCTCCACTTCCGTGGCATGCCCTGCAGGGATGAGGCCTTCTCCTTTCCAGGATAGCCCAAGCCCCCTTCCCGTAAAGAACCCAGCTGGGGAAACTGTGGATAGTCAGAAATACGGCTGGAGAGGAATGGGGCACGGCCTGGGCACCGAGACTGGGGTGATTAAAATGACCAATGTGTCAGGCACGAAATAGTAGCTCCCGACATCGACCGAGAGTTGAGAATAAGGCCCCTTATATCACCCCAGGAAACGGGCAATTTTATGCCAACTTGGAGCAGTGTATCTTGCGGTAATGGCAAGTATAATTCATGTCATTTGTACTGCCCCGGACCTGCTTGGGGAGAATTTCAGCCTGAGCTCAAGTTCCCTAAGCGTCCAGGTTTTAGAGCCAAGCCTTTAAAAATACACTTAGAAAAATGCTCAGGTATTGGTCTTACTCAAAGGGAGATTAAATGCCCGGGGAAATGGCCAGCTGGATGGTCCCTGGGGACAGAAGTTGCCCCCCTGGTGTGCAGACCCCTCCTGGGCTCTGTCCTTGTCTCACCCTTCCCCTCCCCCATACGTGTGTTGCGGGACTCTCACTTTCACCCCTCGTTCCCCATTTCTCTGCTCTTCCACATCTGTTCACCTGGGCAGGGGCCAGCTAAAGCCTAAGCTGCCTTCGCTTGCAAAGCAAGACGCTGCGGGGTCCTCTGTGCTCTCCAGGGACGGGGTGACTTCCCTCAGCAGCTTGCATTCCATACCTGGAGGTCAAGACCTGGCTTCCGGAATAAAAGGTGAGGAAGCAGAGGACTCCCAAAGGAAAGATGGACACAGACGACCCAACAACGTGGTCCAAGAAAGAAACATCCGAAGACTGATGTGACTTTAGCCTGCTTTAAAAGAAGACCCATTTTGCTGCAGTTCCCACAGTTTCTTCAATGAATATAGATGGCAAATATATACAAAGAAGCAATCTTTTAAAAATGACTCTAAACTCCACCAAACAGAAATATTTAACAATTTGGCACATTTTGTTTCACTCAGTTTTCTAAATATATAGTTTGTGTGTATTTTCCCACAAATATAAATACATGTTCTTTCACTTAGGATCACACCATACCTAATTTCGTAGTCAACATTTCCCACTTAATATCATGTTATATACATGTCGCCATATATTGGAAATAGACTAAAGTATGTAATTTTACACCCAGCACTTTTCATTTGATGTGACATTGCAGTCATTTTCCCCCTGGTTAAGTAGTTTTTAAACCACATTTTTAATGACTGCAAAATATTCGACCACATGAACATGTCCTGGATTTTAGTTGCTTTTTTGTTGTTGAATATATAGGTGGTTAACAGGTACTTTTTTACTCTTCCCAGGAATGTTGCTCTGAGAATCCATCTGTGAAAGCCTTTGCACAGATGTGATCAGGTGTTAGGATACATTCTCAGGTGGGCTTGCCCGTTGAGCACGTTCAGCTAAATTGTCTTCTTGAAAGATTTTACCAGTTTGCAGTCCCCACCCGCTGGGCATGGTGCTAACATTTTACCCCAGCCTCAACACACTGAGCATTGTTTCCCTTTTACTGTCTGCTTTTTTGTCAATTTGACAAGTAAAATATAGGTGCTACAGACTTCCAAGAGATCTGGTAACCCTGTGCAGGGCCCTTGGTTGGTGGTGTTTGAGCCATGGCACCCCTCCCCTGTCCCAGCGGCCAGAGAGGCCAGGTGTGCCAAGTGCTCTCCCACAGTCTGAGTCTTTGCAAGCATCTTGTTCTTTTGGACCATTCCTAACCTCATGGACTCCAAACGTCTCTTGAAGCCATTTTCTTCTCTCCTCCTAAACCATCATTGACTTCAAGTCACCTCTGTCTTTGCAGTAGCCTTGTAACTGACACATCTGTGTTCCTGCTGGGTCTCTCCACAAACACAAATCTCGCTGCGTTTGTGACCTGTTGCAGTGGACTGTGCGTCCTGCCGCTCCTGGGATAGAGATGACGCTCCTTCACGTGGCACCCTCTCCATCCTCAGCCCCCCATGCTCCCTTTGCTCCCCCTGCTCCAGCCACTCTCACCTTCGTCCTCCCTGGCCCTTGGACAGTCGCTGCTGGCCCTGTGCCTCTCAGGTGAGCCTCTAGGTGTGTGCTGCTTCCTCACAGTCCTGGGCACCTCTCTTTGCAGATGCTTATCACAGTTGCAATTCCCTTGCCGCAGGTGTTGGATCTCAGTCTGCTCCCAATCAAATCCCCAGAGTTTAGCCTGTATATGTAGTGCCTTGTATAAAACAGGTGCTCAGTAACTTCAGGTGAGTAGAATAAATGAAGGAATAAATGGATTTGTGGTTCTGAATACATAGCCACCGTGTCTATAGCTACTCAGAGTAAACACTGTTGTCCAAATCCTTTAAAAGGCTATGTGGACATCTTGAGAGACAGGGGATGTCATGTCTCACCCTTCCAAATCCTGCCATGGATGTTGAAGGGTTTTGCTGGGAATTGGTGCCAGCAATGAAAAGGGACAGGTGGACCCGGCTCTGGAGCTTGCACAAGGAGAAGTCGGAAATAAAAAAACAAGCCCTCTTCCTAGGGCGTGGCTTGACCCAGCTAGGCGAGTGAGGGTCCCCTCACTGCAGGCCCAGGGCCATTTCCCTCCAGAAGACAAAAGGGTCCCTCTGCCTTCTCATTGGGCAGTGAGGGCTCTGGACGAGGACCGCTTGCTCCCAAGCCAGCGTTGGACATGGACTTCACGCCGGCCGCTGGCTCAGTGGCGAATAGAAGGTTTTTTGCTTCGCCCAAGAACCTGCTTCCCAGCGTGAAGAACAAGCAAAGCGCTTTATCTGTTTCTCATGCATATGCATTTGTGGACATTTAAAGAGGCCCATTGCAGAAATGCATATTTAGCAGCTTCACAAAATGTGCTTTATTGACCATGTCAGACCTTTCGTAATATCCTCTGGAAATCCGTACGAAAGGAGATTTCAAACCCCAATGATGGATGCAGCAGACCCTACGGCTCCTGCCTGCGAGGAGGTTTTATTGAATAAGCAAGCGTCTCGTTTAAGGCCGGGCCTGCTGAGGAGGCGGCCGGCGAAGGCGCTAACGCCTCTAGAATGCAATATGGAATTGGCCGCCTCATCCACTGGGCCTCTATCTGCCCAATTTCCCTTTTATGTGCTGGGTGCTTAAAATCCTTAGAAGATTTTCGTGTATTTTTTCAGCATTTGTGTAGCATTCGATTTTTGCTCTTTTGGAAACAGGCAAGGCTATGTAAAACACGTCCTAACGCAGTTTCTCAAGCTGGAAGTGGGAATCACTCACGGGTAGATAGGAAAACGCCTTCTCCCGGCTTAACTCAAGACCGCGTGAGCTCCCGGGCCGGAGCAGCAGAGGGCAGAGGCCGAGGGAGGTCACGCCACCGGGGCCAGGGTCACCTCTCCTGGGGTCCCCCAGCCAGGCATCTGTCGGGGAGCAGCGTGTGTGCGTGGCTGGGGAGAAGGTGGACTGGTGGAGCGTGTGCCTCGCTGAGAAGCACACCTGAGCACTGTGCCGTCCTCCCCGCCACTTGGCGTCCAGCTTTGAAGGAACTTGGCTCCACGGGTGGGTGTTGAGCGCCCCAGGGCTGGCGGGGAGGCGGAGGCCTGACTCCTGGAGGTGCCCGTCTCCCCGGAAGCTTGGTCCCCTTGGGTCAAGCTTCTCTGCCTTGTTGCAAGGTAAAGAGATTCTCCTGCTTGCCTATTAACACCCCTGCTTGCGGGCTGGCCCCGAACCCGCAAGCTTTTGCGTCCTTCTAATGATTCCGCACACGTCAGGGGTGGGGAAGGGGGTGAGGGCTCCTCGGCCTTTCCCTAGAGCCCACGGTGCGGGCCGGGTCCCGCCCACCGTCAGGTGCCCGCCTGCCCCCACCCCCCAACGGGAAGCTCCGAGACCCTTGCCCGAGCCCAGGGCCCTCAGGGGACGGATGGCAAGAAGGGCCCTCTGGGTCGGGCCAGCTCAGCACGTCCTGACGCCTCCGTCCCTGCCTTCGTCTGTTCACATTTTCTCCTGGCTCCCTGCAGGCCAGGAGGCAGCGTGCGTCCAGCCAGTGCCCTTTTGGCCCCTGCAAGAAGAGTTGATTTAAGCCCAGTGAGTCAAAAAGTCAACGGAAAAGAAAACACGCCTAAAGGGCACGGGGCCGGAGGGCTCTGTCCACATTTATGACATATATAATTAGGCAGGAAAGCAGCGCCCTCGGCGAGGCGTCAGCGCCGGGAGTCAGGAGCATCTCTGACTGGGTTTCGGTGCTCCTTTCCCTACAGTTTAAAAATGCAAATATGTTCAGTACGCGTGACCTCTGTGGCCGGCTTGCCAGGCAAAAATGAGAACAGGAATTGCCATAGAAACTCCTGCTGTCACACTGTCTTTACTTGTTCTAGCCAAAAACCTTTGAGCCCTTGTATGCTCGCGGGGATTTGACGAGAGTCTAAAGGCGAGGGGGGCTGGTATCCATTTGGTATCCAGTGGGTCCAAGCCCATAGAAGGTGTGGGAGCCAACACCCTACCTGTGCCTCACACCCTACCTGCGCCTCACCACTTGGACCAAGCCCATTGGGGGAGCAGGGTCTAATGCTCTACTTGTGCTCACCTGCTGGACCAAGCCCGTGGAAGGGGGTGGGAGCTCACGCTCTACTTGCGTCTCATCCCCAGGACTAAGCCCATGGAGGAGGTGGCTCAATGCTCTCCCTGCCTCTCACCCACCTGGACCAAGCCCATGGAGGGAGTGGGGTCTAAGGCTCTACCTGCATCTCACTCTCAGGACCAAGTCCATGGAGG
Organism: Dasypus novemcinctus; assembly: GCF_030445035.2. Taxonomy (NCBI): domain Eukaryota; kingdom Metazoa; phylum Chordata; class Mammalia; order Cingulata; family Dasypodidae; genus Dasypus; species Dasypus novemcinctus. Next base: position 128,568,182 of record NC_080681.1, read on the forward strand.
GGGTTGGGTCTAAGGCTCTACTTATGTCTCATCCACTGGGACCAAGTCCATGGAAGGGGGTGGGATCTTCTCCCTGAAAGGTAGATGACAGTTGGCATCAAGGCTGGACAGAACTGACTCTCTGAGAAAGAGACTCAGAGCAAAGGGAAAAAGGTAGTTTGGTGGCTATAAAAACAGCATAGGGGGTTCTTTACTTTGGAGGCTGCTTGCTGCCATCCCCCACTGGAGGTCCACGCTCTGCAGCAGGCACGCACTACCTCTCCGCTATCTGCGTCTTCGGGGATCATCTTTCCCATTGTCTGAGTTGTGCTGTTGAAGATCAGTGAGGAAGCCCTTAAACTACTGCCCCAAAGAAATAGCTCTTGACAACCTGCTTCTCTGTTGAAGACAGCTGGGGTCCAGCATTGAGTGGTGACCATGAGCCAGAGCTAGAGCAGAGAACTTTGTCTTTGAGGTTGAGCCAGGGGCTTTCTTGACATTTGTTACTGGAAATTTGGGAAATCCAGATGGGAAGTGCTTGTCTGATTTTTTAATGAATTTTAAAGAGTAAAATACATTCACACAGTGTGCAGGAATGGACTGGCAGATACTTAGAGCTGCATCCCATTCCCTGGAGAAAGCAAGTTGAGGCATCCTAGAGGGTCTTGTTCATGACAGCCACTCGGTTGACTTTTAGGGTGGTGATTAAGATTTAACTTTTGGAGTCAGACAGATTAGCCTCTATGTCCACTCTGCCCTTTTTCACGCTGCTCACTTGGACGCACTTTTTAAACCTTCTGAACCTTGATGTCTGGCATCATTATAATGAAGTCTGACCCGATATTCCCTTACACAGAGTGTTGTCTCAAGGACTCAGTGAGCTGGTATGGGAAAAGGTCTTAGAATCTGGCCTGGTGTGTAGTCAGCAGTCATTAAAATGGTACTTACTTTCTATTTGTAATTAAATTTCAATGGCCAGATGTCAATTCTGTGCCTTAGTGTCCAGCTATGGATGTTGTAATTGAAATGCAGAACTCACTGGGACCAAGAACCGTGGCTACAGTCCTGTCAATTCTTGCATGATTTCTGTGACCAATGGGAGACAAGGGGGCATCCTTCAGTTCTATTTCCCTTCCAAATTCTCTCACTGGCACCCCCTGCAATGGCACCAGCAATTTGAGTGGCAAGGCGCTTTTGCATGTCCAATAAAAGCCTGCCCAAGCAAAGGCCTCTGTGACAGGTGCTGACTTAACCAGTTCCCCCCAGGAGCTCCCTGCTCTCCCCACTCGCTGACTCCTTTTATGGACCAGCGAGACATCTGCTGCACTTGACTTTCCTCCATTTGGCACAGACGTAGTTTCCTATTGTCTAGGTGGATATCTGAGGAGCCCTCTGGAACATGGCACAGAGTTTGCAGAGAATGAATTCCAACTGACATTTTCATAGTAACAGGGGAGGAAACATCTAACTCTTTACTACACCAATAAATTCCCTGACCGATTTATCTTCCATCGGGCCAACATTAATATTAAAATCCTCAATGAATCATAAATCTGTCATACAATCAAGAAAGGCAGTGCCAGGAAATCAAAAAGCCCTCATTATCTAAAGCAGGATTCATCCTTCGAGAATGTTTCTCAATGGCCAGACAGACCTCTTACCATCTGACAGTTGTAATAATGGGCTGCACTTTGGTATCAGGTCTGCGGTCTGAATCTAAATTGGCTAACCTTGGGCCAGTGACCCCGTTTTGGGTCCAGGAGGTGGGTCGGGGGCTCAAAGTACCAACCCAAGATGAGTGGAGAAGCCCATGAGAACTGGTGGCAAGGAGGAATCGTAATGAAGCAGCTACTGGTGCTTCATTGGGATCGCCATGTGAAACCTACAATCTTCCAGTTCAAGGAGAAGGGCCCAAACTCTGTGTTAAGGGGCGGTGCCAAGGAAATGCTGCCCTCCAGGTGGCCACACCCCCGGGGGATTTACCCTTCCTTGGGAGTATACTGGGGCTAATGCACCAAACCCATCCCTTTGGGGCCCTAGAAGAAAGATGACTTCTCTGTGCACTGCTATGGCCCTGACAGGGGACGCCCACTTTGGGAGCTTCCTGTTTTGAAGTGTTTTCTCTGATGGCAGATCTTCATGTTGGTTTTATGGCTAAGATATCAAGGTTGATTGAGGAGCTGCTGGTGTACAGGAGGGGGCCGGCGCCTGCCTTACCTGTGTGGTTCATATGGCAACTTGAAATGCAATTTCCAAATGGAGAGTGTCAGCAAGTCACTCTCCACTAGTTGGTTCATTAGCTGGTCACCAGGGGACCAACCCTTTCAATCCTCTGTGGGTTTCATTCATTTAATAGGAGAGTTTGCAGTTTTGTTCCTCTGTCTCTAGAGTTTTACCTACTTCTAATACCAGCTTACAAAGGGATAGGAAGAGCCATACCCTTTTTTAAATTTCAAAACAAAGAAATGTTTATAATAAAATCTCAGCAGCTACATTTAGAGAAATGGAAGGAACTAAGTCACCTATAGTCATCAAACCCAGAAGAAAACACGATTAATATTTTAGAATAAACCACTCCAGACTTGTTTCCATGTATGTATTATGTTTGTATACACAGATATATGGTCATGTGTATGCCCAAAGAAGTGTTATATGACACATGTCTGTATACCTACTTTTAAATATATAATACATAATAAATCTCTGCGTATGCTGACAAATCCTCTTTATAAACACAGATTCTTAACCTGGGGTGCTTCTATATCTGCCCTAGGTGATATGCACAAAGAGTGTGGCATGCACATTTGAGGTCAGAGTGATTTCCATCTTTCATGAGACTATAAAGGATTCCCATTGTTGAGACTCTTTCAGTATAGCTAATGGAGGTGATATGGAAGCAGCTTTCTCTTAGATTACATACAACAGTGAAATTGGTGAACACTAGCCAGGGTCAAACAAGAAAAGAAAATCCACACATATTGGAAATGAAAGAGAAACTCGAAGGGGGCACAGGGAGAGTGGAAGTTGAATGTCTCTGTGGGTCTTGGAAGCAGCTCCAAAGGTCCAAGGACTTAATGTCCACATGGGGACCTTAAAATTCCTGTGTTGTGGGGAAATGGGTGGGGGCAGCCTGCATTAAGGGAGTTGTCTTTGAAACTGGAACTAGGAAACACCAGTTGCCAGCATTGGTAAGGAATAAGGAAAATAAATGTTGGCCTGGACTGCAAATGAATAAAGCATCACCAGTGAGAAATCAGAACCCCAAACTCAGTTATGTGGGGTGTAGTGTTGACATTAACGCTTGTCTCTGTGGCAGGAACTGAGTTTCACGAAGCACCTGGCAAGGTGAATATGATACTACTTGGAGACTTCCTCTCATTTGCAGGTGGGTAGAACTGGGACCCCTGGCCAGTGCTAGCCACATGGGAATGAATGCTTTTAACTGAGTCAGTTGCTGCCCCCAATCAAAACTAGAGATCTGCTAAGAAGGAAAATGGTGAAAGTGGATGTAGAGTGAGAAGCCAGTAGGTCTATGAGTTCACTTAAAACTTCATTCATGAAATCATGCACTCAATCAAATTTCAGAGTGAGCCGCCATGTGGGAGAGCCAGAACATTCAATAACAAAAAACATGAAGGAGAGAAAATATTTGAAGTAGAAAATGACTGCCAATTTTTCAAAAGGGAGGAAAGATGTGAATACTAACACTCAAAAAATTTAAAAAGTCCCATGCCAGACAAATGAAAACAAATCCACACATTGACACTTTATAATAAAACTATTGAACCTCATAGACCAAGACAAATCTTAATATGCTCAGTACTTCACAAAGGGAAAATTTTAACATCTACCAGAGGAAAGAGATAGAAAAACAAAAGAACAATAATAAGATGGATAGTAGATATCTCATTAGCAACACAGATGGTGTACTTCTGCAGAATAATTTCTTTAAAGTACTGAAAGAAATAACTCTTAAACTAGAATTCCATGCCTAGTCAAAATGTCTTTGAAGACTATTTCAGATACAGACTGGCTTTACTCTTTAGTGACCTGTTTGAAAGAAGTACTAAAGGATGTACTTCTATAAGTAGAAATTAAACTCTAAAGGGAGAGGTAGAATGCAATAAAACTTAAGCTGTGAATACACTGTGAACTCTAAAGAAGCATTGATATATATATTTTTAAAAGACGAGGACATTTAAAAACCAGATGACACTGAAATACTATATTACAGCACCTTGAAGTTGGAATGGAGAAAGTTTTGGGTTTAGTCTAACTTCTGATGATATGTAGAAATGTTATTTAATATTAGAGTTTATTAAACAGACAGGTTAAAAATTTAACAGTAGTAGCTAAAGAAAAAGGAACTAAAGAATGTAAGTAGAAAACCAAAGGAGATAGAAAAAGGAGACATACTGAAAATTATTTCTACCCAATAGAAGATTTAAAAGGAGGAGTAAAAACAAGGAAATTGGTATTCTAAATTATTTCAATGGCTGTTTAGTCATCCATAAAATGGATGCTAGACTGGATTATTATTGTTTTGTATTTTGTGTTGTGTGTGTGGTTTTTTTTAATGAATCCACAACTGTTAATAATTTGACCCTAATTTCTGCCCCCTCCCCCGTGATTCTAAAGCTGGGGAAGGTAGAAGCAGTTTGGTGAGCTAAGGCATCCAAAGCCCAGCCTTGACCAGTCACCTGATGCCCCCAGCCGGGGCTACCGTTTGGGACTTGGAACTTTGGTTGATGTATAGACTCAGCCTCAGTTTTATTAACGAGGAAAGGTCTACTTTATTTTATCAAGTTCCTCCTAAATGCCAGCTTGTGGAAAAGGGTTCAGTTCAGTTTTCACAAAGGGGAAGCTGGAGCAGGCTCTGGCGCTCCAGGAGGGAGGGAAGGGGTTCCAGCAGCTTTGGCGGGGCAGAAATTTGAACAGTGTCACGGAAAGGAGGGAGGCCAATGGTGAGAATGTGGGGGCAGGGCCAAAGCGAGAAGGACCAATGGTGAGTGCTGGGGCGGGGCCAAAGTGAGAAGGGCCAATGGTGAGAAGTGAGGGTGGGACCAAAGTGAGAAGGGCCAATGGTGAGAAGTGAGGGTGGGACCAAAGTGAGACGGGCCAATGGTGAGTGCTGGGGCTGGGGCCTATCGTGAAAGCGGCCAGGAGTGAAAGCAGCGCTGAGCCCGCGCAGCCCACCAGAGCGTAGGGAACGCAGGAGCGGCAACTGAGAGCGGGAATCGGGGAACCTAGACCTCTCAGATAGGCTGTAACACCTGAAATACCCAATCAATGGGGAAGAGGGGAGGGGCCTGCTTGTTAGGTTTAGGGTATAAATGTCAGTGTTTCTTGCTGTTTGCTGTGCCGGCCATTTTATCCAGGTCGTGCGCCCATTCTTGTAAAATTCTTAATAAAATTCTTTTCTCCTCCACAATCAGGTGAACTTTTGTTTTCTTACAGGTACAGTTTTCTTTCTAACAATCTTGGGGCTTGTCCAGGATCCAGAGCTTCCCAGGAGGACCCCAGGCGTGGGCAAGGGGAAGGTGCGCTCCGCTGAGTGAGTGGTCTTGCTCTCCGCTGCCCAGGCCCGCCGCCGACAGCTGGAAGGACCTGAGACCAGATGCTTAGATCTGCCGACTGTGGACGAGAAAGGAAGGGAAACCTGCCTCTCACTGACCAGGTAACCCTGTGCACGGGCCAAGATTTAAAAAAAAGGACTGGTAAGTATTGCCTTGGTGGTGGGAAATTCCGATGAGTCTGGGCTTGAAAGAAACCCAGACAAGACTCAGAATGGGAAATAGAGGCAGTTGGTTGACCAGGGAGGGGTATCTGTAAGATCTCCCAGGGACATTCCTCCAGATAGTCCATTTGGGAGGACGTTGGAACATTGGACTGATAATGGTCAGACCGAGGGAAAGGAAATGACCGCCCAATGTATTCTGACCAAAATATGGGGCTGATGAGGATTGGCTCTGTGCCAACCTTGCTTTCATAATTCTTTCCATGTTTTTCTGTTTGTTCAGTACATGTTTTAATACCTGTAGGTGGTAATATTAAATCGACAATGAAAATTCTTAAAAAAGCTCTATTCGAATGGCTAAAAATTTTAAAAAACTGATATTAATGAATAAAGTATGGAAATTAAATTGAGATGAATAGTTTATTATTTTTTCACAGAACAGAATGAGGGATATGAGACTTAAGTAGATATAGAAAGGCATAAAATGTTTGTGGGAGTGCTGACTAAAATTTGATAAATTTGTTTAAAAGAGTGTGTTTCTTCCTAAGATCAATGGTTTTCATAAAATCACGATGGAAGTATGTAGGACAAAACTTGGATCCATATGGCAAGTTGTAGAAGGTATTGTAGAACGTAGCATTAAGTAAAGGAATGTACTTTGTGAAGGCAGAATTTGTCTTGAGATGAAGCAACTATTATCTATGTGGTTATGGATAGTTATGAGAAGTTTGTAGAAGCAATGTTTAAACTGAAATATTTGAAAGGCTAATTCTAGTAAGCTATTATTAAACAGAGACTGAATTGATTTTAATAACAAAAAGTAGCTTCATAACAGGAAAAACTGCCAGAAGTCACCTCAATCTGCACATTACAGTGGTGGTTAAAGGAAGATAATCTTTATTCCATTGGACATCTGTATTGGTGAAGTAAAATACTTGTTAATTAATGTCATCATGGTGAAGGTGCAAAAGTAAAAAGCTCCATGATGCTGAGGGATGCTGTGCACCAGGCCAGTGGAATCCTGGAGCCGACCGTCCCAGCTTCTCTCTAGGGTCAGCGGTGCTGCCGCGTGCTGGCTGTGTGAAGGACATGCTAAGTGGAGCAGTGATCACCAGAGTGCTGTGAGGAGAACTTAAACACAGCTGGCATTATGGCCTGCTCCCATGCAGAGACAACTTGCAGGGTGTCGCAAATGTGGATCTTAGGTCTCAAAAACCTAACTCAAAAAGAAACTTATGCATTCATTAATGCATTGATTGGTACTAAGTACTGTACCTATATCTCCTATTCTAGATATATGCTTGATGATTATGGTGATATCTTTTCTAAATCATATGCAGAAGGATATTGAACATGTTAAAAGGTCCTGGTAAACTTCATTTTCTAAGTAGTTAATGAATATGCTTAATCCAAGTCTCCCTCCTGGCCCTTATTCTAAAACCTGTCCCACTTATATCCTAGGAAGGACTGGCAAACCCACATGCCATCCTGCCAGGGCTAAGCATTTTCCTACCAGGAAGGAAACAGTAAATGAGGTGGCTGGGATCCACTTCAGCTTAACTCCTTCAAGATAGTCAATGGGTAATCTCTCCTCACCTAGGACCTGGAAACCAACTTCTGATGAAAACCTGCAAAATAAAGCCCATCAGCTTTGAGAAGATGTAGCCTTTAGACACCTGGCCTTTTCTATTTTTGTGACCCAGTTTCCTTTCAATGATAACCCTATATCCTCAAAATTCTAATTAAGTTTATTTCTTCCATCTTGTTAGCCATACAGGGATTTTAACCAGTTTCACCCAGGGTGCCATTGTCATCTTCCTCCAACCATGATAGAATAGCAGGAGGGTTTTATACTTTGTCAGGTAAGGCCTACTGCCCCTAACCAGCTGGAAGCAGTTACAAAAGAGTGACCATCATCCTTCAGCACCCCTTTAAGAATGAGGGTGTAAGCTCTCAGGGGAAGATAGAGGCTTTAGAGGGACTCAAATGGGCACTGGGGCAGGCCCCTGTTCTAGCCCTCCCTTCCCTGGAGAAACATTTCCACCTGTTCATTGCAGTAGATAAAGGAACAGCCTTGGGGGTTCTGAACCAAATCTGGGGAAGTCAAAGGGGACCTTTAGCCTTCCTTTCCAAGATTTTGGATCCTGTCTCCAGGGGATGGCCCAGATACATTCAAACTGTGGCAGCAACTGCTCTCCTGGGAGAAGAGAGCAGGAAGCTGACTTTCGGGAGAGCCTTAGTCATTAGCACCCCTCATCAGGTCAGAACTATTCTGTCTCAGAAAGCGGGAAGGTAGCTGACTGATTCCCGAATTCTGAAGTATGAGACTATCCTGATGGAAAAAGATGATTTGGTATTGACAACAGGTTATAGCCCATACCTCACCTCTTTCCTTTGGAAGGGGTCTGACCAAATGGAGGCTCCTGAGCATGATTGTTTAGACCTGACTGAGTATCAGACCTGAGACCAATCGACCTTGGGGATTTTCCCCTGCACTTGAGGGGGAAATTATTCATAGACGGGTCCTCTAGGGTCCTAGAAGGGAGGTGGCTCCTCCTGGATGACAGGCAAATGTTGAATAAACAAGTGATGAGAGAGGTATTGGCAGTCTTACACCAAGGGAGTCACTGGGGGTATAGGCCATGCGTGATCTAGTTCTTAAGTAATTTGGATGTGTGGGCCTTTATACTGTAGCTTAACAAATAAGTGAACAATGTATAATTTGCCAAAAGGTTAATAGGAAACTCTTAAGGAGGCAAGAACAAGGGGGCGGGAGCCAGGCCTCAGGCCATTCTAGAGCATTCAGGTTCATTACACTGAAATGCCCCCAATGGGTTGGCTAAAGTATGTTTTGGTTATTATAGATCATTTGCCAGGATGGGTGGAGGCATATTCTCTGGCCTCAGCTACAGCATCAGGAACTTCTAGTTATCCTCAAACAAATCATTCCTCTTTATGGGTTAGTGGAAAATATAGACCCAGACAATGGTAGCCACTTTACCACCCACATACTCCAGAATATTATGCAAAGCCTGGGTGCCACATGGGATTTTCATACACTTGGCACCTGCCATTTTCAGGGAGAGAGGAGAGAATGAATCAACCTTTAAATAAAAATCTTTCTAAGTTGGTCATAGAAACAGAGTTACTCTGGATTAAGTGCCTACCCATAGCCTTATTGAAGATTAGATCTGCCCCTAGGAAAGAACTGAGAATCTCTCCTATGAAATGCTTTGTGGTTTGCCTGTTCCTAGGAGGACTGGAGACCTCCCTTCCTTAGAGTCAAAGGATCTCTTGGAGTTCCTGGCCAGGGGAGCTCTATCACATTCCCCAATGGAACAGCAACAATCCCCCAAGTGCAATGGCAAAGACCAATAAAGATGGTTGGTCCAACAATGAGCCCTTGATACTGATGGCTATGATTATTAGCCTGTGTGCCTGAAATATGAGCTAGGCCTAGAGCTGCAGGGTGCCTAAGAGTTACCTCCTGAGAGCCTCCATGTTGCTCAAATGTGGCCACTCTCTAAGCCAAACTCAGCATGTAAATGCATTACTTTCTCCCAGCATGGGACATGACTTCCAGGGATGAGCCTCCCTGGTGCCGAGGGATTACTACCAAGCACCAGCTGATGATATAACTAGAAAAAGACCTTGAATAAAAGGGTCAACTCAGACCAGCAGAATATCTCAGCAGAATATCAGGTGTTAAAAACTGCTTTTTGACTTTGGATTAAAAAGGGGAAATGGAAAGTACAAATGAGTTTATATGGCTATGAGTCTCCAAAAAAGAGTTGGGAAGTCATCAGAGGGGTAACGCTTATGCATGCCTCAGCAGGGTACCAGAGACAGCCAAAGTAGATAGAAACCCAGATACTGGTTCTCCTGAAGGCTACAGAGACCCACAGGCTCTATGGTCATGGCAGATGGCTCTGGAGTTCAGTGCCATGTCAGCTGGCCTTACTTTAGAGTTTGTGTTCCTGAGTGTGATGAAGTTGGACTCAGATATGACCTTTCTACACATGCCTCTTCTGTTACTTTTACCAGACCTGTGGTTGGTGTTGGGGTTGATGTATACTCAGGAGACCTGAATCTCTGGACTGCTCATGTGACAGCCAGGTCCTGAGCCTCAGCAGACTTGCAACTCCTGCACTTTGGTTTATTGGACTTACCCTGGCCAGCTAACAGGGAGGTGAAGAAGGTCAACCACCACACCGGGGAGCCAAGAGTGCCTACAGCTGCAAGCAGGAGAATTGCATCCATTATCCATATAGAATCTAAGCCCCCTATTGATGTAGAAGGGACCTGAACATAACCGTCCCAGGGTCCGCAGGATGGAGGAATAGAGTATGGATTAGAGTGGACTTACTGGTATTCTGCTGAGAAACTCGTGATTTGTAATGGAAGAAATTGTAGTATTGATGTGGAGAAAGTGGCCATGGTAGCTGCTGATGGAAGGGAGAGGGAAGAAGAGATATGATGTGGGGGCATTTTCAGGATTTGGAATTTTCCTGGGTGGTGCTGCAGGGACAGATGCTGGACATTGTGTGTCCTGCCATGGCCCACTGGGTGGACTGGGGAGAGCGTAGACTACAATGTAGACCACTGCTCATGTGGTGCAGCAGTGCTCCAACATGTAGTCACCAGGTGCAGAGTGAATGAGCCACGATGATGGGAGAGGTTTTGGATGTGGTAAGAGTGGGGTGAGGGGAGTGGGGGTTATATGGGAACCTCATTTTCTTTAATGTAATATTAAAAGAAAATAAAGAACAACAACAACAAAAAGAATTATATACTGGCTTTGTCCTCTACTTTGTCATCCCTCAGGCATGGTGGTTTACTGGCCCAGACCCTGCCTCTTGAATCAACACCAACCCAGCAGTTGGGTCCTAATCAAGTCGTGGAAGGAGTCCAAACTTCAGCCAACCTGAGAAGGACCTATCAAGTCTTGTTGACAACTGAGACTGCAGCCCAGACAGCAGAAAGAGGCTGGACCCACTACGCCTGAATAAAAGAACCACTACCTGACCCAGACAATAATAATCCAACCCCACTGTCCAAGTCCTGGGAAATAACTCCAACTTCAGGTCCCTTAAGGATCATTCTGAGAGGCAATAGTTGGGAGGGCATATCAGAAATGGGGAGGGACTGCTCAGACTCTGTATCAGTGGACTCTGAGGGAAGGTATCCCTCCACTTAAAGGGAAGGCTATTATCTATATCCACCTTGTCTAGTGCCTTAAGAGACTAGCAGATGAAGGATTTAAAGTTTCTGAAAATGAGAATAATTACACTGACTATGATGTTTCAGATTCAGGTCATGACAAACTCTGTTAAACTGATGGTAAATATAACCAAATGTCTGGAGTCCACGACCGTGCAGTGTGACACCTGCCAAGTAATAAACTGTGGGAATTTGGAGCACCAGTGATGGCTGAGTGGGGAAAATAAATACCTATGCCCAGAGCCAGTGGGGAATGGATACAGTCAAGCCCCCCTCCCCTGCCCCTCCTGGGATGATGTATGGTGGACTACCCAGTATAAGGGATGGACCGTGAATATGGGATGGGTCTCACCAAATTCGAGGCCATTAAAGGGTAAAAATAACCTTTTATGAAGTTAATACCCCACAAGACTGCAAAAGTCTTCAGTGCAATACAGTAGTAATACCTATTAAGGAGGCAGACAAATTAGAAACTGGGAGCAGCACCAGGGACCAAGTAGTCGATAGAGTATATGGACTGGAGGTGGGTTTTACAGGTAAAGATCCTCTGGGCAGGCTCCGTATTTGAGTTCTTCCTCCTCCTGTGGATACGATGTCAACACCGTCCCCTCCAGCTCACCCTTCAGAGATCCCAAGAGAAAACCCACCAAAGGCCAGTTCTCTGATGCAGAATGACCCCAAAGCAGTCAAGATACTTAAGGCAGAGGATTTAAAGCAGAACATGGAAATAGAGACAGGATATCAGGACACAAGTGCCTGGGTAGAACGGGTCAAATATACAGGCCAGAGTCTGAACAAAAGCAGCTGTTAGGCTTGTGCCGCAGGCCGGCCCACTGCTCATATCATGCCCTTTCCACTAGGTGTGGAGGAGCGTGAAAGGGAGTTTAAGTGCATGGTGCTCCTCTTCCAGGGTGCTATTCCTTGTGAAAATTGTAGTACATTGTCCTCTCTCTTCCCTCCTGTCAAAAAGAGAAATACCAAAGCCATACTGGATTCCCACCTTGGTCCAGGAAGTCCCTCTGCCTGTCTCTCTAGATTGGGAAGAGGGCTCCAGGAACTTGGAACCATGGCCCTGTGTACATGAGTATAGAACGTGAGTGAGGATAGTACTGGCAAGTTCTCCAGTTTGGCCATACCCCGAGCAGACCTTTGGTGGTACTGCAGAAAGGACATCCTCCAACTAATGTTATCTGAGAAGTGGGAAGGAACCTGTGCTCTGGTTCAAGTGGCCATCCCATTGACCCCGGCATTTGAAAAAGAGGAGGAAAAACAAAACCAGGGAAAGAGAAAGGAAGGAAGTTTACCTGGTCCCTTTGATGACCAAATTCATCTAGATAGTACAGGAGTTCCCTGGGGAGTCCCTAATGAATTTAATGCTGGAAATCAGATAGCTGCAGGATTTGAGTCATTCTTGTTCTGGTGGGTCACTGTCAACAAAAATGTGGATTGGATTAACTATATACATTATAATCAACAAATATTTATCAATTATACTAGGGATGCAGTTAAGGGAATAGCAGAACAGTTGGATGCTACTAGCTGAGTGGCCTGGGGAAAAAAGACAGCCCTAGACATGATGCTGGCAGAAAAAGGAGGCGTCTGTGTTATGATTGGAGGGAGTTGCTGTACCTTCATCCCCAATAACATGGCCCCACACAGGACGATCACCAAAGCCTTGCAAGGCTTAACAGCCTAATCTGAAGAGTTAGGAGAAAATTATGGCATTGGAAACCCACTCACGGGATGGTTAACGCTGGTTTGGAAAATGGAAAGGAGTGGCTCTCTGTGTCCTGACCTCCCTTACCATCATGACTGGGGTACTCACAGCAGTTGGATGTTGCATCATCCCGTGTGCCTGAGGGTTAGCTCAGAAACTCAGATGCCCACACAGCACAAGCAAAGCAACTTGTACCCCCTTAAGAGGAAGATCTCTATGATGAAGAATGTGAGGAGGCTCTTAGCAGATTTGAGAAACTAAATTGTGAAAACTAAGAGTCTAAAAGAAAGAGGGGGGATTTGTGGGAAAGGGTTAAGTTTAGTTTTCACAAAGGGGCAGACGGTGCCAGCCCTGCCGTTCCAGGAGAGAGGGAGAGGGGGTGCTAGCGGCTTTGGTGGGGCAAGAATTTGAAAGGTGGAGCCAAAACGAGGGGGGCCGACGGAGAGAAGTGAGGGCGGGGCCAAAGCGAGAAAGGCCAATGGTGAGAAGTGAGGGTGGGGCCAAAGCGAGGAGAGCCAATGGTGAGTGCTGGGGGCGGGGCCAATAGGGAAAGTGGCGCCAACTTTGAAAAGTGCACCAGGAGTGAAAGCTGCGCGGAGTGTAGGCTCTGCGGAACTTGGTTGGACGCTCAGATAGGCTGTAATCCCTAAAGCACCCAATCAGTGGGGCACAGGGGAGGGACCTGCGTGTTAGGTTTAGGGTATAAACGTCAGTGTTTCTTGCTGTTTGGCGCCTGGGCCATTTTATCCAGATGTGCGCAAGTTCTTCCAAGACCATTAATGAAATTCTTTTCTCCTCCACAATCGGGTGAGCTTTTGTTTTCTTTCAGGTACCACCTCCTTTCTATCCAGCTGAGTTCACATTCATCCAACTTAAACCTCACAGTGAACCTACCAGTAAGCATCTACCTCCATTTTAAAGACAAGTAAAATGAGGCTCTCAAAGTGCTTAAATTGTACAAGATCATGGCGAAAGTAGCTGGGCATGATTTCACCAGCCTCTGGACACTGGTTTTGCTTTTTTCTTCTCCTTACACCACAGCTGATCCACTGGGTGAAATCCATGCTGCTGCTCTCTGCAAAGGTTCGGGTTCTGCTGGGGTACCAGCTTGAGTCCAAGGGCGGGACTGGTGCCGAAGGAATTCTCCAGGGCGTCTACAAAGACTCCCTTGGGAGATGCTTGCCAGACACAGGCAAAGCTGGCCCAGAAAATTCCATCGGATGCCAGTGAACACGAGAGGAACATGGATAAAGTAAGACCTAGACAAACATGAAAGGATCTGCATCACATGTGGGCCAGAGCCGAGCCCGTCAGGCAGGGGTGGGGGATGTGGTGAGCAAGCGGCTGCAGCTTCCGTGCCAGCTGCCTGGGCCGCAGAGGCAGGTCCCTGGGAGAGGCAAGTCTGTTGGGCGCCGTGAAGAGCTGGACCCGCTGTTGGGTAAATCGCCAGCTTCTGGAGGCATGGGCCTCCCAGAAGCCGACCCACAGGGACCTGTTAGGGACTCTGGTGGTAGCCGGGGACCACATCTGGGCACGTGGAGGTTGCAGGAGGGAGGGGGCTGGCGGCCTGGACCCCCAAAAGCTGGCCATGCCCGTCCCATCAGCACCTCGGGTTTTTGGGGTCAGCCCTAGGAGAGCTCCCTTAAGGGGTGCAGCAGGACTTTGACGGTGGAGCCGGGGAGGGATGAGGCTTCGGGGGCTTCCAGGCCCTTCTCCAGCCATCCCAGGACCCCTCCCACCCCTCCCAGCCTGGGGGCTGCCGCAGAGGCCCGGTCAGCCCTGCCGCCCCTCTCCTGGCACGGTCCACTTCTTAGGCTCAGCGGTCGGCTATGGGCTTGGGAAACGTTTCAAAACCAAGCGGGCAAAACCCCCACCTGCTTGGGGCTCGGCACAGGAGGTGGACCCCCGGCAGTGTAAAGCCCGGGGGGGCCACAGCCTCGGTGGGGGTCTTGAGATGACAGCACTCAACCTGGGCAGGAAACCACCTGAGGACAGAGTGGCAGGAGGGAGTGTGAGTTCTTCTGAGCAGGCCAGTGTGGTGGGTGTGGCCAGGTGGGAGAAGCAGGTGGAGCTGGAGGTGAGGTGAAAGCAGCAGCAGGTACCAGTCAGGTCGGGCAGCCACGGAATCAAGGTCCTCTGCTATTGTGCTGCTTGGCAAGGTATTCTGATTACTTGTTTGAAGGTGAACTTCCTGAGAGCGGGGCCTCCTAAAGAAGACAAACAATGAGTGGACAACAAGCAGACAACAAGCAAAACCAAAAAGAGCAGGGAGCAGATGTGACTCAAGCAGTTGAGCACCAGCCTCCCACATGGGAGTTCCCAGGTTCAGTTTGCAGTGCCTCCTAAAGAAAAAGCAGACAACGAGCGGACAATGAGCAAAAACAACGAGCAAAAACAACAAGCAAACAGATGAAGGAGCCATCTTGGGGGTGGAACAATAAATAAATCTTTAAAAAAAAAAGTGAACTTCCGTGAGCTTGAAGATGGAGAGGGTGCCGGGTGCCGCATTTGTCTTTGGGTTCTGGAGGCACTCGGAGCCTGCAGAAGGCAGAGAAGCCGCGAGAAGACCCTTGGTCGGAGATTCTCCCCATCTGAACACACCTGCTGAACCAGCCGTCTGCTCACCTGGGCCGCCCTGACCTGGGGGCGCACAGCCCCACCCTCGCCTCTGTCCCGGGAGAGAAAAGGAGCTCTTGCTGGCCTGAGACCTCGCCACAGCTAGGACCACCTGCCCCCTCCCCAATACCAGGAGAGGAGCCGCCCTTGGTCGTGCACCCCATTCTCGTTGGCAGCCACGTCGGGGTGGTGGCCTTGGGACAAGCTCCAGAGAACTTGTCTGACCCCCCTCTAGTAACCGCAGCATCTCCCAGCAGGATTCAGCACACACCCCCACCTCTGGAAAAGGTCTGACTCTGCTCAGTTTCCAGTACTGTAAAATGCATGCTTTTTACCTTGCAAGGATCCTTGTCAACCTGCGGATGGTTAAAGGTATCTGGAACCATAACTCGCATTCCACACTCATCTCAGCTTGATAAGCGTTGAGATGCCGGGGCAGGGATGAAGCGTCCTGCCTCTCCCCTGCCAGTGCTTTCAACCCCAGTGATTAAAAACGGAAAAGATTGAGGCTGCGGGAGCCCCAAGTTTCGCCCTCGAGGCCACTAAGGCTGATTGGGAGCATGTCCTTCCACCTGCAGGCAGGTGGGCTGCAAATGCTCTGCCAGCCTCACCCTCCCAAGAGGAAGGGGAGGCGGGGAAGAGGGGGCTACACCTCGCCAGCCAGCACTTGGATAATTCCTCGGCTTCTCTCTTGGGGGGGGCACGGCGGCGGAGAGGGCAGGAGGGCTCCCCAGCAGAGCTACCACCCCATGGAAAGAGCGAGCGGGAGGGAGGAAGCTCCCCACAGCACCCACCCCGCACCTCCAGAGCAAATGCAGCTGCTGCGGCTCGGCTCACCCCACCCCAACGGGCTGCGCACCAGAGGCTGCCTGGGACAGCCCTGGGACAGAGTGTCACACCTGGTCCTGCTCCAGCAGGACGTGTGGAGGAGGCGCGGCCGTTTCCGAGCCAACCCTGTGCCCAGCATCTCCTTTCCCGGGCATTTTCCCTGGCGGGCGCTCCACGAGGGGGATGGCTGGCCCCCAGTGCCCGTGCCTCCTGGCTGAAGGCGGTCAGCGCCTGGCACATGTGCAAGGACGACACACCTCTCCCAGCTGCCCTCTTCTGCACTTTGTAAAACAGGCACAAAGTCCTCCCTGTGCGTAGCTCTGCTTGGGTGTCACAGATATGAGCCAAGACAGGGTGGTGCAGCCCTTTGAAAGAGTTTGAAGCAGGCAACTGAAAGCACGCACTGTCATTATTGCTGTCACCGCGGCTAATCCTTTCTCAGGGGATGCCAGGGGTCCTGGATCGAGAACAGAACTCAGCGGTGTGATTAGCTAAATTTAGCCCGGGACACAAAAGTCTGCAGCGTTAAGCTTCATCTTTCTTTGACAAATGATGAGCTCGGAACCGCTGCCTATCTTTTGATTTTATTCCCTCGGTGGCCTAAGGAGTTGGGAGAGAATTGCTTTCAGACAAGGATCTTCACTGTTTGCATAGCACATATTTCCATGTGGTTGCAAAAGCATGCTTTATTAAATTTCCTTTGAAATACAATGCTTTGATTTAAGGGCAAAAAAATATTTTTTTCAGTGCCTTAAAAATGCCAGGCAAGTTAAGGCCAGAGCAGAACGTACTTGCAGGGGAATTTCCAGGCAGGGGCTGCGCATTTTCCCTCCAGCCCTACACCTGAGCTGGAGCCAGAGCTCTGGCTTCCCTCCTGCAGGGACTGGAAGGCACCTGTAGATCCACGGGACGGTAGTGGGAAACTGGGGCCCTGCGCTGGCCAGCACCAGGGACGCAGCTGAAGCACCACTTAGGAATCACACGTCCAGCCTTGAGGGGCGTCCTGTCAAAACCCTGAGGTCCCTCACTTGTTTATTTCTACCTCCCACGTCATTTCAAACATTGAACTGCAGGGGAGGAATCGCTGGGAGTTGTTATCTTGAGATGAAATGCCTCCTCTCCCACCGAACATCAGGGCCTTCCACCTTGTGTGGGCGACAATGTGTCCAGAGTTGGGAGTGGGACCCCCCTACCCGAGGGCCTTGTTAAAGAACAGAGGCCCTTAGCAGTGGTGAAGCCGGCTAGTAGGATAGGGAATTAATAGACGGATCTGGAACCTGGCAGAGAGTCCACGTGGACATCGGTAACCCCAAGGTGGCTGCTGGAGGACCCCCACCCGAGGATTCTGCTCTCCAAAACAAGGACTTCTTCCTGGGAGCAAGGAAAAGCCCCGGGTGTTCCCTGGGGACTTTATCATTGGGTCCTCCCTGGGGGATTGATGGATAGGGTGATCAATCCAGGCAGCAAGCAGCTGGAGCCCCTCCCCTGTCATTAGCAAAGGGGGGAAATAATTAACAGCTTAAAAGCCAGGCACAGGCCTGAGCTCGCTTTCACCCTGCTCTCTCGCCTCTGGACCCGTTCCTGCCCTCTGTGCGCCGCTTTTGCCATTTTTCCCCTGCCACGTGGCCATACAAGTAAACCTGGGCATTTATCATCTATAATGGGGAATCGTAGCCCTTGAATCTGCCCTCTCCATCCCTTTTCACCCCCTTCCTCTCTAGCTGGGACCCCTGCTCTGTTATTTTCTCCCATTTCTCTTCCCTCCCTTCCTGAATAAATTACTGGCCTAACTCACCCGGCGTGCTCTTGAAAGTCATTTCTGCAGCATAGCCAAGAACTTAGATAGAATCTGGTAACAGGAAAACCCAGGCTTTCTTTTGAAAAGAAGCACGCCAGCTCGGTGGGTTTTCCTTCTTCCACACCTGCTGGTATGTCCACTGCCTTGGTCAGTGGGAGGCCGTGGCTGCTGGGCATGGTCGGGATGTGGGTGGGCGCGTGAGCTGGCGAGTGCCGGGGGCGCTTCCCCAGGGAGGCTGCAGGAGCACCCACCTCTCCAGGCAGCCGAGGCCCACAGCCTGGAGGCCGCCCTGGCTACCTCTGGGCGGACCAAGCATGGAGGTGGGAAAATCCAGAGAAGAGCCGCATTAAAACATAATAACAATAACCCTCTTTGATGAACGTGCCCCCATCAAACCTCCAGAGCGTGAGCCTGCGCGGGCTAGGAAGGCGATTGTCAGGGAAAAGACTGCCACTTACCCCTTTTAACCTATAAGCTCCATTTATTCAATTAATCTTATTTATAAAAGGACAAGCAAACAACTTAAGTTGATGGGGTTTCTGTTTTGATCACTTTTTGGCTGTTAACAGACAGGGTCATTCTTCCTGATAATTAGGTCTGATAGAGTCAGTAAGTCCCCACTATTTAGTGTAACGGATACTGAGGGTCAAGGCATCGGCTGCCACCTCGCTCCAGCCACGGGCCCGGCGCACTTTAACGTGCCTCCTGAGGGCGCAGCTCAGCGCCTCGGCCCCGCTCACCGCCCCGTCGTGGGGGAGGCGTGCTCCTGGTCGCTGCGGGCTTGCGGCATGGAGGCGAGTAGTTGCTTCATTCGTGGAACCCACAACTATTTAAAAGCAGAACAGAACGACCTTCTTTGGGCCCTGCTTCTCCATCTTCTTCTTTTCTGTCTCTTCTTGCTTTTCAGCATCCGACCCCTCAACACCTGCGCGGGCCCAGGCGCTGCCTCGCCTTCCCCGGGAACTCCTTTGAGATCTAAATCCTGTGCCCGACCCTCGGCGAGTCCCTTTCGTTCCTCCCTCCTTCCTTCCCTCCTTCCTCCTTTCCTTCCTTCCTTGGGGATTTTCCAGGACACTTAGAAGCAAAGATGGGCCAGAGGCTGACCCATCAGAGCAAGGGTCCCTCTCTGGTAGAGGCGAGATGACTTCTACCCAGAGGCATGGGCAGCATGGGGGCTCAAGGGTTTGGGGGTGCAGGGCTGTGGCCCCCAAAAGCTGCTGAAGTCCTGGCCCCCGGAACCCTTATTGGAAAGAGGGCCTTTGAAAAGGAATCAAGTCAAGATGAGGCCATACCGGAGTTGGGGGGGGCTTCATCTAAAGTGGCTGCTGCCCCCTTAGGAAGAGGAGGTGGGTCATGGAAGAGGAGAAGGTCATGCGACGACAGAGGCGGCGGTCAGAGGGCTGCAGCCGCAAACCAAGAACGCAGGAAGCAGGGGAACAGAGGGTCCTTCCCTCCAGGTTTCAGAGAGGCGGCCCCGCCCACACCCCCTCAGAAGTCCAGCCTCCAGAACGAGGGAGAACGCGTTCCTGGTGGGAGGAGCCACCCGGGCGCTGGTCGTCGTTATAACAGACTTTGGAAATTAAGACAGTGGGCGTGGGTCCAATCCTGGATGGGAGACCTTGGGAAAGTCAATGCCATTTCCTTGTCTGGAAAAAGTAGCTTACAATTCTCAAAAGGCTGGTACTGGGCACAAAGCATAGTAATGAATGGCAGCAGCCACTGCCTCAGTCGTTCCATCATCACTGAGGTCTGTATTAGTTAGCGGAAGGGGTGCTGATACAAAGTAACAGAGCTCTGCTGGCTTTTATGAAGGGTGTTTATTTGGGCTAGAAGCTTACAGTGACGAGGCCATAAAGCCTAAGTGACTTCCTTAACCAAAGTCTGTTGCCACATGTTGGAGCAAGATGGCTGCCTGCAAGTGTCCAGCCTCCCTCTTCCTCCTGAGACTCCGTGGTCCCACCTTCTTCTCTTCTCAGCTGTAGGCTGGCATAAAGCTCGTCTCTCTCCTGGGGCTCATTCGTCTCTGGGCTCAGCTGCTCTGCTCTCTCCACAAGGTTGGCTGTAGACTCTCAGGCTCTCTCTTCCCAGGGCCTCTGCCGTGTCTAGGGAACCATCTCTATTCCTCTGTGTTCTGTGTATTTATTTCCTGGGGCTCCATTATCAAAACTCTAACTCTTTCCTCTGCCTTATTGTTTTCTCTGTGAGTATCCACCCAGCAAGGAGGCAGGAAATTGACATCCTACTGATATGGCCCAATCAAAGTCCTAATCATAATTTAATCAAATAAAAGTGAAACTTCTGAAGTTAATACAATCTAATATGCCCAGAGGAACAGACCAGTTTACAAACATAATCCAATATCTATTTTTAGAATTCATACCTAATACCAAACTGCTACAGTCTACCCTCTGAATGCCAAAAAGACATTGCAATATTCAAAGAAAAACCTTAAATCAGTAATAATGCTAAGTATAAAATCTTATCACAATCAGTTTGAAGAAATACGGTTTGTCTTGGGGCAAAGTCCCATCTGACTTTAGACCTCTGAAACTTACAAAACAATTTATTGACTTCCAATACACAAATGGAAAGGCAAAGGAAAAACATTTGCATTACCATGAGGAGAAATTGGGAGGGAAACACGAGTCACAGGTCTAGAACAGTTCTGAAAACCTACAGGACATACTTCATTTGATTGCAAAGCCTGAGAGTCATTCTCACCACGATGTCTCTTCTCCCTGGGGTCTCCTGAGGACCCGCCCTCCCCACAGGCCCGCCCAAGGGCCGTTTCCTTGGCTCCACCCTCGTCCAGCCTCTGGGTGGTGCCTGAGCTGCAGATCTCTCCCTCCGAGTGCCTTGGGGTGATGGCCACACCTTACCCACTTTGGGGGTAGAGTCCCTGGCACAGTGAAGTGGAGACCACATCCTCCCAGGCCCAGCCCTCTCAGAGCAGGCTGCTGACCTGGCCTTCCCTAACCCATGGGGGCAGGCCCACCCCTCTCAGACCTAGGGGGCGTTGACCTCACCCTCCCTAATCACTGGGGAATGAGCTCTACCCTCTCTCTACCCTGGGGTGGCAAAACTCTTCCTAAACAGCAGGCGGGAACATCCATCCTCTTCAACTACCAGGGCAAACTCACCCTCTCTGAACACATGGGTGCATTCCTCTCTTGGCCCAAGGAGATGTCTTAATTCCAGGTTTTAGTTTCCATGGTTTTCCTTTTTAAGTCATTGTTCTTGTGGACTGGTGATAGGTGATAGGATCAGAACAATTTGGAGGGGAAATTCTTTGATTATTATCAGGCAGTAAAAGTGAGAATATCTGTTAGGAAATAGCTTTGGGGGGAAGACTCAAAGGCAGTTTCAATGGAGAAGAAACAGTATTAGTCAGCTATTGCTGAGTAACAAGCACTCACAAATATCTCAGAAGTAGCCAATAAGGAGTACTTTTCACCCTGGATTTGCAGGCCTTCTGGAGGTCAGTTCGCCTAGGCTGAGCTCGGCTGCCATTCTCCCTGCCCTGGCTCCTAGTGGCATTGGGATCTGGTCCACTTCACATATATTCAGTCTGGGCCCAGACTGAAGGGGCAGCAGCTCTACGGGAGAAGCAGAGGCGCAAGAGGGAAAGTGGAAACAAAGGAGACCGCCTAAGGCCAAGGGTGGAAGGAGCACAGTCACTTCTGTCCACCTTGCAGAGCCCGAGCTCAAGGACTGGAAAGCGCCCTTTTGCTGGAAGAAACAGCAAAGCTATGTGGCACAGAATGTGGATGCAGGGAGAGCCAAGAATGCAGCTGATACCTCCATCCATGGCAAATGGATTCCCACGACCCCCTCTTTCCTAATCAGTGGGGTTGTCTGAGTTTCACACGTCATGCTTCGGAGAAAGTAGTCCCTGGAGACTGGAGGTTCTGACCAGCCTTACTGAGAGTCATTTGGCAGACCTGGCTCCATTCTTCTCTCTCCAGGTATAATTTACATGCATGAAAGTGCCCAGGCTTTATGTATGCATTTGGATGATTTTAGACACATGCATTTGCCTGTCTGTTGTGTATGTATCACCCCAAATCAAGACTTAGAACATTCCCACCACCCCAGAAAGCTCTTGGGATGCTTCCCAGTTAAACACGCAGTCCCCGTGGGCAACTACTGTGCTGATCTCAAACCCCGTAGAGTAGTTTTGCCTGTTCTAGAATCATACAGGATGTACTCTTTGGCTTCCTTCATAAGTCCTCTGAAGTCCAGCTGGAGTATTATATTTCTCAATGGTTTACTCCTTTTATCACTGAGTAATATTCCGTTACATGAAATTACAATTTGTCCAGTACCTGTGGGTGGCCATTTGGATTGTTTCCAGTTTGAAGCTATTGGCAGTGAATATTTGCGCACAGGTTGAGTTTTTTACACATGTTTTCATTTGTCTTGCATGAATACCTAGCAGGAGGACTGCCAGGTCACAGGATAAATGTATGTTAGGTTTGGAAGAAACTACAATTTTCCAAAATGCTGGTACCATTTTATCTTCCCTCCAGCAGCATAGCACAGTTCCGCTTGCTCCATATCTTCCCAACATTGGCTATTTCTATTGTTTGTTTTTTAGATTTGTATGCCTCCTTAGGGTTTTAATATTTCATTGAAATGTTTTATGACAAATGATTTTACATGTGTTTATTGGGCATTTGCAGATCTTTTTCTGTGAACTGTCTGTGCAAAATTTTGTTCCTATTTCTTTTCGTGGTTGTTTGCCTTTTTATTATTGAACTGTAGGATAGCTCCCATTTTTCACTGTTTACCCACTAACTCTGGGGGTGTCATCTTGGTAAAGCAGAAGTTAAGCACCCCCACCTTTGCTGGAATGGCCAGTTTCCTGGGGAAGGACAGGTCAATATCACAGCCCAACGGAACTTGGGTGCCCCAAAAAGTTATTCTCCCCACTGCTGAGCTGGCGATATTTACCGGCCGGACAACTGTTTCTTAGATCAAAGGTTTTTTAGTAGAAGCAGGATGTGAGGAGTCATGACCTTGGAGGGCCATGGTCAGGTCACCAGACCTTATTTATGGAAAGACAAGCAATTAAGAAGGGGAGAACGGTGCCGAGCACACGTGGCCTGGATTTAACCAAGCAGAGCAGGGACCCAGTAATCCCAAGCCATCAGCTCCCCCAGGGCCCTGGCAGCTAACCCCCGGTTTACTGCAGATGGAATCACAGCGGTGAAGGTCAGAGTCACAGGGGGTCTCCTTAGCGCCAACTTGCCATAGGTCTGAGGAAGAGCTGGGGAGGGTCCGTGCCAAGTTCAAGGAGGCCCATAAAACAAGGACCTGGCGGAGCCCCAAGGGGCCAGGGCCCCTCTCCGAGCTACTCTACAGAAAAGCAGCAGTCCCAGGAAAGGAGGAGCCTGCGTGTGGCAAAGGAGTGCCGCGCGTGTGCCTGGAGGCCGCTGGGTGACTTGAGGGTGGCATGGGGGGGGGGGTGAGGGGACTCAGGCAGGCACCCCCAGTTCTCACAGCATCCTTCTCCTTGTCTCAAGAGCTGCAGGACAGTCCGAGTAGGTGGGATTTTCTAAAGTGTTACATAAGATCATTGCCAGCACGAGTCCTAGCAAACAGTAGGTGCTACATAAAGTTTGCTGAATTAAAGGGATGCAGGAGAGCTTACCTCCAGGTGGGACTTTGGCAGAACCCACATCCACGGGAGGGAGAGTCCCGTGAGCATCCTTGTCACCCTGTCCATTCTCGGATTCACGACCCCCCTGAGCCAGCTCTGCCAGGATCCTCAGAGACCCCTGGGGAGCCCCTGACCCTGGCTCAGCCCTGGTGCTGCCCACACGGGCGAAGACAGAATGTTGATTTTTTTTCACCCATCATGATTATGCCTTGGCTTTACAGAGGCAACATTTACCTTCTGAGGTGAAACCTCCTGCAAAGCACAAATCTCTGTCACCCCATGTCGGCACACCCACCCAGGCCGCATTTACCATGCCTTTTATTTTTAAACCAGGCAATGGAGTGCAAAGATGGGTATCCCGTGGTTTGCAGCTTCTTCAGGACCCTCACGCCGGAACAGCTCTAAAGGATGGCAGCGCTTCAACACGTTCTCCAGCATTTCCAAATCGGCCGAGGAACGCGCGCTGGGTCCACGTGTGCACCAAACGTGGCGGGTTGGGATGGCCACGACCCTGCCGAGCCCCGACTCTGGTTGTGCCTGAGAACTCCGAAAGCTTCGGAGGACAGGCCAGGATCGCTGCGGCCGAAGACCGAGCTTTCAAATCCCCTCGATATAAAGGTCTTTGGCACTGCCCTTGGCACAGCCTTGCCGTCACCTGAGCCAGAGCTCTGACGTGCTCTCTGCAGTAACGAGTGGATGCCGTAAGCATCACCACTTCAAGGAAAAACCCTGGCAGCTGGCATGGACGTGGGCATGGATTTACAGCAGGGGGGGTGTAAACGTTTAATAACCAGCTTTCCGGGAGAGACGGGGGCTCATGCCTAGTGTTTGCCAATTGCCTAGATGCAAATGTTCCCACCGTGGCTAATGCCAAACTACCGGCATGACATCACCGGTGGTGGAGTTGGGAAAAAATGCCTGCCCCAGGGATAGCGAGGTCCCTGGACACCACGAGAGGGCAGCCCGGGTGGGGCAGAGGCACGAGGAGGCAGTTACCAGCCAAAACAGACAATCCCCCACACCAACCACTGTCAATTCTTTTGGACTCCGTTTCTTCCTTCACAGCTCGTCTCAGTTCTCTCCACTGTCTGCAATTTCTGATGTTTAAGTTCTGGCTCTTTTGATTAATAAGATGCCAAAGAGATAATCAGCGTTCATGAAGAGGAAATTTCCCTGGCTCTAGGCAAAACATGAGAGACTTTGCCCACTGCATTCTCACCAGCTGGGAGCGAGGATGTCACCAGTGCTCAAGCAGGCATGTATTTTCCCCTCCTTTTTCCATTATGAAAGTAATATAATCACAGTACAGAAAATGTGGGAAAACGTCAAAGAGGAATTTTTTTAAAAGAAAGCCTGATCCCACTGTATGGCCCAGCACCTTCACGTTTTCAGCGACTTGCCTTCACGCTTTTTTCCTGCCACTCTGCACACGTTGGTGGTCAGCCTGCCCAGCTCATCTGGGACCCTCTGTCACTCAGCACCACGGCGTTCTCACCTGCCATGTTACTATGTGATCTTCTGTGGATTTCTTCTATTGAGTTTTTATCACGAGCAGAATTATCCATGCACGCTGCTATAAAGTCGATTCATTTGATAAGATTCATCATGAAAATCAGTAGTCCCTGGTCCAATTGTCGCCCATTTCCTACTCCTCAGGGCTTACCACTTTCAAGTCTTTTAGCTGCTTCTTTGGGTATCTGCCCCTATGTTTATAAATAACATATGTCTATGTCTTCAGCTGATTTCTCAACTTCAGTCATTGTCTGTTAGCTTACCACTAAGGACAAGGAATGTTGAGCATTCTTTAGCCTTCCCATCCCCACACAGCCCACTCCCCCGCCGCCCCAGCCTCATGGAGCTCCACCTCCATCCTGGCTAGAGCAGTGTTAAAGTATTCACGTTATTACAGCCATGCGAATCCTCTGCACCGGGCCCAGCAATCCTTTTTCCTTTCCTGAGCAGCCATTGGTTCTCGGAGGAGCTAACTGCTTCGAGTGTTCCTCTTGGCTTGTCCCTGGTGCTCTACACGTTTCTATGTCCTTGGAGACACATCTCCTCTCAGGTCACACAAACACATCAACTCACACCCGGGGAATTGCATCTTCTCGGACACATCGCTCCCGTTCTCCGAGCCTCTCGCGTCTGCCCAGCGGCCGCCCTGGCGCCTCCTTCACCAGCATCTCCCCGGCCACCTGCTTCCCTAGGCCAGGGCTTCCTGTCCCTTGGTTTTCTCCCTCATGTCCACGGAGACCCTTCCCCCTTTTGCAGAGAAAAGTGCATGGGACCCCACACGTCGCTCCTCACTCACGCTGGACCATTGGATGAGTAGAGACTGTGAGATGAAGCCCTGCTTATCTCAGATTTTTGAAGAATTTTCTCCTTGTTTCCAGAATCGCTCTTAAGAAATCAGATATTCTGGATCTTAATCTTTATAGTCAATTTATTCTCTCTCTCTACCTTTTATCTCTATCTCCATCTCAGCTTTTACTTTTTTGATTAAAGTAGTTTTGAAGTTATAGAAAAAAATCATGTGAAAAATATAGGGTACCCTGTATCACCCAATTATTAAAACCTTCATGAGTGAGGTAAATTTGTTGCAATTGATAAAAGCACATTTTTATAATTGCACAGTTAACTATAGTCCATAGTTTACCTTGGCGTTCACAGTTGCAGGCCTATGGCTTTTAAAAAATTTTTATTTTAGCAACATATATACAACCTAAAATTTCCCTTTTTAACCACATTCAAATATATAATAATATATAACTTGGTGCTGTTAATTATGTTCACAATGTGGTGAGACCATCACTGCCACCCATTATCAAAACTTTTCCATCATCCCAAACAGAAATCCTGTAAAATCTGAGCATTAACTCCCCACTCCCACCTCCACCCCTTCCCCTGGTAACTTCTGTTCCATTTTCTGACCCTTATGAGTTTGCTTACTCTAATTCTTTCAGATCTCTGCTTTTTCCAGAGTATTCTGAAATTTCATGACACTATGACTTGGTATGGGTAATTTTTCGCTTATTGTGCTGAAGACTTTCAGTTTGGAAATTCACGTCCTCCTGGTCTGGGAAAAGTCTTGACTTCCTTCTTGGATGTTCTGAAGCCCTTTTGCTGACAGGTAGTATGGTGCAGTGGTTACCCACTTGGTCATGGCCAACCACCTGCTTGGGTTCAGAGCCTGCGCTGCTGTTTATCAGCTGAGCAGCCTTGCATAATCAGTCTTCGAAGTCTATGTGCTCTACTATCCATGCCTCATTGGTAAAATGGGATAAAAATAATATCCCCCATAAGAACTACTGAGGTTATGAGGTGTACATGCATTAATTTATATGCAATGCTTGGCACAGGGCAAAGCACGAAGAATTACTGTATCATCATTAGTAATCTGTTGTTTGTTGGTGAATAACAGATGACAATGACTGTCTGTTCTCCCTTTCTGTAACTTTTTTTTGAGGTCAGATCTCCAGGCCCTCCAGGATGATCCTCTATTTTTTTTATTTAATCTTTTTTAACTCACTTTGTCTTTTTGCAACTTTCTAGGAGAGTTCTTCAGCTTTATCTTAGGAACTTTTTACTGAGCTTCTAGTATCTGCCATCATCTTTTTAATTTCCAAGAGTTGCTTTTTTTAATGTTTTCTAAATATTCTTTTTCAATGGGATCCTGTTCTTGTTCCATAGATATAATACCTTCTTCTATAACTCTGAGGCTATCCTGACTTGCTTCTTGCTAGTTTGGCTCTGCTTTTCATCTCCCCATGTAATTGTTTTCTCCCTGGCTTCTGTTTGCATGCTTGGCGAGTGTCTATGTTACAATCTTTCTTTCAAATGACCTTTGAAGGTTTGCTCCCCATTTATAGACGAGCCCTAAGGAGCTGAACAGAAACCCTAGCTGCACAGCGGCATTTGTCGACTGTGGCCTCGTGGTGGGATGATCTGCCTGGAAGTCCTTGGGGGAGAATCTCTTATATTCCTCTAGGTTTTTTCTCTTTGGCTGGTCAGATTTCCCAGAGAAGAATCTTCCATTCTCCTGCCCAGAAGGAGGAGCTCTGCCCACCTGCATTCTGAGAGTCAACTGCTCCCACTTCATCACTGTGTTTTCAGTTTGGTCATTTTTAATCCAAATGTATTCAGCAAGTCTCTGTTACAGACTCTCCTAAGAATAAGCCTTTAGTCCCTGCCAGGTGGGGGAGACCATTCTCCCAGAACACGGAACCTGGGAGGATGAGCCTGGGGAAGGAATGGACCAGCCACTTCTTACACCACTGTCCACAATCCTCCTGCCGTTAGCTGCACCGTTGCATTTCCCCCTGGGTATCGGTGCCCCTCGGTCCCTCGCCTTTGGGGGGTTTCTGCAGCTCCAGCCCACCTACCACATTTCTGCACTGCTTATTGGATTCTGCTTTTTTGGGTTAGCTGATTCTCTTAACACTTACCCTTTTGCTTCTCAGCTTCTGAAATGATTTGTTATCTCCTTCTATGTTCTCGTCTTTGTGATCTTACATATTTTCTAAAAATTCATTTACTTTCCCTTTTAGTAGGTTTTAGATATTGACTGGAGACAAACTGTGTTCATGTTGACATCTATAACCTAAATTTCAATTTTTAAATAACAGCATATTATTCCAAGGACTCATTTCCAATTTTCAATATCATAAATAATCTGATCAATATACTTTTATGAGAGTGTGTTTAGGTCCCTTCTTAGACGTGAAATGCATGAGTAATTACACACAGGAAGGAGAGCTTGGCAAGGCGGCTGGTAACCCTGGCTTTGAAGCTAGACACCTGGAGCTGAAACTTCATCTCTGTCCCTTACTAGAGGCATAACATTGGGCCAATCACTTGACCTCCTTCTTTTCGATTTTTCCACCCATATTAGGATGGTGTACCTGCCACAGTGTCGTTGTGACGCCTATATACACCAGTGTGTCCTAAGTACTTAGATTTGTACCTGGTCTCTGGCAATTGTTCATTATTCTTAGTATAAAATTTTATAAAGTCTGATAAATATTGCCACATTTCTTTCCAAAAGGGCCAGACCAGCAGCTTATACAGCCACCAGCAATGAGTAAGACACACCATTTCGCAAACTGGCGACTGGAAAGGCATTTAATCCCTTCCCACCTGATGGGCAAACCCGCAGGCGCACGCGCGCGCAGCAGCTCTCACGGCCCATCTGCCTCGGCGAGCGCCCAGGCCGTCGCCATTTCCCCATTCCTTTGCTTCCTGCTGCGTTTTCGTTTTTGTGAACAGCCTGCTGGTGTCTTTTGCCTGTCAACATCTCAGGGTCCCCATGCTGCACCTGTTGGTGGCAGACACGTCTCCAGTACTACCTAACCCGGGAACGAGCTCGCCCACTGCAGCCCCGCCTGCTCCCGCTGGAGTCGGCTCCAGCTGCGGGGCCTGGACGTCCAGGGGGCGGCCAGGGGCTCCAGCGCCGGCAGGAAGCGCCGCTCTGGGGGCGCCACTGGCCTACGCAGCCTCGGGAGCGGCTCCCCGCTTCCTGCCTCGAGCACACAGGAAAGCTGGGAGGTGCTCAGGGACTGGAAAGAGCACTTCTTGATTTACATAATCAGTTGCCTGCCAAGATGATAAACCTCTTCTCGTCCCACAAATCTTGAGCAGATTTTCTCAGTGAGATCCCTGGCAATTCAGCTGCCAAATGGCTTTGAGCGGTTCCTGTAGATGGAAAACTCACAGGACCAGAGAAGCCGAATCGCCGTGGTGGGGGAGAGCTGTCTTTCTTTCTGACAACTGTTGCAGTGAAGCGGAGGCAACGGCCCTTGTGTTTTGCTTGAGGGAATAGGAGCGAAGCGCAGCCTCTGACAATTAATGCAGCCGATTTTTCAAGCTGGAAACAGAAGCCCAGCAGAAGGTTCCAGCGCCACTGATGACAGGCATCATCGAGCTGACCCTGGGTAATGGTTTTGCAGGGACCGTTCGCCCGGTTGAAAAGGGGCTCAGGGAATGGGAAAGAAGGTGGCTTATTTTGTGGTCCATGTGCCTTCTATGACAACAGGAGGCCAATATTCCTCTTTGTTCTCTTTTTTAGTGTATTTTTTAAATTACAGGTAGCCACTCTCAGTCGTACCCCCCTACCTGGTACAATGAGCAGCTCAGAGATATTTTATATCTGCAGCGGGGCTGGGAGGACACCCAGTAGAGTGTTTCCCCAGTGTGTATTTGTTTGGAAACTAGCAAGCTGAAGAGCCCATAAAAATAATAGCCTGTAGTCAAATTCATCTGGGAAACTTGTATTCCACATCCCACTCCCAGCAAACAGTAGCATATTGAAGATGAGAAGATGTCTCCTAGGTCAAAGGACTTGCTTTAGTTCAGCATTTGCCAAATGTGTTGGATCCCAGAATCCTCGCTTGCCTATGAGCTGTCAGCAAGCCTCAGGCCTGCCAGCATTCCGAGCACTGTGGGAAGCTCTGGAGATGTCCTCTCATCCACCAGGTTGGAAGGATCAGACCCATCTGATTTTTCAAATGAGCACAAGACCTTGGACCTGGAAAGTCTTGGTCCAGGTTTCTTTCTAGGGCTAATCAACCTCTCCAGAACTCCGCCTTTTTAGCCACAAAATGGACTGATGATGGGCCTTGCTCCCCAGGACACGGTGGGGAAGGGTTTGGCTGGTGTGTGCCGAGGTGGGCATGGAGCAAGGTCTACACACAGAAGGCTCTTGAGGATGGCTGGTTACAGAGATAAGCGGAGCACTGGGAGACACTGATGAGGGGTAACCTCTTGTAAGCATAATTATGCAGTCCTTTCCTACTGCCTCAATTATTTCTAAAGGAAAATTAAACACTGACCAGATGATAATCAAGGACCCACACCTCATCCTTACCAGTCACCCATCTCTATGCATAGATTAACTCACTATCTCCTCACAACTCCATAAGGTATGGATTTTTTTTTTATATGCCCACATTGCAGGTGAGGCCACTGAGGTGCAAAGACGTGAAGCATCTTACCATGGCCTCTCACTAGTAAGCAGCTGAGCCAGGATTTGAACGTGGGGAGTCAGTCTAGCTTCAGAGCTCATTTTCTTAAATATGACATTACGCCACCACGTCCATGGGCATCCCCATGTCTCCCAAAAGAGGAATCTCAACCTCACTTCCTAAAAGTAAGCAGCAGCCAGAATGTCGATTGGGCATTTCTTCTGTAATGTGAAGGTGTCAATAGAAAGTATTTATTAAAATAACTGACTAATGAAAGGAAAAATATTCAGTCCACATCTTAAAAATAAAAAAAAAAAAAGAATAACATATGGGAATGCAACATGAAACAGACATTTTGGAAGACAGTTGTTCAGTTTCTTATAAAGCTAAAAATTCATCAGATGATCCAGCAATCACTAAGAAACCAATGTCCACACAAAAACCTGAGCATAAAAGTTTGTAGCAGCCTTATTCATAGTTGCCAAAACTGGAAGCAAACAAGATGCCCTTCAAAAGGAGAATGGATAAATAAACAGTGCTCCATCTATACAACAGAACAGTATTCAGTGATAAAGAGAAGGGAGTTATCAAGCCATGAAACTACAAGGAGAAACCTTGAATTCATATTTCTAAGTGAAAGAAGCCAGTCTGAAAAGGCTATGTACAGTATGATTCCAATTAAATGACATTCTGGAAAAGGCAAAACTATAGAAACAGTAAAAAAGGCCAGTGGTTTCCAGGGCTTTGCAGGGGGTGGAGGGTGAAGAGGTGAGCACAGGGCATTTTTAGGTAAGTGAAACTATTCTATAGGATACTGAATGGTGGACACATGCCATGAAGCATTTGTCAGAGCCCATAGGACTGTGCAACACAAAGGATGAACCTTCATGTACACTGCACTTCAGTTAATACTAATGTATCGATATTGGTTCATAAATTGTAACAAGCGTACCCCACTAATGCACATTGTTAACAGGAGGAACTGTGGGGCGGGGGTGGGACAGAGGAGTTATATTGGAACCTTTTGTACTTTCTGCCCAAGTTTTTATAAACCTGAAACTGCTCTGAAATGCAGTATATTATGTAAATAAGTAGAATAAGATGGACTTGCTGATTCATGCACCCTGGGAAGCATGTGTCTAACCCTGGGAGCTCAGGAATTCAGCAGTGACATTTGCCCATGCACCAGCACAAGGCACAGGAGCCCCAGGCCCACCCAGTGCCCCCAACCCCAGGATATCTTTCCTGACCTTCTTGTTAGGTCCTCTCTCACTGCAGGGCCTGAAGGGGCAGCCTCTCTCTAATCTGGCTTTCCTCCTGGTTAGAGAACTCCACCCAGCCTTCCATGACGTCTAGGAAAAGCCCACTGGGTCTCTGCTCTCTGTTCTTCCTCTAGAGCAGGGATCTCCAGAATCAAGCTCAGAAAAAGATCTCGTGGCTCTCCTACCCTCTCCATGGTGTTTTCTTGGTGATCTCATGCTCACCTTGGAGAAAAGTCTCCAGCAACCCTCTCTCAGGTCACTCATCTTGTAAGAGTTCCTCCGAGGAGGAATGGACTTGACTTGTCTCAGAAGCCTGCATGCTAGACGGCCAAGGTCAACTCAATGGAAAGTGCCTCTGATGGAGGGATGCTGGCCAGTGACCCCAAGTCTGTCTATAAGTTGGAGCCCCCAGTGAATGCCATACTGCAGGATTGCTTAAGAAAGGATGTGGGAACAAGCAAAGTGGAGTTAAATCATCTTACACTGGGAGGAGAGAATGAAAATGCCTTCTGTTTCTGGAGAATGAAATAAAACAAAGAATTTTTGGTACTGGAATGTAGGGTACAGTACTGTTATTACAAATACCCAAAAATGTGGCAGTGGCTTTGGAATGGAGAATGGGTAGTGGATGACATAATTTTGGGGCACATGATAGAAAAAGCCTAGGTTGCTATGAAGAAAATATCAAGAGAGGTGTGGATGTTACAGGGGATCCTGGTGAGGGCTCAGTGGGAGCTGGGGACTTGCTATTGTCTTAGAGGATGCGTCTATCATCAGGATCAGAATGTTGGTAGAAATATGGATGCTGATGCTGCCTCCACTGTGGCCTTAGAAGAAAATTATGAATGTGCTATTGAAAACTGGAGGGAAAACAAATCTCATTGAAAGTAACAGAGAATTTGGTTAAACTGTGTTCTGATGCCAGATGGAAGGCAAAACTTTTAAGTGAATAACATGTAGCTGAGGAGATTTTTAAGCCAAGTGTGGAAGGTACACCCTGGCTTCTCCTTGCTACTTATAGTAAAATAAGAGAAGAAAGAGATAAACTGAGGAGTGAACTGCTAAGCATAAAGGAACCAGCAATTGATGATTTGGAAAACGCTCAGTCTATCCAGATATTGTGCTCTGAGACTAGGGACAGAAGTGGCTTTCTCAGGGACATTCCTGAGCTTCTATGAAGCAAAACCCCAGAGAGAAGGGCTCCTGAAATTAGTGTATAATTCATGGATCCAGGCAGCCCATTCCAGAGGAAGTCAGGATTAGAGATTCATTTAACCAGGAAGAATCCATAGAAGACCTTAAATGTCACACAAATTTGACCAGGTTTTTGAGAATTTTGTTTAAGCAGACACACTGTCAGCCTGGAATGAAAGGGACAGAGATGGGACAAAACAAAAGAAAAATTACGTCAAGGACAGAATCATGGAGGCAGTGGTCTGAGCAGAAGCCATCTACGTGGACTAAGAGAGAGAACCTTCTAGTCCAGCTCTGAGGAAGATGGGTGTGTGCTCCAGCATTTAGGGAGATCTGGCTACCGCCACAGAGCTCAGGGAGGATGGGGGCCTCTTCCCCAGTGTTTGGGACAGCATGGCCACTGCCTCAATGCTTGGAAAGTTCCAGCTGGTCTGGAGGACAAAGCATCTGTTCACTGATGACTCTCAGACTTTGGAGTCTAATGGAGTTTGCCCTGTCTTGTCAGCTTCTCTACCATGTATGGGTTATGTGAACCTCCCACCTCTTCCTGCATCTCTTGGGAATCTGTGTCTATCTAAGCTTCTTGAGGACCCTTCCCCACCCACACTTGTGTTTAGGAGCCTGGGTCTTTTGTGCCATTTGAAGGCCATTGGCTCTTGCAATTCTGGGCCCTTCTTTGTTAAATCAGAGTGTTTACTCAGAGGAGAGCCATTAATAGCACTTAGTCTGTTGTGGGAAACTGGCTTACCTGTTTCTTATTGTAAATGTTACACCTGTTCTATTGTAGATGTTGCATTTGTTAGATGTTGCAGTTTTCCCTATTATAGATGATGTTGCAGTTCTATTAGCAAACAGCTGCTTGGTAGTTTCCAATAAATATAAGGTGGAAACTAGGGTCAAGGCTCTCAGTTCCAGAAGCTGGGTAGTTCCCTTTATCTTTATCTTCTCTCTTGTGTCTCTCTCTCTGACCTATATTTTGTAAAGTTCTGTGTTGCCTTCCCTTTGAGCCAACCCATTGTGAGCTGATCGCAGCATTAGTCCCCATTCATACTGTAACAGGTTGCTGGGCTGAATAGAGAGAGGCACGCTATCGACCCCAGGACCAGGGCTTCGTTCATCGGTCCTGCCATGACTTGACACCTTCTGGATGCCCTCAAGGCCTTCCCAGCTTGGAGATCTCCAGGGCACTTGGAGCTGAAGGTCTCTACTGAAAGTATGTTGGAATGCAGCTGGGCCTAACCTGGGATATTTGTGGAAATTTCAGAAGAATTGCCCTGAAGGGCTTCACCCATCGAGTTTTTAGAAACATCATGCACCTCTTGATCACCTGGAGATATATTTACATATCTAAGCCCCTTCTACTCTAATTTATTCGTGAAAATACCAGGTAAGTTTTTGTTTGCTGTGAGCTGAAATGCTCAACAGGATTTGCACTGGACATATATCTCCTCCTCAGTTCCTGAGGGGAGTTCCAGAAGCCTTGAGAAAGAACCCCTTAGAATAAATTGCCCCATTGGGTTTGAGTTCCACATCCTACCTGCAAGAGGTTGCAGCTTGTATCAGGTTATATAAAAGTGCTCATGCACGTGATTTTGTCTGGTACCTTCATCAAGAAATATGTATCCTTTCTACATGCTTGCCAAGACATAAATAGATTTTGACCTTTGGCCTTGTCAAATGAGCTGACCCCATCACCAGGCCCACTGCCAGCACCAAAGAGTGGGTGTAGCTCCCCTGTCCATGATGAGACCGGAGCAGCTGTCCACCCTGCCTTTCAACTGTTCACCCAAATTCTCAGATCTCTTCTCCTTGTTACTTGTGAGATGCCCGATATGGCAGCTCCACCTAAGAATAAACTCCCTCCCACATCTGCCTTCTCAGACCTCTGCCAGAAATACTCAAAGCGCTGCCCCGAGAGAGGGGTTTTAGGAGTAGAATAGTGTAAGTGCCTATAGCTTGCAGAAACTGTAAAACCGAGCTGGCAGAATCCCTTTGAAACTGCTGGATGGGACATGGAGCTCTTTACCACCTAATCAATAGGAAACCCACTGGCCAGGGCCGCGCGGGTAAATGACATAGGACACAGGCACCCGGGCAGCATTTGCTGAGAGCAGTCTCTAGGGGGCCCCTCCTCAGCCAATCACCGTGGAGGAGGGGGAGTGCTTGACCTTGACTTTGACACACTCAGCAGACAGTGTCATGCTGGCTGGATTTAACAACTCACCTTTTCATTCACAAAGGGAGGTCAGGATTTTCTCACGTTGAAAGCCAAGATTGGACTGCCTATGTAGTACAATGGGAGATGGGGCAGGTTGGGGGTAACAGATCATCTAAGAGTCCAAATGACAGAAGGTCTGTCAGCCCAGTGCTCCATACATAAGAAATGAATACGTGATGAATGAATGAATGAATGCTGCTTCCTGACCCCTCAATGGCTCACCCACCCACCACCCACTCATCTATCCCTTGCAGAGCCAGGTCCTGGGGTAGTGAGTTAATTTTAACAGAGCCCTAATCCATCTTCAATGTGCTCACAGTCATGCACTGAGACTAGAGAACAAAATCATAAACAACTTCCCATCATGGCTCCTTGTAAGCCAGAAGCACAGCAGAGAATTTGAGACTGGAGCAAATACTTAATGACCAGAAAAATTCATTCACAGAAAACATGAGGGCAGATGCAAAGGACTCCTTCAGAATCGAGGCACAGCAGAAGCATCCAGAATTCAGACACTGGAAAATGGAATTTGAGTGTTGGTGTTAAGCAGGAGACCGCCACCCTGAAAAATCAGGAATAACACCTACAGGGTGCTAAGTTCCGCTTAGATGAGGCCATGGAACTCGCTGATGGGAAGGCTTTGGTTCTGAAAGCCCCCTCCTTCGATTCAGCCCTGGTCCACTCGGCCAGCAGGGTTTGTTCTGAAGTAGACACTACCATTTCTCCCCATGCCCTGCTTGAAGTGCGGCGTGGGGGCTGGCCGGCTTCAACGTCAAAAATCACCCTGCGCAAAGCAGGGGGCTCCTGGTCTGGCCCTGCTTACATGGCCGGTGAAAAAGTGAGCTGAAGGTGTGAGAGGTCGGATGGCGGAGACTGCCAAATTGTGTGAGATTTAATCTGTGAATGCGAGCCTTCCAAAAGGTTCCTGGGGCTGGGAATTGTGGGTTTTGCAGATGCATCATGCTGAGCGACTGGCTCCCGTTATCTTGGGTCAGAAGTGCTGGTGCAAAAGCGATGAAGGATGCTGCTTCCTCCAGTCTCAGCTAACAGTTTGCTGGTAAGTTTTTTGGTGTGACTCTAGCAGTGACTAGAGACCTAAACCACATGCAGGGGATTGGTAAATTCCTTAATTGGGGATCAAATACCACAGGGCATGTCTGCAGTCACCTTCTGCTCTAGTTTGTTAGGCTGCAGTATACCAGAAATAGGGTGGCTTTTACAACGGGGATTTATTTGCTTACGAGCTTACAGTTCTGAGGCCACGAAAATGTCCCAACAAGGCATCAGCAGATGACGCCTTCTCCCTGAAGAGCAGCTGCTGGTGCTCCTGGACAAATCCGTCACATGGCAAGGCATATGGTGGCAACTTCTGGGCTTCCTTGCCTCCAGCATCCTGCTTCCTGGCTTTCTCTAGTTTTTTCTTTTTTTTCTGAATTCATCTCATTTATAAAGGACTTCAGGAAGAAGCTCCAGACCCACCCTGGGCCACACCCTTAATGAAGTAACCTAATCAAAAGACTCTTGACTGAATTAACCTAATTAAAAGTCTACCCACAGTGGGTTCACATCCACAGAGTTGGAGCTTAAGAACAGGATTTTCTGGGGTACACACAGCCTCAAACTGCCACCCCTTCTGAGCATCAGGCAGAAGCACGGGGAAGCTGCAGGCCCCAGAAAGCCCTCTGGGTCCACAGACGATGGCAGAGGCAGCTGCCGGGTGAGCGGCGCTCGGTGTGCGCAGGCAGGCTCTCGCTGGAAGCTTAAATCTTCTGCAAGATGGAGTCAGCAAAACCATAACCCAGGGACATTTCCAAGAAATTGTTCTCTAGAATTAGCTGCAATATGGCACTAATAAAGAGAACAGTCTATAAAACATTATCAGCTCTAATTGATAATGGGATTTTTGTATCACCATAAGTAAGGCTAAAAGCTTCAGATGTTGTATTTAAATTTCTACTTTAAAAAATCCTAGGAAACTTAGCCAGACTCTTCATGAGAGAGAGAAAGAGGGAGCGGGAGGGAGTTGCACAGTATATACTAGAGACAAAGCTGGAACAGCAGCAGAGGGCCGTGCAGTAAGCCAAAGGCCTTAAAAATTCTTTTCACTCCAATTTACTCTTCTCACTCGCTTTCCCCCCTTTTACTGATGCGTGCTTAGTACCCCATTATCTACACGCTTGACAGGTGGGTTTCAGTCTCTGTGGGGTCAATTCCAGTAGTGTCCTTGGGTTTAGAAAGGCAATGGCACCCTAAGGAGGCCTCTGGGCCCGGGAATGCCATTTGGGGATCTGTCCAGGACAGATCTGCCTCTCGACAGGCAGATCCCTGGGAGCAGTGCTGCTGTGTGGGGTGAGAACATCCGTCCCCAAATCCCAGGCTGGATGGGCCCGGCCAGCGTGCAGTTGGCTCCCTCAATGCAGTATGGCACCCAGCGGTGCGCCCTGCCCAGGCCTCGGGGCGGGCTCTTGCCCTGGCTGGGGTTCAGGAGGCTCCCCTGTTGAGAGCTGGCCTGGCATGTGTCCAGCCTAACTTCACGGTGAAGATACTTGGACCTGGGAAGTCTACATTCAAAGATTCACTCTTTTGGTCTGGGCATTGGCCTTTTCCTCAAACCGATAAGAAATGCAAAATAATGGCATTGCCACCATCCTTCAGAATCGACGAGGCGTGCGTGTGTGGGAACATATGCATGGGTGGATATGCATATTCAAGCACCTAACAGCATCCAGCATGCATAGATACAGTTAGTATACGCGTGTGTGTCCTCGGCCGCCCTCCTAAGGGCCAGCCAGAGGCTAGGGCACACGGCGCCCTTGTCCTCGTCGTACAGATGAGAACACTGAGGGATGGAAGGTCATGCTGCTGGGGTTCTCTGCCCCCACCCCCAAATCGGAAGTCTTCTGTCTTCTCTCCCGATACGGGGGTCACCAGAGCAGCCACAAGGGTATCCACCCGAAGTCCTCTGGCAGTATCAGACGCAGGCAGGGCAATGAGGCTTGTGAGAGCGCGGTGCGGGGCGGTGGGGGGCTGAGTGATCTGGCTCCGAGCTGACCACCCTCAGTTCACGCCCGGGCTCTGCAGCCATCTGGATGCGACCGTGGACGAGTCACTAAATGTCGCTGACGCTCAGGTTTCTCGGCCTTGCTGGGCAAAGGACAGAGATGAGCCGATGCCTGACAGCCCTCAGCTGTGAGAGCACCCCAATAAATGCGGGCCACGTGCAGCACCTTTGCACTGGTATCCCTGCCTTAGGGCGCCCCAACCCCGATGGTGTTTGCGAGTGTCTGTGTAACATGTGTGTAGCACATGGGTGAGGTTGGCAGTGCATGTGTTGTGTGTATTGGGGCAGAAAGAGGAACGTTGACAAGTCCCAGCTCCAGTCGGCTGAGGCTGCACCTCCACGTCCCAGCAGTCCCCCCAGGCTTAGGTTGGATTTTTAGAAGCGCCCCCCACGATCTGTGAGCTCCCTGCTCTGGGGACGGTGCTCTGCCTGCCAGTGCCCTTGAGGAACCCACCCCTTTTCCGAGGCGGCCCTCAGTGTGGACCTCGCCTGTCCTGTCCCAGCGGAGGAGCCCGCGCGGCCCCGGGGCTGCTCACTGCCCGCCCTACGTTCCCATAGAATGGCGAGTCCTTCAATTTGCCAAATTGCTACAAATCAGCCTATAATCACTTCTGTGGGCACTTCCAAGAGCGGAGGAAGCACATTTTAACCTACGAAACAATTCACGAGTGGAAATTCCCCTGGGGAAATGTTATGACTTGCTGGCTCTTGTCTTCACGGCCAGAGGCGCCCGAGGTGCAGGGTGCTGGGGGGGGGGGCCAGGCCAGGGTCCCTAAGATCTCGCCTTGGAACCTGCCTCCCTGCAAGCCTGGCTCCTTTTCCTCTGCCAGTTGCCACGAGGACCTCTGAGAGCTGTGTGGCCCAGCAGGCGCCCACCCTGCAGGAGACCACGGGATTCCCAGAGCCAGGCAGGGCCACCCCCAGCCAGGGGCAGCTCTCCCCACTCTGCCCCGGCCAGGCCCCCTCAGCTGCTCCTGACCGTCCTTACACCAGCCTCCTGGACGCTCAGCGGAGCCCTGGGGGGCTCCCTGGGCCTCACAGCCTCGCCCAGGCCCCCACTGTGTGTTCAAAATAAAGGGGGCTCGGAGGCCTGTCAGTCCCTCTGCAGGTGCAGCAGTTTGATATGGTTATGAATTCCAAAAGTAGATACTGGATTATGCTTGTAATCTGGTCTGTACCTGGGCGTGATTAAATTACGATTGGGGCTTTGATTGGGCCACGTCAGTAGGGTGTTGAGTCCCCGCCCCTTGGTGGGTGGAGATTCACAGATAAAAGAGACGGCAAAGGACAGAGTTGGAGATTTTGCTGTTGGAGTTTTGATGCTGGAGTCTTGAGCTGAAGCCGAGAAAGTGAACAAAGGGAGGAAAGAGAGGCAAGCCCTGGGAAGACAGGAACCCCGAGCCTGGAGAGAAGCAAGCCCCAGGAAGGGAGGAACCCAGGCAGCCTGAGCCCTGGCAGACACGGGCAGCCGTCTTGCTCCAACACGTGGCAGCAAACTTTGTTGAGGGAAGTAACTTATGCTTATGGCCTTGTGACTGTAAGCGCCTACCCCAAATACATACCCTTTATAAAGCCAGGAGGCCTCTGGCATTTTCTTCAGCACCCCTTTGGCTGGCTGATACAGCAGGGAATGTCAGCTGCAGCCCCAGCCTGGCCTCAGAGCATCTTGCTAACTGTTTCCCCTCAGGGCCCACACACCCTCCTTTCTAGACCTTAGTTTCAGGGCCCCGGGGCATTTTCGGGAAGGACGTCCTTGCTGGATCTACCACGTTCTGGGGACTTGCCTCTCACCGCCTCTCTGATGTGCTTGCACCTTATTGCACGGGCCTAAGCCCCCAGCCCCACCCCACTTCAGAGCCAGTTCCTGAGCCAGAGGAAGCGTCTTGTGTCATGGGTACCATGACGTCCACCGTGTCTCATTGGGCGGGAGGAGACACTTGGTGCAGAGACAGTTTAGAAATCAGGAAGGGAGCGGGCACCACCGCCTGACCTCCGTGTCCTCTCCGTCCAGGGCTCTGGAGCCACTGCGGGACCTGCTGCCCGAGCCCTCCCGAGCCCGTGTCTGTGCACGGCTCCTCTGCCCTCAGCCCAGGCAACCCCCGGCTTCCCACCCAGCAGGGGTCTCTCAGCCCCCAGAGGCGCCTCTGGCTGCCTGCCCCGCTGGGGAGACCACAGACCCCAGAGGGGCTACGGACTGGAGCACTCGTGGGACGGTGCAGGGACGGCTGCGGATGCTTTCCCCATTTGTGCAATCACCCTGCTCACTTTCCTCCCCACCCCTGGAACTGCAGTCGCCTGCTTGGTCCACTGCTCTTGGGATGGTGCCGACACCGCTGGGCAGCCTTGCAAGGAGAGCTCCGCCGGCCACAGCTCCTGGCTGCTGCGGCGGAGGCCACAGGGCTCGGTGGCAGGGCCGGCAGCCTCCTCTGAGCCCCGGGCAGGTCTCCCTCTGGAGTTAGGAGCCCACCCTGAGTCCTGAAGGGCTCAGACGGAGACCCCCAGAGGCCCGCTCACATTTGGGGAGCTGCTCCCGTGCACCCACTCACTAGAGACAGCTCCCGGGGGGAGCTGCACCCACGCGTCTTGGGACAGGCACCCGCCACCCCGCCGTTCCCATCGCATGAGAACCCGCTAATCCAGGGCAGCCTGCGCTAAAGGAGCTGACACCCCTTCTCTTATCCTATTTACCGAAAAAAAAAAAGAAAAGGAAAAGAAATAATTTTTGAAAACTAAGAACCGAGGGGAATTTGTCAGAAGGCCATTACCTGCAGACATTTCTGCCTGGTTGACGCTCTGGGTGCTTGTGCATAA
Source organism: Dasypus novemcinctus (assembly GCF_030445035.2). Classification (NCBI taxonomy): domain Eukaryota; kingdom Metazoa; phylum Chordata; class Mammalia; order Cingulata; family Dasypodidae; genus Dasypus; species Dasypus novemcinctus. The sequence goes on from NC_080681.1 coordinate 128,609,241, forward strand.
TTAATTAGAAGACGGCGAGCACAGTCCCTACATAAAAGTTAAAAACCCATTTTACCGTGTTCCATATTTTCTGCCTGGCCTCACTGTCAGGCGCATTTCAGGGGAGACTGGCATTTGCACAGGGAGCCAAGCCGGAGTTTCCATAGCAACAGGCTTCCTCCGCCAGCCCGCCAATGGGCTCCGGCCTCCCCCCTCGGGTCCCTCCCAGAGGGGTGAGAGTGAGGCTCAGGTGGGGAGAGGCCGGGGCAGCTGCCCCCTCCCAGGCCCACCTGCCTACACAGGTGAGCTGCCGGTTAAGACAGGAAGGACCACGAGGTGTTTTGACTTGAAATAAGCAAGGAAAAAGGAGGGGGAGCAGGAAAAAGAGGAGGAGAAAGCGTCTTCCTCCTAAAATCCGGGCCCCTCCACTCCCAAAGGACAGCCGACAAGGGAGGACAATGTCCAGCAGTGGCGTGGGCCGGCGGGGAGGGGCTCGCCCATCAAGGTTGTGTTTTTTCTGGAAGGAAAGGTGCAGGGGATTGTGGATAGGAGAAAGGAGGGCATGGCCTGAACCTTGGGTGTGGGGTGCGCCAAGACTGGGAGTAGGACTCCAGGTGTGGTTCAGTCCTGGGTGGCTGTGGCCTGAGCCCCCCAGGCCGCGCACGGCAGTGGGGGCCCCTGGGGGGTGACGTTGAGCTGGGGCCTTGGGTGCCTCTGCGCGGTGCCTGGGGCGGAGCTGGGAGGGAGGGCTGCCCTAACACCCGTCTCCGGCTTGGACAAGGAGCAGCCGAGGCTACACTCCACCACGGCCAGAGACCAGGCTCTGCAGGGGGTCCTGGGAGCCCCCAGGTCTGGGAGTCACCAGGTAGCAGGAAAGAGCAAACAGACTGGGAGAGCAGCAGTGGACCTGCCTCCAACCCTGGGAGGAAAGGGCTGGAAGCAGATTTTAGTTTGGAAAAATAAAATAGAAATAAAATAGATTAAAAAGGTAGATACAAAAATAGATACAGGTGGCGGACTTGGCCCAGTGGTTAGGGCATCCATCTACCACATGGGAGGTCCACGGTTCAAACCCCAGGCCTCCTTGACCTGTGTGGAGCTGGCCCATGCGCAGTGCTGATGCGCGCAGGGATGCGTGCCACGCAGGGATGTCCCCCGCGTAGAAGAGCCCCACGTGCAAGGAATACGCCGCGTAAGGAGAGCCGCCCAGCTCGAAAGAAAGTGCAGCCTGCCCAGGAATGGTGCCGCACACAAGGAGAGGTGAAAAACAAGATGATGCAACAAAAAGAAACACAGATTCCCATGCCACTGACAACAGAAGTGGACAAAGAAGATGTAGCAAATAGACGCAGAGAACAGACAACTGGGGTGGGGGGGGGAAGGGGAGAGAAATAAATAAATAAATAAATCTTAAAAAAATAAAAAATAAAAATAGATATAAAATAGATAATAAAATAGATGCCCTTTCTATTTAATTTCTAATTACTTTCTGTCATTGCGTGCCTCGCCTCATGGGGCAAAGCTGACCCCTGATGTAGCAGCCAGTAGCGTGAGCTGTTGGAGAAGTTAAGGGGAAAGAATTCCTCCATTTGGTGCTGTGCTTGCCATTTACAAAGATGTGGCCACCCCTCTAGGTCTCCCAAACTTTTCTGGAATCGAGCGATTCAACGACCACCTGGAATGAGCCCGCAGCCCATTACGCTGAAGCTCAGAGACTTGCCCCAGACTTTGCAAATGGTCATCGGCATGAGCCTCTAAAGGATAACCCAGGATTGGCTCAAAAACACCAAGATCTTCTTTGGGAAGTCTTATAGAAAAGAAGCTAAGAACACAGCTGCCCTACTGTCAGCCAGCTAGGGGGCTGGAGCCCACATGCCATCTGCACGTGCTCATCTGTAAAATGGGGAGAACACGGCGTCTCCCTTTGAGAGGCCCAGGGACGGGTCAGCAGGCCCCGGCCATGCAGGTGGAGGAGGGTGGTAGCCCGTGGTAAGGTGGGCACAGGTTGGCAGTCAGGGGTTGAGTTAGAGACCCATCCCCAATGCACCCCATAACCTGAAGAGCTGGTGCAAATCCCCCAAAAGTGATGTCCCCATAGCTAACTTCCCAATACGCCTCCCTCGTCCAGTCTGCTGCCCGCCCTCCAGATTCAGGGTTGATAGCCCCACAGTTACCAAAGCCAATTCCCTGATAGAAACCGCTTTACGTCACACACACACATACACACACATACACAGATTTATTCCAAGGAATTGGCTTAGACACTTATATATAAATGCACATATATACACACACAATTTTTATATATGCACACACACTTGCTCACTTGCTTTATATGTATACATACAAACTTTCATATATACACACAAAGAGTTATGTCAAGGAATTGGCTTACATGTATGTTTACTTTACACATTTACACATATATGTAAAGAGTAAACACACACAAACACACACACACCAGAGAAACAGAACCAGTAGGATGCACACACATATAAAGATGTTTATTTCAAGGAATTGGTTTACATGATTTTATATATATATATATATAGTCACTTTGTAATATATACATTTATCTATATACACACACACTCACAGAATATACACACGCATATCACAGAAGCAGAAAGTAGGATACACATATGCACACATACATATGGGAACACACACATGCACACACACAGGGCCTCCTGGTTGGCTCTCCACTGGAACCCTGACCGATAAGCTCAGACCTTGTCAATCAGCTCTTCCGAGCTCAGAAAGTCAGCTCGGCTCCCTTGGGACTCCCAGACAGTTTGCTCTCGTGCCACCGAGGCACGTGTTTTTCTTGCTGAAGGAAGACCAAACCTCATTTGCGTGAGACTCGACTTGTCCACGTTGGCAGCGGCCGTCGCACAGCCAGGCAACAGCGCAGGGTTTCCCTGTCACCCTCTTTCTCCAGCAAGCCCCGTGATGGACCCGGTTTCTTCTACTTTATTTTACATTTGAAAGGATTCTCAGGGATGGAGACAGGCTGGGGTGAAAAGATTGCCCTGTGGGCTCCATGCATTGTGACCTTGGGGTGTGCCGTGCTGTGAAACATGCAGTCGAGGCACAGATGAGCCCCCTGGGGACTTGGGCGGTGGCCGGGTTACCATCAGGAGGGGATGTGCCCACTGGATGGACAATCAACCCGCGCCTGCCTGCCGTGCTGCCCGCTGCTGGCTCCGGATCTCGTGCTTGGCCCCACAGGGGCCTGTTTGGTCCCGCCATGCTCGATGCGGCCTGTTTAATGCACCACAAACTTACGCCGCTGTGACTTCCCTCCGCCCGGGGACTCCGAAGGCCTTTTCCTCAGGAAACCACCCAAAGGATCCTGCTTGGAAGGTACAGGTATGCTGAGCGCAGCTTCAAAGTGCTGCTGTGAGGCTCTGGGTGGGACATTACGGTTTTTGATGGGAAAATAAACCTTGGGAAAGAGAGCATCTATCATGGAAGGGTAGCTTGGGGGAAAGGTGATTGCAGCCCGTTTTGCTGTTTGACTGTAGCTGGGGGAGAGAATTTGTTGCTTACTGGTTGTCAGGTAACACTTGAATGCAATATTGAACTCTACTTGTAAAAATGGTTCGCTTACATTATCTAATTTCATCTTCAAATGGGTCCCAGAAGCCGAGGCTGGGAGGCTGGAGCAGAGCCCGTGCGGCCAGCTCGATGCTGAGCCCTTCAGCAGCCTCCAAGGTCCGCTCGGCGGATTCCGCGTTTCACAGTTTGAGGAAAATGAGGCCCAGGGTGTTTAACCAACTTGTCCAAGGTCCCGAAGATGTCTTGCAACTGGGCTTAAAGCGGGTAAGAGGGAGACGCAGCGGCTGCTGGTTTTGTGTCCACCTCCCTGTCGAGCGAAGTGTGGGCATGAGTAGGGGTCCTGCAAATGGGCGAAGGATGGGTGGGGCTGAGGAAGCCAGAGCCCCTCATTCAAGTACAACGAGCAGGCTCATCCCCCGGACAACAGAATGGCGATTTGCTTGTCCAACTGGTGGTACCGGGGCATTTGGGACTACTAAGTCAAGGAACAGCATTTGGTGAGCCTGGAAAGCTGTTATTGGCATGAATTCATCTGTCCCCGGGTCCAATTTGGAGGATTTTATTAACTCTTCTCATATGTAAAGCCTACCCTGGGGATTGATTTTAAGATGAGTTTGAAAATAAAGTTTAGAACACAGACCACGCCACTATTTTCTTATTGTTGATAGACTTGAGTCAAGGAGATACAGTGTCTGCAAATGGTCCTGGCTCCTAAGAAGTCGATACTATGTCTTTTTTAATGAATGAATGGACAGGTCAAGATGATTCCTAACTCAAGCTTAGAGATGTGCTGACGTCCTCCACGTTTAAAAAGTGCCAGGGCCTGTTCCATGGTGTAAAACACGACATCTTCAGTTCCTAAACCAACTCAGCAGGGGAAGGCTTCTTCTCTTTCACAGATGAGGAAACTGAGGCCCAGAGATGTTACAGAACTTCCCTGAGGAGCTGCCAGCTCTGAGGATCAGAGCCCATGCCCCACCCAGCCCCCCATTCCAGCCTGACTTCCCACGTCCTCCAGCTCCAATCCCACACATCACCCACACGCCCCGCGCAGAGCAGACGTACACATCCCCTTCAGTCAAAACAGGGGCTGACTGCCAGCCTGCTGTTTGGAGACATCGCTTCACATCCTGAGCTCCACGGGTGATTCAGAGCCAGTAGGCGGTGGTAGCCATTGGTCTGAATAGGTTTCCTAACAAGGGAAGTGGGCTCCGAGAAAGCCAAGCTCAGCCGGTGTCCTTGAGCTTGGAGCATCGTGAGTGCCAAGCCAAGGTGGTGCCTGGGGGATGCAAGTGGCGAGTGGGGGCCTCTGAGGGCCTGTGGGCAGTTGGGCCCGCACATGTGGGTAAGTGCAGCTCAAGAGAGGAGACGGAATGTGACACCAGTTGCCCAGATCGGCAGCCTTGCAGTGCGATGGCCTCAGCGTGGCGGGAGCTGGAGCCCTTCACAGTCTGCCCCAAACCAGAGTTACAAGATGCCCGAAGGAGGAGCCACTGCCCTGCACGTCACAACACGTCCCCACCCAAATTTGCCTCCTCTGATGAACACGTAAATTTAATGTGGGGGTCCACCCTTTCTCCTTTCTCCATCCAAGTGGTCTGCAGGGGCAGAAGCCAATCAGTGCAGACCCTTCCTCTCTGATGACTCAAGGGTGGGGGTTGGGGTATGACACCAGTAGATAGCAACCTGAGCTTCTACATGTGCTGTACACTTCCCTGGACACCAGGTCTGGGTCAACTTACTCGAGCTTCATGTCTACTCTGTATAGTCAATGCCATCCTTCTTTATAGAGAAAGCCCAGAGAGGTTCAGTAACTTACCCAAGGTCACAGAGCAAGTGGGTGGTAGAGACTGGATTTGAACCCAGGAAGTCACACGGAGCCTGCACTCTAAGCCAGTCAAATCAGAGGGAAAAGCAGGACTTTCTGGACTATAGAAAAGACTTCCGTTCTTCTTCCTCAACTTAAATATGAGAGGCCACAAAACCAGAGCTGGGGCATCCATCATGTCACCACAAGGGAGAGCTGGAGCTTCCAGGGACTGGCACAACAGAGGGAAGACAGCGCCAGGAGATGAACGTTCTGAGGGCTCTGTTGCACCCTGGTTATAATTCTGCCTTCGGCTAAATGCATCTCAAGATGTTCAGTTACATGAGCCAATAAATTCCTATTTTTGTTTGACATAGTTCATGTCAAATTTTGTCACTTTCAGTAGAAAAACACTAAACTGATGGCATATTCTTTCATTTTTCACAACTTAAATACAATGTGAAATCTAAAGGTAAAGGTGGCTTTTGTTTCCATCAAGAGAAAAGCTAAAAACAACTACATTCAGCATCTTGGTCCTACCCCTATAGCTGCAGAGTCAGATTGTGCTGCCCCTGCCTGGAACCCTTTTGCCCATACTGTGCCTTTACCTCTGAGGACAGCCTTGGACCACCACACTTTTCAAGATATGCAGGAAGTGGGCTGTCGTTCTACATTTTCTCTCCCCTTATTGAAGTCCACTGCATGCCTCATTACTACACAAACTGGTTTCAGAGAAAATTTGCTATGATTTTTAAACATTTTAAAACTTCAGACTTGTATGTCAGCAGGAGCCTGGAACAAGGCAAAAGGTGGGATAGGTCAGAAATAAACAGCAAAATGTAATATCAAGCTGAGATATCGAAAGTGGGCATAGTACTTGCAGATCAGCCATTTCAACTAAAGTGAAAAAAAATGAGGTGATGGGTACATGAGTTCACCCAGCCTGCAGGTGACCAAAAAGCCACCATGGCTCCTTATGAAATCATTATTGGTTATGTTTGCTTCTGATGACATGATGCTGTCTCCAAACTGTTTCATCCACAGCTGATTAATGTGTTTTAGAATTTTCTCCCACTATCAACACGCATGAGTTGATTAGCACATTAAAATCCTTCCTCTCCTGTCAGCAACCACTAAATTACATTTGTTTTAGTTCATTGATTTAAATTAGAGATGGTTGCCCTCCAACAAGTCTCAATTTCACAGGGAAAAAATAATTTGAAAAGTTATTTATCTTAATGTCAATTAAAACCTAGCTAATTAGATATAACTTACTGAACTGTAGTTACTTGAGTCCCATGATGGTGTTTATGATTTGGGAAAAGTATCATGGAACAAAAAGTGGGAAAGAGGTAGAGAATTTCAGTCCAGACAAGCCCTGCTTCCCACCCAGGGTTATCAGTTGATGATGGTGTCACTTTCTCTTCTCCTTTGGTCCTGCCAATGAAATTGTTATTCCATTCTTAGGTGGGTATAGTAATAGTATTAATGCTAATAGTATTAATTAGTAAGAGTAATTAATACTAATAGTAACTGTAATCTGTACTACATGCTTATTTTGTATGCCAGGCAATATTCTGGGAATTTCATACACAATATCACATTTAATCCTCACCACAAATCTGTCCTCCTCACTGTATAGGAAATGGAAGTGCGGGAAAGCAAAGTTATTCAACACAAATCCTCTAAGTGGTGAGTGACAAAGTCAGGATTTAAGCTAAAGCTTTCTTTCTCACATCCCAGTCATTGGTACTGCTCCTAATGGAACAAGAACTTGGGGAGAAGGCCCCAGATGCAGAGCTGGTTTTGCCAACATTTGATAAGTCACTGACCTTGGGGGTCGATCGCCTCATCTTTAAAAGAGGATGACAATATCTAGTTCACCCATTGCTGTAACCTCTGGGAGCTAACACATTTGGAAGGTTCTGGCACGGGGTGAGAACTCAGGATATTCGAATGTAATTTGAATTTATGGAATGTCACTCTGTGACTAGGGTGCATTATGTGGTAAAGGTGATAGGGTTTTACAGATATTATTAATATCCGTAACCAATTGACTTTGAGTTTTCAAAAGGGAGATTAACTTGAGTGGGTCTAGTGATGATAGATTAGATAGATAGATAGATAGGCAGATAAGATGACAGATGACATCTAGATAGGTCGATTAGTAATTGTTTGATAGACAGAAAGATGATAGTTAAAGGCAGAGAAAAAGATAGAGATAGAGAAAGAGAGATAGAAAGATGGAAAGATGATAGAGATGTGGTCTGTGCCCTCTCTTCTTTGACAGCCCTGCCCTTGGACATGGTCAAACAATTCCGTTCCAACTTCCCATGAAAAGCCTGTATTAGTTATCTATGCTATGTAACAAACAATCACACACTTGACAGCTTAAAACAACATCCATTTATTATCACAGTTCCTGTAGGTCCAGAATCTACACAGAATCTAACTGGGCTCCCCTCTTAGGGTGTCACCAAGACTGCAGTCAAGGTGTCCCCGGGCAGCGTTCCTTTCCGGAGCTCGAAATCCTCTTCCGAGCTCACGTGGCTGTTGGTAGAATCAGTTCCTTGCAGTCATGGACCTGACAGCAGGGATCCTCTCGGCGCCTACTGCTGTCTGAAGCTCCTTCCATGTAGTCCACTGTGCAGGGGCCAACGGGACGGCATCTCCAAGTATTCAAATCTCTCTGACTTCTTCCATCTCTGATCCCTATACCATCTTTATAAAAAACAAAGCCCTTTTATTTTGAAATGATTTCAAACTTAAGGGACAGTTGCAAAAATAATACAAAAACAATACAGAAAACTTCAGTATGCCCTCTACCCAGATTTACCAACTTTTAACATTTTGCCACATTCATATCTGTCTTTCTATCTATCATCATCAAGAAAATCTATCTATAACTATCTATCTACCTATATTTGTCTATTTTCTAAACATTCAAGAGTAGGTTGCATACATTATGCTCTTTGAACATGTATAATTTCCCAAGAACAAGAATATTCAGTTATGTAACCATTGAGTGCAGTTATCAAGTTTAAGAAATTTAACATTGACATAAAGCATACAGTCTATATTCCGTATTTTTTCAGTTGTTCCAATTATGTCCTTTTGGGTATTTTTTTCTCCATTAAAAACAGCCAAAGTAGATAGAAATCCAGGTACTGAGGGCTATGGAGACCCACAGGTTCTATGGTCATGGTAGATGGCTCTGGAGTTCAGTGCCTTGTCAGTTGGCCCTACTTTGGAGTTTGTGTTCCTGAGTGTGATGGAGTTGGATTCAGATGTAAACTTTCTACACATGCCTCTTCTGTTGCTTTTACTGGACTTGTGGTTGGAGTTTGGGTTGGTGTGTACTCAGGAGACCTGAATCTCTGGACTGTCCATGTGACAGCCAGACCCTGAGCCTCAGCAGACTTGCAACTCCTACCCTCTGGTTTATTGGACTTACCCTGGCCAGCTAAAGGGGAGGTGAAGAAGATCAACCAAAACACCAGAGAGCCAAGAGTGCCTACAGCTGCAAGCAGGAGAACTGCCTACATCATCTAAGCCCCTCTCGATATAGAGGTGGAGTGGACACAACCATTCCATGCTCCACAGGATGGAGGAATAGAGTATGGATTAGAGTGGACTTACTGGTGTTCTGCTGGGGAACTAATGTGATTAGTAAGGGAAGAAATTGTAATATTGATGTGGAGAAAGTGGCCTCAGTAGCTGCTCATGGTAGGGAGAGGGAAGAAGAGATATGATGTGGGGGCATTTTTAGAATTTGGAGTTGTCCTGGGTAGTGCTGCAGGGACAGATGCTGGACATTGTGTGTCCTGCCATGGCCCACTAGGTGGACTGGGGGAGAGTGTAGCCTACAATGGAGACCACTGTCCATGTGGTGCAGCAGTGCTCCAGGTGCAGTGAATGTGCCACGATGATGGAAGAGGTTATTGATGTGGGAGGAGTAGGGTGGGGGGGTATATGGGGATCTCATATTTTTTTAATGTAACATTTAAAAGAAAATAAAGAAGCAAAAAAAAGATCATGTATTAATTGTCATTGTTTCATTTGTGTGTCTCTCTCTTCTTAATTGTGGAAGAAGATTTGCCATCTCAACCACTCCCCAGGATGCAGTTCAGTGGAATCAACCATGTTCCCCATCGGCCACCATCATCACCAACCATCACAAAACCTTTCCTTCACCCCAAGCAAAGACCCCAGACCCATTAAGCAATAAGTCCCCTCTCTCCCTCCCCCACCCCTTTTAACCTAAACTTTATTTTCTGTCTCTATAAATTTGTGTATTATAGTTATTGCATATAAATAAAATCATACAATTTTTTTCCTGTTCTTTTACGTCTGACATTTCACTCACCATAATGTCTCCAAAGCTTATCCAAGTCATCACATGTATCAGAGCTTCATTCCTTTTTACAGTTGAATAATACTCTCTTGAATGTATATTATCTTTATCCATTCATCCGTTGATGGACGCTTGGGTTTCGTCCACCTTTTGGCATTGTGAATAATGCTATGAATGTGGGTGTATAGCTATCTGCTCACGTCCCTGCTTTTCGTTCTTTTGGGTATACATCTAGCAGTGAGATTGCTGGGCCATATGGTAGTTTTTGTTCAAGTTTTTAAGGAACTACCTTAACAGTTTTCCACAGAGGCTACACCATTTTGCATTCCCACGTACAAGGTACTAAAGTGACTATTTTTCCACATCTTCTCCAACACATTGCTTCCTATTCTTTAAATTGCTGCCATCTTAGTGCGTGTGAGGTGGTATCTCATGGTTTTGATTTGCATTTCCCTAATGGCTAATGATCTTGGCCATCGTTCACGTGCTTATTGGTCATTTGCATACTTTCTTTGGAGAAATGTCTATTCAAGCCTTTTGACCATTGTTTGCGTCCCCTAGACCATCTTTCAAAAGGGCTCACCTGATTAGGTCAGGGCCACCCACAAAAGGAGAGGGTTTTGCAGGAACCAAGGAACTGGAGTCTTAAAGGCCATTTTAGAATTCTGTCCTCCACAAAATGTGTCCTGTAAAGGAAAGCAGAGCCCCAAATGAAGGTTGAGAATGAACCGAGTATTTTCAAAAGCACAATTCCCTGGCAGCCACTTCACTGGGTAGTAATGAAGCAGCAGACAGTAGAAGCAGGAACTGTCTGTTCACCAAAATGATTGCAGGAGGGCGAGCAGCACAAAAGTGCAGCGCAGCAGGTTGCGCCCTCCACCGTGGCCCCAGCCTGCTGACACCCGCAAAGGACAGCTCTGCACCGTCGAGCTCACACCGGTGCGGGCGGTCAGATGCCCAAAGCTTTGCACCCTCAGCAAGATGCATAAAAAGGCCCTGAGTCGGGAAGCTTCCCAGAATCTACCTGCCACGTCCCGCCCCATTTTTAAGAGGAGGTAGAACTTGCCGTGTGGTCAAGCTGCTGATGTAAAGGCACGGGGGCGCGTGCTGGCCCGGCTCTGCGCATCCTCCGTGCGCAGTGGAAATCTTGCTGAGGTCAGGCGGAGGCTGCCGCCCCGGAATCAACCGCCAGGCCGTTCCCAAACCCCCACGCTGCTGAGTTTGAAGACGCTAATGAGCCCCACTCAAGCCTCCCTTGTTAAATTCCATTTTCCATCCTCTGCTGCAACACAGAGAGAGGGCTCCCCGCCTGGGGGAGGAGAGATCGCGGCCATGGAATTAAATGTGTCTTTTTTTCTCCCTTCATTAAAAAGTGACACCTCTCGTTGATTTTTGAAGGGAATGGGAGCCGTGTCGAGGTTTCCTGTCCTGACACCTCGAGATTTTTCTCTGTTAAGAACTTGAGAAATATGCAAATACCCTGGAGAGAATGAAGCATGCTTTTTTTTTTTTTTGGTTTTAATGACTTGGTTCTGATGAAGACTGATTTTGCTCAAAAGTAGCTGCTTTTCTTGAGCCCTGGTCTGTTATCACGCTTCTGCCTTAAATGAGGTTCTGCCTATTTTAAAAGTCTGCTGCGGGAGGTGGCAGGTGGAAAAGGCTTATTATGACAAATCACCTCGATGCCCAGTTCTCCAGCAACGTGAGCTTTTCCTGGGGCTCACCCCGGCCACAGGTGAGCAGCGCCTGGCAGCATTTTGGATCCAAACCAAGGGGTGATGCCTTCTTTCGGACACCCCAGGGGTATCGTGCTTGGCGATTTCATACTTGGTTGGACCAAAGCGTGTGCTGTCCCTGAGCACAGGCGGACTGTCATCGCTCCGAGAGGACACAAAAGAAATAGCTGGGACCGTGGCAGGTATGAGAGCACATGCCCTCACAGGTGCACACAGTCTAAAGCGCCCACCTCTGGCCTGACACGAAGAGGCCACCATGTGCAAGCCTCAGCCTCGGCAGGGGGCACCGATTATCCTGGAGCAGTTGTGTGCTGATCTGTACCCTCCCGAAAGACATGACCAAGTGATAACCCCGGCACCTATGAATGTGACCCTGTTTCCAAATAGGGTCTTTGAAGCTGTAATTAGTTAAGAGGAGAAGGAACTGGATTAGAGTGGGCTCTAATCCAAGGTGACTGTTCTTAGAGGATGGGATACGGACACAGAGACGGGCAGACGTGAAAGAAGGCCAAGGGACAAGGGAGGCAGAGGTTGGAGCCGAGGAGCACCAAGGATGGCCTGGAGCCGGGAAGGCCAGGAAGCGTCCCCCTCCAGGATTCTGGGGGCGCCCGGCCCTGCTGACACCATGAAGCAGACTTCTCGCCTCGGGAACTGAGACAGCGCACTGCCATTGTTTCATGCCTCCTACTTCGTGCCCTGGGTTACGGCAACCCTGGAAAACTGAGACAAGCTCCTGGTGTCTGGGCAGTGCTGCCACGGGTGGCGGGCTGCTCAGGTCGGTGCGTCGCGCGTGCACTGGCATTGAGTGGGGAGCCAAGGCCAGCCGTCAGGGCTCTCCAGGACTGCCTGGAGTTGAAAACGGAAACAAAAAGCAAAGCTAATTTCCCTCCCTCCCTCCTTCCTTTCCTTCTTTCTTTCCTTCTTTCTTACCCTTCTTCTTTGATTTCTTCCCTCTCTCTCCTTCTCTCCCTTCTTCTTTCCTTCCATTCTACTCATATCAGTCAGGATAGATTAGGTTATGTTGCTATAGCAAGCAGCCCCCAAGTCTCAGGGGCTTAACAAATGAGAGGTAATTTCTCGTTCCATTTCGAAGATCTGTTTCAGAGTGATAGGGAGCTTGTGATCATTACTCAAGGAGAGAAGCTGACCAAGGCTTCATGCCCGCATGTTCCAAGACTGTCAAAAGAGGCAAAGGTTATCCACAGGGTATCCACAGATTGTGTTCCACAGTGAAAAGTGCCGTGAAGACGTGGAAGCTGCAACAGAGCTGAGAGTGCAGATGGGGCAGGACTCTGGCTTAGAGAGGGTCTCAGCGGGAGCTCCCTGAAGGGAGGATGGAGTGGGTCAGTCTTCCCATCTTGCAGCCAGGAGGTCCCTAAAATGGAGCTGCAAGCCCTTTGATAAGACACATTCCTGTCCTCTGCCCTCCTGGCCAGCCTATGCGTGCAGCTGTGGTTGTCTCAACTGGATGGAGCCCAGAAAAGTATGTGCTTAAAGCTAATCCAGTCCTGTGGGTGTAGACCCATTGTAAGGGGATCTTTTGGTGAGTAGGATCTTAAGATGTGACCCACCTCATTCAGGGCAAGTCTTAATCCTCTTACTGGAGTCCTTTATAAGAGAATGAAATTCAGACAAAGGGAGAAGAAAGTCATGGAACCAAGAAGCTGAAAGCAACGAACCCAGGAGAGAAGGCAAAGAGCAGCAGGTGCTGCCATGTGCCAGAGGAGTCGGAATCATCAGCAGCCCATCTTCAGGAAGAAACATCGCCTGATGATGCCTTGATTTGGACATTTTTCTCAGCCTCAAAACTGTAAGCTTCTAAATGAATAAGTCCCTTTGTTAAAATCAAACCATTTTACAGTATCTACTTTAGCATCTTTAGCAAACTAGAATGCCAGCCTTCATTCTGGAAAGCTGTCCCCCAGTTCAGGCAAATACAGCTAAGGTAGAGCTTACCTTGATTTTACAGTGTGCTGGTGAGAGCTAGTGATCTGACCTCCTTAAATGTGTGCTGTGGGCAAGTCCCTGGGGCCCCCTGGGGCTCTCTGTAGTCTGCCTTGTGTGCTCTGGGGGACCATAGTTCAATAGAATCACAAATGCAAAATAACCTTACCCCTAACCCTCTGGTTTATTAGACTTACCCCAGCCAGCTAACAGGGAGGTGAAGAAGATCAACCTCCACACCAGGGAGCCAAGAGTGCCTACAACTGCAAGCAGAATTGCATCCATCATCCATGTGGAATCTAAGCCCCCTCTCGATATAGAGGTGCAGTGGACATCACCATCCCAGGGTCCATAGGATGGAGGAATGGAATATGGATTAGAGTGGACTTACTGATATTCTACTATGGAACTATTGTGATTAGTAATGGAAGAAATTGTAGCATTGATGTGGAGAAAGTGGCCATAGTAGCTGCTGAGGGCAGGGAGAGGGAAGAAGAGATGTGATGTGGGGGCATTTTCAGGACTTGGAGTTGTCCTGGGGTGGTATTTCAGGGACAGTTGCTAGACATTATATGTCCTGCCATGGCCCACTGGGTGGACTGTGGGAGAGTATAAACTATAATGTAAACCACTATCCATGTGGTGCAGCAGTGCTCCAAAATGTATTCACCAAATGCAATGAATGTCCCATGATGATGAAAGAGGTTGTTGATGTGGAAGGAGTGGGGTGAGGGGCATGGTGGGGTATATGCGGACCTCTTTTTTTTTTTAATGTAACATTTGAAAAACTATAAAGAGAGGAAAAAAAATCAGTGATATGCTGCATGTTGTTTCCATATTGTTTGCGAGATCTGGCACATCTCATTTCTGGGTAGCCTCATTTCAACAGCCACGTGCACTGGTAGCAAGTGCACTGGGTAGCATAGCTCTGTATGATGCCAGAAACGTCCTGAAGAATCCAGAGAGTTGGCGTGGAATAGAAATCAAACAGTCTTATGGTAGTTACTCTTTTCACATCTTCCCCCAAATACATAAAGGTTTTGTGGAAATGGCCTTGGGCTAAAGCAGGATTCACAAAGCTGAGTCTGGCTGCAGTGCCTGTCTCTGTTGATGGGCCTCGGGGTCCAGTGGAGACGGATGACCTTTGAGTCCCGTGCTTGAGTCCTGGCTTCCTCTGGGAGGAGGTAGGCTAAGCGCAGTTCCCTTTGCCTTCTATGTGCACTGGCAGACATTAATAAACGATGGCGGCACTCTCTCCCAACCTCTTGATTCCTCCCATTGGAATGATCTGAGCAGCTACCTCCATCTATTTTCTGGAACCCAACCTGTATTTCCTCATAAGCCCATGATGGTCATTATTGTACAGCAAACACTAAAGTAAGAATTACTATATGTCAGGCACAACTCCAAACACCTTACTTACATGAATCCATTCAATCCTCTCAACAATCTTATGAGGTGCAATTTTCTGTTTTCTAGGTGGGAAATTAAGGCCCAGAGTTTCTAAATAACTGGGCCAGCATCACACAGCTGGTAGGAGGCAGGGATGACTCAAACGGCAGATGTAGAGACTCTGTTCTTAATCATCAAGAAGCAGTAGAGGGGTGCTCACTGCCCCCCTGCATTGCAGCAGGGCTTCTCACAGCATCCCAGAAAAGCCAGGCTGTGTACTGGGAGAATCAAATTCCCAGCAGAGTCAGCAGACCATGGACTTTAGAGGCAGGTACATCTGCTTTCCGAATCTGGCTTAGTGTCCTTGGGAACTCTTTCAACTTTTCAAGCCCTCAGTTTTCCTTCCC
This sequence comes from Dasypus novemcinctus, assembly GCF_030445035.2. Lineage (NCBI taxonomy): Eukaryota > Metazoa > Chordata > Mammalia > Cingulata > Dasypodidae > Dasypus > Dasypus novemcinctus. Next base: position 128,624,421 of record NC_080681.1, read on the forward strand.
TATGAATGAGGAATAAATACACCCTTCAGGGATCTTGAGGAACTGGTGTAAGATAAAGCATGTGGAGGGTGCAACGTGTGGCCTGGCAGACAAGTGCTCCACAGCCCCAGGGATGCTTCATGGGAGTGTGACCCCTGGGATCAAGGCCCCTTGCTTGATCCATCCGCCTGCTGCCAACGGTTTCTAATTCTTAACGATTTATGACCACGGGACCCCTCATTTTCCTTTTGTACTGGGCCCTGCTTCTCCCCTATTCCCCCACCAGAAAATGGGTTTCTTTGGGTCCAGGACTGTCTTATTATTATTCTCTTTCCAATTTGTATCAGTGCCCGTGCACAGAAGGCCTGGGGTTGAAGGCTAAGAACCTAGTAACAACAGAGCGAGGAAGGAGATGTCCATGCATCCAAAGGATGCCCACCTTGGTTGGCAGTTCCTAGGGAAAGATGTACTGATGAATGGGGGGCTTTAATTTCCTCATTGCTAAAGCAAACACCATGCAGTGGGTTGGCTTAAACAATGGGAATTTATTGGCTCAGGGCCCCGAGGCTAGGAGAAGTGCAAATCAAGGCATCATCAAGGCAATGCTTTCTCCCAGGAGACTGTGGCGCTCTGGGGCTGGCTGCTGGCACTCCTTGGTCCTTGGCTCCTCAATCACATGGCAATGCACGTGACAGCCTCTCCTGGCTTCTCCCTTCTCTTCTGGGTTCTGCTGACTTTCTGTTTCTGGCTCTCTTTCTGTGTGTGGCCTTCCCTATAAGGACTTAAGTAATAGGATTAAAACCCACCCTGATTCAGCTGGGCCACACAGTAACTGAAGTGAACAGGAGTTCACACCCATGGGAATGAATTAAGACTAAGAACAGGCTTTTCTGGATTGCATAGTCTGAGCCACCATAGGGGGTAAGCAGGTCCCTTGGCAAATGCTCTTGGAGAAGGTACTGCTTGGTTCTGTTATAGAAGAGAAAGTATCTCCCCATTGAATGAGCTGCTCATGTTTGTCAGGCTTCGCATTAGGAGCTTTACATCCTGGTCCTGTCTGAGCCACACAACATCCCTGTGGGTTGGCACTGTGATCCCCAGGTTATTGGTGAAGAAATTGAGTCTCAGTGTTTAACACCCTGGCCCTAGTTTGCACCGCTGACAGGTAGAGAGGAGCAAAAACCAGCTGGACTGCAACACCCCTTTTGTTTTCTCAAGGCCAAGATGCCAATTCTCCCAAGACCACAGCACCTGGTCAACCAAGCAGTCATGGGAAAGAGCCCGGCCTGCATACAATGTTGAGCAGAACAGTCCTTGGTTGTCACTCAGCAGGATATTTTCAAGTAAATAAAATAATGGGAAAATTAAAATAAATGAAAGTACCTTACCCTTTGGAAGATTCAGGAATCCTGAACAATAATAAGAGGGGACTCACCGCAACAAATCATGCCAGACATTCTTTATTGCTTTTTTACTTCCAATAGGATTTTAAGAAAAGATGATTAGACACGATTGGTTGGTGTTATATATTTAGACTCATAAAATGTTTGATAGCATCTCTTGGAATTTTTACTGGCAGAATTATTTAAATTTGCTCAGATCAGAACATTGTCACAAAGATTGAAGGCCAGACCACAGTCTGTAAGTAGAGGACTGCAAGAAATGGCAAGGAAAGAGTATTTGAAGATGGATGCTCTGGGGTTTGACAAAAGTTCCATGTTTTAATTAACTCCTCTATTAATAACTAAAATAAGTAAATGTGGTTATCTGGGAAAGGGGGCTATAGTGCATACACTTGGAAACACAGGTGAGTCAAAACACCAGGTGAGTCAAAACACCAAAATGACAGCCACAACTGCAGCAATGATGACTATCATTATAATGATACCCACAACCACAACATTGATAGTAACAACCACAACTGCAAAAACACCAAGCAACTACAACACAAGCACTCACCATCACAACCACTACCACAATATCATCAATAACCATCCCAACCATAGCATCAAAGACAACCACTGCCACAGCATACACAACCAACACAACATGATCACCCACCATGGGCAATGTCGACAACAACCCGTCAATAGCCACAAAAATGTCATCAACAACCACATCAACCACCACCACCAAAATGACAACCATAGCCACCATAATGTCATCAACAACCACAAAAGTGTCATCAACAACCACCAAAACTATCACCTTAACAACCACCAGAACCATCACAGTAACAACAACCACATCGATATCATCAACAACCATCTCAACTACAAGAGCATCAACCACAGCCACCACAAATACATCAACCCACCACCATAACAACAACCACAAAAATATTACCAACAAACTCACCAACAATCTCCATGGCTACACCGAACCACCACAACAAAAATGTCATCAACCAACATCATCAACCAATATCACCATAACTTCAGCAACAACAACCATTACAACCAGAATACTACCAATTACTGCCACCATCACAACCAAAACCATATCATCAACAACCATCACAACCACAAAAGCATCAGAAAACAACCACCACAACCAACACTAGAACAAACATTAACCATCACAACTACAAGAAGCTTGACTTGAACATCATAATGGATATGACCAGAGGAGCAATTGCTGCCAATTGTTTTACCTATGAATCTGGCTCCTGGAGTCTTCACTCTCCCAAGAGCATGTAACACAGGCCAGTCCCATGGGGTAATTTAGGAAATTGATGGTTGCTGGAGTGAGCATCTGCCATCACTCAAAGACCAGGTGGTGTGGGCCTGGCAGAATGAACTCCAGGCCGCGGCTGTTAAGCAGTGAAGGGCTGATCAATCTGGTCTCATCTATCTCTGTGTTCACCTCCATGACTGAAATACAAGGTCATGGAAGCAGGCGCTTCATCAGCATCTTCACCTCCCTAACGCCAGGCTGTGGCACCGACAGGCAGCAGGTGCTCAGCACGCATTTCTGAGGGAATGAGTAATGAGGCTTAGCCTCTTGGAATCAGGGTGTACTCCCAGTTGATCTGTATTGGATGCAGTTGGCTCTCTGCAGGCTGTTTTCCACCTTTTCCCCCAAACATGCCCATATCAGTAACTCAATTCCTAGAACTCAGCATGGCTTACAAAGCACTTTCTGTACATTCTGTATTCTGATTCTCATGACAAGCAGAGCCGATGACCTTATTGCCTTGTTTTACTCACCAGGGCTTGGAGACACATGGGGGATCTAACTGGCCCAGGTCTCCTGAGAGTCAGGGACAAGGTGGGGCTCCAGTCCCTGTCTCCTGATGCAAAACTGCATACCCTTTCCATCCCCATGCCACCTCTGAGAGTTCCCATCACCTGTGACCAGGCCCTCAATCATCTTGACTAGTCCCCTCCCCAATATTTCCTACCTCTTCTTACTTTTCTTACTTAAACAGTTCGTGATGTCATTTGCAGAAGATATTGTAACTGCAATTATTAAGCCCTTGTTTCTTTGCACTCCCATCATATTTCCCCTCCTGTCCAGGAGCATTGGAATGGTCATTGGAATCTGGCTAATGGCAAATTGAGTTGGTGATGCACTGAGGATTAGTAGGGTGCTTTCGTGTACAGGCCATTGTTAGTTGTCCAGGGGAGGATGGCTTCCAGGAATTCTCCTACTGCCCAACATGCAGACTCACCAGGCTCTGTGATCTGAAGATTCAGGGACAATGGTCGAATGTTGATATGAGTGAGATTTTGGTGTCCAGCACTGGAACCATGTGTGCAGTGGAGGGGAAACAAGCTCTGACATACAGAGCTAAAGTAGTCTGCGGTAAATTCTTCCAAACTTAGGATGTCATCTTAGTTCCTAGGGCTGCTCTGACAAATGCCACACAGTGGGTTGGCAAAAGCCACAGGAACGTATTGTCTTGTGATCTCGGAGGCAGAAATCCAGCATCAGGTACTGGCAGGGCGTGCTTTCTCCCTGAGTCGGTAGATTCCTGACAATCCTGTCATACGGTGACCTCGCCCCCACTGGATCTGCTCCTATCATTTCTGCTGACCTCTGACGTCTAATTCTGTGTCCAATGTCATTGTTATCAGGACTCTGTCACGTGGATGAAAACCCACCCTGATTCACTTTGGCCTCATCTAAACAGGCTTTTCAGAGACTCTATCACAAATGAGACTACAACTTAATAATAACATCTTCAAAGCTCCTATGTCCATTATGTAATGGAAGCCAACAAGGTAAACCCAGAGAAAATGATTGTATCTGTTGACTATCTAAGATTTGAAATGAGTTGCAACTTTGTTTTTCCTCATTCTAAATAAATACTCACTCTAGAAATTAATTTTGTTATATTTTGTTTCTGTAGCAGTTTAGTATTATTTATGAATTCCAAAAAGAAATATTGGATTATGCTTGTAATCTGATCTGTACTTGGGCACGATTGAGTTATGATTAGGGCATTGAGTCCCTACCCCCTGGTGGGTGGCAACTCACAGCTAAAAGGCATGGCAAAGTGCTGCAAGCCTTTTTCCTTTTGTGCCCCACACTGGAGGCCAGTTGCTGCGATCAGCTCACAATAGGTTGGCTCGAAGGGAAGGTTATGCAGAACTTACAGAAATAACGAACAAAGAGAAATATGAGAGAGGAATCAAGGATGGAACTAGGGGGCTTGCAGCTTCTATACTGAGTGCCTCGACCCTAGTTTCCACATCATATTTATTAGGAACTCCAAAGCAGCTGTTCCTCATCAGCATGGCAACGTTTACAATAATTGGGGGCAAGTACAACAAAGAGGGAACAGGTATGTCAGTTTCCCACAACAGCAAAGGACAGAGTTGAGGGTTTTTAATGTTGGAGTTTTAATGTTGGAGTTTGATGCTGAAGACTTAAACTGGAGCCCCGGGAAGTCAGCACACAGAGGAAAGAGAAGCCAGCCCCAGAAGGAAGGAAACTTGAACCCAGAGACAAGCAAGCCCCAGGAACGTAGGAACCCAGGAGGCCTGAGCCCTCACAGATGTCGGCAGCCATCTTGCTCCAAATAGACTTTGGTGAGGGAAGTAACTTATGCTTTATGGCCTGGTGTCTGCAAGCTCCCACCCCAAATAAATACCCTTTATAAAAACCAACCAATTTCTGGTATTTTGCATCAGCACCCCTTTGGCTGACTACTACAGTGTTGTTCAAAAGAGTCCTAAAGTTTTCTGAGTTTTAGATCCCACCAATTTGGATTTGCATCTGCTGGGCCATGGCCTGAAGGCGCTTGGTTGGCGTGTTTCTTGGTTAGACTCGGGTCCTGCTTTCAGAGGCGACACCTTGCCCATAGTTCTTTGTAGTCTCTCTCTTTGTCCTCTGGGCTTTTTCCTCTGGTTCATTTGAAGTAGGCACAGCAGAGCATGTTCTCCTGGAGGACTGAAGCTTGGGGGAGTCTTCCTCTCTGGGTTAAACAGCTTTAGTTGGTGAAAGTTGTATTTTATTTGGCAAACCAGGTGTCTCAGGCTCTTCCAGGTTTCCAGGGTTTTTGTTTCTATCCTGATCCTTGCCCAAGCAATCAGAGGAAAAGCTCTTGTCTGCACGTGATTCTTAAGCCTAAGATCCTCTTTCATCTGTGGCCCACCCTCGGCTCATCTCCTTCCCTTCTGAACCACGGCCCCTTTGAGACCATCGGGATGAGACATGGGTGGGGAGACAACAACCTCTGTCTGCCCTTGACCTACTTGTCTGGTTCCACTGACTGGCCAGAACATGCTCTGGGCTCAGTCTAATATCCTGTTGTTTGTGATTCAAAAGCAGTTGACTTTTCAAGCCAACAATGCCCCAAATTTCCATGCCCTCGGTCAATTTAGTACGCGGGTCCCTGGTGAGATGCCCTCGTCCAGCAGAGTTGTCTTTCTCAAGCAACTGGCCTCATTGAGTTTCTCCTTCTCGTTGGACTTTGCCAAAATCAACCAGAAACATATGGTCTGCCCTACTCTTCTGACCTTTTTCAACCAGTTCTTCCTAAGTGCGTTTGGGCTCTCAGTGGCGTCCCGGGTGCTTTGTCACTCCGCACGAGGATGCAGCTCCCAGCACGGGATATCAGGTCCTTGTGCGGCGGCCTGACTGCCGAGCCAATCCTGCGTTTTGGGGTTTAATTATGGCGTTTCCCGTTTCTGGCGCTCATTCCTGTATTAATTAGAGGACAGTCCACAGTGCTGTAACCAAGGGACCCAGACACAGCGTGGCCGAGGCTTGGGGGAGGATTACTTCTCTCCAGTGTTCCATTCCGGATGGAAGCAATCCGTGGTGGAGGCAGCTCGGCATCCTTAATGCGTGCTGGCTTCCTGCGGGTCATGGGCACACCCCAGCTCTCACCTCCCAGCCGGCGGGAAGAGGAAAAGGGCCAGGCGTGGGCACAGCCGATCCGGCGATAGAAACACTCCCTACAGAGCGGCACAGTTCTCACCGACAGCCCCCTGGCCTGAGCATGGCCTCAAGACGTGCAAGGAAGGACAGAGCATGTCAACTGTGTACAGCTAGCCATCCACCCAGCTGACGGCCTCCACTGAGGAGGAAGGAGAACCCAATGGGGACAGGTGCAGGCACAAGGAGCCCTGGGCAAGGTACGTCACCTGAGTCGCCACAGGAGCCAGGCAGGCTTCCTGCCGTTGTTGCCAAGGCTAAGTAGGCGACCACGTAAAACGCCCAGCTCAGCGGCCGGCACATCCCAGGGGCTCAAAACAAATCACCGCCCCCGCCACTAGCACCAGTTTCAGGACCATCCGTGTGGGGCAGCCCGTCACGAGGGCTCATGGCACCGGCAGCCCCCGACCAGAGGAAGACGCGGCAGGTGGGTGACCCGCCATCACGGCACGCTCCAGCCATTGCCCGGCCCCGGGCCAGCAGGAAGACGTGGTAGGTGGGTGACCCGCCATCACAGAACGCTCCGGCCATCGTCCCGGCCCTGGATCATGGCTGCTCCGTGCCCAGGAGAAGGGAGCAGAGCAGGCTTCTCCAGCATCCTGCCTGCCGTGGGTGTTTTCCCCTGGGGGGGGGGGCGGTTTGTCTTCCTGTGCGGCTGAGATGGCACAAGGTGTGTGTGTGCAAGTGGCCGTGCCTGCTCATGTGCATCCACATGTGTTTAAGGGAGACGCACGGTTTCCTCTCGGTGACACGGTTCCCTCTAGATGCTGTAGGATAGCTCACCCATACATAAACCTAAATAAAGCCCCCGTCCTGGCTGGCTGCTGACACGCGTGTGAGATGAATGTTCCCATCTGGGAAAGAGCCACCACGTGGACACATAAAGACCGGGACAGCAGCAGCCTCCCACGTCACACTTGAAAACACACACTCAGGTAAACACAGTCTCACGCTGCCACCCCCAAAAATCCACCCCTTTAGTGGCAGACACACACATGGCCCCTGGGACGGGCTCCTAGACACAGCGTCGGCGATGAGGCCCACTGCCACACACTCCTTACCAAGCGCGCGAGCACACACACCCTGAACAAGACAGGCGTCCCCGTAAGGACAGACCCACACAAGCCCGCCCTTGTGCGTGCGCTCACCCCACGCCCTCACACGCCAGCAGGTGTGCCCTGCACACCCGCTCAGGCTTCTGGGGCGCTTTGCAAAGGCCCCCCGTGCCCACCAGCAAGTGCTGCTCAACGGCAGCTCCTGCGTCAGGAACGGCAGGAGACCATCCCAACCCACAAATTTGTCGCTGCACTGACATTCAGTGCCCAGTAGGTGTCAGACAGATATTATCTGCTCCTGAAAGCACTGGAGTATAGGCTGCGGCCGCCCCCCATGGAGAAAATCTGGGTTCGCCCTGGGAGCCCCAAGTCAGCAAAACCCAACTCCTAAGCTAGTTTTGGTTTCCTTGAAATGCCAGCCTTGCCCAGAAAACCTAATCTGAATACAGCCAATCAGTTATCATCCACTGGCTTCCTTGTTGCTCAGTATCCACGGACTCCCCACTTTGTAGGGGCCCCCACTAGGGGCTCCACGTCAGCCCATCAGAGCGTGTCCTCGCCTGCCTCTGCCTTCGCCCTCCTGAGCTTCTCCTTTCCACCTTGTGAATGGGATGCGCTCTCCATTCACGAGTCACCAATAAAGCTGTGAAATCCCAGATCGCAGGAGTTATTTTTTTCTTTGATCATCCCTGTAGGAAAGAGGAAGTGGTGTGGAGGAAAGGAGAGGGAAGACAGCTTATTGAAACAGGGACAATAGGTGTCTTGGCTCTGGGGGGGGGGAGGATCCCGGTTACCTGGACTTCTCTGAGCTCCTGAGTTACCTGTGGGCAGGTTGTCCGGGAGTGGGCACTGCAGGAGTATTGTATAACCAGCCTTTGGGGGTACGTGCCTTTCTACGATGAGCGTGCACGAGTGGGGAATAGGAAAGGGGCGCCCTGGAGCGTTTGCCTAAGCCCCGGGAGTGAGCCCATCGTGGGGAGGGGTGGGGGCTGTGCCACCAAGTGCACAGTGTGAGGTGGAGAATCAGGGTGACAGACTGGGTTCCCAGGTGTGGCCCTGAGGTCGGATCAAGGCGAGGGCAGCCTGCGGGTGGGCTGGAGGAGGGAGTACTGGGTGAGGGCCTGGACCATGAGTTCCACTTGGCCCCTTAATTCTCCCGGACATTTCTGGGGGAGCCCTAAGCACAGAACCCCAGAAGTGGGTCTGCCATTGTGCTTGCAACACGGAAAGGTACTTGCCTCCCCAAAAAGGCAGCAAGGGCTGAGAGGCAGGCGCTTAGTGACTATTTTAAAAAAGCCTTGTCATACCTTGAGGGTGGGGGGAGGGGGGAGCGGCTGTACCTGTGGATTCACAATCCCGCTTTTCATTTTCCAAAACGATATGTTGCCCGGTGCTTAAAATATCCCAGCTGCTCCTCTCGGCCTGATCTGCAGCCCTCAGGCTCAGGTCACCGCTAATCCCTAGTGGGTTTCGTTGTTTTCTCGTTCCTCTCCTGGATGTCACAAGCCAGGTGGGCTGCAGCCCCCAGTGCAGACACCTTCCTCCCTCAGAACCTTCCCCGCATCTTGCGCCACCTTCTTGGCCTGGGGTCAGGTCCCAGGGGCCCCTGCTGCCGACTTGTTCCCGGGAGTCTTGGAAGAGCAGGAGCGCCGGGGAGGGGGCCCGCAACAGGCAATCGGAGGAAACAGGAGCAGACCCGCCCTCTTTGGGGAGGGTTTGCTGGGGACAGTGGAGGCGGGATTCCTGCAGGAGCTTGTCCCCCGAATTGGGGGCCCTGGGCTTGAGGGGAAGACAAATGGAGGGGGGCGGGCTTCCCCCTCCTGCCCCGAGGCCAGCTGGAAAGCTGGGGGGGGCCTGGCCTCCTGGTGTCATCCCTTGGGGAGTCTGAACATTTCCGGGGTGCATGATTCTGGGTCTATTTAACTTCTCTGGGAAGTTCAAGGCTTCTCTCAAATTAGCAAACTGTCCAGAACCCCAAAGAGGGGCAAATTCCCCTGTCAAACCTCCCCCACCACTGGCCTTGCCTAGGGCTCGAATTTCCCGACCAAATTTCCATTATCGTGCAAATTCATCACCAGAACAACTTTTCTCCCCTTTAGGAATCACTAACTGGAGTTAATCCACCAAATTAGAATAAGAAGGCAGCCCCAGGGAGGTAGCCTGCCCTGGGGGAAGGATCTGGAACTGGCCCCCTGGGGCCCCCTGCCTCTCTCAGGGACCCTCAGGAGGTCACATCTCATCTCAGTGCCTCAGTTTCCTCACCCATGAGAGGAGAGGGTCCAGACACAAGAATCCCGTCCCCGGCAGGGTGGGGACTCGGTGGTGACTGGTGTCATCCTAAAAGCCCCACCCCTGCACCCCAAAACCCCTGAAAGGCCTTGAGGCTCTGAGCCCTGCACCTCTGAATCTACCGCAGCTGGGGGGCCCTGCCTGGTGGGAGAAGGAGGGAGCCTGCTCTGGGGGGGGGGCCCGGAGCGGAGGGATGTCCCCTGGGAGCTGCCCTCTGGGGTCCTCTTCCCACTATTACCGGATTCTATCTAGGTTCCCTGCCTTTGCTGCAGAAATGAATTTCAAGAGCACGCCGGTGAGTTAGGCCAGTAATTTATTCAGGTAGGGAGGGAAGAGAAATGGGAGAAAACAACAGAAAATAACAGAGCAGGGGGCCCAGGTAGTGAGGAAGGGGATGAAAAGGGAGAAAGGGGGCTGATTTACAAGCTCCAATTCCCCATTATATTGTAAGTCCCCGGGGTTACTAGCATGGCCACGTGGCAGAGGAAAAATGGTGAGAATGACACAGAGAGGGCAGGGCAGGTCTGTAGGCCAAAAAACACAGGGCAAGAGAGTGCGGAAGCCTCGGGGTTTGCTTTTAAATTGCTAATTATTCCCCCCCTTTGCTACTGGAAGGAGAGGGGGCTCCAGCTGTTTGCTGTCTGGATTGATTACCCCACCCATCAATTCCTTAGTGAAGATCCAGTGATAAAGTTTTTAGGGAACATCCGGGTTTTCCCTTGTTCTCAGGAAGGAGATTTGTTCCTCCAGCAGCCCTCTTACTGATGTCCACGTGGACTCTGCCAGGTTCCAGGTCGGCTGTTCCCTCTCTTACTAGCGGCTTCACCACAGCGGGCAGCCTGAGCGGCTCCCGCCTCTGCCGGCCTCGGGCCCTTCTTTCTTGGAGTCTCCTCCTGGCTCCTGCACAGGACGCGGCTCCTCGTCCTCTCCTGACTCACTTTTAAGCACTGTCAGCGCCTGTGTGAATAGCACCCCTGCCTCGTGCAGCCCGGTCGTCACGCACGCACCGGCCGGGCTCGGCGGCGGTGTTCGGTACCACCCCTGTTCTGCTGACCTTTATATTAAAAAATAATTTAAGTTGTGCAATATGCTCTTCATAAAGAAAAGTGCCTCGAACTTAAACACTCAGTTCGACAAACAACTCTAAGACAATCCCTCTGCGTTTTGTGAAATGAGACACAGGAAGTTGCCGGCACCCCGAGGGCCCCTGGAGTGTCGCTCCTGCAGGGGAACCCCTGGCCCGGGGTGACAGTGACCACAAGCTCGACTGGCCGCTGTTTACTTAAAGCTAGGCCCTCTCGGCCTGCATCCCTACCGCCTGGCTTGCCGTTGAACTTGACACAGGTCGAATCGCACCATGTGTATTATTTTGCGACTGGCTTCTTTCCCTCAACCTAACTTTTGTGAGATTCACCCATGCGTGTGGATGCAGTTCATTCATTTTTAGCGCTGCTTTTTACTGTATTGCGTTGTAAGACTGTACCAAAAGTCATGCGTCTCTTCTGCCGGGGGAAGTCTGGCTTGTTTCCAGTGTGGGGCTCTGGGAATCGATGCTGCTACTGGCAATCTTGTTCACATCTCCAAGGACATTTATGTACCAGGTTATACAAACACCGGCAAAGAAATTGGAGGGCAGAGGGAATGTGTACCTTCAAGGCGTATGGACAACGCTTGATAAAATTGTATGGAGAAAGCCCGGGTCTCCCTCAAAGGCAAAACAAACAAACAAAACCAAATAAACCATGCCCTCTTGTGTTTCCTCTTTAGCTTTTGGAATTTGAAATCCCCATCTAGGCAGCTGACACAGACAGCCAATCCAACCCCTAGTCCATTACCTTGAACCCAATATAAAATAAAGTCCACTGCCCTAAACCCACCCCGATAAGATAGCCAACCCCTGGCCCAATCGGTAAGAGTCAAACTCATTTTCTTTCTATGTCTCTAAAAATCCCAAAGCTCCTTCCCTTGTGGCTTCATTTGCTGCAGCAAAACATTGGTACCCTGAATAAAATCCTGTGGGCTGTGACCTTGACTCTGATCTGTCTTTCACAAGTTTGGGGGCCCCAACGAATATAGAAGGTGCCCTCTAGGTCTGTGGGCTCTGGCAACTGGCCAGGTGAGGTGTCCCCGAAAGACCCTTTGTGTCTGCCGTCCCTTCACCCAGACCCCGCATCCCCAGGGCAGCCCCTTCCTAGTCCTGAGCTCCGCAACTGGCATTCAGTTCACTTGCCTTCTATTTGGGATTTTGGTTTAGGTTTCTTTGGTTTGGGTGTTATGACTGTCCTATCGTCAGACCTTGCATTTGCTTTCATTTCGGTTCTCCCTCCAGCTCTACATTTTTTGTCTCCCGTGGAGACCGGGGGCTGGGGAATCCACGAGCCCGCTGAGCCGCTCCCAGCCTGGGTCACGCGGCCAGCGGTGTCCCTGCCCCCTCGAGCCTCCGTTTCCACCCTCTGCGCTGCGTGCTCAGCTCCACACACCCATCTGGAAATTCCAGGCACAGGGGATCGTGCCAAGGTCAGAACGGTTTCCGAGAGGATGAGCGGAAAGCCCAGGCTTTGAGAGCCGCTCCATCTAACCTCAGCACAGCGGGGTCTTCCCTAGGCCCCCTCCCCTCCTGCGAGAGCGCCTGCTTCTTACGTGGACTCACGCCGTCGACCCGTGCCTTTCTGTCCCGGCATGGATCTGACCAAGGACCATTTGTCTTTGTGTGGCCACTTTGAGCAACTTCATAGGAGCAAAATCGTGCACTTGAAATATGCCTTTAAAAAGGGGGGGTTTCCAGAACCTGTACTTGGAGGCTGCTGGAGGATGACCTGCTTCCACACTAGCTTCATTTTAGGGTTCATTGGCAAAAGGCCAGAAAGAACAAAGCGGAACAAACTCTAAGCCAAATCGCTCCCCCATCTTCCTGTGCCAGCCCTTCCCCCATAGCAGCCCTCTTGACCCCCAAAGGAAAGTGATCTAGTCGAGACTCTTGGAAGCCTTCTATGGAACCCAGCTGCCCGCTGGAGCAGAACAGAAACCTAGACCTGAACCGAATCAAGACCTATAATTAAAGATTTCCCCAAATAAGACCAGCAAAGACCCATAGAAGAACTTAGAATTCTTTGGGGTGCACGTGGCCCAGGGCCACCTGGCCTGCAGCAGCTTGTACACGTGTCGGTCAAAACCACAGAAGCTAAGTCCTGGATGGCAAAAGCTGATTGGACTGACCTGGAAAGGGACATAAAAGATTCCTCTTTCCACAGCAAATCTGAGAGTCAAATAGGCCTGAGAACTAGGGCAGAGTGGCTGCGAGAGTCCACGCCTGCGCAAAGAAAACCTTAGCAGTCTTCTCCACAAATTACGATGCGGAAGCTTTAGTCCTCATAGCAAATAAAGAACCTCAGCTGGTCCCATCTGCCAAGAACAAAAATTCTGAAAAAATATAAAGTGGAACAAGGAGAGAAAGCCAGTTCTTATATATAAACTGGCGAGTTTTGTATGTCTGTGCTTCTGTGTTTTTATGTCTGACTTATGGCTGAAAAATTTTTAATTGAAGGTCTCTATTTGTATCTGTTGGTTTGATGTATATTTTCCTACCTCTGGATGGTAATACCAAATTAACAAATAAAGATTATTAAAAGAGCTCTATTCAAATTGCTTGAAGACAAACAAGCGTTTATCTGGAAATTAATACTCCGAAAGTCCCGGACATTGAAGAAGCCAAACTTGTACTATTTCCAACGTAAAAGGAGTATTCATAGAACTCAAACCAACTGTTTTATAAAATCAGGTTCATGTAATTAAGATAAGCCTTTGATAAGCAGGACTAGTTTAATATTGTTAGATTAAAACAGCCATGCCTTCTAAATTATCAGTGTTAAGTACAATAGTAGCACTATTTTATCCTACAGTGTAGCTTCTCCCTAAATTTATGCAGGTCCACTAATAAAATAAGCTAGCATTATATCTACAAGATCTTTAAGGTGATGAAAACTGTAAATTTGTGTTTAACCAAATTGCATTATTATTTCAACAAACTTTATTCTAAGAATAGCTGTGTTTTGTAGGATGCTTGTTTGAGGACAGTTTCAAAGATCTTTTTGGTGACTTAAGGTATGCAGGTAACACAGGTGTGCTTTATTAAGGAAAAGGAGCGAAGTTTTGTCCTAAAATAAAATGACTGTTGTGGCAGAATGAGAAGCAGGAATGTGTAGGACAAAACCCGAATGGATATGGAGTTGTAAAAGGTTTGTGGAAGGGGAATTTTATTTGTTGTGGTCAAGGTCAGCTAAGATTTGACAGGCTTATGAGATTTTTAGGAGTTTTCTTATCAGACAGCATCCTGTCCAAAACTAGAATTTGGTTTTCTCTGTTAAAATGATGACATTTTCTTGGATTACTGGCCTGCTCTTCAATGTTATAAAAGATTTCACTTAACCATCTGAGTAATCTGCCTAGAAGACAAATATTTTATGTCCTAGCAGAAGAATGTCCTTATTGATATTTATATGGACTTTATCAACCTTAATTGTTTAAGAGAACAAGTCTTCTCACTTTTGAAAGAACTAAGGGGAAGTGGATTTGGCTCAGTGGATAGAGCATCCACCTACCACATGGGAGGCCCAAGGTTCAAAGCCAGGGCCTCCTGACCCGAGTGGAACTGGCCCATGCTCAGTGCTGACACAAAAGGCATGCCATGCCACACAGGGGTGTCCCTGCATAGGGGAGCCCCATGCACAAGGAGTGCGCCCCGTAAGGAGAGCCACCCCGCACAAAAAAACTGCAGCCTTCCCAGGAGTGGCACTGCACACACGGAGAGCTGACACAGCAAGATGACGCCACAAAAAGAGACCTAGATTCCTGGTGCCGCTGACAAGAATGCAAGCGGACACAGAAGAACACACAGTGAATGGACACAGAGAGCAGACAACTGGGGGGGAGGGGGGAGAGAAATAAATAAATAATAAATCTTTAAAAATAAATAAATAAATAAATAAAAGAACTAAGTCTTTTTTTAGGAGGTTCCAGGATAGAACCCAGGTGCTCAACCACTGAGCTACACCTACTCCCCATTGAGAGCTGATTTTTTGCTTGTTTGTTTTCAGGAGGTACTGGGGATTGAACCCAGGGCCTCATACATGGGAAGCAGGCGCTCAACCACTTGAGCTACATCTGTTCCCCCTAAGCCATTTTCTTACAATCATATCAACTCCTATTTACTCTTTGCCATTTGGATTAAATAGGGAACCAAATATTTCATAATGCCCCAGTTTAACATAACGTTCAAACCTGAAAACTTTTTGACATTTTGTTATCCCCAAATAAAACGCTAAATGGCATCTTTTTGATGTCAAACCGTCTTTGGGATTTTCCAAACAGTCCTTGCAAAATGTCAAAGATTTGTTCTTTCATCTTGTTACCAGAAGGCTCTGGGTTCTAGGTTCTTGGCTTATGTCGCATAAAAGAATTTAAGGACACACCACAGGGCAGGCGAGGGAGTGAAGAGTTTGTTAAGAAACTAGAAAATGAGAGAAGTACACAGTCAGAGGCATAGACCGCGGGTGCGGTGCGGGGGGCACAGGCGCCAGGGGCGCAGGTCAGGCTGTTTAAAGTGTTTCCTCCTCCCGCCTCCTGGTGTAGGGGGAGGAGCCCAGCTGTTGGCTGTTCTGATTGGCTGCCCCATCTGCCATTTTTCAAGGGCGAATGGTGAAGCCTTTTGCGGGTATCTGGGGCTTTCCCATGCCAAATGAGACTCTCGTGGCTGGGATCTCATGGGATCCCTCAGGAGGTTTCCGGGCGGGGTCTCGTGGCCATGTGGTCTAGCGATGCTCTCGCTGCCGTGCGATGTCCTGGTACTAAACTGCCTGCTATTAGACAAGTTCAATGTTTTTGGTCAACATTTCAGATATTCTTAAAAAAAAAAATGCTACAAGCCACAAAACAACTAAATTTCCTCATCAGTTACATTGTTTTACCCTCACGCTTCTCTGAAAGTACAACTGACTAGCCCTGGCACGGCAGGGCGCTGTGGGCATCTTCAAGTGGCCTTTACACAGCTGCCCCCTTCGATGGGAAGTGGATGGCCTTGATATCATCGGTTCATTTTCCGGATGAATCGAGGCTTCTCCTTGCCACAAGGCTGCCACCTTCACAGGAGCTAGAAACCTATCAGCCCTCATTTGCACCACCTGGGGTGCTCCTGCTGTTCTCTCGAGCAAGCTAGGAACTGTGATCAAGGAATTGCAGGCCTCACCTATCAACCCAAAGCTGAACTGTCCCCACCATCCTCAACTGCCAGGAAAGGAAGAAAGGACAAATGGGGTCTGTATTAGCCCTCCAGAGGGGTGCGGATGCAAGGTACCAAAAAGCTGTTGGCTTTTATATAGGTTATTTATTTGGGGCAAAAGCCCTGAAGAGTCCAGCTCAAGGTTGGTTTCTCACCAAAATCAGTTGCCACGTGTTGAAGTAAGTTGCTGATCTCTGGGACGGTTCAGCCTTTCTCTGTCTCAGCCCCAGGCTGGCGTAGGGCTTGTTTTTTTCCTGGGCCTTCTCAGCTGCTCAGCTGCTCTGGTCTCTCCACAAGGTCAGCTGTAAACTACCGGGCAAATGGTTCATCTCCCTTCGGGGTCCCAGGACCAAACATGACAGAGCTCTGTCTCTTCCCGTATCTTCTTCTGTGTGTCTTTTTGACTGAGTGTCTATTTATATGGGCCTACCCGGGACTCAATCAGAGGCATGCCCTACTGATGTGGTCGAATCAAAAGCCCTAAACTTAAAACATTTAAACTTAATACAATCAAAGGGTGTCATACCGAGAGGAACAGGCCAATTTACAAACATTATCTTTTTCTCTTTTCTTGAGATTCACAAAAATAATTTCAAACTGCCACAGTATCCTAAAACTTAAATGAACTAAATTACCCAAATCCCTTTCTCTATCTTGGTCTAGGGTTCTTCCTTAGCTTGCTGGACATGAGATCTAAGCCATGGAGAAAACACCAGCTGTCCCCTTATGAAATCATAATGGGAAGACACATGAGGCATATTATTTCTCCTACATTACCAGACTCCAAACTGTTGCAATGTGAAATTGCTTATTATCGAAAGGGACTCATCTCATGTGTCCAGGTCCACCATTCACAGACCTGGCTGCCTTTCCCAAGACTCCTCTACAGCTGGCTCTACGTGACCTTCAACCTGGAGTCTTGATACACCAGAAGAGACATCAAGGAAAGACTGCTTTAGAACCTAGATGGAAAGGACCTTATCGGTCTTACTGACCACCTCTAAGGCAGTAAAACTACAGCGCATTGACTCCTGGGCCCACCTGTCACAGCAAAAGCACCCCGTTTTGGATCTCAAGGTAAAATTGGCATGGGGATTCCACAAAGAGATGGCATGTGATGTGGACAGCTTCTGCCCAAGACATAGGAGCAGGTACCCAAGATTACAGAACAAGACACACCTGAATTTCCTTATTTTGTTCTGTCTCTTCCTTTCCACCATCTGTCTAAATGTTCTCTTATTCCTACTATATCCCTTACAATAACACCCTATAGGACCCTACCTTCACGATGATTTTCTTTTATCTCCTCTTTACTCTATTTCTGCCTTATATACTCTTACTTTGAACACAATTCCTTTGTCCTTCTAGCACCCCAGGGTTTTAATATTGTGAGAACTTATTCCAACAAGACACACATTTCTGGTGGGCTGAAGGGTCAGGCATAGGAAATTGTTGGCTACATGAGACTAAGATACAGATAACAGTAAGGATGATGGTTACTTAGTTAGCTCTACATGCCAAGACCCCATTTCCTTAAAGGCAATAGATGCCTGTATTAAGCTCTCCAAGGACATTAGTTCATATGTGGACACAAGACATACCAAGAGCCACCTGCCGATTGGGTTAGGCCCTGTTAGATAGAGGCTGTTGTTCCCCGGATGATTATTTATGATGAACTTCCAAAAGGTAAAGTTAGAAGCATGAGGGTTCTTAGACCTCTTTCCACACTATAAAATCTCATGAAGAGGCTATTGCCAGACTAGAAGCAGCTCTAATGGGATCATGGAAAAACCCATAACTCAGGCTAAACTAACGGGGTGTGCTGTTCTTGGTGGGGTTCTCTCTGTCACTGGGGAAAGTATCTCCAGTGTTGGAAGGTACACCATGGGAGTACATACAGTATTTATAAAGTCAGCTTGAGAGTTAGAGAAATCCATCTCCCCACCAGCCCAGGCCATCAGTTCACTAGCTGACAAAATATTGAAACTTTGTGAAATGAGTCTGCAAAATTGATGAGCATCAGACTCTATTCTGGCTTCCCAGAGAGGTGTGCGTGCACAAGTGGGGACCCAGTGCTGTGTGTTTGTAAATGAGTCAAGAGGAGGTTTACCAAGAGGTGGTGGCCACAGAAGCCCACGCCAGAGAAGCAGCCAAACCAGCTGACATATCTCCCGAATCCGAGCCATCTGCGTCTCTTTTCGGTTGGCTTCTAGGGTGATGGAGAACTTGGCTCAGAGATCACCTAATAGGGGCACTTCTCATCCTCCTAATCACATTCATAATGGCCCTCGATTGTTATCAATGTGCTACTCTTAAATTCTAGTACATAGTCATTAAGCTCTACAGATGATACAACTCAGGATACAAAACCAGTGTGAGTGGGATGACAAAAATCTTGCACTTCAGCCAACCCGTGAAATCGGTGATGAAACATGAGAGACTTTTAGTGGTGAATGAGCGACTAGCCACATATTTGGTGAAGCCCTTATAACTGACGGAATGACCAAAAGGGGGAAATTGATAAAAATTTTATCAAGAAAGCCCCGGGTCCCCTCAGTGCAAAATAAATAAATAAAACAAAACAAAACAAAACAAAACAAAATAAAATAAAATAAAATAGTCCCATGGCTTCTTGAGTTTCCTCTTTATTGTTTGGAATTTGAAAACCCCATCAGGGCAGCTGACCCAGACAGCCAATCCAGCCTTGAGTTCATTATCACCTTTGCCCCAATATAAACTAAAGCCCACCTGCCCTACACCCACCCCTGTAAGTTGGACAAACCCTGTTCCAATCAATAGAGTCAAGTCAAATTCCTTCCTATGTCTATAAAAACCCTTTGTCATGCCTAGAACCCCAAAGCTTCTTCCACTGTGACTTCCTCTGCTGCAGCAAAACTTGATTGTCCTGAATAAAATGCTGTGGTTTGCAAACTCAGTTCCAACTTGTCTTTCACGCGCTTGGCCGTGCTCTAAAGTGGACACAGAATCAAGAGTTCCAGGGTAGGGTCCAAGTTTCGGTTGCGCCACGTCCTGGCCAGCACTGGATGGATGATGTCAGCTGGTTCCACTTTGCCTCAGACAGGTGCGACGTGGTACAGCAGGTGGATTCCAGGTGCATTTCACTGGAATGTGGGGCACGGGGTATTTTCCATGTGCTCATGTGCCACACGTACAGCTTCCTTCGTGAGGTGTTTGAGCTGCACATCCCTTTTAAAAATTCTTACCTGTAGACCCTTTTTTGAGACTAAGGCCTGCCTTCCCACAACACTTCAGCACATCAATTTCCAAATCCTCCCGGTTTGCCTTGGAATGATTTTCCTCACCTCGTCCCCACGCTTCCAGGCCTCCTGCATGTCTGACTCCGTCCCTGGGCGGCTGGCCTGGTCTCTTAAGCTTCAGTAGCCACAAAATGCTGGGTATGGGATGAAGAGCCGCAGCACCTCGCCTTCTGAACAAAGGTCTTGGTGGGTCAGCGGGGACAGGACGCAATCCTGGTCCTCGCTGGCCTTAGTGGGCGGCACGTCCGCCTCTGCCCCCTCCCCAGCACGTCCTGCTGGGCCTTCGGCTTCACACTGCAGTAGAGTAAGGCTGAACTGCTCACGGGCTCCGGTGCCGTTGAAGTAATTTTTGATGCTCCCTCCTGAACTTGTCTCTGGAACACATTTCGCAGTATAAAAAGTCAACTTTCTTGAGGTCTAGTTTACACATAATGGAAAGCACACATTTTAACTGCAATTTGCTGAATGTTGACAAATGTGCACACATGATCATCATCAACACGAAATTCAGACCCTTACTGCAAAAAGTTGCCTCTTGCCACATTGCAGCCAATCACCCCTTCCCAACCCTGGCCTTGGGCAAACTCTGGCCTGCTTTGTGTCACTGAAGATGCCTGTTCTGAAATCTGATAAAAATGGAGTCATACAGTTGGTGCTTTTGCTTGCCTTATTTTGCACATCCGTATTGTTGATTTATCAGTACTTTGTTTCTTTGTACTGCTGAATAGTGTTCCTTTGTGTGGATCCACCACAACTTATTTACCCATTTAACAACCCAAATGTTGATGAATATTTGGATCATTTCCAGTCTTGGCTATGATGAAAGAAGCTGCTGTGAACATTTGTGAACAGGTCTTTGTATGGGCATCTTTCTCTTGGGTCAATGCCTAGGATGGGCTACTGGATGCTAAGGACGTGTTTAACGTCATAAGAAACTGGCAAACTATTTTCCAAAGAGGTTGTGCTATTTTACGGTATAAAGAGCACAGCATCAGTATTCCAGTTGTTTCACACACTCAGGACACTTGGCATTTTCACTTTGATTTTGGCCATTCTAATAGGTATGAAGCAATACCTCTTTGCTGATTTAGTTTTTGTTCTCTGAAGACTAATGATGTTGAGTGTCTTTTAATGCTTATTGGCCACTCAGATTCTTCTGTGACATTTTCATCCTTATTGAACAACTTTCTCATTCATTTTTTTAAAATGGAGTTCACTTCATTTATTGGATTGTAGTTCTTCATGTATTCTGCATATAAATTCTTTGTCAGATATGTGTATTATGAATATTTTCTCTAACTCTGTGGCTTGACTTTTAATTCTCTAAACAGTGATTTTTCAAAAGGAGAAGCTTTTAATGTTGAATGAAGTCCAACTGAACAAACTTTTTCTTCTGTGGTTTGTCCTTTTCATGTCCTATGACATCATTGCCTTACCTCAAGGTCATGGATGATTTTATTGTTTTATTCCAAAAGTTTTACATTTTTAGCTTTTATATTTAGGTTTATGATCCATTTCCAGTTAAATTTTGTGTATGATGTGAGGTAAAAATCAAAGTTCATTTTTGCATATGGATGTTCAATTACTCCAGCACCATTTGCTGAAAACACGATCATATTTCCATTACATTATCTTGACACTTTTATAGGAAATTGCTTGACTGTGTATGTATAATCTAGTTCTTTCTTCTCTATTCTTTTCCATTGACAGATCTGTCCATCTTCTTACCTGTCCCCACTGTCTTGAAATTAAAAAAAAAATTAGGTGACTTATTTTGTTAGGTTTCTCAAAATAATTTTGTCTGTTCCAGGTATTTAGGATTTTTATGTAAATTTTAGAACCAACTTCGCAATTTCAAAAAAAGGCTGCTGGGAGTTTTTTTTCCAAAATGAAAAGAGTTTATTTTATTTCTTCTTATTTTAAAGCTAATACATGTTCAATGTTAAAACATTAGAATATGCAAAGTGTAAATAAGTAGGGAAGATCACCCCAAACCCCTTATCCACAGGTAACTTTTTTTTTCTATCTGGTTGCGTCATTGTCTTTTTGGTGCGTCTCTTTGCCACGTAGTGGCCTGCTCCTGTCCACACCGCACAGAGGCTGCACCTCACTGCACAGGTCTGGGACGCCTTTTTTCTTTTTTTACCAAGAGGTCCCGGGGATCAAAACCAGGTCCTCCATACAGTAAATGGGAGCTCAATTGCTTGAGCCATAGCTGCTTCCCCACAGAAAACATTTGATAATTATCATTTTAGACTTTTCTAAGCCTATACTAACATAAATTTCTGCTTCATTTTTTTTAAAATGGGACACACCACACATGCTCTTTGATACTTATCCTCTCCCTTTTTTATATATCATATCATTTTTCCATTTACCATGTAACCTGCAAAACAAAGTCACAAGCTGGTTTTCTGCAGGTTTGTTTGCTGACACGGTCAAAGTACAACCAAGGGAAGTGCAAAACAAAACACAGTATGGTCCTGAAGACCCCTACCGTCTCTGGCTGTTGTGAGATTCCACAAAGCTGCTCTGCCTAGACTGGCTTGGGGACGGTAGAAATTTGCTTAGAAGTTGGTTGCCTAGGAGAGAAGGCTAGAGTGTATGCCCCTGCAGGCCCCATGTGGGTTTTGTCCCCTGGGTCTGCTGTTAACCCGTTTATGTTGAACATTCAGTACTATGGACGTGGCCCAGAAGTGCTGCTGCCTCAATCTCGTAGACTCTCAGGGACAGTGGGAGAAAGATGCTGGCAGAATTTCATTGTTGCTTGAGGTCTTACCATGTGCATTTTAGCAAATCACAGTCTGTGGCAGTTTGATATCCTTCATGAATTCCAAAAATAGATACTGGATTATGTTTGTAAACTGGTCTGTCCCTCTAGGCATATTAGATTAATTGGATTCAGAGGTTTCAGTTTTACTTGATTAAACAATGATTATGTCTTTGATTGGACCACATTAGTAGGACATTGCATCCCTGCCCCCTTGGTAAGTGAGGACTGACAGAGAAAACTACAAGGCAGAGAAGAGAGTTGGAGTTTTGAGCTGGAGCCTGGGATGTAAACACATAGGAGAAGGACACAGAGGAAGAGATGGCTCCACACACACGGCAGAGCCTGATGGCCTACTGCTGATATTGGAAGAAGCTGGGACCACCTTCTGATTTCTGAGGAGGAAATCAAGGAAAAAAAAATATCATTTACAATAGTAATGAAAAAATAAAATACTAGGAATAAATTTAACTAAAGATGTAAAAGACTCATATACAGAAAACTACACAACACTGTTAGAGGAAATCAAAGAAGACTTAAATAAATGGAAGAATATTACCTGTTCATGGATATGAAGACTAAATATCATTAAGATGTCTATCCTACTCAAATTGACCTACAGATTCAAAGCAATCTCAATAAAAATCAACACAGCATTTTTTAATGAACTGGAAAAACTAATTATGAAATTTATTTGGAAGGGAAAGAGGCCCCAAATAGCCAAAGACATATTGAAATAGAAAAATGAAATCAGAGGAATCATATTACCTGACTTTAAAACATACTAAAAGCTATAGTGGTCAGAACAGCATGGTATTGGCACAAGGATAGACTAACTGGATGAATGGAACTGAAGTGAAAGGTCTGATATAGAGCCTCGCATATACAGTCATCTGATATTCAACAAGGCCACCAAGCCTACTCAACTGGAAGAGAATAGCTTCTTCAACAAATGGTACTTGGAGAATTGGATATCCATATGCAAAACAATGAGAAAGGATTACCATTTCATACCTTACACAAAAATCAACTCAAGAGGGTTCAAAGATCTAAATATAAGAGCCAGGACCATAAAGACCTTGGAAGATAATGTAGGGAAGCATTTACAGGACATTGTAATAGGAAATGGCTTCATGAACTTCGTACCCAAAGCACGAGCAATGAAAGAAAAACAAAACAAATGGGACCTCCTCAAAATTACAGCTTTTTGCACCTCAAAGGAGTTTGTCAAGAAAGTGAAAAGATAGCCTACACGATGGGAAAAAATATTTGGTAACCATATATCTGATAGGAGTCTAATATCCAGCATATATAAAGAAATCCTATATCTCAAAAATAAAGATAATCAACCCCTTTTAAAAAATGGGCAAGAGATTTGAACAGATGCTTCTCCAAAGAAGAAATACAAATGGCTAAAAAGCACAAGGAAAGATGCTCAACATCACTAGTTATTAGTGAAACACAAATCAAAACTATAATGAGGTACCATCTTACACCCATTAGACTGGTGACTATTGAAAAATCAGAGAACTACAAGTGTTGGAGAGGATGTGGAGGAATGGGAACGCTCATCCACTGCTGATGGGAATGTAGAAGGATCCAGCCATTCTGGAGGACAGTCTGGCGGTTCTTCAAAAAACTAGCTGTAGATTTGCCATATGACCCAGCAATCCCACTGCCAGAAGAACTGAAAACAAGGACATAAACCGATATATGCATACCAATGTTTGTAGTGGCATTATTCACTATTGCCAAAAGATGGAGTCAACCCAAATGCCCATCAACAGATGAATGAATAAACAAAATGTGATAAATACATACTAATACATGGTATAACATGGATGAATCTTTAAGACCTTATGTTGAGTGAAGCAAGCCAGACATTAAAGGACAAATACTACATGATCTCTCTGATAAGAATTAAGCAAATCAAGCTGTCTCAGAGAGCTAGAGACCGGAAGATAGGCTTACAGGAAATAGCAGGAGAGAGGAAGGTTATGAGCCAATGTGAACACAGGAGAAATATATGATAAAGTGGAGGTAAGTAGTTGTGCAGTGAAGGGATAAGATGGGGGCACAGAGATACTATTGGGCTGTGCTTTGCAGGCTTGAGGAGTGCCTGGGTTGAGAGGATGTGTCAGATGGTCCAAGGAATTGGGGGGAGGGCTTGGGGGGAGCAAGTAAACATAAAAGACTGTCAGGTATGTGTTTTTAATTATAATGTTGAGAACTCTTTAGGAAATATAGTAAGGAATGGTTACTGGTTTAAGGTGTTTTGCAGAGGACATCTGGCACAGGGTGTACCTGGGGCAGGCTTCTAGGGAGTGTGTGAGTGCTCATGATGTCATAGTGTGTTAAATCAGTGACGGAGACCCATATGATGAGTGGGAAGGTATTATGCCCCCATCCTGGGGAGGCCTGATGTGTTCAAACAAAGGGGAGTGTGTCTCTCGAGAGCATGGGTGGCTCCCAATGGAGGACGGCAAGACTAGTATGTCAAGGCCTCAGCGTTGCTGCAAGTATCTATGAATCCTGTCCTTCAAGCAGTGAAGCTTGGTTCTTACTGTGGGCCCCGAAGGGAGGGGGAGAGAGGAATAGGATACTTGGGACAGGGGATAACTGGGGCACAATGGAAGTGTTCTGCATGATTCTGCAATGATGGATACATGCCATGTTAAATATCACCAAAAATTTATAAAGGTGTATAGTCTAAAATGTAAAACGTGATGCAAACCATAATGGAACCATGGTTGGTAGCTATGTTTCAATATCTGTACATCAGTTGTAGCAAATGTAACATCCACATGTAAAAAGATCATTACTGGGGAAGGGGGAAAAGGGTTAGATATTGGGTATATGGGAGTTCCCAATATTCCTTATGTGACTTTACTGTGATCTAAAACTTTTTTGAAGCCATAATAAAAAATTTAAAATGGAAGAAATGGAAGAGATTGCCTTGCCACTGTACATACAGGGCGTCACTTATTACAGCGATGAAAGGCAAAAACATCAAAAATTTTTTTTTGATTTTTTCATTTTTTAATACCCTAACTTATTTTTTACTTTTAGTGTTTCTAAATTATTATGTATTCTATTTCTAATCTTTAAACCTATCATTACTATTTCATTTTCCTATTAATTGAATTTGGCAATATATTAGACTTCATTTTTGAAGAACTTTTGGATCACAGAGGGGTTCAACTATGGCAGAGGAGGAGCACAGATATGGGGTATCATTGATGGGGGATGCATGGGTGAGAGGGAGTTCTCCAGGGCATACTTATAGGGTATATAGATATGTTTGGAGGTTCGTTGAGTATTGACCTAGTGGGTAGAATTTCACAAGACAACTGAGAGAATGATGAGTTCTCATTCTGGGAAACTCTATTACACTCCCCAATGGAGCAGCAACCATCCCACAACTACATAGGCAAGACCATTGAAGAAGGATGGTCCAATGATGGGCCCTTGATACTGATGACTATGCTTATGAGCCTGTGTGCTTGAAATTTCAATTAGGCCTAGAGCTGCAGGGTACCTAAGAGTTACCTCCTGGGAACCTCCATTTTGCTCAAATGTGGCCACTCTTTAAGCAAAATTCAGCACGTAAATGCATTGCCTTTCCCCCCCAGCATGGGACATGACTCCTGAGAATGAGCCTCCCCTGTGCTGAGGGATTACTACCAAGCATTGGCTGGTGATGCAACTAGAAAAAGACCTTGCATAAAAGGGGGAAATGGTAAATGCAAATGAGTTTATATGGCTAAGAGATTTCAAAATGAATCGGGAGGTCATCAGAGGGGTCGCACTTACACATATCTCAGCAGGATCTCACAGACTGTCAAAGAAGATACAACCCTAGGTAATGGTGTTCCTGAGGGCTATGGAGACACCCAGGTCCTATGGTCACGAAGGATGGTTCTGGAGTTCAGTGCCTTGCCAGTGGACCCTACTTTGGAATTTGTGCTCCTGAGTGTGATGGAGTTGGACTCAGATGTGACCTCTCTGCGCATGTCTCTTCTATTTACTGAACCTGTGGTTGGCACTGGGGTTGGTGTATGCTCAGAAGACTTGAATCTCTGGACTATCTATGTTCTAGCTGGACTCTGAGCCTCAGCAGAGTTGTAGCAGCACCTCCTCTCCAGTTCATTGGACTTGACCAGGTCAGCTAACAGGGAGGTGAGGATGGTCATCCACCACACCAGGGAACTGAGAATGTACCGCTGCAATCAGGAGAATTCCATCCATCAGCCATGTGGAATCTAAGCTCCACTCAATTTAGAGGTGGAGTGGCTATCGCCATCCCAGGGTCCTCAGGATGGAGGAATAAAATATGGATTAGAGTGGACTTACTGGTATTCTACTATAGAATTATTGTGACTCTAGCAAAGGAAGAAATTGCCTCATTGATATGAAGACAGTGGCCATGGGAGTTGTGGAGGGCAGTGAGAGGGAAGAAGAGGTGTGATGTGGGGGCATTTTTGGGACTTGGACTTGTCTTGAATGATATTGCAGGGACAGATGCAGGACATTATATATTCTGTCATAACCCACTGAATGGACTGGGAGAGAGTGTAAGCTACAACATAAACTATAATCCATGCTGTGTAGCAGTGCTCCAAAATGTACTCATCAAATACAATGGACTCACAACACTAATGAAGGAAGTTGTTGATATGGAAAGAGTGGAGGGTGTAGGGAACCTCCTATATATTTTAGTGTAACATTTTGTGTGATTTATGTATCTTTAAAAAAAAAAGGAAGGAAAAAATAAAGAGGAAGAAGGCTGAGCCTTGGCAGCCATCTTGCTCCAACATGTGACAACAGACTTTGGTCAGAGAAGTAATTTATGCTTTATGGCCTGGTAACTGTAAGCTTCTATCTCAAATAAATACCCTTTATAAAAGTCAACAGATTTCTCATATTTTGCATCAGCACCCCTTTGGCTGACTAATACAGTCTATTTCAAATACTATTATATCATTGCATGTATAATGTAACAAATTTACAGCATCAAGCTTCCATTTCTCCCTTCCATCCTGTGTGCTAATATTGCCAGTTTTTCTTCTATTTATTTAAACCTCACAGAACACCATAATTTTTAAACAAATTAGCTTTTAAAAATGTAAGGATGAAGACAAATTATATATATGCATATTTACCTTTCCTGATGCTCTCCATTGCTGTGTGCTGAAGTTTCTATTTTGTATCATTTTTGTTTATTCTGGAAAGCTTGCTGACCATGAATTCTTCCAGGTTTCACTTGCCTTTAAAATCTTTATTTCACTTTCAGTTTTCAAGGATAATTTTACTGAATACAGAATTTTAGTATTTTAAATATGTCATTTCATTGTCTTATGACCTACATTGTTACTGATGAGAAGTCAATGCTAATTGTTTCCTTGTTTGAATGCTAATGTTTTACTCTGAATATTTTTAGAATTTTCTCTTTATGACCAGTTTTCTGTAATTGGATCATGATGTACCTGGGTCTGATATTCCTTGTATTTCTGGGTGATATACCCGGGTGTGGTATTCCTAGTGTCCATTGAGCTTCTTGGATCTGGGGTACAGTTTTATTTCAGAGCAGGAAATTTTTAGTCATTATTTCTTCAAATGTACTTTTGACCCTTCCCCATTGTCTTCTTCTGGGACTCCAACTACACAAATGTTCCTCTGCTTTATTTTGCCCTATTGATCACTGAAGATTTGTTCATTTTTAAAATCACTTTTCTTCCTATGTTTCAATTGGTTAATTCCATTTCAATATTTTCAAGTTTACTGATCTTTTCTTCTTAAGTGTCTAATTTGCTGTTAAGCTGATCCAAGGAATTTTCCATTTTAGATACCTTATTTTTCAGTTCTAGAACTTCGATTTGGTATTTGCTATACCTTCTATTTTTCTTATTATTTTCATATTTTCTTTAAATTCTTAAGTGTATTCATAATTATTATTTTGCTTATTTTTAACATTATTTTTAAAGAAGTTTTAGATTACAGAAAAGTTACATAAAAAATATAAGGTCTTCCATATATCCCACCCCACCCCCTCTCACATTTTATCCTATTAATAACATCTTATATTAGTGTGTTACATTTGTTACAATTGATGAACAAATATTTATGCATGGATACTAACCATGGTCTATAGTTTACATTATGGTTTACACTTTGTACCATACAATCTTATATCTTTTGACAAAATGATAATGGCCTGTATCTGTCACTGCAATATCATGCAGAACAATTCAAATGCCCCAAATGGCTCCATTTCCATCTATTCTTTCCTCTCCCTTCCCTCAGAACTTCTGGTAATCACTATCTTTATATCAATGTTACAAGTGCCTCCATTACTACAATAATAATAAGTCTACTTTGGTACATGGTTGCCTTCCCCCTTTATGCTTATTCATTCTTCAATGTTGATTGTTTTGCCTACTTATTCTGCTTCAGATTGAGAGGAGGCTTAGATGTTATGGGCAGATGGATGGAACTGTCTTGCTTGCAGTTGTAGATACTCTTTGTTTTTTGGGATGGCATTTTCCATCATCATCCTTTTGTTAGTTGTCCTGGGCAAGTCCAGTGAACTGGAGAGTAGGTGTTGGCTGCAACTCTGCTGAGATCAGGACTCAAATGGCATTTGAACAGACCAAGGATTTAAGTCTCTGGGACATATATTTAATTGTTATAGTAAAAATTATAGGCTCAAATAAAAGAGGTAGAAGAATCATGTGTAGGGAAATTATAAATGCACCAAACTCTGTTAGATTGGAGAAATAGGTTAACATATAATCCAAGGTAAGCCCACTGAAGGGGTGCTCATTTCATGGGGTTCTGTGCCTTGCCTATTATGTCCAGATGTCTTTAGAGCCCTCAGGAGCACCCCTATTTGGGTCTTTGTTTACTGTGGCAGTTCGCGAGAACCTCCTGAGACATGCATAAGCATAATCTCTACAATGAGCTCCCAACTCACTTTGAAACCTCTTAGTCATAAAAATTCTTTTGTATTTAATATTTCCCTCTTTTTGTCTAGGTCTTTTTCCAAATGCATTGCTGGTTGGTGCTTGGTAATAATTCCTCTGTACCAGGGAGGCTCATCCCTGAGAGTCATGTTCTATGCCAGGGGCGGGAGGGAGGTAATGAGTCTATATGCTGAGTTTGGCTTAGGGAGAGGCCATATTTGAGTAACAAGGGGTTTTTCAGGAGGTAACTCTTAAGCAATAGAAATTATTAGGAAAAGCTTTTACAAGAATAAGATTCATAAGTATAAGCATTTATATCAAGGGCTTGACATATTGGTCTGTTTTCTTTTATTAAGTACTGCCTATGTATTCAAGAAATTCTTGCCACTCTATTAGAGAATATAGCAGGACACCCCAGGATGGGAATTCAGTATTTTGTTGGCTATCGTGTGAGTCTCCACCCACTGAGAAAATACTCTGTGACCACATGAACACATCCATATTCCAGAAAAGCAGGCTCCAGGTGACTTCTATCCACATAACCACCCACCACAGACTCCCTGCACCAGTGGCCCTCCCCTGCCGTATTTGTCAAAAGAACATTCCCACAATTGTATTTTCAACCACAGACCTCCACCTCCCCAGAGTTCACCTGTTTCTTCCTCCCCCTCCCTCCAATTCCATGGATAATCCAACTCCCCAATCTTGCTCATCCTCACACTCCAGCCCTATCACCCCCACTCACATCCCTGCACCATCATCACTCCCATCCATTGCCAAACCATTCTTGTCCACCTTATCAAGGTCTTGGCCAGATCAATCATCAGTGACACTCTACTAGCTTTGTCTCCTGATTACCTATTTTCCATATATTTAGGTCATATCAGTGAGGTCACAGAATATTTGTCCTTTAGTTACTGGCTTATTTCACTCAACATAAGATCTTCAAGATGTCTTGTTTCTGACATATCATGGCCTTGGAATTGTAAGCCTTTACCCCAAATAAATCCCCTTTATAAAAGTCAGCCCATTTCTGGTACTTTTCATCAGCAGCCCTGTGGCAAACTAAAACACCCCGTTTTCTAGTTCCTTATGATGGAAGGACAAGTCTGGTACCACTTACTCTAGCATGGTAGAAGTAGAGGTCTTTCTCTCTGATGATTCTTGAGTCAGTTGGTCCTTCCCAACTTTCACTCAGTGTCAGACCATTTATCTCTAAGAACCTAGAGGACATTTCCTGCCCTGCTTTTTTACCTCTGAGTCACCCTGTTTCAAAGTGAATTTCTTATCTTTCTCTTCTAATCTTCTCTTCCTCCCATATCAGTCAAGCTCAAAATCTTGATCATCTTTAAAGTTTAACTCAATTATCCTCCTCCTGTTTAGAATCAATTCCAAGTCTAAGGAATGCCAATTCTTCATTGCAGGTCTCTTTAATCTGCTCTCTTCTTTTTATTTCTTATGCAAACTTTCTGAGACAGAATAGTTTTCTAATTGGGAGACTATAGAGAGAGGCTGGAGGATAGGACATATTTTAGCTCTCCAGGGCTGCAGTAACAAAATCCACAATTGGTTTGGCTTAAACAATAGGGACTTTTTGTATCACAATAAGGAACACAAAATCAAGATATCAGCAGGTCACATTTTCTCTGAAGTCTAGCATTCTGGTGGTGGCTTTATCTGTATTTCTGTGTCCAAATTTCTGTTTCTATGTCTAAATTTTCTCCAGTCATATTGGATTAAGGCTCATTCTGATTCAGTTTGGCTTCCTCTTAATAAGAACTTGTATACAAAAGAGTTCACACCCACAAGACCGAGGGTTAGTACTTGAAGGTATCTTTGTGAGGATATGATTCAATCCACAATAGCAAATATGTTAGAGTCACAGGAATGCCTGTCAAAGATCAAGAGAGCTCTTCCAAACATGTCCAATCCACTCTATTCAATACCCTGGGCACTGAAAGTGTTAATATTAATCTCCTCCTCTATGCTCTCTCTATCTTTCTCTACTTCTCTGTACCACATACTATTCCCTCTTTATGGCTCATGATTCTTTCCTTCTCCTTCCCCACCCCACTTTATCTCACAACTTCTAATCATTCTCCAGTTCTCAAATGACTTATTTTTTCTTCCAGAAAAGCTTCCCTTTCCTCCTCTTCACATATGGGGTTGGGTGGCTTCCCATGAATCATTGCCCATCATAGCATTTGTCCTATTATACAGTTCTGTCATTGTCTGTGTCCCCCACTGGACTTCTGTATCCATTGTATTCACAGAGCTGTTACCATCACCACCCTGTCTAAAGTACCTAGCACAGAACCTGGCACATGCAGGCTGACCAGTAAATATTTGTTGAATAAATGAGTGGGTGAAGAAATAAAGGTGATGCACACATTGTTAGTTCTTGGTCCCATCAGTGGGTTCAAAACAGAATCAGAGACATATAAGGAGCTGACTTAGAAAAGACCTAGAAGGAATTTTGTCTAATCTAGTCATCCATGTAGTGCAGATGCCCCTTTGTGATTTCCAAGTCAGCTAGGTTGTGTTGAACCCACTCAGTAACTGGGAACTCAATCCTTGTCACGGCAGCCTGTTCCATTTTCGGACTATTTCATCATTAGAAATTGCACTAGAATCTCCTTCCTCATAACTTCCATTCATTGGTCTCAGTCTTTTCTTGGTACATCTGTAGACAGGGGTTGTTGTCCTTTATACTAATGATAGTTCTTAAGTATCTGAAGACTGTCTGCAGCTCCCAAGTCTTCTTAATAATGGTAACAATTATTGCTATATCAGCTGACATTTGTCAAGGGTTTGCTTTCTTATTAGCTTTTTCTTTATTACCATTTTAGAGAAGATGAAATACAGGCTCACAGAGGGCCCACAGAGAGAGAGAGAGAGAGGTGCCTAAATTGCCCAGCTATTTGAGTCTCCCCATTTCAGTCTTTGGAGCCATGATGAGGAAGTCTTCAGAGGATTCCAGCCAGCCACCATCTGACTAAAATGACATGAGAAACACAGCTGAGCCCAGTCAACCCCCAGTAAAGTTAGAGATGAGAATAAATCCAGCAATGCCTAACCAGACCATTTATCTCACCTCACATTGACCACTTGCACCAGAGCCAGGGAAGACACTGCACCAGGTGTGCACAAGGCAAATGCTCCGTAGATGTTACCTGATACTGCTACTACCATAACTCCAGATACTGCTGCAGACATCACCAAGCCCTGTGGGAGCCTTGGACAGGGCTTGTCTAACCCTAAAGATGTGTCAGGAAGGCCAAGATGTGGGACAAGAGTATTAGGAATGGAGGAAAAATGAAAGTTGTACCTCAGAGGGCCTAAAATAGTCTTCCTGAGAGAAGGGCCATTTAAGTTGAGCAAACGGTTTGAGCATGAGCCCAGAAGCACGAGTGATACGACCTGGATGGGGACCTGTGCTTTGAGCCCTGGGGTTGAGGCATAGGATGAGTGGGGAGGAGGGTAGAAAAGGCTGGGAGGGTGGGGAGGAGCTCCTCCAATCTCTTGACTTTTGGGGACAAGGCCAGTTTCCCACAGGCAGAAAATATCCAGATTCTGAAGACTTATTTCTTTATTCTCCTCTACTGTCCCAGTCTGTGTGGGTTATCTTACTTTGGTGTCAAAAACAAGAATCATGGCCCTTTCACCTTATCTAAGAGAGAACAGGGGATTTGTTAGATCCTAACAGAAAGGCTACAGCAGTAAAATATATGATACCAAGTTGGCTATTGCTCCACCATATTTCCTGGAGTTGATGCTGTAAGGTCAGTGGGCAGATGATCCCTCCGGCTCCTTCTGTGCTCAGCTCAGCAAGCCCCACTACTGGCAGCATGCTCCAGGAGATACACCTGTTCTTCCAAGACCCAGCCAGAAAGGAGAGTGGAAGACGGCCTACCACACCCAGGAGGACATGAGCCTCTGGAGTCCACCTCAGGCCTCCAAGGGCTTCAGGTGGTTTGATCTGTATGCTTTCTGGGAGGCTTGGCATTCTTAAGTCCACCAAGGCCTGAACCCAAACCTTCACAAAAGAGGAGGGAAGAAAGCCCCTTCTGGTTTGGGATTTCAACATAGTCAGCTTTCACATTGGGAACTGATGACAAAAGATGCCCAATGTATAACTTAGAGAGAAAACAGCTGGCCTACCCACAATTCAAGTGGACCTGAAATACCTCAATCCAGCTGTGGAGTGAGACTAATCCATCAACAGAAACTAGGAAACAGCCCGGCTGAATTAAGCCATGCTTCTTACTTTTCGGTGAAAAGTAGATGTTCCTCTGGGTGTCAGTTTCCAGGGGACTGCTCTCTTCCAGGTAGAAAGTCAAGTTTATTCAAGGGTGTCTGCTCCCTGGGTGAGTCGATAAAACAGGAATCCAGCCCTTCCTTGGAACTCCCATGAAGTCTTGGGTACACTGCTAAGGAATTTGGGCCAATGGAGAACCATAGAAAGGTTTTGTTCCGAAAATATTTAAGGTCAGTTTTGTGAAGGACAATGGGACCTCTAGGCTAGAGGCAGGAAAACCAATAAGAAAGAAGTGCAAATGGACTGGGTGTGAAGCAGGAAGTCTTGACCAGAGCAGTGTGGTAGAGAGAGAGAAAGGGAAGGGCACAGAGCTATTTATGAGGAAGCATGGGTGACCTATGGCCAGAAACAGCCCCACCAGTGATGGCTTCATGAGCTCCAGCTGATTTATCTTGCGTTCCTCAACACTGCTCTACTTTCTCATCTCCATTCATGGGAACCCATCCCAAGAACCCTTCTTCACTCACTGGCACATTCCCTCACTTCCTCTCTGGCCATCCCCCTGCCAGCTTGAGACAGGGGAAGCTGTCATACAGCTCGGGTGGGCAGTGGGTGAAAGATGGGGCCTACAGGCCATCTAGAGCAAGAGTCTGGAGATGCCCTGGTGTCTGCCTTTCCCCAGGGTCATGCTGTAAGATCTTCCAGCCCCATCATTTCTGGAACTTGTGCACATCACTGCCAGATCCTGGCTGTGGCTCTGCTTTGCCATGTGCATGGACATTTTCCAGTACAGACATCTGGCTTTCTGGTGAATGCCCCAATTCGGCATTCTGTTCCTCCTGCAGCTCCTCCCCCTTGCCAGCAGTGGTCTCTTCTGGTAGCCTCCTCCCCTGGCTATTCTCATGGCTCCTCTCTGACTGTTGGCACTGGCAAGACTCCTCTTCCAATACCCTGCCTGAATCCTTTTCCTCAAATTCTGCTCTGCTTGGGTCTCTCTCTGCTCAGAAGAATTGATGACTTCTCACTAATCCTCAGTGATTCTGCCCCAGTGGGGAAGGTCTGATTCACCTGGGACGTGCTTTAAAGTCAGAGCCATTCAGTCTGAGTGTGGGCCTCTTTTCCAGGTGTGCCCAGGTGGGACCATTGAAGGTGTTCCCCACTGGTCTACAGAATTAAGTCTAAATGTCTGAACCACCAATAAGAGCTTCCTGCTTTCAACCTATCCATATAGCCTTATGGAAAGCATGCTCTTGGACAAAACCTCTGCCTACCCTGAGTTCCCCAACATTGCTGTCATGCTGTAATTTCCATGGATATCTTCCCTTTAACTCTGCACACAAAAGCTGCCATCTCATGTTGGGTTCCCTAACATCAGAGACTATAGCAGGACTTCCATGTTGTTGCTTTTTTGGAGGCAGTGTGATCCTAAGATGCAAAAGTTAGGAGGAAAGGGGAATGAGTTTAGGAGGGAGAATAAATGGAAGATGGGGTGTGGTGCATTGGCTGCAGCTTTACCAGAATGCATGGTGGCCTGGTCAGGTAGGACTTCCAAGGGAAGCCATGGAGAAATGCTGGAAACACAAGAAAAGAGAAGAATTTACCCTGGTTCTTTCTTTTCTTCCTTCTCTCAAAGTTTCTCCATGGGCTGTTAGTTCCTGCACACATCCAGTTTTTGCTGCCTGGCTTCTTGTGGCAACCACTAGAGAAGGGGGAGCCCATATTATCAGGGGTCACAAGACATGGTGTGCAGGTGGACCCACAAGGGAACAAGAGCCTTGATGATATCTGTGTGCAGCCTGCCCTGCAGTTGGCAAGCCCAACCCTGAGTGCCAGCCATGTGGGCCTTCTCTGACCTACATGGACTTGTCTGGTACCTGGTCATCTCCCCAGAGGGTTATGATAGCACTGGCAGAATACCTTTGCTGAGCAACCTAGTGGCAAATAGACAGGTGTGGCACATTCTCAATTCTTTGGATGCCCTCCCCTCCTGGGAATCCTTCCTTCTCAGGTCTGTAGGCTCTTTCATCTGTGACTTTCACATGTATGAGACAAACATGCACTTTATGGATCTGGCTCTTTTCCTCTCCCCCACTCAATGGTGGATTTCCTTCCCAGAACTCCTGATGTCTCCAGGAAATGCTGGTTCCAGCAGCCCCTCTTGCAGATGGCCATGCCAGATACTCCTTGACCACAGAGCACTTAGCACTCTAGCATGGCCTTTCTGGCAGGTGGGTTAGCAGAGTGGTGGTGATTGTCCCTTCTGGAGAAAGACTGCCTGTGGGATCTTCGGCAAGTCACTCAACCTCTTTCTGACTCAGGTTCCTTGAGCTGGGATGATGCAAAGGTAAGCCTTAAGGTATAGCTGTGCACTTGGTGCAGAGTCTGGGTCTGTCATGGAGAAGGGTCAGCACATCTGATATGGTACCTTGAGAGAGGAGGAGGAAGCTCTCATCTCCCTGGAGGGCCATGGGCTCTTTGACTTCAAGGCATTCCTTCTTTCCCTCCTCACCTCCAGCAAGTCACTCTGCAGGGTACAAACCTCAGCAGGAAGGAAGAAGTCTACACCCAACAAGAAATCAAGTTTCCTCCTCCTAAGGCTCAAAAAGGCAGGCCCCATACAAACAAGAGAAGGGGGCATTCTGGTGGGTGAGGGTGGGGGTGGGCGAAAGGGGGGAGAGAGAATATTTAAAAAGTGTGTGCAGGAAGAGGGCCATGGTTGAACCCAGCTCTAGGGTATGGGGAGCAAATGGCCCATGGATTCATACCACCCTCTGTCCTTACACTAAATGGAGAGGGCAGATGCACCACCTGCCCTTCTGAGCTGACATTTCTGTAGAACAGGAGGTAAACCATTAGATTCTGTAATATGTGAGTTCACCCTGGTTATACTACAAGTCAGTATTTATGTCCAGGAAATTTAAAAACAATCATGGGGACTGGGTTAGAGCAAACTTCTCTCTGAAGAGTGCTGAGCTGAAGCCTCCAGGACAGATGAGGACACGATGCAGGTGAAGCATGGTTTGGGCTGGAACATCCCTCAACCCAAGTCTTACGTGCAGAAAATTAATGGGAACCATCAAAAGATGCTACTCACTTTGGGACCCACATCCTTGGGGGTGTTGGCAGAAATCTGAGTGGGCTGGTCAAAAAGAGCTCCCAAGAGGTAGAAGTGAAATAGCATGCTCTTTGAGTCCTTTGTGGAAGAGCAAGGGAAGATTCTGATTTGTACTGTGGTGGTTTGAATTGCATGCCCCGATTTAGACAAGTTCTTAATCTTAACCCACATCCCTGTGGGTGTGAGCCCATGGCAAGCAGGGCCATTTGATGACATATTTTTAGTTAAGATGTGGCCCACTGAATGAGGGTAGGTCTTAATCCCAGATCCTCAGAGGTCTTATAAAGAGAAAGCCACTGGGAGGAACTGAAAGTGGGAAGTCAGTGAGAATCGGAAGAGAAAGGAGAGGACATGTCCACGTGGTAGAGAGCCCAGGAGTCCAAAGATTGTGGCAAGCCAGGATACTACTGACCCCAGGAGGAAGCCAGCCTTCAGCCTCCAAAACTATGAGACAATAAATTTCTGTTGTTTCAGCCAAAAGTAACTTGTGGTATTTGTGATAGCTGCTCAGGCAAACTAAGACCTAGATTTTGCATCAACTACAGGAAGAGGAGGCACAGGATGGCACCAATGCTGAGGATGACCTGGGGCCAAGAGGACCTAAACAGGAAAGTTTGGGACTGAGTTAGCTGGTCTCTCCCATATATCCTGGTTGCCTCGCCTTTGGCTCTCTGACCCTAGCTTTATGCTCCACCCACACTAACCACTGGAGACAAGTCTTTATGCCTGTTAACTTTCAGAGGAAAAGCAGCAGGAGTCACTTCCCCCATCCCACCAAGACCTTTGGTTCTTCCTCCACATGTGTCTCCAGTCTGCCTTGAATTGGGGTTTAAATACAGAAGGGCACAGAACTAAGTGTTGCTTCCTGTGCTCTCCCCAGTGCCAAATCCTTCCAACTTGGCTTCCTATGTCATTGATTCCAGAATGAGATGTTCATTTGCTCTTTGAAAATAACATTCAGAGCCATTCAAACAAGCCTTTTTGGTTCAGATAAATCACAGAGAATGGAATGGGAGCTCAGGGTTATATTTCATTTAGAGGAGCCCCACTCTCTTGGAAAGCACCCAGGGCCTCCCAATTGAAATACAGCTTCCTCCTTAATTTCATTCCACAAGCCCCCTGCCCACTGTCAGTTTGATTTAAGTGGTAATTCAATCCCAAAGTGAGCAGCATCTTTCAATGGTTCTCATTATTTTTCTGCATAATGTTATCATATATAAGGACTTGGGCTGAGGGACGTCCCACCCCAACCATTATTCATCCACATTGTGTTGTCTCCAAGCCTAGTGAGAGCCTGGTTTAGAGAATCAAGTGTCTCCCTCAATACTGGAGCAATTGTGGTGGGATGGTTCTTTTCTCAAGGGAATAATAAAGCCAAACCAGATGCCCACATTAATGCTACATTATTATTTTTCCTCTGTGATCAAAAAAGTACTCTAGCTCAATGAGTGGTTCCTGGGTGACTTGGCGAGGAAATGAGATAACACAGATCACAGACTGGAATGTCTTGATGCATGATGTCCATTAAATCAAGGTAAAGCACTCTCATACACCTTCATGCTGACAAGCCCCATGAAACTTGCTGTATTAATGGGAATAGCTCATCTGAGATGGTTTGTGGTCCTACAAAGGTCAGACTGTGTTCACAGCTGCAATGATCAAAACCTTGCTATCTTGCAATTTCCCAGACGCTAATGCTTGTGTAGAGTTGGCTCCAAGGCCACATTCTGTGTGATCACTGAGCAATCTATTAGCAGGATGGCTATACATTGGTTCTACTAGAAACGTGTTATCAAAACAGGGAGAGTGGGCGAGCCATCTCTTCTTCAGCACCAAGGAGAGCTCTGGGCACCTACAGCCTTTTGGGACCTATCTTTGGGCAGAGCTGCAAGCACCCAGGGTGCTTTCAACCTTGCTTCCTGCTTTTGAACCTTCATTGTCACCCCCAGAAATACTGCAAGACTGCAGAATCACAGCCTCGAAGGTCAGATTTTTGCTATGTCATTTCCACCAAGTCAAGGACTACTACCTAGGAAGTACCTGAAGAACTGTGGAGAAGAGCAAGCATAATGAATATAAGAGGGCTCATTTTCAAGGCCAGACCCTCTTGCCAAAGGTGAGTGGGTGTAACAGCGCTGAGAGGAGCTCATTGGATCACATGGCAAAGTTACCGAAAGTAACGGGGCTCTCGTCAGCAACAGCAGCCTCCATCATTTAGCAATCAGCAGATCCTAACTGAGGAACGCTCCGACGGTGCTGGCTGAAGTGTGCAAAAGCTAGATAGGACACTCGGAAATTCAGGGACCAAATGAAACAGAAATAAGGAATCACAGATGCAAAAAGAAAGAAAGAAATGAGGCAAATCTTTGCATTTGCAGCTGTTCTCTGTGCAAGGAATTATGTATTCAGTGTCTTTTTTCCCTAAGTTTTATTACAGAATCTAACCACAGCAGCTGTTTCACCTTTATCTGGCAACCTGAAACCAAAACAAAAATACCATTCTGGGTACAGTTAGTTTAAAAGGAAACTGCTTTCCCTTTTAAAGCCCAGATGGATCTCCAACTAGAAACCCAGCTGCCCCAGTCCCGAAGATGCCGCCTGCCATTGTCCCTGTCATTTCCTGGACCAGCCTCCCAGCTTCTGTGGGAGGAGGGAGCTGGGACCTCCTTTCTGAATTCCCTAGCCAACCCCTTGCCTTTCTTTTTCCTCTTAGGATAGATACAGAAGAAAGAAGAGTGGAACAGTTTTCAGTACTAATGATAGAATCTCACTCTGATTCCCTAGGTTGAAAAATACATAAAATGGAAACGAGAGCTGTCACTTTGTTTCCAGGGGTGTCTTGTGATGTTGTAGCTGTTTTCAGGAGGGCTCGATGATAAACAGCCAGCCCATTCACAATTAACCTCTGCAGGAAGAAGGCGGCTTCTTCTATGCAGGGTTTCTTGGGGGTGGCAATGTTGACATTTGGGGTTGGCTAATTCTGTTTGGAGGGCTCTTCTCTGCTTTAGCAGCATCCTTGGCCTCTAGCCACTAGATGCCAATGTGGCCTGGGGGAGGGGGCAGGAGGTACAGAGCCCTCCCCGGTTAAGAGGCATAAAGGGCCCTCCCATACTTCTTAGAACCCCGGGCTCTGTCTCTGCAGTGGATACCCAGCAGGAACGCCCAGGAGAGCCAATTTTGAACGAGTGTTTATGATGAGGCAAAACAAATGACTGCAATAAGAGAGCACATCTGCAGTCTAGCAGGCTCTAGGATCCTAGGTCTTTCCCAATTTGGCACCAGCCTGGCTCGTTTGTTTCAGTGGCTTTTAAAAAAATCAGATCCAATGTGTAGCTTTGACTTCTGGCCTATTGAATTGGTTTTATCTTGAGGGAAGTGATGTTGGGACGCCCTAGCTCCATGAAAACAAATCTTCCCGCCCCCTTTGTCCTCCCTATGCCACTGGGGACACTGGCTAAAGAGGTCCTGTGCCATTGTTTCACATGCCCCCTGCTGATGGCTCAGCCATCTTCGCTGTTGCTGGAGAGAAGCCTCCACAGCTATTGTCCTCAGCCAAAAGGTTTCTGCTGTGTTTGCATATTTGGAAACCCATCCTGGTTACCTTTGCCAAATGTATTCAGCCATATTGGGGTGCTGTATATTTTCTTGGCTTCAGTTCAAAGCCACGAGCTCTAGACACCAGCAAATGGATGCTAGAATTCCAACCCCCCCGCCCCTCCCGCCGGAGTTTATTTTAATGGCATCCAGGCTGTTGGTTTGTTTAAATCAGTTAAATGGCCAAAGTGGTACTGTTTTTTCCTGCTTGTTAAAGGCAGTTATGGATTCCATTCATCACCGTGCCCGAGGCTGTCAAGCCCCTCGTACTTTCAGGAGTCTTCCCCGGGGAGCCAGTGGGCCCTGCCGCCATCTGCCAGCCCTCAGCCTCGGCTGCAAACGGAGGCTCCTGGAGTGGGGACGAGAAGCCAAGGCGATCAATGGCAGCGGCACCGCTCAAGACCAGAGAGGGTGGGGACCACAGCTGCTATGTCACCCAGCCTGTGAGCGGGACGAGGCGTCACCTGATTTTCTACTGACTCTCTGGGGGTGGGGGGAGCATGGGTCCCCCCACTTTCCCAAGGTAATTAGGAACACCCTCCACCCTGCTCTTGACCCCCCACACTTCTGCACCTTCGAATGTGCTTTCCTTTTTGGAAAAGACAGCTGAGGCCTCCCTCATCCAGGCCCCCAGACCTTGTTTTGCACTATTTTCTAAGCGCAAGTCAGCTCTCCGGTGCAGATGCCATCTTTCCTCCTGTCTTTCTGCAGCTGGTCCTTGGCCTTGGCTGTGGCCTCACTTAAGGAAGAGGGACCAGACAACGGAGCAGCAGAGTAGTCCTGTGATGGAGACATTTCTGGGGGTGCGTCAGGCTCTATCTCCCAAAGTCATTGTGGTGAGAGCCGGGCACATTAAGTGAGGTACTGGGTCCAGTCGCCACCCCCCACCCCCCGTCCTTGGCTGGGGGTCCTTACACAAGCCACGTGCCCTCTTTGTGCCTTGGTGTCCCTCATGCCAAGTGGAACGAGAGAAGATGCATATGGCTTTGGTAGTATGTTCAAGTCATTTAAATATGTGAAAATACATTGGATGGGTTAAAAGGTGTTGAGTTAGTATGAAAGAGCACAAGGCAGGGCACAGGGCATCACTGAAGACAAAACTGCCCTATCAACCTTGCCGATTGGCCCAGGGTCTCGACTTTAAATGCACCATTCACTGAGCAAAACCCCTGGCTCCACCTGGAGGCGGCGTCCAGCCCAGCTTCCCCTCACGGGCTCGGTGAGAGTCTCCACCGCGGCACTGTGGATGTTTGGGGTTGGCCAACCCCAAACTGTGCTGGGCACTGTGGGCTATTGAGCAGCATCCCTGGCCTCTACCGACTCTATGCCCACAGCGGGTGCTCCCTCTCCCGACCCAACAGCGAAACTCAGACCAGGGCTCAGAGGCTGCCAGTCATCCCCTGGAGAGCCGGCGCGCTTCAGCCTGAGAGGGTCTGGTTTAGAGGCACTGAGCGCCTTGGTTACAACATCATTAGCCTAGTCGGAGCTTGTGTGGAGCAAATTAGGTATGCGTCTTCCCCCTCTGGAAGTATGTGCAGCTTCTAAGTATTCCCCGGGATCCAAGGATAGGGACACTTTGGAACTTCTTGCCTTGGACACAGGCACACGATTATCAGGTTGGGGCCAATCTGGGCTCCCAGGGAAAGGCTTTCTCTGTAGGAATCCACAGACATTAGCTGGGCTTAGACTGTCCACCAAAGAGCCATGAGAACGCCACTCCCTCACTCTGTGGGCACCCGGGGTCTCGGGTAAGAGAGACACAATGTTGTGGGAACTTCTCAGTTAGCCCAAATTCAGTAGGACCAAACCTAGGGCCAAAAGCAGACATTTGGAAGTGCTTCCTCACTTGTTTAACTGGGTGCAGCACTGGTTTGAAAATCGTGAGGATCCCAGAGGAAATATCTTAGAATCTGTGAACAATGGCATGGAAACACAGATATGCATATTTTTAGAGTAGGTCCCTGATAATATTGTCAATTGATCCATAAGTAACATTTATTAAAAAAAGTTCTTTTGAGGTCATGTCCTGAACTCATGGCAATACTTTTCTTTTTTTCATCTTATGTTTTTTTTTTTTAATAGCAACATCAGAATACTAAATATACATTGGAGAGTTGATATAGGTGATGCATTTACAATGTTTTCCAAATACATAGCTTTGAAATACAGAAACAACTTAAAAAAATCTGGAATAAAAGTTCACCTGTACGGAATTCACACTCAGCCACCTGCCTCCCACCCACCCCCACCCTAATATATTGTGTCATTTCTGTTTATTAACATGATTATGATTGCATTTAAAGAAAAGCACAACATTAAACAACAATCATTTAACTCGTTCAAGAAGATGATATATAAATAAGTCTGTAGGGACAGCTGTGGTATAGATAGATGTTTAACACAAAAAGAGAAGCTTCCATTTTTCTTTTGAAAAATAACAAGTGCTCCATGTAAAAGTATAAATAAACAGTTAACAGTTTATTGTATCAGAAAATAATTTAGGAAAACCAAAATAAACCCAAGTTTGCTATACATGAGAAAGGGAAAAAAATAAAGTTCTGAAACATTCAACTTAAAACCTGTGAAAAATAGGCCACATGTGGCCATCACTATTTAATTTCCTGTTGTGTGATTTGGCTTCACTTTTGGTGAGTTTCTAGTTCCACTGGTGAGCTGGGGAGGAGAGAGGGAAGAAACGGGCGCCATCTTTAAATGTACATGATGAGACCTGGTGAATCCAAGTATGACTCAGAGGCAGTGGAAGTATTGACATGGAAATGGACCCTTGGCTTCAAGCATATCTTTTGTTTCTCAGACCTGTGACTCTCCTACAGAAAATCCAGTCAATAATGTTGATAGTTCTCTGAGAGTTTTGCTTATCCAACCCCAATGTCCCAATATGCTCAGTGGTCAATACTGGATGTCAAAGCAAAATAACCAATGATTGATTACCTTTTCTACCCAATCATAGCTACTCTCCAAATGAACAACAAGAAGCTTAGT
Source organism: Dasypus novemcinctus (assembly GCF_030445035.2). Lineage (NCBI taxonomy): Eukaryota > Metazoa > Chordata > Mammalia > Cingulata > Dasypodidae > Dasypus > Dasypus novemcinctus. The sequence goes on from NC_080681.1 coordinate 128,667,385, forward strand.
CAATGACAAGTTAAAGCTAATGGATTTCCTTTTTAGAAAACATACACTGGAGCCGGATTTGTCAAGGGTATTAGCTACAGGTAGTTTTCTGCAGTGTGTCCCCTCTTGTTCAGTTTAACACACAGTTCCCATCAAATTAAGAATTGAAGGGCTTCACATGTTTCTTTTCTGTTTAGTGCTTTGGATTTTCCAAATGTTTTCCAGCAAACACTTATTTCTTTTAAAAAACAGTTTTAAAGAATTAAAAAAATATTATCAATGCATGACCTGGAAGAAGTCACTCAGCTTCCTCCAATGTCAGTTTTAACAATCTCTGGGTATAGCTCATATTTGACGAGCCTGCTCCTCAATAGCACATGGGCAGAGTGACTGAATATTGAGTTTTGGTCCCATTAATCTCTTGTTGATGTATATATTAATGGCAAATAAGGTAAACAATCCACAAGGTCACTGACATTTCTGTGAGGCTTAGTTGTTGTTCTGTTTTCATCTAAATCACTTTAACTTGATGGTACCCTGGCCCTGGTTCCAGCACCCACCATCTTGTGTTTCTTCCAGTGGGGCTGCCAGAAAAAGAGGAAATTTAAAACAAAAAGCAAGAACTTTTGTTTTTTAAGAAAACAATTATCCAGGGCCCCAACTTGGTCAAATATTTTCTGAAAATCTCAGTGTTTCCTTCTAAAACCTTGCCAAGTTCCCTCCTCTCCTGGTTTCAAGGAGAGGCATATGGTGTGGACTGAGTGTGCCACGTGACCTTCTGAAGTGTGTGCTGAACCTCAATTCACTCCATGTCACCTCAGGTTGGGAATTAATTTTACATGTGAAATTGATGGTCAGTTGACTGAGAACTAACTTTGCCAGAGTCTTTTTTACCCTTATGGCTTCAGAGGAAGTGACTCAAAGGCAGGTAAAAAAATAATTTAAAAAACCTAAAAATAAAACAGAACATATCTACATAACATGACAGTTAAATGCCGGTGCCCGTGTTTAAGGCTCTTTAACTGTGGGGAAAGTTGTGCTTCTTTGTGGAAGAGACATAAAACCTAACAGCACCTTAGAGAATCCGTCTCCCCAGCACTTTCTAGGTTCATGTTTACCTTCTGTAAACTCATCAAGAAAAAGCAGTCACATTACTTTGTAGTCTAAAGCTGTAGGCAGTCACCTAATGACATTCAAAGTCCATATGCACGAGAAAGAAATAACACAGAGGGGAGTCCCCAACTGGGAAGAGTTTGAAGACAGAGGGAGAATGCCTGTTCCTTCTGGCTGGCAGCGGCCACCATGTTCTATAAAACCCTTTCAGGAACAAGGTTGTTGATTTGCCACCATGCATGGCTTTCAGTAGCCTAACAGGTTAGCAGGACTGCCTTGCGGAACAAAACCCATCTCTCTCCTACCCCCAATTAGTCACAGTGGGTTTGAAATTGTCCCATTTGACTCAGGATGACCTAATAGTGGAGGAGGACGGGATGGATCTGTTAAGGAAAAAGACAGAGACAGGGAGTCCCTAAAAGGGTATTTGTCCTGCACGATGATGTGAAACCATTATATGGAGGGGGGAGGGGGGACCTTCAGAGGGTCTTCCATCCTAGAATTTTTTGGGCTACAAGTCTTCATGGTACATGAAGGTACTGAAAAGTATAACTTAGGACTGCTTCTTCTCTGTATAACGTATAACGTAGTTCTTGCTTCTTCTCTGGCCAAAGCTACCCCCGATTCCCTGGATGCAATCATCTACCACATTCAGCAAGACAAGTGTCTGCCAGTTTGCCAACCTGAAGGCTAGAAACATGCACACTAAAGAATTTTACTAGAGAATTTCAGAAATCTAATCAGGTCAAAAGTTAACTGATGTGATCAGCTGGGTCATGTCCACATATAAGGAAGTTTCTAAAGAGTTGTTATTTAGCATTGAAAATATCTGGGGGTTAAAAATAACAAGGGAGCTTGGTCACACAGTGCCGCCTTACACATGGACAACCCAGGTCTCTGGGGGAGTCTATTTTAAGAGAGAGACCACCTGGGACAAAATTAATTCAGTTTTACAAAGGAGAATTCCATATATTCATATTCTCTCTGTCTCATTTGCTTCCACACTTAACTCAGCAAATATTATACAATAGGAGTCAAGATGTTGGCAAGAGTTAATTGAGCCCCATGGGTGTGTCTTAGCAGCTCTCTTGGTTATGATATTTACCTGATTAATTTAATACTATCCATGGGACATGTGTGTTCTGTTCCAACCAAGAGATAACAGCCTTCCTTGCAAACATGGGCATTTATATAATAACTGGTTCCTTCCCTCAAAACTCACCAGTACTTTAAACCAGCACCAACCTAAGTGCTTATAAACCCACGTGTCCCAGATGGGTGAGGTTGGTCGCATTTCTATCATGCCTCTTAAGCCAAAGCTGTTCTATAGATGACTTAGATTTATGGGTTCATTCAAAAATACTCTCTTGATTCTATGTGCAGTGACTCTTAGCACATTTAGTAGGGAATCCATCAAGTAGGAAATGCAATGGAGCTGCTGAAGGATTTATTTCAGAACTTCAACTCCCAAATAGACACAAACAATATGTTATAATGGAGTTGAACGTTCTCTTTGGTTGTCTTTGCAATTGGCATGGGCTGTGCAGTTACAGGTGTTGAGTGCAGATGTGTCTGGCGAAGACTCCACCCTCACCTATACCTCACTGCCTATTAAGAGCCTGTGGTCAGCATTAAACTTCTCACTCCTGTGTCCTCGTATATTCTGGAAGCCATGGTGTCCTGAGCTTTCCCAGTCAATGCAGCCTGTGTTCAACCTGCCCCAACCCAAAATGCAGTAGGATATGGGAGGGGGGAGTGGGGAGTGGGGCTCAGTGCACATCTGAGCCTAGCTTTCTTTGCTCTGGTAGGGCCGATTTTTGTCACTGGTTGGAGGGTAAGACAAAGTGCAAAAAGGAAGAATTTGCATGGAGTTAAATTTCCTAGGTACAATTGCCTGTCACGTGGTGACTGATTTGACTCTGAAGATGGCGACTGAGTGCTTGCTAGGCTGAGATCTTTTAGAGCCACCACCTCTGTTGGATGATGGGGATGGTCTAAAAGATGGAGACTCTATCCACCCACCACGTACACCGCACTCCACCTCTAGACCCAGAAATGCAGAACCGCACCTAACTGTGCTTCCCACTCTTTGGAAGGCAGGGCTGCTAGCCTATTTCAAATTGTCAAGCAGTCATTTAAGATCTTGTTGGACACCCCACAAATAATGCCCAGGGTAACTAACACGCATCTTGGCTCTGAGTGGGTAAAGAAGGCCAAATTCATCTTCCGAGTCAGAAGCACATCAATGCAACATAAGTTGGGAAAGATAATCAAGGATTCTCAGATGGTGAGAATTGGGCTCATTTGTGTGGGCTGTGCTATTTAGACTGGCTAGAAACAAACAAACAAAACCCAGAACAGCATAGCAAATTGACAATCCACCCAAGTAACCGCTCCAAAATGACACGAGTCACAGCATGTTCTGGAATAACTGCTTGCTTCCAGGCAGATGTTGTTTAGGAAGCGCATTGCTGAGTGTGACTGCCAGCAGGCCCTCCTCGGGGACCCAGCACCCTCTGCATTACATCCCACCTACGTCCTCGTTTTCCGTGAGACCTGGCTGACTTCACAGTGACCCGACAATGTAGCGCTGTGCGTGGGGCGGGTGCCAGGGGGCAGAGACGCCGCTCAGGGAAGAGGGGGAGGCAGGTGCGCCATCAGGGCTCTGTCTCCCACCTCACCCTGACTCTCAGCCTCTCCTGCAGGACCAGGCCCCCTCGGGGGATGGAGGGGTCTGGTGGGAAGCCAGTGGAGCTCTGGAACAATCAGGCAGCCTTACCCCAACACTGCACCACGTGTTCACCCAGGAGGAAGCAGTAAGGCTTTCTCACTCCCCCCAGTCCCAGACCAGTCCTTGGTAAGGTAAGTGATGATTTCCCGGTAGGAGGTGGTGGCAGGGCTAAGTGGACAACTCCTGCCTCTCTCTCCCTCACTTTCCTCCTCCAGCTCTCTCTCTGGACACGGTTTGGTTTGCTTCTCTGTGAATTATCTATTGGCTTCCTCCCACGGTCAAATGAAACCCACGGGGCAAGGTGCCCAGTGCGTCCTGCCCCTGCCGTATCACCCACAGGGTGGAAGTTCAGCTGAACGAGCGGCTGAAGAATGGTTGGCTCACAGCAGGCAGCTAGCAAGGGTCCTTTCTCTCCTAAGTGCATGCGTGAGCGTCTCCCTAAGGAACTCACGTGCTGACACAAGGGCTCTGGAAACTGGACACCATCGGGTGTTTCTAGATCTTTTCCCGTCGCTGATTTGGGGGCTAGCTCAGGGAGGGGAGATGGAAAGCTGGAGACTCACCCCCGCAGAGAGCTGCCTGGGGGCACAGGGCACTGTGTCAGAAGAGGGGCAAAGGAAGGGGGTGGGAGGAAGCCACCAAGACCCGGCCCAGGTGAGAGAGGCGAAGCGTCCCGGCCCTGGTGACCCGTCTCTCAAGACCCAGCTTCTCGAGCCACACACGACACTGGGCCATCTGGATGGAGAGGAGAAAGCGATGGGGTCCTCTCCAGGGGCAAGATCAAAGTGGAGACTGCCCAAGGAGGCAGGGGGCAATTCTCAGATGTGCTCGTTCACCCTAACACCCCCGTGACTGGCTACCTGCGTGTGAGACCCCTACACCCAAAGCCTGCCAGGAGGTGCAGCCAATGCTGGAATGTAGCTGTTGACTAGTGACATATTTTTGAGAAGAAACGTGGAGTTTCGATGGCAAGGCCCCAGGCGTCTCTACTGCCTTCCATGGTGGCCCGTCGGGAGAGCGGGGGCATTGCTGACGAGCCCCCATTTCTAAGTTTCCGAAGCTCCACAGGGCTGTGAGTTGCCTTTCTGCAAGTTGAAGGTGGCCCGAGAAGCCAAGGAGCCCACCCACTCGGGGCTGGGGAGCCCAGACTCAGGCGTAGAAAACCTGGCTTCCCGGAGGGGCCTCCCCTTGCCAGGAGACCCTCGCTTGCATGCGCGCGAGCCTCTAGCACACCCAGGGGCTGCTGCACTTTCACACCAGCCACGAGAAGGCATGTCAGAAGGAGGACATCCTGGGCATGAGGCACAGCCAGGCCTGAACCTGAGGTCCGCAGCTGATGGCCAAAAATGCTGCTGGCCCCAGCTGGAGAGCCCCCCGATGCAGCGACACCCCCTCGTTCAACCAGACAAGGTGACATCAAGTCCACGAGGACCAGAATGACCAAACCCAGAGAGAGAGAGGTCCCCAAAGCCATGCCCAGCTGTCTCGAGGGGTCTGAGAGTCCACAGGTTGCTGGAGGATTAGGATGGGGGCTGATAAAAATACGGGATGTACCCCTCTTTGAGGACCTTCCTGGGGAGGCAGGAAGCAAAGGTAAGGTCTGGGCCCTGGGGCCTGGGAAGAGGTCTCCACCGCGGAAAACTGGGGGCGCCGCCAGCGGATGGTGAAACCCAGGGGTCCAGCCGAGAGGAGCAGCGGTCCGCGGCGCCCCCCGAGGCTGCGCGCGGACCGGCCTGGACTGCAGGTGGACAACGTCCAGGGATGCCCACGCGGCCGCACGGGGACCGCGGCGGGCAGGGCCGCCTTGGAGCGCTGCTCGCCTTCGTCACTGTCCCCTCTCAGGTGGGCGGTGCTTCCAGTTGCGGTGTCCAGGGACGACTGAAACGTGGTGGTGGCATCTTCTGCACTCAGGCCCCTACCCCTGCGGTGGAGGAGCTTGCACACCCGGGGCCAAGCGTGCGCCGTGGGCCCCGCTGGTCCCGCTTCCCTCGAAGGGCTGGCATCTCGAGGAGCTCTGGAGGGCGGTCAGGGCGCCCAGGCGGCCGCCATGGGGGGGCAGGAGCCTCGGTGGGATCTGGGGGTCAGCAGGGGCGGGGGGCAGCTCCCGTGGAAGCTTGCGCGCCAACCTCTCCTCCGGTCGCCTCCTTCTTGGCTCGGTTCCTTCTGACGCTCGGAAGGTCCAACACGGGAGCGGTAGCCGCGGCGCCCTGACCCACGCTGACCCCTGTGCTCGTCTCGAGTCAGCAGGGCCCCAAGGCCAATGGGTGGAGGTGGCCAGGAGCCAGAAGGAGGGTGCACAGCCCAGCGGGCGGCGGGGAGTCCCAGGAACCAGGAGATGATGAGATGCCAGTGCGGGGCATTTGCATGGACTTGATGTGTGGCAGCGCTTTGGGGGGAAATGAAAACAAAACAAAACCCCAAATAAAAAAAAAACACCGACTTTCCAACTTCAAGAGCAACGTACATCCGTCTTGACCCAATTGCGTTACAAAAACAAGTTTTCCCCTCTGCCGTTCTGTCTTTACTTTCACGTATTTCGAGAGGTGCAAAAGTGGACTTTTCCAGAACATTTCACGTTGATTTGGAGGGAGGCAGAGCCCAGCGGAAGAGTCTGAAGGTCTCCAGCCCAGCCGGTGGGGGGCGGGAGGCAGCCGTCCGCTGGCCTGGGACCCAGTCTGTGGGTGGGCGTCCACTCAGTGTGTTCACGCACCTGCTGGTGAAGTCAAGGTCACTCGTGGGCCATTCGTGGCAGGAACTCTCAAAGACAGGCCCCCGCCCGGCCGGCCTTCCTCACAGGCTCAGAGTGCCGAGGCCGGACCTTGCAACCCCGCACGGCAAGGCCGAGGCACCCGGGGGCTGTACTGAGAAGCGGCTCGGGAGGGGCTCACCCCACTGGGCAGGGTGGTATCTGTGGTTGGGACTCTCCGTAACAAGGCTCAAGGGGGACCCCTCTTTCTATCAGGTAGGGTCTCGGGAGGCTTCTTGGAGCAAAACACAGGTGTCAGCCAGTAGGCACAGACAAGAGAGCAGCATTTTTGCCCCAGATGCCACCAAGGCCAAAAGTCGTCCCTGGGCTCAAGGAAGCACAAGATCCTTAAGAAAGAAATGCAGAACGTTCTAGACCGCTGCGCAGGGGACACCCGCCTGGGTATGGGCTCACAGAATTATTTCCCAATTTTCAAACACACCGGAGGCCTCGCCTATCTCTGCTTTCTGCCCTGACACACGCACACACGTGTATGAGGATATATTCCTTTAATTTTGGGGACCGCACACTTGTTTAATTCAGTCTATGCTTGTATAACACAAAGATGCTTGAGAACCCACCGCCCACCAGGCTTACTCTCGGTTCATTTACAAGCCGCCGGCTGCACCTGTGCGCACGTGGCCGTTAGGTAGCATTTTCAAACAATTCAACGGAAAAAGATAGTACTCATGTATTTATATAGAGAAAACCGTGACATTCTTAATTCTGGCCCAAGGCAATTAATCACTCACCAACTGTCCAGCCAGCGGGCCTCGAGGTGTGGGTGAAGCTGCCCGGTGGGAGGGATGCGCATGATGGGGCAGGGCACCGGAAGGAAATGCTCACCTGTGGAACTGCGTTTCCACCGTACGCAGGTGTGTGTGTGTATGTAGGAGAGTGTGTGAGCGTGCATGTGCCGCGTGTGCGTGTGAGATGAGTCGCCAAAGTAGAAAACTCCGTTCGTACTAAGCATGTTAAATAAATCAGGTTTTGCAACGGGTAATACTTTTCTTTTAAAAAAAGGAACATTTAAGATCTTCAAAAATCGCTACAGTACAAAAAAGTGTGCATGTGCGCCCGGGTGTATTTATATATTTATATATGTATATTAACCGGAAATAGTGAAGCGACTCTACGGGACGAGATTCCCACCCCTGTTTTTTTGTACGATTTCTACGTGTGATTCTCTTGGCTTCGGCTTCGTCGCCGAGTCTTTTGGGTCAGTCCATGGCACATAATGGTATTATTGGCACAGGCTCAGACTCGTCGTCCAGATCCGAGGTTCCAGAAGCTTCCACCTGTCCTCTCTGCTTGGTCTCCTTTCCCCTCGGTGTCTCCAGTTCGTTGCTTGGGTTTCTTCTTTCTGTTCTCCAAAGAAAACTCTGCGAGAAGGCAGCCACTCATAGGCATGAGCATTTTTTATAAAAATATATTTGGCCTGCAGCGTCCTGCTCTGTGAGTTCCCCACGGGCAAACAGAACCAGTGGTGGGTGCGGGGACCCTCCCCCTTAGAGAGTTTAGTTGTAGGTTTTGTATTGTTTTTGTTTTTTACAGGTTCACCAACGGAATCCTGTGTGGAAAGAAAACAAGAGAATAAATGGCAGCAGGTCACGGAGAGCTGACACAGCAAGTGGACGCAACCAAAGAAGCACAGAATCCCGGTGCTGCTGATAAGGATGGAAGCGGTCGCAGAAGAACACACAGCGAATGGACACAGAGAGCAGACAACGGGCAGGGGTCAGGGAAGAGAAATAAATAAATAAATAAATCTTTAAAAAGAAAAAATGGCAGCAGGTCAAGGGCGGGACTAGGCCAGGCAGGCGAAGGGGGCTCATGGCTACTCCCCGACCTTCCTCCTTCTCAGCCAACAGGCACGGAAGGGTGACGGAGGTCTTCCTAGAACCCCACCCGCCGTGCCACAGGGGCTCAGCCTTCAGGGCCAGGAAGCTTTGGCTGGCTGCAGCCTCCCCAGCTGCAGGTGAGACACAGCCACTGCCTGACCGGCGGGCCTGGGCTTCCCTGGCGGGGGCCTGGGCACCCCTCCTTAATGCCAAGGTGGCGCTGTGCCCCTGGCATGCACCCCGCCTGCCCGATGGCCCTCTCCTGCACAGCCCGCCCCCTCCCCCCCTCCCCCTGGGGGACCCAGCCCCCTGCCCCCTGCCCGTCTGCAGGGAGAAGTGGGCCCCCTCGACGTGCCGCCTGCCTAAGGCATGTGAAGCTCAGGCTCTGGAGTGGACGGCACCAGAAGAGCCACCTCCTGTCTCGGGGAGGTCATCTTGCTGAAGAGAGGAAGCGCAGCAGGCTGGAGAAGCAGCAGGCGGCTCCGCGCGGGAAAATGGGGACGCGGCTTTTCCCTGGCTCCCTGAGAGACCCCGGTCGGCCAGCAGGAAGTGGAGCTCCAGGGGTGACCCCAGGGAGCTTGAGAGCCTCAGTCCTCTGCTGTGTGGCCAGGGCAGCTGCCGGGCAAGACAGCCTGGCCCGGGGCGCTGCTCAAAGCCGCACCCATTTCCGGGAGGGGTTTTGGTCTCTCGGCTGTGGTCAGAGCTCCCCCAGGACTCCCAGAGCTCAGCAAATTCGGACCCTCGAGCACACATAGGGGGACGGCATCGCACCCTCCTCTACAGAGGAAAGATTGGAAGACCCCAAATGAAGTTGGGAAAGTGGCTCCCAGACGCAGTGGGCAGGCCGGCTCCACGGGGTGCCTTTGGGCTTTTCAGGGGCGCAGATTCCTGGGCGCCCCGCCACTGGAGACCCGGCATTGGGGCACCACCCGCGAGTGAGGGTCTCCAAAGCCCCTTGCGGCAGCCCTCAGTGGACTCGGGCGGGGGTTTGTCCTGAATCCCCCAAGCCTGGGGCGGGGCGGCCCTCCTGGAGGTGGGGGTGCAGAGAGCTAGGTTCCCAGCAGCTGCGGGCGGCAGGACGGGGCAGAGCTGGCCCGAATAGCTGTGTCCCCATTCTCTGACCCGGAGCCTGTCCTGGAAGTGTCACTCTTTCCCTGGACATCCCCACCTCTCAACAGAGGTCGGCCCCCGATTTGGCCGGTCCTCACCTTCCCCTCTGGCAGACGCCTGTTGGGGGGCTCCTAGAGGCTTGAAATGGAGTGTGCACCCCCACACGAGGTGAACGGGCCTCCCCCAGGAGCACAGCTGTCACCCTGCATTCGCAGCCGGACGCCTGCCCGAGTGCGAGTGGATCCGCTGCTTTCTGGACCGACCCCGACTGTGTCCACCGAGCTCCACATTCCCAGGATGCTTTTAATATTAAAAAGCAAAGCAATGAACACAGAGAGACACATCCTTTTTTTTCTTTTTAAACTTTCGAAAGTTAAAAACATGTCTGTGGTGACCCTACAGGCTGCGTCCCGGTGGCCAGTCCTGGTGTCGGGGACGGTCTCTGTGCTCGCGGCTGGCCCTGACCTCCCAGAGTAATTAACCATCTCGGAGGGGTCTGGGGCCATCCGGTCACCCGCCTCCACGGAACGGCATCCTGCCCACTGGGTCTGCTTTCCAAGCCGAGGTACCAACTTGGAAGGCACAGTTCCGAGGACAGTCAGCGGAGGGGACAGAGGCCCACCCTTTCCCTCCGGCCACCCCACCTCGCCATGCTCCCACCTCCGCGTCTTCGCCGCTCCTGGCCCCGGCTCATCGGCTGCCCGGGGCCTGACCCTGCCCGCTGCACACTCGCTCACGTCGGGGCTTCTCCTGGGCTGCGCACCCCGCTGAAAGCCCCCTGCCCTGGGCCGGCGCTGGTCCCTCCAGGTTTCAGCTGGACCAGTCACTGCCTGGAGCAGCCCCAGGGTCCCCCGAGCCTTCGTTAATGTGCTTTCCGTTTCTGTTCTGGCTCGCGGCACGCCCTGTGCTCCTCCTTCCCGGGCGTGAGACAGTTTGCACTGATTTTCATCCGAGTGGGTGTATTCACTCACCGTCACCCCCAGAGCACGGCCGCTGCCCAAGGAAGTGGGGAGGCCTGTCTTCGTCACCCGGCGCCCCGGCTCCGCGTCTGGGTGGGCACAAGGAATCCCCGCTGTCAGGCGCTCAGACAAGAGGCGTGTGTGGGAGGAGGTGACACCTTCTCCAATCCAGGACCGATGCGTTCCGAGGCCTCCAGCGGCCTCCGTGGGATGTCAAGCACCAACGGTGTGCCTTCCGGAGAAGGAAGCCTGTTGCCAACCTACAGGCTCAAGCCGGGGTCTCAGGGTGAAAGAGCGAGGGAGGGGCGCAAGCTTGCACCTCAAGGGTCCGTTTCAAGGGCAGCGCCGACTTCTCGCAGGGGGAAGCTGGATTCCCTGCAGGGGTCCCCTCGAGGACGGCCGGGCTCCCCGCTGCACAGCAGGGCTCCAGGGGGCCCACCGTCACCTCCGTGGGAGCCCCGAGGTCTTGCCCAGGTGCTCCCGCCTGGACTTCAAGCTCACGGGGGCCAGCTAGGGTCTTTCACTCTGCGGACTCCAGCACATGAGCCTCTCCACTGGCCACTGGCCACCAGCAGGGCCACGGAGCTGCGGCCACTCAGGCCCTCGGTGGCTCGGCTCAGAAACACCCCACGCGAAGGTGACCGCGTCAGTTCCCGCCAAAGCATGGGGTCTGGCAAAAAGGAAGCTGGCACTGCCAAGAAATCAGCGAGGTGCGGCTTCGAGGAAGTTTGATTTTGGAGCAAACCAGTGCCCTCTGCTGCCGGGGAGCCAGCGGAAGCACCCGGAGACTTCCCGAGGGCTTCGGGTGCTCGCAGGCTCCACCCGGGTTAACGGACTGTCCTGGGTTTAAAGACCAGCACCTGCTTTTGGCAAACAAAGGAAGCAGACGCCAGGAATTTCCCCCGGGAGTACAGCAACTGCTGGTTAATCCTGCTGCACCCTGAAGCAGGAGTTTGCAAGAAGTTTTAGTCAGTGCTGTTTTCCCCCCAGAATTCAGCTTCCAGAAACGTCTGGATGTTGCTTTGAAAAAGCACCCTTTGAATTACAAAGCTTGATATTCTATTAATGTATTTTTTAGAACAAAGTGGGAAGGCTCAGGTGCATTTCTTACTTTTTATTTGTTATGTCTTCAAATGTGTTTGGCAAATAATAATAATAATGCATGATTTATGTCTCGTCCGCTTCCTGTTCAAGAGCTTTCATTATTTTGCAGGCTCTTCTCGGAATGAAGTTCAAAATCTGAAAACTGATGAGGTTTTCTGAAGTGTCCCTCTTGCACGAAACATGACGAGAAATGAGGCAAGAACCCCTGGCAGGTGTGTGCCTGCGTTGCCTGCCTTCCAGCTGCATTTCATCTTTGTCCACAGGGGAGGCGTCTGAGCAAGGATGTGCTCCCCGCTCGGGTAGAGGCTGAGCCCAGGGAGCGGGGTGTGCCTCTGCAGGGGAGGGCCTGCCCCCAGCCACAGGCTTTGCAGACCACCTGCCGAGCCGGGCAGCCAGATTCCACCATGCTTGGGTCCGAAATGTGCCTATAGGTTAGACTGAGAAGACAACGGGGCATGAAAACAAACTACTCTATAGAAATGCATTCGGAGAGGCTTCCCACCTACGTGAGAGGCAAATACCTCCACTGGCTCTTAAACCTTAATTAAATGTTTTAGTATTAATTGCTATTTATTTAAAGGACAATAAGTGTCCTGGTAAATCCGAGAGATCTTTCTGGCAGTTCTCAGCTCGACGCTCATGTCCAGGCATTAATTGCAAGAATCAGGGAACAGGCAGAATCCAAATGCTTCCGCCACGGTGAGTGACAAACGGTCGGCCTGACACGCGGGAGACCGGCTCTTCAGGCATCTATCAGCCTAACAAGGGTGTTTGCACACCCTCCCGCGCTGCGTCTAAGGGGGAAAGGCGACGGCCATCGCTCTGTGGCAAGCATCCGTGGTGGCGACAGCTCCAGGCCACGCGGGGTGGGCCCGTGGACACGGTGGCCGGGCTCGGAGGAGGTGGACGGCTCTCCTCGCCTCACCTGTCAGGGGCCTCCAGGAACGAGTCGGGCTCTTTGGTGGCCCCAAGAGAGGGAAGTGGGGTTGGGCGACCTGCGAAGTGTGTGGGCCCATTGGGGTACCCCATGTTGGTGGGGTCCCCAGCGTCCCTTGCTGCTGGAAGGGGAGACCTGGGCAGACCAGTAGGAGGAATTTCTGGATCAGAGAAGTAAATCCGAGCATTTTTCTTTTTCTCCTCTTTTGATTTTGCTTTCAGGTCAGAGCTGCGCCTCCCCATTGAGAAAGAGGAGACCCTGGTGGCAGGCCTGGGGGTGCTGGAGGGCTGCCCCCCACAGCTCCGGCTGAATGTCCCTGGAAAGCACGTGTGGCCTCAACACCTGCCCTGCTCTCCTGCCGCCCGGCACTCCGCCCCCTCGGGGCTGGGGACAGGAGGGCGGTGAGGGAGGCTCGGACCCTGGTGGCGAGAGGAGGTGGGCGAGAGGGGCCACCACCTTTTGGACCCTCGTGGGGCCCTGGGGCCTGCGTGTCATCCGGCTCCACCGTCCACTGGGAGGCTGACCTCGCACACGTCACCCAGCTCCCCGAGCCTCAGTTTCCTCCTCTGTGAAGTGGGAGTGTTGGGAGGACCGAACGGGCTGCCCTGGGTAAAGAGGGCGGTGAGCAGTGCCGGGCAGGGGACCTCACTGAGCTGCCGCTCCAGCGGCCTCGTTGGGAACCGTCCCCCTTGCTAGGCCACCCGGAGCGGAAAGTATGTCTTCTCCCACCAGACCTGTGGGCCCAGAGTCAGAGATAGGGACGCTGGTGGCCACTTGGGCCTGGCCTGGCCAGGGGTCCCGGTTGATGAGCAGGCTCCCCCCCGCTGCTAGCCGGGTGGGGGTGCTCCTGGCGGCCGTAAGGGTGTGAGTCACGCTGGGGCAGACAGAGGCGGAGGGTTCTGAGGGCCGTGCCGTGCCCGGCACATCGGCCCTCAAGGGGCTCAGGTAGGACCGACGCCCCACACCCACCTGCCCCCGGCTCAGCAGGAACCCCCCCTCTGCGGCTCGTCTCACTGCACGGCTGGGCCTGTTGGCTGCGCAGCGCTCGGAGCTGGTTGTTTTGGCTTCAGGACAGGGAGGGAGGCTGGAAATTTGATTTGGACCGAACACGCGATTCATTAGTGCTGGAATTAGGACCTGAGGGATCCGTTCCTACTTCTGAGGGCAGCTGGCGCCTCTGGCTCCAGCCGAGGGCCCCGGGCTGAGCGGTGGCGGGCACAGACACCCCTGAGAAAGCACCCCCCGCCTCCGACGCCAGTGCTTGCCGTGCAGTCCTCCACGTCCGGAGGGGAGCAGAACGCAAGGAAAAAATATATATATACACATACACATGTCATTTTCAAACACTGACATCCCAGCCTAGAAATTGAGATCCCTGTTCGTGGAAGGGATACGACGTCACGTTTGGAAAGAATATCTGGGGGGGAGGGGAAGACTACCTCTTGGATGAACAAAGTGAGCAAAATGCAAATTCCTGGGAAATGGAGCATCGAAAAGGAAAACAAACCAAAGGGAAAAAACCAAACCACCCTCGGGTTGTGTCTATAGACGGCGCATGTAGAATGTGCAGCCATGGGGGCGAAATGCACTTTCCGCCCAGCAGCCTGGATGTGCAGGAGATTCAGCACAGAAGAAAGCAATTTAACGTTAGCATTAAAGTTAATATCATTGAAAGCCAACCAAATGTTCTCATCCAGCAGAGCGTGGAAAATTCATCCTGTTTTGGTGCCGGTTCTTGGCTTCAAATTAGTAGATGTCTCCACTCTTCACTTTCTTTCTTTATCATTTTCTTTCTTATCTCTTCTTTTTATATTCCACAATGGTGTTTTAATTCCGCTCTGCAACCCCCTCCTAATGTCAAGACAAGGGGCAGAGGCGTGGCCCCTGCCCACTTGCTCACTGCCCTAATAGCTTCCTGTTGAGGGAAATGAGAACTGGAATTGCAGCTTGTTCCCAGAAATGGCTCTCCCTGCCATGCAGAAAGTGCTGGCGGTGGCCTTCCTTAGGGAAGGGAAAGTATCCGGCAAAAGGGTCATGGTGCGGAATTGGGGTACAGAGGGATCGGTTATTCCCATCGATCAGGACCTGGGGTGCATTTTCTACCAAACACAACAAAAAGACCAAAAGCCGGGCATTCAAATAAATCATACTTTGGCCATCCTCCTGCCAGGCCCAGAAGATTCCAGATAACCCAATGTGGACACGGGGTGGGGAAGGCGAGGAGAAGGGAAAAAATAAATGTCCAAAGAGAGATACGTACCATGGAACAGCCACCAGACGTCTGTCCTGCCTCCAGGAGCTAAGAAAGTCTTCGGCCAGTCAGCAGGAGATTTCAAACCATTTCTCAGATACAAAGGCCACGGGAATAAGGTGTCGGTCTGAAGAAGAGGGTCTGCAGCGAGCAGAGAAACGGGCTTGCACGTGCTGGTTCACAGCACTCGGCAAGCCAGCCAGGTCGGGCCCACTGCGGGACACTGGCTCCTTGAGAAGTAAAGAATTCCGGAAGGGAATGCTCTCCTGGGGCCACTGGCCTTGGGCAGGAGGGGACCCTCTCCCTCCCAGTGGACAGAGAAGGTTCTGTTTGCTAACGCCTCCTTCCCACCCGTCGGAGGCTTTGGGGGCACTGGGGAACCAGGCATGGAATTTGGTGCACAGCCCGGAGATGGCATCCGGTAGAGTTGTGCGATACCAGATTTGGGTTCCTGAGTTTGCTTGACAAACCCAGAGGCCTCAGAGGGCAGAGATTTGATGTATTTTATTGGCCATCATGGAGAGGGTAGAGCCTGACTCATGAAATGGCCTCCCATGGTTTGCCAACTTTGAGACCGAGTTAGCCATTTTCAAGGCTGGTGAGACACAGCAGAGCATTGCCTTCGACAAAAAGCAAGAACCCTTTCCAGCCAATGCTTCCACACCAGTGCATAACCTCCCCAGCGGTGCCAACTACGGTCTTGGACAGGGCACCCCCCACAGGATGGGCACTGAGAGTGGAGCCCAAAGATGGTGTCCTCCCGACCCCCTGCACCCCCAACGCCCAAGCAGTGGTCAGAGCATTCACCTCCAAACCTGCACACAGTCAATGAAAGGGTCTGAAAACCCTTTTACCAATTCCTCATGAATCGGCCTTCTGGAAGGCTGGGATGGAACAAACAAGCTCCCCAAATGTGGAAGGTGAAGTTCAAGTTGTTCAGAATGACAGCTAGGAGGGCTTCCGCTCTTGAACCGGCCCCGTGGAGAAGGGAGCATTTCTGTGGAATGCTGTGGAATCCAACACAGCGATTCCAACAAGAGAAGGGGCAGCAGAGCAGCATTCAAGGAATGTGCACTTGTTCCGACCGGCAGGACAAGGACCCCTCAGCTGGGGGACCTGTGGCTGGCCACAGCAGCCCCCGCTCACCTGGCACCCCCATATCCCCTGTATCTGATCAAATTCACAAACAGTTGAGAAGCAAGCGGGACCTTTCTAGAAGTTCCCTCCCTCTGTGTCCCCCTTGCCCTTGGATCTAAGATTCTCATGGAGCTCGGGAGCATCAAGTAGCAGAGAGGCTGGTGGCTTAAAGGTGCCGTCAGGGCAAACTGGTGTCCTACTTTTCTCTCCCTAAGATTTCTAAATTGTTGGAGACTTTTAGTTTTAATTTACAAAATGATGCCCGAGTGCATGCTCACTTAAAAAAAATAGCGTATTGATATTTTAATTTAATTCCAGATAAATCTTCAGAAGCTGACTCAATAGTTTCTTGGCTATTGCAAGGGATGGTCTGAGGCACGTGTCTTCTTTGAGGGATTACACATGAATAATAAAGGAGAGCATTTAACTAGAACCGTGAGGTCAAGTCTCCTGGTTGGTATCAGACATTTGCTGGATTTGCCGCTGACATTTATTGACGGGTCGTCAGAGCTGCAGGCTCACAGAGGGACCACGAGTGACCTGCGACTACTTAGAAGGCCAGCATGGGCCAAGCCGGCGCTTGGACTCTGGGCCACGGCGAGCGCGTGGCCTCCGCGGCATGGCCCCGGGGCTGGCGCTTCCCGCTGTGACCCAACCTCAGGGGTCAGGAAGTGCATTCCGGCTGCCGCATGCCACATCCCTCTGGGTGGCAAAGCACCTGCCAGGTGGGCGCTAACATGGCCCCGCCCCTCCGCACCCGGCGGAGACCCCCCGGGGAGGGGGCTTTGTGGTCACGTCAGGGGCAAGACCGTGCCGCTCTTACCGGTTTCCGTTGAAGGTGGATTTGTACTCCCCGGTCGGGAGCAGCGTCTCGTCGGTGTAGACGGGCACGGACGCGCGGACGCACTCGTGCGAGCACTGCAGGGTCTCGTTGTAGGCCGTGAAGATGTCCAGGCTGCTGGGCACCCGCGCGGGCGTGAAGTCCGTCAGGTTTTGGCAGCTCTCCTCCTGCTGGTGGATCTTGCGCTGGTGGCTGTTCCTGCGCGCGTTCCCGCTCTGGGCACAGCTGGAAGGGAGAGGAGTCGGGGTGGGGGCGCGAAGGCGCAACTGCAGCCCGGCGTGGAGCCTCCGATCTGAGGCCCCAATTATCCAGCCTTTAATATTAAATGGTAATTCCCAGCCTTTTCAGAAAGATCAACCACAATCAAGCAATCAGCCTTTTTGTTGTTGTTGTTTGATTTGAATTTTAAATGCCGGCCGTTATTGCAGGGAGAATTAGGAGCTAAGTGGGTGTGTTAGCGGAGACCTGGCGTTCCTTGGTCCAAAAGGTGTCAGCCGCCAACGGAGCTGACTCGGTATCCCCACGGATGCCTCGAGGGGAGGAAAGCCGCGGCGACGCTGGCGCCGGACCCTGCGGAAACCTGTGTGCAGGCTGCCGGGGCCGCCGGCGCGTCTGAGAAGAGTCCATGCAGCTGGCTCTGGAGGGGACTGGGGAGTGGGGAATCCTCGGCCCCTCCTGCTGGAGTGAGGACCCTCCTTTGTCCCAGACAGGGTCGTTGAGAGAACCCCCCCCACTCCTGAGCTCCCCGTCCTTGACCACAGGGGCTTCCGGAAGCCACTTGGCGGAGCCCCGCCCTCGACAATGAAGGGGCTTGACTCGGGTGACCAGCGAGCCCCTCGATGCCACGTCCCTGGCAAGCGTGCCCATAAAGGGGAGCGCTGGGACCCTGGCATCCAGCCATGGAGGGACGGGGGCGGGGGGCTCCCAGGGAAACGCCTCTGCAGCCTGGGGACGCCTCCTCCCCCCGGGCCCCTGCTGCCTTCCTCCCCCTCTCCTTCTCTTGGCACTCAGAGCCCGCCAGAGCCCGCAGCTGCTGCCTCCCTGGAGGTCTCGGCTGCGGCCTGGACGGCCTTCCCAGGGAGAGGAGATTCCTGGAGAAGGGCCCCGCCCGCCCGCGTGGGGAGCGGAGAAGCTGCAGGCCAAAGTGCAAGGGTCCCCCTCCCACCGGAAAACGCTTTCTGCAGGGGAAGCTCAAGGTCAGGGGAACCGCTCGGCCACAGTCTGGGCCCCTGCCCCTCCCCAAGGCTACTCTTCAAGGGCTGCAGACCCAAAGGGACAGAAAGTGAAGGGGTCACGGAGACAAAGTCAGCCCTTTCCTTTGGGGACACGGCTTTTCTTTTGTCAGGGTGGCCAGGAGTCTCTGTCCCAGAGTTTCCTGCCAGTCCCAGACTGGAGGGGCCTGCAGCCCCTCCTCTGGCCACGCCCTGCCTAAGGAACCCCGCTGCGGCCTGTCCCGTCTCCAGGTTTGCAGGCCATCGAGAGGCGGCCCGCGTCCTCCCTGGCTCCGTGCGAGCTTGGTTCTTCCGGCCGTGTTGCCCCACCTCCGTCCCAGCCGTGTGGTCCCTCTTCCTAATCCCAGCTGCCGGTCGCTCGGCGTTTCCGCGCACCTCCCGGTCAGGGGGCATCTGCCCATCAGCCCCCCGCCTCCCTGTGCTGTCTGGAGGCAGCAGGGGATCATTTGGGTGGATGACTCGACCGACCTGGGAGCTGTGGCTTTGCCGCTGAAAGGAAACGCGTTTGCTGGAGTGACTGGGGCCGACGGAGGCCTCCGGGCGCTCTGCGAGCAGTGGGGTTACCCAGCAGTCCCCTGATTTTCCCAGGGGCGCACCAGGTCCAAACACCCAGCGCAGCCAGCCTCAAAGTAGGGCAGTTTCCAGAGGAAGTAGGCGAAGGCGGGCCGCCTGGGGCAGCGCCGTGGCCTAGTTCGGGAGCTGCGAGGGCTGGGAGATGAAAGGAGGCCAGCCAGCCAGCGCGGCCGGAAGGCGCCCGGGGCACGGCCCACCTTCCAGGGAACGGCAGGAGGGTAAGCTCAGGAGAAGGGGCTGCGCGCCTCACAAGGGCGCAGAGACCGAATCTGGAAGCCGGAAGCCGGGCCACCGGAGGCCGGATTCCCCGCAGGCTTGGGCTGGTCCAACCCCGCGGAGAGCGCCCTGGCCCCCAGGCTGCTTCCGGGGAGAAGGTGCCGGGAGGCCACCCGGGGTGGAAGGCAGCAGGAGCCGTACAGAACCCCGGACCAGCTGCCTATGGCCTGGGCTGGATTCGAGGGGCGGGGCCTTCCTGGGGACCCCTTCAGAGCCCCCCTGTCCCGGGCTGGAGGGCGGAGGCTCCTTACCAATTTTTTAAGACAAGAGTTGTAATCAGGGCAGCAATGACCATGACGAGGGAGACGGTGATGGTGATGATCTGATGGACGGCCAGGCCTGCGGAGAGAGGGGACAGGGCGTGCTCAGGAAGGCCTGACCCCAGCCCACCCCAGACGCCTCGGGTGCCCGGTCACATCGGGGGTGGCAGGTGCTGGCAGGGGCTGCGGGGTCCCCACGGCTACCCCCGTGCCAGCTCCGGGATGGGAGGCTCCAGCTCTGTCCCCTCCCTCCCGCCACCCCCTCAGCCCCAGCCGGGACCCTCGGGGGCCTTCCTTGCCCCCGCCCGCCCCGCAGCACCTCTGCTGCTGAGACCAGCCCCCTTCCTCTCCTCCCACCCCGGGCAGCTCCTTGGCTCCTCGATGGGAACCCTGAGCGCTGGGCAAGAGGCACAGGGTCTGGCAGGAGCAGGAGGGGCCGGGGCAGCCCGGGGCTTGAGGGGAAGAGGGACGGGGATCATGGCCCTGTTCAGAGTTCTGGGAGGTTCACTGCCCATGAAGCTCCGGGCGATAAAAGGCCTCCAGCCCAGCTGGTAAAGATGCCCAAAGTCCCAGGGCAAGATGGCAGCCTAACCTCGCTGCCCTGCCCCCAACCCCACGGGGGAGGGGAGCAAGGAAGCTGGCAGAGCAGAACAGCAGAACGGGTTACCCAGGAGGTGGGTCGGCCAGGAGCTGTGTGCTGACCCCACACATGGACGACAGCGACGGGACAGCTCTCCACGCCCACCCTCCGTGCCCGCCTGTCCCGCCCCAGCTCCCACCGGCCACAGACCTAAGGGAGGAGGGGGCGGGGCATCAGCACCCACCTGCGCCACCACCCTGGGCTACGTTCCTTCCTGAGGCATCCCCCAGCTGACACTGCCAGCCGTCAAGCTCACCCGGAAGTTCATGGCTCTTGCCCCCGTCGTCCTGCTCTCAGCAAGAGCCAGGGGAGCTAAGAGTGGAGCGGCGAGGCGGTTCCCGCGCCCCCACGGCAGCGCCTGCCCCACGAGGTGCTGATTTCCCCGCCCTCCCGCCTGGGACGTCTGGACACCTGCCCTGCCCTCTCTGCGCTAGATCGTCACGTCCGTTTTGCAGGGCCCCACCTCGGACAGGCTGCACCGTGAGCCCCCGGAAGCCACGTTCGAGACCCAACCCCGCTATCTGCAGGCTGCACCAGGCTGTCTCCACCGGCATTCGTGGTCTGAGTTTTGCGTTTTCTGGGCACGAGCTCAGGAATACATCTCTTTTGCTGACTGAGACGCAACTTTCTGTCTGGGTCTGGCACAAAGGGCCTTAAACAAGATGGAGGATTTGAGAATTAAGGAAATGGAGCGCATAACTGTGGACTATGTGGGGGGGAATTCTTTGACCACACCCACCTGTGAAACCTGGGATCAGATCTGGAACTTCCAAGCAAAGCCTGATGATTTGCTGATTTCTACCTATCCTAAAGCAGGAACAACACGGACTCAGGGGATAGCAGACATAATACAAAATGGAGGTGAGGTTGAGAAAAGCAAATGAGCGCCTACTCATGTACGATTTCCCTTCGTCAAATGCATAATCTCATCCATTGGATCTGGTTTGGAACAAGCTAATGCAATGTCCTCACCCCAGACCCTGAAAACTCATCTTCCCATCCACCTGCTGCCCTCATCCTTCCTAGAGAACAATTGTTAAGATAATCTATGTAGCAAGAAATTCCAAGGACAATGTGATACCCTACTACCATTTCCAAAGGATGCATAAACCACTTCCTGCTCCAGGAACCTGGGAAGAGTATTTTGAGACTTTTCTGTCAGGTAAAGTGTTCTGGGGCTCATGGCATGACCATGTGAAAGGATGGTGGGAAGCCAAAGTCCATCACTGCATTCTCTCTCTCTTCTATGAAGACACAAAGGAGAACCCAAGCATGAAATTCAGAAGTTGGCAGAATTTATTGGGAAGAACCTAGATGATGAAGTTCTAGAAAAAATTGCCTATCATACTTCCTTTGATGTAATGAAGCTGAATCCAATGGCAAACTATACAGCAATTCCTGCCGATTTCACGGACCATTCCATTTCTCCACTCATGAGAAAAGGGGCAGTGGGAGATTGGAAGAACTACTTAACTGTGGCTTAGAATGAAAGATTTGACGAAGACTACAAGAAAAAAATGGCCAATACCACTCTAACCTTCTACTTCCAAATCTAGTGCCGACAGCGCAACTCTGTGATGAAAACGAGAGCCCTGAGTGTACACTTTAAATGGACTATACAAAGCATGGAACAGTAAAACACAGGAATCCTGTGGTGGAAGATGGACTATGGTTAACAGAGCAAATATGAGAACATTCTCTCATGAACTATAACAAATATACAATACTAATAATTGGGTGGGTTGGAGATAAAAGACACCACAGGTAAGATACAGGCTATAGTTAGTAGTAATGTTTTGACGATGCTCTTTCATGGTTTGTGACAAATGTTGCAACAATGCAAGGTGGTGGTGGGGGGGTGATGTATGGGAGCCCTGTATGATGATACACATGCTCGTTTTGTAAGTTCACAACTTTTACTATATACTTATTGTTTATGTATGTTCTGTATAAATGATGTATTTCAATAAAATTTTGAAAAGGAATGAAGTTCTGACACATGCTACAATATTGATGATCTTTGAAGACATTATGTTTAGTAAAATAAGCCAGACACAAAAGGCAAATATGAAATACTTAGAATAAGCAAAATCATATGGACAGGGAAACGGACTTGGCCCAGTGGTGAGGGCATCTGTCTACCACCTGGGAGGTCCGCGGTTCAAACCCTGGGCCTCCTTGACCCGTGTGGAGCTGGCCCATGCGCAGTGCTGATGCGCTCAAGGAGGGCCGTGCCACACAGTGGGAGTCCTCCGCATAGGGGAGCTCCATGCGCAAGGAGTGTGCCCCGTAAGGAGAGCCGCCCAGCGTGAAAGAAAGTGCAGCCTGCCCAGGAATGGCGCCGCACACATGGAGAGTTGACACAACAAGATGACACAACAAAAAGAGACACAGATTCCCGTGCTGCTGACAACAACAGAAACAGACAAAGAAACAAGATGCAGCAAATAGACACAGAGAACAGACAACCGGGGTGGGGTGGGGTGGGGAGGGGAGAGAAATAAATAAATAAATAAATCTTTTTAAAAAATCATATGTGCAGAAAACAGAAGAGCTGTTACAGGGTCAAGGGGGAGGGGAAAACGGGGAGTTAATGATTAACGGTATGAATTTCTGTTTGGCATGGTGAAATGTTCTGGAAATAGCTAGTAGAGAAAGTTAAAAAAAAAAAAAAGACCCAGACCCACTGCTTGCAGGGGACCTCGTTTGGAACTAGGACTTTGGGGATGGGCTAAGGGACGCCGAGGTCCTCCTGAAGGAGGGCGCCCCGAGCAAAGTGTCCTGCTGCGAAGAGGCAGGCATGGGGAGGAGGAGGCCACCTGGCGACGACAACGGAGGCAGAGACCGGGCTCGGCTCAAACTCGGGCGCCGCTGAAGGAAGAGATGCCAGATGCCGGACGAGGAGGCAGGAGGAAGGAGCTTGCCCTGCGGCTTCGGGCACTGGTCCTGCTGACACCTCGATTCCCACCTCCGACCTCCAGCTGGGAGAGGACCCCTGTCCATGTCTTTAGCCCCGCCCCCAGCTTGTGCGACTCTGTTGAGGCACCGAGGAAGCTCCCTGTGGAATAGCCAGCCCCGCATCCTGGACGTGCCCCTGCGTCCTGGGGGTGCCAGGGAGAGCACACTGCACAGACGTGTCCCAGGGGGCGGGGTTCCCAGCGTGGAGATCTTTCTGGCGGCCTCCCAAGGACACAGTCTCGCAAACAGATGTTACCGCTCTGCTGAATAGTATCCTCGTGGGGAAATTGTTAATAAATGATTAAAAGCCGGCATGACCGGGAAACGCGCGTTCTCTCCCCATTTCCCTTCCTTCAAGGGCTGTTGCTGTTTGTCACGAGGCGCCCGTCCTGTGCTTTTCAGGAGAAGCACCACTAGAAAAGCAGGAGAGCCAACACGCGGAAGTCACGGCTGCCCATCACTAGTCCTTTTGTCCAGTGATTCACTTCCTGTGAGCACGCCCTGTGTGCCACCCAGGGCCAGCGGGGACGGTTCAGCCACAGTGCTGCCCTCGGCACACAGCTGCCCGGGCCGACTCTTAAAGCTGCAGCATTGGCGGCTGGTTCTGTTAGCAACATGCGTACACCTGGGCCCAAGGTGGGGCACCTGCTGGGACCTGCTGGGGGTGTTTGCCTTCTCCCTGAGGACTGCCACTTCAGCTGCCAATGGCCTGCCCTCAGTCTCACCCACAGCAGCGTGCCCACCGCCCTCAGCTCTCTCTCCCATGCAAGTAGGTTTTTAGGGATCCAGCTCGGACCTTGATGGCCAAGGAAGGGGTTGAAAAGGACGCCTAGTTTGATGGATAACCATGAGGGGTGTTTGCCTATCAGGCTCTCCTCGCCCTCCATCTGCATATTTTCTCTGGTCCAGTCAAGAGGCCACCAGCTTTCAATGAGGAGTGTGCTTGCTGTGATGGTGGTGACGGTGATGATGGTGATGACGATAGTGGTGTTCACAGAGGTGGTGAGGATGAGGTGATAGTAGTGGTCACAGTGATGGTGGTGGTGATGATAGTAGTGGTCGCAGTGATGGTGGTGGTGATGATAGCAGTGGTCGCAGTGATGGTGGTGGTGATGATAGTAGTGGTCGCAGTGATGGTGGTGGTGGTGATAGTAGTGGTCACAGTGATGGTGGTGGTGATGATAGCAGTGGTCGCAGTGATGGTGGTGGTGATGATAGTAGTGGTCGCAGTGATGGTGGTGGTGGTGATAGTAGTGGTCACAGTGGTGGTGGTGGTGATGATAGCAGTGGTCGCAGTGATGGTGGTGGTGATGATAGTAGTGGACGCAGTGATGGTGGTGGTGGTGGTGATGATAGCAGTGGTCGCAGTGATGGTGGTGGTGGTGGTGATGATAGCAGTGGTCGCAGTGATGGTGGTGGTGATGATAGTAGTGGTCGCAGTGATGGTGGTGGTGATGATAGCAGTGGTCGCAGTGATGGTGGTGGTGATGATAGTAGTGGTCGCAGTGATGGTGGTGGTGATGATAGTAGTGGTCGCAGTGATGGTGGTGGTGGTGATAGTAGTGGTCGCAGTGATGGTGGTGGTGATGATAGTAGTGGTCGCAGTGATGGTGGTGGTGATGATAGTAGTGGTCACAGTGATGGTGGTGGTGATGATAGTAGTGGTCGCAGTGATGGTGGTGGTGGTGGTGATGACAGCAGTGGTCGCAGTGATGGTGGTGGTGATGATAGCAGTGGTCGCAGTGATGGTGGTGGTGGTGATAGTAGTGGTCGCAGTGATGGTGGTGGTGATGATAGTAGTGGTCGCAGTGATGGTGGTGGTGATGATAGTAGTGGTCACAGTGATGGTGGTGGTGATGATAGTAGTGGTCGCAGTGATGGTGGTGGTGGTGGTGATGACAGCAGTGGTCGCAGTGATGGTGGTGGTGATGATAGCAGTGGTCGCAGTGATGGTGGTGGTGGTGATAGTAGTGGTCGCAGTGATGGTGGTGGTGATGATAGTAGTGGTCGCAGTGATGGTGGTGGTGGTGATAGTAGTGGTCACAGTGATGGTGGTGGTGGTGATAGTAGTGGTCGCAGTGATGGTGGTGGTGGTGGTGATGACAGCAGTGGTCGCAGTGATGGTGGTGGTGATGATAGCAGTGGTCGCAGTGATGGTGGTGGTGATGATAGTAGTGGTCGCAGTGATGGTGGTGGTGATGATAGTAGTGGTCACAGTGATGGTGGTGGTGATGATAGTAGTGGTCGCAGTGATGGTGGTGGTGGTGATAGTAGTGGTCACAGTGATGGTGGTGGTGGTGATAGTAGTGGTCGCAGTGATGGTGGTGGTGGTGGTGATGATAGCAGTGGTCGCAGTGATGGTGGTGGTGGTGGTGATGATAGCAGTGGTCGCAGTGATGGTGGTGGTGGTGGTGATGATAGCAGTGGTCGCAGTGATGGTGGTGGTGATGATAGTAGTGGTCGCAGTGATGGTGGTGGTGATGATAGCAGTGGTCGCAGTGATGGTGGTGGTGATGATAGCAGTGGTCGCAGTGATGGTGGTGGTGGTGATAGTAGTGGTCACAGTGATGGTGGTGGTGATGATAGTAGTGGTCGCAGTGATGGTGGTGGTGGTGGTGATGATAGCAGTGGTCGCAGTGATGGTGGTGGTGGTGGTGATGATAGCAGTGGTCGCAGTGATGGTGGTGGTGGTGGTGATGATAGCAGTGGTCGCAGTGATGGTGGTGGTGATGATAGTAGTGGTCGCAGTGATGGTGGTGGTGATGATAGCAGTGGTCGCAGTGATGGTGGTGGTGATGATAGTAGTGGTCGCAGTGATGGTGGTGGTGATGATAGCAGTGGTCGCAGTGATGGTGGTGGTGGTGATAGTAGTGGTCACAGTGATGGTGGTGGTGATGATAGTAGTGGTCGCAGTGATGGTGGTGGTGGTGGTGATGATAGCAGTGGTCGCAGTGATGGTGGTGGTGGTGGTGGTGATGATAGCAGTGGTCGCAGTGATGGTGGTGGTGGTGGTGATGATAGCAGTGGTCGCAGTGATGGTGGTGGTGATGATAGTAGTGGTCGCAGTGATGGTGGTGGTGGTGGTGATGATAGCAGTGGTCGCAGTGATGGTGGTGGTGGTGGTGATGATAGCAGTGGTCGCAGTGATGGTGGTGGTGGTGATAGTAGTGGTCGCAGTGATGGTGGTGGTGGTGGTGATGATAGCAGTGGTCGCAGTGATGGTGGTGGTGATGATAGTAGTGGTCGCAGTGATGGTGGTGGTGATGATAGTAGTGGTCACAGTGATGGTGGTGGTGATGATAGTAGTGGTCGCAGTGATGGTGGTGGTGGTGGTGATGATAGCAGTGGTCACAGTGATGGTGGTGGTGATAGTAGTGGTCACAGTGATGGTGGTGGTGATGATAGTAGTGGTCGCAGTGATGGTGGTGGTGGTGGTGATGACAGCAGTGGTCGCAGTGATGGTGGTGGTGATGATAGCAGTGGTCGCAGTGATGGTGGTGGTGATGATAGCAGTGGTCGCAGTGATGGTGGTGGTGATGATAGTAGTGGTCGCAGTGATGGTGGTGGTGGTGGTGATGATAGCAGTGGTCGCAGTGATGGTGGTGGTGGTGGTGATGATAGCAGTGGTCGCAGTGATGGTGGTGGTGGTGATGATGCTATCAAACATGCTTGGTAAGTGTAGCAATCATCAGGCGTTGATGGAGCACTGGACATGTGCTATCCCACTTATTTCTGGCAACCGCTCTAAAAGGTGAATACTGTCATCACTAATGGTGGAAGTGGAAGCAGTATCTGGGAAGCTCTGTGTGAATTCCTTGGGTCACATAGGATCTGCTGTCTCCAAAGCCCACACTAAGAGCAACTGCACATGTGAATCCCCTCCTGAGTCCAGACTTGGTTCACCTATGCATTAGCTTTGAACTCACTGCTCACTCCTTCTGGGGCAGCATCTGGCACCCTTCCTCTGTATGTTACTGGGAGAAAAGGAGTTTCTAACCTCTCAGGGGCAGGGGCTGGTGCCTCACCACCTCCTCTGAGGACAGGTACACTCCGAGAGTGGTCTGGACCCATGCCAAGAGCCTTGGCGTGTCACACCCCCCTACACCACGGCAAGAACTGGATCTTCATTTTGTGGGCTAATCCTGTCATCTTCTAGGCCAACACTAGCAAACCCAAAGCCCCATAGGGCCCAGGTGGGAAGAGCACAGTGAGCTGGGAAAAGCCATCAGGGAGCTGCCAGGACGGCGTCAGCCAGAGGCGCTGCACTGAAAATCACCTTGCAAAGGAAAAGCACGTGCGGTCTACTCTCCAATCTCTGCAGGGCTGGAGGAGGCCCAGGAGACTGCGGGCTGTGGGCTGCTCATCTCGTTACTAAGGAAACACTTCTGTGGGCTGAGTATTTGCTTTGACTAAAGTCCTTGGAAGGGAAGTCTTGTGACCAGTCGTCCCTTACATGTTTAATTCCCTCTTATTCCCCCAGCGAGTGAGGGTAGGAAGGCGCTGGAGCTCCTCTTCCCCCAATTGAAAAGAACTGCGCTCCCGATGGGAGAGAGTTGGCTCAGGGACCCACTCAGTGATGACGCAAGGGGCAGCTAGGTCCTTGTAAGACCCCAAGCACCTTGAGAAAAGGGCCAAGTCTACATTACCTTTAACCCCCCCACACATACCTCCTGCCATGCTCGTGCACAGCCTGACATGCCATCTTGCAAGAGTAGCTGTGATATATTATTAAACTTATAACTGAGAAGTAAAAATAAGAAGCCAGGGAAAAGGGAGATAGGTAACGACACATTCCCAACGTTTGCCTTGTTTGGGAGGCCCTGGAAAACTTCCCAAAATAAAATTTGGAGGAAGAGATATTTGTTTACCAGCTAAGGTAATCGGGGCAGAAATATAGCAATGCTATAACAGCTGCCCTTTCTCAAAAGATTTCTCTAAGCCAGGCAGCTTTCTCAGCCTTCACACATGTGGTTGAACCTAGTGCTTCGCCGTCCTGTGGGAATGGCATTGGTCACATCTGTCGGACCTGCGAGGAATCTGCGGCTCAAAGACGGACAATGACTTTCCCCTGGTGGTAGGGCAGAGCCAGGAATGAAAGCCAATTTTCTGCTCTGGAGTTTCAGAGACGATCAGTCGTGCTAACTCCAAATCCAGCAAATCTGCAGCTACATTCTGTGAATGAAATTGGATTGAGGGAATCATTTTATTAATCCTCACATACATTTGCTTGCAAAGCAAATAGCCTTGCCCTTCAAAACCTGGCTTATGGGTTTTGAATGGGCCACTGGACTCAGACAAAAGGAGGCAAAAGGTTATCAGAGGACCTAACAGGCATCAGCCCATGATGGTTGGACAAAGATTGGGCCTTCTGACATGCGGTTGAATATTTCTAGGAAACTATTTGGAAGATGGAACATCAGGGAGCTCTTCTCCTCATTCTCCATCTTAGGGAGGCTGGCAATTAAGAAGAGAGAAGATCAATGAGTGAGAGGTTGGGTAACATTTTAAATCATTAGGTCACATCACATCATGTCCTTCTCTCCAAATTCCAGTTGTTTCCTCCTCATCTGAATATCCATTAAGTCTTGGAGAGGTTCTGGAGTTAACTAATCTTTTCTTAAGGGGCCAGATAGAAAATATTTTCAACTTGGCCAACAACTCCTACTATTCAGTTCTGCCATTGTAGCATGAAATCTGCCTTGGAGTACATGTAAACACATGGTTAAATTCCAATAAAACTTTTTTTCCAAGAGATGCAGGGTAGAGTTTGGCCCACAATTTGTAGACCCCTGATTCAGATGAGCAACCTATAATTAAATTGAAATATGTATCTATTTTGAATGGTTTGTTAAAAGTATAACTCAAACAGCAATCTTTTGATTCTGAAGAAGTGAACCGCCAGGCTCTATTATCATAGGTTTACCATCTTCTGGGATTTCCACTGTTACTGTCAAGCCTGTCCCAAAGACAGCAGCCATCTCTCACTTGTGGGTCCATAACCACCTCCACTGTAGCCATCTCACCTTACTGGATTCCTCCATAAGAAGCAGCATGAGAACAACTCATTGAGGGTGACAGTTTCCCTTTGGAAATAAACTCAGGGAGAATTCCACCCCTTTGTCCCTGCAACGGCCCTCAGGAATAGGTCGAATACGTGTCTATGTCCACGTACTCCATTAACAGTGAAAAAACCCTGCATCTTGCAAAAGACAAGAATGTTCGGATCACAGACAATGGTGCTGAGAGGGACCTGGCCCGTGGGTCTCTGGACAGGACTTGCTCTGTCCCTCCCAAATGGCACCGCTCTTGGGAGGACGTCCTTGCACCTCCTCTCCTTCCTCGCCACTCTCTCACAACACTCATGCCTTAAATAATGGCTCCTCTCGCCAAGTCTCTGGTGGCCATTAAATAATGCATGCAGCAACATCTGCGCCATAAACCCTACAGACACTGGGCAAGGCCAGGCTTTGACCATCTCTACACCTACTGTCGGGAGGCTTGGGATGGGTTCGACGATGATGTCACCCTAAGTAGATATACACTTTATGCCCTCAAGAAAGGAAGGGAAAAAAAATTATCCTGTCTCTGTCCAAGGTCAATAGCATATCCCATCTTCCAACTCCTTGGAGCTCAGATGTGGTCCCCAGGCTCAGAAGCATGCCGTGTAGGGATTCTTGCTTCCCTTTCCTGACAGGTGTTATTGTTCCCGCTAATTTAGGGGCTCTTTCTGCTCCTGGTAATTGTGCTGTATACTAATGTGCTGGGAATCAGCTGCCATCCAGATCATGAAAAATTGTACCTGGAATAATGGATGGGGACAGATGGATTACCAAGCTCTGCATCAATCAATAGGGCTTTTATGGTTATATTTGTGGTGGTTTATAATAAGATCAGGACCTGAAGACTGATGTGGATGTTGGTAATCCATCTCTGTGTCTGCACAAAGTCTTATTAGATGAAGCCAAAGCAAACTAGGGGCATTGTCCTTTGCAAAAGCAAACACATGGAGGACCTTCTTTTCCAGCAGGTGAGGGGGTGTGTGGCCATTTGTTCTGACCCACCTGGGTGAAGGCAGTAGCAGCAGCCCTGGAATGGCAGATATTTCTGTGTTTAGCATACTTCATTTTGCAATACAGGGGTCTAACGAGCCTGCATTATGTGAACAAAGACTCAGATATCAGTGGTTTCAAGGATGTCTTTCTGGCACAGGTGAGTTTGATAGATGAGAGGTGACAATGGGTACATAAAGTGCCAATTCCACTACAAAGAAACCATCCCTTTCCTGCCAATGCCTGAAAAATGTCAATTCCACAGTAAGTCCTGAAAAAATTGTCCCTGGAAACATGGCAGCCTGAGCAGCATGCAACGGGCAAGGGGCCAGCCTGGCATTCTCGAGGTGGCGGCACTTCAAGGCTTAGAGCTCATTTGGAGGCAGCTGCCACCTTCTAGGGCAGGCTATGGAGAAAAGGGGCACCTTCTGAAACCAGGGTATTCGCAGAAAAACAAGGCCCCTGGCTTTTGTTGCAGAGACACCATGGACAGTGGTATTCTCTGGATGACCCAGAGGAGCCCTCTGAGGGGTGAGTGTTGGCCCAGATCAGGAAGGTGCCTGGAGCCTCTGTGGGGATCGAGGCTCCTCTCATCGGAAGGGAAACCGGGAGTCCCTCCAGCATAGGGCAGGACTATATTCTAGAAAATCCACGGAAGCACCTGAGGCTGAGCTTTCATAGGACTCCACCTGAGCCCAAGTCCTCAAGGGACCATCCCCCAAAGGACCCGCCAAGCCAGGCTGGAGCAGGTTCTCAAGGAGCCATGTGCCATGACTGGAGACGTTCCTGGGTTGTCCCCTGGGAGGGGCCGTGCAAGTGGTGCAGGTCAGGTGTACCGCGAACCATCCCACAGTGCACGGACACCCCTGTCACCAAGAATGGCCATGGGGCTGAGGTCAGAAACCCTGGGCTAGAGGTCAGAACCAGCTCCTCGATCAGATCCTGGGGGGCCTCAAAGGATGAAATGGGAGCTGCTCTCAATTCCTGTCCCTTCTCTGTCTATCCTGCCCTCACGCCCAGCCCCTTCCTTATTTATGACAAAGGCAGTGCCACGACTGGCTTCCCACAGTTTCTATGGAGTCGACCCACTTAAGGAGCAACCCTAATTTTTGGAAGCACAGGCCAAGCATTGCTTGAAGCTCACCACCTATATTGGTCCATGTTCAGCTCCTAGAGTGCCTGAAATGGGTGCACAGGTGACCCCACTTGCACAGGAGGCTGAGCAATGGTCTCAAGGCCACCCAGCTGAGGCGAAGCAAGCAGGACTCCAGCCTGCAATGGGCTGAATCAGGCACCCCAGCAAAAGGCACACTCTCCGTTTCCATCCGTGTTCCTGGGGCTGGAAACTTACTTGTAAATAATGCCTTTTGGAGATGCCATTGTGAGTAGAGGCGTGGTCTAACTGAATCGGGGTGGGTGGGTCTCATCCCTAGTCCTGGATGGCTTATGGAAAGGAGCCAGAACCAGGGAGTCAGAGGAAACTTGAAGGGCAGGTACCAGGAGAGAGATCGCCAGGTGACGGAGGGCAGAGGTACAAGTCGAGGAACCCCAAGGATTGCAACAAGCCAGTGTCAGAACTCTACCCTCTCTAGGAGAAGGCATGACCTTTCAAAACCTCCACGCTGGCCTTCTAGCCTCTGGCACTGAGCCAATAAATTCCTGCTGTGAAGTCAACCGGTGTGTGGAATTTGTCCCAGCATGCCTGGCAGACTGAGACAAACCTCAAGCAGGCTTGCCCCAAACCCAAGGCTAAGGTCCTCACCACCGTCCTACAGAGACCATTGGGGACCAATCATCTTTTCTCAACACCGGATGGCCAGGAGCCAGGGTTCTGAGTTCTAGAAGGTACTGGGGGATTCTCGTGCATACTCTGTCAACTGTGGGTTCCGACTCCAAAAGGACCTGAAGTTTCATAGTGGCCTCTAGCACTAAAACTCATCTAAAGGGATTGCATCCCTTGGTTGGTGGTAACTTCAGACAAGGAGAACCTTCTTTCCATTTGGAGACTCCTGTGAACTTGAGCAAATACAGCCGCTGCAGATGGGAAGACAGGGAGATCCTTGGGGAGAAGGCTCATCTTGGCTAAAGGGTCGCACATCAGCCACTTCCAAACCCAAACAAAAGCTTGATCTGCTTTCATTTCTCAGCACCATCTTCTCACCATATCTCAGCTTGCTCTGTTGTTGAGCCTGAGGGCCCAGCCTTGCCCTTTCAAACCTGGGATCTGCAGGGAGAGTGGGAAGGGATGGGTGTCAAGCTTGGGGCCATCATTGAGGCAGCAGTGGGGTGACCCTGAGTTGAAATGTTTCTGGAAGGACCAGGCAGATGTGTTGGTCATTGGGTGATCGACCGATGAGCATTGAGGAGGGCCTTTGCCCTGTGTTTGCAAAATCACGATCCCCCTAGCAGCTGAGTTCAGAGCTGTGATCCTAACTGCACAAGGCGCAGGCCTGGGGGCAGCAGATGCCCGGACCTGGGTGCTGAAGCTCAGACAAGTGATAAGTCTGGACTGGCTGAATCGTGCCATGAAAATGCACATCCATCCGGAACCTTAGATGGAGACGTTATTTGGAAATAGAGGCTTTGCAGATGTAATTAGTCAAGGATCTCAAGGTGAGATCATCTTGGATTTAGGGTCGACCCTAAGTCCATTGACCAATGTCCTTCTAAGAAGAGGAGAGTCTCAGAGACACAGACAGTGGTGACGGGCCGAGATTGGGGTGATGCAGCCGCAAGTGAAGGAGTCACCAGATGCTGGAAGGGTCAGGAAGGGGTCTCCACCAGAGCCTCAGAGGGGTGGCCCTGCGACCCCTGGACCTCAGACCTCTGGCCCCCACAACGGTGAGACAAGGGATTTCTGTTGTTTGAAGCCACCCAGTGTGGTAAAGTTTCTACAGCAACCCTAGGAAACTGATACTCACTTTGCCTCAGTTTCCCCATTTGACTTTGGAGAGGACATACTCAGGGACACCCGGAGGCCCTTAGCCGTGCACCACAGCATCTGTGATGCTCGGCCTCCCTCAATGCGGCTCTGAGCGGCTCCTCTAAGGCAGCGCCTCTCAGACGTCTCTGGGATCTTGTTCTCATGCAGATTCTGGCCCAGCCTGGGGAGGGGATGAGAATCTGCATTTCTCACCCTCTCCCTGGGGACACTGACACCACAGGCCTTTGACTCATGGTGCCTTAAATCCAAGCTCAGAAAACACTGGCCTGTGGCCAAATCTGGCCCATTGCTTGATTTTGTCAATTAAGTTTTATTGAAACACAACCATGCACATTCAGTCACATTATTGTCTGTGGCTGCTTTTGCACCACCAAACTGCAGGGTTGAGTGGTGGCCATAGAACCTTAGCGAGCAGAAGCCTAAAATATTTATTACTCTGTTCCTTAAGAAAAAGTTGCAACCTCTTCCCAGAAGATTCCTGCCGGTGCCATGCCATAGAGGGCATCGAGTCTGTGTGGAGTGGCTGGAGGGGGCAGATGGGCGCTGGGGGGGAGGGCAATGGTGACCCTCCCTGACCCCTGGCTCAGCCACGGGTGACCACTTGGTTGACGAGAGCTGAGCTTGCGCCTTCACTGTGTGCGGAAGCAGCCACGCGCAATGAGCATCTCTGAGTTGCGTTTAAAGGCTGTGAAAGTGGGTTCCAAAAGGAAGCCGGGCCCCGTCCATCTGCTCCCTGTGACTCACACTGTTGGTGGCGGCGACCACGATGCTGTGCTGGGGCCGAGGCAAGGTGACGCCCCGCGCTGGGGCTGCGCCGGAGGAAGGGAATGGGGTCTGCTCACTAACAGGCCGCTCCGTTCCTGAGGGAACCACAGACCCCCGGCCAGGGGCGGGAATCCAACTTCCAGGCAGCTCTGAACGCACAAGCACGCAGCCTTCGTAAAGGGGCCACTGTCCCCCACTCTTCCCCAATTTGTCTGCCCGTTTCCCCCACAACGTGCGTGTGCGCCCTCACACGCAGGCTGCATCGATTGCTCACCTCCTTTAAGAACGGGAGCAGCCGGGACCCCGCGGTGAGCTCCATCGCGGCATGGAACTGACCCAGTTCTTTCACCCCCCTCCCAACAGCATTTGAATATTTCAACCAAGGATGACAAGGTTTGGCCGCAGCGCGCCCGGAGAAACCCAGCATCGTGCACGCTAACGGGGGGGGGGGGGGGGGGGTTGCGGAACCTGGGAAGAGGCCCTGCCAGGCGCACCTGCGAGGGAAACTCTCCGGAGGAGCAGAGGGCCATCCGCCGTCAGGTGGCCATCAGGTGGGTCCCACGAGCCAGCTGTGAGGTCCCTCCCCCGCTGCAGCGCCAGCACCCACTCTTGGGACAGGGTCTTTATTTAGCCTGTGTATGGTGAACGGATGGAGCCCCCTCCCCCTGGCAGTGCCGCCTCCCTCCGTCTCTCCCACGGTGGGGTCCCTTCTGCAGATGAAGCGCCTGCTCCTGGCGCCGTGCGGTGGGCGTCAAACACCACGGATGTGGGGCGCCCCGGTCAGGACCGGGGTGAGTAGGTGCTGGGGTCATGGGACCCTCTTCCTGCCTATTATTACAGCAAGTCCTGGCAGAGGCTCAGCCCGGCTCGGCGCAGAATCCGGGGCAGATGCCCCGCGAACGTGGTAAGTGAACCCGTGGACGTGCGCCCTGTCGATGTCAGAGGGCTCCGGGAGGGTCCAGGGCGGTGCCCCGTCTGACTTGCCATGCGGTTTTCACCCCCAGAGGTTTTAGTCCCAGACATTGTTTTTACTATGGGGGTCTTTAAACAAATGTCTTGTCTCCCGGATGCATATGCAAATCAAACAGATGGGAATACAACCGCCAGACGCTCCCCTCCCCGTGGTTTAAGTCCTCGGCTCCCACTTGTGATTGGTGACGTTGAAAGCCGCCGTCTCAAGCTCGGCAGATGGGGCTATCGGGCGTAAAGCACA
Source organism: Dasypus novemcinctus (assembly GCF_030445035.2). NCBI lineage: Eukaryota > Metazoa > Chordata > Mammalia > Cingulata > Dasypodidae > Dasypus > Dasypus novemcinctus. Next base: position 128,702,044 of record NC_080681.1, read on the forward strand.
CATGAAGAGACGACGCGCGGGAAGGAGGACACAGTTCTAGGGCGCTGACCGGCTGCGAGGGGCGGGGCCCTGAGCAATTCCAGATGAAGACCCCCGAGCTGCCGGGGTCTCCGATGAGCAGAGGCAGGAGCGAGAGCGAGGACCGTGACGGCACCCATGCCCGGGCTTGGAGACGGCTCCTGGCACGAGCACCCGGCTCGGTGGCCCTCGGAGCTGCCTGCCTTCTGAAGGGCTGGAGGACAGCAGGCGCGGCGCTGCAGGATGTCCCCGGCCCAGCGGGGCATGCGGCCAGCGCGTCTGCTCTGAGGTCTCAGGCTGGTGTCGGGCTCGGGGCTGAGGACCTCGTTGCTCGGCTGCCCGAGGTCCAGGACACAGGCAGCCCCAGAGGCCACCCAGGCCCTCCCGGCGTGCCGCGCCGTCACCGTCCAGTGCGGCCAGTCAAACCTGCCCCTGGCTTGGTGTAGGGTGGAGTGGGGACTTGAGCCCCTGGGCTCTGTGGGGCCTCGCGAGGCACCCCGCACCCCAGCCCATGCCTGCCCAGTCTGAGAGCCCCCTTGATTTAAGAGCAGCACGCTTTGTCCCCAGAAGGTCCCTAGTAGGTAGAAAAATGCTCGATTCCTTCAGCAGGTGCTGATGGCGCCAGTCCCCTTCTCAGTCATTTTGTGGTGTCCTCCTCCCCCCCCCGCCCCCGGGTGCAGTCACGTGCCACACCCCGCGCCTCTGGGCTGGGTCACGTGAATCGGGAAGAGGCTGGGCACAGTGCATTCGGGGGGCCGGCACTTTGGCACTTCTGCTGTTACCATGGGAACATGCCGAGGCTGGGAGACGAGAGACACATGGAACTGAGCTGATGGGCTCGATTGTCCCAACTGAAGCCGGACAAGATCAGCCAATAGCCAGCAGCCCCCACACATATGAGCGAGCCCAGTGAAGATCAGCAGAGCTGCCTGGAAGACCCAGACAACTCCAGATAAGCAAGCCATAAACTCTTAGCATTGGGTGCCTCCAAGACTTGGGAGCTATTTGTTACACAGTGCTTTGAAGCCATAGCTAACTGATACACTAGGTGAAGTGGACAAGGAATGGTATTCCAGGCAAAGGGAAGAACCCTCATAGAGAAAGACCTGGAAAAGCAACACTCTTCCTGATGAATTGTTGCTCCTCAAGGTAGATGTGGCAGGTAACCAACCGTTAGAACTCAGATGATCAGGTGCTGCCAGACTCCACTTCAAACCCCTCTGCCTCCTGGTTATCACATTCTCAAAACAACTTCTTTCATACAAGCTTTTGTCTCTGGGGCTTGAACTTCCAGGAAACCCAGGCTGCGGCACATGGTATGAAGAGAATGAGGTATGGCTTGAAGCAGAGAGAAGGGTTTTGGGAGGGGACTGTGGGCAGACTAAAGGTACCATACCTGGAGGGGCAAGGCTGGATGCAGGTGCCCCACCATCCCAAGTATCCTTCTCAGTGTTCTGGAAAATCAAGAGTGCTGTGCTCAACTCAAGCAGGATGTTCTAGGCATGAAGTCCACTTCCTTCCTGGAGATACCCAAGCTCATTGGCAAATGGACAGGATGAGAATGCCCCAGTAAAGGATCCTGTTTCAGAAAGTGTGCTTAACCCAGCAATTTCCAAATGACTTGACATCTGCATCCTTCTCTTAAGGATGTCTGAATCCCTGGCAAAGATAATCCACCATGGGAGTCTCTAGAACATAAGCCTGTGAAAGGAGGACGTCCCTCTACTTTACAGTCCTGCTCAGTGCTGGGAGTCGCTAATCCAGGAGTAATGGTAATTGCTGCACAGTCTTGATGTATTAGCTTCCTGGGGATGCTATGACAAATTACCACAAACTCAGTAGCTTAAAACAACAGAAATGTATTCTCTCATAGTTATGGAGGCCAGACGCCTGATATCGGGGTGTCAACAGGGCTGTGCTCTGTCTGCAGACTCTAAGAGAGGATCCTTGCCATATCCAGCCTCCAGTGGCTGCCAGGAATCCTTGGCTTTCCCTACAGCTGCATCCCTTCCATCTCTGCCTCCATCTTCACAGGTCCTCCTTTTCTGTCTCTCATTGTGTCCCAACCTCATCTTATGAAAACACCAATCATTAGGTTTAGGCTCTACCCTAATCCTCTATGACTCATCTTAACTAACTTCATCACAAACCCTCTTTCACATAAGGTCGCATACCAAGGTTCTGGTGGACATGAATTTTCTGTGGATGTTATGTCAACCCCACTATAGTCCGCCTGCAGTGGCCCCTTAAAATTCACATCCATCCCCTGTACACAATATATTCACCCCAGCCCAATATTCTCAAAAGTCTTACCCCATTCCAGCATCCACTCTAAATACAAATTCTCATCTAAATATCAACTCAAAAAGTTCCAAATCTCATCACCTAAATCATATATGGAGGAGACCCTGGGGGATAATTCCTCTCTATCTGTGGACCTGTGAAACTAGAAAACAAGTTGTCTTCTTCCGAAGTACAATGGTGGGACAGGCATAGGCTAGGTATTCCCATTCCAAAAGGGAGTAAATGGAAGACACGTAGGGGTCATTGGTCCAAAGTGAGGCCAGAACTCACCAGGCAAGTTGTAAGAGGTTTAAAAGCCCGAGGCTCATCTTCTGTGGCTCCATGCTCTGCCTTCTGGGCCTAAGGGGGCAGCAGCCAGTAGTGGCAGCAGCATGCAGCCCTACTGGCCTTTGAGCCTCCATCAGAGACATTCTTCCTTTTTCTTAGAGGATGACACAAATTTGCCACCAAGCACCTCTGTCAGCATGTCTCCTGCCTGTGCAATTCTAGGAGGCTGACAGCCTTCCTTCATTGCATCTTATCTCTGTTACTTTCAGTCCCAACTGGCAGTGTTTCTATTAGTATAACTTTCTCAAAATTCTTGCCAGTCACAGGTCCAGTCCATCAGACATGAGGCTCTCCCATAAATCTTTCCTGGATGACCCCATCTCATTCCCTGGCTTCTGCTGAGAACATTGACTGGACGCCTGCGTCAAGCACTTAATCTCTTTAGCAGAAAGTTATTCAGCCACACCCTTGGTGTTCTCTCCAGAGCTTTCTTTCTCATCTTTTGTTATCTGGAGAGGTTGGCATTTTCCAAATCATCAACTGCTGGTTTCTTTTTGCTTACCTGTTCCTCCCTTGATTTATCTCTTTCTCTTCACATTTTACTATAGGCAGCAACTTTGTTTGGAAATTTCGGCTAAATATCCAAGTTCAGTGATTAAAATTCTACATTCCACCCAAGGGTAGAACACAATTCAGCCAGATTTTCTGCTCCTTTATAACAAGGAGCATGGGCCTTTCATCCAGTGTCTGAGAGCTTCATCAGTTCCTTCTCAGGCCACCCCAGGGGGATCTTTAATGTCCACAATTCTAGCAACATTCTGTACATGTGGATCTATGCATCCTCTAAGAAAGCAGAAGCGTTCTCTGCAGTTCTCCCCTCTTCTTTCTGAGCACTTATCAGAATTACCTTTAATGTCCCTATTTCTACCAGGTCTCATGAAGGCAAGATAGACTTTTTCTGTCATGTGCCTGAAACCTCTTCCAGCTTCTATCCAAAGCCATCTCCAATTTTCTTTTTCTTTTTTTTGGAATTTTTCCAGCTGCACCCTACTCTCCATGTCAATACCTGTCAGTCTTCTGGGGCTGTCATGACAAAGTACCCCAAACTGTTAAAAGAACAGAATGTGTTCTCTCACAGCTCTGATATCATGGTGTGGGCAGAGCCGAGCTCTCTGCCCCTTGGGGAGAAGCTTTCCTTGCATCTTCCCAGCTTTTGGGAGACCAGCAAACCTTGGTGTTCCTTGTAGCTGCATCGCTTCAGTCTCTGCTCCGTCATCACCTGAACTGCCTGGTGCCTCCACTGCATCTTCTGCTCCTTTCTCTTAAAGGGACAGTAGTCACTGGAGTTAGAGTCCACTATAATCCAGTGCGATCTCACCTTCACTTGACTAATGCCATCTGCAAAGACCCTTATTGGTCAGCCAAAGGGGCACTGATGCAAAATACCAGAAATTGCACAGTTTTTATATAGGGTATTTATTTGGGGTCGGAGCTTACAGTTATCAGGCCAGAAAGCATAAGTTACTTCCCTCACCAATGTATATTTTCACATGTTGGAGCAAGATAGCTGCCGACATCTGCCAGGGTTCAGGCTTCCTGGGTTCCTCTCTTCCCGGGGTTCATTTCTCTCCAGGCTCAGCTCCTCTGCTTTTTCCACGATGTCAGCTATAGACTATGAGGCTCTCTAGGCTTTGCCTCTCTCCACAAGGTCACCTGTAGACCATTAGGTGACGAGCTCTGTCTCTCTCCCTGGGGCTTCTGCCATTTCTAAGGAGCCATTTCATTCCTCTGTGTTCTTCTCCTGTGTGTTCACTTCCTGGGTTCCAGCTCAAAATTCCAGCATCAAAACTCCAACTCTGTCCTTCACCATGTCTTTTATTCACAAGTCCCTACCCACCAAGGGGCGGGAACTCAACGTAGGAACGTGGCCTAATCAAAGCCATAATCATAATTTAATCATGCCCAGGTACAGACCAGTTTACAAACATAATCCAATATCTATTTTTGCGATTCACAAACCATATCAAACTGCTACAGACCCTATTTCCAAATCAGATCACATTTCCAGGTTCCAGATGGACATAGATTTGGGGGACAGCATTCACCCAGTACGTGGCTGAAATAAGCTCCTGCTCTGGAGATTAGAAAGTCAGAAAAGATTGGTCCACCATGCGTGTCCCCTACATACGTCCCCCATGGTGTTCCTAATTGGCTGATCCTGGGCTCCAAGCCAGGTGACAGCGATGGAGGCTCAGGGTTTCCTTCCACCCTCCCTGGGCTGCTTTCTGCAAGGCCAAGTCAGTTGCCTCCATTCTGGTTACCTCCACTCTGATTTAGGGTCCCCAGGCAACCATACCTCTGTTTCCAGGGCAAGGGGCACTTGATCACTGATGTAGCTACTGAATGCAAACAAGTCTGGCAACATACCTACCAGTGCATTTTGAATCCAGCCCTGAAGGTTAAACTTAGTCAAACAGGCAGGTGGGAGGGCTCAGCCAAATCTCCTTGGAGCATAGCCTGCAGCTTGCAAATAGCCCTGCAGCCCAGTTGGCAATCTGCCCTGCCTCCAAACCCCACGGACAGTATCAACCCAGCCAGCAGGAGGGAGATGGTTATCCCTGTGTTTCATTAAAATCTCCATGCAGCCAAAAGTTTGGGGAAACTGCGATGCAATTTTGCTGGGGGGAGAAGAGGTCTGAGAGAAGGGGAAAAATGCAAGAGCTCCCAGCTCTAGCTTCCCACGGAGGTTCTATAAGCACTTTCTAAAGGTTTCCTGATGGGGAGTATCGTTAAATTCAATAGCAGCTGCTGTCTTCATGCTGCCAGCTGCCATTTTACTAAAAACAATAAACAGGTAAAGAGATGCATTTTAAAAGCCCCAACACCCCCATCCCCACCCCAGCAGCCCCTGCTTAGCTTTCTGGTTGACCCAGGAAGTCATCCCATCCCACTCCCCCTACCAGGGTGGGTGAGAGCAGGGCCAGGGCGGTGCCATCTGCAGTCAGGCACCCTGCAGGGAGAGACACAGGATGCAAAGCACAGCTGCCCCTGCCGACTGCAGCTCCGAGGCAGAGCCCCCTGAAGGGCAGCCGGGGGGGGGGGGGGCTTGCCCAGGTGCGGCTGGGTCTCACTGCATCTCGCCCATGGAGGGTACCGCACATCGGGACAAAACAGGGCCCGGCGGATATCTCCAGGATTCCAGGTCCCTTGCTGAGATGGGCAGGAGGAGGTGCATCTGGGAGAGCGGGGGGAGGGACGAGGGGCCTCAGGGGTGGGGGACCCAAGGCGGGAGGTGACTCATGTTGGAAGAAGGAAGCAGACAGAACAGAACTCGCTGCTTCGCTGTGGGGTCGCTGTAACGTGCCAACTTACGTCGGGAGGGCCTTTCAAAGCTCACGACTGGTTTCCATCAGAAGGAACAGATGGAAACAAACCAAAATGTTCAAGTTCAGTCTGGGAGACCAGAAGTTGGGAAAAGGTTTGGTCCTCCTACCCCCAAAATGACACGCCAAGAAGGTGTGCGTGCACCGGGGAGACAGAAGTTGTGACTAAGGCCTGCCCACAAGGAGGGGCCTGCAGAAAGATTGAAACCCAGCTTCCAAGCAACCCCGCTTCCAAGCAACCCAATCCCAGGCTAGCTGCCTGCCAGAAGAAGGGGGGTTGCTCTCTGAGCAGGGCCAGGCCATCCAGAGCAGGAGCCAGCAGACTTTTCCTCTGGGAGCAGGTAAGTAAGAGTTTAGGCTTCTGGCCTGAAGGGCTCTCTCACAGCTGCTCAACTCTACCTCTGCAGCTTGAAACCTGCCACAGACAACAGCAAACAAACAGGCAGCGCCGTGTGTCAATAAAACTTATTTATGGTGACAGAACATGAATTTCAAGTCATTCACAGGTACCAGGAAATCTGATTTTTTCCCCAACCATTTAAACATGTAAGAACATTCTTAGTTTACACAACATTCAAAAACAGGAAGGAGGTAGGACTTGGCCTCTGAGTTGTTGTTTTCTAGCCTCTGATCTAGAGCCTCAGATTATCTGCATAATTTTTCATGCACAATGTCCAACGTTGAATGCAAGATGACCAGGCATGCTAGGCTATACAGCTAAGTGACCAATAATCTAAAGAAAAAAAAAAAAACAGACAAAAGCTATAGTCTCATAAATATCTAGGTAATGGAGTTAGATACCAACTTTAACACAACAGTGATTAATGTAGCTAAGAAAGAAGATTATGAGATGGAAAATTTAAGAGAGAACTAGGACATATGTAAATACTAATATCTGTAAATAATGCATATGGGTAATTTGTAGAAATATTTGGGAAGAAAACGGAACCTATGTCTGCTAAGTCCTGTGTGACCAGCCTTGCACAACCTTCCCCTCCCTTTGGCTCCGTCCTTCGTGGAATCAGGGAGGGACCTAGGCCAGCGGTCCTCACACTGTCCTCGGAGCCTCAGGGGTCTGCAGTATCTTCTGGGCTCCAGGGATCCCCCCTCTCTATACAGTGCTGTCCCCTTCAACCTATTTTCCATACCAGGGATGCTATCGAGATTTAGCTAAAAAGCACTTTGAACGCCTTCGGACATTAGTGCACAAGGGCCCTTCCGACACCAACCGTGTAGGACCAGGAAATGGAGGGGGAGAGTGACTAGAGGCTCTGGGTAGCATCTTTTGAGGCAGGCACCAGTCTCCTGGGAAGAAGCCCCCGGAAGGGGACTTGTGGGACAAGTCAGGGCAAAGGCAGTGCAGCCCAGGGGCCCCAGGACCCTGAGGAAAGCGCGTGAGGAGCAAACTGGGAGGTGCTGCAGCCTCTGCAGTGGGCGCCTCGGCGGCCTGGCGAGGCCCCCCTTCCCCGAGGCCCCGGCCTCTGACTCCTGCTCGCATCCTCCCGCAACGGGTCCAGGCTCCACCGTTGTCCTTTGAGAAGCTTATTCCTCTTGGGAAAATAAATCGTCCAGGTGACAGTGCAGCTGGAGTGGGCAGAGGAGCTCGTGCTCACCGGATGTGGGGAAGCAGGAAAGTCCAGCTCCTGGGGCGAGCGACGGCACCGCGTGGGGCAAATGGGTCCTCCGGGATCCCCCCCAGACGAGACGGGGGAGGCAGGGAGTGGAGAGGGCAGTGGGCTCAACTCGCTCGGACCTGTGACTTCACAAATCTCAGACAAGCTGCCGCGACCATGTCCCTAAATTGGCCATGAAATTCGAGGGACCGTGTGGTCTTGGCTGTGACCACATACGGGCTGTGAAAGCATCTCTCCTTCCTCTGTCCCCACCCTGGGCTCGTGAGCGGCCGGATTTCTCCGGCACCCGTGGCAGAGCTCGGAGGGTTTGGGATTTTCCAAAGTCGTCTGAAGAGTCAACACAGAACTCTTGGAACGTTCATTCCAACCACTAAAGGGCACGCTTCCCGCAAACCATTCCTGGGCCGTGGTCAGAGAGAGGACGTGAGCTGGTGAGGCCGCGACAGCAGGGTGACTGAGTGGAAAGTGCTGAGAGGGGGGCCGGGGTCTTGGACCTGAGTCACGGTGGACCGGGAGAGCCATGAGCTCCGGTGGGCACACAGCGAGGAGGGCGGGTCTGTCCCCCGGCTGCGACCCCATGTGGCCGCTGTGGCACCTCTCCCCTTCCCCATGTGCCATGCTAGGGCTTCCTCTGTCCACCCGGACCCCGGAATCACCACAGTCACTTTCCAGCACACTGTCCCCTGTGAGCAGCGCCATCATGTCATTACTGGGGATGGCCCGTGCACGGTGTGGGGAGAAGTTGGGGCGCACTGGGGGCCGGGGGTGGGCGGTGATGGGGCTCGGGCATGAGCGCCCCTGGCCTGCTCCGAAGCTGCCATCTGCAGAGTTACCTGAGTGCCCAGCTTAGCCCAGCCTCGGCCCCAGGGGCCCGCTCTTGCCACATCCGAAGCAGGAACACAGTCTGCCGAAAGCAGAACGCCCACCCTGGCCTCACGTCCCCCGCGCCCTGTATTCTGACAACGTGCCATCGACGGGCCCACCCAGAGAAGGGGCATGGACGAGCCAACCCCAGGCGGCGCAAGCCCGGCCCGCGCCAGCAGCCGCCACTGAACGTTTGACAAGACAGCTGAGTGAACGAACACACGGTGCGTTTGGTTTGATTCTCTGCACCTCCCAATTTTGCAGATAAAACCAAGATTCCAGGACAAGGCCACATGGTTGGCACAAGCAGAAAATAACCCGAAGCTGGCGCCTGACCCCCTGCCCCACCCCGGCTATGGCCCATTGGGCGAGCCTGTACTAGCTTCGTATTCATGCCCAAGCTACTGAGCCTCAGTTTCCCCAATGGAACACAGGCCACGAGGTTTAAGCCAGAGCGTGTGTGTCATGCGGTGGATGAAGCCGCAGCTGAGGCTGGGGGGTCCCCGGAGTGGAGGTTTCCACAATGCCTGGACCGGCCTGTCGGAGATGGAGGGATTGTTCTGGAGAGGAGAGGCAGGCTGTCGAGCAGAGGCAAGAGGTCGAGGGGGGGAAATCGTCTAAGTTTCTGCTTCTCAGTCAAACGTGAGCTGAGTGTCCGCACTGAGCACTGAGCACTGAGGGCTTGGAAAGGGGTGCAAGAGAGTAGGTGAGCTTCCCGAAGACCCCCACGGCTGAGAGCCCACCTGCAGTGGAGGGCACCAGGCAAAGCCAGCCTGGCTGTGTGCTTCCTGCTCCGCTCACCTGTGTGCACGGCTCACCCGTATACACGGCACACCTGTGTACACAGCTCACCTGTGTGCAAGGCTCACCTGTGTGGTGGTGCACCTGTGTGTTCCGCTCACCTGTATGCACTGCAGGGAGCTGCATTCACCTGAGGCTGGGGCTTTCCAATCAGGCAGAACAGGGGGAAAGAGGGACAGGGAGCGAGGGTATAGGGGAGGGTGTGATGAGGCCACCGGATGTGCCTCAATTCCAGGTTGAGAAAAGGGGGGCCGTCGGAACCGCAGTTAGACCCCCTGAGGATCAACAGCCTGTAAGGCTGCCACGGGCCTGGCGGGAAGGGAGAGGAGGGTCAGAGGGCAGGTGAGGTGGTGAGCCGCTGCGGAGAGGATGCCGAGCTGACTGGGGCGGCCTCTGCGGATGGCTGACTGTCTGCTTCTCTCCCTGGGCTCTGAGGACTGCACACCGTCCTCCTGTGGCCCTGGCTGATGCTGGTTTGGGGCCAACGTGGAACAGTAAGAGAACGGGATTCTCTGGAAGTCCCCCTGAACTGACCACAGCCCTGTCCTCCTCTCTTCCGATGAACCTGGTGCCCTTGCCCTCGGCCCCCATGCCCGGACTCACCATCCCAGCAATGCAGTGGCCGCAGGGCTGGGCCGTGTCCCCGGCGGGTGGGTGGGTGAGCCCAGATGGGGCAGCAGACTCCCAGCTGGCCGCGAAGGCCACCAGCTGCCTGGCCTCTATGCTCCTGAGCACCGAGGGACAGCATCTCAGGGAGGGCGCACGCCCGAAGGCTGATCTGTGAAGCCCCAGAGAAGGGACTCGATGTCCAGCCCACTGTCACAGCATTGTCACCGCCAAGCCCGTGCCCGCCGAGCCGGCAAGGAGCGAGGTCAGCTCTGCTTTCACTCGCAGGTACAGACATGTTTTCATCGAGGTGGGACAATTGCCTTAGCACAGAGGTGGACCAGGGCCACAGGTGGCCATTTGGTCCCTCCACAGATGGTGACAGCAGGTGACCACGGCGTGGGGCAGGCGGAGTGGCCGGGAACACGGTCGTTGCTTGTTCTTAGTTATCGTCTTACAAGGTGGTGTAAGGTGGTGGGCTGAATGGTAACTCCCAAAAGGCTCTGCCATGCTGGGACCCCCCGATCTGTGGCTGACCTTACTTGGAAGTAGGGTCTGGGTAAATGTTACTAATGGCCTGGAGATGAGCTCACCCTGGATTCACGGAGGGCGCTAACCCCAGCGCCTGGCGTCCTAATGAGAGGAGGGGTTGGAGCTTTGGGTCATCAAGGGAAGGGCCTGGAGTGGAGCGGCACGAGGCATGGCGCTCCGGGGGCCACTGGGAGCTGGCAGAGGCCAGGGGCGCCTCCCGAGGCCTCTGGAGGGCGCGCAGCCTGCCCGCGGCCTGGGCGTGGATCTCTGGCCTCCGGAGCCGGGAACCCAGGGGTTTCCGTCGGTCCAGGCCACGCAGGCTGCGGCAGTCCATCCCGGCAGCCCGAGGCCGCGCAGACGGCGAGGAGGTATTGCCGCCCGCCTCCACGAGGAGGGACAGGAGGCCGAGAAAGTCTGTGACCAGGTTAGCACGCGCTGGCACGGGGCCTGAACCCACCAGCCCTCTGTGTGTGCCCCAAGCAAACACCAGGGCTGCAGAGGAAGTGGGGACGGGGATGCCGGGCTTGGGGACAATGGCTGTCTCCACTGCGCGGAACCACAGTCCCCAAAGCATCCACGTTTTATCTGGACTCAAAGCCAAAAGCCAAACGTGCATCTGCGCCTTCAGGAGCCCGTCACCGCCGTCCGGTGCCTCCCACCCCCGGGCTACGCCGAGCCCCCCAGGACGTGCTTACCTCGTTCCTGAGCCTAAACCCTCCGAGACGCCGTGGCGTGGCGGCCTGTGGCAGAGGGGTCCTAACCGGAGGGTGGGAACGGATGCGGGCTCAGCCTGCAACTGGAGGACGCGCCCCGGGCCCTGCTTCTCCGCGGCGCTGAGCGTTATTCTTTCTCACCAAGCCCCCCGGGTTTGGTGGGGGCTGAGGCATCACCGCGTCGGTTGTGCAGGGCGCATCCGCTGAACTCAAGGACGCGATGGGGCAGCAGAGAGGACGCTGGCCCCTTCCTCGCAGGAAGGCAGCGGGGAAACCTAATTGCGCGCGGCGCGGCGCGCACGTTGGCGCCTGCGGCCTGGGATGGCCACTGCTTGGCGCAGGCTGGGGCAGGCGGGGCCCAAACAAGCAATTTAGGAAATTGTCATCCAAGACTCTCCAGCCGACTCCAGGCCTTTGATGGGGTCTCCGGCGGTAGTTTGTTATCGCTACACATTGTCATTTAGTGTGATTGCATACAATTATTTTGATGATTCCTATTGTAGCTGTGGAAGGAGAAAGCCGCTGGAGATTCCACCGGCTCGTTCATTCCTTCCAAGGAGGCTTCGTGAAATGGCTTCTTTCCTTGGCCCCGGGACAGGCCCTGGCCTGCGAGTGGGGAGAGGCACGGGGCCTGGACCAGGGGTCACTCAGAGGCCGCCCGGCCCTGCGGTCCAGCCCCACCGACATCTGCTCTCACCTGAACCCACAAAATGAGAATTCTGCTTCCTCGGCCTCCCCGTCACACTCGGGTGGCCCCACGCCCGGGCAAGCCACCCATCGCCCATGACTCCAGCTTGTTATCTGCCTTTGTGAGCCCAGGCTGTGCGTGCATGGGTGTGCACGCGGATGGGTGTGTGTGTGTGTTTTGCGTGCGCACGGGGCTGCGCATTTTTGTCGGGGGATGTGTGTGAGTATGTGAAAGCGCGTGCCGTGTGCACGTGGGTGTGTGTGTGGGAGTGTATACACGCATGTGCATGTTTTGTGTGTGCAGAGGTGTGCACTTCGGAGGGTCATGTGTGGGAGAGCAGGTGAAAGCGTGTGCTGTGTGCACCTGGTGGGCAGGAGGCTGTGCACGCATGGACGTGTGCAGGCATGCGTGTGAGTGCACGCACGTGTGTGTTCCTCCCCGGTGCCTTCTCCGCAGGGCCTCTCCCCACAGCACTCGACACTACATTCACTAATAAAGTTCAATAATTGCTCTGTTGATTGATTCATTGACCTTGGACAAATCACTTAAATTCTCAACCTACTCATCTGCCAGGGGAAAAATTACGTGAGTGTACTCTAAAAATTACGAAGCATTAGATACAAGGAAGGATCATGTTTGAGGGTCACTGCCAGGAGGAACGGAAGCCCCAGTCCAGCCAGCACGCCCGGTGCTCGTCCCGGGGGTCACCCCCACACCGGCAGCTGCTCCGTGTGTGGGCAGGCAGCCCGGCTGGCCCGGGTCTGGCCTCTCTGCCCTTGACAGAGCGACTCAGACCCCCCACGGGCCATCTGGTCTACCCACTGGGCTGTCCCTGGAGGTCACGGTGGCACCGGCCAGAAGCCAGCGGCCCCCGCGGGCCTCTGCCCCATTCTTTCTATCATCCCCTCAACTGCCCCTGCCTTCCCTGCAGACCCCAGCTCTCAACCAGCTAAAAACACCTGATCACTTCACCTTGCCAACCTGAATTGCAAGTGAAATCTCGAGGGTTCTCCCAGGGCAGGCTGCTGCCTCGCCTTCTCCCCTAATTATATCATCAAGCCTGAAATCAGCACACAAGCATTACCGAAGTCAGGAGGCCAATTATTTCCCAATCAATTTGGAGTAGGTAGTCAGGAATTGTTCTTGGCGAGACCTCCTGTGGACTGGGCTGAGCCAACCTGACCTTCACTTGGCAGATCCATCCCAGCTGCACAGAGCACTTAGGGGCCGGGTCAGGCTGCAAAAGACAAACCCTCGAGGGGACAGGGGTGAGACACGAGACGACCATTCCAGTCCTCCTAATTGCTGGCTCCTGGAAAAGGCTAACGTGTGTCTGCTGGTCTGCCCCTGAATGAAGGAGCAGGGGTGAGTTCAGCTGCTGCTCTGCCCAAACCAAGTGCCCCCCTTTAATTCCCTGCAGCCTCGTGTGCTGGCCTGAGGCCCCCTCACTTGCCCCCTCCTGCCCCCGCCCACCACATGCAGGAGGGGCTCGGCTATACCCCGTGCCAAGATGTGTTTTGCGGCCCCTGTCCTGTGTCCTGTGTCCTCAGGACTCTGAGGAAGTTCTGGGAATTCGGCAACCAAGAGGCCAAGTCTGAAGACGAGCCCAGGGCGGCCGCAGCAGCTAACACGCCTCTGTGTCAACAAGTGCCTTCGGGGATGCCCCCTGCCTCGCTGTCATCGTGGGGCAAATACATGGGCACAGGCTGAGTGTGAGGGCCCCGAGTCACGCCCCACGGGCGCCGTGGCACCAGCTCGGGGCTGAGGGGACCCTCGGGCTCACGGCGTTTCCCAGAGCCCGCCAGGCACCTAGAAATTGACAGGTGCTCCGCGAGGCCCTTTGGGTCTTCCTGCGGGGAAGCAGTCACCAAAAACCCAGAATAACGGCTGTCTGTGGGGACCATGACCTTTAAACGCCAGAGCTTTCTGGAAAAAAAAGTAAAAAGGAAAGCGTTGTCCCTGAGCCATTTTTCATGGGTAAGAGGAGGGGTGGGGGGGCCTCATCCCCTCTTACGTGGCCCCCCAAGGCCGGTGTGTATGTGTGTGCGAGCGTGTTGGTGTGCAGGGAGGGTGCACAGAGGCTTTTGTCTTACTTATTTTACTCTCTACTTTGAAACCTTTTCCAACGTAGACCAAAGGTCCAAGGAGTGCCAAGGACGTGACGAGGACGCCTGTGTACCCCCCACCTCTGCACCCCTTCCCCAGAACCCCCGCTCCGGTTTGGCTGACCGCCCCAAGCCTGTGCCGCGTGGCCCAAGGACCCAGTGCAGGGTCACACGCCGTGGTTTTGTGCTCCTTGTCACTGGCTGGAACCACGCCCCTGCCCTGCCTAGACTTCCACGCCCCTGAAGATCGCAGGCCCAGCGTTTGGTGGACGCCCCTCGATTTGGGTTTGCACGGTGTTTCCACGTGACAGCCCAGGCCAAGGAGTCGGGGGGCAGAAAATCACCGGCATGACGCTGTGTGCTCAGCACCTCCCGTAGGGGCTGAGCCAGGCCGGGCTGTCCCCTTACGGGTGGACGACTCTGGGCACTGGGTTAAGACGGCGTCTGAAAAGGGTTTCCCTGTAAAGTAACTTTCCCACTTTGTGAATAATACGCGATTATGTGTGGGCGATCCTTTGAGACCCCCAGCCCGCTCCCACCCACTATTTACCACCCGTCAATTATCCCTGTGATGGTTTCAATCTCTCTAACCGCTCGATCCTTCTACAGTTACGAGTGGGCCTTCCACCGCCAGGAAGAGCTTTCTCTTTGCAAGTGTTTATTCACTTACTTTTCTACATCGGCGTGGACTCGAGGAGTCCGACTTCACTCAGCGGCTCTATAGTTACTTATTTTGCAGCTGAACCTATCTTGGGTTTAGCCAACAGGACCCCGACAAGCTGCCGTGGGGGTCCTCGTCATCGGATCTGCTCTTCCTTGAGAGCTTCCTTACTTTATGGAGCAGGTGCTTCAGGCTTGGCTTGCTCTTTCCCTGCCTCGGCCCTGGACTCCCGGCCCTGGAATCAGCCATTCCTCCAGTTTCCTTTAGTGGAGAATGCAGAGACCAAGCCTGCTGCCGGGCGGGCTCGCGGCTGGGGGGACGCCCTCCTCCTTCCTCTTCAGGGCTGGGAAGTGCGCTCGTGCGCTCGTGTGCAGGGGTGTTCAAAACCACGAGTCTGCACCATCCTACAACCCAACCCAAACCTCAGAGCTCGTTCCAGCCTCCCCGTCCCCCCGGGGCTCCCTTCTCCACGCTGGCCGCCTCGCTCAACTGCCCCCACCCCCAGGTGCAGCTGACCTCGCATCCCCCGCCGGGGCTCAGGCCGCCAGGCTGTCAGCTCCGAGGCGACCCCATGGTTTGCTGTCACACGGTCTGGCAGCTCTTCTGCTAATGGGCCCTCCTGGAAGTTTCTCTGAACCAGATGTTTCCCGAGGACGAAGGCCAGTGCCCGAAAGCAGGACCCGTGGGCCTCATGCCGTGACAAGGTTGCTCCAGCCAATCCGCCGGGCTCCCTGACCTGGACGGGGATGCCCTGTCGGGAGGGGGCGGGGCGCTGTCTTAAAGCCCAGGGATGGGGAGGGGTGTGGGTGGGTCCCCAGGGTGGGTCCCCACCCATCCTCAGACAGACACTGCACTCTGGCAGGGAAGCAGAGACAAGTGTGCATTGGGCCAAACGTGTTTCCAAGGCCGAGGTGGGGCCCTCGGCCGCTGCGCCGTGCGCGAGGCACGGAAATCGCAAGCACAAGAGCCAAAGGGGAGAGAAGACTAGAGCCTGCTGCTTCTTCCCTCTCTTCAGATGGTTTACTTTTAAAAAAATATGCTCCCAGGGTCATTTCTGTGCAACGAGAGAACATGAAAAATACCAGCGATGCCCGTGAAATACCAGCCAAGATGACTAAGGAAGAAAAGATGAGATGCAAATTGATCTCTGCCTCTTGAGAACTGATTTAGGAAACTGTTCAAAATCAAATTAACTTTTTGACTTATTTCCCCAGAAAGCTCGGAAGGCAGCAAGGAGACCTCGAGTTAACACTCAACAGGGAAACAGGAGAGTCCGGGGGGGATTGAATCAAAAACACATTTCCAGCCCTCGGCTTCCCACGGGTCCATCGCTCGGTCATCGGTTTTGACAGCGAGTTGCTCTCTGAGCTCGGAGGGGCCCGCGCTCTAAAGCTCAAACCACTAAAGGTCGTGGTTAAGCAAGATCTTGCTGCTTGACGGCGTTTCGGCCAGGCCTCTGTGTCGCGCGGCTCCCGGCATCGGGAGGCCCCGGTCAGCTCGCCCTGGCGTGGGTGGCCAAGCCAGCGCTGGGGGAAGAGCAGAGGCTGCACTGCCCTCGCCATCCCCAGCGGGATGTGTAAGGGGTCCTCCACGTGCAGGCCAGCCCAAGGCCTCGTCCCGCCCCCTCCCAACCCCCCCCCCCTTCTGCTCCACCTTGGTGGCCGGCCACCCTCGCTGCCGCCACCCCCTGCTGCTCAGGTCCCAGGGCTTGGAGTCACCTTTCATTCCCTTCCAGCCCCTCACCTGCGCCTCTCCACGCTGGCCCCGCCACCTGCGTTTCTCCCCCATGCCTGGGAGGGCCTGTTTCCGACAGGTCACCCTATTTCCCCACGTCTCCCCTAAATGCAGCGACCCGAGGGAAGCACAGGGAAGCAGACTGCTCCTCGCCACTGCCCGGCTCGTTCCTCCCACTGGCTCCTTCTGGCTGTGGACCAGCCCCACGGGCTCCCGCATCCTCACGGCCAGCCCATCCTCCCTCTCGCCCTCCCCCAACCCCTCTGCTCCGAGCTAACGCTGCCCCCACGCTGCCCTTCCACCCCTCCTCAGAGCCTGCACCCACAGCACACACAGAAAGCTGCCTGCTCAGACTCCCCCTTCTTCAGAGACCCCCACCCCAATTCCCCAATCCCAGTGACATTCCTCTCGCGGAATGGGGTGGGGTGGGCCTGGGCTCACCCCAGCTGCAGTTAAAATTAGGCATTCAGGGGAGCGACTTCCTGGAGAACCGCCCTGGGGCCTGGCAGACTTCAACCCCGTGAGAAGGGGCCTCCACTTGACTCCGCACCCCCTCCCAGGGCTCCACACGGCGTGCCAAGGGTCCAGAACCACGAATGGATTCCGAGCCCCTGGGGCCGCACGCCCTGGGCACTGCCTGGTCCTGGCCACGCCGAAGGGCCCAAGCTCTGGTTCTCATTTCTAGTCTCATAGACAGCCAAGAAGTAAGTACAAAGGCTAAGGAGCGTGGCAGCTGAGAGGCGTGGCTGGGAGGTGTGGCTGCTGGGAGGCGTGGCTGCCATCCACTTTCAGGAAGCCCTCGCCTCTCCAGGCAGTGCTCTGCACACAGGGTGCGTTGACCCAGCCTGGGATTCCAAGTTCTGGGCTATCCACGGAACCCAATGGGGTACTCATCCCCCCTGGGGGAGTGAGTCTGAGGGGCTTCTTTTGGTCCCTGGGCACAATCAGGCAGCATATTTCTCCAGCTGTGCCCTTGCCAGGACCCAGGTGCCCAGCCCGACTCTGGCTTTCTGGGGCGTGTTAGGGAAATAGCGATGCCTCCAGGGTTTTGGCCCTTCAGCTGTCTGTGTGTGCACTGCATCCTGCTACTGCACCCCTAAAAACGAACCCCCGGGGATCAGTTCTGTGCAGTTGCCCATGCGAGAGCTGAGGCACTCACGCGGGTGAGAGGGGCTTGGTTGGGGGGTTCCAGGACCCAGGAGCAGCCAAAAGGCGAGCCTCCCCTTCTCCCCAGCCCCTGCGCTGCCCCAGCTCTGATGAGCAGCCTAGAAGCCGGGGTCGGGGTGGCCCTTGTCCACCCCGTGGCCATCTCCGGAGCCCCAGGAAGCCCTTCCTAATCCACAGGCAGGGAGGGGACAAGCTGCCCCCAGGAAACAAGTCGCGGCATCCCCGATCGGCTGGAACTGCGGCCAAAAGGCCCCCGGCTCCCATTTCGCCAAGGCACGCGGCCGACTCAGGTCTTTTCGGGGAGCTGCTTTGATCGGCAGGGACTGCCCGGGCACGCGAAGGCGCCCTCCCGGGCTGCACGCCACCACCTGAGGGGCCCAGGTCCACGCCCTCGCCCCGGCCAGCCCAGGCCCAGCGGTGGACTCGGGGTCCAGAGGGGCCTCTGGACATGCTCCCTGATGCACGGGGCCAGCTGGCACCTGAGTTAGGGCCACGCGTTCTTTTTGAATTCATTTTCTTCCCTTAGCATTTACTTACTCAACAAACGCTTAGTGAACATCCACTGCTTACAAGTACTAATAACATGCTAATATGATAAAAAAAGAAAAAAAGAACATCAAGGCTTTGCCCAGAAGGAGCTCTGGGGTTAATCAGAGTGAAGGCCTCGCTCTTGATCTCCTGTGTAGCTATTTATGTCCCCGAGTATAACCAGGAGGGCGTACTGAGCATTAAGGACAGACGGAAGGGCTCTGGCCACCGGGGATTCGAGAAGGATCTGTGTGAGGAGGAGGATTTTCGGTGGGTGGCTTTGGAGGGCGCAAGGGGAGAGATGAGAACCCTGGGGGGGGGGGGGCAAGGCTGAAAGAAGGAAAGAGGGTCGACGGCACAGCTGCGGGCACCGAGGAGGGTCCTGGCACAGTGTGTGGTTATCGAGAGCCTCCAACCCACACTACGAAGCTTGGCCTGGTTTTTTTGGTGAGCAGTGGGGAACCAGTGACGATTCTTGAGCAGGGGAGAGGCAATGTCAGGACTGTCATTTGGGAAAATGGACTCCTTTTTGGATGCCTTGTGGGGACACTTCACAGGGCTTCCTACGTGCCAGGCACCCTTGTAAGCACTTGGCAAAATCACCCACTCTTTTGATCCCAAAAACCCGATGTGGTAGGTACTGTTATCATCCCCATTTCACAGATGGGGAAACTGAGGCACGGAGCAGTTAAAGCATGTTGCTAAGGAAGTAAGGGGGCCTGGTGTCTGGACTTAGGTGCAAGGGGGAGGGTGACAGGGAGAGGCCTGGCTGAGAGGCTCAGGCAGGAGGCCGGCAGCACATCGAGGGAATGAGCCGGCCCCTCGAGCGTGGACCAACGCCTGGTGGCATCAGAGCTCGGGGAAGGAGCAGGCAGCTCGCGGGGGCCAGGAGGCAGAGGCCGCCCCCCACCCGAGCGGCTCTCCCCAGCCCTCGCCCCCCGGT
This sequence comes from Dasypus novemcinctus, assembly GCF_030445035.2. Lineage (NCBI taxonomy): Eukaryota > Metazoa > Chordata > Mammalia > Cingulata > Dasypodidae > Dasypus > Dasypus novemcinctus. The sequence continues at coordinate 128,720,991 of NC_080681.1, forward strand.
GTCCCCTCCTCTTGGGGCTGTCGTTGTCATTCCTTCCAAGAACACCCCGGAAAGAGAGCGCGCTCGCTGTGCTCAGCGCCGCCCGTGGGAAGGTCACTCCGCAAAAGCCGCTCTGAAGGCCACGCAGCAGGAACCCATTATTTATTCATTGGATGCCCGCGCACTGGGTCTCCAGGCTGCAGGGAGGAGGACAGCGTTTCCGAGAAGCCTGGTCCAGGACTGGCCCCGGGGGGTGACCAGGGTCACTTTGCTGTCCCCCCTGGTCTTTTCCACGATGCTCTGAACTCCTGCACCGGGGGTGAAGCTCACCCGCTGCCGTGCTCGGGCTGACACCCCCTTTGTGAGCAACAGAGGGGCCCGAGGCTCTCCAGGAAGGGCCCAAAGAGGAGGGGGTCAGAGGGTCCCACTCGCATCCTGTCCATGCGGAGAGGCCCAGTGTGCTGGGGACACCAGGCCGTGGCAGCGGGGGGCAGTGGGTTTAATGCCCCCCACCTTGTAGCCGCTCTCCGTCTCCATTTCCTAATCTGTAAAATAGGGCAAAGGTACGATACACCCCAAAGGTGTTGAGAGAAGAGGCTGGGGGTCGACCAGTGCATTTACCTAAGGCCCCAGAGCCCGGGCTCAACCTCGGCCCCAGCGCTCCCTCGCCAGCCCAGGGACCCCGGCAGCTCCCTTCCGCCTCTGGGCCTCAGTTTCCCCTCTGTGGAAGAAGCATCAGCAGAGCGTCTGCCTCATAGCACCGTGGCGCGCCGATCCTGGTTTAAATCACATCAAGTGCTCAGAACCTGACTCGTGGCAAGGACACAATAAATTTCAGCAAATCGCTATTACCAGGCAGGGGTTGCCACCACGACCCCCTCTCCAGTGCCCAGGGCCCAGCGGGCGCGCAGGTTTCTTCTAAGAATGCGCGGCTCTGAGCCGGCGTCTTTCTTCCTCCAGAGCAGCACGGGGGGGTGGGGGCCCTGCAGGTCGGTGTGTGGATTCTAATTGTCGTGATTTAAGGGGCCTTTCGCAAATCCCTCCGGCTCTTTCCAGGGCTCAGCTGAGTCGATACGCGGGACGTGCTCTCCTGCAAACGCGGCTAATTGGCGCACGGTTGGCGGCCGGTGAGCCACGCCCAGACCTGGTGTGAGCAGGGAGCCTGTCGCTCTCCGCCTCCTCTGAGCCACATTTCGTAAGGGCATCTTGCCCTAGAAACAGGAGCACAGAAATCAGAGCAGGACTCTCTGGCGTTCTATTTCAGGCACTGACACAGACGAAGAAGGGGCACGGGCCAACGCAACACCAAAATTTCCTCCAGGCTCTGGGAAGTAGCACAAGTCACAGTGACCTTCTGTCCCTCCTGTCACCCGGAGGGAATGGGGGGGGGGCTCACGCAGGACCATCCCGGGGATGAGTTAGAAGGCAATGGATGCCCACACAAGCCCGGCCCTGTGGGATTTCCTGGGCTTGGGAGCAGGATCCATTCTTTCCGGAACAATGAGGACAGGCTCTGAGAACAAGGAAGACGGTGCCCTCAGCGCGGTGGCTTCAGGTGGGAGCGGCTGCATCTGTTCTGTTGAATATTAAGATCCCAGATCCCAACGCCGGGCCAGGCTTGCAGCAGCTGCTCAAAATGTAGGGTGACTGAATGAATGAACGATCGAGGGAAAGAGCAGCAGGAGCCCCTCGGGCAGCTTCTGGCCGCTCTATTACGTCCTCTGCTGCTACTTCTGCTTCTAGACCTGGGTCGGCAAGGGAAGGTTGCCGGGCAGCTGGGCCCTGGGTGGGGACTGGGCCACGTGCCCCGTGAGATCTCGATCTCGAGGCGCCGGCGGCTGGAAGGAGCACTGCGTGTCTATAAAGAGATCAGGCGGGGGCTCTGAGCAGAGCCCGCCTCCCCCACCCCCAACCCCGAAAAGGGCGGGAGGGAAAAGGCGGGGGCGGGGGCCGCCCGACCCCAGGAGAACAGGGAATCCCACAAAGATTCCGGCGGGGCAAGCAAGTGTTTGAGAGGCTTTTTAATCTCCTTCCATGGAAGAGTCCAGAAGCCCATTTTTGGTCCTTCTGGGAGAATTCGATCCAGAAGAGGCCAGAGTCAGAAGTCCAGGCTGAGGTTCCCGTTTGGGAAGGAACGAAGCTAACTTCAGCTCTCAGGGTGGATCACGGCCCAGCGGGCAGTCGGGCAGCCGGGCTGCGCCGGCACGGAGGGCTAACTGCGTTTTCAGAGGCGGGGCTGAGGCTCCAAACAGAACGCCATGCCAAGGGCGCCCGGGCCGGGCCCCGGCTGCGCAGCTGCTCTGCTCGCAGCTGGTACCAGGCGCTGCCGGGGCCCAAGGACGGAGCTACCCGCTTGTCTGAGCAAGTCCCCAGCAGTGACGCGGCAGGACGAGGGCTGCAGGGCATCCTCCAGGAATCCGAGGCGCAGCACGGCTTCCTGGGAGCCGGGTGGAGGCCAGCAGGCCACGCGTGGGGGCTTGGCAGAGAGTGGAGCGGGTCGCGGCATCCCCAGCCTCCATCTGCCAGGCTCCCTGCTCCCTCCTGGATTGGTCTGTGTGACACCCCGTGAAGGCCCCCTGGACCTGCTCAGGTGTGAGGCCCCACCACCCTCCTGGAAGGGAGGGAGAAGGCAGCGGCCCGCAGGCTGCAGGGGCTCCCTGGGCGGGGAGGGGCCCGCTCCGAGGCTGCGGGCCGGGGCCGCGCTCTCAGGCCTGTGGGGACGTGCGCGGCACCCGGAGGGAAGGCGGCTTAGGTCTGCTCTGCGTCCCAGCAGGGCTGCTCTCCCCAAACGGCCCAGGCTCCTGCCCTTCAGAAAGAAGATGGACGAGGCAGATGGGAGGAGCTGACGGGCACACGCTATTCTGTCGCTAACACTGCCAGGCGTTAGGGCTGCCGAGGACAGGAGAAAGATGTCATGGCCGCTGAGGAGAGGGGAGGCATCATGGCCACCAAGAAAAGGAGGGGAGCGTCATATCCACTGAAAAGAGGGGAGGCATCATGGCCACCGGGGAGAGGGAAGGCATCAAGGCTGCTCAAAGGAGCATAGTAACCATATCCACTGAGGAGAGAGGAGGTGTCACGGCCACTGAGGAGAGGGAGGTGTCATGGCCGCCCAGGAGTGGGGAGGTGTCATGGCTGCTGAGGAAAGGGGAGGCATCAAGGCTGCTCAGAGGAGAGTAGGCACCATATCCACTGAGGAGAGAGGAGGTGTCGTGGCCACTGAGGAGAGGGAGGTGTCATGGCCGCCCAGGAGCGGGGAGGTGTCATGGCTGCTGAGGAGAGGGGAGGCACCATATCCACTGAGGAGAGAGGAGATGTCGTGGCCACTGAGGAGAGGGAGGTGTCATGGCCGCCCAGGAGTGGGGAGGTGTCATGGCTGCTGAGGAAAGGGGAGGCATCAAGGCTGCTCAGAGGAGAGTAGGCACCATATCCACTGAGGAGAGAGGAGGTGTCACGGCCACTGAGGAGAGGGGAGGCACCATGGCTGTTCAGAGGAGGGTAGGCACCATATCCACTGAGGAGAGGAGATGCACCGTATTCACTAAGGAGAGGGGAGGTGTCATGGCCGCTGAGGAGAGGGGAGGAGGCATCATATCCACTGAGGACAGGGAGGCATCACAGCCGCCAGGGAGAGTGAAGGTGTCATGGCCGCTGAGGAAGGGCCTCTTGGGGGAACTACCGTCCGAGGAGAGCAGCTGGTGAAGCTACCCAGGCTGCTGGCTCCCAAGAAGAGCGCTGGTGGAGAACTCCCCGCCTCGCAGGACTGATCTGAACACTATGAAGGAGGAGGAGCAATTCTCACAGGAGCCTGCTTTGAGCTTGGGCTATTCTCAAGAAACTGCCAGGCAAAAGAGGCTGCTCACAGTCCACATCCAGCTCTATGCTGGGCAGACTGGGGGCCTGTGGTCTGGCCCTCATGGACTCCAGGCCAGGCTCCCGGAGCACCCCGTTTCAGGAGCCTGCTGTAGAGAGCGGCCACACTTCCAGGCCACGGCCCTGAGAACACCCGCTTCCTCTGACCGAGGCTGCCTCGATGTCCCTCTGCCTGCCTGCCCAGGAGGTAGGGCACCCCACAGTTCCTGACTCTTTGGGGAAACACTTGAGAATGCAAAGAGGAGCGCTGGGACTTGAAGCGAAAACACCCCGAAGGAGTCTGAGCAAGTGTCCACTCATAATTATGGAAGACAGTTTCCTCACCTAAAGAACACACGCATGCGCACACAGCGCTCTCGTCGCACAGGCACCGCAATCCCACTCAACAGTGGCAGCTGAGCACTGAGGGGATCAAGCACAGACCCCCAGGCGAGAAGCGACACACTTGGTGCTTACGGGAAACAGTCGACGGGAGGTGACAGGTGGCTCGAGTCAGGCGCAATGGCAGTTCTGGAGCATCAGCGAAGGCCGGCGGCCGAGCGTCCGCACATCTGTCCATCCCTCTCTCCCCCTTGCCTCACTCCACCCTGCGTGTTGCAGATGACCTGGAACCCTCCCTTCCCCGGGGAGGTGGGCTGCTGGGTCCAGAGACTCGGCTCAGAGCTGCAGCCCCCGCCCCTCCTGGGGGGGGGGTGGCTTTCCCTCGGAGGCTGGGTGCCAGGGTGCCACCGCCAGCGGCAGAGGGGGTGCCCGCCGTGGCTGCCGACGCCTGCTTAAGGAGCCGCCGCACACCTCGGCCAGGAGGCAGCTGCGGCGGCGGTGGAAGAGCTCGCTTTTTTTTGCTTTGCTTAAAAACTTGTAAAAGAAGAGAAGGGATGAAGAGAGCGAGAAGCACGTTCCCACGGCCCCTGCTCCAGGCCGCCCGTGGGATTCACGCCGGCTTCCGGAACAGCCGTGCCCAGCTGCGCCACCTCGGGTTTCATTTCGGGGTCTGGTGTGGGTTTTTTCCCTCTGAAGCCAAAAGTAACCATAAAAGGAAACTTGCCGAGAGCCCTGCCACAAAGGCTCGAGTCCCTTCCTGCCTCTCGCCTCCTCTCACGGACGCTCCCGCCTGCCATCCAGAAAAACTTCCGGAAACCTGACATCTCGTGGGCGAGGACCGTGCACCCTCGGAGGCCCCTTTCCCCCGCAGAGCCTCCCTCGCCAGGCCCCGCTTCCTCCGGAGCCGAGTCCCACACCTGACGGGGTGGCGCCTCTGCCCCTGTCGGGGATCTGCCCTGCCCCTCTGCTGGCCCCTGGCCACGGCTCGCGGGGCACCTGGGCTTCTCAGGCTTCACGCGGCGCTCCCCCGGCTCTGTGCACACCTTTCCTCCTCTGCCCAGGAGGCCAGTCACCTGGGCTAAGGCTGCCCCGCTGCGGTGGGACGTCATTGCGACTCGCCGAATTCCACCTGCAACGACCCTGGTTCCCGACAAGGTCACCTTCCGAGGTACTGGGATTTAGGACTTCGGTGTGTATTTTGGGGAGGGGGAGTTCACCCACGGTGTCCCTTGTCTGGAGCCACATGTGGGCATGCCATGGCCACAATTTCTTTTCCCAGAGACGAGGGAGGAGAGCTACATCTTTGTTAGAAATGGGGTGCAGAAAGGGGGCACCCAGCGGAAGCCCCCCTCCTCCTCGCACAGCTGCCGTGCTGGGATAATGGTTGGAGCAAGTGGGAACGGCAAGCCCTCGTGTGCACGGCACCAGCAGGCCCCGAGCTGGCGAAGCTGGGGTCCCAGAGCTGCAGGGCACAGCTCACCAGGAGGGCCTGGGTCTCCACCCTCGCCACCGCCACCCCTCCCGAGGAACCCCTATAAAGTTCCAGGTTAGTGCACCCAATAGCGACGCCAGCCAAGGACACAGCCCCTGCCAGGTGTTTTTCTCGCTCTGACCTGCTGCCCCATCTCAGGAAAAGACAGAACTGGTCGATATTCTGGCCTGTGAAGCTGCACCTGCATACTCATTCACCATGGGTGCTATTTGTGGCGGGGGAAATCGAGATGCTGAGTTTATTAATTAATGATCCATCTCTTGGTGTGATGTATAATTCATTTTAATGATTTTTTTTCCCAGGATGGAGCAGAACAATCAGCTCAGGGCTAGGCTGGGCTGGAACGGAGCAGGAGAGCAGCGGGCAGCCCCCGGTGTCGCGGCCCCGCTGTGGGGCGGGGCTGATGTGGGAGTCGGGGGCGAGGGGTTGGGGGACCCCACTTGAGCCCGCCTGTCCTAGACAACAGGCCCAGGACACCGACTCCACTGGGGGCTGAGGAGGGAGCCCATACCAGCTGGGCTGGGGGGACGCGAGCTCCGGCAGGGCAAATGGGGCAATGGTCTGGGGCACCGAGGCCGCCATGTCAGGGCCCCCAGGGGTGTGCACAGACCCCGTGCCCAGGTGGTGCTCGCTAGCCCCGGTCCTCACTGTTCTCCGAGGGGCCCAGGCAGGGGCTGGGCCCACCGTCCACAGCCTCCTCCATTTGCTCCTCCATGCACTAAGACCCACTTACCGCCCTCCCCAGGTTCCAGGCCGTATGAGTCACCTATGCCGCGTAACAAAGAGACAGCTTTAAACAACACCTGGCTTCCGTGACTCAGAGGTCTGGGTCGGCTCTGCGTGGGGTCTCAGAGGCTCTAGGCTCTAGGGTTCTCAAGGGGGACCAGAGGACACCCCTCTGCCCGAGGCCCCGGCACCTCCCATGGCCAGGCCGCGTCCTCCTCTGGAGGCTCAGCCGGGGAAGGAGCCCCTTCCCAGCCCCTTCCAGCCGTGGGCAGACTTCACAGTTGTAGGCCCGAGGGCCTGGCCTCCTCCTGGCTGCCCAGTGGAGGCGCCCAAGCCCCCTCCCACGGGCTCCCCGCAGGCCTCTTCTGACATGGCGGCTGCTTCTTCGAGGTCTGCCCAGGGAGTCTGAGCCAAGACGGGTCTTGCGGTAAGACGATCCAGCGCGACACCATCACCTGGCTGCAGGTGAGGAGAAGCAGGGCCCTGGCTCCGCCCACCCCAGGGGGCATCACACCAAGGCGTGGGCACAGGAGGCGGGCGCCGCGGGGGCTGCCGCGGGGGCTGCCGGCCCCCAGGCCCCGCATCTTGCACTGGGGACGCGGTGCCCACAGGGGGACTGTGGGGGCAGACGTTCGGGCCGATGGCCACGGTGGACAAGTGCTCCGAAGAGCCCCGGGCAGGGAGCAGCCGCGGGTCCCAGCACGTGGGGCTGCGCGGTCAGTGTTGCTTCAAGGAAGACGTGCGCCGTCCCGGCGTCCTTGGGATGGATGAACGGGGCGGGGTTCTGGGCCCCAGAGGGGATGGTGGGGGGGCATAGGCCCCCCACTCCGAGGCTCGCAGGGGCTCGCTGGCTTCTCCAGCTCTGGCCCAGCCGTGCCACTGCTGGCAGTCATGGTCCCCGCGCCTGGCGAAGGCCCTGGCACTCTGGGGGCTGCGCGCACCCAGCCCTGAGCCAGGACGCCCCTCGTACGGCGGTGATCGCAGCGAGGGGTCTCCGCCAGCTGCAGAGGGCACCACGGCCCGGGTCCCGGGGCTTCTCGCAGCAGGAGCGGCTCTTCCCGCCGCGCAGGGGAGCGCAGGTTCACAGCCCAGGAGAGGGGCGGCTGTCACCCCGGCTTGGGTCACGCCCTGGCCCGAACCAGCTCGTCCTGCCTGTGCTCTGTGCTGTTTCTTGAGACAGTGAAGCAGGAGCCCCCTGCTCTGGAGAACGCGGGAGACCCTGGCCCAGGGGCTGGCGCAGCTCTGCAGGACCCGGGGAGCTGGCCAGAACCCACGTCAGACCGACACCTGCACCTTAGCCAATTCCCAGGCAGGTCTGACCTTCCCAAGGCCCCACAGTGCTCAGCAAACTGCAGCAGCCACGTTTCTCAGAAGAGCTGAATCTGGCTGCTTCCTTCTGCAGCCCCTCCCCAAGGAATCTCTTCTAGGCTCCCCAGGAGGTTGCCGAGAGACCCCATCTAAGTTCAGGAGTTGAGCCCACTAACCCTCCTGGCTCTCGGGGCTAACTCCTCTCTAAACGGTGCGCTCCCCCCAAATAGCGCTCTTGGAGAGCCGTTTCGGGCTCCTTAGAATGCACGCCACCCTGGCCCCCCCCCCCGGAGAGGTACACCCCGCCCCCCCAGGCAAGTCGCTCCTCATGGCCTCAGCGACAGAGTTCAGGGTCCTGCACCCCCAGGCCCCCTCCCTCCCCGGAGCCAGGGCGCCCCTGCTTCACAGGGAAGTTGCCCTCCCGGGGCTTCGGCTCCACCAGCTTCGTCCTCGCAGCGCGACGAAAGCCCTGCTCGCCGCCAGGGCCTGCCACAAACCCCAGGCGCGAGACCAGCCCAGGCCCTGGGTTTGTCCCCGCGCGGCTGGGGCTGCCGCAGAAGGCGCTGGCTTCGGGCGGCCCCCCGAGTCTCTCCCCTCACGCCATGCACCCTGAGCGCCTCACCAAGCCCCCCGCCCAGTTCTGCCCCCCACCCTGGACTCTCAGGGGGACGACGTCGCTGTCAGAGGCGCGCCGCTGCTTCCAGGTCACAGCTGCTCTGCGCGGCGCTGAGGAAGCCTGGCCCTGCCCTAAGCTGCAGGGGCCATGAGGGCGGGGCTCCCAGACTGTGCCCACCGCCCGCCTCAGGGGCTGCCACATAGTAGGTGTTCAGCGACTACGTGGAGAAAGAAGGGGAGGGAGGGAGGGAGGGGGAAGGAGGGAGGGAAGCCGGGCTTTGCTCTATCGGCTGGAAGGAAGTTCCATGTATAAGCTCTGCCTCACGGCCAGGCAGCGTCAGCACGCGGTCAGTCGGCAGGTGATCGGCCAGCACAGGGCCAGCCAGCAGCGGCCAGTCAGTACGTGGTCAGTCACCGTGTGGTCGGTCAGCAGTGGCCAATCAGCACGTGGTCAGTCGGCACAGGATCAATCACTGTGTGGCCAGTCACCATGTGGTCAGGACGTGCTACCTCCTCCTCTGTCCTGCCCTCACACCTCCCAGAACCTTCCACCTGGGCCTTTGCTATTTCCCTCTCTTCCTCACCCGCCCTCCCCTCCGCCACAGACCCCCAGATGAACTCAAGGAAGGGTCTGCAGGCCAGCCCAGCCCCTCTGCTTCCCCGCTGCTAATCCAGGGAAGCACACGTTTCCTATAAAAGGCCAGAGGGTCAATCTTTTAGGCTCTGCGGTCTCTGTGGTCTGCTGCACGAAAGCAACCAAGGACAGGGCCGTGTTTCAATAAAACTTTATTGACAAAAGCAGGTCTCAGGCTGGATCTGGCCAGTGGCCACCATTCGTGGCCCCTGCTCTACCGAGTCCTGGGAAGCCTGGGCCTTGACTCACCTCAGGCCTGACTACGCTCTTCCCCAAAGAGAGACCTGAGGAACGCCCGCCTGGCGGATTCTCCGTGTTAGGGGATCTGGGGATCTGTCAGCACCCTCCCCTTCTCAGAGAGGGGCTGCGCATCAGCCGGCTAACTACGTCTCTAGGGTGACAACGCATACGTTAGCATCATCACTGCTCCAGGAATCCTGTACAGGGAAGACCTGCTCGCCTCTCTCTACCTGAGAGTCCCCCAGATATTTCTTTTTAATGCAAATTTTTCTAGTAAAGCCCCCTTGGAAGGAGCGCTCTGGGGTCTCTCGCCGGGAGAGTTGTCCTAGTTTGACAGGTGGGAAGACCAGGTGTGCGCCAGGGCTCAGCCCGTGACACACGATGACGGGGCATGGGCAGCCACCAGGTCTTCCTCGGCCCATCCCACGGGGCGCAGGAGGAAGGCCCACCCAGAGGCCATCCCGTCATTAAATGCGCACTTATTGAGCGCCAGTCCTGGGCAAGGCCTGGAGCCAGGCACGCAGGGAGCTGGGACGGGGCGGGCGCCTTGGTGAGGACGGCAGGGCATGGGTGACATGCACCATCAGGAAGGGGCTGCGAGCTGTCCGCGGGGGTCTGAGTGGCAGGCGGCCACCCAAGCAGACGGCCCACCCTGCTGGCCAACCACTTTCCCCCAGGAGCTCAATTTCGATTCTGGCACCAGCTCTGCCGGAGAGGTGATGTCCCTCTGTCTTGCTTGCTCCTCTGGTTCCCAGGGCCTTACAGACAGAACGCTTTGCAAACCCCGAGCTGGAGCCAGCTCCGGGCACAGGAGCGGGGAGGCTCGGCTCGGCTGAGGGCACCCGTCCGTCCTGCCCCGGGGCCCCGGTGGGCTGCAGGCGACTGTGCTAACTTTCCAAGCAGCAGCAGCTCTGCTTGCTCCAGTCACGAGCTAGAATCATTCCTCCACTTCCCCACACGGCGGAAGGAACGTCTGCCACGAGGCAGGCATCTGGGCGGTGCCCACGCAGCTTGGGACAGCGACTCGACCAGGGCGGGGTCCATCACCGAGCAGCATGGACTTCCCCTCTGGGCCCTGCTGGTTCTCGAGGCCCGGCCCGCAACTGTCCTGCTGCACCTCCTCATCTCTCTCTCTCTAAAGAGCTGGGCGCCTCCCACCGCGGACGATCGCCGCCCCCCCCCAGTGCCCGCCAAGATGAGGGGAAGCTGTTCAGAAAACGGGACCGCCAGTTGCGGTAGACCCTGGGCTGGGCGAGGGGGGTTCGTCCCTGAGCCTGGAGGCGCTCAGGCCCCCTGGAAGCGCTGAGCACACCGCGGACCCCACTCTTCACAGGCAGCGCTGGGGCAGGGAGGCCACGTATCGGAGCAGGTGCCTGTGCTAAAAGGGAGGATGGAGGCAAGCAAGCACAGGGGCCCAGGGGCCTGGACCGCAGCAGGAAGGGGGTGGCAGAGGGGGGCAAGCATGCCGCCCCAGCCAAGGAAAGATCTCTGGATGTCCCGAGAGCCCCAGGAGGCCTCCGCTCCCCCACTCCCCACTGTCAGCGTCTTGATGCAGGCCCCAGGCGAGGTGCCTCTCCAACTCATGGGGACAGAGAGTGAATTTAAGTGTCCCCGACATGGAGCAACGGCCGGAGGAGGCGCGAAGGACAAACGGGCGGCAGGGAAGAACCAGCAGCCTGGGAGAGCGCCAAAGGGCCGGCGGAGCTCCAGGGAAGCAGGCCCCTCCATCGCCGCAGCCCCAGCTCTGCCCACACTGCGCCCATCCTGCGCAAGTTTGGGAAGCCAGAGGGGCAGACCAGAGTGGCCACGCTCCATTCAGGGGCCAAGGCTGGGTGGGCGGTTTCCCTAAAGGCGCTGGGACGGCAGAGGAGGGCCAGACTGCCGGGAGCTTTGAAAACGGGAGCCCTGCGCGATCTGCATGAATACGCCAGCCAGCCATCGGCCAGAAGGAAGCTGACGGCCGGCGGGAACGTGGGGGTTATATTCTCTGCAGGGAAAGCACCAGGCCTGGGTCTGCACCCCCACTCCCTCAATGCCCATCCCCGACCCCCTAGAGATGCAGTGGGCACTCCCAGGAAAGCCAGGGCCTCCGAGGGAGAGGCAGAGGCTGGCGGCTTCATTTCTGAGCCCAGGTCTGAGTCCCTGCCAACAGCAGGGTGAGCTCTGATTATAAATTTGAGAAAGCTGTTAAAGGGTGCGCTCCAGAAGGTAGCTCGGCCTGCAGGGCAAAGGCTTGAATGGGGAAAGCCCCCTGCCTCCCCTACTTCAAGGAACGCGAAATGTGAGGTTGCCGGCAATTGCAAGGTGGAGGCTCAGGTGCACACGGCAAGTACCCAGGGTACCAGGTGGATTTGAGGTTTGCTCAAGAACTGGTCTGAACTGGGCAGGTGGGGACACAGGACCCCGAGGGAGCAGGGCAGGTGCTGGTGAAGCAGAGCCTGGGGTGTACTCGTCCACTCCCCGTGACCTGGCAGTGGCTGGGCGAGGACCCTACACCCCTGCATGGGCACATGGGCACAGGGGGACCCGGGCACTGCTGAGGTAGGGGAGGCACAGGCCGCTGGCCCATGGAGAAGCTTAATGACCCTCCAAGAGCTGCCTTTTGATTTTAGGAGAAGCCCCAAGGCCTGCTCTGACTGGGCCCTCCATGGCCCCCCGACCCTGTCACTGGCTCCAGCCGCTGTACCCCCTCCCTGCTTTTCCCACCATCCAGCCTCGCTCCTTGCTTGACCCCGGGCTCCTGACGGCGCCCCAGAAGCCTCCTCATGGCACCTCTCCTTCCCTGGCCGGGCCTCGCTCAAACGCCCCCACCCCGTGGGGTCTCCTGGAGCCCAGACCCAAATGAGCACCACAGAGCCTGCCAGTCCGTCTTGGTCTCCACGCATGCCCCCATCTCCATGTGTCCGTTTACTGCCTGCCCTCCCCTGCCAGGGGTACGCAGCCCCCCGAAGCAGAGCCCTTGTCTGTGTCATTCACCACGGACACTATCATTTACTTATAGGAGTAAAATCGGGGAAAATATCTGCCATTGGGGAAAAACCCGAGCGGCCTCTCGTGCTCCCCCCGAGCTCAACGTGTCCCTTCCCAGCCACGCACACGTCAGCTTTTACCAGCAGACGTCGGCGCTGGCGTGTCCTCAAGGACTTTGTTCGGCCACATCCCGTTCTGTCCTGCGTCATCAATTTTTATTCTCTGCCGGATCATTCCCACCGGCCGACAACAGGGCCCGAGCACTCTCCTTGAAAGCCTTGAGAAACAGGCACAATGGTGACGGCTCCTCCCTGTCATCCCTGCGGTCCTCTGGCCGGCCTCGCCTGGCCCTGCTGACCACAGCAGGTCCACTCGGACCCTTGGCCCCACCGCCGCTCGCCGGCTCGGCTCCTGGCTTGCTCACCCCTGCAGGACGTGGCCTCAGCAAGCTGCCCACGGCCCACCACCGACTCTGCTCTTTGTCCTGTGCCCAGCACTGACACGGGGTCACAGCCTGCTCCAGGCTTCCCCTCCTCCTCGCCTGGCTCCCCCCCGCCTTCTCCCCCCACACCCCAGCATGGGAGCCCCTGGCCCTGCCCTCAGCCCTCCTCCCAGGCTTCCACACTCCCCAGACGAGACCTCGGCTGGCACTGTCCACACAGCTGATGGCCCCGAGTCCACGCTCCTTGCCTCAGCGCTGCCCAAGCTGCAAACCTATAAATCCAAGACACCATCGCCCTTGATGGCTCAAGGCCACAGAAACTCACCACAGTGGACTGCTGACCTTCCTTCCATACCTGCTGCTCCCCCAGCCCAAGGCAGCCTTTAGGTAAAGTCACGAGTGGCTCAGACTAAAACCTTGGGAGGCTTTCTAGACTGTTCCCTTCCCTGCAACCCCCACATCCAATTCCTCAGTAAGATCCATCAACTCTTCCTCCAGACAAGGCTCAAGTCCAACTGTACGTCCACATCTTCACACAAGTCCAGACCACCTGCTCTCACCTGGGCTCTGCCCACCACCTGCTCTCACCTGGGCTCTGCCCACCACCTGCTCTCACCTGGGCTCTGCCCACCACCTGCTCTCACCTGGGCTCTGCCCACCACCTGTTCTCACCTAGACCTTGGCCACCACCTGCTCTCACCTAGACCTTGACCAATGCCTGCTCTCACCTAGACCTTGACCAATGCCTGCTTTCACCTGGGCTCTGCCCACCACCTGCTCTCACCTGGACCTTTGCCACTGCCTGCCCTCACCTGGAAAGCACTTTCCAGAGCACAGGGCCTCGGGGGACACTTCTGACGAATGACTGAGGGAATGGATTGTGGGTCCACAGGGGACGAGGCCAGTGAGAGGACAGAGGACGGGGCCAGGGATTGAACCTGGGACCTTGTAGGTGGGAAGCCAGAGCTCAACCACTGAGCCCCATCGGCTCCCGAGTTGTTTTTTTCACTTGTTTTGCTTGTTGGTTTGTTTTTTAGGAGGCACCAGGATTCGACCCCAGGACCTCCTGTGTGGGAAGCAGGCGCTCAACCAATTGAGCAACATCCGCTCCCCTGACAGGATGTTTTCACCCCCAGTAGTTTTGGAAGCCTGAAGCCCCCTGCAGTTTAGACGGAGGAGGCTCCGGGCCGCTCCGGCCTCCAAGGCGGTGGTGCAGGTGGCGCCGCTGCCCTCCCCAGCCCGCCTTTGTCTCAGGTGGTGCAGGATTGGGGGAGTTGAGGGGTCACTGTGACTCCCCCAGTGTCTGCAGGAAGAAATCCCTTGGCACCCCCCGAACCTGTGGATGTGGCCTGTTCAGGGGAAGGGTCTTTGTGGACCTGATTAAGTGATGGCTCTTGAGATGAGCCCCCACGGATGGTCAGGTGGGCCCTGAACCAATGGAAGAGACCCCACAGGAAACAGAAGAGGAGACTCTCGCACAGGGAGACGACCGTGTGCAGAGAGAAGCGGAGGCTGGCGCGAGGTGGCCAAGGAGCGCCTGGGCCACCGGAGCTGGGAAAGGCTGGGAAGGAGCCCCCCAAACCCTGGGGGGCCCAGCCTGGCTGACATCTCAACTGCAGACCTCTCATCTCCAGAGCTGTGGGAGAACAAATGTTCACTGTTTTGAGCCCCCCAACTCGCTGCCTTTTGTCACGGTGGCCCTGGGGACACTAAGGCAGGCCCATGCTGAGCCAGGGGCTGTCCACACTGGCTAACACGGTCAAGTCTCAGAATGACTTGGGAAGCAGAAATTACTTCCCCATTTTGCTGGCACAGGAGCGGAGGCTCTGTGAGCGGACGAGGTGCAACCAAGGACACGCGTTGTGGAGACCCGGATTCAAGTGTCAGCCAAGGCGGGCGCCCGCCCCACTGCACCAGCTGTCCCCGCTTCGCCCCCAACGTCCATCACGCCTCATCTCTGCGTGGAGATCCTCCCCGGGCGAGTGCGCACCTGCTCCCCTGACAAATTTGATGTTCGCGCTGCCGAGGGAAACTTCTGGAAAGCGGAGCTTTCCTCCTGTGTTACTGCTGAGCATCACACTCTGGCAGCCGACGACAAGACAGAGGTTTGTAAGAGTCACCGAGCCCCATCGAAGCAGACGCCCGATGCCTCGTCGGCGTTTTCGACCATATGGCACGTCCATCACGCAGCGGAGCGTGCTTTCGGCTTCGTCTCTGGAACTGGGGCATGGACGCCAGGGGAGCTCAGGGCTGGAGCCCACCTGCTGAAAGGGTGAGGGAGGCACCCACGGGACACTCAGGGGCGTAGGGGACTTCCCAGCCCACATGGCGGCCTGCAGGCTCACGCTGCTTAGCGCTGACGCCCGGGTCCTCGGCCGCCTGCCCGGCTCCATCCCAGAGCCCGCCTCCACGCACCCCACGAGGGACGGCTCATTCACACGGAGGGGGAGGCACGAGGTCGGGGGCATACCCGTCCAGCACCCTCGCTCGACTGGTGACCCAAGGAAGAGGGGTGCCTTACAAGGTCATTTTGCAGCTGTTGTTGGAAGAACTGGGCTCTGGCAGCCTGGGGCAGCTCAGAGCTGCAGAGGGACGGCAGAGGGTTTTGTCGCCCAGCTTGCGCCTTCTCGGGTGAGGGCCTCGAGGTCACGCCCAGGGCTTGGCCTGGCCCGGCTCCCTCTGGCACCCAGGACCCCGGGCTTGTGCGCGTCTCGCCCTCCCACCTGCTCGCTGCTTCCCCCGCAGCCGCCTCTGCCCGTGCACGGCCTCCCTGTCCCTTGGGACCTGGTGTCCGCCGCCCCCCCCAGCCCTTCCCGCCGCCCACCTTCTTTTGCATCCCTATAGGCAAGATGATGGCCGGAGCGCTGCCGTGGCTATGCTTTGCGGCAGTTGCTCTGCGTCCTTAGCTGTCATTTCTCACCTGTGCCTGTCCTTGCTTGTCTCACTTCCCCAAATGGCTTTCCAAGCTCCTTGAAAAGAGGGCAAAGGTCGTGTTTTCCCACCTCCTGGCCCCTCCCCCACACCTGTGTGTGGCTTTTAATAGAAACGAAACGTACAGCTGAGGGTTCATTGAGCAATTGGTTCAAGAAATCAGAAATTCTCAAGCCGATCCTCTTCATATAGTCAAATACAAATCCTAAAAATGGCTTTATGTCTAATATTTAATCGCAAGGCTTTGAATCACTCCACCGTGAGTATGTGAAAACCATGAATTAGATCCATCATGGATCAAGCGGATCTGGTATCAACTCAGTATTTAGAGAAGTTGCCCAATGTAAGGAGAGACAAACTCTACAGAGACGGGTTTTGCATAATTGCACGCTTAAAAGGCCCTGATGCTCTCACCTCCCCAGCCCTGCCTGAACAGCCTGGAGTTCCACCTTCAAAGGACAGCTATTTCAGGATACAGGGGTATGCCAGTTAAGCCTCTTTCCGCGGCAACTGGATGACAAGCAGAGGTGGCTCCCCTGGGCCCGGCAAAGGAGCCCACAAGAGTTGAGCTCAGCAGGTCCCAGGTAGAAAGTGCGTCTGGCACTTGCCACGGCCCGACAGGAAGTAAAGCAGCTTCCCCATCCCTGATGTGCTCTTAGAGGGAGAACGAGGCCCTGGGGGAACAAAGATGCGTAAGAAGCACAAAATGCAATAAATTGGAGCAAGGAGCGTGTGAAAGGGAAATCAAAGGGAGCCTGGGAGAGCGTTGTCTCCAGGAGGACAGAAGCTGGTTTTAATGAGTTGGGACCCATTTGTCCCTTTGGTGTGAGCACAACATTGCTCAGCAAAAGCGAAGGGTCTCAGAGGTATCGGACGCAAGACGAACCGTGCCAGGCCAGGGATCTGTCGGCTCACAGGAATCGCCATGCTGGTTCCATTTGGAAAGTCCCAATTAAAACCCACAAGGCCAGCCTCACCAGCTACAAAGTTTAGGATGTAGCCTCACCAGCTACGAAGTTTAGGATGTCTCAGAGAGCGTCCAACGCTCATTTGTTCTTTGATGCTTTTATCCCAATTAAGCCACTCGAAACTTTTGAAGTCTGTGAGTCATTTGCCTCAAATATCTTTATATTAAGGACAGATTCAGTTCCCTGGTAGCAAACACCCAACAACATAATTAAAAGGGGCTCAGCATTTAAACTGTCACTGCGGCTTTCTACAGAAGGGAAGGAGCATGTCTCCCAGTTACATCTGCTTCTAATTTCCTGCCGCTCTGATTCTGGTGTTTAGAAAATATTTCATCCTAATGAGATTTGTTCCTGAGGTGGGCTGGCCTGCTCCCCTGCTCGGGTCAGCTGACCAACACGGCGTAGACAGGCCGATGCCAGCCTGTCCCCGTGCTCACCAAGGGGCACGCCTAAAGGACACTGAAGGCCTCCCGGCAACAAGGACAAAGCAACTTGGAAATCATCCTCGGAAATGCATGAGCGGATTCCAATGTAAAAATTACTAGGCAGGACCCAAGTGGCATCTGAGCCATCGCATCCTTGAGCTGCTGAGTGTCACTGATACGTGATTGATCCGAAGGAGACCAAACCTTGAATGACAAAGGGGATTGAAGGGCTTCATTACCCCTTCTTGGGAGGGGGGGCATTGTGAGAGACATGAAAAGGAAGAGGCAGGATGGCTTGAGCTCTTCCTAATGCCCAGTGCCCATGCCCCAGGCGCCCCTGCAGTAGGCATGCTCTGTAACCTGAAACCACTTGACTTCCATTCCCCACCAGCTCCCTTGCAAGGTTTAAGAGCCCAGGACACTGCTTTCTGTTTTTCTCCCAGGAAACTCTGTGATTCCAGATTGAGAACATGACCAGCAAGGGACTGTCCGAGGAAGAAGGTGCGGCGCCGTGGGACACCCTCCTCTCTGGGACTCGAGCGAGCTTGACTCCTCTGACATTCACCCTCTGCCAGCACCCATGCGAGGCTGGGAGCAAGGCCTTGGTGAACCTGCACCAGGTGATTTTCCATCCCAGCTGGCTCCTGGCAAGCACCATCTATGCCTCTGCACAGAATGCCAAGGTCAGGAATGAGGCCTCAGGATCTCATCAAATGACCTCATCGGACGTCCTCACAATGAACCAACTAAGTCAGTGTCAGTGAATCTTTGCAATAACAATCACCATCCTCATCATCACCCTCAACACAGTCACTGTCATCACCATCATCATTATCACCACCATCACCATCATCACCACCACCACTACTGTCATCATCACCACCATCATCTTGTCATCATCACTGTTCATCATTGTCATCATCTTCATCATCACCAACATCACTGTCAACATCATCATCTTTGTCATCATCGCCATCATCATCATCTTTATCATCAACTAATCACCATCATCCCATCATTGTCATCATCATTGCCATCACCATAATCATCACCGTCATCACCATTGTCACCATCTCCTTCATCACCATCACCATCATCTTTGCCATCATCACCATCACCATCTTCATATCACCATCACCATCACCATTATTATCACCACCTAATCCCCATCCACATCATCACCATCATCTTATCATCATCACTATCAACACCATCATCGACTAGATTGGGATGAGAAGAGACTTCCCAGTAATTTCTCCTGCGGGATGATTTTTGTGGGAGGGGCTCTTTGATGATTCCAACAGGCATTCCCCGGATTGGAAGTCTTAATCCCCAAATGATGGACTTCAAAACCCCCAAATTACCAGCAACCTACCCTTCCCACGCCTAGCAGGGCCTGTACTATGAACACACAGGACAACGTAATGTACCCCTTCTAAACATTTCTCTGGAAAAGCAAGAAAAAAAGTAGCAAATCCTAAAATCTGATCCCAAGGTCCCTTTTGGACAGCAGTCCTGACAATGAATTCACATCACCTCCTACAACCCTAATTCCAGACTGTCATGTGCCCCAATGGTGAGTGGGTCAAGCTGGGTGAGACGAAAAGATCCCCACATCCCTGATGGCCTGTTCTGCCTTTGACACAGCAACTCTTCCCTCCAAGCCACTCTGGCTGGGTATAAAATATCTGACATCAATGAGGGAATCACAGGCGCCTTTGCACTCCGTGGTGACTCATCGAATCCTCACAGCAACCACTCAGGAGAGGCATTTGCTAGCAAAGAAAACGAGGTCAAGGGAGAAGAGGACTTCCCCAGAGTCACACACCTTGAGGCAGCAGAGTCCAAGTTCATACCAAACTGCAGCATACATGCCCCCCAGACCGCAGCTCTGGGATCCCAAGACCACCTTTGCTACCCTACGTGCTGGCTGAGAAGAGAGTGAGTGGCGGCGTTCACTGCCCACGAACAGCAGGAGGCCCATATGCACCCCAACGACTGGCGAGGCAAGGTGGTTCTCGGGGCCCTGCCTCCCCCACCCCTTCCGTCGAGGCAGGCCTCCGCTTTTGAGTTCTCCCGCCCTCCCCCACAGGCCCCCTCCTGAGAGTCGCAGATAAGGCAATTGTGTGGATTTGTTCTCAGCAGGCCAAGCAAATAGCTCCCTTGCCCCTCATCAGCCTGTTCTCCCCGACGTCTAACTTGAACGACTCCCAACTTGGGCTCTAACTGCCCTGGGCTTGGGTCTTACTGGCTTCTGCGGTAACTGCTGGGCTTTGCTAGACCTGCTGGCTGGGGAGCCAACTCAGCATTTCCTCTCTTCCCTTGCTGTGGCCCGGAAGCCGAGCTGGGCCCTGTCTTCTCCCTTCTCTGCAGGATGGCACCACTTTCCGGAATTAGCATCTCTCTGCATCAGAAGCAAACGTGCCTATTTTCCCCCTTTTAAATCTGTTTTGCTAAACAAATTAATCTCGCACCAGATTACATTATGAACAACCATAAATCTTTTCCAAGATAAGCATCTGTCGAGTTGGATTAGCAACATCCAATGTACTGTGAATTAATTTGCTAAGCCTTATAATGCTGCCCCGGTGGTTTAACTTGGGTAATAACAAATGTAATTTGGAATAAATGGGAACTTGTTTCCTCATCCATGTCTCTATAGTAGGTGACGTATGCAGAGGAAATGACAGGAAATGAGTGCAAAACCTCAGTTCTATTACGATGATGGCTTGTGCGCTTACTGAGGTAAGAGCAAATGCTGTGTAGGCTGCTCGGAGGTGCTTGAGCGGAGAAGATGGACGGCAGGCCCCACGTGGCCGTGGTGTCCAGGAGGCGACGTGGGAGACAAACTGCGCGGAGCCCCCGAGCCCACGCCCGCGACGCCCCTGAGCTCCCGGCGGCCAGCCCCCCCACCCGGCTCCTCGGCGTCTGGATGGAGCTCAGGCTCTGCTTCTCCAGGCTGGTGCTCCTAAAGAGGGACTCGGGGGCAAAGCCGCAGCTTCCCTTGGAGGTGAAGGCAAGGGAAGCAGGTCCTGAGCTGAAGGACCAACGCCACCCACCCCAGGCTCACCCGTCCACCTGCTGACCACTGCCCGCCCATGGGTGAGACGGCATCCATGGCCGGGAGGCAGAGGGCGCCCTTCAAGGGCCAGGGAAACGGGACGCTGCGACTCAGTCTCCAGGGACAACAGCCTGCTTTCCCCTTGATTCCCAAAACGACGTGGGTGCAGCCCAGCGCCTCGAGGGTGCAGGGGAGCGGGAGGTTAGAGGCTGCACATCCGCCCGCCTCTGTGCCGATGCCTGGACTGTGCACGCTACGTAACGCAGTTAGCAAGTCCTGCTGTCGGCCTGGACCTTGCGTGCCCGACTGACCTGTGACCGTCTAAGACATTGGGTGCAGGGGTCACTCTGACGTCGAGGCCAGGGCAGCTGGGCTCAGGCGGAACGGTAGGGCCCGGGGCTCGGAGCTTGCCCGGCCCGAGGGGGACTGACGGCTTTCCCGCGCTACTGGTTCGGGGCCACGCCGGGGCCTGGGCCATTTTCAGAGGCGACTCGTTTTGAAGCAATTGGAAAGCGAGGTCCAGTAGCAAAAAGGGAAAAGAAGACGACAGCAAGGAGCCATAATTGGCCACATGCAGCTAGAGTTAGAGCTGTGGAAGAACAAAGCCGCTGGCCCTGAGTTCAGGGTTCCAAACACCCCACGGAGAAGCCACTCCCCGCCCGAGCCACTGCTTCCACGGCTTCCGTCAGCACCCTGGGAAGTTCTTCCCGTTAGCTGGCCTGGGCCTCTCCTGCTACTTAGGGCCATTCCTAATGCAGGGCCAAGGTCGATCTGACAGTCACCTCTGTGCATCCCACACCCTTGAAAATACTGGAAGAATCCGCACGGTCTCGTTCACCCTACCACGAGACGGGCCTGCATCTCCTTCCCCGGCCCAGCTCCAGGTCCCCCCAGTCCCTGACCGGAGCATGGTGGACACGATGTTGA
This sequence comes from Dasypus novemcinctus, assembly GCF_030445035.2. Lineage (NCBI taxonomy): Eukaryota > Metazoa > Chordata > Mammalia > Cingulata > Dasypodidae > Dasypus > Dasypus novemcinctus. The sequence goes on from NC_080681.1 coordinate 128,741,903, forward strand.
CAGCGAGGCCGATGTGCCAGGAAGCACCGTGTTCTCGCTCCCGCAGTCCAGGGCAACCCAGCCCCTCTCCTCCCCTGGGCACCTGCTGGTGTGCGTGGGCGTGCAAGCTCGCAAGTGCCCGCCCCCTGCCCTCCGAGATCCTCCACCCCCGCTCCTGGCTCTTGCCTCGGTTTCTGGGCCGGCCACGGAGCACCGCAGTGGCACAGAGGAGCCCCTGCCGGAGCCACCCCCCCAGGGCGTCGGCCCACCACCCGCCCGAGCCAGGGAAGAGCTGGCGGTACCTGAGGCCTCCCCTGGGATCCTCGGAGGCTTGATGTCTTTCTCGCTGCCGCTGGGCCTGGCGGAGGGCTGGGCCGTGCTAGCCCCAGCGGGGAGCCTGGTCCTGGGGCCCAGCGGCTCTGTGGAGCCCTTAGTCTGCGGGGCCACAGGGGCTGTGGTGGCGCGGGTGGCGGTGCTGCTGGCCGCGGCCTGCGTCGTCTTCCGCGTTTGTAAGACGGAGACCGTGGTGGGGCCGTAGAGCCCCGGGAACGTGTGGGCCTCCAGGCCCTCCTCCTCCCCCGTGGGCCCCCAGGCGATGAATTCCGTCTCGGTGGTGGGCCGGCTGCCCCGGAAGTCAAAGGCGTGGAGGCGGCGTCCCTGCAGCTGCCGCCGCCCCCTCCGCAGCGGGCCCTGCTGGTCCGTGGGCGCCGGGGCCAGGGGCGAGGAGGCGGGGGCCGGGGGCCGGGGGGGCCCCGCCTGGTCCCTGGGTCTGTGCGCCCCCTGGGCCCGTGGGGGCGGTGCCTGCCCGGGCACCCCCTCCCCGTGGGGCGCGCGGGGGCTCCACGGGGGCGCCGGGCTACGCGCTGGCTGTCCACTCTGGAGTCCCCACGGGTGCGGGGAGCGGTGCGGCGGCCGCTGCAGGAGCCGGAGCTCGGGGCCGGCGATCAGGGACTCGCAGGCGGGGAGATCCATGGCGAGCTGAAACATGGCTACAAGAATCCAAACACGGCTTCCGACGACGCAGCCCGGCCAGCGGATGGACATCGAACTGCGCAGAGAGAGAGAAGAGCCGTCAGCGGGGCGGGCTCGGGTGGCCTTGCCTGCACAGCCCCGGGGACCTGCCGTGGCCGAGAAGCAGGCCCTCCGTCCTTGACCTCAGAGGCCCAGCCCAGTGCGGGCTTTCGGCCAGCGCCTCGGGAGGGCGGCCAAGCACCCGACAAGGGAGACCCGGGGCTGCGGCTCGTCTTCCCCGGCGCCTGCGAGGGGCAGGGGATGCCTGAACAGTCCGTCCCTGGAGGGAAAAGCACGTCCCTCCACCCCCCAGGTGTGACCCTAACGCAGCCCTGTCCTCTAACCCATAGTAATCCCAGCCCACGAGGACGCTGGCCAGTGTGTCACAGCCGGGAACCCCTGCGCCCCTGGCCGGCTGTCCTCCCCGCAGAACGAAGCTCCCGGCTCCGGCGGCTCTGCCGCGGCGCGGGAGGGACGGTGGCCGGGCGCGTCACGGCCTCGCCGCACACTTCCCATCTGATGAGCATTCTGCACACTTGGCCGGCGTCCCTCGCCCCGCGTGTCTGGGCTGCACATGCACCGACCAGCGGGCGTGCTGCGGGAAAGTCCTGGCTCAGGGCCGCCTCTTAGTGGGGTCTCCTCGGGTGGCACTCGGCTGAGGCCTGCTCTGGGAAAGCCGAAAGACGGTGGCCCACTCCGCCCCAGCGCCACCCTGTTCACATGTCACCCGTCCTGAGGTCCCCCCCATTCACCTGCAGCCCCGATGCCCTTCAGCCCCTCAGCCCCAGGAGACCTGAGAAAGGACAAAACCGCTCAACCCAGCCCAGCCGGGTGGCGGGACAGAGCCGGAGCCCGGTGAGCGCAGTGTCCAGGGCCTCTGTTAGTCAGCAGTGAGGTTCAGACGGGCCAGGGCCGGGGGTCATTGGAACCCAGAGCCCGGCAGGTGGGGGGGACGCTCAGGCCACGCCTTTGCCTTCCCTGGTGCAGGTGACGAGGGCTGATTCCACGTGTCATTCAAAGGAACACCTGTCCAACTTCCCGGGTGAAAGTTAAAAGGGACCCAGCAACTCCAGTGACAGCAGTAGGCGGGGCCTTCAGGTGGGCCGGGTGGGTGCAGGTGGGCGGGGCACCCTGGGACCCAGGTGAACCACTCTGAGGTCCCCTGCGGGAACAACATGACTGGATGTGGCTGTTCATGAGGCTTCACCAGATTTAGAAATGAATAAATCGCTATGTGCGTGTGTGAGAGCGTGTGTGCGGGGCGAGAAGGTGTGAATGCGTGTCTGTGTGTGCGCGAGCGTGTCTGCGTGTGTGTGTGTTGTGAGCGAGGCTGCGTGAGTCAGCGTGCGTTTCCGTGTTTCTGCGTCAGTGTCTGTGTGCCTGGGGCAGTGTGTCTGTGTGCCAGTGTGCTCGTGCGGGTGAGGCTGTGCGTGTGTCCACTGCCCTCCTGGCCCCGCACGTGCACCCCCTGACCAGGTGTGGCTGGGCCTGGCTGAGCCCCAGAATGCGCCGGTCCCCGCGGGCATCAGGAGGTCTTAACGAGCACGAACGGCTGAAAAGGACGAGTCCCCAGGGACAACCCCCGCCCCGGTTTGGACCGGCAGGTGTCCACTACGGCGCTGAGGGCCCCTCCCCTTGCCATGCCACCGTGGTCCCCGCAGGACCCACTCCAGGGCGCCGGCCCTGGCTCTGCAGCGTGAGCTCCACGTGAGGCGCCCCCACCTTGCATAAGGGGCAGCACCCATGCCGGGGGCTCCTGGGAAGGCTCAGACGTGCGCTTAGAGCCCCCTCGGGGGCCCAGAGGCCCCACGCCCTGCACATCTGGGTGGGCTCTGGCTTCTGGGGAAGGAGACGCTGCTCCTGCCAGGGCAGGGCCACAGCTCAGCGGGCACCATCGGGCACCACTGGGCAGGATCGGGCGGTGCGGAGGAGAGCACCCCGCGGGCCCACCGCCCCGGGCGCTCAGAAACGGCGCCCCCGGAAACAAAACTCGTGGTACCCCGGCCCAGGCCGCCGGCTGCGGCGTAACTTCACATGCAGGGTGTTTCTGTGATTTTTCACCAATCGTGAGCTGCAGTTGGTTACCATGGAAACCCCTCATCCAGGCGTCACCCAGCTGTTGTGCAGAGAAGCCAAGGATGGCAGGCGGGGGCAGTTGGTTTGTTCTCCCTTTTCCAGGCCGGGTTCCTCTCTGTCAAGGGACGGCTGTTCGCAGAGGACAGGGGACAATGGGCCAGGCTGGCGCAGCCACCCCGTGGATGTCGGGGGGCCACAGCCTGTGGGGCCCACAGACCCTCTGCGGCGCCGGCCGGGGGTGCCATCGGAGCCCCCTGGATGCTGGGACACCTGTAGAGGCCCCGGCAGGAGCGGGGCTGCGTTTCCGACTGAGGGGGGCTCAGCCCTGCTCCCCAAAAGTCGCGCTGCCCAGCCAGGACCCCAGCCCGTCTTCTCCCTGACTCCGCCCTGCGGCAGGGCCTGGCAGCCACCAGCACCCCTCGCACCCCAAAACTCAGGGGCCCTGGGAGAGCCGCCCCAGCCCTCTGGGCCCAAGAGGACCCGTGGGGGCAGCTTTTCCCCCAGGGCCTGCGAAGGACTCGCCCTCCACGGCTCGCCCCCAGGAGGGCTGGGATCAGAAAGACGGGCAGTTTCAAGGGCGGCCAAGGTCGTGGGGGGGTTGCAATCATGCGGCCACATGGGAGAGAGGCTGGCTATTCCTCCAAAGGGTAAACCGAGTCTCCCGTGACCCGGTGAGTCTCCTGAGCACACGCCCCAAAGCACTGGAAACACTCACCCTCCTGGGCACCTGTCCACGAACCGCCCTCCCAGCAGCACAAATGTCCACCATGACAAGTGGACGCCCACGAAGCCGGCCAGCAGGCCACGGCGCAGTATCAGCCATAGAGAGTCGGCAACAGCGTGGCGGAAACGCGACAACGCGGCCGTGAGGGAAGGAGGCGGCACACGGAGGGCTCCGTTTACGTGAGACTCGGAGCAGGCCGCGCCATAGAGCTGTCCACAAATGTGCTCAACGGGCAGGTCGACAGGGCCAGAGAGCAGATTTCTGGCAGCCGGGGCCGGGGGAAGAGGGACACGGACTTCTCTCCAGGAGATGGAAATGTTCTGAAATTAGATGGCGGGGATGGGTGTGCAATCTTGTAGCCAGGCTAAAACCCACTGAACTGTACACTTTAAAAGGGTGGAAGTCGTGGTGTGTCTCAACACAAACAAAATTATATCTCAATAAATGTAAAAGAGAACATGCCGCTGAGTAGAGACACGCAAGGACGGCTGGGGGGCAGGTTTCGCGGTGTATGAGGTCGTGGCCAAAGCCGTGGGTGGTGGGTGAGACAGAGGCTCGGGCGGACGCTGGTGGAGCTGCAGGTACGCCGTGATGACCGGGCAAGCGCCAGCTCTCCGGTGCCGCAGCCCTCGTTGGGGCTCACCGGGAGAGAGCCGCCTTCCTTGCTGGAACCCCCTCCCACACCAGCGAAGGAAGGGCCCAGCTCCTACTTCCCAAAGAAGAATAAATTCCTTTGCTCCCCCCCAACTACCTGCTCCCAAATTGGGAATATTCTTCCGCCTCACTTTCTTTTCCAGGTCGCAGCTATCTCGCTTCTCTCTCTTTGACATTCCCATTGAAATCTTTACCGAGATCAGTTTAATAAGATTCAGCGACTTGAGATTCAATTCATTACCTTCTGTATATTTTCTTCACAGAAAAAAAACATCACTGTCAATTAAGGGAGACAAGACGTCTCTTCTACTTAAGGTTGCAGCTTTCCCTGAGTGGGGATTTTGTGGGATTTGCCTCCTTCCCGCGGCTGGCATCCACGTGCCGGATCACTTGGGGAGAAGAAAACCAGGCGTGGTGCAGAAGATTCCACGTGAGCGCCAGCTCGTGGGGTGCAGGGACCGTCCTGCAAACTCAGAAGTTGGGGGAGGACCTCAGAAGTGCCCGAGGGGGACAGGCCCCCCAGCTTGCACAAGGGCTACGGCAGGAGTCCCAGGGTGCGCATCAGGATGGGGGCCCTGAGGAGCTCCCCGTAATAGTTCTCTTGGACACCGTCCCCAGCTCATGACCGAGGCACGGTGGGAACAATCCATAACAATGGAGAGATGAGCCAGAGCTTGTTTCTCTGATGGGCGAGCCTCTGTGTGCCCATCAGTACGTGGGACATTTGGAGCTGGGGTCCAGGGCATCCTTCTCCCCTTCCAAGGAGACCCCATGGTTCTAGGGTAAATAACGGACAGAAGCAGCTAGCAATGACGCGGAAGAAGCAGGGGGAACACAGAGAGATGCACATGCGCTAGAGAGAGTGGGTTTTGAGTCCATCTTCCTTGCCTTGTGCCTCCTCACTGGAGGGGCAGGTCCACTCTCTTGCTGCCCAGGGACCCTGGGAAGCCCCTGCTGGCCCCCCCACCCCCCGGCATGACCTCAGATCCAGATGCTTCCTAACGTCCTCCCAGCTTGTCCTGGCCTGTTTGTTTCAATAAATAATTTTAACATAGATTGCGATTTACAGAAAACACAGAGTACACAGAGCGAGTCCAGGGCCTTTGTGCCCCCACGTTCTTGTGTGTCCCACTCGGGGCATATCTGTCACAGCGCCGCGTGCACCAGCACCCGGCTTAAGTGAGCGCCACGCCGTCTTCAGACTCCACTGGCATTTCCCTGGGACCCTCTTTCTGTTGGGATCCCACCTGCCTCCTCTTGTCACGTCGGAGGGTGCTCAGGGCTGTGCCAGTTTCTCGGGTTGCCCGTTTGGGGCCAGGGGGTTGGTAGAAGGTCCCCCCTCTGGGATGGGCCTGATGTTTGTCCCTGGGGTTGAGGGTCTGGGGGAAAAAGACCCCAGAGGGAAAATGTCCTCCTTGTCAGATCACGTGACTCATCACGGTGGATGTCAACCTTGACCATCGGGCTGGGGTCGTGCTGGCCAGGCTGCTCTGGGTCAAGATGCCCCCACCCTTTCCATCCCCAGATCTTTGGAAGCAGGTCATGAAGCACGGCGCACTCCGGGGAGGGCCTCCTCTGCGTTGAATAGTGGTCCTCAAAAATGTTCACGTCCTCTGAGTGTGGCCTTTTTGGAAACAGGGCTTTTGCAGGTGGTGGCCACACTGTAGGACTGCTGTCCTCAGAAGCAGTGGGAACCCTGCACGGAGACACGAGAGGAAAAGACCAAGGGAAGATGGAAGCAGAGACTGGAGGGTGGTGCCTGCAAGCAAAGAAGCTTCTGCAACCTCCGGAAGCAGAGGCGGCGAAGAAGGGTGCACCACCAAGCCCGTAGAGGCAGGCCAATGGCTTGATTTTGGACTTCTGAGCTCTAGAACTGTGAGAAAATCAATGGCTGTTGTTCAAAGCCACCAGTTTGTGATGGTTAGTGATGGTGGCCCTAGAAAACCAATCCAGCACCTCCCTTATTTTTCATTGCCTTGCCAGGGGGCCCTACTTGGAAATTTGTGCTCCTGAATGTGATGGAGTTGGACTCAGATGTGACTTCTCTGTACATGCCTCTTCTGTCACTTTTTCTGAACCTGTGGTTGGTGCTAGGGTTGGTGTATGCTCAGGAGACTTGAATCTCTGGACTGTCCATGGGCCAGCTGGGCCCTGAGCCTCAGCAGAGTTGCGACACCTACTGTCCAGTTCATTGGACTTACCCAGCTGATGGGGAGGTGAGAATGGTCAACCACCACACCAGGGAACCAAGAGTGCCTACAACTGCAAGCAGGAGAATCCCATCCAACAGTCATGTGGGATTTAAACCCCCTCTCAATTTAGAGATGGAGTGGACATTGCCATGCCAGGGTCCACAGGATGGAGGAATAAAATATGGATTAGAGTGGACTTGCTGATAATCTGCTATAGAATTGTTGTGACTCTAGCAATGGAAAAAAACGTATCATTGACATGGAGACAGTGGCCACGGGAGTTGCTGAGGGCAGGGAGAGGGAGGAAGAGGTGTGATATGGGGCATTTTTGGGACTTGGAGTTGTCCTGAATGATAGTGCAAGAACAGATGCAGGACACTGTGTATCCTGCCATAATCTGCTGGATGGACTGGGGGAGAGTGTGAACTACAGTGTAGACTATGGTCCATGCACTGTGGCAGTGCTCCACGTGTATTCACCAAATGCAGTGAATGTGCCTCACTGATGAAAGGGGAGGTTGATGTGGGAGGACCGGAAGGGATATATGGGAACATCTTATGGTTTTTAAACTAACGTTTTGTGTGATCTATTTATCTTGAAAAAAAAAAGAAAAACCAAAAAACCCCCTGCCTGACAGCAGCCACCTTAGGCCTGCCGGACGGGTCACGGGTTTCTAACGGGGCAGTAGCTTCCCTCGCCTTCAAACCTGCGGTCAGTTTGCAAGGGGCTTCCAGGCTTTGGGGAGCGGGGGTGGGGGTGGGGTCTGTGGGCAGAAGCCTGAGCCTCCAGGCACGGAGAGGAGGCGGCAAAGCCTTTCCTGCCTCGCAGAGCGAATCCTCCTAGCTGGGGGGCTGGGGGGAGGGTCCTGGAGTGTGTTCTCAGGGTGCACGGGGATCTACCTCCTCGGAGAACACACCAGCTTATTCTGGTCTTTGAAAGACGAGGGACCAGGGACCACAGGCTGGGCCAGGCAGCTGCAGGGGAGCTCGACCCTTGACCCCAACCGTCCTCCTGATAAGAGGAGTCTCTATCAGGAAGAGGAATTTGATTTTAGGTGGAAATGAGACCTTGCTGCAGGGGTGGAAATGGGCCACTTGTCCCCAAGTTTTCCTTGGACTACGTGCTGTTCCCAGTCTCCTGGCACCACGGGATACCACCCTCCAAAGCCAGTGCCCTTCTGTGACTTCCCCTTCCCAGCCCCTCAGGCGAGAACGAGCTCAGGAGGCCGCCTCGAGCCCCCGTGTCCCCCTCGGAAAACCATCAAGACAGTGCCAGTGGCCTCGTGTAGATTTCAGGGGCAGAGACCCAGTGCCCTGCTCAGGGAACACAGCTGTCTCCTACTCCCCATCCCTCAGCCCTGGCTCAGGAGGGGACACCCACTTTCTTTTCCCCTGGAAAGCAGTCACCGGTTCCATTTTCCTAATGAAAAAAATTAGGTCGTGATTCACTTTAATGGCATCCCCAGCCGGATGTCATGTCATGGCCTGCCAGCAATGCTCCTTGCTCTACCTCATGATTTAATACGATTAAAAACACCCCTCCCTTTCAGGAAAGGAGTGCGGGGTTGCCTAGAAGGTTTCGTCTTCAGTGACCCTGCTGTATGAACGTGGAATTTGACTACAGAAGGCGCTGAGTATGAATGATTCATCTGCATCGTATAGAAAGCTCCAGAATGATAAGTAAGGCTTTCCACACTGCTGTCTCAGAGTCTCCAGCATTTGGGTCACCCTAGAATATCAGGCCCTTCTTGGCAGCCCCTCCCCACAAAAGCAGTCAAGGCTCAGGCCACTTCTTCCCAGCAGTGGGAGGTGTCCCCAAGCTGGGGGCGGTCCCGGGCAGGGCGGAGCAGCACCAGGAAGACTCTTCCTGCCAGTTTAGCTGCCCCGGCCCACTCAGGGACAGCTCAGGGGCTGGCATCTGTGTGGAGGAGGCATGTCCTAGGCGTGGGCCTTTGCTGAGGCCACTGCCTCCAGAAAGTGAGCACGTTCAGCCGTGGTCCACCTAACTGCCCCACTGCACTCACCCCTCATCAGGAGCCTCTGATGGTCCAGGCTGGAAGGGACACAGCGGCCTTTGGTCCAGAGTAAGTTCTTCAAGCCAGTAGTGCTTGGGACACCATGAGGGGTGAAGAGCACTGACAAAAGGCCTCACGGTCAGGCAAGTGTGGGAAACAACAAGCAAAATTCACTGGCCTCTGGACAGCAGCCTGGTGTGGGAAACAACAAGCAAAGTCTACCTGGCCTCTGGACTGCAGCCCAGTGTGGGAAACAACAAGCAAAGTGCATCAGGCCTCTGGACTGCAGCCCAGTGTGGGAAACAACAAGCAAATTCCATCAGGCCTCTGGACTGCAGCCCAGTGTGGGAAACAACAAGCAAAATCCATCCGGCCTCTCGACTGCAGACCCGTTTCTCCCCACAAAACCCATTTCCTTTATGGGTTCTCTTGTGGTCAAGCTCTTCAGGCCACACTTTATGAAACACCGAGCTTGCTCTAAATCCTCATTAACTGGATAACGGTGAGGCGGAGGCCCAGGAGCCGAGCGGCCAGCTCAGGCCACAGCGGGTCAGCCTCGGAGCTGGGTGTACCCAGTCTAGGGCTCAGGGAACCCAAGGTCTCCAGACCCGCGGCCAGGGGAACCTTAGAAAATCTAGAACAGAAACACAAAAGCAGCCACCGTGGCTCAAATCCCTGCAAGCGCTTCATGCCTTAGCTCTGGGGGTGGGCCTGATGGGGGCCACGCGCCTAGGCTGGGGCTGCCCCCCCCCACCCACAGCAGGGCAGCTCTCAGTAAATTGCCCAACACCCTTTGCAGACGGTAACGGCTCCAGCAACTGCATGATGCCTGTGGTTTACACGGTGCATTTATGAACAGCAGGGGTTCTCACCTGGGTGTCATTCACAACACCCCCCCCCAGAGACACTGCCGGCTGCTCCGGAAGCAACCCCGTGTGGTAGTCATGCGAGAGGCTCAGGGCCAGTGCCTGCTGCTAAACCTTGGCACCACGACATGCACACTGTGTTGCCTGGACACTGTAGGACCGCCCTGGGCCTCAGTTTCCCCATCTGCAACATGGGGTGTACACGACAGGGTGGGTCACGGGAAGATGTGGGTGCACACGACTCAGCTCTTTGCTAAGCACTCCCAAGGACAGGCTGTAATCATCTCCCTCCCGTCCTGGTGACAGAGCAGGCCTGGGCACCCAGCTCTTTTCCCCGGGCACCCGCAGCAATCCGGGGGCACGGGAGGAGCTGCTCGATAGCCTTCACAGGGGCCTGGAGGGAACTGAAGGAGAGCAACAGCCCTGGTATTCTCGTTGCCTGGGCAACGTGCCCGCGAGCAATCTGGGGGAGTGAAGTGGTGACGAGCAGTGGGTGGGGCGCGCGGTGGGAGGGAACAGTCCCGTCCCCAGAGCGGGGAGCCTGACTTCCGGGTCTCCTGACTGCTGCCCCCCACCAGCATGTCCAGGGCTGGGTCTCTCCCTGCACAGTAATCCCACGGCCCTTGAGCCTTGCCAGGGACCCTGGGCCACCTCGCCCGTGCTCCCCACGGGGCGGGGTTGGGGGTCCCAGGCAGATTCCAGCCACCTCACTCTTCTCCTCCTCCCTCTGGACAAAGAAATTCAGAGGCGCCGGACCACGTGGAATTCCAGGGGCTGGTAACCTCAGAACCAGGAAGCCCGGGGGGAGCGCGGAGTCGAGTCTGCCAAATTCCCAGCAGCGTTCTCAACTGAGAATCACGTGGGGTGGGGGAGAGGGGGGCTTACCAACTCCTGAGACGCCCCTCCCTCGCTCCCACCTGGCTTAACACCATTGTGTGTCCATTTTTAACCAGATATCTAGGATGGGAGTGGTGGGGAGGAAAGGGAAGGCGACACTTCAACGGCAGAGAAGGTGCCAGAACAGGGGTACCAGACACGTGGGCGAGTCCCGGGCACCTCGAGACGCAGCCCTTTCCAATTCTGTGGCTTTGGCCAACAGTCAGGCCAGGAAGATGCTCCCCTGAAAGTTCTAGCTCAGTCCCTGCACGAGTGCACGTTTTGCAACGAAAACCAAATTGATGAGAACTGTGCATGGAGAGAAAAGACGGGGAGGGGCGCTCCTACACCAGCCCACGCGGACGAGGCGAGAGCTGGGCGCCAGCAGGCGCTGGGTGAAGTAGCTTAGGCACACGGTCTCGCGCCGTTTGCACGGAACCCTGGGACAGGAGCTGATGCTACGCTCGCTTTGCCAGAGAAAGGAAAACAAAAATAGTAGCTGCGCTTTTCTCTGGAAAGAAGTCGCTTACAAATACAGTAAGAGAGGTGGTGTTTAAGGAGGCGCACATTCGGCCGGAGGGAGAACGTGGTTCGAGAAGGACGCCTTCCTCCGAGGACTCAGGTGCTGACGGCTGATCTTGCGATGGGAAATCCGCCTTCCTCCTGGGGTACATGCCGCGCAGCTCGGCCACTGCTCCCAGTGATGGCATCAGAGCGCGTCAGGGGCAGTCTTGTTCCCACACCACCAACTGAGAATAAACGTCAGGTGAGCGCCGGCTTCCAAGTCCTAGTCTTGCAGGAAATTCCTGTTTTGGTTTTGTTGCGATGGTCACGTTGGTATTTACAACACTCAGGACAGATGCTGGGCACGCTGGACGACGACGGGGAAGGGGAATAGAGAAGGAAGCGCCATCCCTTGAAACCAAGGCGTGCCCCTCTTCCTTGGTCTTTAGGATGGGCAGACACAGAAAGAGAATGATGTGGGGAGGGTGAGGCATGGGGTGGGGGAGCATACGGAGGTTGAGGACCCAAGCCTGGGCCAGGAGAGGCCACCACGGGCACTGCCACGTGGCAGAGGAGCCCGGCACGGAGCGCCGGCAGCCAGCTTCAGGCAGCCAGGGGGTTCAGTGTGTGGCTCCTGAGCGGTGTGGCCTGGGGCCAGTCCGCAGGTGTGGCAGGTGCCTGGGGTCATCGTGCTGTCACCTGTGTAGGCTGCCGAGGGGACAGGGCTGGATGCCGGCAGAGCACTTAGCAAGGCCCTGCCCGTGCTGGTTAGGAGCGAGGGAGGCTCTGGACGGTGGTCCCGGGAGCCTTGGCCGGAGCAGACGCTGCGTGCCCGGGGATGGAGACCGCCGGACAAAGCCCCGGGGAGGGGCGCTGGCATGAGCTAAGCCTGGGGGCCCTCCGTTTGCTCTCCGCAGACCAGCCCCTCCCAAGCGGCTCTTCTCTGACTCCAGAGACCCCCAGGGACCACCCTCAGGAAAAGCTGAGGCCAAAGAGCTCCCTCCCGGGGGTGACTGCAGAGAGGGGCTCAGTGTGGCTACAGAGTCTGGGTCCTCACACCTCACGGAGACCAAACAGGCCAGAAGAACGCACAGTCTCCTTGGCTGCTCAAGCACGCGCCGCGCAGTGGGTTGGCGTCGACACGGGGCACTGGGTAGCTCAGGGCGGCGAGGCTGGGGAAAAGTCCAAGGCGAGGCATGGTCAAGGCGCAGCTGGCGGCCGGCGCTCCATGCTGGGCTCCTCTGCCATGTGGCAGTGCCTGCAGGGGCCTCTCCTGGCCTCCCTCTTCACTTCCGAAGCTGACCTCCAGCTTCTCGCTTCCCGTGGAGGCCTCTCTCCTGGCCGAACTTCACTCTGCTGCTAAGGGCTCCGGGAGGAGCATCAGGGCCCCGAGCTGGCCCCACCTTAACCGAGGCAGCCTCAGCGAGAGGTCCTACGCACGGGGCTCCCAGCACAGGAGCCGCTGAGGGTAGGAGCTAGGTGTGCAGCTCCCAGCCACCTCGACCCACGTTGCAACTGGAGATGCCAGAAACTTGGCGGGGGACACTCCATGCACAGGATGGGCCCCCCAGGCCGCTGGGGGCAGGAGGCTCTGGCAGTTTATGGTTAGGGTGGGGGCGGGGAGGCAGATGACCCTGACGTTCCTTCTGTGACCAAGGATCTCAGCTAGCGGGGGAGGAAGGAGGCAAGCTGGGGCTGAGGCAGCCGTGAAGTGGACACAGCCCTGAAATGGAGACCCCAAAGTCCTCCAACCACCCTGCTGCCAACACATCGCTGTATTCAGTCATTTACACTTGAGTATAAATGAGGCCAAGGCGAGGGCTTTGCAGGCACCGAGGGCAAGAAGCGGCAGAATGGAGCCCGCAGGTGCCTGGGGTAATTAGCAGAGGGTGGGGGCGGGGAAGGGCGGAGGCAGGGGGTCTCGGGAGGGCATGTCCTCTTCCCTCAGCTCCTGAAAGTCCATCCAATATCCCAACATCCAAAGGTGGGGAAAAGAACAATGGTGACTGTGGGCAACAAGCTGGAATTGCCAAAAGCGCAATGGCGCCGTCTGTGCCACTTGGGCCACGTGAGCCATGGTTCCGTCTCGTCTCCCCCTAGAGGAGGTGCCCGTCTGCCCCGAAGGAGGGGAAAGGAAAAGGAGTCAGGCTCTGCGGCCTCACGGAGGCACGGGGAGCTCTCCGCCCCACAGGCTTCTCCCCCCACCCCGACCCACCAGGCGGGCTCGGCCCCCCAGGACCACCCTCCCTCAGACACCGGCACGAGCTGGGGTGCCCGGGCCACCCGCACTTCTTACCAACTGGCTGCAGATCGGGGGTCCCCACCACCCCCTCCACCTCGCCCAACTCAGGAAAGCTTTACACTTGTGATGACAGTTTTATCAGAGCAAAGAGTGGCTGGAGGGGAAGCGGCTGTGGCTCAATCGATTGGGCTCCCGTCTACCATATGGTGGGCCCTGGGTTCATGTCCAGGGCCTCCTTATGAAGGCAAGCTCGCCCACACGCCGTGGAGAGCTGACGGCCTGCACGCCTCGGAGAGCTGGCGTGGAAAGACGACGCAACAAAGGGAAACAAGCAAAACACAGGAGAATGCACAGCGAATGGACACAGAGCAGACAGCAAGCAAGCCACAAGGGGGAGAATAAATTTTTTTTAAAAAGTGACTGGAGGGTCTCTAGTAGTGGCTGCCGTGCCCTCTCCCCATGGACTCAGGCTGCGTCTCCCTTGGCCACAGCCCACGTGTGGGACCCACGAGGGGAGCTCCCCCAAGCCAGAGTTGTTACTGGGGTCTCATGGTGGACGGGAGCGGTGGGCGCATCCAGCTCCAGATGCCCCCACCCCATAGTCACAGGGTTGGGCTTTGTGTCTGGCCACTCTGCCCACTCCCTCCAGGCCCCACCCACTCCCCAGACCTCACCCACTCCCACAGGACACGCCCACTCCCCAGGCCCCGCCTACCCAAGGCCACACCCCTCCAGTCCCTGCCCGCCTCCCAAGGCCCCGCCCACCCCTCCTGGCCCTGCCTACTCCCTCCAGGCCCTGCCCTGGCTCATCTTATTAGCAAAAAACTCAAGTGTGGTCTGGGGTCCACAGAGACCAAGAAAGCGACCCACCACTGAAGCCCCAAGGAGGTGGAGGCTACCCCTGGGTGCCGGGAATAGGTGGTACCTGTCTGTGGCCACACTGCCTGCCACCAGCCATCCACGCTGGGGAGAGCCGGGCCGACCCGTGGAAAAGCCCCCACCCCTGCTGGCGAGGGCCAGGAGGGCAGGATGGGCTCACATGGAGACCCCAGCGGCGGTCAGGGGGACGCCGTCTGCACCCAGGACCGGGGCCCCTCTCAGTCCCGTCGGGACCCTCCCAGCTCTCCTTTCGCAGCCTCTGGGGCGGGCGTTTTGGGGATTCAGGTACATCCATGTGAGGTCGCCAGCAAGTGGGTGCTGCCGCGCGACCCGGCACCGGCCTCGGGGCTCGGGAGCCCATCCGCGGGGCTGCCCGGCTGCACCAGGCCGACGGTGGCAGGGGCACCCTTCCCGGCCACGGCTGCTCAGGGTCAGGGCGAACCCGGGGGAAATTCTGCCTGGGGCGGAAATCTCCACTCTTGACAACCAGGCTCTGCTTGAACACATGCTGTGATGGGGACCTCACTACCTATGACAAACACAGAGCTAGAGGAGCTGTCCTGGCGTGAAGCCACAAATTGCCCTTCTGCAATTTCCAAACCCCACAGCCACTCCTGTCCCGTGGGACACACCCCTGGGCCACAGTCCCCTTGTAAAGGTCACGGGTGCCCCGGCCCACCCTGGCACGCACACATGCTCCAAGCCCATCTTCTCCCAGTCAGTTGGGAAGTCCCATCCTCTGAGTCACCTCCTCCCGGGCACCGGTGGTCTTGCCGGAGGCTGCAAGCGGCGTGTCTGGCGCCCAGCAGCAAACTGCGCTTGGCATAGAGCTGACTCGACCACCCACTGGCTTGGGGAGAAAGGCTGAGGGTCGGGGAAATCTCCCAGAACCCCGTAGAGCCCGGCTAACAGGGCACCCTCGAGGCGGGTGTGGGCGCCCTCAGCCCTCCCTGTGATCTCATCTGGTCCTGGCCAGTGACGCAGGGGTTCTGGGAATTTTTGCTGGAATGTCTGGGATACTTGTAGCATTTCCAGGAAGCTCCAGGGTTTCTGGGCAGCACCAGGGGCTTGGAGGTGAAGAAATACTCTTTTTCTGGGAAAGTGCAAGTTCCCAAGCTGCCAGCGAGCCTGGTGTGGGGGACCGTCCCTCACCTCCTGCTGGCTGCTTCCGAGATGGTGGCATAAGATTGTCTGGGAAGCTGTCCACCTCGGCCCCTCCCCTCGGGCACGGGTGGCCCCGGGGGGCGGGCAGCTCTGGCCTGAGTGGCTCTGCCAGGCAGCGTCTGCATGGCTGCAGGCCTGAGCTCCAGCCTAGGCTCCAAGGAAACTTCCAGGGGCAGGCAGGGCAGGAATTGGCCCTTTCCTTGCTCAGCTGGGGCAGCTGGGGCCTGAAGAGGACAAGCACCGGGCAGGGGGCTGCGGGGGCCGACCCCCCTCCACTGGATGCCCACATGCCAGGCCGCGCACCTCAGCAGTGGGTGCGAGGACGCGTGGCTCCCGCCTTGTGTCTGGCAGCATCGCGGCGAGGAGCCCGGCCACGCCGTCCCGCAGCAAAGGCGCTCGGCGGGAGGGCTGGCCTTGGGCGGGGGGCATGGAGGTCTCCCCGTGGGGACCCCTGAGCAAGCCAACGTCCACGGGGAGGAGGGGAAGGCGAGCAAGGCCCTCCGAGTTGACTGCTCGCCTTCCAGGAGGAAGGCCGCGCTGGGCGGCAGTTGTCAGGGCAACACCTCTCCGGTGCCACTGTCCCTCCACCCGCAGGCCCCAGGCCTCCCTTGAAGGCAGTCCCCCGCCGCTCACCCACATCCCAGACTGCCCCCCGACACCGCCAGAGCTCCGCCTTCAAGGTCACCCCAGCCTCCGCATCTCAGGGCCACGTGGCCTCGCCTCCCTGCTGACCGGACAGCGTCCCCGGCCCCGGAAAAGCCCTCCTCACCCAGGGGGGCAGCGAAGCCGAAAGCCCGGACCCAGCCCAGCGGCCCTGCCCCCCCTTGCCAGGTCGCCCGTCATTCTCAGCGGTCGGGTGTCCTGAGCACCCCAGGGTGGGGAGCAGCACCCCAGGCCTCACCCAGTCATCCCACCACCTGTGACTCCAGCCACTGCCAAGGGCTGCTGGGGGGCCAAATTCACCCCTGGGCGAGAACCAGTGCCCGAAAGCGCTCCCCCCGAGTCCATCCACTCCTCTGCACCCCCTTCCCCGAGCCACCCCCCCCCCCCGCCCTGGACGCCCTTACCATCCTCCCCTCACCCTTCAAGCCACTCTGCTCAGCCCTGAGTGATTCCCACACACAGCAGACCACCTAGCCCTGCCCCGCATCCTTCTGTCTCCCCTGCAGACCCCAGCCCCCTCTCTAAGCCCCCTCCCCCAGATGCCCCAACCACGGGGGACTTGGTGTGCCCCACACACCCCCTTCCTGCCAGCCCCAGGGACGTGCATATGCCAGAAGCACTGCGCAGCCCACACGCGCCCGGGCACCCGTCCTCACCCGCCCGGCCCCCGCCGCCCCACCCCTGCTGGCCCATGCGCGGCCCACAGGCTCAGCCCCCGTTAGTGCGTTATTTTACCGCATCATTTACAGTCCCTAATTTCCCTCTTCACTATCTGCCTGGATGCTCTCTGGAGTTCACGTCTGGTGAGGACAGCTCCCAGGGCAGATATTTGTTGAATGAATGAAGGAATGAATGAATGGTTAAGCCACTCAACATCTTCAGCTCTGAATCCTGCTTCTGTCTGAGACACAGCAGCTGTGCTCTAGGATGTCAGGGAAAGGACCGAGTCAGCCAGTCCCAAGCCACCGCTCCCAGGGGACAAAGGGCCCGGTCCCCGTGAGCCTCCGACCACCCCACAGGTCACCTCGTTTGGTGGGTTTCCGTTGAATGACGCCTTATTTACCACGCACCATCAAGCCACGAGCCTTGAACTGAGGGCCATCTGCTCTGTAGCCCAGACATGAGCGGCGCTTCTCCCCCACACGGCGCTTCTCTGCCAGGTGCACCGCGGCCTTCCTGCACTTAGGAACACTGGACAGCACCTCGGCACTACACTCGGGGCACTGTAAACGGCGAAATCACCCACAAAATGCACAAAATGGACAAAAACATGGCACTAAAGACCACAGAAGGCAGACTTTCATACAGCACAAGAAGGCAGAGGCTCGCCTCCTCCAGCCTCAGCTGGGATGGGCTTTCTCACGCCCCGCGTGTCTGCAGTGACCGGGAGGTGCCCCATCAGTGGCTTGGGGGTTCCAGGTGAATTTTAGCACGTTGGTGGCTTCACAAGCGTGGGATCCGCGGATATCAAGGGTGGACACCAACACCTGCTGAGCCGGCCCTGGGGGGTGGGACCGGGCGCTTTGGGGCGACCAGAGGATCCCCATCCATTGTGGGGGCTATCACCCAAGGTCCCCTGGGATGCTAGTTTATGGAGGGGACGCGAAGGTCAGCCACGAGGACACGGCAGGATGTGGACTGGAGGCCAGGCCCGCTGACTCCAAAGCTTGCTCGTCCCAATGCAGCGTGATTTGGGGGCAGCGCACCCACATACAGGGCAGGGGCAGAGTGACCTCACCCGGCCCCTGCCAGCTCTCCAGGTCAGAGTTCACTTTGGACAAAAGGACAGACAGAAGAGGCAGCTCTGGGAAAAGTGCTCCGCAGCTGGGCAGGGATTTCTTTCCAGGTAGTCGCCCCCTCCTTCCCCCACCCCCAAGTCAGGGGAAGAGAAACTCATGTTTCTGATGCAAGCTGGCGACACAATCACCCTGTCCATCAGCGCCCACCTGGGGGACCCAGGGCCAGGCTTCAGCCCAGGGGGCCTGGGTTCCGGTGCCTCCAAGGAAGACCCTGGCTCTGCCTTAGCCTCGGGCGTCTTCCAGACCCTCTGGCCCTCTCCACGCCTCCAGGAAGCCCTCCCTGCCTGCGCCCCTCAGCCCTTCTCCTCAGGGGCCTCCAAGAAGAAGCCTGTCTGTGTCTCCCCTCTCGCTGGTACCCACCTTGGGACATCCCCATGGCCGCTGGCTGGCTGTCACCTCAATCGAATCTCCCCACTCAACTTCTCAGGGGGCGCCTCCCCGCCCAGGTGGGTCTTTGGATCCCAGGCCACATGGAACCATGGGGACCTCTCAGGAGTTTCCCTGGAAGCGTTCTCCCTCTAAAATGGGGGTGGGAGACGCTGCCCCGCTCGCCTCCCGGAGCTCCGGGCAGGGGGGGGCGGCGCTCTGAAAACTGCCCAGGGAAGCCCGAGGCGGGCACTCCAGGCGCGACTCTTATTTCATATTAATTACATTTTAATGCTAACGTTAGCGAGGCTTATTGATTTTTATTTGTATCTAATTATTCAGCTGCCACTTCTTAAGCAACTGCAATTACAGGCACGGGGGACAGAAAAAGGAGCAGAACCTTGCCCCTGACCCCCCACCCCAGCACGCAGCACAGGGCCTGGCTCATGCCCCCAACTGCTGTTCATGGAATGAATGAATGAATGAATGAATGAATGAATCAGGAGTTCAGAGTCCAGCTGGGAAAACAGACATTTTAGCTGATCAGTGACCCCGTGGGAGGGTGATTGCAGCTCTGTCTGGGTGAGCCTGGAAGGCTTCTTGGAGGAGAGATGGGTGTTGAAGGACAAACAGGAGTTGGCTGGGGAGAGGCAGCGGGGAGAGCAGAAGGAATGGTGTGGCTTGATTTGATGTGTGGTGGGGTCTGCCTGGGAAGACCCAGCAGCGGTCAGAAGAGCGACTGAGGAAGACGAGCTAGTGGGACACTCCACCATCAGCTGGGGCTCGACCGGCCAACCCCCCGGTGCAGCTGCCAGCACCCGTGGCCTCGCCCACTGTGAGCCCGGGGGACCCCTTCTCAGTAGCCCCCTGAGCATTTGGCCTGAGCTGGGAACGGTGCTGGGTCCCTCCCGTCCAGGAGCTATTGGTCCCCACGGTAACGCGGTAGCGAAGGCTGGTCTGGCCTCTCTGTGCCTCAGTTTCCTCATCTGCAACCTGCCAAACACAGAGTTGGGATCCTGCACCCCAAAGCCGCAGGGAAATAACTGCTCCACCATCCTGCCTCGTTGACAAGGAGGGTGACGAGGTCCACTTGACACGATGGCTCTGCAGAAGCTTAGGTGGAGCGGGGCGACAAAGGCTCCGCGGATGCCCGGGGCGGCCTGGGTGGCTCTGGACCCCAGGACTTTTGGGAAGCAGGTTGCCCCACCCAGCCGCCCAGCCAGGAGCAGGAAGTCCAGGGAGAAGCACCCTCACGCTCGACTCTGCTCTGCCCTTCCAGCCCTGGGACGACAAGTCCCGAAAGCCGCCTTCCCTGCACCAGGACACCTGCCGAGTGCACTGCGCAGAGTCCTTGGGAAGTGGCCGCAAAGCCACAATGATGTCTCGTTTTGACGGCACTTCCATTTGGGGCACAGTCTGGCTGCGGGCAAAGCAGATCTTGGTGGCCTCTGCCCTCCCCCCCACCGTCCCCCAGGACCACCCTCCAGCTGAGCCAGCCCCAGGGCACCCCACACCGGCCTCGCTCCTGGGGGATGGTACGTGGTGGGTTTCCCCGCAGGCTCCCAGCAGGGAAGCCGGGTTCCTTTGGGGGCACACCTGGTTGTGGAAGTCATGCAGGCCCCCACCCCCGAGCCCTCTCTCCACCAGATCCACCCACCAGCTGGACCCCAAGTGCACCTTCCGCGTCCAGCCTCGACGCCCTCACTCGAGCTGCTCTCCCTGCTCAGAGCACCCTCTCCCACCCGCCCCGTCCACCCCACATCCTGGGGTTGCCATCTGAGTGACGAGTCCTGAAGCTGCCCCTGGGGCTTGCCAGCCTCTGGCCCTCCTCTGCCACCTCCCAGGCCACGACCCACAGCGTTAGTCCAGCACCCCAAGGTCTCTCTGGACCCCTTCCAGGCCTGGCTCCCTCCCGCGATGGGTGGCCACTTCACGGGGAGCCATGCTGGCCCCGGCCAATCCCGAGCCTGGGTGGGGTCCCCCCCAACTCTCCTGGCTGCTGGCCCTGGGCTCGAGGTCCACCCACCTTCGTCTGGCCCTGCACGGAGGAGCAGGCCCTGCAAGGGGTGCTGCAGGCAGCCACGGCCTCCCCGCCTGCAGCGCAAGCACAGCACGCAGAGGACGAAAGCCGGAGCGGGGCCAGGGTGAGCGCCCGCGACCCAGTGGCCATGGTGAGCGCCCGCGACCCAGCTCTGAGCGTGGCCAGGTGAGCGCCTACAACCCCAGAGGCCCTCACTCCAAGCTCTGGAGGTCACGGGGGCAGGTGCTGAGCACTAAGTCCTGCAGGCACGGCTGTGGCCCTGCCAGAGGTGGTGTGCGGACGGCGGGGGCTGACGGAACCTGGGGCGCCCCGTCTCCCCGTGGTCTGGGTTGCTCGGGCGGCTGTTTAACCTCTCGGATTCCTCACCGTAGAATGGAAGCAAAGTTGCCTGTCTGCTAGAAAGGTCGTGGGGATTAACGTGATCACACCTGCCCAGGACCTGCCTGACCCCTTAGAGGTGCTCAGTGAGTGGGTGGAGGCTGGGTCTTTCTTAGCCAAGGACCAGTCAATGACCAGAATGCCCAGGGATGTGGACAGATGTGGGCAGGTATGGACAGGTGTGGGCCTGTGTGAGCAGGTGTGAACAGGTGTGGGCATGTATGGACAGGTGTGGGCAGGTGTGGGCAGGTGTGGACAGGTGTGGATGTCACCCCTTCTCTGCCCAGCCTGGAGTGGGCAGGGGGCAGTTCCTGGCTCTGTTTCCTTGAGGAGCAGTGGGGGCTGCCAATTCTGCTTCCACCAACTGGGGCTTCCCTTTTAAAATAGGGGTTGCCATCAATCACCAAGGTTAGGAAGGGTCCCTTGGGCTCAGCTTTGCAGACCCAGCTCAGCCTCCGAGACCCCTGAGGTGAGGGGACAGTGGCATGTGGCCCTGCGGGGGAGTTGGGTGGGGGGCAGCTGATTCAGAGCCTGGGGCCTCCCAAAGGAGCTCAGGGACATTTCGGGTCCGGGCAGCACTGTGGCACCATCCTTGGTCCCCTGTCTGTATCTGCTGGTTCACCAGGTGTGCCAGGGGCCGGGCCTCTGGGCACCAACCTGGGACAGCAAAGGCAATCCAGACACCCACCCTGGGCCGGCCACTGACAGACGGGCACCCCTTTTCTTGTTCAAAAGGAAGCAAAGGAGCAAGCGTCTCCTGCCTCGTCTCGGCAGGCTGGCACCCCAGGAGCGCGGCCGGGGGCAGGTAGAGGCCGCCTCCCACTGCTGGCACTCCGGGATCGTGTGGGGACTCAGAGGGGCACAAGCGTCCTTCAGAGCTTGGAAAGCACGTGCCCCCTCGCATTGGGGGAGGCTCACTGCCCCGGGGGTGGTGCCAGTGGCACCCATCTGCATCCAGGGTCGGAGAAGCAGGCGCGCAGAGGAGCGCAGGGGCTGCCCCACGCTGAGTGCAAGAGCCCAGGCTGCACCCGCGCCCCCTCGCCGTGCTTGGTGCTGGCTTCTCGCCTGGCCTGGGGGTACCGGGGCGCAGGGCCTCTGCGCTGGCCCCTTGGCCTCTCATCTCAGCCGCGTGCCCGGTCCTGCCAGGAGCACCTCGACTGATGCCTTTTCGCTGGAAGAGGCCGCAGGCTTCTCCTGTTTGTGGGTGGGCCGAGCGAGCCTCTGCTCTCCTTGCCATTAAATCAGAAAATAGGTATTTTAGGTGTAACAAATTGCTTGTTCAGGCGTTAATGGGGCAACTCGTTGGCAAGTGAACAACAATTTAACTGCCTTAATCAGTCGCACTCATACTGGGCACACCGTTCTGATTTATGGGTAATTGTCTCTGAAATTTCTTTTGGGGCAGGGAGGACGTCAGCGTGTTTCTCGCTCTCTCCTGTCAGGAACCATTTGGGGTGCCTGTGCCTGCTCCAGGCTCCGGCTTCCAGACAGGGAATCAGCAAGGCTTCCGGCCACAGCTGCTGCGCCTGGGACGGCGTGACCAGGGCCTCGCGGCTCTCCTGCCACCGGGCCCCAGCTGAAAGGCCCTTACAACTGATTATCGATTGGGTATCGACTGGGTGCCCACATACCCTGGGGCTCCTTGGGGGCTCGCCTACTTCCTCTGGGCCTCATTGCACCCAGGGACCACCCACGAAGCTGTACACCCTGTGGCTCATCTACAGGGAGAAAAGCAAGGAGAAAACGGAATCAGGGTCTTTTTTTTTCAGGGTTCTATTTTCAAGTTAATCACTTGTTTGTTTTTAAGTGAGAAGTTGCACCTTGAATGTTTTCACTAAATAAGACCAGGTTTGAATGTCGACCAAGATATTTAAAGCTCTCACACGGCGCGTGTCACCTGAGGGACTTCCACCTCGCGCTCGATTCAGCTCTTCTTTTTCTCTCCCCTCCTCCCTCTCTTCTGTCTCCCCCCAGTTCCTTTCTTTATTGGCCAATTTGTCAAACACTTAGTTAGAAAATGTTTCTTTTGCCTGCTGGGGAGGGGGAATTCCATTTTCCAGGCCCCTGGGATTGGAAGGCACAGCCCTGTCCCCAAGGGGTCACCAAGTAGTGGGGGGCAGGCAAAGGGAAGGCAGGAAACACTAAGAGGTGCCCCCGAGGCGCCAACAACCATGGCCGACCCATAGCTGAATGGGGGTCCCGGCCCAACCAGCTCCCCCCCCAGGCTGCTCACAGGAGCGGTCATCAGGACAACAGGCCACTCTGCCTACCTGCAGCCAGCACCCCGGCCACCAAAATGGGCCCCCAACCGCAGGGGTGCCTGCCCAGCCTCAGCCCACCCTCCAGCCCCCTGCCCTCTTCCTGTGTCCCCAGGCCTCTGTGTCATGTCCCTTCCTCCTTGTTATCCCAGAAGAGGCTGCGCCCCACAGCAGTGTTCTCCTGGGGCACTGCAACTTCATCAGGGGCTACTGAGTACTGCCACCCTTTCCTTCACAGCGGGGACCTCATCTGCCATCAGCCCTCACTGTGGCTCTAGGAGGGCAGGTTCTGAGCCTTTGTTCACCTTTGTACCCCAGCACCTGCCCCATGCCTGGCACACAGAGGGCTGGGCTAATGCCTGATGGGTGGATGCATGGATGGGTGAATGGTAGGTGGATGGGTGGATGCATGCGTGGCTGGATAGATGATGAGTGGATGGGTGGGGGATGGGTGGGTGGATGAATGGCTGGATGGATGAATGAAAGGATAGATAGATGGATGCATGGATGGGTGGGTGGATGGGTGGGGGCTGGGTGGATGCATGGATAGATGGGTGGATGGATGGGTGGTTGGGTGGATGGATGGGTGGATGATGGATAGGTGGATGGTGGGTGGATGGGTGGATGGTGGATGAATAAGTGGAAAATGGATAGGTGGATGGTGGGTGGGAGGATGGATGGGTGGATGGGTGGGTGGATGGATAGATGCATGGGTGGATGGGTGGGGGATGGATGGATGAGTGGATGGTGGATGGTGGATGGTGGGTGGGTGGTGGGTAATGGATGGACATGCTGGTAGTGGACTGACGGATCCCTGTGCCTTTCCTTCCTGGGACGCCTTTCTGTGTCCTGCGGGCTGAGTACCACAACACCGAGGCCTCCCCTCCCCTGCTAGGCAGCCATGCTCCTGGTGTATGCCGTTCAGTGCAGCATTTAACGGCTGTGGCCTAGGAGGCTGGAGTTCAAATGTGAATGTGCTATCCTCCTACAGAGGTTGAACGACTTGAGGGTGGAAGCTCGCATGGGAGTCCCTGGTTGCGCCTTCGTTCACTCTCTGCCTCATCTGGTTCCACTTGAGGCTGGCAGCCCCACGGTGCTCGAGGCAGGAACGACGCAGACCTACTTTTATCTCCAACCAACTAGGAAACGCTGAGCCCTTGGGAGAGCTGTGCCAGGCCCCAGGCCAGAGGCCCCCCCATCCGCCCCCACCAGGGCTTGGCCCCACCCCGGGCACAACATGCCGTGACCGAATCGGTGCTTCCGGGCCGAGGGAATGCCAGATTGTCTACTTCTTAAAGGGAGCCTATTTCCAAATATCACCTGAGACAACAGATAATTATGGAGATTGCAAACAATAAAAAATAAACACAACAACCCATGGTTTCCCGAAATATATCTCCCCTGGATTCTGCCAAACACTGGGTGCCCGCGGCAGCATCAGGGGTTGTCAAGCCCTCAACCCTCTAGTCCTCCTCTGACCACAAATTTACAAAGTAAATAATGTTCTAGGTTTGCTGAATTGATTGTCTAAGGAGCAAGAGAGGAGAAAGAGCGAGACAGACAGACACTCAGGAGGCCTTGAGGAGGCAGGTGCCAAGAGACGATGAGGGACAAGGACTCCTGCTTTCCGTCACTGTCCATCTGGTCGGTCCTGAATTGCCAGGGGGGACCCAGGCTCATGCAGACAGACTCCCCAGCTCAGGCTGGTCTACCCAGGAAGGTCGGGGCTTATCGATCCATTTTCTTACTGATGTTGAGTAAGTGCCTGGGTGAGCCTTGGGAGGTGGGGAGACTCTGGGGCACAAAATAAGGGCCTTAGCCATAAACACAGGGAAGAAAGAGGACTTGGACCCACCCCCAGCCCCCTTGGGGTGCCTGCTAGGGAGAAGGAAGATGGGGGGGTCAGGTGTAGGAACCTAGGCCTCAGGGACCACAACCCTGGGGGGTCCCAGCTCCACCGCGCCTTAGCTATCCGGCCGGGGGCGATGGTGCAGCTGCACACTTCAGTTTCACCCGCTGTAAAACACCATCGATGGCAGCCACCTAGGGAGACGAGCAGGAAAGAGCAGGAGTGATGGACACGTCCCTGGCGGACGGCAGTGCATGATGTGACACTGCTGGGATCATTTGCTTCGGGGCGTCTGAGTGCAGAAAGGGGAAAGGTGAGGCCCAACGATCGCCTCGTCAGATCGGCAGCCATCCCAGTTTGCAGGGGTGGCCGTGGCAGAGCACCCCAAACATGCACCTTACAGACACTTCACAGCTGGGGAGCCCGGAAGTTCCCTCCGAAACCCACAGGGGCCTGGCCATGACGTGCCCAGGGCCTCCCCCCGCCTGCAGCCGTCTCCTCTCTGGGTCTGTCTGAATTCCACCTGCTCCAAAGGAGGCCGGCCAAACCAGATCCCCGCCCCACCCACCGCTCCTGCCCGGCCTCTTCTTAATCAAGGGGCTCTTCAAAGACCCTATTTCCAAATGAGGTCACATTCACAGACCAGGGGTTAGTATTGGACCATGTCCTTTCTGGGGGACACAGTTCAATCCATGCCAGCCATGATGACCCGTCAGCCTGACGCAGGCTAGCCACTTCGCAAAGACGCCTCGAGGTTACAGTGCTCACCCGGCAGAAACCGGAAATGAAGGAAGAAACCGGAAGAAACCGGCAGAAACCGGCAGAAACCGGAAGGGGTGCTGACGAAGTGGGGTGCTCCAATGGCAGCCTGGACAGGGCCCGTGGGTGCCTGGGACCTTCCCTACCAGCCTGCACCCTGCAGAGGGCGGAGACCCACCGACGGCACAGCATCGGGCCACCCTTGCGACTGGGTGCGAACAGGAGTGGACCAGGTGAGAGGAGAGGGACCCCAAGGTGGATGCCGAGGGGGCACCAGGAGAGTCTCAGCCATGCCTGCCTGGTCCTGCCTGGGGGAGGGCGAGGGCACCGGGGTCCAGCCCCTGTCAGGGCAGGAGCTCCTACCGGCAGCGGCGTGAAGACAGGACGCGGTGATCTGTCACGCTGCTCGCCGGCTGTGGCAGACTCCGACAGATTGTGAAATACAAATCGTTAGCAGCTTGCGGACAATTTGCAAATAAACCATCTCGGTGAGGCATTAAGAGTTCCCCTAAATAAGCATCCTCGCGGAAGGTAGTGACACAGGAGCTTGTTTATACCCCCCGTCTGACACTCGCTCCGTCACATCACAGGGAGGCCTCCTGTGTCCCCGCGGAAGGCTGCGGAGGCAGCATCTAAAAGGCGTGGATCGGCTGAGTTTTAATACAGAATTGGACACATGGAGCGGCTCTTCCTCGTATGACTGAATCGGGTAACGTATCGATGGTGCGCTAGGAGCCAAGGCCACGCCCTCGTTTTCCAGGCTTTATGGCTTGGAATGTTTGGGGGCTCCCGTTTCTGGACACAGTCTCGCCAGGGACATGTGCCTGGGGAGCCGGGGAAGGCCGGCTGCCTAACGGACTCTGGCAGGGGCTCCCGGCCACGACCATGCTGCCTGGAGGAGCCCGGTGGCCAGAGCAAGCCAAGTGGCGGCAGGTGGCTGGCTCTCACGGCTCTGTTTTCTTCCTTCCAGCTCTGACGCCTTATGGGGACAGCAGGCCAGGAGACCACTGCTGAGGGTCAGGTCTGGGACTCTCTTCTCAGAGGCCGCCTGTGGGCCCTGCCGTCCAGAGGAAAACTGCTGCCTCTGCGCCCGAGCTGCTGGACCCTGGGGCAGGGGTAGAGGGCCGGGCGGGGGAAAGCCCAGAAGGTGGGCTGACCCTCATCAATTGGACGTCACCGTCGTTAGCTGGGCTGTGGGCAAAGAGGACAGGGGCAGGGCCAGGGCAGTTGGCCGGCTCCCGGGCCTGTGCCAGGTGTATTTGCACATGTCTACTCCCTGCCCTTGGACAAGGTGACAGCTCACTTGTCGGACAGAGAGATGTCCGTCCAGCTCAATGGTTGACATGCAGATCTACCTGGAGGCAGGTGCACGTGCCAACTTCTCCATCCCAGGACTCGACCCGGGAAAGGAGTGCCTAAGAGCAGGGGAGGAGAGCCCGTGGGGGTCGGGGCATGCTGGCACCTGCTCAGGTGGTGCCCCTCCCCACCCCCAGCTGCCCACCCCCTCACCGCCTCCAGCCCCCCTGCCCCTCCCTCCACTCTCGGCTCTTGCTCCCACGGCTGTTCCCTCATGCTACTCATTAAGCCGATGTCTCCGAAAGTTCATAAAGGTGACAGGGCAGCCCCCAGTCCCTAGCACAGGGGAGTCTCAAGCCCCCTCCTCCCCATCTGCCCTGTGAACCCCTAAACCCGCGAGACTGCTTCCACAGAGGAGAATGACAAGCTCATTAACAGCTGCCCTGAGCAGCTGGGATGCCTCCTTCCACGCAGGCCGAGGGCAGCACGTTTCCCACCATCCCGGCTTCCCAGGCAGGCAGGAGGGGCCAGAAAGGCCACGCCAGGTGGCGGCGGGCGGCCAGCACGGCCTCCACTCCTGAAATGGTGGGAAACTCGCAGTTCGCCATAAATGACCAAGCAAAAGGCCCCGTCCTGCAGACCGTGTGTCTGCGGAGAAGGGGCTTTGGCGCCGTGGAATGGAGCCGGAGGGACGCTGTGAACGGCGCTGGCCTCCGCCTGGCCCGCGGGGCCCTCTCTGCCTCAGCCCCTTCCTTCGCTGCCTCTGACTGCGTGAGAAGTCCTAAAGCGTCCCAGTCTCTGCTGTCGTCACCTGTGCTCAGTAGATACTGGCCTGGCCGGGGCCGAAGCCCCCGGGAGGAGGGTCTCAGGTCCACGAGGTAGAGATGTGATGAGCTCCCTGCAAGTCCCACGGGGAGCCTGGGGCTTGCTCACAAGGCCCCACCCGCAGCTGTAGGATGTCCCTGAGCCCCTCTCCCACGGAGGGGGGTCCCGGGTCTCTCTTCCTGCCCCCTCCAGGCCCTTTCACTGGCTCTCACGTTGAAAGACAGAGGCTCAGGGGCCCCTGTGCTCGCACAGAGAAGGCCTCAGCGGGGAGGGCCCCTCATGCTTGGCCTTGGTGGGGACGGTGGGGGAGGGGCTCGGTGTGAGCGCCACCCACGGGGCAAGGGGAGCCGACCACCCACGACCTCAACCAAGAAGGGTCTCAAACACAGAGAATCTTTGCTAATAGAGTCCCGTCTCTGTCGGCAGGTCGGCTGGGCCTGCTTTGTCCCCTGGTGGCTGCGAGGTCCTCTCTGTGGTCAGGCCAGGCCTGTCTCTGCCCAGTGTCTGTGTGCAAACTTGACGCCGGCCATGCAGCCAGCCCAGCCGGGACCCTCCCTGGTTTCAGGTGGTCCTGGCCCAGATTCCGAGGAGGAAAGTGAGAGAACAAAGGGCCTGGGTAGAGAAGGCTACGAGTTGAGGCAATGTCCCACCACCTATGGGTGTGGGCAGGGTGTCCACCCTGTGTACGGTGCCTGCACTCCCACAAGGTCAAGGTCAAGGTCGTGGCCTTAGGGCATTGCTGAGCAGGTGGAGGTGCCAAGGCAGCCCCGACCAACCTGGGCCCACCTCCACCCTCAGACCCTCAGCGGTGTGGGCAGGTCGCCCCCACCCCAAAGGGCTGGGTGGGAATGTGGGCAGACCTTCACTGGGCAGGAATGATGGACTAACACCTCGTGGGGTGCTTGGTGGTGACGACCTGTTTAACCCTTGGCTGCCCTGGAGGATGGGGCTACAGACAAGTGGCCTGAGGCACAGAGAGGGCAGATAGTGCACCTGAGGGCACAGAGCTGGAACGCTGGGGGCCACACACTCCCCTGTTGGACTCCAAAGAGATGGACAGTGATGCCACCTTACACATCATCATCACCATCAACATGGCCGCCATAATCATCACCATCATAAGCACTGTCACCACCACCATCATTATCATTACAGTCACCATCACAATCACCACCATCATCGAGATATCCACATCACCACCATCACCATCATCACCATCACCATCATCACCATTGTCATTATCACCATCATCATCACCATCAGCATCAGCATCAGCATCAGCATCACCATCATCAACACCATCATCACCATCATAACCATCATCACCACCATCGCCATTGTCATCATCATCGCCAACACCATCATCACCATTGTCATTATCACCATCATCATCACCATCAGCATCACCATCAGCATCAGCATCACCATCATCAACACCATCATCACCATCATAACCATCATCACCACCATCGCCATTGTCATCACCATCATCACCAACACCATCATCACCATTGTCATTATCACCATCATCATCACCATCAGCATCAACATCAGCATCAGCATCACCATCATCAACACCATCATCACCATCATAACCATCATCACCACCATCGCCATTGTCATCATCACCATCACCAACACCATCATCACCATTGTCATTATCACCATCAGCATCACCATCACCATCATCACCATCACCATCATCACCATCACCAACACTATCACCACCATCACCATCATCACCATCACCATCATCACCATTGTCATTATCACCATCATCATCACCATCAGCATCACCATCAGCATCAGCATCACCATCATCAACACCATCATCACCATCATAACCATCATCACCACCATCGCCATTGTCATCATCATCGCCAACACCATCATCACCATTGCCATTATCACCATCATCATCACCATCAGCATCACCATCAGCATCAGCATCACCATCAGCATCACCATCATCACCATCATAACCATCATCACCACCATCGCCATTGTCATCATCATCGCCAACACCATCATCACCATTGTCATTATCACCATCATCATCACCATCAGCATCACCATCAGCATCAGCATCACCATCATCAACACCATCATCACCATCATAACCATCATCACCACCATCGCCATTGTCATCATCATCGCCAACACCATCATCACCATTGTCATTATCACCATCATCATCACCATCAGCATCACCATCAGCATCAGCATCACCATCATCAACACCATCATCACCATCATAACCATCATCACCACCATCGCCATTGTCATCACCATCATCACCATCACCAACACCATCATCACCATTGTCATTATCACCATCATCATCACCATCAGCATCAGCATCACCATCATCAACACCATCATCACCATCATAACCATCATCACCACCATCGCCATTGTCATCATCATCATCACCAATACCATCACCATTGTCATTATCACGACCATCATCACCATCAAAATCATCCAAATCACCACCATCACCATCA
Source organism: Dasypus novemcinctus (assembly GCF_030445035.2). Taxonomy (NCBI): domain Eukaryota; kingdom Metazoa; phylum Chordata; class Mammalia; order Cingulata; family Dasypodidae; genus Dasypus; species Dasypus novemcinctus. The sequence goes on from NC_080681.1 coordinate 128,771,825, forward strand.
TCACCACCATCATCACCGTCATCAACACTATCACCAACATTACCATCATTGTCAACATCATCATCATCACTGTCATTATCACCATCATCACCATGATCATCATCATCAAAATCATCCACCACCATCATCACCGTCACCACAGTCATCACTGTCATCACTGTCACCATCGTCATCGTCATGTCATCACCATCGTCATCTGAAATCCCATGGAGGATTAAGCATAACTCTGGGAGCTGATGGTGGGGGAAGGGGCAGGAAGGTTTGAGTTTGAGACCATCACGCCTCAAACAGCAGGAAAGCAGGCAGACTCTGTGCAGGATCCTCAGACCTGCAGGAGACAGAGCTCCAAGGAGCTGTGGAAACCTAAGGGGAGCTGAAATGCCAGCTGGCCTTGAAGGTTCAATAGGATCTGAAGAGTGGAAAGCACAGAAAAGGCATTGGGATGGAGGCACAGGTGGAGGTGGGGACCGGGCAGGGTTGGGGGGATGGAGCCCTGTGTCAGAAGGCAGATGCCAGACAGGCGGCCTGACTTGGCTTAAGAGCGGAAAACCCTGCTTTAGCAACAGAAACAACACTGGCAGTTGTTTACCATTTATGCAGAACCTCAAGCATCAGCAGGGCAGCTCTGTGCTGCCAGCACTTCCGTGGAGCACGGAATCTAAGACACACAGTTTGCCTGTTTCACGTCTAAAATCAGGAGGCGTTGTCAATCGTGGCATCTTACTCTGGCATTGTCGGTGGACTCTGGACCGGACTCCCTGGAAGGACCCTGGCTCTGACACTTTCTGGTTGTAACCCTGGGAAGTGACTGACCCCCTCTGCACCTCAGTCGCCTCATCTGTAGAACGGGAATTGCCATAGGTTTGCCGGGAAGACTGGCCACATCACTTCTGCAGTCTCAGCAGTGCTTGGGATGAACAGGGACAGGAAAAGCTGTTGCCAGGACAATTGTCATCACCTCCCTCTGCAGGTGAGGAATCCAAAGCACGAGGTCACAGAGCCGACCGATGCAACCCACTCGGGTCTGTCTGACCCCAAGCACGCAGCCTGCCTCCACGCAGTCCCTCTACACAGTCCCTCCACGTGGCCTCCTTCCACACGACCTGCCTCCACATGGCCGCTCCACATACTCCCTCTGCGCAGCCTCCCTCCATGTCACCTCCCTTTACGTGGCCTCCCTCCACATGGCCCCTCCACACAGCCTCTCTCCACATGACCTCATTCCACGTGGCCTGACTCCATGCTGGCCCTGCAAGCAGCCTCCCTCCACGTGGCCCCTCCACATGACCTTCTTCCATGTGACCCCTCTATGTGGCCTCTCCACATGACCTCACTCCACGTGGCCCCTCCACATGGCCTCCTTCCACGTGACCCATCCACATGGCCTGCCTCCATGCTGGTCCTGCAAGCAGCTTCCCTCCACGTGGCCCGTCCACATGACCTCACTCCATGTGGCCCCTCTACATGGCCTTCTTCCATGTGACCCCCAATGTGGCCACTCCATACAACCTCACTCCACATGGCCCTTCCACAAGGCCTCCTTCCATGTGGCCTCTCTACGTGGCCCCTCCACATGACCTCATTCCACGTGGCCCCTCCACATGGCCTCCTTCCACGTGACCTTCCATGTGGCCCCTCCACACGGCCTCCTTCCACATGGCCCTTCCACATTGCATCGCTCCACATGACCTCACGCCACGTGGCCCCTCCACATGGCCTCCTTCCACGTGGCCCTTCCACGTTGCATCCCTCCACATGACCTCACGCCACGAGGTCCCTCTACGTGGCCCTTCCATGCAACCTGTCTCTCGGAGGAGACAGATGTGGAAGGTGCAAACTCAGGTGACTTATTCTGGCTTCCGGCGCCCACGTGGAGGCAGGACATCATCCCAATGAGCCAAGAATCTGGCGGCCTTGGGCGTAGCCGCCGGCCTCCAGATGGCCTGGCCTGGTGCGGTGAGCAGAAACGCCCCATGAGGACAGTCCCGGCTCCCACCTGCACCGCCCCCCAAAGGCACGAAGCCTGGGCCACAGGCACTCCCCAGAGCCTCCCGCTGCCTCCCGGGCCTGGGCGGGTGCGGTCAGCATCTGGGTGCCCAGCTCTGGGGGCTCCCGCCCCTCCCCTTCCCCTGTGGCTGGCAGAGGGAGAGGCTGACAGTGTGGCCCGGTTGACACGGCTCTCTGTGGCCGTCTGTGTCAATTTTGCACACTGTCCGTGCTGCTGAAAACACGGGCTTCCAAGGGGCTTTACCAAACACTGCAGGCATTTAGCGGGCTGGGGGTTAACAGTGGGGCATTTCATCAAACGGTCTGAAATCACACTCGATGTTTGTCCAGTCTAGACAAAGGGATTTTGTATGAGTTTGGCTGTTTAATCTAAAACTGCACCTGTCTCTTTGATTTATTTAACTCTTCCCCCCAGGATTTTAAACCAATAACGGGTGGTAGAGAACACTCCATTTCAAACAGAACTTCCTCGGAAGTTTATCTTTGCGATATTTCTAGATCCCCGTGAATTCTGAAGACCCATCATTTAACTTATTTCTATGCTACAGGTTCTAAGGCACTAAAATGGAATCCCACAGAAAAAATGTTCCATTTCAATTCACCTTCAGCCAGAAGTCCACATAAAAACATTGCCGGGGAAGATGCTTACGATGGAATCAAAGATCCTCGGCAGCCAACAGTTCTGTTGAACGTCAATATTCTTGGCAGGATGGAAACAAATTTTATATGTCCAAATATAAAAACTCCAGTGCATAGAAAACACAGCAGTGGCGATTCTCCTCACCCTGGAAGGTGTCAAAGCTGGCGTCTGCCCAGGCTCCAGGCTGGTCCTGCTGGACTGAGATGGACAGGGGCATCCTGGAGGATGGCTGAGATGGAGTCCAGCAGGTCGATGCTGTGGAATGGGCCTCCACTCACCAAGTGTCTACAGGGGACAAGTAGGCAGAGCATGGCTGGCCCATGGCTGGCTCCTTCCAGCAGCCCTGCGGGATGTCCAGTGGTCCTTAGATTCACTTAGGACGTCAGGCCCTAATGAAGAGCCTGGGATGTCAGGGCCAGTCACCCATCCGCTCACCCATTCATTCATCAGAATGCTTACTGAAGGCATGCTCTTTGAGGGTCTCTGTCCCCGGAGCTGGGGACACGGGATACAAGTCTCTGCCCTCAGGAAATTCACATTCTTAGGGAAGAAGGCAAGTACAGTAAGAGGTGATTCAGATGGTGCTGAGTGCCATAAGATGTAAATAATCTGCAGGATCGGGGTGCTGTTTGGAGGAGAACTTGGGAGAGCTGAGGGTGCATGGCAGAGCGCCATCTCCTAAAGCTGAGTCTTAGTTATCTGCTTGTGCTTGGCCTCTGGAGTCAAATGGTTAAGGACGCAAGTGCCAGATTGTCTGGTTCAAATATTTGCCGTTGGCCTTGGGCAAGCTCCTGAGCCTCTCTGCTAATCTGCACTCCCAGCTCGACACGAGGATGATAGCAGGATGGGTGTTCACGGGTGGGTTGTGGGGACTTCATGAGCTGGTCCATGTTAAATGTGCCAGCCCATGCCCCTGCTGGGCGATAAAATTAGCAATTACTCAGAACCCCGCAGAGAGCGTAGTTTACCACGGTGCTGGGCAGGCTCCTAGGGGCCCCAGAGGTCCTGTCTCTTGGCATCCTCCCTTCAAATCCTCCCCTTCCCTCACGTGCAGGTGGGACCTCTGCCTTGCTTCTAACTGATACAACACGGCAAAGGCAACGGCGCCGCTTCTGCGATTACGTTATGTCAGAGCCCCAGGAGGTGCTACCAGGCTGCAGGCTGCCCTCTGCAGAGGGCCACGGAACACAGATGAGAGGACAGACTCCTGCTCATGGTCAGCCAGAAACGAGCCCACAGACCCACAGTCAGCAGGGAAAGGAATCCTGTCAATAACCACATGAGTTGGAAAGCAAATCCTTCCCCCAGTGAGGCTGCAAGTCAGTCTGACTCCCTGCTCACAGCCTTGGGAGGGACCCAGCCTGGGCTCCTGAACCATAGGGACTGTGAGATGACAACAACGTGTTGTTTGGAGATACTGAGTTAGGTGAGATTTGTTACGCAGCATAGCTAACTAATGCAACCACCTCTAATAATAGGCTGAGCAGTGTCATGTGCAAACCTGGGCCTGATTCATCGATGCTGGTGGTTCAAACCCTTTCTCCATACTTGTTTGTATCAAAAACTCTTCCAAGCAGTTCACACTCATTTCTCCTCAACTGTACACGGGGACTTAGTTCTGTAAGAATCCTAGAAATTTCAGACAAAAGGAAGATGCATCGGAGAGTTAGTGATTCAACTTTGGCCCTCAGAGCTGGAGAAAGGGTCATCTCCACCGTGAGTGTCAGATGCATCTGTCCACTTGTGTTAGGCGGCTGAACACACACCTACCTGCCCACCACCGGGGCTGATTCATGCTCACTGAGCCCCCTATGGGGAGGACACATGCTTCTCAGGCAAATAGAGTATTCCACGCCATGCAATGTTTAAGTTTCTTAATAAATTTAATGAATAGGCATTCCAATTTCTCACAAATAGTTGGCTCTAGGGCCCCTGTGGGCAAAGAAAAGCAGTGTTTCATTTTCATCATTTCTGGGGTGCATTTGGCTATGGGCTTTTAATGACCTGAATACAACATACACACACACACACATAATTCTTTTTGGAATTTTTAAAGTCATTTTCATTTGGAGCAATAAGTGGTTCCTTCATAAACCCCACTGATTTTAAAAGAGTTTCCTGCAAACCACAGCTTCGCACCCACTCCACGGCAAGCTTTGATTTCAGTTTGTTCAATTTGGTTTTTTAAAAATTCTCCCTTCCCTCCTTAGACCCCTTCCCATCCTCTGCTTGGTGTGGGAGAGAAGACGAGGGAGAGCTGGAGTTCTCTCTGGGAAGAGCAAAGAAAAAGCAGCGACCAGTCCCCGCCAGACGCCTCCTCCATTTACGACAAGTCAAAGCTGCCATTGGAGGCGTGCTTGGGGGGTGGGCCAGGCCCCTCACCTCCCCGGAGCCTTACAGAGCTGGGACTTAGGGGGAATCGAGGCCCAGCCTGGCTGCCAGCTAGGGCGTCCCCTCTGCCTCAACACGGCTTGCACGCCTCTTCCAACGAGGAGCTCGCTCTCACCGCAGGAGGCCCTTTCATTGCCCGGCATCTGTTGCAACGATGAAGTAACTCTTTCTATGAGCTCAGACCAGCCTCCCCCAGCGCCTGCCCACTGTCGCCCATTCTGTCTTCTGGCCCTGGAAGTCAGCTCTCATACCTCACCTCCTCTCTCCAACCAGAAGAACAAATGGCTCCAACGTGTTCTCACATGCAGTTGTCGGCCACCCCTCTGTCCACCCATGCGTCCTGCAAAACTGTCCCAATGTCCATGCCCACTGCGGATGCATTGGGTCTGGGCCCGAGGGGGCTGATGGATAAAGAAGCCAGTCCACGTGGAGGAATTGAGCTCGCTCTTCCGCCCATTGGAAAACTCTTCTCAGCCTCTCTCTCATCTACATCTAGCTCCAAGCCCCAGGGGTTGGGAACCCCCACCTCCATGCATATGAAACTTAGAGCAATGCATCACTGGTACTTTGCTGATTGCTTTAAAAACCTAACTAAAGAGCAGGTGTCGCAACTCTGCTGAGGCTCAGGGCCCAGCTGGCCCATGGACAGTCCAGAAATTCAAGTCTCCTGAGGATACACCAACTCCAGTGCCAACCACAGGTTCAAGAAAAGTGATGGAAGACACATGTGTAGAGAGGTCGCATCTGAGTTCAAGTCCATCACATTCAGGAGCACAAATTACAAAGTAGGGCCCACCGGCAAGTCAGGGAATTCCAGAGCCATCTGCCATGATCGCAGGACCTGGGTGTCTCCATCGCCCTCAGGAGCACCTCTACCTAGGGTTGTATCCACCTTGGTTGTCTCTGGGGTCCTGCCAAGACATGCGTAGTGTGACCCCTCTGATCACCTCCCAACTCATTTTAAAGTTTTTAGCCATATAAACTCATTTGTCTTTACCATTTCCCCCTTTTATTCAAGATCTTTTCCCAGTTGCATCACCAGTCGGTGATGGTAGTAATCCCTTGGCGCCAGGGAGGCTCTTCCGAGAGTGTCTACAACTGCAAGCAGGAGAATCCCATCCATCAGCCATGTGGGACCTAAGCCCCCTCTCAATGTAGAGGCGGACATCGCCGTCCTAGGGGCCTCAGGATGGATTAGAGTGGACTATTGGTATTCTACTATAGAACTGTTGTGACTCTAATAATGGAAGTGATTGTATCATTGATGTGGAGACGGTGGCTACAGGAGTTGCTGAGGGCAAGGAGAGGGAGGAAGAGGTGTGACAGGGGGTGTTTGCAGGACTTGGACCTGAATAACACTGCAGGGACAGATGCTGGACATTGTGTATCCTGCCATAACCCACTGGATGGACTGGGGTAAAGTGTAAGCTACAATGTAAACTATGGTCCATGCGGTGCAGCAGTGCTCCAGGGTGCGTTCCCCAAATGCAATGAAAGCAATGAATGTGCCTCACTGATGAAAGGGGATGTTGATGTGGGAGGAGCGGGGGATGGGGTGGGAGTGGGGTATATGGGAACCTCTTACTTTTTTTAATGTAATGTCTTGTGTGATTTATCTAAAAAAAAAAAAAAAGACAATATTAATAAATAAATAAATAACCTAACTAAATAAACTTCTGGAGTCAGTGCCATTGCAGTTTTCCCACTTTCAGTAAATTCCAAACAACATGGGGCCAGCTTGGGCATCGAGAGGTTGAGGACTGCTTGGCGCAGGCGCTGCTGGGGAAGCCCTGCCTGGGGGAGGTGCTGTCCCGAGGCCCAGGTGGCGAGTGAGTGGGACCCCCGACAGCTGCCCGCCCTCCCCCGGCCCCAGCAGCTCCTGCGTTCCTCTTGGGGGGCATTTCCCCAGGAACGGTCTTTGCGCGCCCTAATGCTCACCCCGCGCACAGGTGCCCCCGCAGACTCCCTCAGGCTGCATGGGCTCCACCGCTTTGGGGAAGCGGTCCTGCAGAAAGAAGCTTCTGGACTTGCACAAGGGGGGAGCAAGGGCCAGAGTCTAATCAAACCAGCTGGACCGGAAGCTTCACAGAAGATGTCGGAACCTGCTACATAGCGCAAGCCGGCGGTCCCCTCTGGAGTCCTCCACCAAAGTTTGGCTTCCACTGATTTTTCGTAAATAAACTACATGTTCACTCCCTTCACACAAATCATCTTTTTTTGGAACTGGTAAAAAAAAAGCGCAAGCGCACGCGAGATGAAGGAATCAGAGGAGCGTGACTAATGCGCTAGCACGGAAAATGAAATAAGACGACACAAAAGGCCCACGGAGAGCCGCAGGGATGAGAATCCACCGGGATAGCAGCTCCCGGAATGGAGCGAGTGTCCCATCGGCAGCAAAGAGAAGGGACGCCGCGAGCAGCGAGGGACCGACAGGGCCGGCCGGCCTGCGCAGGGGCCGCCCTCTAACGCGGCCGCCCGGGGCACCTGCACACGGGCCTGGCTTCCTGCGGCTTCTTGCACCGACTGCCCGTGTGAGCCACAGGGTCTCGCTGACCCGTGGAAAAAACAGGCAGAGTTTTCCCTCTGGTTTTCTGTGTGTTTTTTGGCCCAGAAGTCCTTCGGGGAAGTGTTTAACTGGGGCTGGCAGCACCCCTAGCAGCCATGGGGTGACGTGAAGCGCCCGGCGCGAAGCGCTCTTTCATCACCGGCCCCTGGGGCCGGCTCCGCTGACCACGGTCCAGGAGACACGGGCACGGCCTTGCCCCCGCGCCCGCACCCCCTCCGCCTGCTGGCTCTGACCCGCGGGAAGACGCCGGCGGCCCGCCCGGCACCCGGCAGCTTCTCCACGGCAACGCGGCTCGGTGACTCATGCCCTGTGCGGAATCTGTGTTTGAAAACGCTGAATGTCAAAAAGGAAGAGCAGGAGTCGGCAACGAGACAGAAATAGGCGCACGTGGACGGAACGTGGCTTTCGTTGGCAGCGCGGCAGCTTTCCGCCAGAGATCCCAAAAGGCTGGAGACGGGGAGCCGAGGACGTGGGCTCCTTTCTCCTGCCCTGTCCCCCTGGTGCAATCGAAGGACTGGGGCCGAGAGCCGGGGCCGCCCCGGAGCCGGCAGCAGAAGCCCTGAGCACAGGGTCAGTCCCCTTCCAATCAGGAAGTCCCCCCTCGCGTCTGACTGCAGCCTTCCTGCTGTATTCCCAGGCCGTCTCCTTTCGCACTGACCTCTGTAACCCAGAACAGGGCTTGGCAAACCTTTCCAGGAAAGGTCCAGAAAGCAAACGTTTTAGGCGATTCGTGCCGCCCATCCATTAGTCAGCCCTGGCTGCTGTGGTGTGAAAGCAGCCAGGGGCAGGATGCAAATGAACGTGCGTGGCTGTGTGCCAATAAAACTTTATTTACAAGAACAGGTTTCCTCCTGGATTGGACCCGGAGTGGCCCGCAGAACCCTGACCTGGACAACAGCTCCCCAAAGCCCAGGGCGTAGCCGAACCCCCTGCAGCAGCACCTCACGCCACCCGCCTGCCCTCTACCCCGGCCCGGGTTTGCCATCCCCGGGACGAGACTGCCAGACTTAGTGAGCCAGTGTGCAGGGTGGACGTTTGGACGCAGGGTGAACACTTGTAAGCGCGTCTCATGCACAACGTGGGGCGACCTCATACTTAAAAAGGGCCCGCTGTTGATCCGCAGCGCCAACGCGCCCGGCCCCCGTGCTGCACCTGGCACCACCGCGGGCGTGCCATTCACGCCGAGCCGGAGATCCCTGCTCCCGGCTCAGAGCGGAGCCTCCGCCGGGCCCGCAGCCCCTGCGAGGCCGAGTGTAAAGCGGGCAGGAAGGGTCACGCATCCAGAGCACTGAGGCAAAGCCCCTTGTCTGTTCCCAAATGGAGGAAGGGTGAGGACTCACTCCCAAGTCTGTCCCACTGCAAAGACCTGACACCGGGATGCGGCCCCATGCCCTACGGTGGCTTCTCGGTCCCAGGCTGCGTGGCTTTTGTCCCTGAGTGTGCCATGTACACGAGGGTCCCTGATGAGCCCCGAGCACCCTTTGGGGAAGCCCTTACCCCACCCCACACCCCAGACGCTTAAATGGCAGGGAAGGGATGGAGCGAGGGCGGGAGGGTGGAATCCATGGAGGCCACCGCCAGGGGTTTGGCGTTAGAGTATTTCAGCCCCGGGACCCTACAGCTCAGTGGTCTTGGGCTGCAGTTTGTCCAGGCCTTGCCTCTTTGCTTTTGTCCCAACACTAATTTTGGAAACAAGCTCTTATTGGAAGAAAGGAAGGGAGAGCAGAAGAAAACGAGGCCACCCTGGGCACAGCCTCCGATAACTCACTGGTATTAGCTGGCAGTGCTGCTGAGCAAACGCGCCACAAAGTCAGCGGCTCAAAGCCACGCCCACTTATTATCTCAGGGTTCTGCACGGCACGGCTGGACTCTTGGCTGGGGGCTCACGGGCTGAAGGCAGGGCATCAGTGGGCCACATTCCCTTCCAGAGACCCTGGAGGAGAAGCCACTTGCGGGCTCCTCCAGGCTGTTGGCCGCTGGAGGACGGCGTCTCCACTTCCTCGATGCCCGGCCCACCCCGTCGTCACACAAGCAAGGGCATCCCCCTCCACGTCCTCAGGCTCCCCCTCGCCACACGGCTCCAACTTCCTGCTCTGTGTCTCTTTCAAGGGCTCAGGTGATGGCTCAGGGCCACCGCATAATCCGGGGCACCCTCCCTTTTAAGGTGAACTGACTTGGGACGGTGACCACAACTGCAGAGTCCCCTCGGCAAGTCTTGTAGCACATCCAGGGATGTGGCCACAGCCTCTCACAGTCCGAGGGGTGAATCTTCTGGGGTCTTTTGTCCAGCAACCCCACATTGTAGGAACTCAGCTGGCAGACATGGGCCTGTTCCCTGCAGGTGACACTGAAAACACCTCCGGTTTCCAGCGGGAGGCCCTCTACCTCGGAACTGACCCGCGTCCACGGTGGCTTTGGGGTCTACCGAGGATTTGCTGCCAGACCTTCTGCTCCAGGGATCTCCAGGCTCAGGGTTTCTCTTCTATGTTGGAGCAAAACTCGGGGTCCTGGAGGGAAGTAGACACTATCCCAACATGACGCAGGTAAAGCATCGTAAAATAGTCTTTCGTCCCCATGATCCTGCCATGATTACAGTACGGTCAAACCTCACTCTTGGCAGATTCCGTATTTGCAAGATCACCTACTCACTAAAATTTATTTGTGCCTTCAAAGTTGATATTCCCTCCGTTTTGCGGTCACCTGCGGAAGTGCACGGAGAGGCGAGGGCTCGAGGGCCAGCCGAGGCGAAGCAAGGCGACGCCCCGCCTGTCCGATTCAGCTCGTGCCGTCAACGAGCGCCTTGTTCACGCTCTATGTAGCACCACGTTGTCCCACTTTTGTGTGTTTTTTTGGTGATTTCACTGTAAAAGGGCCCAGGTGCAGTGCTGATGTGCCGTCTCGTGTTTCTAAGTTCAAGAAGGTCATGCCGGGCCTCACGGAGAAAGCGGGTACATGTGACACGTTTGACTGTGTTTGGGCTCAGTACGCAGCCGGCAGCTCTTTGAGCACTGGGTGGTTTGCTGTTCCATTCTGCTGACCGCTCTTGGAGCTCTTTTATGTCACGGGGATTTGGGGTCCAATCAACGCAGCGTGAGTTCAGAGGTTTTGGCAAGAATAAGGTCCGGCCGCTGAAGGGACCCCAGCGGCTCCTTCCACCTGGCCCGACTGTGTGCATGTCCCGGGGAGTCCCACAATGACCCAGCACCCGGGGAGACACCAGGCTGCTTGACTCGAAAGCCAGGCGAGGGCGTGATTCCTGGCAGCTCCGGGGCAGCGCCGGTGCCCACAGGAGCCGGGGGTGCCAGGAGGGCCCGGGAAACCCTCCCACGTGGGGAGAACACAGCCAGCCCCAGCGCTCATTCTAGACGACTCTGTGTCCAGCATGTCTGAAGGCAGGAAGGTGCTCTTCACTTTGGCTCTCCGGTGCGGCCGTGACCACGAAAGCAGGATGGCGCCAGCTTCCCCGCCCAGTGCCGCGCTCCCACCAACGCCGCTTTCTGCTTTTCTGAGCGTTCAGCTCTCTTTGGTCTCTGGGAAGCCAACAGCTTCCGGACGAGAAGCCCGGCTGAGCAGATTTCCTTCTCACCCCTCCGCCGCCCTGGATGACGGGGTTGGGTCAGGCACGGCCCCGGCGGGGACTGGACTGGAGCTGGAAGGCCGGGCCTGAGGCTCCACCGCCTCGCAGCGTGCCCTTGGGAAGGTCGCCGGCCGCTGGGCCTGGGCTCCCACACCTGCTGGCCGGGAATGGCCGAGATTCCAGGGATCCGGGGGCTCAGGCTTAAGGACGACGACACGCGGGTGCACGGAACATCCCGGTGGCTCAAAAACTGCAGGCGGGAGGAAGACCTGTGGGAGGGCAATTACCACCGTACCGTCGACATGATTCCTCTGGACCTGGCTCTCGAGCTTTCTAGAAAGAGCAAATCCGCTGCGCTCTGCCCACTGTCGTAAAGCCAACGAGAACAGCGCGCAGGAAGGAGTGATGCAACTCCTGCGTAACCACTGGAGGGGTATTTTCCTACGGGTCAGGCTGTTGACCCAAACTTTGGGGACGCCAGGACCTTCTTCGAAGGTGTTTTCCAAAAACCTAAATCCCCACTAAGCAGCCGGTGAGTCGTCGCTTCTGCTTCTTCCTCCAAAGCGAGAGGGCAGGGCGCCTTCCGGCAGACCGGGGTCTGGTTCCCGCAGCTTTGCTCTGGCCCCCCTACGTGTCCCTGCCCAGGCGCACAGGCCAGCCGCCGCTCGGGGGGGGCCGTGGGACGGGGAACCACAGATCCGGGAGGCTGGGAGGGGTAGGCCCGAGCTCGCGGCTGCTCAGAGGCCCAGGAGCCGGCCGGAGGGACGGGGGAGACTGGAGCTGGTGCGGGGCGGGCAGCGGCTCCAAAATGGGAAGTGGCTGCCCCAGCCGGCAGGGCGTGTCTGGGGGCTGAGAGCCTCTTGTGTGTGGCCAGGCCCCGGTCTCCATGTCACGGGGGCCGGGCTGGTCTCAGGCTGAAGGGATGCACCCCGGCTCAGGCGCTTCTCGTCGTGCGCACGGCTCAGCTCCAGGGCCAGGGCTCCAGGTCCAGGGCGGGGGGCTTGGGAGACGCTTCCTTCCAGGGGCAATGGCTTGAATCCACTCCCCAAATGGCTGCGAATCCCTCTTGGCGCAGAGCTTAGGAAAGCGCAGCTCCCCGCCCCAGCTTCCTCCCTGGGGATTGAGGAGGCTGAGCAGCTGCTCCGCGCCAGCGCCCCGGAGCAAGGCGCAGAGGCCGTGTACGCTGCCGTGGCAGGAGCAGGGGGCCAGGCTGCGCCTTCCACAAGCGCTGTCCTCCCAGCCGATAGGGACAGCGCACGCCCGCCCGATGGGGAAACCGAGGTTCAGGGAGTCCACGGGAACCGCCCGCGGCCACGCAAGCCAGGTGGCCATGGTCCAAGCCCTCGTTCCAGAGGGGCCAACCCCGAGACGCAGTCCAAAAAACCGGAAAGGGACACAGTGGCAGGGACACCAGTGGTCATCACCACACAGTGACCACAGCCCAGGGCTGGAGGCACCCCAAGGGCCCCTCACTGCACGAGAGGGTAAGTACACTCTGCACTGGAGAACATCACGCGGCCAGGAAAAGGCTGGCGCCCAGATCCACGCTACCACGCGGTCGAGCCTTGAAGACCTGATGCTTGGGGAAAGGAGCCGAGGTGGAGGACACACCCGTGGCTCTACTTACAGGAAATCTCCAGAACAGGCCAGTCTGTAGAGGTGGTGCCAGGGCTGGGAGGAGGGAGAGGGACAGCTCAGCAGGCCTGGCGCTTCCTTTTAGGGTGATGTCACTGTCCTAGAGCTAGATAAAGGTGTGGTGAGTGCCACTGAATTTTTTACACTTTAAAGTGGTCACTATTCGCTGGTATCGACTAAAAAAATAATTAAATGGTTGCTGTCAATAAAAATGCTTACATATGTTGATACAGAGCAAGTGTTGGCTGAGCCTGAGTCCCTCCTGTGAAAATCAAATAGACCCCGTGGCCACTGAAAAACAATTCCACTGGATAAGTGAGTGAGGGCGCAAAGCAGGCAGGGCTCAAGGAACAGGCCTGGCCGGTGACGGCCGCCCCAGCTGGGTGCTGCAGGCTGCAAGGAACGCCCACGTGCAGGGCTGGAGGGCTGTGCCCCGCTCTCCCGAGGGCCCTGCCGAGCACTGGGGGTGGGCACCTCTGTGAGTCTGAGCCACGTTCCTCCTGGGCTGCTTGGGCGCCGCTTCCCTGACTGTGCCTGGACTTGGAAAAATTGCCTAGCTATGCTCTGCCTCAGTTTACCTGACATGGGCAGTGATCGTTCCTGACGTCAAAGGAGGTGGTGAGAAATTCCGTGAATTAAGCTTTAGAATTGCTTGGCAGCTGAGGGGTGAAAAGGGCGAAGGTTTATTAACTGGTGATTTCCAGTCCACGGATGCCTCACACACCCACACCACACCCGCCCACACACAATCGCACATGGACACACAGTCACATAGGCACACACACAGTCACACAGGCACACACACAATCACATGGACACATACAGACATTCATACTCACACACGGGCACACACCTACACACAATCACACACACAAGTACACAGGCATACACACAATCACACACACGGACACGGTCACACGCAGACACGCACACCCACTGTCACACATTCACACTGCCGCCTGTAGACACAAGTGCACACAGACTCGCACACATGGGCACACACTCACAGTCACACGGGCGCTCGTGCACACCTACACACACACTCGCTCGCACGCCTACACCGCCTTCTATTTTAAGCTCTACTCGGCCCGCCCCGGCCTGTGCACGCAAGAAGGGGTCACCGCCGCAGCGACGCTCTCTGGGAAGGAAGCGACCCCAGGGCTCCTGTTGCTGCTGGAAGAGCCCGCGCCGCCCCCTCCCGAGGGCCCCTGGCCTCGCGGCCTCACAGGCGGGGGCTCCCCCAAACAGGGGCCCCTTGAGCCGCAGCGGGGGTCAGTTTCTCGGAGGTGAGGTCTCGGGGTGGCAGCTGGGGGTGGGGGGAGCACGGGGCCGAGGGTGGGGGCGGGGCCCGAGGTGGAGAGGGTGCAGACGGGGGCCAGGGAAGGGAGCCCTGCCCTGGTCTTGGGAGCTGAGTGGACATGGCTCAAAGCCTGCGGCCGCCAGGTGGGACCCTGCCAGGCTCCTTCCCCTCCCAGCCCCGGACTCCGCCGAGGTCGGAGCCCCCCGAGGCTGTCCGTCCCCGCTACGGCCCCCGGGCTCGGGCCACCCAGCAGCGGAGGGTGCCCACCGGCCAGGGCACGCGCAATGCCCCCGGCTCCCAGGCCCTCCGTCCCCTCCTCCCCTGGAAAGGCAGGGGCGAGTGGGCAGGGCCACCCGGGACCCTTCCACGCGCCCCCTGCAGGAGTGAAGCCTCGTCCCGGGCTTGGCATTCGAGGCCCCGGGGCCCTCCCTTCCTGCGACTCAGCGCCAGCGCCGCCGGCTTCATCCTGGGGGCTGTGCGCACTGGGAGGGGACAGAGCCGGCCCCGGCGTCTCAACGCCCGAGCTCACTCGCTCACTCCCTGGTTTCCGGCGTCCACACTGAAGAGCCCCGGGCAGCCCTCAGCCACGCGCGCCAAGGCCCCCGCGGGCACCCCGGCCGCCCCGCGCCGCTGCCTGGCCGCCCCTCCACCTTGGGTCTGCCTGGCTCTTCCTACTCATCCTGTGGGACACAGAGGCTGCTTCTTCCAGGAAGCCTTCCCACCTGCTCCAGGCAGCGTCCTGCTTCTCCTCCGAGCTCCTGGAGCTCTGCCTACACCTCCGTTCTCACTCTGCGTAGGAGCACCTAGTGCGCAAGCAGAGGGCTCCCTCGTCCCAGGGCCCAGCACGGCCCCGCCGCGGCAGGCACCCCAAGCGCCTCTTCAAACAAGGCAGTGGGATCCGCTCCCCCCGCCGGCCGCCCTGGGATGCAGCCTGGTTGCTCCCCTGCCCACCTGGCTGCCGTGGGCTTGCCGGAGCTGGTGGACTTTGGGGGACCAGACTGGGGCCTGGGGACGAGCACCCAAAAAAGGGGTGCCGGCGGGAGGGAGCCCAGCCCGGGGCTTGAAAGCGGGCGAGGGTGTCACCCGGAGGCCGTGGGGGCTGAAGAAGGCCGGGGTAGCGCTGGCTGGAACCGCCAGCGAGGGGGCTTTAGCCACGGAGCCGGCCGGGAGCGGGAGGGGGCAGGGGCAGCCCCAGGGGGCTTCGACCTCGGCCGAGTCCCACGCTGGGGCTGGGGAAGGAGCCTGGCAGGGCCCCAGCTGGCACCCAGCGGCCGCTCCGTCCCCCCTTTCGGGGATTCTGGGGCACAGAGCCACCAAAACAAGCACGCTTCCTCTCGGGGTGTCCAAGGGGCCCCTAAAACCCTGGTGGCCGCGACGCCCCTTCCTGTGGCAGGGCCACGCTCTGCCAGCCTCAGGCACAAACCCCAGCTTCCTCTTCGCCAAAAAAGAGCGGCTCTGGGGTCTCACCCGCTCGTCCTGACAGGGTCCTTGCTGGGGTGGGAGCTCGGCCCTCCCCGGCCCCCCAGGCAGGGGCTCGAGGCAATGAGGCAGACGCCAAGGGCTTGGCGCGGAGGCAACGAAGACCCCGCTTTAAAGGAGAGTACCACTAAAGCCCGGGGCAGCTCGCCCGACCCCCGGGGCGGCCCTCCCACCCGCCCGGGCCGGCTTTGGCCACGTTGGGGAACTCGAACCCACAGCCGCGTGGCTCGTCCACGCTGCGCCGGCCCCGGGAGGGAGGTCACGGCACCCGGGGTCCGTGGTGACCACACCCGGAGCCCGAGCGCATCGGGGCGAGCGGAGGCCCCCGCAGGCCCGCCCGGGGGAGCAGAGCCCCGTCGCCCTCCCCAGCCCGCCCAGGGGTTTTGGGGGGAAGGCGTGGCATCGCTCTGCAGGGGGCACGCGGCGTTTCCGGGAGGGTTTCGTCATCGAGTTTGGTGGAGGCCTCCGGCGGCCGGTGGGGTTCGGGCCAGCACAGGCGGTCACGGGGCAGAGCTCGGCGGCACCCGCTCGTGGTCCCGACCAGTCCCCCGGCCCCCTCTTGTCCCCTCTGGGGCCCCCAGCAGGGAAGCGGCACTTCCGGCTCACGCAGCTGGAAGGCGGGGCCCAGAGCCCCCCGAGGACCCCCAGACCCTCCCCGAGAGGACACCCAGGGGCCCAGGACCCCAGCGCCCTGCCTCCTCGGGAGCCCGTCAGACCCCCAAGGGGCCACGGCGGCCAGGCAGGGGTGGCGCGTTGACGGCCCTAGGGCCCACTTCCAGGGAGCAAAGCCCCGAGAGCAGGCTCCATCCTGGGGGCGTCCCGAGGAGGCCGCGGGTGGGCGTCCTGCCCAGGGGTCTGGGGTGGACCTTGTTTTCACGGCCAGAGTCAAGTCAACCACAGTCTCTCCTGGACCTTCTCTCACACATGCAAGAATATTCTGGACACAGGTTTCAAAGCCCTCCAGCCCCAGTTCTGCTAAGGAGGGCTGGCAAGGACAGCCACGAGCCCGTACGAGGACAGCATTCCTCACCAGCAGAAGGCACTGACTGGGGAATCCTCGGCCAACTGAGGGTCCAAGTGGACCACACCCATCCATTCCCATCAGGACCTGAAGCAGAAACTGGCCAGCAGGTCCCCAGACCAGACAGACTCCACCCCATGGACAGCCTTGGTGGACACGGCTGTGGCCCCGCCTCTCAGGATCGGAGCGCCTGCAGGTGGGGAAGCCGGTTTCTAGCTCCATGTACCGAGGGTCCGGCCCAGGCTGACCACCGGGTGCCCTGCAAGGACCAGTGTGAACGGCATCAGCCCCTGGTGCCAGGCTCCGAGGCCACCCCAGCTGCCCACCGCCGGCCCGATGGCCTTAGCACAGTGCAGGGTGGCGCCTGGTGGAGAGGACAGGCTCTGGGCCCCGAGTCCTGGGGTGGACTTGCTGGGTGAACGCTGGCAGGCCCCTTGGCCTCTGCCTCGTCAGGGGAAAGGGGGCAATTAAGTTCCCGCATCACGGAGAAGTTGCAAGGCGAGAAGATACGAAAAGCGCTTAGCCTCCTGCCCGGCAAATGGCAAGCACTAGTCAAACACCCACCGACTCACACGCACAGCGCTGCCTCAGTGGGGGCATTTAACCCCGGCCCACCGCCCTGCAGGTGGTCCTCCAGGGGAGGAAGGCGGCGCCGTGGCCCTCGGGCAGCCACTCTCTCCCCTTGCGGCCCAGGCAGACATGACAAACTACCAACGAGCACGTTTTCCTTCCCAAGCCCCAAGAGGAACTCAGAATCCCTCTCAACACAGAACTCAAGGAAGCAGGGACCCAATCACCCTGGGCCACCAGAGCGGTCCCGACACCTGGGCCTGGGGCGCCCCTGCTCTGGCACCAGCTGACCAGGCGGCATCTGAGAGCAAAGACTCTTGAGGGCCCAGGGGGACGTGACCCTTGTCCACCCACACAGGGGCCCCAGGAAGGAGGCCGGGACCCCGCGTGCTCACGGCCACGGCCCGGAACGCAGGCGCACGGGGGCCGAGGGGCTGCTGACTTCTGCCGGGCGGTAGAGGTTGGCTTCACTTTTTCCTTTTTACGAAACCAGGGCCTCCAAAATGCCCAGCCCGCCTGCAGCAATTGCCATCTGGGGACGCCAGCGCGGTGGAGAGTTCCCCTTCCCTGAGCGGCGCCATCTACGGCACAGCAAACCCTTCTCCCGGGGGAGCTGTCCCTGAACTCTGTCCCAAGCTCAGGGTCCGGGCCCCGTCTCTTTAATATAAAACGGTCCCCTGAGATCCTCGACGGGCAGATGCCCCACCCGTGGGGACCCCCCAAGCTGACCTCGCAGGCCCAATGCAAGGCGCTGGAGCCGCCGTAAGCACGGCCACCTCCCTCAGGCCCTCGGGCCGCCCGCCCCGCCCCATGCAGCTGGGGAAGGACCACCTGCCAAGCCCACCCCTCCAGCCCCAGGCTGTCACCCATCTGCCGTGTGGCCCACGCCCGCCTGGCCTGGAGGCGAAAAGTGCCCCTCACCGTGCCGGTGTCCTCCTCTCTATCTCACCCACACCCGCCTCTGTGGCCTGACAGTCGACACCCCGTAAACGTGGCCTGGAGAATGCAGGGTGGACAGATAAAGTGGGTCGTGGCCGTCAGCCGTTCTCTGCTAAGAGAAGGGACGGGGCAGTGCAGAAGCAGAGGTGGGACCGGCCAGCGGCATCGCCACCAACCCACTGGGCACAGCGGCGTGGCCCGCGACCCCCAAGCATTGACGTCTTGTGACCGTAGCATACGGGGAAGGCAAGAGAAAGGAAAGCCATGTCCACGCGGAGCTGAAACACCGACGCTCCGAGCCAAAAAACCACATCCGCCACGGGGGCGTGGCCACGCTCACTGCACCCCAGGTCCCAGCAGGGGATCCTGGGAATAAGGAGTGACAGACGTGGTGGGGCACCCACGTGACAGCACAGCGAACCAGAGAGAGTATGCTCCGTCAAAGGGACCCGATGAAAGACACCCACACATCAGACACCTCCACTTAGAGGAAATGTCCAGAAAAGGCAAATCTATAAAGACAGAAACCAGGTTAGCGGCTGCTTGCGGCCAGCGCAGGGGCAGCAGTGGGCCCCAAAGGGCACGACAGGCTTTTCAGGGCTGGCGAAAATAGCCTAAAACTGGATGACTGGCGACGGCTGCCCAACCTGGCAATTTCACTACGAACTGCCAAACTATCCCCTTACAACGGCTGGACGCCAGGCTGCGCAAACTGTGCCTCATCCACAAGCGCGTGCTCACACACGGCGACGGCGTGGGCTCCCCTCTACCCAGCCTTCCCCGCTGGGCTGGACCCCACTCCCTCCACGTGCTACTCAGTGACTGACGGTTTCATTTCACCAGCGCTCTCAAGAGGGGCCTCCGTGGACTTGGCGACAAACTTATTTTTAATTATTAAATAGATGGACTAACAGTATCTGTGTCACAGACAGGTTTCCACTCCCTTACGACATTTCATCAATTCTTCGTTGTAGAAGAATCCCCTCCATCAGCCATGTGGGACCGAAGCCCCTTCTCGACGTAGAGGGGGAGTGGACATCCCCATCCCAGGGTCCACAGGATGGAGGGACACGATTTGGATTGGAGTGGACTCGCTGGTATTCTACCATAGAACTACTGTGCCTCTAGCAATGGAGGAAATCGTATCACTGATGTGGAGACAGGGGCCACACGAGTTGCTGAGGGCAGGGAGAGGGAAGAAGAGGTGTGATGTGGGGGCATTTTCAGGACTTGGAGTTGTCCCAAATGATACTGCAGGGACAGATGCTGGACATTATGTATCCTGCCATACCCCACTGGATGTGCTGGGGGAGAGTGTGAACTATAACGTAAACTACAATCCATGTGGTGCAGCATGCTCCAAAACGTACCCACCAAATGCCATCCGTGTGTCTCAATGATGAGAGAGGGTGTTGATGTGGGAGGAGTGGGGGGGGGGATATGTGAGAACCGCTTATATTTTTTAATATAACGGTTTTTGTGATCTATGTATCTTTGTAAAAAAAAAAAGATAATTAAATAAAAATTTAAAAATTTAAGAAAAGACGACCTTCTGTCTTGGCCATAAAGCTTTTATGGACAACCGCGCGTGTCGGTAGGACTGTGGTGTCCCGACCAGACCTTGCAGGCCGAGCAGCTGGGTCACTCTCATTTAATTTTTTGTTTTGTTTTTCCCAAAAGGCCAAAGTGTAATTTAATAAAGGGAGTGGAAGTCAATTTAGCATAAAACCTGGGAGCCCTAGGGCACCCAGAAGAGGGCGCTGACGGAGGCTGGAGCCGGTGCAGTCCAGCTCTCCACTGGCCCGCTGCATAACCTCAGGCAAATGACTCATCCTCTCTGAGCTTCGTTTTCTTCCAGTGACAATGGGGGGAACAAGCCCGGCCTTGCAAGGATGCCCCAGGGGTGAAGGAGACGGCGCCCAGCACGGAGCCTGGCGACGGAAGGGCCGGCAGTCGGTCGGGATTCCAGCATCTCCGTGAGGGTCTCGCCCCCAGGGTTGGGAAGTTCACAACCAGATCCACGAC
This sequence comes from Dasypus novemcinctus, assembly GCF_030445035.2. NCBI lineage: Eukaryota > Metazoa > Chordata > Mammalia > Cingulata > Dasypodidae > Dasypus > Dasypus novemcinctus. Next base: position 128,791,975 of record NC_080681.1, read on the forward strand.
AGTGCCCCCAGTCTCCACCAGCTTCACTCAGCGGCCCCTCCTCCACGCGCCCCAGCTCTCAGCACAGAGGCCAGAATGAAGCCCTAACAGCCAAGCCGCGAGCCCGCGTTCTGCCTCCAGGGGCATCAGGCTCCTCTCCCGGCCATCTAGAAACAAGAAGCGTCTGTTCTGCGTTTGACTTAAAATCCTCGATGCCCGGCCCTGAAGCCACTTCAAGTGGGGCTGTCCCCAAAAAAGGCTGCTCCATTTTCCACGCTGACCTGATTTATGCAAGATTGCAGACAGCTCTTCTTCTCCAATAATGACGCGTCCAGTCATTTATTACTGTCACCGATGATGGATCCCGTACATTAGCAGCTTCGCACGTTCATAGGCTGTGGATTTGCATGCTAAAAATGGGGGCAGAAACGCAACGTCGCCGATTTCTAAAAGTAATTTTTTTTACCCCTTCCCCTGCTCCCACATAATGACTGACTATCATTAAATCTAAGTGTGTGTTCCTTAAAGAGAGTAAACACACCCAGAACAAACACTCCCATCAGGCTGCTGCTGAAGCTTGGCTGGGGAGCAGGGAAAGGTAGCTACCTTCTATTAAACTTTGTATTTAAGTGATGCGCACCTGCGTTTGGAAGAAAAGATACATGGGGGCTCTTGTCCTTCGCTCAGGCCCCCACAGCGTACCAAGCTATGATGTGATATTGTGATATCACGACCAGGATGTGGATGCTGCTGTCATCAAGGTGCAGAGCCTGCAGCCCTCCCCCTTCCTGCTTCGCCCCCTCCTTAGCCCCCCGCAGCTCTCACCTGCTGCTCTCCATTTCCGTCATTCCGTCTTCTCAGGAATGGTACATAGGTGGACTGGCACAGTATGGGACCTTTGGGGAATGGCCTTTTTCCGCTCAGCACAATTCCCTGGAGATTCAGAGCAATGCTGGCGGGCAGAGGTGGCTCGTTTTAATGGCTGAGGGCTACTCCACGGCAGGGATGTCCCACAGCCTGTTTAACCACGACCAGTCGCCCGTTGAAGGGCACCTGGGGTGGGTCCAGTTTGGGACTGTTACGAATAAAGCTGCGAGCACTGTTAACGTCAGGCGCATGGGAGAGCCGCGTCTCCGTTATCTTCAGGTTCCACTGGAGCTGCCCCGGGAGCTCCTTCGGCTCTGCCAGCTTCTTTCCAGGGTTGCCGTGGCAATGCAAACACTCTGCAGTCCCACCAGCAAGACGGGACTGACCCTGGTTCCCTGCGCCCTCGCCGGCACCTGGTGTCATCGCTACTTTCATTTTTCATTGTAGCCATTTCGATACATAATATCTCCTCGTGGTTTTAATGCCCCCCCGCAAGGGCTAATCACATCGACCACCTTTTCCGGAGCTTCTTCACCATGTCTCCTGGGGAAATGCCTGTTCGTGCCTTTTACCCATTTCCGAATTGGATTGTTTGATTTTTTTATCATTGAGATTTGAGGGTTGTTTATATACTCCAGATGCTAGTTCCTTATCAGATGTGTTTGCAAATATTTTCTTCCATTTTTTTATCTTTTAATTCTCTTTAACAGATTATTCTATGGAGGAAAAAATTTAATTTCAATAAAGTTTATTTGGTCAGATTTTCCTTTTATGGACTGTGCTTTGGGGTATCAGGTTGAAGAACCCTTTGCCAGGCCTGAGATCCTGAAGATTTTCTCCTGAGTTTTTCATAAAAGTTTTATAGTTTTACATTTTACATTTAAGATGGAGATCCATTTAGAATTACTTTTCCTATAAGGTGTGAGACTTAGGTTGAGGTTAATTCTTTTATTTTTTAATTATTTTTATGGCTAGGGGGGTATCTAACTGAACATACATGTTTGTCAAGAAGCTGGACATTTCTTTGTGGGTCTGTTTTGGGAATCTGTCTGGTTCCTTTGATCTCAGTATTTAACCCTCCACCCATATACTACGTGTCTTGATTATTATAGCTATATGAGAAGTCTTCAAATTGAGACTAATTTCTCCAGTTTATTTTCGTTTTTGAAAATTGTTTTACCTATTCTAATTTTAACTCCATATGCATTTGAGAATAACTGTATCTATATTCACAAAAATCTTCCTGGAATTTTGAGAAGAATTGCATTACACCTATAGATCACTGTGGGGAGAATGGACATGTTGAGGCTTCCAGAACCCATGAACACAGCAGGTCTCTCCATTTATTTATCATCTTCATTTCCTTTGATCAGTTTCCAGCATACGAGCCCTGTACATGTTCCGTTTGATTTATATCTACGTATTTATTTTTGGGGAGTGATTGTAAAGGGCATTGCATTTTTTATTTCAGTGCCCATGTGTTCATTGTTAAACTATAGAAATACAATTGATTTTTTTATGTTTATTTTGTAGCCCGAGACCTTGCTGAACTCACCTATAAAGTTTTATGAGTTTGTAATAACTACTTGGGATTTTCTACATAAGCAATCGTATCTTCTGCAGATGAGGACAGTTTAGTCCTTCCTCTCTGATCCGTGGGCGCTGCTTCCTCCTCTTGTCCCAGCACTGGTTAGAGCTTCCAGCGCCGTGCTGGACGAGGGGCTGCGAGGAGCTGTCCTTGCCTTGTTCCTGTCCTCAGCGGGAAAGCAGTCCATTTCACCGCTCAGGGTGACGGTAGTTTATCAAGTTGAAAAAGTTCCCTTTTCCTATTTTTCTGAGAGTTTTTCTTATGAACAGTTGTTGAATTTTTTCAAATGCATTTTCTGCATCAAGTGATATGCTCATATGTCTTTTAATACGGTAGATTGTGTTGATTTGTTTGCTACTATCAAAGGAGCCTTGCATTCCCGGACGGCACACTGTTTGTTCATGGAGCATGGTTACTTGTCTATGTTGCTGAAGACTATTTACTAATGTTTTGTGAAGGGTTTTGGTTCTATTTTCACAAGGCATATTGGTCTGTAGTTACCTATTTTTTTTGGTTTGTTTGTTTTGTCTTTATTTATTTTTTTAATATTACATTAAAAAATATGAGGTCCCCATATACCCCCCGCTCCCCTCACCTCACTCCTCCCCCCATAACAACAACCTCTTCCATCATCATGAGACATTCATTGCACTTGGTGAATACATCTTTGAGCACCGCTGCACCTCATGGTCAATGGTCCACACCATAGCCCACACTCTCCCACAGTCCACCCAGTGGGCCATGGGAGGACATACAATGTCTGGTAACTGTCCCTGCAGCACCACCCAGGACAGCTCCAAGTCCCGAAAATGCCCCCCACATCTCATCTCTTCCTCCCACTCCCTACCCCCAGCACCACCATGGCCACTTTCTCCACACCAATGCCACATTTTCTTCGATTACTAATCACAATAGTTCATGAATAGAATATCAGTAAGTCCACTCTAATCCATACTCTATTCCTCCATCCTGTGGACCTTGGAATGATTGTGTCCACTCCACATCTGTAACAAGAGGGGGCTTAGATTCCACATGGATGCTGGATGCAATCCTCCTGCTTTCAGCTGTAGGCAGTCTTGGCTCCCTGGTGTGGTGGTTGACCTTCTTCAACTCCATGTTAGCTGAGTGGGGTAAGTCCAGTAAACCAGAGTGTAGGAGCTGAAGTCTCCTGAGGCTCAGGGCCTGGCTATCACATGGTCAGTCCAGAAATTCAGGTCCCCTGGGTATTGCTCAAACCCCAGCACCAACTACAGTTCCGGTAAAAGTAACAGGAGTTACCTATTTTTTGTACTGTCTCTGTTTGGTTTTAATATCAGGTAATGTTAGCTTCCCAAAATGTATCAGAAAGGTTAATTTTTAATATCACTTTCCTGAAGCCAGACTTTGCTCATTCCCTCCTTCAACCTAAACCTTCTTGTTTAGGGACCAGGCATTCCGTGAAATCGCATGAAAATGGCTTACGCAGCACCCAGTGCACCGTAGCCTGCCCACCAGTTCCATGTTCACTCCCACCTCCTGAGAGTCCGCTGGTGTTTTGCTCCCCTCCACATCCCCTTCTTTTTCACAACAGCTACTAGAGCTAGGCTGCAGCATCAGTTGCAGCCAAAAGAGGGCGCTGGACTGCTATTCAGTTGCTCCAAAGTTCAGTAGGTTTGAATTGTGAGGTCTAAGAATAAATCTGCGCCCGACTTAATAAGTCAACGAATTTAAAATAATTTAAGTCAGATCAAAATGGGAGTTATCCCAGAGCTCAAAGAGTTTACCATGTAATTTAAACAGAGTTCTCAAACTGCAGAACTGCCCCGCAATACAACTTCTTTATTTTAATGCTTAAGGAAGGGTGATCACAAAGGGTCGGCTGGGACACCTCGACAAACTGCACTACCTTTAGGAACCTGGGACCCTGTGCTCTGTCAACGGGCCATCAGCATTTGGTGAAAGCACAGGGCAGGCTCATCGAGGCCTGGCGAGTAGCACCCGCCACCCACCTGGGGCAAAGCACCTCGCTGGGCATTTCTTAGCTGCCAGTTGTGACCTTGGCACGTTCCACGTCTTCTTCTCCAGACTCTCTTTCCAGGGAAGTGTAGCACCTTTCCCCTGTGGGGGGCATTTTGTTTTAAGAACTGGTCTCTTTCCCTGGGGTGGGAGCCCGGGTAAGGAGGACTCTGACATCCATCAACCCCCAACACCCAAACCCGCCTTCTGGAACGACGGTCCTAACAGTTTCCACGCAAAGCAGGCCTCAGTGATTGACGAGGTCTTCTCCCGTCGCGCCCCCCGTGGCCTTGCATTGCAGGGTCCCAGCAACGGGTGCTGGGAAAGAGGGCCAAGAATGGGGGCCCTGCCCGCAGACCTGGGGGCCAGCATGGCCGCAGCCCAGGGCGCGGCCTCCCTCTGCGCTCCCCACTCAGGAATGGCTGGTTCCAGGCCGCAGGCTGGCTCCGGGGCCCGCCCGGAGGAGAATGGTGGCCACGCTTCCTCCAGGCGGTCAGCCCTCCTCCTGGGGGGACCTCAACCCCTTACAGCCGGCTTGGGTCCCCCAAGTGCATCCTTGCAAACTGGTGTGAGATGTGCCCCGCAGGGTGAAGGGCCGGCCCTCTCAACAGAGCAGGGGCCCCTGAAGCAGATGTCGCAGGTGCCGCTCATGGGTCTCCATCTGGCCCTGGCGCAGCCCTGGCGCTCAGCACTTGTCCGCCACGAGCTGGGACGGCTGCTGGCCAGGCCCCCCCCCCCACCCCAGCCCGAGCACATACTAACTGAGCGATGCACCCAAAAGCAGACTTTGTCGGGGAGTGGCAGGCGCTAGAGAACTTCCTTTGTCACTCCCGAAGTTCCCAAGCAAGCGTCCAGTACGAGAGCCACACGTGGACAGCGGTCACCCAGAGTGCAAAGCGTGCGCCTGGCTGCCGAGACTCAGGGAGGACCGAGGATGCCCAGCTGCTCCTCACGCCACCTGACGTGGGCCACACGGGGGGCGATCGCATTTGGGACATCATGGGTTAAATTAAATACGTCACTAAACTTAAGGTCAACTTTCTTTTGATTATTTTTTTAATGTGGCTGCTGGAAATTTTTAAAATACACCTATGGCGCGTACGGTGTTTCCCTTGGCCGGCGCCAGTGCCCACTCCAGTGAGATGACTTGTACCCCACGCACACTCCCCCCCCACTGCTGAACTGCGAAGGCTTCGAGGCGGAAACCCTCGTTTCTGGGTCTGCCTCCGGCACCCGCAGGCTCCCGAACCGAGGAAGGAGAGAATCACGTTCTCCACGTCAAGAAGGACGTGTACAAGCTCTGTAGCTCCGTGTACAAGCTCTGTAGCTCCCACTTGGGGTCGGAAGGTGCTTGGAGAAGAGCCCTTGTCACCGGGCTTGAGACGAACTCCCCACCGAAGCCCCCCAGTCCACCCCCGGGGGGCTTTTAGACTGACCAGAACCTTCCACTTCAAAATGAACTGCTCGTCCTCATCCCCCTCCCCCAGCAGGGGTGTGAGCCATCCCAGTCCCCGAGAAAGCCAAGGGCAAGAGGGCCTCAGCCCTTGGGGACCCCCCAGGCTGCCCATCCTCTGTTGGCAGGATCTTCTCACCCCACCCCTGCCAGACTTGCCCACCTGCCAGTGCGTTCTCTCCCCATGCACCCCCCCCTTCCTCCCACACGGCTGGCAATCTGACACTGTCACTGAGCTGATGATGACTGATTGAACCCATGGATCCTTTTCCTGAGCATGCCTGCATTCCAATTATGGTAACTCTAAAGGAATGCATCTCTAATGGTGGAATGGTAAGCACAAGGAAGCCAGAGTGAAGAACTAGGGTGCACGTGAGGACGAGTGTCTCAGGTTGACCCTGACCCTTTCCTGGGATTCTGGGCACAAAGGCAGTACTTGAATCATGCAGGGGCACTGTACCTCGGGGACACATTTATCCAGTCCACGGCTTTCCTGAGCATCTACTAAGCATTGGACATGCTTCTCAAGATGCACTGAAGAATGGGACACGGCCGGGCACTTAGGAGCCCGTGGGCCAGGGATTGGGCTCCTCTCCCAAGTAAGCGAGAAGGTCTGCGCGCTCCAGAGCTTTCCCCCCGAGGACACGCCCCTCCGGTCTCCACCACCACAGCAAGTTCCTGGAGCTGCCAATTCGGCTCCCCTTTCCAGCAGCCCCTGAGATCACCCTCAGGTGGAGGGCGAGGAGCTGTGCCCCCATGCGGGCATCCCGGAGGGCAGGCAGCCACGCTGCCCAGCGGTGCCCAGGCCAACACCCACCCCCCTCGACTGGCCGCCCTGGAGAAAGCGCAGGGGGTGCCAGACGGCCCGGGGAGTAGAACGAGGACCATTAAGGACGTCCGAGGAGGCTGAGGTCAGCATGACCCACAGCACAGGCGAATCCAGCTTTTGTGCCACCCACGGGTTTACTGGGGGCGGGGGGAACAAGGCAACCCCTTCAGCCGAGCATGTGCGCTGGAGACGCACTAGAAGCCTGAACTCCCACCCCCACCCCCTGGCCCAGGGGGCAGTGACCCCCGGCTATTGTCAACACATGACCACGGACAGCTACATGAAACCCCGAGCGAGCGGCTGCCTTGGGAGACATCTATCAACCATTAAGTCCCACAGGCAAATAGGGCTCCCTAGGCTCCCAGCATTCCCCGGGGAGGGAGCCCAGACACATGTCTGCCCCATGAACTCGGGCCGGGCCCAGGGGCTGCCAGAAGATAATTAGGCACCTGCCCCCACCCCCCGACACATACAGCTTGAGTGTGCCGGAGCAGCACACGGTCATTCTGAGCTGGGTTCTGGGGTACAGAAGGCTGCCTCCAAAAGCAGGGGGCAGGAGAGGGCCAGCACCCCTCCTCCCAGCTGCCCCGGGGTCGGGGCGCCCCAGGCACGCCTGCCTTTGACTCCCTGCTCCAGTCCGAGAGGCGGCGGGCTGCGTTATGTAACTGCCCCTCCCGCCCCGAGGCCCCAGGGCTCCCTGGAATTCCTGGAGGGGTCCTGGGGAAGAGCCCCGAGGCTCGTCCGTGAGGCCAGGCGGGCGCCCGCCCTGCCTGCCGGCCCCTGGGGTGCACCTGGCATCGGAGGGAGCCAGCCTCGTGCCAGACTTCAAACCCGAAAATCTAGATCAAGGATATATTTGGCTTTCTAAGCTAATCTTTACATCAACTTGGTCTCTCCTGACTTGTAACCCTTTGAAGAAAACTTGGCAACTGCGTATTTAAAACAGATGACTCTTACGTAAGCCCACGCGCCCCTGGGCCCTGGCCGGCTCCCCAGGCGGCGGGTGCTGGGGCTCTGGGGTCCCGCCCCCCCCACCTCCTCCCGACCTGGGCGCCGCGCCTGCCCGCCTGCCCTGGAGACCCCACTGCTTCCCCCCGGCAGCGCCCAGGGAAACCCGGGCATCAGGAAGCAAAGCCCCGGCGGGCAGTGGGGTCGGGGGCGCGGGGAGGCCGAGGCGGGTCCGGCTGCTGCCCCTGCTCCCCAGGAGGCCCCGGCTCCGAGGACGCGGCAGGGGGCGGGGAGCAGCTGCTCCTTCTCCAGGGCCCAGGAGCAGACGTCTCGGGGAGGCGTGGAGCTGTCTCGGCTTGCAGGCTGAGGCCACGCCGCCCTGCTCCCCACACCCCCTGGAGCACGCAGGGGAGGGAGGCAGATGACGAAAACCAAGAGGCAAGAGCAGACAGGGAGCGAACGCCCAGGTCTGGGGGTGGCCTGAGGGGGGCATGCATGGATGTTGCCGGAAGCTTCGGGCCGCCTGAAACGGCGACGATGCAAGCAGCACGGCCGCGCGCGCCCGGCGGTGGCAGTCAATTCAGGAGCGGCGGCTGGAGGCACCCGGAGAGCCACGACCGTGGAGGAGGCACTTGGCTCCACCTGCTAATGCCCCGCTTGACAGTCCCAGCGGCTGGAAGCCTTCACCGGGGGCAACGGCCAAGCTATGGGATCCCCAGGGCAAGACCCAAACACGGGGCAGAGGGGTCGGGAGCTCAGGGCCCCACTAACACGGAGGGTGGCGCGTTTCATTGTTCCCACCCAGCACCTCCCCAGCAGAAGATGGAATCTTAGGGCATGAGAACGGAGTGACCCCAGGGGACGCCTTCTGCTCGGGTCACACCGTCCAGCCTCGCAGGCCACTCGCACCCAGGCCGCCAACGCCTCCCCGGTGGCTGCAAACTCCCGCCCTGGCTAAGTGCTCCCTTCCCTCGTTGCTGCGGGAGCCCAACTGCAGCTCGTCAAGCCCCCGGGCTCTGCAAAGACCCGGCGTTCCCACGGCTGACGGGAAGCACTTCTAGACAACGCCACACAACAGGCAGAGACACGTCCCAGTCAGCCCCCATCTAGTCTCCTTCCTAAAACGAAGAGGCGCAGGCCGGAACCCAGCACTGAGCCCAGGCTTCGGGAAGCCCCCCAGGGAGCGCCCGGCCTTTCCCCCCTCCAGGCTCAGAGCCTCCTGCTTGGGCCAAGCTGCCCAGGCCCATCTGGTGCGCGTCCTCCGGCTGAGGGGAGGCCAGGAGCTCGGGGAGCTGGGCAGGCCCCTGCCCCTGCCGGGCGACCACTCTGAGCCATCACCGGGCTGAGCTGGATAAGTCAAAGCTCGTCCTGCCCGCATTCCGGCAAGTCTCTTCTGCTAACGCCCAGGAGGAAAAGGAAAAGGTCAAACTTCAAAATCACCAAAAGAACTGTTTTCTAAAGCAAAATTCCCAAAGAGAGCACACTTGGGCATGCTGTAGAGGAGCTCTTTGGGTGAATTTTGGAACAAGGATGTTTCTTTCTATGCCCTTTCCTCTCCCTGTATCCAAGTGTAATCATCTTTTCATCTAGCCATTTAGTAATATATTTTTTAAAAGTGCATTCCAAGAACTTCCTGAGCCATGGGGTGGCTCAGGAAACGTCTAGGAGCAGAAGGGCCAGGGCCCGCCGGGCTGGGGAGCCCGTGGGGTCACTCACTGGGCGCAGGGGGAGAAAGGAGGACAGAGCTGCCGGCAGCGCACCTGGGGGCGGTCACGCAGGCACGGCTGCGCTCGCTCCATTTTGTCCACTTCCCCGAGCAGCCAGAGCCCAGACCTTACGAGCCCCGCACAGGGTACCGGCTCCCGCCCATCCCCAACAACCCGCCGAGCCCTTACCAAGCTCTCAGAGCCCGCGCGGGCAAAGGATACCCGGCTACCAAGAAAAGGTGGCAACAACAGCATTCGGCAATCCTCTGGTTGCTTTAACTTGTATTTACCCCAGGAACCCTGGTCCTCATAAGTCAAGGGCAGCTAGGAAGCACGGGGGGCTCACTGTCCCCCTCTGGTTTCTGGAAATCTGGACGTGCATATAATTCTCCCTTGGGCTGCTCCCCCAGCCTGACACCAGGCTGGCCGGCGGGGGGCGGCCAGGGCGGCCTGCTGTCCCTAAGCGGCGGTGCAGTGCAGCCCAGTGGACAAACTCGAGAACCGCACGCTGCCTTCCTCGGCCTCCGACTCCTGCCTTCCTCCGGGTGTCCACCAACCCGGGACACACGCGCCTGCTGGCAGAAGCCCCTGGAGGAGCCCGGCATGGGCGCAGGCTGCCCTGGAAAGGGGAGCCCTGGGGCCTGGGCCCTCGGCCGTTCCGGGCAGCGGCTGGAGAAACCCAAACACCACAGCAGGGCAAAGTTTGCTGGCGCCGCTACCCCTGGCTCCCGGGCTCCAACCCCGCAGCTTTCCAGCCGGCCCTGGAGATCCAGCACAGAGCAGTCCCAGCACAGCCCGTGGGCGGGTGTGGGGGGAGCCGCCTGTGCTCCCCAGACCCCAAGCTTCTCTCGGCCCCACCTGCCAGCTGTGCACGCCCCTGGGACCCGGAGGTCACCCGCAAACAGCTGGGTCGGCAGCTGGGAGTCCTTGCTCAGCCCCGGCACCCCGAGCGAGGCAAAGGCCGGAGGAGTGGCCGTGGGTTAGCTTTTCCCCAACTCGGCCGGCAAGGCTCTCGCCTGGAGCCGGAAGCCCTGGCTTCCCCAGGCAGCTCCGAGTCCCCAGCCCCCGTGCCCAGGAGTCCGCGGCTCGCCCCGGGCCGGCGGGAGGAGACCAGCCGGGGCGGCGGGCCAGGGCACTGCGCTGCTGGCTCCGGGAGCCACCGGCGCGCCCCGCCGGGCCCGCCGCCGGGGAGCTGGGGCCGGCGCCCTGCTAGGCTCCGCACGCGCGCACCCTGGAGAGCCGGCCGCTCCCAGCGGGGCCGCGGGGCGCGGGGCTCCGAGCCGGCGCCCACACACACACCCCTAGCCGGCCCGGGCCCCTCGCGGGCCGCTGGCAGGGAGCAGGAAAAGGGGGTCCCTGCATTCGCCACGCTGAGGGCGCAGCGCCCAGCCCAGCCGGACCCCCGCACACGCCGGCCCAGGCGGCCCCGAGTCGCTCACCTGAGTCCTAAAAGCTGTTGAATCCACATGGTCACGTTTCGGGGAGCCGAGCCTCAGACCTCGCTCGCCCCGGCCATCTGCGCGGCGCCCGCCCGCTGCTCGCGTCCCGCCGGTCTCGGGCTCTCGGTCCGCCGCCGGCCGCCGGGCGCGGAGCGAAGTCAGAGCGCGGCCGCGCGGGGCTCCATGCCGGCCGGCGCGCCACCGCCGTGGGGGCGCATGGCTCAGGCGGGGCGGCCCGCGGGGGCGCACATCCCCCGGCCGGGCGCGGGGCTCGCAGCCCCCACCGGGGGCGACCCTACGAAGGCGGCGGCGCAGCGGGGGCGCCCGCGGCGGGCTCGGGAGGGGCGCGCTCCGGCGCTGTCGCCGCGCAGAAGGGTCCGCGGAGCCGAGGCTGTGCCCTCCGCGGCGACGGGAGGGAGGCCGGGTGGCGCCGCCACGCAGGATGCGAGTCTCGCCGCGCGCAGCTCTTGCCTCCAGCCGGAGCCCCGCGCCGAGGGGGCGGCCCTGCCCGGGGGGTGGGGGGGGGGCAGGCGGCGGCGACGCGGACGGACGCGGGGTCCCCTGGGCGCGCCGCCGGCTCAAGGGTTCTCTTCGGGGCTCCGCGGCCGACCGGCGCCGCTCAAGTTTCCCGGGGACTCCGTCCGGGCGCTCGCCCTGCAGACGGCCGCGGCACGGGAGGCTGGCAGGAGGTGGGCACGGGAGGCGCGCGGGGCGAGGGCGCCGTGGAGCGCGGGGCGTGGGGACGCGCGGCGGCGGCGCCGCGCCTAGGAGGCGCGCGGGGATCCCGGGGCCCCGCCGCCCGCGCCCACCGCGCCCGCCCGCCGGCCGCAGAGCGCCCGCGCCGCTGGCCGCCTCCCTCCGCGCGTCTGCTGCTCCCCGCGCTCGCCCCCGCCTGCCCGCGCGGGTCCCAACTCCGCCCGCCCGGCCCGGCTCACGTCACCCGCCTTCCCCGCCCCTCGAACCGGAGCCCGAGCCCCCTGCCCGGCCCCGGCTCCCGCTGCCCGCACCGCCTCTCCGAAACCTGGCTTGCAGCGCAGGGCTGCGCCTGCCCCGGCGACAGCGCCGGCGGAGTCCCCGTCCGCCCCCTTCCCCATGCCTGGCCTTATCCCGGTCCCCACCTTGGGAAAGGCTCGAGAGAGGCCGCAGGCTCCGATTGGACCGCCGGGCGCCGCCGGATGGTGTTGCCACGGTAACCGGATAGCATGCGAAGCAGTTCGAGGTTCCGACCCGGTTATGGGTGCGCCCAGTGGACCAGCGAGCTGCTTTGGGAGGGGGCGTTCCCGAGGCGGGCTGGGATGGGGGCGCGTACCGAGCGGGGGTTGCGGGAAAAGTTTCCTCCTGGCGGAGCTGCGTGAAGGGCCGCGCGGAGTCTGCGCTGGCCTGGGAGGACGCTCCTCCAGGACTGGCTCCTCTTCCCGCTGCCGGGGCCCCCTGCCTCGGACCTGGGGAAGCTTTCCTGCGCCCCTCGTCAGTCCTCGGCACCCCGGCCGGGCCCAGCCTCTGACCCTGTGCTCGACAGCCCCCGGCCTGGGCGCGCGCCCGGGCTGCCCCTCCTCGCTCAGCAGCCGCCGCTGCTCCACCGGACCCCGGATCCAAGAGTCACGGGGCAGATCCAGGGGACCTGGGCCTCCCAGACTCCCGGAAACTCTGCGTCTGCACCTGTCCCCCACCCCCCACCTCGACACCCCCCGCGCCTACCCGGCCCTGGCTGTGTCTGCGAGACCGGGTAAGAGAGGGCTGCCGGCAGGGCGACCCCCTTCACGCTGAGCGGAGGCACAGGCGCCGCAAAACTCTCCACGAAAGGCCGGAGCTGCGGCTTCCGCGAGAAACCAGGGACACAGCTGGTGCTCTGCGGGGAGGCGCCAGCCCAGGGGTCCCTGACATCATGCTGGCCAGTGCTTCCTGCTGCCAACCCGGAGCCCGGGGCCAGGGAGGGGGGAGAGGCTGACGGCTCCTGCGCACACGCTCAGACAAGCTCTGCACTCGGGCAAGTGAGACGAGGCGCGTGGCTGCCCTCCAGGTGAGGCCCCGGGGAGCTGGCAGCAGGTGGGCGGGGATGAAGGGCGGCAGTGGGGGCTGGGGGCTGGGACAGGCTGGGGGCTCCCCGCTGCCAGGCAGCCTTGAACCGCGGCCTGTTTGCCAAAGGCCCGGGAGGGACACAGGGGTTCCCCTCCACTAGGCCTGGTGATGGCCGGACCAGGCCCCCTGCACCCCACGACGATGCTGGAGGGGCACGAGGCAGGGAAGAGCACGGGGGCCACCTGCGCAGTCCCGCCGCCCCGGTGGATTGGCCATGGGGTCTTGGGTGCATTATGTCACCTCTCTGACCTTCAGGCGCCTCCTCTGTAAAACGGGCTTCCCATTTCCTTCCACGTGGCCATTTCGTGAGGATGAAATGAGGTGGCCTCACGCAGGGAAACTGAGGATGGAAAAAGGGAGCGAGTCCGCGGGTTCAGAGACCACTGAGCCACCGTGGAGTGGACGCGCAGGTGAGGCGCACGTGGCCGGCCTGGCGGCTCCTGGGCCCCTTCTCCTCCGTGGCCTTCCCTGAGGCGTTTGGGGAAGCAGACCCCACCCAAAGGCGAGGTGGACAGGGCGCTGGGGAGGTGCTGCCGGGGACCCGGCCCTGGACGGCCTGGAGACGGGGCGCCCGCACTGCTGCCACCTAGCGGTTCCCAGTGGGCGTGCACGGGGCACCCCTCCTGGGCTGGGCCTGAGGCTGCCCGAGCTGAGCGCAGGTGGACTTCCCCCAGGGCCAGGCGGGGGGGGGGGGGGGGGGGGGGGGGTGCCGAGAGGCGGGCTAGGCGCAGCTCTGCGCCACAGACCCTTCCGCAGCCCTCTGGAAACCCGCGGACCTCATCTCAGATCGATGTTTTTAAATGCACAAAATAAAATACACATTTATTAGGAAACCAATTACATTCAAATGCATTATCCCAACTATTAATACAATGATTTTAATATAGCTATGTATGTTTTTTATTAATGCGTAAGTCAAAACCTTTTGGCAGGTCCAAAAGATACCGCAGTATTGGTATCCCCGTATGCAGCTATAATATCTGGAGTTACCTACGGCCTTGCCGGTAATGGGATGTGAAGATGCCTCTGGTTTCTATGTTTGGCAATGGAAGAATGTTTGATTTTAGTGGGGAGTTAATAAAAACTAAAGGTGCTGATTTTTGTCCCATCCAAGTCCAAGGACCGTGTGAGCTCTTACACAGACCTTGGATGTCCCAAGGCCCCTTATGTTCTAGCTCACAGAACTTGGGGGTCCCTAGACCCCATGTGTACCTCCCACACACACCCGTGGACTGGAACCGTAGTAGGTGGAAATGTTTTCTGAAATCCAAGATGGCAGTGAACTCGGATAGAATGCACCGGGTGAAGCCAGAGCCTCCAATGAACATCCTTTTGGGGGGGGAAGGGGTCCTTCTCTCCCACTCAGGCTTGGAAAGCTGATCTCGGATCCGGCCGAGTCAGGCCTTATTCTAGGGCACCTGTAGCTCTAACCCAGCCCCGACCAGACAGAGTGCACGCCGGTATTTTTTTGCTTTTATTTTCTCTCTTTAATGCTGTAAAACAGTAAAACTGGGGCTTATATTTCACATTGATGTAACTAATTTCCTGCACCTTGACAGATCTATCACAGTTTTGATCGTTTCATTTTCCTTCTCTCCCGACAGTGGGGACGGTGGGCGTGTGCCACTCCCCACTCCCCCGCTCCCAGTGCACACGCACGTGTGTACAGGCACGCATGCTCTCGCGTGCACTGACGCACAGGCACACGCGCACACGCAAACACACCCACAGCTTCAGGATGCGCAAGGGAGGCGCTTCAGATGCGCCCAGCGTGGGACGCTCTCCCAGGCCCCTCGCCACTTCTGGCCTGTCACCCCCTTCCCGGGGAGCAGGCTGCACTCTGGACCCCCCAGGTGGGCAGCGCAGGCCTTTCCGAGCGCCCCCCCCCCCCGCAGCTCTTTTCCCACCCAGGAGCCGCCAGCCCACAGGGGTCCCCTTGAAGCTTCTTAGCCTTGAGTAGCCACTGATCTACCTAATGGCCTTTGCAGACTCACTATTTTTAAACCCATCCGAAGCCAAATTGACCTGCCATTGTTCATTTTTCTCCCAAGGAGGTAACTGTGTCTTAAGCATGACATTTGATTAAGTAGCCAAGTTTGTGATTTTAAATGGCAGGGGAAATGCTGATTAAAATTATGATGAGTTTCTTCACAGGGTCCACTCGACCATCCTCTCAGCCTCCCCTGCCTTCCTAGCTGCCCCCTCCCCAGATAAAAGGGGGAGGGCGGGAACCCAAAGCCACCTCCCTTTCCTGGGCTTTGGGGTCCTCCCATGGGCAGGAGAGGAGAAAGGGGCTCAGGGACACCCACAACGCCTCCACTCCCAGGGCCAGGGTCCTGTGACCTTGCTCCCAGCAGGAGCCTCTGCACTGCCGGTGAGCACAGGCTTGGGTTCTAGAAAGGGGAGACGGCGGCCCTTGGGCTTGCTCTGAGCCAGGGATCCAGTCTCAAGTGCCGGTGGGTGGTGGGAGGGGGGCTGCTGAAGAGCGGGATCAGGCCTCCCTGGCCCGGAGGAGCCCTCATTTCAGGCGTGTCCCTCTCCTCTTCGTGGTCGCCCTGCTCTCCTATCAAGGACACTGGAGCAGGAATTTGCATTGCAAAATGCATTGACACCGCGTGAAGGTGATGATGGCCTGCAGTGCTGGGGTCTGGAGACAGGGGGCACAGGAGGTTGGAGAGAAGAGGAGGGGTCCTCAGGATGCTGCAGGAAGCCAAGGGGCTGGGGGCACCTCTGCGACACCCGGATGTTTTCTCTTCAGTTTGGGGCACGAAGCTGAGCAGGGTCCAAGCCTAAGTGCTGCAGCCCCCTGTTCCACTGCCCGCAGACCCCCGGAGGAGAGAGGCCTTGCCTGCAGGTGGTGGGGAGCAGCAGGCGGTGCCTACTGGGGACGTGCAAATGAGAACGGCGACAGCGGGTAGAGGAGCCGAGAGGAAGACTGGGAGCCCGTGGACCCAGGGTGGGACAATTCCTCCCTCGCTCACTTTCCAGACTCACTGGGACCTCAGAGTAGGAGCAGGCAGGAAGACAGACTTCCCACAGCTCCTGGGACGGGGCTGGAGACGAATTATTTGTACATAAAGGACAAAGAGGGGGAGTCGGTGCTTGAAGGGGTCAGACTTGGGTTAGACTCACAGACAACAACGTAAGAGAGCTGGTATCTGCGCCTCTCACTGGCACGAGGAGGTCCGATTCCCGTGGGCAGGGGGAGCTGGGAGGCCTGCGGGATGGAGAAAGTGCCAGTGGATAGGGCTTTTTGGGAAGAAGCAGGGCCCAGCACCAGAGCCCCCTGTAGCAGTTTGATATTATTTATGGATTATGTTTGTAAACTGGCCTGTTTGCATATTAGATGGTTTTAGATTCCCAGGTTTCATTTTTGCTTGATTATATTATGATGAAGGCTTTGATTGGGCCACGTCAGTAGGATGTTGAGACCCCGTCCCCTTGGAGGATAAGGACTCACAGAGAAAACGACAAGACAGAGGAGTTGGTTGGAGTTTTGATATTGGAGCCCCAGGAAGTAGACACACAGAGAAGGAGAGGAAAGGGAGAAGGCTCTGGTAGACACAGCAGGGGCCCCAGAGAGAAAAGACGTTCACCTGATAGTTTACAGCTGTCCTTGTGGAGAGACCAGAGCAGCTGAGCCCAGAGAGAAACGAGCCCTGGGAGAGAGAAGAGAATTACCCCAGCCTACAGCTGATACTGGAAGAAGCTGGGACCATGAAGCCCTAAGAGGAAGAGGAAGGCTGAGCATTGGCAGCCATCTTGCTCCAACATGTGGCAAAGGACTTTGCTAAGGGAAGTAATGTATGCTTTCATGCTTAATGGCCTGGTAACTGTAAGCTTCTACCCCAAATAAATACCCTTTGTAAAAACCAACCGATTTCTGGTATTTTACCTTAGCACCCCTTTGGCTGACTAATACACTCCCCAAAAGGTGAATGTAATGGCAGAGGGAAGGGGCTCTGCTGGGGAGCAGCCCGTCCACCAGCTGGTACCTGGGCTCCAGGCAGAAGAAGCAAAGTTGAACACCAACAAGCCAGATCTAGGGACACCTCCTCCAAATCCATCAGCTACGTGGGTCAGCGCGGCCTAAATTAGGCTGCACTAACAAACAGTCCCTGGAGCTTTGTGGCTTAACTCGACTAAGGTTGCTTGTGCTCACCACTGTGAGAAGTTGGCATCAGCCCCTCTCCACGTTGTCTTCATTCCGGCACTCAGCCTGAAGAAGCTGCCTGGAGCACCCCATCACAGCAGAGGGCCAGGAGTCTCGGCAGAACCACCCAATGGCCCTTAAAGCTCCGCCTGCAAGGGCAGCGGTCACATTTCACTGGCCAAAGCAGGTCCCATGGCGAGCTGACATCACTGGGATGATGATCCATAAACCTCCCACTGTAGGGTGGGGGTAGGCGGGTAACGTTTGGAACAATCATTCAATCTTCTACACTCACGGGTGCCAGCCATCCAAGAAGAAAATTTATATCTTGTTTTTGCTGAGCCCCTGAACTTGGTACTCCTAGAATTTGTTCGAAGGGGAGGAGACATGCTTTCTAGCAGGCATGCTGAGTGTGCTTGGCTTCTTCTGCTCCAACCTCCAACCTAGACCCTTGAATCTGAAAGCTGGGCGAGGTCTGGCCTCAACCTCATCCCCTGCCCAGGAGGCGGGCATGAGACTAGTTCCAGAACCCAGAGGCAGATGCTTGCAAGTAACAAACTGGGGCTTGGGGTGGTTTGGCTCAGCCCAGAACTGTCAGATGGTTGGATAATGTGACTTTGGGGTTGTTCTTCTATGGAGAGGGGAGAGCGCGAGAAAAATCGCAACTATCGTTGTCACCACCACCACCATCATTGCCATCAATGTCATTTTTTTAAAGTTTCATTTGAGCTCAGGATCTACCAAGGGGTTCATTCATACCCCCAAACCAGCTGACTCCACCATGACTCTTCTTGACCAGGAACTGTTGGACCCCATCTTCCCAAAGCAGCTTGGCTCACGTGGCATCTGGGCTGCTCACTGCCAATTCAGAGAGTAATTAAGTGGAAAGCTGCACCCTCTAACAATGCCTTGTCTGAGTTGGCATCTTCAGGCTTGGAGAGCCTTCCAGAACTCCTGCTAGGGAAAGGAAAACGTGTCACTTACTGAACGCCCTGATGCGGAGAGACACCCAGCTGGTTTGCCCCCAATTCACCAGGGCCTGTGAGCACCCGACACTCCAGGGTACATTTAACATTCCCAATCCCCATTAGCCGCACGTGGCCTTCCTCTCCGTGGCTCTCCTCTCCTCATAGGACCCCTGTCTTACTGTCTCAGAGTCCACCTTACTCCAGCATGGGCTCTTCTTGATTGATTCCATCTGCAAAGACCCCATTTCCAAATAAGGCTGCATTCACAGCCACTGGGGAGTAGGACCATAGCATGTGTTTTTGGGGGGACACAATTCAACTCCTAACCCTGGGGGTGATAAATGTGCCTGGCCAAAAATGTGGATTTGCCAGCCTCCCTGCCAAGGGGGTCATGCGACACAGTTCTGGTGGCTAAGGTGCAAGCAGAAGTTGCTTGGTGGGACCTTTGGCGAAGCCCTTCAAAGCTGCTGACCCTTCAGTCCACGCCTCTTGCTTTCCTCCCAGTTCTTGTTCCTCCGTGGGTGCAGGTGGGATGCAGGGGATGGAGCAGCCATGAGGGTGACGATGGAAGCTCGTGCTGCGAAGGTCAGGGCACAGGGATCGGGGTGTCCGCACCACGTGGCAGCACGGATGTCTGATGAGCCCCGAATTTCCCACCTCCAGACTTCCCACTAGATAAGAAAAATGAATCCGTCATTAGCTCAAGTTTATTCTAGTGTTCTGTAATTTCCAGCTAAATGTAGTTATACCTAGTAGAGTGAGCAAGTGTTCGTCTGCAAGACTGGTAAAATCCAGACGTGGGCCCCATTTCCGCAAGGTGCTACATTTTCTAGGGCAGAGTATTTGTTACCCCCAACAAGGTGTTATAATCAGAAAGGAAGGCTGAGAGCAATCTGGAATCAAAGGGCCAAACGGCAACATTAATGCATGAGTTTTAAGTCAAGTCTTCGTATTCTTTTCTGTGCGTGTGGATCTGTGCCTGTTTTGCCAAAGCGGAGTGTCCCATTTTCGGCCAAGTTCTGCATAGGGATGGGGGTGGTGAAGCCAAAGAATTCATTTTGCCTTTGTTTCATTGTTTCTGGAAATTGCATTGAGCAGGGAGGTCAACACTGAGTCTCTCAAGGGACTGTGGCTTCCGGTGCTGAGTTTCGATGCCTGATGTGCAGGAGTTCCCCTTTTTCGTAGAAGCCGACAGAAGGTCCTTGCAAAGGCAACTCGGACCCCTCATGCCTGGAGCAGCTGTTCTAAGCTGAATCAGACCTGCAGCTTCCCAAGTGAGCTGGAGAAGTCTCTTTTTTCCTGGCTATATAAAGCAGCAATTGCTATTCAGGACTTTTTTTTTTAAGAGGACAAGGAGGAGCACTACTAGAACTCTTCCTTCCCTGCCCCCCACCTCCCTTCCCAGGGCAATGAAGATAAATCAGCCTGGGCATTGGTGTTAAGCAAAAGGAAGTGTACAGTAGTCAGAAAACACATTTTTTAAAGGAATCGAGCAGATAACTTCAAGTCCTACCTCCAACACTTACCGGCTGCATAATCTCAGACAAGTACTGTCACCTCTGTGACCCTGGTTTTCACGTCTTTAAGAGAGTAAGAGAAGAGCATGCCTCTGGGATTGTTAAATAAAATGAAATATGCAAAGCTCCTACCTTGTTAGGCACTCATAAAAACATTGACATTATTAGCAATAGGCCCACTGCCAGTGAGTTGACGTAGTTGGGCACAAAGAAATCTATTAATTTATTCTCCATTCAACAAGCATCTTTCATGCCCCATGCTAGGTACCAGCCTTACCTTGGTAAGCCAAACTCACCTGGTCCCTGTCCTCATAGCTCTCAGACAATAAACAGATACGTGAAAAATACATGCATAATTGCCCATCGGAACATTTCCTCTCAAGATCCTTGCCTGGCTATTGTCCATGGCTCTTCTAAGCTCTCTCATGCCCTCGGGGGCTAGAAGCCTGCAAACTACATTCCCTGGACGTGGTGTCCATGGAAGTGAAACGACCCTCTGCATTACTGTGGGATGAGCGTGTCAGGAGCCTACAGGAGAGTTTGTAGAATGAAACTCTAGGAAAGCCATGCATATCCCTGAGAGTAATGGCTTGGCAAGAATTTCATGAAGGACTCTTGTATGCCCAGTGTCTGGAAAGTGCTGCGAGGGATATAAAGATAGACAAGATATGGTTGCCTGTGCTCCTGAGGAACTTGGTAGGAAAAGAATGACACGTACACGTTTGGTTAGCCCTTTTCAGGCAGAGCCATCAGCAGTCATGATTCATCCATTCATTTATTCTTTTAGCAAAAAGTTATTGAGGGAGGGGTGGCAGTGATGAATTAGATGGATGATGTAGTTTCCTGGCTGTTGAAACAAATACCCTGCAGTAGGATGGCTTAAAAATGGGAATTTATTGGTTCACAGTTTTGAGGCCAAGAGAAGTGGAAAATCCAGTCCTCATCAAGGCGACGCTTTCTCCCAGAAGACTTGAGCGTTCTGGGGCTGGCTGCCAGTGGTCCTTGTTCCTTGCCTTTCCTGTCATGGGGCAATGCATGTGGCAGCCTCTTCTGGCCTCTCTCTTCTTGTCCAGGTTCTCTGGAATTTCAGCTTCCAGTCGTTCCCTCTGGTTCTCTCTCCCCCTGTGACCATCCTTAAAAGGCTTTCGGTAATAGGATTGAGACCCATCCTGACTCAGCGGGGCCACACCTTAACTGAAGTCACCTCATCAAAAGACCCCCTTCCAAGAGCTTCCACCCCCAGGAATGGATTAAGTGTAATGTTTTTCGGGGGGTACAGAGCTCCAAGCCACCACAGACAAGATCTCTTCACACATGTTGCCTGCATGCTTATGAGTTCCAGGAAACATAGACTGGGCAAACTTCCCTTTGGAGTCTGGACTTGGGATCAGGGTTGCCGAGATGGGGCTTTCTCCATGCACTAATTCCTCTGGTCAAAATCCTAGCCCCAAACATCCAGGTTGGAAATGACTTAAATTCTCTGTGATTGGGTTGCATCCAGCTTATTAGAGCATGGACAAGTTTCTAGCAGCTGGGCAGGTAAAGCACCTGAGGTCTTCCAAATGAGGAATCAATGTCCACACAGAAACTTGTCCACGCATGCTCATCACAGCGTTGCTCACAATTGCCAAAATGGGAAAACAGCCCAAATGTCTGTTAATGGATGACCGGATAAATGAAAGGTGGTCTGTTCATACAAGGAATATCATTTGACCCTACAAAGGAATGAAGAACTGACACACACCACAATGTGGTTGAACCTTGAAAGTATCACACTAAGTGAAAGAAGTCAGACCCAAAAGACCACATACTCTAAGGTTCCATTCATTGGAAAGTACAGAATAGGGAAATCTATAGATTCCTAAAGAAGCCAGAAGTATATTAATGGCTGTCAAGGTCTTGGGGTGGGGGGTGAGGGGACGGGGCGATGAAGGGCACTGGGCTTCTTTCAGAAGTGATGAAAATGTTCTAAAATGCACTTAAATGATAATTGCCCGTATCTGTGAGCTACACCAAACACCGTTGAACTGTACATTTTAAATGGATGAATAAACTATGTGAATTTCATCTCAATAAAGTTATTAACATCATGTATGAGTAAAAGATTCATTCAAAGTAATAGAGACCAATGGATTTTAATGTAATCCAGTACAAAAATTTCACGGGTATGCATTTCACATTGCAACTAACCTTGCAGAAACTATCACTTGTCATATTTTAGTGATATTCACAATTCTTAGAAAACATTATTAGAATAATGCTCTTTTCCACCTCCACATAGGTATGAGGCCAGTTTTTCTTCATGTACTCCAACCAAAAAACATATTGCAACAGATTGAATGCAAAAGCAGATATGAGAATCCAGATGTCTTAAACAATTTCTTTTTAATTCAGAGGTGCTGTTTTAAATAAAAATGTTCTTTCTGTTAACAACAACAACAACAACAACAAAAAGAATGAGGAATGGGGTGGAGGGAGACTCACTGGCCAGCCACGGTCCTCAACTATAAAATGCGCTTAGCATTACTGCTGAGCGTAACAGCTCTTCATTCATTCAATCATTCATTCATTCAGTCATTCACTCGAAAATCAATGAATGCCCATTATGTGCCCGCATGATGATGATAATGATATTATGATTGCTACTGGTTTCCAATATTATTAACTAGTTACAAGTTTACTATGTGCCAAGGAGTTTGTAAAAACTGGGCTGTTCATCTCCACAGCAGCCCTGTAAGATAAAAAATATTATTAAACCTGTCAACTCAAAATGGATCAATGACCAAATATAAGAGCTAAGACTATAAAACTATTAAAAAAGCAAAGGAGTAAATCTTCATGACCTTGGATTTGGCAAATAATTCTTAGATCTCACACCAAAGCCTGAACAGCAAGCACTAAATAGATAAATGGGACTTTATCAAAAATAAAATGTTTGTGCATCGAAGGACACTATTTTTTTTTTTAATGAAAAGACAACCTACAGCACAGGAGAAAATATTTGCAAATCATATATCTGGTAAGGGTTTAGTATCCAGAATATATAAAGAAATCTTACAGCTCAACAACAAAAAGACAGAAAACCCAATTTTTAAAAATGAGCAAAGGATGTGAATAGACAGTTCTCCAAAGAAGCTATACAAATGGCCAATGAGCACATGGAAAGAAGCTCAACATTGAGGCAACAGGGAAACACACATCAAAACCACGATGAGACACCACTTCACAGCACTAGGATAGCTACAATTTAAAACAAAAACAACCCTCCCCGCCCCCCACAAAATGGAAAGCAACAGGTTTGGGGAAGGACGTGGTGAAATAGGAACCCTTACACCTTGCTGGTGGGAATGCAAAGTGGTGCAGCTGCTAGAGAAAACAGCTTGTCAGTTCTTCCAAAAGCTAAACATAGAATTACCAGATGACCCAGCAATTCCACCCCGGGAACATATCCAAGAGAAACGAAAACATCTGTTCACGCAGAAACTTGTAGAAGAATGTGCAGTGCATGGCAGCATTACTCATTAACAGCCAAAAAGTGAAGCAAAGACTCCAACGTGCATCAGTTAATGAAGGGATAAATCATTTGTGAAATATTATGCAGCCACAAAAAGGGACGAAGTGCTGACACAGGCTGTGACGTGACGGCCTTGATGACCTCACGCTGGTCCAAGGAACCAGGCAGAAAGGGACACGTGTTCTGATGCCCTTTCTGCAAAATGTCCAGAAAATCAATTTCATAGAGCAGAAAGCAGGTGGCGGCTGCAGGGGCTGGAGGGGGGGGGCAGTGGTGAGTACTTGAACTCAGTGAGTGAGGGGGTTTCTTTGGGGTGAGGAAAAGCTTTGGCCCCCCACCTGTGAGTGCACTGAATGCCCCTGAACTGTTCACTTTACAATGGCCCCTTGTCTGGTCTGTGAGTGACACCTCAATTTAAAAAATTGCAGCAACTTAAAAGAAGAAAATGTAGCCTTACCTTGGGACCGGGAAGGACTTCTTAAACCAAACACACAAATCACTTACATAAAGAAAAGATGACTACATTAAAATTAAGAATGTGTGTTCATCCAAAGTCCCTTAAAGAAAGCAAAGGCAAGCTGGAAATGGGGAGAAGATCTCTTCAACTTATATAATTGAAAAAGGAATAGTATCAATAAAACATATTTTTAAAACTTCATACCAATAATGTAAGGATCCACAACCACTGGGGAAAGTGGACTGAAGATGGGAAAAGACACCACACAGCAGAGAAAGTGCATGTGGCTGACCAATTCCTGAAGAACTGTTCAACATCCTTAGTGACTAGGGTAAGTGAAGAAAGCACATGCCAGAGGACTGAAGCATGATGTTCTTTATACAATTTTAAAATGCAATTAAAGTATCATTCTTAGGCATACATATAAATAAAAGAATGCAAGTTGGTAATTGCTCCCGTTCCTGGGTTGAGTGGGGGACCCATGGGTGATGGGAGTCAGTGTCCAGGGTCTCGGCTGATGTCACGTAAAGTTATTTAGGGCCACGCCATAGGGCAGGCAAGGGAGTAAAGAGTTTACTAAGAAATGAGAAAAGAGATGAGGATGCTCCCAAGCCGCGGGTGCAAGCATTCTCCAGGTAGAGACCTGTGCTCTTTGTCCTGGGGTTCCTCATTTCCCGGGGTGCAGGGTTCCAGGGCTTGCGCTGATTGGCGTATCTGAGGCAAAGCAAGGGAGACTCATCGGGTGGGGGGTTGACCTCTTAGGGGCTGCTGTCTGGCGGGGATTGGTCCCTCTTCTATTCTGCCTCAACGGGAGCCCCTTACATTATCAAAAATAAAGAAAGGACGAGGATGATGGTGGTGGTGGGAAAGACGTTCACAAACACGATGAGGCTTAATCAGCTTCTCTGCACCGGAAGTCCACAGAAGCAAGCGAGAGTACCGGAAGGCAAGCCTCCCGGGGGCGTGCAGGTTGCTGGCCTCCTCCAGCCGCCGGGGTTCACTTCCTGATCACGAGACATGCAGACCCCGGGCGCCTCCACCTGCAGCTCCCCTCCGCGTCCCTACGCTGGGCTTTCTAAGGCCGACAAGTGGGGGAGGCGTTTGGAAGGTTTCCCCACAAGGTCAGTGTCAGACGGTCCGAGCTGCTATGACGGGCCCCACACAGTGGGTCGACACAGCGCGTCATCGGCTCACGGTTCTGGGGCCAGAAGGTGCAGCTCCGGGCGTGGGCAAGGCCCTGCTTCTTCCTGGAGTCCTTCTGGTGGCGGCCAGGCACCACCCCTGGGGGTCCCCGATGGTGCCCCCACCCCACGGCGATGTCCTCTGGGTCCTCCTGGGGCTTTCCCAATTCCCGGCTCCTCCGCCTTCTGGCTTCTCGTGGTTTCTAGATTCTTCGGCCACCTGCCTCCAAGTTTCCTCTCTTGCCAAGGCTTCGTGCCACGTGGATGGAGCCCGCCGGGACCCTCTGCCACTCCTTCCCTGATGGCAACAAGGCCTCCTGTTTACCGTGCGCCCAGTGCCCGGGTGAAGTCGATGCGTGTGGGGCGGCCCGGCACGGCCAGGGTCAAGACGGCCTTGGCCTGGTCTTCGGTCAGCCGGACGGTCCCTAAGCCCAGCCTTGCCACGGCCCGGGGCCGCGTCTGAGCAGTTAGCGACAAAGTCACTCTCTCTTTGCCGTTCTCGTTCCCTCGAGGGTCAGGAAAGCTGGTGAACACGCCCGGGGCAGCCCGGCCTTCTGGAAGAATCCACCGTCATTTCAGAAGCTAGAGCACCGGGGACGAGCCGGGGGTCTGTGGGATGCCCCCCATTCCGCGTCTCACGTAGGACAAGGACTGGGAAACTTAAATCAGAAATGCATAACGGAGCTGCCCCACTGTTCCTTTTAAGGTAATTCCCTTCCAGTGAGCAGGAAGAAATGCGTTCCAGGGCTGGAAATCACATCCCATTGCAAAGCCTGTTTCTTTCATTTTCCCAGTGATTACCCTTACCTTCCCGCAGCTGACGCGAGCTGAGCCGGCTTCCTGCGCTCTCGAGACACAGACCCGCAGCCCCGCGAGCAGGCGGGTGGGCACTCCCTCCCTCCTCCACCTGGGCACCTGCAGCTCCACCAGCCTTTGCACACGCCTGAGCCCATGTGATGACCTGCCTGTGTCTGGGGCGGAATGGACATGGCCATGTCCCAAGGCCGGCAGGGCAGGCCTGCGGCGAGCTTGTTCTGGGATTTAACAAGTCCCTGGAGCATTTTACCACATATTCCAGAGGCCCAGGGCCGGGGAGGGCAGCAGGGCACGGCCGTGGCCTTATTTCCCGGCAAGCCCCGGGCAGTTTCCTCTGCTTTTAGGAAGGGACTGAGTGTGAAGTCAGAAAGCACTGATGAACCCTCCCCTAACTTCCAGAGTAAGACCGCCGTGCAGGATGACAACTGAATGACAGCTGTCGTCCCTGTCTTCATGCCAGTCTTTCAGCCTGGGCCTCGCCTCCCCCAGTTCCATCGACAAGAATACTCGTGGGACGCCGCCTTTGAGAAGGTGCTTCCGGACTCTTGAAGGAGAAATCTCTGCTTTCTTCCCAGCGTGATTAGAAGGACAAGGAGATCCACGGGGACGATGTGTCTGCCGCGTGCGGCCCAGGCCCGGTGTCAGCAGTGTGTCCCCAGACACTGCGGGAGACGAGGCCTTGGAGCGGGCGTCCACGCTTCAGTCTCCACGGCCACGTGGGCTCCCGGGTCCACCCTCTTCCTGGGAGCCATGGGGTCAAGGCCAAAGGCCGACTGGGGCTGAGTTGGGGTGGAGTGCCGAGGCGGAGACCCCGGGCCCTGGCCAGACCGCGCGGGGTCGAGCTTGGCTTTGCACGGGGCAGTCCAGCTGTGTGTCCTTGAGCAAGCTCCTTAGCCTCGCTGTGCCTTGGTTTCCCCTTCTGTAAAATGAGGTTCTGCCTCTTGGATGTTCTAGGTGTTGAGTGAACCGTCCCAGATCCAGCCCTTGGAGCGGGGTTCGGCACACAGTAAGCGCTCCGTAAATCATGGGTGGTGGTGTTGGTCACAGGGAGCCACTCCCGCCATGAGGCTCGGCAGTGGCCCCCTCCTGCTCCTGGGCACAGCATCGGGGATCCCCCAGGACCTGGCCCTTTCCTTCCCCTCTAGGTTCTTTCTTGGCGCTTGTCCCCTCACCTGATCCTGGCACCCAGCCGGTCCTTGCCCTGCACATCCTCTGGCTTTTGTCACTTCATGTCCCCTTCTCTGGGAAGCGTCTCCGACCCCCCAGGTGGGTTATTTACGTGCCGCCTGCCTCTCCGTGCCACAGCACCTCGGGCTTTCTCTTTATCACCGCAAGCCGTGGCAGAGCACCCTCCCCCCTCCCCTCCCATCCCGCCTCCCCCTTCCTCCTCCTCCCCCTCTTCCTCCCCTCCTCCCCACCTCCCCCTCTTCCCTCCTCCCCTCCCCCTCCTCCCCTTTCCCTCCCCCTCCTCCTCTCTCCCGTCCCCCTCTTCCCCCTCCTCCCCTCCCCCTCCTCTTCCTCCCTCCTCCTTTCTCCCCCACCCACTCCTCCTTCTCTTTCTTCTTTCCTTCCCCCTTTCATGATATTACCCAGGGCAGCTCTCCCAGCTGGGCGCCTTGGTAACTGGCCCTGCCCACTGACCAGCTACCGCCCTGTAAGCTCCCAGCTCGACGGGGTGCTCGGGCCTCACTGGGGAGGCGGTGTCCCCCACTCTGGGGAATGGTTCCCTCCGTGTTGGGTATTTGAGGGGTCACAGCAGAGACGGCCACACGAGGTCCCCTAAATGGGCCTCCCCCAGTGCCCGGCTGGCTCCAAAGGTGCTGAGCGGCTGCTCACTGGACGGGCGGTCACAGACGAGTGGACAGGTGTGCTCAGGCAGCTGGCGGCAATCCAGCCGAGTCCGCAGGCCGGGCCCGGCCACCGTCACTCACTCCCCAGCGGGGCCGTAGAGCCTTCTGGCTTAGTGGAAAGCACAAGGTCATTTCCAGGGAGAGCCCAGGAGGAGGCAGATCCTTTGCTGGTTGCTGCTAAATGTCATAAGAGGTGAACTCATTCTGGAAACGCAAAGTTCACAGGAATTTGCCAAGGCTCCAGGCTCCTGACAGTCTTCGGGGTTGGCTGGCCAAGAACAAAAAGTTAGATAAAGTAGGAGCTGGAGAAGGGCTGTGTGCTGACATCTGCTTTGTGGATTGAAAAAGCAGTTGGGTGTCTTTGTTTTTATTATTGATTAGTTTATTAGCTAGTGTGTCGACTAATTTATTTAATGAAGAACGTTGAGCCTCAACTCTGCGGGGAGCCAGCAGTGACAGGTAAACACGGGCTAAATGCAAGAGGGAAGACTCAGGTATACTGTGGAGCTCTGAAGGAATCCAGGTCTGGGCTGGACACGTCCTCGGGAGGCCACCTGACCTTGTCCACCATTTCCAGGTTAGTAAACACCAGATTGAGGCATCAGGGCACAGAGAGGCTGAGATGTCAGCCTGAGGTCACACAGGAGCTGAGCCTGACCTCTCCACTGAGCTGCGGCCCGGTCCTGCCACTTCCCACTGAAACCATCGCCAGGGGACAAACCTAAGGTGCTCGTCCAGCTGGGAAGGGCCCGCCAGGGGGGAGCACAGGCCCCTGTCATCGGGCTCGTGCAGCCGACCTGAGAAGCGCTTGTGACGTCTTCTCCCTCTCAGCGAACACTCACGCCCCAAAGTGCTGGAAGGTGCTGGGGGACACCGGGACATGGGCCCCCTTCCTGGGGACCCACTTCCTGCTTTCTTGCACTTCGGGGGGTCACACCAGGCCCCGGAGCGTCCTCTGGATGGGTGAGGACTCCCCGCTTGTAGGCGGGGCTTCCCGGCACCTGGCCTTTCTGAAAGAAATGCTGGAGCTGGGCAAACTCGCACCCAGAGCCTTGACGAGCCCAAGGAAGGCCCTGCTGTGCTGGGCGCTGGAGACTTTTGAAAGGAATTTAACAGCAAAGCACGACATCCTTGGGGTGTGCCTGGGAGCCGAGCTGGCCACCTTCCAGCTGGGGGCGGCAGGGGCCCACCCAGCGGGCATGGTGGGGACGCTTGTTTCTCTCCAGCTAGCACAGGACCGCGCCCGCCATTTTCCACGCTCCATCCCAGCTCGGGGTCCGTGGGCGTCGGAGCAGCCGTGAACCGGTGCGTCCTCAAGCCTGAGAGGAGGCGGCTGGGCCTGGCAGGGGCGGCACCCACTCACCCCCCGACGCCCACTAAACACTGGGGAAATGAGGCCTGCCTTGCCTCTTCCTGCCGCTGGACAGAAGACGGGGTACCCCCAAAGCCTGAGCCCCTGCAGGGGTGTCAGCTACCAGAGGGCTTTGTGGGGTCGCTGGTGGCTCCTGTGGACACCGTCCTTGGGGGGGGGGCAAGGTGGGAGAACGATCCCCGCCTCCCGCATTCCCCGCCCTGCAGGGCTTAGACGGGGCTGCGTGGCCCCCACTGCTAAGGAGGCAGGCGCAGGGTGTGCAGCCCCCCAGGTGCGATGCGTGGACTCCAGGTGAGGTCCCAGGCAGGCTCTTTGGGGCTCCTGCCGGCACCCACCAAGAGCTCGCCTCTCATTGCTCCAGCTCTTTGCTGTCCCCTGTGTCCCCGCGTCCAGACCCCACTCCACCCCTGAGCCTTTCTGCGCAGCTCAGCGTCCGGCAGGCGCGGTGCCCTGGGAGCTCAGCCATCCCACGTTTCAGCATGTGCACGGCCCTCTCCGGGCTGGCACTTGTAGGAGCCGGTGATGCCGCCACGAGCAAGCACCCGCCCCAGGGAATTTCCAGCCTGATCCGGCAGGCGGGTGGACGCTGAAAGAGGGAGCAATCATCAATAATTCCCCTGGATTACAGCCCCCCAGGGACGTCCTGACTTGATTCCCAGAATGGCGCCCGTACCTGCTCTCATGAGATAAGGGGCTGGGGACCGAGATGAAGCCAAGGGCCCTGAGATGGGGCTTTCCAGGGGCCCAATGTCACAGACAGTGTCCATATAAGAGGGAGGCAGG
This sequence comes from Dasypus novemcinctus, assembly GCF_030445035.2. NCBI lineage: Eukaryota > Metazoa > Chordata > Mammalia > Cingulata > Dasypodidae > Dasypus > Dasypus novemcinctus. The sequence goes on from NC_080681.1 coordinate 128,821,469, forward strand.
ACGGGTGGCTGCAGAGCACCTGTGGGAAGCAGGCAGAGAGAGAGCGGAAGGTGCGCGCTGCGGGCGTTGGAGGTGGAGGGAGGGGCCACCAGCCGAGGAACGCAGGCGCCTTGGGAGGGTGGACAAAGCAGGGGGCAGATTCGCCCCTGGAACCCTGTCCCCACCTTGACCGCAGGATGGCTGACATCCAGAAGGTCAGGAAAATGAGCTTGTGTCGCTTTAAGTCTCCACAGATGGTGATTTGTTACAGCAGCGAGAGGAAACTAACACATCCCCATCCCCAAAAAGTCCACGCGTGAAATTGGCCAGGTTCATGAATGCCAGGGACGGAAGGGAGGGCTGGGCATGGCGCTGCCCCGCGCAGTGCGCCAGGGAGGCCTCCCCGGGGAGGAGGCCTCCGAGGCGAGACCCCACGGTGGGAAGGGGCCGGTCAGCACCGGGTGCGCTAAGGGCAGCAGAGGCGGTCAGGGCGGCGCGGGAGATGGAAGTCAGGACTGCCAGTCTCCACCGCACCGCCCTGGGTCCAGGCGCTTTCCTCCTTCTCGCCCGTGACCAGGCCCTGGCCCTCACCCCTGCCCTTTGGTGGTGTGAGCCCACTGCCAAGGCACACACTGGTCACCCCAAACCCAGACCCTCCAGGCCTAGGGCGAGAGCACCGCAGGGCGCGGCTTTGGGGTGATCCAGTGGAAGGCCATGCCCCTTCCAGAGCCACGGCCCTGAGCCCAGGGCCCTGCTGCCCTCTGCTGCTCATCGTCCTGGCTCGGGGCTCGAGTTTCCGCATGAAGGACCGGGGTGCTTGAAGGTCGGCTGCAGTGGCTGACCGCCTCAGAAACGCCCGTCCGTGCGACCGCGAGCTACGCGCAGCTGCGAGGCTCAGAGGTGCCGCTTCCTCCCGCGCAAAGAGCAGGAAAGAACGGCGGCTCCTTGAGAAGGAAGCGGCGTGGCAGGGGAGCTTCCGGGCGTCCCCAAACAGCCTCTGGGCCCTTGACTGGGACAGCGGCAGAGCGCGTGGCTGCAGTTAGCGCAGGGTACCCCGTGGCCACCCCGCCCACGCATGGGACCTGAGGGAAGTCCCCGGGAGCTGGGGAGTGGGGAGGGCCGCCCCACGCCTCACCGTCCTTCTCCCCGTTTCTCCAGGTCCCAGCTCCAGCTGGGAACCTCGCGCTCAGGGGACGACGGACCGCAGGGAAGCCAACAGAAGCAGCCCCGGCCCGGAGCAGGTGACCCTGAGGCCACGCCCGCCCGTCCCGCCAGGCCCGGGGCCGGTGCTTCCAGAGGCCGATGCCGGGAGCAGGGGTGGCACCCCCTGAGCAGGGAGCCCCTCCCCTGGGGATGCCCCCGGCCCCTCCGCTGCTCTCTGCAGCACGGCTGACCCCGTCAAGGCGTCTAACTGGGGTCACGGGGTGGCGGCTGCCTGCGTCTGCCCCTGCCTCTGAGCTCTGGGGAACTGCCCGTGTTTTAGGACGCCTCTGTCAGCGCATCTGGAGGACAGCCCCCTAGTTTGCCAAATGCTCGGCGAGGTGGGGACGGCTGCTGCATGGACGTGGTGAGGTCGCACCCCAGTTGACTTGAAGCAAGGGGTTCACCCGCGGTAACGGGGGTGCAAGGAACATCAAGAGTGAAGAATCGGGGCTTCCCGGAGAAGGAGGAAACTTCCGGCCACTCTGGCCCGCCCGACACGCTTCGCGTTTGCCCACCCACCTTTCTCCCACACGGGGGGGCCCCGCTCAGCACAGCTGGGCACGGCCACGTGGGCCCTGCCAAACCCTCCCAGCGACAGGAGACTCAGCGTCTGTGCGCGTAACAAATCGCACACGTAGCGGCTCAACCACCCTCCATTCAGCACCTGCCGGTTTCAGTGAGTCAGAGTCTCGGCTTCCCGGGGTCTTCTGCTCAGGACCCTCAAGGCGCAATCCCGACGCCAGAGTCGGGCAGCTGAGCCCCGGGCCCCCTCCCAGCGCAGGGGCTGCAGGCGGATTTCCTTTCCTGGTGGCTGTAGCGTCTTCAGGGCCAGCAGGAGAGAGCCTCTTTCTCAGGGAGGGCCGTGGGTCCGCTTCGCCTGATTAGGTCAGGCCCACCCAGGGCGCCCTCTTGATGCCTCAGCTGAACAGAGATCTTCACTTCGGCCGCGCTGTCCTGGCCCCTTTGCCACTTTCTATCGACCTGGCCCAGAACCCTCCCTGGCACAGTCCTCTGCCCTCAGCCCTGTTCAGCCCAATCCCCCACCCAGACCCCAAGGCCCACCCCAGCCCCCCACGCAGCTGCCTTCTTGGCTCCTCCCAGTATCCTCTCCCCTCCACTCCGCTCCTCCTCCGGGAGCAAATACATCCCCGGGCTTGGCTCCCGTCTGTGCTTTCCGGGGAACTTCCAGCGTTCTCTTCTCCAGGCGCAGGGGGTGGGACGCCCTCGCCCACCCGTCCCCTCAGCGCCCGCGCCCGGCGGCTTCACTCACGTCCGCCCTCCTCCCTTCCCGCGGCCGTGCCCTCGCTGGCCTGGCCCTTCGGCGTGGACGACTCAGGCCGCGTGTCTCCTGCCTGCCCTGGAGCCGTCTCCTCGCGTGGCCTCCAGCTGCCGCCTGGGGGACGGGCAGGACCCGACAGAGGCCACGCGGCCCAGCCCTGCTCACCTGGCGTCCTCCCGCCTCCAGCAGCAGGTGCCGTTCCCATGTTAGAGACAGAGAAACAGAGGCGCGGAGAGACCGAGGTCTGCCTGGGAGGCCACACGCACAAAAAATAAAGGACGGTTAAGTTTAGATTTCAGACATCACCATCCCAGGGTCCTCACGACGAAGGAATAAAATATGGACTAGAGTGGGCTTACTGGTGTTCTACTATGGAACTATTGTGATTAGTAATGGAAGAAATTGTAGCATTAAGGTGGAGAAAGTGGCCACGGGAGCTGCTGAGAGCAGGGAGAAGGAAGAAGAGGTGTGATGAGGGGGCATTTTGGGAACTTGGAGTTGTCCTGAATGATATTGCAGGGACAGATGCAGGACGTTGTATATCCTGCCATAACCCACTGAATGGACTGGGGGAGAGTGTGAACTACAATGTAAACTCTTATCCGTGCAGTGCAGCAGTGCTCCAAAATGTATCCACCAAATGCTATGAATGTGCCACGATGATGGAAGAGGTTGTTGACGTGGGAGGAGTGGGGGGGTGGGGGGGGTGAGGGAACCTCTTCTATGTTTTTTTTTTTTTTTTTTTTTTTTTTTTTATTTTTTTTTTTATTTTTTTATTTTTTATTGACTTTGTAATAATATTACATTAAAAATATATATGTGAGGTCCCATTCAACCCCACCCCCCCCACCCCCCCTCTCCCCCCCCCCCAACAACACTCGTTCCCATCATCATGACACATCCATTGGATTTGGTAAGTACATCTTTGGGCACCTCTGCACCTCATATACATTGGTTCACATCATGGCCCATACTCTCCTCTATTCCATCATGTAGGCCCTGTGAGGATTTACAATGTCCGGTGAAGCACCATCCAGGGCAGCTCCATGTCCCGAAGACGCCTCCACCTCTCATCTCTTCCTGCCTTTCCCCATACCCTTTGTCCATTATGTCCACTTTTCCCAATCCAATGCCACCTCTTCTATGTGGACACTGGATTGGTTGTGTCCATTGCACCTTTATGTCAAGAGGAGGCTCAGATTCCACCTGGATGCTGGATGCAATCCTCCCATTTTCAGTTGTAATCACTCTAGGCTCCATGGTGTGGTGGTTGTCCTTCTTCACCTCCATCTTAGCTGAGTGTGGTAAGTCCAATAAATCAGATTGTAGGTGCTGGAGTCTGTTGAGGCTCAGGATCTGGCTATCACATTGTCAGTCCAGAGATTCAAATCCCCTAAATATATCTTAAACCCCAACATTAACTGCACCTCCAGCACATTAGCATGAAAGTCTTATGAAGGGAGATCCCATCTGAGTCCAGATTCATCACACATAAACACCATTTCCAAAGAGGGGCCATCTGCCCTGGTAGTTAACCCCATCAGCCATGACCATAACTCCCATGGGTCTCTTTAGCCCTCAAAGGAACCAATATCTGGGGGTTGTATCTGCTTTATCTGTCTCTCTGACTCTGCTCAGTTGTGCATGAGGGCAAACCTTCTGCCAGCCTCCAGACTCTTTTTTAGAAACTCGTAGCCATATAAACTCATTTCTCCTTTCCATTTCCCCCTTACTTTAGGTCAAACAGCATTTTAAAGTCATGGTATTTTATGTAGACATGGATATTCTGCTGATCCGCATTGAACCTTCCGTATAAGGTCATTTTCCAGTTGCATCATCAGTTGGTAGTTGATAGTGGTCCCTCGTTGCCAGGGAGGCTCATCCCCGGGTGTCATGTCCCACGCTGGGGGGAAGGCATTGCATTTACATGCTGAGTTTGGCTTCGAGACTGGCCACATTTGAGTAACATGAAGGCTGACAGAAGGAAATTCCCAGGCACAAAGTTGCTCTAGGCCTTGTTATTATTTTGGGTTTATCAGCTCACAAGCATAGTCATTAGTATCAGGGGCTCACTGTTGAACCCTCACTCCCTCCCGGTCCCCACCACTGTACCTGGGAGACTGTCGCTGCTCCCCTAGGGACCACGACAGAGCACCACTGGCCGGGAACCCAGTACCCCCCCCTACTGTGGTTTTTAATTGTTGCCACTATGAGTATATCCAAACATTACCATGCACCCTGGACATATGTTCTGTACAGCTCCCTGTCAGTCATATATCATCTGTCATTGGTATCCCATACCAGTATCCCTCCATTGCCATTGTTGAAACACTCTGTGATCCAGAACTCCCCGAAATTTGAAGCCCAATATAATGACATGGTCCCTTACTAGGGAATGGCATATAGCGATGAGTTTAAAGGATAGATAAAGAACTTGGATAAAGTTAGATAAAGAACTTAGATAAAGAATGTTGACTTGAAAAAATTCCACATCCTATTTTTTTCTTTTTTTCCCCCCCCCCCCCCCCTAATTATTCAGCTTTTCTTCACAGGAGTCCTAGACCACAGCAATGTATATATATAATATACAGCACTCCCACATATCCACCAGAAAACCTTTTCCCTTCCACAGTGATACTCTTACGCCCTATTCATATCATATTTACTTAAAGTGATGTACAGAGTCTGAGACACTAGCTTTCTAACAAGGTGACATCTGTATTTACATTATGGTGCATACTTTAGGATACACAGTTCTTTACATTTTTAGTTATCCTATGTTTTACATTATGGTTTACATTATCAGTCCGTCATCTCCTATATGTTATGGTGTAATATTACATGTTTTATATCCATCCTTGTGTACTCTCAAGAAACTCCTCTCTTACCCCCCATTTACTTTGGTTCCACACATTTAACGTCCATTTTCCCTTCCACCTTAGTGCCCTCAGTGATAGCCAACCTCCGTTTCCTGAGGAGCCACTTCCAGAGATAGATGGAATAGTGTTCAGTGCCTAACTTGCTCAACTGCCCCAATGCCCTGGGAGCCACCCTTTCTCTCGAGGGATACAGTTCCCTCTATTGGATGGCATTAGTCCTCCCCAGGATGTGGGTCCACCCCCACTCTCACTACTTGGGTTTCTACCCCATGGTGTCACCCACTCTGGCAGAATGAGCATTTAGACATTCCCCAGGAGCCCGTCCTGCATCAGACCCTCCCCTCCGAGCATTCTAAACAGGTAACCCTCTTTATTATATTTTGATATGATTTTCTCGGCATTTTACTCTCCACCAACACCTGACCCTCTCCTGGTTCGTATGCTACCCCTCCCTCCCCCCACTTTTGGGCAACGTTACCCACCCGTCCCTCCCCAGCCACCCTCAAACCCGCAAAGCCCCAAGCAAAGGCAACCCCTTGCCCCCCTTTTATCTCTTCTTTGTGTTCATACTTACCACCATCTCGTCTTAAATTCCACCCCTGCAGACATCGGCTCATATCCTTCCTCCACCCTCCAATTTCCTGCAAGCCTATCGTTCAGTCTCTTGCTATCTAGGGCAGCTTGTTTATTTCATATCATTGAGGTCATGTAGTATTTGTCCTTCAATGTCTGGGTTGCTTCACTCAACATAAGGTTCTCAAGATTCATCCATGTTATCACATGTGTTTGTAGTGTGTTTGTTCTTACAGCCGAGTAGTATTCCATTGTGTGTATATACCACATTTTATTGATCCACTCGTCTGTTGATGGGCATTTGGGTTGATTCCAACTTTTGGCAATAGTGAACAATGCTGCTATGAACATTGGTGTACATATATTGGTTTGTGTTCTTGTTTTCAGTTCTGCTGGGTATATTCCCAGCAGTGGTATTGCTGGGTCATATGGCAAATCTATGGCTAGTTTTTTGAGAAACCGCCATACTGTTCTCCAGAATGGTTGGATCCTTCTGCATTCCCACCAGCAGTGGATGAGTGTTCCCCTTCCTTCACATCCTCTCCAGCACTTGTATTCTTCTGTTTTTTTCATAGCTGCCAATCTTATGGGTGTAAGATGGTATCTCATTGTGGTTTTGATTTGCATTTCCCTGATAGCTAGAGATTTGGAACATTTTTTCATGTGCTTTCTTGCCATTTGTATTTCTTCTTCGGAGAAGTGTCTGTTTAAGTCTTTTTCCCATTTTTTAAATGGATTGTTTATCTTTTTATTTTCAAGATGTAGGAGTTCTTTATATATGCAAGTTATAAGTTTCTTATCAGATATCTGATTGCCAAATATTTTCTCCCACTGTGTGGGCTCCCTTTTTACTTTCTTGACAAACTCCTTTGAGGTGCAGAAGGCTTTAATTTTGAGGAAGTCCCATTTATCTATTAGTTCTTTTGCTGCTCGTGCTTTTGGTGAGATATTCATAAATCCATTACCTATTTCAAGGTCCTGTAGATGTTTCCCTACACTGCTTTCTAAGGTTTTTATGGTCTTGGCTTTTATATTTAGGTCTTTGATCCATCTTGAGTTGATCTTTGTATAAGGTGTGAGATGATAATCCTCTTTCATTCTTCTACATATGGCTATCCAGTTCTCCAGACACCATTTGTTGAATAGGCCACTCTCTCCCAGTTGAGAGGGTTTGGTGGCTTTATCGAATATTATGTGGTTGTATATGTGAGGTTCTATATCAGAGCTTTCAATTCGATTCCATTGGTCTATATGTCTCTCCTTATGCCAATACCATGCTGTTTTCACCACCGTAGCTTTATAGTATGTTTTGAAGTCAGGTAGTGTGATTCCTCCAATTTCGTTTTTCTTTTTCAGTATGTCTTTGGCTATTCGGGGTCTCTTTCCTTTCCAAATAAATTTCATAGTTAGTTTTTCTAGTTCCTTAAAGAAGGCTGCATTGATTTTTATTGGGATTGCATTGAATGTGTAGATCAATTTTGGTAGGATAGACATCTTAATAATGTTCAGTCTTCCTATCCATGAACAAGGAATAGTCTTCCATTTATTTAGGTCTTCTTTGATTTCCTTGAACAATCTTGTATAGTTCTCAGTGTATAAGTTCTTTACCTCTTTAGTTAAATTTATTCCTAAGTATTTGATTTTTTTATTTACTATTGTGAATGGTATTTGTTTCTTGATTTCCTCCTGATCTTGCTCATTATTGGTGTACAGAAATGCTACTGATTTTTGCGCATTGATCTTATAACCTGCGACTTTACTAAACTCATTTATGAGTTCTAGAATCTTCGTTGTAGATCTCTCAGGGTTTTCTATGTATAGGATCATGTCATCTGCAAATAATGAAATTTTGACTTCTTCCTTTCCAATTTGAATGCCTTTTATTTCTGATTCTTGCCTCAGTGCTCGAGCAAGTACTTCTAAGACAATGTTAAATAGGAGCGGCGACAGTGGGCATCCTTGTCTTGTTCCTGAGTTTAGAGGGAAGGAGTCTAGGATTTCTCCATTGTAAACAATATTGGCTTTAGGTTTTTCATATATACTCTTTATCATGTTCAAAAAATTTCCTTGTATTCCAATCATTTGGAGTGTTTTTATCAAGAAAGGGTGCTGTATTTTGTCAAATGCTTTTTCTGCATCAATAGATATAATCATGTGATTTTTTTCCTTCAATCTGTTTATATGGTGTATTACGTTGATTGATTTTCTTATGTTGAACCATCCTTGCATACCTGGGATGAATCCCACTTGGTCGTGGTGTATAATTCGTTTAATGTGTTGTTGAATACGATTAGCAAGTATTTTGTTAAGTATTTTTGCGTCTAGGTTCATTAGAGAAATTGGTCTGTAATTTTCCTTTCTTGTGATGTCTTTGTTTGGCTTTGGTACTAGGGTAATGTTGGCATCATAGAAGGAGTTGGGTAATGTTCTTTCTGTTTCGATGGTTTGGAATAGTTTCAGCAGGATTGGTGTCAGTTCTTTCCGGAATGTTTTATAGAATTCACCTGTGAAGCCATCTGGCCCTGGGCTCTTCTTAGTTGGGAGATTTTTAATAACTGATTCTATCTCTCTGCTTGTGATTGGTTTGTTAAGATCATCAATTTCTTCTTTTGTCAATATGGGCTGTTTATGTGTTTCTAGGAATTTGTCCATTTCCTCTAGATTGTCATTTTTGTTGGAATATAGTTTTTCAAAATATCCTCTTATGATAGTCTTTATTTCTGTGGGGTCAGTGGTGATATCGCCTTTCTCATTTCTTATTTTGTGTATTTGCATCTTCTCTCTTTTTTTCTTTGTTAGTGTTGCTAAAGGTTTGTCAATTTTGTTAATCTTCTCAAAAAACCAGCTCTTGGTCTTGTTTATCTGTTCAAGTGCTTTCTTATTTTCTATTTCATTTAGTTCTGCTCTTATCTTTGTTATTTCCTTCCTTCTTCTTCCTGTTGGGTTACTTTGTTGTTGTTTTTCTAATTCCTTCAAATGTGCAGTTAGTTCTTCAATTTTTGCTCTTTCTTCTTTTTTGATATATGAATTTATGGCTATAAACTTCCCTCTCAGTACTGCTTTTGCTGCATCCCATAAATTTTGGTATGTTGTGTTATCATTATCATTTGTTTCAAGGTAGTCATTGATTTCTTTTGAGATTTCCTCTTTGACCCACTGTTTTTCTAAGAGTGTGTTGTTTAATTTCCAAATCGTGGTGTGAAATCTGGGCTTCTTTCCCTGGCAAATCTCCAGCTTGACTCCACTGTGGTCAGAGATAATGTTTTGTATGATTTCAATCTTTCTGAATTCGTTCAGCCTTTCTTTGTGGCCTAGCATATGATCTATCTTGGAGAATGATCCATGTGCGCTTGAGAAAAATGTATATCCTGCTGTGTTTGGGTGTAGCGATCTATATATGTCTATTAGATCGAGCTCCTCTAATATACTATTCAGATGTTTTGTGTCTTTGGTGATTCTCTTTTGAGATGTTCTGTCCAGAATTGATAGTGGTGTATTAAAATCCCCCACTATAATTGTAGATGTATCTATTCTTTCACTTAGTTTTTCCAGCGTTTGCCTGACGTATTTAGAGGCACCCTTGTTAGGGGCATAGATATTTATGATTGTTCGATCTTCTTGACAGATTTTCCCTTTGACTAAAATGTAGTATCCTTCTTTGTCTCTCACAATTGTTTCACATTTAAAGTCTATTTTGTCTGATATTAATATAGCTACTCCTGCCTTTTTTTGGTTATTGTTAGCTTGTATGATTGTTTTCCAGCCTTTCACTTTCAATCTCCATGCGTCTCTGGGTCTAAGATGTGTCTCTTGTAGACAGCATATGGATGGGTCATATTTCCTTATCCAGTGTCCCAGTCTGAATCTTTTGATAGGTGAGTTTAATCCATTGACATTCAGTGTTATTACTATCAAGGAATTATTTGTGTTAGCCATATTTTGATTGGATTTGTGTTTGTCATATTTTGTTTGTTTATTTTTTTTTTGTCTTTTTTGTTGTTGTTGTTGGTCTTATACTCTCCTCCAACTTTGCCTTTCCTGTTTTTTCCTTTCTTCCTGCAGAACTCCCTTTAGAATTTCTTGAAGGGGAGGTTTCTTATTCAGTTTCTGTTTGTCTGCGAATATTTTGAACTCTCCATCATGTTTGAATGCTAGTTTAGCTGGATAGAGTATTCTTGGTTGGAAATTTTTTTCCTTTAGTACCTTGACTATATCATACCACTGTCTTCTTGCCTCCATGGTTTCAGAAGAGAAATCAGCACTTAATCTAATTGAGCTTCCCTTGTATGTGATGGTTTTCTTTTCTCTTGCTGCTTTTAGGATCTTCTCTTTGTCTTGAGCATTGGATAATTTGACAAGTATATGTCTTGGGGTGGGCCTGTTGGGGTTTATGACTTGTGGAGTACGCTGTGCTTCTTGGATATGTACATCTGTCTCTTTCAGTAGATTTGGGAAGTTTTCAGTCATTATTTCCTGCAACACTCTTTCTGACCCCTTTCCCTTCTCTTCACCTTCTGGAATGCCTATAATACGTATGTTTGAGCGTTTTGCATTGTCATTCAGGTCCCTAAATCCTAATTGGATTTTTTCTATCTTCTTATTGACCCCTTCTACTATCTGTTTGATTTCTGATGTACTGTCTTCCACATCACTAATTCTCTGCTCTGTCTCTTCTAGTCTGCTAATATTTGCTGCAAGTGTATTTTTGATTTCTTGAACTGTGGTGTTCATTCCCATCATATCTGTTATGTTTTTGCGTATGTCTGCAATTTCCCCTCCAAGTGATGTCTTCATGTTGTTAACCTCTTTCATTACTGCATCAAATTTGTCGGTGATAAATGTTCTGAGATCTTTCATTGCTTGTGCCAAGTTTTGCTCCCCTTCGTGATTATTGGTTTGTTGATTGGATTCAGCCATGTTTTCCTGATTATTGGTTTGGTTCGTGGATTTTTGTTGCTTTCTGGTCATCTCTTTATTTTGACGAATTTAATCAGTTCCTTAGCTTCTTTGTCTGCTCTTGGAGGTTAATTAGTTGTTATTTTTGCACAGGTGTTATATCTTCTCTTTGTCACTTTTTTCTTCTTATTCTAGTTACTTGTTGTTGGTTAAGTTCACTTTAGAGGAAAGTATTAGTGTTGGGGAAAGGCAATTGTGTAAGCAAGGGAAAAGTGTAAAGTTGTTTTGGTGATGTATGTTAATAAAGCAGGAATATGAGATCTGGAAGGATGGAGGTTAGATTCATGTAGATTGTATAGAGTTATAGCTGTAGGTAGAGTACCTTTTATGAAGTTGATGACTGAATTTGGGAGGAATATGGTATGAACTACACAGCTATTGTTTTCATGAGAGAGGGAAAAAGAAAAGAAAGGTAATAGTTTCAAGAGTGGATAATAGACAGAAAACAGAACAAAGGTATTAGAAATTAAGAGTTAGACACTTTGTGGATCAAAGAACGGGAGGTGGGGGGTGGAATATAGGAGAGACAGTAGATGATAGTGGATATCAAGATGCAGGGGAAGGGGGATAGTGTAGGTAGCCTAAATCAGTTCACACAGAAATGAGGCAGTGGAGGATGGGAAAACCCAGCAAATGTGAGGTGTTCCCTGTAGCACCTATTGTATACTTGAATTAAAGTAAAAATAAGTGGAAGATGAGGGACAAGAGGGAAAGAGAAAACCGAAAAAAAAAACAAACAAACAAAAAAACAAACTAATTATAATAGAGAAAAAAGAAAGGCAAGAAGAAAGGAAGAAAGAAAAAGAGGATGGGCAAACGGTGGGGAACGGATAGGGAGAAGAGAGATACAGGTACACACGTGTCACAATTGCAACACTATCTAAAACAACAACTTCCCCCCGCTTTGCCCTAAAACCCCCCCGTCTGTCTGCCCAAATGGGTCTGCAAGCACCTCCCTTCCCACAAACCCCCAATAGGCCGCCCAGGGCCCACGAACTCCCCAGTACTGCAGATGCTCAAAAAAAAAAAAAAAAAAATTTAAGTAAAATTTAAAAAAACAAACAAACAAACAAACAAACAAAAAAAAACAAAAAAAAACAGAAACCCCTCCGCAGGCCCGGCTCCGCCCGCCGCGGAGGCTTGGACCGGCTCTGCCCGGCTCCTCACGCCGCCTTGGCCTGGCCTGGCTCCGCCCAGCTCCGCTCGCTACAGCGGCCCAGCCGGCTCCGGCATCCACCTCCCGCTACCGCGGCCTGGACCGGCCCTGCCCGGCTCCGTACCCGCCGCGGCCTGACCCGGGCCCGCCCGGCTCCAAACGCTACCGCGGCCCGCAGCCGGGGCCTGAACCGGCCCCGCCCGGCTCCAAGCGCTACCGCGGCCCGCAGCCGGGGCCTGCACCGGCCCCGCCCGGCTCCAAGCGCTTCCGCGGCCCGCAGCCGGGGCCTGCACCGGCCCCGCCCGGCTCCAAGCGCTACCGCGGCCCGCAGCCGGGGCCTGCACCGGCCCCGCCCGGCTCCAAGCGCTACCGCGGCCCGCAGCCGGGGCCTGCACCGGCCCCGCCCGGCTCCAAGCGCTACCGCGGCCCGCAGCCGGGGCCTGCACCGGCCCCGCCCGGCTCCAAGCGCTACCGCGGCCCGCAGCCGGGGCCTGCACCGGCCCCGCCCGGCTCCAAGCGCTACCGCGGCCCGCAGCCGGGGCCTGCACCGGCCCCGCCCGGCTCCAAGCGCTACCTCGGCGCGCAGCCGGGGCCTGCACCGGCCCCGCCCGGCTCCAAGCGCTACCTCGGCCCGCAGCCGGGGCCTGCACCGGCCCCGCCCGGCTCCAAGCGCTACCGCGGCCCGCAGCCGGGGCCTGCACCGGCCCCGCCCGGCTCCAAGCGCTACCTCGGCCCGCAGCCGGGGCCTGCACCGGCCCCGCCCGGCTCCAAGCGCTACCGCGGCCCGCAGCCGGGGCCTGCACCGGCCCCGCCCGGCTCCAAGCGCTACCGCGGCCCGCAGCCGGGGCCTGCACCGGCCCCGCCCGGCTCCAAGCGCTACCGCGGCCCGCAGCCGGGGCCTGCACCGGCCCCGCCCGGCTCCAAGCGCTACCGCGGCCCGCAGCCGGGGCCTGCACCGGCCCCGCCCGGCTCCAAGCGCTACCGCGGCCCGCAGCCGGGGCCTGCACCGGCCCCGCCCGGCTCCAAACGCTACCGCGGCCCGGCCCGGCCTGGCTCAGCCCCACCGAGCGGGGCTAGATGCCTCGTCTCCGCCTACCCAAGAAGGGAATCCTCTGCAGGTAGCTGGGATCTCCGTGTATATTTCACAGACGAATCCTCTCTGTTACCTTCCCTCCAAATCGATGTCCAGACACCTCCGGACCAGCAAAAATCCCGAAACAATCCGGTCCCAAAGAGTCTCCAACGCCGCCCAGCCGATTCCCTGCAGAAGACTCTTCTTCTATGTTTTAATGTAACATGTTTTGTTATCTATGTATCTTTAAAAAAAAAAGACAATTAAATTTTTTAAGGTATTAAAAAATAATTTAAGTCTCAGAAAAATAGCCAATAATTGTCAGTGTAAGTATATCCCAAATAAGGCATGAGCTATATTTATACTCTTTTAAAAGTTCTTCGTCATTATCGCTCGTCCTGCTTTCCTTTTCCCACCGGCGGGTCCTGCAGCACCAGCCCTGAGCAGCCCACGGGATGGACAGCACGAGTGGCAGGCGGGGACAGCAGGTGACGTTCCCGCTAATGCAGGCGTGTGCCTTTCCTGAAGCCAGGTCCCCACGGCCACGACCCCCTCCCACAGGCACGCCCTCCCTGGCTTCTGCAGCCCTCGTTCTCCCCTGGCGCCCTTTATCCACGCGGGCAGGTACATTCCCTCGAACCCTGAAACACGATGTTAGGGGGAGCGGGCGCGTCCCAGCTCTGTCAGTGCTAAAAGTGGAGCAACATTTACTCTGCCCGATACTGCCCACCCTCAATGTCCTATTTAAATGATCAAGCCGATGAGCAGATCTACTTCCTCCAGCCGCTGACCACTCTGCAAAATGGGGGATTTTCATTTAAAGCGTGATGGAATTGGACTCAGAGGGGATCTCTTTTCACAAGACTTGCATGCTACTTTATTGGAATTGTAGTTGGTGCTGGGGTTTTAGATATATTTAGGGGATTTGAATCTCTGGACTGATAATATGACACCCAGGCCCAGAGCCTCAACAGACTTCAGCTCCTACACTCTGATTTATTGGACTTACCCCACTCAGCTAACATGGAGTTGAAGAAGGTCAACCACCACAACATGGAGACTAGAGTGTCTACAACTGAAAGCAGGAGGATTGCATCCAGTATCCATGTGCAATCTAAGCCCCCTCTTGACATAGATGTGGAATGGACACAACCAAGCCAAGGTCCACAGAGAAAATGTGGAATGGATGTGGGAAGGGTAGCCATGGTGGCTGCTGGGTTTGGGGAATGGGAGGAAGAGATGAGAAGTGGAGGCGTTTTCAGGACGAGGAGATGTCCTGGGTGGTGCTTCACGGACAATTACGGGACATTGTAGATCCCCCCAGGGCCCACTGGATGGAACGTGAGAGAGTCTGGGCTATGATGTGGACCATTGACTATGGGGTGCAGTGATCCTCAGAGATGTACTTACCAGGTGCAATGGATGTGTCACGATGATGGGAGAGAGTGTTGCTGTGGGGGGAGCGGGGGGTGGGGGCGGTGGGGTTGAATGGGACCTCATATTTTTTTAATGTAATTTTTAAAAATAAATAAATAATTAAAAAAAAAAAAGTGGCACAATAAAAAAATAATAGCAAAACCTTCCCCCCTGCTTTGAAACTCAGTGAAGGGGCTCCGAAGGGAGCCTGGGGGTTCCACGCTCCGTCATTCAGGAGGCTCTGCCCTGGGGGTGCAGGCCGAGGCGGATCCCCCTGTAGTCTGTTTTTGGGGTGCCCTGCCCCGGCGCCCTCTGACTTGACACCCGCCCAGCCCTCCACCCCAGCCACCTCTTGGGCCGGAGAATCTCCGGGTCCGCGCCGAGCCCCTGGTTCTCCAGGGCTGCTGCGGCCAGTACCGCAGGCTGGTGGGCAAAGCCACGGAAGGGCCTGACCACAGCCGGGAGGCCAGAGGCCAGCGAGGGCGGCGCAGGACCGTGCTGTCCCCGAGGCCCGTCGCGCTCCGGCGGCCGGCCCCCCTCTGCCTCCACCACAGCCGTCGTCCACTTCAGTGTCCTGTCCTCCTGCGTCCAAATGTCCTTTGCTTCTAAGGACTTCAGCCCCACTGGCCAGGGGCCGCTCTCTCTCCATCTGGCCTCATATCAACGAGCAACATCCTCAAAGACCCCATTTGCAAATGGGTCCACACCCACGGGATCGGGCTTGGCACTTGAGCTTCTCTCTGGGGACGACACGGGCCCTTGGGGGGAGGAAAGTGGCTCCTTCCGGGTCCTTCTCCCGGTCTAGCGGGGAGAGTGGTCTGTTTTTCCAATTTGGAGCCCATCAGGCCACAGAGCTGACCTCACTCCCACCCCCGAGGTCAGCCGCGAAGCCCCCGAGTCCTGTCTGGAGCCCCCCGTTCCCACATGGAAGCCCTGAGATGGCGCAGTCCCCTGTGCGCTGGCGGAGCGAGTGGCACCTGTGGACTGGCCGTCATCCACAGCATGGCCGCACACCTGGGGCTGTGGGGACAGGTGGTTCCGAGGCTGCTGCTCCGCCTGGGCGGCCCCTCCTTGCCTTCTGACCCCGGAGTCCCTTAGGACACCTCGGCTGCTGCCCCCACACCCACCCTGGCCCTCTCTGTCCTGGTATGCCGGCCAACAGCTGGCCAAGACGACAGCAACGAGGAGAGCGGGCCCCGGAGCGCAGCACCAGCCCACTGCCGCGGTGTCGTCGTTCCCAGCCGCGCCAATTCCGGGCGCCAGCCCCCCCAGCAGGAAGCCCCCAGAGTTCCCAAGAGTCTCCAGCCTCTGGCGAGCCTTCCTTCCAGCCCACCTCGGCAGGTCCAGCCAACGGCCTCCCACGTGGGAGCCGGCCGCCTGCGTCGGCCCTCGTTGCGCTCTTCGGGCACGAGCCTCTGGACGGCAGCGCCAGGACTCCTCACCCTCCTTGGCCTACCAGGTGACGGCGCCGGGGGAGGCTCTCGATATCTGGCCAGCCTCGCCCTCCTCGGCCACGGGCCTGGGCCTGCCACCCCCCGCGCCTGCCCCTGGTGCCCCAGCAGCGCCAAGCTGCGTGTTGCCCCCACCCGGGCTCACGGCCCCTCGTGCCCGGCCCCGGCTCCACCTGTCCTGTCCCAGGCACCTCAGCACAGGTGTGCACACCCCTTCTTCAGGCCCCCCGGGGTCCCCCACTCTGCGCTTGCCTCAGCGGACCCTCTGCACACTGTGTCACGATACCTGCCCTGCTGGCCCTGCCCGGGACGTGGCTGTTTTGCGCGGCTCCTGGACACTGTGCTCCATAAACGTTTGGCGAATGAAGAAAGGCCACAGGCGCCGCTTGGGGTATCAGCGGCCATTGGAGGAAACCCCAAGCTGCCCGATGGCCCGCGCCCTGGGGTCCGACCAAGCCTTCCCGTCCCTCCCCTTACCCCAAGGCCGGGTCCAGAAAGCCCCAGCATGAGGTCAGCTCCATCTGGCTCACAGCAGGTGCTCAGGAGAAGCAGCCAGGGGAGGAGTGAATGAACCAGGCTCGGGTCCATGGGACAGTCGCGTCCAGACCCAGCGGCCTCCTGGGCTGGGTGCTGCCGGCCCCGGCTGCGTTTGCTGTTCCTTCTCGACGAGCAGGGCGTGGAATGGAAGCATCTCGGTAATTACAGGTCTGGCCATTTGAACTTGGACGAACTGCCCCACTTCCTCTCTCCAGGCAGGTCTGTACCCCGGGGGGCAGCAGGGAAGTACTGGCCCGTTTTCTGCTGTGGGGAAGTCTTTGCCCGGGACACAGAGCCACTCCAAGCCGGGGACTGTGCCTGCCGCAGGCGCCTCCCACTGCTCCCCGTGCCTCCTGCCGCACTCCGCCCTTCCCTCCAGCTCCCGGGTCACCCTCAGCGGCACCAGCAGCTGGAACTGACCCTGTGGCACAAGGACGCGGAAATGCCAGGGACGCGGACCCCCGAGGGCTGGAGGCTGAGGGCTGAAGCCACCCGGGCACCAGGCCCTGGCCTGAGCCAGCCCAGGGAAGGGCAGCAGGGGAGCGAGGCGGTCACCTGGCTGCAGGTCCCCAAGCCGGCACACCTGGGCACGACGTCAGCCCTGGCCTTCCTCTCTGCGTTTCCTCAGCAAGTCAGGGCAGGCTTGTCTGTGACACGGGGAGCACCCCCGCCCGAAGGGGCACGGCGTTGGCGCAGCACCCTGCCTGGGCTGCCTGGTCCCGGCCTGGTCTCTCCTGCGCTGCCACGTGCTCACCGGAAGCCCGGCCTTTCCTTCCTGGGGCCGCACGTGGGGGACTTGGAGCCACAGCTCAGGAGGCCGAAGCCTGCAGGCTGAGAGGGGCAGGGGTGCACTCCCTAGGAAAGCCCCTGCCTCTTCCAGCTTCTGGGGGTCTCTCTCGGCATCTCCTCCCCTTCCTTAGGGGCCCCTGTCCTGTTGGCCGAGGGCTCACCTGCTCCAGCCTGGCCTCCTCCTAACTAAAGCCATTGTACTGACCCGTTTCTAAATAGGGGCGCCCCGAGCTGTGGGGTAACACCAGGGGCATCTTCTCAGAGACCAATCCCATTCCTGACTCCTCCTCTCGGGTCCCGGGGCAGCCTCGGGGACCACGCATTGGAGCCTCATGCTGGACGGTCCTGGGCCCACGGGGCAGCCCTCCAGGTCAGACCGGGGCACTTGTATCAAATCCTGAGACTTGGGGTTCGGCCAACAGGGGGGCTGGCACAGGAGGGCGAGCATGGCCTGCCCGGGGCTGCCCCACCCTACACGCACGGGAGCCTGCAGGGAAGGAAGCACACAGGAGCAA
The DNA here is from genome assembly GCF_030445035.2 of Dasypus novemcinctus. NCBI lineage: Eukaryota > Metazoa > Chordata > Mammalia > Cingulata > Dasypodidae > Dasypus > Dasypus novemcinctus. The sequence continues at coordinate 128,839,274 of NC_080681.1, forward strand.
AGCGGAGGGAGAGGGGAGACACCAGCCACGAGGTGCCCCGGCCAGGGCCAGGCCAGCAGGGCCAGCGGCACCCAGCAGCCCGGGCACGCTGGCGGTGGACCCTTCTTTTGCTCAAGGAGTCTGGGCCTCGGTTTTCTACTTCGTGAATGCAGGCACTCCCAGGGTTGAAGAGGGCACAGGTATGCGGTCACCTGTTCACCTGCAAAAGTGTGTGGCAAGTGGGCACACCTGGGGAGCGGAGCCGGGCAGTGTGGCAGGTGGCCGTCACCCGCGTGGCCTCCAAACAGGCCCGGCGAGGGAGAAGACCCCGTCAGGTCAGGCGGCCTCCAGCTGGAGGCGACAGGGTTCGGCTGGGGTGTTGGGGTGAGCGTGGGGAAGGCAAGCCGAAAGCTTCCATTGGCAAGGAAGGAGCGGCTGTCTGCGCAGAAGGGCGCGGCTGGCGGCAGCTGCAGAGCCAGCGAGGGGGGCGGGGGAAGCGGGCTCTGGGTTTCTGGGCTCGCGGAGGTGGTGGGCAGCCCTTCTATGACAGGGCAGCCATCGTCCTGGTTGTTGGGGTCTGAACCACGTCCTCCAAAAGTCAGGTCCAAGTCCTGACCCGGCCCCCGAATGCAGCCTTATTGCAACATGGGATCTGGGAAGATGCTATTGGGTAGGATGGCGCCGGCCAGGTGAGGGTCCTCGCCCAAGGACCCACGTCCTCTTAAGAAGGGGAGGCTTGGACAGCGACCGTCACACATGAGAGAGCGCGTGGAGGTGGAGAGGCAGGGGCTGCCGCGGGCCCCCTGCAAGCCAAGGAAGGCCAGGGAAGCCCGCAAACGGCAAGAGGGGCTCCCCAGGTTCGTGGGAGCACAACCCGCGGCACCTCGACTCGGGGCTTCTGGCCGCCACCCCGAGAGGCTGCACGTTCCTGTGGGTTTAAGCCCCCCACGGTGCGGCACTTTGCCATGGGGTTAAGACACCCCAGGAACTAAGGCATGGGTCTCCAACCGTCGGCTCCACCTCGCTTCTGGGCCAGATTTCCCATTTTCTAGCCAAGCATTGCCAGGAACAGTGGCCCAAAATATTCAGTTAAAATCAACTGGGAGCACCTTGGGGCGCCACCCAGGCCTGCCTTCTGCACTACACTCGCCTGCTAGTGAGCAAATCGCAGGCAGGGGCAGAGCTTTCCGTTTCACAAGTGGTCGAAGCTGAAGGGCCACCAGAGATCAGCGGATAAGCTTGCCCGCAACCTCTTCCACCCGGACATCCCCCAGCCCTCCCTTTTAAGGGTGGCAGGGGGTCATCGCAGGTGACACCGGGAGAGCCTGGCAGGACAGAGTGAGAAAGCTCCTTCCAGCCTCAGCTGAGAGCCTCAGGAGCAGCCCGGGTCACTGCTCCCACCAGCCAGCCCCTGCTGGACCAGCCGGCTATCTGGTGGCCCCACCTCTGCCTGAGAATGTCAAAGCCAGCAGTGGGATTGAAGGACAGGAGAAACTAAACGTGTGTGAAATACAAGGGTGGAAGCATAGCCCATCGAGCCCTTCTGCCGTGGACACACAGTCAGCGAGTCCCTGGCATGCCCTTTCTTTATTGTAGGGGTAAACCTGTGCCGGATTTTGTATTCTGTTATCTGCTAATGCTTTTTAAGTTTCATATTAATGCTCTTGGCATCAATGAGCTAAAATAATGAAGTACATGTTTGATGGGAAAGCACTAAAGTTCCATTTGTCAGTCGAATGGATGATGAAGCAGGAGTTTGCACAAAATATTCAGTGATGAAACTTTGGATTGCAACAAATGCTTAATTACACTGTCCACTCAGCCAGGGCCCTTGATGAGGACACTGATCTCACAAAAGCCAAAGGACCCTGATCTGCTAAAGAAGCAGCAGCATCTACTTCCAACATCAGAAGTCATTTTAAGAAGACTTTGCCCGAAGACAAAGACTTACCACATGTGGTCTTTTGTTCATCACTCTCTGAGGCATGGTTTTTCACTTAGATCAAGTGGCACTTCTTTTTTTTCCTTGGGTGTAAAGTTTGTTTTTATTTTTTATTATTTATTAAATTGTCTTTTTTTTTAAAGATCATAGATCACAAAAAACATTGCAGTAAAAAATATAAGAGGTTCCCACATATCCTACCCCCCCACCCCTCCATGCCCCCATGTCTCCCATATCAATAACCTCTTTCATCACTGTGGCACATTCATTGCATTTGGTGAATACATTTTGGAGCACTGCTGCACCACATGGATTATAGTTTACATTGTAGTTTACACTCTTCCCCAGTACATTCAGTGGGTTATGACAGGATATATAATGTCCTGCATCTGTCCTTGCAATATCATTTAGGACAACTCCAAGTCCCAAAAATGCCCCCACTTCTCATCCCTTCTTCCCTCTCCCTGCCCTCAGCAACTATCGTGGCCACTTTCTCCAGATCAATGTTATAGTTTCTTCCATTACTAATTCCAATAGTTCTATAGTAGAATACTAGTAAGTTCACTCTAATCCATATTTTATTCCTCCATCCTTTGGACCCTGGGATGGTGATGTCCACTCCACCTCTATATCGAGAGGGGGCTTAGATTCCATGTGGTCGATGGATCTGATTCTCCTTCTTGCAGTTGTAGGCACTCTCAGCTCTTTGGTGTGGTGGTTGACCATCTTCACCTCCCTGTTAGCTGGCCTGGGTAAGTCCAATGAACCAGAGAATAGGAGTTGCTACTCTGCTGAGGCTCAGGGCCCAGCTGGCACATGGCCAGTCCAGAGGTTGAAGCCTCCTGGAATACAGCCACCTCAGTGCCAATCACAGGTTCAGTAAAAGAGACAGAAGAGGCATGTGTAGAAAGTTCACATCTGAGTCCAATTCCACCACACTCAGGAACACAAATTACAAAGTAGGGCCCACTGACAAGGCACTGAACTCCAGAGCCAACTGCCATGATGGTAGAACCTGTGTGTCCCCATAGCCCTCAGGAGCACCAGTACCTGGGGTTGTACCTATTTTGGCTGTTTCTGGGATCCTGCTGAGGCGTACATAAGTGCAACCCTTCTGCTGGCCTCCTGACTCTTTTTGAAGACTCTTAGTCATATAAACTCATTTGTCTTTACCATTTCCCCCTTTTATTCAAGGTCTTTTTCTAGTTGAATCACCAGTTGGTGATCAGTAGTAATCCCTTGGTGCCAGGGAAGCTCATCCCTGGGAGTCATGTCCCATACTGGGGGGAAGGTAATGCGTTTACATGAGGAGTTTGGTTTAGAGAGTGGAAGTGGCTCATCTTCTAATTTCAGTTTGCTTATTTTAGATTCTAACTTTTCTTGTGCACGTATGAAAAGTGAAGCAGCCACTGTTAATACATCTCCCCTCCAATAGCAGAAGAAAAGCTGCAAGTTGTGAAAGGAAGCCAGTTCTAAATGATGGCATCAGATACTTCAATCGAAAATCTGCTCAATCCAATGATGTTCCAATCTCATCTAAAAAGTGAAAATAAAGCATTTAGAACTTCATTCTGTTGAAGGTCAAACTTATGACACTGTTGTGAATGTTACTGCAAACTCATTCTGAAAATCCCACACTGATGATAAGATGATTTGTTCCATTATGGTGACAGTATGTGCACATTTGACCAGTGTCATAGTAAACATGATGGCATATTTTACTAAGAAACCCGTGGAGTAGATATAAACTTGTAATTGGTTGTAGGGCACTTGTAATTCATAATTATGCCCAACACAAAACAAGTTGTAGTTGTCAAAATTTGCAAGTAAGTGTATGTCTGTGGTTAGAGCAACTGAATTACAGCATTCTGACGAAGATGCATTCAATAATAAAAGCTCTTCAGTGAGGCTGACTCGCTTTCTCTCTGCTGCCCACCAAGAAGAGAGGTTTGGGAATGTCTGAGCTTTTGAAAAGCTGCTTTGAAAGAGCAGTATCAAGCCCTTTTGTAAATAAATCTGCTAAATTGGTTACATTTTGTTCAAAATCAGTTGGAAATCTCTAATCAAATAATTTACTGAATAGAGTAACCAAAATTTTTATAAGCCTTTGGAGCTATTAGAAAATTGCATTTCTTGAAAACAAAGCTCACAAACAAGAAGACATTAAATTTACCCCTAAAAAAGCAAGGGAGGGACAGAACAAATTCGAGTTCCAACAGCATGTAAGATTTAATTTTGAAATTGCATAATTATGCTTTGGAATATCTCAGCTTGTGGAAAGCATCTTTTTAATGGGGCTCTACTTTTAATTAAACAAATTCATAACCTGTGCTTTAACAGAAGAAAATGAAAAGATCTACAAGTTTGCAGGATCTAAATTTGGGAATACATTAAAAAGACAATTTCATTAATACATTAAATAGACAATTTCAAGAGTCAACTAACTTGACAAGTTTTACCTCATAAAAGTATTTGTCAAAGAAGGCTCGTTGAATGCAGGTAAGAGGTCAACATTATCTGCCCATGTATTTGGGTGAAATATTTACAAGTTTCAATCTGAAAAAAAAAAGAAAATAGAAATTAACATTTTCTCCATAGAGCAGAATGCTCTGAGCTTACCAGGTACCTCTGATCCTGCAGAGAGAAAATTGTCTCAATTAAAAATGTTCTGGTTGAACAGAGAAAAGTCAGTTTATGGTGTCAACAATTTCAAATTTATTAACAACATAAAATGTAACTTTGAAGACTGGCACAAGCAATTTTAAGAAAAAATTTTAAACTGCTAAGACTGTATTGAAAAAAAATCATTCATCAGAAAAATACCAATGCATCAGCCAATACAATAAAACCAACATGCCAGCCAAAACATATTTCAAAGCGATCTAACTTTGGTTATTGTCAAGGCCGCCTTACGCTCTAAAACGTGGCCCAGTTTGAGTGACTGGTTCAATGTTGGCCCTACCCTACAGGTTCATCCAGCACGGAAAGTGTCAAACTTTAGAACCCCTGGGCTGCTACTTTCCCTCTGATACGGGGGTCTGAGATGCCTTGCTTTATGTTTACAATGTAGGGAAATGCAGAGGTGCTGGGTGGGCAGCTCGGTGGCTTCTGACATACTCCTAGTCCACACCTCATCAAGATGCAGAGAGGGTCCGTCACTCTGGAAGAGTCCTGGTGCCCCTGAAGTCCCAGGCTCCACAGGAACCCCTTGCAGTGTGCATCGTCTTGTGGCCCCAAAAGACAGGCTGAAGTCCATGCCCCAGCGCCTGTCAGTGGGATCTTATTTGGAAATAGGGTCTTTGCAGGTGTGGCCAAGCAAAAATGAGCTCCGAGTGGATCAGTGGACCCTAAATACAAGGAGAGGGAGATTTGGATGCAGAAGGACAGACAGACCCATGCGAGGGACCACGTGGAGATGGAGGAGAGATGGGAGAGCTGCGTCTTCAATCCAGCTTGAAGGACGGCCACTGCCAAAGCCAGAAGAGACCAGCAGAGCCTCCCCTCAGGGCTCAGGGTGCTTGGCCCTGCTGACACCTCGATTTCAGGTGCCTGGCCCCCAGAACTAGGAGAGAAGAAACGTCTGTTGTTTTAAGTGCCCCCGTCTGTGAAGCTGTATTGTGGCCACCCCAAGGGCCCTATGACACCACTGTTGGGGTTCAGATCGCCAAGGACTACTTTTGCCTGTTGAGGTCTATGCCGGCATCTCTTGGGGTCCCTGTCTGCAGGACCCAGGGGTAGTGGATTGCAGGGCTCCATGGGTGCATCTGACCATAGCAGCGGGAAGCCAGGCCTCAGATGAGGGACGGGCAGGCAGGCGAGCTGGGCCCCCTGGCTGGACACTGCCTGGGGCAGAGCTCCCCTGCCACCCTCCTCCCCAACACCAGGTCCCGCCTCGGCCCCTTTGAGCTTTCCTGCAGGCACCTCCTCTTGTGCCGACTCCCCGGTACCTCTGAGTGACTTCCTCTACGCCCCCTCGCTGTTCTGCCCAGGGCACTGGGCAACGGGGATGAAGCGAGGAGGCAGTGAGCGCTCTGAGCACTGCTGAGGGAGGAGGACATAGATCTTGCCCTTATTCGACCACCCACAGCACGGAGTGGCTCTCAGCTGCACCCAGGAGCCTCCATCCCCGGGGCAGGGAGGACCAGCGGGTCCCGGGGCCCAGCCTGAGCCCCGCCCTGAGCCCCTCCCCTTCTGGGAGGCTCTGCTCTCCACCTGGCTGGCACCCAGGTGGGCACAACGGAGGGCAGTCGGCACCCCTCCAGCCCACACCTCATCCCTGGGGCACGGGTGTGGAAGCCACGGTCCCTGGGGGAAGATGGCATGGGGCGTTTGAGCTGGAGCAGACTCTGATTGGGATGAGGCGTGGGGTTCAAGGACTGCGCAGGCCGAGTGGAGGAGCCAGCGTGAAAAGTCACGGCCACGGGGAGCCCCGGCTCATTGCGGGGGGCAGAACTGAGGGTCTGTGTGTCCTGTGTTGGACCCCAGGTGGGTGGCCGCCAGGGCCAGGGCTGGAAGGCCCCCAGACACAAAGGCGTGGTGGGCGGTGAGATACAGGCAGGCTGCGCCCAGAAGGTCAGGGTTCGAGGCCTGTTCCATCAGGAAGCAGCTTCACCTTCCCCAGTGCCAGCTGCCCACCTGTGGGAAGTGCTCTGAGCCGATAAGGCAGTTGGGGCGGTGTCAGGTATACAGCTGGCACTCATTAAAGGAAGCTCAGGGATGGTTGAAGATGGGGCGTCTCCATCACCGCAGGGTCCAGGGCACCACGATCTGGCAATCTGACTCGTCCAGGTGTCGCACCTGCCAGCCCTGTCTGCACTCATGAGAACCCCTGTGCCCCCCCAGGGCCTTCCGCCCAGCTAGCCCCAGCCCAGCTGGTGCCCTGCCCCCTGAGGACCATCATCCTGGGCACTGACGCACCCGCATTGCCTCGGCCCCCCTGCAGCACTGAGAACTCAGATGCAGAGGACACGAGCCGCACGGGACGTGTGCTCCTTCACTGTCGTCGCTCACCTGAACAGCAGCGTCAGGAACCAGGCATGAGGGCCTGTCGCGGAGAAACCCTGAGACTTCCCGCTGTGCCTCCCATGTGCCCGTCTTACAACGGTGAAGACCGAAGCTCGGCAGTTAGGAGGCCCCACACCACCCAGCGAGAAGGCGCAGGAACAGCCTTAGAGCTGGGCACTGCACCCCAGGCCAGCAACCCTGCCCCCACGCCGCTGACTCCACCCCCACATCATGGACTTGGCCTACCACTGCCGACTCCGCCCCTTTGGCACTGACCCCGCCCCTTTGGCATTGACCCCGCCCCTTTGGCATTGACCCCGCTCCTACACCACCTGCTGCACCTGTTGTGGGCGGTGCACCTCCAGCCGGGCACTGAGAACCCTGGACCTGCCCTTGCTGGGCATTAGAATCGCCCTGCCCCGATGCCTGTCTGCTCAGCAAGTCTGAGTTTGCCTTTGGGGGAGTTCCCGGGAGCTCCCCACATGAGGGGTGCAGGGGGCGCTGCCAGTTAGCACCTCGAGGGCAGGCCAAGCCCCCCTGACTGTGCCATGGACCCCCGCTCCCATCCCGGCTGTTCCATGTCACGGACCCTTATTCCTACTGACCCCCAGAAGGGGAAAACAAACCGGGGGTCCCATGCATCCTGGCTGAGGTGCAGGAGGCTTTCTGAGCCGACTCCCTGGGAGACCCTCGCCCCGGGCCCAGCCCCTCAGGGTCCATGCGGAGACCACCCCCAACACATGCCCCCTGGGAGAGAGACGTTGGGGACCCCTAATGCCTCCCTAAAAACGAGTCTCACATCTGTGCCCCGAGATGCCAAAGCGGAGGGGCTTCCTTCACCGCAGGGTGGCGTGTGTCCGATGACGCATTTACAAGGCCTGAGCACCCAGCCAGGAGCAACCGCCCGCAGGACGAGGGAAATAGCTGGAGATTGTTCCTGTGAACACACTGAGCCCTGCGGAAGGGAGCCGATCCCGACAGCCAGGGCCGAGTTGGAGGAGGGCTCTTCCCACCCCCTGGGGTACTCTCAGTCTGCTGTGTCCCTGGCTGAACAGGGACCCCGAGGGCCAGGCTGGGGGCATCCTGCACAGGGCAACCCCGGAGGGAAGCCGCAGCCCCCAGGGGCAGGGCGAGCCCAGGGTCTGCGCTCTACTCTGGGGCCCCCAGCCCTTGAGGCCAACCCCCTTGGAGGGGCCCACCCCCACCCCGGGCCAGCCCAGTCTGCCCTAAGCCAGCACAGGCCAGTAGGTTCCTATCCCACCCACTTCTCACCATTCCAGAATGTTCTTTCATCCTGCCCACTCTGTCAGGGCATCCACACCTGCCCCCCACCAGGACCGCCCCTGCTCCGTCCTCACCTTCCCCCCGTCGCCCCCTCCTCAGCCCCTCCGTGGCTTCCCTCACCGCCCAGTGGGAGCAGGCACCCCCTCCCCACCCCGACAGGGCCCTGGGGTGTGAACGGCGCTAACTGCTGGGCCTGAGAGCTTCTGTCCACTCGTCTGTCTCCTCTGCTCGATCGGGAAACTTCGGGGACCTTGGAATTATGCGAGGTGGAAAACGTAAGTGAATGAACGACTGAGTGAATGAAAACAGGGGCCCACAAGTGCACAAAATATCTGTTACATACTGTACATTCTGTTTCGTATCATCCATCACAGTCTACAACATGTATCGTTACACATTTAACGCCCCTGGCTTCCTGTCCCTGACTTCAAGGCCAACTCTGTAAGTCCAGCCTCTCTTCCTCCATTTCTTCCTCGTGCCGTATCTACAGCCTTGGTCTTGGTGCGGGGTTCGCCATTGCTTACCTGCCCTCTTTCACAGCCTTCGCCCAGTCTCCCCTGCCTTTGCCTTGACCCCGCCAAAGCTCTCCTCAGTAGGGTCAAGTTTGAACATGTAGCTGCCCTCTCCCTAGCATCCCCGTGGCTCTCCACTGCCTGGGCAACAACAGCTTGTCCACAGCGTACAAAGCCCCCCAAGGTGCACCTGCCCCTTCCCCCTCCAGCCTGAGCCCTCCTGATGCCCTGCTTCAGATCTGATGCTCTCCTCCCCCAGATCCTCTTCTCCTGGCTGTACATCATGCGGTTTCTTACCCAGGAGCCTGGGCTTACGGTGCCCTCCTGTCCCAACACCCAGCCTGCCCTTCCCCTCCAGCTCCGTTTCACCTGGCCGTTCCTGAAGACTCTGCTCCAGTGTTAAATCCTCGAGAGACCCTGCCCCATCCTTCTGCCCTCCCATCCTGCCCCCTCTGCCTGCCCAGGCCAGCAGACAGCCTTCCTCGTGGTGTTCACAGCAGCTGGCCCTCGTGCACGGGTCTGGAATGCACGCACGTGTGCCGTTCTCCTTGCACCCTTAAACTGAACTGGGATTCTCTCCTCTGGGGCTGCTTCCCCCTGGCTCCCTGAGTGAGGCACGGGAGCTTGTCTCTTCACTCTTGCAATCCTGCCACCAACCCACCTGCAGATGACGTTTCAAGACAGCGTGCGCTCCTCAGAGCATGTTCAAACTCATGCAGCGTGTACAGACGTCACACTGGAAGGTCATGGCTGAACAGTAAGGCTGAGAGCACACCACGGTGCTTGAGTGAACGCTGCCTACCCGGCCCCGTGCACCCCTTGCCTCCCCTCCCCTCCCCTCCGCTCTGTGGGGGCAGGGCTGTTTTTCTCATTCTACCCACAGGAAGTTGCCTGTGCCGGGGGCTTCTCCAAAGCTGCATGGCCAGTAAGTGGCGGCTCAGGTGCAGCGGGGTCTCACTGGCCTGGGCCCCACTGATGGCTCTGCTGCCCCCGTGGTGCCAGCCCAAGAAGGGGACTGACCTAGAAGCCCTCGCCCTCTGGAAGGCTGAGGGGACTCGATGCCCCCCACTTACAGATAGTGAGACCATGGGTGGGGGTCTCCCTTCTGAGGCCAGGAAACGTGGCAGATCCGTCAGGGTCCAGGAACCACATGACCATGGGAACAGGGAAAGTTTAATGTGGAGGAGGATGACGGCGGCAGGGGGCTGGAGTGCGGGGCCCAGCTAGGAACAGAGGAGGGGCCCGGGGCTGCACCTCAGGGCAGGCGGAAGACGCCATGTGCCCGCGCTCGGTGAGCTGGTCTCGGGTCTCTCTCGGCAACGTATGGATCCAGCTCTCCTTCAGTCCAATGGATCCCCAACTTAGAGGAACAAAAGCCTATTGTCCATCGCTGCCAAAGAGTTAGCGTGCACGGGGCGGTGTCCACATCATCTCTCGGTTCCAGCCGAGTCGAGGATGAGCGAATCGGATCCTTATTTGTTTTATGGGTTACTTATTTATAGAGCAATTTAACAATTACCTGTAAAGTGCAAAGCATAAACCTAAGATACAGAGAAACTGTGAATGTACTGCCTCGCCTGGGCACCTGACGGGGGGTGTTTCCGTGTCTCCCCTCCCCTCCAGGACGCCTCCCTGAGGACAAGGCAGGACAGCCCGCACAGCCCGCAGAGTCACGTGTGCAGCCCCGGGGATCACGCCAGGACCCCGTGAGGCCTTGCCCCAGCAGCGGGGCCAGAGCGGGGTGGGGCCAGGAGAAAGAGGGGTGGGGGGAGACCCTCCATGAGGTGGGTGTGGCAGCAGACCCCAGCTGGATGCCCCCGGCTCCCTGGGGTGACCGTGCCGCCGCCGCGGGCGAGCTGACCCCGGAGACCTTTCAGTCCATGGAAGAGGGAGCAAGGTGAGCACACCTGTGCGGCCGGTGCTCCGGGTAGGGCACCTGGCCTCCACGGGCGCCTCCCCTGCACAAGCCTGCCGGAACATCCGGTCCCGACAGAGCCACCGCCCCGCGGCCCGGACCCAGGGGGCCCGGCTGAAGGAGGCTCCGGCCCTGGCGGTCAAGGCAGCTGCCACTCTGGACTGATGCTACCGGTAGATTCACCAAAAGGGGAGGGGAGCAGGAGCGAGATGGGGGGGAGAAGGAGGGAGGAGTGGGGGGGCGGGGAGAGAAGGGGAAAGGGGAAAGAGGGGGCAGTGGGGGAGAGAAGAAGGGAGAGAGGGAATGTGGGGGGAGGAGAGGGAGGAACAAGAGAGGGAGGAATGTAGGGGGGAGGGGAAGAGGAAGGAAAGGGAGGGGGAGGGGAAGGGGAGAGGGATAGAATAGGGGAGAAAAGGGGGAAGGCCTGGGGGGCGCCCTATTAGTTTCCAGAGCTGGGAGGGGTGTCCCAGCCTGCAGACTCTGGGACCCCGTGCCCTCAGCCCCCGGCTACAGCGCTGGCTGACCCAGGCCACCCTGGTTTCTGCCTCGCCAAGTCCTCTGGCCCATTCGGAACTGGGCAATTCCCTGCCTCCTGCCGTCCCTGCCGTTCTCTTTTAATTGAGTGCTGGTGAGAAGACAGCTCGTCCGTCCCCTCCTGTTTATTTATTGGAAAGGAAGGGGGGGCATCTCGGGTTGTGAGGGGAAACAAAGCGGAGGAGGCAGTGGGGAGCCTCCTGGAGCACTGAACGCTGCGCACCAGGCCGGCGAGCGGGGCGTGGCGCGGGGCCCCTGCATCTGCGCTGGGAGGGCTCCTGGGAAGGCCGCCTCAGTCACTTAGCGCGCTGAAGCACCCTCTGATGGGCGCTGCCCTGGGCGATTCGGCAGCGGGCGGGGCCTTGTGCTCCCCCTGGAGCTCCCCCTGCACTTCCCCTCACCAGGATCCTTCACTTTACTGCTCAGGATGGCTGTCGCTCTGACCGTGGGAACCCGTTCTTGCCGCCCACCACCCTTCCCCGCCTCCAGGGGAGCAGCGTCGGCATCCCCTTCGGAGCCCCCCGTTCTCTTCAAGGAGCCTGGTGGGGGTTCCCACTGCCCTGGCCACAGGGCCCACTCATGGCAGCACCTGGCCTACGCCCGCCCAGGACCAGTGAGCTTCCAGCCCTGCCCCACACAGAAACAACAGAGACCCCAGACTCCAGCCCTCCCCCAGGACGGGCTGAGAAAGCATGCCCCGGCAGCCTCGGGGCTGGCCGCCATTTTGTCATGATGAGAATCAGCGTTAGAATGAAGCTTCCTGAAAGCAGGGCAGAGAAATCAGGAGTTGGAGGGTTTGCTGACCTGGGGACTGGGGACATGAGGCTCTCCCACTTCTGGAGGGGTTAGGTGAGCTCAGAAATGCCCGTTGTTGCTTCAGCAGGCTTACAGTGGGATTAGGGTCATCTGTGACCAGTTGAGTGTTGACAGTTTTCAAAGTAGGTGAGGGGCAGAATCAGGAATCTGGGTGGTTTCCAGAGAAATGTGTACTCAAACGACTCAACAAGCACTTCCCGGTTTCCCTTCCCAGACTCCCTTCATGACCCTGAATGATGGCCAAGTAAGTTCCTGTACTTGAAGAGCTCGTGAGAGAGCAGGAGAGAAAACACAAGCCTCAAAACTGAAACACAACTCACTGCTGAAAAGTCATCATAGGAATTCACAGATGGCTCAACCCTTTCTGGATAGTTTGATCCTCAAAGGCTGTATTTAGAGGGTCACATTTTAAGTACTTCCTGAATGAGGGATAGAAGGTCAGCACCTAGGGAGAGGTGGGTTTCGGTCAGTTCAGGTCATTTTATAGGATTAACTGACCCCTGAGGTGCAGTCAGGGTTTGAGAACCACCTCAGATATAAGAGGAGAACTGCCAGGACCCCAGGGGAATAAGTCATTAGAAGAAAAGTTGGTGATGAACAGCAAGAAGAACTTTAACTCTTTTATTGGTATTAAAGCTAAATGAGCACTTTGCTGATTATTGCATTTAATTCTCACTAGAATTCTGCAAGACCATTGCTTTTCCTTTTCCAAGAGTAAGAGAGCTGGGGCTTGGTGGGCACGCAGTTAAGGGGTGCAGTGGGGCCGGATCACCAGGTGTCTCTGGCTCGGATGGCGTTCTTTTCAGCCTTGGTGGAGGGTGGAAGGAAGGGGGCCAGGGGTAAATCCAGGAAGGGCCTCCCCAGCTGCCTCCACTGCTCACATGAGAAGAGGCTGATTCCATTCCATGGGATGCCAACTCAGGGTCTCACTGGCTTTCCACTGCCTTTGAAGGAGAGGATCAGGATGGCAGGGAATTGGGGAGTGTCCAGTGTCCATGGTGACCACAAACACTCCATTGGGGCTGGCAATAATGGAGTTCCACCCACATATCCAGATGGAACAGGTCCAGGCCAATTCAGAAATTTCAGAAGCACCTGTGACAAACATTGAGACCCTTCTGCAAGGAGGGAGGGTGTATTAGCTAGCTATTGCTGCATAACAAACTACCCAAAAACTTAGCAGCTAGAAACAACAAGCACTTATTATCTTCTTGTCTCACAGATTTTGAGGGTCAGGAGTCAGGAGTGCCTCAGCTGGGTGGTTCTGGCTCAGAGGTTCCCATGATGTTGTTTTCATGAAGTCGGCCATGGCTCCACTCATCTGGAGGCTTGACTGGGGCTGGAGACCTGTGCTCTGTGCCATGTGGGCCTGTTCACACCAGGGGCCAGATCAAGAGGCCTTCCTGGAGTTCAGCCACTGCAGGTAGGCTGTAGAGCTTCCAGAAAGGATGAGCAAGCTTTACAAAATGCCCCATCTACTTGGAGAGCTTGAATAAATAAGACACTCAGGGAACATGCTATTTATTTTCTGCAGTTGAATCCAGACATTTCAATGCCTCATTTAACGAACTGGGGAAAAAATATATAATCTCTGAGCAGCATTTTAATATACTATATATTCCTTTAACTTAAGTTACTAAGATTTATAAAAATTGAATTCCTATTCATGGAGAAAGAAAATATTTATCGTTCCCCTGTGATGAGCACAGACCTCTTCTCGGGGCAGCGAGGAGGGGGTGGAATGGGCCTGCTTACTTCTGTCACTTAATTCCCAGGAAAGGAGGACGGACTGCTGTTTTGATTGCTTGTGTGCCAGACTGTGATTTTCAGGTCTATTTTCTAATTCAATTCCTGTAACAACTCAATAAGGAAAATATTATTATCCATCTATTTCAGCTGGGGAAATCCATTCAGGGCAGTGAAGCAACTGTCCTGAGATCGTGCACCTGGGTATTGCTTGGTCATGGCTCTGTCTTCTGCAATCATGCTTCTTTCTACCAAACCATCCTTCCTCTCTCCAGAGAAAGGCCCAGGACCGAGCAGCACTGAAGAGAGAATCCAGGACTCACCCAGTCAACTCCCAGTTTACCCTTTGGTGTCCCTCATTCTTCGCTGTGTGTTTAAAAACGTTGCACAAAAAAATCTCCATGCCTGGAAATGTTCCTCAGAGGACTCGCTTTATCTTTCTAGCAAGAAAAATGAAGTGGCGTGCACTCTGTGCCTCTTTTGAAGGAGTGAAGCTTCAAGAAGGAATGAAATATAAACACATGTGGATATTTAGGCCTGGAGAGATCAACTGGCTTTATTATAATGCTAGTCTTTTCTCTGGGCTGCTGGAGCCCAGGCCACAGGCTGATGGCTCCGAACAGTGGACATTTGTTCTCGCACAGTCTGGAGGTGCAGTCCAAGAGGCAGGCGTCAGCAGGGCTGTGCTCCCGGAAACCTGCAGGGAGGCACCCTTCTGGCCTCCTCCAGCCTGGTGGTGGCCGCCCATCCGGCAGGGGGTCACTTCAGCTCTGCCTCCGTCTCCACGTGACCTCACTGTGTGCCTTTGTGTCCAAACGCCCCTCGTACGAGGGCACCAGGCCTTGTATTAGGGTCTACCTATTCCAATAACTAAACGAATCCGAACTCGTTGTCCAGGAGTGTCGTATTTAGAGGTGCTGGGGGTTAGTACTTTGCCTTGGGTTCTCCAGGGAAACAGAAGCAACAGGAGGTACCTGTCCATTGTATGGGACTTATAAGAGTCTCTCACGTGACCGTGGGGATGCACAAGTCCAGGTTCTGCAGGGAGGCTGCAACCAGGGGCCAATGAAGGTCCTTGATGAGTTTCCGGGAAACATGGGCTGTCCAAAGACGAGCTGGGAAATGCTCTCTGAAGGCTGAAATCACAGACATTCAACTGATTGGATAAAGCATCACTCATTGACGACGTCAATCTCCCTGGTTGATGGAGATGTAAGCAGCTACCTATGTAGTAAGCTCACTGATGACTAAATCCATAAACGTCCTTGTGTTACAGCTAGCCCAGTGCTTGCTTCACCAGACAACTGGGCACAACTACCTGGCAAAGCTGACTCATTAGCATGACCGTCACAGACTTGAGCTCAGCTTTTGGGGAGACACAGCTCAACCCACAATGCTAATGCTGAGTTTTTTCCTATGGACAGTCCCTCAGGCCATGGGTGGACCAAGAGGGAGAACTGGAGGAAGGAAAGAGGGATTCTTGAGAGATGGGGTACTGACATTGGGGAGAGGGGAGGGGAGTCAGGGGAGCTGCCGGGGGAGGACCCCTGGAAGGGTGTCGTGTGGGTGTTAGGTGTTGACTGAACTGGGGGATCGTGCCAGCTTTCCAGGCCGCCTGTCCCGAGTCCGTCCTGCTGTTTGGGTGCACCTGCACTGTCCCCAGCAGCCCCGCAGGCTCCCCGTAAGCTTGGGGCAGGAGCAGGACTGGAGGAGATTTGCCAGCAGAGGTTGGGGCAGGCCCGTGGCCCCACTCTGGGGACAGAGGAAGGAGAACAGAGGGATTTCCGTTGCCATGTGCTGGGCCCCCCGCGATCTTCTTTTTCTTTTGCTGTTTAGAACTGGCCCCTCGATCAGGGAGAAGCTGCCCAGCAGTCAGTCAGGGCCTCTACCACCACCCCCTTCTTGTGAGTCTGGGGTCACCCTCCTGCTTTGAGAGCAGAAAGTTTATTTTCAAGACCAAGCCAAGGTCTTACTTTTTCATGCTGGCGTAGTCCTGCAAAGGCTGATAATCGACCTCCAATGTCACGCTGCTAAGAAGGGTGGTTTTGGCCAGCCCCGGTATGGTGGGTTGAATGACCTGCCCCAGTTTAGACATTTTCTTTTTTTTCTTTTTTTTTAAGATTTTTTTTTTTATTTCTCCTCCCACCCCCACCCCCCAGTTGTCTGCTCTCTGTCCATTCACAGTGTGTTCTTCTGTGACCGCTTGGATTCTCTTCAGGCAGCACAGGAATCTGTGTCTTTTTTTGTTGCGTCATCTTGCTGCTTCAGCTCTCCGTGTGTGCGCTGCCACTCCAGGGCGGGCTGTGCTTTTTGCATGGGGCAGCTCTCCTTGGGGGGCGCACTCCTTGCACATGGGGATCCCCTACACGGGGGACACCCCTGCGTGGCAGGGCACTCCTTGTGTGCATCAGCACTGAGCGTGGGCCAGCTCTGCACGGGTCAGGAGGCCCTGGGTCTGAACCCTGGACCTCCCACGTGGTAGGCGGGTGCTCTATCCATTGAGCCAAATCCACTTCCCAGTTTAGACATTTCTTCATCTTAACCCACGTCCCTGTGGACGTGAGTACCCTGCACACAGGATCTCTTGAAAATGTCATTTTTAGCTAAGGCGTGGCTTGGCGGAAGGAGGCTGGGCCTTGGTATGGCTCTGTGGAGCCCTGCAGAAGGAGAGGAAGTCCCGACACAGGGAGAGAGAGCCACAGGGTCTAGCAGAGGCAGGAGATCCGCAGGGCTCCAGAAGGGAATGAGAGGATGGTGGCACCGCGTGATGCATGTGCCATGTGATGAAGGCGGGGACTCAAGCCGAGGAACCCCGGGGACAGCCAGCAGCCAGCACCGGAGCGCCATGACTTCGGGGAGAAAGCATCGCCTGGCTGGTGCCTCGGAGGGGCTTCTCCTAGTCTCAACACCCGTGCCAGTAAATTCCCGTAGCTTACACCAACCCACCGAGCGGCATTTGCCATAGCAGCCCTGGCAAACTGAGACGCAGCGGCTTGACTCTTCGCCCTTGGACAGCTCGCACGACCTGCCTTCGTCCTCACTGGAACTTTATTTAAGAAAGTCAGAAAACGTGCAGTGTGCCCTGCAGGTGGCCCTGAACGTTCGTCTGCCTCTGGTCCCCAGAGGGGTGAATATGACCTTGTATTACAGAAGAGCAAACATCACAGGAAACGACCTGCCGACCGTGACCTTGCACCTCTGGCCTCCTGAGCAGGGAGAGGACGCATTTCTGCGGTATTTAGCCCCCTTTGTGTTCATCTGTTGTGGTAGCCACAGGAAGCGGAAACGCAGAGCAAACCCTTGCGTGAGCTTGGGGCTGAGCGAGTGCAGGTGGGCAGTGCCCACTCTGTCTTTGGATCTGCTCCAACTCAAGCTCCCTGCAATTTGGGGGCTCCCCAGACTCCCCGTGGCAGGCTGCTTCCTTGTTCTTGTCCACAAAAGGACAAGCAGGAGAGCCCATCCACATCTGTGCTGGACAAGGGGGTCACTGTTGGCCCTGCACTGGCCTAAAGCGTAAGGGGCAGGAGAAGCCACCCCCAGAGGCAGGGGCTCCGTGGACCTGGAGATCGTGGGCTGTGCCTTCAGGCCAGCCTGCACGCGCCTTCTTGGAGACTCCGAGTGCTCTTGGCTTCGTCATCCTGTACGTGGAAACCACGAGACTGATTCTTGGCATTGTTCGTCCAGCCCGCGGATATCTGTGATTGCCTGGTAGCCTGCCCTGATGTGGCCGCTGGAGGGGGAGGACTCGGCCATCAACAGACAAGCTCCCAGGCTGGCACAATGTACATTCTAGGGAGGTGGGGAGTCACCCAATAAAAAAAAGTGTGAAGAAAATTATTTGGTAAGAGGTAATTTTGTAACATGATTGCCCGAGAGTGGGTA
Organism: Dasypus novemcinctus; assembly: GCF_030445035.2. Classification (NCBI taxonomy): domain Eukaryota; kingdom Metazoa; phylum Chordata; class Mammalia; order Cingulata; family Dasypodidae; genus Dasypus; species Dasypus novemcinctus. Next base: position 128,856,888 of record NC_080681.1, read on the forward strand.
GTGAGTTGGGAAGCATCAGGGTGGGCATCGGAGCAAAATGCCATTTAAGAGAGATGTCCCAGAAGGGCTTCTCTGAGCACCCTGCATGGCTGGGGTAGAACCTTCCGGCAGAGACGAGGCAGCGATGAAGGGCTGAGGACGGGCTGGGAGCTAGAGCACCGCGGCACGCCTGGAGCGAGACCCGTTGCCCTAGTTTCCTGGCTTCTATGACAAAACCGCACAATGAGATGGGGGCACGACGACAGGGATGCGTCGGCTCAAGGTTTGGGGACTGGAAGGCTGGACCCTCCCGGGGTCGGTACCATGCCGACCTGCCGGCAATCCTTGGGTTCCTGGCTTTCCCGCAAAGTGGCGACGTCCTCTCCTTCCTCTCCCAGGTCCTCTGGCTTCTGGCCTCTGGCTCCAGCCGTGGCTTTCTCCCCATAAAACCTCCAGTAGTAGGATTCAGGCCCATCCAGATTCGGCGGGCCACACCGTCCCTGAAAGCACCTTTATGGGTCCACACCACAGGGTGGGACCAGGACGGACAGGTTTTATTCTGGGGTGTGTAGCCAACCCACCACCGCAGTTCACTGGCACTGTGGACCATGCTCGTGGACCAAGGCCTTCCTCCAGGGGCTCTGGAGGCATCGGGGGCTTTGTGGGGGGGTGGGGGGAGGAGCCGGCCCACGTGAAAATGAGAAAGGACAAGGTAGCCTCTCTGAGCGGGAGGAGCTGGGGCCGCTGCGTCCGGGATGATGCTCCAGCTTATCCAGGTGAGTCATGCCGCAGGTACAGAGATGGCATGAGATCTGAGTCAAGGGAGAGCACATGCTCGCTGGAACGAGAGGCGGATGGAAGGGAAGAATCCAGAAGGACCCCCAGAGTTTTGGTGGGCGGCTCTACTGCTATATGGAAGACAGAGGAGAGCCGTCTTGGGCTGGGCAGGGAACAAGGCCACTGTTTGGGCACACCAACGAGATGCCGGGTTGGTGTTGGGGTGGAGAAGCCACACAGCCAGCAGGGTACATGAGCTGCGAGCTCCAGGGGGGAGAAAGGCATTCGTGAATGGTCTGCTCCTAGGGTTCTTTAAAGTTCTAGGACTGGTGCTAACTCAGGAGAGTGCATTCAGAGAGGAGAGAGGGCTAAGGGTGGAGACCTGGCGGGAGCTCCACTCTAGAGCAGAGCAGATTAGGAAAGTGGGTCGGAAGTAACCAGGGCAGCATGCAAGCCAAGAGCAGAGAGCGTTTCCAGGAGGATGGAGGGGGCCGCCGTGCCAAGTGCCACGCAAGGGTCAAGTGTGTGCGCACAGACCTGTCCCTCAGACCGTGCAAGTCCTCGGCAACCTTGAGAAGGTTCGTTTGTAGCAGAGAGAATGGAATTGACCAGGCTCCAGGCCGGTGGCTGACGATGAGAGGCAAAGGAACCAGGTCCTGGGATCCACTTAACGTGATGCACGTTACTAAGAGCAAATTATTAAGCCACGCAGGAGAAATCTCCAGCCCGGATGCCTGCTGAGGTCCTGGCACACGCAAGGAACCTTCTCCCCAAAGCACATGTGCCCTGAGTCTCACCAAGTCCCTGCTGGGTAACCGCCCAGGGAATTCACTGCGTGACATGGGAGCGTTGTGACGAAGCATCCCTTTTCCTCCACTCCAGCGACCCCAGGTCCAGGGCAGGGGCCCCTCAGGAGGGGTCACTGTTTTCCAGTCACGGGGTCTCATCATGCTGTGAAGATGCCCTAGACACATCATGAGGCTGCAGACCCCTGGAAGCCCTCTTGGTCATGCAGGAGAATAAGCTGCATCCTGGACGCTGGAGCCTGAAGTTCACCTGAGGGTCGCTAAGCTCAGTGAGCAGACCCCCTGGCTCAGTCACTCCCCCCGGCTTTAAAAGAATGATTCACACAGATACACAAAAGGGTAGTGCGTGCAACTGCCTGTAGGGTGACTTCAAAATCAAGCTCATGCTCTTTTATGCAGCTCCTCTAAGCCCCAAATCTTTTCAAATATGTACCAAAGGGATGTTCCAAAATACAACTGGACTTGGACAAACTCTGACATTTTCCTGTCTACAGTGTGTGATTGAACTTTCCAAAATGTAACAACCAGCCCCATTCAGAGGGCAGGTCCACAGGGCTCGGAATGTGGGGACTGTCCTTGGCGAGGCGAGCCCCCCCCCGCAGGCGACTATTGTCGCCCCCGGCCCCCGGAATGTCCTAGGGCCTCTCGGGCACATCTGAGACCAAGCAGGACTAGGACCAGCTCCCAAGCAATGGCCCTTGTTGAGCCTGCAGTGCCACATCATCTGCCATTCACCCAGGAAGCAGACCCTCCAATCGGGCTAATTCCCGCATGAACCCTGGGGTCTCCCTGCTTTCTCCAAGCAGAGGGTGGATGAATCTGGAACCACAGGCTAGCCTTCTGCAGGAAACCCCCGGCGTGGGAGCTCTGCTTGCCCTGGGGAGCAGGGCCCCTGCACCGCCTTCTCTTGCTGAGCCCTGGGCGCCATCTGCGACAGGCATGGGCAATAAGGCAAGAAGCTGCAGTTCCAGATTCCTCACCCAATCTCCCTCTGGAGCCAGGGTCCACTGGGACACCAGAGCCGTGTTGGCGCTCTGGCGCTTCCCTCTTCTTGGTTGAGGGACAGCAGGAATGCGTCTCTCCTGGGCCCCAGCCCACCCCAGCTGACCGTGTGCCCCTGCTGTCCACCCTCCATTCCCCAGTCTTTGTGCGGGAACGAGCACTAAGAGGCTCTGGGAAGAGCATCATCAGATGACAGATATTCAGAATAAAATAGCCAAACTGAACCTGCCTGCTCCGCCCGCAGCCGTCAGTCGGGGCACAGGTGCCGTGAGAATGAAATGTCCTTTTCCGGGGAGTCGCGGGCAAGCCCTCTCTTCCCCCCCAGCTCAAGCATCCCCGCCTCTGCCAAGGCCACCGGAGGGCCGGTGTCGGGTGAGCACCGCTTCCCCGCGCCCGCGTGCACACATCTTCTCCGTGACACAAATCTCTCTCTTGGCGTCCGTGCCTGCTTGGTTTTGCCTGTTAAAATTCTTCACGAGGCGTCTCGACAGCCTTAATTCTCGGGTTCTAAGAGGAACTGTGCTTTGCCAGCCGATACACTGGATTTTATGGCGCCTTGGGGTCTGTCCTTTTCCCTTCAAACAGAAGATTGCTAAAAACCACGGGAAGCCTGACAGGTGCGAAAACAAACAGAGCTGAGCGACAACACCGACGCAGAAGCCAGGGGCTCCGAGGATGAGGGCGGGCTGGGGCTGTGCCCGGCACAGGGGCAGTGGGCAGTGCCTCCTCTGCAGTGCACCCGCCCCGGGGGCCTCGGCTCGGCTCAGGGCGCACAGTGAGCAGGGCCGTTCTCAGGAGAGCGCGTCCCCAGGCCCGGCCGCGTCCGGGTGGAGCCCACTTCCTCACCAGGCCAGGACATTTGATAGAAGGGCGGGAAAGAGCAGCTCCAAGCAGGGGGGGGCATGGAGGGCCTGAGGGAGTATCTTGCTTGTTTGTTTATCTGTTTTTATGTTTATTACTTTATTATTATTGAAATAATGAAATAGTGAAAATGCTCTAATAATGATTGAAGTGGTGAATGTACAACTATGTGATTAAAGCAAATACCATTGAGTGATTGTACACTTTGGAAGAATTGTGGGCTTTATTAATAGGTATCAATAAAATTGATTGTTTTTTAATAAAAAAGGCCGGGGCAGGGGAGCTGCCCGCACTGGGCTTGCGTTGGCGACGAGGGAGAGTGGCAGGAGTGGACCACACAGAAGGCCACCCCTTCCTGTTCTGGCTCTCGGGCCTTTGGTCCCATAGAAATCTGTGACTGAGGGTCCTCAGGTGCGGTTGGGACACGCGTGTGGGGTCTTCACTGCTAATTTATGGGGACCCCTGTGTCTCCGGGTCCTGAGCTGCTGCAACAAATGACTGCGAGCCGGGGGTCTTCATGCCATGGCTGTTTGTTCCCGTCCGTCCTGGAGGTCAGACCCCGGCTCGAGGTGCAGGCCAGGGGTCCCTCCGAGGCATGGGGAGGCGTCTTGCTAGCCTCTTCTGGCTCACGCGGCGCGCCTCGCCGGCCGGTGCTGCCCTCCCACCGCCAAGTGTTTCGTCCCGTGGCCTGTCTCCGCGTCCACGCTTCCCTCCTCTTAGAAGGACCCCGTCATGTCGCATCAGGCCACACCCTGTTCCAGCACGGCCTCAGCTTCATTAATTCTAGCTGTGAAGACACGATTTCCAAATAAAGCCATGCTCAGGGGGCCTGGGGTCAGGACCTTGAACTTGTCTTTTTGGGGGGATGCAAGTCCACCCCTGTAATATCCCGCTTTCAGAATGTGGGTGAGACACTGGGGGCCTCTGGGATTTGCTGGGGGAGAGAAGGGGGTGACTTCAGGGCGCTGCGAGCCCCCGGGCCCTGGCCTGAGTGCAGCGCCCTCAGCTTGGGCGCTTACCGGGCCCACCAGGACCAAGCAGCCGGGGACGGGGACAGTGTCCCGATCGCAAGTGGCCCAGACACAGCAGCTCTGCACGCGGCCCCAGAGGCAGGCAGCTCTGGTGGGGGCCCGTGCAATGAGCAGTTTGATGGGGGGGCGAGCCTCTCCCCCCAACACTCCTGCCTCCCCCTTCTCTTGCGAGTGGAGGCATCCAGGGAGGAGCTGCCGCCTGCCTTCCTCTGGCGTCGCCAACCTCGCGTGCTGAAGTCCCGCCTCCTTGCGTTTTCTGCTGCCTGACAGTGAAGACGTGCACCGGAAGGGATAGAAACTGCTCCAGCAGTGCCAGGGAACCGGGCAGAGAGAAAGCAGAGGGTGCGATTCCACCCATTTGCTTGAAAACAGAAAGGAAAAGGTCAGGAAGGGGTGAGCTGATGCAAAAGGCAGCTGCGTCCAAAAGAAGAGGAGGCCAGGCGCCAGGGTTATTCTTCATTAACTGGGTGCAGAGGGAGCAGCAGGGCTCCTGCTCCAAGATGAGCGTGGAAATTGGAACCTCTCCACCCCACCCCGTTTCTTGTTTCAAAAGCAACCTGGGAACCCCCAGTTGGTCCTGCTAGGCTGAAAATTATGATTTGGGCAGCAGCGGCGGGGGAGTGCTTTTCCTTTTTACCCTGCTCCGTTGGGGACAGAGGCTCTCCCGTGCACCCAGCCCTCCCCTGCCCCGAGAAAGGCCTGCACTGACCAGAGCCCCAGGGTTGAAAAGCTGTGATGTGGTCACTCACAGGGCAGGAGGTCCCCGAGCACACGGATCCAAACCTCAGGCGGGACGGAGCCGGAGGCCGAGTGCACAGGGGCTGGGGGCTGGGGGCAGGCATGCGGCACCGCTGGCCAGCGGCAGGGGATGGAGCGGAGAGCCAGGCAACCAGGTGAGGACGAGGGGGCTGGGGTCTGAACCTCGCGGCCCTGCGGGCTGAGCCCATCCATGGATAGGATGTCAGAGTCAAGTCGAGGCCCACCTGCTCCCGTCCCTCCTTGGGACTGGGTTTTTTGTTGTTGTTGTTATTGTTTTGTTTTTTTGTTTTTTTAAAGATTTATTTTTATTTTATTTCTCTCCCCTCCCCCCCCAGTTGTCTGTTCTTTGTGTCCATTTGCTGCGTGTTCTTCTTTGTCCGCTTCTGTTGTTGTCAGAGGCACAGGAATGTTTCTTTTGTTGTTGTTGCATTATCTTGTTGCGTCAGCTCTCCGTGTGTGCAGCACCACTCCTGGGCAGGCTGCACTTTCTTTCACGCTGGGCAGCTCTCCTCACGGGGCGCACTCCTTGCGCGTGGGGCTCCCCTACGCGGGGGACACCCCTGCGTGGCACGGCACTCCTTGCGCACATCAGCACTGCAAGCAAAGGGAATTGGACCTGGAGGCAGAAGCCAGAGTCAGTCAGCAGACACGAGAGAAGCAGACACCAAGAGAGCGCCCGTGGGATGCAGCATTGCCGGAATGCCACAGATTTTAGAGAAAGCCTGACCCTGCTTGTCCCTTAACAGTGGACTTCCATCCTTCCAAACCCTGAGATGATAAATTCCGGGGCTTACACCAACCAGCCTGTGCTATTTGTCACAGCTCCTCTGGCAGACTGAGACAAGGGGCCAGCAGGAGCAGAGAGCATCTGAGTCCATCCCAACCGAATGGAGCCCGTGGGGTGTGGAATCGAGGTTCTGACTTGACATCCTTGCTGTGTGGTGCTGGGCAGGTCACTTAGCCTCTCTGAGCCATGTTGCCTTTTGTTTGTTTGTGGGATTGAACAGCTCACGTGTACACAGAACCTCCTGTGGGTTCTGCACCAGCAGGGCCTCCACACATGTCCCCGAGGGCTTCCTGGGCCGTGGGCAGGGCTCCCAGCTGAGGCCGGGGTTCCGGGCTTCCAGAGAGGGCCCTGGACAGGGAAGAGCCCACCCCAGCAGTTGTGGAACTGCAGTAGCATGGCCACATCTCCCAGGTGACAGGTGACACCCCCAGGTGGTCCTCCCAGGTGACAGGTGACACCCTCAGGTGGTCCTCCCAGGTGACAGGTGACACCCCCAGGTGATCCTCCCAGGTGACAGGTGACACCCCCAGGTGGTCCTCCCAGGTGACAGAGGACACCCTCAGGTGGTCCTCCCAGGTGACAGGTGACACCCCCAAGTGATCCTCCCAGGTGACAGGTGACACCCCAGGTGATCCTCCCAGGTGACAGGTGACACCCCCAGGTGGTCCTCCCAGGTGACAGGTGACACCCCCAGGTGGTCCTCCCAGGTAACCCTTCCAGGTTCAGCTCCCAGGTAACTTGGCGACTGCTGGTCCTCTGACCCATCGAGCAGGGAGGCCGTGGCCATGCGCCCAGGCAGTGGGACTCGCCCCAGCTCCTGCAGGGCTCCCGGGGCTCCGGGGCTGGGCGGCCCGCGCGCCTCTCCAGGGGCTGGACACGCCTTGCCTCCTCCTCAGCCCTGAGCTCGCGCCCCTGGGCCGGCGGCAGCGGCGGAGGCTGGACGGCCATCAGGGCTCGCTCGAGTTCTTCACGGAAGCCAGATTCAGCACGAGAGTCACCTTCAGCCAGTCCTACAGGCAGGAGCCCAGATTGCCCACGGCTCCTCTGCCAGGGACCAGCAGGTGCCGTCGGTGGAGCTCCTCAGCCTGCGGCCGCCCTGCTGCACTGCACGGCTCTGAGCTGAGTGTGGGAAGGCCAGGCCTGGTTCAGCGCTCCCCACGTGCATGGCGCGCGAGCACGTGGGAGAGAAGCGCAGATCCCTCGGCCCGCCCCTGTGTTTCTACGGTCTCTACCGCCTTCCCAGGGCAGCTGCGGAAACCAAGTCAAATGGGAGTGAATGGGCTTCGTAAATGCTGACCGTGGAATACGACACCGCAGCCGCCTCTTCCCTGGCCCCAGTCCCCGCCCCAGCTAGACCCTCCCAGCTGCTGCCGAAGCCCCCCAGTAGCAAAGAGTGGGGGGCATTGACTGCAAACTTGCCACGGGCCCTTTTCATTCCCATTTTACAGATGAGGAAACTGAGGCTCAGACAAGTCGAGCCCTCTGTCCCAGGTCACATAGCTGGCCGGCAGTGACACCAGAGCACAATCCCTGCCCGCAAACCCCAGCCTCCCCTGGCTTGCCCAGTCCCAGCTATGCTTCAGCCGAACGCACCTGCTGTGCCATGGCTCTGACTGCAAATCCCGCATCCAAGCCTTTCCAACGTTTCCCGACACCTCCAGGGAAGGCAAACCATTTTCCTCCGTTTCCAGGCCCTCCTCCTAGCACTCAGCCTGCCTCCCATTCCCCGCCCTCTCAACCCTCCTGCCCACACACCTGCCACTCAGAACGCCTCCTCTGCCTCCTTCCCCGGAACTCCTGCCTGTGTGGCGTGACCCCGCCATCTCTCTCTAGCCCCAGAAGCTTTCGATGAGCCCCCCAATATTAAGCCGAGCTCCCCTTCTCAGCCCTCTCAGTGCTGTGCACAGCAGACCTCTGGCATAAAACACAGGCAGGTGACCTGAGGTTGCACATCAGGGCATCTCTGGAATTCTGTTGAGGCTTGAACGTAAGCTATGGACAGTGATGGGGCGTGGGAAAGTGAGTCACCCAGCTAACAAGGGGGCCTGGCTGACCGCCAGCCATCAGCATTTTTATTGCTTTGTCCATACTACCTTGACCATAAATCATATGACATGATCAAAACATAGTGCTTTGTGAAAAGTCCCTGTCGAAGGGAAGCCAGCTCCCAGGGCTGTGTGGCAAATTTGATTGAGAGCCGCATCCTTCCCAAATCTCAGCCCTTGGGTTGCAGTCATGTGTGAACGCGTCCCGTCACTCCTCCCTTTTTAAGGCAGGGCACGTGTCTTGCTGATCCGTGAATCCCAGCGCCCAACACAGAGCTAAAGACATTGATATCGTCACCGAATCAGCAAAGGCCTACTGCAAAGTTCCTTTAAATAAGCCACCTGGGGCAACTAAAATAATGGTTTTATGGAAAAAGAACTTTGCTACCTAAACCAAGATTCTCTTCTGGGCTTCGTGGATTGTTCTCCCAGGGTCTAAATTGCACTAGAGTGTGGCCAGATTCTAATATGCCAGACTGGGTGCCCACCTGGCTGCAAAGGGAAACGAAGGACCAGAACGGGCTGCCTGTGGGGCACCGAGACATGCTCAGGCCCTAACCCATGTCCTGTGGGGGTGAACCCAGCTGCAAAAGGACTTTCAAGACGTTATTATTGACCAAGGCCTGGCCAAGCTGCACGAGGCAGGGCCTTACTCAAACGACGCTGAAGTCCTTGTAAGGCAAGGAAATTGGACAATGATGCAGAATCCAAGAGGTGGAGAAGGAGAAGTTTCCAGAAGAAGGAGAAGATAGAAAGAAAGGAGAAGCTTCCAGAAGGAGGAGACGCTAGAGCAAGAGATGACCCTGGGATGGAGGACTTTGGAGAAAGTCCTGCCGACACTTTGATGTTGGACTTTCAGTCTCCAAAACTGTGAGCCAGCAACTTCTTCCGCCTCTGAATTCCTGCTGTTCTGAGGCTCCCGAGCAGCCCTGGCAGGCTAAGAAACCTCACTGTTGATGCACTTAGAGTGCAGCAAGCTCACACGTGCTCACACATGCACACTCACCCGCATTTCCACACTCAGCTGGGGTTTTCCTCCAAGAGCAACTGAGGAGCAAGACATCTGGACCCTGCCGAGGAGATTCCGAGCGGCATCGGTGAAGTGGTTCAGTCCTCAGGGCCTGCAGGGAGCTCATCCGCCTTCCGACGCTCCTGGAAGCAGCACTGCATCAGCGCCGGCTTGTCTGGGAGGGGTCGGCACAGGTGGGCAGTGACGCGCGGCTCTGATGCTCCCTCAGTGTCCCTGCCTCTCTGTCCCACACACGGCACCTGCTGCTGCACAGTACAATGCCAGGGGCGGTTTTCAAAGGTCAGGGAAGGCACAGTGGTGTATCCTCCCTGGGAATGAGGCTTCCCAGCAGCTGCAAGCTCAGCCTCTTGGTCCTGGAGCATGCCCACACATGGTGCCAGTGTTCTGTGCTGTGGGGCCCCACTGAGACCCCCCTCAGGGGCCTCAGCCCTCGTGGGGTGTGAAACAAGCTGGTACTGCACGTAGGTTAAGCCAGGAGAATTTGGGCTGATTGCAGACCCTCCCTGGGGTTGTGTCTCATGGCCTCTGCCTCACCCTGTCCTCGGAGGCCAGGCACTGGCCAGACACCCCACAGCCGACCTGGCATGGCTCAGACTGAGTGACAGCCATCTTCACATCGCATCCATGGGTGACGTGCTGCTAACACTCCTCTTTCACCACATCTGCCATGGTGGGAAAAAAGGCAGAGACCCTGCTCTTGGAGGCAAGGGCCTCAGAAACATATGGGAGGCTGAGCCTGCCCACAAGAACCCGGACCGGCCCACTTTGTGCCATAGCCGGCAACCCGGAGTCAGCAGCCGTGCCTTCTTGTGATTTCAGTAACTCACTTTGCAGATGCAAACACTTCCATTACTGAAAGCTCCATTTTGCAGAAGGGACATCCAAGGCGCAGAGCTGATCTCCATTGAGAGAGGCTAATTGGCCAATCCATACTAGAGAATTCCACTGATCAATTCCAGAGCTGCCTTAACCCTGACCGCCTGCGGCGCTGCAGGCTTACGGGAGCTCACCGAATAGCTGTTCAAAAGATACTGACTGAGGGCCTACTGCGTGCCAGGCCTTTTTCAAAGGGGTGGGGGCAGAGCAGTGACCAACACAGACAGGCCCTGGGCCCCTCCTGGGGCTCCTAATCTGGTGGGATTCATTCCTTCGATTGGAGGTTTATGGCTCCATTTGGGACAAAGCAAATGTAGCAAATGATTCGGGAGAACTTCACTCTAGTCTCTAAACTCCAAAGGGCGCAGGTGGCCACACCTGCACCAGTTGGTTGAGTTTCTCTGTTTTATTTTTTTTTATTCCAAGTGAGCATCTTGTGACCCAGGAGCCTGCATGTCCTCGAGTGTCCTCAAGCCAGGCAGGCAAGGACATAGAGGCCCAGGGGGCACTGGGCCTGTGAAGTGTCCCCCAAATACACGTCCATCCAAACCCTCAGAATGGGATCTTATTTGGAAACAGGGCTGTCTTACTTTGTCCAAGGCTGCCAATGCAAAAGTCCGAAATGGGTTGGCTTTTATGATGGGGAATTTATTAGGGGTAAAAACTTACAGTTCTGAGTCTGAAAAATGCCCAAATCGAGGCACATCAGAGATGCTTCCTTACTGAAATCAAAGTCAGCTACTGCGGATCCTCGCGTCCTGCCCCATGCAGAGGCAAGAAGGCAGCCTCTCTTGGCCAAGGTCCCCAACTTCCGCTGGAGGCTCACCGTCTCCAGGAGCTCAGCTGTGGGTGGTCAGGCATATGGCGGGTCTCTTTCTGGGCCTCTCTTCCCAGGCTTGGGCTCTGCTTTCTCCCTGAGCCCGGCTGCAGGCCGTCGGGCACATGGCTCATCTCCTCAGCCTTGAGCTGCTCCGTGGCCCGGGTTAAAGACGCACTCTCGGGGGTTTCGTGCCTCAGCTTTGGCTGCTAGTGAACCTCGAGTCCTCGCGCTGTGGCTGGGTCAAGGTGGAGGAGCTCCCTTCTCTGTGTGTGCGTCTTTCTGCGTCTCCATTTATATCAGGCTCTAGTAAGAGGGCGGAGACCCAACCCGAGTCACGCCTCACTGATGTCGTCTGATCAAGAGCGATCTAATCTGTCAATTCCGCCCAAACTGATTTACAGATTCAACACAATCCCAATAAAAATCCCAACAGCCTTTTCTGATGAAATGGAAAAGCCAATTATCAAATTTATTTTGGAAGGACAAGGGACCAAAATGTCTTTAAAAAAAGACTCTCACTTCTTGACTTTAAAGCATATTACTTAGCTCAGTGGTAAAAACAGCATGGTACTGACATAAAGACCGACAGATTGACTAATGGAACCGAATTAAGAACTCAGAAATAGACCCTCACACCTACAGTCAATGATCAAAAATCATTTGATTTTTGAGAAGCTTGCCAAGCCCTCCCAGCTCGACCTGAACAGTCTATTCAACAAACAATGCTGGGAGAACTGGAAGTCCATATCCAAAAGAAAGAAAGAGGACCCCATCTCAAACCTTAAACAAGAATTAATTCAAAATGGATCAAATCCTAAGTATAAAAGCAACAACCTGGAAGAAAATATAGGAAAACATCTTCAAGATTTGTGGGAGGCGGTGCTTTCTTAAACCTTAGATCCAAAACATGAGCAATGAAAGAAAACATAGATACATGGGATCCCCTCAAAATTAAACACTTTTGCACCTGAAAGGACTTTTTCAAAAGGATGAAAAGGCAGCTTACTCAAGGGGAGAAAATGTTTAGCAATCACATATCTGACAAGAGTTTAATATCCATGATATATAAAGAGAACTTACAACACAACAATTAAAAGACAAACTACCTGATTAAAAAAATGGGCAAAAGACTTGAGAAGACAATCATCCAAAGAAAAAATAAAAATGGCAATAAAACACATGAAGAAATGTTCTACATCACTAGCAATTAATGAAACGCAAATTAAAACTAAAATAAGATATCATTTTACACCTATAAGAATGGCCACTATTAACAAGTCAGAAAACTCTAAGTGTTGGAGAGGATGTGAAGAGATAGAAACACTTATTTACCAATGGTGGGAATGTAGAGTGGTACAGCCACCGTAGAGACCTGTTTGGCAGTTCTTAAGGAAGTTGAATATAGATTTGCCATGCGACCTGGCAATATCATTAATAAGAATATACCCAGAAGAACTGAGAGAAGTGACATGAACAGACATCTGCACACCCTTTGTGTAGCAGCTTTATTTACAATTGCCAAAAGTTGGAAACAACCCAGGTGTCCATCAACCAATGAATGGATAAACAAAGTGTATGGTGTATACACACAATGAAATATTATGCAACGGTAAAAAGAAATGAAGTCATGAAGCATATGACAACATGGAGGACCTTGGAAGACATTATGTTGAATGAAGCAAGCCAGACACAAAAAGACAAATACTGTATGCTTGTGTTACTATGAGCTAAACATATTGTGTAAACCTATGGAGTAAATACCTAGAAAATAGGTCATCAGAAAATAGAATGAGGTTAGAGAATGGAAAGTTGAGGGTTAATCTATGCAGAATTGGTAGAAAGGTTGTTTGTAAATCTTTGGAAATGAGTAGAAATTGTGAAAACACATATAGTGTTTGTAACTATGAGCCATTATATGGGTATGACAATAGCTGAAAAGGTAAGTCTAAGATCATGTATATTAATAGAAAGAAAGCTAAAAAATGTAACATGAGAAAGTATGACATAGTGAAGCCTTATGTAAAATATGAATATGGGTGATATTGCATATATAAGACTTTTTACAAAATATAAATACAAATAAACTAGAGAGACAGAAACACAATAGCAGCTATGTGACAGGGGAAGCTTAAAGAGATTGAGAGGTGGTGAGTTTTTTGTTTGTTTGCTTATTTGTTGTTTTTTATTACTAATATTATTATTGGAATAATGAAAATTCTCCAAAAATTGTTGAGGAGGGAGACAACCAGCAAAATGGTGGCAGAATAAGAAGCTCCTAGAGTCAGCTCATGCTACAGATCAGTTAATAACCACCCAGATCTACCTAAAGCACCTGTTTGGGGGTTCCAGGCAATCAGAAGGGTTTATTAGATTTACCCCGGCCAGCTAACAGGGAGGTGAAGAAGGTCAACCACTACACCAGGGAGTCAAGAGTGCCTACAACTGCAAGCAGGAGAATTGCATCCATCATCCACATGGAATCTAAGTCCCCTCTCGATATAGAGGTGGAGTGGACATAACAATCCCAAGGGTCCACAAGATGGAGGAATAGGGTATGGATTAGAGTGGATTTACTGATATTCTACTATGGAACTATTGTGATTAGTAATGGAAGAAATTGTAGCACTGATGTAGAGAAAGTGGCCATGGTAGCTGCTGAGGTTAGGGAGAGGGAAGAAGAGATATGATGTGGGGGCATTTTCAGGACCTGGAGTTGTCCTGGGTGGTACTGTAGGGACAGATGCTGGACATCCTATGTCCTGTCATGGTCCACCGGGTGGACTGGGGGAGAGTGTAAACTGCAATGTAAACCATTATCCATGTGGTGCAGCAGTGTTCCAAACTGTATTCACCAAATGCAATGAATATGCCATGATGATGAAAGAGGTTGTTGATGTGGGAGGAGTGTGGTGGTGGGGGAGGGGATATATGGAGACCTCATGTTTTTTTAATGTAACATTAAAAAAAATAATAAAGAGAGAGAGAGAAAAAAAAGAAGAGGATCCTGCAACATCCTTGAAAGAATGGAAGGAAGAGACTGACCACCTGCAGAGAAGATTCATATGTAGAGCGCTCCATGTCACACAGGATGGTGCCCATTCTCCACTGGAGGCACAAGCCACCTCGGGAGCTATTCCATGGCTGGAATTGAAAGCTCCACTTCCCAAAAATGGTGAAGGAAGAAACAGTTGGGCACCAACTTCAGCTCCTGATTAGTAAATTCAGCTGGCTAAAGTATAACTTTAAGAACAGCTAAAGTTTGAAACTGTCCAAGTCAGAAAGAGGCTGGGAACCACCATTTAAACCCACCCCTGGCATGAAAGAAAGTGGTGCTGACTGAAAATCACAGTGCTGGTATGGACTGACTTCTTTCCATCCAGATCAGATTGCAGCTCTAGCATAAGCCCTTAGCTCTGCCTCCAGCAGGGAGAAAGCTAGGGGGACCTGTGCCAGCCTTTCCGGGAAAATACCAGCCGCACCATGGAGGCTGGTAATCATTCTACTTTGGCAGCACAAGCTGCCCCAGAATCTATTCTGTGGCTAGAATTGGAAGCTCTATTTCCCAAAAACAGGAAAGGAAGAGATGGTTGGCCACTAATTTTGCTGCTGATTAGTAAATTTGGCTGGCTAAACTATAACCCTAAGAACAGCCAAAGTTTGAACCTGCCCAAGTCAGAAAGAGTCCCATACCCACATTTTGACTCTGCCCTCAGCGTCAGAGGAAGCCAGGCTGATTGAAAATCAGTGATAGTAGGGACTGGTTTCTTTCACCCAGATTGGCCTGCAGCTTTATCCTAGGCTTCAGCCCCACCTCTGGCAGGGAGGAAGCTGGTGGGCCCTGCACCAGCCTCTCCCGGTAACTGCTGGTACATTTGGCTGGTACAGACTGAATAGTCAGAAGTCTACCAGGGCAACTGCAGTCATCTTGCACCCACACTGCATAGACTGCTGCCCACACCTGCAGCTCCATCCCTGCCCCATGCAGGCAAGAAAGGGATGTGAAGCTTCATCAGTCTTTCTGGGCAACTAAAGTCTAGGCCTGCACGACTTGGATTATTACACATGATTGTGGCTCTGTCCCTACTCCTGGCAAAGAAGAAAGTTGAGAGAGCTTCATCAGTCCCTGGAACAATGAGGGCAGCTTGACTCTTCACAGCTTACAAGACCAACTACATCCTTGGCTTCTACTGCACAACCAGCAAGGGAGGAAGAGCAAGAAAGTCCTAAACTAAAAAGAGAAACTGCACCCAGAATAAATACTCTAGTAAGCCAGATGCCAAGACACCAACAAAAAATTATAATCCATACCAAGAAACAGGAAGATATGGCCCAGTTAAAGGAACAAGATAAGCCTCCAGATGACATAAAGGAGTTGAGACAACTAATCATAGATGTTCAAACAAAGCTCCTTAATAAATTCAATGAGATGGATAAAGAGAGTAAGGATATTAAGAAGACATTGGATGAGCACAAAGAAGAACTTGAAAGCATACATAGAAAAATAACAGATCTTATGGGAATGAAAGGTGCAATAAATGAAATTAGAAATACACTGGAATCATATAATAGCAGATTTGAGGAGGCAGAAGAAAAGATTTGTGAGCTTGAAGAAATGGCCTCTGAAAGCAAACTTAAGAACAGATCAAGAAAAGAATGGAAAAAATTGAACTAGGTCTAAGGGAACTAAACAACAGCAAGATGCATGCAAACATATGTGTCATGGGTGCCCAAGAAGGAGAAGAGAAGGAAAAAGGGGCAGAAGGAATATTTTAAGAAATAATAGTAGAAATTTCCCAACCCTATTGAAGGATATAGATATCCATGTCCAAGAACCACAATGTACTCCCATCTGAATAAATCTGAATAGACCAACCCTGAGACACATACTCATCAGAATGTCAAATGTCAAAAACAAAGAGAGTTCTGAAAGCAGTAAGAGAAAAGCAATGCATAACATTTAAGGGGTACCCAATAAAGTTAAGTGCTGATTTCTCATCAGAAACCATGGAGGTAAGAAGACGGTGGTATATATTTAAGATACTGCAAGAGAAAAACTTCCAGCCAAGAATCTTATATCCAGTAAGATTGTCTTTCAAAATTGAGCACAAGTTTTGAATATTCACAGATAAACAGAAACTGAGAGAGTTTGTAACTAAGAGACCAGCTTTGTAGGAAATACTACAGGGAGTACTACAGCCTGAAAAGAAAAGACAGGAGAAATAGGCCTGGAAGAGAGTCTAGAAATGAAGATTATAACAATAAAAGTAACTAAGAGGGTCAAAAGAGTGGTGAAAGTAAAATATGACAGATAAAACCCAAATATTTAGAAATAAACTTAGCCAATGATATAAAGTTCTTGTATTCATAAAACTACAACTCATTGGTAAAATAAATTTAAAAAGATGTAAATAATTGGAAGAACATTCTATGCTTAGAGATTGGAAGACAAAATATCATTAAGAAGTCAATTCTACTCAAATTGGTATATGGATTCAATGCAATCCTGATAAAATTTCCACCAGTATTTTTTAAATAAAAGGAAAACATGATTATCAAATTTATTTGGAAGGGTAAGGGGTCCTGAATAGCCAGAAACATCTTAAAAAAGGAAAAGTGAAGTTGAAGGACTCTCACTTCCAGACTCTAAATCATATAACCTAGCCACAGTGATGAAAATGGCATGGTACTGGCATAAAGGCAGACATATAGACCAATGGAACCAAACTGATGGTTCAGAAACAGATCCTCACATCTATGGTCAAGTGATTTTTGACTAGCTTGTCAAACCCACCCAGCTTGGGCAGAACAGTCCATTCAACAAATGGTGCTAAGCAACTGGATATCCATAGCCAAAAGAAGGAAAGAGGACCTCAAGTAGATGAGCATTTCTTTGCTTTAGACCTTAAACAGAAATGCATCTGGTTTTGACCTTAAAGCACTTCTTGGCCCCCCAGCTCCATTCTGGCTTCCTAGCTCAGGACCAGGGTTAGATGGGAGGCACTTACACATAAAGCTAAGGTGCTGAGGTCAGGCAGATGGAGATGGTCCACAGTGTGCTTGACCATGTTACCTTAAGGTGCTGGTGTTGGGAAGTTTCTAGCAAAGTGAGTTGGAACTCGGTCTCAGGACCTCAACTTCCACTCAGTCCATCTGTTTGGTCCTGTGCAACCTGAACTGTGGACTTTGCTGGACATTGGATGACAAGCAGAGGAAGGGAAGGGAAAGGGTGATGGTCTCCAGTGATATTGACTGTGGACCAAACCAACCATGCTGTCCCCAGTGCGGCTAGTGTCTGTTCATCTCCGTGACATCAGATTCACCCTGGGTACAACGTGGCACAATCACCCTGGAAAATCTCCTAAAACACACATAAAGCTTACTGTAGTTGGCATGCATTTAAGGATCATGATGCTTGAAAACTATGAATCTTCAAACAAGAGAGTCCCTCTCAACCCCACAGGATCCCATAATGGGAGCAGTGGTGGATGTGGCAGCTGCCTGGGTCCCTGTCTCTTGTGCTCCCTTGATGGGATGGTGGGCAGAGTTCCCTTTACCATTTAAGTTACACTCCTCTTTCAGGCTTTTGTGAATGGTACATCTCTCTCACTCTTTACTAAGCTTATTAGCAGATCTAAAGCAGCATTCTGAGCCAGGCCACCCAAACCCACCAGGTGGGGTCACCATCTTGGCACTGGTATCTGAATGGCTTAGTGTAATTGTCACTTTCCTAGGGCTACTGGAACAAAGTATCTCAAATTGTGAGTTCTTATGAACATCCACTATTTACTCTCTCAGTTATGGAGACTGGAAGTCCAAACTCAAGTGTTGGGAGATCCATGCTCCTTCTGAAGTCTAAAGAGGAGAATGTACTCCCTGCACCTCTCCTGGGTTCTGGTGGCCACTGGTGAGACTTGGGTTTAATTTCTGCCTCCATCTTCACATGGCTTCTCCCTCTGTCTCCAATTTTTCCCTTTTTTTAAGGACACTGGTCATATTGGATCATGGCACACCAGAGTCTAGCTTGCCCTATTTCCAAATAAGTTCCTATTCACAGGTCCAGAGACCAGGACTTGAACATGTCTTTTTGGGAGACACAGTTCAACCCATAAGAGTGACATTCAAGGATTTTCACCTCAGCCTCCATCTGCCCACCTTCATCTCCCACTGGCCCCTTTCACCATCCCCCCCATCAACTGCATCCTTACACATGCTTTCCTTCTTCCCTCTGAGCCTTGAACTGTGAAGTCTTCCCAACTCCAGCTTTCCCACACTCCTCCTGCTCTTTTGACACTGAATCCCATTTTCACTCCTCTATAAAGCTACCCTTTGGGAAAGGTGGCCACACCTCCCTCTGCTTTCCCACAGCATATTTTTTCATTTCTCTTTTACTTTACTTTTAAAAATGACAATAATGCAACACCCTCAGGTTTTCCTTTAACCATACTCTCCTTCAAAGGTGGAACATCATTTGTCCTCACATGGCTGATACCAAGATCAAGGCTGATTCATGGTAGGTGCTGAGGACTCTTGTTGGTTTAATGGAATAGTCAGGTTCCTGCATAAAGACACCCCAAAGTCCAAGAGGAGCAGGGGGAGCCATGCTGCCAACCCCCCAGACAGGGGAGCAAGAAAGGATGGAAGGTGGGATGTACATGCAGCAGCAGATTCCTGTTCCAGAACCACTTTAAGTTAGAAGAGTTTCATCCCAAGGGGCAGCAATCTCCTATTCCATCATCTGTCCATTTAATGTTTAATAAAATATCTACCTGATATTTCTGGATAATGGGAAAATCTGCCCTAGAAAAAAGAATCTTCATAATCTTATAAACTCTTCAAGCAGTTATCACTCTCGCCTTGATCCAGGGTCTCAGCCAGGACCACCCTCAGTCTCGACCAATCGCTGTCCCTCATCTGCCAGGGTCTTCCTTCACAAAGTTCCCAGAGGAATCCCAGACCCCAGGGAAAGAAGTTGATGAAATCTCTGGCCTTTGTGGCAAAGCAGGTTTTGGGCTGAGAAGGAGCCCACTCCAGACCGAGGTGTGGAAGTAGTTCCATGACATGCCACCAGGGGCAGGAGACCAGGCACTTGCTGCAGACACAGAGGTGACCTTGGTGGGGCCATCACCTCACCAGTCTGCAGGTTCCCTTGCCCATGGGGGTAGATTTTTATGCATTTTCACTTCAGAGATTAACACGGCATAGGCAGAGCCAGTCTGCCCTCTCCCCTGTCTCTTTCCCTCCTGGTCAACTCCAGATACTCATATGTGAAAGAGACAGTATCTTTTCCTCCAAGACTCCCACCGCAAATTGGAGGGAATGACCTTATTCTCCTTGAAACAAACAGATTCATCTCCAACTTCTATTTCATGAAAACTGGTATATTACATTGTAAACCCGTTTTCATCATCTGATCTTCACACTGCCTTTCGAAGATGTGTCCCAGGTTGGGGGAGGGGTTGAGGGCGGTCCAGAGAAAGCACTTATTTCAGTCCAGATTGGAGAACTGCTGAAAGTAAAATATTTATGCTCTTTGTTTCCAGCTTATTTTTCCTGTTTCCCTTCAAAATGAGAGGTCAGAGCCCCGACAAGGGAACAGATTGTTGACTTCTCAGTCGGATAACACTCAAAATATCTCCTATTAAGGCCCCTGTTCCACTCTCTTTGTTCTGCCTGGGCGGAAGAAGATGACTGTGTTCCAGAAACAGAATATCAAATTAGATTATTTGAATGACAGCAGCTGTTGATTTAGAAGAATCGAAGGGTCAGTGTCACCAAGCCCTTGAGAGGAAAGAGACCCCAAGGGAACATCTGGCCCAGCCTTCCGCACAAGCTGGCGCATACGTCCATGCTAGACTCCCCAGGACAGATGGTTTGCATTCCCTGACTGAGGTCCCTGGGGATAGAGATGTTATGTTTCCCCAGGTTACTCACTGCTGCCTTACCATTTATAGAAACATTTCTCTGAGTTGAGCTCCTGCATGCAAAGAGTAATAGCTTTCAGGGAATATTGTTTGGATAATGAGATACATACTTTATATTCGATATCTGGGAATGGCTCATGACCCACAGCAAAGCATTAGCACAAAAGACCCTAATATTGAGCCAAAGAATCTCCAGGAAATCACTCAGAAATGTCCACAGCCAAAGTTTCAGATGTAGCCCTAAGAAGTGGCTCCAAAAGGAATGTGGGGTGAGATGGTTCAAAAGACATAACTGGAGCATTTGCTATGTCCCTGAAAATAATCCTTTTACTCAAAAGATTATTTATTTTTTATATTTCAGCCTCAAAATTTTCCTACTCACAGTATCTGAAAATAAGTAATAATCTCAGAATCGTGCACACATTTCTACCTTCAAGATGTCTTGCTCTGAATCTGAACACTACCAACTTATATAAACTCCATTGCTCAGCCTTTCCAGAGCAGCTAGAATTGTACCCAGGTGGTCTTCTCACTTGCTTCCCCACAATTCTTTCTCCACTTGCCAGCCAGAGCAATTCTTTTTCTAAAATATACACCTAATCATGATGAACTAGCAAGGACCAGGGAATCTTGTCTGTGGATGGCTTGGACTCAATTTAGATTGCTTTCACTCTGGCTTACTCACATGCTGTTGAGAAAACCTGCAGAAAACATATGCTCTGTATTGCCACTGTTACGTTTTTGAAATCTAGAACCCAAACCCCAGCCCCACAACATGACTCATTTACCTTGCTCTGCCTCTCACACAAGTCTCTCCATGTGGCTAGTGGCTAATGATTAACTCCTCAGACAGTGGGGAAAAGAGAAAGGGGGTGAACCCAAGACAAGTCTAGATTTCCTTATCATATAGTTCATAACATATGTGCTTTTATTTCATTGTTCTTAAGTGATTTTCAATTATATAGTTCCTTGTCTTTATTTATTGTATGTCTTTCCCACTAGAGAGTAATCTCTCTGAAGCCTGGAACCATTTTGTCTTAATTATTACCATATTCCCAGGACCAGGCAGGATGTTTTCCATGTGACTGATGTTTAATATATAAGTGCTTGAATGGATGAAAGATCATGAACTTCCAGCTTTTCTAAAGCCTTATTCCCATCAGAACCAAATAAATCAGGATTGTCCCACTAAATTTTTCTTTTTCTTTTTTTTTCATTAAAATTGGAAAGCTAATTTTCCCTAGCAAGAGAATAGAACAGTTTTATCTCTCTCTCTCTTTTTTTTTTTAGGAAGTGTTAAACATTTGTCATTCTTTTTGGCTGCCTTGTGACTGAAACCTTTTACTAGGCTCAGGGAATTCTCCACCTTCATGAGTCATGGTGGAAGGCAGAGCCACTTCCCCTGAGAAAGTTGAAAATACCAGATATTTATAGTCCAGGCTTCCCTTGCAATTATGGGAGAAGTATACCACCCAGTCTCTACCAATCAGATGTTCTCACTTGACCTAGAATTGGGAGCTAGTGAAACATAAAAAGAAGGATAGTGTGAGGACTCTCTGTGGCAGTAGAGATGGTAGTAAACCTGTGTTCCTGGGGCAGTGAAGGCCGTGGTGCTATTGATGGCATCTGGAGTTCAATGCTTTCTTGATGGTACAAACAACAGCACCTAGTGCTCAGCAGTACTGGCTGTGGTTTCCTCTCAGGATCTGAGAATTAGAATGGAGATTTATGGGAGGAGTATGAGGAATCCCAGGACCCTAAACCTCCAATCCCCTCTGAGCCTCTTGCCAGCTGGAGCAGCCCCATTTACCCCTCACTGGTAAAGAGGTTCCTGCCTTGTGTGAAGAAGACCCAATGACCTTGCATGAGGACACCTGCAAGAGGAATTTGATTCTCCATGTATCCCTTCTGTTCTCCAGATCTTTCACTAGAGTCAGAACACAGTACATCTATGGGGAGGACAATTATAAAGTAAAACACCAACAAAATTGCAAAATTTTCTTTATATTAGCAAGACTGGTAAATGTGAGTGAGACTAGACCCAAAGATGCTAGTCCAAGCAATGAAGGACTTAATATTGAACAGGTTGATTTTTTTTCCTAGTATGGATGAATATAGCAAAGATTTTTATTGCAATGTACTAGAACAAACCTATGAAAACTTATTCTGATTATTTGCTGAGTTGATTGAATAAAATCTGGACCCAACATTTATCAGAGGTCTATGATAATGAAATTGAGATACCAGTATCCTTTTGATTACTGTAGAGGAAGGAATCTAAGACTTAGCAAGACCAAAATATAGGTGGGTGATCTTATCATCCACTCACTCACCCCATAACCATAGGCTACAAGACAGCTCAAAGCACTCTTTTGACCATTAAGAAATATTTTGTTGAAGGAACAGACTGTATCTTTGAGAAGAACTGTAATGACTAGTTCCCTTTATCTGACTTGCTGGGAGAAACTGCGGTTGAATTGGGCTCTATAATTTAAATGGAAATTCAGGATCTTGGTTAGCAGAAGACAAGGCAACACTTTGCCTTCCAGAGAAAGTGGAAGTAGGTACATCCTAGGCACCAGATAACAGTAATTGGAATAGTCTGATGTACATCAATCATTGGGGGTAGCTCATTGATGATGGTTTCCCTGGGAACAAAAATAGATGGCACCACCTAAGGCGCAATTTTATTTGTATGGACCTGCTTAACAGAGGTTAAATAATGAAGTCTTAGCTTCTCAACTAATCTCCTGGCCTGATTCAATTCCCAGCCCCAGAATCTCTCAATTGAAGGGGAAGCATAGCACCTATGAGGATGGATGTGGGAATAGTATCACATATATGTATTGTGAAGTTTCCTTCTAGTTCTCCACAAAGAGACCAATAGCTTTTTAACAGGTTATGATGCACTGGGAAAAGGGAACTTCCCAGATCTTCAAGTTTTGGAATAACTCACACTAATTGTAGGTACCCAAAACTCATGGACTTTTACCTATTAGCATGGTAGATTATGGGAATCAGGTGATATGCAGAGTTTACCTAGTCCTCATTTTGATATGCCCAATGGAACCTTGAACTGGTCCAGTTTCTAAGTGTATAATTGAAATAAATACATCAGTAAGAGCCAAAGTCCCCACATTGTCTCATTCACCCATGAAATAAGAGCCACTGCCAAGAAGGGCCAAGTGGAAGAAAAGAAATTGCTCATGAGGATATTTTGTGTTCCTTAAGCCACTAGCTGAAAAACTAAAAGGGGACTATCATGCTGGCTCAGGTGACTGATTTTATCAAGGAGAAAAGGTTGCTGCTAAAGAGCAGAGGATGTGAGCAGCATGGATCTCAGGAGATCCTTGGGGCACCTCCTGATACGTGCAAGCCCAGTGGTAATCAGTGGAACACTGGAGCTACTGTTTACTGGCAGCTCCACCTCAGGTTCAGATCCCTCAGGATTCAAGGTGTGGAACCTGCCACCAAATAAAGGATCTGAAGAGCCAAAGTGTTGGCTGAAGGCAGGGGAATGGGCAGTGGCAGAGGGAAGTCATAAATAGAAACTATGGTCTGTTGACCAATTATGGAAATGAGATCTCTAGCATATACCATATAGTCTTTCTTCCTGTGTTGTACATCTATTTTTGGTAAATTTTTTTGCTAGTTGTTCTCTTCTTTTTTTCCATTCATTCCACTATTATGCACTGAGTATATTAATGGTGATTGTTTTTACAGCTTAGACCACAGTTTTACAGAATTTCAAGGTGAGATCGTGATTGAACATGAGGGTGGATATAATAATTAATGGGACTTTGAGTCATCCTTCTTTTTAAAAGGCGGTGAGTTTTCACTAATTCCAGAGAAAGACAGGGTAGGTGAGAGCAGTTTTTAGAAGTGCAAGACTGAAAAGAAGAGTGTGTATCGATGTTGGGCAGCCACATGGGTGAATTGTAGTAAATATTGCTTTTTTTTCCCAGCTGCCAAGCTTTTTAACTCCCTGTTTGGGAATTTATCCCTTATGAGTCTTTATGGGAGGCAGAGACACCTTTCCTCTAGAAGCAGAAAAAGATAGATATTCTCATTTTCATTCTTTCTTGTGGCTGGGGCACAGCAATGTAACCTAGTCTATCAACTGGGTCTATCTGCCCAGATGTTGAATCAGAAGCTAGTGGCCTTGGAAAGGGGGTAGAGAGCAGAGGACTGTTTGGGTGGAGGTGGTTGCAGGAACTTTCCTGAGGCATCAGTGCTGCAAGATGTGTGGCACTTGGGTCCAGTGCCTAACGCTGATGGGTATTGGCAGCAAGCATCAGGGCTAAGGTTAACGTCAAGGCAAGGGTGCCACCCCAGGGTATTGTGCAGCATGAGTATGTGTGATTCCCCTAGCTCTAAAGTGCAGGACCAGAGTCTCCACTTCTCAGCAATTCAGTGAGCTACCCAGTATCATTTTAGCAAACTCATTTTCTGCTCATTGTTTGAGCAACACTGGTTTCTGTTCCTTGCAACTGAGAATCTTGCTAATATCAGAAGTGAGAAACAAGCGAACTCCCTTTCTACAAACAAACTTATATTCCTTAATGATAAAACTGCAGACCCAGGACATCTAGATCATTAATGAAATCAGAAACAAGGATTTTGAGGTCTGAGGTGAACAAATGACTTTCTTTTTCTTTTTTTGGCTGTTCCGGTCTGCTAGCTTATAGAAGGCAATATATCAGAACTGGTTTGGCTTTTACAATGGGGATTTATTAACTTAGAAGCTTTCAGTTTTGAGACTGAGAAAAATGTCCAAATCAAGGCATCATCAGGTGATTCTTTCTTCCCAAAGACCTACTGCATGGCAAGGTGCATGGTGACATCTGCTTGTCTCTCCCTTCTCTTACAGGTTTCTTTGCTTTCAGCTTCTTGCTAGCTTGGCTTTCTCTTTCTTCTTGTCTGAATTTCATTCTCTTATAAAGCACTCCAGTGAGAGGACTAAGACCCTCCTTGGGCCATGCCTTAACTGAAGTGTAAGGCCCTACTTACAGCAGGTTTATAGCCACAGGAATGGGTTACATTAAGAATACACTTTTCTGGGGTCCATATAGCATCAAGCCAACACATTGGCTAAAAGGTATTTCTTCCAGAAATCAGGCACAGATTCTGAGCCTGCGCAAGTTATTTATATTTTTTTTTTCCAAAACTTTTTTTTACATCCCACTGGACTTGGAAAGTAAAGTTATTGAAACTGTAAAGTAGTAGGTATGTTTAGGCAATTACTAGGGATGCTTCTTTCCAGGTAGTGTAGTCTCTCTCTTAGACTGATGATATGGCCCATCATCCCCAAATCCCAAACCCATCCATGATTCAGGAGCATGATATTCAACCACTAGGCCACTACATCAAGTACAGGAAGCCACTGTGTCTCCCCAGGAGATCCTGTCAAAATGGAATATGGAATATAAAGAGATTAGCAGTACCTCATTAGTGAATTAGTTAAAAAAATTAATCAGATTACTTCTACAGATGGAGCACAGGGAAGGTTGAAAAGCCTATACAAGGCATTATGAAGTTTCATTAATGTGATTGATTGGCTTCTTGATTATTAGAAAGAAGATACAAACTGAGTTTCCAGTTCTTAAACCAGAATTTCCCAAACAGAGAATAAAGGCTCTGTAATTAAGTATACTCAAATATCTTTTTTGCAAGAAGAAAAAGAAAATAACTCTTGGATTTCACATGACCCTCTAGCGGCAGCTTGTTCATAGGAAAACACCTTAAAGAATTATCTACTCACTATCTCCCCTTTCATTCCTAACATTCTTTTCTCAACCCACTGCCTTGGGCTCCTGTCTCCTCAATTCTTCTAAACCTGCTGTAGTCAAGGTCACCAGTGACCTCCATATTGCCAAAAACAATGGTAGCTTCTTTGTTTTTATCTTATTTGAACTTTCAGCAGCATTTGACTCATCGGCACTACATTTCCTCTCAACTTTCATGGCACCACCAACATTCCTTTAGGTTTTCTCTTACTGCGCTGGAAGGCCCTCCTCAGCTTCCCCTGTCAGCTGCTCACCCTTTAATTAGCCTCTAAGTGTTAGTAGTTTCCAGAAATCAGCTGCACATTCTTCCATTTGATGCCACAGTTTTTAAGGTTTAAAGGCTCTCTCCTCCTTGGTGTTTTCTTCCCTTGGCTTACAACACAGCACATACTCTTGGTCTTGCTCCTCCATCAGTATTTGTTCCTTCTCCTTGGATTAGGGCCTCCTCCTCATCTCCACAAAGCAGGAAAGCCCATGGGCTCAGACCTTGAATCCATTCTTTTCTCCCACATTTTCACTCACTAGCCAATCAACCTCATAACTTTAAATACCATCTATATACCAGTGACCCTATAAGCACATCTTCAGGCAAGACCTTCTTCTAAACTCCAGATGCATATATCCAACTACCTACTCAATGACCGTGTGTTTGCATCTTCAGCTAGGATCTTTCTTCCAAACTCTAGATTTATATATCCAATTGTTTAATCAATATATCCACATGAATATCTAAGAGACACTTCAAATTTGCCATGTCCAAACTTAAATCATAATTTTCCTCCCCCTACCAACTTCCACCAAAGGATGGTGAGTCCATCCTTCCAGCTGCACAGGCTTTGGATCCACCCTCCTCATCTGCCACAGAGACAAGCTTGTTCTAGATCATCCGTCTCATCCCTCTTTAGAAGCTTAAAAGCAGAGCAGGGTTTTTCAAAACTCAGAGGTTTGGGGGTAGGAGGGTGAAATTTGCAGCTCAGGGCTGATGAGAGGGATGTTAAGATAGGATCCAGGAGGTAAAGATGGTCAACCACCACACCAGGGAACCAAGAGTCCTCAATTCCAAGCAGGAGAATTGCTTCCATCAACCATGTGGGATCTAAGCCCCCTCTCAATATAAAGGTGGAGTGGACATCACCAACCCAGGGTCCACAGCATGGAGGAATAAAATATGGATTACAGTGAACTTACTGGTATTCTACTATAGAACTATCCTGACTAGTAATGGGAGAAGTTGTATCATTGATCTGAAGGAAGTGGCCATGGTAGAGAGAGAGAGGGAAGAGGAGATGAGATATGGGGGTGTTTTCAGAACTTGGAGTTATCCTAAATGATATTGCAGGAACAGATGCTGGACATTATATATCCTGCCATAACCCACTGAATGGACTGGGGGAGAGTGTAAACTATAATCCATGTGGTTCAGCAGTGCTCCAAAATGTATTCACTAAATGCAATAAATGTGCCACAATGATGAAAGAGGTTGCTTATGTAGGAGGAGTGGAGGGGGTGGGGGGTGGGGTATGTGGGAACCTCTTATATTTATAATGTAATATTTTTTGTGATCTGTGTATCTTTTTAAAAAAAGAAAATTTAATAAAAAAAATTTAGAAAGGGAAAAAAATATATAGGATCCAGGGGAGCATATATAGTAGAAGTGGTTGAGCAACTAAGAAAAGACACCGCCACACCATCATCTAGTGTTTTAAATGACCTGACAATTTCTCACACAGTTTCTTACTGAATACAAAAAGATAAGAATTCAATGAAAACCAAGAGAAAAAGGAGGCAATAGAAATGGAGCCACATTGATCCAGATGGTGGAGGTTTTAGACACAGACTTTAACTGTGATTAATACAGTCAATAAATAATAAAAAAAACCAAGATACAAGATGTTAGCAGAGAACAGGAAACTATAAAAATTAATCAAATTGAAATTCTAGAACCTAAAAATTAGTGTCCACAAATTAAGCACTTAAAACAACAAACAAAACCAATGAAAAAAATAGACAAAAGCTTTAAACAGACATTTCACAAAAGAGGATATCCAAATTGGTTCATTAAACATGTGAAGATGCTCAACCTCTTCAGCCATCAAAGAAATGCAAAATAAAAACACAAAAGGTACCGAGGTACCCTCACCAGAGTGGCTTGTCAAGTACACGTGGGGGGGGCAACGAAAGGCTCTTACCCTGCTGGGGTACTGTAGCTCTGGAGGAGTTCGATATTGTCTTCTGAAGCGCAGTATATGCTTATTCTATCAACCAGAAATTCCTCTCCTAGGTACATACCAAACAGAACTGCACATTGGAATATTCGTAGTAGCATTACCCATAATAGGCAAAACAGGACAGAAGCCAGAAGTTCATCTATAGCACAAGGCACACGTGCATGGCGGTGCATTTGGACAAGGAAGGGCCGTCCAGAGACAGAGCGGGCGGACTGTTGCTACCACCCATCGCAGGATGAATCTTGCGTGATTTTGAGGCAAAAGGGAGCACACATAGGAGAATGCTCTTATGTGATTCCATTATACAAACTCAGAAACAGATAAACCTCCTCTGTGACTTCGGGACTCAGGAAGCAGAGGGGGCGCTGGTGAAGGGAGAATGTCCAGGGGCTGCCAAGATCTGGGATAATTCACATGGATAATTCACGAAGCTGCACACGTGTGATCTGTGCGCTCTTCTGTGTTTGTTATGTTTGTTAACACAGCCCTCCTACACAACTGTGTTACTCAGCAGGGCAGCCAAAGTGATCCTTTTGAAACCTAAATCAAGTCCTCCATGACTGGGTTCCTGCTTTCCTGATCTCATTTCATACCCACCGTTCACAGCTTCCTTTTGTTCCTTGTATACATCACACTCATTCTTGCCATAGGGCATTTGCACCTGCTGTTCCCTACCTGGAATGCTCTTTGCTGTGGCTGCTCCTTGGTGGCACTTTTGCTACTGAGTCTTCAGCCTTCATCTCCTTAGAACCCTGCCTGGCCTTCCAGCCTCAAGTAGCGCCCCCACCCCCACACTCAGTCACTTTTACTCTTTGCACAGCATCTTTCACTCACTGGTATTTTTCTCCTTCCTTCTTCCCTCTTGCTTTCTTTTCCTTCCTTCCATCCTTCCTTTATACCCTCCCACTAGGATGAGACCTACGGGGGAGAAGTCCTTGTCTTATTACTGCACTATCTTGAACACCTCAAACAGTGGTTTGCATATATATGAACATAATAATTAGGTGTGAAATGAATAAATGAATAAAATAAGTTTGGAACATGCTGCCCACTGTTTATCCCTCTTGGAGAGCCTGGTTGACATTAGCATATTAATGCTTCTGATAAGTCCCACAGTAAAAAAAGAAACCTACTTAACATTTCCTCAGTATTTCCCCACCGTCTGAGCACAAGACACTATTTTTGCAATCCGCCTATTAGTGTCCACTTTAGGAAATGTCGCCGTCGTTGCAGCTGTCATTGTCAAGAGCTTCCTTGAGGTGAACCTGGGCTGAGCACACACAGCGTCTTCATCTCCATGACAACCCTAGGGGCTGGGCATCATTATCCTAATTTTAAATATGAGAATGTTGGGGGATATCAAGCCCAAGTGGCTGCCATGCGCCCTGGTGACACGCGATGAGGCTGGGATATGGCTCCTCTCGTGCCTCCTGCAAACCCAGGCTCGGAACCCCTCAGTTGGGTAAACTCGATGGAGAATCCAAGCTCAAGGTGGAGCCTGGCTTCCTGTCTCCTTCCCCACCTGTCTGTGAGTGAGGGAGAGGGCGGCCCCTGGGAATGGGCCGTCAGACTTTCCTGGGGTGGCCCTGGTGAAGCCCCACCAGCTGGCGGCTTTCGACAGCTTGGGGGCCTCGTATCAGAGTGCTGCAGGCTGGAGGCCAGGTCCCAGGTGAGGCCGGCCCGCAGTCCCTCTGAAGGCTGCAGGAGAAGGTCCTGCCTGGACTCTCCCGGGTTCAGGGGGGAGCTGGCCATCCTGGGCCTGCCTTGGCCTGGAGCCACCGGTCCACAGAATCTGCCTCTGTTGGCGCATGGCCATCATCCCCTGTGTCCGTCCATCCACCTCCCTCCCCCCTTCTTTTAGGGACCCTGGTCGAATTGGATTCGAGGTCCACCCTACTCCGGCATGATTTGTCTTAACAGCAGGCGCCGGGTTTAGGACTTCCACCTATCTTTCCTGGGGCCACAGTTCAGGGGCAGATGCTGAAAGCTCCCTGGAGCAGGTGAGATCCCTGCTTCTGACTGTGTCTCCCCGTCCTTGTGAGATGCTCAAGGTCATTATTCTGAGACACATCTCCCAGCACATTTTCATGGCCGTGAAATTGCATTCTATGAGACGCTTGGCTAAAGAGACAGGAAAAGACGGCGAAGCATCCCCAATTCCCGGTTGACAAAAGGGGATACTTTCTTAAACCAGGGTGTTTGCCACAGAGCTCTGCTTCATATCACTAACTGGGAAGCATTCCAGAACCTTCTCCCGTGCTTGGACTTCAATCCCCGCATTGCACCATCTCTTTCTCAGCTTCTGGTCTTCCCTGGTGCACGTCCAGAAGCAGGGGAAAGGCTCTGAGAAACCTCCACCTGCAGGACCATTTCCCAGGGATCCGCGGTGGAGCCGGGGGACTTCTCCCTCGGCTCGTGTCTTCATATTTCAAGACTGTGCCTCTGAAAATTGGCAGTGGTGCATCAGCTGCCGGTCTTAATGTCGTATGGGTCCCATGGGCCTGCAATGAGGGGCAGGAAGCAGAAATGGCCCAACGCTTTGGAACCACCGTGAGAACCACAGGCATCCGCGCTCAGGCTCCCAGCACGAGCCCCTTTGTCCAGAGGAGCAGAGAAGACGGTCCATCGGGCCAGCTTTCTCTGCCTCCGACGGCAGGGCCTTCGTGGTGGGCCTGTCCTGTGCTTCCAGGGTGTCCAGCAGCAGCCCTGGCCTCTACCCTTTAGATGCAAGTTGCACCAACTCCCAAATTTGTGACGATCAGAAATGTCTCCAGACACTGACAAATGTCTCCTAGCGGGAGGCAGGGGGGCGAATTCGCTCCCTGTTAAGAACCATGATCTAGAATTCATGAAAGGTCTAGTATGTGGAGGATTTCAAAAGTAGTGGAGATGAGTCGGTCAATGGGCACACTGAATCACTAAAAAGAAGTGTTTTCCATTGGGTGCTGATTTTAATAAAGGTATCCATTTCTTCAATCAACAATTACGTTGTGCGTTAAGCACCATGTAATTTCCAGCACATGTGAGGGCCCTGCCTCATAGTCGGGTAGAAAACCAGATAAGACAATTGGAAATTGGCAGACCAATTATAGACGATATAAGTGGTGCTTTCCACCGGCCCTTGGAAGCAGTCGGCTAACTAGAGGAAGTTAAACCTCCCCCCTCAATCTTGTTTGCATTATAAATTTGCTTAGCCAAACTTTCCATCCACCTTAGCCCATCCCTACCTGAATTATCATAAATTTCAGATGAGTAGCGTGCATACAGATGAGTTTTTCTCTCCCCTCCGGTTTCCTGGCAGAAGAAAAACTCAGAGGCAGCCTTGGAGCAGCTGGGGCTCATCTCACCCTGTGCGGGCTCCGGGAGGGAGAGGAAGGAGAGCCGTCAGGGGCCTACGACCCACGAGGAAAAGGGTCGAGGGGCATTTCAAGGCCACCGTCTCTGCTCTCCCTATCCTTTATTAACAAGACAGTATGTCCTTCTTCTCAACAATTTCAAAAGAAGTCAAATTGTTTGCCTGCTAGGGAAAGGCACATAAAGGAACCTGAATAGTTGTATTTTTCTAATAAAATCTTGTTTCAGGAATTACTATGTGTACAAAGAAAGGAAGTAAGAGGGAAAGAGAAAGAAGGAGAGAAAGAAAGAAAACCAAGCGCATCAAGTTTGGAAAGTATTTTCAAATGGCATCTCCAAGTGGAAGTTCCTCAGGAGCTGCTCCCTCCTCTGCCCCAAGCACCTTGGTCCGGGAGGGCAGCCCCAGTGGAGCCGGTGGCTGAAGCCTCTGCCTTGTCATCGGTCCCTCCCCGGGCTGCCTCGCTTAGCCCTGGGCACTGCAGGCCCACCTCCTGCGCCCCAGCTGAGCTCTCTCCAGCACCAAGTCAGACCTAAGAGCTCAGGTAGCAGCACAGGTGAAAATCTGTTTTGTTCGTCCAAACGTGCCAAGGGTCCAAGCATCAGAAAGTGTGTGTGCACACTCACACACGGTGCTGCCTGTTTGTGCCTTGTCGTGTTTCAGGAAATGCCTTGGGATGACCTTCAACATAGGAATTGGCATACTAAGGGAAAAGACCAGAAAAAGCTGAAGAGGTCGACTTTCAGGAATTCTTGCATCCTTGCCTTGTCAGGTGGGTGCCTTCTGTGGTCTCAAACCACCGAGGCTGCGGCGATTGCCGTCACTCCCCGCCAGCATGGTGGTCGTGCTCCTGAAAACGAGCCTGTGCTCGTGACCAACCCAAGTGCCCAGACTTCCATGGAAAATAGGGAGTGAAGGAAAAAGGCAAGTGCCATCATTCCCACCAATTTCCCACTGGAAGGTTGTCAAGCCGGGGTGGGGCAGGTGTATCCAGAGCTCCAAGGAGGAGGGAGGGGTGAGGGAGCCTTCGCTTTGAAAGCTCCCCTCCCCTGAACGCTGAGACGGCCTTGCACGGATCCGCCCCCTCCACCACTCGCCCAAGAGCCACCGCCGTGATAAGAGCTACTACCGTTCAAGGTAAATTGTGCCTCTGGTGGGGGAGGCAGAAATGAGCCCGCGGACTGCTGCCCAATCCTTTGTCCCCTGAGAAAACAGCTCTCATTGATACCTCTGCCAGACACCCTGCAATTCCAGCAAACCTGTCATTTCCTCCTCCAGAGAGGTGGTTTTCTTTGTTTTTTTCTACCTGTTAACTTGAGCCCTTTTTGAGCATAAGGAGGGTAAAATAAAATGTTTGTATGCACCAAAGCCGCCTTCAAAATGGAGAAGAGTAATAATAAAAACGAAGCCTTCCGTTGCCTGGGATGTGCCACGCAGCATCTGTTTCTTCTCCATGATAAATGAAGAGTAACTCAGTGACACCCATTAACTGCCACTTCCTCCAACCAGCACCAGGCCAAACTGGTGATCAAGCAAAGCAAGCTTCTTACTCTGTGCAGCAGGGAGGACTACAGAAGTGGGGGTGGGGGTGAACGGTGGCTATTTCCAGGGTCTGGGGGTCTGGATTTAAGTAGTTTAAGGTGGGTCTTTCAAGGCACAGACGGCATGAGATGGAAAAAGCTCATGACATCAGAATTTAGGGTGTTGGCAGAGCAAGGCAAGGGCCTTGGGCCCGTTTTGATGATTCTCCAGTTGTTTCATAAATAAGCGTGTTTGCCCGATGAGCAAACTGTTGCTCAGATGCATGGATTTGGGGGCATTCTGATGCTGAGAATCCAGCGACTCACCCATGGGCAGCGTTCTCTTCCTGGGCAAGAAGTTCTTGGGACAAATAGTAAAGTTATCCTGGCACAAGAGCCTTCACTAACTCTAGTCCTGGAAGTGAAGTCAGGGCGCTGCAGGGACTCCATTCTCAAGCCTCTCAAGGAGCCGTCGGGAGAGCTGCTAGTACTATGCCCCATTGACTCCTAGGAGACCGAGGCCCAGAGAGGTTAAGGAGCTTGCCCAAGTCCACACAGCAGAAGATTTGGCTTCAGGTTGTGTGGTCCCAGAGTCCATGTTCTGGACCCTGCTTCACTCTCTGCAAGTAGCAAACATAGTCCCCAAGACGCACAGGAAAACTGAAGTCAGAGGGATCTACAGAGCAAGATGAGCTGGCCCCAAAGCCCGCGGCTGAGTTAGAAATGATGGGGTGTCACCCATCAAATCAGGTGACATGAACTGTCTCCTTTCTATGCCAAAGCAAGACAATCTTAACCCAAGAGTGACAGAGGAGAAGGGACACAGGCGCCTCGATGCACGTTTGTTTCAAGGAACCAAACCGCACAGAGATCAAAAGCCTTCATCCGAAGGATCTGGGGTCCTCCGATAAAGAATGCCTTTATTTCAAAACCAGGATTGGTGAGACAGGAAAGGGCACCGTGCCCGGGACACCTGTCCTCTAACGCTGGCAGTCCAGCCCCTAGTAATGGCTCGGGAATGCTCGTTTCAGTTGTTCACATACCTGCTGCTTTCTGCTGAGAAAGCAGGTTGGTCTACACGAAGCAAATACGCTCCAGCTAGGCTTAGGCGCTGTCAGCGCTGGGCCAGGCCAGGGGGCAGCAGGAATTTACGGAGGGAGGCCCTGGGGAGTACAGCAGGCGGGATCTGGAGGTGTCCAGAAACCCCACAAGCTGTGGTACGGGGGGTGCGGGTGGGAGTAGGAATGAGCACTGGTCGCGTCAGAGAAAAGAGTTGCGATTTGTAAGTGGCAGGGGGCAACGAGGAACGTGGAGAGGAGCAGGCTTTTCAGAGACTCAATGCCAGGATGAGGCATCTGGCCCTGCTCTAAGAGGCAAGAGGGAGCCACCGAGAGGCCCCACATCGCAAAGGCTGTGAGGCAACGAGTTTTGAAGCTGCTGATGAATCTGATTTCTATGACTTCCCAAATTGTGTTTCCTTGAGAGGCAGCAGATCCTTGGTAAATGATTAGAGGAATAAAATTTTACCTTGGACCCGCTGGGGCCATGGTTAAGCCTCCTCTCTGCTGTGCTCTCACCTCCAAATGGGAGCGAGTGCGTATGTGGCCTCCCTGGGAGGGGCTTCGCCTCCTGCCGGGAAGAGGAAAGAAAGCCACCCCTCCGGTGTGTAAAACCGATTCTCCTCTCTAATCAACAACCTTTAAACGTGAGCAGAGCAATCTGTCTTCATTTACAGCTGCGGGAGGGGAAAGGAAAGCTGCCTTGTTAAATAACCAGCGTGGGGAAGCAGAGGCATTACCAGAACGTACAGAGCCTTCCTGAACCGTCAGCACCCTCTCACAGAGCTGCAGCGAGGACCACAGTGGGGCTGCCCCGGCGCTGTTAGAGCTGCCACGAGCCTCTCCACAGGCCTGGCCCTCGGGTCCTCGGAGCTGCCAGGCTCAGGGGCAGCAGGGGGCAGATGGCCGCAGCTGGCCCTCCAAGTCTCCCCCAACTCCACATCTCGCATCCACACTGCCAGGGCCCCTGGAAAGTCACGTGATTCGTCATGGATCCGCTGTTACATCAAGGACAATCAAAATAAAACCTCAGGTTTAAAAAAAAACTCATCAGGTATAAGAAAAGGAGTAAAATGCTCCATGCGGCTTTGTGTAAATCAGACCCCTTTGTGAGACCATCATCGACTTTGAAAAAATGTTAGAAGGCTCTTTCCAGAATCTTCCTGCTGTGCCTTTGGGAGTCCTTTTTTATCACGTCTCCTCCCCTGAGCCCTCAGTTTTCTTCCCACCAGCTCCCGAGGCTCCCGGGGAAGCAGTCGGGAAGGGGTCCTGGTCAGCTTGTTTTAATAACCAAGGCAGCGAGGGCAAAGAGAAGCTCTGACGAGGACGTGCCCTTCCTAATACGTCGACCTGGCGGTCACTCTTGAGCTGTGATGAACAAGGCGTCGGCAGAGAACCGAGTAATTTTGTTTCGTGAACTGGCTCCGCACACCCAGCTCCGACCGGAAGGCGGGCCGGCCAGCCGGAATGCCCTGGCCAGTTCTGCATCCACGGATCAAAAACTCTTCGCCTCTTGCCCCTGAGCAGCCAAGCCCAGGCTACCTAATTACTGCCAGTGGCCATGTGTCCCTGTCTTGTGCCGTCAAGCTCTCACCACTGCAGTAGGCAGGAGAGGGTGGAGGGAGACGCTCTCCTTGCCCGGGGAAAAGGGGTGGCTTAGCTGATTGTTGGCTCCCACTGCTTATGAAGGGGGCGCTAAGTCCCCCTTGCAGGGCTTGCCTACTGAAAAAAACCTTGATTGAGAAGAGAGTAACTGCCCATAACCCCAATTACCCAAGAATAATAAGCCTCAGCAGATGCCTTCAAGGTGTGGTGATATTTGTACCTGCTCAGCACTTTGCTCTTAACAGCCAGCTATTTACAGCCCTCCTGGCCCTGGTGGGGATCCAAATGCAGCTTAGCACAGTCTCATGTAACCATTTTCTTTTTTGTGAATATGGGCTTTGACCTTTAGAGAAGAGAAGTTCGTTCTCTGCTCACTGAAGGCGACAGGGAGATATCCACCTTGGCGCGCCTTTGTCAACATCCTCCAGCCTCCAGGCAGCAGCGGGGCCCCTCGTAGCCGTAAAATGGTGGCCTGGTTGAGACAGGGCTCATTCGTGCGGCCCATCCTCTTTGGGGTTGCCATCTCTTCTCTCCATTCAGATCTGCTGTTTCTATCCTCTCTCCCTCTTCACTGAGACCTCCCAGGACCTGAGCATTTACCTCCCGCCCAAGGTGGGCCATAGAATTCTAACCTCTCGGAGCTCTGTTTCAGTAGCTGGGGCTGATGGGAACACCCAAAAGGGCAGGCTCAGGGTAGGTCAACCATTTGCCTCTCTTGATGATGTTTTGGGTGTAAACAGAGGCATCTGGGAACCTGAGTGATTCACCCTCTCATTGCAGAATCTTCATTAAAATTACCTGGGGGAGGGGACTTAGAAATATAAGAAGTCACGTATCAAACAATCAAACTAGAAAACTCCAGGCTTAGGACCCAGAACTTAGCATTTTTTAACTTTCCCATGTGTTTCTAATGGACAGTCAGGGTTGAGACTAAGTGCCTAACCCCCAAACCGCAGTGGTGAGAATTTCACCTACCTGAGCCAAGTGGGAAGGAGGGGCTGGGGTAGCCAGCTCTCTCAGTCCATGGCCAAGATCCAGAGGCCTGGTAAGATACAGGGTGAGAGGAGGAAACTAGCGTTTATGAAACGTCTGTATGCGTCAGGTGCTGAGCCAGATGCTCTCCATATTTTCTTTCATTGAGTTCTTTCGTTGGAACTCAGAGGCAAGCATCGTTTTCTCAATGCAGAGATGAAAAGATGGCCCTGAAGATGCTTTGCCACTCCTCTCACAGAGGGGTGGCGCTGTTGCCCCCTCCCTGAGACCGAGTAGGTTATGCACCTGCTGTGTCCAGCAGACTATGGCAGAGGCAGGGCTGTACCGTTTCTTGTTGAAGAGCTGGCTCTTCAGAGATGTCAGCTTCTACTTCCCCCACCGCAGAATGCCACCTCTTTGGGAAGTCAGCAGCCGCAGCAGTTCCTGGGACAGCCGTGCAGCCACAGGGGAAGGCCACAGGCAGAGAGATGCCCGCCCCCCCCCCCAGCCTTTCCAGCTGTCCCAGCTGGGGTACCAAGCACCAAAGGAAGATGCCATCCCAACCTTCCAGCCCAGGCAAGCCTTCGGGTGACTCTAAATGAAGATCACCCTGTCGATCCCTAGCAATCCACAGAATCACAAGGGAGAATATTAAACTGCTATTAAACCACTCAGTTTAGGGGCGGTTTGTTACATAGCAAAGGATAATGAAAACACTCTGTTATACTCGTTGTACTAATAAAGAAAGTGAGGCCCCAATATGACTTTCCTGGAGCCACAAGATTATTAAGAGGTTAAACTGATATTGAAACTGGGATTTGTCTGCCTTTAAAGACTACTTTTCCCCCAAACCTTAACCCCATCACTCCACAGCCGTGTTAGACACCGAACCTACTGCTCAATTGAAATGGGAGAGAAAGCTTTAAACTGTTCCCTAACTGAAGCCATAAGCATTGTCTAACGCTCCGTCAAGCCCCACTGCCGCTGCTTCTGCACCTGCACATCCGGAAATCGTGCCCACCCCTGACCCTGGAGAACCTTCCAGAATCTGGAGCTGCCTATGGAGTTTATTCACTGCCTACCCATACATCAGCCGGAACCCCGTGGCTGAGGCATATATGTCAAGCTGCTGCTGCGTTAGCTTCTGCCTGCTGCTCTTAGGAGCAGCTCCTCTCAGAAATGTCATTACACTCTAATGAGCCGCTCGGAAGCATCAACTTTCCAGCCAGCCCAGCTGCTGCGAGAGCCTTTATGGCCTCACTGCAAAGATAAAAAACACCCAGAAAATTCCTGAAACTGATCTTGAACTTGACTAGGAGGCAATCTGCCTCTCTGCTCTTACCTGATTAAACTGCGAAGGTCACTTTCACAAGGAGGGCACAGCGATGGAATGCTTAAGACTGGCCTGGGATGGATGGGAGACGCCAACCAGGCAGGGGCCATGGGGCCAGAGCAGCCCGGGGTCTCAGCCTTGACCGTCCATCCCTGGGGCCGTCACAGGTGCTCCAATTCCCCGGGAGGGGTCAGCGGCCAGCTCATCTCCTTCCCTGCCGCAGGAGTCCCAGGCCCATGGGCACCTGAAGCTCCACAGGTAAAAAGAGCTGGAATGCCTCAACCAGAGCCCTCCCAAGAAGCAGCACCAGTGGTGTGTGTGCGTCTGTGTGTCTGTGTTCACGTGTATGTGAAGGTTTTATTATTAATATAAGGAACCGGCTCGCGGGAGCTGGCGAGTCGGGATTCCGTAGGCCAGGTCCAAGGTGGGAAGTTGCCCTGAGAGCGATGGCCAAGTCTCGAATGTGATGCCCTCAAGCTGGAAACAGGAAGGGGCGCAGGGTGAAGTCTCGAGGCACAATTCCGTCTTCCGAGGCCGGGGGGCCTCTGGTCCCCCTCTTAAGACCGCCCACCCCCCTTCCTGAGGGCGGTCTTCCATCAAGGTCAGCTGACGGCAGATGCTGATCCCATCTCTGAAACTCCCCACAGCAACCGCTAGGCTTGCGTTTGGACAAACGGCTGGACCCCTTGACCTGGCCGTGCTGACATGTAACACTCACCGTCACCAGGATCTCAGAGAGGCGGGTGCCCACCCTGCAGAACGTGCCAGGCTGTCACCCAGCAGCGTCTGACTGGAGAGGGGCAGCTGGGGTGTTCAGCTCGGTTTGGCCAAGGTGCCTCAGGCTCTCTGGGATGCTCGCCGCGCTGACCCACGTGGAGACGACGATGACAATAATAACCATCAGAAGAGCCACGTTTACTCAAGGCACTTACCTGTGCAGGTGCTCACTCCATTTAGCCCTCACCACCCCTAAGAGGGAAGTCCCAAAGCTTACCTGCGGCGAGCGCACTCCCTGAAGCCCCCAGCCGGGAGGGAGGAGCTGGGACCCCGAGCCAGCCCATTCCTGGCCAAGGGTACTCCATCTCCATGTGCCTACCTGTTCCGCTCGTGCCATTCTGAGGTTTGCAGGAGTCACAGGGGAGCTAGACCAGGAGCCCACTTCTTTTCACATTGTTTCTTGAGGTTGACAAAACTGTCTTCAAGGTTTTGAAGTCTATTTATCAAAGTGACAATTGGAAGCCCTTCCTTGGCACAGGTACAACTGATGAACTGGGACACCGTCACACTCTTACATGTAATTTTACTGATCTTTTCTGAGCTCAGCTGGCTACCGGGCTCTCTGCAGTGTGTGCATGCAGGGCACCCCAAATCACGCAGTGGGCACAACTTTAGAAATGTTTCCCCACAAATGGAGCAGGATGCATTTTTACATACGATTAAATACACTTGTGCGTAGAGAAGTGAGTTCTATCTCCATGTAAAATTATTTTATTATGTGCATATATTAGAAGATTAAGTAGTCAAATAACCAAATGCAGCAACAAGAACTTGCTGTGTTTTTTTTTCACATAATTTTGCTTATGATATGTTGATGAAACTCAAGTTCATTATTCCAGACAATATTGACCTACTTCGCTCCATTTAATGTAATCCAAACAGCACTTTCATACATTCTCATCACCATCAAAACAGTCCCGTCCTGGATTGATGGGTCTCTTGCATGAAAATCAACTTTCAGGACACCTGGGCAATCACCAGGGACTTCAATCCTCAGACCAAGAGCTCCCTTCTAGGGAGGCAAGGTCAATGCTACGGTCCCTGCCTGTGGCCACTTTATGTCTTGCTCTTTTCTCTAATTTTGGAAGTCCAGAGCAGCTGGGTTTGGGGGGCGTAAAGCACCAGAGAAGGTGGCCAAGAAACTCCATGGAGATGGGAGATGTTTACATGTACCCTGCCACCACGTGCCTCTTAGGCTCATGACCTCTGCAGCAGACCTGGACCCACAGGGTTGCCGAGGTGGCCAGCCTCCACCCCGACAGAGGAGCCGGGCTCACTCCAGCCACACTGGTCTTTGAACGTGACACCATCTTGCTGGCCTCTCGGCCCCACTCGAATGGGGCCCTCCTCCTGGAACCTGGCCTCCCGCCCTCCCACTGCAGACCCCTCCTAACCTTGCCCTGTCCTCAAGTCTCTGCTGGATGACGCGCTTGTGCAATGCCTTCCTGAGCAGGGGTTAGCTATTCTCCTCTGTGCCCCTGACACCCACCCTCTCAGCTCTTACCCCACCAGAGGGCCATTGCTTGTTGCACTCTCTTTTCCCAGTGGGACCCTGAGCTGAGTTTGGGTTTGCTGCTATACCCCACGTCTCGCATTGAGTCTGGCTCACTGCAGACAAGCAGCGAATATTTGCTCAATGAAATCATTTCAGAATGCAGAATCCTGGAATTTATGACCCAAAAGAGACTTTGGTTGTCCCAGTTCTCCCATGTCTTCAGCCAGTGAAAATCTAAACCCTTGAAGACAATATATACTCTTCTGTACATTATTACAAGAATTGATGAAATTGTGAAGCATGTCACCTACCATGAAAGGAAGGGAATACCCGGATATGCTCAGAAGTTACTTTAGCCCTCATTAAGAGGGTCAAAAATGTTAATGGCTTTCTGTCTAAATGAAGAACAGCTCTGTGTTGATTTGAAGCTGTGTGGACCCCAGAAAAGTATGTTCTTAAAGTCAATCCCTTCCCGTGGGTATGGACCCATTGCAGGTAGGGCCTTTTGGTGAGGAGGATCTTAAGTTAAGATGTGTGACCCATCTCACTCAGGGTACGTCTTAATCCTCTTACTGGATTAAGAGAATGAAATTCAGACAAATAAAAAGAAAACCACAGAAGCAAGAAGCTGAAAGCAATGAAACCCAGAAGGGAAGGGAGGGCCTTAGCAGACACCTTCATGAGTCTTGCCAGGTGACAGAAGAGTCCAGGGTCACTGGCAGCTGGTTTTCAGGGTTGAAGCGTCACCCGATGATGTCTTGATGTGAACATTTTTCTCAGCCTTAAAACTGTAAGCTTGTAAGTTAATGAATTCCCATTGTTATAGCCCACACATTTCATGGTATCTGCTTGAACAGCTTAGCAAACTAGAACAAGCTCCTAATCCATCGTCAAGCTATTCAGTCAGTTCTTCAATAAATGGGTATTAAGAATTAGCTGGGCACAAAGAAATCCATGCCTGAAAATCCATACTGAAAAGCAGAGATTATTAGAGACACAGTTTAAGGAACTCCCAGGTCAATGAGAGAACTTTGGTTTAATCAAGTAAGTCTGATGCAGGGTCAGCATGCTGGGAGGGAAGGCTGATGGGATTGACGGCACCCTGCACTTCTCTGTGAATGCAGAGAATTGGCCCTGCAGGGACCGTGCCCTCTTCCTCCCTTCCAAGTGACACGCACCCACCTGGTCATTGGAGACTTGCACAAACAGTCGCAGAATTTCAAGGCTCTCTGATTACTCTGCCACTTCCACCATGCTCCCATGTGGTGGGTGGAGACGTTGGGGTGGGGTCTCTATTCCCATAGTCCTATTTACTCCTCAGTAAAATGAGGAGCTTGGACCAAAGAAATACCCAAGGGCCTTTCCAGTTCTAACCTTCTGTTGACCTTGAGATGATTTAAAATGGCTGCTGGCTTGGCCATAGCCAAGGGTCTTGTTTTTATTTTTGTTTTTTCTGTGCTACTCAACATCTTAGTGCTGTTACAATCCCATTCATTTTCACAACACAGCTGTCCAAGAAAAAAGGGGTGGTTAATCATTTAAAAAGGTTCCATGTGGCTGTGACTTCACCACTGCGTACCTATGAGAGAATGGGAGTGGAAAGGGCAAAGAGCATCTCAGTATCCTGATGAAAATAGTTTTAACCTTGCAGAATTCCTGGAAGGACCTGGGAGAGCCACGAGTCCTTGGGCCAGTCTTTGAGAACCACAGCTCTGCACAATCACCAGGTATAAATATGTAAGCTCTGAAAAGACTCTAATATCAAACATACCTGAGCTTAAATTCCTGTTGTATCGTTTACTAGCTATATTACGTTGGTGAATTATTTAACTTTCTGACCCTCAGTCTCTTCATCTCTAAAATAGAGTGAAGAATCCCAACTTTTAAGGTTGTTACCAGAATCAGACATATTACAGGTTCAGTAACAGCACAGTGCTTGACTCATGACCGCTTTCCAATACACACTACCTCACCTGGGTGCTTTCCTCCACGTGCAAGGCTCTTCGTTAGGTAATTCCTAACCTCTTTCCACCGCACTGATCTCTGCCCTGAGAAGATGGGGTGATCTATCTGATGGGTAAATTTGGGGAGACAAAGCTGCGAATGCTCCTGGAAGAGTCCATTTCTCCT
The DNA here is from genome assembly GCF_030445035.2 of Dasypus novemcinctus. Lineage (NCBI taxonomy): Eukaryota > Metazoa > Chordata > Mammalia > Cingulata > Dasypodidae > Dasypus > Dasypus novemcinctus. The sequence continues at coordinate 128,898,838 of NC_080681.1, forward strand.
CCCCATCTCTAGCTTCCAAAGCAGGAGTCCGTGCCTGGTTAGACAAATCTGCTCAGCACAGTCAGTGCACGTGTGAGCTGACTGCCACCAGAAGCAGGGCTGGTGGTTTCACCTCCATCATATACTTGCTTTGCTGTTTCATTTCTCAACTTGCACAGAACCCAGAGGATAAGCGTATCTTCCATGGGACACTGGAAGATCCCAGCAGCCATTACTATTATTATTATTATTAAAAATAAGTTATTGTGGCGGTTAACACACAAGAAAATGTCTACATTAGAGACTTTTAGGTCTGTTTCCAATTGCACAAAAACATAAAATTTTAAAATGCTTTCATAATCTGGGCATTGTGCATTGGGCTCATGATTTTGGTTGGGCTATTTCTCTTTGTCTACCAAGGGAAAAAAAAAAGTAAACTCCCGGCGAAAACACAGATGTCTTTTTTGGGTACTTTCCTGCAACTGCAAAATCTCATGAATTTAATCACTCAGATGTCCAGGGGACAAGAGATTTGGCCCATAAACACGAATTCTGCAGGAGAATGTCGTAGAGAGCACCGCCCCATGGAGCCTGCTGCCAGTTCCATCAGAGGCTGATGAGGAAAGCAAGGGAAGATTCCTCGCCAGAAAATATACAAACGGGGCATACCACTGGAAGGCCAGCCAGGGTCAGTGGCATTTTATTTCTGGCTTTCCTGGAAGGAATAAGTTAAATATAATTATCTGGGATTTCAATAACCAATTTCCAAGACTGAAAAATCAATGTCAGTTAATTATTTCACCCAGCAACAGACATAACCATACCTAGAAAGAAATGAGTTCTCTTCTGTAAATGAGAAATTTGAGAATGGTTTGATTCTCAATAATTCTCTAACTCATTTTATGAAGTCGTTTTGTTCATTAAAGGCGCACCGGTGGTTCCAATAGCATGATCAAAAGGAAAGTGATCGTGGAAGCGTGCCTCAGTACCCTGCCCTGGAAAAGCCCTGGGGCTTAGGTTCTGGACTAAAAAGTCCCTGGAATGCCCTCACATTCTGACTGCCAGTGTTTTATAGGCCTCACGTCTGGAGCCATGGCCCTTTGCCTTCCCCTGCCTCTAAGAAGACATTAATTTGGTTTATGCCTTTGGATAGGGTTGCAAACTAATTTCTAATTCCGTTGTGGAGGTACTTGAAACCTCTTAGCCTAAGCAATTTTTCCCAAGGTTGCAGTTGTGCTGACCCTTGTCCCCCTGACCTGAGCATCTGCCCTGGGTTAGTCATCACTCAAAGCTGCATTGGCTCATTCAGGCCACAGGGTCCCAGTTGGGTCCCTGTGGCCAAGAACAGCTCAGAGCATTCTTGTTAGTAACTATCACCCGAACCTTTGCTGGGCTTAAATAATTAGATGCATTTAATGAAAGCGAGCCAATTAACTTCCAGTTTATGACCAAGAAATGATTTCTCCACATGGCCAGACTTTCCTGTGGGAACTGAGAAGACCAACGTTGCTTGGGTCTCAGGAAGAGGGAAACCAACTTGGTTTACGTATAGAGGAGCTTTCTGTGCACCTTACGTACCACCCCCTCCACATCACTAAACTTAAACCAGCCTAGAACTGCCTGGCCATCCCGACTCCCAAAAAGCATTCCACAATTTGCATGTTTCAGGAATGATTTCCTGCACAAAATCCTTCCCCAAGTTCACCTGAGAAGAGAGAAGTCATTTGGATATGGTCAGTGTGTTCTCCAGCTCTCCATGGATAATGAGGAAGCCAATGATCATTGATCTGGACCACAGATTCCTGAAGCTGATAGAGGCAGAGAAGGCAAGCCCAGAACAGCCCAAGATGCTGTTGTCATAGTTTACTACTCTCTCCTGCAGACTTTCCTGAGGCTTTGTGACTGCTCTGTCTCCAGGTCACCTTCTCAAGAACATTGCTCTTACTTGGTTAATAGATGGCCACAGTTAAATGCATTAATTAGACTTGGTCAGAGTTTCCCAAGTTCCCAGATGATCCCTGGGGACAGCAAATGCAACCATGCTCCAGGATAATCTCTCTCTGAGGGTGGAAGCATATGGCCTAATGATGGGCTGGGGAGACTTGGGTGCTGAATCCCATGCCTTACAGACTTCAGATTCTGGCTCAGGTTGGTTGCAGCAGCAAAAGGCAGTGTGGCCATCAGACCATCTCCCCAGAAATGCTCAGCTCTCCTCTCAGTCTCTACAGAACCGTGGGGCAGCTGGTCCAGGTGTACTCCAAGACGTCTTCCAACCCTGGTTTTAGCCTACCTGATGTCACCTGCTGTTCACTTGACAGTCGTGGGCCAGGAATGGTTCTGGATGAGGGGACTAAAGAGATGGAAAAGGCACAGTCTTCTTTAGAAAATAAGGGGTGGATCAAGACAGGCACCCAAATAACCCTGAAACACGGTGGGCAGAGGTACGTGCCAGGAGAGAAGAGGAGAGGAAGATGCAGAAGAAGGGGGGATTTGGGAGCACAGAGATTCAGTGCAGGCTTCAAGAAGAGCTGCTACTTGTGAAGGACTTTGAGGGATGTAGGGTAGGAAATTCAAGCAGAGAGGGAGAAGTAAGATGAGTGGGGTATAAAGGAGCAAGGCAGTGGTTTGTAGTGATCTAAGGGTGAGTGAGAGAGGAAGGAAACAAATGTAAGGGAGACACAGGAGCTGAAATCAGCATCTTTGTGACTGAGTGGATATGATAGTTTGAGAAGGGAATGGGGCTTGTAAGTGGAGATGTCTATTCAAAAATTATATAAACAGGTCTGGAGCTCAGAAGGGCTGCTGGACTAGAGATACAGCATTGGAAGTCAACACGGAAGGCGTGGGCAGATTAGGAGAAGCATTCTGAGAAGACAGAGGACAGCCAGAGAGGTAGCAGAGATGAGCATGGGAGTTGACTGATATCTGTCTTCCCTGACAGATTATTCCTCCAAGAGATCAAGGAGCATACCTGCTTGAGCTAAATTGTCCATCACAGTGCTTGGTCCACAGAAGTCGCTCAGTGGAGTTCAGAGTTGAGTGCCTAAGAGAAAGACCTCATGACATGTAAACAAACTGAAAGGTGAAGTGGGATCCAGTAATTTCTTCAGGGGCTCATCACAAAAACTTACCTAGTGGTCGGCTAGTTTCCATTTTATGGATTCTTCAAAGTGTGCATGTATATTGACCAAAGGTTGTACTCTGCTTCAAGGAAAGAACGAAGCACTGAACTGGCAAGCCCCCTTCCTCTCACCAGCTTGGCTGCGGGCATGGTTCACCACTGAGCATGACCAGGGGGAGGAAGAAGGAAAGGCCGTGGGCCCAATCTGTGTGCTGGAGCAGAGCAGGCCCCCCGCTGAAGACAAAGATATGCCCAAAGACCTTCCCAGCCTGCAATGAAGTCTAATATTCCAAACGCCACATTTTCTTTTCTTTATTCACACATAACATTTCTTAATAAAAACACAAATTCCCACAAGAAACATTCACCCTGTTTTTAAGCCTCTCATCCATCATTTATACCTTAATGAGAATATAAAGTCGAGGAGAAAACATTAAGAGCAGGAAGCAGCCTAGGAAGGCACTGAGCTTCTTGTAGAAGGAAGAAAGAGTCATCAGCTAAGGAAAAAAACAAACTACACAGAAACTAGACTACTGAAGAGCCAGACCCCAACTTTACACATTTTTTCCCTGAGAATTTTGGTAGGAAACCCTGTTTAAAGAATTTTCAAATGCTAAATACATACAGTGTTAGGTGTCTGATGCCTGACCAGCAAGCCTGGACTCAGATTTTCCTGCTAATGCCATGGTGGAGACCATCCAACATAATTTAGGATCCTGTTTGGATTTTTCCTGAGCTCTAAACAGTAATTGAATCCCCAGATACTTAGCAGAATCTGACCACACACGGTGAAATTATTTCTTGGTCATAAACTGAAAAGTTAATTGGCTTCATTTCTTTAAATAGGTTCAATTATTTAAGTAAGAATGAATCTCCCAGAGGTACTTACAAGTCAGAGATATCTCCAGGAGATGTAAGTTTAAAGCACACTACAAAGGGCCTTTGCAAACTGCCACCAAGGAGATTGCAGATTGGGAAGGGATTTATTTGTGCTCATAAAATATAAAAACTGCCCTCAGTGGCATGATTAGGCTTGATACAATCCGCTTATTAAAAATTAATACAGCTGAACAACGACGCCCACACCTACCGCTGATGGAAGTTCAGTATTGTTGAGAAAAGTAGGGGGTAAAGAGTTTCTGAGTAGGGAGTTAGGTAGAGAGCCCACTGCCTCCTCCACCTCTCACTGAAGCAGCTAAACCACCTACCTGGGGCCATCTTCGCCTCCACTTGCTGTCGTGACATCCTTGCCCATCGGCAGGGACCACTCTTGGGATCTAAATGAAAGGCTAATTTCTAAAGCTCACAGAGGAAACACAGAATCATGACTGGGGCTTCCTTCTATACAACAGACATCTGTGGGCTTAGTTCAAACACCTCTTCCTCCAGCTTTGGCCCTGACTCTGCATATTAATCATTCCCAGAATAAAGTGTCTGTAATTAGCCGTGAATCTGACCCAACCTCCAGCCCTCTTCCCGTCGCCTTAATAAAAGTCGCTTCTACTTGCCTTGACCCTGTAGTGTGAGCCTGTCATGCCCTCACACATATCCTCTAGTACATGTGAATTACCTTCTCAAAGGACATGCTTCGAGGCAGAGTTGAATCATTAACCCTGACCCAGAATTTCAGTAAAGCAAAGATATTTAAAACGCGGGGTTAGATGGGTTAATTGGGAGCTGATATCTATCTTTTCCTGAAAGCAAATGAAGACAATCTAGGAGATCAAGGAACTAATGGTCAGACACAGACTTTACACTATGGGGGGTCCCCACCTTGCAAGTTGGAGATGCATACCCCACCATCAGTTTACTGCAGAGTCTTGCTCTGAATAAGAAAGATGAGAAATCAGATTTATTTTTCATTAAAAAATTTATTGAAGTGTATCATTCATCCATGAACATACAAAAACAATGTGTTAATGTCCTAAATGATATTGTGGAGACAGATGCTGGACTTTGTGTATCCTGCCATAACCCACTGAATGGACTGTGGGGGAATGTAAACTACAATGTAAACTCTTTTCCAAGTGGTGCAGCAGTGCTCCAGCATGTATTCACCAAGTGCAATGAATGTGCCTCAGTGATGAAAGGGGATGTTGATGCGGAAGGAGTGGGATGAGGGGAGATGGGGGTTATGTAAGAGCCTCTTATATTTTTTAATGTAAAATTTAAAATAAATAAATAAACAAATAAAGAGATTGTGGGAAAAACAAACAAAACACAAAAAAACAAAAACCAGAAGTGCATGCTACTTATACACTTTTAGGAAAGGGTGGTATCCACTCCCAGAAAGGAAACGCTGTGTAGCTGTGGAGCTGTCCAAAGGCCTTAGTGCTGAAATTCTTCAGCTTGAGAGAACACCAGGCTACATGTAGAGTTACCAAAAGGAGTTCTACATGTTCTTTCTCCAGGCTCTATGAGAAAAGGTCAAAGCACCCATTTTAACCTTTTACCATTCATACTGTGATTCACTGTTTGCCTAACAACTCCTCATATTAATATACAAGTCTAGGATATTCGTGTATAGAAAAGCACCAGGTGATATCTTATAGACTGATGTATTTGCCAGTTTTTAAATGAACTAAGTGGTAGAAAAATCATTAATACTTAATTTTCTCATCAGAAGGCCCCTCCCCTCTCTGAGCTGTGTGTGGAAAGCTTTTCCTTCCTTCAGCCTCATTCCTTACCGTGGAAATCCTCTCCCCAAACAATGCTGGGATGAGATCGTCATTTCACCCTTTATGCAACATGTCTATATGCTCCTTAACTTTTCAGAAAATTGTTTGAGGTTAAAAGCTCAAACAGCTAGTATAAATATGGAATGAATTAAATCTATCTATGCTGAAGTCTTTTCAGAATTAACTTACAAAATGTTTGCCAGTAAAATTATTAACATGTAACTCTGCAGATAATGAATCAGTTTAAGGTTATTTAATTACTGGCAGAATTACAATATTTACACTAAAGTCTCTCTTTTGCGCAGCTCTAGTCTCATGAATTATAAGTTCCTAGAGGGTTTTCAAATCTAGCCCCTCTGGATATTTCATTTGGATGATTATTATCAGCTGAAATGGTGAAAATTGTTTAACAAATGAAGTCATTGGTTCTTGATTGGATGAGTATCCTTAGAACCTGTGGCTATACTGATAGGGCAAGTTGATCCATCATCCTATGTGCTATGTGACTGAGATGAATCAGAGCAAGTCTTAAAATCTCAGCACCTGGCTCCCTTCCTACAGAGGATACCTTAGGGTGTGGTACAATCAGCCATCTCCCAGTTCTTCATGGAACTGGTAAGAGCTCTCTGGGGAACTGGGCCCTCTGAGGAGCTTTGAGCCCTTGCTGGGATCACAGGATAGCCTGGTTGAATGACCTCTGTGGGAGAGATAGCAGGTTGGTAGGCTTGGATAGATGCCTATCTTTTGAGTTACTGCTGAGAGTGAACACTCCTCCAAGTCTCCAAGTTTTTCCCAAACAAGTTCTACTTTCCTGCAGGAAATCCAGCCAAGATTTAGGGCCATTTCCCTAGAGCAAAGGCCTTCATGATGTGATCTATCAAAGAGATGATTTGCACCAAACATGGCAGCCCCTGACTACTGGACCCTTTGAGAATGCTTCTTCTACATCTGTATTAACAATAACTGACTTTTAATGATACAGCCAGAGAGAAAAATGCTATCAGTGGCAGGTGTGATATCGGGAAGAGGCAGAGGCTCTAAAGAGGTCTTTAGCCAGGAGCTGGATCTGCTTTTCCTGATTGGAGCAGATCTATGAGCTAAATGAAACTAAGACAGCCAAATGTCACAGGTTTAAATGAGTGGTGACTTCACGGTGACCTCCCTTGAGCCCCTGTGGCTTGTCAAGTCTGAACTAGCCACAGTGGGGGGTGTCAGGAAGTGAGGGGCACAGTTCTGAGACTCTGGAGCTTATTGATTGTGGAAACAAAATTTGTATGCAAAGAAGGATATAATACAGAATAACTGGGAGCAAAATTAAAAGGGTTCAGAGAAATGTGTCCTGTGAGGCCCTCCTTCCATGATGACATAAGAAGACTCTCAAGGACCCTGATATAAGGAATTTGTCCCCTTGGACACAATGTGGGGAGGAAGCCTGGTATTTTTGGGAAAAAGTTCTGCTGGGAGCTCAGAGCCTCAGGTTCCAGTCTTAAGTGAACCATGTGGGAAGAAGAGTCCTCAGCCATGGAATGGTTACTCTAAAACTTCTGGGCCTATGTGGCTTGTACAAGTTTATCCTTCAGTGGGTCAAATGCCCTTTGAATTCTCTTTAGATCCTGCCAGTTAGATGAAGGCATACCTTAAAACACACACACAAAATAATCCCAATTATTAACTTTCCAAGGTCTTCCCAGACCTTTTTCTCTTTAGTCCTCCTCCTCTCTTCTGGAGCTGGGCAGTGAGGATTCCCTCTAAGGCAGGCTTCTTCACAGGAGGTAGAGAATGCATGCTGCCTTAAGAGAAGCCCTTGTGATTTGGACTCATGCAGCCTTCCCTGGCTCCCTGGCTAGCATGGAAGTGAAAATAAGGAGATACTGCTGTAGGTGAGGCCAGAGCCTTCAGGAACCTTGGAGGCTTGCAACCAAGAAGTAAAGTCCTTTGTTCTCTCCTGGCTTGGATACAGCCAACCTTAGACCTCACCTCTGGATCTCCACCATGGCCAGATGATGAGGCCAGAGCAGCAGCCAGCCTGCCCACCTCACCCAGCCATCTGCCTCTGGCACCACCTCTGTCTCCATTTCCACCAGACCACCGGCTGTTCCAGGGTCTCTGAGACAAGGGAAGCAAGAGGGAAACCTATGAAATGGGATGGTAAATTTTTAAAATACAGCCTCCTATCCCCAAAAGGCAGATGGTGGGATTTCAAAATCTAACTCAAAATGCTGAGATTTGAAACAGTTAATTTTGCCCAGGAAGGTCTCTAGCTACTCATGCTCAGAAACAAGGAAGCCAATTTCCTGCTTGAGGGAATTGGTAAATGGTCTCTGGGGTCAGTAGGGGACTCCTCTTGGGTGGGCAAGGTCACTCTGCTGGTGATGAACAGAAGTGACAAGCTTGAGATCTCCAGAGGTCTGGAAAGTGCCCAGAAACAGATGCTGGGATATTGGGGACAGCAGGGAAATGCAATAATTAAAGCAGCATCCAATGAAGGATGGGGGAGGGGGGATTGATGGTTTTAATACCACTACCCGCCCTCTCATTTTTAATAACAACGTTGCCTTTGCAATATTAGATCCGTTAATTCTCACCACCATTCCATTTGCCTTTGTTTTCACACGCTTGTGCTGTAATTTTCTATTTAATTAGTTGCAGTTCTGTTAGATGGCAACAGGTCCTGGTTTATCTTTGCAGCTAATACTGCTAATTGTTTATCCAGTCTTCAGTAATATCTCATTAACTTTATAGGCTATCGTTTCCACATCATCTACAGAATTAATTTTCTGCAAATCTAGAGATATTGGTTCTTGTGAACATTTTCTTGCAGAAAGAAAACAAACCAAACATAAAAAAAGAAAGAAAAAACACCCGGCAAAGTTGAAGAAGGTAGTTGTCATTTTCTGCTGCTATGTCCCTCAAGGAAATACTATCCGAAAATGATCTTTCCTCTAATTTTTTAAAAAAGAAGCCACCTTAGCAATTCATCATTTTTATAACAACCATTATCCATAAAGCATTTATGAATGCACAGCTAAAAGACGGGCTGTGCATGCAAACTATTTGGAGGCAACACACTATGAGTCCTTCATTTACTTCTCTTAATATAATGAAGTTATTATCCAGATGATTTTTGTGGCATCCATCTTATTTTCTCAGAACGCTTAGTAATCCCCTCCTGCCCTTCCTGCTTTAGAGAACTGGAAATTTAGAGGAAAGCGGTGCGTGATTTAGCTCTCATCCTCCAGAGCCACACGAAGAGCTTGATACTCGGTTCTGCTCCTCTCTCCGACTCTTCCCCCTCGAAAGGACGACGGTGCCAACTCTGACTTTCAGCACACATTGCTTCCCCTGCCCCAGAGCTGGCACCTGGGGTTCCAGCCTGGTCCCTGGTGTTTAAGACAAAAATACTTTATACCCTCTTGCCCATCCTCTCACACTCTTGGAAGGTGTGGATTGAATGTTTCCTGTTTACTGAGTTGCAGAAAGCGTTAAATGACCTCAGTTCTTTGTTACAACCCAAGAGCTTTAGTTAATATAAAGTGGCTACAGAAGGAACCTGCGTGGTCTCATGGCCCTATCTCCTCACCCCCGCTGCCCCGTTCCCTGAGAGCTATGCTTAACCTTCGCCTCCTAATTCTGCAGGTGGCAGAGGTTGTCTCTTCTGTTTGAAGGAAGAAGTGGCCCTCTCCCCCATCCTGGCTGCCCACCAGGGGTACACTTTTTAGTGGCCACTGTATAGTTCCTACACACTTGGGGAGCTGCTACTCATCCTCTGGCTGGACAGGGCAGTGGTTAGCAGAAAGCTAGCCGAAAGCCAGGGAGAATGGCTCAACTTAGCCAGGACAGTGAGATGCTATGGCTTTGGCTGCTGAAAGGGCATCAGAGAGTCAGGACAAGCGTGGTCCTGCTCTGACAGGGAAAAACCATGTAGCAAGGGGACCTTGAGTGAGAAGGTTATACGTCAGTTGGACAGAAGAGAGGATTCCAGGGTAGATATGGAATCATTCAGCTTGAGCACAGGTAGAGAGGCCAAGTCCAAAGAGCATTCACAGGCACTCAGCAGAGAGCTGCATCCGGTGGACTCTGCCTCGGTTATCCTGTAAAAGCCCAGTGCCTTCATCTGCATTTTACTGAGTTACACCCCGCTTCAGGAATATAAGAAAGGGATGAAAGAAAAGTGCATCTATTCCTGAACACGCCCACATTGCTTAGGTTTCAGGACACTTGTGGGATCATAGATATGCACAGCATCCCCCTTCTAAGTGTGAGGAACCCCAGAGGGCCACGGAATTGGCAGGAGCCTGCTAGATGCTTTGGAAACAATCAGACAAGACATTCATGGTGTAGCAATCAGTGACCCACAGAGGAAGGTGAATGGCCTGATAAATCAACACTTGGTCCTTGGTTTTTTTATTGTCTTTGGAAACCACAAGAGCAATTCAATTCTACAAATATTTTTAAGTATTGACTGTAATCCAACAAAATCTACATCCTGGGTGCTTTCAGATGAAAGTGGCAGAATCCCAACACAAAGTAGTTTAAGCTAAAAGATTTATTGGCTCCTGTCGCTGGGACGCGTAGCATAGGATCAAGGGTGGAGCTGGCCTCAAGGATTTGACTGTGGCCAGGCGGCCAGGTCTTTTTAAGTTTTATATACATTTTCTCACTACCTTCTCTCATGCTCTCTTGCTTTCTGTCCTGCTGTAGAACAATGACACCTGTGGAGAGAGGAGGGAGGAAGGGGCACCATCAATGTCCTGTCAATTCACTGTCCAAAATAAAGAGATGTCCTCTTCTCTTTGGATGATGAACTGGAAGAAATGAGCCTGTTTGAACAGGTTCACTCTGGCTCTGGGTTATTGTAGATTGAAGGGGATGAGGTCCACGGGGGAAGCCAGTAAATGGTCAAGTCAGAGGTGATGGCACCCGGGACTCAGCTGATGAGCAGTGGAGGTGCGAGTGGGGTCACAGTCAACATGTGTTTTCAAGATAGAGACAATAGAATTTACAGTCAGGTCCGATGTAGGACGGGGAAGAAAGAGGAGTCATGGACCACCTCATGGTCTTTTGACCCAAGGACCTAGAGGCATGGCATTTTCAGGGACAGGAAGATGAACAATTGAAGGAGGGACAGGTTGAATTTGGGATATCCATTATATATCCAAGTGGAGATGTGCAGAAGGCAGTTGGATATGTGAGTCTGGAGTTCAAGAGTGTGGTCAGATCATGCCTTTCTCCAACTTAACAGTCTTTGTCGATTCTCATTGGAAAGGGAGTGTAGCATAAGATCTAGGGATACCATTTTTGGTGTCAAACCACCAGAATTCATGTTGCTCATTTGTAGAATGGGGTAATAATGATAAAAAACATTCTTCATAAGGTATGGGGAGAACTTAGACATATGATGTGTTCATAACAGTTAGCTGATTTCTTGGCACCAGATAAATTCTCAGTAAATGACAGAAATTATTTTTATTATTATTATTGTTGCTACTATTACTACTACTATTAAACACATTTTGATATGTTTAAATATCTACTCAATATTAAAAACATACTGGGATGACGAAGCAGAAAATATGCATAGATGGTCTGGAGTTACCATTGAGTAGACTGCTGGCTCATTGTTCTCAAACCTGACCCCAGAGCATCAGCAGCAACCTGGGGTCTAAGTGAAGGCTGTCACAGTGGCTGAGACTACTGCATTTTTATGGAAAGAATGAGTTCCTGGAAAATAAAATGTTGCTGGGAGAGATTTGCAAAGGTCCACCTAAGGTGTGTTTCCAACTACTGCCCCCATGTCCTCACCCTTCTTTCCTAGCACACCCCCAAAATGCTTCCAGCCTCCACACCCCAAAAGGACATCTCACAAGTTCACCAATGAGCTGTGATGTTGACAGAGCCAAGTGACGGGCCAATGGCCTGCTGGCCAAACTCTTGGCAGTTTTCCATAGAAAAGCTTTATTTTTCTTTATTTTCAGTTTTCCTTCTTCAAATCTATTTGCCCCAGACTTTCACTATTGCTCTAAAACCTCTATAGATACAGTTGATATAATTAAAGTCTCCTTTATCCCATCCCCATCCCCATTCTCCCTTTTCCATGGCAAAAGGCAACTACCACCCTGCTTGAGATGATGCTAACTATAATCACAGGCAAAGCTCAGTGGTTTTCCATTGCATTTTAAGTTTTTTTTTTAACTTTGAATTGTATTATACTGTATATATAGTGCTGAAGTTGCCTTTTATCACTCAAAAAATTTGATTTTGAGATCTCTGCATTTTGATATAGATAAATGAGTAGATGATAGATAGATCGATAGATAGACGATAGATATGTATAGGCCTAGGTATAAGTAGACTAACCATAGATACACACATATCCACACACAGGTATACATATAGAAAGATGCAGCTGTAGCTAGCAATTGATACAGGTGTAGGTATAAATTGATGTAGATATGACATACATTGAGATATAGAAATATAAACTCAGCATAATATTCCTACACTTTAATACACTACTATTTTCCACTTCCTCCTAAAAGAACATTTTGGGGGTTTCCAATCTCACTCGAGCCGAACACCCCTGGGTCTACACACAAGCATTTCTCCAGGACATAACAAAAACAGATTCAATGGGTCCTGGCATGCAGCCTCCCTTTCAGTAGCTGCTGCCCTAGAGCCCCCCAAAGCTGAAGCGTGAGTTTCCTCTCCCCCCACGCGCACATCCTCGACACGTGCCGTGGGTCTCACTTTTGCATTCTGCTCTCTCCTCATTGCTTCAGTTGCATGTCCGATGATAACTGTCCTCTGCCTTCAGGGGAAGAGCCGATCCTTTGGGTTACAGCAAGGGCAGGGCAAAAACCCATGCAGCAGACCCTTCCACAGGGACCCCAGAGGGCAAGCATCTGGCTCTCCTGGATTCCTACGGTTTGGGGTTTCCCTCAAAGCAGCGGGGCACTGGGCACAGGCAAGAAAGCCTGGGTATACAGCCACCTGCTAAAGAACATTTCTCAACTCTCCCCAGTAGCAGCAGGAAAATGAGAAGATCCACAATGCCAGGCGGCATTCTTGAACGGAGACTCCAGAGAGACCCTTTCCACGTGCCAATCATCTACTCCCTGCCATGTCCCCTCTCTGTGCTTCAAATCCTCCCAGATTCCTCCCCAGTCCCGCTGCCTGATGAGACTTAATAACCACAGCATGCACGGCTTTGCCGCAGATTACGGTTTAACCTGACTTGCATCTTGTTTTCTCATCGAAGGTGGGGTCCTACAGCCAGGGCACTGGGCACCTCATCTTACCATGTGCCCATCCTAGCTTGGGGAGATCAAGACAGCTCCTGTGTGCCCAGGTATGATTTCCCTCGATTTGGCCACCCTCTGCAGGCTTGCTTGCCTCGTGTTCTGGTTGATGTGACCAATTTCTCCTAAGTTTTCTAAACCCGCACAACTTCTCCTTTACCCTCACTTACCCCTCTGACCAGTGCTTTTCACACAAATACCCTCATAACTAGCAAAGTTGAGCACCTTTTCCTGGAGCGTGGGGGCACCGCACTATGGTTTCCAGCTTTTGCCTTTGTGCTTGTTTAAGAAATCCTTCTCTATCCCCAAGTGATAAAGAGATCATCTAATTTATTCTTTAATTCCGAGGCTTTATTTCCACATTTAAAGTCTTTAATTCATCTGTAATTCATTTCTGTGTGTGCCGTGAGGTGCAAATCCAATTTTCCTCGCAGTGATTTAATATCACTTCCATCAAAAACCAAGATGCACGTAGCTGTGTGTCTGACCATCCCCTGCCTCTGTTTTCTGTTCCATGGGTTTAATTTCTTCTTTCACATCAATGGCATCATTTTATTAGTCTAATTTTATAATGAACCTGGCTATTTTATAAGGTCAGTCACCCATTTTTGCTCAGTTTTTACAAAATTTCCTTGGTTATTCTTGGACCCACAGACATATCTCATTTTATTGTATTTTGCAGATACTGTGCTTTTTACAGATTGAAGGTATGTGGCAACCCTGCATCAAGCAAGTCTGTTGGCACCATTTTTCCAACAGCACATGCTCACTTTGTGTCTCTGTGTCACATTTTGGCAACTCTTACAATATTTCAAAACTTTTCATTATTATGATATCCGTTATGGTGACCTGTGATCTTCGATTATTGACGTTTCTATTGTAATTGTCTTCGGCGTCTACGAACCACGTCTGTACAAGACGGTGATAAAGCTAATAAATGCTGTGTGTGCTGAATGCTCTCCTGACCTGCTCTTCCTCCATCCCTCTCCCTCTCCTCAGACGTCCCTACTCCCTGAGACACAACAATATTGAAATGAGACCAAATATTAAGCCTGCTCAAGGGAAAGGAAGAGTTGCAGGTCTCCCATTCAAAATCAAAAGCTAGAAATGGTTAAGCTCAGTGAGGAAGGCAAGTCGAAAGCCAAGACAGGCTGAAAGCAAGGCCTCTTGTGCCAGTTAGCCAAGTTGTGGATGCAAAAGGAACGTTCTCAAAGGAAACTAAAAATGCTAATCCAGCAAACCCATGAATGATAAGAAAGGAAAACAGCCCTATTGCTGATCTAGAGAAAGTTTCAGCGGTCTAGACAGAAGATCAAACCAGACACAGCGTTCTCTTAAGCCAAAGCCTCATCCAGAGCAAGGCTCTAAGTGTCTTCAATTCTGCGAAGGCTGAGAGAGTGAGGAAGCTGCAGAAGGAAAGTCTGAAATTAGCAGAGGTTGGTTCATGAGGTTTAAGGAAAGAAGCCTCCATAACATCTATTGTTTTTCTTTTTCTTTTTCTTTTTTGTCTTTATTTATTTTTTTAATATTACATTCAAAAAATATGAGGTCCCCATATATCCCCCATCCCTTTCACCCCACTCCTCCCCCATAGCAACAATCTCCTCCATCATCATGAGACATTCATTGCATTTGGTGAATACATCTCCAAGCAGTGCTGCACATGATGGTCAATGGTCCACATCATAGCCCACACTCTCCCACTTTCCACCCAGTGGGCCATGGGAGGACATACAATGTCCAGTAACTGTCCCTGCAGCATCACCCAGGACAACTCCAACATCTAAGTGCAAGATGAAGCGAGGGTTGACGGAGAAGCTGCAGCAAGTTATCAGAAGATCTAGCTAAGATCTTGGATGAAGACCACACTAAACCACGATTTCAATGTAGATGAAACAGCCCCCTACTGGAAGAAGACGCCATCTAAGACTTTCAGAGCTAGAGAGAAGTCAAACCTGGCTTCAAAGCATCAAAGGACAGGTTGACTCTTCTGTTAGGGGCTAATGCATCTGGTGACTTTAAGTTGAAGCCAGTGCTCATTTACCATTCTGAAAATCCAAGGGCCCTTAAGAATTATACTAAATTCCTGCTGCCTGTGCTGTATAAACAGAACCACAAAGCCTGGATGACAGCACATCTGTTTACAACATGGTTTATTGAATATTTCAAGCCAAATGTTGAGAACTACTGCTCATAAAAAAAGATTCCTTTCAAAATATTACTGTTCATTAACAGTGGTCCTGGTCATCCCAGAGCTCTGACAGAGATGTACAATGAAATTAACACTGTTTTCACGCCGGCTGTTTTAGTTTCCTTGGTTGATCAAGCAAATACCAAGTAATGGGTTGGGGTAAACAATGGGGATATATTAGCTCAGGGTTTTGAGGTTAGGAGAAACTCCAAATCAAGGCAATGCTTTCTTCCCAAAGAATGGCATTCTGGAGCTGGCTGCCAGCGATCCTTGGTCCTTGGTTCCTCTGTCACATGGCAAGGCATGTGGTGGCATCTCCAGGCCTCTCCAGTCTCCTCCAGGTTCCTTTGAATTTCAGATTCTTGCTTCCTGGGCTTTCTATCTGCCTGAGTTTCATTCTGCTGATAAAGGACTCCAGTGATAGGATGAAGACCCATTCTGGGTCATGCTTTAGTAGCCTCATCAAAAGGTCCTACTTACAAAGGGTTCATACCCACAGAACGGATTAAATTTAAGACCGTGTTTTTCTGAGGTACAGACAGCTCCAAGCCACCACATTCCACCCTCTGCACCCACAAAAGACACATCTTTCCACGTGTGAAATACATTCATTCCATCACAATATCCCAAAAGTTAAGTACAAAGTCTCATAAAAATCAGTTATAGAGGTGGTCTGTTCTGGAGCATAATGCCCCTCTGTCTGTGGACCTGTGAAACCTAGAGAACAAGTAATCTGCTTCCAAAATAGAAAGGAGGAACAGGCATAGGATAGATGTTCCCATTCCAAAAGGGAGAAATTTGAAGAGAACCAGAGCTCATGAGTCCCAAACAGTTCCAAAAACCAGAGGATACACTCCATTAGATTTCAATATCTGAGAGTCATTTATGGATCAGTGTTTTGTCCTCCAGGCCTTTGGAGAGGTGGTTCTGCCTCTTCTAAACACTTGTGTAGTGCCCATGCTCTCCCCAAACACATGCAGGCTCTATCCTTTCCGAGCATTGGGATGGTGGCCATTCTCTACACAAACGCAGAAGCACTGGGTGATGGCCAGGCTTTCTGCAAACCCTGGAGCATTGGGATGGCAGCACTCTTCCTGAATAATGGGGTGGAAGGCCCAGTACTCCAAGGGTTGGGGCAGACCTTCCCTTTCCACACACCTGGGTGGACCCCACTGTCTTGGATGGAGGAGATATTTTTGATCCAGACCTTGGCTTGCATGGTTCTGCCCTGGAATTCATTCTTCCATTAATTTGTCCCACACACACACAAAACACCAATCCCCCCCACCCCAAACAAATAAAAAACTAAACTGTGGGCCCTGCATGCCAGCTCATAAGGATCAGACGAAAGACTTCCATAGATCCTCCCTGGCTAACGGCATTTCTAATCCTGACTTGCACTGAAATGACCGGTTCCATGTTCAGTTAAACCCATACATGGAGCCCTAATCTCTGGGGACTCACTTTTCAGAAGCTCAGGGAGGTCCCTGAGAGAGCCACTGTTCAAAACCATCAGTTTCTGGTTTCTGTATGCACAAGAGTTCTGTTTTCAGCTTATCCCTTTCTTTTTGGATTTTAGTATAAATTGCAAGGAGAAACTAGGCTGCACTTTCCACACTTAGCTTGGAAACCTCAACTAAATATCCAGGTTCATTGCTTTCAGGTTTTGCCTTCCATCAGGGGTCCTATACATCAATTTTGCCAAGTTCTCTACAACTTTAAGCAGGGATTGACTGTCCTCCAGTTTCCAATAGCACATTCATCATTTTCTTCTAAGCCTTCATCAGAAGTAGCTTTGGCATCCATTTTTCTACCAACAGTCTCTTCAAAGCAATCTTGGCTTTTCCTATGAAGGTCCTTGCAATTCTTCCAGCCTCTATCCATTACAAAATTCCAAAGCTGTTTCTATGTTTTTTGGTATTTGCAATAGCAGAACCTCATTCCTGGTACCAAAATCTGCTTTCATTTCCTTGATTGCTCAAGAAAATACCATGCAAAGTGTTATTTTAAATAATGAGAATTTATTAATTAGCCCAGAGTTTTGAGGCTAAGAGAAAATCCAAATTGAGGTGTCATCAAGGCAATGCTTTCTTCCTAAAGAATGGCGTTCTGGTGCTGGTTGTCAGTCATCCTTGGTCCTGGGCTCCTCTGTCACATGGCAATGCACATGGCAGCCTCTCCTGGCCTCTCTGTTCTCTTACAGATTCCATTGAATTTCAACTTCTTGTTTCCTGTGTCTTTCTTTATATCTGTCTGAGTATCATTCTGCTTTTAAGGACTCCTGTAATAGGATTAAGACTCATTCTGGGTCACAAGTTAACTGAGATAATGTCATTAAAAGGTCTTACTTACAATGGGTTCACACCTGCAGGAAATGGATTAAGTTTAGGAATATGTTTTTTCTGGGGGTACATATAACTCCAAACCACCACTCCAGCTAACACAGCATCCATTCTGTAGCCCATGGATCTAGGGGTAATTTCAACTTTCAAGTCTTTTTATCTAAGAAATATTTATCATAAGGCTATCACTGATATAGAGAGTGATTCTTTTGATGGATCTAGGCAAAGTAAATTGAAAACTTTCAGGAAAGGATTCGCCATTCTAGATGCCATTAAGAAAAATTTGTGATTCATGGCAGGAGGTCAAGATATGCAAATTAACAGGGATTTGGAAGAGGTTGGTTCCAATACTTATGGATGATTTTGAGAGGATCGACACTTCAGTGGAGGAAGTAACTGTGGGTGTGGTGGAAATAGCAAGAGAACTAGAATTTGAAGTGGGACCTGACAATGTGACTGAATTGCTGCAGTCTCATGATAAAAGTTTAGTGGATGAGGAGTTGCTTCCTATGGATGAGCAAAGAATGTGATTTATTGAGATGAATATATTCCTGGAGAAGACACTGTGAAAATTGCTGAAATGACAACAAAGGATTTAGGAAATCACTTAAAACTAGTTGATAAAACAGTGGCAGTGTTTGAGAGTCTTGACTCCAATTTTGAGAGAAGTTCTGCAAAGTGTAAAATGCTATCACACAGCATTGCATGCAAGAGAAGTCTTTCTTGAAAGGAAGAGTCAATCGATGTGGCAAACTACATTTTTTGTCTTATTTTAAGAAATCTCCACATTCCTCCCAACCCTCAGCAACTACCACTCTGATCAGTTAGCAGCCATCAACATCAAAGTACCTCTACCAGCAGAAAAAATTGCAACTCTCTGAAGGCTCAGATGGTGGTTAACATTTTTTAGCAATAAAATATGTTTTCATTAAGGGATGGATATACATTGCTTTTTTAGACTTAATGTTATTGCACACTTAATAGACTATAGAACAGTCGATTATAGAACTTTTATACACACCAGGGAAGTAAAATATTTGTCTGAATCACTTTATTGTGATGTTTGCTTTATTCAGTAGTCTGGAACTGAACCCACAGCATCTCTGAGGTATGCTTGACTTTTCCCCAGGATTTCAAGAATCAGTTTTTAAGTCTTTTTTTTTATTTAAAAAAATTATTGAATTATATCACTCACACATAAACATACATAAACAATAATTGTATAGTAATAGTTGTGAACTTACAAAGCAAACATATATATAGCATAATACAGGATTCTCATAACTCACCCTACCACCAATACCTTGTATTGTTGTTAAACATTTTAAACTAATTATTAAAGAACATTATCAAAATATTACTACTAACCAAAGTATTTTCCCCAACCCAACCTTTTATTATTATTATCTTTGTATCATTTATATATGAACTTACATAAACAATAAGTATATAGTAAAAGTTGTGAACTTACAAAGCAAACATGCATATCATGCAGGAGTTGTATACATCAACCCTCCACCAATACCTTGCATTGTCATGAGACATTTGTTACAGGCTATGAAAGAATATTGTCAAAATTTTACTCCTAATTATAGTCCTTATCTTACATTTGGTGTATTTTTCCCCCAATCTACCCTATTTTCCCCCAACCTACCCTATTATTTTTAAAATACATTTTTATGACAGAAGTTGTAAACCCACAAAAAAATCATGCACATGTGCAGAATTCCCAAACAACATCCATCTATCAACACACCACACTATGGCAGAACATTTGTTACAGATAAAATAATATAATCTAATTATTACCACGTCCATAGTGTACATTTGTCACATATTCTCCATATGGCTCCATTATCAACACAGCACATTTTTGGCATAGATGCAAACATATTGCATTATTACTGCTAACCACAGTTCAGAGGTCACTTCAGTTGTATTTTTCCCATGCTTCTCTACATTCCCACCACCTTGCAGTAGTGATATACATTTGCTCTAGCTCACAAAGCACACTCTTATATCTGTACCATCAACCACAATTCTCATCCACCTCTTGGTTTACTGTGCTATTCAGTTCCTAGATTATGCTCTAGCATTCCATCAATTGGCGTTTAGATCCCCAGACTACCATTTTCAGTCACATCCCCATTTATAAACTGGCTGTTACTCACTGTTTGTTACCATCCACCCTATACATTTCCATACTTCTACATGAAAGCTAATTAAAACTTCTACATACGTTAAACATCAGTAGTCCATCTCAGTCCTCCTCTTATCTCCTGTAAGAATCCACCACCTGCCACCAGGGCTTGAAGATATTTTCCTACAATTTCTTCTAGAAGCTTTATGGTTCTTGCTTTTATTTTTAGGCTTTTGATCCACTTTGAGTTAATTTTTGGATAAGGTGTGAGATAGGGGTCCTCTTTCCTTCTTTTGGCTTTGGATATCCAGTTGCTCAGCACCATTTGTTGAATGGACTACAGCCTGAGCTGTGTGGGTTTGACAGACTAGTCAAAAATCACTTGACCATATATGTGAGGGTCTGTTTCTGAACCCATAAATTTGGTTCCATTTATCTAAGCATCTGTCTTTATGCCAGTACCATGCTGTTTTTATCCCTACAGCTAGGTAATTTAATTTAAAGTCTGGAGATGAGAGTTCACTTTTCCTTTTTAAGAAGTTTCTGGCTATTCAGGATCTCTTACCCTTTCATATAAATTTGATAATCATGCTTTCAATTTTAAAAAATGCTGGTGGACTTTTTATCAGGATTGCATTGAATCTGTATATAAATTTGAGTAGAATTTATGTCTTTATGATATTTAGTCTTCCACTCCATGAGCATGAAATGTTCTTCCAATTATTTAGGATTTTTAAAATTTCTTTTAACTTTGAGTTGCAGTTTTCTGAACACAAGTGCTTTACATCATTGGTTAAGTTTATTTCTATTTGAGTTTTATCTGTCATATTTTATTTTCCCCACTCTTTTGATACTTTTGGTTACTTTTATTGATATAATCTTCATTTCTAGACTCTCTTCCAGGCCTTTCTCTCCTGTCTTTTCTTTTCAGGCTCTAGTGCACCCTTTAGCATTTCCTGAAAAGCTGGGCTCTTGGTTAGAAATTCTCTCAGTTTCCACTTATCTGTAAATAGTCTAATCTTGCTTTCATTTCTGAAAGACAATCTTACTGGATATAAGATTCTTGGCTGGAAGTTTTTTTCTTTTAGTATCTTAAATATATCATACCACTGTCTTCTTGCCTCCATGGTTTCTGTCGAGAAATCGAGCTTAATCTTGTTGGGTATCCCTTATACATTATACATTGCTTTTCTCTTGCTGTTTTCAGAATTTTCTCTTTGTCTTTGGCATTTGACATTCTGATTAGTATGTGTCCCTGAGTTGGTCTGTTTGGATTTTTTCTGATGGGAGTACATTGTGCTTCTTGGACATGGATATCTATGTCCTTCAATAGGGTTAGGAAATTTTCTACCATTATTTCTTCAACTATTTCTTCTGCCCCTTTTGCCTTCTCTTCTCCTTCTGGGACACCCATGACATGTATGCTTGCATGTCTTTTGCTGTCTTTAAGTTCCTCAAGATATTGTTCAATATTTTCCATTCTTTTCTTCATCAGTTCTTTTGCATGTTCACTTTCAGGGGCCATTTCTTCAAGTTCACTAATCCATTCTTCTTCCTCCTAAAATCTGCTATTATATTATTCCAATGTTTTTTTTTTTTTTTTCATTTATTGTGTCTTTCATTCTCATAAGATCTGCTGTTTTCCTACATACACTTTCAAATTCTTCTTTGTACTCATCCAATATCTTCTTAATATCCTTAATCTCTTTAGCCATTTCATTGAATTTATTAAGGAGATTTGTTTGAACATCTATGATTAGTTGTTTCAACTCCTTTATATCATCTGAAGGTTCATCTTGTTCCTTTAACTGGGCCATACCTTCCTGTTTTTTGTTGTGGATTGTCATTTTTTGTTGGTGTCTTGGCATCTGGCTTACTAGAGTATTTATTCTGGGTGCAGTTTTTCTCTTTAGTTTAGGGCTTCCTGCCTTTTCCCCCTTGCTGGCTGTGCAGTAGTAGCCAAGGATGTAGTTGGTGCTATAAGCTGTGGAGGCTCAAGCTGCCCTCATTGCCCCAGGGACCAATGAAGCTTCTCCCAACTTTCTCCTTTGCCAAGGGAAGGACAGAGTTACAGGTGTGTGGAATAGTACAAGTCATGCAGGCCTAGACTGTAGTTGCCCAGAGAGACTGATGAGGCTTCATACCCCTTTTGCCCCTGCATGGAGTAGGGATAGAGCTGCAGGTGTGGGCAGCAATCTAAGCAGTGCAGGTCTAAGATGACCGCTGTTGCCCAGTAGACTTCTGATTATTCAGTCTTTGCCAGCCAGAGGTACCTGCAGTTGTCTGGATAGGTTGGTGCAGGATCTGCCAGTCTCTTCCCTGCCAGAGGTGGGACTGAAGCCTAGGCTAGGCCTGCAGGTCAATCTGAGTAAAAGAAACTGGTTCCTACCATCACTGTGATTTTCAGTCCTGGCTTCCCCTCAGACTTGGGGTGGAGTCAAAATGGCTGCTACTGGCCTCTTTCTGACTTGGACAGATTCACACCTTTGCTGTTCCTAGGGTTGTACCTTAGCCAGCTGAGTCTACCAATCAGTAGCTGAAATCAGCAGCCAACCATCTCCTCCTCTGTTTTTCAGAAATGGTGCTTCCAATTCCAGTCACAGAATAGCTCCTGGGGCAGCTTGCACCACTAGAATAGGATAATCACCAGCTTCTGCAACTTAGCCGATAATTTCCTGGAGAGGCTCGCACAGGTCCCCGCAGCTTCCTCCCTCTCAGGGGTGGCACTGGGGCCTAGGCTAGAGGTGCAATCTGATCTGGATGGAAAGAAGCTGGTCCCCACCAGCACTGTGATTTTCAGCCCACTCCATTTCCCTTCATGCCAGGCACAGCGTTAAGATGGTCCTGTATTAGTCAGCCAAAGGGGTGCTGATGAAAAATACCAGAAATTGATTGGTTTTTATAAAGGGTATTTATTTGTGGTAGGAGCTTACAGACACCAGGCCATAAGCATAAGTAACTTCCCTCACCACAGTCTATTTTCACGTGTTAGAGCAAGGTAATTGCCGATGTCTGTGAGAGTTCAGGTTTCCTGGGTTCCTCCCTCCTAGGGTCTTGCTTCTCACTGGGTTCAAGGTTCCTCTCTTCCCAGGGCTTGCCTCTTCCTGGGCTCAGGGTCCTCTCTTCCTGGGGCCTGCTTCTCTTTCCTCTGTGAGCTTACTCCCTGGGGCTACAGCTTAAGGCTTCAGCCTCAAACTCCAGCATCAACACTCCAACATCAAAAACCCTCAACTCTGTTCTTTGCTGTGTCTTTTATCTGTGAGTCCCCACCCACCAAGGGGCGGGGACTCAAGTCCTTAATGAGGTGGCCCAGTCAAAGCCGTAATCATAATTCAATCATACCCAGATACAGACCAGATCACAAACATAACCCAAAATCTATTTTTGGAATTCATAACCATATCAAACTGCTACAGGTAGCTACCAGCATCTTTCTGACTTGGGCAGGTTCAACCTTTAGCTGTTCTTTGTATTATGCTTTAGCCTGCTGAATTTACTTATCAGTAGATGAAGTTGGTGCCCAACCATCTCTTCCATCCCCGTTTTTGGGAAATGGAGCTGTCAGTTCCAGCCACAGAACAACTCCCAAGGTGGCTTGTGCCTCCAGTGGAGGGTGGGCACTGACCTCCATGGTGTGGAGCACTCAAGAATTTTCTCTGCAGATGTGCAGTCTCCCCCTTCCATTCCTTCAAGTATGTTGCAGGATGCTCTTCTGGTCTCCTAGAGCTCCCAAACAGGTACTTCATCTACCTCCAGATAGCTCTGAGTGTTTACTAACTGCCCTGTAGCAGGAGCTAACTCTAGGAAGGCCTTACTCTGCCACCATCTTGCTGGTTGTTCTCCAGTTTTTAATTTTTCATGAAACTATCCTTTTGTTCATTTAGAACCCCATTAAATGTATAGATTTTTGTTTGTACATATTTTATTCTTGCCTCAGCATTTTATAGTTTGATATTCTGAGTGAGAGATTTCCAAATCTATGTAATTTTTTTCCTGTTTAAAAATGTTCAAGTGATATTCAAGATGTAAAATAAGGGGTGAGAATAAAATATATGCTCCTGTACCCATCACCAAGACTGAAAAATGAAACATTATCCACCCCACTGAATCCCCAATAACACTTTCCAAGTCACATGCCCTACTATCTCCTTCAGAACTAATCACTATTCTAAATTTGGCTTTTGACAAAACACGCATTTCTTTACCCTTTTACTTCGTATGTATGCATCCACATGCATTGTTTTACATTTAACTTTTTGAGGAACTGTTATCCAAAGTAGCTGCTCCATTTTACATTCCCACTAGTAATGTATGAGATTTTTGATTTCTCCGCATCATCACCAACACTTGCTGTGGTTAATCTTTTTGTTCAATAATTACCCTAGTGATTGTGAAATGCTGTCTCATGATGGTTTTGATTTGCATTTCCTTGCTGACCAATGATGTTGAGCATCTTGTCATGTCCTGATAGGCCATTTGTTTGTCTTCCTTGGAGAAAAGTCTACTCAAGCTCTTTGCCTTTTTTAAATTGGGTTATTTGTCTCTTTAATGTCCAGTTGTAAAAGTTCTTTTCATATTCTATATATAAGGCCCTTATCAGATATATCATTTACAGATATTTTATCCCATTCTATGGGTAGCATTTTCACTTTTTAATGGTATTCTCAGAAGCACAAAAGTTTTTAAATTTGAGGAAGTCTAATTTATTTAATTTCCCCCCTCTTGTTGCTGGTGCTTTTTGCATCATATTTAAGAATCCTTTGCCAAATTCAAGGTTATGAAGATTTATCCATAGGTTTTTTCTAAGAGGTTACAGGTCTAGCTCTTAAATTTAGGCCTTTGGTCCATTTTTAGTTAATTTTTGTATATGCTGTGAGTTAGAGGTACAACTTCATTCTTTTATATGTGCCTATTCAGTTGTCCCAGAACCATTTTTTGAAAAGACTATAGTTTACCCTAGTGCATGGTCTTGGTACCTTTGTAAAATATCAGTTGACCATGGATATGTGGGTTTACCTCTGGACTCTCAATTCTAATTCACTGATGTGTATGTCCATCAAAAATAGTACCACTTTTATGTCAGAATATATATACACATAACCAATTCAGAAAAATAGTAATAACACTACCACTAAAAGTATGATTCTCGAAAACAATTTCTTTGTTTATATTTATTTTACTTTAGGTAATATTCTACTAAGGGTGTGTAGTCCAATTAAAATAAAGTCATTTAAAAGAGCTCTTTTCAATGGTGATGCCACCCAACTCAATATACACTTATGTTTAATTGATTCATTTGACTTTAGATTTCTATGGATTTCTTGCCTTTCTGTTTAATTTAGTTTTAATTACATAAAAGTTAAATGTACAGAACAATGTATATTCAGCCATCTGATTCTCTCCCTCTCTCCTCTTCTCTCTTCTCTCCCTCCTCCATAGGTCACTATGTAGAAGGGGAAGGAGATGTGGATGTGGATGTGGGCATATTGCTTTATCCTTCTGCCAATTTTAAAATAAAAGGAACATATCTCTTTAAACACATTTCGGTTTGAAATAATTTTAGATTTATAGAAAAGTTGTAAAGATAGTATCAATGTTGCCACATCTATCCATGCACTGTCCCCTAATGTCAGCGTCCTACATCACTGCAGTACATTTGTCAAAACTAAGAAAGTAACGCTGGCACATTACTAGTAACTAAACTACAGACTTGATTTGAATTTCACCAGTTTGTGCATAAAAACCTTTTTCTGTGTTAGGATCCAGTCCAGGACACAACATTATGTTTAATTGTCATGTTTCCTCCATCCCCCACAATCTGGGATAGTTCTAAACTTTCCTTGTTTTCAATGACCTTGACACTTGTGAAGTGTGCTGGTAAGACATTTTATAGAATGCCCCTCGATTTGGATTAGTAAATTACTCAAGATAAGATTGAGGTTATGGATTGGGGAGAATACCCTAAAGTTGTTCATCACATCGCATTGGGCGGGGCACAATTTCAGCATGACTTATCATTGGCAATGGGATTTTTGGTTGCCTGGATAAGGCAGTATCTGCCAGCCTTCTCCATGGTAAAGTTACTATTTCCTCCTTTTTATGCTCTTTTCTTTGGAAGTAATTCCAGCCCACACTCAAAGAGAGGGCAATTTTTTAAGCTCTTAGGGAGGGGTTATCTTTATTTATTAATTAAAATTATTCTGTAAGGAGATTTGTTCCTTCTCCCCACTTTTTTTCATTTAGCAAATCATTTTTTTATATCAATATGGACTGAATCATGGATATCTATTTTATTCTTGGGGTTATAATCTAATATCGCTATCATTTTATTCTTGGGGTTATAATCTAATATCACTGTCATTATTTTATTCTTGGGGTTATAATCTAATATCACTGTCATTATTTTATCCTTGGGGTTATAATCTAATATCACTGTCATTATTTTATTCTTGGGGTTATAATCTAATATCACTGTCATTATTTTATTCTTGGGGTTATAATCTAATATCACTGTCATTATTTTATTCTTGGGGTTATAATCTAATGTCACTGTCATTATTTTATTCTTGGGGTTATAATCTAATATCACTGTCATTATTTTATTCTTGGGGTTATAATCTAATGTCACTGTCATTATTTTGATGCTCAAATTGTCTCAGCTGTTGGCACTGATAGCTCTTTCAGGTTGGCTCCTGTGTCCTTTCAACATCAAATGTATTTTTTTAAATACATGACAGATATGCATGTCTTCTCCCTCTCGTGTTTTTCACTTAATTCTGCATTCTGAAGATGAGCTCGGAGCAGGCCAAAGAAATCTTCCTCGTTCCTTTCCACAGTTGCCAAGTGTTGGCCATAAGGATGAGAGTGCCTCGGTTTACTCAACTGTCCCTAGCGACGCGTGTTTTGATTGTGTGACCTGTCTTCTGCTGTTCCAAATAGCGCTGTACTGAATAGGCTCCTGCGCGTGACTTTTTATGTTTGCTCCCAGCTCAGCTTTGGAATAAATCCTAGAGCTGAATTTCTGGGGGAACTGGTAAATGTGTATATGATTTTGCTGGATATTGCCAAATTCCCCTTCAGAGCAGCTGTACTATTTTGCATTTCAGCCAGCATTTCTTCCCCACAGTCTACACGGTTGATCGTGTTGCCAATGTTTCAGATTTCCACCAACTTCGGGGAGAGCGAGTGTGTCTGTGCAAACCCGCTGATGCCTGCGTGAGCCGAGAGGATTTCACGGGGCGCCAAATGGGTGTCCCCAAACAAAATCCTGTGTGAAAGATAGAAGAGCGGCCAGCAGGGAGGTATTTCAGTTCTAATTCACGGGGGGCCGGGGGGGGACTTCACCCATGCAAGGCAACCCTAAGTAAACCTTAGGGCAGCACAGGGCGCAGTTTGAAACCACGAGACTTAATAACTGTGGCACTGATACCACTGGAATGAGCGTGCCACGGCTCTGCATGGGAAGAAAGCTCACACGCCTGGCGCTGATGATGCTCACGGCAGCCTCTGCGGTGAGCCCTCATCCACCATGTCTTCCAGAAGAGGAAACTGAGGTTCCAAGGGGCTAAGCAGTGGGCCACAGCTGGCGCCTGGGTGCACCTGGGTTTGTCCTCAGGGTTTTCTGACATTTGGGAATACGGCTCGTCAGGCGGTAGATGCAGCCAGCACTGGGCGCCTTTGGCCTTGCTTGACCCCCCAGCTGCCCGGGCCAAGGCCTGCTGTGATTCTGAGACAGCCTCGTGCTGACGTCATGCCCCGTTGCTGGGAGCTGCCCCCGGCAGCCCCTCCAGGCCTGCGTTCTCCATCTCCTCCCTTTTCCACCTGGTCAGTCACGCAGAAGGCAAGAAGGGCCCCTTTGCCGTCGGCCTCGCTTCCTCCATCCAAGAAGAAGAGTTAAAGATAGCTTTAGCGCCCGCCGCCTTGCAAGCCCTGCTCATCACTCTGCTAATGAGTTATGCTCACAGATGAGAGTTTTCTGGCTAAAGAAAGAACGAATACACTTTGCAGCAACTTTTATAGGTTTTCCTCCCACCCCCCACCAATGGCTGCCACTCGTCAGCCACTCTGGCGGGTCCAAGCTGCAAGTTGGGGGGTTGGTTTGGCACTTGCGGATTGAGCAGCTCCTCATTTTCTCTCGGGCTCCCCAAGGTCCTTCCCCGCTGTGTCCTGCTGTCCTGGTCTGGTTTCAACTGGCTGCCTTTCGCATCTTTGTGTTTTAGGAAGAGAGACGGAGACACACACCGAAGAGGACGTATGCCAATGAGTGTCTTCACCGGAAATTCTCTCCAGCACTGAGATTCTCCGGAGGGCAGGAGCCCGAGAGGTGAGGACGGCGAGGGCCGCGGGATGTGGGCGCGGATCCCCGGAGCCGTCTGCTCTGCTCAGCCGCCGGGCTGTTGACCACATCTTGCAAATGAGATGTACAAGAGACCCCCTTCTGCTTGTAAGCAAGGAAATCCTGCAGCGATGCCTTGCAGTGAACTGGCTTTGACATCTGTAAGCTAATTTAATAGGACACAGTGGAAGCAAAAATGGCACCACTTTCAAAGTTTGCTGAGCGGCGCAGTGCTAAGGGCTTTAGGCAGGGAAGCTTGGGGAGCATCATTAGCTTGTTCTGTGAAGCCCCATGGTGGAAGCTTCATCAGCTCGTCCCACAGACGAGGAGACCGAGGCTGCATAAATGCAGCAACTGGTCCAAGAACTAGAGCCTGCACTGCCGCAAAGCCCCCTGAGGTCTGCATGCTGGCCTCTGAGCCCTTGTCCTGATTTTAGCCCCCTCGGTGACACATGTCGACGAGGCCGCTTCCCCCCAAATCACGGTCGAGGCCCCGATCAGTTTCCGAGCGAGACGGAAGGGTGTGTGTTTGCATGTGATTCCCAGGAAAGAGGGCACTGGAGGGCCCTGTCCCCCTGGGGGGCCTGTTTCTGTAGCTCAGGCCCCCACTAGCCTTGGAGAGTCCCCCACCACTGCTGCTCCCCTCATCCCGTCAAGACCCACAGCTCCCAGGGGCTGGGGGAGAGGTGGTCAGAGAGCGCGGAGCTGCTCCCCGCGCCGGGCTGCGGGCAATCGGCCTCAGCCCGCTCCATTCCAGATCAGTCATATAGCATGTGTTTGTATTGTCCTGTCATCCTGCCGGGTGACGGCAGAACTTTGGCAGATCCTCTGAGCTAAGGCCTGTGATCAAATTCGTGCTCCGGAGCTTCGCTCTTCTGCTGGGACCGTGCCAGGAGCAGTCACCCCCGGCTGAGCCAGTAGGCTGGCCGGAGGCCTGCGGGCTGCTCTAAGACGCTCCTGGTGGTGCTTTAAATGCCGTCGCGTTCCCTGCAGCCCTATCTCAGAGAGCAGGTCCTCAGTGAGATGCCCGAAGCCCCTTCCAACCAGAAAGCAGAACCTTCCACCGGGCTCAGCCGGCCCAGTGGAAACCCCGGCTGCACAGGGGCTCTTGACACATTTCCCACCGCAGCCAGCGATCTTGAGAGCACAAAGGGTGCTGTAAGACAGCTTGCAGGTAAGCAGCATGCCCAGAGAAGCCTTAGGCTGCCTGGGGGCGTCGGGCCGCTTGACTCGGCGTTCCCCTGCAGCCCGCCTCAGTCTGCCAGGCTGCCGTGACAAACGCCACGCAGTGGGTTGGCTTAACAACGGCAGTCGGTTGACTCGGGCTCTGAGGCTGGAAGTCGGCAGGGCCACGCGCGCGGTGCACCCGCCGTCCCCGGCTCGCCTGCCGGTGCGCCTGCCTCCCGTGACGCGGAGGCGGCCTCTCCTCTCTGGCTTCCGTGACTTCCGGGTTCTCTGAGGCCTCAGGTGGGCCACACCTGAAATAAAATAACATCTTCAGGAGATCCTATGTCCGATGGGCTTGCTCCCACAGGAACACAGGCAAGATTTAATTACAAGTGTGTGTCGGGAGACGTCATTTCCCCCCATCTGAAAGACACTGGACGTCACATCTGTTTAACTGCTGCTTACACATTTCACAGCGATTGCTTAGGAGCTGCCCTAGTTTTCTGCTCGGGATTTAAATACTTGACCTTTCCACCCACCTTCTGTGGCCCTTGCCGCGTGCAAGCAGCTCTCCAAAGCAGCCCGGGCAGGGAGAAATCAATAGCAGAAGCAATTGCCCACTGATTTCTAAAGCACCAGGCGCTCAGGCCCTTGCCTTGGCGTCGCCATCGCTGCACAACTCACAGTGATTTCCTACACCTCTTGGAGAACCATATTTTCCCGCTCTGCAAGAATTAGCAGCATCCTCCTTAAAAACCCAATCAAACAAAACTTTGCAAGACCAAACAGTAGCTGGCAGTTCAGCGAAGCCCCGGCTACCCGCTCTCTGCATTCTGCATTTGCCCTGTCAGGGCTCTCCATGCCCAGAGCTGCACAGCCCGATGCTGCAGGGCTGTCGATACAGTAATACGTCGGGTGGGACGTCCTGGCCAGGGTGGGGCGGTGGAGGGGGAAGGGGGAGACTGTCCCTCCACCCCCCTCCATGCAAACCACTCAGACATGGATTTTAATGGACCCCTAAGCATCGGAGCCTCGGTGCAGCTTTGGAGACCTGGCATAGGTGTCGGCGTGCCTGTAAACAAGGAGCCTGTTCTGGAAGTCTCCGCACCTGGAAGGTCGAGCCTGGTCACTGTGTCCAGCTGTCCAGCAGCTTTGTGCATGGACGCAACGGGCGGCAGCCCCGCCCCCACACCCCTTGCTCTGGTTTCGTGATCGGCAGGTTTGAGCGGATGTGTGTAGTCTTGTCAGCTGGGTGGTCTCCGAGATTCTTTGCCCACCCCCCTCACACTCCGTCCCCTTCAGGCTCTCCCAGCCAGAACCTGGGACCCTTCCTCACTGCTCTGTAAGAGAAGAGAGACTGCCACACCTCCCAGAAGACCCCCTGATGAGAAATGTGCCCCCCGGGGAGCAGCCCACGAGGATGCTGACCCCAGGGCGCCCGGAAACCCCCCTCTCACGCCTTGAGAAAAACGGCCTCCTGTGCTTTCCCTCGCTGTCCTCAGCGGCGTCCCCGTGTCCCCTCGGCGCCGTCATCAATCACCTTGCGAGCTGCAGACCGGAACTTGGCCTGGCAGAGAAGGCGGTTTACAGCCTGCCCGAGGCCAGCCTGGCCGGGGCCGGCGCCGGCACGGCAAGGTGACCGCAGTGGAGGGCAGTTCACTCATGTTCTGCAGCCGCCCCTACCTTGCTCGGTTCCAGTGAATAAAGCAGAGCTCGTGCCGGCTGTGGAGCCCCGCTTCCCTCTTTCTCTGCTCCCTGCGCCCCCAGGGACTGAAGAAGCATTTCTTCCTCTTTGAGGCAATTTTAGGAAAGGAAAGGAGAAGGCAGGCTCAGCCTTCGGCTACCACCTCTCTCTGCCCAGTCATTTCTGTTCAGCTCGGGCAGCAGAGCTGCCCTCAGCCGTCCTTGGGGGTGGGCCCTGTGTTTGATGTGTGCGGCTCAGAGGTGGGAAGAGGAGGCGGCACCCCTGCCTGGCATCGCGGCGCTGGCACCACCTTAAACGGCTGCTCTGCGTCCCTGCTCGGGAAGCGTGCTCACCAGGAGAGCCTCGGCCGGCACTATCCTGGCCCGATGCACCCATCAGGAGGAAAGCCTGGTTTGGGAGAGAAAACAGGCCACGGAGGCGGCGTCCAGCCCATGTGTCCTCGACAGGAGGAACGAACTGCGCCGCCGCCTCCAAGATGGCGGCCGAAAGGCCATGTGGCCTTAAATTTATTTTTTACCTTTTCGGTCTTTGCCCTCAACCCATTTCAGAGTACAAGCCAGTACTTGGCCCAGTGGTTAGGGCATCCGCCTACCACATGGGAGGTCTGCGGTTCAAACCCCAGGTCTCCTTGACCCATGTGGAGCTGGCCCATGCGCAGTGCTGATGCGTGCAAGGAGTGCCCTGCCATGCAGGGGTGTCCCCAGCGTAGGGGAGCCCCATGCGCAAGGAGTGTGCCCCATAAGGAGAGCTGCCCAGCATGAAAGAAAGTGCAGCCTGCCCAGGAATGGTGCTGCACACACGAAGAGCTAACACAACAAGATGACACAACAAAAAGAAACACAGATTCCCGTGCCGCTGACAACAGAAGCAGACAAAGAAGAACACGCAGCAAACAGACACAGAGAACAGACAACCAGGGTGGGGGTGGGAGAGAGAAATAAATAAATAAATCTTTAAAAACAAAACAAAGTACAAGCCAGGTAACCCCATAGCCCGGTCTCTACCCAGGTGGAAAAGCCTTGCTTCCACACTCGCTGCTTAGCCAGGCGTGCACGGGAGGCCCGAGGGTGTGCGAGGACCCCGGCTCCAGCGGCTCTCGTGGGAGGAAAAGCAGAGGGGGCTGGAGACCCCTGCCCTCCTCTGGCCTCGCTCTGCCCGGCTCCTGTTCCGGGGTCCCAGCCCTTATTCACCGGCCATGCCCTCGAGACGCCGCTCAGGGTGAGGCGTGCCGGGCCGCGGCGAGAGCGTGCTCTTCCTACAAACAGGGACGTTCGGCCCTGGGCCCTGCGGCGTTTTGCCCCGGCCATCCCCAGTGGCCGAGTCAGGGCCAGAATCTGCACAACCCAGTGACTAACTCACGAGGCGGCAGTGCGTGCCAAGAACGAATGACCACTTTGCTGAGAGGCCGGAGGCTGGCGGCGTCCCGGGTCCCGGCCTGATGAACCCGGGCGGCTGACCCCAACCGAAAGCCGGGCGGGGGCTCGCCGCAGCACGTTGCACCACCTACGCCGCAGCTCCTTGTTTCTACCACCTGCCACTGGTAAGTCAGAGTGGCCGGTACCAGCTTCCCCCCCGTTTCATAGGGTGAGAAGCTCCTAAACGGGGGGCCATGGGGCCCCCACAGGGCACGGAGCAGCCTTTTGGAGGGGAATCCGCACACTCCCCTCCTCGGTGTGCTGGAACAGCGGTGCTGTCTGACCGACCACATGTAGCTAACATAAAAACCCCGAACCATCAAACAAGAAAGGCAGTCCAACAAAGTTTTGTTTTTTTCCTCTACGATGCCCCTTTTGAAGCTTAAAAACAGAACTTCAGGGTTGTTTTCATTTTGGTGCCCATTCTTTGCAGATGTCAAGGTATGTGCACGGCCTGCCTAGCACGGAACCCACGGCCGGGACGGGCAAGTCCGCGTTCACCCCACCCCTGTGACCCCCAGGGTGATGGATTCCAATAGGGCTGAGCCTAGGCGCTGGCTGCGCCACGCACAGAGCTCCCTCTGCAGAGCTTTCCGCAGAGCCGGGCGGTTCGTCAGAAAGAAAGGTGGGTCCCCGGCTGAGCTCGCAGCACCGCTGGCTCTCCCGCTTTGGTTCAGCAAACGCATAGCAAGGGCTTGCAGACTCCCAGCGCCGCAGGGGGCCCTGGGGGTGGAGACACCCCAGCCAGGCTCTCCACCCTCAGAGCCTGGAACTCTGCAGCAGAGACAGACGAGCCAGCGGCTGCCTCTGGAAGGCCAGGTACTAGATATTCTTGCAACTACCCAGCTCTGTCGCTGTAGTGAGGAAGCAACCACAGACAGTGCAAAGTATGCAAATTAGTGGGTGTGGCTGTGTGCCAATAAAACTTTATTAACAACACCAGATGGCCAGCATGCAGGTCGTGGTTTGCCAACTAGCCCAAGAAACAGATCAAATGCAAATCGGTTTGGGCGTTCCTTGGAGACACTTCCAGCTTGTGGATGATAAACATTATTTTTTTAATCCTGAACAGGGAGTAAGAAATTGCCAGGCAGAATATGGTGACCTCGTGTGACCAAGAGCCATGTAAAGACAGAAGCTCATTTTGAAATTGCCACTTGTTTTAGGAGAGCATCTGGCATATTCCGCCCCTTGGGTGTGGGACTAATCAGAATAAACATCTTAGCCCAGTCCTTGGAGCTCATCGCCGCAGGTGCCAATCTATTTTAATTTGTGCTGTTGTCGTCATCATCATCATCATCACCAACAGCCTAAATTTCAATCCACCCCGGGCTGCATTCGGCATTCTTGCTCTCCCTCCAACTCTACCACCACGAAAAGGCTCCCCGGCATCCGTGGGCCACAGCAGGGCCACCTGGCAGCTGCTCTTCAGGAGGGGTGCACTTCCTTCCAGAATGCTGACAGCGGGGAGCAGGTGGTGGCTGGCGGTGAGGTGAGGGGGAACGAGAGCGAGGCCAGGACTGTGCTCCCTTCACCGGCTCTGTTGGGACTTAACTAAGAAGGACCGGCACAGAGGGAATCAGTGATCGACTTTTCAGAGCAGGCTGAAAGATGGAATTAAGGAAAGAGACCGATGGCACAGTTTAAAGCTTAATGTGATTTTCTAAATTATCTTTCACCAGTGCTGGGTTAAGAACTGAGAAATGCTTAAGTTGGGGAGAGTCACCGGCGGCCACGACAATTCAGCTGGACCCGTTCTGCAGGTGAAGCCTTTTCCTGATTTGCCTGAAGAATTGGGGAACTCCGGGCCGGTGGTTGTCAGAGTGGACTCTCCCTCCCTGGGAACTTGTTGGAAATGCAGATGACCAGGCCCCAATCCCTAGGCTACAGATTCTGAAACTCTGAGGCTGGGCCCCAACATAACCTGTGTTTTAATCACACCCCCACCCCCTCCCAGGGGATTCAGGTGCCTGCTCAAGCCCCTGACCGGGAAGGAAGGGGTGAAACTACCCCCCCCCACCACCCCTTCTAGCACACGTGTGCTTTAGTGTGCAACAGGTGAGCAAGCAGGCTGGCAAAGGCTTGGTAATCAAAATGTTGTGAATTCCTTTTGGTTGAGCTGAAATTCACCTTCTCATTATCTATGAACAAAAGGC
The DNA here is from genome assembly GCF_030445035.2 of Dasypus novemcinctus. Lineage (NCBI taxonomy): Eukaryota > Metazoa > Chordata > Mammalia > Cingulata > Dasypodidae > Dasypus > Dasypus novemcinctus. The sequence goes on from NC_080681.1 coordinate 128,933,365, forward strand.
TTTGTAAGGAAATGAATCAGTTGAGCAAAATTTCAAGGGAGCTATTCAAAGGGAGAGGCATGTTTTTGGATACCTTATTACATTAATTGTCTATATGCAAATCATTTCTTCTAATTACAAACGAGTCTTCCTTATTAAAGCAAATGCACTCAAACAGGCTTGGAATATTCAAATCAGCTCATTACTCAAGCTTGGATGTGATCAAACAAAAATACCCTCTCATGGGGACCCTACTAAGGTTAAGCCATTTCACCCTCCAAGTAGCAAGGAGTGATAGCGGAGGAAAGAAATAAGTATTGATGAACGGCCAGTAAAATCCCCACACCCCTTACTCCTTCCGGTTCTGGACCTGCAGTGGCAATGGTCTCTGTAAAACGATGAATGGAAAAGCCTTGGCAGTGGAGTGCAGCCAGGCTGATGTTCTCATCAAAGTGACAGAGACTCTCAGGAGACGGGAACATGCAAATAGGCGAATGTTTCCTAACCTCATATTGACTTGGGCTTTTAAAATCAATTTTCTTTATTAGCTGATGAATCTCTGCAAAAGACTTTCTGCACGGAATCTGGATAAATTATTTAGGCAGCAAATTGTTTCCATTCGAACTGATAATAGCAGGGAGATTTAGTGGGGATGTAGCACTAGTTCAGGGCCTGGGGCAAGGTCACCCTGGAAGGGAAAAACGGATGTGAAGGAACCCACCAGGGCAGGTGTCTGAGGTCACGTCCATACCGGCCACACTGCACACCTCGAGCCGACGCTGCTCACACTGCAGCCTCAGCCGGCAGCAGCCTTTGCAGCTGGGGAGGCCACAGCTTCCACGCGCCTCTCGTTTATGACTCATCAGGCTTTCTGTTCATTTGCAGGCCAGAATTTGTCCCTTCAGGGGACAGCTGCTGGTTCAGTCTGCCAGCATCCCTTCCTCGGCTGGTAGCCCAACCCCACGTGCCTTGGGGAGCTGCTCCCTACCTGTCTGCACCCTGGGGCCCCTGTGGTTTGGGTGCACGGGCTCACCTTGGGTAGCAAGAGCATGGAGACCTTTCCTCAGGCCTGGCCAATCAGCTGACCCCCGCCCCTTGCAAGTCATGGCGACTGGTCTGGGGTTAGAAACATGACCCAGGCTAGCCCGTTGGAGCAGCCCTCTCCTCCAGCCGCTGTGATGGAAACGAGCTGGGGAAGTATGCCAAGTTGTCCCCACAAGACCCTCCCCCTTTTTCTAAATTGAAGCCCCTGAGATAGTGCATGGCTAGGACACCCAGCAGCGGTGGCCTTGGGCCCCTGGGAATGGGCCACCTAATTGAGGCAGATCCTCAACTCTGTGGACCCCTGACCCCAGGGTGACATGGCAGCCCCTGAGACAGGGGCACAGAGCCAAGAGCCTTGCCTGGCATACAGTCCAGGGGCACGAGGCCTATGTGCAGAGTGAGGGAATGAATAAATGGGCCAATGACATCCCTTTCTTGCTGAAGCCAGTTAATTATCTGGCAACCGGTCAACCGGTCAACCAGTCAACCACACGTCCCAACCTGCCCATGAACCGCCTGCCCGAACCACTCAATAACCTTGACAATGGACCATGTTATCCTCCAGCACTTGTCCGTCTTTAAACCCAAAGGCAACACAGCTTAGCTCACTCAAGAGTAAGCTGACCTGGCAAAAACAAGCCTAGAGTGTTTTCTCCCTCTATAAGTGACACTAACAGACTCCTGTAGTTTGTCCTTCCAAAAACCTGCCGGTTTCCAAATGCAAATCATTCGCTAAGAAAAGAGAGGCCTCACTTGATAGTTATGCTCCAGAATGAGGTGCTCTTTGCAAGGGCTTCCAGGAGTACATCTCTGCAAAGCCACCCAATGTCCACTTCTGATCAAAAGATTCTCAAGGGGGTTTAAAGTTCTCTCCACAAGTGGGTTTCATGGGGCATTTGCACAAAGAATCACAGTTCCCTCACGTCCGAAAAGCGCATGATTTGCTGGCAGAAATTGGCAGGGGATGGCCAAGAGCTGAGCCACCGGATTGCAAGGGCAGGGGACAAGCAGGCAGTCCCTGCGTGGTGGGGAGGAGGCGGGGACCTCGGCTGGGGGTGCTGGCAGTCCCCCTTTGCGCGGGATGGAGGGGTTGCTTTGCGCAAGCTGGTGGGGAATTGGGACTGCCCTGGGCTGGACGGCCACCGATCCAGGCAAAGCCCATGCCCACACCCTCCCAGCGCGAAGAGGACAACTTGGGAAAACTTCAGTTAAAATCAGCTGACGAAAGTCGTATTAATAGGAGCTGGTGACCTCTTTAACAGCCACTTGACCACGGTCACTTGATGAGATCACTTCACAGGCAAGCGACGAGGTGGAGGGTGGGGTGAAAAGTGCCAGGTTCAAATTTAGTCCTTGCCGGTGATTTCACTTCTTGTCATGACGGGCAGAGTTGAGGTCTGGAGGGGCGAGCTGCCCTGTGGCCCACACTGCCCCATCCCCTCGGGAGCCTTGCTCGGGCGCAGAAAGATAAGGGCCTCTCAGGCTCAGCAGGTGTCCCGTCAGCAGCAGGTCAAGGCAGGGGTCTTCGTGGAGGTTACTTAGGGCTGACATCACCGGCCCCCCGGGGGCGCAGGAAAAGGCTTCTTGACGGTCGCGGGACCCACCTGCTTCCACACAGCTTGGTGACGTCCCCACTGCATCTTCTCACCACGGGTGGCCGGAGCAGAAACGGACCCGCCCAGCCTGCCTGGTGCTGCCCACCTCATCTGCCTGGTTCTGCCCTCCGGCCCTCTCTTCTCCGGCTCCTCCTGCGATGCCACTTTGCCATCAGCACCTCTTGCTCCCAGTGGCTCACATGTTTGGGTCTTGGGCCTGCCCTGCCCCGTGATCCCTTCCATCCCCACAAGTTCCATGAGGGGCCGGAGAGCAGCCCCCCAAATCCCAGCATGGAGGCGACCTGGCACTCAGGTCCACGTGGCATCGGCCCCAGCCAAGGGAGGCTGCCCTGTGTCCTGGCCAGCTTGAGCCACCTCTCTCCACCCCGCGAAGGTACGTGAGGTCCAGTCCACAGGCCGGGCTTCCCCAGCCCGAAGGGTCCCGTGCAGAGTGACCAGCGGGTCCCCACGGCCGGGGCAGACGGGGTGGGGGAGCCCAGGCCCCACGAGCCCTGCAGCCAGCAGCCTGACAGAAGGCACCCTTTCCCCGACCGCGAGCCCCTCCGCATAGAAGCCACGTGCTCCAGGATTCCCTTGCTTTTCCCCAAAGCAGAAACATGGGCCGTTCTTCCAGGTCTTCCCTTCCTCCAGGCCTCGACAGCTTTGCTTTGCTCCCAGCTACACCGGTGAGGACATGACGTGGTCCCGGAGCAAGATCGTGAACGGGCTGTTCCGGTGGGAGATTCCAGGGAGAGGGTGCAGTGTCTGCCCCCCGGGCATCGGGTCCCGCCGAGGGAGGGAAGCCCTGCTGGTTTGCAGAGCTTCCTCCAGCAGGTGCCACCGCGGGGTTTACGCGGACAGCTGGGCCGGGGAGGTCATCTGTGGAGATCCGGGGGGGCTGGGCCAGGAGGGGAGACAGTCCTCACGCAAGGTGGGGGCCAGGCGGGAAGCGGCCCAGGCCAGAGCGGGCAGGCCCAGCGTGCGGAGACCTCGCCGTGCCCGCGGAAGTCGGTGGGATGCCGGCACACGCGCCGCTCCTGCTCCACTGTCCTTCCCACGGGGATTCTCACCAGGTGCTGCCCGGCTCGGGGCCCATCCGTGCCCCTGGGGTGCGTCTTCCCTGCCAATGGCCTGCCCTGCAGCCCTGTCCCCTTGGGCTTCTGGGGCCCTTGCAAGGTCCTCAGGGTCCCCTGAGACCTGAGCCTCTGCAGGGCTGGCAGGCGGCCGGCCCTGGGGTGGGAAGCCTGGCTCCTTCCTGTTCTCCAGCTCCAGTGGGCAGGGGCAGGGCGAGTACTTCCCAGGGACACAGGCCGAGCCGGCGAGGGAGTGGCCACACCCTGGACCCAGTCCAGGCCCCGCCCCTGCACTCCGCCGCAGTGGCCGCGTCCGCGCGTGGGTTAAGCAAAGAGGACAATGGCTTGGGGGCCACCGCGGGCAGCTGCGTAGGTTAGTGCTCTGCTGCGGAGGGCCCCGTGGCGCTCTGTTTAGGAATCGATGTCAATGTCGATTGGAATGGGGAAGGGATGGCCTGGGAGAGCTGGGGGCGGGGCCTGGGCAGGGCCTGGGCGTTCGGGGGCGGCGAGCGCTCAGAGTGGGTGGAATTGCCATGCTCTCCCCCGGGAAGGATCAATGCCCCATCGGTTAGAATGTTGGAAAGTTTATGCTGGTCGTTCTTGTTCCTTCGTGCTGCCCCATCCAGCCTCGCTGGCTTTCTCGGCGTTTCCTTTGTTATTCATTAAGTGCTGTGTCCCCGGCTCTCCATGAGAGCAGCTCCTTAGGAGGGACCGAGATCTGGGGTGACAGGCCCCCCAAGCCTCTCAGGTCTGCAATTTGCTTTCACTTTTGCAACAGGCTCTTTGCAAATAAAAAGCCACAAGCCGGGCGGCACGCCCCGCCCTGCCTCGTATGCCCCTGTGCTTGGCCGAGAAGCAGGCTCCTTGGCTAAGGGCTGGCGAGGCGACTCATCGCGCCACAGTCCGTAGCTTCCTGCCCGCCTGCTCTCCCGGACATATGACCTGCAGCTGAAGCCCACCCGAACAGGTGGGCAGTGTGGGCATCGCCAGAAATGGGGCAGCCAGCCCGCATGGACCCCCTGCCGCCCGGCAGCAGACCAGGGGAGGTACCTGCAGCCTCCCTCGCTAAAAAACACTTAATGCTTAGAAACAGCCAGGTTTTGGCCACAGGGACAGAGAAGGCAGGACGACTCAGCAGAAGCACCAACTCACATGCCTAGTTTTTTATCCAAAGCTACTTCAAATCTCTCTCAATCTGTCTCTTATTACACTCTTCAGTGTTGCATATTTAAAGCCAGTGGGCAATGCGGGGCGATGGACACACGGACGCTCGTCCACCAGAACCGGCCTTGATCCCCAGGAAATGCTGCTGGCTACGGGCCCTTGGATGGTGACAGAAGGCGCCACACCGGAGCTGCGTCCCCATGAGCCAGTGGCGGTGACCACGCGGCCCCCTCCCCCTCCAAACTTGCCCTTCTCTTGTGCTGCTTCCAGCTTGGGAGTCTGCAAACTACGGCCACGGCCAAATCCCAGCTGCCGCCTGTTTCTGTACAGCCTGGGACGAAGAGAGGAGTTTATATTTTTTAATGATTGGGGGAAAATCCAACAGAGGGTAATAGTTTTGGGACACACAGAAATGATATGAAATTCAAATTCAGTGTCCAGAAATAACGTTTTCTTGGCGCACAGCTGCTCGTGCGTGGACGTGCTGCCCGCGGCGGCCGTCCTGCTTCAGCAGCGAAGTCGAACGCTCATGATAGCGGCTGCGCGGCCGCGAGGCTTAAAGGTTTACTCTCCGGCCTTTTGCTGAAAAAGTGTGCCGGCCCCTGCTGCAGGTAAATAGTGGTGCATGGAAAGAAACAGGGGAGGCTTTTTGGGAAACATCAGCCAAAGTCTGGTTGGAATCTGGGTTTGGAGATGCAGGGGGCTGTGGGAGCACGCGGGTGGGCTTCTGTGCAGACGGGCTGAGCACCACCGGGTCCGGACGCTGTGCCGTGGTGTGGGAGGGGCAGGAGGATCCTCTGCACCTGCGGAGGCTGGCTCAGCTCAGGTGAGGGAGATCCCACCCGCCAGCGGTGCCCGAGCCCCCGCGGACCCTTGGCCTGTGTATAAGATGCCTTAGGTTCTGGGGGCTGCTGTAACCAAGCCCCCACCAAATGGGCGCTTAAATCAACAGAAAGCTACTCTTTCATCTTCTGGCGGCGGCAAGCAGCCCGAAGTCAGGGTGTGAGCACCGCTGCTCCTTCTGGAGGCTTCCGCCGTCTCCTGGGCTCTGGTGCCCGGCCGGCCTGGTGCCTGGCTTGGAGGCGCATCACCCAGTTTCTCCCCCGTTGTCGCATTTACTCCTCTCCATGGCTCATGGGCCTCTACTCTCCTTCTCGTCACTCTCCCTGGGTTTAGGGCCCACCCTAAGCCAAGATCTTTATCTAAGGCAGCTCAGAGACCCCAATTCCAACCTGCACAGGTTCCGGGTGCGGGGCGTGGACAGAGCTTTGGGGCAATATGGCTGAGGGGGGAAAGCAGGGTCCTCACGGGGCCCTGGGAGGCTCTGCCTCCAGCTCCCTGTTCTCGTCCTGCCGCCCCCGGCTGGGGGCCTGTCGGGGGCCTTCTCCAAAGCCTTGTTTCGGGGCCTCCTGCTGCTGGAAGCCTCCGGGCAGAGTCCGGGCCGCCCCCGCGTGAGGCCAGTCACCTCCACGTGCGTGAAAAGCCGCAGCAGCCGCGTTTGCAGGGCCCTGGAGGAGCTTTCGACGCAGCACCCACCCGCGTTTCCCTCACGGCATCTGGCTGTGTGGCCGCCTCCCCTGTAACGCGGAAGCGTAACGTGGATTACAGCACACCTCGCTCCAGGACACAGCGGCAACGCCTGCGCGCTGCAGACAGCGCCGTCGGGCCTGCGAGGCCACGGAGGGGAGGCTGCACGTGGCTGTCCCAGAGAAAGAGGGAAGGAGTGCGGAGGCCTGAGCGGCCATGCAGACCAGCCTGCACCGCGGGGCCCAGGAGCGCGCCCACCCTCATCCTGACCACAGCAGGCGAGCCCCCACCTTCACGGAGGTCCAGAGGCAGGACCCCCCCCCAGGACCCCCGGGGCCTCTGGAGGCCCCAAGAGGGGAGCGCAGCCCACCTCTGCCCGGGGTGCGAGGGGAGCTGCCCCTGGGCCCCCTCCCCACCGGTCCCGGCGCCCGCAGCTGCGTGGGCAGAATTCTTCCCACCACTGCCCTGAAGCCGCGGCTGGTTCCACCACCCACGCCGGCTCCTGCTTTCCCTCGGAAAGTCGTTTTGCTGGGAAAGGAGCCCGTTTATTGACTGGGTAATGGGAACTGCCTGCTTCTCTTCATATCTTCACGTGCAGATTGCATTTCTGTCGTTACACCTGCTTGCTCTGATCACCAAGCAAGCGTGGTATCAGGTCCATGAACACCACGGGAAAAACCAGGAGCCCAGACGTCTGGGGAGAGAAGGGGCGTCCCTGGGGGTCCTGAGTCTAACACCAACTTCTTAGGAGAGCAAGTTTGGCGTCCAGGGGAGGGAGGTACTTGGTGGTCCCCCAACCTCAAGCGAGGTGGATGGATGGGCGGGCAGGGCGTTGGGGCGCAGCTTTAGAAGTGGGAGCGGGATGGTGGTGGGAGGAGCAAGCAGGGGGTCCTCAGAGTCCCGGTGGGGAGCTCTGGCCTGGGGTGTCCACGCTCAAGCCCCTTCCCCATGGCCTCTCCCCTCTCATCTTTAAAGGAGAGAGTTGGACCCGAGGATGTCAGGTCCCTGCCGCCCCCACCCACCCAGCTACCCACCCTGCAGCCCTTCCCTCCTCTGAGGCTTCCTGACCTGCAGGCCAGGCCCGGAGAGGAGTTGTCCAAGGGAGTGGGCCTCTTCCTTCCTGGGCGTGGCCAGGCCCCCAGGACAGGGAGGGAGGGGGGAGGGACAGAAGAGGGGCGTGAGCCGCAGAGAGCCCCCAGCAGCTCCGAGGAGCCCTCCTCCCCTCCGGGGCTCGGCATTGGGCCCCCACTTCTCTAGCTGCGGGGGGGGGGGATCCCTCCAAAGTGGTAGAAGAGAAAGGACACCCCACTCTCGCAGGACAGCGAACTCTGCAGTGTCCCTGGAGGCGGCCCTCTCGCGCCTCCTGCGCCCAGACCTGACTGGTTTTCCCTAAGGCCAGCCGGGGCTGGGATGGAGGAGGAGGACAAGGAGGGGGCCACGGGGCCCAGTGAGGGGGAGATGCAGGGAGAACCGGCCCTTCTTCTGGGGATGTGCCCCAGCTGCCCTGGGCCTAGCCACGAGGCCGGCCACAGCGTCGCCTGCAGAACGGGGGCCGCGGGGACCGGGCCAGTGGGACGAGGGGGCCTGGGCCGCAGTCGCTCACTCCCAGGGCCAGCAGGCTCCGAAGCCGCGAGGGGCCTTGGGCCTTGGGTTGCAGGTGGGCAGCCAGGACGCCGCCGAAGGCCATGACAAACCCGGCAGCCACCTCCGAAAGGACACCCTGCCTCCCAGCCCCGCTCCACCTGCACCCCCAAATGCAGCTTCTCCCCCCAAACCCTGCCTCTGCCGCCTCCACACCCAGATCAAACCTTCCAGCACTTCCCCCCACAGCGCCACCTCCCGGCCCAGCACCCGGGGCCCTGCCGGGCTTCCGCTCCTCCCTGTCACCCTTGTCTTCTGGCCACCCCTTCTCCAGCCCTCCGTCCTCTCCCAGCCGTTCGCCCTAAACAGGGGCCAGAATCAGACATATCCCCGGCCTTGCCGGCAAAGTGGGCTCTGTCGCAGCTCCTCACCTCCGAAACACACGGACATGACCACGTGCCAATAGAGTTTACTTATGGACCCTGAAATCTGATATAATTTCACTTCACCAAATATTTTCCTTTGGATTTTCTTTTTTTTTTATATTTTTTTATTCATTTTGTAAAAATATTACATTAAAAAAATATGAGGTCCCATTCAACCCCACCCCACCCCCACCTCACCACTCCCCCCCGCCCAGCAACACTCTCTCCCATCATCATGACACATCCATTGCACCTGGTAAGTACATCTCTGGGCATCGCTGCACCTCATGGTCAATGGTCCACATCATAGCCCTTACTCTCCCACGTTCCATCCAGTGGGCCCTGGGAGGATCTACAATGTCCAGTAATTGTCCCTGAAGCACCACCCAGGACAACTCCAAGTCCCAAAAACACCTCCACATCTCATCAGTTTCTCCCATTCCCCACACACATCAGCCACTATGGCCACTTTTCCTGCACCAATGCCACATTTTCTCTGTGGACCTTGGATTGGTTGTGTCCATTGCACATCTATGTCAAGAGGAGGCTTAGATTCCACCTGGATACTGGATGCAATCCTCCTGCTTTCAGTTGTAGGCACTCTAGGCTCCATGGTGTGGTGGTTGACATTCTTCAACTCCATATTAGTTGAGTGGGGTAAGTCCAATAAATCAGAGTGTAGGAGTTGAAGTCTGTTGAGGCTCAGGGCCTGGCTATCATATTGTCAGTCCATAGATTCAAATCCCCTAGATATATTTTAAACCCCAGCACCAACTACAAGTCCAGTAAAGTAGCATGAAAGCCTTGTGAAAAGAGATCCCATCTGTGTCCAGCTCCATCACGCAGAAACACCAGCTCCAAAGAAGGGCCAACTGACATGGCAGTGAACCCCATCTGCCATGACCATAGAACCTGTGGGTCTCTTTAGCCCTCAAAAGAACCAATACCTGAGGTTGTATCTACTTTATCTGTCTCTGAGACTCTGCTCAGGTGTGCATAAGGGCAATCCTTCTGACATCCTCCAGACTCTTTTTTAGAGACTCATAGCCATATAAACTCATTTGTCCTTTCCATTTCCCCCTTAATTTAGGTCAAACAGGATTTTTAACTCCTGTTATTATATGTAGACAGGGATATTCTGCTGGTCTGTGTTGAACCTTTAATTTAAGGTCATTTTCTAGTTATGTCATCAGCTGGTACTTGGTAGTGATCTCTCGGTGCCAGGGAGGCTCATCCCCGGGTGTCATGTCCCACGCTGGGGGGAAGGCATTGCATTTACATGCTGAGTTTGGCTTCAAGACTGGTCACATTTGAGTAACAGGATTTTCTTTTTCAGCTATGGGGAACTATACAAACCATTCTTAGCCTCCAGGCCATACAAGGGCAGTGGAGAGCTGGGGCCAGGCCACCCCCATAACCAGCTCCCTGTGTGGCCCTGCATGGCCCTTCTCCCTGCTGGAGGCCCCCCCCATGCCCGGTGCCCACGGGCTCCCTGCTGCCCTGCCTTGCCCTGGTTCAGGGTGGGAGCTCCCTGTGGCCTCTGGGGGCGTGTCCTCCATGGCTGGTTCTGGCCCCGGAGCTGTAGAGCCATTGTGCATCCTGTAGCCCTGTCCAGGCCTCTACCTGGCTCCCGCACAGCTGACCATCTCTATGGCCACATGTCCTGCTGACCCCTGGGGGACCAGAGCACAGAGCGGGGACCACTGAAAGTCTGCTCCACCTGGCCAACCTGGGAGTGTAGGGGGACTGGTGATTTCCTTGGGGATGCAGCCACCTTGGTTGGTGAGGTGCTGTCCAGTCACTTTGAGGAATGGAAGTTGGGGTCAGTCTGGGCCACAGGCTCCTCTTCCGTGTCCCAAAGCCTAAAGCGTTGGCTGAGCCAGGGAGCCTCCTTCACTCGCCGGCTGGGCCGACGATGCAGCATCACGCTTTAAAAGTTCCTGTGTCAACAAGTGGGAACCCAAGAAGCTTCTAAATTGCCCGAGCTGCTCCTTCTGACGAGTCAAAAAGTTGGTACAATTGGCTTTTGGCCCTGATTCTGCGGGAGGCTCTTAGGCTCTCCAGCAGGCTCCTCGCCTGAGCTGATTGTGTCGCCAAGGAGACAGTTCTGGTCACAAGTGGGGGAGGGGCTTCCGGCCTCGGGGGTGGGGGGCAGGGAAGCTGCTAATTGCCCTGCGGCACCCAGGATGCCCTGGCAGGGGGGTGGCCCCAGTGCAGGGTGGAGGAGCTGGGCACTGGGGGGGGCTCTTGGGGCCCCCGCCCAGCCAAGCATCTTGACCACGGCACTTAGAAGTCAGGGTTTCTCTGCCGCTTCGCCCTTTTCCAGAAAGAGCCATGGTGGAGGATGCTGGGTGCCCGGTTGTCACCCCGGCAGTGGGAACAAGCCGAGCACACGTCACCAGCAGCAGGGGGGGCCCCACGTCCTTGAGGAGAGCACCGGCACGTGGTCCTCCCCGGTCACCACACAGAGGCGGCCCGTGGGCAAGTGCTGCCCACAGCAGGAGGCCGGTGGGAGGGCCGAAGAGCTGCCTTCACTCCACCACCTCCCCACGGAGACCATCGGCCCGGACACCAACGCGTGTCCACGCGGGACTCAAGACCCCCCCTCTTCCGTCCTGACATTCACAAGTGGGGAGTGTTTGGAGAATTTCACACTGGCCTCTTTTTAAAAAAAAATTGTGCTCATTAGTAGTCTAGGTCATTTTTTGGTTTTTTTTTAAGATTTATTTTATTTATTTATTCCCCTCCCCACCCCTGCCCAGTGCCTGCTCTGTGTCCATTCACTGTGTGTTCTTCTGTGTCTGCTTGCATTATCAGGTGGCACTGGGAATCTGGTCTCTTTTTTGTTGCGTCATCTTGTGCGTCAGCTCTCCGTGTATGCAGCACCACACCTTGCATGGGGGGCACCCCTACGCGGGGGACACCCCTGCGTGGCACGGCACATCAGCACTGCACGTGGGCCAGCTCCACGCGGGTCAAGGAGGCCCTAGGGCTTGAACCCTGGACCCTCCATATGGTAGACAGATGCTCTATCAGTTGAGCCACTTCCATTTCCCAGTCTAGGTATTTTTAAAGCCATTTAATTGAGATATATGCACACACTGTACAATCAATGTATACAATCAGTATACCCCAGAGCTGTGTCTTCATCGCCACAATTATACAACATTTTCATGATTCCAAAAGGAAGAGAAACCCCCTGGCCTTAGCAGGCACCTCTCAATCCCCCAGCCTCCCCCTGCCCCACGTGACCACGAGTCTGCCTCTGCCTCTGTAGATTTATTCACATTTATGGCTACACAAAGAGAATCATACCGTATGCTGTACTTTGTGTCTGGCTTCTTTCACATAGCATAATGCTTTTTTTAAATTACTGTAATTTTGGTGTAAATTAGAGAAGTTGCAGGTTTACACATCCCCACACACTCTGGCCTCTTAGAAACTGATATCACAGTCAGGATCTGCAGCCCCCACCCCAAGCCAAGGCCCCTCACTCCTGGTCCTGGACATCTCCTGGATGTTCCTAAATCCCTCTGCGTGTCTGGTCAGCGTACGGCAGTTCTCAGTCCCCACCGCTGCCGCTCGGAACAGTCCCCGCCATTTGGGGACCTTGTCCGTGCTCCCCTCTTCGGTGAGGAGGGACCCCTGAGGCCAGTGGGGTGAAGGCAGCCTTGTGCCCTGAGAGCACCTGGGGGTGTCAGGAGCAGAGCCTCAGGTCTTGGCCCACCCCCAGGGCTCGGCGAGGCTGCCCTACCTACCGCCGTGCCCTCCTGCTGCCTGAGTTCAGGCAGGTCCCTGATCGCCCACGCAGGCCCCCCGATGAGCTGCTCAGGGCCCTCGTGATTCTCTTCCGGGAGCCCCGGCTGGGGACACAGAGAGGGCGGCTGCTGGCTGCAGAGAGCTGAGTGAAGGCCAGACCAGTTTCCTTGACAGCAAAGCTGCAGGCCGGAAAGTGCGAGGGCTGGGGCAGGGGCAGGTGGACCCCAGGCACAGAGCCCCCGAGCCCCGAGGGCCTGCGGTCCCAGCTCCAGCCTCAGTCCCCTGCAGCACGGCACCGGCTGGCTGGCAAGCCTGGCAACCCAAAGAACAAAAAGAACTCTGAAGTCGTGTCCAGAGCCCGCCGTTGGCTTCCGTCCTAGGGCCCTGAGGTCTTCTGGGACTTGGGGGTCTGAGCGCAGTGGGGCGCGTGTCCTGGGGCCTCCCAGCCCTGGGCTGTCCCCTCTCCTCTGCGTCGCCCCCAATAGCCTGCCTTGGAACCTTCCCACTGGCACAGCTTTGAGCTGGGCTGTTGCCCCCTGACTCCTGGGGGATGACTGACGCACTGGTGACGTTAGAGCCACACCTGCGGCCCCAGGAGGCAGGGAGGTGGCAGCTCTGGGACAGAAAGGGGCCGAGCCGGGTCCCCGCCCCACTCCCGACCCAGTCACCTCAGGCCTGGCACCGGGGCCTGGGGGTGCTGCCTTGTGAAACGGGGGTGATAATTCATGATCCCCTGACTTCCTAGTGTGGTCGGGGCTCCGATGAGGTCGTGGTGGTGAAGCCAACTTGAACCGATCCAAGTTTTCTGAAAGAGCACGTCTCCTTATCACCTCCGGCCCAGTCCGTGCGCTTCCGTTGATAATTTCCCAGGATCCGCTCGTCACCCCTGGCTGGTTGTGTCCGCATCAGCATCTGAGAGCTGGAAGCAGAAAGTTTGCTGAACGCTGGTTTTCTCCCTTTTCTCTTGTTTGGAGGAAAATGTCCTGACACCACTGTTTCCGGGGCCTGTGCCTTTCATCTCAGTCACGAAAGGGCAGGACGCCCTGGCGTCGCCTCTCGCGCACCGCTTCCCACCTAGAATTCACACATCCGGGTGGCACCTCCTGCCAGGAGTGATAACGCAGCCACATCTAGCTGCCGGCCGCCCCTGGCCCCCCAAGGAAGACGGGCTGCCCGAGTCAGAGGCCCGAGATCCGGGCGCGCAGCCTCAGGAGCCGCCCGCCACCCGGCAGACACGCGCACCGCTCAGCACCGGCCCGGGAGGGGGTTCTGGGGAGGACGCAACAGGAGACGTGTCCTCTTCCTGGAGACGCCGGTGGGTGGTCCGTGGATCACCAGGACATCTGAGAGCCAAGATGGGCTTTGCACAATGCCACCCTAGAATGATGCGCTTAGGCCCTAAGCCTCAACCTTGGGTCCCTATTTGGAAATAGAGTCTTCAGAGATGCGATTTGCTAAGAGGAGGCCGCGGGGTTTAGAGGGGGCCCTGGCCCGTCGTGACCGGGGTCCTTAGAAGAAGAGGAAATTTGGAGACAGAGGGCGTCCATTGACCAGGCAGGGCCAAGGCAGGCCCCCGCCGAAGGACCTGACCGTTTCCAGCCGCGGCCTGCAGCCTTCAGAGCGCTCCCGGCCCTGCGCCGCCCCCGTTCTGACTCCTGGCCGCCGGAGCTGGGAAGAAAAAGTCCCTGTCTCCTGTCGGCCCGTGGGTCACTCTGTCACGGCAGCCCAGGGACAGCAAGACACCTCAGCGGGCTCAACCCAGCCAGCCTCCGGGACCCCGCGCAGGCCTAGCAGCCCCCGAGCGAACCCGCTGCCTCCAGCCGCTGCTCCACTGCCTGAGCCGAGGCCCCCAGCCCTCGCGCTCCTCAACCCTGAGTCTAAGTCCCGCTGTTCGGCCCCCTCGGGCGCGCGTGCTTCAAGATGCGCACTCCCTGAAGAGCGAAACTTGATGAGAGTCTCGAGAGCCTCGCCACCGCCAGGAGCCGTATCCCCAGATCCGAGCCCCTGACACTCCTCTCTCCCCCAAGTCACTGAAGAAAGGCTCCTTTCCTCCAAAGGGAAATGCCAGCCTGCGGCGGCAGCAGCACGTCGGCTCCGGCAGGGGACCCGGCGCCCGCCCAGAGCCCCTGCTGGGCCTCGGCGTCGCACTTGTGCCATCACGGTGGCCGGCGGGCAGCGCCGCCTCTGGGTGCTGTGGGCTGAGGACTCCCTGGTCTGGACAATGCTCGGACTGGGAAGGAGGTCTGGAATCTGGTGACGCGCCCACCGCAGGGAAGGAGTGGCCAGGGGTCCCTGGCCGCTGCCTTCCCCCGCCCCAGCAGGCAGGCTCTGCGTGGGTGGACTTGCTCCACGGCTGACAAGGGCACGGCGGCCGCGAGGATTTCCTTATTTCCCCTGGGGTCCTGTAGCTGATATCGCATCCGGGGGAGAAGGTTACCCCGCTTTTCTTCCCAGCGCTTCTGAGGTCCCTGAGCAGCAGCGCTGGGGATGAGGAGCCCTCTGTGTCTCTTGCCATTTGTCACTTGGTTTTCTGTATCGCACTTCCAGGCAGGCAGGTGAGAGGCCCCGGAGCAGCTGCTGCCGCTTCTCGTTGCACTGCTATTTGCTGCTTAGCTGTCAGGACATGGGGAGAATGACCAGGGACCCGGGTCGGGGAGTCGGCGGGCCCCTCCAGCAGCAGAGGGACCCCCGCCCCCCTCAGCAGGGCCAAGCCTGCGCTGGGCGCCAGCCCTGCTGCCGTGCCTTGAGCTCTTGCCCTGCTCTTTCCTTCCACTGTCCTCGCAGCCTGTGGACCACAGCCTGGAGCACCCACGTGGAGCACGGAGGGGAGACACCTGGGGAGGAAAGGAGCGGGAGGATCCGCCCTCCCCTTGGAGGCGCCCCTGGAGAGGGGAGCCCCCCACGGCAGCCTGGCCAGCTGTCCTCCGCGGCCCGAGCGCCTCGTGACTTCAGTTCACAAGGAGATCGCGGGAGCCAGCGGGCGGCCGTTCTCCCTTCCGCGGCCGCAGGCGGATGCTCCTAAAATAGCGGCGACGTCCTTAGCACGTCGTGGTCACCTGAGTCACCTGGAGGCGCCGGGTCCAGCCCAGACCTGCACCGGTTTCGTTGGTGTTTTTACTTTTCATGTTAGCAGAACAATGTTAATCTTATATACAGTCCAAATGTGAATTCTCTCAATTACCTCTTAATGACCTTTAGAGCTTATTTTTAAAACCCAGGATCTGATAAAAAATCACGCCTCACATCTGGTCAACTCTTATCTAATTTATTCTAAAAGAGTTCCCTGTCTTGGTTTATATTTTTTATTTTTTCACGTGTGACTTTAACATTCAAAGGTTCCTGGACAGTTGGTTTGTCGAATGTCCCATAACTGGGATTGGCTGATTCCTCATGATTAAATGGAAGTCAAACTTTTTTTCCAGAAATGGCACATTTCTCAGCGTCTGTAAGGAGGGTTTACGCCGTTGTTGGTCCCGCTATAAAGCCACATTTCTGTAGTTAGATATGAGTAGCAGGGCTTCGTGAGAGTGCCACCTGTCTGCCAGCAACTTTTACCGAAAGGTTTTGGCATCAACAGATGGTTCTTGCTGCATCAATTATTGCATTAGTGGTTGCCAAAGAGCCATGTTCTCATTCTGTGGTTTTTTAAACAACTATTAGCTGCCTTTTTCCTGTGAAGGCTGCTGTTCCTCTCCTCCACCCCGCTCCACACAGGTACATTGAGTTTTGCCATGGACGCGGGTTTTTTTAAATTTCAATCATTCTTCTGATGTTCAGGCTGCACCCACACTTGGCAGTAGGAGCCTCTCAAGCTGGTCACTGTGTTCTTTTGCCGCATCCTCACCTGCTCGCTTTCTGCCCACAGGACCTTCTAGCCCCCCCGCCACTCCCCCTGCCCCAGCCCCGGAAGGGGCCGCTGCCCCAGCAGGTCCCGCTTCCTTGTTGCAGGGTCAGTGTTCAGCAACCGAGATGCAGACATTGGGTTCTTTCCACTTTGGGCCCATTCACAGGAATCAAAGGACAGAATTTAGATTTTCAGAGTTCTTTTAACCAAGTTTTATAACAAGGCTATTACAAAAGGATTAATGTATCCTCGAGGCAATGTTTTGTCATCCATCAAGAACTGCATGAAAGGCAGAAGAAAAACGGACACTCTAAATGGATGAGTGCTAATGATGTGGTATCCCAGGCAGCAGTGCTGAGACTAACGTGTTTGAAATTGTACGCATTTTCTGGAAGAGTGCGGTGAAATCGTCGCGTTTGGAATTGACACTCGATTTGTCTTGGAGGGAAAGTTCCAAGTCAAGGGAACTGCCTAGGAGCAGATGTCACGAGGTGATGCGAGGATGCAGGGAAGTGGTGTAGGAACCTCAGAGGAAGCAGCACATCTGGGGACAAACAACCCTGACCCCCTGTGGCAGGTTGACCCGTGTACCCCAAGACTGGCTCTTAGCCTCCATCCACGTGCCCATGGGTGGGAGCCTGCTGTCAATAGACCGCTTGAAGATGATAGTTTTGCTTCAGTGTGGCCAGCCAAATGAGGACTGGAGGCCCTGTAGAGAAGAAACTGGGAGCCGGAATTTTGAGAAGGCCACCGGAAAAGTCAGTGGAAACCAAAGGGACAGACACAAGGAGAGAGGGCCACGTGTAGAGAAGCAGAGGGGCAGGTCACGGGACCCCCAGGCCAATGGCAAACCAGCCCCGGGATGGGAGCCTTGTCAAAACCTTGACTTTGGATTTCTTCTAGCCTCAAAATGTGAGCCAATACACACTTACTGTTTAAGTCAGCCTATTTTGTGCCATTTGTCATAGCAGCAGGGCAAACTAAGCCACCCCCTTAAGAAGCGATGGGTTTAGGACCATCACCGACAGCCCTGGACTGAGACATCGCTGTGAGTAGATATGGTGGTCTCCATTTTGGGCAGAATGACCTGCCGTCGACATCCCCTGGAACTTGATGGAGCATTGTCGTGGTCTGTTAACTATGGGGATATGATGAAGCACCAGGGGAAGAATGGAATAAGCCAGTTTCCATGGATTTTAGAGTCCAGGATAAGAGGTAGACGATCATAACGGTCATACCAGATAAAAGGCAGAATTGGCAAGCCTGCGGGCACTGCCAAGGAGAAGCCTCTTGTGCTGCAGGAACTGACAGTCCCTGGGCCCTGCAGGTGCTTCAGGATATCCTAATCATGCTGAAAGCTGAAGGGTGAGCCAGGTCAGGTAGAGAGGGGACAGAAGGGTGCCCCAGGCAGGACAGGTGGCAGGTGCAAAGGCCCTGAATCAGGGGAGAAGGAACTCTGGGGGGTGAGGGATGAAACAGACTATGTGGTGAGAGAAGGAGAGGGGAAGGAGATGATGGAGAGCAGGAGACGGGGCTGGCTTAGTGGTTGGATGAGCTTGAGGAGGAGGGGGAAGTGTTGGTGGCACTTACTCCCACTTTCACTGCCTCCTCTCACTTAGAGGGGTCCCGTGGACAAAGCACCCAGCCTCCTGACCCCACCCACTTGCTCTTCTGAGCCTGATCTGCTCCTCCTTGTCCTCGATTTAGAGGGGCAGGCTCTGCCTCATGGTGGGGGCATTCAAGCGCCCTGTGACTGGGGGGTCCACTCATTTTGGGATGTACTCACTGGGGGTCCATTAATTTTGGGGTGCACTTTCTGGGGGTCCATTAGTTTTGGGGTGCACTCACTGGGAGTCCATTGCTGTCCTAAGCCACGATCTCCCTCTGGGTCATCCATTTTCAGAATGACACTTTGGTCTCCCCCCACCTGGCCCATTTGTTCATCTAAGACTTTGCTCTAAATCTGGGTGAGGAAAGGAGTGTGATCTACCCACCCTCTCCTATCTCCTTGCACGTAGAAGGTGGCATAGGACCAGATTTGCACACATGACCACCTTAGATGTTGTGTGGAAAATGGTTGGGAGGGGGCCAGGTCGAATGCAAGTAAAGTGATTAGGAGGTTCTTGTAATACCCAGGCTAGGAGATGGGGGGACTTGGAACTGGCGAGGGGCAGTTGTCTTGGGTTCCTGTGGCTGCTGTACCTGTAAACTGGAAATTCCTTGTCACACAGTCCTGGAGGGTAGAACTATCAAGTCAAGGTGCTGGAAGGCCATGCTCTTGCTGAAGTCTGCAGGGAAAAACCTGCTCCATTCCTCTTTCCCAGCTTTTGGTAGGGGCTTGCTGGCCATCCTTGGTGTCCGTTGGCTGGTGGCAGCACCACTCTGTCTCTGCCTCTGTCTCTACATGACTTTCTTTCTTGTCTCAATCTTCACCTGGTGTTCTCCTCCCTTTGTCTGCCTCCTCCCCTTCCACCTATGACCTCTAAGCTACTTTCTATCTCTGAGAATTTGTTATTTCTAGGCATCTCTTAAGAGTGACATCATACAATATTTGTCCTTATGTGCCTTGCTTATTTCACTAAGTACAACATTTCAAGATTCTTCCACATTTTGGCTTGTCTCATGACTTCATTTTTTCTTATGGCCAAATAATATTCATTGTGTGTATGTATCACATTTTGTTTAAACATTCCTTTGTTGATGGGTGCTTGGGTTATTTCCACCTCTTGGTTATTGTGAATAACACTGCTTTAAATATTGGTATATATGTATCTGTTTGAGACCTTGTTTTCTTTTGGGTATACCCCTTTAAGTGGGATTGGGTCATATAGTAATTTTACATACAACTTTTGAAGAACTACCAAACTGCTTTCCGCCATGGCTGCACCATTTTACATTCCCATCAACAATGCACTTGAGTTCCAATTTCTCCCCATCCTCTCCAATATTTGCTATTGTCCTTTAAAAAATAATGACCATCCTTTCATGTGTGAAGTGAGATCTCATTGTGGTTTGATTACATTTCCCTAATGGCTAATGATGTTGAACACTTTTTCATGTGTTTATTGGCCATTGGTGTAACTTTTTTTTTTAAAGATTTATTTTATGTATTTCATTCCCCACCCCCTGCCCCAGTTGTCTGTTCTCTGTTTCCATTTGCTGCGTGTTCTTCTTTTTGTCCACTTCTGTTGTTGTCAGCAGCACAGGAATCTGTGTTTCTTTTTTTGTTGTTGTTGCATCATCTTGCTGCATCAGCTCTCCATGTGTGTGGTGCCATTCCTGGGCTGCACTTTCTTTCATGCTGGGCGACTCTCCTTATGGGGCACACTCCTTGCACCTGGGGCTCCCCTATGCGGGGGACACCCCTGCGTGGCAGGACACTCCTTGCACGCATCAGCACCGCACATGAGCCAGCTCCCCACGGGTCAAGGAGGCCCGGGGTTTGAACCGCGAACCTCCCATGTGGTAGACAGACACCCTATGCACTGGGCCAAGTCCACTTCCCTGGTCTAACTTCTTTGGATGAATGTCTTTTCAAGTCCTTTGTCCATCTCTTAATTGTGCTGCTATATTTTTATTGTTGCACTGTGAAAGGTCTGAATAGTAAGCCCGCATCTGTTCATAAAGACCGCAGGATGAAGGGTGCACCTGACTCCAGTGTGACCTTCTTTTATCTTATGTAATTCCATCCACAATGACCCTATTTCAATCACATTCTGCAGTCTTGGGGGTTAGGATTTTAACATGTCTTTTGGGGGGATGAAATTCAACAGTGGTGGAGCTAGAGTCGTGTTAGGATAAACTGGATGGGCATTCACAGGCCATTGGGAAGGATTCAGGATTTCAGCGGCAGGTCAGGGAGAGGTTCTCAGACAAATCCTAGGCTTTTGGGTGAATGAAGGAGCATTCCATGGAGAAAGCAATTTGGAGGGCGACCACAGCAGGATGGGATATAGAGTCATTGTCCCTTTATGATACAATACGTCTTATGTACCTAATCTGTCTGGAATGTTCTAGAACCTGGTAATACAGTGATGAACAAGCAAAGGCACCACTCTAGAGAGCCATATTCTGGTGGAGAGGATAGACAATGAGTAAGGAAAGTCAATAAATGTATCAAATCAGAAAGCCATGGCCAGTGTGTTGCAGGAAAGTGAAGGCCTGGAATCTGGTTTTGTATGTGCTAAGTCTGAGATCCTTTGAGACATTTAAGGGGTGATACCAAGAGACACAAGAGGCAGCGTCTTGTTCTCCATCACGCTCCACACATCATCTGTGCAGGGCAGCTGCTCAGTTTGGGCTTGCTGAACTAAATTGAATTCAAGAGACAGAAGGTGTTGTTTTGAGTTCATAAAGCCAGAGGGGAACATTTTTCTGGTAGTGGGCACAGTCCCTGAGGAGGTGGCAACCTTGACATGTGCTGGGGCCCTTGGGTATCTCATCCCACTTGGTTTTAGTTAAAGAAAAAAGTTCTCCTTGGGTCCAGCCTAATCCTCTATAACTGGCTGGGGCTTTGACCCAAGCTCCATTGCAGAATGACAGAGGACCTGGGTTCTACTTGGTCATTGGTGTGCATTTTCCCTAAGAGACATTTTAGTTAAGACGGAGGATCAAGGGTAGGATTTGGACCTTCTTCTAGCCCCTACCAAAGAATTACTCTAATCCATAGCACATGCTGAGCACTGACAATATTCTCAGTACTGTGCAAGCATTGACTCATTTAATTCTCAGAGTAAGTATATGAGGCAAGCACAGGTATCTCTGCTTTCAAATGCGAAGACTGAGGCCCAATGAGGTGAAGCAGCTATATCCCTCGAGTGGCTTTCCTGACCCTGCTTCTCATTACTTGGTAAAGTGCAAAGTCATTCATAGCCTTGGAGATTTAATTGTTGATTACCTCCTCCAGGTCAGTCACAAAAGTGAGAAATAAGGCACGTCTCAGCTTGCTGTGTTTGCTTGCCATCTTGAGTTGCCACCTTTGATGCAGAATCTTTTACAGGTTTTTCTCATTGTCTCGGTGGATGTCATCCTTGGTTTTCCCTGAACTGAGTGTCTAACTACACCTTCAAGCAACTCCAAAAAATGTAATCAAATTGGCACTTTAGCATCCCAGCCGTCACGATCTGGGCTTCCAATAATGTTAAAATAAGTCTCAAGGCTCCTAAAATGGTATCTCAGCACCCCAAGGATGGAAGAAGGTTTGCACCCTGTGTTTTCTAAGCAGGACTTGATTTTAAAATTTCTCCCAGAACATCACAGAAAGCCATCTTCCTGTCCCTGCTCATTGCCTGACCTTGAGCAGCTGCTCAGAGCACATTCATCCAGCTGTTGACTGGCCAATGTTTTCTTAGCAGCACCTGTCTGCACTGTCACAGGCAGGGTTTTAGGAGCAGGAGACACAGAAATAAGTAAACAAGCAGAGCCCGGCACTCGTGGAGCTGGGTAAGGGTAGGCTGGCGATGCACAAATGAGTAGAAAACAAGCTGTGTGTCAGGTGGTGATGGATTCTTTGAGGCAGAAAGTAGTAAGAAAAGGCAGGAGGGTAGGTGCGCTGTGGGGTGGTATGGATGTGGGGCATTCAGAGGGGATGAAACACCTGGTGACATGGCATCTGAGCAGAGACCTGGAAGACTTCAGGGCAGGTGTGTGCAATTCTCCAGCACAGAAGGGGCCACGCCAGGGGCCGCGGGAACCTCACCCCACATTCACTCTGACTGGTGAACGTGCTCATCCGTTTCTGTGGGTGAGTTTGACCTCCTCCTACACTCCTGGGGTGATGGCTTTTCCCAAGTTCCACTTTTCGCAGTAGTTCTTGTTAACACCCTTTGAAAAAAACACACAAAGCATCGTGGATTTGGGACAGGGTCGAAGGGCGTGAACAAACGGGATATGAGACCTTCTGAAGGAAGATGTGAACAAGTTAAAAGGAGTTGAGAAGTGGAAATGTATCTAATAGAGTCTTCCTTTGTTTCTCTATCACGATTGCGGTAACCAAGGACTTGCTTCAATTTCACTTTATATCAAATCTGGCAGGTAGTCCCCAAATCTTGAGATCATCTTAGGGAAAAATAGAAGTCCCACTCAACCTCAATTAACCAACAGAAGCAGTGGCACTAAAAAGGAACGCGTCCAGATGGAGTTTTGGTAAGGGAATGGTCAAAGGTTATTTAGAGTCTTCCTCCACTGGGGATGGGCTTAGCAAGAGGGACGAGGGCTCTGGCACAGCGTGTTTAGTTCCATCGTTAGAGTCAGAGCTTCAGCTGGATGCCAAGCTGCCCCGACCCAGTGCCGCAGTGTTCAGTGCCACGTCCTGCTTCCAAAGCTATTTCCACGTTCAATAACCGTGTTCTTTATTCTTGTTCCCAGGGAGGGCGGCTCGGATGTCCCCGCCTGACCCAGTGGGTGTGAGTCGTCTCCCTTGTGATGTCATCAACAAGCCAACGTCGTCCCGACAGCTGGACCAGCTCCAGCATCCATGACAGAGAGGCGACGAGGAACCGGGGGCACACATTAGCCCAGCCCCTCTGAATCAGAGTCAATTCATCAGCAAGCTGGCAGCTTTCCAGTATCAGAGCGGGGCACACTTGTGGAGGTGCGTTCCCAGGGTGTGGGAGAGAGAACATTCTTGGTTTCCTTAGAGAAGAGGGGGCCCAAAACACATGGTCTTCAGAAAGCTCTGCTGAGGACGAGCTGACATAAAACCAGCGCTTCTCTTCCTAGCCTTGCGGGGGACAGAGCAGGTTCATCCTGTCCCTCTGCTTGGGAAGTTCTGTGTTGGAGCCTCTGGGACACTCTGCCCCGTGGCCACGTCTCCAGTGGGAGTGCGCCTGCGTGCACACACGTGTGTGCACGTATGGATGCGTGTGCACGGGCATACATGTGTGGGCGTGACCGTGTGCACGTCTGCCGGCATTGCTCAGGCCAGGGCACCCCTCTCCCTCCCCACCCCAAACCCGGTCGAGGCCGAGCCAGGACCGCACAGCAGGTGTCTGCCTCAGTGGAACTTCCAGGAGCACCAGTTCCGAAAGCCTGAAGATGGAAAGTGTCCCTGAGTGAAAGCCTGAAGATGGAAAGTGTCCCTGAGAGAAGGGTGCAAACCCTGTGGCCTGATGGCGGGGAAATCCTTGCACTTCCAAGGCGTCCCAGCATTCTGCTTTCCCATTTTGTCAGCAGAAGGGGACGGGGGTGACAGCCCCCCCCCATTGGAGGGTGGAGGGGGGCTCACTTAGGGAGACCTTCACCTGCTCATGTGTCAGGAATTTTCAAGCATTTTACATTCTCGGTACTTCCCAGGCTGGTGCCGTTCCTAGACCTGGTGAGTGACAAGTCCCAGTAATTTATCTTGAGTTCCGCGACCTCTGGAGCAATCCATCGGCAACAGAGCAAATCGGCAGAGCAGTGGCCATCCTGCTGTTTACCCACAGTGTATTTTTATCAACTTCCCAGCATCTGGATCCACTATCAACATCCACTCTCACTCATTCATCCCATTCCAGATCTATTTACTGAGTCTGAAGCACAAAAACATTATTATTTTTAAGCACTTATGAGGATATGCAGCATTCCTTCATTATATTCTGTATCTTCTATAGACACTATAAATATGTGTGTAGAAGAGTCTCATGTTGGCTGGTCTTGTGCAGTCGAAGTGTCCCTCGGTTTTGTTCCTCCAGTCTCCGCTCACAGCACTCTCCGCTCCCAGGTGTAAAGCCCATGACCCAGCAGGAGACCAGGACAAGGAAAGCGGGGACCCCCCCCCCAGCACCCCATGGTCTGGGGGAAAAGGCAGGCCTGTCTGGCTATGCTTTGTGCCAGGACAGTTGCTCGTTGCCGTAAATCCATGGAAACGGAGAGAAAGCAGTCAGTAGCTCCAACCGGGGGGTTGGGGAGATGCCTTTAGTCATGCTCGAAAGGCCGAGAAGGGTCCAGATGGGCAAAGACGGGGGGCTGCCCAGAGTGGGGGAGATGGAAATTCCAGACAGAGGAAAGCCCCTGCAGACACGCAGAGCCCTCTGCTCGCCCGTCAGCGCCCCCCTCCCCCTCGCTACCCCTTTTCCCCCCCACCCCAGCCTGCACCCTTGGAACTGAAATAATCTTACAAGCTGGAGGCAACAAAGGAAAAAGGGGAAACGGAGCCATTTGTCTTGGGGTCATATTTGCCACCACCCCAAGCCCGGGTGGCAAAGGGATGAGGTGCTGTGGAGGGTGCAGATCGGACGGTCCAGAGGGCTCAGGGCCCCCAGCAGCCCGAGGGGTCCCCCCCCGTCTGCCGGCTGAGCCTCCCTGCCCAGCTCAGCACCGGCCTCCGCAGAGAAGGTCCAGGGCTCGTGTGGCCTCTTCCTGCAAGGACAGCTGGAGCACCAGCCTCTGCCCTCGGACCCCAGGCCCGGCAGGAGAGGAGGGGTCAGCAGCTCCATTTGGGGGCTGGAGAAGGCACATCATTGGGGTGGGGTCACTGGACTCTGATCATAGCTTTACACCCTATTTGGATTTGGGGTGTCCCAGCATCTGACCCCAGTGATGCCCGAACTACTCCAACGCTGGGCCCCGGGTAGCTCTCTAGGACCCTTGGGTCAGAGGTCGGTGGTCCCAGCTGGCCCTCTCTCCACCCAGAGAGCCCGACACCAGCCTCACCCCCTCAGAGACTCAGGGAGCCCCCAGGCTCCACCCAGGCCCTTTTCCAGAACCTTTTATGCATGGACGGCTCAGGCCTCACCCCGTCCTTCTCACTTGGTGTCTGACCTTGCACCCCCGCTGGCTTTGGTGTCACATCCTCGATGTACCCTGAGCCCACATTCCACTTTCACTCTTTCATTCAGCAACTATCAGGAAAGCTCCTACTGTGCGCCGGGCACAGCCCCAAGGACAGTGGGGCTCCGAAGCTGTGGCCCTGCCCTGGCGCAGCACCTGGCATCTTGCAGGCACTCGCCTGTCTCAGACGTGGTTGAGAGAGCCTGTGTGCTTTGGTTGACGCACAAGGGAGGCCAAGCAGGAGACAGGGGCCACACGCCGAGAAACCGAGGCACCCGGGCGCCACGGCGCAAAGGCAGACCCTTGCTTCCACTCGGGCAGTCCGAGTTCTGGGCCCTTGCACTAAGCTAAGCACTCCGTGTCTCCTCAAAGCAGGCAGTAGAGGAAGTGCCGGGACACACGACCTGGGGCTCAGGACTTGAAGGACATATAGCACGAGGTAGGGCGAGGCACGGGGACCCTCCAGGATGGGTGGTCAGGGGCCCAGAGGACGTGACCTTCAAGGCCAGGTCTGAAGGACAAGGGGGAGGCATCGGTGCAAAGGCCGAGAGGAGGACGAGGGACAGACAGGACGGCAGGCAACACAAGGCTGCAAGCATCTGGGCCTGCCCAGACTCGGACGGGCAGCCACCGATGCCACCGGGCCATGCTAAGCAGAGGAAAGGAGTGGGGAGTAAGACCCAGGGACGTGGGCAAAGCTGGGAGCATCACGTCAGGAGCGACAGAAAGCTGTAAAGGGTTTGGCTGGGTGGGGGCTGCCTGCGAGCTCATGCTTATCGCTGTGCAGCCGAAAGGGAACTGGGCAGGATGGGGGCAGGCCGGGGCCAGGCCGTGGGCAGGCCTGGGGCAGGCCGTGGGCAGGTCAGGAGCAAGTGGGGGGCAGGCCGGGGACAAGCGGGGGGCAGGCTGGGGGCAGGCTGGGGCAGGCTGTGCCGTGAGCAGGCAGCAGCCCAGGGAGACAGCCCGAGAGGGGGCAGGGAGGGGTGGGGTGGGAGGCTCTGTGGGTAGAGAGGCCTGGCCTGGGGGTGGGGAAGAGGGAGAGTCAGCAGGACAGGGCTGCTGACTTGAGCACGGGGAAGCGGCAGCGCCTGTACCTGAGATGGGGCGAATGGGGCAGCTTGAAGCTGGAGAGCCCTGAGACTGCCAGCGGGAAGGGAGCTGTCCCGTAGAGAGCCAGACGGACCGACCCAGCAGCAGAGCCGGGATGTGTGCCTGGGAGGCAGGGGTCGGCGACAGATGCGTTGAGCCCACAGAAGTGGGCAAGGACCCTGAGCAGGACATGCAGAGAAGGACAGGGGCCCCGGGACGCAACCCTGAGATGCCCAGAACCAGGCAGAAGAGTGGTCAGCAAAGGGGCGGAGAGGTGGGTTGGGGCCGGAGGGCAGCAGGGGCCTGAGGGTCATGGCGAACCAGGTGGGGACAAAACAGCATCGGCCCAGCCACGGGGGGCCACGAGAGTACACGTGGGCCAGAGAAGAGAGGGTGGAAATGGAGGAGGCTGAGGGAGGGGAGGACAGAGAGGATACCTGCCCCAAGAAGCTGGCCTGGGAGGGAAAGCAGAGGGGAGGGGTGGGATGACGGAGAATGAGGGGCCCAAAACACAGCTGAATGATGGTGTGACCTATTCATTAGAGACAAAGAGAAATGGCACTGAAGAAAGTGGGGGACAGAAGGCCAGGAGCCTGGGGGGCTGTGGCCCAGGCCAGGGGCAGCCAGGCCCAGCCAGTAGATGTAGGGGACGCTGTCACAGGGCAGACGTCCAAGTCCTCCCCGACCTTCAAAGGCCCGGTGTGGGAATAGAGTCTTTGAAGATGGGGTCAGTTAAGCTGGGGCCACACTGGAGCTAAGACTGGGGCCCTTATCAGCAGGGGAAGGACACAGACACACACACGTGTGGAAGACACCGAGAAATGCCAAGGACCACCAGCAAGCACCAGAGAGAAGCCACAGGGAGGATTCCCACCAGAACCTTCAGAGGGGGCCTGCCCTACCGACCCTTGACCTCTGACCTCCAGAACTGGGGACCCCAGGTCTCTGAGGGTCTAAGCCCTTTTGTGGCCTTTGCTAGTGGCAGCCCCGGGAAACCAAGACAGAAGCGCAGATCAATTTGAATTACAGATAAATGTCAAATGTCTTTGTAGCATAAGTATATCTCACACAATATTTGGGAAATATTTATGCTAAGAAAACACTCAATGTTTACTGAAGTCCAGCCTTAACCAGCTGTTCTATATTTTGTCCAGTGGCCTCGTCATAGCCTGTTGCGTAGGAGACACAGCACTGTTTCCTTCAGATGCTCGCACATTCACTCCATGAACATTTTTCGTGCTTCTGCACACCTAAGGCTGACCTGAGGACACAGTGATAAACCAGACCAGAGCAAAGGCCTGCTCACATGGGGTTTATTTTCTAGCATGGAAGGTGGAAGATAAACACAGAACAAATTCAAGAAATTCAAGAAGATTAAAGGAGATACAGAGGAGGGGTGGGAGGAAAGACGGGTGTCGACGCTGCTAGGTTTGTAGATTCAGAGTTAGCAGTCGTAGCAGCAAGTCCTTCACAATACACACTAAGGCCCCCAATTTAGCTGTTAGATGATCGTGAGGGCCCAAGAACCAAGCTGACCTGCAAAGGAAAGACACACATCAGTTTCTCATCCTTTTATTCAAGACAGCTGTCATCAATTCTACTAGGTAGAGGGGCCCTGTTCGGACATTCCCATGTGACCCCAGGCCAGAGCTCCCCTTCCCACTCCAATAAAGAAAGTGCTGGTCGTGGCTTGTGACACTGCCCATTTGCCTCCCCACTGCCCCAGTCACCCTCTCTCCACCTTCCTTTCTGGAAGGTGCTGGTTGCCCAGGGCACGGCCAAGTTGTCTCTCCAGGCACCTGCCTCCTCTCTGGGGGCAGCACCCTGGAAGCTGGGCCTGCAGAGGGACAGAAGCGTGAGGCACCCCTAGACCCCACCCAACCCCAGCCCCCTGGGGGATGCACAGACCAGGGGCCGAGGGTCTGTTTCAGGGCCCGGAGCCCATGTTTCACGCCACCCCTTCTCCTAGCTGAAGTCCCCTCTCCTGGGAATCACCCAATTAGGCTGCCGGGGCCGGAGGAGGGAAGCGGAGCAGAATTCATTCGCGGCCCGCCGCTCTCCGGTTATTGGATTTTTCTAGCTCGCTGCTGTGTTTCTTTTGATCGATGAGCGCGAATGGATCTTCACGGGGAGATGAAAGCGGAGGGGCCTGGGGTGGCGCGGTAGCTTCCGGCCTCGCTCTCCCGGCGCCCGGCCGCTCTTCCCGCTTCGCTTCAAGGTCCGCGATGTTCTTGCAGTGGACGGAGGAGAGGCCCTCTCGTGGGGCTTTGGGCTCCAAACTGGCTTCGGGCCCCAGCAGACGGAGGAATTCAGCGCAGCTCAGTGCGAGACACGAACCCAGGAGGCCTCAGGCAAGCACTGGCCGCAGACCCTCACTCACATCCAGAAGGGGCTGCAACGGCCCAGATACCCGCTGGCTGGCCTCTCGCCAGCCCCTGCCCACCCCGTCCCCTTGAACTAACCTCTCAGCAGCAAGGATCCAGCTGACAGGGCGGGGGGTGCTGGCCCCGAGGGAGGAGACGGGCTCCCCCGGCCCCTGGACCACGAGCGGAGGCCACTGCTCCTCGCATGCTGGGCCCACTGGTCCGGCTCCACCTGTGGCTCACGTGGCACTTCGATATCGTAGGGGCACGATTCCGGGGGGCGAGGAGGGTAAACGTGACCAGGCAAGGGACGTCTTGGACCAGGGCTGCCCGGGACGGACACGTGGCTCTCGGCTCATTGCAGCCTCCACAGGGGTGGGCCTCTGGACCCAGAGTCGGGCCGTACACGGCCGCAGCATGCCCCGTCCTCGCTGACCCTCACTCGGGGGATGGCTGTGGTGAGGTCCTGGGGCTCCGCCTCCCCCAGCACCCCACTCAGCAGCCCGCGGCCCCCCAGAGACCCCACCCTCTGCCCCCCACTCAGGCCTCCTTCCCTGTCTCCCTCAAGTCCAGCCCACGGACGCCCCCACCCGGGGCCTCGGCCCTGCCCGTCTCCCCTTCTCTCTAGGCGGAGCTCACACCACCCCTTCCTCGGCTGTGGCCACTTAAATCTCCCCACACCCACTCCTGGGCCCATCCCTCAGGCCAGGAGCACCCCCTCTGGCCTGGCCTCTCTGCCCACCGCGCCCCAAGCCCCCCTGCCTAAGCCTCCGCTGATGGGGGTGACCGCCCAGGCTTCCGCTCGGCCCGACTCCCCCAGGTGCTCCCCGCTTCCTTGGCGGCTGTGTGCAGGTGAGCTCAGGCCAAAGCGAGCTGGGGGGTGCGAGCAGCTCCAGGTCGCTCCCCAGGGAGGAAACTGCTCCATCCCAGGCCCCTTCTCACCACCAGCGGGAACGTGGACGTCCCCAGGCCCTTCAGAGAGGGAAGGCCCCTGGGCCCCCAGAAGGCACAGCCCCGCATGCACCTGCCCCCCTGGCAGACGCACCTTAACCTTCCAGGCAAGCAGGACGCCTCCGTGTGGACTGCTCCCATGCGATCTCTACTGAACAGCCGATCCAGCAGCGCGCATGGTGCCCGGTGCTTTAAAGCGAAGTGCCCTCTTACTTTAAAGCGAAGCGCCCCTCTGCCGCCTGCCGGGGCCGCGCCCCTTGGTGCAGCTCCAGCCTCCCCGCAGCCTCTCCAGCCTCGTCTCATTCCTTCTGAATTTCCTTGGAACACCGTGGCCCTCGCACCCACCCCAGGCCCCTGCACCTGCCGTACTCTCGGCCTGCCCCTCCTGCCCGGCTCCACCCGCCCTCCACAGCTCAACCCCGACTGCTCTTCCGGGTCTTGGCTCAGAGGCCCTGCCCTCCAGTCTGCTCGGACGGCCTGCCTGGCACTCCTCTGTTCCGGCCGCCTCCTCCCACAGCAGGCTGGCATTTCCCTGCTCCTGGGCGGCGATCTGCCCTTACGGTGATGTTTTCGGTCGTCTGCTGAAGGCCTCTCCGCACCGCAAGGGCAGAGTCTTACCCCTGCTGCAGCCTTCTGGGCCTGCACTGCAAGAAGGGCCTCCCAGAGGGGCCGTCCCCATCCCCAGAGACTCACCTCGCAGGGAGGGAAGGAAGTATGACCGAGCCTCGGAGGAGCCAGAGCCACCCCTCGGCCAGAGCGGCTCAGTCCGTTTCAGCCTCGCCTCCCTCTTGCTGCCCCTCCTTCTTCCCCTATGCTCTGGGAGCCTGCCAAGTGCCCCAAGCCACACTCGCCCAAGTCCGTGGCCAGTGGCCTGCCGTGGCTGCCCTCGTGCCCCGCAGACTCTGCCAGTGGAGCCACAGCCAGACCAGCCAGGAAGCGAAATCCACCCCTAAGGATTGGTGCCACCAAGCGGGAGCAACATAGCGTGGTGACAAGGAACTGGCCACATGTGACTGTCACTTGGGCCCCCGGAGGGGGTGGGTCTGGAGGCCTCATAGGTGTCAGGTGGCCGTGACTCTGGAGGACTTCAGAGCCGAGATGCCTGGCCTGAACGCCCCCGAAATAAGATGCACACTTGGCCTGCGGGCGCCTGCCGCAGCGGGGTGGGCTCCCCGCCACGGTGAGCCGCCCACCCGGACCCCCAGCACCGCGAGGCTGCGCACACGGGCACTGCGGTGAAGAGGACAGACGTGCATCTGGAGGGTGGGCGTCCGAGGGGCTTCAGAGCCCAAAGGCCACGGGGTAGGGGCTCTGCACCCCCGACAGCAGCAGACGAGCAGCTGAGGGCAGAGCCTGTGTTTCTTTAAATTTTAACTTATGTTCTCAAGCGAAAGTCACATCACGCAAAATTACCTATTTTAAGGTGTGCATTCGCGGCACACTTTAGTTCCTTCCCAGTCTTGTGCAGCCACCACCTCCGTCACCCCCAAAAGGAAAGCACAGGCCCGTTGAGCAAGCGGGGCCTGCTCTCCCTGGCGCACTGCGAGGGAACTTTTTCCACACCCGCTCCTCTTTGCTTTTTCCACGGAGGGCAGGCGGGCAGGTGCAGTGACCTGCGATCCAGGACCAGCCCTGGCTCTGACCACTGGCCAGCACTGCCACCAGAGAGGACTTGCCCAGCCCCGCTTAACTCCTCCCTCCAGGAACCTGGGCAGTGCCGGGCCTCCTTCCCAGCCACACCTTGCCCCACGGCCGCCACCCAGAGGCCAGCAGGAGGGGGACACTGTTCCAGGCTGTCCCGAAAAGGTGTTCCTGTGAATACTCCTGTCGCTCCTCGCAACCCGTCCGTCATTCCAGCCAAAATGGAAATGTGCAATTCACATCTCGTTAGAGCTTTTTTTGAAATATCATCCTTCTGCATCTCCTACACCCCCCTCTTGTCTCATCTCTTCAGAGATTCAGAGCAATTTGTTGCCATAACAACCCTCTCTCCCACTCCAGAACGTTTAAATACCAGCTTTCTCCAGCCCTGCTCTTCTCAGGGGACTCCTTGCAAAGTGACTTCAGCCCGGGAGAGGGGGTGGCAGGTCTTGGTCCTCTCGCTGCTCCTGGGATGAGCAGCCCCCAAGCAGGGGCCAGGTGCTCTCTCCCAGCCTGCCCGAGAGACCCTCTTAAGAATGGCTCAGCTCCCTCTTTCCCGGTGGAGTTCCAGAGCCTAGTGTAGAGCTCCTGCTTCAGAAAGAAATGCCCGGAAGCCAGAGCGGGAGTTGGCTTAGGGTTACCTTCCCCTCGGGAACCTCCAGGTGCCAGGGGAGGGCTGCATCTACGCCGAGGAGCAGTCGCTGCCCGGCACAAACCCGGATTCTGATTTTCCTGCCACTGTTTGGATCTTCAGTCTAGACCCTCCAGGGGCCGGTGGCGAGACTTACGGCAGCTCCAAATCAGGGGCAACAGGACTCGAGGGTCAGGCCTGCCCAGGCTCCACGTGCCCATCCCGGGGCTCCTAGGGGCCCAGAGGCTCGGGTGGGTGAGCAGGAAGGATGCAGAGAAACCCACAAATGAAAAGCACAAATGGGATTTTTTTGAGAACCCCATGAACTGCATGATTCATCCTGGAAAATCCACTAGCCCAGAAATCACCCTGTCCTCCCGGCTTCGACTATGTGCCTCTCCCTTCCCTATCGATAAAGCCTGAATGATATATCCGTTCTGAGAAGTCCTTTCGCCCCAGCCCCTGTCTTATTTATAAGCCAATCCTGACTTTTAAACAGAGGTTGTTAAATGCCAATAGCTTTGATTTTATTTTTAAATCAAGTTGAAAGCTTTCAAAGCGCATAAGATAAAACCTTTGTTGGAGGACTTGCCTTTTCAAACCTATTTCCTTCAAGAACTTTTTTTTTTAAACCATAACTGTCACTTATAAGCTATAAATTCTGTCCCTGGCCTCCCTAATTCTGTTGTATAACCTCGTTATGTTAACATAAAAATTAAACACCAGAGATGAATCAGCTAAATTGGATTCACTTAGATGGACCAAACCTCCCTGGCTTGGCCAATAGGAAAAAGTCTACATGGAGCCATGGAGGAAATTTACTCCGTCTGTGGGAGCTTGATGAGCTTGATTTGAAGACTGGAAAGGAGTGTACCCGAGGAACGGAAAGCCCACCTTTGGGGGGGGTGTGAATCCACTGCTCTTGTTACACATACAGGTGGCTGGGAAAGGAGCACAGTGAGGTATCGTGAAGCGAGGGGTGGGAAGAGCGAGCAGGGTGGCAAAGGGGAGACGGAGAGAGTTCTCACCAAGGCAGCTTGGCCGACAGGGCGTTCGGGATTCAAACGTTCACCCTTGCCTTGGGCAATCTCAAAGCCCCTTTCTTACACTCTCTCCTTCGAGCCTCCCGAGAGCGCAGCCAGGTGGGAGCGGGCAGGTCCTGCCGGCCCCTCCCCACGGAGGCTGGATGAGCTTAGCAACTCCCACACTCGTGGGCTCCATCGATTGGAATAGACTTGGATGCAGGTCTCCTCGCTTGTTACTAGTCTAGACGCGGCTGGGATCCCAGCGCCCTGATTCCCGGCCTGCACCACTGTCCCGAAAGCTGCTCCCCTTCCCTCTCCTGCCCCCTGCTCTGGGGTCTTTCCACCCTCGGTGAGAGCTCCCTCTTTGAGCAGACCATGACCTTGAAACACCCAGGCCTTGGTGCAGTGTAAGACCTAAAACTGAGGTCCAGGTATAAGCCATGCGCTGACACCTGGTAAAACCAGAGCATCTCAGGAGCTCTAACCTCCCGTTCCCCTCCCCCTCCACTCCCGTGGGAAAGGTCCCCCAACCAAACAGCCCACTTTGCTGTGGGGAACAGGCACGGGCTCTGCTTAACCCTGAGTAGCAGCCTTCAGTTTCCCACCAGCCGGCAGAACTATTCAAACAAGCCAGTCATATCCTACCACGGGAACCAGGGGCATCACCCCCTTTTGTTACTACAAAGCCCCCCCCATGCCCCTGCTGTTCACCCTGCTCTGAGGGCAGCCCCCACGTGGCCCTGCGTGGTGGGCTGTGTCTTTCTCCCTGCACTGTAAATTTCTGTGCCCAATAAGCTGCTGTCCATCTCCTCTGCCCAGTGTCGGGGGTGGGGCTCCAGCCACCCCAGAACCCCAGGGCAGGGCTCCCTCCCTCACCAACAGGGCACAGAGGAGGAGAAGAAAACTCTTGGCATGCGCCTGCTCCTTGCCTAGAATGAGCTCTCGTCTTGAGGTTTCCTGTCCTCAGCCCTGGGGCTCATTTAGATTATCTGGGTTGGGCATCCTCAGCTGTGCTCAGAGATCCCCGTGCTGCTCTCTGATGAGACATCATGCTCTTTAAATCGTCTGCCTGCCTCTCTGTCCCCTGGATTTCAAGCCTTTGGAGGGCAGAGACTGGGTCCTACTTCCAAGATGGCACCCACAGCAACCCCACACATGTGACTTGCAAGACCTCGAATGGATAGATTTGGGAGGTTACCAGCCAGAAGGGTGTGAGGATCTTGTTTTCTGTGGCAGAGACCTGAGATGATGTCTCCATAGGCTCAGCAGCAACTGCTTCCTGAGCATCTTCCGTTCCTTCCAGAGAGGCAGCATTTCACCCTCTGTGGCGTGTCAGCTTACAGCTACATGGGGCTAAACCACTTGGCAGTTTCTGGAAGGTGTGGGTGTTTGTGCTGACTTTGGGAATCTTCTTGCTGGACAATGGTTGAGCCCACAGGGCTGGCTGCAGCCATTCCTCCTGGTGGTGAGTCTGGCAGGGGCAGTGGACAATCAGGGTGGACAACACAGCATGTGGTCCAGCCAGTGCTACTCCAGGAGGTGGTACAGAGGTGTCAGTAAGGTAGAGGAAGGCCAGCTGGCTCTCCCTTCACCTCTCATTTCCACTTCCCATTTTAGGAGCACAAGGCTGGAGAGTAGGGTCATAGTGGAAAACATAAAATAATACTAAATTAAGCCTCTCAAGATATATAGAAGACTCATTTTACTCCTATTTTAAAGGTGAGGACCATTGCTCAGTCCAAGTTCAGAGAAAGGCATGGGGACAGAGTCAAGTCCAAATTCTCTGACCTGATCCCCTCTCTCCCTGCTCCCACTGCTCCCCACTGCTCAGCTCGGGCAGGGGACGATGGTATGCTTCTTTGGGTGAAGCTGAACATGCTTTCTACCTCCCAGGGCTGGTGCTCGGCATTTCTGCCTGCGTCCCTAACTCTACCATGCAACCACAGTGGGCCACAATCCAGATCTCTCAAGTCCAGAAGCTTGGCCAACGTTGAAGCAGAGAGGAACCTTTGGAGGCCAAGAAACAGAAAGTTGTCTGTGGTTTGAAGCCTTGGGGAGATGGAGCAGTGCAGCTCTTTGGTGATGGGACATTTTCAGCATATCCTAGGGCCCTAGGAAAGAACAGACAGGGCTAAACAGGGCCAGACAAGTGCAAACACCCCATTGTGCTGGAGAAATGACCCCTGAGGATGGAACAGTAACAAACCCTGTGCAGGTGAGAAGGACCTCTCACATTGTGAGATTAAAGACGGCTGCAAATTCTTCCCTACAATCCCATTGTGAGATGGAGCTCTGCTCCCCTTGAATGGGGACAGACCCTAGTGACTTGACTGGCTGGTAGAATGCAGCAGAAGGCACATCTGGGTCTTTCAAGGTGAGACCGTAAGAGTCCTCACAGCACCACCTGGACCTTTTGAAATTCTCCCGTGGAGGGAAGTTGACTACCATGTAACAAACCTCACTACCCAGAATTTGCCTTGTTGTGAGAAACCCAAGGCACATGGAAAAGTTCTGGAGGGTGAGATGCCATGGGGAGAGAGAGAAAAGCCAGGAAATGCCAGGGCACAGGGCATGTGAGCAAAGGTGCCATCGGGGAAGTGGGCTCTTCTGCCCCAGCCGATTCCACATCGATTGGAGAATCACCCTCCAGCAGAACGCTTCCTTCATTTTCAACCAACAAGACTGTCAGCAAAGATGGTTGTTTTGAAGAGCCGTTAAGTTCCAGAGGCTCAGAGAAAGCTACGCAGCACAGGAGCTGAGATTCCAAATGTGCTTGGGGGTTAAAAGAATTAAAGGGAAAATGCAAAAGATAAAGATGGTTAATAATACACTCTGGGTA
The DNA here is from genome assembly GCF_030445035.2 of Dasypus novemcinctus. Classification (NCBI taxonomy): domain Eukaryota; kingdom Metazoa; phylum Chordata; class Mammalia; order Cingulata; family Dasypodidae; genus Dasypus; species Dasypus novemcinctus. The sequence continues at coordinate 128,968,646 of NC_080681.1, forward strand.
ATCCTTCCTTCTAGTCTTTTAGCCAGTAAATGTCACGCTTCAAGGGAATATAACTAAGGAAAGTTCAGAGTAATAATATCAGAAATCTGCCTGTTTTTTTTTTCTTTTGACATTTTATTGTGATATGAAATTGGAAGAAGATGAAGGCACTAATGCATGTATTTGGTTCCTTTTGTCCATGTTTCAAGGGTAGATTCCACATGGCTCTCGTTAGCAGCAAGTGTGCAAATATTTAAGCTGCTCCTGTTCTAAATTGAGCCATGCTACAAATGTGGTGACTCTGTCCATACCCACAGCTGAGTATCTCATTGACGGGTCTCATATCATGATGCCCTGGACTTAACCCAACCAGAACCATACCCAACTGCAGTTGTCACTCAGCCAGGAGATGCCCACCTCTGCCCTTCCAGCACCTGCAGGGCCACCTTCCCCACAGTCTCCAGAAACTCAGGGGGCTCTGTTTTCTTAGGCACCTACCATCTCTGGGGACCAATGGGAGTTGTCTTCTCTGGCACATGTCACCTCTGGGGACCAATGGAAGCTGTTTTCTCAGGCACATGTCACCTCTGGGGACCAATGGAAGCTGTTTTCTCAGGCACATGTCACCTCTGGGGACCAATGGAAGCTGTTTTCTCAGGCGCTTACCACCTCTGGGACCAATGGGAGCTGTCTTCTCTGGTGCATGCCACCTCTGGGAACCAAGAGAAGTGTCTCTCAGGCACAATGCTACCTCTGAGGACCAATGAGATATCTCAGATGCATGCCACCTCTGGGGTCCAATTGGGAGCTGTCATCTCATTCACATGACACATCTGAAAACCAGTGAGAACTGTCAATCTCAGTAACATTGCGTCTTTGGGAACTAATTACATGATTTAGAAAAACCAGTCAGAAGTCACCTCTGGGATCTAGTGGCAGGTTTGTTCTAGGGCAGCTTTGTCTGGAGGAAAATAGAGCTATGAGGACCTATCATTTTTAATCCAAGTAAAGATAACCCTTCGTCATCATATATATCAGCCGGCAGCCCTTGTTACTGCCAGCATGGCTTAGAATCCCACTGGGGAAATGGGGGCACATTGGCTCTGACTGGCTGGCAGCATGAGCTGCACACTCTCTGAGGTCTGGCTCTGTTTGTCCTTGTTATTTTTGGTTTGCTTTCTTGTCATTTTTAATGGCAGACTCCTCCGAGCATTATCTCTCCCAGCTCATGCCGAGTTCTCAATGTTCCCAAGCAGAGTGAGAACGTGACCAGTTGTCTGAAACTCCCAAGGCGTAGAAGTGTTCCCTCCAAGCCCCCCATCTGGCTTGGGGTCAGCATTCATGACTAACATCCATTGGCAGTCTCCACATTTTCAGAGCTTGTCCAGCCACTTCTCCAGCCAAGTTCTACTGACCATCCACAAGGAGATGCCACAGGAAGCCTCGAGATCAGCCCTGGGACTGGAGAGGTGAGAAGGGAGATGAGGTCCATGCCTTGTGTGGCTTAAACACTCAAGGGGCAGATAGAAAATAAATTAGTACATTGACGTGCCAACAAGATTAATTTTGGAAAACAAATTTCAGGAAACAAAACAAGAGATGTGGTAGAGAGGGAAAGGAAAGTGGGGAAGGACTACCTGATGGGTGCCCAGGAAAGACTTGCTAAGCAGATGGTGATAACCTAAGCCCTGAGCAACAAAAGCCAAGCAGAGCTATTGAGGCCGAGCCACCCAGGCAGAAGGAAGCACAAGTGCAATGAGAATGAGCATGAACTTGGGGTGTTTGAGGAACAGTGAGAAGGTCAGTATGGCTGGAGGACCGTCAGCAATGGGGAGGGTGTAAGTGCAGCCCTTTCTCTTGGAGTCTCAGCTCCAACACCTCCTTGACTTGACTTTCCCTGACCTACCTGTCCATAGAGCTGCCTCCCATTCAGACTCTGGTCTAGTCGCTCTCCATCACGTTAATTAACTCTTCTATTTTCTTAGACTCGTCATTTTCTAAAGTATCTTAGTTATCTTAAGTATTTATCTGTTTATCTATTTCCCCACTGGAGTAGATGCTTTGTAGGGAAGCACCATGTCTGCCTTTTTCCCTGCCATATCCCCAGTGCTTCCTACACCCTATGTGCATAGCATGCTCTCAAGAATTAATTGTTGGGTGGCAGTGACTGATCAACCTAACAAGTCACCATATTCATCAGTGGCTATGAAGGAAACAATGATACGGGCATGGTCAGAACTGATCTGCTACTTCTGGAAATAATTAAAGTTAATTTAGGTTTGTCTTTGGCCTGGACAATCACGTTTGCCAAGCAGAGACTCACTCACCTGCTGGGTGCCTGTGGTTTTCCAGGCTTGGCTGAGAAGTTGATCAACTCTAGGGTGGAGGTATCTATGCTTCAACTTCATAAATTAAGTGATAGGAGCTTGGAGAAGGTACTTGGAGCAGGGATTCAAACCCAAGGCTGACTGATGCTACACCCCATAACATAGCCACCCTACACAGTGAAACCCACACAAACTCATGGACACACATGTTTTGATGGACAAGTTGCCTCTTCCCTAGGATTTCCTTATTACCTTGTCTACAACCACAGTTTTTTTAGTCTATTTTATTTATTTTTGTTTTCTTAAATTAATTGTTTTAATTGTAGTTTTTTGAAGATACATAGATCACAAAAAATGTTACATTACAAAATAAAAGAGGTTCCCAAATACCCCACACCCCACCCACCCCCACTCCTCCCACATCAACAACCTCTTTCATCACTGTGGCACATTTTTTGCATTTGGTGAATACATTTTGGAGCACTGCTGCACCATATGGATTATAGCTTACACTATAGTTTACACTTTCCCCCAGTCCATTCAGTGGGTTGTGGCAGGATATATAATGTCCAGCATCTATCCCTGCAATATCATTCAGGACAACTCAAAGTCCCCAAAATGCCCCCACATCACATCTCTTCTTCCCTCTCCCTGCCCTCAGCAACTACTGTGGCCACACTTTCTTCACATCAATGATACAATTTCTTCCATTACTAGTCACAATAGTTCTATAGTAGAATACCAGTAAATCCACTCCAATCCATATTTTATTCCTCCATCCCGTGGACCCTGAGATAGTGATGTCCACTCCACCTCTGTATCCAGAGGGAGCATAGATCCCACATGGTTGATGGATGCAATTCTCCTGCTTGCAGTTGTAGGCACTCTTGGTTCCCTGGTGTGGTGGCTGACCAACTTCACCTCCCTGTTAGCTCACCTGGGTAAGTCCAACGAACCAGAGGGTAGGAGTTGCAACTCTGTTAAGGCTTAGGACCCAGCTGACACATGGCCAGTCCAGAGATTCAAGTCTTCTGAGTATACACCAATCCCAGAGTCAACCACAGGTTCAGTAAAAGGAACAGAAGAGGCATGCGTAGAAAGGTCATATCTGAGTCCAACTCCATCACGCTCAGGGACACAAATTCCAAAGTAGGGCCGACTGACATGGCACTGACCTCCAGTGCCATCTGCCATGATCACAGAATCTGTGTGTCTCTGTAGCCCTCAGGAGCACCAGTACCTGGGGTTGTATCTACTTTGGCTCTCTCTGGGATCCTGCTGAGGCGTGCGTAAGTGTGACCCCTCTGATGACATCCTAACTCTTTTTTGAAGACTCTTAGCCATATAAACTCATTTGTCTTTACCATTTTCCCCTTTTATTCAAAGTCTTTTTCTAGTTATATCACCAGTTCGTGACTGGTAGTAATCCCTCAGCGCCACAACCACATTTTGACACTCAACCGTTGAACAGTTTTAAGTGGCTGGTTTCTATTACAGGTGGTTTCTATTAGGGTGGTTTCTATTACAAAGAAGCAGCATGATGAGTGGCAATGTGTGCCCTCTGGAGCCAGCTGGCCTTGGCTCTGTCCCTCCAGAGCTTTGGCACCTTAGGCAAGCTACTGAACCTCACCAAGCTTCAGTTTCCCAGTCTGTAAAATTGATGAATAAGAAGAGCAAGCTCACAGAATGGCTGAAAGAATTAAATGTACTCATCTATGAGAAGTTCTGCTTTCACCAGGAGGTAGAAAATTTCACAAGAACATTGTTCCCACCCTAAAAGACAAGAAAACCTGGATAATGTAGCAAAAGCATTACTTTTCTTGAGCTCATCTGTGTAAAGAATTTAGTCTTTACACAAAATGTATTCACTAAATGTAATGAATGTGTCACAATGATGAAAGAGTTTGTTGATGTGGGAGGAATGGGGTGGGGGGCTGGGGTATATGGGAACCCCTTATATTTTTTAAAGTAATATTTCTTGTGATTAATGTATCTTCAAAAAAATACAATTTAAAAAAATGATGAGATGGGGGATGGGGAGTGGTATATTTGGGAACCTCTTATGTATTTTAATGTAATGGTTTGTGTGATCGATTAACTTTAAGAAAAGACAATTAAAAATTAAATTAAATTTAAGAAAAAAAGATTTTGGTTTTGCCCACAGAGAGATCTGGCCTCTGGCTCCTGGGAGATAATCTCTAAAACCTTGGAATTTCCCAAGCAATAGGAGTATCATCTTTATTTCTGGTGAGCCCCTCAGACCACACCAGGCTGACCAAGAGATTCATATGGGTTCCTTGGGCCATGTGAGTCCTACATAAGCAATCATGCCTACATAATGAAGGCACTTGTATTAGTCAGCCAAAGGGGTGCTGATGCAAAATACCAAAAATAGGTTGTTTTTCATATGGGAAGCAGTTGTGGCTCAACTGATAGATTGTCTGCCTCCCATATGGAGGGTCCAGGGTTTGATACCCAGGGCCTTCTGACCTGTGTGGTGAGCTGACCCAACACTCAGTGCTGCTGCACGCAAGGAGTGCCATGCCACGCAGGGGTGTCCCCTGTGTAGGGGTGCCCCATTCACAAGGAGTGCCCCTGTAAGGAGAGCCATCCCACGTAAGAAAAGCACAGCCTGCCCAGGAGTGGTACCATACACATGGAGAGCTGACGCAGTAAGATGACGCAACAAAAAAAGTGACTCAGTTTCCCGGTGCCACATGACAAGAATGCAAGCAGACACAGAAGAACACACAGCGAATGGAAACAGAGAGCAAACAACAGGGGGGAAGGGAAGAGAAATAAATAAAATAAAATAACTTAAAAATAATAATAAATAAAGGGTATTTATTTGGGGTAGGAGTTTACAGATACCAGCCCATAAAGCATAAGTTACTTCCCTCACCAAAGTGTGTTTTCTTGAGTTGGAGCACGATGGCTACTGACATCTGTGAGGGTTCAAGCTTCCTGTGTTTCTCCCTTCCAGGGTCTTGCTTCTCTTTCCTCTGTGAGCTTACTTCCTGGGAATCCAGCTTAAGGCTTCAGCATCAAACTCCAACATCAAAACTCCAACACCAAACACCCTCAACTCTGTCTTTGCCATGCCTTTTATCTGCAAGTCCCTTGGTGGGTGGGTACTCAATGCCCTACTGACACAAGAGGTTTACTTGATTACTTAATCACGTAAACCTCTGAATCCAATATAATCTCATATGCCCAGAGGAAAAGACCAGTTTACAAATATAATCCAATATGTCTCTTTGGAATTCATCAATAATATCAAACTGCTACAACACTCAACACTAAAGCTTCCCGGGTTGACAGTTCTCTGTGTTATTATCACATATCAGTGCTTGGAGGGTATTGTGTCAGGAGGACAACAGAAGCTCTGCATTTGAGAACCTCCTGGACCCTACCTTGTGAATCTCCTCTCCTTTGGCAGATTCCAATCGGTATCTTTTCCATGTAGCAAAACTCTCTCCCCTCCATGGAAGAAAATCAGAAAACCATTTGCGCCCAGGATCCTGAATTGATACAAAGCAGAGGTCTGCTATCACGTGTGGAATTGTGGGAAACTCTTTCCTGCCCAAGACCTCCCTCCCCTCCTGGACACACAGAAATTAGGTAGAGGGGAGAGTATATGCTATTGTGGGGAGGGGCAGGCACAATGAGAAAGTCTCACAGCCCTCAGGCCCAGGTTCATAGTAGCTGCCTAAGACTGAAGCTGGAACAAGAGAATGGAGAATGCCCTCTGTCTACACTACCATTCTACACCAAATAGCATGCAATGAAAATCTTCCACTGTGCAAGGGGCAGGCAGGGACTTAGAAAGCTGAGGGTGGAGCAGCAACACTGAGAAAAACCCTCCAGCACCCTAGTTCTCATCTCTCTAAGCACAAGGTAGCAGTAACCCTTTGCTGGAGGAATTTGAAGACTGTGGTGCACTGAAGGTAACTATAGATGTGACAAAAGTTAACCCCAGCTTAACTTCTGACTAGATTGACTCGATCATTCATACTAATGGTGTGATAGAAAAAAGCATTCCAATTTGGGGTATAAGTAATATCTACTTCAGCCTCCACTGTTCCTTTAATACAATGTGTGACATTTAATTGAAAAAAATCATTAAGTGCATGCATACACACACACACCATTGTCAAGAGATAAAGGAGTAACAGAACCAGACCCAAAGATGACCTGTATTTTGGGACTATTGGACAGGGATTTAAAATAATTCTAATTAATAAATTTTAAACATCTAGCACAAAAGGTAGACAAAATGCATGAACACTTGGGGAATTCCTGAAGAGAAATGAAAACTATAAGAAAGAGTCCAATGGAAATGCTGGAAATAAACTTGATGATATGAGAGATGAGGAGTCATCGATGTAAAGAATTTGGAATGTTACCTGGCAGACAGTAATTTTTAACCTATTATTTTAGAGGACAGGGAGTATCTTTTACCTCCTTCCTTGTGAGCTCAGCATTCAACATAGATTTGACTCACCATAAGTTCACAGGAAGGAGTGTTCAAGCAAACACACTTTCAGTCATGCATCAGTCACACACAAGGAATCTATGACTCGATTCTTCCAGTAAAACACATAGATAGATAGATAGATAGATAGATAGATAGATATAGAGTTAGAGATATAAATATATTCTTATAAATTGATATTAATAATACTATTGGGCTCTTAGAGACAAGGTACTGTTGTGAATTCTTCACATGCAGTAACTATCTAAAGCTTCTCATCTCCTTAGTTACTGGGAGGTGCTATGATTTTCACTTAGATAGGAAATGAGGCCCCTGAGCAGAAAAGGTCACCCTGGATCCACTTTAATGGCAGCCAGCTTGCCCTGACCCTGGAATTCTTAGCCCTTTTGGCGGCAATGTTCATTCCATGCAATAATAAAGTTTGACACTCTATCACTATCAGCTCTGTTGAAAACAGACTTCTGGCACTGATGAATCAGAAAATAATATGACCATGCATAATAAGTGCTTGCAATTACAGAGTACTTTCTAGAATGGTGGAAGTCCCCTTTCAAAGTACTTAATTGCATTAACTCATTTAATCCCAAAACCCTATGAGGAAGATTCTCTCATCATCTCCTTTACACTTATGAGGAAACTGAAGCTCAGAGAGGTGAAATTACATGAGACCAGTATCTCTGCTCTACTAAACCATACTAAAATGTTTCTACAGGAGGCAAGAAATTTCTGGAGAACCAGTAGACATTGTGTCTACAAAAGGTAAAAAGTTGCCTGAGGACAGAGTTAGGACAGAGGGAAGCAGACCTAAACTGAGCTGACAGAACCAGTGATCTGATGACATCACTGAGCCTTAGAGCTAACACTGCCCTGCCAATGCTGTTACTTGTTTTTTTCTGCCTGAGCCACATTACCTTAGACTTTCAGTCTCTTGCAAGTGTCCTGACTGAGAATCCAGCTCACTCTTGGAAGTGATCTCTTCACTCCTCTTCAATTTACAGGAGGACTGGGCAGTGGAAGCAGCAGGGTCCCCGGTCCTCGGGAGGAGATGGAAGCTACCTGGACAGTGAGTGGACAGTGTGTGGTTGCCATGTGAAGTTTACCAACAAAGAGGCTTGCCCACCAGCACCTGTGCTTCTTGTGAGATGGCCTATCACTCCTGAGGCTCCTGGAGTCTAAATGAACCCCAAAATGAACCCTCAGAAGCTGCTTGCCTTTGTCACTTTAATTTTTAGTTTCCCTGTCGGTATCCTTGCCTTGCACTGAGGTTCTAAATTATAAACAGAATTAGCTGGTGTCTTTCCTGGCCAGGGATCTCTGGGAGGTGGGCGATGAGAAGTTTGGTTGACGAGGTCCTTTCAGTTTCAGACCGCAGGCCCCTTTTATTCCTAAATCCCCCCTGATGGCATCAATGAACCGTCCACGTGGGACAAAACCTGAGTTTCTTTTTTCTCTTCTAGGAGTATGTAATGAATTTTCCCTATCCAATTTCAACCCAAGCTCAATATCCTAGCTCTCCCCAATGACTTCAGTCAGGGTTGCTCATTGAGCCTCTTGGTTTCAGGGCTCTTCCTTGAAAGAGAAAAACAACTGGTCCCCCACGCTTCACAGGAAGATGGCGAGAACAAGTTAGCGTTTGTAAAGAGCTCTGCCATCATTTGGCGTCTTTGATATCCAAGGATGAAAGTGTGTGAGCGATGGTGATAAGCACCAGACTCAGGAGGCAGACGGAGAAAACAGTCCTCTGCTTGTTAGCTTTAGTTCTCAACCATTCTTACAAGTTTTTCCAATGTTACGTACATGAATGTCAATGTCATTCCTTTGAGGAAGCCATCCAAGGTAAATTTTCTTAAAATCACTTGTGCAAACCAAAGTTCATTTCTTATCAACCGGAAAGCTCATGGCTGTAGCCCCACCTCCTCCTCCTCAAGAGCGGTGCAGATCCACCTGCCTCTGCCTTCATAAGAGAACGTCCCGCCCGTGCTGCCAAGTCCCCTCCCGATCTCTGAGCAGTCTTTACTTCTAATGGAAGAACGAGGCAGTTTTACTAATTTGTTATGTCTACCTGGAGAGGTTGTGTCCTGGCTCACTCATGGTCTTAGCTGAGTTTCTCTATCATCAGCATAACCAGGAAGGGACTCCGGGAACAGAGATCCAAGTGGAGGCTACGAAACAGTGCCTCCTGTGCTGGGCTTGTCTGTCCTCTGCAGTCAAGTCATACTATTAGGGGAAGGAACGTACAAGAACTGATGTGAAGGCTCATTGCATGTAGAAAAGGACTTTGTTTCTTTTAAAGTGTTTCTTTTGAACAACCTCTGAGGTCTGAATTATCAGGGTGATTTATCCAAACCCTCCGGCTTTTAAAGAGGTGCCTGAGCAAGTGCATTCTGGTCTCACCTTCCTTTAGTATCTCCTCCACCTTCCTTACCACCCGGAGCCATGGATCTGCCTTTTATCTCAGGAGCATTTTGCAATAGATTAAATATGGCCACAAATTCTTGGCAGCTCCTGCCATCAGGAGGTGGCGTCTCTGTCCCACCTCCTGTGCTGCATCTGGGGCCTGGCTCTCACCGACGGAATGTGGGAGAAATGACGTGGGTGGGTTTAGAGGCCCGCAGGTCCTTCCACCTTCCACCACTGCCCCCTGAAATGCTCCTGAAACCACCAAGTTGAGAAGGAGCCTGAGATAAAAGGCCTCGTGGAGGGAGGCCAGTCCCGAGCGGAACCACACACCGAGCGTGCCCACGAGTGGACCCAGGCGAGCCAGCAGCCAGGCTCCTCAGTCACCCCAGAGAGCCCGAGAAGGATGAAATCGCCCCCGTTAAGCTACAGACTCGGGGGATGGTGTGCTGTACAGACAAGTAACGGAATACTTCTCTTCCATTTTAGTTGATTAAGAAAGAATTTGATTTTGATACAAGAGGGACTTTTAGGAATTAGAAAAATCTAGTTATATCTAGTTATACAACTATACAATATTTTTGTCAAACTAATGAAACAGAAAACATTGTCCAATAAAGTTGTTAGGGACCACAGGGCCCTGAAGCAATCAAAATAATTTGTAGTATCACATTAATCATATGCAAATGATGCTTCCAAAATGCTTGGAAACAATTGATTCTTTCAATAATTTAAAAATTGTCCCTGAAATCCTTGGCAACATGATTTGCTTAGCAAAATGCTTTTGCATAAATAATTCGAGGGAAGACATTGATCACCCCCTAAATTACGCCGTGGCGGGTTCTGCACCAGCGTGGTCTCAGCCGGAGCTGCTCCTGAATTTCACCCTGAGCCCAGCGTCAGTGCTTTCTTTGATTTCCCTCTCTCGGGGCCTTTTACTCCTAAGCAAAGTTCACGTTAGCCTAGTTCCCCAAATGGCAGGGCAGCAGTCCCGCCCGGCGCACGTGTGCGTGCATAGCTCTGTGCGAGCCTCCGTGTGTGCGCCTGGGTGTGTATTTGTGTGTGTGTGTGTCTGTGTGCCTCCGGGTGTGTGTTTGTGTGTCTGTGAATGGGCTCGGGCTCCGTCTGACGGCAGAGGTGCCTCAGGCTCCTGTGACCCCCTGTGTGGCGAGCACAGGGTTTCTGCCTCTTCCTGAGCCCGGCAGGGGTGCGTGTTAGTCAACCCAAGGGGTGCTGATGCAAAATACCAGGAAGTGGTTGGCTTTTATAAAGGGTAATTTATTTGGGGCAGGAGCTTGCAGATACCAGGCCATAAGCATAAGTTCCTTCCCTCACCAAAGTCTACTTGGAGCAAGATGGCTGCCGGCGTCTGCGAGGGCTCAGGCCTCCTGGGTTCCTACGTTCCTGGGCTGGCTTTTCTCTGGGCGCAAGGCTCCTTCCTTCCTGGGGCTGGCTTCTCTTTCCTCTGTGTGCTGACTTCCCAGGGCTCCAGCTTAAGTCTTCAGCATCAAACTCCAACATCAAAACTCCAACATCAGAAACCCTCACCTCTGTCATTTGCCATGTCTTTTATCTGTGAGTCCCCACAAAGGGGCGGGGACTCAACGCCCTAATTATAACTCAGTCATGCCCAGGTGCAGATCAGATTGAAAGCATAATTCAATATTTATTTCTGGAATTCATCAGTTATATCATATTGCTACAGAGTGGTTCTAGGTCCCATGGGATTCATTGGTTGTGCGTTCCTTCAAGCCCTGTGTCCATCTCTGGCTGGGCCCGTCTGCAGGGGATGGAGCTGATTTGAGAAGAAAGGTTCCCAAACCCCCAGAAAGATTTGCCCTGGGAAAGAAGGACCCAAGCTTTCAGGGCCGCTCTTGGGGACCTTCTCGCCAAGGTCAGCCCATAGCCTCTGGGTGGCTGGGAGGACTTTGGGGAGATCGGGGCACATGTTCTGTAACTATCAGCAAATCCATGAGACCTGACAAAAGAGAAATGGCAAAGAAATTGAGAACCTGAATATCACTTTAAATATGAGTGACTCTTGTGAACACTTATGCGGTCAGATGTGTTTCCCCGACTTGGGCAGCCCATTCCTTACCCGAACTAGCCCTGAGGTTGTCTTACTTGTGGCTGGAAAGCAAGAGCCCCTCAGCCAGACTGGGGAGACCCAGCAGAGAGAGATTTAATTAATGCTCATATTTAATTTTCTCTGTTCCTTTTTACTGTCTCTCTCTGCTCAAAACATGCTATTCTCAGGGAGCTGAAAAGTTGCTCAAGAAAGCAAAACTCGGGGAACGGACTTTGGCCCAGTGGTTAGGGCGTCCGTCTACCATATGGGAGGTCTGCGGTTCAAACCCCGAGCCTCCTTGACCCGTGTGGAGCTGGCCCATGCGCAGTGCTGATGCGCGCAAGGAGTGCCTTGCCACGCAAGGGTGTCCCCCGCGTGGGCCCCACGCGCAAGGAGTGCGCCCGTGAGGAAAGCCGCCCAGTGTGAAAAGAAAGAAGCAGCCTGCCCAGGAATGGCGCCGCCCACACTTCCCGTGCCGCTGACGACAACAGAAGCGGACAAAGAAACAAGACGCAGCAAAAAGACACAGAAAACAGACAACCGGGGGAGGGGAGGGGAATTAAATAAATAAATAAATCTTAAAAAAAAAAAAAAAAAAAGCAAAACTCACTAGGAGAGAAAAGAAATGGGGGCTTTACGTTTTGTTTTTTTTTTTAATCCAAATCCTCCCCAGCTCAAAACTTGAATGCAATTTAGGGCAGCAACATTTGAATTATGAATTGGCTGCTCTGGCTGTAAATTAAACAAGCTGCAAATGAATTCAGTTCCAAGCCTCCTCCAGCAGCTTCCTCGGGAGTGACTGCACATGGGACGTGGGACGGGGAGTATTTAGGGAAGTGGAGGAGGCAGGCAAAGGCGTGTTTGCTCCATCCCAACCCCCCCGCCACCCTGCGCTCACCTGTGCTCACCTGTGCTTCAGGGCTCGTGGGCAGCTCTCACACAGGCTGTACCTCCAGGACACCCTCATTCCACTGGGCAGAGGCAAGCGGCCCGCAGGTCGAGTCCGGGAAAAACCACGAGCGCGGTGGGGTTCTGCTGTTTGTATTTGGGCTAGGGGGCCGGCTCTAGGGCTGCTCTCTGGCCCCAGGCTGTGGCCCTAGTCCGCCTTCACCTGCCTGTGGAAACGCCCCGCTCGGCCAGCAGGTGGGCCTGGCAGACAAGATGCCTGCGTTTTGACCTCCCGGAGGTGGGTCTCACATCATTCATGAGGCCGGGGCTGAGCAGCGCCCCCCACCTGACGCAGCCGAGGACAAGAATCCTCCCCAACCAGCGAGTCCTCCCCAACTGTGAGTCCTCCCCAACTGAGTCCTCCCAAACCGTAAGTCCTCCCAGCCAGTGAGGGCGGCAACCAAGATTTGTGCAATGCTTTTTAAGAGGAAGAAATCTCCCCAGTCGGGTGGGCACACACGCGTTGCGGCCGTGCCGAGCCGCCGGGGGCCGAGGGCACTCCGCAGGGAGGGGCCGCGCCCAAGGCAGGGGCCAGTCCCCGGGTCTTCCTGCCCAGGCAAGGGGAGCTGCAGAGATGACAACGGCCGGTGGCCAGGAGCACTCTCGGAGCGGCAGCTCTCCCGCGCTCTGGAGGCAGCCCCCCTGGGCTGCGTGGAGGAGCCCCCGCCCCACTCTCCTTCCACTCAGGACGAGATGGACCGAGAGGGGTGGGCTCTCTCCCTGCCAACCACGGCCCCTGCGCCAGCGCCTCTCTGGAAGGAACCAAGAGGCCTCCTCGCCTCCCACCTGCCGGGCTTTGGATGGTGTCCCCCCAAAAGGCGGGTTCAAGTGCTCATCCCTGGTCCCACAGATATTTGGAAAAAGGAACTTGGAAGATTTGACTTGCTAAGGGGACCAAATTGGATAAGGGGAGCCCTGGACCAATGGGACCCCGTCTTTATAAGCAATTTGGACCCAGACTGAGAGAGGGAGAGGGAGGAGAGACGGAGAGAGAGGGAGAGAGAGGGGGAGAGAGTGCGAGCGGCAAGTGACGGAGGCAGCGGCTGTGCCCCTCCCAGCCTGGAGCATCAGGACTGGCCACCGCGGGCTGCAGAGGGAGCTGGCCCGCCCACAGGGTGACGGCTCCTTCTGGCCTCCAGGATGACCGCTCCGTGGTGCTTCGCTCCAGCAGCCCGTCGCCTGGGCACCGCCCCTTCTCCAAGCAGGGCCACTGTATGGTTGACTCGGCCTCTGTCCAAGGGCGCTGCTGGGGGCGTCCCTGAGCTCTGAGAGGGCGTCCACTGCCCTGGAGCTCCCGCCCCTTCTCCTGCCCCTCCCGTCCACTCGGAGAGGGTGTGAGGCCGTTGGTCCCCGACCTCCCCAGCCAGGACGGGGCACTGCCCGGCACTCCCACTGCCCTTCACCCACCCCGTGCCGGCTTCGCCAGCCCCTCATCTGCCTCCTTCGGCCCGGCCACCACACGCTCGAGGCCGGGTTCCATTTGGAGGCTGCATTGGTGAAGGAAGAGGAGGAGCATGAGCTGGATCAGGCCAGGTGGAGCTGTGCAACCTGGGAAGTGGCCCAAAGACGCAGCTGCCAATGACCACCCCTGCTCGTCTTTCCACTGGCCTTGCAGGTGTCTGGCTCTCCCACCGGAAGTGCGGGAGGAGCAGAAGGGCTCCAGCTCGGCACTGGGGGGCCGGGCTTCCAGAACCCTCTCACGTGACTGCAGCAAACCACCCTGGGGTCTCTGAGCCGACACTGGGGGCTTCTGCTCATGGCCGAGGGAAGGTCAGCCTTGAGGCCACATTCTCTGCAGGAAGAAAGCCAAAGAGCCAGCATTCCATGTCCCCACTCTCCTTCTGCTTAAGAAGGGACCCCCACTCACCAGCAGCTTCTTCCTGCAGCCACTGGCCAGAAGGTGCCACTGGCCACTGCAGGTGCCTGCGAGTGTGAGGCACATGACACTTGTGCCTGGGCACGTCCCACCCCGAGCCCCGGCAGTGACAAGAGTAAAGGTGGACACTGGTGGACAGAGGCAGCGGAGAAGGTCGAGGAGGAGCCACGGGGGAGCTGCTTCTACAAGCTGAGGGAGCCAAGGTGGCCGGGACCCCCGGGGGCTGGAAGGGCAGGGCAGGGTCCTGCCCTGGGGCCCAGAGGACACAGCCCTGCCGGCGCCTTGATCTCATGCTCCCCATCTCGAGAAGTGTGAGCGTGTCTGCACTTTTCAGCCACCCAGCCTGAGGTGCTTTGTCACGGCAGCCAGGGAAACTGAGTCAGAGGCGAACGCAGGCGGCACTGACTGACCGACGCAAGCCTCTCCTCCTTTCCCTCATTTCCACCGAAACACTGACTTAAAAAAAAAATAGGCGTTTGGAGACCTTGAATTTCTTTTTCATATTTTTAACAGTTTTGTTAAAATATACTTCACATTCGTCTGTTTGAAGGGTATTTCAGTGGCCTTTGGTATCCTCACAGAGACGTGCATGCATCATCGCAATGCAATTTTAGAACATTTTCATTATCCCCAAAAGAAGGCCCCACCCATTAGCCACCAGCCTCCCAATCTCCCAGTACCCCCAGCCCAGTCTGTGTGTCTAGACTTGCCTGTTCTGGGCATTTCCTACAAATGGGGTCACACACTGGGTGTCCCTTGTGCCCCCTTGTTTCTCTTGGCATCATGGCCCGAGTCCATCTACATGGCAGCCTGCACCAGGGCATCCCTCCTTGGCACGGCTGCCTGGGCGCTCATGTTTGGACAAAGCACAGCAGGTGTACCCAGGTGTAGCAGTTTGATATAATTGATGAGTTCCAAAAAGAAATATTGGATTATGCTTGTTTTGTTTTTTTTTTAATTATTTTTAAAAATTACATTCAAAAAATATGAGGTCCCATTCAACCCCACCCCCCACTCCCCCCACAGCAACACTCTCTCCCATCATCGCGACACATCCATTGCACCTGGTAAGTACCTCTCTGAGCATCACTGCACCCCATAGTCAATGGTCCACATCATAGCCCACACTCTCCCACATTCCATCCAGTGGGCCCTGGGGGGATCTACAATGTCCCATAATTGTCCGTGAAGCACCACCCAGGACATCTCCTCGTCCCGAAAACGCCTCCACATCTCATCTCTTCCTCCCATTCCCCAAACCCAGCAGCCACCATGGCCACCCTTCCCACACCAATGCCACATTTTCTCTGTGGACATTGGATTGGTTGTGTCCATTGCACATCTATGTCAAGCGGGGGCTTAGATTCCACATGGATGCTGGATGCGATCCTCCTGCTTTCAGTTGTAGACACTCTAGGCTCCATGGTGTGGTGGTTGACCTTCTTCAACTCAATGTTAGCTGAGTGGGGTATCTGATCTGTACCTGGGCATGATTGAGTTATGATTAGGGCATTGATGCCCCACCCCTTGGTGGGTGGGCACGCAACAATAAAAGGCATGCCGAAGGACAGAGTTGCGGGCTTTTAATGTTGGAGTTTCGATGTTGGAGTTTGATGCTGAAGATTTAGACTGGAGCCCTGGGAAGCCAGCCCCAGGAAGGAAGGAACCTTGAGCCCAGAGACAAGCAAGACCCAGGAACGTAGGAACCCAGGAAGCCTGAGCCCTCGCAGACATCGGCAGCCACCTTGCTCCAAATAATACCCTTTAAAAAAACCAACCAATTTCTGGTATTTTGCATCAACAGCCCTGTGGCTAATACACGGGTCATCAGCTGTGGACACTTAGGCGTCTCTGCTTTGTGGCTCTCGCGGCTAGCACTGCCGGGAACATGTGTGCACACGTGTTTGTGCCGACACGTTTTCCTTCCTCTTGGGTGTGTGCCTGGGGGGGGGAGTCGCCTGGTGGCTTTCTGGTGGCCGTACTCAAGGACAGACCCCGTTTTGGTCCTGCCACCCCAAGTCGCTGGAGCTGCTGCTGACGGGCAGCTAAGCAGATGGCCCACCTGAAGTCCTGCCCTGACCCCACGACGGGCCCTGGGCCCAGCAGGAGGGCACGGAAGGCCCAGCCCGCCCCCTTCCAGCTGCTACCTGTTCCTACAAGGGGAGTAGGAACTGCAGGGCACCCCCTGACCCGGGGCCCTCCAGCCCCAGCTCTTGCTCGTCTCCCCTCATTTCAAGGGTGGAGGTGGGCACCCCCTCCCCTCCCTGCCTGGCACCTCACTTCCCAACTGTAGCAGCTGATCGCACTCGGGGAACCCTCCCCCAAATATCAACAAGCTGACCTTCCACGTCTCCAACCCTCCGCCAGGCTGCGCCCTAAGGGACACAGAGTATTAAATTACTTTTTGTCAGTGTTTGTAAATGGAACGGTGAGTTTGGGGAAAAGGCTGTATAGTTTCTCCAGCAAGTTCCGCCTTCTCCCCAAGACCTGAGAGGTGGCTATAGATGGCCAAGCCCTTGGACGACGTCGGGAAATCTCTTCCCCCCTCCCCCCCCCCCGTCATTCTTTCATCCCTTCGGAGGACAGTTCTGTGCCAGACCCCGCACTCCGGCGCAATGACAGGCCCCATCCCTGCCGCAAAAGCCTCCGGTCCAGTGGCGAAGAGAAGCCGAGAGCAGCGAGCAGAGGCTGGACCAGGTCTGGGGGTGCGGGGCCCTGGCCTGGCCTGGGGAGACCCCGATTCCTCGCCGTAACTGCTCCTTTCCTTGGAGAGGGGTCAGGGAGCAGCTGCTTTGCAGAGAGCCCCAGCCCCTCGGGGGCCGTTGGTGACGCGGGGGGACGACGGGCTTGGCGCGGGGCTGCGAGGGGCCCTCAGCCCGGAAGAGTCTCTCTGGTCAGTGCCCCGGGCCCCTTCCTCTGGCCTGCGCCTTCCTCTCTGGGCGTCTGGTCTCCAGCCTTGGCCTCTTTTTTTTTTTTTTTTAAGAGATATTAGCTATTTATATTGTTTCTTACAAGCAATTCAGAGAAGTGCAGTTTTGGATTGAAGGGGAGTGGAACCTCATCCCAGGGCGACCGCTGGATTTCTCACCTCACTTGGAAGCTGTGGGTAACTGTCCTCATTCAGCGCTATACCGTGTTTGGGAAGTGTTCCCCTGTAAAGCCTGGTTCTGCCGCGTATGAGCTGCCTAAGGCACCTGGGTTGAGGGAAGCTGAGGTCCTTGAAATCGGCCAGGAGCAGCTCTGCGCCCACTGAGTGAGATTTCCACGACACTGGAGCCAGGGACGGAGTGGGGTTCACACCCAGGCCACTGGGCTGAAGAATTAGTTTGTAGGGAAAAGGTTTTACTCAGTGGATGGAAAGCAGCAGAATCTCCAGTTTTGCTTCCAGCTCCCAGAAGGAACGTGCAGCCCAGGAAGCTGCCAGAGGCTGGAGCTGGGACACGCCCGTCGGAGGTGTGCCTGCCCAGCCCCGGCCTCTTAACTCACTGTCCGCGCGCTCGAGACACACCCCAGCTCCCATGCCCCCGCCCGGCCCCTGCCTGGCCCCCGCCCTCCCTGTCGCACTCAGGGCCCTGGGCCCCGTTCCGGCTGCTCCCCGGGGCTGGCACTGCCCTGTGTCGGCCCCTCTGGGAGGCCTTGGGCTCCTCGCAGACCCGCCCTGGCCGGCTGCCTCCTCTGGGCCTGGGGACCCGTCCTGCTCTGCCACCCCAGGCCTGACGGGGAGGACGGTTTCTGAGACCCCTTCCTGCTTGGCAGTTGCTCCAGGAAAAGGAGGCGCTTCTCCAGCGTGCGAGGACCCCGGGGGGCGGGGATTGCCATGCTTGAAGTGAGTGCTCACGAACCAGGGGGGCCCTCCTGGGGGGTGCTAGAGCCCATGCCCCCTGCAGGTCTCCCAAGGCCCTTCCCCGTCGGCCTAGAGGACGAGCACGTTGTCTTGGGTACAGAGCGTTCAAGGGCATTCATTTCTGCCGCCACGTTTACCTGCTTTGCCCTGCCCTACGTCCTGGGGACACAAGAGTTAACAAAAAAGACAAAGAAAAGAGAAAAACCCCTGCTCTCCTGGAACGTCCATTTCAATGGGCAGACAGACAACAAACGGAAAAGAGAATAAGCTTGATGTTTAAAAGTTCCAGAAAGGAAAGTAAAACGAGGCGGGGTGAGTAACGGGGAGCCAGGGAAGGGGGTTGCCGTTTAAAATGGGCAGCCAGGGCTGGCGTCCCTGAGAAGAGGCCTCAAGGAGGCAAGGAAGCCAGCCCTGTGCGCATCTGTGGGGCCAGAGTTCCACATGCTGGAATGGCAAGTGCAAGGGCCCTGCGGCCGTCCAGGGCCAGTGAGGAGGCCCCTGTGGCTTGGCTGGTGAGCAGAGGGTGGAGGGAGAGGAGTCTCCCCCCGCAGGAGGGTGCCCAGGTCCTACAACCGCCTGAGGCCGAGGGGACAGGAGCTGCTGCTTGCAGGGTTAACCGAGGAGCTGCCAGAGCAGGCCTCCCATTTACCAGCGTCACACCAACTGGCCGAGCCTCAGGGGGCTGCAGAGGGTCAGGAGGAGGCAGGGGACAGCCGGAGGCTGCTCTGGGGCCCGGTGCAATCCCACTTCTGCAGCCCAATCTCACGCCCTTTCTCAAAGGCTCGCCCCGTGCCCCCTGACGCTGGGTGTCTCCTTCCATCCCTGCTGCCATTTCCAGGCTGTGCCTTGCATCTGAATTTCAAGTGCAGGAAGCCTGCCTGGCTCCCGAACTTAGGTTTAACTTCCCGGAGGAGCTCGACCCTTGTGGCCCATGGCAGGGCCTGCCCACGCCCGGGGGCTGGCTTCCTCCAGGGCCCTTAAGCAGCTGCATTTAGGGGGAGGGCGAACGAGCCGAGAGGACTGGATTTGCAGCAGGTTTCTGGGAGGAGCCCGGAGCGCCCTGAAGGCCGGCAGGGCAGTCCTGAGGCGCTGAAGTCCCAGGGGTCAAGACCAGCCTCCACCGCCTGATAATAACCGAGCAGGTGTACCGGCCCTGAGGCTGCCCTTGCGACCTCCCAACAGCCGCACCTGTTCGGTTTTCCCTTTCTTTCCACCAGGGCATTGTGGTCCAGAAAGGTTAAGAGAATTCACTACCTCCCTATTTGCAAAAGGCACGTGTAGAAGCTGGATCTCTCAACAGGAACCCAAAGAGACGCCCGGCCTTGGACACGCGACTTCCCTGGCTCCGACCCTAGCGCAGGCAAACGAGCAGTGCACCCACCCCTCACCTCCACGCCGCTGCGCTCGGCTTTGCACGTTTGGGGGGCGGGAGGGGACTCTGGCATGGTGCTGGAAGCATCATTGCCGCTGACTTTACTGTCCTCTTTTACCATATGGAGCCACCGATTTCCTTTCCAGGTCCCAAAGAGTTTCACAAGCCCCTGGCAGGGAGAGGGCTCTGGCCCCAGGGCTGCGAGGTCGGGGCTCAGATGGCCAGTCACACGCCTCGCCCTCCTGGCCCAGAGCCTGCCCCTCACCTCCTCCTCGCCTGCTGGTCGTTCCGCTTCCAGACCGGCTGACTCTGGGCTGGCAGCGGAAGTTCCTGGCACTGGTCTTTGCCCCAGAACAGTCTGCCCTTCCTGGGAACATGCCTGTGTGCTCTGCCGCAGTCTGCTTTGCCACCTACACACCCAGAAGGGCCACTCCAGCCTCCGCCGGGGACCAGAACTGCCCGTGCTGGGACGGAAGTGCTCGACCCGGCCAGGCTGCCTCTCCCTCTGCACTCAGGTCTGAGATGGTCGAGTTCACACAGGTGGAGGCGCTCACGTAGAAGCTGCTCATGCAGGTGATGGTGCACCCACAGGTAAAGTCCTCATGTAGGGCAGGTGAAGGCACTCGTGCAGCTGAAGGTTCTCCTGCAGGTGAAGATCTTCACACAGGTGGAGGCTCTCACTCAGGTGAAGATGCTCATGCAGGTAATGGTGTTCCTACAGGAGAAGGCCTCACACAGGGCAGGTGAAGGCGCTCATGCAGGTGAAGGCACTCACACAGGTGAATGAGCTCACACAGGTGAATGAGCTCACGCAGGTGAATGAGCTCACGCAGGTGAAGGAGCTCACGCAGGTGAAGGCCTCATGCAGGTGATGGTGTTCACATAGGTGAAGGCCTCACACAAGGTAGGTGAAGACACTCAGGCAGGTGAAGGCACTCACACAGGTGAATGAGCTCACGCAGGTGAATGAGCTCACGCAGGTGAAGGAGCTCACGCAGGTGAAGGAGCCCACGCAGGTGAATGAGCTCACGCAGGTGAAGGCCTCATGCAGGTGAAGGCACTCACACAGGTGAATGAGCTCACGCAGGTGAATGAGCTCACACAGGTGAAGGCCTCATGCAGGTGATGGTGTTCACATAGGTGAAGGCCTCACACAAGGTAGGTGAAGACACTCAGGCAGGTGAAGGCACTCACACAGGTGAAAGAGCTCACAGAGTTGAAGGAGCCCACACAGGTGAAGGCCTCATGCAGGTGAAGGCCTCATGCAGCTGAAGATGCTAACGCAGGTGGAGGCACTCACACAGGTGACCGAATGGCTTCTTCCCACTTGGCCTAAAGCTAATTCCTGCTTTTCAGTCATCTCCAAATTTATCCCTTAACTTTCTCTGTTCCTGATCTCATTTTTCTTAAGCATTCAAATAAACTAAGCAGGTAGCTGAATGCACATCTTCATTTTCCTGTTATGCACCGGCTAATAAATAGTGACAGGAAGTGGGATCACCTCTGTCTGCCTTCTCATCCTCCTATCCGCCCCCCCCCAGCTTCTCCGCATCTGCTTCCCCGTCCTGAGGACCCCAGACCCCAGAAGATGAGGCTGGGCCAGGTGAGTCGGGGGGAGCCCCCACTAAGAACCAGACCTCTTTCCTTGCTTTGCTCCCAGGAGCAATCTCCAGTCCCCGGGGCGGCTGGACAGGGGAGAAGTGGAGGGGGCTGCGGCTGTGCTCTGTGGGTCGGTGCTGCAGGGTACGGGGACGCAGCCTTGGCTCCCGGGAGGGCAGTGGACGGTGAGGGGGGTGGGCAGCAACTTGCCCTCTTCTTGGCCCAGCATGGACTTCTCTTCTCAGGCCACCTGTGTGAGTCCCCTGCTGGAACAAGCCAGGCTGGGCCCAGGGTGGCCGGAGTCCAAGACACATGCCTGGAGGCCCTGGGGAATTCGGCTGACGTGGGGAGCATCCGGCCATGGCCCACCTAGTGTGATGGAAAAGTGACCATCGCCCACTGAATTACTTCTCTATGTCAAGTTTTGCTCAAAGCCCTATAGCCACGGTATTTTATTTAATCCTCGCACGATTCTAAACCATGGGCATCATCATTGTTGTTGCCTTTTTAAAGAACAAAAACGAAGGATGCTGCCATTTCCCCGAGTCGCTGGTGGCACCAGAGCTCGAACCCAGGCTTCGCGCCTGTTCTCTTTTCTCTGTCAAACCGTCTGCCCCGAGTTCTGACCACGGGAGGCCGCGCTGCTGTTTCCAGGGCTGTTCCGAGATGCCAGGCCTTGCCCACCTTGCCATCGGCTTCCGTCAGAAATGGGACTCGCCAAAATCACTGGGGAGAGGCCGGGGTTTGGGAAGCCCGGGAGGGCTGCCCGTGGAGTCCTTTGAGGCTTAATCCCCTTCCTACCTTATCCCTGGGCGTCTTCACCGAGCCCGTCACTTCTCCTGTGACACGGGCTTAGCTGCAGCAACAAGGAGACCCCAAACTACCAGGCTTCAACAAACATCGGTCCCCTTCTTCCCACATGGCCCCCTGCGGGGCCTCACGCCCTGCAGTCATCTGAGGTCGGGGTTTCTCTCGTCCTGTTTCCCAATAATCCCAGGAAGCTGTCTTCCTCTGCGTGGTGGGAGCCGCGCCTCCAGGCCCGGCCACAGTCCAGCCAAGTGGAAACGACATGGAACCTGCCCTGGTGGCTTCTGCTCACTTCCCACAAGTGAGAACTTGGTCCAGTGCCCCCGCCAGCCCAGGGCAGCTGAGGAGCGTCCCCGGCGGGCGCCAGGCGGCCTGCTGGGCTGGGAGTCGGCGGGCGCTGCTGCTGAAGGGGGAGGTGGATGCGGGGGGGGTCACCAGCAGTCTCTGCCAGAGACGTGAAGACCGGCACCTAGGGGCTTCCTGGGGCGTCAATAACGCTTTGCGCAGTGGCGGGTGTTTGCAAAACCCCCCAAATATGAGTGTCACTGCCGTCGCATCGTCATTGTCATTTCCATCATTGTCTTCATCATCCCAAATAATGCCCATCAACACCCTCAAGGCAGGATTCGGGCCTGTGCTGGCATCGCCGTGCCCTGGCGGTGGTGTATTGTGCCATTTCTCTCAGAATTCAAGTGCAAACAGAAGCCTAACTTATCATCACATCAGGTTCAGCAAGTGCTGCTTTGAGATACTAATTCTCGCAGGTTTTTAAAACAGTTTTGATAACAATAAGAAATTCACAGAAAGCCTTATAAACATGGGTACAGCTTTGCAATAGTATGCTCTTTGACCCAACAATTTCACTTTTGAGATTTTCTGCAAAGGAAATAACCATGGAGAAGCAAAGAGATTTATCTGCTGGGCTATTTGTCACAACAATAGTTATAACCATTGACAATCTGGAAACAATGTAAATGCTGAAGAATAGAGGCTTGGTAAAGTAAATTATACCACATGCTAGGATGAATTACTATGTGGCTTGTGAAAGTTACGTTGTTGAAGACTATTCAAACATATGGAAATATACTCATGATATATTTGTTAAATGACAAAGCAGATTTCAAAACAATATGTGAAATTATAATCTGAGTCTGTGGAAAAAAAACTCTCAGTGAAGAACACGGGCTCTGGAAACTGATAGATTTGAATCTCTGTTCTGCCATGTACCAGACATAGTTGGGCAAATTAGCCTTTGTGCCTCAGTTTCCTCATTAGTAAAACGTGCATAGTAATAACACCCTCCTCGGAGAGCATCTGGCCAAATCTCTCCCCCTCCTTCAGCACAGGTGGGCTCCAAGCTTCACTTGAATGCTTCCAAGGGACAGACCCCTCACCACCTCACAATGCTGTGTGATAGAAATAACTCTACTGGCAAGCCGCACGCTCGGTGGATGGCACCCATTTTGAAACCTACATCCTCAAGCTTGAGACGTAGGCTCCCCTCAGCATTGCCAACCAAGTGCAGTGGACAGTTGAAGGAGTGATTTGGTTTCTCTTCTGGAGCCCCAGAAAATGCATGCTCGTTTTTTTCTGGAGCCATTTCTAGACCAGCCCAGGAGTGAAACTGATGATAAATCATCCTGATTCCATTGTCATGGCTCAAAGACCAACGGTGAAAAATTTAGTCATGGGAAAAGCACTGAACAGAGCTCAAGGGGCAGGCTTCCAAACGGGATAGCTCATGGAAACCCCAAGTACAGGGGCTGACTTCAGGTTGAAGGACACTAAGTGCTTTAAAAATTAGTCCCAGCTTTGCCACCAAAGAATCAGCCAAACCTGGGCAAACCAGCACTCTCAAGTTCTCATAGCTTCTTCCTCAGCTGAGTCTCGGGAGAAGTTGGGGGGCTCCTGTTGAGGCACAGCACCCGCTCCTGGAAGGCCAGCCTGCCCAAGAAGCCAAGGCACAGGAAGCTCTGTCCAAGGCAAGGCAGGCAGGAGACCCGGATGTCCTTGGCTCCTCCGTGTATGTGCCCCAGAGACCACCTACCTGGTAGCCCTCAAAGGGCCTTCCAGGGGGGCTTAGTGCACCTTCATCAGAATCTTTTATTATGCCCCAGTAACAGTGGGAAACAGCTCAACTCTCCATCAGCAGATGGATGGGGCAACAGAAGGTGGTCCAGCCATCCAGCAGAAGACTATTTGGCCATAAAAAGAAATGAAGCTCCAATCCATGTGGCTGACCCTGAGAACTATGCTCCGTGGAAGAAAGCAGACCCAAAGGCCACCCCGTGTACAGTTCCACTCAAGTGGAGTGTCCAGGGGAGGCATGGTCAGTGGGCAGCCAGGCGGTCATGACTTCCAGGGGTGAAGGGGAGCAGTGAGGGGCTGCTTTAAAATGGTTATTGCGAAGGGGACTTGGGCCAATGGATAGGGCCCTCACCTACCACATGGGAGGTCCGCGGTTCAAACCCCGGGCCTCCTTGACCCGTGTGGAGCTGGCCCATGCGCAGTGCTGATGTGCACAAGGAGTGCTGTGCCACGCAGGGGTGTCCCCGCATAGGGGAGCCCCATGCACAAGGAGTGCACCCCGTAAGGAGAGCCACCTAGTGCGAAAGAAAGTGCAGCCTGCCCAGGAATGGCACCACACACACGGAGAGCTGACACAACAAGATGATGCAACAAAAAGAAACACAGATTCCCGTGCTGCTGACAACAACAGAAGCAGACAAAGAAGAACACGCAGCAAAATGGACACAGAGAACAGACAACTGGGGCATGGGGGGGAGGGGAGAGAAATAAAAAAAATTTTTAAATTAAAATAAATAAAATAAAATAAAAATGGTTATTTTTCTGTTATGTAAATTTCACCTCAATAAAAAATCCAAAAATAAAAATATGAATAACCCCTGCCCCCAGAGGGGGATCATGGTCCGTTTACACTTGCAGAGGGGTTTGCAGAGCCTTTGGCTCCGCCGGCACTTACCCCCCAGCCGGGGCTGGACGGCGCCTCCAGGGTCTTCCCCTGTTCCTCTCCCAGCTGCGGGGGCCCCTTCCCCTCCTCTGGGGCACGAGCCCATTGGCTTGCTAAGGCCGGTCCTGACCCTAGAGGGGCGGTGGAGGCCTAGCCAAGGGGCGGGCGGGGGATCCAGAGGTGCCGCTGGCCCTGGGCCCTCGGCGGTATCCGTCCCGGCAGCCCCCGAGCAGGTGGGAGCGGGGATCCTGTCCCACCTCCGGGAGGAACCGGCTCCCTTCATCCCGTCACTCACATCCGGAGCCCGCTCTCCCTGCTGGGTGTCCCCGTGTGCGGTTGCCAAGCTGGGGGTTGAGGGTGAACGAGACTCTCCCGGGGCCCGGGTGGGTCCTGTGACCTGATGCCGAAGGCCGGCTGTGGTGGACAAGAAACCTGGCTGGCCAAGCCCCCGCTGAGCCTTGGTGAGTGCCTGTGACACACGTGTCTTCTGATCCATCCGGGGCAGGCGTCCAGGACCACGGCTGAGGTCCACAGTGGGCCCAGCCGCCCCTGCAGCCCGGGAGACCCCCCAGGCGATGAGGGCGTAGGGCTTGGAGCCCATCGCGTCAGCCCACCCCAGCCCACCTTCCCAGCCTCGGAGGGGGAGTTCACCCACGTGGCCTGGGAGGCCACCCTGCCTGTGGCCTGCGACGGGCCGTCGGGGCCCCCGGGAGCTGCCACGATTGACGAGCGACACCTCCGTGCCTGGGGCTGGCGCGTCCCGGCTCCCCGGGGAGGGGCCCTGGACGCTCACCTCCAGGACCCTCCCAGCACCCGCTCCATGTGCCCCCTCCTTTGGCTTCTTCTTCTCTCCCTTTTATCCTTTCACTCTAGTAAAGCTGTAATGGGAAGCAGGGCTGCTTTCTGCGAGCTGTTCTAGCAAATGTTTGGACCCGAGGGGGCGATGGGAACCCCTACTTTGCACCTGTTGGTCCGCAGTCCAGGTGGCCTCACCCTGCAGAGTCCGGCCTAGCTCCAGGAGGTGGGAGTTGGAACTGAACTGGATTGAACTGGATTGATAACCGCAGGGCGGTGGGTGTTTGCAGCTGCACTGGCGGAAGCTGCAGGGGTTTTATGCCTACGTTACAACGCACACTCCTGGGTGCTCCCGGAGCTGGGGCGTCCACGGGGGGCTGGCCTCCTGGAGAAGGGCAGCAGGAGGCACCATCTGCGGGGGAACAGGTGGGGCAGGGGTGCCTCTGGGGCCTCTTCCCCCACCCCCCACCCATGCCTGATGGGGGTGAGGTTCCTTTGCAGGAGAGTGGGGCCGGCTCGAGGGTGAGAGCAGGACAAGGCAGGGATGGGTTTGCATCCGGGGAGACTGGACTGGAGGGAGCTATAAGAGATCTGGAGGGTGAGGCGGGTGGCCCAGGTCAGAGAGTGTTAGTGACAGTGACGTGGGCCAAGGAGGAGGCAGCGAGCGAGCAGAGGGCTCGGCTCAGAACCTGGGGAAATGGACTGGCGGGACCCGGTGTGGACGGCTCCGAAGCTTTGGTGTCTGAGGATGGTGGGGTCTGTGAGCAGGACGCTGGCGGTGGTGGGGGGAGGTATCAGGTTGGGAAGGATGGAGAAGACATGAGTGCAGGGGCCTGGACGTCTAAGGGGGAGCTGGTGGGAAGGCATCACGACCTCCCCCGGGAGCAGGCCGTGTGGATGACAGGCAGTGTGGACATGTGAGCTGGAGAGCCGTCGGCGTCTGCCGGGTAACCGGAGCTTGAGAGTGGGTGGGGGTCCCCAAGGTCGCATGCTGGCTGGCAGGCAGAGAGCCGAGGCCCACATCCGAAGCACGCCCGAATTCCAGGTGGGATGGACTGAGAAGGCAGGACGGCCACCCAGCCAGAAGGAGCGAGCACGTGGGCTCAGGCCCCCGCAGCGGCTGCTCCAGCGGCCAGGGGGCTGGTCCCAGGCCGCCCTCTGCACCGTCCCCGGCCTCCCCCTGGCATCGTGAGCTCTGCCTACCTCTGCCGTGCCGGCCCAGGGGCGCCCCAGCCCCTCGCCTTCCTCCTCTCCCACCCACTGGTGAAGCTGAATTAATCTAATTCCGGCACAGCGCCACGTAGAGAATTCCCCGGCTGAAGGACACAGGCCCAAGGAGAGTCCAATTTGTGACTTCTAAGCGCTCCCAGGCAGGCCAGGGGCACCATGAGGCTTTGGGAGGACAAATCAGTGCCTTGACCCCAGCGCGACTCGCATTCAAGGTGACCTTGAGGCGATGGTCCTCAGCGACCGTAGGGTGAGACCTCAGCACATGCCCAGCTCACTTCAGCATCATGGAGTCTGTTGAAGGCCTACTGTGTGCCGGGCTTCGGGGCGGACAGGGACACTGCAGCACAGCCCCAGCCCCGAGTCACCTCCGTCGCATGAGCTGGGGCTCCGGTGGACAGCCACGCCAAGAGCTCGGCTCGGCCACTGCAGAGCGGGCACACCTCATGGGCACTTCTGTTCGGATCTTCCCATTCACTCCTCTCAACTTACAGCCAAGTCTACGGAGTCACGGAGTATGGGGAGGAAACTGAGGCAGAGAGGGGTTAAGGAAGTGGATTCAAATCCATGCCCTCTGTCTTGGTTTCCCAGCAACCCCCAAAAAAGTGGCGTAAAACCCTCCTCTGCAGTGACTCTAGTTCCATATAAGGTCCCCTCTGAGGTCCTGGGCTTGGGAACGCAATATAATTTTTTTGGAGGGGGGCAAAACTCACCCCATCGCCAGCCTGTTCTCGTGTGTCCTCAGGCTGGCAGAGCTCTGAAGAGCCAGGCTGCAAGAGGTATAGAGTGAGAGCCCTCCACGGTGAAGCATCTCTAAGTACACAGTTTGAATTGCCTTTTGCAAGAGTCTTGACACACAGTGTAGACAAAGGATCAAAAACTACCACCAGCTGCTACTCCATTCCAAGGGTGAGATGTTTTCCACCTTAAAAATATTTAGTGACTTTTTAAAAATTCTAATGAATTAAAAAATAGATTGACTACGCCTCAATCAAGCAAATCATTTAGAAAGTCTTTGGAAGTTGAGCACACAGAGCGCTTGCAAACCCCGATTCAGCGGCTGTCGTTCTAAAGCAAGGTTGGGGTCTTGCTTTCTACGCAAATATGAGCAGGAGAGAACAGAACAACGGGCTTCTTTGTGGATGGCCTTTTTTTACTTCATAAATTGATTTTTACCTCCGAGGACTTAGAGTTCTTCACAAATACGTCATGAGCACATAACCACGCAGCTTTATTTGGGGGCGGACATTCTTTTTTTTCTTTCTTTTCTTTCATTTCTGAATCAAGGATTCTCTTTAGACCCAAAGTGAGCCTGGGTGGCCAGAGACAGCTCGTCTCTAACCCCAGCTGGTGATGAGCCTGGGGGGGTGGGAAATCCTGGACGCTGTGCAGCTCAGAGCCTGGAAGTCTCAAACCCAGCCACTCCCTGCCTTCAGCCTCACAGCAAGCAAGCTGCATTTCAAATGCAAATCCCACCTCGTTGTCTGAGAATAACTGAACATTTAACTCCAAAGCCATTTCACAATTAGCCCTGTCTCCCGCAGGGAAATTCAGCTCTGAGTAAATTCAAGACCACTGCTTGAACAAAAAGATCCCCTGAAAACTTTCCTTTTAGCAGCAGTTGAGTTGGAGAGCTCTCAAGTGCAGGTTAGCGATTTTGCATTTGGACTCAATTCTCTGCACCCACCGAGACCCCCTCCCTGGGACCCACTCAGTGCCTGCATTCTGGTCTACTGGAATCCCAGATGTAGTTCGAAAAGAAAATTGCTTTTATTTAGCGTCTCACACTTTCCAGAGAGCTTTGGCGTCGTCCTCTCACGAGGCAGTCACAGCAGTCTTCGCGGTGGACGCGACAGGGGTGTTTCCTGAGTCTGAAACATGGGGACACTGAGGCTGGAGAGGGCAGGTGGTGGGGCCAGACCGCGGAGCCGTCTGCCAGCCCCTGACGGCCTTGGGCTCAGCCTAGGCTGGGGTATATGAAAAGTGTGCCTTTGTGTCTCCAGGGTCTGTACCTCTCTGCAGCGTGGGGCAGCAAACTTTTTCCCGATGAATCTTAGTGCCCCGTGGTTGTCTCACCGAGTAAAGCAAACCAGGGGGCCTAGAATGACTGAGCTGTGTTCTCTCCCGGGCCAGGGGCTAGAAGTCTGAAAGGCAGGGGTCTGCAGCACACGCTCCTTGAAGCCCCCGGGGAGGGTCCTTCCTTGCCTCTGGCTTCTGGAGGGGCCGGTGCTTCTCAGCTCTCCTTGGCTTGCAGCCACATCATCCGATGCCTGACTCCATCTTCTCCGCTCTCTCACCTCCTCTTATCAGGCCTAATGAAGCTGGCTACTGAGACAGGGAATTAATGGATGGATCTGGAACCTGGCAGAGAGTCCACGTGGACATCAGGAACCCCCAAGATTCCTGGAGGACCCC
Organism: Dasypus novemcinctus; assembly: GCF_030445035.2. Classification (NCBI taxonomy): domain Eukaryota; kingdom Metazoa; phylum Chordata; class Mammalia; order Cingulata; family Dasypodidae; genus Dasypus; species Dasypus novemcinctus. Next base: position 128,997,766 of record NC_080681.1, read on the forward strand.
ACCCCCAGGATTCCGCTACCCAGAACAAAGACTTCTGGATGCAAGAAAAAACCCTGGATGTTCCCTGGGGACTTTATCATTGGACCTTCATGGGGGATTGATGGGTGGGGTGATCAATCCAGACAGCAAACAGCTGGAGCCCCTCCCCTGCCATTAGCAAAGGGGTGGAAAAATTAATAGTTTATAAAGCAGACCGCGAGGTTCTCGCCCTGCTCTTTTGCCTCTGGACCCGTTCCTGCCCTCTGTGCACCACTCTTCCCATTTTTCCTCTGCCATGTGGCCACAGAAGTAAAACCTGGGTATTAATAACTTTTAATGGGGAATTGTAGCTTGTAAATTAGCCTGCTTTAACACTTTTCAGCCTCTTCCTCTCTACCTACTCTGTTATTTTCTCCCATTTCTCTTCCCTCCCTACCTGAATAAATTACTGGCCTAACTCACCCAGCGTGCTCTTGAAATTCATTTCTGCAGCATAGCCAAGAAGCTAAACAAAATCTGGTAATACTAGTCTTTGGATTTAGGGCACGTCTTATATCCGGGATGAGTTCATCTTGAGATCCTTAACTAATCACATCTGCAAAGGCCCTATTTTCAAAGGGGGCCCCATGCTGAGGTTCCAGGTGGACAGGAACTTGGGGGGACACTGACTCACTAAAGTCAGGTAGTAAACACTTGAGGCTCCGGGGCCCGTGTGGTCTGTGTCGCAACTACACACGGCAGCTGTTGTAGCACGAAAGCAGCCACAGACAGTTTGTAAATAAGTAAGTATGGTTGTGTGCCAATAAAACTTTATTTACGAAAATCATCAGCAAGGCCAGATGTGGGATTTGCCCCCCACAGGCTGTAGATCTCCCGGAGCTCTAGGATGGTGGGGAGTTCAGAGAAATGAGCATCTACTGAATTAAAGCAAATTTTGAGTAAACAATAGAGAAAAACTAAACATTTTCATCTCTATGGGCATGAATAAATCATCTTAAAGTTGTCCCAAGTGTGTGCTCCACCCAGATGCCATGGCTTTCATTTTACACTGAGTGGCCCGTTATTGGCTAATATCTGATTGTCACCTTCAAGTGGAATGGGCTGAGCCCTGTTCCCAGCACCCCTTGCCACACCATGTGGTATCAACCTGCTCCACCCTTCTGGGCCTTTCATCATCAGGTAGCTGGGTGTGCATCTTGGACAGGTAAGTGGGCATGCATCTTGGACAAATAGGTGGGCATATGTGGCAGTTTGAGATTATTTATGAACCCCCAGAAAGAGAAGGATTATATTTGTAAACTGGTCTGTTCCTTTGGGTATGATACCCTTTGATTAAAAAGCTTCAAGTTTACTTGACTGAAATCAATTTAGGGCCTTTGAGTCAACCATGTAAGGAAGGCGTGGCTCTGGTTGAGTCCCCACCCCCTTGCTGGGCTGATATAAATGGACCCTCACTCAAGAAGAAACACAGAAAAAGACATAGAAGAGGAGAGAACTTGGTCATTTCGGTCCTGCCATGTGACAGAAAGGAGGAGGCTCAAACAGCTAAAGCCCCAGGAAGAGAGCTGAGCCTTTCACCTGCTAGTGCGCAGCTGCAGAGTCCAGGGCCCTGTGCAGCTGAGAAGGCCTGGAAGAAACAAGACCTATGCCAGCCTGGAGCCAAGACAGAGGAAGGCGAACCCTTGCAGAGATCGCCCGCCATCTGCTTCAACATGCGGCAACTGACTGGTGGGAAGGCAACCTTGAGTTGGACTTTTTAGGGCCTTCTTACTGTAAGCTTTTACCCCAAACAAATACACTTCATAAAAGCCAGCAGAGTTCTGGTACTTTGCACCAGCACACTTTGGATAACTAATACAGCATGCATCTTGGCCAGGTAGGTGAGCATATATCTTGGCCAGGTGAGTGAGAATCTTGGTAGGTGGGCATGCATCTTGGTCAGGTGGGCGATCATCTTGATCAGGTGGCCAAGTATCTTGGTCAGGCAGGTGACCGTGCATCTTGGTTTGCCCAGGTAGTCGTGGTCCAACCTGTCACCCCAGTGGGCCTACTGACAGCTCCCTGTTCACCCTCCAAAAGCTGGCCTGGCTGATACGTCACATATTGACTGCATCACTGAGCAGTGGAGGGCCGAACGTTTAGCACACACTCCATGAGAGCCTCCAGTGTGCATGGCACCAGGCTCTGGAGACACCAAGAGAAACAAGATAAGTGTATATCCTATATACATTTTATATCTCTTTAATTACCCATGCCACAGGTAGGCCCTGGTCTACTGGGAGATGCAGAGGAGAACACAAGCCCCACGGCGAGTAGAGAGTCCCAATGCTGTGAGAGGAAGCAGAGAGGGCTACCTGGAAGAAGGGGCATCTTTGCATCCGGAGGGAGACCTAGATGACAGAGTGTACAGCAATGTCAGGGTTAGAGAAGGGAGAAGCAGTTCTTTCGGGGAGAGTGCCTCCAGCATCCCTGTGTTGCTGAAAAGCAGAGCTCTTTCCAGAAAAAAAATTTATAATACGAACAATCCTTTCATACCTGGATTCCTCTTTATTTATAATAGACATGATTATTTTCATTTAATTTGTTGGAGGTTTAATATCTAATTGTAAACCTCTAATTAACTTTTAGTCTTTTCGTGAATAGGCTCACTCTCAATAAATGAGCTGGTAAAAGACACACTTGTGGAATTTCTTAACACGGTGCCCGCATGCAATCGCACAAAGCAAGACAGGGGAGGAGCCCCCGGCTCCATCATCAGCTCATTGTAGCCTATTTGTGTTGTTTGCGGAGGGCGTGCTACCCTAAAACGTGTGGCTGAAACAACCCTACGAGCTTGTGGATGACCTGACCCTATGCACCGCAGACAAGTCCCACTTGCTCCCCTGTAGCTGTCCTTCTTCATCGCATGCTGCCTTCTTCCCCCACCCAGGCCCAGGATGAGTAGAGAGAAGCCGAAGGGAGCCAGATGGTCACACTCTCGTGGAAGGATCGCAAATACGGTGCAGGTGTGTGTGTGCAAATAATTCAGTACATATCCTATACAATACATTTACTAAAACTCATGACATAAAATAGATGACCTAGAAGAGAAAACTCAACTCACAGCACAGACATGTATATCTATCTCTCTATCAATTAGGTTTTTATTGCAGTTGGAACAAATCACCACAAATTTAGCAGCTTAAAACAACACCCACTTATTAACTCGCGATTCCGTGGGTCACGAGCGCGGCTCGTGGAAAAATGTGTTGGAAATCCAGGGGTCGGCTGGCCTGGGCTCCTACGTGGAGGCTCAGGGCCAGGTTTGGCTCCAGGCTCACTCAGGCCGCTGGCCGAACGCAGGCCCTGGGCTCGTAGGACTGAGGCCCGTCTCCTGGGGTACTTGCTCTTCCTTCTCGTGTTTTCCATATGACGCCTCCAGCCAGGCTGGAATTTCTCCGGCTTCCTCGTCTACTTTTAAGGGCTTGTGTGATTACATTGGACCCACCTGGATAATCTGAGCTAAACTCCCTACCTGAGCAATATCATAAATAACACATTGACATCCAGTAACACCAGCTAGGAAATGGCCTGGCCTCATGCTGGTTCATGAGAAAATGAACTAAAATAGGCCCTGACTTAAGAAAAGCAAGAAAAAAATATGATTCCTTAGATGATACAGGGGGAGGGGTTGGTCTACTTAAATACTTATAAAAATAGTATTATTCGATTAGGGTGTTAATTTTCCAAATGCATCCTCTCATATTCCCACGACTATGTTTAAAAAATAAAAATAAAAAACGAGGTTCCAAAATATCACAGCTAATTAAAGAACTTACTGAGCAAGGCTTCGAGACATCCCCTACAAAAACAGCTCTGGAAAGGGTGAAGCTCAAGGCAGGGGAGCGAGCTGCAAACTCCCAGCTTTCCATTGTTTATCACAGCGTTATTCACAACGGCCGCGAGGAGGAAAGCACCCAAATGCCCATCAGGGCATGAATGGATAAAGAAAATGTGGTCTCTCCATATCGTGGAATATTATTCAGTCACAAAAAGGAAAGAAGCTCTGATTCTTGCTGCAATGTGGAAGAACTACAAACAGATATGACAAGTGGAAAAAAAGTGGGATACAAATAATCACATATCATATGATTCCATTTATATACGATATCCAGAATTGGTAATTCCATAGATACAGGAAGTGGATTAGTGGTTGCCAGGTGCTGGGGGTGGGGTGAGGAAATGGGAAGTGACTGTTAGTGGGTCCTGGGTGGGTTTTTTTTCCTGTGATGAAACTTTCCTGGAAGTGGCAGTGGTTGCTTGACTCTGTGAATATTGGAAAAACCACTGAACAGACTAAAAAATAGAAAATTCACTCCAAAGGGTAAATTTTATGATAGGTGAGTTATATCTCAACAAGGTTGTTATTTTTTGAAAAATCACTCCACATTGAGTGGTTTGGAATTGGTCCTCAGATGATGATCCAGGAAAAGGTAAAAAATCTTTCTTGCTTAAAGAAAGAAAAAGGCATCCTCAGAATCGCCTTTTGGTCGTTCGGTCACGCACAAATTCGTACACATGACACATTGCCAACCGGCTCCATGTCGGCCACAGCATCAGGGGTGGGATCCAGGGTGGGGGGCTCTGGTGGGCGAGAAAGTGGCCATGGTGGCTGCTGGGGGTAGGGAATGGGAGGAAGAGATGAGATGTGGGGGCGTTTTTGGGACTTGGAGTTGTCCTGGGTGGTGCTGCAGGGACAGGTACCGGACTGTCACTGGGTGGACTGGGGGAGAGTGTGGGCTATGATGTGGACCATTGACCATGAGGTGCAGTGGTGCTCAGAGATATATTCACCAAGCGCAATGAATGTCTCATGATGATGGAGGAGGTTGTTGTTATGAGGGGAGGAGTGGGGTGAGGGGGGTGGGGGGGTATATGGGGACCTCATATTTTTTTAATGTAATATTAAAAAAATAAATAAAGACAAAAAAAAAAAAAAAAAGAATCTACACATTAGTGCCTCCGGTTCAGGAAACCTTGGGGAAGTTCAGCTGCCTCTGCCTTGCAAATAAATCAAAACCTCCCTGAGAAATCAATAACCTGGGCCTGGACTTCGTGTAGGAGAGACTCCAGTTCCCATGATCACTGTGGCCCAGGGATTCCTCTAAATATTTCCCAGCAGCAAAACTAAAACTGCTCGGTAAGAAGCTTCTTGAAAAGGAACACAAACCCATGATAAAGATGAGTTTCCAATAAATAATATGAAGACATATAAGGAATCATTCTATCATAAGTGGGTCTAAACACATGAGAGGTTTAAACACTCCAGAGAATGGGAGAAGAGCCTGACAATTTGAAAGAAGATGTGAGTATGGTTGAAGGATAAAAACTTAGAAAGGAACCGAAGACTCAGGGACCAAGGAGGACCTTCTCCTGCAGGGTTCTCACCTCCAAACGCCAGGCTGCTGCGTCCTCCTGCCCATCAGTGCCACTGGGAGGGCTCATGGGCTCCTTCGTTTCTGAGCCCCCGTAATTGAACACCTGAATCCCTCCCCACCCCCAGGGGACGGCCCCCTCAGGTGCGGCATCTCAGGAAGTGACAAGGTGGCTTTTCCTGTGATTCAGGACCAAATCTCTGGAGTCATCCTCCACCTCCTTTCTCTGCTACTTCATACCCAACCCCATTCATGACTTTAAAAAAAAAAAAAAACAGCTTTCCTACAAACAAAAGAGAAGCTCCTCATCTTAGAAACCTGGTAAAGCAAGGTTGTTGGTGTTTTCAAACTATGGGTTTTTATGCACTTTAGGGTTTTGAAATCAATTTTGGATGCATGAAAATATCATAGAACTTAATAAATTTAATAGAATAGAATAGAATAGAATAGAATAGAATAGAATAGAATAGAATAGAATAGAATAGAATAGAATAGAATAGAATAGAACAGAAGAGAACAGAACAGAACAGAACAGAACAGAACAGAACAGAACAGAACAGAACAGAATAGAATAGAATAGAATAGAATAGAATAGAATAGAATAGAATAGAAAATATCAGAATGAGTCATATGTACTTAGAGTAAGTAAAGTCTGCAGGGGGTCTGTTTCCACATCTATGAATATTCATATTTGTATCCCGGTACCGGCCACAGAATCTAAAGTGTTTATTGCTGTGAGTTGTGAAAGTGACTGAAATCAAAGATATTTATTAGAAAACATGTGGTAAGCATTATACTTTATGGTGACATGTCAGCAATTGTCAAATCAGGGATAAGAATATCTGTTTGTATTCAGCATTGTGAGGTCCTAACCAGCATAGTGAGGCAAGAAAAAGAAATAAATGGTATGAGAATTGAAAAGGAAGACACAAAACCATCATTATTCACAGCTATTAGGACTGGAAACACAGAAGGCCCAAGAGAATACAGAGCTCAACTCACAGTATAAATAAGAGCTCTGCAAAGCTTCTGCTACAAAATCCAATACACCAAAATTGGTAGTGTGCGTCTAGTCCAGCCACAAACAATAATAAAATATAATTTTAAAAGATAACATTTACAGTAGGAAAAAATACAAGTTACTGAGAATAAATCTCATAAAAGATGTGCAAGATGTTCAAAAAGAAAATTAACTTTTGTTGGTAAAGGACACGAAAACAAACCTAAATAAATGGAGAGGAAAGATATGATGCCATAAAAATTGGCAGTCATCCCCTACAGTAACCCATAAAGTCAATGCAATTTAAATAAAAATACAAACAAGATTTTTCATAAAACTTAAACCTAGGCTAAAACTCATATGACAAAAAGAGTAGGAAATTGCCAAGAATATTTTGAAGAAGAAAAAGAAGAGGAAGGGGATGCTGCTCCCAGCTAGAGGCTGAGACACACTTGAAGGCTACAGTCGTGGAAATGTGCAAAGGACCTTAAACCATCAGCACAGAAGAGAAGACCCAGAAATAGACCCACCTGCATCTGGGAGCCCAGCAGAGGTCAGAGGACTATTACAAGCCAGCCGAGTAAGACTGCTCCAGGCGTGTCACTGGTAAAGTTTCTACAAATCATGGGAAAGGACAAACCACCCGACAGAAGAGAGGAGCCCGTGACCCAGGCATCTCGCGTCAAGGCTGACATCTCCGAAATTTGGCTGCAGGTCTATCCCCGGCTATTCCATAAATCTCTCATTGAGAAGTCATTTGTGGAGTGGGATCTGGAAGAAAACTAATTGTGTCCCACAGTGGGGGGTAGATAAGTGAACTAGTGAAATGTGGTGGGTGTTCCCAGCTGCAGGCAGGAAACAAGACACGCACCCACAGTGTGGCTAGATCTGACAAGCAAGGAAAAAAGTAAGAAACCAGGAAATTTATAGCACATGAGGGAGGAAGGATGTGTACTGTGCAAGGACTGGTGCGTATTTAGTGAAACACAGCCTCCTCTTCAGAGTGGATGGCTGTGAAGACCGAACGAGGTTAAAACACTGCAGACACAACTGGAGGCAGAACCAGCAAATCCCGTGAAGGGCGAGGGGTGTGGGAAAGCAGACAGAGGAGTATCTGCAGTGAGACACGAGCTGGGTGATGGCGATATTTTCCAACATGGAACCCACTGGATAAGGAGAAGGTGGTGGGTGCCCCGAGGGGGTTGGCGGAGAATATGAGATTCCTTTTTGGACATGGCGACATGTTGAGAAGTTGGGGTGCCCTGGGGTCATCCTCAGGGAAGTTTCAAGGGGAGCATTGAAGATGGGGGTGCAGAGGTCAGCAGAGCCGTGTGACGTGGAGGTCTGGGTGTGGGGGGCGTGGATTTGCCAGCACAGGAGCTTGTCCAGGGAAGGGTGTGGAGTGGGCGCTCTTGATTCGGTAGCGGGCACAGAGGACCGGCCAGGCGGGGGCAGGGCCAGATGAGGGGGCACGCTCGTCCAGGCAAGGCCGAATTCCTGCACACGGAAGACACGTGGCGGCCGACTTAAGTGGTTCTTCCCTGTTCCGGCCAAGCTGCCGGGCTTCGGCTCCTGGCCAGCGTGCTTCCTGAAGCCCCCATTGTCCAGCCACTCCCCCCCCAGCAGGCAGCTCTCCCCACCGAGGCTCAGCTCTGGACAGCGTCCTCCCTCCGGCCTTTCCCCTTCGCTCAGCCTGTGGTGAAAATATGGGATGAACATTTGGAGGCAAAAGAACGACTGTTTGTGTCCAGGCTGGGTCTCCCCACGACCTGGGCACAGGTGGCACTTACCTGCTCTTCCCGAGCCTATAAACTGAAGATTCCTTTATATAGATATCGTAAAACTCCCCCAAGCCCAATAAATGCAAGGAAAGCTTTTGGAAATCTCTTTACACCCTTAGCTTGTGAAAGGGCTTTGTAAAATGTAAAGCTTTTATGTGTGGATTATCTGCGTTATTGTTATTTCTGTGCTCTGGGGCTTCTGACCTCTCTTTCACTCCGTTTTTGTAGCCATCCTTTCCCCTTTGCTCATTTTACTGGCATTACGGTTGCTATAGCTATACAATTCTACCATAGCGTTTGTAAAATCCCTCCCTTGCCGAGTACCCCATAAATTGTATGAATATCAGAAAAGATAAAGGGGCTCTCTTAGGAAGCCTGAAGGTTTCCAGCAAGTGGTGGCATAGCTGGTTAGGCTCGGGATGAGATCAGCCACCTTTGGGAGCACAACTGACGTTCAAGGTCAGCAGGGACTCCCGCAAAGGTGGTCTGCTCAGGGTTGGTTCCTTCAAGGGACCAGGGCCTCCTGGACACATGCAGGGCCAGCTGAGGTGGCCCCTGGGCTGGCATAGCTGGCGCACTCAGCGGGAAGCCAGTTAAGGTGAAGCTTCAGGGTCTCCCCAGGGATAGTCAAACTGCAAAGTTCGGAGGGAAGAGTCCCCAAGACTTCCCTCGCTTCTAACACCAAGTGCAAGTTCAGGATCATTCCAAACCCCAAACCACCCTCAAATACAGTAATTCTCTGGAAGGATTCAAAAGAGTTCACTGAAAGCTGTGAGACTCTTAGCACAGCTCAAGAAGGGAAAGAACCAGAGGAAATCAGCCCAGGGAAGAGCTACTTGGCACGGAGCAGGGCGCATCCAGACACGGCACTCCCGTTGCCCTCTCCCCACGGAGTCCACCAGGATCCGCCAGGGATAATACAGCCGAGTCCTGCCAACCCGAGAAGCTCACCTGAGCCGCAGTGTTCAGAGTTTTATTGGGGCTCCGTTCAGAGGTGATTGATGAAGGTTTGGTAAACAACCCACCCATTTCATTTCTTTTAGATCCTACCTGGGAATTATATCTGGAAAAATTAGCCTTGCTTTAGTTGCCTGTTCCTCAGACAGAACAATTCATGTAGAAGGGAAAACAAAAACAAAAACAAAAAAGTAACCTTATGTCGGCTCTTTGCTTGCAGTCTTCCATTGTATCTTGCCCTGCTCTGTGCTCACCCAGCACTTTCACTCCAATGCTCTCATTCTCTCTGGCTCTGTTTTTTCATGTATTAAAAGGGGCTAAGGAGAAGAAGACCCTGCTGGCTTTCCTTGCACCACAGACTGTGCTGAGACTAAGTGACGCAAGGCTTTGGTCCTCTTTAACACACCCTGGGCTGCCACCCAGTGTAAATAACAAAAAAATGGCTATCTTTGTTTGTGGAGGTTCAATCCTTGCTACCTTTTGAGAAGGGCTGAGGCAAAAAAGGCAGCAAGATAATTTCTTTTCCTTCCCCGTCTTCTAACCCCATGAGCCATTCTACAAAGCCTGGGGTCACAGCTAGTCTGATGGTGCTTTGGAGGGTTGAAAAACGACCTCCCTGTGAACAAGAAGGAAAGAAAATGCCAGGGGAGTCATGGTGTTGAAGGATTACAATTTTAGAGAGGTCATACTTCATCTGTCGTGAGTTATTGGGGCTTTGTGTATGATTTCTTACCCTGGCAAGAGCAAGAAAAGCCTTCCTGCCTTGTTCCAGGAGGAGGCGTCGGCCATAAATTTGGGAGATGTTGACTGCCGGGTCCAACTGCCTTGGGACTTGGGGGCTTGGAGGCGCTGCCACGGCGGCAGGTCCACGGCGGCTGGTCCACGGCGGCTGGTCCACGGCGGTTGGTCCACGGCGGCGGGTCCACGGAGGCCAGCTGCCTTGTGCTGTGCAGACCCCCCCAAGGCTGGGGTGCACCTGGGGAAGACATGGGGCACCTCTGGGAGAGGGAGACTCGGTTCTCCAACTTTCCTGAGAGAGCAGCGGCGCCCATCAGCTCCTCACGCTTCCGGATGTCAACATGCTGAGAAGCTGTCAAAACATTCCCCCCTTCTCCCAGAAGGTCCCTTTTGGACCAAGAAAGATGCCCCTTCCTTATGGAACTGCAGATTGCATCATGCACCAGACTGATGGGTGCTCCAAATCTCGGTGGAGAAAGAGCACAGTGGGTGGGATGTCTGCTAAAGACACCCCATGTGCCGTGGCAGAGACTGAGAGTCCTGGCTCCAAGGCTGTGCCTCCACGGGGCTCCTCTTGCTTGATGGACCATGCTGACCCCTTTCCAAGATGGGCCACATGCCGCGTGTTTTCTCAGCCTTCAAGGATGCAGCAGAGGAAGCAAACTTGACTCCACTGGAATGCTCTCCTTTTCTTTGAAAATCACACAAGTGATTTTCAAGGGGCTTGAACATACCTGACATACACTGGTGCACCATGGGGGGTGCCTGCCCTGCCCACCACCCCATCCCATCCTTTAACTGTAAATACCTGCATGTACACTGAACGTACTTCATAGCAGAAGCCCAGAATAGATAGCTGGATTTCTCCAGTGCGTTCGGCAGTGACGCAATGAAAGCAGGAGTCCACGGTCAAAATCATGATAATCATGCAGCCTTTCATCAACCAGCTCTGCCGTAGGAGCGATGCACACCCAAAAACTCCAGCACGGGGCCTTTTTCTGCCCACGAGTCTGCACGTCATCTCAAGTGTGCCTGGACGGGGCTGGTTTCTGCTGGCCAGGCCCCAGTGGGCTGTGTCCAAGCCTGGCCCAGTGTCTCTCACCCTGCTTGGACCAGCGGCTGCCCGGGGCATGTTTTCTTGTAGTGCTAAGAGGGAAAACTCAATTGCACAAGCATGTTTCAAACCCTGCTTGAGTCTGGTCCAGGAATATCCCAACGGCCAAAACTAAGTCAAGGAGCAGGGAATGACATGCCAGACACCATGCTCCAAAGCAGCAAGGCTGCCAGCTGGTACCACTGCAAGGGAGGGGGGCGTGGAGGCCCCAAATTCCATCAGTCACAATCTCGCAAGCCCTCTTTTGAGAGCCACATTGTACAATAGCACTTAAAGCTCTGAGAAGCCCGATAGTGATGAAATTGGTTTAATGTAACCCAGCACACCCAGATGTCTAGACACCACCCTTAGTGTAAAGAACACCTTTTACAATCCACGTCACTAGCTCTTTTAGAAGACGTGAAATATTGACATAATAAAAATAAAGTGGAATTTATAAGCAGCAAGCCTAGTTCCAGTGGCCGTTCATGGCATCCTGGGTTAAACAAGCCACTTCATCTCCCTCGATTCTAGTCCCTCATGTTTAATTGGGGATGAGTTCTGTCCTTACAACCTCTCAGACTGGGGAGACAGCAGGTGTGGTGGATTGAACTATGTGCCCCAATTCAGATCTGTTCTTGTCTCGATACGCGTCCCGAGTGGGAAACCACTGTAAAGAGGAACTCTTGAGGATGTTCTTTTAGATGCAGCCCACCTGAGTGAGGCTGGATCTAATCCAGATCACAGAGAGAAAGCCATGGAGAGGAGCTGGCAGCCGGAAGTCAGCGGGAGTCTGGAAGAGAAAGGAGAGGACATGCCATGGGATGGGACCGCCAAGGAACCCGAGGAACGCCGGCCGGCCAGAGCTCTACTGACCCTGGGTGGAAGCCAGCCTTCCTGTCTCTGAAACCGGGAGCCAATAAATTCCCATTGTTAACCCACCATCGTGTGGTATTGTCTTCTCATCCCGGCAGGCTGAGACAATAAGTAAAACCTCCATGGGAGTCAGAAAGTGATGTCTGTCTGTTAGTTATTATGGTGAGTGATGGGGACACACAGTGTTTTCAGTGGGGCATATGGGATTGCACAGACCCCAAGAACTCTCCAGGAAGAAGGCCAGTGAAGACTAGTTCTAAATTTGGTTTGTGATCATTCTGTCCTGCCAAAATCCCTACAACAATGCCACTGATTGTGATAGGGTCTTTTTAGGGTGGGAGACACCTCATAAATATTTCAGATGCAAAAATAGGCAGTGGGCACCTAATTACAAAACTGTTCACATCTCAATACATAGCAGGCATATCATTATCTCGATAGTGGATTCTGACCATCGCTTCTCGCTGTTTCTCATGGAAGTCCAATGTTCCTTCCCATAGATTTTCAGACTTCAGGTTCCAAATGAGGATTTGGGGCCAAGATGCTGACATGAACCAGCTGCCACTAGATAAAGCCCTGACAGCAAACAGCCCCCAAATCTCAGTAGTTTACGCAGCCTCAGGGGTTTACTTCTGTCTCAAGGCCAATGCCTCTTCATACGCTGACGCTACCAAGGAGGAGCAAGACCGGCAGCGGAAGCTCATGGCACTTCTGGAGCTTCTGTGGATGAGGCAACGCCTGAATGTGTTCATATTCCATTGGCCATGGTGAGTCACATGGTCAAGTCCATCAAATGTGGAGGACACGCCCCTTGCAGGAAGGAACTGGAAAGCGCGCAGCCACGGCAGGAGGTCGTGCTGGTTAATTTTGGGTGTCAACCTGGCTCAGTTACAGTGTCCAGTTGTTTGGTCTTACACTGGCCGAATGGTTGGCAGGTGGGATAAGTTGACTTTGGGAGGGGGGTGGCTTCTCCAATCACTGTGGGTCTTAAAAGTGAGAACTGAGGGTTCCAGGGATGGGAAGGACTTCTGCCTGGAGACACTGTCCCCCCTCCCTGGCCATCCCCTCAGCCTCAGACTCAAGACCTCAGCTGCTCCCTTACTGGACTTTCCAGCCTCTGCCCTGCCTTGTGGAATTCAGGCTTTCCAGCCCCACGACCGTGGAGTCTGTTCCTTATAATAAATCTCTTCATGTATCTAGAGCCACATACCCTGCTGCTTCTGTTTCCTGGAGAACCCTGCCCGATACAGGTCCATAATTCTCTCACAGTTAAGAGGGGACAACCACCTGGGCACAGCCTCACAGCTTACCCTGATACCCCAGCACACCAGCGAGCCCGGCGGGGGCCTCCTGGAGAAGCTGAGGGAGGTGACAAGTAGTACAGGAAGGTCAGTCACCATTTAATCAAGGCGTAAAGGACAGAGGCTAAATGCACCTGGTTAAGGAAAATTCAGGGCAAAGGCATGCATTGACTCCTTCCAAATGCTTACTAGCAACCTGCCTGTGTCCTGGACTCAGTGGAAATCAGCTCAAACGCTCCCCTACCAGGGGTCCCGGGGCAAGTAAAAGTTGAAGGTTGGGAAGCGATGCGGCTTAAGTGATTGAGCTCCCACCTACCACACGGGAGGTCTGTGTTTGGTTTCTGATGCCTCTTAAAGAAGACAAGCAAGACAGCAAGCTGGCGTGGCAAGCTGATGCAACAAGATGACCCAACAAGAGACACACGGAGGAAAACATAATGACAGACACAACAGAACAGGGAGTGGAGGTGACTCCAGCAATTAGGCACCTCCCTCCCCCATGGGAGGTCCCAGGTTCAGTTCCCGGTGCCTCCTTAAAAAAAATAATAAAAGACTAACACACAACAACAGACACAGCAAATGCAAATAATGAAGGGGTGGGGAGAGATAAATAAATGAAAAAATCTAAAGAAAAAGTGGAGGGCCCCCTACTTTTAAATGCGGGATTTCAAATCCTCTGGTTGTGTGTCCTTGCGCTCTGCCCTGTGTGTCCTTGTGTCCTGCCAGAGTGTGCACCCAAAACCTTCCTCACTGAGCCCCGACTTGGCGGAGCTGAGATCCAGGCTCCTGCCCTGTGTCGAGGGGGAGAGTGAGCAAAAGGAGCAGAAGGGCCCTGTCCCAGGAGCCAGTGCCTCGCCCTGAAGTTTGGGGGTGTTCGAGCGCTCTCCAGTTTTCCATAAAATAGAAATATCTGACCGAGGCTGAAAAAGTAGAGCTGAACGTGGGCTGTTAGTAAAAGTCTTTGACCAAGGGCTGGGTTTACTCACCGTCAACTTGTGACACCCTTGGGTTTTCATTTTGTTAAATTCGGGAGCCCAGTTCGTTTCTGTGATGTGTTGTCTGTACAAAAAGTAGAAAGTAAAGAGATGAAACTGCCCGTTGTCTTCAAAATCAGCAAGTCGCCCGGGAGGTGAAGCGCCCCCGGGCCCCTCTTGATGCTCACCCCGCATCTGATGCCCACCCCAAAGCGCGGATGCTCCCCTGGGATTTAGAAACTTTATTGGACCCCCCTGAGTTCTGGCCGCGCAGCTTTCCCCGCGGGCGGAGACCCCCGGAGGTGTTTTACTGCCACCCGGGCTGCAGGCGAGTGCAGGCTGGGACGCACGTGTGCCTCTAGCCCACCCCACCCGCCCATCCCCTCTCATGCACACGCTCTAGCACACACTCTTCCACAACCCCAAATATCCACACACTCCAGCTATCACACACCAGCCCTCACGCTCACTCAGAGCAGTCTTACACTCACACAGCACACATGCACACTCTCACACCCCCGCGGGCTCACATGTATTCTTTTACACTCAGACACATCCGCATTCCCTCACACTCACATACTCTGCTTACACACATACGCTTCCATGCACTCTGTCACATCCCTTCCTGCTCTCACAAATATTCTTTCACACTCATCCACACTCCCAGTCACTCCCAGAGCCTCACACACACTCACAACACACCCACGTTCACACACCCACACACGCTTACATGCACACACTCACGCACGCTGCGCTTCACACAGTCTCTCACATGCACTCCCGCATGGGGACACCCGGCAGCGGGCGCGGGTTTTAGAGCGGGGGGGGGGGTGGGGCGAGCCCCCTGGTAGGGGCCCAGGCTTGGGAACAGGAGGCACGGATGGACCTGGGATCCCACCTGAGGCTGTGCCCGAAGCAGGTGTGTTGTCCTGAGCCAGGTTCTTACCCTGCGACCTGCCTTCCATGGCCTCACAGGATCAGAGGCCACTGGGTCCACCGTCTCCATTTAAAGTGAAGCCCATAAAGAGACCCATGGGAGTTATGGTCATGGCCGATGGGGTTAACTACCAGGGCAGATGGCCCCTCTTTGGAAATGGTGTTTATGTGTGATGAATCTGGACTCAGATGGGATCTCCCTTCATAAGACTTTCATGCTAATGTGCTGGAGGTGCAGTTAATGTTGGGGTTTAAGATATATTTAGGGGATTTGATTCTCTGGACTGACAATGTGATAGCCAGATCCTGAGCCTCAACAGACTCCAGCACCTACAATCTGATTTATTGGACTTACCACACTCAGCTAAGATGGAGTTGAAGAAGGACAACCACCACACCATGGAGCCTAGAGTGATTACAACTGAAAATGGGAGGATTGCATCCAGCATCCAGGTGGAATCTGACCCTCCTCTTGACATAGAGGTGCAATGGACACAACCAATCCAATGTCCACATAGAAGAGGTGGCATTGGATTGGGAAAAGTGGACATAATGGACAAAGGGTATGGGGAAAGGCAGGAAGAGATGAGAGGTGGAGGCGTCTTCGGGACATGGAGCTGCCCTGGATGGTGCTTCAGAGGTAATCACCGGACATTGTAAATCCTCACAGGGCCCACTTGATGGAATAGAGGAGAGTATGGGCCATGATGTGAACCAATGTATATGAGGTGCAGAGGTGCCCAAAGATGTACTTACCAAATCCAATGGATGTGTCATGATGATGGGAACGAGTGTTGTTGGGGGGGGGGGAGAGGGGGGGGTGGGGGGGGGTTGAATGGGACCTCACATATATATTTTTAATGTAATATTATTACAAAGTCAATAAAAAATAAAAAAATTAAAAAAAATAAAAATAAAAAAAAATAAAGTGAAGCCCAGGGCTGGGCAGCCCCTTGTCCGGATCCCAGAGCCGGGAGCGCAGATCTCAAACCCGGGCGCGGAGTGGCCACGTCTCCTGACATGGGAATAACTGAAGGAGCTTATTTTGTTTTGTTTTAGGTTATTTATTTATTTCTCACCCCCCCCCCCCCTCATGGCTTGCACTCGTTGTCTTCTATCTGTTCGTTGGGTGCTCTCTGTGTCTGCACCTCTTTAGGAGGCACTGGGAACCGAACCCCATGTGGTAGGCTGGCACCCAACTGCTTGAGCTGCATCTGCTTCCCTGAAGGAGGGTTTTAATCGCCATCACCGCAGACCTTTTTAGAGCAGGTCCAATCTCCGGGGTGGCTCTGGCCCAGCAGATTCATTCAACCAACAGATCCGCAGGGACTGCTCCTGCCTTGTCCCCGGGCTGAGTGTGACCAAAGGAGGCTGCCCTCGCGGTGTTTCCTTTCCAGCGGGTGAGGCACTCGGCTGCATAAGCAACCACACGCAGGCTCTGTCGGGGATGGTTAGGATGCGCAGAAAAACTGTGGGGTAGGAAGACGGGGAAGAGGAAGCCGCTTCAGGGAAGGGCCAGGGATGGCCCCTTTGGACTGGACCCTTCCGAAACTAGGGAGCAAGCCAAAAAGGCTCCTGGGGGAACAGTGTTCCAGGAAGAGGGAACAGACAGGGCAAGGGCTCAGGGGAGAGAGGGCGAGCATGTGGGCGTGTAAGCCAGGGGAAGGCTCGGGTGTGATTCTGGGAGCGATGGAGACCACTGGAGGCCCAGAGCTAGCTGAGCAGTGTCACGATGAGACTTAGAAAAAGTTTCTGGAGGCGAGTGTGGGCGTAGCGGGAGTAGTCAGAGCGAAGGCCTTTGGAGCCGCCAGGGGCAAGGAAGCAGGGTCCCTGGCCCGACACCCGCGGGCCGTGAGGATTCAGCGCATGCGAACTCGTCCAAACTGCTTCAGGATTTAGCCGAACCATTGGAAGTGGCCACGCGAAACAGGGGACTTTCCT
The DNA here is from genome assembly GCF_030445035.2 of Dasypus novemcinctus. Classification (NCBI taxonomy): domain Eukaryota; kingdom Metazoa; phylum Chordata; class Mammalia; order Cingulata; family Dasypodidae; genus Dasypus; species Dasypus novemcinctus. The sequence goes on from NC_080681.1 coordinate 129,014,756, forward strand.
GGAGGCAGGCGTGTTGTCGCCGTCACCGCGATGCGCGCACCCCTGACCCATTTTCTTCAGCGTCCTCTTTCGTTCCTGCTCGATGCTGCCCTGTTCCGCTTGCTGCCGCCGGGCCCAGGCCGGGACCACCCTGAGCAGGTGAGCGCATACCTGAGCTGGCTTTCGGCCCAACAGCCTGTTCTTATCGACGTTTTACCCCGTCGTAGCCGGCAACGTGGAAACAATCCTCCATCCAGAGATAAACTGTTTAAAAACCGCCGAGAGAGGCAGCACGGCGTGGCGTGATTAACACGGCTCCGTCCTTCCGAATTGACGCCTTCGGTAACTCTTTTGCAATTCATCCTCCTATCAGATGTGGAATTATTATCTGAAGGAGAATGTTCATAAAACCGACGTTTCCCCATCAGTCGCCCTAACTCACAGCAGAGCCCGTTCCCTGCCCGATTAGGCCTGCCCTGCGACGGGCACAGCTGAACTTTGTCGTCCCCGCGGAAAAGCACGTTCAAGAGGCCCCGCGATGAGTCATTAGACAGAGAGCTGCCTGTGCACACCGGCGAGGGCTGAGGACGGAAGATCCGATCCAGCGGGGAAGCCGGCTCCTGCCAGCCATCGCCAGCCCGAGGGCTGCAGGCAGGGGTGCTCAGGAAGCCCCCAGGCCCGCTGGCGGGGGCCAGCTCCAGCGCTCTCCAAGAGGAGGCTCGACTCTGGACCCCTGCTGCAGCGAGTCCTGCCTCCCGCTGTGCGCCGCTCCCCGCCCGCTTTCCTCCCCGGAACCTAGTGCTGAGCTCTGGGCTCCGCCTCCTGCCAGTGAGGGCAGCCCTCGGAACAAGCCGCCGGTGGCCGGGCTTCCTGAGGGTGAGTTGAGGTCCTCGGCGGGTGGCGAGGCTGGCGGGGGAGCGGGCAGATTTCAAGCCGGCGAAGGGCAGGTGGCCCCGACTGCTCTTTAAAAATTCACCGAGGGGGAAGCGGACTTGGCCCAGTGGTTAGGGTGTCCATCTACCACATGGGAGGTCTGCGGTTCAAACCCCGGGCCTCCTTGACCCGTGTGGAGCTGGCCACGCGCAGTGCTGATGCGCAAGGAGTGCCGTGCCACGCAGGGGTGTCCCCCGCGTAGGGGAGCCCCACGTGCAAGGAGTGCGCCCCATGAGGAGAGCTGCCCAGCATGAAAGAAAGTGCAGCCTGCCCAGGAGTGGTGCCGCACACACGGAGAGCTGACACAGCAAGATGACACAACAAAAAGAGACATAGATTCCCGTGCCACTGACAACAACAGAAGCAGACAAAGAAGAAGACACAGCCAATAGACACAGAGAGCAGACAACTGGGGTGGGGGGGGGAGAGAAATAAATAAAATAAATAAACCTTTAAAAAAATTTCACCTAGGATCGTTGGCAGGCAGGGTGTCCCTACATGCCAGCCGGGGAGTGGCACAGTCTGCCAGGGCTGCCATGATGAGCAGCGTGGCCCAGAGGCCTGACCACGGGCACTTACCGTCCCCGATTTTGGGGGCCAGCGGGCCAGCACGGAGGGGTGGGCAGGCCGTGCCATCGCTACAGCCCGTGGCACCCTGGTGGTGGTGGCACCGCAGCCTCACGTCCACCCCGCCGCCTGGCCAGCACTGCCCCCCCGCTGCATCCAAATCCTCTGCCCACAGAGATCCAGTCACACTGGACGGAGGCCCGTCGCGGCTCACGAACGTGTCCAGGGGACTCCCTGCAGGTGGCTTCAGGCCCCAGGACCAGGTCAGAACGTTGTGGGCACGTCACCTCTCTGCCGCGGGGCCTCGTCCTGGAGGGTGCAGCCTCTTGGGTCTCGCTGCCTGCCCATCGCGGGCCGCCCACAGCTCCTGGGCGCAGTCCTGAGGGAAGGCAAGTGTGGCTCCTCCGGCTCCTTAGTAAGCGCCACTCCTGGGGGGCTTCAAGGAGCAGGTGCACTTTCTCGCCCTTGGGAGCCCAGCAGAGCCGCGCACCCTCCCCGCCTCGCTCCTGGCTCTGGTAGCTGCCCTCCGCCCGCGCTGCTGTGCCTTCGTCCATGTGTCTGCGTCCAGCTGTCCCCTTTTATAAGGACCCCCAAATCCAGTTTGGCCGCCCCTCGATTAATCCCACCTGTGAATCATCACAGCTTCCGAAGAGGCCAAGCTCAGAGGGTGGACTGAGAGTGTCTGGGGGGACGTGGGCCACGCTGGCACCTGAGTACACAAGGCAGCCCTGGGGGGGCGGGGGCGGGCCGGGACAGGGGGCCCGGGGTGGGGCCGCGTGCCGGGAAGGCGGGGAGTGCTGCTCAGAGGCCTCCCCGCCGCGGGGAGCTGACCAGGCCCCCTACCCCGCACCCACGCCGCGCCAGGCGCCGACTACGGAGGCCCTCGAATGATCAAACGACAGTGACGAAAGACCTAATTCCACATCCTCTCCGTTCTCCAGCTGCAACTGCGATTCCCTGAAGAGGTTTCCGTTGACAAAGGACAGTTTATCCGGGCGGGCAAAGGGCCGGGGAAGGCGGGCGGGAGCCAAGGGCTCCAGGGGCACCTCTGGTTTCTCAAATGTTTACTTGTTCCGTGCGTGCCCGGGGGATGTCACTGCCCTCGGTGGCAATGACCGAACCGGTCACCTCGGTGGAGTTTCCCAATAAGTTCATCCCGAGAGTATTACTAAATTGGTTTAAATCGAAGGGAAAAAAAATCTCCTTTTTCGCCCCTCTGACACTGAGGAAAAGGAAGTTTGTCTCAAAAGGACTTTTTTTTTTTTACCTTCAAAGGGTTGCATTGGAAATACCATAAAAATAACCCTTGTGTTGGAGACTTGCGGGAAAACAAGCCGTCTACGGCTGAACGTACACGGGGAGGAAGAAGGCAGGTGGGCAGGGAAGGAGATTTTCATTAATCCTTGAAAATCTAAAAAGAAACGCTTCCCCAAACGAGAAGGTAGAATGACCCTAAATCTTTGGAGGCTAAAAATTTTGACTAACTTGAAAAATGTCTTCACAAAGTTGCCCTGTGTGGTTTCCATGGGAACCCAAACAGAAAACCCGATAATGCCTGGAGAAGCTCTATTTTTATGTTAACTCTTTAGATCACCCACAAAGGGAAGTGGAGGTGGGAGCGGAGGGTCAGGTGGGATTTAAAGGCGAGAGGCAGCAGGCGGGGTGACGGCGAGAGAAGCCGGGCGCGTACCCACACGGGAAGGGTCTGGCCGGTCTGCCTTCGCGCCAAGAGGCCACCGCCGGGAAGGCCGCTGGGCCTGCTTGCCTTGGCCCCTCCTCAGGCCTCGCCGCGCTGGGCTCCGCTGGGGGGCTGGGGGGCCTCGAGCCCGGACAGTCAGGAGTGTAGGGAGGGGCTCGCTCTTCCAGAGCCTTCCCGCAGCCCCCAGCCTGCTGGGAGGAGCCCCGACTCGGGGCACCCTGACTACCAGCTGCTTTTTGGGAAACAGGGCTAGGCCCCGCCCGCCTCGGGCCTGAGTTCCTCGACTCCTTGTAAATTTGCCTCTAGACCCCGTCACTATCCTCAGGAGGGGTGGGGGCGTGGCGAGAGGGAGCCAGCCCCTGGAGCACAGGACAGTGCCTGGGAGGCGGCTTTGTTAACAGTTTTTCATTCCCTGCCCCCCATGGCTCCTTGGTCTGTTTTCTCGCTCCTGCTCTCGTTGCCTGCTCATTTGGGGTTTTTTGCTCATTGTCTGCTTTGGTTTTTCTTTAGCGGGCACTGGGAACTGAACTCGGGAACTTCTGTGTGGGAGGCGGGCACTCAGCTGCTTGAATCACATCTGCTCCCTGCTCGTTCTTTGCTTCTGCTTCTTGTCTGCGTCTTGTTTTGCTCGTTGTCTGCTTGATGTCGGCTCATTGTCTGTCTTCTTTAGGAGGCACCAGGAACTGAACACAGGACCTCCCAACTGCTTGAGCCACATCCACTCCCTTTATTTACATTTTTGTAGCATTTATTTCTTTTTAATTGTATTTTTCTTGAAGATACATAGATCACAAAAAATGTTACATTAAAAAATGCAAGAGGTTCCCACTTACCCCACCCCTCCCACATCAGCAACCTCTTTCATCATTGTGGCACATTCATTGCATTTGGTGAATACATTTTGGAGCACTGCTGCACTGCATGGATAATAGTTTACATTGTAGCTTACACTCTCCCCCCAGTCCATTCAGTGGATTGTGGCAGGATATATAACGTCCAGCATCTGTCCCTGCAATATCATTTAGGACAGCTCCAAGTTCCGAAAATGCCCCCACCTCACATCTCTTCCACCCCTCCCTGCCCTCAGCAGCTAAAACCCTCCCCAGCAGGAGAATCAGTCGGCAGCACCATGAAAACAGTAACCTCCGTGAGTCAATCAGTGCAGGCTGTTTGGGGTCACATTTCCCCTAAACTAAACCTGCTTTAAAAATAATGTGTGGATCCAACAGCCACAGGACGCTGATGAAGCCAAACGTGAGCACCTGTTTTCCTACACAAGAAACTGAAATCAACTCACTGTAATGAAAATCAAGAGCAAAGAAATGATTGCCTAATGAATTGACTGCTTACTGATTAGCCGAGCTTGGGGAGCGGCTCGCGGCCTGCTCTGCTGATTGACAGTGCAGGAAGAGGCAGGCAGGCGGCCCGGCCGGAAGGGCCCCGAACGAGGGCCAGGGGCCACACGCCCGCGCCGCCCGCTCTCAGAGCGGACCCCCCGGGGTCGCGGCGGCCCCCTCCCCTTGCCGCACACCTTGCCTTTCGCCCATTCTTGCAGGAGGAAGCACCTGGTGGGACCAACAGGGTGATTTTCTGAACACATGGGCGTGCAATGAGCTCTCCTGCTCCGCCCTCGCCACCCCTATCATTTCCGCACGTGTGACCGCACTGGCTCCCCGACCTGAGGCCAGGGATCGGGCTTCTCTGCCCTCACTCAGGGACTGCTCCAGAGTCAGCACTCAGCAGATACGTGTGGACTAAAATGCACGCTTAAAATAAAGACACTCTTGGCAAGTAGCATGTGAGCATCCTACTGCCGCTACAACAATTCACCGCATTCGTGGCATAAAACAACACGAATGTGTCAGGTTACAGTTTCAGAGGTCAGAAGTCCCGGATGGGGCTCCCTGGGCTAAAAGTCCAGGCGGGTGTGGCTGCGTTCCCGTCCTGAAGGTCCAGGGGAGGCCCTGTTTCCTTTCTCTTTCCAGCTTCTGGGGGCCGCCTGCCCTCCGGCGTCCCTGGTCCCTTCCTCCACCTTCGAGGCCAGCAGCACCCAGCCCTGTCTTTCCCATGCCACCTCACCTTGCCTCTCTCCTGATTCCCTCTTCCATTTTTCAGGACTTTGGACACACCTGGCTAATTCAGAAAAATCTCCCTCTCTCCCGGTCAGCTGATCAGCAGCTGTCATTCCTTCTGCAATCTTCTTTCCTCTTTGCCATGTGGCCTCACATATTCACAGGTTCTGAGAATCAGGACATAGACTTTTTTTTGGGGGGAGGGGTGGTGGTGGTGAGGGGAATTATTCTGCCTACCCCAAATATCACAATGCAAATGGCATATTCTGGAAATAAGAAGGCGATGACTATACTAAGATGCCGTCTCGATCACTTAGCATTGTCTTCAGGGCCAAGCACTATAGCAGGTGTTTGATTAATAACCGTTTGGTGAATAGAGTTGTCTCCCATATCCGTCTATCAACAGTGGCCACTTGGCCTGCCCCTAACAGCACAAAGCATCCCTGGAAGAGAAAGGAAGCAGGACACGGACCCAAACCTCTGTGGTCGCCTGTGACTCTGACACTAGAGGGTAGCTTAGCCCCGGGATAGCCCCGGGATCCTTATCCCAAACCTGAGGGTGATCATTGCTACCTCCATTTTGCAGAAGGAGAAATGGAAATCTAGAAACTGTGGCCTTTCAAAGATCTGAGAGCCAGTCCTTTCCAGGCCATGTCTTCATGCTCCACATTCAAGCACAGGCCACTCCACCACAGCTCCTCATTCTAGACTCATAAAAGACAAAATGCCACCCAATTGATGGGTGCCTGACACAGACTAAAAAGACTGAAGGTAAGACCACTTCTATTCAAGTGGAGGGAAAGGTCCATGATGAGGCTGAACGTGAGGAAGGGGCGGTTTCGATTGACGAAAGGGGGGCCGATCGGGGAAAGGGAGGTCAGTGTCCTCAGACATTGATGCCAGCCTGTCTTCCCAAGTTATTTCTTACCACGCCCCCCAGGGCCTTCATGCTGCAGTTTCCTCTCTGTCTACAAGCTAGCTCATCCTTCACGACCCAAGGCTCCCAACTGAAAATCCCAGCAGATACTGTTCAGCTGGCTCCACTGCCCATTTGATGGGCTATCAGATTTAGAAGACACACTGGTCTCCCCCAAGACGGCCTGCACTTCTGACAGCAAGTCTAAGTCCAGAAGCTTCCCCGAACTGACCTCACAGTCAAGAATTCTCCACCAAGATTCACAGAGCGCAACAAAATCGGTTATCCTTACAGCTATATTTTATTTCAGAGAAAGAGCACAGGCTGAAATCAGCCAAGGGAGGAGACTCCTGGGTGTCTCAGATGGGAAGCTTCCCTTGTCCTTGTCCGTGGAGCAGAGCGTGTGCCCCTCCAGAGGCCACAGGGGACAACAGGGACCGAGGGCTGGCAACCGGGAAGCCCACCTGAGCACCAGGGTGCAGGGTCTTTACTCAGCTTCGCTAAGAGGCACGACTGACAGACTGATGGACAGATGAACGGACTCAGCCTCCAGGACCACTTACCCTGCTGACCCAAAGCCCCACCCCAAAAGCCACTGGCCACGGCTGCCCTAATCAAAGGCATTCCTGCCAGGCCTTTCCTAGACCCCAGAGGCGAGGGCAGGGCTGCAGGCTCTAGGGTCAGGGCCGGATTCCCCGCTCCACGGACATGAACTTCCTGAGGCCCCGCTTGTCCCGAATCCCAGCGCACGCATGGCGACCGGCACGCAAGAGACTGGACATCGGGGTTTGTGGGATCGACCCAAGCTTTGTTTTCCCGGATTGTTCCATTCAGAGCTGATAATCTCCCAGAGAAGCCGAGCAGGAGCGAGGCAAGTGGGAGGGAGGAAGAGGGGAGAGAAGGGAGGGGAGGCGGAGCAGGTTACTTGAACAACCTCAAGAAAAGCCTTTGAGACTCTCTCTTTGCTTCCTTGTTTTCTCTGTGGCCCAGAGTCTTTTCCCTTTTTAAGACTTTCTTTAAAAATACTCGTAGGAAACAGCAGAGGGGAAAACCCGAGACAGGAACCTGAGGCATGCACTGTCCCCTAACCTTTCTTAGGAATGTCTGAGAGTGAACTTGCAATTGTCCACGCCCTCCATCCCTTCCAGCAACGCAGCCGTGCGACGCTAAATGTAGAGGGAATGAGACAAAGTCTAGGGTGCTGGCCAGCGTGAAGCGAGCCCAGGGCTCGGCCAGACACTGGGCTCTCAAATGCATTGATTGTGAGGAGCAATAAGCAAACTGAAGACAGATATCCCTGCCCTTAAGAAATCCTTCATTTGGGGGAATGAGAGTTCATACTGATGCATGGAATGCAGAGAGAACAATTAAAGATTTATTCAGCCAGGTGTGAAACGGCATAAACTGCATGCGGTAGAATGTGGAAATAATGATTTTGAATGAGATTAAGATAATTCAGAGTCGTTATGAGTCAGGACCAGTCAGCAATGCTTCATGAGTATGTTGCAAAATGTTGACTGCTGCAGGCCAGGCTTGCTGGGAAACGAGGGGTGACCTTAGTGAGTGAGATGACGAGGATCTCGCCTGCATGGAACTTAGAGTTTGGAGTGGAAGAGTCAGACAAGGAACAAGGAAACACAAAATGGTAATAAACACTGGGGACCCCACTTCCCAGTCATCCCTTTGCCAGCTTCTATTTCTTTCCCAGCAATTACCACCATCTGAAAAGATCTCATTTGTCAACTTGTTTGTTGAAGGTCACTGCCTGTCTCCCTGGATGATGATTTTTCTAGTGTGCTCTCTACTGTATCCCCACTTCCAAAACTGTTTCAATCATATGCTCAAAATTATTTGCTGGATGAACAAAAGAGTGGATTATGAGATGCACAGTAAATGATAGGTCTTTTTAATACGACAGAAACCACATACACCCAGGAACACTCTTATAATAAGAATTTATAAGAGACGTGGGCATTGATGTCTACTGGTTGCAGTAGTTACTTTGTTTGACTTTGGCTAATGGCACCAGCCAACACTCATGCTTCGACGCACGGATGCTGTTCAATTTTTCATGTTGTCTTTATGAGGCAGGGTTTGTGCTACATTTAAAACAAGGCTAAATCAATTGAATTTTTAAAGGAGAAAACTTTGCTACTCATTGCTTTGGCACAGATTATGTTGCATGTTACAGCCCTTGCAGGTCCCCCTTAGTGCAGAGAATAAATGCCTCATTGTGGCTCATTGTGGTGGAGCAAATTCTGGGTGGAAGCGCGATGACAGTGTTGCTGTACAGTCCCTCATTTTCTTTTTAAGTCGCAGGAAGGCTGCACTGAAATGAAACATCTTTTATCAGCTTGTGCTCTGAAAGCACTGCAGGGAGTGTTTACCAAATGGCTTCTTTTTTCTTTTTGGGGCTATTAGAGAAGTTGTGGGTTTACAGAATGTTCATGCATTAAACCAAATGACTTTAACACAAATATTTTCAGAGATTTCCATACAGCTGAGGTCATAGATCATTTGGACTTGAGTAGATGTGGCAAATTAATCTATAAACTACTTGCCTTCATAATTATTTGCAGTATTCAGGATTTTCAGAATTTTTATCTTTTTCCCTACAAGATGTGATGCCCTCAATAATTGAATCACTTTTTAGCAACGTGCTCTTAGCACGTTTTGTGGAAAAGTCGGTACAATTCCAATGTCGGGCTCAGTGGCTTTTCTGAGCTCCATGATCCAGGGGGCTGTGGGGACCATAGCCAGAAATGCCAAAGAGGATGCCTTCTAGTGCGGATTTAGGGAGATTTTCATGAATCTGGGAAGGTTACGCACTCACTCTCTCCCTTTCCTTACCGCGTGCACACGCTAGGAGTACCCACGCAGACTGAGCTGGGCCAGGTGAAGCACAGTTTCACACACGTCAGCTCCACCTCCTCCGGGGTTTAACACATTACACGGCAGCCAATAAGTGGGAGCGCAAATGGGACTCTGCTGAGAGTCTTTTGCTGAGACCGCGGCGCCTGTGTCTGTCCTAACTTCCTTCACCGTCCCATTGCGAAAGGCGTCCTGCGGCTCGTCCAGGGGCAGCCCTCCTCTGGTTTGCTTCCGCCCGCTGTGCAGGGACCTGATTCTCCTCCAGCTGCTCCCCGTCAGGGCCCTCCTGCCACCTCCTCCCCTCCAACCCGCTTGGGGAGGAGCTCCTGGCGGCCTCGGGGAGGGAAATGGACTGCTCCCTGGCTCCCCCCAGCACTGGAGAGCTCCCTGTTGGTACCCTCAAAAGCGGAGGCCCACACGCCCCTGTTTTGGGTTGAACTGTGTCCCCCAAAAACACAAGTTCGAGTTTTCCCATCCTCAGATCATTGCAAAGAAAATCACTCAAGCCTTTATTTCAACCAAAAAGGAAGTGAGCTGAAGGGGAAAGAGCAGCCTGACAGACGCAATACTGAGCAGAGAAACAAATACATTTTGATAAATCTATTTAACCACTGATTAGAATTTTTGAAGGTGGGATAGCAGCATATGGGAAAAAAACTCTGCAACTGTGAATGTGACCCCAGTGGAAATAGGGTCTTTGCAGATTCAATTAGTTAAAACGGGGGGGAAACCAAGGGCGCTCCTCCGATGTGGCTCGTGCCCTTACAAGATGGGGGAAGAGACATAGGCATCCAGAGAGAAGGCGTGTGAGGATGGGGACAGAGGCCATGGAGACACATTCACCGCCCAGGACTGCTGAGGACGGCCGCCCGCGCGGGAGCAGGAGGAGGCAGAGAAGGCAGGTCCCCTGCAGGCTCCGGAGGGAGGCAGAGCCCCTGGATTTGGGCTTCCGTCCCCCAGGGCGTGCGACAATGGATTTCTGTTGCTTCAATCCACCCTATTTATCGTCATTCATTGCAGCAGCTCTGGGAAACTAATCCAGCCACTAAAATACATCCGACTAGAGAAACAGATCCTTTGCCTCATTCTCTCAATGGACATCTCTACTGAGCCACGCTCAGTGGGCATTTCATTAGGGGTTATCTACTGATGAGTGCAAATAATAGAAAAATGTAAACCATGACTAGAGAATGTCTTCAAAAGCTTCAAAGTCGTACTAAAAGGAAGAACATCCAAAAAAGTAACAAAGGGCTATCAAGCAGATATGAATTAAAATCAGATCAGCATATTTTAAAAGCCCAATTAAATATTCTGGAAGTGAAAATATATCACTGGAATTTTTCTTTCTAAATCACTAATGGGTGTGTTACACTCCAACCTAGTCAGAGAAAGAATTAGGAAACTGGGAGATAGTGTTGTGAAACTCCTTCTGTATTTAGTACCCAGAATAAGTTAAGAAACACAGGAGAGAAATTAAGTACAGTAGCTGAGAAACTGAAACTTATGATACGTATCTCTTGCAATTCATGAATGAGCAAATAAGAATGGCAAAGAAACAATATTTGATGAAACCTTGGGTAGAAATTTTTAAGACACAATGAGAAAAACATGAACTTTCAGCTGACAAAGCACATCAAGTGTCGAGCAGGATAAACATGAGTAAATCGTAATCAAACTCTATTACAGAAAGAAAATATTTAAAGTTACTTCTAAGAAAAGACATTACTTACAGAGGAAAGACAATTAGACTGAAAACAAATGTCTCCTCAGCAGTAATAGATGCTAGAAGACAGTGAATAAATGGTCTCAAAATGTTAAGGAAGCTGTGACTGAAGCATTCACTGCACCCTGTGAAACCATTGTTCACAGGCAAAAGTGGGGAGAATTTTTCAGTTGTACAAAATAAAAAAACTTTTCCCATCCTCAGATCATTGCAAAGAAAATCACTCAAGGCTTTATTTCAGCCAAAAAGAAAGTGAGCTGAAGGGGAAAGAGTGGCCTGACAGACACAATACTGAGCTGAGAAACTAATAAATACATTTTGATAAATCTATTTAACCACTGATTAGAATTTTTGAAGGTGGGATAGCAGCAGATGGAAAAAAACGTCAAATACCTTTAAACTTGGTTAGAAAAATAAGCAGTTATTATATTAACAGTTTAAATTTTGACTAGTTAAAATCTATAGAGAGGCAAGTATAACAGCTTTCAAACGATGGGGGAATGGGGAGGATCTAAGAAAAGCTTTAGAGGAGACACTGTGGCTCAGTGTTGAGTGCCTGTTTCGCCTGTACAAGCTGGTGCCTCCGGAAAAAAAAGAAAAGCTTTAGCGATACAATCAAAGTCAGGAAAGGAGAAGAAATACAAACCAAAATTAAAAAGATAAGTAGAAATATAGCAATACTTACAATAAATGTGACTTAATTAAAGTGACCTATTAAAATCTGAGATTATCTAATTAGATAATAAAAAACCAGCTGTCTGCCATTTAAAAGAGACATACCAAAAGTGAAAGAACAGAAAAACATTGACAAGAGACATGTGGAAAAATGTCTTAAAAGTATATACGATGTAGCTCATTGGCTAAAGAAAAAGTCACATAGCAAGTACAAAACATTTAGAACTGATTGGAAAAAAAAGCCACTTTATATCAGAACTTATGAGACGTAATTAAAGCAGTCCTTAAGAGTAAATGTTAGGTTTTACTGCAGCTTTCTTTTTCAGAAAATCTATAAAATAAAGGAGCTAATCTTTCAATTCCAAGACCCACTAAAAGGAGAGGAGGCTATTCCTACAGAAGGCAGAAGAAGGGAAATAACAGGCAAAAGCAGGAATTAACAAAACAGAAAATGTATATATATATGGATGATGAAAAAACCAAAGCTGTTTTGGAAAGAAATTAATGAAACAGTCAACTGAGTGGAATGTTCAAGGGGAAACAGAAGGCACAAACAAACAGCCTGAGGAACTAAAATGATAAGAATATCATTTTTTGCCAATAAATTTGAAAACTTTAGAAAACTTGGACAGTTTTCTAGGTAAATTTATAAAAATCATCCAGAGTCTAGGTTCTGGTGGTTTCTGAAGGAGAGTTTTACAAAAGCTCCAAGAAACAGAAAATTATTTTCTTCTACAAACTGTTCCAGAGAATAGATGTAGCAAATAAAATACTTGTCATTTTTTTTGACACCAGGATCATTTGATATCAAAACTGGACAAAGACATCATCGAGGAAGGAAATATATGGACCAATCTCACAAAGGACATAGATGAGAAAAATCCTAAAGAAAATATTTGAAAATCAAATTGCAGCAAGCATTCAGCAGAAAGCCCGTCACAGCCAGCTGGCTTTACCCTAGAAGCACCAGGCGGTTAAGACAAGAGTCTAAGCGGGTCCCTCTGCAGATTTGCCACCACGTGGAAATGAGGGGCCAGTACCAGGTCGGGTCGCTGCCCCCTTGCAGAATTCAGCATGATAAAAACCAACACAGAAATGAAATTCATGGAGGGGGATCATCGCTGAGAAAGGAGAGACAGACGAGAATGCGGTGACGGGGTGACAGAGGAAGCTCTGGGTTGATCTGGGATGTTGATTCCTTTTGTTTTTTTAAGTAGCTGAGGCCAGTGGTTTTTGGGAGTTAACGTTTATATTTTGCGGGGTGGGGACAGAGTTGCCTTTCACCCAGGCTGCTCTTCTTGCTTATGTTTCAGGGGGGAAGACAAATAAAAAGTAAGTCTTTAAATAAATTAAACAGCCAATGAGAGATGAAAAGGAAAGGCGCTGAGACAGAGACCTGCCTTGGGGTGGGCCGTCGGGGAAAGCCTCTCTGCAGACCAGATTCTAACTAGAATTGGGAGCGGGATGCTGCTGTGCTGTGGGTTGGAGTGGAGGCGATCCCGTGCCAAGGTCCTGTGGCAGGAGAGAGCATGGCGAGGTTGAGGAGTCAAGAGAACCGGGGAGCTGGAGCACCGTGTAATCAGGAAATTTGTCCTCGTTTCCTGTGGCTGCTCTAACAAATGAGCTCAGACCTTGTGTCTTAAAATGAGGATTTACGGGGTCTCACAGTTTGGATTTTGGAAATCCAAAATCAGTATCCCTGGGCTGAAACCCAGTGGCGGCAGCTGAGCTCCCTCGGAGGCCCCGGGGGAACCCGCTCCTCGCCCCGTCCAGCCTCCGGTGACTGCCGGTGCCCCCCGCTTGTGGCCACGCCCTGCCAGCCTCAGTGGCCCCACCACCTTCTCCTCTTCTGCACAGTTGCCTCCTGTCTCCCCCTTGCAAGGGCACAGGTAGTGCGTTGGGGCCACCCGATATCTAGGAGAATCTCCCCCCTCGAGAGCCTCGAGCGGCCACATCTATAGTCCCCCACCCCCGTAGTTTTGCCGTGGAAGGTGAGCCTTCACGGGTTCTGGGGTGAGGATATGGACCCCCTTCTGGGCCCGACCCCAGAAGTGCTGGGAGGTTAGGCAGAGAACGGCAGACCGCGCGGTCCGACGTCCTCGGTAAGGGGAACGAGTTCGCCTCCCAGCGTGCCCTGCAGCTGCGGACAGGTGTGGAAAGGTGCGGGGACCTGTGTCCCCAAAAGTGCAGGCACCACCCCTGCCCTGCCAATGAGAAGGTCTCGTTTTCAGGGGGCCGATTGCTTTTTGGCAAAAGGGCATGTCCTGGGCAGCTGCCCATGCCCCTACCCTGCCTCCTCCAACTCAGAAAGGAAGCACCCGCTCCCCGACGCGGCCGACGAGCCCGCGCTGCAGAGCGCGCCTGCCGGGGGCCTCTCCGCCGTGCCCACCCAGGGCCCTGGCTGCCGTAGACTTGGAGGAAGCTCAGATTCCATGGGTTCCCCCCCCCCACGGAGCCCCCGCTCGTGGATGTGCTGCCTCCCCGGGTGCCAGCCGCCAGCTCGCTGCCCAGCATCCTGATCGGGCCTGTCCTGCAGAGGGGAGAGCAGCGTGGAAGGAGTCGGTGCCTCGCCGCCCTCTGCAGACCAGACTCGGGGGCTGAGGGGCGACTGACGGGTGCCAGGCTGCTCCCGCTCCTGCCTTGTGACATATGCGGACGAGAACCTGGCCGACAGTTACTGGGTCCAGGAGCCATCGCCAGCTCTTGCCTGCCCCGTCTTCTCAACAGCCTTGGGAAGTAGGCGCTTTTATTTCGCCCCCAGTTTCCCAGTGAAGAGGCCGAGGAGGATGGTGGCTGCTGGTGGTGTCTGCTGGTCTGAGCTTGATGGGAATTAACCAGATGATTCCAGAAAGCAGCCCAATATGGCGGGCACTGCTGTCCCCCTCACTTCACAGGGTGGGGAGCCGTGGGGAGTCTCTCCACGGGTCACGGGGCCAGGGGGTGGGAGGTGGGCTCCAGCCGCAGCCCTCCCCTCAGCACCCCACCCAGGAGGGTCCCATTCAAACCCCCTCACCATGCGTCAGTTGTCAGCTCTACAGGCAGGTCTGGCCTTGTTGCAGCCTGCCAAAATGTAATATACCAGAAATGGGTTGGCTTTTACAGTGGGCACTTGTTAAAAATTGTAAGTTTACAATTCTGCAGCTGTGAAAATGTCCACAGCAAGGCTTCATCAGGGAAGCAGACTTGGCCCAGTGGTTAGGGCGTCCGTCTACCACATGGGAGGTCCGCGGTTCAAACCCCGGGTCTCCCTGACCCGTGTGCAGCTGGTCCATGCGCAGTGCTGATGCGCGCAAGGAGTGCCCTGCCACGCAGGGGTATCCCCCGTGTAGGGGAACCCCACACACAAGGAGTGCACCCACAAGGAGAGCCGCCCAGCAGGAAAGAAAGTGCAGCCTGCCCAGGAATGGCACCGCACACACAGAGAGCTGACTCAAAAAGATGATGAAACAAAAAGAGACACAGATTCCCATGCCACTGACAACGACAGAAGCAGACAAAGAAGGACATGCAGCAAATAGACACAGAGAACAGACAATTGGAGTGGGGGTGGGAGGGAAGGGGAGAGAAATAAATAAAATAAATAAATCTTTAAAAAAAAAAAGGCTTCATCAGGCGATGCTCTCCCTCCAAAGAAGGACTGCCAGCGACCCTGGGCCCCTCTGCCACGTGGCAGGCACATGGTGGCACCTGCTGGCTCTCCCTTCTCCTCTGGGTCTCGCTTCATCTTTCTGCTTCGGTGGATTTCTGTTGAAATTTGGGTGGAAAAAAGATAAAGAGCAATCATATAAGATTTACAAAGTGAGAAGCACAAATGGAGAAGCAGCTTAGATGTCACACACCAATCACCTGACGCCCTCTGTGGCCACTTATATATGGGATTCTACACGTTTTCCGTGGGAGCCAGAACATTCCTGCACAGCGACTGTGGGGGAAAGTCCCGCGGCAAGCTGAAAGAGTGCCCTGCTCACATCCACTCCTTCAGCACTTTTGAAAGTGCTTGCACTTCGACTGACCTTGGTGGGACTTTAATATGTTTTGGGGGATACCTAGTGTTTGAAACACAGCCAGGCAGGTCCCACAGAACGAGCACCACCCTAAGGGCTGGACCCAAGAGAGGGTGGACCAAGGTGGGTGGGCCATAGCCAAAACCACACCTGTTGTCTTCAGAGGACAGGGAGGACTGGTGACGTTTTCTCACCTCAGGAGCTGGGGTGGGCTTCTGGGGGCCACGTGGGGCCCGTGATTGACATCCAGAGCAGGAAAGTACCACCACCGTGGGAGCAGATGCTCCTGTCCACGTTCAGCCATGGCTATGCTCAGTTACCTTAAGGGCTGGCAGTGGCTGGGAATGGAGGCTCAAGGTCAAAACCTCTGTTGGCAGTAACTCCCCATCTGAGAAGCTGGTTCACAGCTTTCAAGTTGCAAAAGTCAGAGCTCCTACCTCACCGCGCCCTGTTCAGCGGTGCTGCCTGGACCAAGCAAAACCTCCTGGGTGCAGCCCTGCTGGCCATGAGCTTGGGCTGTGGTCCCACAGAGGTGACCACACAAGGGGCATGATGGTCTGGCTTCCTGCTGTGAACAGAGCCCTGGTGCCTGCTTGAGTGCTGCCCAATGGCAGTGGGGGTGGGTGGTCCTCTGGGGTTGGCACTCGGTGCTCTCTTTGGAAGACCCCATGGCTACTCTTTCTTCAGTGAACTTGGTATACCTGGATGAGCTGAACCAGCAGCAGGCCAAGAAGTTCCCAGCACCCTGCCTGGGCAGTACAGGGGGTGCCCTTTTGGGGACAGAAAGGACTGATCAGGCTGCTGCTGTCCAGCCCCTGTGATGACTCTCACCCCTGCCCAATCCTCTCCCAACACAGGACCACCAACTCTCTACTCAAAGAGCACGATGGCTTCCTGGTATAAACAGCAGACATTTATTGAGCAGGTGCTAGGCATGGTGGCCATAAATGAAGACCCAAATGGGAACAAGCCAAGGCCAATTACTCAGAGCTTATTATGACAGGGAGCTGGCCACCATCATGTGCCTTTGCAGGCCCAAAGGCAGGCAGCAGAGCGGGGAAGCTTTCAAGTGGAAAAAGGCAGGGCAGGGTGTCCTGATCGGAAGCTGTGGGGGGAGGCTGGAGGTGGCTAGCTGGAAGGGGCCATCCTGTGGGGTGGGAGAGGGGAGCAGGTTTGGCTTTATCTGGCCATCCTAAGTTGGCAGCAGGAGCAAAAAGGGGAGAAGCTCTAAGTGGCCAATTAGGCATGTGGGGCCGTTGCTACAGGGAGTGAGTTCAGGTTTCCTGAATGGGATGCTGCAGATGGAAGGTCAGTGTTCTGTTTTTACGTACAATCTATCCATTGTTTGTTTATAAATTAGTCTCTCAGTGTGAGCTGAGCACGTGATATTCATCATCTTTATTAGGACATTGTGATGTCTCTCTGCAACCAATCCTTCTGCCTCCAATTTCATTCATTTATTCATTCCCTCTTTATAGCATCCAGTTAGGGACCATACAACCATGCATCACACAGAGAAGGCTTCTGCTCACATAAATTCCAGTGGCAGACCCCCCACCACAGGCAATTATTAAATAAATAAAACAAATTAATCAAGCTGTTCTTTGTGCTATAAAGGAAATAAAAGTGTGCTGGGGCAGAGAATAACAGGAAAAGCTTGCCTTAGGTTGGGATAGGAAAGTCCTCTCTGAGGAAATGTGATGTTGGGACCTCAAAGATGGGAGAAGACAGCTGTGCAGAGTCAGGGAAAGAACATTTCAGGTAGGATACAGTGAGGGTGAATTCCAGAGTCAAGCAGGATGCTGGCACTGCTGGAAGCTCCATGCAAGTCTCCTATTGAGCAGAGGGCAGAGCAATAGGAGGTAGAACCCTGGTCTCGGCTATCTACTGGGTTCTCAATGCCGTGGTACTCCCAGTCCCTAGTTCCTAGCAGGGTGTGGATCTGATGTACATTTATAAACAGATGGAGGGATGGGTAGATGGAGGGATGGGTGAGTGGATGGATGGATGGGTGGATGGAGGGATGGATGGATGGGTGGATGGATGGATGGATGAATGGATGGGTAGGTGGATGGATGGATGGGTGGATGGATGGATGGATGGGTGAGTGGATGGATGGATGGGTGGATGGAGGGATGGATGGATGGGTGGATGGATGGATGAATGGATGGGTAGGTGGATGGATGGATGGGTGGATGGATGGATGAATGGATGGGTGGGTAGATGGATGGATGGGTGGATGGATGGATGGGCAGATGGATGGATGGATGGGTAGGTGGATGGATGGGTGAGTGGATGGATGGATGGATGGGTGGATGGGTGGATAGATGGATGGGTGGATGGATGCATGGATGGGTGAGTGGATGGATGGATGGATGGGTGGATGGGTGGATGGATGCATGGTTGCATGGCCATCTACTGTCTACTCAGCTAAGGCATGTTCCCCAAAGGGAGCATCCAGACTCCAGCTTGATGTGACCCTCTGGCTCTTTGACCCTATTCTCTGCTCTTCTCCACCGTATGGTCTGTGCTCCAGGCCACTCGCTCTTCCACAACTACAGCTGACACTTTCCCAATGGTACCCTTTGGTTCTTGCCATTTCATCCATTAGAATCCCTTTCATACTCAGTTTTCTCCTCCCAGCATCCTACCCATCTCCTACATCCCGGCACACACCCAACTCTGACCTGAAGCTTGTTTTGGCCCCCAGCCAGGTGGGCTCCTTCTGCCCTGCTCACCCTTCTGGCTCACTGGTTTGGTGTTTTTCCTGTTTTTCAGAATATGTGGTACAGAGGCAGCCTCATGGAATGAAGGGGGGTTGCTCAAGGCAGACAGTTGGGACTCAAGTCCTAACCTTGGACTTTTTGCTCAGTCTTTCAGACTTCATTGTTCTCACCTGTCAGTGAGAAGGAACAGCACCAGCCAAAGTGGAGGCAAACATTCAAAGCTGTGGGTGCCATGCCCTTATGGCAGTGTGGGGTGCACAGGCATCCTTCAATTGATGGTCAACTTCTATCCCTACTACGGGCTGATGGGTGCCGGCCATATAAAGGACAGGGCCTCTGCTGGGCTCTCCTTACATGTCCTCCAGCATAGTCAACTGTATTAAGTAATTTAAATAAAATTCACAAATATTACCAAGTGTCTCAGTTTGCCAGGGTTGCTATGACCAATACCACAGACTGGTTGGCTTCAAGAATAAGAACTTATTGGCTCACAGTTTTGGAGCCTGGAAGTCCATCAAAGTATCAACAGTGCTCTCGTTTCCACAAAGTGACTAGCATCTGGTGTTGGCTCACCAGCTGTCAATTTCTGCCTCCATCACCTAGCAATCTGTCTTTCTAAGTCTGTCCAAATGTCCTCTGCTCATGAGGATTCTAGTCATCCCAGATGAAGGCCCACACTGATTCAGTTTGCCTCATCTCGACAGGCCCTCACAGATCCTTTGGCTGATGAGTTCACACCTGCAGGACCGGGGGACATGATTCAACCACACCAAGAGATGAAAGCATCATTGAATGAATGAGGGGATTCTATAAGATCTGCTGGTGGAGTGTTGGAAGGGAAGGCAGCAGCATCCGGATCACACAAGGCAGGTAGAGAACCAGCTGGTCTGTACCAGAAAGAGTCAGACCCATTGCTAAAACCCCCAGCCCCAACCCTTATTCCAGAATATCCAAGCCATGCCCAGTGGAATCCCTCCTACCCCACGGTCACAGAGAAGGGGCAAATTCAGAATCACTCAGCTGAAAGAGTAGGATTTTACACAGCACCTCCTATGGGTCAGATGTTTTCCCTGTCTTAGCCTCATTTTGTCCTCCCAGTTCTCACATCTACCTTCGCATCCTGGGTGGGAACATCCTGTGTGATGTGACACACGTCTAAATGTCCAGCTGTTGAAAGTACAGGCAAAATAGAAGAGGTCACCGAGTTTTCAACCTGCTATCAAGACAAGATGGCTTGTGCTGTGCTTGGATGTTCCTCATTGTTCACCCTGAATTCTCCTTCAGGGCATGTAGAGTCAAACCTCCCTACCCCAAGTCAAGTAGGCTTCTAGTTAACAGAAATGCCCAGAAACATCTTTTCATCTCAATCCTGCTTGAAATTCACAAATGTTTCAAGTCCTTTTTACGACCTATGAGGTTATGTGGATGGGCCCAGCTGAACGGAAGGAATTGGAGTGGCTGTGATTCTGGGAATGGTTGTACCCTGGACCACTGGGGCTCATTCCAGGTCAGGAGAGGAGAAGATGCAAAGCCAGAAGGCATGGGGGTGCAGCTCTTGGACAGTCACTTGAGACCGTGATTCCCTTCAAAAGCTCTCTGGCAGCTTCTGGGGTTTCTTTTTGGATTGGTTTTAGGTTTTCTCTGACGAGCTCCTCTTGGGTCCCCTCGGCTCTGCCCCTCTTGTCTCCTCCATGGGCTCAGCTGGGATGGAAGTAAATGATGACATGGCAGCTCCCTGGGTAGATGGACTTGTCAGGACTGCAGCTCTGGATGGATGAGCTGCAGCTGTGGGTGCCGGCGTGGCCTGATGGGTGGGCCGGGGAGGAGGCCACCCTAACCACACAAGGGGCGGTTGGCATGTTCAGGCATGCGGCTTCTTGGCTGGGGGAGGAGGGTGGACGCTGGCAGCTTCTGCACCCAGGTGCTGCTCTGTGGCTGAAACCACGCCCTCGTCACAGCCCGCCCCCGCTGGTTTTCCCACCAGAAAGTGGCAGTGACTTCTCCAGTGCCAATGCCCAAGCTGAAGCTCCTGCTAGAAAAGCGCTTTGAGAAGAGCAGGATGCAAAATGACGTTGACCTTTAGATGATCGACGGTGACCCCACTGGGTATTTGCCGATCCCTCTATGCCCTGTTGGGGGCTGAATCGAGCACCCCACGAAAGACGTGCTGGAATGTTCCTCTACGTTCCGCTGGTGTGAGCTTATTGCAAATAGGAGCTTCGGAGGATGTTGTTATTAAAGGGAGCCCAGGTTGAGTCAGGGAGTGTCTTGTCC
Source organism: Dasypus novemcinctus (assembly GCF_030445035.2). Lineage (NCBI taxonomy): Eukaryota > Metazoa > Chordata > Mammalia > Cingulata > Dasypodidae > Dasypus > Dasypus novemcinctus. Next base: position 129,035,195 of record NC_080681.1, read on the forward strand.
ACGTACCTGGGGGCCTCATCAAGAGAGGAAATTCAGGCGCGTTAAGTCAGAGAAGCCACGGAGGCGTCGCCATGGGGGGAAGGAGATGCAAGTCAAGGAACCCCAAGGACTTGGCGAGTCTTCACCAGAACATCACAGGCTCCGAGAGCAAGCGTGTCCTTGCTGGCGCCTTGACTGGGGGCTCGGGCCTTCAAGCCGAAGCCTACACACCGCGTGGTGGTCATTACAGAGCCGGGGAACTAGGGCTCGCCCAGTGCCCTCAGCCACACCGTGCCTTCCACCCAACCCACTTCCGGAAGCCCTGGGAGCCTTCCAGAACCCCCTGCAGGGCTGCGTCCCTTTGAAATGCTTCTCTGCTGCTCACCCTGCCAGCACCCAGTGCCCTGGACTCTTGCAGCGTCACCCTCCGGCCCCTGCTAGTGCCTGGACCGTGGAACTGGACTCCAGGTGTGGTATGCAGTGGTGGAAGAGACCAGGGTGACCTGTCAAGCCTGATTCCTCATCTGTATCAAGGGGACGGCAGAAGGCTGGAGCAAGGATGGGTGGAGAAGACACCTAGAAGGCTCATCCCTGGTGCAGGTAGCTCCCATCAGGTAGAACGCAGGGACGGCGCTTACTCTTACCTCCCCCCTTCTCCTACCTGGTAAGGCAGAAGAGGCCGCACGTTCCCATGCCCAGGGAATAAGGCTGGAGGAGAGAGTCCCAGGAGGGGAGGAGGGAGGGGTCAGCACCCGGGAGTACAGAGAAAATCACACTTTGCCATGTTCCACGTCTGCGCAGGCTGCTGGGTCTGCCTTCCCTGGTTCTCAGCCCCCCCTGTGTCGGAAGCACCTGCTTTTACAAGCACAGGTGCTGGGGCCACCAGACCACCTGAGGCAGGTGTCGGTTCTTGCTCACACTCCCGGGAGATTGTAGCGGGCAGCCCTGGCCAGTGATCCCGCGGACACAAACCAGAGATGAGGGCCGCTCGTGGTTTACAAAGAGCGTGGGAACATCACCCTCCAGCCGATATCCAGAGCCAGGGTGCCCCTTGCCACGGCTCGTAGAGGCCAGGTGTGCCAATGCCGGCCTTCACCCTTGCCCAGCGGAAGCTCCTGACCCCTCCTCTAAGTGCCCTCACAGACCCCAGCTCACCTGCCCCTCCCGGCCTCCCCAGCAGCCCCACCCCCTCCTCATTTGCATGCTCTCCTTTGTTAACGAGGGTTATTTGTTTAAAGGCAGAAATCTCATCTGATCATCACACCCAGCAATATCTTAGGTCTTTACGGCTCTTTGGGGATACAATTTGTGTATCATTTTGCTTTTTATTGCTTTTTATTGGCTGTGGGACTGTCGGAAAGAAAATGAGAACTATTCATCATGGGCTGAGGAAACCTGCCACGGCGCACAGTGACTCGCTGTCACCCGAGGGAAAGGTGGTGAGGGGCCATGGCAGGGCGGCAGCAGGGCACCCGCGAGAAGCGGGGAAGGGCGAGTGTGCGGGACGCAGCGGCGTCCGTGCGTCCTCCACCTCAGGACAGCAGTGGCCCCTGCGCACGGCCAGCCCGCACACGGCCATCTAGTTACCCAGCACTCACGAGGAGTCGCCAGCATTCCCCAAGGCGATGGATAAAACAGAGGATCCCTTTACATGCACCGGGAGGGCTGGAGTCCCTGACTTGAACGTGCTCCAGCGTCTCAATGAATCACAGGAAGCAGCGGCATAGACTCCGGTCAGCACACGGCTTCCTGACTCGAGGTGCTGTTGGTTGTAGAATCCTGTTCTTGAGCTGGTCCACCCAAAAAGAGAAGCAGCTAAGTAGCTGGAACCCAGAGTTTGGAGGACAGAGGTAAGCAGTTCTCCAGAACATTCCATGACACACACCCACATCTGTGGGTTATGGGCAAAGGCTCTGATGGCAAGAGGAAGGAGGCACATTTTAAAATAAAATTATTTTTGAACAGTTTTAGATTTACATTAAAATTGCAAGGTCAGACAGAGTGTTTCCATACATCCCATGCCCGGTTTTCCCCGTTATTGGCATCTGCTGTTAGTATTCTACCTTTATAATAATAACCAGCAGACCGATATTGAGACCTTGTTATCACCAAAGGCTTTATTTATTCAGATTTCCTTAGTTTTTATCTAACGTCCCTTTTCTGTCCCAGGGTCCCACGTTACCTGTGACAGTTTTTCAGACTTTCTTTGGTCTTAACGACCTTGACTGTTTTGAGGAAGACTGGTCAGGGGTTTGTAGAATGTCCTCCAACTTGGGTTTGGCTGCTGTTTCTAGGTGATGGTTTTTTGGAAGTACCTGCACCAGGTACTCCACACAGAGGTAGAGAATGCTTCTCATCACACCTGTCAGGTGTGCAAACCATCAGTTCAGCTTGTCTCTGTTGGCATCGACCCTGAGCACCTGGAGATCGTGCTGACAGGTCTCCCCGCCAGCAAGCTCCTCTTTTGACAGTGTTTGCAAGCTGCACTTTAGAAGGAAAGCCCCGTGCACGTTTCAGGAGAGGGGGCTGTGCTCCCCCACCCCGAGGAAGGACTTTGTTCATTTCTTTCCTTCTCTGTCTTCTATCATTGAATTGTGGGAAACGTCCACAAAAAATCCACAGAGTGCAATTTCTGGATGAAATGACAAAATAAGAGAACGTCTAGGGTCCAGAATCTTAGAAATAGTGCAGCTCTTTCCAGAAGTAGGCCCCGGGGTGGGGGCACCGCTGACCTCCGTTCCTGAGAGCAGCCTCCTGGTGGGGGCATCCTCTGCGCCACCCCTCCCACCACTCCCCGCCTGGGCTCGGCTGCCCGGCTCTGGGGAAGGCTCCCACCCCTACCCGTGCCACGTGCCATCCGCACGGGTCTCTACTTACTTCTCAAGTTTAGGCCTGGGCCCCCGGGTCAAGTTCTTGGCTCCTCAAGGGCAAGCGAGGGAGAGGGCTCTTGACCTCTGTGTTGGTCAGGGCTCAGAACCAACAGGAATGCGTATGTGCATACACCCATGCACACGCACACACATGCACGTGCACCTACGAATGGAGGGATGTATTTTAAGGAACTGGCTTATGCAATTGTGGTGGTTGGCAAGTTCAAACTCTAGGGCAGCTGCAGGCTGGAAATTCTGGTGAAAATAGTGCTGAAGTCTTGAATCCTAATTTCTTCTCCCTCCCAGAACCCTCCGTTCTTTGCTTTTATGGCCTCCAACTGATTAGATGAGGCCCACCCATAGAAATAAAGTCAATCAACCGCAGATGCTGACCCTATCTAGGAAATACCTGCAAGCAACATCGAGGTGGTGTTTGGCCAAATGACTGGACACCACCGCCTAGCCAAGCTGACACATGAAGTCAACCACCACAACTTCCAAATACAGGCAGGTAGAATACAGCAGATCTTCCAGCTCTTAGCGCAGCAGAGTGTTCACAAAAGGAGAGGCTGTCAACAAATAAACACTTGGCTCCTGACTGCTCATCTAAAACTGGGCTCCAGAAAGAGCTAGTCAGTGATAAAATGATTAAATTTTGAATTTGATGAAATCACACAATTTCAGTGACTTCCAGTGCCATCTCCTGCTCAGGCAGGGCTCCCTTTCCCCAAAGAGGAGGCCAATGGGCCCCACTTCACCTGTGCAGCGAGAGGCAGGCAAAGGGTCCTTACGGAGGAGCGGGAGCTAACACACGCAAGCGCCGCTTCACTCACAATTTGAGCAAGCTTTTCTTTGTGAGGACACTTTACAGGATTACTCTAGTGCAGCCTTGAGGGGAAAGGGAATTGAAGAGGAAAGTTCTACTGCTCTAATTGCCTGTGGAAAAATACCTAAGTGTGGCAGTCAAGATCTGATGGGTGCCCTCTCCAAGCATGGCGGTGAGCTGAGAGCCGTGTGCAGATTAACCAGCCTTCTCATCCGCGCAAGCAAGGCACTCTCCCTGCACCCCACGGTCATGCAGCTGGAGCTGGAATCCAGAGTCTCCCAGGTGCCTCTCTGCCCCGTCTAGGCAACACTTCCCAGACCCCCATGTGAGCCCCTCTTCTCTGCAATCTCAAGCTGTCCCACAGATCTCCCCAGCATTGAAAGTCTGCTGCTCTTGGAGAGGAGAGGGCATCAACAAGCCGTAACATGTGGGAAAGACAAAAAAGTCCAAGCACCAGCCCACAGGGCCACCTGGAGGCCAGTCCACCTGGAGACTTCTCCCCAGAGGGCAGACACGCCCTTTTTCTGGGGAGAAACACGTGTAGCTCACTAGGCAGGCACTGGCCCCACTGGCGGTGCCCACGTCAGGTTTAACAGGCCCACGGAGGGACAGAAGCCTCATGATAATGTTAGAGGTTTGGAGCTGACCCAGGTGGGTATAGACGGTCCTGGCAGCATGGGGGCCCCTGGGGAGGTCGCAGCAGGTGTCTGCATGAGGCTCTGAGCCCAGTACCTTCAAGGGCAGAGTCTGAGCTCCCTGGAAGAGGGAGGAAGGGCCCCCGGGCAGCAACATTGGGAAAATCATTCCCAAATACGTCTACCGAGACGGGGGGGCTGAGAGCTCCATTTACCCAGGTAAGATACAAGAGCGTGGTAATTGAGCTTCCCAGGGCCCCTCACAGGGAGAGGCAGGGATCATCACACGGCACTCTCAAGAGATGGGAAAATTCTGTGTCTTGTTCCCAAACACCGTCAGGAGTGCTTTTTCTTGATCAATTATGCTTTTCATCTCATGGTAATTAGTTTGCAAACTGCTAGAGGAAGATGTTGTAAGGAGATGTTTTCCTTGTTATAATTTTTTCCCTTCAAAGATACTCATCTCTCCTAGAAAGCTCACAAGAGAAGCCTCTCCCTCTCCCACAAAACCCCAAGAGAAGGCTTTTCATGGCAACATCAGGGTAATAAAAAGCCAGCATCTCTAGAGAATTGCCCTGCCCTATTTGTCAAGAAGGGAGATCCCTAAGTCCATCCTAAGGGAAGCTCCATTGTTTCACTTCTCTGTCATTTTGGTCAGTGAACTGGGGAAACTTCTTATACTGTCTGGTTTTTTTCAGCTCCTACCTTCAAATAGGAATGGATATAGATGAATGTATCCAGTATCTTCTTCAACAATTGCCATTAGCAGGTGGTGCTAGAAGGTTAGCTGGCACTCAGGACTTGCCCAGGTAGGGTGGTGATGGTCAACTTCTTGTGTCCACTTGACCAGGTTTTGGTGTACAGTTGTTTGATCAAACACAGACCTAGATATTACTATGCAGATATTTTGTATATGAGAGTAGCATCTCCAATCGGTTGGCCTTAAGAAAAGGAGACTGCCCTCCATAATGTGGGTGTGCCTCATCCAATCAACTGCAAGTCTTAACAACAAGAAATGAAGGTTCTAGAGATCAGGAGAATTTCTGACTCAAGACCTCAACATCACCTTTACCAGAATTTTTAGCTTGCAGACTGCCTTATGAAATTCAGATTAGCCAGCCCCCAAATTGCTTGAGCCAATTCCTTATAATAAATTTCTTCATATCTACCTACCTACCTACCTACCTACCTACCTACCTACCTATCTCTCTATCATCTATCCACCCATATATTATCTATTATAGTGCTTTGGAGCTACGTACTCAAGATCAGCATGTTCTTAAACTTTAAGCCATCCCTGTGGGGGTGAAGCCATTAGAAGTGGGATCTTTTGATGAGGTTACTTTAGTTAAAGTGTGACCCAACTCAATCAAGCTAGGTCTTAATCCTATTACTGGAGTCCTTTATAAGCAGAAGAAATTCAGGCAGATCGAGGAAAAAGCCACAAATGGAGAAGCCAGAAGCTAACTGTCAATGGAACCTGGAAAAGAAGGGAGAAGCCAAGAGAAGCCGCCATGTGCCATGAGCTTGGGGTGGGGAATGGAATCTAGAGGATGCGTTTGTCCCACATTCTCAGTTCCTTTTCCTCTTTGTCCCATCTGCACTTACTCTGGGGCCATAGACCTTAGAGAAAGAGTCTCAGCTGTGAAAGGAGTTGCCTCCCAGCAAAATAGAGTCCAGAAGGGACCCCAGAGACCTAGAATGGGCTGCCCCTGGAGTCCTTGCTGGACGGTGCTCTTTCTTGCCATCTCTTTTTTTTTTTTTTTCTTTATTTTCTTTTAAATGTTACGTTAAAAAAATAGGAGGTCCCCATATAACCCCCCACCCCACCCATCCCACCCCTCCCACATCAACAACCTCTTCCATCATTGCAGCACATCCACTGCACCTGGTGAATACATTCTGGAGCACTGCTGCAGCACATGGACAGTGGTCCACATTGTAGTCCACACTCTCCCTCGGTCCACCCAGGGGGCCACGACAGGACAGCATCTGTCCCTGCAGCACCACCTAGGACAACTCCAACTCCCAAAAATGCTCCCACACCATATCTCTTCTTCCCTCTCCTGACCATCAGCAGCCACCATGGTCACCCTCTCCACATCACTACTACAATTTCTTCCCTCACTAATCACAATAGTTCCCCAGCAGAATACCAGTAAGTCCACTCTAATGCATACTCTATTCCTCCATCCTGTGGACCTGGGATGGCTATGTCCAGTCCCACTCTACATCAAGAGGGTGTTTAGGGATGATGGATGCAATTCTCCTGCTTGCAGCTGTAGGCACTCTTGGCTCCCTGGTGTGGTGGTTGACCCTCTTCACCTCCCTGTCAGCTGGCCAGGGTAAGTCCAAGAAACCAGAGGGTAGGAGCCACAAGTCTGCTGAGGCTCAGGGCCTGGCCATCACATGGACAGTTCAGAGACCCAGGTCTTGCCATCTCTTGAGGGGAGGTGCTGCAGTGTTTTCTGATACCACAGCCCCTCCTGGGAAAGCCTTCCCTGGAACTGGTGCACTGAGTGGGTGCAATGGTTTGAAGCTGTATTGACCCTGGAAAAGTATGTGCCTAAAGCTAATCTGTTCCTGTGGGTGCAGCTCCATTGGAAGTAGGATCTTCTGTGAGTAGGATGTTAAGTTAAGATGTGACCTCCCTCATTCAGGGTGGGTGTTAATCCTCTTCCTGGCGTCCTTTATAAGAGAATGAAATTCAGACAGAGAGAGAGGAAGCCATGGAAACTGGAAGGGAAGGAAGAGCCCAGCAGGTGCTGCCATGTACTCTGCCATGTTACAGAGGAGTCCAGGAGCAACGGGAGCCGGTCTTCAGAGAGAGAATCACCTGATAATGCTTCGATCTGGACATTTTTCTCAGCCTCAGAACTGCAAGATTTTAAGCTCATTAATCCCCATTTTTAGAAGCCTACCTGTTTCACAGAATCTGCATTTTGGCAGCCTAGCAGACTAGAACAGTGGGCACCCCTATTTCTTCCTCCACCATGGAGGCGAGTTCTGGCAGCCCCCAGATCTCCTCTGCTTGAGACTGTACTGCCGCTAGCCGAATTTAAGACCAAATGAGAGGGTGCAAGGAGTTAGAATTTGGTCCTTAAGTAAACCAGGGGAAGAGGATTAAAAGGCACATTTTGGCTATTACTGCAATGCCCACACATACTGATGAAAAGGATTTTTCTCTTGGGGGCTGCAAAACCACCCGAGGAGAGGAGGTTGGAGCCCTCCGTGGAAATGCCCCTCCCAGAGGGGTGCCCTGTTCCTGCCCCAGAGGAGGGCAGAGGACCGGGTGGGAAAGCGCCTGTCCCCATCCCTATGGGAAGTCCCTCCAGCTCGGGGCTGGCCGCACCGACAGTCACGTCGCCATCTTTTCAAGGGTTGCCAAGAACAACCTGGCTCTGTAAAAATAATACTAAAAAAGGTTTCTAAGACTCTCCAAGCAGCTTCTCCCAACACAGTGGGAGCCGCTCACTGGCCGGTTGAATCAGCCGAATCTCTGGACATCTGGGGCTCCGCCCCTGCACTGGGTTTCTCCACCCCCAGGGCACCCGCACCCCTTGTCCCGCCATCTCCGGCAGTCTTTCCTATGCCAGTGGCATCACCCGCTCAGCTTCCTTTCCTCCCAGCCAAGTGAAATCGTCTTCCACCAGTGCCGAAGAATCTAGAAGTCAAATCTGAATAAAGGGAAAGAGAGTGACCTGGCTCCAAAAGAATTAGTCCAGATAATTAAGAGGCTTATTCAATTTTGTCTGAGATGCTAATGTTATCACAGGGGTTTATTTAAATCGTAAATGACCAATAATTGATCGCATTGACTCATCAGCTCTTCCCCAGTTCTATCTGCCAGCTTTTGGGGGTCCCAAGGTCTCAGAAGTTATTAATTGAGCATTGCTTATTCCTCAGTACGTGAGCCAAAACCCTTGTGTTGTAAAGCACTTTACATACTTAATAAATGTTGTGGTTGATTCCATTTTCTCTAATCAATGTCACTTATAGAAGTGGGATTTGAGGCATTGGAGAACGATTGGCATGGAAAATGAGTTTCGTGGGAAGTTTGTGTTTGGGCCAGGGAGCTGGAGGGAGGTGGGGAGGATTTCTCGGCCCCCAGGGGTGGTCTATGGCCCCTGATGTCAAAGCTATCCGGGATCCTGTTTCCAGAAGGTTTTGCAGCCTGCCGCTCAAGCCTCATTCTAGTTTAAAAAGGAGGAAAAAGAGAACATTTAGAAACAGAACAAAATTCTGACCCACACCAAAAATATCTATTTCTGATCATTATTCATGACTCAGTTGGTGTGAAGAGAAGCCAGCCTCGTTATCGCAGCTCAGGAACCAAAATAGATATCTGGCAACTAGTCAAGTGCAATCAGCCACTGCACAGAAATCAATCGGGGACTGATGCTGCCTTGATAATAGGGGTGCTGGGCTGGCTCCCCCAGCCCCAGCCTTGGCTGCAGATTGTCGTGGGGAAAAAACGAGGTTTTGCTGGAATTGGGACATGATGTGAGCAGGGCACTCTTCAGGCTCGCCGCGGGACTTTTCCCTTAACAGCTTTCCCCCACAGTCGCTGCGCAGGAATGTTCTGGCTCCCACGGAAAACCTGGAGAATCTCATATATAAGTGGCCACAGAGGGCGTCAGGTGATTGGCGTGTGACATCCAAGCTGCTTCTCCGTTTGTGCTTCTCACTTTGCAGATCTTATATGATTGCTCTTTATATCTTTCTTCCACCCAAATTTTAGCAGAAATGTCTTATGTGAACTGGACGAGAAGCTGGAAACCCAAAGTCGTACTGAGCTGGCCCTGCCTTGGGGGGTTCAGCGTAGGAACAAGGCTGATATTCACTACTGCCCTGAACCCCCACTCCCTGCCTAGCCCCGCAGCTGGCCCTGCGCCCACCTAGGGGACGTGAGGACGGGTGTCAGACCTCCTCGTGTCTCGGGACCTCTGCTCGGCGCACCCCCACGCTCACTCGTCCATGAAGATCCCCCAGCCTTACGTCAAGGGACGTTGTCCACGTTTACTCTAAATGGCAGCTTCCCACCGTTTGCCAAAAAGAGCGGTTTTATGAGTCAAACTTCACATTTTCCTGAGGTTTGGTTCATCCTTAAAATAAAAAATTTAGGTGGAGTTTTTGTGGCTAGCCTTTGGTGTTAAAGTTTCTATCTAATTTAAGGAAATAAGGGAGCCTGGGAGCTTGAAATGGAGAGAAAGGAGACGTGATACGGTAAAGAAAGGAAAGCCCCGGGGTTGGGAGGCGGAAGCTGGCGGGGAGCAGCGTCCGGCGGGGAGCGCGCATGGCTCTGCCGGGCCCCTCCTCAGCCCTCTCCTGGCCTCCTTGTCCTGGCCCCCCTGGGGCGTGCTCCCCCAGCCCCCACCTGCACACGGGCGCCCCCTCCTCTTGCATCTGCCCCCGGTCTCCAAGCCACCTGCCGGGCCCCTTCTCGGGGGGGCCCCCGTAAGTCCACCGCCTCTGCACTGGGCGCCTGGGCGCGGGCTGGGTGGGGAGGCGGCCGCCGGCTTGGACTCCTGCCTGGAAAGCTGAGCCGCTTAGCCTGCAGGAGGCTTGGCTTCTTCATCCGTAAACACGCCGCCCGCCTCCCCCAGTGTCGGTGACGATTCCATGTAGATAGCATGGCAACTGTCTGGCGCGGGACCCCCGGCGCTCCTCACACGGAATCGCTGCTGTCAGTTTCTCTGCTGGAGGTCCCGGCACATCGGCTCCAGCGCCACCCACAACCCCTGCCCAGTTTGTGCTCAAGAACGAGGTCTTCTGCGGTGGCTGTGTGTCTGTCCCCTTCATCTGTTCTCCCTGTCCCTGCCTGGTCCTACCCCCACCCTCCAGCCACTCACCCAGCCAGACCCTTCGACAGCCCCACCGACCAAAGCATGCCCCACTGACACAAATCAGCATCTACAGGGGCCCTCCAGCCTCCACCAGGGGAGGGGGATCCTCCACACTCCCAGAGCTCCTGGGGGCCCCCTGAGCGTGGCCCGAATCCCCCGCCTCTGCTCCCTGGCCCAGACCTTCTTGTTGACACCTGCTCGACATCCAGGTCCAGGCCAGGACCCCATCTCCACGTCCTGAAGGTCCCCAGATGGAATTTCTAGCCCTCCTACTCCCCACTTAGGATGCCCGAGTCCTTGCAGCCTCCTCCCCTCATCTTCTGTTGGCCCCGGGCCCAGGGTCTGCCCAGCCGGGCCAAACCTATGCCAAACTGAGCTAACCTGGGTCACCCTGAATTGGCCCGCCCTCCTTGGCTTGGGCTTGGCACCCTCTCTGTCCTCCCTGGACGGTGGGCAGAGCGCGGCAGCGCCTGCTGTACTCATGCACGCAAGCCCCGCGAGCCCGGCAAGCCGCAGTCGGCTCCAGGGCTCCTCAGTCCCCACGGCCTCGCCTGCTGAAATACAGCAAGCTCCGTGTCCGGAGCTGCCCCATATGTGGGCACAGGTGAGACCCATCTTTTCCCAAAACGAGCCGGGCTAGGGCCGCAGGACACGATGCACTGAAGCTCTAGGTCCCGGCAGGGCAGTGGAGCCGAGACGGGTCTCAGATCGGGGGTTCCGTGGAGCGCCGAGCTCAGGCACGGCGGGGGGCTCGGGGAGGATGGGCGGCGTCAGCTTGGCAGGCGGGTCGGCTTTGCGGGGCGGTCACCAGGCAGCTGCGGCCCCAGAGCAGACAGACCAGCCGCAGGGAGGGTGGCAAGAGCGGGCCCCTGGGTTTAGGGTGGGAAGCGCCTTGTTCCTGCTCGCGGAACCAGGGCAGAGACGGCTGCGGACCAAAGGCCTCGGGACGTCACCCCAGAAGGCCTTGAGGACCCCAGCGACGGACTCAGGAGAGGGCAGGCAGGGGAGGGCCATGCTGGGGTGGAGGGCACGGCTTTCTGCTCCCCGCCACCGGCGCCTTCACCCCGCAGAGGGGCAGCCGGGTGGCCAGGGAGATGGGCACGCGGACCCGTCCCCAGGGCGGGCAGCAGCCTCCGCTCAGGGTCAGCCTCCGGGAACACCCGGGCTCCGGTGCAGGAGAAGGGGGTCATGCATGTGGGGAGGGGCCGCCAGCCAACCATAGGGAGCAGCACCCTGAGGCTTTATTGAGACCGGAAAAAGCCGTGGGGTCCCAGCAAACGGCCAGCATGGCTTGTCTTAGTTTGCTGGGATGACCGTAACAAATCAGCACCCAGTCGTCTCCCAGTTCTGGAGGCCGGAAGTCCAGACTCAAGGCGCTGGCTCCGAAGACTCCAGGGGAGACGCGCCCCTTGCCTCTTCCAGCCTCCGTGCTGCTGGCGGCGCTTGGGCGCCTAGCCTCGCAGACGCCCCACTGCGGGATCCGCCACATCTCCCCGTGGCCTCCCCTCTGCTGCGTGTGCCTCTCTGTTCAAAGGTCTCTCCATTACAGGACCCCAGCCCTGTGGGGTTAGGGGCCACTCCCCTCTACCTTGTAGCTTCCTGACTGCGGACCCCAGGCCCTGGGTTGGCATAAACGATGGGGATTTATCGGCCCCCAGTTCAAGGTAGCACCAAAGCGGTGCTCTCTCCCTGAAGATGTGGCGCTCCCCGCCTGGCTGCCGGCCACCCTTGGTCCCTGGCTGTTCTGTCACGTGACAGCGCACGTGGCGGCCGCTCCCGCTTCTCAGTCCCGTTGGTGTCCAGCTGCTCCCCAGCTTTTCTCTCTGCGGCCCTCCCTGTAAGGCCCCAGGGGCAGGACCAAGACGCGCCGTGATTGGGCTGGACCCCCCCGACAGAAGGAGCCTCATCACAAGGCCCTGCTGAGGACAGCTCGCACCCCAGGATGGATTACACGTACGGGTGTGTTTTTCGGGGTGCATTGCACCAAACCACCACAGACGTCTTCCTAAATAATCACTCCCTCAGACATCCTATTTCCAAATCGGGCCACATTCTGAGGTTTTGGGTAAACATGAACTTTGGGGGACGCGATTCATCCCAGCCCACCCCTCCTGGGGGTTCTAAGCCAGGGGTCAGCTCTCCTCTCGCCAGCCCCCGCCTCCGGGCAAGCAGGCCCTCTCTGAGGATTTGTTTCCTCGTCTCTGCCAGGGCACGGCGGTCCCCGCCCTGCTGGACCTGGAGTCGTGCCCATAGCTGAGCGCAGTGCCCGGGACAGGAGACCGCCACACGTCACCGCCCGAGGGGCACCACCTGCCCTGACCAGAGCGGCCTCAGTGGATGGTGTGGAAAGGAGATTCAGAGCGGCCAGTTCTGGTCGTGGAGGCGAGGGGGAGGGCAGGGCTGGAAGGGGAAATGGCAGGGAGAGGGCCCGGGCCCAGCAGCCCGCCCCCTCCTCCTCCCTTCGCCTTCTCGTGCCCTGGAGCCCCCGGGGGCCGCCAGGCAGCACCGCGAGGCCCCTTCCTGGAGGCCAGTCCTCCCGGTGACCCTGGTGGACAGCGCTGAGCTCCAGGCCGCACTGGGGCCCCAGCTCAGCCTGGGTGCCAAGGAAGTGCCTGCAGCTGCGGAGGGACAGGTGCTCGTGGGGCATCTTCAGGGGCGGCGCAGGGGTGGTGCCGACTGGGGGGACAAGGCCAGCCCGAACCCTGGCCTATCGGAGACCCAGAAAGCACTGATGGGTCGGAACTCTCTAGAAGAGCAAGGCGGGGTCCCCAGCCCTGAGGGCGTAAGGACAGCAGCCCCTAAGCAGGTGCCTGGCTGTGCGTTCTTCTGGCCGTGGACTCACCTTGCAAGTCCTCGTCCCCGTTCATACCTGGGACTCTGGGCCTCCGAGGTCTATGGTAACAGGGAGTGGGTAGCCCAGTTCTGGTTCGATCCAAGACTAAATGAACATTCAGGCAAGCGACCCGGGCCGCTTTCCCTCGGCATGCCTCAGTTTCCTCCACTGTAAGTAGCTCACGCCTTCACCGCTCTAAGCTGGTGGGCTGCCTCGTTGTTCACACATACCTGCTGCCCCTTCTGGGGAAGGAAGACACCCCCTGCCCCATTTGAGGCCAGAGCTACGTGTCCCGCTCTAGCCAGGGGCATCGGGGACAGCAGCCTGTTGTCCATTTGGTAAGAAGCTGCAAGAGGCAGCACGTGGGAGGCCGTGCTCCACTCCTGTGGTCACGATTCCAGAAACATCCCTGAGATAGACAACTTCAGTTTTTGGGAGGGAAGATGGGCATGGAGCAGAGTCACAACTCGGGGGGGCGGGGGGCACACACGGGGTGAATGAGAAACAAATCTTTGAGATCATAAGCCCGAAGTTTGGAGAATAGTGCTGCTGTTGAAACAGCAGCAAAACCAATCTCCCCTGAGCCCCCTGGCCCCCCTGGCCCCCCGGACCCCCTGGCTGGAAAATCCACCCCCTTCCTGGCCCCCTATGTTAAAGGCAGAGCTGTCACCCACCCCGCACCGGTGGTGCTCCCCTGCCAGGTTTCCTCAGAGCACTCGGGACGTTTTAATATTGCATGTTTGTCTTTTGTAGTTTGCTCGTCTGCTCTCTCCCCCTAAAAGAATATAAATTCCTTAAAAGCAGGAATTTTGTCTCTTGCCCACAACTGTCTCCTCTGTGCTAGGAACAGTGCTGGGCACGTAGAAGCCACACACAGAGCAGGGACTAAATGAGCAGAAAATCGTGGAAATCACCTTCGGCGCCGGCCTAAGTGGGATGCGTCTGAAGTTCACCCTCTGAAACAGGCCGGGCTGCAGATGCGATGGTCCTGACGCTCGTTCTACAGGTGAGAAAACCGCAGCCCCGGGAGGCTGAGAACCAGCCCACGGCCGGCCGCAGGCCAAGCCGCCGTGCAGCGCCCTGCTGCAGTCCCAGCCACCCCTCCCATCTGGTATCTTCTCAGGGTCGTTGCGGGAGGGAAAGAGCCAAGACAGGCAAAAACTAACCAGGCGGGAAGGCCTGCGCCTTGGGTTAAGGCACGGAAAGGGGGCCGGCGGGCTGCGGGCCAGTCTACTCCCTGCTGCTGGAAGCGGTCCTCTCGTGTGGGAGAGAGGGACACTGAGCACAGGGAAGAGAAGCCTTTACTTTTAACAAATCAATGTTGTTGATACGTATTAATACAGCATAAACCCATCCAAAGTTTACAACCAGTGGTATTTGTATAATCACGTAGCTGTGCATTCATCGCTTGATCATTATTAGAACACTTTCATTATTCTAATAATAATGATAATGATAAATAAAGACAAATAACAAACGAAAACTTATCACCTCTCAATCTCTATGCTTCCCCTGCCCTACACAGCTGCTATTCTCTTTCTGTCTTTCTAGTTTAATTGTATTTCTATTTTATAAAAACACTCATCTAGGCAATGTTACCCCATTCATATTTCACCTGAGGTTTTGTTATGCTATATAGTCCCATGTTACATTTTTTAGTTTTTCAGTAATAGATGTGACCTTAGACTTTTCCTTTCAACCACTGTCATACCCATGTAATAGCTCTGCCAGTCACAAATACTGGGATGTGCTTCCACCATATCTACTCATTTCCACAGATTAACAAGCAATCCTTTTACCAATTTTGCACAGATAAACCCTCAGTTTTACATTCTCTAATCTCATTCTATTTTCTGGTGACCCTTATTCTAATTATTAACGTCATGAGTTTATGCAATATATTCACAATAGAATAATCATACAGTAGTTGTCCTTTTGTGTCTGGCTTGCTTTACTCAACATAATGCCTCCAGGTTCATCCATGTTGTCATATGCTTCACGACTTCATTTCTTCTTACCACTGCATTATATTCCATCGTGTGTGTACACCAGTTTGTATATCCATTCATCAGTTGATGGACACCTGGATTGTTTCCAATTTCTGGCAATTGTGTAAAATGCCGCTATGAACATTGGTGTGCAGATGTCTGATCATGTCACTGCTCTCAGTTCTTCAGGGTATATATCTAGTCGTGGTATTGCAGGGTCATGTGGCAAGTCTATATTCAACTTCCTTAGGAACTGTCAAACAGTCCTCCAACGACTGTACCATTCTCCATTCCCACCAGTAGTGAGTGGGCATTCCAACCTCTCCACAGCCAAGAGAGAATCTTGATGGCAATTAAACCCATGCCTCTAGTCCCCCAAGTTCCAGGACAAGCTTTACAATCATTCTTGGATTCTGTAATATCCTTCCCCCCAAACCCCCGGTCTGATCACTGCTTTGAGTAGGATTGTTTGGGCTACAAGTGACAGAGACCCAAGTTGTGGCTGTGCTTCCTGTGAAGGATGAGCATTGGTCACTGGGACCTCAAAGCCCCAGGTCATGAATCCAGATCCAAATCGTAAGAGAGAGACTGACTGTGTGTCCCTGATGTCTCCATCTTATCTACGGTCCAAAGCTCAGCTTCATGTTCCCTCTACTCAGTTCCCTCCAAAGCTCAGCATCATGGTTTCTCTATTGCCCAAAGCAAGGCATCATGATTTCTTCTCAGGCAGATTCAGACAGTTTCTTCCCCAGAGCCACTTCCAGGTCTTCCTTGGGACAGAGCCCCCTGCAGCCAAGTGCTCAGGGAGGGGGTGAACTGTGATTGGTCTATGCCAACCCTTTCTCTTGCTAGGAAGTGGCTTAGGTATGGAAGTGTGATCCGGTCTGACCAGTGTGGCCCAAGAGAGTATTGGCTAGGGTCTCAGGGGAAATATATTCCTCCCTAGTATTAAAAAGAAAAGAAGAAACTGTGATGAGGCACCCAGAGGTAGATGAGCCTGGCATACAGTTTATGGCAGAGTCAAGGAAGGAAGCTTCTGGGTCTTTGACAATGACATTGGGGTGCTGAAAGAGCAGACTCTGGAACCACTCCATCACCTGTTGATTTATGGGATAACAAGCATCTTACTGTTTATCCTAACTCGAATGAACCCAAATGGGCTACAACTGCCCACTTTCTGGTCGTATCTGGATTCAGAAAGGGCACTCAAACATATGCATGTAAGGAAGGTGGAAGGGGATGAGATGTTGGTGATATCAACTGATGCACTTGAATCTCCTCTGAAAGTATGTTCTCACCTCCAAGGCTGAGCATGGGGCCTCCTGTCCCAGGGATCAAAGACCTAGGGAGAAAAGTGTTTATCGATCAGCACTGAACCTTGGAGCTGAGTTTATTAGTCTCCTGAGCAAAACACAAAAAGAGAAAGTGGGATGTTCCAGAGGGAAAGGGCTCTCATTTTCTTTATGTCTTTCTTGAACCCATGAGGACCAAGTCTAAAAGTCATGCCAAGTTTTCCCCAGAGCAGAGGGGACACTCCTGCTATCTGCTATTTGTAGGCCACGTGACTTGTCCCCATGGGCCAGGGAGGAAGAAGAGTGCTGAAAAAGGAGCTGCGCCCGCCCCCACACCACGGGCGCCATCTTGGACAGGAGCTGGAGACGCTGTGGGACCTCGGAAGCCTGAACGCTGTCCAGGTGAGACCCAATGATGGTCTAAAGAGAATGTATTGAGGTTTGAAGGGCAACTTTGGACACCCTTCTTTCCTTCCCAACTCCAGAAGGAACAAATTGAGAGGAAAATATGGACAGATAAAGATCTAACCAGTGGCCCTTGGCTGCTGGCAGCAGCTGACCCTGATCCATGCTCAAATAAACAGCCGGAACACACTCCATAATGGGACTTGCCCTTCTCAAACTCCTGAGGGAACCTCGGCACAGTGGACAGTGGGTTGGACCACACCCCCTTTGTGGGCAAGCACATCCAGAAGAACAGAGGGCAGCTGACCCTCTCCCAAAGTCACTGGCCAATTTAGGCCCCCAGGGGAACTTTCTGGTGAAGTTCCCTCAGGGACCTGTGCCCCTTTCTCCCACTCACCCACCTCCACCCACCATCTACCTCCACTATCCAATACGGTTAAGGATGGGGGAGGTAAATCACAAAACTAAGAGAGAATGAGGGCCTGGGTTTCTTTTGTACTTTGTATGTGGCATAATTAAATTGGAAGCGACAGCACTATGGATGGATACAATTATATGATTCAAAATAAAACACACCAGCAGTGGACTTGGCCCAGTGGTTAGGGCATCCATCTACCACATGGGAGGTCTGCGGTTCAAACCCTGGGCCTTCTTGACCCATGTGGAGCTGGCCCATGCACAGTGCTGATGCACGCAAGGAGTGCCCTGCCAGGCAGGGGTGTCCCCCGTGTAGGGGAACCCCACGCGCAAGGAGTGCCACCCAGCGCAAAAGAAAGTACAGCCTGCCAAGGAATGGCGCCGCCCACACGGAGAGCTGACACAGCAAGATGACACAACAAAAAAGAAACACAGATTCCCGTGCCGCTGACAACAATAGAAGCGGACAAAGAAGACGCAGCAAATAGACACAGAGAACAGACAACCGGGGTGGGGGGGGAGGGGAGAGAAATAAATAAATCTCTAATAAATAAATAAATAAAACACAGCCTCATATACATTACTATAATATCAGTGTGTCTAGACTAGATGGCCAAAATGTGACTCCAAAATCTCCCAGCAGGCCTGTGCCTCTCTCCAATTAGCACCGGCACCCAATGACCAGTGTCCCTGACACAGCAGGTCCTGAGGGAATGTCTGTTAAATAGATGAATGGGTGGGTGGCCACCTATGAACTGGGGGTCCAGCTGACATGGTAATTAAATGTCTCCTTTCAATGTATTATAATTAAAACTTATCAGTTTTATAAACCTAAGTATAAATTCTTAGTAACAAGAAAAATGTGTGACTAAATAAAACATTAATTCAAATAACTGATTATCAGAGTGTTTAATTGTATTGTAATGAGACAGATGTTTATAATGTTGACTTCTGGGCCCAGATTGCAAGCCTTTTTGAAAGAATGCTTAATTTATTAAGACTAAGGTTTGAAGTGTTTCAGCAGAGAGCCACACAAACTAGTGTAGCGCACAGTAAATGACATTGCAGTGTATTTTCTGTGCATCCGTGGCATGAGCAAAAAGAGTCTGAGAGCAAAATTATCCAAGACTCCCAAAGATGTGGACATGAAGTGATGTCACATTTCCGCTCGAGAGAGCTTCTACCTCAAGAAATCTCCAGCAATGAAGGGCCACCAGCAAAGCGATTCCTCGATTCATCTGAGAATTTCTCAATGTGTGCTATTTGTAAGATTGCAATAAGCTTTTTGAAACTGCACTCTCTTCAGAATTCATCATTTTTCCCAAGATTGTTCCAAAAGAGGGGCTTTCTCCTCCCCAGTCTCCTGGAAGAATTCTGAAGACTAATCCATTCATTTAACAAACACCCAGGCAACAATCTTTATCTAAAGTGGCTGAAGAACGGACCACTGTTTGCTGGAGAAACAAGTCACAAAAATCTGGATTGCAGAAGCACAGAGGTGCGTTGGAAGCAAATGTCTCACAGTCAGGAAGGCGTGTGCAACACAGGAGGGGGCGTGCAAGGGAAACGGGCAGCGGAGCTCACCGCATGCATCTTGTCTTGTCTTCCTTAGGGCTTGGAAACTTGGGATCCTCCAAAGCAACCCTGACTTTTACCTTTTACTAACGTCCAACTCCTCAGAGGCCCCAAGATGGGATCTCTATATCCCAAATCTAAAGACAACCCAGAAAAGGGAGGGGGGAGAAAAAAGAAAAAAATTGACTACCCATCATTTACAGACTTGGGGGTGGGAGGTGTATTAGTCAGTCAAAGGGGCCCTGATGCAAAATACCAGAAATCTGTTGGTTTTTATAAAGAGTATTTGTTTGGGGTAGGAGCTTACAGATACCAGGCCATAAAGTATAAATTACTTCCCTCACCAAAGTCTCTTGCCCCATGTAGGAGCAAGATGGCTGCTGACGCCTGCCAGGGTTCAGGCTTCCTGGGTCCCTCTCTTCCCAGAGTTCATTTCTCCCTGGGCTCAGCTCCTCTGTTTTCTCCACAAAGTCAACTGTAGACTCTCAGGTGACCAGCTTTGCCTTTCTTCCCTGGGCTTCTGCTGTGTCTAAGGAGCTGTTTCTATTCCTCTGTTTTCTTCTCCTGTGTGTTCACTTCCTGGACTCTGGCTCAAAATTCCAGCATCAAAACTCTAACTCTGTCCTTTTCCATTTCTTTTATCTGTGAGCAGATAAAAGTAGGGTGGGGACTCAACACCCTACTGACATGGCCCAGTCAAAGCCCTAATCATAATTTAATCATGCCCAGGTATAGACCAGTTTATAAACATAAGCCAATATCTATTTTTGGAATTCATCAATAATATCAAACTTCTACAGGAGGTTATAACACCAGTTCTAAAACCTTATTACTTTAATTTGTGACATCTTTTCCAACCCCATCAAGGGGATGGGGCAAAAGGCAGGCAGGAAAAACAGGAAAAAATGGAATTGTGCACTGTATACCTAATCTGCTTTCACAATATTGTGCTTCTGATTAAGAAAGCCATGCACAATTACTTCTGAAAACATGGAGAATATTTTAAAGATTAAGGATGGAGTGAAATACCCCCTATTACCCATAACCCAAAGACAACCAATGTGCTTGTTTGTGCGTAATATTCAATTATCGATCATCTGAGCATGTTGTTTTCATTGAATTCAACTTATGAAAAGTTTTCTCTATCATAATGAAGTTTTTTCCAAAACCTCATGTGTTGCAGTTCCATAATAATCCATCACCTAATTAAATCACAATAAATGTGTCCTCTATTTATAGGAATTAGGCTTCTCCACTTTTTCCTTATTTTACCTAACAGTCCTGTGAATGCATTTATACATGAAACTTTGTGTGCAGGTCGGGCCATTTCAGGAGAACAGTTTCCCAACAGGGCCTCTCAGGGACAAGGACATCAGGGCTTTTCACATGCACGGAGGGGTCACCAACGGCTCGGTGGAGCACCAGCAGAGATCCACACCTCAACCAGCTACATCCCAACAGACTCACAGCATTCACTTCCCAACAGAGAGCAAAGTGAAATACATCTAGCCAGGGGAATTTCACAATAGCTTGCAAAATGATTATTAATGTCCAGAAATGTTAGAAGGGGCCAGAGGTAGGAATCTACTCCAGCTGCTTCCAGTGTGACCTCTCGAGGTCACGCAAAGTGGTCCGCCCACCTTACAGCTGCTCTCCCTTTCAGAAGAGGCTCTACCAGCTCCCACCTGGACGCAGCTCTGGGGGTGGGAAGCCCTTTGGCAATTCCACAGAAAAGAGAAAAAGCCTCCCCTCTTTGGTCTTGCTACTTTCTACTTTACCAGAAGACCTACTTATTCTTGGCTTCTGAACGCAAGCACGCTTGGTTTCCTGGTAGAGTGAGGGGACTCCAGGCACTCCCAGGCTCTGTGGGCACCTGAGTCAGTCACCTTGTGGCCAGCACGGTGGCTGCTTTGCTGGAACACTCTGGCTTTCCTCTCCGGTCTTCGTCTTATGAAGATGTGGCATCACCTCTGGCTGACCAAGCCCTCTCCTTCGTGCCCAGGTCCCCTCAAAGAGGGAGAACTCAATCCTTGTATCGCAATACAAGTCTGATCATGATACCCCTTCAGAAAGGTTGCCAATGGGGTCCCACAACTTTGGGATAGACTCAGTGATGTGGCCCCTGCCCACCTTTCCAGGTCAACACCCCCCAACAAACGAACCTGCCATCCAGCCATCCAGCCAAACACCTGCTGTCTCCACAGGAACTCCTGGACTCACTTACCCCCATGCATTTGCGAAGGTTGCTCCCCCTGCCAGTGATGCCCGCCCCCCCCCCAAGTCTGCCTAGCTGCTTGCTGCCCTCCTTTCAAGGTTAAATTTCCTCCATAAAGACTTTCTAACTTTCCCAGATGTATAATGGATGGATGGATGGATGGATGGATGGTAGGAAGGTTGGATGAATGGATGGCTAGGAGGATGGGTGGATGGATGGTGGATGGATAGATGGACAGACAGATGGGTAGATAGAAGGTAAGAAGGTTAGGTGGATAGATGGGTGGATGGGAGGAAGGATGGATGGATTGGTGGGAATAGTGCAGCTGAACTGGGTCTAGTGCATGCACCCGAAAGACAAGGTGCCATTCTCATCTCACATCAACACTTCATGGAGTCCCTAACTGGACTTTTCAGATACAGAGAGGTCTTATTCATATATCCTTTGATTAATTAAAACATGACCAAACAGAAAGAGAATGAGTCTCCTGCTTTCTTTTCATTCTATGATAACTCATCCTGACCTCCACCATTAGACTAGTCTTACTCAACCTCCTCTTCTTGTGTGACTCTTTTCCAACAATTCCCCTCAACCACTACCATCACTACCCTTAACTCTCACCTCCAGGGTCCTAGGAAAAGATTCATTTAGACTGAGGCTATTGAATGCAGAATATTAGGAGACTGTGCTGACAAAAGATCCATCTTCTACCATTGGAATCAGGTGATGAAAGCACAGAAACAACAAAAACAAAAATAGCAGCAGCAGCAAATGTATACTGAGCATTGAACGTGTGCCAGATACCTCGCCAGGGCTTCACACTCATCCCAGATGCCAGACAGAGAAGCAGCCTCCCAACTGCACACTCTTATTGGAGCTTTCATCAAGGGGTTAACTCAACCTTTGGATCAATTCAATCTTGTGACTGTTGATTCTGCAAAGTGCCTTACCCAAAAGAGATGTTTGATTTGAGAGATGTCTCTTTACTGGGGACCACTTATTATCCTGGAGAAGAAGGAAGATACCCATACACCAAGGAGGGATGGTGCAGGGACACTTTTAACAAGGGAACACCATCTTCTGACTTCTTGTTTTGGTATGGTGCCACAGTTGCAGCGGTCGACTTGTACCAGATTAGCAATCCCACTAACGACATATCTCAGTCTCACAGGTGCCAAGGAAGAGTGAGGTGGTAATTAATGCTGCTTGTCCTGAAATCCAAATTTATGATTAGGAGATTAGCAAGGAGCAGAGCCCATCTGTGGCTTCCCTTGTGGCAAAACAAAGGGCTCTGTGGCTTCCAGGATAGACCAGAGCCAGTTGGAAGTCTGGCGCCAACTCTGACCTGTTTTACTGTCATGCCCACAGGGACTTGGCACCAGGAACGGCAGAACCCTCTCTACTGGGCCATTTCTAGCCACATGCCAATGTGCTCCATGACCTCCCTTCTTTAAAAACCTAACCTGGACCCCACATTCCCCTCCTTTTTACCCCTTTTATTTGCTATAGTTCATAACAAAACTTCACAGCCCCTCTCCAGTCCCTTGACTCCCAATACTTCTTGAACTTATTCCAAAAGTGCTTCATTTCCACTATTCCATGACTTCTGTCCAAGGCATTTCAGAGCTCCATGTCCCCAACCCTAAAGGCTGCCTCTCTGTTTTCACTGGATTCATCCTCTCAGTACTCAAATGTTGCCCCCCCTTCCACATTTTATTCTCTCCACTCGCCAATGGCCTCTCCTTGTTCTTCCTCTACTTCCATGACTATTTCTTCTCAGAATCTCAAAAGTGTAGCTCATATTCTCCCTGAATTCTCAGTGATTGACTACTGCAGAGCTCTTTCCCAGCCTCTCTTCTCTCCCCTGTTTGCCTCCTGGCCCTAATAGTCTCACCAGTGACTATTAGGTATTTAAATACCTAATACTGGTATTTAAATACCAGTGATATGCTGATGAACCCTAGATTTATCTCCTGACTTCTCCCTGATCTCAAGTCTTACATATCAAAATGACAACTCAGCATTTGCTTTGGAAAGTCCCATGGATCTCGAACTTACTCTGCCTAGAACAAAACAAAACTGTTACTTTTTCTACACAAACGTTATTCTTCTCCTAGCCTTCCTCATTCATTCCTTCCTTCATTAAACACTCATTGAGTACCTACTATGGGTCAAGCACTGTTCTATGTGCTGGGTACAGCAGTAAATAAAAGAGACAAAAATCCCTTCCTACCAAACGGCAGCACCATACACAAGTCCCTCAAGCCAAAGGCCTGGGAACCATCCTCAATTCCTATCTTTCCTTCTATCAGTAGTTCTCAACTGGGAATGATTTTGCCTTCCAGAGGACATTAGGCAATGTCTGGAGACAATTTTGGTCATGACAATTTGGGGGGAAGGTGCTACTGGCATCTGGTGTGCAGAGGACAGGGATGCTGCTAAGCATTGTTCCAGGGCACAGATGGCCTCCCACAGCAAGGGATGATCCAGGTCAGAATGTCAATGGTGGCTGAGAGATCCAGCCTCACATCCACCCATCAACACACACCACTGTTTTCTCTTCTTACCTTATATCAATCTCAGAACTTCTCCACCCATCCACAACTTGGCCCAGATTGCAAATCTCTCTAACATGGTTATTGCAACAAACTATCAGGACATTGATTTTTCTTGTTTTTTTTTTCACTTAACTTCTCTCCTTGTCAGCAAGGGTTGTATTTTCCATTTCTACATCCAAAGCAACTATCAGAGGGTTTGCCCATTCTTGTGTATCCTCACCTTCATTGTCATCGTCACAGTTGTCTTAACTATTGCCATAGTTAATTATCACCCTCATCACCATCACCATCATCACCATTACCACCATCACCACCATCCTCATTACCATAATCGCCATCACCGTCATCACCATCATCATCACCACCTTCCTCATCAACACCATCATGGTCGCGATGATCAAAATCATCATCGCCATCATCACCATCATCATCACCATCATCATCAACACCATCATCATCATCACATCATCACTATTACCACCACCACCACCACCATCACCACCATCACCACCATCATCATCACCATCACCATCATCACATCATCACCACCATCACCATCATCATCAACACCATCATCATCACCATTATCACTGTCATCACCATCATCACATCATCACTATTACCACTGCCACCATCACCATCACCACCATCACCACCATCATCACCATCATCACATCATCACATCATCACCACCATCACCATCATCATCACCATTATCACTGTCATCACCATCATCACATCATCACTATTACCACTGCCACCATCACCACCATCACCACCATCCCCATCAGCATCACCAACATCACCATCCATCAGATATTGACTCTGCCCCAGGCTCTGTGCTGGGCACTTTATACCCATGCCCTAATCAAATCCCCCTCAACATCTCTGTGGGGTGGGCATTATTGCCCTAATTTTATAAACAAGTTCCCAATAACTGAGAGATTGCTTTCTTTAAGTCCTGAATCAAACTCCCTGGTGTCATATCCTACCTCTGTCGACTTCTCCGTGTGTGACTTTAGAGGAAGGTTTTTCAACCTCACTGTTCCTCACTTTCCTTCTCTATAAAGTGGGGAGTAGTAGTCCTCACTCCGAGAACTGTTGCAAGGAGATGGTCCATAAGAAGCGATTGGCCGAGCACACGGTGCATCCTTAATAAACATTAACTAGTCCACCAACTAGTTTAAACAGTAAGGAAACTGAGCCTCAGTGGGGTTAAGACCTTACTCGAGGTCACCTGGAAAGCGGTCAAGGCCTAACTCTGAAAGCCTCCTTTCCCGCATCCAGAGACGCCCGCGGGAACGACTGCCTGCCCCCCAGCTCCTTTGTTCCCAGAGACTCAGAGGCAGGGGGTTCTCCCTCCCGCTTTCGATAAAACATTCCAGAAACAACGGAAGCTGTGAATTAGGCTCTCATCATTTTTACAGCTTTGGCCTTTTGGAAAGCTCTCTGCCTTCCTCTCCGAGCCTGCTTTCACCATCTTAGAGGAAAAGTGAACCTTCTGAAATGATGCCATTTGACCAGACATGAAATTCATCTCCCCACTCTCAGTTCTCTCCGGCTCCCTCCTACCACCCTCTCGTCTCGCCCCCTGACCTCTGTGCACCTGCTTCTAAACCCGCTGGCTCTCTGAGACTGGCTTTCCAAGAACACAGACGAGGAGGCGGTGAGGTAGCGATGACATTTGCTCTGCCGTAAATTAGCTTGTCTGCAGGGCTAGAGAAATTACTCTGAAAGAAAGTTGCTTAAAGTTCATTTTTGATTACAGGGATAGAAGCAGATATAGTTACGGAGGGAGGGACTTTCAGCAGGTGAAAAAAAGAAAACGAGAAAGAACCATTGTTCCCAAGCAACAGGGCACCCAGCCACCCGCATGTGATGCTGGGGGAGGCACAGGGCTCAAGAAGGCTGAGCCGACCCAGGGGGCAGCACCTGCCCCTCCTCACAGAGGCCCCTGAGAGTTGTGTGCAGGGTGGATCAAACAACCAGCTCTTCTTGCCTTGCTACCCCTCCACACACCCCATCCTGTTCGTCCGTGCCATTCCCTTGGCATGCACTGCCCTTCTCTCCTTTCAGACTCTTATACACCTGTCAACACTGAGCTCAGGGTCACCTCCTCCAGGAAGCCTTCCCTGAACCAGGGTGCACTAAGCAGCACCCTGCTATGTGCATATTTTCACCCCCTTGTGCCCTCATGGGGCTGACCTCGAGTGGCACCAGCTGCTGCTGTTTCCTCCCAGTAACATCCCTTTGCATCTGAGCTCATTGGCACGTCCCCAGCCAAGCCCCCTTGGGCACTTGGTCCTCTCCAGATGTCTGGGCAGGGGTGGGTCCACAGACCTATCCAGGTCCCTTCAGGAAGCCACCCAAGGGACACAGCCACCCATGGCAGACATGGACTGGGGAGGAAGCTGACACCAGAGAAGCTGGTCTGGGCTCGTGGTGCAGCTTTCCCTCCTCTCCCTACCTGCCAAGGACCTCAGCCAGAGACCTGAGGCACCCTCACCTCCTCCCACTTCCTGCACCCACAACCACCCACAGGCCCTGCCTCGCCAGCCTCTTACACGCGCCTCTCCGTGCCCTGCATCTCCATTCTCACCCGGCTCAGGACTCTGTTGCTTTCCACCTGGACTGCTGTAATCGCCCCAGTGGACTCGGGAGTTAGTGTGGAATCCCTCAACGTGGCAAGGCCAGAGCGAGCCACTTGAGATGGAAAGCTGAGCAGACCGCGGGCAGATGTGCCCTCGCTTCATGGTGCACCATGGGCCGTACGCCAGGGTGCCCCCCGAAAGCCTCTGAGGTCCCACTCGGACCTTCCACAGCCCCGGGGGATGAGAGCGGCCAGCCAGCCCTGACCGGGGGCCAGGCATGCTCGTTCAGCTCTCCTCTTACCTGCGTGTGCGAGTCTCACACCAGCAGCCCCTGCAGGGAAGAGCAGCTGCCCCTGCTCAAGGGTGTTTGCAAACCTCCTCCCTCCAGCCGCACACGTTAGTCCCCGGCTCTGAGACCCCCGGTGCCTCCTCCTCCCCAGAGCCCATGTGGCCTTTCCTTGATGGAAGATTGTTCCAGAACTTGGCTCATAGCCACCATGGCCTTGAGCAGCTCCTGCCCGACTCCATCCAAACCCAGAAAGCATAATGGAAAAGAGCACAAGGCCTTGGCGATGCTTCGAGCCTGGAGCTCGATTACCCGCGCCCGCTGCGTCCCCCGGGCCACCTGTCAGCAGGCTGTGGCCGCGGCAGACCCAGTCAAGGACACCTGCCCTGGTCCATTGTGGGACTGGTGATGTTTTGCTAGACCTGTCGCCTTACAAAACACCGTCTTCCTGAAGAAGGAAAAGCAGGGGCACTTTCTGTCCTGGTCAGCCTTCAAGGGATGTGTCCTGAGCTCAGAAAACTGTAACTAATATGGAAGGGTCCCAGACAGATGGCCATGTTCTGACCAGGCCCTGGCACTCTGCTGATGACCCCAGGAGCCCACTGGGGGTGGGGAGCAGGGACCCCCAAGTTTACCAAGCTCCCCTCCCCAACCAGACACCGCAGCAGCTACCCTCAGTGGCATTGCCCCCCCAATGACCACTTGGGCTTTGCGCAGATCCAAGGCAGGACAGAGTGAGCGCAGGGGAGGACAAAGTTCTCAGAGCTCTCCCGGGGTCCCTGCCTCTGCTGCTTTCAAAGAGCAGCTCCTGGGACCCAGCACTGGGGTCTGGCTTCAAGTCCCCCATGAAATCCCAAGCAAGACCCTTCGTGATCCACCTGCCGCCCTCTCTCCAGGCTCGCCCGTGTGTCTGCTTGTGTTCCCGTGCACCTGCCTTCCTCTCCCAGGCTCCTGGCTGGTTCCACCCCAGGGCCTTTGCACGGGCTACAACACACTCCCCAGACCTTTCTCCTTGGCCCCTGCCCTTTCAAGGTTTCCACTTGATTTCTCTCCCTCAAAGAAGCCTCCTCTGATCCCTTACCTGCCAGGCCTCCTTTGTCACAGCATCTTATCATGGAGTTCTGTGGCTGCCATGGGGTGCTATGGGTGCCGTGGGATGCCGTGGATGTCGTGGATGTCGTGGGATGCTGTGGATGCTGTGGATGCTGTGGATGCTGTGGAAGCTGTGGAGGCCGTGGGCTGCCTCTCTGCAGCCCGCCGTGCAGTACACTCACCTTCCTTCAGATCTGGCTGTTTCCCCAGGAGGCCCCCAGCCCACTGTGTGGTCTTTGGGTGAGCAAAGGGCCTCCCGCCCTCCGGGGTCCTCTCCTCCACTCCACCAGCTGCACCTGAAACTTACCCTCAACCCTTGGCCTCTTTCATTCAAGGCTTTACTCCTAGCGAGGCTCCGGTCAGCCCCGCCACCTGAGGCCCCTAGGAAAGGTCAGCAGATGCTGAGCCCTGGGGCAGCTGTAACCAATTACCACAATCTGCTGGCTTAACCCAACAAAGATGTGTCGTCTGTCTCACAGGTGTGGAGGCAAATATCTGAACTCCAGGTGTCAGCAGGGCCCCCGAGGCCCGGAGCGGGGCACCCAGGCACCCTGCATCGGGCTCCCAGCCTGCATCTGCTCGTCACACTGTTCTCTGCCTCTTGTGGGGACACTCGACCCGGGCTTTCAAGCCCACTGGGTGACCCACGAGGGTCATCTGGAGTTCCAGATGTATCTTTTGGGGGCCACCTCTCAAGGCACTCACCTGACAGCCTTTTCCTGCACCTGCAGATTCCAGAGCAAATGCTGAGAGGCACAGGCGGGGGGGGGGGGGGGGGGGAGTTGGAGAAAGGGGGTGACATGTGCCCTTTGAGCTGCTCCTGGAGAAAAGACAGGTGTTTTGTGGATGAGGATAAAGGGAGGCACATCCCAAGCCCAGGGAAGGGTATCTGAAAACTTCCAATGACTGGGAAGTGGTGGGAAGTTGAGAGGGTCAAAAACAGAGGGTAGGAGGTGAGGGGGTGAGAGGAAGGGGTGCTGGGAGATATGGTCCATGGCCAAAGGCCTCTCCTGCTCTTTCCTGCTGGTCCCATCCCCACCCACGCCCAGCACAGGGCACTTGCTCAAGAAACTTCTTGTCAGTCTTTTTTTGTTTAATATTTTTAATTCCTTCTTAAAAGATACATAGATCACAAAAAATGTTACATTAAAAAATGTAAGAGGTTCCCACATACCCCACATCTTACCCTACCCCACTCCTCCCACAGCAACAACCTCTTTCATCATTGTGGCACATTCGTTGCATTTGGTGAATACATTTTGAAGCACTGCTGTACTGCATGGATTATAGTTGACATTGTAATTTACACTCTCTCCCAGACCATTCAGTGGGTTATGGCAGGATACATAGTGTCCAGCATCTGTCCCTGCAATATAACTTAGGATGACTTCAAGTCCCAAAAATGCCCCCACATCACATCTCTTCTTCCCTCTCCCTGCTCTCAGCAACTCTTGTGGCTACTGTCTCCACATCAATGATACAATTTCTTCCATTACTAGTCACAATAGTTCTATAGTAGAATACAGTAAGTCCACTCTAATCCATTTTATATTCCTCCATCCTGCAGACCCTGGGATGGTGATGGCCACTCCACCTCTAAATCAAGAGGGGGCTTAGATCCCACATGGTTGATGGATGCAATTCTGCTTGCAGTTGTAGGCACTCTTGGTTCCCTTGTGTGGTGATTGACCATCCTCACCTCCCTGTTAGCGGACCTGGGTAAGTCCAATGAATGAGAGAGTAGGAGGTACAACTCTGCTGAGGCTCAGGGCCCAGCTGACACATGGTCAGTCCAGAGATTCAAGTCTCCTGAGTACACACCAACCCCAGCACCAACCACAGGTTGAGTAAAAGTGACAGAAAAGGCATGTGTAGCAAGGTCACATCTGACTCCAACTCCATCACACTCAGGAACACAAACTCCAAAGTAGGGCCCACTGACAAGGCACTGAACTCCAGAGCCAACCACCATGACCATAGAACCTATGTGTCTCCATAGTCTTCAGGAGCACCAGCACCTGGGTTTGTATCTACTTTGGCTCTCTCTGAGATCCTGCTGAGATGTGCATAAGCGCAACCCCTCTGATGACCTCCCGACTCTTTTTTGAAGACTCTTAGCCATATAAACTCATTTGTCTTTACCATTATGCCCCTTTTATTCATGGTGTTTTTCTAGTTGCATCACCAGCCGGTGATTGGTAGTTATCCCTCGGCACCAGAGAGGTTCATCTCTGGGAGTCATGACCCATGCTAGGGGGAAGGTAATGCATTTATATGCTTAGTTTGGCTTAGAGAGTGGCCACATTTGAGCAACATGGAGGCTCTCAGGAGGCAACTCTTAGGGCCCTGAGAGGAGAGGGAGAGAGGAATAGAATAGATGGAAGCAAGGTAACTGGGGGGCAATGAATGTGTTTCACAAGATTGTGCAATGATAGATATAGGACATGTTAAATTTCATCAAAAATGTATAAAAGTCTATAGGCTAAAATGTAAACCATAATGTAAACCATAATGTAACTAAAAATTTAGAAAATTATATAGTCTAAAATATAAACCATAATGTAAAACAAAATGGAACCATGTTTGATAGCTATGTTTCAATATCTGTACATCAGTTGCAGCAAATATAACATGAACATGTAAAAAGATCATTACTGGGGAAGGGGGAAAAGGTTTGATGTTGGAAATATGGGAGTCTCCTATATTGAAGAGGTGAATTTACTGTGATCTAAAACTTTTTGTAAGACAAAATTTAAAATTAAAAAGAAAATTAAAAAGGATGAAGACACTGAGGAAAAAAATGAAAGAAATTGTCTTGCCACTGTACATACAGGGCAACCCCTATTACAGTGAGGAAAGGCGAAATGTCAAAACAAAGTTTTATGAATTTTTCATTTTTTAATACCCCAATTTATTTTTTACTTTTGGTTTTTCTAAGTTAATATGTATTCTATTTCTAATCTTTAAACCTATCTTGACTATTTCATTTTCCTACTAATTGAATTTGGCCATATATTGGCTTCATTTTTGAAGAAGTTTTGGACCTCAGAGGGGTTCAGCTATGGCAGGGGAGGAGCACTGGTGTGGGGTGTCATTGATGGGGGATGCATGGTTGGGAGGGAGTTCTCCGGGGCATGTGTATAGAGTATGTAAAAATGTTCAGATGTTCATTGGGTATTTTCATAGTAGTTCGAGTTACAAACGACAACTGAGGGAGTGCTGAGTTCCGAGCCAGGGGAGCTCGGTCACATCCCCCAATGGAACAGCAACAATTCCCCAAGTGCAAGGGCAGAGACCAGTGAAGAAGGATGGTCCAAAGAGGAGCCCTTGATACTGATGACTATGCTTAGGCGCCTGTGTGCCTGAAATTCGAACTAGGCCTAGAGCTGCAAGTGCCTAAGAGTTACCTCCTGTCCGTCTTGAACTGGGCTCTGCCGCTACCAGCTCTGGGAAGGGGAGGTGCTGGCCCAGCCCCTCCCGCCTTCTCGGCCTTTCTCTGAACCGTTCTCTGTCCCAGTCACTGGATGATGGCCCCAGCCCATGTAACAAACAGTCCCCTTAGTTTGCCCTGAGGCCAGAACCCAGGCCCGAGAACCTAAAAGGTTTGCATTCCTCTACGCCCCTGCCGTCTCATTTCTCTTTGGATGGATATAAACGCTTGAGGTTGAAAACGAGCCTTGGATTCCTCTAGCAAATTGCTTCCTTCTCTCAACGTACTTAATCGATGCAAACCTGGTGTTTTATTTTTTCTCTACAGCCTGCGTTCCCATTAGAACAAGAGTCTTGTCTAATTACCAAATGCACAATACTATTTTAATGATAATTACAGGCTTTCTGGCACCCAGCAAGGCTCGCACTCCAGGAGAGGTTCGCCGTGGGAGCGCCTGGGGAGAGCCGCGGCCACGCAGGCAGATGCTGCCCCGCCTGCTGGGCAAACTGCACCCACTTCCACCCAGGACGAACTGCAATTTACATTCACACGATTTGATCTCCGTAGCTGCTTCTATTTAAAGAAAGCCCGTGCCACGGCACCCTCGCAGATTCTACCCTCCCTGTGTCCACCGACAACTGGGAGACAACGGTATAAGCCCAGCAGGTGAGGTGGGGGTAGAAGACTCAAAGGGCGCTCCTTAGAAAGCGGCCGCTTTACCCGGAGCGAGGCCATGCCACCCTGCGCCGCGTTTGCTCGTTTTCAGAGGAAGTGGTAAGTACCTACTGGACGGAGCGCATGGAATCCAGCAAGTGTCGAAGGACAAGACTGTGAGAGCACATCTTAGAAGGCTGCTGTGTAAATCCAGTGAGTGCCTTTCTGTAAAGCCCATAGAACAGTGCCTAGCACTTCCAAAGAGCTATGTAAGCGTTGGCTGTGATATTTTTAAAATAACCACGTACGTGCAAGCTGATCTCGTGGCTTGTTTTATTCGCCCCACACTCTGATGGTTACCTAATGGTGTTCGGCTGCGTTTCCCAGTGCTGCCGTAGCCCAGGGCCACGCACAGTGGCTTCAATCAACAGAGTTTATTGCCTCACGATTCTGGAGGCCACAAGTGGGAGACCAAGGGGTCAGCCGGCCATGCGCCCTCGGGCACCGGCAGGGGACAGTCCGGTCCACGCGGCTCTCCCGGCTCCTGGGTTGGCAGGTGTCCGCGCATCCTTTGCTCGTAGACGCGGCGCTGCAGACTGTGCCTCCTCTGGCTTCGCGGGTGCCTCTTCTTCGAAGGACACGGGGATCTGCCCTTTCCCAGCACAACCTGATGTTCCTCTATTTCCAAATCAGGTCCCCTCCCCGTGCTGGAGGAAAAGCCTCGCCCACGTCTTCTCAGGGAACAAAACTGAACTCACCGCGTGTGCTACTGGAGTCCGCGAAAGGCCACCTGTTCATGCAGTGATGGGAAAAAAGCCCCGAGCGCAGCCTCCCTGCTCTGCTCCCCAGCCCAGTCCTGGCCACGGTGCCAAGCCAGCTCTCCGAGCACCTCCCAGTCTGCCAGGCTCGCTGCGCTGCTCTCCGTGCTCACCGTCATCCACCGTGGTTAGAGACGCGCTCTGCAGAGCCCCTGGAGTCCCGGCAACCCCCCCACGGAGAAAAGACGGAGAGAAAGCGCCTCTCCCTCACCCCAGCCTCAGGTTGCCACTTGCCCCCTCCCGACGAGCTCCCCGTCGGTTTTGCAGATTAATGGCTAACGGGGAGGGAGCACGTCCGTGAGGATTTCACATCCGTATTAGATTTAGTGTCACTGCTGTTATTTCCACATCCCGGCAACAAAGGACACTTGCCCAGCAGGCTTCACGCTCCCTCGCACGCGGTGATTCGATTTGATTTGCCCGTAAAGCTGGTAGCCGCAGCCCCCCCTCCCACCCCAATTACGACCTAATTACACTTGGCAGAAGCTGAAGAAAGCGCTGTCACGGCGCATTGTGTACTTTGGGAGCCCAAAATACTCTGCATGTCATTTGTGGGAGTCGCGGATGCGCGCGGCACGTGGGGCCACGGTAGGGCTTCACCCTGTAATTTTGAGAGTGAGGAAATTTTTCCAAATGAGTAGAACTCGGATGCGCGGGGAGCAGGTGCAGGACGCCCCACTCTCCTGGAGCACGAGGAGGCTTTTGGCTGGTCCCGTGGCTCTCAGATCGCCTGGCAATTAGGCCGCGCAGGTATCTAAGTGCGCGTGTAAGTATCAGCGGTTCACCTGCCAGGTGTGACTGAGGAGCGCTGCATCGCCGGGGCGGCTTCAGAAAGCTCCTGATTAGAGTCGAAAGCCACGTAAGCTGCTGCCCTTTGGGTCTTTCTGCCACCGAGGAGAGATTTTTTCCCACCTCTCGTCAGCAGATTCTAAATGGAGCGTTGTGTAAATCGGAGTTGTGTAAATGTTTGAAAGGCTAGGTCACGTTTTAAAACACTGCGAACGCCTGAGAAAACGCAAGCCCGTGTCGTTCGAGCAGGTGAGCCACCGCAAGGAGCCTTTGTCAAGAGGGCGAGTCTGCGACGGACCCTGCAGACTGACGCTTCGTTGCCAGTGGCCAGGCCGCTGGACACCCACGGCCCATGCCCAGCTAGAGTTCAGTGAATATGTTCATCTACCGTAGAGCCCCCTCCCTCCGGGACCTCAGAGGACCAGGTGGAGAATGGCAGGTGCTGAGCGGCGCACTTCGTCTGATTTTCTCTGTCTGCAGACAAGGCCCTGGCTCTGGCTTCAGAACTTGTCTGAGTTATTCCAAGCACCCTCAGTGGGGTCTTCTGGCCTCGTGCATCACCCCTAAAGTATAGCTCTGATCTTCCTCCTGTCCTGCTCGATAACCCCCATGGCTCCCTATTACCTCCAGACCAACTGCAGGCGTTAGCTCCCTTGGACACCGTCCACTCCCGCTGGTTGCCACAACCTGCTGCCGCCCTACCTCGTGCCTTCCTCACCTCTTCTCTCCCTGGGATGTGCTCCCTCCTCTTCTCTGCCCGTTTACTCATGCATTCATTCCCTCAGCACGTCTCGACTGAGCACCTGCTGGCCCCAGGCGCTGAACGAGGTCCTGGGCACAGAGCAGGGACTTCACAGACCGGGCGCCTGCCCTCACGGAGCCCTCCAGAACCTCGACCCTCCGCCCTCATCCAGCCCTGCCAGGCGGCCGTGCGCACAGCCGCCTCGGGACGGCACCCCCTGCGGCGCTGTCCGCCTGTCCGTGCCGCGTCCACACGCGCCCACCGCCTGTGCTGACCCCTCACGCCCACTCATCTGTCTCCCCGGCTGCGTAGACGAGTGCCTGGTTCCTGGCAGAGCTTGACTGACATTTCTGAGGCATGATTAGTCCATTAAGGGACCGCCTCCCACCAAGCTCGGGGCGCCTGGGGCAGGGAGCTCCCCACGGAGAAGTGTTTCCAGAAAAGGGGGCAAGTGGCGGGCACAGGGCCGAGCTGCGGGAGAGGAGAGCGGGGGCTGCGGGTGAGGCGAGGGGCATGGAGGGAGCCCAGATCCTCACTCAGAAGGCACGAGGGGGCTCTGCTGCTCCAGAAGGGCAGCTTTCAGGGGTGTCACCCTTTCCAGGTGGGCCCCTCAACATCCTCACGAGACAGAGTCCCTCCCTCCCCTCCCTCACTCCTGCCCTCCCGCCCCCACTCCCTCCCCCCTCTTTTCCTTCCTCTCTCTCTCTGTCCCTCCATCCCTCCCCTCCTCCCTCTGCTCCCCTTCTTCCCTCCCTCCTTACCTCTCTTCTTCCCTCCCTCCCTCCCCTCCTCCTTCTGCCCCCCTTCTTCCCTCCCTCCTTCCCTCCTCCCTCTCTGCTCCTTACATGAGTTGCAGAAGCAGGCGCCCCCTCCCTCGTCTCTCCCAAACCCTGAGGCATTCCAAGGAGAACAGGTGCACTCCCAGCTTCTGGGCTGCTGGTGTCTAAGGTGCCCACCCACCCAGGGACACCCACCCTGAGTCCTCACAGCCCTCCCAGGGCTCCAGCAACAAACATCATTTCCTTAAAGTCCTCCCCAATGCACCAAAGCACGTAAATAACAGACACAGAGCCCGACTCCGTGCTCGACCCAGAGCCGGCCACAGGCCCTGCCAGCCGGGGGCAGCCAGCAAGTTAAAAACAAAGGCCCCTGTGCTGGGGAGAGAGGCCTTTACAGGTGTGCACACACGCACGCACACACGCACAAAGACCCTCGTGCACACACGCACGCACACAGAGACCCTCACGCATACCCAAGCACACACGCACACACACAGGCCCTCGTGCACACACGCACACACACAGACCCTCACGCACACGCACACACACGCACACACAGACCCTCGTGCACGCACGCACGCACACAGAGACCCTCACGCACACCCAAGCACACACGCACACACACAGGCCCTCGTGCACACACGCACACACACAGACCCTCACACACACGCACACACACGCACACACAGACCCTCGTGCACACACACACACACACGCACACTTGGTCAAACCCGGAGAGACTGCATATCACAGCACGGCAGCTTGACGGAAGGCTAACGATGTGCCCCAAATATGTTTTCTCCTTCCTCCGTGGAATGCAAAGGAAAAAGCAGTGCTGCCTGCCAAGCCTCGTGCTCAGCGCTGGCCTTGGAGGAAGGCTTCTGCAGCGGAACGCCGCTGACTGCCAGAGCCAGGCTGTGCGGAAAGGGCGACCCCGGGGTCTGCCCCCTTCCCACTTCCCAGCCTGGGACGGCGTTTCCCAGGCCGCCTTGGTCAGGAGGCCCTGTGGTCAGTGAAACAGCAGCAGACAAAGTGAAGGCCCAGCCGGGCTCGGCACAGGAGCCTGCACTGCGTCGACCGCCGCTCTCCTCCCCGGGCTCCCGTGGAGCTCCAGGGCAACTCGGGAATCCGAGTGAAGCAGACGGTGGAGGCTGAGTCTCAAGGACTGCGTGGTGCCGAGCCCCAAGGACACCCCACCCACAGCGGGGCTTCAACTGAGCAAGAAATAAACATACGGAGCTTGGGGTCTGTTCCGCCAATGCGGAAGTCAAGGCTTTGAAATGGGGCGCCACTTGTGCAAAGTTCATGCCATGTGGCATTGGTCTCGGGGCCAGGAGGGCGAGTGAGGGGGCTGACGTCCAAACCTGGGGAACAGGAGACCCCGTTCTTTGCCTGGCCAGCTAGTTGGTTGAGCAATCATGGGTACTTGGCAGAGAGATGCTGTGGCTTTGGGCCTGCAGTTCTAGGTAAAGAGGGTGGACAACAGAGCTTCCCACCAGGTCTTAGACACTGTTGGCAAAGCGTGGGAAGGAAGAGGGAAATACACGCAGAGTAGACCAACGTGAGAGCAAAATAAAGAAGGGAATTGAGGGGCCAGGTCTGGGGACCTTGCAGTGCTGATAGTGTCAATGGCTTCAAGACTCCAAACTCTAAGAGCTAAGACTGAGAAGCGTTTGGGCAATTAAGTCCCTTGAAGACTCACCTGGGAGCACAGACCTTGTAAAGGTGGAGTCTTTCCCCTGTGGTTGGATAGAATGAAGGACCGTGAAGTAAAAGGTGCTGGCTCAAGGAGGCAAGAAACGGACCAAGCATCAGACCAGGAAACCTCCTGGAGCTAGGTAGACCAGAAGGCCGCCTGCCTCTGGGCCTTTCATTACATATGGCTGGATCCCAAAGACCTAAAACCAACCAGGACTCCACCCCTTGTGTGAGCAGGAAGTGGCAGGGAAGCCCAGGCAGGGCCAGAGGGGCAGGGGGAGCTCCTCCCCAAGAGAAACACGGGGGTCTAATCCCGCCCTTCCCCGCGCCAGGCCACGGGGATGGCACCCCGCCTTCCGGCCAGGCTC
Source organism: Dasypus novemcinctus (assembly GCF_030445035.2). Lineage (NCBI taxonomy): Eukaryota > Metazoa > Chordata > Mammalia > Cingulata > Dasypodidae > Dasypus > Dasypus novemcinctus. The sequence continues at coordinate 129,071,881 of NC_080681.1, forward strand.
CTTCATTGCCAGGAGCCTGCCAGCATCCCCTTTCTGCCTAGTCCTGCTCCTAGTCCTGCCCTTGTATTGTGGGGGCAGTTAGCTTGTTTAGGTCACTGGGCACTGGACTGGGGGGACCCCCACCTGAGTTTGGTGGAGACGAGCGCTTCACCCGGACTCAACTGTGAGCAGGAACAGCAGATGGTCAGGTTTGGGGTTTCCTGGGCAGGACAGGGGGTGTTCTCATGGGTATCCATTGGCCAGAGGGGGAAGTACAAAAAGGCAGCTGGCCACCGCCAGAGCCCCCTGCAGCCGCCTTCCAGGGCGCAGAACTGTCACTGGGATGAGAGGCAGGGCCACGTGGCCAGTTTCAGCCAAGGAATGTGGGCTGAGCGATCCGCTCCCACGTCAGGCCTGGCCAGAGCCTCCTGGCAGCCTTCTGCTCCCACTTCCACCGTCCACTGGCTGATGCGGAGGCTGGGGACCCCGGGAAGCTCCCTCAGCTGGGTCCTGAGCGCTCGTGGGGCAGGGGTCCCACCATCTCCTTCCAGTTGATATGGACGTCAATGGGGTTAAGCCCCTGAGGACTCTGGGGTTAGCAGGTGTGGCAGGGGAGAGGCGGAGGCGGCGGGAAGCCCTGCAGATGTGGAGAGTGGGGGCCGGGTGGACCTGCACAGGGCCAGCTCTCAGAGGCTCCCCTTTTGGGGGGAAGTGCAAGACTAGGAAGGAGGGCCCTGAGGGGCTGGAAGGAGCTGGGGTCGAGGCCAGGTCCTGCCTCCCTCCTCCCTGGGCAGCGGTGCTGACCCCAGAGACGTGCTGCTTCCCCGACCCCCCATCGCAAGGTCTGGGGCTGCTGAGGCTCTACCCAAAGGAACACGGGCATTCCCACCGCGGGAGCCGGCGGAGCCGCCTGGGACCCAGGGAGCAAGTCGCTTTGCTTTGATGTTCTCGACCACAGACGGGGTGTGGAGGACAGCCGTCCCCGAGCCACGGTCTCTGGCCCCAGGCTCCCTGCTCTGCCCTGTCCCTTGGAGCCAGGCGTGGGATTCAGCTAACCCCGTGTCTGCTTGGGCAGCTGCACCCTGAGAGGCTCTGATAACGGGGGGCACGAGATGAGCCTAGCCAGGTTTGGGGTTTTACTGGGTGTAGCAGTTTGATATAATTGATGAATTCCAAAAAGAAATATTGGATTATGTTTGTAATCTGATCTGCACCTGGGCATGACTGAGTTATGATGAGGGCATTGAGTCCCCGCCCCTTGGCGGGTGGGGACTCACAGATAAAAGGCACCGCAGAGGACAGAGTTGGGGGCTTTTATTGTTGGGGATTTCTGATGTTAGAGTTAGAATGCTCAGATGCTGAAGACCCGGGAAGTCAGCACTCAGAGGAAAGAGAAGCCAGCCCCAGGAAGGAAGGAACCTTGAGCCCAGAGAAAAGCCAGCCCAGGAGCGTAGGAACCCAGGAAGCCTGAGCCCTCGCAGACGCCGGCAGCCACCTTGCTCCACACAGACTTTGGTGAGGGAAGGAACTTATGCTTTATGGCCTGGTGTCTGCAAGCTCCTGCCCCAAATAAACACCCTTTATAAAAGCCAACCTCCCATGATGATGAAGGAGGTTGTTGATGTGGGAGAAGTGGGGTGAGGGGGGTGGGGAGGGGATATGGGGACCTCATATTTTTTTAATGTAACATTTTTAAAAAATAGAGAAAGAAAAAAAAACAACCAGTTTCTGGTGCTCTGTGCCAGCACCCCTTTGGCTGACTGATACGCTGGGTTAAATAGCTTCCCCCAAGTTCCCGTCCTCCTGTGTCCTGTGCAGGTGCCTGGTTTGGGGTCTTTGCAGACGTGATCCTGTGAAGGAGGGTGGTGTCGGGGCGGGGGCCCTAGGTCTCATACGACTGGAGGCTTTACTAGGAGTGGAGATTTGGGGTCACACAGAGATGCACGGTGGAGGAGCTGCGCGAGGACGGAGGTGGGCCAGAGGCCAGCCCCCAGCGGGAGAAGGCCCCGACCTTGACCTCAGCCTTCTGGCCTCCGGAACCGAGGGGACAAGCGGCTGTCGTCTCCTGCCGCTCAGCGAGCAGCCCCAAGACGCTGAGGGGGGCCAAGGGCCCCTCCCGCCGCCCCCCCAACCCTCCCTCGCCCCAGCAGCGGCAGGACTGCTTCCATCTTCCACTTTTGGGGCAGCACTTGCTGACCGAGCCCCACAGAGACCCCCACACCTGCCAGGCAACCCCCTCCTCAGAGGCCTGAGCCTCGGGCCCCCAGCCCCTCTGCCAAGCTCGGATGGCTTGTTATCCACAGCTTCTTCTCCCTGTCCCTCACTGGAGGGGCAGGAGCTTTCTTCTCCTCTGCCTGGGTAGTACCGGAGTAGTACCTGGGTAATACCTGGGTAATACCTGGGTGATACCTGGTAGTACCTAGGTAGTACCTAGGTTGGGTAGTACCTAGGTAGTACCTGGGTAATACCTGGGTAGCACCTGAGCAGTACCTGGGTAGTAACGCTTCCTGCATACACAGCTGCTCTTGAGCATCACAGGAGCTGGGCCAGTCACCCAGGAAAGTTCGGCCTGAGAAGAGATTGCAGAGGCTTAGGAGAGAGCGGCTCGTCCACCGTTTCCTCGCCAGATGCCGTGTGGACTAGGAGGGGAAAGCTGCTTTTGCTGCCCGGGGAAACTGAAGCCCCCGAGAAGGAGGCCAGAAGAAAGGAGAGCCGAGCTGCCGGGGTGGGCCACGGCCCCCAGGGCGCCTTCCCTTGAGGTGGACCCCTCCATCCAGAGGATCGTGGAGGACATTGTAATTAGTCACGGCCTGGACTCGTCGGGGCCTTCGATTTGAAGATCCGGTTTAGATGAGGCTAAACGGAATCCAAATGGGCCAAGTCCATAGGACCTGTCCGGAAAGGAGCATGGGAGGCAGGCAGCGAAGGCCGGATGCCTGCAGTCCACGCGCACACTAGGCAGGCCACCATGGAAGCGGCAGAAAAGCGGCCGGGGCGCCCCGAGGACTGCGGTGATTGGGCACCAGAATGCCACGGGCTGTGGGGCAGCAGGGCCCTGCGGCTGCTCATCCCCCAAACCCCGAGACCATGAACTCCGGCTGCTTCCGCCACCTGTGTTGGTCACGGCAGCACCGGCAGACCAAGACCGGAGCTGAAAGGCAACAGGGAGAGGCTGATGTGGCAGGAACCCCAAAACCAGCCAAGTGTGCCCCAAGGTCCGCACTCTCATGCGTGTGGGTCAGCACGTCCCCTTTTTGGCTCTAACCAGTTCGAGCCGTGTTTCTACAAATAGCAGCCAAAGGAAAGTAAGTGCTGGGAAGCGGGGTGAGACCCCCACGCCCCCACCCCCTGAGCCATGGCCACGGAGCGGGCGGTGGGATCCCAGGAGGGCCACGGGCTCCTGCGCAGCCCCGTCTCCCCTCCCTCCCGCCCCTCACGGAGCAGCATCCGCTTCTGCCGCTCCAGCTGTGGCTGCCCGTCCAGGGTTCAGCTGCTCATTTGTGTCAATGACAGCCTTGACATCCAGGCCCCCGCCTCTGCTTTCCGGGCCCCGCCCACCGCTTCCCCTCGGGCTATTTTGGTGGGTGTGTGGGCCCCTAATTGTGACTCCCGGCCGTGTCAGCTGACGTACGCCTCTGTGCTCCCAGCAAGTAAAGAGAAGATGGGGCTCACCTCATCCTTGTACACTTGCCACAAGAGTTCTGTTCTAGAAGGGGCCCCCCAGATAGCCCAGCTCCTCCGTGGACCTCCGGGCAGGACGGAGCCAAGAGCGGCCCCCCGGCAGGTGCTGTCGGGGGACTCAGGTTGGAGGTGGGGGATCCCGTGGCCCACCTGCTCAGGGCGGGGTTGCCGAGTCCCTGCAGACTGCCTGACTCTCCCCTGGGGGGACGCATACCTGAGACCCCCAGGCAAGTCGCAGCCTGTCCCTACTCATCCCAGACACCTCCCAACCCACCTCCTGACCCTCTACCTCCCAAAGACCTCTAGAGCCCCACGTCACACGACACTATGCCACCCTGCTCAGATCCACCGTCCACCCCGCCCTGGACCCCCGCAGCCACATGGGCGCCCGCCTGTGCCCTTCGACCCACTGCCTCCTGATCACCCCTTGGCAGGGGATGAACCACCTAAAACGCAAATCTTGTCCCGCGCCCCTTCTACTCAAAAACCTTCAGCACCTTCTCACTGCAGGCAGTGTGAAATTCCTTAACACGGTCGGTCTTGGGTCCCTGCATGGTGTCGCCTGTCCTGCCCTCTTTGCCCGCTCCAGCCCCCTTGCCCACCCCACCCACCCCCCGCATCTCCCATTCCAGCCACAGAAATAGCACAGGCTCTGCCCTCTGCGGGGGGCTGCTCCTTCCCCTCTAAGCCCAGCAAATCCAGACCATTCTCTCTCTCTCTTACACACTTAATTCTCAAAAGTTTAAAACTTGGAAAAGACCAATATCACAGACACCATATACCTACACACCTATATTAACATTTTACTGTATGTACTTCTGACCTATGTTTTTATCATTAATTTATCACAAATATTGCAGTATAGAGTCAAAGACTTCTGCATCCCAGACCACTGCCCCACCCCAGAGGGGGCCACTCCCTGGAGACTGGTGTGCTTCCATGTTCTTCTACTTTCACTACTTGTATCTATGACCGCATCTACCTCCATGACTACATCCACGTCTACGTCTATGACTTCGTCTATGTCTATGACTACGTCTACATCCTGACTATGTCTACATCTATGACCACGTCTACCTCCATGACTACATCCACATCTACGTCTATGACTACATCTACATCTATGAATTCCTCTACATCTTGGCTATGTGTACATCTAGGACCATGTCTACCTCCATGACTACATCCACATTTATGTCATGTCCACATCTATGTCTATGACTACCTCTATGTCTTGACTACATCTACATCTACATCTACATCTACAGCTATGTCTATGACGACATCTACCTCAATACCGACATCTATGTCTATGTCTATGACGTCTATGACTACGATGACACATCTACACCTCTGACTGTCTACGTCTATGACAACATCTACATCTACCTCAATGTCGACATCTATGTCTACGTCTATGATGTCTATGACTATGACGACATCTAAGCCTCTGGCTATGTCTACATCTATGACTCTGTAACTGACTACATCTTGACTATGTCCATGGCTATGACTATGAGTATATCTATATTGATATCTATCCATATGTAGTATTGTTTGAAGTAGTTTATAAGTTTACATAAATAATGTCATATTGTACAAATCTTTTTGAAACTTGCTTCATTTTCAATAGTATGATTTTGAGATCTATGTTGATAAATACTCATATAATTTATACATTTAACTGTGGCATGATATCTCATTGTAGGATGAGCCATAATTTATTTTTCCAGATTCTCTATTCAGAGACATTTGAATTGACTCAATTTTCACACCAGTACACTCTAGTGCAACAATATTGCAACAAACTTTGTTTTATGTGCCTCTGTGCACACATGTGAAAGTTTTGTTAGGTTCTCTCTCCAGAAATGGGATTCTAGCCTATAGAATATGAGTATTTTTAGCTTTACTCAATATTGTAAAATCACTCCCCTAAGGATTGTACCAATTTACACTCCTATCAGCAATGAAATCAATCATTCATTCATTCATTCATTCAGCAAATATTGATTGAATGCCTACTGTGTGCAGGCATCATCTTAGCACAAAGGAGACACCTAGCATGAAGGAGACATCACATTACTGTCTCTCAATAGCACAGTCTCTGGGGTCAACCATCCAACTTCAGATCCCAGCTCCACAACCTACTAACTGGACAGCCTTGGGTAAGTGATGTAACATGTTTAGGCCTCAGTCTCCTCATCTGTAATATCTAGTAAAGTTGAAAATACATATATAGATATATCAATACACACAAAGATTTAGATATGTACAATTCTAACCAGATGTAGAGAGATGATATAGAGATAAGAGAGATAGAGAGAGAGAGAGACATAGACGCAGACCCACACCTACACAGGGAGAGGTAAGCACAATCCTCACAGTTACTATTCTGAAGTTTGGTTTGGAGGATAATGTGAAATAATATGTGGAAAGCAATTTTCTCTGTGCCTGGCATAACATAATGCCTGTACAAGTAACTCTGTTAGTATCCTGCCACTGAAGACCATTTTACCACCTCCTGGTCAACCAAAACTGGGTTTATTGTCTCACCACAGCAAAGGAGAGCACACGCTACGAGGAGCCATGGGCATCTCAATAAAAGTGTTCAAAGATTTAGGCTTCTGTTGTGTGATTTTCGGGAGGGATTCAGGGCTTTGATCTGGATCGGATGCTGTCCAGAAATGGAGGTAGTTCATTGGTTGGGTTTCTTAAAGTTTTTTTATCTAGAAGGCAGGAACAATGAGTGAGGATAAAGTTGCAATTGAGAAAGTTTCACAAGCCTTTCCTGTTACTTTACCAGAATTGTAGTTGATGGTGGGGTTTAAGATATACCCAGGGGATCTGAATCTCTGGACTGACCATATGATAGCCAGGCCCTGAGCCTCAACAGACTTGAGCTCCTACACTCGGGTTTATTGGACTCAGCTAACATGGAGTTGAAGAAGGTCAACCACCACACCATGGAGCCAAGAGTGCCTACAACTAAAAGCAGGAGGATTGCATCCAGCATCCAGGTGGAATCTAAGTCCCTCTTGGCATAGATGTGGAATGGACACAACCAATCCAAGGTCCACAGGATGGAGGAATAAAATATGGATTAGAGTGGACTTACTGATATTCTATTCATGAACTATTGTGATTAATAATCGAAGAAATGTGGCATTGGTGTGGAGAAAGTGGCCATGGTGGCTGCTGGGTGTGGGGAGTGGGAGGAAGAGATGGGATGTGAAGGCGTTTTCAGGACTTGGGGTTGTCCTGAGTGGTGCTGCAGGGACAATTACCAGACATTGTAGGTCTTCCCATTGCCCACTGGGTAGAACGTGGGAGAGTGTGGGCTATGATGTGGACCATTGACCATGAGGTGCAGCGATGCTCAGAGATGTATTCACCAAATGCAATGAACGTCTCATGATGATGGAGGAGATTGTTGCTATGGGGGGAGTAGTGGGGTGAGGGGGGTGGGGGTATATGGGGACCTCATATTTTTTAATGTAATATTAAAAAAATGAATTAAAAATAAATAAATAAAAATATATGGAAATCTCTTTATGAAATAAACTCCATTAAAATATTATGTAAATATTTCAAAAAAAAAAAGAGAAAGAAGTAGCAGCCATTCATTTGGGCAGGAAAGGAGGATCTTTGGTCATTTTGAGATTTGGGCATTTTTGTTTGAGTTTAGACATGATTGTGGTCACAGACTGGCCTTGCCTGATGTTGATGTGCTGAGAAATTGCTGTTGAGCGGGAGGAGAAAGCACAGCCCAGCTGCGAGCACCAGGCCAGCTGCTAGCAATACCGACGCCCAAGCAGTAGGCTCAAGCCAGCCCCCAGCTGTCAGGGGCTTCCCCCCTTTCTCTCCTAGTTAGACTTTTTAATTTAGATTCTTGTTCGACTGTTTCACTTTTGACAATGGCTGGTCATCTTTTCCTCCTCTACCTTCCTAGATATTTCTCCCTCCTACAAGTTAGATCCTACTTCTTGGGCTCAGCTCTGTCTTGCCACCAGTTCTCAGAGGAGGAGGTTTTCCATCCTCCCTGGATGAGAAATAGGCAGGGTCTTCCTTTCTCCAAAGCCAGGCAAGAAAACAGGACCTCGACAAGCCTCCTTAGCTATGTCCACCCCAACGCGTTTGAAGTGGAGCAAACGGTTCAGTTCACCTGCAGGTGTGGAAGCTGGTCTGGACAGGCGAGCCTCCGGGAGGGCATGTAGCCTACAGGTGAAGGGGCAGGTGCAGGGGTCAGTGCCTGGGGGAGATCTCAACTCAAGGATTATGGTGAGTGGAATAGTCTCCAAAGTTCACATGTACCCAGAACCTCAGAATTTCACCTTATTTGGAACTAGAGCCCTTGCAGATGAAACCAAAGTGAGGACTGAGAGAAGATGCTCTTGGATTAGGTGGCCTTAAATCCAATAACTGGTGGTGTCCTTCTAGGAAGAGGAGACAACAGAGCCCGTGTGAAGACGAAGGCGAGATCGATGGACATGCTGCATCTCCAAGCCAAGGAACAGCAGCCCCGGAAGCTGGAGGCCTGGCTAGATACACCCTCGGAGTCCAGAAGGAGCCGCCCTGCCGACTCCTCGAGTTCAGACTTGTGGCCTCCTGAACCATGAGAGAATTGGTTTCCATTGGGCAGACCCTCGCTTTGTGGCGCTTTCAGATGACAGCCCTAGGACACGGAGACCCCGCCCCACCTCCAACCCTTGGCCTGACCTCCCAGGGTGGAGGCGTGAGACCCTCGCTGATCTGGCCTCCCCCTCTTGGCGGGAGCTCAGCCCGGGCGTGGGCAGTGCCCAGGGACACTGGCACCCACCTCACGGCCGCTGTGCAGGCATCTGCCTCGGGCCACGCTAGATGACCGGCCCCTGCTGTTGGGCCCAGCAGGCGGCCATTGGGTAATGACTATCATTATGCGATTGTGCTGCGCTGGGGCTGGTGATTTGTCATTGTTAGCGTTTATGAAGTGCCCGGTCCATCTCCAGAAAATGATAATAATAAAAAATAGGAATAGCTCCCCTCACACAGCGTGGGTCAGCGCAGAGCAGATCCCAGAAAGGCAGAGGCCCCAAGGCAGGAGTGCCTGGGTGAGGAGGGGGCATTGGGTCATTCCAGGTGACAGCAGCTCAGCCGCCCACATTCTGAGCCCCTTCAACCCCCCCCCAGAAAAAAAAAAAAAAAAACGCTTGAAAACTGTTGATCGACAAGCAAGACTTAAATTGTTGATCAAAGCCCAGCGGCAAAGCCACACCACCCCGGCAGGTGCAGCAGGCTCTTCTCGTGGCATCCCTGACAAGGAGGAGGGGTGCCACCTCGGGCACAAGCCAGTTCTGCCTCCTTTATTTTCAACCAGGTGTCTTCTGCGGGGGGTGGGGGTGGCATGTGTGGAAAGAACATTCAGGAAGGCTCCCGGAAGAGGTGCGGTTACAGAGCCTCGGGAAACGAGAAGGGGAAGGGGTGGGGGAGGCTCGCCTCTCCTCTCCTCATTCCAAAGGGACCGTCACCGCGAAGCCAGCCAACCTGAGCGCTCACGAGCCACTGTCGCAACAAGGGCCGTGGCTCCAGGCTTCGTGGCGCCGCCCGGGGAGGACTTTAAAGGGCGCCCGCCCTCCCGTGGCCTTCAGACGTGAACCGGGTGGAGAGCGAGGCCCCAGAGGGCGCCCCCACCCCGCCCCTGCCCTGCCCTGGCCGGTGGGTGGGTCCTCGGAGGATAGCTCCTGTCACTCAGCAGGAAGGCTGCGGAAGGACCCGGCGATAGGGCTGTCATCTTCCTGGGGTCCCCGATCGAATCCCCGCAGGCTGGATTTCCAGCCTGAACTCCGTGTATTCCGAGAAAACGGAGCACTGCCCCGGGGAGCGCCACGCTGGAGGACACGGAGTCTAAGACCACCGTCCCCTAAGCACGGCTTCTCGGGCGCCTCAGCAGGGGTGGCCTGAGCGGCCTCTGCCAGTCTCAGCGACAAGGAGGGCCCCTGGAGGCCAGGCCTCGGGCATGAAACTGCCGCCCCCTCCCCTACCGGCCACCATCCCTCACATGAACCCCACAGGTGGGCCAGGGCCCGGCTAGGGGCGGGGGCACCCTGAGCTCACGAAGCCTTCATGCCTGGGAGCGCAGAGGCCCGGCGGGACCCCGACGCGAGGCCCACGGCCCCTCCCCTGAGCTCTCCAGGGCAGGTGCCTGGTGCCCAGAAGAAACAATGAGGCAGGTGGGCTGAGCCAGCAGGGGTGCCGCCCCTCAGGGGGGAGGGCTGCTCATAGACTAGATGGGGGCTGCTGTCGTGGGGAGGGGCTGGTGCAGGAGGGGAAGGGGACTTTGTCAATAAAGGAAAATGCTCAAGTCTCAAGATCTGCAAGTGTCTCAAGAGTTGGGCAGAAAAAGTTTTCCTTCCCTTTTTTTTTTCCTTCTGTTCTCTTTTTTTTTTTAACTTAGAGAGATTGTGGGTTTACAGAAAAATCCTGCAGAAAATACAGAGTTCCCAGATAACTTTGCATTTGTGTGGTTAGCGTGGTACCTTTGTTACAACCGACGAGAAAACATGATAATGACTGAACTACTAACTACAGTGCATAATTTACATCAGGGCTCATGCAGCGTTTGAGTCGTAGTTGACCTATGGTGAGTTTTTCTTTTTTAATTTTTATTTCTTTTTTAATTTTATACAACTAGAATTTCCCCTTTTAGCCACATTTGCATATATAATTCAGGCTGTAAATTGCATTCATAATGTTGTGCTGCCGCCATCGCCATTACCTAAGCTTCCCGCCGTCCCAAACAGAAGCTCTGGACCAACTAGCCCTGGCCTCGTTCTCTATCCCGCCCCGCCCCCTGGTAGCCTCTATTCTAGATTCTGCCTCATGGATTTGTTTGTTCTAGTTGTTTCAAATCAGCAAGATCATACAATACTTGTCTCTTTGCGTCTGGCTTATTTCACTCAGCAGATGGCCCCGGGGTTCCCCCGTGTTGTCGCACGTGTCAGAACTCCATTCCCTTCCACGGCTGAGCAACAGGCCACGGTGTGCGTGCACCATGTTTTATTTATCCGTTCACCGGTTGGTGGACACCTGGGCTGCTCCCATCTTTGGGTCTTTGTGTGCAATGCCACTAGGAACAAGTCGTCTGTTTGAGTCCCTGCTTTCAATTTTTCGGGATATACGCCTAGAAGAGGAATAGCCCGGTCGTTGTGGTAATTCTAGGCGTTTCTTTCACAGTGAGGAGTAAACGAGGTGGGAGAGAGCGGGCGTGGGCAGGAGGGGAAGGTGAGGGGACAGGGGACCTGAGCAGGGTCCTCGCTGAGGCCGGTCTGCTCTGGGGAGGGCCCTGGGGAGGGGCTGCGTGCTGCCTCAGGCTGAGGGGGGCAAAGCTCGGGGGTCTCGGGGAAGGAGAGGAGCTGAGCCCGCTTGGTCAACAAGCGTCTTGTTCTGATTGACGAGGAGGGGATAAGCAGTTCAGCCCATCATTTATGGGGGGACAAGCAGTGCAGCTCATCGTTTATGGGGGGACAAGCAGTGCAGCTCATCATTTATGAGACGAAGCCCGGGCCGGGGGGTCTGTGTCCAGCCTCGTCAAGGAAACAGGGGCCTCCAGGGTCTCAGCCGAGCCACCGGGGAAGGGGCCTGCCCTGAGCGTTTCCAGGGACACAAAGGGTGGGGGAGTCCTCTAACAGGCACTGCTTACCAGGCCCCAGGGTGTGGATCGGGACTGTCGCAGAGAGCTTTTGTGCGTAGAAGATGGGTGCCGTAGCGCCCATCGCTGGGACACGTCTCCGGAGCAGCCGGAGGCTGGGGAAGGGTTACCAGGTGGCAGAGGGCCCGGGCTGGGGCAGGGCAGCCGCTCCGGAAGCAAGCCCCCTTCTGCCCGCGGAGCACAGGATTCCCAGAGACCTGCCACCTCCACGGCCGCGTGTCATCACCAACACCTGGTCGGACCTCCTGCAGCTGCGTCCTGAGGCCGGCCCAGCGGTCACCACCCGCATCTGGGAAACGGCAAAGCGCTGGACCGTGAGGCCCCGGAGGCAGGTCCCCCGAGGCGGCGGGTGGCAGCTGGCCGAAAGCAGGCGGCGGCCGGATTGATAGGTTCAATCTAACGGCGGGACTGCTGGCCACGAGGACGTGGCGCGGCGTGCATCGGGATTAGCGCACGCCCGGGCCGGCCGGCCAGGTCAGCTGTCTCCTGGCTGAGGGTGAGGTTATGAAGCAGAGGCCCTGCTGCGGAGAGCTTTGCCCAGAGAGAAACGTGCAGCTTTGTGCCAGCCTCCCCGGGCCCCAGCCCGGCGCCGCCCGCTGACCCCCACCCAGGCCCCGGCTTTCCCGAGAGCCCTGAGGAGGAAGGGCGTCGCCCCAACCCGCGCCCGCCGCCTCCTCGCGCCCGCCCGCGGGCAGCACCCCGCCCAGGCGCCCTGGCCTGCTCCCGAGCCGCCGGCCATCCTCACCTCCGAAGAGGAGTTGTCGGGGCCGCAGGGCGCCACGGGCAGCAGAGCTCCCGGACACTGGGCACCACGGTCAGGGCTCAGGGCCACTCGGGGGCTCAGCACCCGCAGTCCCCGGCCAAAGGGCCAGCTGAGCGTGTCTTTCCTGACAGCATTTCCCAGCTGAGGCCCATGGGCCACCTGCACCCGATTCCCTGGGTGGGCTTGTGAAAATGCAGGTTCCTGGACTCCGCTCAGCCTCCTAAATCAGTCTCCTCTGCAGCAGGGCCCAAGAATCTGCATTTCAAACACACCTCAGGTGCCTCTGTATGGCCCGGAGGTGGCGAGCCGCTGGTCCAGCCCGTTAGCTGCAGAGACAGACCCTTCCTGGCCCTGGGCCAGCCCAGGCTCCAAGAGCAGGTGTCCACCCCAGTTCCTTGCCCCCAGGGTGGCCCAAGGCCTCCCAGGCCCAGCCTCTCCTCCCCCAGGCAGGCTGCTTGTCCTGCTGCCCCCAGGAACGAGAAGTTTCCTCTGGGAAGCGGATTTGGCTCAATGGATAGAGTGTCCACCTACCACATGGGAGGTCCAGGGTCCAAACCCTGGGCCTCCTTGACCTGTGGAGTTGGCCCATGCGCAGTGCTGATGCACGCAAGGAGTGCCCGGCCATGCGGGGGTGTCCCCCACGTAGGGGAGCCCCACGCGCAAGGAGTGCACCCTGTCAGGAGAGCCGCCCAGCATGAAACAAAGTGCAGCCTGCCCAGGAATGGTGCCGCACACACGGAGAGCTGACACAGATGACACAACAAAAAGAAACACAGGTTCCCGGTGCCCCTGACAAGAACACAAGCGGACACAGAAGAACACACAGCAAATGGACACAGAGAGCAGACAACTAGGGGGCGGGGAAAGGGAGAGAAAAAAAAAACCATAAGGTTTAAAAAAAAAAGGTTCCTCCTCCGTCCTTCAGCCTCTCGCCAGTGCCGTAGGCAGGACCCTCGCCTCAGCCCTGCGTCCCCATCGGCAGGGCTCGGCCTCGGGCTCCCCCAGTGGGAGGGAGGGGCCGGGCAACCACGGTGGCGCCCAGCCCTCTCCTCACTCCAGCCAAGGGACAGGAGAAGGTGGTCTCACCAGCAAGTGGCAAGTGCCCACCAAAGACCACCCAAATTCTTCTTCAGTCAGAGTGGACCTGTGCACGAGCCCCCAGCCTGGAGTTGTCACTATCCCCCCGTGCCCCGGCCCGGAGCAGGGAGTGCAGACAAGGGTCCACTCCGCAGCCCCAGCCCCACCCCGCCCCCCGCCTACAGGCCGTCCCAGGCAGGATGGAATCATGGGCCGTGGACTTCTGCACCAGAGCCACGAGGCCCCCGGGCACTCTCGCCGTTGCATCTGACCTCGACACCCCCTGCCCGGAAGGGGTGAGGCTCTGCCCTGACTTTCTTTGACCCCAAGGCCATCGATTTCAATAAAGGCACCAAAGCGTTTTCCAAATGTAACCCACACAGCGGTGGTTCTTGGAGTCCAGGGTTTTACCAGCGGGATTTCAGGCCGAGCCACCCCGTGGAGCGCCCCCCGCCCCAGCAGACGCCCCCTCCTAACCAGGGAGCAGGTGCACCCCATATCCCTGCTTGAGCCTCAGTTTCTTTAGAAGTCAAAAGGGACAGATAACGCCCGTGGGACGAGGCTGTGGTGAGGATGAAGCGGTGAGGACGGCTGCTCCCTCTGGGTGCCGGGTGCCCTCAGAGTGGCAGGTAGGGGCCTTGCTCTAGGGGAGGACACCTGGCAAGTGACCACCAGATGGATGGATGCGTGTCCCCCATGAAGCGCTCACATAGTGCTGGGCGCGGAGGGACTCGACCAACACTGGCTGGGGTGTGCCCAGTCCCCTGCTCCCCTCTCTCAAGCCACAGCATCGGCTCGAGACCAGACCCTTGGCCCACGTGTCCATCCGTCCATCCACTCTCCCCTCCACTCATCGAGAATCCCCGAGCTCCTCCAGCGCCAGGACGCTGTCCGCCCTCGCAGCCGCGCCCCTTCCTTCTCCCGGGGCCCTTGCTCCAGGGACAGCCCCTGGTCCCTTCCACTGCCGCCTCCGCTGGCCTCCCCTCCGTCTCAACTCCTTTTCCTAAAAGTCCTTGGGTTTCCCCCACGCTTGTCGGGCGATCGTCCTGACTTAGCCTTCCCTTCCCAACGCCCTTGGCGTGTACTCTTCACCGCCGCGTCCTCTGTCCCTCAAGGTCTTCCCCTCCCAATCGGCTAATGCCTGCCCCCCCTGAGCCCCAACCCCCCTTTCCAAAGACCAACAGGGGCCACTGGACTCCTTGCCAAGAGCTTCAGCAACAGGCACCCCAGCTGGCAGCTTCAGACCACAGAAACATCGCTCGGGGTTCCAGAGGCCAGACGTCCAAAGCCGAGGGGTGGCCCGGCCCCCCCAGCTGGGGAGGAGGCCCCCCAGTGCCCCCCGACGCCTGCTGGGGAGGAGACCCCCTGGTCCCCGCCTCTGGGCTGCAGCGCTCCTCCCTCGGCGCTGCGCCGCCCCGGGGTCTGCCTCCCCCCCACACCGCCTTCTTCACGTCCTTTCCTGTCCCCTATCGGATTTCGGGCCCACCCTAATGCAACGCGATCGTGTCTCCACCCTCATGGTAATGTCACATGCGAAAACCCTATTTCCACATGTGGCCACCTTTTTTTTTTAGAGAAGTTGTAGGTTTCCTAAAAGATCACACAAAAAATGAAAGGTTCCCGTATACCCCCAGCCACACACACACACAGTTTTCCTACTGTCAACACTTTGCTTCAGTGTGGTAAGGTTGTTGCAACTGACGAAACAATGTTATTATAATTCCACTATTAACTCTAGTCCATAGTTTACAATAGGATTGGGTCGTATAGTACTGTTTGTTTTTAATTTGCATTGTAACAACATATCTGCAACCTAAAATTTCCCTGAACCACATTCAAATATACAATCCGGAGGCGTTAAGTTACAGTCCCTGTGTGGTGCTGCCATCACCACCACCCATTGCCTGGGAGCTCCTTGTCACCTTGCCCCCATCAGGTCTCCATGTCCCCTCCCCATCATGTCTCCTTGCCTCCCATCGCATCCCCTCCCCCCTCCCCCTCACGTCTCCTTGGCCACCCCGCTGCCTCCTCTTCCCATGGCTACTCCCCCAAATCCTGCCCTCCACGCCCTTCTACTCAGACACCATCTCCAGGGGGTCTCATGCCTCCCAGGCTCCTGCCAGCCCCATCCCAGGTGAAAGAGCCTCTCGGGACGTCTTCACCCCTCCTTCTGCCCGTCACGTGCAGGCACCCCAGCTGGAGCACCCCAAGCCCAGTCCCTTAAGCCTTTGCCGCATGGAGCTGAGCCTCCGTGCCGCCCAAGCTGCCGCCTGCACCCTGGAGACCGTCAGGGTGCAGCGGCCTCAGGAGGTGTGCGCGGGGCGGGGGCAGGGAAACGGGAGGTGAGGCCAGAGGCGTCTTTCAGGGCTCTAGGGAGCCACAGGCGCCTGTCCTCCAGGGGCCTGGCTGGACGTGAGGAACTGAGGTTAGCAGAATGTTCCAGCGGCCAGGGCTTCGTGCCCTGCCTAGCCCAGCCCCTGACCGGGCCCTTGGCGGCCCCACACTGCTCTCCCCCCAAGGCTTGGTGTGCGGAACGTGACTCCAGAAGAATGTGACGTGGGCAAAGTCCTCGAGGAGGTGGGACGAGCGCCGAACGCCCAGGGGAGGCCAGCTCCCCGGCTCCACCCCTCCTTACCTGTCCTACCTGAGCCAATGCCACGAGCCTCACAGCTTCCTGAAAGAGGAGAGCACAGGCTCCGTCTTTCTTCCAGCCTCCCGTCTGCTCTCAGCTGCTGCAGAACCTCTGCATGGGCTCTGGTTCTTTGGGACGACAGGAGCTGGGCTGGCGGGGTCTCCGTGACATCACATGTACCCTCCTCTGTGGGAAAGTGTCTCTGGGCCTTTCATTATGTTCCAGTGGATTGTCTTTCCAGTTAAAGAAATAAGAATATACATGACAATACTTAAGAGAATGAATTCAATATAGAGCAAAATAATTAAAATAAAAGCTAGCCCACCCTGAGGACTGGGTAAGAGCAGGTTTTGGAGCTTGGCTGCCAAGCTCGGCTTGGCCACTTGAGAGCTCCGTGGGCCTGGGAGTGGGCCCTTCTGGGCCCCAGCGTCTTCTCCTATATGATGGGCTGCTAATAGTGTCTCCCTTACGGTTGTGCTGAGGATTCGATGAGTCGATACTTTTAAGGGCTGGGAATAGCGTCTGGCACGTAAAGACTGCTCTGTAAGAGTGTGTGAAACAAATTTAAAAATGAACGTTTCGTCCGTCTCTGGCTTCAAGTGATTGTCACCTGCAATCACAGCAAGGGGCAACTCGTGTTCCTGGAGGAGACGAGCCCAGCGGTCCCCCAGCCCTGCGTCCCTGGCTCCCTCACCATGCTGATACCTAACTAGACACGTCCTTGTCGGCCGGGGCATAAAAAGCTGCCAGTCGTATTCAGGAAGGGAAAACAGTGGTTCTTTTCTCTCTCTCAGAAGTCCTGGTGTCCCCAGGGGATGAGGCACTGAAGTAATTTCACGAGAACATTCCAGGGACACCACTCAGAAGAGAAGCACAAACAGTCTTAGAAGTACCAGACGGGCCAGTGGGCACGGGATTGAATCCAGGGGAAGGAAGACTTCTCCCCTGCAGGGAAGGTCCCCCTACTGGGTGCCAGCAGCAATCCCAAACCCAGGTGGCCGCTTAGCACCTCCCCACCCCAGCCCCAAACCTCTGTCTTCTGAATACTCATAGTATCCCTGGAACCCCATGTCCGATTGCCTGTCCCCCTTTCCTCTCCCAAAGTCCCCCTTTCTTCTCCCACCTTCATCAGTTCACCAAATTCCCCACATATTGGTCGAGCCTCTTCTGTAAGAGCCCAGCATGCGGGCAGGACCCAGGCCGGGCCAGTGGGAAGAAAGGCACAAATGAGCCCAGAGTCGCAGAATGAGAGGTGGGCTTATACCTGAGCAAGTGCCCAGTGACAGAGGTATTCGCAGCAGGAAGCAGGCACTCATGCTGAGGGGCAGCCTTTGTGGGCATCTGTTTTCTCACCTGCAAAATGAGGATGATAATAATACCTGTGTCGTAGGGCTGATATGAGGATTAAATGAATTAATACATGCCATGCCTGTCAGGAAGTGTTGGGCATATAGTAGATACTGTCATCATAATTGTCATCATCACCATCATCATTATCGCCGTCATAACCCTCACCATCATCCCCATCATCATCACTGCCATAACCACTACCACCTCCAGCAGCATCACCACCACCACCATCATCACCACAGCTACCATCTCCATCACCACCATCATCATCACCACCATCATCACAGCTACCATCACCATCATCACCATCATCATCACCATCATCACCACAGCTACCATCACCATCACCACCATCATCATCACCATCATCACCACCACCATCACCACAGCTACCATCACCATCATCACCATCATCATCACCATCATCACCACAGCTACCATCACCATCATCACCATCATCATCACCATCATCACCACAGCTACCATCACCATCATCACCATCATCATCACCATCATCACCACAGCTACCATCACCACCATCACCATCACCACCATCACCACCATCATCATCACCACCATCATCACCACCACCATCACCATCACCACCATCATCACCACCATCATCATCACCATCATCATCATCACCACCATCATCACCACCATCATCACCACAGCTACCATCACCATCATCACCACCATCATCACCATCATCACCACAGCTACCATCACCATCATCACCATCATCATCACCATCATCACCACAGCTACCATCACCATCATCACCATCATCATCACCATCATCACCACAGCTACCATCACCACCATCACCATCACCACCATCACCACCATCATCATCACCACCATCATCACCACCACCATCACCATCACCACCATCATCACCACCATCATCATCACCATCATCATCATCACCACCATCATCATCACCATCATCACCACAGCTACCATCACCACCACCATCATCACCACCACCATCACCATCACCACCATCATCATCACCATCATCACCACCACCATCACCATCACCACCATCATCACCACCATCATCACCACCATCATCACCACCACCATCACCACCACCATCACCATCACCACCATCACCACAGCTACCATCACCATCATCACCATCATCATCACCACCATCACCACAGCTACCATAACCATCACCACCACCATCACCACCATCACCATCACCACCATCACCATCACCACCATCATCATCACCACCATCATCATCACCATATCACCACAGCTACCATCACCATCACCACCATCATCATCACCACCATCACCACAGCTACCATCACCATCATCACCACCATCATCATCACCATCATCACCACAGCTACCATCACCACCATCACCATCACCACCATCACCATCACTGCCATAATCACTACCACCACCACCATCAGCAGCAGCACCATCATTGCCACCATCATCACCACCATCATCACCATCATCACCACCACCATCACCATCATCACCACCATCATCACCATCATCACCACCACCATCACCATCATCACCACCATCATCACCATGATCAACAACACTATAATTTTTAAACCCTAGAAGGAGGAAATTGAGATGGACTCGAAAAGATGGGCTACACAGGGACAGGAAAGAAGGAGGAAAAAACACATGAGGCAGATGTAATGAAAGCAGTAGGAAATGGAACTTGGGAATTCAGAGGATTCTTGGGGGCCAGTTAGGATGAAAGGCTAGCAGCAGAGCCTAGGGGCCAATATAGGCTGGGATTAACTCAGCAGCTCTCCAATCTCCTTACCACCTTCTCCTCCCCAGCCTCACTGATGACTGCCTCTGCTCCTCCTTCCCTCAGATGCCAATGTTGCACCCATGGCTAGGTGGTCTCACCACTGCTCCATCTCTGGAGCCCCTCTACCCTGCTGTCAGGAGAGGCCCAATCTTGCTTCCCCAGGGTCAGTCTCCTCAAGGACCGCCCAAGCCTACCCTTTCCTTTATAGGACATGTATTCACCCAACAGTTTCTGCCTGAAAAGCATCCTGCATTTCTTCTTAGAGACTGATTAAAAAGTCTTCCTGGGCTTGGAATGAGAATGGCATGATAATTAGCTGGCAGGCTGCGAATGCCATGCCTCCAGCTCCGGACCTCTGTAATCGGAATAATGTGGGAGTTGATTTGTTCTCTCCAAAATGTACCATTATTGTTAGATTTCCCACTGGCTAGCTTTGGCAATAGTCATTTATGTTTCCTTCCCACCTGGGGGCATTCCTGATCCTTTCTCATGAAGGACGTGGCGTCTCTCTACGAGGCTGTAAATGCCTCATTACGGCTCTCAGCTGCACGCTTGGTCTTTTTTCTCACTTTGGGTCACATTTCATTTTGGTTTAAATAATGAAACCAGCAGACCAGAGATTAGAGCTGTTAAATGATTTTGCTCCCTAGAAACGGGTGCCTGTCCACCATGAGGTCACTCCAACAGCACAGTAGACCCTCTGTGTGAGTGGGACCAGAAGAAATGAACTAAACCAGGGAAGGCATGGCTTGGAATCCACCGTGTCTTAGACTTGGAGTCTGAAATACCAGGGAGCCAAGCACTAGACCACATGGATGGGAAGAATTGAGTTCTCTCCTCACAGGGTGGCAGGTGCCAGGAAGGACTTGGTGCCCACTCCCCCACACACAGAGGGGCCCTCTCCAGAGGCAGGCAGGGGCTGCCAGAGGTGGAGATATACACCTTCAAGCCTGTGGAATGAGGAGTGGCCTTGCCCCACTGCATGCTGTCAAGTTTCTCTTATGTCTTCATTACTTCTCCCAACTTAGGGCACATGACCTGAGTTCAACTTGCTGACTCCACGTGCAGATAAGAAAACAGAATACAAAATGATTCTGAGATTCTTGACTCCACCAAGAGCATCACAACTCCTATGATCTGGACAGATGGTGGCCTTGTGATCTTTCTTCTCCACAACAGGAAAACCAGGTGTCCAGAGAGGCCAAGAGATGAGCCTCGGATTCTGTCAGTAGGAGCAAAGCTCAGACCATTCATCTTGCTCTGCAGCCCCTGGATTCTGTTTGGGGAACAATAACTCTTTTTCCCTGGTAGGCAGAGGGACCCTCTCATTAGAAATCAATAGTTGTGGATCTTGGGATCATTCCAGTATTTCTGAGCCTCTGTTAATCAGCAAAGTGGGGGTACTATATTTGTCCTGCAGGAATGTTATAGAGATGTGGCAGCCTGGTGGAAGCATCTGACCTAGTGTTCTTATTGTGGTTGCAAGAAGAAGAAAGCCTGGCCACAGTGGAGCCACCTCCTGCTCTCTCTTTCCTTGCTGGGACAGTAAGTCCCTCAAGCAGCTCTCAAAGAAACCACTAGAGGAAGTAATTCATGTTGCTGTAGAAGAGTAGGCTCATACACAATGGGCATGGAGAGCGAGGAGAAGATTACATTTTGCCAGTACTCTCCAGAAAAAAAAAATTACTCCCTGTGACTTACAGACTTTCATGGAGAAAATAAGCATTGTTGCCAGCTCAGAAAGGTGGTGAAATGAGGCCCATCGCATGTCCCATTGAGCAGAATAAAATTAGCATGTGCCGATGGCTAACAATGGACTAGCACCTTGGGCCAAACCCAGCTAAGCAGACTATTGCTACCCACAAGAGCAGGGAGCCCAGGACCCTACCTCCCAGGGGTTGGCCCAGCTTCAGCCACACAAGTAGCCTGGTCCACCCTGGCCACAGATCCCAAGGGTCATAAGGATTAGGAAGCCACAGCAGCCCATCAGGGCTGGCCCACAGCAGAGGTTCTGAGCTCTTCTCCTCTCTTTCTTCCTCTTCAACAGGTCATTTAGGAGCCCAATCCCCCTGTAAGCTGACCCCTGCCTTGCTCCTACTCCAGCTCCTCTGCTTAGACCCCTGCCTTGGTCTCTAATGTGTCTAACTCCCAATTTGCTCTAAAGGTTCAGCTTTGCTGCCCTCTGCTTCTCAGTGCCCTGGTATCTCTGGAAGGATGTCCTTCTCCAGCTCTGGCCCCACAGATGCAGGTGCTTAATCAGCTGCAGTCCAGACAGCCATGAACTTCCTAGAGCATGTGACCCAGGCACGAAGGCTGGCACACTGAGAGGCCTTGTCAATGGGATGTGCCATTGCACAGTGGCTGAGGCATGCACTTTGGCGGCAGGCAGGGTTGGTTCAATCCCCACTCTGCTACTTTCTGACTATAGCTTGGGGAAAGTTGCTTCACCTCGTGGAGCTTGTTAAAGGGGTGACAATGCATGTCCCCACTTCATCATCTGTCATCCCCTCCACAGCCCACTGCAGTCTGGGTTCCACCCTCACCACTCAGGTGAGACTAACTATGCCAAGGTCACCACAGTTGTACAAAATTCAAAGGACGATTTATAATCCCTGTCTCATTTTTAACCTCTGAACACTGTTCAGCACATTTCTCCCTGCTGCCTTCCTAAAATCCCCTGTTCTCTCAGCTGTACAAAATTCAAAGGACGATTTATAATCCCTGTCTCATTTTTAACCTCTGAACACTGTTCAGCACATTTCTCCCTGCTGCCTTCCTAAAATCCCCTGTTCTCTCAGCTTCTGGAACCCCGCAGTCTCCTTACCTCCCTGCTGATTCTCAGGCTCTCATTCTCAAAGCTGCATGTTGGTGTCCCTTTTCTCTCCACCTCTAAGATGGCACTCATCTGGCTTTCACCCTCTGTCCCCTCCTCACTCTCCCCTCCCCCATGCCCCAGCACTGTCCACTGGGATGACGGAACTGTCCTATTCTACACACCTGGCTAGTGTGAGGGAGAGACAGAATGTATCATTAAATTTTAATTAATTTAAAAGTAAGCAGTCACGTGTGGCTAGCAGCTGTGGTATTGGACTGTGTGGTGCTGCACACTCTTCTTCCACAATCCCAGTGTAGAACTTTCATAAACTGTAGGTGCCTGGCTTCCAAATTCCCGTTTCTAGCCTTAATCCCTCTCCTGCGCTCCAAGCCCGTAGAATCCAGTTCTGACTCAACACCCCCACTTGGAAGGCTCGTGGTCATCTCAGACAGAATCTACCTAAACTAAGCTCCTCATCTGCCCACATGCTCCCCGTTCTTGGTAAAAGGCACTATCATTCCCCTGGTCCTTTTTGCCAGAAACCAACTCCCGCCTCTGATGCTGCTTAGACCTCTCGGTCCCACCGAGTCCTGCTTGTCCGCTCCATCCCACACCTGGAGGCAGTTTGCCCCATCCTGTCTCCCAGCCACCACGGTTTGTTTTCAGCCTTGCACACGCACCTTCCTCACAGCCGTTCCTGCTTTTGTCTAAACCAGGCTCCACACCACAGTGGTGTGCTCCTTTTTACAACCCTAAACGCTATCCCTTAGGACCAGCCAGGGGTCTCCATCTGTCCAACCCCAATTCCTCACCCAGTCCAGCCACACGGCCCTTCTCTCTCCATCGTCTCACCTCCGGCCTCTACAGGAACCCCCTCCCCACCCTCCACCTGTGCTTGTTACCTGGCTGACCCTGCTCTCTGTTTCTAGAAGCTGGACAATGGGGATAAAAATAATACCTCCCTAGGGACGATTAGATTTAATGATGACTAAATGAATGAAGAATACCCTCAGACAATGCTAGCCATTAGAAGCTAGTAACGCCCCCTGCCAGCACTGGCTGGGCAGCCCGCTCTGGGATTCCCAGAGAGCCCTGGCACCAGCCTCCTGTGCTGCTTCCTGCCCCTCATCATCCTCACGTGTCTGCTGGCCTGTGAGCCCCAGGAGGGCAGGGCTGCACCTGCTGCTTCCCTTTCCCACCCTTGAGCAGAGACAATATGGAGACAGTACTCAAATGATGTCTGCTGAAAGAATCAGCGATCACCCCTCACATTGGTTTGCTCTTTCTAATAACACAGGAGATGCATGACTGCTTCCTTGCTATGGTAGAACAAATTTGGATAGCGGAGAGAGAGAAACTGGCAGTGCCCTCCAACCCCACTCCCAACCTCTTCTGTTTCCACAGGCAATCACCGTGGACTGGTTGGTACACGTCCTTACAGACATTTCCCTGGGAATTTACAGCACATAGCTTGTTATCACTACTTTATGTCGCTATTGAGAATGCAATGTGCATGTACTTTGCATGAGGTGCAGGTGGTTTATGGGGGTGGGGGTTCCAGCACCCGAAAGCCACCCCACGGCATTTCAGAAGCAGAGTGCTGAGGGCGGGATCACTCTCTGGAGCAGGGTAAGTGGGGAGGGCAGGGCCAGAGAGCACAACGCAGGAGGAAAGCCCTGTCCCGCGGGCTGGAGTCCTCTGCAGAGCTCTGATTGCAAACTGAGATGTACTTCCATTTTCCTCTTAATAGAGAATAATGACGGAGACCCAATTCCATTTTGCTTTTAAATTTATACTGAAAAGCGTGTTAGAAATGAAACATTAATGGAATGTGAAAAATGAACTCTGCGTTCAACGCCCATTTACCAAATCACCCAAGCTGGTGGCTGGGGAGGGAAAGGGCTCTGGTGCTGCCCGAGTCTGCATCCCAGCCGCGCGCATGGGTGGCGGCCACTAAGCCAGATGGATAAATATTTCATGTGCTCTAATTTTCCCGCCTGTGAGCTTGATGCTCTGAATCACCTTTTGTTTTAGTTTCCTCCCTCCTAAGCATTGGAAGTGCTTGTGCTCTTTGCCTACCTGCCCTCGATTCCTTTCCCTCGCCCTCCTGAGCAGGACAAGGAAGGTAGAGGCTCCTCTCCGTCACTCCCCCCCTGGCTTCTTTTCAGGCTCCCACTCTTCACAACACAGCACTCTCTAAGTTTTTCTAACTACACTCTATGGGCTATGGCAGCGTGGCTCAGTTTCCCCTTACTGATTCTATTCCTTCTTGTTATCTTCGCCTTCTCAGCGCCTTTCCCCTCTCTGCCCCCATTGCTAGAGGGGAGGCCTGGGTCAGGCCAGATGGCACCTGTAGATGCTCAGTGACACCTGCCACAGAAACAACCTGCATATCCCACACTCTCCCCAGCCCCATGCCTTGTTATTTGGCACAAGAGCTGCTTGACAATAACACTGTCTCTTGCAGTTACGCATTTCCAAAATAAAATTTGAAAGAGCAAGGTAGCAGCACTATTAAAGGAATTTCAAAGATTCAGTCATTATTTTCATTTGGAGTAATAAGGTGTTCAGCTAACTGCTCCCAGGGGGTCTAGCACATGCACCTCTTCAAGGAAAATGCCACACGCCCAGATCCCGGGAAGCCATGGCCCTCAACAAGCAGAACCTCCCCACCGCCCTAGGAAATAGGAACCTGTGCTTGCAGGGGAGGCTGGGAGAGCTGCAGGCTCTTCTGGATTGAAGGGCGATTCAGCAATGGCCCGTGCCATCTGCTTGCAAGGCGAAAAGGGTTTCCGAAAAGATTGGAGATGGAAAGGACCTCTGTGGATTTCCTCAAGGAACCAGAGCCCCACCCTGCCCTCGCCGACTGTCTCGGCTTTGGAGTGTCCAGGGCACAGGGCTGTCCTGCCCTGATGCCAGAAATCCTCCTGCAGAAGCCACAGCCAGGTCCTCGGGCTCCACGTCGCAGCCCTCGGCGCTGCCGGGGCCCATCTCGGCACCCAAACACCGAGATGTGGCTGCCCCAATTTGTCACTCTTCTTTAAAGCCCATTTCCAGCCCGGCATCAAGTCCCACCCACGTTGCCTCTTAAATACTCTGCTTTGTGTCCTCTCCTTTACCCTCACCCCCAGTCCAGCCTCCCATCTCCTCCCACCTGGATCCCGGCTAAAGCCCACTCACTGTGTGCAGTTCCCTGTCCCTTCCTCTGCCCTCTGCCCTACAGTCTCCCAGCCTTCAGCCCCTCGGGGCGCCTGGGACAGGAGCATCCACACCCAGGACACGCCCGGGGAGGCAGCCAGGGGCTTGCAGAAGGTACACGGACAAGCACGTGAGGAAAGGTCTCTTCTCCAGGCCCTTCCAGCCCAGACACGGACTGCCGCGGGCCCCGCAGCTGCTCCTGACTGATCCGGAGGATCCACCGAAAAATGCCCAGTGCTGCTCTTGGCCGCCCGGCCTGGTTTGCTCCACTGGGTGCACCCACCACCCCACCCCTCTGCACAGTCATCCTTCCTGCTCAGGTAAACCAGGTGCCAGCCCGGCACGCCCAGGAGGCTTTGCCCGAGCTCTTGGTCCTGCCCGCCCCTCCTGCTACCCCCACCCCCACCCCGGCATCTGCTCCTCCAGGGAGCCAGGCTGGTCTGGGCGCTGCCACGGCTTCCTAGGGTGGCCGTAACAGTGTAACACAGGCGGGGGCGCTTCCAACAACAGAAACTCGTTGTCTCCAGTTCTGGAGACCGGAAGTCCAAAACCAAGGTGAGCCTGAGGCCTGGAGGGAGGAGGCGTCCTTGCATCTCCAGCTTCCGGTGCTTCCCGGCCCTCCCCGGCTTCTTTGGCTCAGCTCACTCTCTGCCTCCTTCACGTGACTGCTTTCTCTTTGCTCTTACTGAGCCCAAATATCCTCTCCTTAGCAGGCCACTGTCGTACTGGTTTAGGACCTCGTCTTAACTGGTAGCATCTTCAAGACCTACTTCTAAATAGGATCAATTCACACAACCAGGTGCTCGGACTTGAACATGTCTTCTAGGGACTCAACTTGATCCATTATGCCTGGCTCCTTTCTTTTCTCTATCATCTCCCCCAAAACTTTCCTTTATTGGCTTTTTGGGAGAACCAACACCTTGTCTCAGGACTTGCTTTAGGGAATTGACCCAAGACAACGCTTTGGTGAGGATGCACTGCCTGCACTTAATGCTCATAACTGACCTGAGAATTAAGCAAACAGCCATCCTTAGCCCCATTTTAGAGCTAAGAGGCCCATAGAGACATGGAGATTTGCTCAGGACCCCATAGTGGCAGCAGGAGGGATGTGATGGCCACGTGGACCAGGACCAGGCCTCCAAAGCAATGAACACACTGGGTGAGCCATGAGCCTCCCGTGCATTCTCAACCTTAGAGAACCGTCTGGAATCTCATGGCTGCCTCCATCTTCTCAGACAAGTCTCAGCTTAAATGCCACCTCTTGGTAAGCTCCCCGCTGGCCCCCAGTTCAAAACTGTCCTCTAGTCCATCTCCCTCAGACTGTCCTGTTCTAGTTCCTCCTTGGCAGTTTTCATGCTAACCTTTCTGAATTAATTTCTTCACTGCTCCTCTCCCCAGGAGGCTGAAAGCTCCGTGGAGGTGTGGACTCACCTGTTCAGGTGAGCTCCTCTGAACAGCTCAAGTTGCAGGATGGGCATTTGTCTCAGTCTGCCAGGGCCACTGTGACAAAGAGCACTCAGCAACAGGAATTTTTGGTCTCATGGTTTTAGAGGCTAGAAGTCCAACAGCATGGGGTCGCCAGGCCGGGCTTGCTCCCAGAGCCTGGAGCAGCCTTTTGAAGTCCTTGGGGCTTCTTAGCTTGTAGATGCCATTGTGCCTCTGCCATGTGGTGAGATCACAGTGAAGTTACATGGTGAGGTCACATGGCGAGGTCCCACAGCAAGGTCACACATGGTGAGGCCATGTGGTGAGGTTATATTGCAAGGTCACAGGGCAAGGTCACATGGTGAGGCCACATGGTGAGGTCATACGGCAAGATCACAGGGCAAGGTCATGTGGCAAGGTCACGTGGCAAGATTACACAGCAAGGTCTCCCCCCTCCTGACTTCCCTGTCTAATTTCCTCCACTTACGAGGACTCCAGCCCTGTTGGGTGAAGGCCCTCGGTGAACCTGGCCTCTCCTTGTCTAACAACATCCTCAAAGCTCCTATTTACCTGTGGGTCATGACCCAGGATGGGGGAGATGGGCACTTGGCCATGTCTGGGTGGGGGAAGTGATTCGCTCTCCAGGAGTAGTCAATGAAGATTTGTTCAATGAGTGAAAGGACAAATCCAGTGAAGCCAACTTTCACCTGCTTGGGGCGGCCACTGGTCAGCTCGTCAGAACACAGGTGCCTTCAGGCTACAGGATCACCTTCTCCAGGTCTGCCCGTTCACCTGCAGAGCTGCACAGGCACCACAGCACACCTCGCCACGGCACTGTCACGTCTTTGCAAGGGGGCAAACAGCAGTGCCTTGGGGTGTTGCATTTTGATTACAAAGCCGAGGGAGCCCGTGGCTTTCATGAATGACCTGGGAGAAGGTGAGTGATGGAGGTGGGGAGGTGGGAACACTTTGAAGGGAGAGCAGCAGTGGGACCAGGGAGAAGGCCTTTTACCTTGTGCATAAAGATAATGGTACTTCACACACGCCTCTCACCCTTCTTCCAAGAAGGGCAAGGTTGGAGAGAAAATGGTCCATGTGCTGAAGGAAAATGAAGAAAAGGTTGTGGCAGGCACCGGCATCATAAGTGTTCATTTAAAATGAAACATATTTATGTGGCATTATAGGCCCAGTTAAACATCTGTTCACTGGAGGGGCGATTGATCGGCCCCTAATTGATTCTCAGACATCTTCCAGGTTCTTGCGTGGATGTGGCAGTCGTCATCCTGAGGACCTGGCTCTCGAGACACCCTCCCCACCTTCCCTTGCCCTGCACATCGCTTATTCCACCCGTTTCCACCAGCCAACTGCAAACACCCTGAGTAAACACTTTTAAAAATAAAAAACTCTAGCCCTTCTCTAATCAGATCATTTGAAATCAGGCCAGATTAGGATGCAACTATTTTTACATGCCTTGTGTTTATTCTTGCTTGAAAAATTATTAACAGAGCTAGGCCTTTGGACGTGAAGGGCAGTATTTATTTCCCCCATTAAATCTACAACAATTCTACCTTGCTAAAAATAGAGGAGAACATGAAGAGACTTCAAAAGCTCATTTCCCTTTCCCAGGTAACTCATCTTCATGTCAGAACAGACACGGGAGCTGCAGGTGAGGCCCAAGGGGCTGCTCCCCGCGGACCCCTGGTTCCCCTTCCCCTCAAGCCAACTTTTTTTTTCCAAAGATTTATTTATTTCTCTCCCCTTTCCCCTCGCCCCGGTTGTCTGTTCTCTGTATCTATTTGCTGCATTTTCTTTGTCTGCTTCTGTTGTTGTCAGCAGCACGGGAATCTGTGTTTCTTTTTGCTGCGTCATCTTGTTGTGTCAGCTCTCCGTGTGTGTGGCGCCATTCCTGGGCAGGCTGCACTTTCTTTCACGCTGGGTGGCTCCCCTTGCGGGGCGCACTCCTTGCGCGTGGGGCTCCCCTACGCGTGGACACCCCCGCATGGCGCGGCACTCCTTGCGCTCATCAGCACTGCGCGTGGGCCAGCTCCACACGGGTCAAGGAGGCCCGGGGTTTGAACCACGGACCTCCCATGTGGTGGATGGACGCCCTAACCACTGGCCAAGTCCGCTTCCCCCTCCAGCCAACTTAACCCCTTCCCCAGCTCATTCTGGGGCCTTGCCTAATTCCCAAGGTGGAAGTTTCCCCGTGACACGTCACAGTCATTTCCTTCTTGAATAAGCATGTTTTCAAGACCAGCTAATATATCAGTATCAGGAGCACAAGCGCATATTAAGAACTACTGATGCAAGATTTCGAGAAAGTGCTGGGAACACCAGAGAAAAGCCTTAGACCATCTCTGGAAAAGTTAATGGACCAACGAGCAGATCCAAGTCATTCCAAATGACGATGGTCTGTCCCCAAGCAGAGGGTTGGATAGGGGTATGGGGCCCTGACCCCCGTTAGAGACCAGGGAAGGCTTCCTGGAGGAGACGTCCTCTGAGCAGCCAAGTCTTGGGTGATGCTCATCATTCGTCAGGGGTGGGGTGGGGCAAGATGGGATTTGAGACCAGGAAGCAGGAGGCAGGGGATTGGACAGGTTGACCACAGGGCTGCTGGTGCCAGGAAATGGGCCTGAGGGTCTCCAGGGACTGGGCTCCCAGCTGAGGGCCGTGCCAGAGCCAGGCTTCACCCCAAGGGCAGCTCCGCAGGTCCCACACCTGGGGACAGAGAGGGACCCCAACTGTACTGCAAGGGTCTCGTTCCCGGGGCTCGTCTGCTTCAAAAACCCCATTCCCGATGTGCCCCACCCCAGCTCCAGGAGGCCACCGTCCCCGCTCCCCAGCACCCAGCACAGCACCTGACACCCAGTGGGACCACTTACCACCTGGAGGGTGCAGGGGCGGGAGAGGGCCCCTCCAGGAGGCCCATCTGGCCCGGCTCTGCGGACAGTGCGCCGGCTGAGCCTGCACCATCCGGAGCTGCAAATGCACCCGAGCCTCCAGGCCGTGGCCCCAGCCTCCCGGCCTTCCCCTTCACCTGCCCACCTCCCCTGCACCTGCCCCACTTCCCCCCACCTCCCCTGTCCCCACCTCCCCCATCCCACCTCCCCTGCACCCACCCCACCTTCGCCAGGGCCTGTGGGTTCAGACGCAGCCTCTGGATGGTAAACGAGGTTTTGCCCTTTGTGGCCCCACCTCCCCTGCACCTGCCCACACCTCCCCTGTCCCACCTCCCCTGCACCTGCCCCACTTCCCCCCACCTCCCCTGCACCTGCCCCACTTCCCCCCACCACCCCTGCACCTGCCCACACCTCCCCTGTCCCACCTCCCCTGCACCTGCCCCACTTCCCCCCACCGCCCCTGCACCTGCCCACACCTCCCCCGTCCCACCTCCCCTGCACCTGCCTCACCTCACCCTGGGCCTCTGGGATCCGATGTAACCTTGGACGGAAACAAGTGTCTGTCCTCTGTGGCCACCCAGATAATATCCCTGTTGTCCTCCTTCCGTGTTGGGGCTCAAGAGGCCAGTAATGGGCTCCCCGTGCCTGGCCCAGCTGTGAGTGACGTCAATGGAGAGAGACAGGGCGGGGGGGCAGACGCACTGACAGATGCGGGAGACTGGAGCACCCTGAAGGGGACAGCTCCGCAGGGGGCCCCACCCCCGTCACTCCCCAAAGCAGAGCCAAACAGGCCAGGCAACACCCCCACCCTGTCCAGAAGCGCAAGCAGGGGGCAGCCACACGCCCCAACCCCTCTGCTGGGGTCAGGCCCGGGTTGCTCCCCCAAGTCTCCCCCTTCCGGGCCGTGGCATGGAATTCCTCCCCTGGGGGAAGCTGCAGGGCCAGGGCAGGGCAGGGATGACCGGCTCTGCACACGCAAACACACGTGCACACGCACATACCCACACAGTCCTATGCAGCCGTGCACACACACTCACGCATAGACACACAACCACACACAAGCACACGGGCACACCCTCGCACACACAGGAGAGGGAGGCCCTGCCTGTGCACCTGCGGGCTTCTGCTGTCACTGCTCAGAAACCTTCTCGGGGTCCCGCCTCGGGGTTCACATCTGGACAGGAACGAGAGGCTTCTCCAACACGGTCCCCTTGGAAAACAGATGTCCCTGGAGGAGGGACAGGCCTCCCCTTGCCACCCCGCGCCTCTCCTGGTCAGCTCCTTATACTCTGAGCCGTGGGGTCCCTGCGAGGAGACCCTTCCCCACCTCCCGTCTGCCTCGACCCCGGAGCCCAGCCCAGGCCCTTCTCTCCCAGGGGCCCCAGGTTCTCCTGGACTTGACTCGTCCAGGTTCTTCTGGCCCTTTCCTGGTGTTAGCACTGAAAGTCTCCCGTGCCAGGAAACCCAGCAGCTCTGCACCCACCATGGTGGATCCCCCCGAGATAATCCACAGTAATCATGGAGAGGATGAGCTCGGGCTGAGGGCTCTGCCACTCCCTCCTGAGAGGACGCTTGGCCCCAGAGCCCGGCCAGCCCCTCGCCCCCCAGCTCAGGTGCTGTGTCCAGCAGACCCCCTCCCCGCACCGGAAAGGGAAGGAGGACACACACCTGCCCCGAATGCGGTCGGTACATGCAGGCTGGGGCCTGCAGAGCCAAGCCCAGGCGGTGGCGGGGGCTCCCCTGGGAAATCAGCCCCCTTCGTCCTCCACGCTCAGCCCGCGGCGCTGTGCCCTTACTGAGGAAGGCGATGCGGGAGGGGGCGGGTCTGCGTTGTGTCCGAGGGGTGGCTTCCCCCGGGGTGTTGATTACAAGCCAGCCCCGACTCGCAGAAGCACGTCCAGCTCTGTTTCAGGAACTGACGGTCTGTCGGCACAGCTCTCTCCATCCTCATGTGGCTGACAAACGGCAGCCCCCGAAAGCCAGGCAAATAAGCTCTGGGGGGGCACGGGGGGTGTTTGTGGGCACTTGGGGATGTTTTGGGCATAGATATTTGGGGTCTTCTTGGGGTGTTTGTGGGCATTTGGGGGCACTTGTAGGTATTTGGGCTCATCTTGGGGTGTTTCCAGGCATTTGGGGGTGTACATCAGAATTTGCAGGCAATTGGGGTGCACACAGCACTCTCCTCACAGCTGGGGCCGTGGAGGGCAGGGACCGGGCTCCTAGGGAAATCCTGGCCGCGCAGCCGCCATCAGGGGGTTCACTGATGACCCACAAAAGAGGAGCCTTGGGGAGCCTGGCAGAGCCCGCGGGGAACCTCAGGACAGCCGGAGGAGGGGCCAGCGACTGCGGCCCCCGGGGCCGGACACAGAGCAGGCCTGGCCCGGGCTGCGCTGGGTTTTAAAGAAGGAAATGAGTGAAGTGGAAGGGGGGGCGGGGCGCTCCAGGTGTGGGTCAAGGCGCCTTGGGCGAGCTGGGGCTCCACACCCCATTCTGAGCCACCCCCCACCATCACCCCCACCCCAAGCTCTAGGCCTGCCCACCCCGAGCAGCAGCCCCACCTTTTGTGTTGGGGTTTGGGGGTCACAATAAGGAATGCTGAGCATCAAACCCATTGGGAAATGGGGTCAGACAGAGGGACTGAGCAGCTCAAGCTGACCGGGGGCGATGCCAGGATACGGAGCCAAATGGACCCCTGGTTCTCTCCCCAGGGCATCCCAAGAAATGGGGTCTGCACAGCAGAGATTAGGGGCCCTGGAAGGGCGAGGGCCTGCGCCAGGGATCCCCGTCCTCCTCTCCACCTCCCCCCAGCAGACAAGCCCCCCTCTCCGGGTAGCAGGGAGTAAGGGGGCAGCAGGGCAGCCTCCCCTGATGCCCCCACCTGCTCCCTGAGCCCAGTACAGATTTGGGGAGTGGCTCCGGGGTCTGTCTTAGCTTCCTGGGGTGCTGTATCAAAGTGCCACCCACTGGACAGCTCAGAGCAGCGGATCAGGAGGCAGAGTCCACGGCTGCTCGCCCGCTCTCTGGCTCCTGCCCGTGGTCAGCCAGCCCGGAAGTTCTGTGGTTGGAGACGCATCGTCCGGTCTCCGCCTGCATCTTCACATCAGCTTCTGTGTCCCCACCCCCTTTTCTAGGACATGCTCCAAGTCCAAGATGACGAGTTACACCTGCAAAGACCCCTCGTCCAAATCCGGTCTCGTCCAGAGGTTTCATGGGATGCGAATGCAGCCCACGGCAGGGCTCCCCGGCTCTCTGAACCCCACCGTCTCGCCCTTTAATGCTTTCCTCCTCTTGACTGCTCCCCTCTTCTCCCTCCCCAGCAGACTTGCCCATCTGCCAGAATAAACAGTTCTAAAACACAATTGCAAATATGTTAAGAAAGCCTTGACTGCTGTTCCCCTCTAGCTTCAGCCCCTTCTCTGCTCCCAGGGCAGCAAAGCCCACCCATTTTTCTGAATCCTCCCCCCCATTTTCCTGGCTCCCCCTCCCTCTGGGCTGCGCTCCTGGAAAGGCTCTTACCTGGTTCACCCACGACCTGCACATCGCCAATCCTCTTTTCTAATCGCGTTCAGCCTCTCCACGGTACTTGGCACTGTTGGGAGACTGGCTCTACTAATCGGCAGTGTGCAGATCCTGCCGGACATCAGCGCTCCGACCCACTGTTTCTGTAGCTACGGGCCTGGAAGCCAGACCGCCACCCTTCAGCGAGCAGCCTGGAGATCCTGGAATTTGCCCCCCACTTCCAACTCAGGTGCAGCCAGACCAGGCCAAATCTGCCCCCCAACCCATCACGTAGGATGCCCTGCTTCTACCGGGGTGGCCTCTGGGCTCCCCACGCCAACAGCCTCCAATCAGAGCAGACCTGAAGCTGCCCTTTCGTTCACTCGCCCTCGCCCCTGCCTGCCTTTGAGTCTCTGCCAAATGCACATGATGGAGGCTGAGTCCCTTGCCAGGGCCAGCTCTGAGTGGCCTTTGCGAGGCTCCACAGGGCTGAGCGTGAAGTAACTTCTCTGGACTGCAAAGCACCATTGCTCGCCCGCTGCCCCTCCCCAGGCTCCTCTGCTGCCTCCTCTGCATCGCCCGGCATCTGCGCGCTCTGACTCCTGCCTCTTCTCCTGTGCCTTCTCCTCCGCAGCAGTCTCATCCAGCCCCAGGAACTCATCCGCCTGACCTACCCTGAGCTCCAGATTCCTAGGGCTGCCTGTCCCTCCCCTAGGGTGTGCCTACTTGAAAGCCTAACAGAGGTCTTAGACTTAGCCTGTCTACATGAGTTAACAGTTTACACAAGAGTGCTGCGTAACAAATCAGCCCCAAGCTCAGAGGCTTAAGACGGCATTTACTCTCATGCTCACAGTGTCATAGGTTGGCTGGGTTTTGGCTGAGCCAGGCTGGGATCAGGTGCTGGCTCTGTGCAGGTGGACTGACTCCAGCTTCGTGCAGGTGGACTGACTCCAGGCTACAGGTCAGGTGCAAGGCCAGGGAGGAGCCCGTCACACCAGGGACAGCAGGAATCCACACCGCAGTAACTCGTCGATCAAAGGCCTGAGGGTTGGAAAGGATGAAAGGCTAAATCGTCTTTATGCACCAGACAATATTTGTATGTAGAATCCGAAGTCATAGACAAATTACTAAAATTAATAAGTAAATTCAGCAAGGTCAAAGGTATAATATTAATATACAAAAGTAAACGATATTTCTAAATTAACAACAAATAATTGGAAAATGAAATTTAAAATGTCACTTGCATTAGCATTAAGCTTAACAAAAGATGTATAAGACTTGTGTGCTTAAAACCACAAAATACCACTGAAGGGAATTAAAGGATACGAGATACGAGGGATGAAAGAGTTCATATTTTAAGCAGTTAATTCTCCCCAAATTTGTCTGTAGATTCAATGCAATTCTGATCAGGTTTCTTCATAGAAATTGACAGGTTATTTTGAAATTTTGCATAAAAGGGCCAAGAATAAATAGCCAAGACAATCTTGGAAAAAAAAACAAAGTTGGAGGATTTGCTCTACCTTATTTCAAAATTTACCATGAAGTTATTAACAATATTGAGGCATTGGCAAAAAAAGGGACAAATAGATCAATGGGACAAAATAATGCTTCCAGAAAGGTGTGTGTGTGTGAACTGATTTTTTAAAAAGGCATCAAAGATTCAATTGGCAGAGGAAAGCCTTTTCAATACGTGATACCAAAACAACTGGATATTCATATAGGAAAAAACCACACACACAAAAAAAAACATCAATCCCTACCACACACCGTACACAAAATTCATTTGAGAGGGGTCATATATGTAAATGTGAAGACAAAACCACGGTGCTTCTAAGAGTGAGCATAGAAGAAGATCCCATGGCCTTGGGGAGCCCAATGACGCCTTGGGGCACAAAATGCCTAACCATAGAGAAAAGCGAG
The DNA here is from genome assembly GCF_030445035.2 of Dasypus novemcinctus. NCBI lineage: Eukaryota > Metazoa > Chordata > Mammalia > Cingulata > Dasypodidae > Dasypus > Dasypus novemcinctus. The sequence goes on from NC_080681.1 coordinate 129,106,601, forward strand.
GCCTCTGATTTCTTCTAATTGAAAGCCTTCTCTTCATCAAAGGATACCAGTAAAAACACAGAAATATGAGCCCCAAGCCAGGTGAAAATATTTGCCATCCATATATCAAAGAACTCAGCCCTGAGACCTGCAAAGAGCTCCCACAAATCAAGAGGAAAAAGAGCTGACCACCCGCCCATGCGACAGACGTGAGCAAGCGCCCGCAGCAGGGGCCAGCCCAGGGAACAACGAACACTGCCCAGCGCGGCTCATCATCCCGGCAGCGCAATGGGAGCACGCCCAGCCCCGGGAATGGCGAAACCAGGAGGCCTGGAAGCCCCAGGGGTTGCTGCGGACGCTGGCGGCATGAAGCTCGGTCAGCCCACCTGGGACCACTGTGGCAGCTCTCAGCAGCTGAGCACCCGCCTGGCCCATGGCCCAGCACTTCCACCCCTAGGTGCCACCCAAGATAAAGGAGTGCATAGTCCCCAAAGAGGGGTGCAAGGATATGTGCTCACAGCAGCCTCTCCTTAGCAGCCCGAAACCGGAATCAACCCAAGTGCCCATGGACAGGAGAAAGATAAACCGAAGCAGACCCCTTCCACAGAGGTCTCTGCAAGAGAAAAAGAAGAAACTGCTGGCGCCGCTGCAGCTTGGATGGCTCTCAGAGACATCATGTGGAGGGAAGGAAGCCAGACACAGCAGAGGACGTACCGCACGATTCCACTTAGGTGGAGTTCGAGAGCGAACGAAACGAGTCTACCTGACGGCGCTCAGAGCCCTGTTTCCGTGCAGGGCTTTGGCCTGGGCTATTGACCACAGGGGACAGGAGAGGCTTCCCGGGGCCTCAAGAATGTCGTGTATCCACCCAGGTCATGCACAGTTGTCAAACTGCAACTGTTGGCTTAAAATCGTGCCCTCTACTGTGTGCAGATTAGACCTCAGGAAAGGCTGTTTGACTTGTCCTGAGTGATACTGCGGGGACAGATGCTGGACACTATATATCCTGCCATAACCCACAGAATGGACTGGGGGAGAGTGTAAACTACAATGTAAACTGTAATCCATGTGGTGCAGCAGTGCTCCAAGATGTATCCACCGAATGGAATGAATGTGCCACATGATGAAAGAGGTTGTTGATGTGGGAGGAGTGGGGGGTGGGGTGGGAAGTGGGGTATGTGGGAACCTCTTGTACTTTTTAATGTAACATTTTATTTGTGATTTATGTATCTTTTTTTAAAAAGATAATTTATTATTAAAATAAATAAATAACTTCAGAACACACGGAAGGGGGCTCTGCGAGACAAGCTCCCAGGAGCCCGTTCACAGCAAGGAGCCAGCCCGCTTGAGACTGCGCACTTCCCTGGCCCGTCCTGGGAGCCACACTCCCACGGAACCCCGCGATCCTGAGCCACCCTGGATCCAGGTCCCTGCAGGGGACACAGCGGCCTCCAGCGACCGCGGCCATGTGAACACTGCCCATTGGGGTCACCTGGTGCATTTAATCCCCTCCCCGGACCGGGAGCTCCAGCCATGCCGAGCCCGGTGCCCGGGTGACTCCAGCCAACGTCCCTCCTGGGGCCGGCGTCAGTCTGACTGCTCTCACCTGCGGCTGACTGTGCAGCCCTGAGGCCCCGCGGGAGCAGGCGGCGTCGTGCCACCTCGGGTGGCCCAGATAGAGGGACGGCAGGGCTGGAGAGCCAGCTGTGGCCCCATGGGGACGGCCTCCAGGGGACTGAGTGGCCGGCGGCCTGCTACGGGGAGTCGAGGCCAGAGCGCAGCAGGGAGGTGGTGAGGAGGAGAGAATGGTCACTCCGTTTGTTGTCCGCACTGGGACACGTCCACCCAAGCGGGCTGGCCGCATGACTCACCCTGCAGCCCGGCCAGGAGCTGTCCCGGGACCCGGCCAGCGCCAACGTCTCCTTCTCCCCGTGGGCGCGTCGCAGCCAGGAGGCTGCCCCACCCCGCCTTCCCCTGCACCGGGAGCGTCCTTGCCCTGGACGCCAGGGAGGGCTGGACAGCGGCCCTGCAGAGGCCTGGGCTCCAGGGGCCGCAGAAAGGGCCGTGCTCCTGCAGGCGTGACCTGCAGCTCCCAGGAAGGAGGACTTCCCTCTCCGTTTATGTGAACTAAAGGTACACAGCCGCCTGTGGCCTGGCCTGTGCCCTCCTGCCAGGGGAGCAAGCGGCCAGCTCAGGGCACCCGGATGGTCCTGGGGGCTCGGGCAGCTCTCAGAGAAGAGGGAGCTGTCCCCGGCGTCCTGTGACATGGCCAGCAGTGTGGGCAGGCGCCAGAGAGCAGGCTCCGGAAGGGCGGAGCCGACCATCCAGGCCGCACGGCCAGGCATGGGCCACGGCCTCTGTCCAGAGGAGACCCCCGGGAAGAGGGAGAGGAGGCTCAGCATAAGCCCTCCCCCAGCTGCGCCTGCTGAGACCAAGGAGGTGGCGCTGGGGGCCGGAAAAGTCTCGAGGCGCCCAGGGCTGGGCACTTTCACCGTATCTCCCTCCGGGGCCGAGGAGGGGAGCAGTGGGGCCAAAGACCCTCGCCGGAAAGCCTGGGAAACCGGAGAAAGCCCCGGGCACGAGGGCATGGCACTGGGCGCAGGGTGGGGCTCCCCGCCATCCTGGGGGAATTTCCCTGGCAAACGGGGGGCCTGGCTGAGCTGCCGCATCTGCCCTGCACACAGCCTCCAAGGACACGGGGGCCTCCAAGGACCCTCAGCCTCTGCGGAGGCCCTGACTCCATCGCTGAACCCCGATGCCCGTGGGTGGGGCAGCCAGAGTGGGCCCCGACTTCAGGGGCCGTTTCTCAACCAATCGGTGGCCTGTAGGGGCGCCCACTCTCTGCTCGTGTCTGCCTCTGAGCAGACCCCGACTCAGAGCTCCGCGCACCCCCGGCTGCCGCCTTGTCCCTCAGCCGCCAGTGCCTGTCCGCTGGGCGCCAGAAGGGCCTTTCAAGCTGAGCACAGTCACCCAGAGCCACGTCGGTGCCACGGGCAGCCCGGCTTCCCCCACGTGCCAACAGCACGCTCCCCCGAAGCGCGCACCCTGCCCGGGAGGGAATGGGAGCAGCGGGGAAGGGGCGGTGGCCCGGCACCCAGCCCCCGGTGATGCAACTTTGTCTACGCCACGGAGACATGCTACCACCCTAATGCAGTCCAGGTGGCCACCAGCCCGGGGACCTGGAGCCACCGGCGCAGGGACGGGGGATTCAGGTCCTCTCCGCTTTGAAATGTTCACGTGTGGCTGCGGGAGAAGGCCCGCCCGCCCTTGCAGCCGCACTCCCGTCGCCAGGCTGGGGAGTCGGCCTCAGCTCCGGGTCCTCTGTCTGCCCCAGACCCTCCCCGCTCCTGAGACGCACCCCGGTTTCAGCTCCAGGCCACAGGGTCTGGCTACTTTAAGGGCGCTTAGTGCCCGTGGTTTTTGCTTTGACCCAAATACACACTCCCCAGCCGTGTCCCCTCCTCGGTGCCCAGGGCCCCGCACCGGCCTCTCGTGTCGACTCTCGTGTCCACCATGGAAACACCCTGCTCAGCGCGCAGTCCACGCTCCTGCTTTCCGCGATTCAGGCACGGAGAGGGCTTGCCAGGGAAGGGGAGAGAGTGCAGAGACCGGGGCGTGGAAGGTTCCCCGGCTCCCGCAGGACCCGGCCTCACCCTGCTGACCTCTGCCACGGCGAGACCGTGCGGGGCGCCATCCGCCTGGCGCTCCCCGGGGGCAGAGGCCAGCCCAGTCCACTCCTGCTTCCCGGGCTGGAGCCGTGAGGCCCCCCGCAGCCCCTCCTGGCCCGGGCACATCCCCCTGGGGGCCCAGCGCCCACTCCTCTCTCCAGCCATTCCTGGATGGTGGGCCGCGGCCCCTCCGCCCAGTCAGGCGGCCTGGGTGTCCTCAGGGGCCCGGGAGAGCAGAGGGGCCGTCGGCGTGGCTGCTGCTGCCCGCGTGGGGCACTGTCCTCACACCAGCTCCTGGGTCACAGTCAGCCGGCGTCTTGGCCGTGCTTGGGGTGTAGGCCTCGGGGTGCAGGCCTCGGGGTGCTGGCCTCAGGGTGCTGGCCTCGGGATGCAGGCCATCACATCCCCTGCTCCCAACATGAAACAGGGGCTACAGGTGAGGAAAGGACTAGACTCGGACCCTGAGCCACGCTCTCCTAACCTGCAGCCCAGAACCCAACCTCTGTGGCCAGGCGGTGTAGCAGGATGACTCCAGTCTGCAGGCGGCCCACCCTTCTATGCCTTTCCATGCCCTTCCACACCCTTCCATGCCCTTCTACAGCCTTCCATGTGCTTCCATGCTTTCCACACCCTTCTACACCCTTCCACGCCCTCCCATGTGCTTCCACTCCCTTCCACACCCTTCTACACCTTTTCATGCACTTCCACACCCTTCCACACCCTTCTATGCCCTTCCATGTGCTTTCACGCCCTTCCATGCCCTTCCACACCCTTCCACGCCCTTCCACACCCTTCCACGCCTTTCACACCCTTCCACGCCATTCCACGCCCTTCCACGCCTCCCGCCCAGCCCCCTCCAGCCCCCAGCTGTGAACCAGACCCGGAACCTGGCACATGGGATTTGAGGATGGGCACATGGGAACTGACAGCAGGCAGAGGTCCCAGCATTCAGCCCCTAAAGGCTTTGCACGGCTGGCGAGAGTGTGCGCCTGAGCAGGTGGGGGCTGGCTCTAGCTCAGACCCTCAAGGGGCCTCCCCAAGGAAAGGAAAGCTCCGGCCCCCAGCCTCAGGGAGGAGGGGAGGACGGGGCGCTGTCCTGGGGGGAGCACAGGAGAGGCTGGCCTGGGCTTGCGCCTGCCCCTTGCCCGCCCCCGCGCGCTGGGCTGGGGAGTATTTCGGGCCCCGGGGAGAGGAGCAGAGCAGGAGGCGGCTGCTGGAGCTTCGTGGAGCCACCCCTCCCGTGTGCCCTGAGCACCCGGCCTGACTCGGCCAGCACGGTCGCCGGGACCCGAGCCCACCGCAAACGGGGCTCAGGCCGCGCAGGGCGCTCAGAGGAAGGCGCAGCTGACATGGGGAGCCTGAGCCGTGCCTCCCGGTGGCTCTGGACTTGCGAGCTAGATCCTGAACTGGATGGAGGGAGAAGAAGGCCGGGGAGGCTCCGTGGGGCCCGCCGGGCAGCGAGCCTATGCACGAAGGCCAGGCCGGAAACCCACTGGCACGGCCGCGCGGGAGATGTCCCCCGGTGGGTGGTCCCAGCACCTGCCCTCCGGACCTGAGAGGCTGATTGGTGACGAGCGTGGGGAGGGGCACCCCAGACAGCCCTCCTGGCGAAGCTGGCCCACTCTGCAGGGGTCCCCAGACCCACTGACCCCTCCTGGGGGCAGCACCTACTCCAGGTGAGCTCCCAGCCGCCCCCTGCCCCTTTGCCCCGGCTCCAGCCCCCACCTCGGCCTCTCCCAGGAGTTGCTGCCTCGGCCCTCCCTGGCGTCCAGCTCCTTTCCCGGTCCAGCCTCAGGTTCAGCCACGCTCAGCACTGCGCACACAGCACGTGGAAGCCGGGCGCAGCCCAAGAGCCAGGGGTACGAGGGTCGGTGGGGACATGGTCCCCCTCCCCTGCACGGGGAGCTCAAGAGGGCATTCTGGGCACAGTGGGGGGTGGTGCAGGGACACCCTGGACCCTGACCTGGGGGAGGGGCAGGGCCAGCACCTGGTCCGAGGCACGAGGAAGCGGCTCAGAAAATCATGCCAGGCGCAGCCTCAGCTGTGCCCACGGCGCTGCCCATGGCTATGCCCACAGCTGTGCCCACGGCACTGCCCATGCTGCAAATGCAACTCCCCTGTTGAGGCAGGTGTCCGCCCACTGGAGCCCACACGCCCGCACGTGGCCCTCAAGAGCCGGCACGGCCCGGGCCCTAACCTAGCATTCATTCACCCCTGCACCCATTCACTGAGTCACTCACTCCTCCCTTATTTCCCAAGCACACGGCGGGTGCTGGGCCCAGCCCCAGGACTCCCTAATTCTGGTCCCCAGAGAGGTCACAGGCAGGTGGCAACACAGAGGCTCAGCCAACACTTACAGGCCTGGGCGGTGAATGCCGCGAGCGTTCCGTGCAAAGGAGACAGGGAAGGACCTGAGGGCGGGGTGGCCGTGCTTCCAGAAGAATTCCTGGACGTGGAACCGGAAGGCCTTGGGAGAAGCACCTGCAGTACAGCAGGCCGCCCAGCGAAGGCCAGTGTCCTGGGGGAGTCCGGGGCCCCAGGAGCCTTCCATCTGTCCATCTGTCCATCTGTCCTGGCTGGGCCCCCCGGGGCTGGGGGTGCGGCACCGGGAGCTCTCGCTGGAGGATGGCGGGGCTGCTCCCGCCTGCTCAGAGCTGGGCATCCCCCACACCCCCTGCACCATGTGGGCAGCCCTGGCCGGCGGCCTCAGGGCCAGCCCCGGGACCAGCCCCGGGGCGACGCCGCAGTCCCCGAAGCCCCCCCAAGACGAGCGCCTCCTCCTGTGCAGGAAGAGCTCGGGCCTGGAGCGGGGCCCCGCGAGGCTGGGGGAGAAGGCCAAGGCCCTGGCTAGCGGGTGTGCGGCTGGTTTCCCACCCCGCCTCTGCTGATCCAGTGTTCACCGTTTCCCCGCGCAGCTGGTGGCTTCCGTGGCAAAGGGCAGCAACTGGGGTATTTATTTTCAGTCAAACAACTGCCACGGACTTTGGGACTGGACCGTGAAGGGGCAAACAGAAGGCGCTCAAAGAGGCAGAGCTGTTTTAGAACCACCAGTCCCAGCGCAACTGCCAACCTGAAATGCAGTAAAAGGAAAACGCGTTTCTACTAAAAGCAGAGAAGAGAGGAACCGGCCTCGTACAGCGTCCCTGCACCTGCCAGCAGAGATCCGCGGGCAGTGGTCCCCGGACCCCCACAGCCGTTGCCCCCGTCACCCCTGGGCCCCCTTTGCAGTGTCCACCTGGGAGCAGGTTCCAGGACAGGGCTGGTGACCACACACAGCAGACCGCCCTGTCCTCGCAGGGACAGAGGAACAGCAGCCTCGCCCCCGCCTTCCTCCACCAGCCATCCCAACGCCACCAAGGACGGCACGGCCCCCAGCGAAACTCCAAAGCACAAAGAGGCACAGGAAACGGCCGCGCTCAGCCTCAGCTGATGAATGAGAGGGGACTGGGAATTAATTTCGAAGGCGGCGCACAGCTGGAGGGTCTGCCTCGGAAGGCGCCGCTGTGCACCACGGACGATCAATCTGTGTGACACCCCGTGTGCAGAACCCCGAACGAGCCACGGAGAAATTTGCATCCCTTCCACGCCTCGTTTCACATGAACAACGAGTCCCCATCCAATTCCACTTAAAAGTATATATCTATCTAATAACGAATTACTTGTTTGTTTCGGGAGGCCGTGCCTCGTATTTCTCCCAGCCCGGGGCCCCTGCCAGCCCCAGCGGTTATAAGGTTCTATTTCTCGCGCAAACAGTCCACTCGGCTTCCCTGAGCTGGCTGGCGGTGGGGCCGGGCACTGGAGAGCCCACTCGGTGCATATTTGTGGGATCAATCAACAATCACTGGGGCCAGTTTAGCCCCTGGAGAGGGATGGAGGGTGCTGTCTGCGAGGCAATCAAGGCCCCAGGAGGAAAGGGGGAAGCCAGGGCCCCCCAAAGGGTAAAACGGACGGGAGATATGGGCAACGCCCTTGGTGAAGGTCACAGGCTGGGAGTCAGGGAGCCTGGTCTGGACCCAGGCTGGGCTATGTGACCACGGATTGGGCCACTGAGCCGCAGCGCCGTGGCTGCCATATCACCCACCACCTCCCAAAGTCGGGATGGACGTCTTTGGTGGGAAGCTTTGTGTCTACTTCCCCTGCCCTAAGGGTGCACCTGCCACGTGCCCCACTTCCTCCCCCACATGTGCAGACCACAGAGCTGTTATGGATTGAATTGTGGCCCCAAAAATGTTTGCTGAGGGCCCAACCGCCAGTACTCCAGGTGTGGCCTTCTTTGGAAATAGAGTCTTCACAGACGGATTCACTTAAGCTGAGGCCACCCTGGAGGAGGTGGGCTGAGGTCCCATAGGACTGGGGTCTTCACAAGAAGAGACAGACATACAGACATCCGAGGAGACAGCCAAGATGCTGATACACCCAAGGAGCACCAGGAGGGCTGGGAGCCTCCAGAAGCGGGGGACGTCAGGGAGGGGTCCACTCTAGAACCTTCCAAAAGAGCAAGACCCACCCACCCCTGGATTTCAAATCGCTAACCTCCAGAGGTGAGACATCGATTTCTCTGTCATGTGCCTTCTCGTTACAGCAGCGCGGAGTCACTCATACACACCTACAGGAAGGTGGGGGTGACTGGCTGTAGGCAGAGGCTTCCTTCCAGAAGGCAGGAGGAGGCAGGGCGGAACCCGGGCTCGCCAACTTGGGCCAGAGGAGGGACGGGAGCGAGCCCAGCTTCCATCCCGCATCGTCCACCCCGACGCTGCCTGGGTCACCCCACCTGCCCGCCACCCTCTCCCCCGCTGGGCACTGAGTGTACAGGTCAGCGGCCACCTGGGGAGCGGCAGGCTGCTCTCGGCTCGTTTACAGCTACCTCCCTCTTGTTGGACCCCTATAGGTTTTATTTTCCTTCTTCTTCTCCCAAAAGACACTAACTCAGAACGAAGCCCCAGGTGAAAGACTCCTGGAGTAAGAGGGCCAATAGACCACTTCCGGGCCCCGCGCGTTGCCTTTGGCTCTGGAACATTCAGCCGGGTGTTAAAGGGGAAACTTTGGGCTGGGGAGATGGCCCAATCATGGGTCTGAGAGGCGCAGCTGGTGGGGGGCACACCCCCACCCCCTTGCCAGGCCCCCATGTTCGTGGAAAGCCCCCCATGGGCCGGGCGCTGGCGGCCAGTTCCCACCCTGATGACGCCACCGTCCAGTGGGGCAGGAGAGGAACCCCAGATCCAGCGGCCCAGCGCGAGGGGCTCTTTCTCGGGCCGGCGAGTCCCCGCCCCGTGCCCGAGCCCCTCACACGGCGGAGCGGGAGGGCACCTGCTTTTCCTAAGCTACTGCGAACTGGAGGAGTTTACCAGAGCCGACTGTCGTGGGAACATGTCTCATCACGGGTGTTCTGTTTTTTAAAGATTTATTTTACTTTATTGATCCATCCCCCTGTTGTTTGTGCTCACTGCACGCTCTTGGCTCTCTGCAGCAGTGCGGGCCAGCTCGCCTTCACCAGGAGGCCCCGGGAATCGAACCCAGGGCCTCCCATAAGGTAGATGGGAGCCCAATCGCTTGAGCCACATCCACTTCCCGTGTTTTCTGGAAAGACAAAATCACCTAGAAAACCTGAGAGCTGAAAAAACTCGTGGATTGATTTATCACCTCTGGAAGCATCTGCTGTGGAAAAAGGCGACCAGGAGACAAGCAGGCCGGGCCGCTGTGCCCAGGCTCAGCTGCTCTGAACTGAACCTTATAAATCTCCAGGAGGAGGACGTGTCCAAGCTGGCATTTTGGAAGAGATTTAGACACCCAATTACAGGTTTATTTTTTCCCTTAACAACCCTTTAGAAAGTTGCCTTGAGCCCATGTCCCCTATAAAATCCTCCATAGGGGGGAACTCATCGCCTTTATTGGGGGAAGTTTTTGCTCAGTAGCATAATTATTTCCTTGTAGAGACAGATCCTAAGGGGGAAATCGTTGCAGACTGCCGAGTGGTAAATTGCAGGTTGCCCCCACTGCGCCCCCCTCCTCTGGAGGGGCTGAACCCTGAGGGGTCCCCATCCAAGCACTGCTGGCCTGGCACCGCACTGGGGCCCTGGCGTCCCCAGAAGCCCCCTCGCCACGGCCCCTCTGCAGCCTCTGCAGATTTCTGTTTCGCTCGACTCTCTCTGCATGGCCCCCAATGAGCCCCTTGGAAATGGCACCACAACACTGCGTCTGTGAAATTGGGGGTACAAATCCCCCATCTCACACAGTGGCGTGAGCCACGAGAGCCGAGGCAGGGAGGACACCTCCCCTTCCGAAGCTGTCCCCAAACACCCTCGTCTGTGATGCCCGCCTGGCCCCTCCTCCAGGGTCATGCCATTTCCCACTGAGAATGGGGCGTCTCCAGGAGGGGTCCCCGGCCCCTGACCAGCACAAAACAGGGTGCGTGCTCCTCGCCCACATGCACCAAAGCTCCTCCCCCGGCAGCACCTGCGGTGCAGAACCTACAATTAACGGCGTGCTGCCCCGCACGCGTGCCACAACGGCACGTCCCCCTCCCCCGCTCCTGGGGCTAAGGACCCCCAGGCAGACAGCGCCCCTCCTCGAGGGGGCAGGCCGGGTGCCTGCTCAGCCCCGAGCAGCCGTGGAGTTACAGCACCGACCGCATCCTCCCAGGGGAGGGGGCAGCCCCTCTGGTTCCGACAAAGCCCCCTCCCCACGCTGCTGGTCTCTCTGCTCCGAGGGCACGTGCCCTCACGCAGTGGGCTGTGCCCTCCACGTGCCGTGAGTCCAGGAGCGCAAGAGACGGCCGCCCCCTCCTCTGCCCAGCATCGGGAGGCACGGGTCGCCCACCCCGTGTCCCTAGGGAGGTCCCCCTCCTCACCAGTGGGGTGAAAAGCAGCTGTGAAAACGCCACCCAGGCTATGACAGCTTCATCCCCAGACCACCCTTCCTGGGCTCTCTTGTCCCCACTTCCAAGCCATCCAACGCAGCCTTTTTCTCACGTCTGCCCCTTCTCTAACTCATGCCACAACCTCCCTCTGGGGGGGCCGCCGTGGTCTAGCCAAGGTGACATGGGGCCCACTGACTGGCCCCCCACTTCTAAACCTGCCCATTCACTCCACTCTCTACCCCAAACCTTCCTAATGAGAATCAGATCTGGCTGCTCCCCTGCTGATGACCCCCAGGCCCCCTCCCCGCCGTGGACAGGCGCCCCTGGCTCCCCCATGGCGGCCCGCTGCCCAGGGAGCCAGCACGCCCCCACCCTTCCCATGTCCCCCCAGGGCTGAGGCCTGGCTGGGCTGGACTGAAGCCCCCTGACCTGCCCTCTGCCCCCGGCCACAGCCTTGCTGACCCTCTCGCCTCCCGCGCAGCCTGAGCCCTTCTCCCCAGGGGCCTGGGCGCACGTGTCCCCTCGGTTGGGAAGCTTGACCCCCAGTGTCCGCCTGTCCCTGACAGCTCCTTGTCGGCCTTTAGGCCTCAGCTCCTTGAGAGCCTCTCGGGCCCCTCACCTGTGCTCGGCCTGAGGCTCCATCCCTTCCACATCTACGTTCGAGGTTCTAGATTCTTCTGCTCACTGGTCATTCCCAGCTCCCTGCTAAAACAAGGGCTCAGGGAGGACAGAGACCTCTCCTGTACCCAGGTCCTCCTAAAGGACATCTCTCAGTAGGGGTCACGAGAAGAATGAATGAATGAGTGGAAGCAAGGCTAGTAACTGCCCACCCTGCTGTGCTGCTTCCTCTGCCCCCTGGGCTGGACCAGGGTCCCCCAGCTCAGCCTCACCGAAAGCCCTGGCAAGTAGCACAGTCGCAGCCTCATTTGGGGGTGGGGGGGGCTGCGGGCCTTTGGATGTTGACGGAGCCACGAGTCCCCAGCAGGGGGTCGGAAGATTTAAACTGCCTGCTCCATCCCTTTTGCGTCCACACCAGCCAGGGGCTTTCTCTCATCCTGTTCAGAAGCCTCACTGTGAGAGGGGGCGGTGGGGGCTGGCAGGGGCTGCCCCCACCCACATCTCACGTGGAAGCCCCTAGAAACCAGTGACTAGCAGCACCAAGAGCGCGGGCGGTGCTCAGGTGAGAAGGTGGGGTCCAGCCGTCCAGGGCACGGGGCCCCCTGCCCCCTCCGGGGCCCCCTGCCCCCTCCCCCCCAGGGAGCCTGGAGGGCCAAGACGAGGAGTCTGGGGGTGGAGATGGCGGGGGCAGGACGGGGGCAGCAGCGGGGGCCACCGCGGTCTGTGCCTGGGCAGGCGCCAGGGCCAGCCCCCCAGCTGCTCCCCGTTTATCCTGGACATTCCCGCTTTCAGCCTGGAAGCCCACGCCCGGGTCTCCCTGCCACAGCCCCAGCGCTGGAACTGGGAGTCCCTCCACCCTGGGCGCCCCTGCTGGGTGCCTACCCAGAAAAGGGCCTGGGGTCCTGAAAGCCGAGAGCCAGGAAGGGGGACTGAGCCCCCAGAGCAGCTCCCTAGAGCTTCCCGCGACGAGGGGTTCCAAAGCTGGCTTCCCGCGCGGGCCGCTGCCCTCCCCCCCAAGAGAAGACCTCTGCAAGGCCCTCTCTGAAGCACGTCCCGGCCCATCGGCCCAGCTCGTCGGCTGAGTCCTGGGCCCGAGCAAGGCTGGTTCTGACGGTTTTCTCCGTGCTGTCGGTTGTTTCCTTTTCGGTACGTGCAGGAGCGTTTCCTCGTTCTTAGGAAGCTTCTGCTCTTGCTCTCCCGTGAAGACCCTCAAAGGCTTCCTGAGGCCCAGGAGGCGGCCCCGGCCAGAGCCCAGCCTCGGCTCTCAGGTGGGAGCATCGCTGCGGTGCCCTCTCCACGCAGGGGCAGTGAGGGAGAGCACCGCCAAGCCAGCGGAGGTGGGCGGCCGCCGCCCCAGGGTCCGTCTTCTCCATGCCGTTATTTCGCGGCTTCCACTGTGTGGAAATGAGCTGATTTGTCCAACTGTCTCCCTCACTCAGACCCGGGGAAGGCATTAGTGAGAAGCCTGGCTTAGAGAACAGTCAGGAGCTCTTTGAAAGAGCAGGTCAGCGGCCGGCCTCGTGGACCGTCCAGGCAGCCGTCCAGCCGCTGGCTTCTGGGGTCGTCTCTGGCCTCCAGCCTTGGGGCCAGTGGGAGAACTTGAAGTTGAAGGTCAGGCAGCATCATTTAGGCACTGTTCACCAGGGTTCTTGAGAGGAGCAGGACAGGAGATCTCTATCTATCTGTAGTAAGAGGTCCAGTACAGGCATCGGCAAGTCTGAATTCCGCAGGGCGGGCCGCCAGGTGGGAGCTCCAGGAAGGTGAGCTCCCCAGGAGAAGGCGGCTGGCTGGCGCAGACACGGAGCGTCTTCTTTCTCCTGTGGGCCCCGTGAATTGCAGCTTCCTCCTCTCCGTGACGCTTCGTCTCCCTAAAGCTTATAGTGATGGATTAGGACCCGGCCGCCTGCACCCGGGCCCTGCCTTATGAAACCAACAGCTCCAAAAGGTCCGTTTAAACAGAGTCGCACTCTAGGAGCGAATTAAGCTGAAGAACACGTGTTATTTCTCGGGGATGCAAAACTGAGCCAACCACAGCCTCGCCGCTCCTGGCCTTGAAGTGAAGTCAATGAATTTCAGGACATGAGGCGCTGGACGCGCAAACAACGAGTTTTGGCATCTACCAAAACAGAATTAGTTTTCTATTTTCCTACTCTTTCAACTTGATTTCTAATTTTTATCCTTTCACCTAAAATGGTCACCTTTTTAAAAATTAATCGAGTTTAATTTTTAGAGCACTTTTAGGTTTCTGGAAGAAATGAGCAAGTACAGAGATTTCCATCATATCATCCCCTCCCCTTACAGACTCAGGGCTGGTTGCTAACAGCTTGCATTCGAGCAGTACATTTGTTACACCTGATGAACCGACGCTGATACTTTGTTATTCACTAAAGCCATAGTCTACATCCGGGTTCACTCTCTGTGTTGCACAGTTCCATGGGCTTTGACAAATGCCTAGTGTCATGGATCTACCGTTACAGTGTCATAGAGAAGAGTTTCACTGGCCTAACGATCCCCTGTTTTCCCTCCCCTTCCCCCCAAATCTCTGACAACCACTGATCTTTTTACTCTCCCTATAGTTTTGACTTTTCCAGAATGTCATTGAGCTGGAATCACGGGATAGCTTCTTCAGACAGGCTTCTTTCACTTAGCACTATTCATTTACGGTTCCTCCATGTCTTCTCATGGTTTGAAAGCTCATTTCATTTTATCACTAGTAATTCTCCATTGTATGGATGGACACGGTTTGTTTATCCATTCTCCTGTTGAAGGATATCTTGGTTGCCTCCAGTTTGAGGCAATTACGAATAAAGCTACTATCAACATTTATGGACAGTTTTTTGTGTGGACATAAGTTTTCAACTAATTTGGGTACATACCCAGGGGTGTTAGTACTGGATCACATGAAAAGATTCTGGTTTGTTGTTGTTGTTTTCCCTTCATTTTTTTATTATCTTTTTTTTTTAAAGATACATCAATCACAAAATGTTACATTAAAAAATATAGGTATATGGGAACCTCTTATATTTTTTGAATGTAACTTTTTTGTGATCTATGTATTGTCAAAAAAAATACAATTAAAAAAAGAGGAAAAAAATACATAGGAGATTCCCATATGCCCCACTCCCCATGCACCCCACTCCTCTCATATCTACAACTTCTTTCATTAGTATAGCACATTCATTGCATTTGATGAATACATTTTGGAGCACCGCTAATGATTATGGTTTATGTTGTAGTTTATACTCTTTCCCAGTCTATTCAGTGAATTATGGCAGGATATATAATGCCCTGCATCTGTCCCTCCAATATCATGGAAGACAACTCCAAGTCCCAAAAATGCCCCAGTATCACACCTCTTTTTCTCTCGCCCTGCCTTCAGCAACTCCTGTGGCCACTGTCTCCACATCAATGATATAATTTCTTCCATTGCTAGAGTCACAAAATTCTATAGAATACCAGTAAATCCACTCTAATCCATATTTCATTCCTCCATCCTGAGGACCCTGGGATGGCAATGTCCACTCCACCTCTAAATCGAGAAGGGGCTTAGATCCCACTTGGCTGATGGATGGGATTCTCCTTGCAGTTGTAGACTCTCTCAGTTCCCTGATGTGGTGGTTGACCATCCTCACCTCCCTGTTAGCTGATCTGGGTAAGTCCAACGAACCAGAGAGTAGGTGTTGCAACACTGCTGAGGCTCAGGGCCCAGTTGGCACATAGACAATCCAGAGATTCAAGTCTCCTGAGCATACACTGACCCCAGCACCAACCACAGGTTCAGTAAAAGTGACAGAAGAGGCATGTGCAGAGAGGTCACATCTGAGTCCAACTCCATCACAATCAGGAGCACAAATTCCAAAGTAGGGTCCACTGGCAAGACACTGAACTCCAGAGCCAACTGTCATGACCATAGGACCTGGCTGTCTCCATAGCCCTCAGGAGCACCATTACCTGGGGTTGTATTTGCTTTGGTTGTCTCTGAGATCCTGTTGAGATGTGCATAAGTGTTACCCCTCTGATGACCTCCTGACTCATTTTGAAGTCTCTTAGCCATATAAACTCATTTGTCTTTAATATTTCTCCCTTTCAATCAAGGTCTTTTTCTAGTTGCATCAACAGCTGGTGCTTGGAAGTAATCCCTCAGCTCCAGGGAGGCTCATCCCTGGGAGTCATGTCCCACTCTGGGGGGAAGGTAATGCATTTACACGCTGAGTTTGGCTTAGAGAGTGGCCACATTTGAGCAACATGGAGGCTCTCAGGAGGTAACTCTTAGGCACCCTGCAGCTCTCGGCCTAGTTGAAATTTCAAGCACACAGGCTCATAAGCATAGTCATCAGTACCAAGGGTCCATCATTGGATCAGCCTTCTTCCTGGTCTTTGCCCTTGCACTTGGGAGATTGTTGCTGCTCCATTGCAGAGTGCAAGAAAGTTTCCTGGAATGGGAACTCAGCACTCCTTCACTTGTTGTATGAAAATCTACCCACTATGTCAATACCCAGCGAACATCTGAATATATCTATATGTCCTACATGCATGCCCTGGAGAAATCCCTCCCACCCATGCATCCCCTATCAATGATACCCCACATCAGTGCTCCTCCCGTACCATAGTTGAATCCCTCTGTGATCTAAAATTTCTTCCAAAATGAAGTCCAACATATTGCTAAATTCAATTAATAAGAAAATGAAACAGTAATGTTAGGTTTAAAGATTAGAAATAAAATAATAGAAATTAATTTAGAAAAATTAAATAAAGTAAAAAAAATAAATTGGGGTATTAAAAAATGAAAAATTTTTTTTGACATTTTGCCTTTCATCACTGTAATAGGTGTCGCCCTGTATGTACAGTGGCAAGGCAATCTCTTCCATTTCTTCCTCAGTATCTACATCATTTTTTTTGTTTTTTGTTGTTTTTTTTTAAATTATGTCTTTAAAATGTTTTAGGTCACAGTAAAATCACATATAGAATATAGTGAACTCCCATATACCCAACATCAAACCCTTTTCCTCCTTCCCCAGGAATGATCTTTTTACATGTTGATGTTACATTTGCTGCAGCTGATGTACAGATATTGAAACACAGCTGCTAACCATGATTCCATTATGGTTTACATTTTAGACTGTTCACTTTTATAAATTTTTGGTTACATTATGGTTTACATTTTGGGTTATACGCTTTTATAAATTTTTGGTGATATTTAACATGTCAGGTATCCTTCATTGCAGGATCAGGCAGAACACTTCCATTGCCCCCAGTTATCCCTCTTCCAGCTATTCTATTCCTCTCTCCCTCTCTCCTCAGGGCCCATAGTGACAACCAAGCTTCACTGCTTGAAGGATAAGATTCATAGATACTTGCAACAATGCTGAGGGCTTGACACACTAGTCTGTCCTCCCCCCTTGAGAGCCACCCATGCTCTCAAGAGACACCCTCCCATCTCTTTGAACACATCAGACCTCCCCAGGATGGGGATACAACACTTTCCCACTCATTGTATGGGTCTCCACCCACTGATATAACACACTATGACAAGATGAGCACTCACACAGTCCCTAGAAGCCTGCCCCAGGTGCACCCTGTGCCAGATGCCCCCATCAAACACCTTAAGCCAGTAACCCTTCCTTATTATATATTTTTTAAGAGTTTTTTCAATATTGTACTGTCAACCACATACCCAACAATCTCCCATGTTTACCTGCTCTCCTCCAATCCTCCCCCCAATTCCTTGGTTCATCTGACCCATCCTCCTAACCCTAGGCCCCCTCCCAAGCCCACAAAGCCCAACCCAATAGTATCCCTAGGCCCCCGTCTTATCCCTTCACTGCACAACTACTTACCTCCACTTTATCATAGATTTCACCCATGTGCGCATCGGCTCACAGCCTTCCTCTCCCCGCCTCCCATTTCCTGTAAGCCTGTCTTCCAGTCTCTAGCTCTCTGAGACAGCTTGCTTTGCTTTAATTCATATCAGAGAGGTCACGTAGTATTTGCCCTCCAATGCCTGGCTTGCTTCACTTAACATAAGATCGTCAAGATTCATCCATATTATCCTATGTGTTAGTACTATATTCCTTCTTACTGCTGAGTACTGTTCCATTGTATGTATATACCACGTTTTGTTTATCCATTCATCTGTTGATGGGCATTTGGGTTGATTCCAACTTTTGGCAATAGTGAACAATGCTGCTGTGAACATCGGTGTGCATATATCGGTTCATGTCCTTGTTCTCAGTTCTTCTGGGTATATATCTAGCAGTGGAATTGCTGGGTCATATGGCAAATCTATAGCTAGTTGTTTGAGGAACCGCCAGACTGTCCTCCACAATGGCTGGCTCCTTCTACGTTCCCACCAGCGTGGATGAGGGTTCCCATTCCTCCACATCCTCTGCAACACTTGTAGTCCTCTGATATTTAATAGCTGCCAGTCTAGTGAGTGTAAGATGGCATCTCATTGTAGTTTTGATTTGCAGTTCCCTAATAGCTAGTGACGTTGAGCATCTTTCCGTGTGACAAGCCTCTGGTTAGCTTTGCCTTCCTGAGTGGCTGCGCTGTTCTGCCCTTCCACCAGCAGTGAAGGAGTCCTGATGCTCCACATCCTGGCCAGCATGTGGTGGTGGTGTTTGATTTCAGCCTTTCTAATAGGCACATAAGGGCACCTAACTGTTTCAATTTGCAGTCTCCTGATGACACATGATAAGCATCTTTTCAAAGGTGACCCACATCTTGGCAATTATCAATGACAGTTTCCCGAAGGTTCCCAGGTCCCATCCAGATAGTTAATGCCTGGAAGCAATGTCCCAAGTTTGTCTGATAATTAAATCACCGCCTCCTGTAGGGAGTTGGAACATGGTTTCTAAAGTCCCCTGGCCAGTGATGCACTGGAGCAGATGTTCGACCATCTTGTCAACAGGAGCTGTACCCCCCTTATCATGGATTTCCTGGGTCTCCAGGGCTGCGTTTCCTGTGGCAGCCCTAGATTGTTAATGGGAAATCAGGGCTCCGAGAAGCTTAGCAGCCTGACCGAGGTCACACAGCCTGTTAGCCGCAGAGCCGGGCTCTCGCAAGGCTGACCCTGAAGTCTGGCACTGCTCTCTTCTGCCTCTCTAAAGGGCCTGGAAATTTGTGGCTACTCAATACAATCATGTTCAGCAATGGAACTGAACAGGAAGGCTGTTCAGAGTGAGACGGAATTCAGAGATGAGCTATGTTGTGATTTGGAATCCAAGGCACCAAATGCATAGTAAGCCACTAAAACACACCAACCTTTGGGTAGGCAGTGGGGGAAACCAAGCAGACCTGTAAAGCCTCCGGTTCCTAGACTGTCAGGGGAGGCAACGGTACCCAGCTGCTTGCGGTGCTGTGGGATATGCTAGGGAGAGGGGTGGCGGATGGCTCTGGCAGCTCAGAGGGTTGCAGGAGGGTTGGTGTCACCGAGGGGTCTGACCTCTGGGCTGGCATGAAAGGACACTCACTGGACAGAGGAGAGGAAAGCAGGCCTTGCAGCAGGCCTGCAAGGGCAAAGAGTCCCGCGTGTTCCAGTAATGGGGTGGGGAGGGGAACTGGAAAGACAACCATTATTTGCAGTCCCAACAACTGTGTGAAGGAGACTTTCAACCTCATGAGCATTTTTCCTGCTTGCGTATTTAGTTAATCTTAGTTGCATGCTTGGTTGGAATGATAATTTTAGCTGACTGATGCTTTCCATGGCAAAGAATAATTACTCTACCCCTTAATGCTTTCTTGAAAAATCCATGTTCTACAAAACTACAGTGTGCGAAACAATTTACACAGTTCCTAGGAGGGTGATCTCTCCCGCGTAATGGGTCACGGATCTCTGATTTCCTGCCGTGGGTTACATCCTCTGCCAGGGTTATAAAACATCAAAGTGAGAAAAACCGACAATACCAAGTTTCCATTTTTTCAGAAGAGTTCAGCATGGAGAATTTGTTTAAGTAAACATTTTAGATAACCTCTAGGAAGAATAATAAAGGCTATCATTTTTGAGCATGCATTTAGGAGCCAGGACTGTTCTGAATATGTTCATTTTCTGTACCCGTAAACACATTCACTCTCACAGATAAAGCAGATCACTTATCATTCCCATTTCATAGTTATCAAAAGGCAAGCTATTTCACCTCTCTAAGCTCCAATAGCACACAATCAAAACTAAGACTGGAACCCACATCTGGAAGACAACAGAGCAGGGCCCCCTACCAGGGTTGCGGAGCAACTGGAGCTCTCACACACTGCTGGTGGGAGGGCACGTCGTGGGATGGTTCTAGGTAAGTATTTGTCAGAACCTAATAAAGCTAAACATACTCTTTCCCTGTGCCCCAGGGACTCCAACCCTTGGTGCACACTGGAGGAAAGTGTGTATTACACAAAAGATATGTGCATAGCATATTTACCGTTGTAACAAAACACTGGAAATACTACAACGTCCAACAAAAGTAGAATGGATCGATAAATTGGGGAGTATTAATGCAATGACATTCAATATAGCAATGAAAAGGAAAGAACCACTATATGCAACCACTTGAATGAATACATGCATAATGTCCAGCCGAAGAAGCCAGGCAGAAGAGTAATGCCAGGTGGTTTGTTCAAAATGGACAAACCCACCCCTCTGGGGTCTAAGTCAGGTAATGATTATTTAGGGGGGACAAAGACTGGGAGGAGGCATGTGGGGGGCTTTGGTGGTGCGAGCAGGGCCCCCAGCCCTGGGCCTGAGAGCTAGTTCCACGGGGATATTTACTTTGTCAAAATTCGTCAAGCTCTACACTTAAGATTTATGCAATTCACTATTGGTATGCCTGTTCTAATCCAGGGCAGATGTTTGCAAACAAAATACGAAACAAGAACAAAAGACACTTATTCGGAACCTAAACATTTCTTCAGTAAAACAGGCCCACGAGGCTTCTAGGGAGCACTGCAGAGCGCAGCGGGCCGTGCCATCCTTCTCTCAGCAACGGCTTGCTGGGCGCTGCAGTGGGCAAGCCCCCGCGCGAGCTGCCTGGCCGCAGCAGTGACCTCTGCTTTCACTGCGATTAATATCCTCCAAGAACTGCTGTGGGAGGCACACAAGCCTGGGCCGAGTTCCTCCCAGTCCCAGAAACTATTCATCATGTAAAAGCATGGTTGTATTTTTTTTATTATTTTGGTTGAGTCTTCTGTTGTTCGGGATTGCAATATGCAAGAATTTACTCTGTAGAAACAGGAGCCTCATCAAATAGGAAAATATACTTCAGGAATTATGAAAGCAAACATCCTCACCATCATCACCATCACCACTTCCACCATCGTCACATGCTTAAAAGCTCTTAAACAGCTGTTTCATTGTCAGAGACGGAGAATTTGCTCTGCGGAGGGCTCCTGCTTCTTCGGGTTCAGGCGATTTGTCTTCCCTAAGCACTCACAGCTAAAGGGCACGCAAGAAGCTAATGCGGTGCATGCGGTGAAAATGCATCAAGACGTGGAGCTGAAGTGGAATTCACTGAGTGCCTGATCCTTTCTCGGCTCAATTCTAAGGCATAAGAGGGGGAAAAGCCCCATCTCCAATCCCCAGGACCTTAGGAACTGTTTGGGGATAGGTGGGATACATGTGACAGGCAGTATGGAAAAGTCCCACCTGAGAGGGGCCCAAGGGGTTTATTTCTTGTCCCAAGGGACGAGTTTGGCAGGGAGTCCAGTTCAGATTGGCCTTGCCTGGGTTGGGCAGTCGGGCGAGGGCAGCATGTGATCATGGCTTCTGCTTGGCCTCAGTTACTTTGTAACTGCGACTTTGTTACAGGCAGAGTGACCAGAACCCAGCTGCCTCCTCCAGGAAGGTTTAGGCAGCTGCCAGAGTAGCTGTCCCCTGCATCAGGAGGGGGTTTGATTCATAAAGCTTCTGGAATGCAGATGGCCTCTTCGTCTTTCCATTCCCTGTTTACTGCGAGGAGCTGTCCCCTGCCTCTGTGTCGAGCTAAGGAAATGGTCCTCATGGGAGAAGACACCACAGCCTGAGCATGTCGTAGAGTGGCCCAAGCCCTTCGCCCCAGGAGCAGAGAGCAGGACGTTGATTCCTGTCAATTTGGCAGTTGTCACTCTGAACAACCCTGGCACCTGAAACAAACTTAAAAAATGGGTAAAATAGTAAGGAAATTCTTTATAAACATATTTCTGACCTGTCCCGAAAGCAGTGAATCCACAGGTTCCAAAAAGAAAAAAGTGAAAGTAAAAAATATGAGTCAAGGGGACCCCTGAGCCAGCTTTCCCCTGGAGGGCTTTTGTCTGATTCTGGAGAAAAGGAGCGTCTACGTTTTAACTGCATTAGATTAGGAGCCTAACTGGAGACCTCTGCTTAAGGACTGGGCCCTCAGGGCATTATATGCTCAGTTTGAGAGTGAACAAAATGTAAACCCCATCACACAGAGAGGACAGTGAGAAATGTCGCTTGGCTCAATCTTAGCGTAGGAGAAAAAAATCTCCCAAGAATCCTTAACCACACATTGACTCTCACCTGAGATTTTAGCTTAAGTTCACAGAATTTGAGAGTTAAAAAAGACTTCAAGCATGCCCCCAAGTCAATAGAACTGATAGTCACTTGGAAAAAGAAAATGAAAATCTGCCCTGGAGAGGCCCAAATTTAACACAGGCTTAAATTCCAACAGATGTGCTTCCATGAAAAATGAGCAGCTCACATTTAAAACCCACAAACATGCAATGAAACAAGGCACCATGAGTGAGAACCCACAAAAAAAACAGATTCCAAAAATAGACCTACAGAACTCCAGCTACTGGTATTATCAGACACAGAACAAAATGATTTACTAAATGACTTAAGAAATGAAAGGAAAGATTGGAAACATGAACAGGGAACATGAAATCACAGAGAATTAGGAAGACTGGAATAACAGCTGTGGCAGTTAGAGATTATTTATGAATTCCAAAAAGAGAGATTATGTTTGCAAACTGGTCTGTTCCTCTGGGTGTGATGCACTTTTGATTGTATTAGATTCAGCTGAGACATCTGATTAGATTATATTAAGATTAGAGCTCTGATCCAACTACATCATTAGAGTGTGGCTCAGCATTGAGTCTCAGCCCCCTTGGTGGGCTGATAAAACAGACTCTCAGGTGGGAGTAGACACACAGAGAAGAACACAGGGGGAAAGAGACAGATCATTAGACATGCAGGGGCCCCCGAAAGAGAGATGAACCTGAGAGTCTACAGCTGACCTTGTGAAGAGAAAAGAGCAGCTGAGCACAGAAAGAAGCAAGCCCCAGGGAGAGAGACAAGCCTTATGCCAGCCTACAGCTGAGATTGGAAGAAGCTGGACCCACAGAGCCTTAAGAGGAAGAGGAAGGCTGAGCCCTCCCAGATACCCCCTGCCATCTTGCATCAACACGTGGTAACAGAGTTTGGTGAGGAAGTAACTCTGAGTTGGACTCTTCAGGGCCTTATAACTGTAAGCTTCCACCCCAAATAAATACCCTTTATAAAAGCCAACAGATACCCAGTACTTTATATTAGCATCCTGTTTGGCTGACAAATACAACAGTCAAAAGAGAAACTCTTCCAGAAATTAAAAATAATCATAATAATTGAAGTTAAAATCTCAGGGGGTATAGTTTTGCAGATTCAATTCAGGTGAAGAATGGAAGCCAAAAGACAGTGGAATCATATAGTTAATGTGTTAATTTTGTCTACCTAAAATTTCATGTCCAGTGAAATTATCTTTTAAAAACAAGAGGGAGACAACCAGCAAGATGGTGGCAGAGTAAGGAGCTCCTAAAGTCGGCTTGTGCTACAAGCCAGTTATTAATCACCAGAGCTATCTAAAGCTCTGGAGGTCCAGGAGACCAGAAGAGCATCCTGCAACATCTTTGAAGGAATGGAAGCAGGAGACTGCCCACCTGCAGAGAAGATTCATAAGTAGAGCACTCCACACTCTGGAGGCTGGTGCCCATCCTCCAATGGTGACACAAGCTGCCTCTGGAGCTATTCCGAGCCTGGGATTAGGGGCTCCATTCCCAAAAATGGGGGAGGAAAAAACAGGTGGGCACCAGCTTCAGATAGTTGGACACAAACTTCAGCTACTGATTAGTAAATTCAGTGGGCTAAAGTATAATCCTAAAAACAGCTAAAGTTTGAACCTGTCCAAGTCAGAAAGAGGCCAGTAGCCACCATCTTAACTCCATGCCTGGCACAAGGGGAAGTGGGAAAATTACAGTGCTAGTAGGGATCAGCTTCTTTCCATCATCCAGATCAGATTGCAGCTCCAGCATAAGCCCCAGCCCCACCTCCAGCAGGAAGGAAGCTGGGGGGACCCACATCAGTCTCTCTGGGAAAATACAGGCCATACTGTGGAGACCAGTGATTATCCTACTTTGGCAGCACAAGCCACCCCAGGAGCTATACTGTAACTGGAATTGGAAGCTCCATTTCACAAAAATAGGGGAGGAAGAGATGGTTGGCCACCGACTTCAGCTACTAATTAGTAAATTCAGTGGGCTAAAGTATAACCCTAAGAACAGCTAAAGTTTGAACCTATCCATTTTGACTCTGCCCCCAGCATGAAGGGAAGCTCGGCTGACTGAGAATCACAGTAATGGTAAGGATGGGTGTCTTTCACCCAGGTTGGCCTGCAGCCTGAGCCTAGGCTTCAGACCCACCTCTCACAGGGAGGAGGCTGGTGGGCCCAGTACCAGCCTATCCAGGTAACTGCAGGTACATTTGGCCAGCACAGACTGAATAATCAGAAGTCTACCAGGGCATGTGCGGTCATCTTGCACCCACACTGCCTAGATTGCTGCCCACACCTGCAGCTCCATCCCCACCCCAGGCAGAGCAGAAACAGGCATGAAGCTTCATCAGCCTCTCTGGGCAACTACAGTCTAGGCCTGTACAACTTGGATTATTCCACATACCTGTGGCTCTACCCCTGGCAAAGGAGAAAGTTGGGAGAAGCTTCATTGGTTCCTGGGGCAATGAAGGCAGCTTGAGCCTCCACAGCTTATAGCCCCAACTACATCCTTGGCTCCTACTACAAAACCAGCAAGGGAGGAAGTACAGGAAGCCCTAGACTAAAGAGAAAAATTGTGCCCAGAATAAATACATCTAGTAAGCCTGATGCCAAGACGCAAACAAAAAATTACAATCCACACCAAGAAATGGGAAGATATGGTCCAGTTAAAGGAACAAGATAAGCCTCCAGATGACATAAAGGGGTTGAGACAACTAATCATAGATGTTCAAACAAATCTCCTTAATAAACTCAATGAGATGGTTAAAGAGAGTAAGGCTATTCAGAAGACACTGGATGAACACAAAGAAGAATTTGAAAGCATACATAGAAAAATAGCAGCTATTATGGGAATGAAAAGTGCAATAAATGAAAATAAAAATACACTGGAAATATATAATAGCAGATTTGAGAAGGCAGAAGATTGGTGAGCTTGAAGAAAAGGCCTCTGAAAGTGGACATACAAAAGAACAGATGAAGAAAAGAATGGGAAAAAATTGAACAAGTTCTCAGGGATCTAAACTTCAGCAAGAGACATGTAAACATATTTGTCATGGGTGTCCCAGAAAGAGAAAAACAGGGAAAGGGGACAGAAGGAATATTTGAAGAAATAATGGCAGAAAATTTCCCAACCCTACTGAAGGACATGGATATTCATGTCCAAGAAGCACAACATACTCCCATCCAAAAAATTCCGAATAGACCAACTGCAAGACAGATACTAATCAGAATGTCAAATGCCAAAGACAAAGAGAGAATTCTGAAAACAGCAAGAGAAAAGCAAAGCATAACATATAAAGGATACTCAATAAGATTAAGTGCTAATTTCTCACCAGAAACCATGGAGACAAGAAGACAGTGGCATGATATATTTAAGACACTACAAGAGAAAAACTTCCAGTCAAGAATCTTATATCCAACAAGATTGTGTTTCAAAAATGAGGGTGAATTTAGAATATTCACAGATAAACAGAAACTGAAAGAGTTTGTAACCAAGAGACCACCTTTGAAGGAAATACTAAAGGGTGTGCTACAGCCTGAAAAGAAAAGACAGGAAAGAGAGGTCTGGAAGAGAGTCTAGAAATGAAGATTATATCAATAAAAGTAACTGTAACCAAAAGTGTCAAAAGAGTGGTGAAAATAAAATATGACAGATACAACCCAAATATTCAGGAATAAACTTAACCAATGATGTAAAGCATTTTATTCAGAAAACTACAACTCATTGTTAAAAGAAATCAAAAAAGGCCTAAATACCTGGAAGAACATTCCATGCTCATGTATTGGAAGACTAAATATCATTAAGATGTCAATTCTACTCAAATTGACATATAGGTTCAATGCAACCCTGATAAAAATTCCACCAGCAGTTTTTAAATAAATAGAAAATATGATTATCAAATTTATTTGGAATGGTAAAGGATCCTGAATAGCCAGAAACATCTTAAAAAGGTAAAGTAAAGCTGAAGACTCTCATTTCTGGACTTTAAATCACATTACCTAGCTACAGTGGTAAAAACAGCATGGTACTGGTATAAAGACAGACCTATAGACCAATGGAACTGAATTGATGGTTCAGAAACAGACCCTCACGTGTATGGCCAAGTATTTTTTTACTAACCTGTCAAACCTGCCTCCATCAGGCAGAATAGTCCACTCAACAACTGGTGCTGAGAGACTGGATATCCATAGCCAAAAGAAGGAAAGAGGACTTCTATCTAACACTTTAAACAAGAAATAACTAAAAATGAATTTAAAAACCTAAATATAAAACCAAGAACCATAAAGCTTCTAGAAGAAAATATAGGAAAATCTTCAAGTCCTGGTGGTAGGTGGTGGATTATTAAAGGATATAAGAAGAGGACTGAGATGTACTATTGATGTTTAATGTATGTAAAAGTTTTAATTAGCTTTACTATAAAAGTGTGGAAATATACAGAGTTGGTGGTAACATATTATGGTGAGTAACAACTGGTTTATAAATGGGGATTGGGGATGTGGCTGAAAATGGTAGTCTAAGGATGTAAATGCCAGTTGACAGAAAGCTAGAGAATAATCTAAAGACTGAAAAGTACGGTAAGGGGAAGCAGACTTGGCCCAGTGAATAGGGCATCCGTCTACCACATGGGAGGTCTGCAGTTCAAACCCCAGGCCTCCTTGACCCATGTGGAGTTGGCCCACGCACAGTGCTGATGCGCGCAAGGAGTGCCATGCCACGCTGGGGTGTTCCCCGTGTAGGGGAGCCCCACACGTAAGGAGTGCGCCCCATAAGGAGAGCCGCCCAGCACAAAAGAAATTTCAGCCTGCCCAGGAATGGCGCCACACACACAGAGAGATGACACAACAAGATGACACAACAAAAAGAAACACAGATTCCCGTGCCACTAACAACTACAGAAGAGGACAAAAGAACACGCAGCAAATGGACACAGAGAACAGACAACCAGAGTGGGGGTGGGGGATGGGAGAGAAATAATAAATAAAATAAATCTTAAAAAAAAAAAAAAGTACGGTAAAGCCAGGAGTGAATGAGAATTGTGGTTGATGATACAGATGCAAGAGTGTCCTTTTTGGGTTAGAGCAAATGTATGTCACTATTGCAGGGTGGTGGGAACATGGAGAAGCATGGGAAAAATATAACTAGAGTGACCTATGGACTATGGTTAACAGTAATAATGTAATATTCTTGCATCTATGCCAAAGATATACTGTGTTGATAATGAGGAAGTATGGAAAATGTGTGCCAAATGTACGCGATGGAGCTGGTAATAATTGGATGATATTACCTCATAATCTGTAACAAATGTTCTACCATGGTGTAGTGTGTTGATAAAGGGGTGTTATTTGGGAATTCTGCACATGTGCATGAAGGTTTTGTTAAGTTTACAACTTCTGTCATAAAAATATACTTTAAAAATAATAGTAGAGTGGATTGGGAGGAAATACACCAAATGTGAGGTTAGGACTATAATTAGTAGTAAGATTTTGACAATATTCTTTCATAATTTATAATAACTGTCTCATGACAATGCAAGGTATTGCTGGAGGGTTGAAGTACAGAACCCCTGTATGACATTATGCATGTTTGTTTTGTAAGTTCACAACATCTACTATATACATATTGTTCATGTATGTTCATGTATAAGTGATATAATAATAATAATAATATGGTGGGTTGGGGAAAAATACTTTGGTTAGTAATAATATTTTGAGGATGCTCTTTAATCATTAGTTAAAAGTGTTTAACAACAATATAAGGTATTGGTGGTGGGTGAGGTATGAGAGCCTTGTATAATGTTACGAACATTTGTTTTGTAAGTTTACTACTATTACTATACACTTATTATTTATGTATGTTTAGTACGAGTGATATACTTCAGTAACTTTTTAAAAAACAAAGGGGAAATAAATACATTTTTAGATAAACAAAAACCCATAGAATTTCTGGCAACATATCTTCTCTAAAGGAAATTATAAAGGCAGGGAAAAAGATTCCAACATGGATTTTTTTTTTTTTGTCATCATAATATACTTTTTTTTTTGTCTTTATTTTTTTAATGTTACATTAAAAAAATATGAGGTCCCCATATACCTCCCACCCCCCTCACTCCACTCCTCCCCCCATAACAACAACCTACTCCATCATCATGAGACATTCATTGCACTTGGTGAATACATCTCTGAGCACCGCTGCACCTCATGGTCAATGGCCCACACCATAGCCCACACTCTACCCCAGTCCACCCAGTGGGCCATGGGAGGACATACAATGTCCGGTAACTGTCCCTGCAGCACCACCCAGGACAACTCCAAGCCCCAAAAATGCCCCCACATCACATCTCTTCCTCCCACTCCCTACCCCCAGCAGCCACCATGGCCACTTTCTCCACACCAAGGCCACATTTTCTTCGATTACTAATCACAATAGTTCATGAATAGAATATCAGTAAGTCCACTCTAATCCATACTCTATTCCTCCATCCTTGGACCTTGGAATGGTTGTGTCTACTCCACATCTATATCAAGAGGGGGCTTAGATTCCACATGGATGCTGGATGCAATTCTCCTGCTTTCAGTTCTAGGCACTCTTGGCTCCCTGGTGTGGTAGTTGACCTTCTTCACCTCCATGTTAGCTGAGTGGGGTGAGTCCAATAAACCAGAGTGTAGGAGTTGCAAGTCTGTTGAGACTCAGGGCCTGGCTATCACATGGTCAGTCCAGAGATTCAGGTCCCCTGGGTATACATTAAACCCCAGCACCAACTAAAGTTCTGGTAAAAGTAACAGAAGAGACTTGTGGACAAAGATCACATCTAAGTCCAGCTCCATCACACAGAAACACAAACTCCAAAGTAGGGCCAACTGACATGGCACTGAACTCCATCTGCCATGACCATAGAACCTGTGGGTCTCTGTAGCCCTCAGAAGAACCAATACCTAAGGTTGTATCTACTTTATCTGTCTCTGGGACTCTGCTCAGGTGTGCATATGGACAACCCCTCTGATAACCTCCCAGCTCTTTCTGGAGACTCATAGCCATATAAACTCATTTGGCCTTCCCATTTCCCCCTTTGATTCAGATCAAAAAGCATTTTTAACTCCTGGTATTATATGTAGATTGAGATATTCTGCTGGTCCGAGTTGACCCTTTTATTCAAGGTCATTTTCTAGTTACATCATCAGCTGGTATTGGTAGTAATCCCTCGATGCCAGGGAGGCTCATCCCCGGGAGTCATCTCCCACGCTGGAGGGGAAGGCAATACATTTACATGCTGAGTTTGGCTTTGAGACTGGCCACATTTGAGCAACATGGAGGCTCTCAGGAGGTAACTCTTAGGCACCCCTGCAGCTCTAGGCCTTGTTCTTATTTCAGGTGCACGGGCTCATAAGCATAGTCATTAGAATTAAGGGCTCATTGTTGGACCTTCATTCTTTTTTGGTCTTTGCCATTGCACTTGGGGGATTATTGCTGTTCCTTTAGGGACTGTGATAGAGCTCCCCTGGCTAGGAACTCAGTACTCCCTCAGTTGTTGTTTTTAATTGTAACCACTATGAAAACATCCAAACATTTTTATGTACCCTGAATATATGCCCTGGAGAACTCCCTGCCAACCATGTGTCCCCTGTCAATAACATCCCATACCAGTATTCCTCCCCTGCCATTGTTGAACCTCTCTGTGATCCAAAACTTCTTCAAAAGTGAAGCCCAATATATTGCCAGGTTCCATTAATAGTAAAACTGAATATAGTATGAGTTTAAAGGTTAGATATAGAACATACATTAATTTAGAAAAATTAAGGTAAAAATAAATTGGGGTATCAAAAAATTTTAAAATGCAAAAGCTTTGTTTTTGATATTTTGCCTTCCATCACTGCAATGTGTTGCCCTGTATACAAATTGGCAAGGCAACTACTTCCATTTTTTCCTCAGTGTCTACATCCTATCTTTTTCTTTTTTTTCTAATTATTAAGCTTAATTTCACAAAAGTTTTAGATCACAGTAATTCATAGATACAATATACAGTACTCCCACATATCCAACAGCTGAGCCTGTCAAGCCCTCAACACTGTTGCAAGTATCTCTGAACATGGCCCTTCAAGCAATGAAGATTGACTGTCACTGTGGACCCTAAGGGGAGGGGGAAAGAGGTATTGAATAGATGGAACCAATGTAACTGTGTGGGCAATAGAAGTGTTCCACAAGAGTACGCAAGGATGGATATAAGACATGTAAATTTACACCAAAAATATATAGGGGATGATAGGCTAAAATATAAACCATAATGTAAAACGTAAGGTAACTAAAAATTTAGAAAATTGTATAGTCTAAAAGATAAACCACAATGTAAACCCAAATGTTACCTTGTTTGAAAGTTATTTTCTCAATATCTGTACATCAGCTTCAGTAAATATAATATGAATATGTAAAAAGATTATTGCTGTGGAAGGGAAAAGGGTTTTATGCCAACATGGAAATTTTGATCTGAAAGAATGGTAAGCAGAGACATTGGTAAATATGTAGATAAAATTCAGCTGGCATTGATTGACTATTGAAAATATTAAAAATTATATCTTATTTGTGGGTGGATAGGGATGTATGCCAGAGCTAAAATATTGGATAGCATCATAAAAATTGGGAAGCAGATAATATGTGTTCACACACACAAATACCTTAAGACATCAGGGTTTGCTTCTTCCTCAGGTTGTCCTCCATCACAGGTTGGCTGAGGGCTCTGTCCCAATCCTCCTGACCCCAGGAACCAAAATGGCGGAGCATCCGCCATCTGCAATTTCAAGACAAACAAGAAAGAAAAGGAGTGCATGGAAAATCTTGGTCTGACTCTAATTCTTCCTGGATGTTTACAAATTACTTCCTCTCACATTCCTTGGCCATAGCACTGTGCCAGGCCACACCTAGCTTCAAAGGGGCAAGGAAGTGCAATTCCACTTTGTATTGATGGGACAGGTAATATTTGGTAGACAGGCTCTATGGCTACCACTCTCTTCAAGACCAGGGTTTTTTACTCTACTGCTCCTTGTCAGGTACTGAGTGTAGCACTCTGCTAGGTAGTATGGAATAAACCTTTCTCCAAGTGGCTCCAGGTGGCTGGCCCAAGGCAGGCAGGATTTGTTGAATTCTTTTCCACCAGCAGGTGAAGCTTCTTCATTTCAAATCCTCCTTGAGATCTGATCCATGTCAGGGCAGTGCTCACTCAGTGGCTTCATATTTCAGTGGGAGTCATAGTAACTGGTGTTAACAGATGAACTGTGAAATCTTAGAGGTTTAACCCAATAGACGTTTATCTCTCAGTCATAAGAAGATCAATAAGCAGTAGGGGCCAGGGAGGCTCAGTTTCACCTCCAAGGAGTCACTCAATGACTCAGGGTGCAAGTAGCACCTCCATCTGCAGCCCGATCGCCAAGGATGTCCTGAGTGTCATCAGTATACAACCAGCCAGGACATGGGGAATGAGGGAGACAGTGGAGGATGACGTGGAGGCTTTCATCAGCCAGCATGGGGAAAGGAATGCATCACTTCTGCTCATTCCAGGGGCGAGAATTAAATGACTGACAAGACTGGGAAATGTATTCCATGGCTAGACCAGTAGGAAAATAATTTTGTGATCCTGCCCAGTCTCTGGTATATCCAGACATGCCCACTGTCCTTGGAAGCTAACCTTCCCTTGTTCTGTCTTGGTTCTGCCCTGAGAATGTTTAACTTCAAATGAATGAATGAATGAAAGAATGAATCAATGATGAGGCCTCCTTCCAGAGGGTCGGTCAAGTTCACGCCTCTCTCATATAATTGTCTTAAACGTTCATCATTGCTTTAGATTAACCCAACTCTAGCATGCAAATGCATGACCCTCAGATCAAGTAAGCTTTGTCCCAATTGTCACAAAGCAACTGCCTTCCCAAGGCATATTGAGTACCCAGGATCCTCTCCCTGGAGCATTTAGTAGTTAGTATCGCCCCTTAAAGTGAGCGCTAATAAATGTAGGAGGAGGAGTCAAGTTCATTCCTAGGAGATGACATAGCGGGGGGCGGGGGGGCGGGCAGGAGCTATGCTACAGAGCAGGACAGCTTCAACTTGAATGCCAGCTCCACATTTCTGAGCTGCCTGACCACAGGCAAGTTACTTTTCTTCACCAATGTTCTCGTGAATAAAATGGATTTGTAACAGGTGCTGCTGTTTCCCGGCTCATTCTCCTTAGGTCTCAGTGCTTCACTGGGCTCCGGTGGACTCCTACAACCTATAGCTGCAGCCACGCATGCCACCCAGCCCAAGAACAGCAGAGAAAATGCTGGAAATCTTCCAGCAGGTAGGAAATGCTGGAAAAACAACTCCCTCTCCAGGAGCATCTTCCACGGACAACCAGTGAGAACTAGAGTATTAACACCCGACTTGCTCACCCCTCTGTAGGGAGAACACTGAGCCGTGTGTTTCCCACCATGTCCCAGAGGTTCTCCATGGGATTAAGCTCTAGACACCAGAGTGAGAGCTGCTCTGACAACGGGCCCTCTAACGCTGCACTTGCCCCGTATCAGTTCCCTTCCCCTCCCACACCAACTGCTTGCTCTGGGATCCTTGCTTTCAAGGTCCACTCCTGGGGCACCCCAACCAAGACCATCCTCCCAGGGCTCTCAGGAGGATTCAAAGAGTGAATCCAAAAGGAGCAGTCGGAGCGGCGGCCAGCAGAGATGCAGAAGCTCAGTCTCCAGAGGGCTCCTAGATCTTCACTCTGGGGAAGTGGGTTGTTGCAAGCACGGCTCGAATTGATGAGAAGAGAGGGCGTGGAAAGCCTTTCTCACGTAACGTATGACCCGTTTTCTCCACGAATTCATCACTTCGTCCCCCCAGCCCAGGCTCTCTTGGAAGGGAGGGCCTGAGTCTTACTGGGGTGTAGCTAGAGCACCAAGCAGAGGCATGCGCTGAAGGGTAAATGGCCCAGTGGAGACGGCCGCCCTTTCCAGAGCAGCCTCAGAGGCTTCCCTTTCAGAACAGAGACAGTCAAAAGACTCGGGGTGGGTTGCCTGCGACACATCCTTGCTGTGGGACCTCGGGCAAGTCGCCTCCCCTCTCTGGGCCCCTCATCTCTAAAATGGAAGTCATGATGACTTCCCCTGTGGTTGCCATGGGGACCCAAGGAGGCAGTTCGTGTAAGGACGAGGCATCACTTACCCAACGCTCCCTCGCTTTGGTTTTTATTCTCAGCCTCTGAGTCTGCAGCAGCTGCTCTGTATACAAGTTTCCTATCCCTCACCATTAAGCTCCAGCCCGGAGCGAGTGGGCCACATGAGGTTCCGTCACAAATGGGGAGCGATGGGAACCAGACCCAACGCGGTGCCCCCCAGGCCCAAACACGAAGCAGCAGAACGTGACTCCCAGCCTGCTAGACTTCTGGTGCCTCCTTCCCGGCAGCTACGTCAGCACACAATGCTAGCCCCAGTGCGTCTTTTCACTGAAAACCCAAGTTAGCTCTGTCCGGTCGACAAGTGCTGTCAGTACGTAGCAAAAGGAAACGACGTGCACCGGTCCTTATTTCTCTTGACGCGGAGGCTGCTGCCCCATCAGGAATATTGAAAACCTGGAGCAGAAGGGGGCGTGGACACGGGTGTGAGGAGGCCTCCCTCGGTAAAATTCAAAGTGAGGACCCAGAGGGGCTCTGCGGGGCGGGAATGCTGCGGGAAGGGAAGAACGTGGGAGATGGAACACAAGCTGTTGAAAGAATGACCCAATGGACAAAGGAGGTTCTGGGGGCAGCAAGGCCTTCTTGTGTGGACTTGACCCCTCCCCCTTTCCATTCCTTGGGAGGAAATGCAGAACTAAGGCTTAGGAATAAGATAGACCGTGCCTTTTATGACATGCATGTCCAGGTTTGCCCCTCGCAAGCTCTGTGATCTTAGGCACATCCATCACCTCTCAAAGCTGTGACTTCTTTATTTGCAAAACATGATTACTACAACCCAACAGGTGCAGCTAGCAGAAAGGCTGGCTGTTTCAGCACACACAATACACATTAAGCCTCAAATACCAGGAAACCTCTCTACAAGTGCTTAAACAGAGGATTTCTTCACTCGTTCAATACATCTGGGGAACTGAGCTGGTGGGGATGGTCAAAGATGACATCCGAGACCCAGGTCCTTTCAAATTTTTACCTCTCCATCATTACCACAGCCTCTGTATTCATCACCCCAAGATGGCTGCTGCACCTCCAGGCATCACTTCCAGTTCCTGGCAGGAAGAAGAGAGAAGGGTGAAGGGCAAAGAACTTCCTCCCAGCAAGTCTACATTTTTGTTTGGGAGGACCTGGGCTCCCCAGTCACTTCCATTCGTAGTTTGTTCGCCAGAACTGGTTTGCACAGCCATCGCTAGCTTTGGGGGCATCTGGGAGAGCTAGGAGCGTCCATGTCACCTGAAAAAACCAGGGCCCCTGGTGTGAGGAAAAGGGAGAGAAGGGACACGGGGTGGGCCAAGAAGCAGCCTGTGTCCGTGACATGTTGGAGGTGCCCAACACCGATCAGCTGAGAAGGTTGTCACCACGTCCCGCAGGTGGCTGCTGTGCTCGCGCGGTGCGGAGTTTGTGTTCTAGTAAGAGAAACACCCCTCACAGCCTGCCGGGGCCCCTCGCAGATAGCTGTTGAGGAGTGACTCTGTATGAAGAGGCTGAAATGCCAGATTCTTTCACCGAATGCCAGTCGCTCTTTTCTCTGAACGCCTGTTTCACCTGAATCAGTATTAAATCACCCAACCAGTAGGTATGCTTCATCCCTGGAGCTGTGGCAGCTCCTAAGACGGATAAGACAAAAATATCTGGCGCCAAGCATTCAGCATCAACTGGGGAAGCTGCCGATGGAAGTTTTTAGACTCCGCACAAGGCATGGTCTTTAGAGTAACATTTGCCCAATGACAGTCAAGCCAGCAAGATTGCTTTGGGGCCATTTGTAAGTCTTGATGTACAAGACACCTCCAAAGTTGTTGTTCATTCCCTATGTGTTATGTCTACTCCTTTTTCTCTCAAGCACACGAAAGGAGAGGGAGAGAAAGAAAACAAAAGCAAGAAAGAGAAAATTATGCTCCCTGTAAAATATATGGACCTAGCAATTCAGATTCTGGGAGTATCATTAGCCATACTTCCTGTGTCCAGTTGCAGGGTGAGGTTAGGAGTTCAAGACATTAGATGGGTCACAAAAACAATCTGGCTGGATTTGCAACTCACAGAGCCTTCTGGTAGACCCCATGCATATTTCCGTGGCATCCAGGAGGTTTTCCTCCTCAGACGTTCTTTCGTTGGGGAAATGCACGTGTGGCTGAGCACCCTGTTTTCCTGGTGAGGCTGGTTGGCCCCCACGAAAGGCCACCCTTTCAGTGCGCACCTTTTGAGGCCTTCACTGGCCCCTCCCAGGGCTCAGAGCAACATCTCAGCGTGGAGGGAAAAGAGCCTGAGATAGTAAAACATTCACGCCCCTGTTTCCCTGCATGTGAAAGCAAAGACAGTGCTGGGCCGTCTCCTGGGAACGAGCTCCAGGAGCTCAGAATGACAGGCAGCCCTCTCCCGGGATGGCTGTCGTGGACACGTACCCGTCCAGGAGGCCCGGAGGAGACCCTGGCCAGGCCGACACGGGACCGACACACGAGCCCCTCGGACCGGCTGCAGCCCAGGGCACGGCTGGCGTTGGCTTCCAGAAGGAGCAGCTGAGTGGGAGGCAGAGGTCCTGGAGTCACACAAGCTGATCCCGCCCATTTCAGGAGGGTGTCGGGGGGAGGAAATGATATAAATCATGTTGCAAGTGCTATATGACACGGTCGAAGTTCTCATGAACTACAGTGATCACCACCAGGGACAGATGTGGATCTGCGAGGCTTGGAGCCGCGCGCTCAGTGCACTGGTTTCTAAGAAGGCACAGCCCGCAAGGTCTACGTGCCTCCAGGACGAGTCAGCCGCCCGGTGCCAGGAAAGGGGCAGCCGTGTGGTGCCAGAGGGACGCAGAGGCACAAGGATGGCCCTGCCCCAGCAGGCTCAGGGCTTCCATGAGCAAAAAGGGCTGTAGCCCACGGCTCATGAGGACGTTGGTCATAGTTGGCTAACAGCACAGCCCTGGACTTGGGTTCAAGTCTTAGCTCTGCCTGTAGAAGCTGTGTGACCTTAACAAAGCTACTCAACCCCTCTGAGCTTCCATTTCCTCATCATTAGCATGGGGGTGACAGTTTTGCTCAGAGGAGTACTTGGAAGGTGGAAAGAGATAAAGCGTGTGAGGAATGATTTGTTGTTCCACTTATATTATCATTATCAACAGCAAAATGCTGTGCTGCCTTTAGGCCTGTCGCTGAGGACGCTCTCACTCCACCTATTGTGTAGTTCTTCTACCCAAGGAGATTGTGATGAACTTTCCATGCTGTTAGTTAACATCCACGCAGGGCTCACTCACATACATGCGCAAATCTGACCCATTATTTTCGCAATGCAAATTTCATGCCACAGCCCTGCCATGACCTTTCCCTGCAGGACTTTCCAGCTCTTTATTTATTTATTCTCTAAGCACGAGGCAGGCTCTTAGGCTGTTGAGCTCTGCAGCAAGACGTGCTGAGTTTGAATCCTGGATCAGCCAATTTCTGACTGTGTGACCTAAGACAAGCCACTTAATTATCTAAGCCTCAGTTTCCTTATTGGTAGTGTCAAGTAAAATTAAACGTCTGCTTGCATCGAATGTCGCCAGGAGGGATTCCTTTCCAGAAAGCCTTTTCCAGAAGACAAAGTGATGGACCTGCCGGGTTTCTTTGTGAAAATGAGCACACACTACAGGGTTGCTGATAAGCAATTCCTGACGATAAAACTAGTTTGGGTCTATAGAGATAGATTATCAAGTGGGACAAGCATTCCGATTTTAACCCCACTTCGTGAGGCTCCCTTTGCCTCACTGATGTAGAATGTGCATCGAGCAGAACATCTCCTCGCTGGCGCCAGCATTCACCCTGTGAGCTTCCCCGGCACTGCCTTGGAGGAGCTCCTTCTCCTTTCTGAATGGGATGCTGCCTGTTCCGCGCATCGCTCAATACAGCTGCGAGAGCCTACGTTTTTTAATGTTGTTGTGAGTTTTTCTTTTATCCATCTCAGTAGGGTTTGGGGGAGCTTTGGTGTCTGTGGCAGACGCGCCCTGGTAGCCACACTTTTGTGCCATCTCCCTCTTTTGATGTGGGCAGGACCTGTGACATCCTTGTCCCTGTTGAATGTGACAGAGGTGAAGGGATTTAACGAGGGCCCCGACTCCGTGGACTGTGAGTTAATAAAAAGGGAGATGACCTGGGTGGGCCTGACCAATCAGACGCACCCTTTGAAAGAGGAGCGAGGCGCCTCCCTCCCATCGATGGTCTTGAAGGAGCAGCTCCCCAGAGTTCTACAGCTGCACGGAGAGGGATTCTGACAGCAGTTCTCAGGAAAACTGGGAGAGAATTTTCTCCTAGTCGCATCTCTGAGAAGAATTCTCCTGATCAACACACCCACTGCAGACTTGTGAGTCCCCAGTCAGCACATCCAGTTACGCTGTGGCTGGACTTATGACCCAGGAGACCGAGGTAATAAATGGATGGAGTTTTTTTGGGGTTTTTTAGCCCAGTTTTTTCTTGCACGTGGGCTCCCCTATGCAGGGGACACCCCTGTGTGGCACAGCACTCCTTGCGCGCATCAGCACTGCGCATGGCCAGCTGCACACGGGTCAAGGAGGCCCGGGGCTTGAACTGCGGACCTCCCATGTGGTAGACGGACGCCCTAACCACTGGGCCAAGTCGGCTTCCCTGGATGTAGTTTTAATCCACTAGGTTTGTGGTGCTTGGCTATGCAGTACAGCACAGCAACACGATCACCTAAGAGAACACCTGGTGCTCATGACTCCACTCCCCCAACTAAAAAAAAACCTCTGCTGAATATCAACAAAAGCATTTGAAAGATACATGTTTATCAAGTTTTAAATTGTTTTCTCATTAAAATGTCTTTAATGCCTCTTAAAATGTGTGCTACAAATGCTTGTCCCTCCTAGTAATTGAAGGAATCAACATGACTTTCTCATTCTAAGAGATTTTGGGTATCTCTTTGGAAATTATTTTTCATTCCTTTAGGATTTTACAGCTGCTTTTCTCATTATCTGCCACATAAAACTTTGTTCCAATGACGTTGCCTGGAGGAAAATTAGTTCAGGTAGAGCTCTTCCTCAAGTTTTCCAGTGAAGCCTGATTCCGGAAACAAAAGCGAGAGAAGCTGGGATGTTTGAGAGTCCAGGCCTGCTCCATCACTGCAGGGTGGAGATGGGAGGGGGGTCCGATGGAAGGAAGGGTTCTGCGCCAGCTGTTCCTGTGTGCAAGGGATGGATAATGCTCAAGCTCTCCCTGAAATCTTCCCCATCTATGGCCACAGTGGCAAAAATATTCCTCCAAATCTCTCTGAAAATTTAAAACCTTCACAAATATTCCTACTAGGGAAGAGAAACATCTGTAGATCCACAATCACCATGACTTTTTTTTGTTATGATTCATTATATCAGTTGGGTTTCAGTCACCCCATTCGGCCTGAGAGAATGGGACAGGGTACAGGTAAGTATTGACAACAGAAGTGGCAAAAGAAAGGCCCAACATTTACTGAGGGTAAATCAGCTCAACTATGGTCCTTCCACCAGCGCTGCAACCCCAGAAGGGATGGTGAGCCCTTGGGCCTGCTTCCATCAGAGAAGCCAAAGCTGCAACATGAGGCATGTGTGTAGCCTCTAGGATGGCAAAGCCTCTAAATCTTTGAGTCCCTACAGGCCTAAGGTAGCCCTACAATTAACTCAACATTGAGTCAGGCCTATGAGGAATAAAAGGTAATTGTGGTAGAGGCCCCAGACTCCAGAAGCTTACTTCCATTCATTCCCTTAGTCATTCATTAATTATTCATTCCTTCCTGAATGTCTTTTGTGTGCTGGTCCCTGAGACTGCTCAGAAGCCCTGCAGGCTTTCCTTCTCTGAGAGCTCCACTTCTCCAAAGGTCAAGCCCTAGATAGGATGCTCTGATATCTTACTGACCAGCTGCATTTCTTGCTTGCTTGCTTGCCCCAGAAGCTGGGCCTTTCTAGTCTGGGTAGGATGTACCAAGATCTTGCCTCTGGCTGGGAATGATGAACGACCCTTCTCCAGGGGCACAGACCTCCAGCCGCTCTCCTTGCAGGTGAGAGCACTGGATGCTTCAAAGCGTCAACAGCAGCAACCAAAGGGCACAGCATGTGCTTCCCCACGGTGGCCGCTTGAGATTATTTTATGAATCCTGAAAGAGAAAGATTATGTTTGTAAACTAATCTATTCCTCTGGGTGTGATGCCCTTTGATTATATTAAATTCAAAGGATTTCAGTTTACTTGATAAAACCACTTTAGGGCTTCTGATTCAAACCATCAGTAGGGTAGCGCCCCCACCCCCTTGGTGAGCCAATCCTCACTCAAGAAGACACGAGGAAAGGAGAGGACTTTGCCATGTGACAGAAAAGAGGAGAAGGCCCAAACAGCCCAGGCCCCGGAAGAGAAGAGCCATTTGCCTGGTTGTTTGCAGTTGATATAGGAAACCCTGAGAGATGAGCCCTGACCAGGACGGAGGGGACTAGAACCCTGGAGGGAAGGAGAGACCAGCAGAGGTCAGCCACTGTCCTGCTTCAACACGTGGCAGCTGGCTTTGGTGAGAAAGCAGCCTTGAGCTGGATTCTTTAGGGCCTTGTAACTGTACACATTGATCCCAAATAAATGCCTTCATGAAAGCCAACAGATCTCAGGTGCTTTGCATCAGCACCCTTTGGCTGACTAAGACACCCACCCAAGCCTGAGTTGCAGGGAGGTGGGTAGAGAGCTCTGACTGTGCAAAGAACATTTCAAGAAACGTGGAATGATACACACAAAAAAAACCCTTATCAGAGACCTTGGCCAATGCAGACAGGCCTTATTCAGATCTTATACCTTCTCTTCCAGGAACCTGAGGCTCCTGGAGCCTTGTGGCTAAAGCAGGGTTAACTCAGACTTAAGAAATTAAGCAGCTGTCTCCTCTGGAGTCAGGGGGAAATCTTGTTCATGTTAGGACGCATTAGGAGGTTAACGAGAGTCGTCAGGATGAGTTAGAGGAGGACAGCGCGCGCTTTCGCGCTGGTTGGGGGAGTCGCAGGATGCCCAGGGAAGGAAGAAAGGGACAAGGCTGGACGTTGACCCCCTCTGCCCCCCCACACCCACCTGGGCCACGCCAGGTTTAAACCCGCTTTGCAAAGGAGGACAAGCCCTCAGGCTGCAAAAGATTTAAAGGTTTAAACCAAGGCAAAGCATTTTTCCTGGGCTTTCCATTGCCAGGGGGAGGGAAAATGAAAAGCCCCGAGTCAGGAGCCGGGCACGTAACAAGGCTTTCGTATAGATTTCCAATAATCTGCAGGCCTCGTCCACGCCCGTAGCCGGGGGTGGCCCCTCCGCAGTCTCACCTGATGACAGCCTTGCAAAGTGGCCGCTCCTGGACACGCTCCGCCCAGCACCCCCCCAACACCCTCTCTGGTTCCCTGTTTCTGCTCTGGGCAGTGCTCTTGTGCCTTCCAGACACGCCTGGCTCTAAATTTCAGACAGATTTGTTGCTTAAAAGGTTTCAGCCCTTTAAGATCTGTTTTCAAGGCACTAGAGGAATGAAAGATAATGAGGATGGGACACACGGGGAATCCTCTTATAAAATGGATAATGCCCCTGTTAGGGGTTGAATCATGCCCTCAAAAAAATATCCATGTCCAAGTCTCAACTCCTGTCCCATGAATAAGGCTTCATTTGGAAATAAGCTCTTTGAAGAGATGATTAGTTGAGAAGCTGGATTAGAGTGGGCCCTAATCCCATTTGACCGGTGTCCTTAAAGAACAGGAAAATGTGGACACAGGGACAGAGGGGCGAAGGGAGAAGGCCGTGTGGAGATGAGGCAGGTGTACCTCCAGGCCGAGGTGTGCCAGGGATGGTTGGCAAACACCAGACGCTGGGAGGGCGAGGAAGGCCCCCTGACAGGTTCCAGAGAAAGCACAGCCCTGCGACACCTGCCGATTTCAGGCTTCCAGCTGCAGAGCTGCGACTGCCCCTCACCCCTGGATCCCTGTTGGAGTTTTCTATGTCCAGATTTTCTGACCGCTGCCCCTGGAAGGCACGCTGGCAGGAAGGCCCTCTCCCTGGCCAGTCTGTCCTGAGTAACTGGGATGTCACTAACGTGCCTGAGATCATCAGTTCTAAAGTGTTGCCACACCTTGATAACCAGCAGAGAGCGCCTGCCTGGGTTTTCGGCAACTCCTCGGGGGCTGCCGCCTGGATGCACCTGCCCCTGCAGGGCCTCCTTCCTTCCGCTTTCTCCAGAAACCCGCCGGACCCTCCAGGAGCCTCCACTTTTACTCACAGAAGCACCCACTTATACTTTGGTTGTCAATACTGACCAAGCACAGGTGCCCACTGCGTGCCATGGTCTGTTAA
This sequence comes from Dasypus novemcinctus, assembly GCF_030445035.2. Classification (NCBI taxonomy): domain Eukaryota; kingdom Metazoa; phylum Chordata; class Mammalia; order Cingulata; family Dasypodidae; genus Dasypus; species Dasypus novemcinctus. The sequence continues at coordinate 129,147,714 of NC_080681.1, forward strand.
GTGGTGCCCGTGCCCACCTGCTGGATCCTCTCACCCCCTGACAAGGGGGTGGTTATCTCCATAGCAAGATGCTGGCCTAGTCCCAGAGCTGGGACCCAACACGGGTCAGCCCGGCTCAAGAACCGGAGATCCAGGTAAAGCGTGGCCAGAGCCCGTGAGGCCAGCAGCTTCTCATCGTGTCTGAGCTGCGAGGAACCTTGGGGAATACTTAGACAAACAGCTTTAGATACATTTTATCCTGCAACCTATGACCTAATACAATCTTACTTAGAATATGCATCTATAAAGTAGCTTCAAATCCAAGTGGCTCTGTTGCATCTGAAATCTACCCAAGTCTCCGACTCACCCTTGTACCATACGTGCATGGAGCAGACAGAAAACTGCTCAGTTAAGGGGAAAAAGCAAACCAACCAAGGAACTGGACTGAGAACTGAGCTGTCACAACCGCATGTCATGATGAGAAATGTTTGTGCTTTGAGTCTAAAGAAGCTAATGGCTTGCCAAAATAATACAATATTACTCCTTAAAGAAATATAATAGAAACAAGAGACCCCATGCATAATATTCATAATGCCAAGGATAGTATCCAAAATTATTCAACATACAAGAAAAATAGAAAAGTGGCATTCATTTCAAGTAAAAAGATAATGAATGGAAGCAACCCCACAATGAACCAGGTACTAGAATTAACACACAAGCATTTTAAAGCAGCTAATATAATTGTGCTCAATGAGGTAAAGGAAAATACACACATAACAAATGAAAGGATGGGTACTCTCAACAGAGAAATAAAAAATGTAAAAACAAACCAAATGGAAAGTTTAGAACTAAAAATTTAAAATATCTGAAATGAAAAATAAGCTAATGGTTTAATAGCAGGATGTTAATGATTAATAAAACAGACAATGAACTTGAAAATAAATCAATAGAAATTATCCAAAGTAAAGAAGAGAAAAAGAAATTAAGAAATGAATAGAGCCTTGGGAATCAGCTCTAAAATGTAAGTGGACAGGAGAGAGAATGAGCAGAAAAAACTGAAGAAACGACTTCCCATATTTAGTGGAAGACAAAGTTACAAATTTGAGAATTTCGGCAAACTGCCAAAAGCATAAATACAAAGAAAAGCATACCCAGACCCACCATAATCAAACTGTTGAAAAATAAAGATGAGATAAGCTCTTAAAAGCAGCAATTAACAAATGACATGGACATATAATAAAAAATAAGTTAAATTACTACAGACTTCTCACCAGAAACTATGGAGGCCATCTAACAGTGGAGCAATATCTTTAAAACGCTTTGGGAGGAAAAAAAAAAAAAAAAAAACAACTCTCACCACAGAAATCTATATACAGAGAAAATAGCCTTAAAAAATTAAAGGGAAATTTCAACTAACAGAATCCACTAGGGATTCACTTTACGGGAAGTTTTGGATCACAGAGTGGTTCAACAATGGCAGCGGAGGAATACTGATATGGGATGTTATTGACAGGATATATATGGTTGACAGGGAGTTATACAGGGCATATGCCCAGGGTATATGGTAATGTCTATATATACTCATAGTGGAAACAAAAACAACAGCTGGGGGGGTACTGGGCTCCTGGCCGGGGGGTCACTGTTGTGGGCCCTGGGAGAGCACCAACAATCCTCCAGGTGCAACAGCAAGAACCAGGAAGGAAGGAGGGCCCAACAGTGGGCTCTTGATACTAATGGCTACACTTTTGAGCCTATACACCTGCAATAAGAACAAGGCCTAGAGTAGCATTGTGCCTGGGGGTTTCCTCCTGACAGCCTGCATGTTACTCAAATGTGGCCACTCTCACAGCCAAACTCAGCGTGTAGATGCGATGCATTCCCCCCAGCGTGGGACATGACACCCGGGGATGAGCCTCCCTGGCACCGAGGGATCACTACCACATACCAGCTGAAGAAGCAACTAGAAAATGACCTTGAATTAAAGATTCAATGCGGAACAGCAGAATATACCTGTCTACATATGATAACATGACTTCGGGAAGCTGTTTGACCTAATGTAAGGGGGAAATGGAAAGGAGAAATGAGATTATAAGGCTGTGAGTCTCTAAAAAAGAGTCTGGAGGTTGTCAGAAGGAATACCCCTATGTACAACTGAACAGAGTCTAAGAGACAGATAAGGTAGATACAACCCCAGGTATTGGTTCTTTTGAGGGATAAAGAGACCCACGGGTTCTATGGTCATGGCAGAAGGGGTTCACTGCCATGACAGATAGCCCTTCTTTGGACCTGGTGTTTCTGCGTGATGGAATTGGACTCAGAGGGGATCTCTTTTCACAAGACTTGCATGCTACTTTATTGGAATTGTAGTCAGTGCTGGGTTTAAGATATATGTAGGGGATCTGAATCTCTGGACTGATAATATGACACCCAGGCCCAGAGCCTCAACAGACTTCAGCTCCTACACTTTGATTTATTGGACTTACTCCACTCAGCTAACATGGAGTTGAAGAAGGTCAACCACCACAACATGGAGCCTAGAGTGTCTACAACTGGAAGCAGGAGGAGTGCATCCAGTACCCATATGGAATCTAAGCCCTCACTTGACATAGATGTGCAATGGACACAACCAATCCAATGTCCACAGAGAAAATGTGGAATGGGTGTGGGAACGGTAGCCATGGTGGCTGCTGGGTGTGGGGAACGGGAGGAAGAGATGAGATGTGGAGGCGTTTTCGGGACGTGGAGTTGTCCTGGATAGTGCTTCACGGACAATTACGGGACATTATAGATCCCCCCAGGGCCCACTGGATGGAACGTGAGAGAATCTGGGCTATGATGTGGACCATTGACTATGGGGTGCAGTGATGCTCAGAGATGAACTTACCAGGTGCAATGGATGTGTCATGATGATGGGAGAGAGTGTTGCTGTGGGGGGAGTGGGGGGCGGGGGCGGTGGGGTTGAATGGGACCTCATATTTTTCATAATGTAATTTAAAAAAATAAATAAATAATTAAAAAAAAAAAAAAAACTGAACTCACCAAACCCACCCCAAACTCCTTCTCTTTTAACCTACCAATTTCAATAAATGGAATCTCAGTTGGGCAGGAAAAAAAAAAAAAAAAGAATCCACTGCCATCAAATCTACATTATGATGAATACTAAAAAAAATTGTTCAGGATGAAGCAAATGATACAAAAGAAATATTTGAATCTTCAGGAGGAGTAAAAAAGATCATAAATAAATATTTACTAAATCTGAGACTATTTCTTCCTCTTAATTTTGTTAAAATATACATGACTGCTTAAGGTAAAAATCATGATATTGGCTTGTGGGATTTTAACATATATATAGATGCGTCATATATCACAACCAGAGGTTAAAAATGGTATGAAGATATAAATGTAGCTATAAAGTTTCAAGGTCTCCACATTCTATGTGAAGTCATACAATCGATATTAATTTTGAGTATACTATGCAAAGTGAAGGACGTGTATTCTAATCCTTAGAAAAACAACTTAAAAAATGCAAAGAGAAATAGCTAAAAAGCCAATACGTATTTTAAAATGGAATACTGTAGTGTATTTAAATAATCCAAAAGAAGGCAGGAAAGGTAGAGCTGAGGAACAAAAAGTAGATGGTAGATATATAAAATAAATAAAATATTAGTAAACCTAAATTCAACCACATGTATAATTACATTAAATGTTAATGGATTAAACACTAGGTTGACAAGATAGAGATTATCAGAATGTATGAAAAACCAGTTTGTCTTAAAGATATGCACTTTATCTATAAATACAAAGATAAGCTGAAATAAATGTACAGGAAAAAATATATACTATTCAATGAGTGAGCATAAAAAGGCAGGACTGGTATCCTAATATCATATAAAGTAGACTTTAAAACAAAATATTATCAGGATTAAGAAAGAAATTCATAATAAAAGGATCAATCCATCAGAAGACTTAACAATCATAAATGTATATGTCCCTAATATTACAGCTTCAAAATTCACAAAATTTAATAAACTAAAGGAAAAAATAGACGGTTCTGTAATATTAGATTATAATGCTGTTTTCTCATCAGTTGATAGAACACAAAAAAAAATCAGTAAAGACAATGATAATCAAAACATATCAATTATTTTCACTTAATGGATATTTATCGAACACTACACTCAACAACAGCAGAATATATACTTTTTTCAAATAGGCATGGAATATTCACCAAGATAGACTATATGCGGGATCTTTAAAAATCTTAATAATTTTTAAAAGATTGAAATATAGACTTTTCTCTGCCCACAAAGAAATGAACTAAAAATAAATTCAGTAGTATATCTAGAAGAACCCTAAATAGTTGGAAATTAAGCAATACACTTCTAACTAATCCATGAGTCAAAGAAGAAACTAGGAGGGAAGTTTTAAAATACTTCAAATGGAATCATAAAATATACAGCATGCTGAAATTTGTAGTATCAAACTAAGTGGTACTTAGGGGGAAAGTTATTGTGTTAAATTCTTGTAATGATCTAAGGCTTACCTGGAGTAGCTTGAAAAAGAGCAGTGAAATTAAAGCAAAAAAAAAAAAAGATAACAAAAATTTTTAAATTTTTTTTAAAAAGTAAAGTCAAAGAAGTAGAAGAGAGGGCATAATAAGGATGAGAGCAGAAATCAATGAAATAGAAAATGAACATATAATAGAGAAATCTTCTGGAGAGCCGTCAGGCCTTGGAAAGGAATCCCGCCTTCACGCGCAGGCAAGAGGAATCAGCAAAGCTATTTCAGCAGGGGAGTGGCATGGTCCTGCCCCCGCCACCACCCCCAGCCAATAACGCCTGCAGCTTCCACCTTTGCATTGCAGGACATCCAGTATTCCACTACGTCCCTACCCAAGTGGCTTCTGGGACCCTGCAAGGACTGCCCACCCATTCCAGAAGCTACGGTGGGGTGCACTACGTTAACTGCCCTGCTGCAGTTCCTGGCAGCCCCAGAGCCCCTCGAGGTGGCGCCTGGCCTTCCCCCTTCACTGCCCTCATCTTCAGCCCGAAAGTGGAGATAATCCCCAGGGGAAGGCCCCCGTTCTTCGGGAGACGTTGTCCCCCAACCAGGCTGAGACAAGCCAACGGCCATCACCCCACAAGAGTGTCCCAAGATGAAGGACCGCAGCCTGCCTTACAGCCCAGTGGGGGACCCCCAGAACCCCTGGGGATCCCAAGGAGCAAATGGGAAATCTGTGCGTCTGTCTGTCCTTCTGTCTCCGGGTTTGAACAAGTGGCTGCACAAAACTAAATGTACGACCACTAACAAGAGGACCTGTCCAGGACAGACCCCTTTCCCTCCGTGTGGAGCGCCTCCCGCTAGAGAGAGAACCAGCCCCGCCGCTAACCAGAACACCTGTCGCCTGGGGCTAGAAGACCCCGGCCCTAGCTCACGTGCTCCCTGACAACGAGGGTGAGCGCCGGAATCTCACTGCTGAACTTAGCAATAATAGAAGAATAAGTTAAAATTAAAATACAGTTGATGTGGCCAAAGCAGGCAGGGGCGCCATGCCAGAGGCCAGTGAGTGTCACTGAGTGCCCTGAGTGAGGGGCTGACCACACCTGGCTGGTGGAAACGGGACACCACCCCCTCTTCCCCTCTTCCGGGAGGGATCTCCAAATTGAGCCTGAGGCCAAAGCCTCTAGGCCTTGAGGTGGGGTTGCTGGTGACATCGGACCCCTGGTGAAATTTGATTTTTAGTATAAGTATCTCCCAAATAGTGTATGAGGCATACTTATACTAAAAATGACTCATCGCTTTTCTGGCATTCCAATTTCATTGGGCGCCCTGTACTCCTATTTGCTGCATCTGGCAAACCCACACTGAGGGCTCTTTCCACTAAGCAAAGGAGCAGTTTGCCCCCTGGAGGTGTGCATGGGGTGGGGGAGGCTTTCCTTGGAGAGCCCCCACCCCGGAGGACCCTCCCAAGGCTGTCCTCCCAGGTCAAACAAGAGCAGACGCGGGGAGAGCCAGTCCCACGCTGTGCGGGGCAGCCGCTCCTGCTCTCTGCGTTTACAAACGGCTCTGGCATTGCCGGGTGACAGCCTGACCCACCAACCACGGCCATTACTGCTGCCCCCACCTGTGGAACAGAACTTTAACTGGGGAAGGAAGGGAGGGGGCCAGAAAGGAAGGCGGGAGGAGAGAAGGGGGAGGGAGGGAGGGAAGGGAGGGGAGCTGCAGCTTTCTTTGGAAATTACCCTTGGAGAGGTTGTGAAGGGCTGAGAAGAGGCAGCGCTAAGCGCAGTGACCCCTTCCCTCCCCGCCGTGCGCCCCCCACCCCCGCACTTTCCAGCCACTTCCTTGCTGCATCGTGCGCCCCTTCAATCAGCCCCGCGGCCCTTTCTTGCCAGCTGCCGTGGAGTCATCAGTGCGATAGCAACCCCGCAGCTCAGTAGGGGCTTCTGTCTCTGTCCTCCACACACCCCCCATCCTCCACACCCCCCGTCCTCCCTCCTCCACGTCTCCCTCCTTCACGCCCCCTCCCTATCCTTCACAACCCCTCTCCGTCCTCCACGCCCCCCGCCCTCCACGCGCCCCCTCCTCCACGCCCCCTTTCTCCACGTCCCCCTTCCTCTATGCCCCCCTCCTCCACGTCCCCTCCCTCTCCTCCATGTGCCCCCCCATCCTCCCCTCATCACCCACCAGCCTTTGGTCCCAGCTTCAGGACAGGGACGCTGTCCCGGGCCAGGGGTCTGACAGCCAAAGTGTCAAGTGCAAAACAGCTGTTTTGCTGCTTTTCCTTTTTCTTTTCTTTTTTTTCAAATCAGTTTTGCTCTCTTACAGAACATGAAAGAGTTGGGGGGGGGGTGTGAATGATAAGCAGGTGACACCACAGCACCATTGCGCTCATCAGGTGCCACGGCCAGAGCTGGCTTCAGAGCTTGAACAAGCACCGTCAAGATGAGAGGGACTGACAGGCATTACTGTTTTCTTTGTAGAGTGATGAAAATGCTCTGATATCGAGCGCAGTGATGACAGCACAACGCTGTGATGATACCAGACGCCGTTGGCTGTGCGGCCTGCGGATGGGTTGTACGGTTTGTGGTTATATTTCAGGAAGGTTGATTTTAAAAGAGTGTGCAATTTACCGAGCAGGTATCAAAAGCACAAGCCTTGGTAACCCCAAAAACTACTAGAGAATGAACAGGCCGTCTCGAGAAGGATGTGGGGGCCCTGGAAATCTGGGAGGAGCAGGTTGGACTGATCGGGTCTCCTCTGAGGAAGGGGCAGGGCCTGGGGATGGCAGGTTGTCACCTCTATGTCATCTGATTTTTTACAAAAATGGATTGATGTGATTTAAAGTTTTTAACATTTAGATTAATCTTTAAAGAGGAACTGATGCGTCAAGATGAGAAGCCCAGGTAGCCAGGCTCTCAGTCGCTTCTGAGGGTCCCCCTAGGGCGGGAGGTGCCCGGCCTGCCCCCAGGTCCATCGGGCCGTGCCTGGCGGGTGGGGGGACCAGGTCAGCGCGGGCGTTTGACTGTCTCCACCTGTGCGCCCGTGAAGCCCCCTGGGTGGACCCCAGGCACTGGCCGCGGAGAAGGGACACGCGGGGCAGGGAAGGGGCTGGGGCCTGTGGGGCGTCGGGAAACGCTTCCGCTTGAACACGGAGCCCGCCGGCGCTTCTACTTTGGAAGACCTGGGGGGAGGGATAAGGCAGCCCTGGGTGGCCTCTGCCTGGACCCCTGCGGAGTGGTGAGAGGGCGGCTGGGTGGACACGAGGACACGGAGCCACAACCCCTCTTCCCCCGGATGAGCTCTGACCAGCCCCTCCTCCCTGGTCCCAGCCAAGCGGCTGGGGGAGTTGTTGCCATCACCGGGTCCAAAACCCACCGCGATGAGTGACCCCCCCCCATGGCTACAGCAATTGACCCGGGACCCCCTCAGGCCAAGGAACTCCAAGGGGCGCCACCTTAGACTTCCTGGCAGCAAACGCCTCTTCGGGCTTCCGCAGGAGCTCCTGGAAGAAACTGTTTTTTTCTTGTGGCTGTGAGATGGGGAAGGTGGGACCCGAGAGCTGCTGGGGGGAACCGGGGGGCTTGAGAAGGGGCCAGCCATGGGAACCGAGAGGCCTGCGGTCCTAGGCCCTGGACAAGCTGCCCGAGGGACACACGCCCCTGGGCCCGGCGGCTAAGTGAGGCCAAGGAATGCCTTTGTTCCTTAAGCCAGACGGGGCTGGGCATTGAGTTTTCCATAATTTACAACAAAAAAGAGCCCCGAATGGAGCGTGTGGCATGGGGAAAGCCCATCCAGGGCCAGGCAGGCCCCGGGAACGATTATTTTTCAGAAGCAGAACACGTATCAGGTCCTTGCACTGATTCCTGGCACACTCTCAAGCTGGGGCTGGGGCCCCCTAAAATCCCCCCACCCCTGTTTCCACTGGCTCCTCTCATAGGAGAGTGAGAGGGCTAAGAGGTTTCTCATTGACAATGAAAGTTACCATGGAAAATAAAACTCATGATAGATTTTCATACATCCACTCCCAGCTGCCCACTAAAGAAAACATTTATGGCTCAGTTAATTTGGGTTGTGTCTCAATAATGGAAATAACTGCATCGTACACGGGCCCTGGAGACACCGGCTACCTTAACGGCCCCCCACAAGCTGCTTGATTGAAAATAATGAATCAACCACCAAATGGCCGTGCCCACAGCCAATTTCCACACGATCGATATGGAGGCATAATAGACAGAGCTGCGGCTCTGCTCAGACTGGAAGGGACACTTTTAATCGAAGAAAATGTCCAACAGAGCCCCAATCTGGCAGTGACAGAACAAATAGTCCAGCATCTCAGGGCTGCGGATTTGGAAGTGATTTCAGGCTCATCCACCGAAATCCCTTTCATTTATAGATGAGGAAGTTGCAACCATGTCGTCCTGGCTATTTATTTATTCATTACTTTCCTGTCGTTATTTTTCTTTTAGTATACAACCCCCCCCCCTTTATTGGAAAAATCTGAAAGGAAAAGAAAAAAGAGAAAGAAAACCAAATCTTAGTTGCGTCAGACAGCTCTTGGTAAAATTAAGCTTCAAAGACAGAAGTCAGGAGCTGTGGCCAGCTGTGCATCTCAGGTCGAAAAACAAAGCAGGTGGTCACTTAGCAAGACGGCAACTACGTAACCAAGTCAAAAGTCAGTTCACGCTGTCTCCTCCCACCCTTCGCAGTGTGACGTCTGGAAGAACCATTGTTCTGAATTTTACTAGATGAATCCAGTTCTTGAGGAAAGAGAAGCAGGTGAAATAAGCACAGCCCTGAGAAAGGGAGGCTGCTAACCAAGGTCAAGTGCAAATGGCATGGGGCCGGACCAATGGGGCAACTCCGTGTTCCTGGGCAGGGGCCAGGTGAGGCGCAGCCAGTCCCCTGGGGAGTGGCTGGAATGCTGTCCGCCCTGGAGAGCGCTCCAGAGTCCTGCCAGGCTGAGTGGCCCCCCAGAGCCACCTTGCTCCCCAGGACCCCTCTCTCACACCTTCTCCTCTTCCTGGTCACTTGGGTAAGGACAGTCGATCCTCATTATCCACAGATTCCGTATTTGCAAGTTCACCTACTCACGAAAAATTATTTTTAATCCCCAAATCAATACTCACGGCACTTTCATGGTCATTCACAGGCACGCACAGGGGGTGAAAAATTCGAGTTGCCCGATGAGTGTGTTCCAGCTGAGGACACGTATTACAATCTCTTATTGAGTCCAAAGCAATGCAATGAGACATTTCTTCATCACTTACAGTCGAGGAATGGAGGCAGTAAGGTCGCGTCTAAGTTCTCGGGGAAACAACAGTGCTTTGAGAACTAGCCCCAGTGGAGAGTGCCAGGCACCTCCCCCCTCCCCAGCTCTTGTTTTGCCTTCTGTATTAGCCGGCCAAAGGGGTGCTGATGCAAAGTACCAGAACTCTGCTGGCTTTCAAAAAGGATATTTATTTGGGTAGAAGTTTACATTTACAAGGCCGTAAAAGTCCAACTCAAGGTACGATAAGAGGTACTTCCTCACCAAAACCTGCTGCCACGTGTTAAAGCAAGATGGCGGGCGATGTCTGCGGGGTTCAGCCTTCCTCTTTCTTCTTAAGGCTCCGTGGGCCCAGCTTCTTCTGTGTATCTCAGCTGTAGGCTGGCAGAGGGCTCAGCTGCTCTGTTTTCTTCAGCTGCAATTATCAGGCGAATGGCTCGTCTCTCTTTCCATTGCTGCAGGATCAAACCTGACAAAATTCTCTCTGGCATCTGTGGAGCTCTTTCTAGTCCCGTGTGCGTCTCCTTGACTGAGTGTCCATTTATACAGCCCACGAAGGGGCGGGGGTGAAACTGAGTTCCGCTTTACTGGCACGGTCAACTCAAGGCCCTAATCGTCACATAATTTAATCAGAGACAGCTCAGCTCAATCTAATACCATCAAAGGGTACCAGGCCAGAGGAGCAGGCCAGTTTACCAACATAATCAGTGTCTCTTTTTGGAATTCATTAATAATATCAAACTGCTGCCCCTTCCCCCGGGTCCCAGCAAGCTGACCCCTGAAGACCACCTCACCAGCTACGCTCTGTGGGTCGGTGATGTCCTGGGTCAGCCACCAAGAGGCCCAAGGACGTCGTCAGAGAGTGGGGAGAGCAGGTATTTCCGGGCCTGTCCCTCCCTGCCCGCCCCTGGCTTCTCGCAGCAGCTCCGGCCGGGGCCTGGGGTGGCCCTCCTCCGTCAGTCCAGGACTGAACGCTGGCCCCCCCATTGCCCGTCGGCCCTTTGGGAGCCCATCCCCCTCCACGTCTGGACTCTTGGACCTGAGCTCTATGAGGGGCCGCTCCACCACGTCTAAGACGCCTACTGAGACACTGTTCCTGCTGGGACCCTGCCTGTCCTCCCACATGACAGAGGAGGAAACTGAGGCACACTACGCCGGAGCAAGAACGCTCACCCGGAGCCCGGGGCGGCTGGCCTCTCCGAGCAGCAGGTCAGAAACGGAAGAACAGTGTGGACTTCAGCGAGGCCGGCGCACGTGCTGGTCCCTCCACGAGCCTGCGCGGGCGGGTCGTGGCGGGCGGTTGTTTGCGCAAACGCTGACCCGGTCCTTCTGCGGACGCGTCTCGTGGATTGTGTGAGCGTCTCCAATCAGCCGGCTCCAAGCAGAGGAGCTCAATGATCTTCAGGACGAGGGCGCCCGTCCAGTTAGGGGCCTTCAAATGAGGGCTGGGGGCTCCAGGGACAGGAACCTCAGACTTCTCAGCCTGGCAACCTCCCCCAAGAAGGAGGACTCAAGAATTCAACGGCATTTTCACCAGGATTTCCGGATCCCCTGTGGAGTGGGGATTCGCCAGCTCCACGGTGGCACGGCTAATCCCGTAGGATGAATCTCTTACACACACACATACGTGCACGGGCACGTGTATCCTGTCGGTTCTGTTTCTCTGGAGAGCCCCACACAGCACCTCATAAATTTTCAGTGAACAGTTCACCAGGAGCCAGCTCTTCTGAACCTTAGCCTCATGTTCTTTCTGTAAACAAGAGAAAGTGGGAGAAGCATCTTCTGTTTAAATAGAAGAAAGGGGGCATGGGCTGATATCCCAGGACGCAACGGTGCCCTGGGTCTCCGGGGGTCCCAGGCCCGGGGAGCCAAGGGCCTCCAGGCAGCACCTTCCTGCCCTTGCCCACCCCTGCCCACTGTCTTATGTAAGAGAATCTGAGGGGGCGAGCAGCCCAGAATTCTATGAAAAACACCACATGCAGAGACCATCTGCTCCCTTTGGTGAAGGCACCCTGGACGAGTTCTCAAAACTCTTCTTCTAAAGATCCCAGCCCTCAGGACCTGGGACTTAAGCTAATGACCAAGAAAAAGACCATTTAATTGTCCCCAAGCTGGGGCAGTGGACTGGACAATTGCACCACTAATCGCCTCGTAGCCCACTCTGCCCTCAGCTGCCCAGGGTAAGTGTTTCCGGCATCTTCTTTCGAAGCCTGTCCCCTTAGCTGGTTAATTATGCAAAAAGATTCCGTTTCTAAGCCTTCCCAGTTTGACAGTTTTGTTGGATGGAATCCTCAAGCTGTACACAGATAATTCATATTAAAATATAACTGCCATCGATTCGCGACTCAACTACTAACTACAGTCTGGGCTTGTGCCAGAAGTCGTCATTTTTGCCTGGCTGGCAAGTTAATCATTTGATGAGAGTAAACTATTTTAATTTCTATTAAACCGTGATTACCTTGTTTGCTTTTTCCAACAGACGATGATTTGTGTAATTGGTGGTTCCTACCGTGTGATTTTATAATGAGAGGAGACGGCGGGTTAGCTTTACCCATTACACAGCGTGACTTCAGGGCGCCGTCCCTTTGCCCCGCTCCGTACACGGGAAGTTCTGCTCAAGTCTGCCCTCAGCTCCTCCTCCCAGCCACACCTTCCAGGCACCTGGCTGGTCCAGCCCCAGTGGGGACCCCGGGCAAGGTCAGGAGACGTTTTCGACGCCCATGCTCCTGGCACCTGACAGGAAGAAGCCGGTGCTGCTGCTTGACCTCCCCCGGAGCACAGGACAGACCCCGCAGCAGAGGGCCCCCCAGTCCAACATCCACAGTGCTGGGGTGAGAGCCCCCGACGGGCCAAAGAGGGAGAAGCAGGTTCCAGACCCCCGGCACCAGCCTGCGGGTCAGAAGATCAGGGGCTTCCCCGAGTCCACAGACGCCCGGTGGACCACCGCCCTGCGGACCACCGCCCCCTGGACCATCATCCCCCAGCCCACTGTCCCCCAGGCCACCGCCCCCCGGACCACCATCCCCTAGACCACCATCCCCTAGACCACCGCCCCACAGACCATTGCCCCGTGGACCACCCCCTGCAGGCCACCGCCCCCTGGACCACCATCCCCCGGATCACCACCCCATGGGCCACCGTGCCCCGGACCACTGCCCCACGGGCCACCTTCCTGCAGACTACTGCCCCACAGACCACCGCCCCGTGGGCCACCACCCCACCTCGTCCCAGGCCGCAGATCCCTGGAAGTGACCCCCCTGCCAGGACCCCGCTGGCTGCGGGGGATGTGCGCAGCTTCCCTGTTTCTCTCTTCTCACAGCAACTTCTTTTAAAGAACAGGAACTCAAAATGGGATTATAAATTGGCACTTTGGGGAGCTTTTGACCAGCACCTGCTGAAGCTGAAGCTGAAGCTGAATAACCTGAAATCCTTCTGCTACAGACTCTGAGACGTGCTTGGAGAAACCTACAAACGCATCATTAAAGGAGTGGCAAAGCCTAGCCCAGGGAAGTCCCCGGAGGCCGACAAAAGAGACAGGGGCCCTCTGGCCACCTTCCCCCTCGGGTGCCCCCTCCCCGCCGGCGCAAGTTTCTGCTCCGTGTGGCCGAGTGCCCGGCTACACCTGCATGTCTTTCCTCCGCGTGGCCGAGTGCCCGGCTCCACCTGCGTGTCTCTTCTTTGCTGACCCACTTCCTCGGTCCCCGGCTCCAGGCACTAACCTCATGCTGCCAGCTGCCACATTTCGTCCACTGGCCTGTCCCTCTCCCCAGGGCCCGACGCTCGCAAATCCAGCCACCCCCTCGACAGTCTGCTCCGTGGTCCAGCTGGCATCTCAGGTCAAACGTCACCAAAACACACTTGATTTGCCCCAGACCGCTTCTTGTTTTGCTCCCCGTCTCACCAAACTGCACCCCACCCACCCAGCTACATGAGCCCCGAATTTGCAGACCTCTCTCTCTCCCCCTTCCTGCCTTTCCCCTCGTGCTCCCTCCTTCCCCTCCGCTGTGTGTCTTTCTTTTTCTCTGTCTGTCTTTCTCACCACACACACGTACAGGCACACACAAAGCCCATGGCTCCACCATCCCAAGAGATCCCAGTTCCACCACTTTGCACCTCTGCCCCCCATTCCCTCCTGTGCTGAGGCGTCGCCACTCGCCCCCTGGTTCACACGGAGCCCCCAGCTCGTTTCCCCATTTGAGCCCACAGACCCTAAGAGCTCCTCCTTGACGCTGCGGCCAGGATGGTCCCCAAAAGCCACAAGCCAGTGTCGCCCCGCCTTGGCCCCAAGGATCCCGCTATGGCTTCTCCCTCACCCATAGTCAAATCCATTGTCGAGTCAAATCCATTGTCGGCGTGGAGACCCCCAAGGGCCTGCCCTTCCTCTCTCCTGGCTTCTCCAGCCTCAGGGCCTTTGCACTGGCTGCTCTCTGACTTCTCCCAGGGTATGCACCCCCCTTCTCCCTCAGGCCTGCCTGCCCAAAGTAGGAGGCCTGGCTCTCTTTGTCCCCATACTCTGCTTTTTTCTCTACAGAGCATTTATCACCATGCAACAAAAAAGGTGGGTGCTAAGAAGTGGGGTGGATGCATTCACTCATGCATCGTCAACGAGAGGGTAAACTGGCATCATTGTTTGGAGAAAAATGTATCAATACTTGCTTCAAATAACACATGGATGTACATTTAGCCCAGTAATTGCATTTCCACTTTTACCATAGAAAAGCATTCAATATATACAAAGTTTGCAGTACTATTCATAACATTGAAAAATTGGAAAAACCTCAAAGTACATCAATAGGAGAAAGAGAAATGATGAACTGCAACGTGGGAATATTACACAGCATTTAAAAGTAGTGAAGTCGGTTTTTGTGCACCTCTGTAAAAATATCTCAGGGACATACTGATAAGTGTAAAAAAGCAAGGACCCACCCAGCATGCAGTGCTTTAAAAAAAAATCCTCCAGCTACAAATTCCTAGAAATGCTGGGTAAATAAGCAAGCACACTCTTAAATACACGACTGCGCTCTCCAGAGCTTTAGGTAGAATCCTGGGGGCTCACAGAGAATGAGAAAGCCACATCCAGAGCAGAAAGCAGGGACCTAATCTGAGGCCACAGCTCCTGTGTGTGTCTCTGCGTGTGTGCACGCGTGTGCACGTACACGCATGCTGGGGTGGGAGCCAACCCCGAGAGAGGACGTAGGGTCTTGGAAGTAAGAGTCCACCTTGAAGGACCTCAGCAAAAACAGGTCAAGCAAAACCCAGCTCTCCAGCCCAGGGTGGCAAGGGAGCAGGTGGGCCAGGCTGGGCTCGGCAGGGAAGCGAGGGCCCTCAAAAACACAGGTGTAGGGTTCAGTCACATGCTCTCACATGGGCCAGAAGAATCCAAGCAGATCAAACAGCTCAAAAAGGCAGGCACCTGCAAGAAGCAAAGTGTCAGCCACACTGGAAGAATGCCGGCTCCACTCAGAAGATCCGCACAGGTAAATACTAGCTGCAGAAGGGAAGTTACTATGCATTACCCTAAGAGATTTAGGTAGATGAGCCTGGTGAATCTCCACAATAACCATGTGAAGCAGCCTCTGTTATCATTCCTGTTTTACAGATGAGTCAACTAGGGCACAGAGAGGATACATAATCTGTCTAAGGTCACACGGTCAGTATGTGGCAAAGCCGGCATTTAAGACCAGCAACCCGCTCCGTTGCCTGGGCTCTACCCTCTGTACTCGGAGGCGCCTCATTAACGACGAGGTTGTGATCCACAATCACACAATGCACAAGGAAATGGCCCACCATGAGCTATAGGCAAAAAGCAAAGCAGGAGCAGTCCTCATGGGTAGGCCCTTCAAAATGGATCTGTGTACAAATCACTCATTTGCTGCTTCATTAGATAGCTAATAACCACCGGAAAAAATCACAGTGAAATTTTAAAATGTCTCTGCTCTTAAAGAGCTTTTATTCTAACGGTGATGGGGAGACAGGCAATGAATAATTTATATGCTATCTATGCAGTGTGCCATGTGGTGTGACAGGCTGAGAAGAAATAATAAGGCAGATAGAAAGTCATAGAGTACTTGGGAAGTGGCATTATTTGGGAAAGGTACGTCAAAGAAAGTCTGTCTGATGGAAGGATGTTTGTCCAGGGACCAAACTGAAGTGAGGATGACACTACAGTTATTTAGAGGGAAAGAACACAGAAAGAAGGTGGATTACAGTCATTAAAGACATAGAAGAAAGTGTTAAGCCTGTGTGTCAACTTGGCCCAGTAATAGTGCCCAGTTGTTTGGTCAAGCAAGCTCTGGGCTAATTGTAATACAAGGGCATTTCAGGGCCTTTAATCATCAGTGGGTTGATTGCATAGATGGCTGGTTATATTGACAATCAACTGAGGCCCTTGCCCATCAGCAGCAAGTGACTTCTCTCCAATCAGGTGAAGGCCTTAAAAGGAGAAATGATTTCAGCATTCAGAGAATTTCCCTCTCGACTTCGGACAGCCTGCAAATCCTGCAGAACTCTTCAAGGACCTTCATCCGAGCCCCTGACTTGCAGCCTGCCCTTCGGAATTTGGACTTTTGCATCCCCACGGTGGCAAATTTTATAAAATCTCATCCTATTTTATAAATCTCATATTATTCACAGATTTCTCCTGTTAGTTCTGTTTCCCTAGAGAACACTGGTGAGTACCGAAGGTATGCAAAATATACGGGGGAAATAAGCCACCATTTATTTTAAAAAAAAGAACAGACATATTTGAAAAAGAGCCAAACATATAATTATTCAAATTTAAAGTTCAGTGGACGGATCACAAAGCCGGGGGAAGAATGCACTGGAAGAGTAACTGAGGAACCAATGTGCAGAGAGATAAAGAAGAGGAGGTCTATGAAAGAGCAGAGTAGAATGAAAAGACCCCAAAAATGTCTAAGAAGGTTTCCAGGAAAAGGGGAAAGGTAGACTGGATGAGAGGGAATTTAGAAAAGATAATGGCAGAGAATTCTCCGGAACTGATGAAAACATTAACTCCTCAAATTCAGCAAGTACAAGTCCTGTGACGTTTCAATAAATACAAAACCTGCTTGGCTACACTGTAATGAAACTTTAGAGTACCAACAACAAAAAAAGAGCAATAAGAAATCCGACGAGAGGGAAAAGACAGATTACTTCAAAAAAGAAGGCTGTTTAGACCTTCAGCAGACGTCTCGAGACAACAACAGAAGCCAGAAGAAACTAATCCTGCCTTCAGATTACGAAAGTGGTTTATCCCAGAGGAGAGAAATTGAATCCAAAAGCAGACCTGAGCTGCAGCAGGGAAGGGGAGCCAAGAAATTGGCACGCACAGAGCTGGCTGGAAACAGCCATCCATGACGTGAAGCAATAATCGTGGCGGGCTTGGGGTTTCCCCAGTGAAGGGGGCTTGAAGAGGGCAACTCTGCCCGTGACACCGACGAGGCGAGACCTAAGGACCGCACCTGCCCTCTCCTCCTCGGCCACGGGAGCCGGCTGCTGCCCACGGGACGCTAGCCCCCCTGCCCCACTCGCCCCACGTCATGCCTGGCGGGGCTCCCACGTGGTCTGCCTGTGACCGGGGAGGCCACCTAGTCCTGGGGTTTGAGTTAAAGACCATCTGGCCATCGCGCCAAGCCCCCTCTTCCAGGTCAGCCGCTACCGGTAGCAGGTGGTATTTTGAGGCCAACCCGTAGTTTGGTTCATGGCATAAACAGGTGAAGTGGGAAGAGGGGCCCCCTCAGAGACTCCCGCCCCGAGTATTTTAGGGGCATAGAGAAAGCAGGTAGAACAAACATACTCAACAGCCAGGGTACGAGAGGGGGCAAAGAGAGAGAGGTGTCACTTCCTGACATTTGTGCAGGTCAGGGCTTTAGGCTTTATTAAGTCAAATGCAAACACTGAACTTGGAAGGTTAAACGCAGGCAACACCTGCAAGTCTTTGCTCAAAGGCACCTTCTGGGTGACGTGTGCCCCCTCTTTACCGTTGTCATCACCCCATCTCAGTAAGCAGGCCTTCTCCTCTCTACCCTACTCAGCAATTCTCAGTATTTTTTACATGGCCTAATACTACCTACTTACTTATTATTTCTATTGTTATATGCCGTTCACCAATGGATCTCTAAAGGCGAACCCCCAAATATTACAAACATATGCTGAATAAATTAATGAAGGGAAACAGAGTACATAAATCTAAACTAATTCTGGCAGGGAGTGGGGGGAGAAAATCCAATAAATTTAGCCTTTTCAAACTCTAAAAGATGGAAGCCAAGATCTCAAAAGCAGCCAGAGAGAAAAGACAAAGTGTCTAATGGCAACCAAGATGCTGAGGGTAGAGCTCTCAGAAGTAACTCAAAGCCCAGAAGGCAGTGGGGCAACAGTATCAAGTCACAGAAAAAAAAGAACTGTCCACCGGGAAGAACTCAATGACATAAAGACACTTTCAAAAAAACAGCAACTAACAGGGCTGCTCTCCAGGCATGACGGAATGATCGAGAGGGAAGGACAGAGAACTGAGCAGCTCTCTTGTTTGAATTTCTACAAAGAGGAAGTGGTCGTGCATCATCAGTCCAAGGCTTCGCTTCACTGGATTAACCAGCTCCCCACTCTCCCAAGTCTATTTTTTACCTTGGACTAACTTGCCTTATTAAAAGAAACTTTACCCTCCCCCCTACATTTGCTATGCCATCATGTTTAAATTCATTTCCTTTGTTCAAATAATATTCATAGTCAGAGTTCAATAGCCATTAATTATGATAATTATTATTGTTTTTTGTTTTGGTTATTATTATAACTACCATGCCCGTTGCAATCAGAATGTCATTTAACCTGACATCGATTCTAGGAGAAAACAGAGGCTTAAAACTTTAAATCACTTGCCCGTGTTTGCCCAGCTATTATACAGTAGTTCAGAAAGTAAATCCTGTCTTGGTGGACAGCAAACTTGGCCTTTAACCGGGAAAATTCACTGCCACCTAATTCGTTTAATGCTTCGGGAAATGCCCCAGATAGCCTTCTCCTGCAGCGCACTCCCCAACGGCTTAATCTATAATGGGAATCACAAACATCATTCTAGTGATGATGGGCCCAGGCATTTTCTCTACTGAAAACCTTATAACTTGGGGGAAATAATTGTGAGCCTTTATCAGGACAAAATCCTAAAAACTTTGGTCTGGGTGCTTCAGCAACAAGCATCATCTTCCATGTGGCTGCCAAGACCTTTGTGTGCTGGAGTTTCCAACAAGAAATCAGAGTTTGTTTACTCGTTTTCTTACAAAACCTACTTACTGGGCCACATCCCACAGAGCTGGCCTCCAATTCAAGTGAGCACCGTGCCCCCAGGGAAGAAAAAGTGGTGACAAGGTACCATTGGGATGGTGACATTTTTTTCCATTACCAAAACATTTCAAGGGATGGGGACACTTGAGCAAAGACTTGGAGCTGCCGCTCTACTTAACCTCAAAGTCCTCTGCAGTTCACAATATGCTGAATCCATTCCTGGATCCCTGGACTTTCACTCCAACACCTGAGTCTAGACACCCTTCCAGCATGATGTCAAATATTTGTGCTTTCCTTGATCTCTCCAACAATGACTGATCCTACTTCAAGCCACCCCATAGAAACACCTTTCCAACCACCCTCCTGAGTCCCAGGGCCGCCCACACAGCAGGAATCCCAGGGGGCCTCAGCGCTGGGAGGCATCAAGAGCTTGGGAGACAGCCCAGCACATTTCAAACAACAGTGTATGTTTTAGTCATTTAGTCATATAGTTCCTATAATTCATTCAATACTCATTTGCTCAGAACCAACAGGATGTATATGCACATATATATGTAAATATTAAGATATGAATTTATAGGAATTGGCTCATGAGGCCATGGGGATTGGCAAGTCTAAATTCTGAAGGGCAGGATGCAAGTTGAAAACTCCAGAGGAGGTGAAGGTGAGTTCCCCAGGAGAATCTGGCTTCTTTCTGACGCCTGAAATCCTCAGCTCTGACTTTAAGATCTCAAACCGATTGGATGAGGAGACTCCCCACATTGCTGAAACTAATCTCCTTTGTTGATTGTAGATGCAATCAGCTATAGATGCAATCGGCTGACTACAAATGCAAATCTGTGAAATACCCTCACAATAACAATCAGGCCAGAGCTCATTTGATCAAACAACTGGACACCATCGCCTCGCCACGCTGACACATGGAACTGACCACCACGCCCAGTCCAACAATAAGAATACTACCTGGTTCCTGTCCTCAAGAAACAGCAAATCTAAGTATAAAGGTTATCATGCATTTACGGCAAATGGCAATTCACACATAAAACAGCAACCTAAAAGTTCTCAGGAAGCCCATGTGCTCACTTTCCATCTTAAGGTCAAAGCCAATCCACTGTGACAGTTAAGGACGCCAAGGTCACTGTGATGCCAGGAACAGCATCTTGGGGCAAAGGGAACCCGAGGTGGGCAATGCACATGGAGTCAGACTTGGTAGCGCAGGGGGAAGGGCAGACCTTCTAAGGCACAGAGGGATGCTTCCAGAAGAGGGAAGGCTGGCGCTAAGGGCGGAAAGCTCCTTAGTTCAGAGTTTCCCAAAAGGCATCCCACGTAAATGTCCTGAAAGAGGCGGAAGACGACCTACAGGGAAATGAGCTGGGGAGAGCTGCAAGCTGCATCTCCCTAAACTATTATCCACGTGGTGCAGCAGGGCTCCAAAATGTGTTCACCAAGTGCGAGGAGCGTGCCCCAGTGATGGGGGAGGCTGCTGGTGTGGGAGGAGTGGGGTGGGAGGGGTGGGGGTATTCAGGAACCCCTTATATTTTTTAATGTAACATTTTGTATGTGATGTATATATCTTCAAAAAATACAATTTACAAAAACGATGGGGTGGGGGGTGGGGAGTGGGGTATATGGGAATCTCTTATGTTTTTATGGTTTCTTTAGTGTTTTTTAATGTAACGTTCTTTGTCATCTATTAACTTTAATTTTTAAAAAGTGTAAAAAAAAAAAGACCAAAAAAAGTTCAAATAAAAAATAAAATCATAATACAAAAAAAAAAAAAAAAGGAAAGAAATTCACGGATCACACGGCACCCTAAAAGTTATACATGACCTTGCAGTGAGGACACTGCTTTCACTTTGTACAGCCAGCTCTTCTCAAACTTACTCCACTTATTCAGCTGTGTCTGTGGAGCGAGGGCAAGCCCAGGTGCTGCCGCAGGGCCTGGCCCCCGGCACTGGGTTCCTGGGAGGGCCTGAGGGTCTGGCGACGCTGCGAGTGGTCTGATCTGTCGCTGTCCTCGACGTCGCTGTGAAGGTGTTCCGTGGATGGGGTCGGCGTCTGGAACCAGCTGGCATTAAGGCAAAGAGGATCCCCCCACAGCGTGGGTGGCTTTCTATGCCACCCTGCCCAGCCCTGGGGATTAGCATGGAGGGTGCCAATAGCGCCCAGTTATTTAGCCAACCCCTGATGTAGGCATCTGTGAAGGGATTTTGTCTCCATGGCTAACTGACTTCAAGGACAGGAGAGGGAAGCAGACTTGGCCCAGTGGTTAGGGTGTCCGCCTACCATATGGGAGGTCCAAGGTTCAAACCCCGGGCCTCCTTGACCCGTGTGGAGCTGGCCCAGGCACAGTGCTGATGCACGCAAGGAGTGCCGTGTCACACAGGAGTGTCCCCCGCGTAGGGGAGCCCCACGCGCAAGGAGTGCACCCTGTAAGGAGAGCCGCCCAGCGCAAAAGAAAGTGCAGCCTGCCCAGGAATGGCGCCACACACATGGAGAGCTGACACAACAAGATGACGCAACAAAGAGAAACACAGATTCCTGTGCTGCTGACAACAACAGAAGCAGACAAAGAAGACGATGCAGCAAATAGACACAGAACAGACAAGTGGGGCGGGGGGGAAGGGGAGAGAAATAAATAAATATATAAATCTTAAAAAAAAAGAGAGAGACAGGAGATTCTCCTCCACTTTTTTGGGGGGGGAGGGGACTCAGCCCATCCGTGGAAGGCCCGAAGGCTGCAGCTGCCCGAGAGGAGGCAGTTGGCCTGAAGCCTGCTGCGTCAAGTCCCGCTGGAGCTGCCCGGCTGCCGGCCCCGCCTGCCCTGCAGATTTAAGCCTCACCGGCCCCACACTGGCAAGGGCAGCTCCTGGAAATAAACCGCAGGGCATGGTGCGCGTATCTCCTGCTGGTCTCCTTCTCTGGAGTCCCCTGACGACAGAGGCAGACAGATCATGAGGTCACGGTCATGCTCTAGAAAAATCCTGGTGAGGCTCCTGATGGGGTCTGCTTCGGGGTGCCTGGCCCCTCCCGGAGGAGCAGAGCCTCGGGCAGGGGAGGGAGTGGCCGGGTGGAAACCTGGAGGAGGGGTCCAGGGGAAGGAAGCACAAAGAACACCCCTGCGTGGGAGAGGGCAGTGCGCTGTGCAGCGTGAGGGTGCACGAGAAGGTGCCGGGGCCGGAGCCGCGCACCGGGGAGGGCACAGGGGCTCTCCAGGTGCGGCTGGTTCAGCTCCCACCGCCCTGGAGCCGGCGTTTACTGAGCGCCCCCCACGGCCTGAGGCTGCGAGTCCAGGAGGCAACAAGGCAAGCCTAACCCTGCGCTAAGGGAGCTTTCATTCTAGTGTGGGGAGAGGGACAATAAGCAAAACAGCACACAGGTGAGCTGGGAATATGTGCCGAGAGAGACAGAAACCGAGAATGATGGGCCAGTGCTCCAGCGGCTGGAGTTAGGGTTTTTTCTCAAGGGCGGTGGCACTCTGTCCCAGCAGGCAGCATTCCCGGGAAGCCAGGCTGGGATAAGACGCTGGTTCCGGCTGGACGAGGGACCACAGGGGTCCCAGGCCTTGGCCAGCACGGCCTCTCCCCTCCTTGGGCATGAGCTGCCGAGCACTGGCTCGGGGTCCTCCAGGCCCTGGACGCCACAGAGAACCGTCTCAAGGCAGGTCCCCAGGGAGGCCGAGGCATCTGTGTGCAGGGAGCTTGGGGGTGGGCTTTCAGGAACGACACCCCAAGAGCGTGAGGGAGGCTGGGTACGGCAGAAGGAGACGCGGAGCCACCGTGCAGTCCAGGACGGTCGCAGCTGACCCGTGCATCCTGCAGGATTTCAGGGGTGGCTGTCCTGGCCACCAGGAGATGGGACCAGAGCAGCGGGGGCCACTGCGGGCACTGCCACGTTGTCCTCCTCACCGTGCTAGCTCTGACCCCATGGAGCGAACTGGGGGTCAGTCAACCATGAGTCCAGCACGGCCCTCGGGGCCGGGAGAGGCTCTCCAAGCGGGTCACAGATGGAGCACGGAGTTGTCAGGAAAAGCCTCCAGCACGAGTGGGGGACGGGAGCCGAGCGGGGCCTTGCGAATTCAGCCGCCTCCGTCCCCTTTGGATGGAACCCCCCAATTTTAGCTGCTTTAAGTGTGGTCAGCGGCGGTCAAGTCTCAGACCAGGGAACAACTCCCACAACGCAGTGACTGCCATTGGCTGCCAACGCCCAGTAAGCAGGGACTCAAGAGCCACCCTGCAGGGAGCAGCTCGTTCTCATCATTTCCAGGTGTGGGGGTCACCTTGGCCAGAGCTCAGAGTGGCCCTTCCCTGCTGACAGCAGCAGAAAGAAGGAAGGGCTTTACAGAGGTGCACAGTCCGTCAATCAACGCAGGGTGCTGGGGCTGAACGGCACATTTGGGGCCCGGAGCCTGCCCCTCCCCGACTGTCGGATCCCATCCCAGGCCTCCTTCCACATTGTCCTCGTGGCCATCTGTTCTCTGGGGCTTCCCAGCTGCAGAGAGCACCTCGGCCAAATCCAAATCAAAGCCATTATGGGATAATCGCTCTAATGAGAGCAGAGAGTGAATCACCAGGTCCTTTCTCACCCCGGAAAAATTAAATGGATAAACTGCCCTGCCTCTGCGTGGCTCTGACAGCTTCCACGGTGCTCTCCAGGGGCCCTCTTGGGAAGATCTGATCCTCTGGCCCTGGGAGAATGTCCATGCAGAGACAGACAAGAGCAGGCTTAGGAGTTTGGGGGATGGTAATAAGACAACGCTGGAGAATAAGCCACAGCGTCCAGCTCAAGGTCAAGGATTTTAGTATCAGACTGCCTGGAAAAGTCCTAGAGAGGCAAAGAAAGTGACCAAATGATCAATTGCTCTGTAAAATAGTAGAATCCACCGCATTAGGACATTTTAAGGATTAAATGAGGCATACGTGAAAGTAACTTTGAATGGCCCCTCGTAAGCACACATGCCAGTGAGCACCTCAAGTAGCCATGGCGTTACCCCTTCATGGGTGAAGGTAAGAGTTCACGGACAAGGTCGGCACTCAGCACCTCAGCCACAGCTGTGTCCTTGCGGTGCTTCGGCCAGTTGTGGGCAGAGGGGGTCGAGAGCAAAGCCAGGAATTACCATTCAGGGTAGCAAATTCAGTTACCAGGAAGGCACTGGAGGAGAACTGCTGGCTCCAGGGCCCTGGTCCTCACATGCAGTAAGAAGGATTTGCAAAGCGAAGTTGCAGGGTCAGATCTGTGTTTTAGAGCGACTGCACATGGGCTAAACATGAAAAAGATGAATGATGGGGTGTCCAGGACAAGACTTCTTCCAATGAAACAACCAGAAAATATATGAACCATAGGGCAATCTATGTGAAACAGCTGTCTTCAGATACTGGGCAATGGGCTTCTCCAGGCTGTGATCCCTGAGAGAAGGGGAGTGAGCATAAGCAGGTGCATCCTGCACGCGCCCGGCTTGGCCTGAAGGCACTTTCCGGGCTGTGGGGCAAGGGGGTTGTGCACGGAGAACACAGCAGTATCAAGGAGTTAAGAAGGAAGCGCTCCAGGGCTGAGGAGGCTAAAGCATCTGGAATTGATGGGACACAGTACCCAAAATCTCACACATACAGTGAAACTACGTGAGGTCAAAGAATAACCACACATGAGGTGGTGCAATTTCGAATTCTAACTAGCCAAAGTGAAGAACTCCTTGCATACCCAGGCCCTTCAGTAGAAAATGCAGAAGTGCTCCAGCTCTGCCCTCTTAGTAGGGATAATGGCTGATCTAGAGCCTACCTATAGAGCTCTAAGCCTTGAAAGGATAAGACTCATATTCACATACCTTAACAGCCTGCCAGAAATATGTCCAACACTATTTTTTTGTTAAAAAAAAAAAAAGATAACAAAATCCATCACTTGAGAATGTAAAATTCACAAAGTCCAGCAATCAATCCAAAATTATGAGTAGAATAAGAAGCAAGAAAATCCGAGTCATAACTAGAATAAAAGTCTCTTTAGAAACAGGTCTGGAAGTGATAGAAAGTTGGAAATTATCAGGCAAGTACTTAAAACAGCTATTATTAATACATTAAAAGATTTAAAGGACAATATGAAGCTAATGAGGAGAGAACAGGAAGATATTTTAAAAAAGATAAAATCTAGGGTAAAAAATGCAATGTATAGTCAAACTGTCAAAAGACACTGAGAGAGCAGCAAGAGCAAAGCAACCCATCGTGGAGAGGGGAGCCTCAGTAGGGTTCCAAGTTAACCTCAGAATTCAGGAGGCAGTGAGATGACACATGCAAAGGGATAAATGAAAAAAATTGTCTAACAAGAATTCTGTATCCAGCTGAACTATCCTTCAAAAGAGAAGGAGAAATTAAGACATTCCCAGATAAACAAAAACCAGAGTTTGTTGATACTAGACCTTCCCTACAAGATATATTAAGTAAGTGATTGTATTAGTCAGCAAAAGGGGTGCTGATGCAAAATACCAGAAATCTATTGACTTTTATAAAGGGTATTTATTTGGGATAGAAGCCCACATTTCCCAGGCCATAAAGAATAAGTTACTTCCCTCACCAAAGTCTATCATCACATGTTGGAGCAAGATGGCCGCCGACGTCTGTGAGGGTTCAGGCCTCCTGGGTTCCTCTCTTTCCTGGACTTGCCTCTCTCTGGGCTCAGCTCCTCTGCTGTCTGCACAAGGCCAGCTGTAGACTCTCAGGTGAACGTCTTGTTTCTCTTTCTGGGGCCTTTTCTCTTTCCTCACAACCAAACTCCTCTGTATGTTCATTTCCCAGGGCTCCAGGTCAAGAATCCAGCCTCCCTTCTCTGTGGCGCAGTTTCTCTGTGAGTCCCCACCAAATACACTCCAACGTTTCCAGAGGAAAAGACCAGTTTACAAACATAATCCAATATTTCTTTTTGGAATTTATCAATAATATCAAACTGCTAGAGTGATTCAGGCTGAAATGAAAGGACACTAGACAGGAACTCAAATCCAAGCAAAGATACAGAGCACTCATAAAGGTAAGTACGTAGGTAATTTTAGAGAGAGGATAAATACATTCTTGTTTGTAATTGCTTTATTCTGCTATCAGATTTAAAAGCCAAACTGCATGGAGCAACAATTATAAAACTATGTTTATTGGTTTATATTGTATCAAAATATAGTTTAGAAGAGCCAGAAGTATAAAGCTCCTAAAAGAAAATGTAGAGAAGCATCTTCAGGACCTTGTATTAGACAACGGTTTCTTAGATTTTATACCCAAACCACAAGCAGCAAAATAAAAAAAGACTTTATCATGAAAATCAAAATACAACCTACACAATGGGAGAAAATATTTGGAAACTATATATCTGATAAGTGTTTAAAATCCAGAATGTCTAAAGAAATCCTTCAACTCAACAACAGAGACAACCTAATTTTTTAAAATGGGCAAAGAACTTAAATAGGCATTTCTCCGAAGAAGATAATTAAAATGCCAAAAAGCACATGAAAAGAGGCTCAACAACATTAGGCATCAGAGAAATGTGAATCAAAACCACAGCTACCATTTCATGCACACTAGAATGGCCACTACTAAAATAATGGAAAATTATAAGTGTTGTAGAGGATGTAGAAAAATGGGAACACTCATTCATTGCTGGTAGGTATGTAAAATGATGCAGCTGCTGTGGAAGAGAGTTTGGCAGTTCCTCAGAAAGTTAAGTTGCCATATAACCTGGCAATCCCTCTTCTAGGTATACACCCCAAAGAATTGAAAGTAGGAATGTACCTGGCAATGTGACTACTGAGCATATACCCAGAGGAACTGAGAGCAGTGACACAAACAGATATTTACACACTGAAGTTCACAGCAGTATCATTCTACAATTGTCAAAAGATGGAAGCAACCCAAGCGTCCACCAACCAATGAATGGATAAACAAAACGCGGCATATAAACACAACGGAATATTACTCAGCTGTAAAAAGGAATGAAGTTCTGATACATAGAACAGCATGGATGAACCTTTTAGGCAGCACATTGAGTGAAATAAGCTGGACACAAAAGGATAAATATTGTGTGATCCCACTGATTTGAAATAATTAGAATAGAAAACCCACAGTGTTAGCATCTAAAACACAGGTTATCAGGGGCTGGGTTGGGGGCAGAAAATGAAGAACTGATGCTTGCTTTGTACAGAATTTCTATTTGACAGTAAAGTTTTGGAGATGGATGGCGGTGATGTAGCACATTCTGGTGAGTGTAATTAACAGCACTGAATTATGTGTGTGAATGTGGTTGAAGGGGGAAGTTTCAGGTCATGTATGTTACTAGAATGAAAGAAGATAAAACGTGGGTCTTTATAACACAGTAAACCCTGTTGTGGACGATGGACTGGGGTTAATAGTACAAGGGTAAAAACGTTCTTCCATGAATTATATCAAATGTACGACACTATTACAAGGTGTTAATAATAAGGTAGTATATGAAAAAAACATTTACCTAATGTAAATTATGGCCTATCGTTAATAGTGCTTTTTAATATTCATTCATCAATGGTAACAAAAGTATCTCACTAATAATGCAAAACATCAATAATGGTGAGGTGTATGGGAACACTGTATTTTTTACATGAATTTTCTATAAACCTACAACTTCCCTAATTAAAAATGATAATAATAGGATGTATTTCACAGGCCTACTTTTTGGGTGTTTTAAATGAGGTAATTCAGGTAAAGGGCTTCACATAGTACCTAAAACATAGACTTCTTCATTAAAAGCTGGCTACTACTGCTAAGAAAAGTACAGTTATTAAAAAGTGCTCTCTTGCAACGGCAAGAACCAGGAAGGAAGGAGGGCCCAACAGTGGGCTCTTGATACTAATGGCTACACTTTTGAGCCTATACACCTGCAATAAGAACAAGGCCTAGAGTAGCATTGTGCCTGGGGGTTTCCTCCTGACAGCCTTCATGTTACTCAAATGTGGCCACTCTCACAGCCAAACTCAGCGTGTAGATGCGATGCATTCCCCCCAGCGTGGGACACGACACCCAGGGATGAGCCTCCCTGGCACCGAGGGATCACTACCACATACCAGCTGAAGAAGCAACTAGAAAATGACCTTGAATTAAAGATTCAATGCGGAACAGCAGAATATACCTGTCTACATATAATAACATGACTTCGGGAAGCGGTTTGACCTAATGTAAGGGGGAAATGGAAAGGAGAAATGAGATTATAAGGCTGTGAGTCTCTAAAAAAGAGTCTGGAGGTTGTCAGAAGGAATACCCCTATGTACAACTGAACAGAGTCTAAGAGACAGATAAGGTAGATACAACCCCAGGTATTGGTTCTTTTGAGTCTGCGTGATGGAATTGGACTCAGAGGGGATCTCTTTTCACAAGACTTGCATGCTACTTTATTGGAATTGTAGTTGGTGCTGGGTTTGAGATATATGCAGGGGATTTGAATCTCTGGACTGATAATATGACACCCAGGCCCAGAGCCTCAACAGACTTCAGCTCCTACACTTTGATTTATTGGACTTACTCCACTCAGCTAACATGGAATTGAAGAAGGTCAACCACCACAACATGGAGCCTAGAGTGTCTACAACTAGAAGCGGGTTGGAGTGCATCCAGTACCCATGTGGAATCTAAGCCCTCACTTGACATAGATGTGCAATGGACACAACCAATCCAATGTCCACAGAGAAAATGTGGAATGGGTGTGGGAACGGTAGCCATGGGGGCTGCTGGGTGTGGGGAACGGGAGGAAGAGATGAGATGTGGAGGCGTTTTCGGGACGTGGAGTTGTCCTGGATAGTGCTTCATGGACAATTACGGGACACTGTAGATCCCCCCAGGGCCCACTGGATGGAACATGAGAGAGTCTGGGCTATGATGTGGACCATTGACTATGGGGTGCAGTGATGCTCAGAGATGAACTTTACCAGGTGCAATGGATGTGTCATGATGATGGGAGAGAGTGTTGCTGTGGGGGGAGTGGGGGGCAGGGGGCGGTGGGGTTGAATGGGACCTCATATTTTTTTTAATGTAAATTAAAAAATAAATAAATAATTAATTAAAAATATATATATTTTATAAAAAAAAAAAAAAGTGCTCTCATCATTGTAACAAATGCTCCCCACCAATGTGAGGTGCTGGTGGTGGGGTGGGGCATGGGAACCCTGTATTTTATGCATGACTCTTCTGTAGACCCACAACTTCTCTAATTAAAAAAAAGTTAAGTCAAGGTAAGAGTTTCCGGGCGTGCCATAACAAATTACCACACACTGGGTGGCTTAAAACAAGAGGAATTTATTCTCTTATAATTCCGGAAAAGAGGCTAATAGTCTGGGACCAGGAGCTCCCTCCCACGGCTCTGGGAAGACCTTCCAGGCCTCCCCAGTCCCTGGGGCCCCCGGGGCCGCCTCCCGCCAGCCCCCCGCCCTCCTGTGCCTCTGCCTGTGGCTGTCTGCTCTGTCCTGCGCAGGGGCGCTCATCTTCGGATTTGGGCACTCGATGACCCAGGACGTCATCTCGATGCCCTTGACTTAACTCCATCTGCAAAGACCCTACTTCCACCAGGTTAGGGAGCACTCACGTCTTTTGGGGGAACACAATTTGGAGCACCAGAGTCAGTAAAGGCAGAAGGCTGGGTGCCCCAGAGGGCTCCCCGAGACCTGGAGGCATGGCCGCAGGGCGCCAGGGAGCTCGCCCTTCTCTGTGTGTCCTTTACATAATCTGATTTTGGATCGTGTGCATAAATACCTATGCAAACTGGACTTTCTTGTAAGAAACAAAACAATAAAAATTGGGAGCCCCCGCGGCAGCTCTGGCGCAGGTCCGTCCCGGAGCACCCGCATTTATGAGATTTCTATTTTACCTTTCTGTCAGGGAGCCGAAGGCGCTTCTCCAAGTCCCCCGCGTTTTGGAGACGTAGCCTTAGAAAGGCTTTTAGTCTCCAGGTGACAGGCCCAGGGGCCACATGCCATGCAGCCCGCCCCTCTGAGCTCTCCCCATGCCTTCCGACCTCATCCGTTTCTCATTTATTTTCTTTCTTCCCGCCCACGAATGCAGCTTAATGCAAAGACATCGCCTCGCCTTCCTGATGCTGTTTTCAAAGCAATAAAACCTGTCAAGTCCATCAAACCCTTCCGTACTTGGACGATCCCAATACAGCCTGGTCTTGGGAGGGCTTCTTGATACCAGGATTTGACTGAAAAGACTTAAATGATGCAGCACAGATTCAGACGACTGGTTTAAAGAAGTACTGAGTACCTTAGAAAAGAGCATTTTCCACAAAGTAGCTCAGCCCAACAAACATTACATTTTGATGACGAAGATCATCTGTTTTTATTCCAAGAGACTTTCAGAAATGATATTACAATTCCATAAGCTCTTGGTAATATCTTAGGAGAGCCAGGTAACACATTCCATCCAGGCTAAATTTCTATAGGCATACACTCAAACGCGAATACTTCGGAAGCTTCGAGGAAACTTCTGCAATTACGGTGAAAACAATCACCATGTTTTCTACAGAGAGCACAGCTGTCAGGTCCAAGAGAATGTTCCAAAGCATCTCTTCCAACACCTGTGTTTATTTTTAAATGCATATATGTTTTCACTGGGGAATAAGAGAACAGAGGAAAGCTCATCAGAGCTGGCTTGCAGGGAATTTGAGTGAAATTGTTTGACAGTTTGTTGCTCACCACACCAACAGCCGAAAGCAAATATCAATTAGAAACTAATTATTTGTCAGACCAAAAATTAATAACTAACAGAAGCAAGGCACAGAGCCATAGGTAGACAGATAAAGAGGTGTACACTCAAGAAACTCTTCTCAGGCCCAGAAAAATAAAGGGAAATTGGTGTTTTTCAACTGACCTGCATTTGGTACAAGGACACGAGGACCCTGTGAGTGATGACAGATGTGGACCCATCTGGCCACTCGATCAATGTCCCTGCAGGGGAGCCACAATTATCCCACCTTCCAGGTGAGTGCTCAGCTCCTCCAGGGCTATTTCCAGCCTCACCGGGCGGAGGAGCTGGCAGTGGTCTCCTCCGCAGAAACTGTGTCCTGCCAGCGGCATTTGCCTGATCTTGCAAACCACTCATCCTTCTTGTCAGGTGTTAACTTTTAATTTAAATTAATTTGGGGGGGAGTCTATCCTAAAATCTCTCTGGAAATTTTGGGAAAGGAGCCAGAGGACACAGTAGCTAGGGTCTCTCTTCTCTTCTCCTAAGTCCTTCCGAGTGACAGAGCCTCCGGTCCTGGCCACGGGCACCCGAGCTCCTGCAAGGGCTGCAGGTGCAAAGAGGCGTGGCGCCGTGCCAACGGGCGGCCACCGAGGCCTTGCCCTTCTGCTTCTGGTTTATTTGAGCCGCTTTCTGAAGGTAAGGAGGCAGCACAGGCGGCATGGCCGGTAGCCTTGGGTTCAAACCCCACCCTCCATCGTCCTACACTTCACGGAGCTTTGCTTTCCTTGTCTTTTTTTTAAAAGAAAAAGGGGGGGATGGGACTGGCATGCTCCAGTCAAAATGGCAGAGGGAGGTGCTTCAGGGCTCTGACCCCGCGGGAAGCTTTGACCCATGGAAACGACTTTCTCAAAGCTCCATTAGACAGTAAAGGGGGTGCAGTAACAGGGTGGGCGCCAAATCAAGAAAAATGCCACTGGAAAGCAGCGGCGCCTCATGGCGCCCCGGCCCTCCCTGCTCCAGTGCAGGTCCCTGGTCCTGGTTCCGGAGGGAGCAGCCCTCGGCACATCGGGGAGCAGGGATGTCTGGCCCAGGGGTGGCCTGGGGGGCCCACTGCCCCAGAACTTGCCCTGCAGGTGGAAGGCGGCTGCCCAGCTCTCCTACACGCGGCTGTGGAGAGCAGCCAAGTCGAGGCTGCTCGGGCCAGGGACTGCCGGCTGGAGGACAGACAGGGTGGGGCCAGGGGTGCTGAGGAACCTGTTTCCTTGGGAAGTGGGGACATTTGGAACCATGTAAATGCGGGAATCCTCAGGGTCACACGTGTATGCCCGAGACAAGACACATGTACTGAAAGGATCAGAGAGGCCCCTGTGCTCTGGCCTGTCGCTCTTCTCTAAACTCCTTGCATGGAGGAGAGCACGGCACAGGCAGTCTGCAAAGACTGGGAAAGGTGTTTATTTTTTCTTCTGTGTGTTATTGTTACTGTTGTCGTTGTTGTTGTTGTTAGCTCCTGGCATTCAAGGGAAGCTCTGTCCTAATACGAGCCAGACACGAACTTAAGGAACAGATGGCCCCGTGTCTAAGTTCCAGTGAAAACACATTAAATATTTGAATGCCCAGGTTTCAACAAAAGGTAACAAAACATACAAAGAAACAGGAAGTGATGGCCCAGGCAAAGGAGAAGATTAAAGTATTAGAAACCCTAAGTGAGGAGGACGCCTCTGACATATCAGGCAAAGACTTCAAAAACACGCTCCTAGACGTGCTCAAAGAACTAAAGGGAAACCTGAACAAAGAGCTAAAGGGAATCAGGAAAATGAGAGAGGAGCACAAAGAGAATGTCAATATAAAGAAGGGCATTATGAAAAGGAACCAAAAAGAGCTGAAGACCACAGCAACAGAAATGTAAAATTCCCTAGAGGAATTCAACAGCAGATTGGAGCTGGCAGGAAAGGAATTTGTGAACTAGAAGATAAGACAATGGAAATCACCTAGGCTGAGGAGCAGAAAGAAGAAACAAAAGTAAACAGAGCTTGAGGAGCCCGTGTGGCACCATCAAGCACCCCAAGACACACATTCTGAGAGTCCCAGAAGGAGGAGAGAGAACAGGGCAGAGAGGATATTCACAGAAATAATGGCTGAAAAGTCCTCAAATTTAACAGAAGATATGAATATACACAACTAAAACACTCAATGAATTCCAACCAGGATAACCCATGTTGTGGCATATTATAGTTGGATTGTTGAATGCCAAAGATAGAGAGAATTCTGCAAGCTGTGAGATATAACGTGTCATGCCTCAAATAATTAAATGCTGATTTCTCATCAGAAACTATGCAAGATGGGATGACATATTAAACATGCTGAGAGCAAAAAATAAATTGCCCACCAAGAATTCTACATCTGGCGAAACTGTCTTTCAAAAGTGAGGGAGGAATTAAGACGCACCCAGATACATGGAAGCTGAGGGAGTCCCCACTAGACAGGCCCTACGGAAAGGACAATGGATTCTAGATCAAAGGTGCTTGAAGAAACAATGTTTCCAGTGAGGATAATAATACCAGTAAATGTCAGCACTGTCGTAGCTTTGGTTTGTAACTCCACTTTTCACTTCCTACAATATATAAAAGGCAAATGCATAAAATAAAAAAGGTAAATTGGTCATTTGGGGCTAATGTATAAAAAAATGGGGTATTTGTGACTAGAACTACAAAAACGTGGGGAGACAGAAGGTACAGGAACATAGTTTGTATAGACTACTGAAGTTAAGTTGGTATCAAGGCAAACCTGATTGTTAAAGATTCAGGATGTTGGGTTTAACAGTCATGGAAATCACAAAGAAAATGTCAGAGACTGTGTAAGTTCGTAGAGACAGAAGTTAGAGTGCAGGTGCCAGAAGCAGGGGCAGAGAGATTGGAAAGGTCAGGCATAATGGATGTAGGGTTGCTGTTTGTTGAGACTGGAAAGTTTGTGTAATGGAAGGAGGTGAGGCTTCCACAACAATGTGAAGGTGATAATCCTATTGAATGGTGTTCTTCAGGGGGCTGAGATGGAAGTGTATGCTGTATATATGTTAAAAGGAAGGAAGGAAGGGAGGAAGGGAAGGAGGGAGGGAGGGAAGGGCAACCAAAGAGTCAATATCAATTAAATGCAACCCATGATCCTGGATGGGATCTAGGGAGGAGAAAAGGTTCAAAGGGACTTTATTGGGACATATTAAGAAATTTGAATATAGACTATAAGCTTTATGTCAATGTTAAATTGCTTGTACTTGACAACTGTACTTAAGGTAGTTACACAAGTGAATATTCTTGTTCTTAGTAAATATGCGTGGAATCTGCCATTTCTCCAAGGAGCCCTGGTTGTGTTTCTTGAAAACAGTACTTAGAAACCAAACTCTGCGCTAGGTGTGCTAATTGTGGCAGGGGTGTCATTGTTTTCAGGACAGAGCAGGTAAAAAAATATATGACAACTGTAAGAGAAATATAAGGGAAAAATGAGGGAAATCATGGAAAAACCTGTGGGGAATTAGAATTGGAGTTTTTAGAATAAGTTGATATAATATAGATAATTGACAGCTCATTGACATAACTGATATAATGGATCTAATGGCTAGTATACAATGTATCTTATATGCACCTTGCCCCCCTTCTGTACTTAAATTTTCCTCACCCCAAAGATATCCTGACAATAACAACATGTCCTACAATATGCACACAAAAAAAATCAGTCTCAAAATCACTACACCCTTACCACCTCAAAAATCAAACCTACTGAAACAAGTTCAGGATTGGTCTGCTATTCCTTCTTCCCCAAGACCGGGGCTGTCTAGTAAAGTCCTGTACCTGCTTTTCCTTTTTCCCCCCTTTAGTGTGGGTATATTTTTCAGTTGAAATACGGTTGTGCTCATTTGTTTCTTTTTGCATTTGTACATCCTTTTTTATTTTTGCACATTATTATCATATCTTGCTATCTTCTGAAATTCTCTCATTTTGTTGCATTTTATCAATTCTCCAAAGTTTTACAGATATACTATCATATCATCTGAAAACAGTGTTACTTCTTCTACAATTCCTGTCCTCTGGTTGTCCTCTAATTGCAATGGTTGAACCCCCAGGGAATACAAAATGGGGGGTGGGATATGGGCACCTTCCCCTTGCGTGAGGCTTATTTTTTAATTCCTCCCCCAGTTCTCACTGCTGCGGGGCCGCTCCTCTGTTTGCACACCGCGGCTGACGTGGGCGTGCTCCCGTTGACGGCCTCGGGCCGCCTGGTGTTTCACTGTGGAGGGCTATGCGGAGGAGATGGCTCTGGCCGTTGTCTCCTGACACTGGGGCACGAGTTCCCAGGGGTCTGCTCCTGGAGGAGAGCCGCTCATTCTAGGTCACGAGCAGCTTCTCACACACCACAAAGGCCACTCAGATTTCTACGCCTGGTGTCGCACTCCACTCCCATGCGAGCACTAGTTCAAGTTCCTATTGTCGCACCCTCACCAACAGGGAGGACTGCGAGATGCTGCCAGTGCGGTGGGCATAGCTCATCGTTTGAATTTGCATTTTTCTAATCACATGGAAGTGTTGTATTTCAAAGTCTTCTCCCATGCTGTACCTTGATTTTCACTTTATGGTGTCTACCGACGAACAGGCACTCTTAATTTTAATGTAGCCACGTTTGTCAGTATTCTCCTTTATAACTAGCACTAATTTTTATGTATTCTTTTAAAAATTCTGCCCTATCTGAGGTTATAAATGTTTCCCTTATTGTCTTCCAAATGTTTCATTGTTTTTCCAATAAATTTGAATAATTTGAGAATTTTTAATAAAAGAAAATTAACAAAACTGATTCAAGTAATAGAAACCATGGAAGTATGCCAATAACCACTGAAGAATAGACTCAATTACCAGAAATCTCCTTGCCTCCCTCAAAAAGCTCCAAGAAGAGATGGTTCATAGACAAATAAGCAAGCCAAAGAATGAAAAATACCATGCTTTAGAAACAAAACCTGTTTTGAAGATTCTAATGAGGGTGGAAGCCACCCAACTTGTACAAGGCTAGTATAATCTTGATAAAAAGGGAAGCGGAATTGGCCCAGTGGTTAGGGTGTCCGTTTACCACATGGGAGGTCCGTGGTTCAAACCCCGGGCCTCCTTGACCCATGTGGAGCTGGCCCACACACAGTGCTGATACGCGCAGAGAGTGCCATGTCACACAGGGGTGTCCCCCGTGTAGCGGAGCCCCACACTCCAGGAGTGCGCCCCATAAGGAGAGCCGCACAGCGCAAAAGAAAATGCAGCCTGCCCAGGAGTGGTGCTGCACACATAGAGAGCTGACACAGCAAGATGATGCAACAAAAAGAGACATGGATGCCCGTGCCGCTGACAACAGAAGCAGAAAAAGAACACGCAGCAAAATGGACACAGAGAACAGACAACTGGGGGTGTGTGGGAATGGGGAGAGAAATAAATAAATAAAAATAAATCTTAAAAAAAAATCTTGATAAAAAACTAACAAAAACAGTAAAAGAAAACTATAGACCATTTCAAGTATAAACAGAGATATAAAATATTTTAATGTGTTAGCTAATCAAATGCAGCAGTGCATTTTTGAAGATTATATTTTATGACAAAAAGATTTATCCTTAAGATGTAAGAGTGTTTCAACCTCCAAATAACTTTTAATAGAATTAATAATTACAATTAAAAAAGAAAACATATATGAACATCTCAAGCTTACGGGCCATCAAGTAAGTATATATTAAAACAAAAATGAAATTTCTATTGCACATCTGATTAGCAAAAATTATAGATAGATAAATGGTTAAATTTTTATACAATGATGTGCTATGAAATAATTTAAATAAATGAATAAAACTCATGTCTCAACAGCAAAAAATATTTAAAAAGTTAATGTCAAGCAAATATTTAAGTTTTAGGTGACATGTGATGCCACTTCATTAAATTTTAAAATACCCAGAAACATTGTATTTTAAATAGCTACCATACATGCTTAAGTAGTAAAATTAAAAGGTGTGAAGTTGGTGTCATAGATTGAATCATGAACCCCAAACAAAAAACAAACATGTTCTGAAACTTAATCTGCATTCTTGTGGGTGTGAACCCATTTTTAAATAAGACCCTTGAAGATGTTACTATTAAATAGGCAAATTGAATCAGGGCAGGTCTTTTTATTATTATTATTTTTAATATATTTTTTATTTATAAGATATATAGATCACACAAAATGTTACATTAAAAATATAGGAGATTCCCATATGCCCCACTCCCCATACCCCCCACTTTTCCCACTTCAACACCTTCTTTCATTAGTATTGTACATTCATTGCATTTGATGAATACTTTTTGGAGCACTGCTACAGAGCATAGATTGTAGTTTACATTGTAGTTTACACTCTCTCCCAGTGCATTCAGTGGGTTATGGCAGGATATATAATGTCCTGCATCTGTCTCTGCAATATAATTCAGAACAATTCCAAGTCCCAAAAATGCCCCCATATCACACCTCTCTTTCCCTCTCCCTGCCTTCAGCAACTCCAGTGGCCACTCTCTCCACATCAATGATATAATTTCTTCCATTGCTACAGTCACAAAATTCTATAGTAGAATACCAGTAAGTCCACTCTAGTCCATATTTTACTCCCCAGTCCTGAGGACTCTGGGATAGTGAAGCCAACTCCATCTCTTAATTGAGAGGGGGCTTTGATCCCACACAGCTGATGGATGGGAATCTCCTGCTTGCACTTGCAGACTCTTTCAGTTCCTTGGTGTGGTGGTTGTCCATTCTCACCTCCTTGTTAGCTGACCTGGGTAAGTCCAATGAACTAGAGAGTAGGTGCTACAACACTGTTGAGGCTCAGGGTCCAGCTGGCACATGGACAGCCCAGAGATTCAACGTCTGCTGGCATACACCAACCTCAACACCAACCAGAGGTTTAATAAAAGGACAGAAAAGGCATGGGTAGAGAAGTCACATCTGAGTCCAGCTCTGTCACACTCAGGAGCAAAAATTCCAAAATAGGGTCCACAGGCAAGGCACCAAACTCTGGAGCCATCTGCCATGACCGTAGTTCCTGAGTGTCTCCATAACCCTCAGTAGTACCACTACTTGGGGTAGTATCTACCCTGGCTAACTATGAGATCCTCCTGAGACCTGCATAAGTGTAATCTCTCTGATGACCTCCTGACTCATTTTGAAGTCTCTTAGCCCTATAAACTCATTTGTCTTTACCATTTTCCCCTTTTATTCAAGGTCTTCTTCCAGTTGCATCACGAGCCAGTGCATGGTAGTAATCCCTCAGCACCGGGGAGGTTCATCCCCAGGAGTCATATCCCACACTGGGGGGAAGGTAATGCATTTATATGCTGCGTTTGGCTTAGAGAGTGGAGGGCAGGTCTTAATCCATATTGCTGGAAGCCTTGTAAAGAGAAACATTCAGAGGACATCAGTTAGTAAAAACCAGAACCAGGAGAAGCTAAAAGAACCAGAAGCCACAGGAGAGCAAGGAAGTCACCATGTGGCAGGGGCAGAGACACAAGCCAAGGGACCCTGGAGATTATGGCCAGCCAGCCCCAGAACCCTGCAGGCTCAGAGGGAAAGCATGACCTTGTCGGTGCCTACATTTGGGACTTCTGGCCTCCAAAACTGTGAGCCTGGGGAGGCCAGTTGTTTAAGCCCACCCATTGCATGATACTTGTCATAGCAACGCTGGCAGACTAAGATAGTTGGTGTGCACAGGTACAGCCACAGAGGTCAGTAGACTCTCTTCTCTATATGTATATGTATGCATAAAATATTTGTAATAAAAAATAACATTAAGAAGTAGCCCTTAGCCTGATAACCTTGCAGGCCATGGCGTGCATTTTCTCTTTCATCCTTGGATGGATGGGCAGCTACTAACGCATTATCAGAATTGGGTATTTAAAGAATCGTCCCAGCTGCAGGGGAGAGCAAGGTGGGGCTGGCAGGGGAAGATGCTAGGATACTGCACTGGTCCAGAAGAGACAGAGGAGCAGCTGAGAAAGGAAAGAGGCAGCGATGGGGGTGCTCAGTGGGTGGGTTGGGACACATCCCTGCTTTATGTGGTGGCAACAGATAATGCACATATAAAGCATCTAGCATGAAGTAAGCTCTCAATAAATTGTGGCTGCTGTCGTCATGCCTCAGCATCAGGCAAGCCAGGATCTGACATTTGGGCTCAGTTGCATGGACACTGTTTTCATGCCTAGCAAAGAGGCAAAACACCCATGTCTGCTGAGCGATGTTTCTGGCCAAGCTCTAGCCCTGGGGTGGGGGTGGGGGGCTCCTTGTTCACAGTCTTTTTTATTTTGTCCGTCATCAGTAATAGTGCCTTAGTTGCATAATGCAGCTTCCCCGGAATTAAATTGAGCAACCTAAAATTATGCCCCTAATTACATCTTGCGTCTATTAGAATTGCTGATCCTCCCAAGCCTCCCGTGCCATGCCTGGCCACGTCAGCGACACCCAGGAGAGGCTGCAGGAGGCAGCTCTGCGCGCCTGTCATCCAGGCAATTTTAAAATCTCAGGTGGGCCTCACCTGCCGTGAGCAAGTCTGAATTTCATCCCGAGACCCTCGCAGGGGCATGGTGGTGAATTACATTGTGAAGCAAACATGGGCCCTGCCGTTTCTGATGCAGGATTTTACCAGTTGGGCCCACGTGTCAGGTGACCCTTGGTGACTTCAGCTGCCTCCTGATGGCCCCGGGCGTCTGTCACTGTCACCTCTCCATTACCCATCATCGGGGGGAGGGCGCGTGCATGTAATTAAAAGAGGCCTGCCTCGCAAGCACAGCTTAATAAACCCTGCGTAAATCCCAGAGTGTGTGTCTGAAAATGATTTGCCTTCCAAACCCTTTTTGTCCTGATTACAGATCGCAACTTGAAATTAGACAAGGAAGTGGGTATACGTCGACATTCAGGGCCAGAGCCGCCTGACGGGGAGACCCGTGCTTTTGCCGGGCTGGTCTGGAGCCCTCCGGGCCCCTCCTTGACTCCATTTATTAACTTCCAACCTCCAAGCCTTGACTGTGCTCAATTCTCAGCGGTCGTCCTTTACGTCTCTATTTGTGGGGCCAGAGTCACAAAAATGTCACGGTAATGAAATCCGGGGAAGGGGGAATGGCACCCACGTCTGAACGCTGAGACTAGAGAGCAGAAATGAAATTAGAAATACTCTCTGGTGTGTTTTCTTACCCAGCAATTTTATCAGTAATTATTAAAACTCACGTCTCCATTCCAAGAGGCCTTTCAAGAGCATTCATTAAGGGAACGAAGGGTTCAAATTATCTCTAATTCTAAGCCAACCTCTGATCCTGGGTGCCCTGGTAATAATGCACACTGGACCAATTCCCAAACCACTAAATATAGATCCCCCCAATTTAAAAATTTATAATAATAAAGACCCTGGCCCTGGGGTCCACGACCTCAGGGAAATAATCTTAGGAAAGATTTTGTGGCCTGATATTCAGCCTTCTCCATGAGCAGCTGTGATGCACTAATATGTGACAAGTGTAGAATCAGCTGAACGTCTATTTTAAAGAGGTTCAAGGTTGTTTTTCCATTCCATCCTTCCCATAAGATATTTCTACACAACGGGAAAACATTAAAGCAGAACTTGTGGGTCCACAAACATTCTTAGTCTCAGAAAAAAAGACAGAGCAGGTAGGTTGGTTTCCTATTGCTGTTATAACAAATTAGCACAGATTTAGTCACTTAAAACCACACAAATTCACAGTGACATCATACTTAATGGTTAAAGACTGAAACAGCCCTCCTAAGATCAGGAACAAGCAAGGATGTCCACTTTCCCCACTGCTGTTCAACATCGTACTAGGAGTTCAGGTCAGTGCAATTAGGTAAGAGAAAGAAATAACTGACATTCAAAATGGAAAGGAAGAGGTCAAACTTTCCCGATTTGCAGATGACATGATTCTATATATTGAAAATCCCAAAGAATCTATAAAAAAGCTACTAGAGCTAATAAATGGATTCCTCAAAGCAGTGGGATACAAGAGCCACATGCAAAAATCGTTTGTGCATCTATATACCTGCAATTAACAATCCAAAAAGGAAATCAGGGAAACAATTCTATTTACAATAGAAACTAAAGACTAAAATATCTAGGATGTATCCAAAGATGCTTTACTTATATACAGAAAGCTAAAATCATTGCTAAAAGAAACTAAAAACCTAAATAAAAGGAAAGATATTGTGCTCATGGGTTGGAAGATATAACATACCCAAAATACCCAAAGGGCAAAGGGCCCCAGATAGCTAAAGCCATCTTGAAAAAGAAGGACAAACTTGGAGGACTCATACTCCCTAAATTCAAAATTTATTACAAACCAATAGTAATCAAAGCATCATGGTACCAGCACAAGGACAGACATATAGACAAATGGAATCAAAATGAGAGCCCAGAAATCAACCAGCACATCTATAGCCAACTGATTTTTGACAAGGGTGCCAAGTTCTTACAATGGGGAAAAATAATCTCTTTAACAAATGATGCTGGGGAAACTGAACATTCACATGCAAAAGAATGAAAATGGATCCCTACCTCACACCATATATAAAAATTATCTCCAAATTGATCATTGACTTAAATGCAAGTACTAAAGCTATAAAACTCATGGAAGAAAACATAGAGGAAATCCTTCTTGACCCTGGATTCTTAGACTTTTTAATAAAAGCACAAGCAAAGAAAAAAATTGGATTTCATCAAATATTAAAAACTTTTGTGCTTCAAAGGGCATTAACCAAGAGAATGGAAAAAGGTATTTGTAAACCCTATATATGATAAGCATTTAATATCCAGAATATATAAATTCCTACAATTCAACAAGAAGACAAACAGCCCAGTTTAGTCTTGGGCAAAGAATAGACATTTCTTCAAAGAAGATAGACAAATGGCCAAGAAGGACATGAAAAGATGCTCAACATTATTAGCCATTAGGGAACTGCAAATCAAAACCGTCAGTTACCACTTCACACCCTCTTGCATGGATATTGTTTAAACTGCAGAAAATAATGAGAACTAGTGAGTATGAAAAGAAATAAGAGCCCCCATAAAATGGTGCAGCTGCTGTGGGAAACAGTTTGTCAGGTCCTCAAAAAGTTAAACACAGAACTTAACGTAGAACCAACAATCCCACTTCTAGGTATACAGCTAAAGGAACTGAAAACATGGACTCAGAGAGATATTTGTACACCAATGTTCATAGCAGTATTATTAACAATAGCCACAAAGAAGCAAGCCATGTGTCCATCAACAGATGAATGGATAAACAAAATGTGGTGTAATAATCAAAATGTGAATAATGTGGAATATTATTCAACCATAAAAAGGAATAAAGTTCTGATGCATGCTACAACGTGGATGAACCTTGAAAATAAAATGTTTAGTGAAATAAGCCAGATACAGGAAGCCATGTATTGTATGATCCCACTAACACAAAATAATCAGAATACGCAAATTCATAGAGCTACAAAGTTGAATACAGATTACCAAGAGTGGTGGGGAGAGGAATGGCGACTTAGAGCGTAACAGGTGCAGGGCCTGCATCTGGGACGATGGAAACATTTTGGTAGTGGATGGTGGAGATGGCAGCACAACATTCATGGGATTGACAAATTGTATGCTCAGGAATGGCTGAGATGGGAAATTTTAGTAGTTAATACAACTTAAAGAGGGAGATTTAAAAGTCAATGACAACTAAATGCAACAAACAATCCTGAACTAGATCTAATAATAGAGGACAAAATGTCCAGTTGCCCTGTTTTTTTCAATTGGAACAAATGGAAAAATTGGAATATAGACTGTGTGCTTAGTAGCAATGTTAAATTTCTTGAACTTTGTAATTGTACTTAATGTGATTTCATAAGTGAATATACTTGCTCTTAGGAAATGTACATGGAAATATTAAGTGGTTAAGGAGCATGATATGTGCAACCTATTCTCAAATGTTTAGAAAGAGATGATAGATAGATAGATAGATAGATAGATAGATAGATAGATAGATAGATAGATAGATAGATATAGATAGATGAATAGATGGATGGATGATAGACAGATAGATGAGAGAGGGGGAGGGAGAGAATGAATGACTTAACCAATGTAGCAAAATGATGAAAGTTGGTAAATACAGGTGTCTGGGAAGGAGATATATTAGAGATCTTTATTTTTGTAACTTTCTTCTATGTTTGATATTATTTCAAAATAAAAGGTTAAGAAAAATACATATGAATGTGACATTTGTGGTTGATACAATGGATGAAACATGAAATCATTAAGAATTTGAATTTTAAAACAAAATTCTTTTACTAACACGTTCACAACTTTCACTGTACACATATTATGCATGTTCACATATGAATGATATACGTCAATAATATTTTAAAGAAAAAAAAAACTTTCACTATGTCTATACCAGAATTCTAATATTCTTTATATCATTCAAAAAAGGTTCTATCACGATAAAATAATTGGGACTCTCAGTTCAGATACCAAATGAACAGTCTTTTAAAGCACACACATGCACACAAAAGTGCACTCTCACAGCTCCAGGGTTAGAAGGCTGAGTCTTAAGGGGTGAACAAGGTGCTGGCAGCTGGCTGCCCTCTGGACCTTCCAGAGGAGAATCTGCTTCTTTGACTTTTCTTTTTTATTTTTCTTCTTTGACTTTCCGAGCTCTGGAGGGACCTGCGTTCTTTCCTCCCATCTTCGAAGCCCTTTCCTCCAACCTCTGCTTCCATCACCAAATCCCTGACTCTTGCTCTCCCTCTTTAGGGATCCTCGCAGTTACCTGACCCAGTCAGAAAACCCAGGATAATCTCCCTCCCGAGATCCTTAACCTAATCACACCTGCACATCTCTTTGCCCAGGCAAGGCCTCATGTTCACAGGTTTGGGGGATGAGGACAGAGACATCGGTCTCGGTTTGCCAGTCGCTACAACACATCTCACACAATGGGTAGCCTTCAACAAGGCTATATCCTCTCATTATTTCAAAATCCAAGGTGTCAGCTTTGGATGGATCGTGTGCTTTATGAATATGTATCAGTAAAATTGATTTTAAAAATCAAGGTGTCGGCAAGGCCATGCTTTCTCCCCAAAGTCTGTAGCATTGTTGGGCTGGCTTGCCACGCTCTTGGGGTCCCTTAGTTTGTGCCTCTGCCTCTCATTCCACTGTGGCCTCGCTCCTCATATCTGCTCCTCTGGTTTCTTCCAACTTCCAGCATTTTCCTGTGACTTTCTTCAATGCTCTTTATAAAGCAATATTGGTTAAGGCCCACCCTGATTCTGCTGGGCCACACTGTAAACAAAAATAACATCTTCAAAAGTCTCACTTACAGGGAAGCGGATTTGGCTCAACTGATAGAGCATCCGCCTACCATACAGGAGGTCCAGGTTCAAACCCAGGACCTCCTGGCCCGTGTGGTGAGCTGGCCCACTCGCAGTGCTGCCACGTGCAAAGAGTGCCGTGCCACGCAGGGTGTCCCCCATGTAGGGGAGCCCCACAT
Source organism: Dasypus novemcinctus (assembly GCF_030445035.2). Taxonomy (NCBI): domain Eukaryota; kingdom Metazoa; phylum Chordata; class Mammalia; order Cingulata; family Dasypodidae; genus Dasypus; species Dasypus novemcinctus. The sequence goes on from NC_080681.1 coordinate 129,191,960, forward strand.
GCAAGGAGTGCACCCCGCAAGGAGAGCCACCTAGTGCAATAAAAGCACAGCCCGCCCAGGTGTGGCGCTGCACACACGGAGAGCTGACGCAACAAAAAGAGACACAGATTCCTAGTGCCGCCGAGAATGCAAGTGGACACAGAAGAACACACAGTGAATGGACACAAGACAGCAGACAAGGGGGGTGAAGGGGAAGAGAAATAAAATTAAAAATTTTAAAAAAGTCCCAGTTATGAGCAAGTTTGCACCCACAGGAACGGGGTTCAAATCAGAAGCATGTCTCTCCTGGGTGTGTAAGTCAACCACCACCCCACTTCCCTCACCTCGTGAAACCACACCTGGACTTCAGATTTCCCAACTTTGTCTGGGGCTCTTTGCTTATATGACTTTTCTGGAAAATACATAAACTTAGTGTATCTGTCCAGATAGGCTAAGATATCTGAGGAAACACACAACCCCCAAATTGTTGATGACTTTACATAATGAAAGTTTACTTCCCACTCACGCAGAGTCGGCTGGGCTCTCCGGGGCCGATGCCTGACACGTGCTGGCCCAGCAGCTTGTGGTGCCGTCCTGTCCACATCGATGCGTCGCCACGATGGCCAGAGCAGGGGAGAGGGCGCTGGACGTGGAGAGCCAGCGGATGAAGGCTTCTTCCCAGAAGCATCACGTCTGCTCACGTTCCAGTGGCCAAAGCCAGGCACAGGGCCACCTCTAGACCAAAGAGTCGGCCAAGTGCCACCTTCCCCTTCTGCAGAAGCCAGAGAGAAGCAGGCTTTGGCAAAGGTACGATGCCTGCCCCGCGGCTGCGGCTGCAGCCGAGGTGCAAACGCTCCCACGCGGCCACAGCACCCCCGCGAATTTGGGAAAAAGACCCAAAGCTCTTTTCCAGGTATAATGGAAATAAAAGGAAAGCGCAATCCCTTTTGCTAGCAAATTAGGATTCCCTAAAATAACACCCGAAGCCTCTTTGTCTTTGTTAACTGCAAAATAAACAACCCCCAGTGCTCCTGGGCTCTGTTCTCAAAGACGCCACTACCTGCTCCATTCTCAGAGTCGCCTGAGACCCCTCGTGTCTCTGAGATCGTCTAAACCTGAGAAAACAAGGACGCCCCAGATGCGGGCTCTCCTGGGGCGCACGCGCCTGGCCCCCTCCAGCTGTTTGGAGCACCCTTGGATTTTTCCTAAGCAGTGAGGGAGCTTCAGAGAGGGGATTCCCAACCCCGGAGCCACTAAGAGCCTCTCATCCTTTGTTCTCCTCCACTGGCTTCAGGGTTTAAAAGATAATCCACCTCCAGAACTGTGTGTATTTGAAAGATTAGCACATTCCCCCATGTTTTGTTCCTCAAAGAGCTGGAAGATGCAAGCGGCACTCGGCTGGCGGGCGGCGGGCAGCGCTGTCACCCACGAGCGTGTGCCCTGACGAGTTTATCGCAGGAAGATTTACAGATTCTTTCAAGCAACTTGAACTACGACGTGCACAGCCCATTCTCCCTCTGCTCCCTTCTTGGGACTCACAGGCCTCCAGGTCTGGAATTACTGATAACAGCTGAGTCTTCCACGGCATTTACTTCACACGGTGCACGTCAGTGAACTCCTTTAACCCTGAAGGCAGCCCCCACCAACTCCATTTCACAGAGGAGGAAATAGGCGCCCAGAGAGGTTGTGTAGGTTGCTCAAGGTGGCCCAGCACTAAGGGACAGGGACAGATGAGAACCGGCCCTCTGGCCCAGGGCCTGGCCTTCCCTGCCCTCCTGCCTCCCACCGATGTGTCACCAAAAGGAGACGGCCTGGCTGTGGGTAGGAGCCCTGCCTGCCGGGCAGGGGACTCAGACCAGGCCCCTGACAGCTGGTTCACTCCCAGCTCCTTCCAGCCCTTCTGTGGCCTCCAGAGCAACCCCCACCCCAAAGCTGCTCCCACAGACCCCCCAGGGGACAAGGTCCGGGCAGGACCCCGCCCACAAGAGGGAATGAATTGTTCATGGATCTGAATCAAAGGCCTTGCATTTAGGGTCCTATCGCCATTGCTTCGGTTATTTTTTTTACGATTTATTTTTTATTTATTTCTCTCCTCTTCCCCCCGCCCCCAGTTGTCTGTTCTCTGTGTCCATTCGCTGTGTGTCCTTCTGTGTCCACTTGCATTCTTGTCAGCGGCACCCAGAATCTGTCTCTTTTTGTTGTGTCACCTTGGTGCATCAGCTCTTTGTGTGTGCGGTGCCCCTCCTAGGCAGGCTACACTTCTTTCCGTGCTGTGCGGCTGGCGCTCCTTGCGCGTGGGGCTCCCCTATGTGGGGGACACCCCTGTGGGCACGGCACTCCTTGCACACATCAGCACTGCGCATGGGCCAGCTCCACATGGGCCAGGAGGCCCTGGGTTTGAACCCTGGACCTCCCATGTGGTAGGCGGATGCTCTAACTGTTGAGCCAAATCCGCTTCCCGGCTTTGGTTATTTTTTGAAGAATAAAACCCAAAGATTGTCCCAGGCCCATGGTGCCTAATGAACCGGGGGTCACAGGCCACCTGGTGTCACAGGCCACCTGGGGTCTCACGGAGGCGACACTCTGCAGGAGCGCGTGGCCCCAGCAAGTCGCTGCCGGGAAGAGCAGGACTCTCCAGGCGCCCAGAGCCGCGCCCCAGCTGCAGCTCTGCCTCCTCCCCTCGTAAACTGGGGGACAAAGGCCTCCCCAAGGGGGCCCGAGGGGGCACGCAGGAGAGCTCCGTGGATGCGCGGAGCCGGACAGAAGGTCGCACCCAGGAGGCGCCTGGCGGGGAGGGCGGCTGCACTGGGGGCCATCCCAGAAGGCCCCAGACGAGCCCAGGGGCAGGGCGAGGCCTGGGGAAATGGGAGTGGGCACTCGGGGGCCATGGAGACCCTCCCAGGGACCACCGCCCCCAGCCCTCCCCTGGGCCTTTCTCACCTGGCCAGGACCCAGTCAAGGCCACCCCGGGGGCGACCTTGGGCCCCACTGGGGCTGGGGCACCACCAGGCCCCCCGAGGCTCCTGCCGGGGAGCGGGAGCCCCGACCTGGCCCCGCCTCCTGGTCCTTCCCAAGGGGAGAGAGCAGGCGCCACCCCCACCCCGCAGTCCACCCCGCGCCTGCACCGGGGCCGCTGGGTTTCCACCACCCCGGGACTGAGCCGCACAGCACAGCGGGGACCCCGCCACCGGCAGGAGCCTGGGAGGAGCCGCTGGGCGTGGGGGGCTTGTGGGGCAGGGGAGCAGGGCAGGCGGCGCCCCTGGAGTGAGCCCGAGGACCCGCGGGACGCGCTGCTCCACCTGCCCGTGTGCCCGGGAGAGCGCGGCCCAGGCGCGCCTGACGCAGAGGCCGGCGGGTGGCAGAGCTGCTCCGCCTCCGCCCAGACCACACGACGGGCCGAATCGTCCCCCAAAAAGACACGTTCCCGTGCTGGCCCCGAAGCTGCGGACGGGACCCTCAGACAGACGCAGGTGAGTGCAGCCGAGGGCCCGCTGGGGCTGGGTGGGCTCGGCCGGACACGCCTGGGGCCCCACGGGAAGGAGGCAGCACAGAACGGCGACGAGGCCTCACGGCCGGCCACGGCCGGGGTCAGGCAGCGCAGGACGCGGGGCCCTCTGCCCCCGGAACGTGAGAGAACACTCTCCGTGGCCGTGGTTCACCCGGCTGGTGGACTTTGCTCCGGCCATCCCCGAAGCCAAGCCCCTCCCTCGCCCCCGGGTCCCGCGTCCGGCCCCACGCTGACGTGGCGCGCCTTTCAGAACGCGCAGCGGCCACTGCCCCTGTGACGACGCACCTGGAGCGCCCAGAGGTGCCCCCCGCGCGGCCCGCCTGACGACGGTGCAGGAGGCAGAGAAGCTTCCGGGAAAGGGGACTCACGGTGCCTGCTGCTGCCCGGGGTCGGTTTGCTTCCCAACTCACTGGCTGTTTTCTGGAATGTTCCCTCTCCCAAGAAGGGGCAGGTGGTGGAGCAGAGGTGGTTTTAGGCCTTTGGAGGCAGACCCAGAGGCCGTCCTGCTCTGCAGAGCGAGTGCTTCCCAGCTCTTCGGCCTTGGGCCAGGTGCTCTGAGCACCCCTTTCTTCTCCAGACAAGGACAAGGACGTGGCGCCGCTCCTGCCGCACGGAGGATGCTTGAGAAACGGAGCAGTGCTCTAAATTCTGATCTGGAGTATCCGAAGGCTAATTTTCCAGTGTCCACTGCCCACGCCCTTGGACCTCCTTCCTCCTCATTAAAAAGACCGAAAGCTCTTTCTCGGTGGGGCATTAACTCCCCGGGGGTCCTCGGGTCCGAGACTCCATGAAATTGCCCTGGGCACGTGAGGCCCCAGAGCCCCGCGCAGCTCGCTCCCAGCGCGCCCCGCTCACCGCTGCGCCTCAGGTCTGCTTGTCTGTCTCTCCGTCGGTCTGCTCATTCATGAGGTCAACTTGGAAAGCAATTTGGAGCCCAGAAAGACGTCGGAAGCTCAGCCCCACTGCGGGGCTCGAAAGCCACGGCCTCTGCACAGTCCAACGCGCCAACGAGTCGGCTTCAAGGGACCCAGGGAAGTGCTGAGCCGGGGGAGGTGCGGGGCATGGGGACGCGGGGCGGCTCGTGGAGGGCATCCTGATAGCAGCACAGTGGACCAGAGCCCGCAGGGATTTCTGCAGATGCCGAGTCCTGTCCATGTTTCCCCCCCAAAGTCTACCAGCTGTTTTCGGTTTAAAGGGCCCCAAAATGACAAAAGCAGACTTGAACTTTAAATGGCATTCATCAGCAACCAGGTTTCCAGAATTACATTATCGCATCCCGAATAATATGCAAATGGCGCTATTTCCGTCACCGAATGTTCTCATTATGCTTTCTGAGCACTGTTGACCCAGAAACGGGCTCAGAACGTCCCCACCACGCGCTTCCTGTAAACACCCTGCTCGTAATTAGCACAAGCCCACGGCCCGCTCTGCGCGGCGCCTCGCCTTCCAGTTGGCGTTTCCAAACAATTGGGAGTAAAACATCCAAGAATTGGTGGAGGAGATTAAACCTCTTTATTTCGGTAGATACGATATGACATGACATGACATGGCATGATGATATGATATAAGATGATATGGTATGATATGATATATGATAATGGTATGGCATGGTATGGTGTGATACGATATGACATGATATGACGTGATATGGTATGATATGATATGGCATGATATGGTGATATGAAATTATGTGGTATGGTATGATATATGATATGGTATGATACGATATGATGAGATGATATATGATATGGTATGGTATGGTATGGTATGATATGGTGTGGTATGGTGTGGTATAATGATAGGAAATGACACGATACATCTCTGCCAGACATGATGTGTGAACGCAAACCAGGGCCATGGCAGGTCTCTAACTGGGCATCTCAACTCCCGCACCCTAAACAGACTTGCACTCTACTGACACTTTTTCCTCCTGAAAGAATAGGCTTGAACTGAGCACCCCAAAAGACGCAAAATAAGTTAAAATCAAAAATAGTAAATAAAAATTGTTCTACTCCAGGAGTAGCCCATTACAGAGATATGGCAATGGGGACCACCAGGTGAAAAACACAGAGATGCTTCTGGATAAGCAGGTGGGGGGTTTTAAAATCTCACCCCATAATCTACACAATCCCCTGGGATAAAGCTACCTTCTCACCACTCACAAGCCAAGGCACAGTTTATGTAAAACCAAGTCAGCCTTGGGTTGAATTAATCAAGCAGTCAAACTCCCCAAGAATCCATCATGAAAATCTGGCCCATAGCTGTTTGGCTGAATGGGCCACTTGTCAGTTCAATCAAACCGACGCTGGGGCTGGGGTGAGGGTGAGGCAAGTGAGGCATCTGACTCTTAAGGAGGTGTTTTCTCCCAGACTCATGTAAGTGCAGGGTCGGCACCTGCTCAAACCCGAGAGTGAGTGCCACCTTAAATTTTGCACCCTTGTCACCTCGCTTGCCTCACCCTGCTCCAAGTCTTCAAGCAGTTACAGGATTAGGCGCTGCCTGAGGCTTTTTCTAAGCTCGTGTGGGATCCAAACACGTTAGTCAAAACTAACAAACCAAACCTATGATTCGGCCCTGGAAGGATGGCTCAAATTACCCTGCAGTAGGGGAGACATAAAACATAATTGCTAATGTGGGAAGAGCAAATAAAGGAGCTTGGCTGGTGTGGGGGATTTCATTTCTTCTAGTTTGTTGCAAGGCCTCCTCGGCAAGGAGATCACAAAGCTTGTCTCCTCTCTTGTTCAGACTTTGATTTAAATGCAGCCCTAAAAAGACCCGAGGCAAAGAAGAAAACTGTGGAGTGAGCAAAAGTTACTTTCCGTGTATAATTGGAGAAAATCGAATGGGTCTTGTTCTCGCGGCCCTTTATTAAAAAGTTTTCCCCAGAAACTCCTCGCGAACCAGCTTGAGAGAGAGCTGACTTCTGAGTGCCGGGCTGCCCACGTGCCTGGCAGTCGGGTTTAATCTGGCAAATAAAAATGTTTGCAGGACCGGTTTTGTTTTGTTTTTAATTTTTCCTTCGGTCTATATAAAGCAACAACATTGATATAGGGAGAGAACAATAAAGCTTCCTTTGGTTCCCAGCAACTCTCCCTTTTAATCACAGGGAAGAAAACAAGAACGAAACGCCGCCGAAGCTGAGAATAATCGATAGGAGACCCGTGGTTTCGATGTGCTGGCTCCGGTCAGCCTTGCGGCAACTGACCTGCGCTCCCAAGCGCTCATGGCTGGGCGGGTCGAGGCAATTCTTGCACCACCGGGCAAGCGAGGCAGATCTCCGCTGAAAAGGCTGGAGGGAAACACCTCCAGGCAAAGCCAACCTGGCAGCCCAAGAACCACCTGCGGAGCCCCAGCGGCTCAGAGCCGGAAGGGACCCCGAGACATCTGCGTCTGAGCCCTGGCTCTGATGGATGGGGGAGAAGGTAGACACGAGGCTATGAGCAGGACAGCAATTGGCCCGAGGTCCCCTGGCCAGCTAGCTGCAGGGCCACAGCAAGGTCTTCCCGCGCGCCGCCCGGGGCCCGGCTGGAGGCTCCACCCTGCTGGGAGGGGACGGCGTGAGACCTCATCCTTGCCCGTGAAGAATCTGCGGTTCAGTTGGAAACCGATCGCGTGCACCGTCACCTGCAAGAAAAGTCCCATGGCGTTGGAGGATGCTACCGCACCTGCGGGAGCAGGCGGCCGCGGTGAGCTGCACAAGAAGGCTCGAATCTCAAACAGCTCTCCACACGGAGAGAACGGCCAGAGGAAAGACGGACAGAAGCCCGGGGGGCGCAGGCAATGCTTGCAGAAGGCGCTCTCCTCCTCTCGGCCAGGATTCATGGAGCGCCTGCTGGAGCTCTGGGAGCTCAGAGATGCTGATGCCCTGACCTGACCCCCGCTGCCCCTGGTCCAGCCTTGGAGGAGCCAAAGAGCAGCCCTAGCGCCTTTTGTGACAAAGCTGGGAGCCACCCCCAGTCCAGCCTCGAGGGCCCTGGACCCACTGGGACTCGAAGCCTCACGCCAACGGCTACTGGACCTAAGAACTCCAGCGACGTTATGTAGCCCTGTTATGCCTTGATTCCCTCCCGTGTCAAGAGGGGGCCAAAGAGAACCCCTCATTTATAAGGGGGATGAAAGGATCGATGAATGAGGAGAAACTGAAGTGGCCGGCACCTGTTATTCATTCAAGAAAAGCTGTTGACAGCAGCCGGAACCTTCCACGGCTGGCAGCACCCAGATCAGGGCCTCCAGCTCTGGCCTCGCCCATTGGCAAGCGCTTGAGGCTCCACTTGCATAATCCATCCAGCGTCTGCCCGCAGCCCCCCTCCCTCCTTCGCCTCTCACCTGCGTCACTGCAGCAGCCGCTCAGCAGGTGTCCCTCGGCCCCCCGTGCTCTCTGTGGTGTGTCCTCGGCAGGGCAGGTGGACAGGTCCCTGTCCAAGGCAAGGGCCGTGGCCCCTTCTCAGCACACCTGCTGCGGCTTCCTCCCATCCCGCTCAGAGGCCTGCCTGGTCATACGAAATCTGTCCCACGACCCCCAGCCTCGTGCCGCCATCACCTCCCTGGTCACCCAGGCCCCCCTCGTGGTCAGGGTCACTGGTCTTCCTCCTCCCTCTTCCTGGACCCTCCTCCCCAGGTGATCCCCACGGCCACTCCTCTTTATCCAGATCCCGCCTTCTGAGATCCCCCCCAAAGCTGTCACACACACACCCCGCCCCCCGCCCACACTGCCCGAGCCCCTCCCTGCTTTGTGTCCACACAGCACGTTTTATTTATCTAAGCCCTTCGCTGTCGGGCTTCTCCAGTAGAAGTTTAACTCCATGTAGACAAGGATTCTTGTCTCTCCAGACGCGGCTCCAATGCCAGCGTGGCGCTTGGCACCCGGGAGGCGCGTGATACAAACCTGCTGGTGGTGTGAGCGGGGACCCACGGACTCCCTGCACACATCGGCATCAGGCTTGTTTCCATGGCACCTGCTCTCCGAAGCCACCTCTTCCTCTGACACCACCTGCCTCCTGGGTCTCTCCTCCGCCTTAAAAAGTTGGTCAAAGGAAAGAGGGGCAGGGATGAGGAGGACGAGGCATCAGCAGCCAGGACTGCGCTGCAGCTCCGTGCGCAACTTACCCGGGAAGTTGTCAATTTTCCATTATAATAAATGCTTTCCGATTATCTATAATATCCCAGAGATTTCTCTGGAACACTAGGTCAAGGCTGCTCTGCAGCTTCACATAAACCCACTGATGAGAATATACCCAAGATCCAGGTGATTGCAATTTATTTACTCAGAGATACGACCTGACCTCAGGTGACCGCAAGACTGAGAGGAATCTGATTTTTGCAATGAAAAGTAAGTTTGAGCTGAAAGATGGGGCACCATGAAGAGGGAGAAAGAGGCTTTGAGAAAAATGGGCGGCGGGGCCACCACAGGAGGGAGAAATCCCAGACTTCCAACTTCCCTTCTGGAAGTCCAAAGGCTGGTGAGGGCCAACGGAGGTGACCTGGGCTGACGGCAGAGCTCTGGGGCCCCTCGAGGCCACGTCCACCCGAGCAGGGCACCTGTTAGCGCAGTGACGACAAACAGTCCTCCACCACAAGGCTGTGGGTCAGAGGCACGCTTCCCCAAGGGACACGTCTGTTAGTGCCTCTGAGGCATTAGGCCCTTTCCGGAGAAGTCCGTGGGGTGCATCTTTTCTGAGCTCATTTACCTGTGTGCAGGTGTTCTTCGTCACCACACTGTCGGATACAGAGGTCGATGACTTGGGTGGAAGGAAGAAGGAAAAGAGCCAGGCCCCTTCATCAGGTGGCAAGAGAGAGCCAGGTTCCCAACACGCCTGCTCAAGCTCGCTCCCCACGGCGTCGGCTGCTCTGAGGCCGTGGCCAGCCCAGCCCCTCTGGCCAGGAGCGCCCCCAGGCCTCAAGTTCTGAAGCGGTTTGAGGAGTCTCATGAACGACTGATGCTCTGTGAGTGAGTTATGTGCAACCCAGACCCCATTTGCCAGCTGTGTTCTCCACAACGGCTGACAGTCCAGTGACAGGAGAGTTTGGTAGCTTCTGTTGCTTCTCTCTCTTTCTCTCTCCTTATGTCTTTTGTTGGTTAATTTGCTTTTTCAGCTTAGCCAGGACTAATTATGATGAGACATGGAACTCCCCAAATGACAGGAGATACTTTCTTTATAGTTTGGTACAAAACAGTGACTACAAAGCAGCTTCTTGAGCCGTCAGCAGGAGATGAGGCTTGCTGTGCCTGTGTTTCTTCCACCCTTCATGTGCTGAAGCCGTAGCATCTGCCTGCTGGGGGTCACTCCTGGCATTCGGGGATCCTTGACAAATGTCATTTTGCACACGAGCGTGACTTTAATCTGCAGCTGAGCAGGCACCACAGTGGCCCTTTCACCCCAAACCCCACGCTCTGACATCACCATGGACAGCTTTCTCCAGGACGGTGTGCTTGGTCTGCCCAAGGGTGGCCCCACCCCTCCAGCCAGCCCCAGCCTAGAAGGAGGGTCCAACCTCAAGCACGCAGACCCAGCGACCGAGAAGGCCAGGCGGGAAGGGGGGAGTCGCCAGGATTCTGTGTTCTCTTCTGAACTTTGTGAAGGCAAAGTATCTCCCTGGAGGTGGAATCTGGGAAGAGGATGGGATGGTGCGGTGGTCACTTCACCCAAGAGTTACGCGCAAGCTTCTGAGCAAAGGGTGTTGAGCTGTGGAGGGACTGGTGTGGATCCTCTGACCCACAGGTAGTTGCATTACCTGTCCTAGCTTCCCTTGTGTTGCCAGGTGGGCAGGTGACTGAGTTTGAGCCAACAGGACATGAGCACAGGTGACGAGCACAGTACCACCGGCTCAAAAGAACTGCTGAAGCTGATCTTCCACACGTCAAAGAATAAAACAGTTAAAAACAGGACTCACACAGATGGAGAATGACCAAGTTTGAAAGGGCAACTCATGAATGAGGGGACCAGAGGCTGGGCAAGCTGGTTCTTAGGAGAATTTGAGGAATAGGTCAGCACGACACTGGGGGTAAGCTGGGATAAGATTATTAGCTTGGAGTCAGAGTTGGTTAATAATGTCTTGCAGGGATACCATCCTTCTGGGTGAAAATCTACAATTTGACGTGAACTTCATGGTGTGTAGGCCTTCAATTGACAGTAAATAGCAAATCAAATAAAGGCACAAACAAAACGGATGTACACTCTCACCACTGCTATTCAACCCTGTAAAGCCGGCATATTTTATGGTATTTGCTTTAAGCGGCTTAGCAACTAGAACAGATTTGGGGTACCAGGAAAGTACAATGCTGCTATTGCAAATATCAAAAATTTTTTTAAAAAGGCTTTGTAATTGGGTAATAGTGTGAGGTGCTTGATAGAAAAGGTCTCGATGGCTTTGAAGAGACTGTGGTAGAAATACGGACACTAGAGGCACTCCTGATGAGGACTGAGACAGAAATGGCAAATGTGTCGCTGCAAACTGGAAGAAAGGAGACCCTTGTTTTAAAGTGGCAGAGAAACTGGCAAAAGTGAGTCCTGAGGTTTGATGGAAGTCAGAATTTGAAAGTGACGAGCTTGGCTATTTAGCTGAGGAGAATTCCAAATTAAATGTGGAAAACACAGGCTGGCTTCTCTTTGAAGCTTATAGTAAAATGTGAAAGGAGAGGGAGAAGTTGAGAATGAACTCCTGGGTGCACACACACACACACACAAAAAAAAAACAGAAATTGATATTTGGGAACCTCTAAGCGTCCAGAAAACAAGTCCCCAGAGAACAGTGCCCCATGTAAGGATGCAACTGACCTTGGTACAGCCAGTCATTTCAGTGTAAGTCAGGATTGGAAATGCAGTTCTCCAGAAAGGATCTGTGGAAAGTTCTCCTGTTCTATGGCTTGGACCCCTGTGTACTACATGCAAAACCAACAAGATTTTTGTGAGATCTGTATGAACAGAACCACCACCAGCCTGGACTAAAAGGGACAGAAAAGGGGCATATTGAAAGGAAAATCACTTCAAAGGCAGATCCATGGAAGCTGAGGTCTGGACCAAAGACATCTCCTCTGGCCAAGACTGTGGGCCCACCCACACGGGGCGGAAGGGCAAGTCTGCCCCAGGGCTTGGAGGGGCTCGCCCTTCTGCCCCATTGTTCAGAAAGAGCGCCGCCACGCCAGGTTCCTCAGATGCCTGGGGATTGCGGAGAGGCTGACCGCCACACCTAGAGTGGACGAGGGTGGAGCCAGGAGCCTGGTCCTCATCCCGGTGCCTGAAGACATTGGAGCTTCTCTCCAGAGTTGGGGGAGCTTGGCTGCTGATGAAGGACTTGCAAAAGGTGGGGCTGCCACTCCACCAAGGCCCCAAGTACAGGGCATTGTTCTGGAGATGAGTCTCAGACCTTGAAATCTAAGGGAGTATGCCCTGTAGAGTTTTGGAATTGTTTGGGACCCACAACCCCTGTTGTCCTTCCGATTCCCCCCTTCTGGAATGGGAATGTTTATCCTACACCTGTACCTCCATTGTACATTGGAAGCAGATTACTTGTTTTCTAGGTTTCAAGGGTCCACAGACTGAGGGGAATTGTGCCCCAGAATGGACCACACCCAAAAACAATTCTGATGAGACACTGTCCTGAGCATTTTTACTGAATGACTTAAGGCCTTTGGGATACTGTGATGGAAGGAATTTATTTTGCATATGGGAAAAACATGTCTTTTGGGGATCATGTCTTTTTGGGATCAGAGGGTAGAGTGTGGTGATTTGAAGCTGTATGGACCCCAGAAAAGTATGTTTTAAAACTTAATCCATTCCTGTAGGTGTGGATCCATTGTAAGTAGGATCTTTTGGTTCGTAGGATCTTAACTTAAGGCATGACCCACCTCATCCAGGTGAGTCTTAATCTTTTTACTGGAGTCCTTTATAAGAGAATGGAAACCAGACAAAGAAAGAGAGCACCAAGGAAGCAAGAAGCTGAAAGCAACAAAACCCAGAAGAGAAGGGAGAAACCAGCAGACACTGCCGTATGCCTTGCCATGTGATAGAAGAGCCAAGGGTTACCAGCAGCGCGTCTTCAGGAAGAAAACATTGCCTGATGATGCCTTGATTTGGCCATTTTCATGGCTTCAAAACTATAAGTTTGTAAGCTAATAAATTCCCATAGTTAAAGCAAATAAATTTATGGTATCTGCTTTTGGCAGCTTAAAAACTGAAATTGGGAGCAATGGTTACTCCAAAGAAATGAGAAATTTTTTAAATCGGGGAATTCTGATCCTCGCATGATCAGTGGGAGCTGGTGTCACTGGGTGATGGGAGGTGACTGCACGTCCGTGGAGGAGACGGCGTGGGCTACAGCTGTGGAGAGGAGGAGGCTGGGGCTGAATCCAGCTCCTTCGTTTCCAGACATAACGGACCTGGGAAGATCTTCTAGGACCAAGAACTCATGTCCTTATTTGGAAAAATGGAGAAAACTGTATGTACCTCACAAGTCTTTTTAATTTTCTAACAGCTTTATAGAAATATAAGTCACATACCATACAATTCACACATTTAAAATGTATACGTCGACGATTTTTGCAATATTCACCGAGTTGTGAAACCATCACCACACTCCAGTTTAGAGCATTTTCATTACCCCAAAATAAACTCTGCAGTGTTCCTCCACTAAATTCCCCAAAATTCACATCCATCCAGAATCTCACAAGTGACCTTGTTTGGAAGCAGGGTCTTTGCAGATGTAATTAGTTAAAGGAATTGAAATGAGTCACTTGGATTTAGGGTGCTCCCTAATCTAATGACTGGTGGTCTTATAAGAAGAGGAGAGCACACCTAGAGATACACAGAAAAGGCGCTATGAAGATGGAGGAGGTAGAGATTAGAATTATGCTGCCACAACTCAAGGAGCACCTGTGGCCACCAGATGAGGCAAGGAACAGGGTCTCCCTAGAGCCTTCAACGGGCTCATGGCCCTCCAGCAGCTGGACTTCACCACAGACTTCAGAGCTGTGAGACCGTAAGCTTCTGTTGTTTTAAGGCATCCAGAATATGGTGCTTTGTTGCAGGAGTTTGGGAAATTCAAACAGTACCCATTAGCAGTCACCTGCCATTCCTTTCCAACCCTCCTCTCTCCTAGCCCTGAGCAACCCCTAACCTATTTTCTGTCTCTATAAATGTATCTATTCTGAACATTTCCTCTAAATGGAATCATACAATAATGGGTCTTTTGTGACTGGCTTCTTTCCCTTAGCATCATGTTCCAAGGTCATTCATGTTACAGCATCATCTCAGTACTTGATCCCTTTTTATGGCTTAAAAATATTCCATTGAATGTATATAACACATTTTGTTCATTCACTTATCAGTTGATGGACATGTGGGTTTGTGGTGGTTTGGAGCTATGCATCCCAGAAAAATATGCTCTCAAGCGTAATCCATTCCTGTGAGTGTGAACCCATTGTAAGCAGGACCTTTTGATGAAGTTACTTCAGTTAAGGTGTGGCCCCAACACAACCAGAATGGGTCTTAATCCTGTTACTGGAGTCTTTCATAAGCAGAATGAAACTCATTTACAGAGAGAGAAAGCCAAGGAAGCAAGAAGCTGAAGCCAGCAGAACCCAGGGGAGACCAGGGGAGACCAGGGGAGACCAGGAGCGGCCGCCATGCTCATGCCGTGTGAGGGCGGAGCCAAGGGTCAGCGGCGGCCGCCCCAGCATGCCAGCCTTAGCAAGAAGGCACTGCCTCGGTGCCGCCTCGACCTGCACTTCTCCCAGCTCTAAACCACGGGCCAAGGGATGCCCATTATTTAAGCCGACGCTGGCACGGTGTTTGCTTTAGCAATGGGGAAACTAAAACAGGTTGCTTCCACTTTTTGGCAATTATGAATAATGCTGCTATCATCACTCACGTGCAAGTTTTCACAGGGATGTATATTTAAATTCATTTCAGCATATACTTAGGAGTGGAATTGCTGAGTCATGTGGTGTCTCTATTTTAGCCTTTGAGGAACTGTCAAACTGTTTTCCCAAACGGCTGCGCCACTCGACATTCCCACCAGCAGCGTATGGGATTCCAGTGTCTCCACATCCTCATCAGGACTAGTTACTATGCTTTTGTGCATGGCGGAAGGGTGCATTTTCTTGGGTTTATAATGCTATTTCTGATTCCATATCGTATAGCAGTAACTAGAGTTGACATTAGCCCACAATTTTATTCAGATGCAGAGGCATTTGATGGGAACTTTAGAAGATGGTACTGTAAAAGTTCCAAAAGTTTATTCCGTGTATGTCTTTCTTAAATTTTGTATTGTGGCAACATATACAATGTGAAATTTCCCATTTTAACCTCTTTTAGGAGCACAAATCCATGACATAAATTGCAGTCACTACACTGTGCCACCATCACCACCATCCTTTAAGCAGACTTCTCTAGCCTCCTAACAGAAACTCTGTGCCCATTAAGCAATAACTCCCGTCACCCCCACCCCCTGCTGTGGTGACCTGTAATCTACTTTCTGTCTCTGTGAATTTGCTTAGTTTGGGTATTTCCTGTAAGCATCTGGATCATCTCACTCAACCCTGCCTTTAAGGGTCATCCATCTTGCTCATGTCTCAGAACTTCATCTCATTTCACCGCTGAATAATCCTCCATTGTAAGGATATATCACCCTTTGTCTCTCCATCCATCTGCTGATGGACAGTTGGGTTGCTCCCACCTTTTGGCGATTGTGACCGACGCTCTGATGCGCATCATCAAACAAACCTCTCTAGTCTTCAAAACAACCAAATGAGAAAACAAACGTGAGAAGGTTGAGCATGCCCCTCATGTCATAATGAGGTTGGCATTTGCCTCTTGCAAGTTCATTCTCCTTCAAGCACCCAGATACCGTTTCTGAGAACAGGCAAGGAGAATAAGGCACCCTCAAGTCTGCCCGGGGGTGAGCTCAATTTCTCTCACGACTCAGGAAAGGGGAACTGGCAGGTGTGGTCCCAAAAAAGATTCATCCAATCCTGGCCCCTGGGAAAAGAGTCTGCATAAGGTAAGGGTCTCGAGCCTGGCCTGGACTTAGTGGGGCTCGAACGACACATGGACTTACAGGACACAGATTTGAGAGACAAGGACGTGGGGACATGGCCACCTGCAGGCAGAGGCAGGGAGTAGAGAGATGCGGCCAGAGCCGAGGGAAGCCTGGAGCCCCCAGAGGCTGGGAGAGGAGCCCGGAATGAATTCTTTCCCAGAGCTTCCGGAAGGAACCCACCCCGCCACACCTGGCCTTCAGAGCTCCGGCCCCCAGAATGGACAGGCACAGTCCTGTTGCTCAAGCCCTCCACCAAGGCCGTGACAACTTGCTCACCACGGCACGTCTGCGTGCTGAAGGCTCCCGGCCCCCTCTCCTGCCTGACCGCCTGCGTTCCGCCAGGGACAGAGCCGGCCTCCCACACCGGCAAGGCCTTCCCTGGGCCCTGCCCCTGGCCAGGCCTGCTCCTCCACAGGCGCTGGAAGCAGGGATGGGGGCCCCCGGCTGGGTAAGCGGGGTGCTGGCCCCGCCTCACCCACAAGCTGCAGCACGGGCTCCACTGTCCCCAGGCAGGGGACAGGTTTCAGAAGTCCAGAGCCGTCGTGGCCAAGCAGGGCCCACCCCAACTGCAGATGGGGGCACGCCCCTTGAACAAGGGGTCTGGACCCCATTGGTGCTACCAGGCCCTCCTGGGGAGTCCCAGGTGACAAAGCCGGAGTGACGTACTGGTCTGCGGCGGACGGCTTGCAAAGTGCTGGCTCATTCCCAAGTGGACAAAGCGCTCCGTCCTGGGTGGCCCTCCCCAGCCCCCACCCACTGCTACCGGCGGGGTTGTTGGGGAGACCTGAGAGAAAGGAACACCAGCCCGGAGCCCATCAAAACAGCCAGCCGGCTTTGCTTCCAACGAAGGGCCCTCCGGTGGTCAGAACCGTCTGTCCGCCTGCTGCGAGGCGTCCGTGTGTCCTTCCGTCCTCAGGGAGCAGCTCTTGGCACCTGCTGTAAACAAGAAGGAGAGCGCCAATGCTCGGAAACCGCAGGGCTGACCCCGTCCGCAAGCGTGCCGTGCTCGCAGGCGCCCCAGTCCCCACAGGTGCCCGGCCTCGGCCACGCGGCACGCCCTGCGCCCTTCCCTGTGGCAAAATAGCTTGAATTGAATGTGGGAACCTGGCTTGAAGTCGAAACGTTTCCATAATGCAGGTAAGAAGTGTGGGCTTAGGAACGCCGGCCTTGACTAGACGGAACGCTGGTCAGCACAAAGGCTGTTTGCGTGCGGAGACGTTTGAACTTGGCCTGCTCCTAGCATTGTCGGGGCTGCAGCTTTAATAACCAGCAGCCTTCAAAAAAAACATAGAGAACTACCGCTTTGTAATTTCTAGTAAATACGAGGTGGAAACCAGGGTCGAGGCTCTCAGTTCCAGCTGCTGAGTCCCCTGGTCCCATCTCTATTTTCTCTCTCGGGTCTTTCTTTCTGTCCTTTTATTTCTTCAGTTCTGCGTCACCTTCCCTTAGTGCACACCTATTGCTGAGCTGGTCTCAGCACTCCCCTGAGGCCCGCAGGGCAGCCTGCACCCCATTTGTTCTGATCTCACCTGCACCTCGGGAAGTGCACCCCGAGAACAAGGCCCTGGAGGACAGACACTCACGCCCTTGCTCAACCCGGCATGCAGAGGTGTCTCACAAAGGCCCGGGGGCCACGCCCCAAGTCCCTGTTTGCTGGCGGGGTCTCATCAAGGGCACGGGGGTGGAGGAGGCACCTGCCTTACAGTGACGACCGCCCTGTCCTTCTCTGCGGACCCCGACGTGGGCGGCACAGCCCCCCGCGGCTGCCTCTCTGTTCCAAGCAACGCAGCCGACCTTCCAGGACAAAGTGGGGCAGGTGTCAGGGCCACAGCCCTGAATGGGCTCAGGAGCTCGTCTCTGACCTTCACGTACCACGTGACCTTGGCCCCGACCTTGACCTGGGAAAGGCGGCTCGGCACCAGGTGGCCCAGGACCCATTCCGGCTCCACCACCCTCACCTCACCCCGCTGTGCTCTTTCAGTGACTCAAAGTCCTCAGCTGCAGCCTCCAGAGTGGCCATTTCCCAAGTCCCTGCTAATTAACGGCTCGAGATGTCAAGACGCTTTGCAAAGCGGAGCCGCGCTTGGGCTATATTTGGAAAATCCCCTCTTCGTGACCCCCCGGGCTTCCTGCCAGCGTGTCAGTGCGTTTACCATCCAGCGTCCCTGCTCTTAGGGCCCAGGCCTCCCCGCCCAGGCCGCGCTCCCCTCCCAGCCACGCCCTGGGGCCACGCGCTGTGTCCACGGCATCCGGGGGCAGAGACGGATGGCCGCGGTCGCCACGAGGAAACAAGCCGTCATCTGACATTTCACGCCGGAGACGAATCTACCCGTCCCCTACCCCGCGGGTTAAAACTCCTGCCCAGAACAGACATATCTGATATCGATTTTCTCCTCCAGGCCGCAGGCTGTCGAACATGGACGAGGACAGGGAAGGGCGGCCGGGGCTGGGCGCACGCAACCGGCCTGACGAGCGTGCCCTGCGAAGGTTTCGATTGCCGCGAACGGAAAAATCAAAGCCATTTTAATGTCATCCTGGTGCATGGAAAAGGGACTTTTTACCAGCCCCATCTGCCTACTTGGGTTAATTTATATTCTGCAGATGTCACCTCAAGAACCCAGTAGGAGAGTTACATCGGTCAGTTGACTCGGTCCCGAGCGGTGCAGAATTGATCTCGCTTCCCGTTTGTCAGCAAGACAAATTCTTTGATTGAGATTGTTCGCTGCCTCCAGCAAGATCACACTCAATTTCATAGCGACATCTTTCATTGGTCTTGCTTTCTTCCACTCCACTGTTTCTACCAGAGGATTCCTTGAGCTAATAGCTCGTCCAGCAAGAGACCCCAGACTCCAAAAGGGACCCCGACTCGCAGCAGCCCGAGACGACATTCTGCCGAGAAGGAAAACGAGTCTCGTAGGCCATCACGGGCTCTCGAAACCCTGGTGGGAAGCACTCTAAAAGCATTCCTTGTCCACTTCATCCTCGGCAGCTACTCAGCAGTGGTCAAGTGTGCCCATCACACGCGCAGAAACAGCTAGAACTGCCCGGTGCAGTAAAAGCCCCCGGTCATCTCCACGGCGATGATGGCCACAGACAAGCTAAGTCTCCGACGCACTTCCCTCACCACCCCCGGGGTCTGAGCACCTCACACAGCATGGCAAATGCCACCAACGTGGCCATCCACCCAGGCAGGTGGCATCACCGCGTGCCAGACAAAGGAGGGGACTTGACACCCTGAGAGCAAGAGCCTGTGGGAATTCAAAATAGGGCAGCTGCTGTGGACGGCAGCAGGGTGCTTCCTCGGAAAGTTAACCGTCAACCCCCACTCCCGGGCATATGCCCAAATGAACCGAGCAGGGACTCGAGTGGATTCCTGGACACTAGGGCTCACATAGCATTCTTCACAACGTCCAGATGTGGGGGCGGCCCAAGGGCCCACCAGCAGGTGACGCACAAACACGGTGTGGTGCATCCACAAGAAGGAATGATGTTCCGAGACCCGCTGTACCTTGGAAGAGAACTTGAAAACATGATGCTGAGTGAACTAAGCCAGACACAGAAGGACAAGGATGGTATGAGCTCTCTTAGAGAAAACACCTAGAAAGAGCACATGGGTACAGACAGAAAGCAGGTCAGAGGCTACCAGGGGAGCTGTAGCCTGGTGGGTGTTTTCGTTTCCTCGTTGCCAGGGAAGTGGGTGTGGCTCAAGCAGTTGGGCACCTTCCTACCACACAGGAGGTCCTGGGTTCGGTTCCTGGCACCTCCAAAGAAGATAGAACAAGATGACAAGCTGACGCAATGAACTGGCCCGGCGAGCTGACCTAACAAGATGACTCAGCAAGATGGCACAATGAAGAGATACAATGAGAAAACACAATGAGAGTCACAACAAGTGGAGTGAAGGTGGCTTAAGCCATTGGGCACATCCCTCCCACACATGGGAAGTCCCGGGTTCGGTCCCCAGGGCCTCCTAAAAAGAAAAAAAGAAGACAAGCAGACAATGAACACACATAGAGAGCAGACAGCGAGGGCAAACAACAAAGGGGAGGGGGAGAAATAATTACATAAAATAAATCTTTAAAAACAACACAACAAAAAACCACCTAATGGTTGGCTTGAACAGTGGGGGGTTATTAGCTCACGGCTTTGAGGCCAAGAGAAAGCCCAAATCAAGGTGTCACCAAGGAGCCCCGCTCCGGCTGACGCCTTGTTCCTCGGCTTCCGCCCCGTGGCCAGGCTCCCGGCAGCCTGCCCTGGCTTCTCCTCCCTCCTCGGGGTCCGTGACTCCCAGCCTCTCTCGGTGCCTTCCTGGAAGGCCTCGGGAACCCAGCCCCACCCTGCTAGCCTCGTCACCCCCTGGCAGCCTCGTCCCAGCTCAGATCAGCAGGTCCCGGCCCCCGGGCCCCGTTAGGGTTAAGATGATGCTTTTCCGGGGTCCACACAGCTTCAGACCACCACAGTGGGTTTAAAGGCTCGTAATAAAAACCTTTATTTTAAAAAGGGAGGGGGAGCCCGGGAGGAGTCGGAACACCAGCGCGGACAGAGCGGGGAGGTCAGAGGAGGCCACGGCCTCAGAGGACCCCCCACGGCACCCCGCAACCCCGGGCGCCACCCAGGAGGATAGGCTGCGCGGGCGCAGGCTGAGCTGACCGTCAGGCGTCTCTACCGCGCCGGGATCATAATGGCAGGAGCTGATATCACTGGGGGGCAGCCGACACCCCCCAGCTCAGGCAGCCGTGCGGGGAGGGTGGACGCCAGGGTCCCGTGCTCCTACGCCACAACGCCTCCGACAGCAGGAGCTGCCGGAAGGTGCCAGCACAACCTCCCAGTCAGGTTTTGGACAAGAGCTTTCCGAGAGCTTCCGGTGGCGCGGGGGTCTGGAGATTCCAGAGATTCACGCTTTGTAGCTTGGGGGTCCGGGATCCGAGGCCCACGGTTCGACAAACGCCGCTGACTTCAGCCGTCCCCCCAGGTTATGGGGACCTCGAGAGGGGTGAGCAGGGGAGACCCCAGCCTGTCCTTGCAGAAGACAAACAAGCAAGCAGCAAGCAAGGATGATGCAACGAGACTCGGGGGCAGAACAGGATGGGGCACCTGGTACCAACTCGGTGATCGAGGAGGGCTGCCTGGAGGAGGCAGTTTCTGTTGAGGCAGAGAACAGGCCCCCAGGAGTTGAGCAGGAAAGGATGGAGAGAGAGGAAGGGGGGCTCCCCAGCAGAGGGACGGGTGTGTGGAAGGGCCGAGAAGCAGTCGAGGGCTTCCTGGGCCGTTAGGAATGACAAAAGGTCGCGCTGCCCCCGTGGGTGGTGGGGATTTGGGGACAGGAGAGCTGACAGGCAGAGGCCAGAGGGCGCCGGCGGAGGGAGTTTTAAGGTGCGCTGCGGGTCCTCGACTCTGGGGGAGGGTGGCAGGGCCCTACCTGAGCCTCCCGCCCCCGCCCCCGCCATTTCGGCCCAGGGCACAGACCCTCGCCCCGAAGGCGCCTCCCACCCCCCACTGGCCCTCCCCGTCCACCAGCAGCTCCGCGGTGACGAGCACCAGGGGCTGGAAGCGGCCTGCTGGCCTGGAACCCGGCCCCTCAATTAACTGGCTGTGGGACCTCCAGCAATTGTTCCGACCTCTCTGTGCCTTGGTGTCCCTGCCTGAAAATGGGAGCTCGTGACTCGGGGGTATTTGTTCAAGGGATTCAGTTCAGGGCCGGGCACATCACCGGGACCACGGGGCAGCTGGGAGCGTATGTGAGCCCTGCGGACGCCACGCCAACGTCCTACCCAAACCCAGCCTCCCCGCGGCACCCACGGCCGCCGCCGGCCCAAGCCGCCGTCATGTCAGAAATAACGTCCGCCGCGGTTTCTTGCAGCCGCTGGGACAAAGTGCCACAGACCCGTGGCCTAAGACAAGAGAAATTCATCTCACGGCTCCGCAGGCCCGAAGTCCAAAGTCAAGGGGTCGGGAAGGCAGCGCTGCCTTCCGAGTCCGCGGGGAAGGGCCCGCCCTGCCGCTCTCCCGGCTCCTGCCGGCCGGGCCGTTTGCAGCGGTCCGCGGCCCCCTCGGCATGCCGCGCCTTCTCCTCTCTGTCCTGTGTGTCCAGCTCTCCCCTTCCCACGAGGACACCGGGGATATCGGGGTGCGGCCTTCCCCCCATGTGCCCTCCTCCTAACGTACCTGAATATCCCCAAGGACCCGGCTCCCAGACAAGGTCACACACCACGGTTCTGGGGTTAGACTTCGTGTCTTTCGGGGGGACAGCCTCTCGGCCTCCACAGTCCAGTGTCCCACCCAGCAGCCGGGGGCCACCTTCAAAATAAAAACATGGACCAGCGCTCCCACCCCGCACTGTCCCCTGCTCCCCTGCCCCGCGGCCTCCCCGCTTGGCCCCGCCTGCCTGGCCCAGCCCCGCTCAGGGCCTCACTGCCGAGCCCCTTCCCCGCTCCCACCTGAACGTGCCCCCCGCCCACCTCGCTCTCTCTCCCTTGACCCTGCCCTATGTCCCCGCCTGCTCCTCAGCGTGGCACTGCACGTTTATTTGCTGATTGTCTGTTTCTCAGGAGCGCACGTCTCGCCGCCGCGCTGATCGCTGCCTGCCCAGCTTTGAGCTACAACGGCGCCTGCACCTCCAGCGCCGCTAAGTATTCCGCTGGCTGAAATGACACCAGGCAGGAGCTAGGGGAGAGCACCGAGGCATAGGACGGTGACGACTAAGACGACAATCAAGGCGGTGAGTACAGAAAGGGGTGGCGTCAGGAGACAGAGCGAGTCGGGGGGTCGGACAGCATTCCCAGATTTCCGGATGGAGCAACTGGGCGGGGCACGTCCGCAGAGATCGGAAAGGGAGGGGGAAGGCGACTCGCGGGGTGAGGGGGGAGGGAAGGGGTTCAGCTTTGAGGGGGTCTCGGCCCCCCACGGGGGTGCCAGGAGGGCAGCCGGCCCCGCGGGCCTCGGCTCAGCCTGCCATCCACCTGGAGGGAGCTGAGCCGTGAGCCGGCGAGCAGGGTCAGGCTCGCAGGCCTTGGGGTCGGCCACGGCGGGGTCTCCCATTGCTGGGAGGAGACCCTGAGCTCAGGGCTCGCGGCTTCACACACAAACGCACAGCCTCCTGGGAGGGCCTCTGTGTTAATCCATGTAGACGCTCGGGCCTTGCGCACAACTAGTGCCCCACGGAGATTAGCTAGCATCATCTTGGGATCTTAATTTCCCAAAACGAGCATTCCCAGGAGAAACACAACTGCAGGGAAAATACTTGCAGCTCCCCTTTTGGCAAATTCTCTGCACATCTTTGCACATTAAAGGCTCTGAGAAGTCCTGCGGTGAAGAAACGTGTCTACCTTACTTGAACCCAGAGTTTCCCAAACAAGTCTCTAGTCACGGCCTGCCTGTGCCTTTGATGTGCTAGCGCATATTGTGACTTTCCAAGAAGGGGAGGCACAGAGAGGTTAAGTGACCTCATGGTCGCACAGCTAGCAAGCCCCCATGGGAGGGGAGGCCAGGAGGCCAGGCTGTCCTAGCTGACCCCACACTGGTGCTCCTGATGACGGAGGGCATACAGTAAGTGCTCAATAGATGGTGGATCTGATGGCTGCTCTTAGGTGGGTGGGAGAGAAGTGCAGAGGCGCAAGGGGAGGACAAACCCCGCAGCCTCCGTTTCCCATGGCGCTGCTCTCCAAAGACGAAGCGGCAACTCCAGTGTCCGCCAAGACGTCCCGTTTAGCAGGACATTTGCGGCCTGACGCCCCCGATTACCTAACTGAAAGCACCTGCCCGCAGCGCTCACATGCCCTCTGGTTGTGCAGCGAGCACCTCGTCTGCTGGGAGCCAAGCTGGGAGGCTGGGGATGGAGAGGGAGCCGCGAGGGACATCAGACGCAACAAGGAGCGTGGCTTCAGCATCATCGAGGCCCCTGATTCAAAGTCATCGCCAAGCGCCGTGGACTGAGAGAAGAGGGGTGGAGCTCAGGGGGCGCGCGGCACCCTGCTGGGTGCAACCAGGGAAGCCTTGAGGAGGAGGTGTCGCCTGAGCTGCTCCTCCCAGGGGAGTGTGGGTAAAGACACGGGGCAGCTGCAGGTAGAGGAGTCAGGGGGAAAGCCCAGAGGCCCGAGGGCGCCAGGCTCACTGTGAGGGGAGGAGACCTGGGGGGCCGGGCTGTTTCCTGCTCGGGTCCCTGGACGCCACCAAGAAAGTGCCCTGGAGATGGGTCAGCAGCGAAGACGCTCCAGCATCGGCCACGAGGGCGACGGGCCCAAACAGGTGCTCGAGAGTCCAAACCCCTCTCTGTAAATGGAGAGCAGCGCCTCGCCAGAGCTGGCATTGGGACTGTTAACCATGACAGCCTGAGAGATCCCAGCACCGCCCAGCCGGGCTCAGAAGAAATCACATCGCGCTGGCTGCCGGCGCGGTCGCTGTGGCTGTTTGTGAGTTAGAGCGTGCAGACCTGGAGGGCAGATTCCAGCCACAGAGGCGCATTGGTTCCTCATGCGTTGCTTCCCAAGGAGGTGTCCATTCTCCGAGGGTGACCGAGGGTGGCTGATGATAAACAAAGCAGGTCGGAGCTCCGGGTCCAGCAGGCAGAGCTACCTGACCCCATGCCCACTCCAACCCCAGCAAAGAGAGGAATCCGCCGTCCAGGAGGGAAGCAGGGGCTTCCACCGAGGCAGCGACGGTGGGTAGGGGTGAGACGAGGGGGGCTGGAGACTCAGGCAGACAGGAAGGAGGGGCCCCCCGGGCTGGGTCTGCTGGGTCTGGTGGAGAAGCAACAGCGAGGGAGCAGGTGGCTTGAGGGGACAGCGCGGGGAATCGACTTGAAGGAAGATGAGCCACGCTTGGGGCGGGTGTAGTGAAAGGGGCTCAGGCCCCAGGTGGGTGGTGGGCAGGAGAAAGGAGAACGGGGCCTGAGGAGCATCTGAGCTCTGCCCCCACCCCGCCCGCCCACCCTGCGGCCACCCACACGTGCGGGTCAGCGGACCAGGACGCCAAGTTCCACTTGTTTCCAGGGGAGGCTGGGGGACCAAGGCTAAACGACGTGACCCCCCGCGAGGCCAGGGGGCCCTCTGCAGGCTAAGCCCCCCGCACCTGCAGGCGCGCCCCGGTTTCCGCAGAGGAGGAGGGAAGCCCGTGGCAGGTTTGGAGCCCGGAGCTCAGACTTCAGCTTGGAAATTTCCAACAGGTGAGCAAAGACAGGGGAAGGAAAGAGGGGCCACACGAAGAGGGGTTCAGGGGGTGGGAGGCCCCTCCCTTAGCTGCTCCCCATCTGAAAAGGTGAAGAACAGTCTTCAGAAGGCAAAGTGCAGCTCTAAAGGCGCAGACGCGCCCAAAGCTGAGGACTCGGGGAGGGCGTTTTATCCCCACTTTCTCAGCCTCCAGCCCTCCCCACGTGGGGCAACGACGCCTGGGAAAGGGGAGCGATTCGTCTCAAGGCCAAGGCTCCCGTCTCCCAAGCTGCTCGGACCAAAAGGCGCGGGTCGGGGTCAAAATGTCCCGCAGCCCCTGCCACGAGGCGAGACCCTCTGGTCCGGCCCGGCAGGTTTCCAGGCGGGCCATCCGCCGTCCCAACCTCCACTGCCCGGAACCCCGACCCACAGTCGCTCCCCGTTGGCAAAAGACGAGAAATTGGGCCAAATTATCACGGAGGTGATGTGCATCAAGAAAACAAATTAAGTCTAACATTTGTGCAGTGACGGCTGACCTTTGCATGATTAAAATGAATGGCTGCGAAATGAGCCGGATTAAACACGTTTAACTTAATGGAGCAATCTCCCAAGCCTGGCGAAGTTTCTGGAGAAACTCATTTTGGTCAGTCTGAAGCAGAGATGAATCATGCCCCACGGCCTCTTTGCAGAGCCCCCTGCCCACGTGAAGAGGGGCTGCCCGGGGGCCAGGGAGAGAGGAGGCCTGAGGGGCAGACAACATACCCAAGGAAGCGGACCTGCCTTATATTGGCCATTTAATAGACAGAGCTCAGGCCAGAAAGAGCAGCCCCTCTGGGATGGGCCAGGACTCTGCTCCATTGCTCTGAGGTGGTCCCTTAGCTGTGCAGAAGTTGAACTCCAAGTCTCTAGAGCTTTGGGAATGCACTGACCCCCAGGATTCCCCCCCGCCCCCAAGCCTGGACAGTACCTGGCACCCACACAGCTTCCCATGCTCTCCAGGAGCACCTGGCTCCTGATGAAGATACGCTCTTCATCTTCACCAGCCATCCGCCCTAGGGGGGATGGGGAGAGCTGGCACCTTTGAGCTGGAAGGTGGGTTCAAAAAGGGAACAAAAGTCCATTTGGCCATTTCAGGGCAGCTGCTCCTGACCTTCAGGTGCTCTGTGGCGTGGAGGAGGCGTGCTGTTGAGAAGGAGCCCAAGAAGGCGAGCGCGCTGTCAGGAGCTCCCACATTCTCCCACACACCTTTGCTGGCAGGTGGCAGGCTGCTCTTGAATCACAGGATTGATGGGCTCAACTCTGGTTCTAGAACCTCCCATGACATCCCGAGACCAGAATCTTCTAACACCTTTGTGGCCCTGGTCCCCAGGTAAGTTTGGGGGCTGTAGGGGAGAAGATTGCAGAAACTCAATGGCCATGTGTAAAAACACAAAACACAACAGGTTTTGTCCAAGTGTCACCGGTCTTTTACACTCACAAGGTAGGGTCGGCCCCTGGACGTTCAAGCGACATGCACAGAGATGTCCTGCCAAGAGCCTTTCCGTCAGGACCCCTGGGCTCCAGGCGGCCTTCCTGCACCTCCAGCAAGGGTGTCGGGAAAAGCAGGGGAGGGAGCTCCCCCCGCCCAGGCAAGGCGAGGGGCCCCAACGACCCCTCCTCAGTGGTCCTCCCACGCCTCCACGAGAGCCGTCCTCCCTTCCCACATCTGCAGCAGCGCCTGGGTGATGTGGGCAGCCATCGCCATCCTCCTCACCCTCTTCTTCCTCCTCCTCCTCCTCATCATCATCATCATCGCAGTCATGAACACAATGCGCAGAAAACTTCCTGTGAGCCGCTTGCTTCCCTGTGCCAACTTAGCTCTCCTCCCTGCAGGGCTATTATCACCTCAACTTTACTGATGAAGCAACTCAGGCTCAGAGAGGTTCAGTAACTTACCCAGGGCCACAGAGCTACTAAGTTGAAGAACAAAGGCAGGACACTTTCCAAAGCCACATCAAGAAGGAGCAGGCCGTGCGCCTGCCACAGACATGAATTTTCCATCATACCCTCTGGTTCCCAGGCTTCCTCCGTCATATTTGCGTGGAAACATTCTGCAACAAATGATGCATTTCCCCATCTCCCTAACCCAAGAATGTAATTCAGCCTCTTTTTTCTTACTGCTCACAGAAAGTACAATTCAGAGACTGCTGGTAAGTCCTTCTTGTCTTCCGTGGCTGTTATCCACGCCTCCCAACATCTGCCAACAGCAGGTTCTGATGTCCACGATGGCCCAGAAACCAGCTCACGGAGCGTTGGGTGAGTGTGTGCTCAAGTGTCATCAGAAGAGGTGTAAAAAGAATGGCTCACGACGGTAGGACGCTCAGTACTGCTCTTTACTTTTAATGCTCAGGGAGCCTCACAACCACCCGGGGAGGGAGACACCACCATCATCATCGGGTTCCAGAAGAGGAGACTGAGGTCCAGAGTGGTCACAGCACTTTTTCAGAGTGGCCCAGCAAGGGGCAAAACTGGGATATGACCCAGAAAGTCTGGATCCAGCTCTGAGCTCTTGAGCGGGAGGAAACAGGTTCTGAGGGACAACTCCCGCGTGCACCTTCTCCATGTCACGTACTGTGTGTTACCTGCTATACCAGGTGGGTTCTCGTGAGAAACGGAGGCATGTGTGTATGTGCACATGCATATTTATGCAGATAGACACAGAGACGACAGATGGTAGCTAGGAGGAAGGATGGATAGAAAGATGGTCGAGTGATTGAGCGAGGGAGAGGGACTGACTGATTTCAAGGGACCAGCTCGTGTGGCTTGGGAGCTCCAAGTCCAAAAGCGCGAATGCAGGCAGCAGGCTGCAAGCCCAGGCAGGAAGGCGTGCTGGGGTCTGGAGGCAGAATTTCTTCTTCTCTGGGCAAGTCTGGCTCCCGAGGCCTGCCACGGGCTGGGTGAGGCTCACCCACACTATCGAGGGTGACCGCCCTTGACATCAACTGGCTGTAGAAATGGACGACATCTGCAAAATACCTTCACAGCCACACTCGATTCATACATTTGAACTGGGGACTTCGCCTAGCCAAGTTGGCACACAGAATTGACAGTCGCCCCGGGAAGGTGGCGCACGAAGACTCCTGAACGTCACGGCCAAGGTGAGCCGCTTCCCCAGCAGGGGAGCTGGGCTGGGCACGGGCCTGGGGCATCCCCCCCACCCCCCAGCTCGGGGGCTCTTCCAGGAGCAGAGTCCCCAGTGCCTGTGTGGCCTTCTGCTCCACAGAGAGCAAAGCGCCACCCTGGGCAGGACTGGACCGAGAGCTTCTTGGGACACCCCCCTCCGGCGCTGACCCCGGGAGACGAGCTTTCAGAAAGAGCTCTTGGCGGTGACTAACTCGGCCCCAAGTGCAGGCAAGCAGGCGTCTGTGGACTGTCCCTGGCCCAGTCGTTAAAGATAAAACGTTGACACCTGCAGCAGACACTTGGAGGCCAACAAGGAGTGGGCTCAGGGCGACCGGCTCGGCCACCTGGAGAGCTCGCCTCTGGGACACGCAGTGGGAAGTCACAGCCCACTCCACTTTGCTGAAAGGTCGCTTTGTCAGGGACATGGGGCAGCGTCACAGACAACCTTGCTGAGAAGACCTCACAGTTAAGGGCGAGAAGGGGGACTGTTCCCGTGTCCCGGCAAGTCCCCCTCCAGGTAGTGAGATGACAGGCTGCAGCTAACCTAGCTCCAACTCTCCCGCGATTGTCTGGCTTTGGAGATTGATCTACTCACTGGGCACTCGGACAGATGAGAGGGGCCGAGGAGGGAGGAGCCAGGCCCCAGGCCCAGGACTTGGGAGGCCACGCGCCTCGCTGGGGCCCACTCTGCGGGGGGCACTGAAGATGAGTGGGAACAGCCACATCCAGGAGCTCCCTGGGATTTGGGGTCAGGGAGGGAGCAGGGGGCGTCACAGCCAGGCGCAGGGTCTGCCAATGTGCGGATGGGGGTTGGGGGGGGGTGCAGGCCTTGGGGCGAGAAGGAAAGTGGAGCTTTGGCCGGGCTGAGTTCAGGGGCATGAGGCGGGAGAGGCCAGGCCAGGGCTGCAGGGGCCAGAGGGGGCCCAGGGGCGGGCGGAGGAGCGGGCCAAGGGGCCGGGCCAGAGGGAGAGCCCTGGGGTGGAGTCGGAGGGGTCACGAGCAGGCCAGATTGGAGCGCTCTGGGGCGGGCAGGGGCCCATGGGAGGGGACAGGGGTGGAGCCGGGGGGAGGGATGGGGCAGGGGCGGGGCCAGGGGCGGGGCCAGGGGAGGGATGGGGAGAGGGGTGGGGGCGGGGCCGGGGGCGGGCCTAGGGACCCGTGGTGCCCGAGGCGGGTCTTGTGGGCGGGGCTGCCGGTGGGTCTTGCAGGATCTTGGGGCTCCCACGAGGCCCTTTGCCTGCCGCTCCCCGAAATCAAGCAGCCCCACTGCAAGTGGCGATGTAAGAGGGTCTTTTTGAAAGGCCACCATGGCTTCCTGTGAAGGAAGGATTGGAGGGGGCAGAGCTTGATCTTATTAAGAAGGCAGGGTGGTGCCTGAGGTTGGTGGCCCCGGGGATAAGGGAGTGACTGGGTGTGAAATCTTTTGAAGAAGCAGGAACAGCGGCGCTGCAGGGAGAAAGGCTGGACTCCAGGTGGACGCCGTGTGGGGCCGAGGCCCTGAGGGGCCCTTCCCCAGCTGGGGACAGGCAGGGGCAGGCCGGCTGGGACCTGCCTCTGCGGGGCCTGAAGGGTCCGGGCAGAGAAACCCGCGGGCGGGCAGGGCTCTGGCTTCCAAGTTTCAGCAGGTGACAAGGAAAACAGGCGAGCGAAACCCCCTGCGGAGGAGAGGGCATGGCCTGGGGTGAAGTGTTTGCGGCAGGAACCTCATCTTTTGGGTGTTTTGTCTCTAAGAAACAACTGTCAGATGAAGGCAGAACTCACAAACCAGGCAAAAAGCACCCAGCAAGTGCTCAGATTCGGTGCCACATGGGTCCTTTGAAGCATCTCAGGGAAGCCTGGCAGGGCCAGAGATGAGGAGAGGGGGAGCGGGGCTCCCCTGCAGAGAACGGGACCCGCGAGTGAGCCTGCAGGGGCTGGAGGCCGCCGGAATGCGGAACGCATCTACTTCCTGCAGAAACAAGTGGCAGCGCTTCATGTTGTGGCGTGCTCTGTAGAAATTCTGGGGTGGGCCTCACACCCCCACGCACACCTGACGACGCAGAGGCAAAAGGAGTGAAAATAGAAAAGAAAATCAGTTTCCTCTCTCTATTGCACCAAGAAATGGGAATTGAAATGAGAAAGGGAGCAGTTTGCAGTCGCACCTGTCCCCATCTCCACCTGCAGGACCCTCCACCCCTCACCCACTCCCTGGCGTTGTTTACATGTGCAGCACTTCTCTTTAAGCCCAGCCTCTCTGCACCCCACAGCCAGGACCACAGAGCAGGTGTCTGTCTTGGGGGAGGCACAGAGGAGCCCCTGGAGAGGGGGTGTTTCCCACAGTCTGCATGGTGCCCGGAATTCAAGCGTTCGCCCTGGGTGAAGGCTAGAGCTCTAGGAACCCCAGAAGCTCTAGAAGGAGTGAGGTTTTCAGCCTTCAAGACCATAAACTGCACTCAAAGTCGTGCTTGACAGTGAAGAACCCAGATTGGAATCGGTTGGTCCTGTCAGCAGTGGAAGAGCAGGATTCAGGAGTGGTCAGAGGGCGAGAAGATGGGGTCTGTATGGGGTGAGTGGAGACAGGGTGGGTCAGGAGTGGCCAGTGCCAGGGAGGGGCCCAAGGGCACGGCCCACCTGCAGAGCGGCCCTGAAGGGGCAGCAAGCGCGAGGGGCCGCTCTCACCCTCTTGTAACTTTCCTCCTGGGTCCCCGCCCCCTCGCTGAACCCCGATGCTGGCGGAAGGCGCCCCGCTCTCCCATCTCAGGTGACTTACAGGACACGCACCTGCACACTCGTGGAGAGACTCCCCTCCTGGACGGTGCCGTCGCCTCCAGCCAGCACCTTCTTGGGCTCATCGAGCTGCTCGGTGCGGTTGAGGCCGCGGTGCACCCATTCCACCCCCAGAACCCAGAGCAGAGCTGACAGCCCGGCTGTCATCGGAATAAAGCTTGCTGTCCTTAAGCATTATCCCAAGCACACCTGAAAGACACGTGTGCGGGCGTATACGTGAAAGAAAAGCGCTTTCCTTCCCGTTATCTTACCAAGTGTGCCCTAAAGTATATATTCAGCAAAGACCCTCTCCACAACCCACTCACCCCAAAGCCTCCTGGGGGCTGGGGACTGAGCAGTATACCTCCTCTGCCTTCTAGAATGTTCTCTCCTGCCTCCTCGGGGGGCCTTCCCCCCGCAGTCAGGGGTCGAGGGTCCCAGGGTGGGCTTTGAGACGGCACACGGAATACACCGGCAGCAAGTGGCTTTCCTTCGTTAGGAGCAAAGGGTCTCAAGGTCCTGTCGGGGGAAGTAGCCCTCCGTGCCCTGGGGCTGGATCCGCTAATCCCGTCCTCGTGACAAACCACGACCCTCGTGCTGGGTGTCATCGTGAAATCATCTCAGCGGTTGGAAAGGAGGGGCCGGAGCCTGCAGTCGCGCTGACACGAGCATGGTCCCATGAGCGGAAGGCAGGGAGGCAGGGGACTGAGCCGGTGGGAAAGCTGATCCCTGGACGCTCCGGGGTGGCCAGTCCAGGGGTTCTCGGCAAGGGGCGGCTCTTACGCTGGAGCTTGAACCCCCACCGCAGAGGACACAGCGGTCGTGCAGAGGTGGACGCTGGTGAGAGGAACTGGGCGTCCCGAGAAGGGACAGGCTGGCCCACTGCAGGAAGAGTGGAGGGGCAAGCGGGTAGAGGGCGGGGTCCAGAGCCAGCTCCCCTGCCTGGGAGCCGGGGGCGGGGACGGGGGGCGGGGGGCAGGGCACCAAGAGGCTGTCACTCGGGAAATCACTGTGGGGGCTGCCGGGAGTTCCGCTTTATCCAATGGATCCCATAGTTGGAAGGGCTTCCCTTTGTCCCTTCGAATTACCTGTGACCCAAGTGCGCCCCTTTGACTGGGGGGCTCTGAGACAGGACGACCGGCCCCCCAACATATGGGGGAAAGGTCCGCGCTAGACGCTGTAGAGGTCACCGCCCAGGGGTGTCCCCTCCTGGGAGACTGCAGCTGGGGGCAGCCCGGAAGGAGGCAGCTCGCCTCCCCCCACCCCTGCAGGGAGGAGCGGCCGCCAGCTTATGGGAAATCATCTCTAAGATGCACCGTGATGTGGAGAAAGCCAGGCGCAGAGCAAGGGAGACAGGATGCACACACATGCACACACTCACACACATGCACACATGCACACACATGCGTGCACACACACATATTTGTGTGCACGCAGTATCTCTGAAAGATGCAAGTACAGGAAACATTGGTTCCTGTGAGGAAGGAAACCTGGGTGGCCAAGTGAGGGACAAGAGTAAGAAGGGACTTTTAACGGTATCCCCTTTTGTATTTTTTCACATTAAATTCATGAAGGGTGGGGGAGAGTGTAAACTACAATGTAAACCGCTATCCATGTGCTGCAGCAGTGCTCCAAAATGTATTCACCAAGTGCAGTGAGTGTCCCACGATGATGAAAGAGGTTGTTGATGTGGGAGGAGTGGGGGGTGGGAGGTATAAGGGACCTCATATTTTTTTAATGTAACTTTTTTTTTTTAATTTTTTTTAATTACCTGAAAGGGCTCCTAAATAAGACCTAAATAGGAAATAAGTAAATAAGACCTAAATAAGTAAATAAGACCTAAAAAGGAAAAAAACAACCAAGCGTGAAAGGCGCAGCCCACCCAGGGTAAATGCAGGCTCTGTCTTTTGCTCCCTCCGTTGCCCCCAACCCGCCCTCCTCGCCACTCCTGCATGCTCCCGCCCCAGGACCTTTGCACCAGCTCTGTCCTCTCTGCCCTCGAAACCACAGGGTCACTCGCTCACTCCCTTTAATTCTTTGTTCAGATGTCACCCTCTTCTGGTGACCCTTCCTTGGCCATTGTTTCTCAAATTGCAATCCCTCTCCTGACACTTCTGACCCTTTCCCTGACGTGTCTCCTCAGCTCGCACCCACCTACCAACCTGGACATTTTGTTCTTCTGATTAATGTCTCCTGTTCTAAAATGGCTTCTGCACGGCTGTCCCCAGGGCCTGGGACAAAGTCTGCACCTGGTGCTTGCTCCGTTAAGCTTGTCGAATGAATGGGCAAGGACCAGCTTCAGCCCACGGAGAAGCAGTGCGGCTTCTGGGCCAGACGGAGGGCCACGGACCACGGAAAGGAGAGCCACGGACCACGGAAAGGAGAGCCAGTGGGTGGCGGGGATGGGCCAGGACAGATGCAAGAAGCCGGCCCGGGCAGTGGCCGCCCGCCCTCCCCCTCCCTGCTCTACCCACCCCCTACTCTCCCGTGGGCCAGCAGCCCTTTTTCCTCCACACACCCCATGTCCAAGGTCAAGGGGACCCAGAGAGTGGGGCACCCACGCTTTCCCAATGCCCCTAGTTCCTCTAGCATCACACTGCTCACCAGAGACCCCCGACACCTGACCAGCCCCCCTGGAATAGGACATCAAGCCCCCAGTCCGAGAGCAGAGGCCACAGGAGCCGAGGGGTGGAGGACCCGGCTGTCGTGTGCACCCCACTGTCACCCAGAGCTCCCGGTGCCCTGTCTATGCTGGCCCTGACCGGGAGCTGCTCATGGGGCGGCTGGGATTATTCGGCCTCTGGCCGCCCCGTATCCTTGCTGTGCCCTCGTCTGGACCGCTGGTGGCCGAGAGACCGAGGAGGAGGGCAGGTCTGCCCTCGGGCCCCCAGGGGCCACGTACCTGCGCCCACCAGGCCACATGCACCCCGGAGCTGGAGGAGCAGAAGGGCGACGCGCGGCCCCTTGGCTGTGCCCCCGCCCAGGTGCGGCCGGAGCACCTTTACAGGGGACGGGAGCTGCCCGGTCCCACGCTCGGCCTCCACCCGCAGGCCATCGGGCTCCTCTCCCAGCCCCACCCGCCCGGGCCCACGTGAGAGGAGAGCTGCTCCCTGCTCCCACGGCGCTGCCAGCCCCACAGCCCCCCGGCTCGGAGCCGTCCCTGCTGGGACAGCGCGTCCCCCGGCTCGTCCAGTCCCAGCCTCGCCGCCTTAACTCCTGCTTTATCTGCCGGGAAGGGAGGAGCGGACAGGCTGCGACATCGCGAAGGACAGACCACCAGGACCCGACCCAGTCCAGGCCGGGGCAGCGTCCCTCTGCCTGCCTCCCCCCAGGCTTCCCCGTGCCCCTGGCCTGGGAACCTCGCTGCTCAGCTGGAGGCGGGGCTGCCGAAGGACGTGGAGGCCCAGGCACCAGCCCTGCCTCTGAGCTCGGGACGCGGTCACGCTGTAGGCCCTGGTGTCTCGCCCTCTTCTCACCCTGAAGGCTGTGGGGTCGGCAGCGGACGCCCACCCACCATCGGCAGGAGGTGGGGACCCCCTTGAAGCCCTCTTGGCTCTGGAGACGCCTTCAGGACCCCCAGCGACGACGTCTGTGGCAGCCCAGGGGCTCCCTGGCCCGAGCCCAGCTGACCGGGTCACTCTCGCCCCCATCCGACAAGCCTGCGTTCGTCACGCTGACTTCCATACAAGTCACACAGACAGTGTCAGCGCCAGCCGGGAGGAAACCTGAGGGGTGCTGGGGTCTCACCAGCCACGGGCAGGACCACGCCCCACTGCAAACGGCAAGAAGCAAGAAATAATGCTAAAACCAATGGCGCACCTGTGGCTCTCTGAGTGCACGTTAACCTGCCCAGTTCCACCCCCACCCCGAGGTGGGTACAGTTATTGTCCTCGTGTGACAGACGAGGAAACAGAAGCTCAGGTGGGTAAGCTACTCTCCCACCATCCTGCAGCTCGTAAGTGACCAAGGCAGGATTTGAACCCAGGACAGCTGGCAGATGGCAGGGTGACGGCAACCGAGTGGCCGTGCAGACACCACTGTAGCGTCAACCGTGGGGGCTCAACGGAGGGGGTAGCTGGAGGGGCTCTGCGGAGTGCAGATCCGGAGGCTCCTGTGTGCCCAATACCCGGCCCCGCCCTGCTGCCACCAGCAGGGACCACAGGGACGGAGGGCCCAGTGAGCAGGGCAGTGTCTCCCCACCCCCATGGGCAGGGCCTGGGCGGTGCCAACGTGGAAGCAGAGGAGCCAGAAGCTTCTCCAGCCGCTCCCGGGCTCCGGGGGCTAGGGCGGGAGGCGACCTCCCCGGGACCTGCCTGGGGTCTCTCCGGTTGGTTGTGGCCGGTGGAAGAGCCCTCGCGGCTGCTCTGCTTCCCAGACCCTTTTCTGCCGCTGGAATTTCTCCAGGGCTGGGTAGTTAACGTGTGTCTCAAGTGCGACGCAGGGGCTGCTCACAGAGGCCCTGCCTCCCTTTGCCCCCTCCCCACCGCTCCCAGCTCGCTCGGGCGCTGCTTTCATGATACGTGGGTCGCAGGATTTACATTCCATGGAGCTTGGCAGCTACCAAAGAAAATGTGCAATATATAGGAAACAAAGTAGGACGAGGTTCGTGGAGTGTGAATATTCCAATAGAAATGCTTTCTATGTAAAATACTTGCTATATGATGATCAGAAATTGATTTGGTCTAATGTAAGTTTTTAGTTTGATCATTTAAATATTTACTTCAGGGAAATGGACATGGCTCAAGCAACTGGGCTCCTGTCTACCATATAGAAGGTCCAGGGTTCGATGCCCAGGGCCTCCTGGTGAGGGCAAGCTGGCCCATGCAGAGAGCTGGCCCATGTGAAAGCTGACGCAGCAAAATGACGCAACAAGAGACACAGAGGAGAGAGAATAAGAAGACATAGCACAACAGGGAGCTGAGGTGGCACAAGAGAGTAATCACCTCTCTCCCACTCCGGAAGGTCCCACGATCGGTTCCTGGAGCCGCCTACTGAGAATACGAGCAGAGAGAGGAGAACACACAGTGAATGGACACAGAGAGCAGACAACAGAGGAAATGGGGGGGGAGGGGAATAAATAAATAAGTCTTATTTAAAAAATAAAAATAAAAATAAATATTTACTTCAATTCCCTTCAGGGCATGTGCAACTGTAACCTGTGAGTGTTGCGTGGACAACTGTATCAAATGAACAACGGAAAACGGGGCGACGACGATAGACGGTGCTGTGCGTCCAGCCGGCTGACAGGCCGGGGGCTCGAGCCCCCAGCAGGGCCGACCGGGTTTGCTGTGGCCGTTCCCAGGCGACGGGCTTGCGCGGCCCGGGTCGCGGGCGCCAGCGCTCGGTCATCAGCACTGAAGGAGGACGCGTGGGCAGCCTGCCCCGGCTCACACGGGATCCTGTAAGCGGCGTTCTCTTCTCTCGGGAGGGGGTCCGTCTGTTTCTTGTCCTCCTCTGCTGTGCTGGACCCTGGCGCTTCGCCCTCTGGAGCCGCTGGAGGCCGTGGTGGGGCTGCAGGCCCCTGGCCTCGGCAGAGGTGACCAGCCCCCGCCGCCTGCTCCCGTCCCCTCGGGTCGTCCAGAGCAGCTTCGGGGCGGGGACCCCGGGCCCGCCGACCGCCTCCTCCTTGCTGGGGAGGGGCTCCTCTCTCCAGGGCTCCCACCTCCCTCTGTGACCCCACGGCCGTGAAACGGGGACGCGGGGACATGGGCCACAGCAAAAGAAGCAGCAGCGCGTGGAGAGGGCGGCAGCTTCCCACCAGACCCCCATGCAAGCTCCTTTCCGGCGGGGAGGCCTGGCTGCGGGTCCAGCCCTGCGGCCGCGGGCTGCCCCCTCCGCCCACCGATCATCCAGCCCGTGGGCTCCGGAAGTTCTGCCCCTGGAGGGAGCCGTGCTGGGGCTTCTCCAGGGTCCGGGGAGAACCGCATCGAAGAACTCAGACGAGATTCTGAAACACAGCCGGGTTCATCTGAGAGCAAGCACCAGGGTCCAGAGGCCTTGGTGGCAGGGGCGGCTGGCAGTGGAGCCGAGCGGGACGGCCTGAGCTCACCCCCAGGGGCGGGCTCGGCCTGCGGGTACCCCCAACCCCCGGCAGCTGCTGAAAGGGCGGAGAATCGTCCTTGGGAGAGAGGCCCTGGCCCGCAGCAAAGGCTCCTGCTCCCCCAGGGAAGATCCAGGCCGAGGAAGGGTGCCAGCCCCCACCCAGCCACCCAGGGATGGAGGGGGCGGTCCTCTGCGCGCCCGCCCTGCACGCGGCCTCCCAGGCAGCCCTTCGCCGAGTCCCCCAGCACCGCGACGAGGCCGAGCTCGTTGTCCAGGCTGGGCGAGCCGCACTGCGCGAGGCCGTGAGCGCCGCCGGGTGCTGGCTACCGTTATCAATAATCATCATCCACAGCGCGAGCGCCGCAGGGCGTGCAGGGCAGCGCAGCGCTGGGAGAGGGCCTGGTGCTTCCCCAGGAAGCTGACCGTGGGATCACCCCGTGGCCCCCTGACCCCGCTCTCCCATTCCTGCTGTACCCCCAAAAGAACTGAAAGCAGGAAGCCGGGCAGAGGCTGGGACCCCAGTGCGCACAGCGGCGCGACTCAGCGCAGCTGTCCCGGGACGCGCCGCTTGGCAAGACGTGGTGGACGCGCAGGGGGAGCATTTGGCCATAAGGAGTGGAGCTCTTACGTTCCAACGGACAAAAAGGGACAAACACTGCTGATGCCGCTTAGGTGAACTACCTCGAACATGTGAATTCACAGAGACGGAGACCAGGAGGTAGGAAGCCCCCAGGGTGGGAAGGGAGTGGGGGTGGGGCCCAGGGGCGCGGCTTCCTTTGGGGCGATGGAAAAGCTTTGGTGCTGGGCCGTGATGGCGCACAGCGGTGAATGTGTTTACTCCCCCGAACTCTACCCTGGAAGTGGTTAAAATGAGAACTCGGCGGTTGTGTATATGTTACCACGATGAAAAGTGAACATTTTAAAATCACCGTTATGTCTCACTTTCTGATGAACTCAGCAGTCAACTGCTTTGCCCAAAGCCCAGCCTTGGCCCAGCGTGGTTTTCCTTCCAGCTCTGGCCTCGCCCCCACCACCAGCTCGTGCCACACCCCACACACCCCTCGCTGCCCTGGGCACAGCCACCCTGCAGCCTGGCCCGAGTCCCCAAGCAGATAGCGGGCACCTGTGGTAGAAATTCCCGTATGCTGGCTGCAAGCCTCTGAACAGGGGCGATGTGAAAACAGTGAGCTAGAGCAGGGCCTGTGCAAAGGGTGCTGGTGATTAAAATTAGTCTGGGCAGGCTGGGCAGGTTTTAAAGGGAAGAATCCCGGCTGTGAAGGGCCGAGGAGGGCAAGCTCCTGGCTTGGCCCCAAGGCCTGGGAAAGCCCCAAATCAGGCTGGTCCCTCGCAGTGGTCCCTGGACAACCCCTGCCTGCGGCCAGGGCGGCGGCAGCTGGTGGGATTCTTGGAAGGAAAAAAACAACTCGAGGGAATCCACCTCCTGGTAAAGGCCAGTGCTGGAGGACTGAGATGAGAACTGCCTGCTACAGCGGCACCCCGCGACCCCTCCCAGCGCCCACCCCGAGAGCAGGAATCCCCACGGGGAGAAGGTAGAGCGCAGCAAGCGCTCCCGGGACCCCGGCCCTGCCCACCATGGAGAAGAGGCGCTGCGGTGGTGTGGAGGGAACGGTGCGCCGCGCCAGCGTTGGTCGCTCACGGCACCAAATGCCCCGAGGGCCTGCAGGGGCGTGGCGGGGGTGGGGAGGGGTCCTCGGGCCACAGGGCAGCAGAGGGCGGGGCTTGCTCCGCTCTCAGGAGCAGCTCATGACCACCGCCCCTCCTTAGACCAGCCCACTCCCAGGGGAGCAGGGTCACCGTTTCAGGTAGAAAAGGGGATTCTGGAGAAGGCGCCCTGCACCCATTCGCACCCCTGCCTGACCTCGTGGGTGAGGTCCGTGGGCTCCGCTGTGTGTGCAAGCGGACAGCAAGCTCACACAACGACAACGCCAGTGCTCTCCCGGCTCGGCCTGTGCAAGGCTTTGTGAATAACTGCACACCTCACACACACAGATATACACTCAGCTACACACTCAGCTATACAAACATTATACACAGATACACACAGAAACAGAGAGATTAACACACCCGTATGCACACTCAGATACACAGAGTTACACACACTCTGATAGACATACTCAGTTACACAAACATCTCATGTACACCACACAGGTACATAGGATGCTCCAAAGGCACATGCAGGTACTCACATCTCTTGCAAAACCCAGACAGACCTGTGTTGGTAAGTACACACCTCGCACACACACACTGCACTGACACACTCACATTCTCACACACGAGCCCTCCTGACTCTTCCCAAGGCCCATCTCCTGTCACCACCACTGCCATAGTATTTCGTGAAAAGCAGCAAATGGCATCTCCTTGATTACATTTCCTGATTTCTTAGAAAGCAAAATTGTAGTAATTGGTTTACATTAAGCATCATGCTTTTTGAGCGAGGGAAATTAAATAGGATACAGTTAGATTTGATTCATAGGCAAACATAGTTAAATAAAGGCAGCGCCAGGCATTCAGAAATGCCTCCCAATGACGGTCTTCGCAGGGCAAACTGCAGTTTACACAGCGGTTACGGCCGACAGCCAGTGCTGGCGTCCGGGGTACCGTGGGGCTGCGGGGCCCGGGCCGGGCGTCCCAGGACCTGCCCGTACATCCTGCTGGCCTCCAGCTGCTCAGGACGCAGGCTCGCGCTCCTGGGCACCTGCAGAGGGCTGGTCTGGGAAGCCACCTGGGCAAGGCTCTGCCCCACGGGCTCCGCGCCGCTGTCCATTGTGCTGACTGTGACCTGCACGGCCTCCGAAGCCAGCCACCACTGC
This sequence comes from Dasypus novemcinctus, assembly GCF_030445035.2. Taxonomy (NCBI): domain Eukaryota; kingdom Metazoa; phylum Chordata; class Mammalia; order Cingulata; family Dasypodidae; genus Dasypus; species Dasypus novemcinctus. Next base: position 129,231,406 of record NC_080681.1, read on the forward strand.
CCCCAGAGCACAGACCCCAGACTCAGGAAAGCCCTGACCAATGGCCACTGCCTCAGGCAGCATCAGACAGACCTAAGCATGAGGTTCCTGTTTGGACCTTCACCTGGCCGACTCCAGACCAGCCCTTCCTGCAGCTGTCCCTCACCTGCACCCCCGTCGGCTCCGCCCCTCACCTGCACTCCTGTCGGCTCCACCCATCACCTGCACCCCCGTGGGCTCTGCCCCTCACCTGCACCCCCGTGGGCTCCTTCCCTCACCTGCACCCCCGACAGCTCCGTCATGCTCCCTGAGGGCAGCAGCTCCGGGGGAGTCGTCGGGAGGCCCGCCCTCTCCTCCCAGCTCTACGCTCTGGCATCACGACAGATGAGGTGCCTAATGCAGGTTCAGGAGAGGAATGGAGTTCCAGGCTACTGCTGGCAGACATCCACAGATTTCCCTAAATGTGAGAAAGAAGATTTATCAAAACAGATCGCGTCATTCATAATATTCAATTATCAATCCAATGGGTTTATTGTGGGGAAAAAAACTGCTCAAGCAGGGAGATCTCAAACCAAAGTAAGAGTCTCAGAATAATTGGCAAGTTACTTTGGCTTGTAAAGTCAGTTAGAGGCTTTCCAAAGGGGAAGTTAAAATAATTGGTTGGCCTTTTGGTTCCTTATTATAAAGAAGTGAACTACAAAGTGGAAAACAATCACAGATTGGATAATACAGTGTATTTGTCCTTTTCTGACAGGCTACTTCTTCTGGACCAAAACCAGCTTATTTCCAATTGTTGCTTAAACCTCAATTTTTATAGTATATACTCTTTTTTTTGAGTTTTTAATGCTTTGGAACGTCCCTGCCATTTCTGAGAAAGAGGGTCACTCCCAGCAATGGCAATGCAACTTAACAGTTTTTACTTTACTTTACTTAACAGCCCCCCTTTTGGCAGTTTTTCCAATGATTTCTTTGGGAAATTTACCAAAATTACTCAGGCCACCAACATTAATCCCCCCTCTAGTCAACGGGCACAGAACACATTGGTCTCCACATCAGGTGGTGGTAGCAGACTCAGTTTCTTTTTTTCCCTTTTAATTTTCACGCTAGTTTTTCTTCCTTTTCTTTTAGATTGTGGTGGGATGCAATGGGTGGCTATTTAACATTCTTGGAAATGGAGTTGTTAACTCATTTGAGCAGATTATGGTCTCAGCTATCTTTCCAAGTCATGGAGCCTATTATTAATCTTATGTTTAATTTTAGTCTGGGTCCACCAGAGACAATCTCATTTTTAATTCATTTTATTTTTGACTGACAATTTTAAAAGTGATCATATGTCTCATGGGTGACAAGAAATTTGAACAAATTCTTCACATGCAATTGGTCCAATAAGAAATAAAAATGTATATTCCAGCAATCCTTATTAAAAGAATGACTCAAAAGCATGTTATTTGCCCCCAAGTTCCATTGAACCAGGAATCAAGATCAGGAAGTAATTATATCCATTAAAATAGTTGTGCCTGAACAATATCATGGAATACTTTAATTTGAGCTTTTAGGATTTTAAATTGTTCACTCCAGAGGCAGATTTGTTAACATAAAAACAACATTGTTTCAGGGAGCAAGTGCCCCTCTGCTGGACTGCCAGGATACCCAGGGCTTATCTAGCTGTGAAGCCAAGGGTGCCAGGCAGCTTACCGCACCGTGCAGAGTTGGAAGGGTTTTAGCGTGGTCTGTCCTTTGGCCTTAGATAGATTTATAACTGCTCGCTGCAGGTCATACTACCCCATGGAAGGTATGAAGTGCTCATGAGAGAATGAAGACCCATGTCAAATGTGTTGAGATTGATGACAGTATCCCTTTTTGTTGGGTTGAGACTTAATGTGCAAGGGAGCCTAAATTAACTATTGGTTTCTAGTTGGGGCAATCAATTTAGACACAGATGGATCAAATTTCCCTGGTCTGCATCTTTCCCACCAATCATGGGCAAATGCTTTATATATTCCTTTTTCTACAAGAAATAAACATTGCATCAGGTAACTTTTTGTGTAAATTAAAACTATCTCAAAAATGGAGTCTTTGCAAGACCAATAAATTGGGGTTTTAGTCAGATTAGATGAACAAATAATAATTCTGGTAGGGAACCACAAAAGAGCAGAAGCACTGAATGTGTAGAATTTCCAGGGTTTGGCTCACCCCAGAGAATAGCCAGGAATAACCAACATAGTCCAACAGCTAGATGAATTGGAAGTAAATTTTTAATATTTTGAAACTTTGTATGTAAAGGTAGAATTAATGATGGCTAAAATAGTACCATTTATTTAAAGACCAGAATCCATATAAGCAGGGAGCCATTTAAGATATTTATAATGAAATAATAAGGTTTGATCACCTAAGTCAGAGGGAATTTCTCTTAAGTGGCATTTCCATCATAGTATTCTGTACAAATCAGAAAATTGGCAGTGACATAGGAAAGACAGTGGCCTGTGACTGTATTAGCATCTGTAGTTGTTTGTACTTTATGTCCTTTCTTTTGGTGCTAAAATAGATCTAAATGTGTTTCAGGAGCTGCATTTATATACATTTCTGGCCTTTTTTCAGATAGCAATTTTGTGCAAAGACAGCAGTCAGTTAATTGGGCTATACCAGGATTTTTGGATTGCTGGAGCTAAAGGGTGCTTGTAGAAGTTTGATATAATTGATGAATTCCAAAAAGAAATATTGGATTATGTTTGTAATCTGATCTGTACCTGGGCATGATTAAGTTATGATTAGGGCGTTGAGTCTCCACCCCTTAGCAGGTGGGGACCCACAGATAAAAGGCATGGCGAAGGACAGAGCTGAGGGCTTTTAGTCTGAAGTTTTCTTGTTGCAGTTTGATGGTGAGGACTTAAACTGGAGCCCTAGGAAGTCAGCACGCAGAGGAAAGAGAAGCCAGCCCCAGGAGGGAAGGAACCTTGAAGCCAGAGAAAAGCCAGCCCAGGAGCGTAGGAACCCAGGAGGCCTGAGCCCTCGCAGCTGTCGGCAGCCATCGTGCTCCAAATAGACTTTGGTGAGGGAAGGAACTTATGCTTTATGGCCTGGTATTTGCAAGCTCCTACCCCAAATAATACCCTTTATAATGCCCAGCAGACTTCTGGTTTTTTGCATCAGCACCCTTTTGGCTGACTGATATGGTGGGCTAAACTTAAAAGGCTTGGGATGAAGAAAAACAGCAATATCATCCCTAAAGATTTCACTTGGCACTAAGAAAGAGTGGCAAAAAGGTCAACAAAATAAACTTTAAAAATGGTAACAGTAGTACCAGGTATGGGGCCAAATGGAGAAAGCTGAAGTCCGCGGGTTCTTGTTCCACGACCTCGGCAGAGCTGTCCCCCTCTGCGGCGGTCGGCTGCAGGCCACTGGGTGCTGCGTGCAGTCAGTGACGGGCTGAGCGTTCAGCTTTAGCCCCTCATAGAGGCTAGCTTAAACTGAGATACATGGATCTTAGGGCTAATTTTCTATAATTCAATAGTAATAAAAAATTTTAAGCCTGACCAGGTCCTTTTTAACAAGGTTTAAATACATCCTTTAAATGTGAAGTTCAAAGAGAAATTTAAAAAGACATCTATTTGATCTGGGGGAAGCAAAATGGTAAGAGTCGTCAAAGGTTGGAACATTTAATTAAACGCTTGTTCTGCAAAACAATGCTTGGTCCCCTATTTAGCCAAAATAAAAATTGGAGAAATCGTTATGGGAGGGTAACATGATTGTTTCAAGGTCAACAACTATTATAATAAGACACAGAACCTAGCCTTTTACATTGACTGCTCAGAAGGAAAAAAGTTGTATAACCTCTTACTAAGAGCAAACAAATAATCTACAGGAGGGTCTTGCAAAGCGGAGAAAGACCTCTGTTCCATCTTTCTTGGAAAGCCCCTGTTTTTACTTTTTAAATCTCGGAATGACCCAGTCACTTCTTGGGAAGGGGCTGCTCCCAGCGCCATCACCACAGGCAGCCTTTTCATCTTAGTTAGCAGGTTCCACAAGTAGGTGTGCGACCTGGGACCCCTTTGCCATCCTATCACGATGACTATCAGCCCTTGAGGCAGAGCAAGGACAAGCAGGAGTCAGGGGGTTACATGTTACTGTCCTCTGCCCCTTGGAGGAGAGTCTTTGCTCTCTTAACACCCCCCCAACCCCCCATAGATACAGCAAACCCGTTCCCAGGTAGGAACGGCTTGGATCTTTGTGTCCGTAGACCTGGGCACATCACCAAGCTCTCCCAGCTGGATGTTCATCTGATCCTCCAGCCTCTGCCACTATGCAAGGCACATGGTGGTCTCTGTGCAAAACGGAGAGAACAAGTCCTGGTTCTGCCCCTTTCCACAAGGTGGCCTTGGGCAAGTCCCTGATCTTCTCTTAGAAGACCTGCAGGGGAAGCTGATTCCAAAATCAGTAGCCTTTCTCCTGGACCAGTCTTTTTAAGTTCAAGTCAACCCAATCAACATTATTTGAGAGCCCCAACATGCCAGGAGGAGCACGGCCTTCAGGGAGGGAGAATGCAGGGTCTTTTAGAGAGGGGGGAGTAAATTGGGGTGGGCAGCGGCCATATGGGTAAGAAGTGGGCAAGGGAGGAGAGTCATTTTTAAGTTTTTCATGTGCTGGGAAGGGGATGTCTTTAAAATGTTTCCAGGGTCACTCCGATGGTCAGATCAGTATTTCTGAGAGTGCAAGTGTAGCTTTAAGGTGAGAGCAGGCTGGCCCAGCTTCATATGGGTTACATGAGATGAAATCGTCCTCAGACACTAGCACCCTCTTACGCCAGCTCCTTGGCCCCACTGCCTGTGCAGGACGCTCCAGCACCCTCCTCTGCTTGCACGTGACCACGGGCTGCGCTTCAGAGCCCTCCCCCTCCCATGCCCCCCTCTCAGTGACCAACCCGTCCTGATTTGCCGGGACTTCCCAGTCTTAAAGCTGAAAACTCTGCCTTCTGGGAGCCCCTCAGCCTCCAGTAACCCAGGACGGTTTGTCACTCAATTCACCACCTTGGTAGATGCTGCAGAGCTGTGACAGGTCAAGGCTGGGATTCTTTCAGGGGTGACAAGGCCACCCAGAGCAGAGGACAGAGCTGTTCCCAATCGGCAGCTGAAGGCCAGGCACGAGGTCCCCTCCTGCCTTAGCAGGGCACTGGCTCCACCTGGCTAACTGACCTCTGCATAGCTCCTGTCTCCAGAACGCCCAGCCCATTCGGATGCGGTGCTGAGCCAGCCAGCGCCCTGGACATAGAGAGAAAATAAGACGGGGGAGTGGGGCCCTTCAGGGCACGTGTAAAGGCCAGGGCACTGGCTGCCCCTCCCCTGAGCGCACCAAGCTGGGGTCCAGGTACCAATCCCACTCTGCCATGTGCTGCTGTGGGTCCTTTCTGAGCAGCTGTCTCGTCGTCTTCTTCGCACACAGGCTGGTTTGTGGCGAATGAGGAGCGCTGGCTGGGGGGCAGTGGGGAGGAGAGGGTGCTGCGCAGCAGAAGGAATCCCTTTCCAGGAAAAGGACCGGGTCTGCAGGGGAGAGACCCCACGCCGGCTCTGCCCTCGTCCTCCCTCACTGCTGGCGCAGGGAAGGCAAGGGCATCCAGGCGGGGCAGGGGGGCGGGCGAGGGCGGCGGCCGTCCTTCTGTCCCCAGCTCATGCCACGGAGGACTAAGCCCGCCCCATCTGCTCAGATGCATCTCCCCCCTCTCCACGTCTCACTCTATTGTCTTCTCCCCCATAGCGTTAATTATCTCTTTGTATCTCATGTGAAACGAACGTGTTAGAAACCCCAGAGCACTCTCCCGCGCTGCGGGGTGAGCCTGGCAGTTGGAACAGAGCCTTTGGAATGATAAACCTGTTTCCTCACAAACCCTTTGTTTAAAATCGTCGGCTCCACCTTCCGTGGCAGGACTTTGCAGACTCCTGGAGAAGCAGGCTCAGGCTGTGGAGGGAAAACGCCTTCCAGCAGCTATTAACTTGTTAAGCATTGGACTTGGATGAAAACTGGTTCTTTGCTGCATCCATTTTCCTCAAGTTGCCTTAACCCAATAAAAGTAAGTTTTGTTCAAGCCTTGGGAGAGAGCCCAGCAGTGACATCAAAGAGGCTGTGAGTCACACATCCCATCACACACCGCCAAGCAAACACCTCGTACAGGTGCCAGGTGTGCTGGCTTCATGCCAGGGTCCATATGAGGACCCTCGGAGGAAACCGGGAATCTCAGCTGAGAAATTGGTTCTAAGTGGGTGACAGAAGCAAACGCCCCTAAGCTAATATAAAACATAAACTAAACAAAACTCTACAGGGAAACGTCCTGAATTCAGTGCTCACAGGAGTCTCATGGGATATTCAAGTTCTGCTGTGGATAAATTTATATACGGAAACCTCTTATGTTTTTTATAACGTAACCTTTTTTGTGATGTATGTATCTTCAAAAAAATACAATTTACAAAAATGATGGCATGGGGGAGTGGGGTGTGGGTTATATGGGAAACTCATTTTTTAATGTAGCGTTCTATGTGATCTATTAACTTTAATTTTTTAAAGTTTTATTTTAAAAAGAAAAAAAATTAAATAAAATAAAATTTTTAACAATACGAGGAATCCTATTTTTCGCGTATGCCCCTCCCTGGCTTGCCGGGCCTGGACGAGCCTCCCTGCTCTCTCCACGGGCAGGTGGGCTGAGTGACTCCACTTCTCCCCTTGTGCTGGTCATGCAGCCCCAGCCCCAGGAGCCCTGGCTTTGTGCTGGGGTCTAAGCCCTGAACACCCACTCATTTGGGCTCCAGGCCTCCTACCAGACCCCGAACGAACTTTAACCCAGGCCCTGGACCTTCAGACACTGTTTTGGGCTCGCAGCACCTGAGCCCTTTTCCTAAAGGCCCTGCAACTGCACACTTCCTTCCCTTCTTAACTTCTGGCCCCTGGACAGCTCTCTTTTTTCCTACAAGCACCACTGTGTATATTTGGAAGCGCCGTGTTTCATCTGGTGTTTCTATATGTTTTTAGTGGAAGGAATTCTGTGTTATCATAGTTCACCATTTTCCTAGCACCAGACATTTGGTTGTAAAATTCCGAATGTTCTTGCACAGCTGGTGCATTTTTCCTATTATAAAAATAAAAACTATTCCCATCACATTTGGAGAATGTAAAACTCTAGAAGGAAGAACAAAGGAGTAATCAGAGATAAAGCTTCAGAGGCAGGATGCAGAGAGGTCAGGGGCAGCGCTGTTTCATTTGTCATGAGCCCAAGTGACTGAAGAAACCCCCTTGGCGGGGGGGGTCGGGAGAACACTAAGGAAACACTGCAGCTTTCCAGCTGCCAGACAGCCTATGGCCAAGTCTCCAGATGTGATGAGCCAGATGTGAAGCTGCTGGAAGGCTGCCTGGAGACGGAGGCACAGGAGCAGCGGGAACAGAGCTGCAACTGATGGCCTGCACCTGCCAAGGGCATTGGCCAGAGAAGCAGTGGGATCCGAAATCTGTTCCCTGGACCTCTTCTAGCCTTTCTGTAGCACCCATTGAATATCTTTGGTCCAAGGACTTTAGATCTGGACCAAGCAGGAAAGAAATATTGCCCATCAATAATCTTCACACGCTTTAGCCAAAAGAGAACTTCAAAATGTGCCTTTCTGTCCCTCTTGGCAAAGGGCATGTACATGTCAGCGTGAAATTTGTTATCTGGGTGATGTCTCGGGTCCGTGGAGATGGCTCCCCCCAGGTGAGGGAACCAAGGGCTTTGATAAACTGTGTTTATGAGTTGAAAAATTATTAGCAAGATGGTTGGGCTTCCTTTGAAATAGGAGTTTATATTTTAATTTATATTGTAATGAAAGCTTGTAACGGTACTGTACCATAAACACGAACGGCACAATCTTATAAAAATTTCATCTTTATCTATTTTGGGGAGAAATGGTCCTGTCTGCCTAATTGAAGCATCTGTCATTCCGACATTAAATAGTGCATCTTTGGTCCTTTTATTGTATTGTGATGTATTTCTCATACACTGTTAAATTGAAATAACGCTTTGGGCTTGGAGCTAAAGGGAAATAATAAGTATTTCATGATGGGGCAGAAGGGTTCATCTTGAATCAGGGCTGAGAATTACTTTATCTTTTATCTTTTTCCTGGGGTTTGCTTCCCTAAAGGGAGCTCCTGCTCATCACATCTCTCAACGCTCCAATAAGAAGAAGATCAAATGAGAAACATTTAGATGAGCTTCTGGAATGCGATTGCTGGCAGCCAGTTCTCTGAGCCTCCTAGGCTTCCCAGATGGGGGTAGATTTTGCCCAGCCCTGGCAGCATTTCAGTATTAAAAACTGAGTCCCACTGACTACAACTTTAATTTTTTTTTATTTTTAAAAAAGCTTTAGATTATATAAATATTACATAAAAAATATAGGTAATTCCCAAATGCCCCACCCCTTCCCTTTCTCACACTGCCCCGCACTTTCATTAGTGTGGTACATTTGCTACAATTGAGGAACACATATGGAAGCATTGCTACTGACCATGAACTACAGTTTGCATTATAGTTTGCACTTTGTCCCACACAATTATATAAGTTAAGACAAAATGTATAATAGCCTGTATCTGTCATTGCAATGTCATGAAGGACAATTCCTATGTCCTGAAAATGCCCCCACGTTACACCTCTTCTTCCCTCTCTCTCCCCTCAGAACCTGTGGTGGCCACTCCGTTTAGATCAATGACGAAAGTTATTTCATTGATAGATTAATAAGTCTGTAATAGAAAAATAATAAGTCTACTTTAGTACAATGTTCATTCCCCATCTTGAGGATTTGGGGATGGTGATGCCCACTCTGTTTCTAATCGAGAGGGCTTAGGTCCCACAAGGCAGATGGACAGAACTATCTTGCTTGCAGTTGCAGACACTCTCTATTCCTTGGGATAAGAGTTGTCTATCACCATCTCCTTGTTAGTTGTCTTGGGTGAGTCCAGTGAACTGGAGAGTAGGTGTTGCAACTCTGATGAGATTCAGGGCTCAACTGGCACATGAACGGACCAAAGATTTAAGTCTCTGGGACAAACATTTATCAAGTATAGTGCTAATTATAGGTTCAAATAAAAGGGGCAGAAGAGCCATGTGTAGGGAAACTATAAATGAGTCTAATTCTATTACAATGGGGAGCATAAATTCCGAAGTAAGAACCACTGACAGGGTGCTGAAGTCCTGAGTTTGTCTGCCTTGCTTATAGTGTCTAGATGTTTCTACAGCCCTCAGGAGCCCCACTCTTTGACGTACTATTTACTGTGGCAGTCAATGGGATCCTGCTGAGATGTGCATAAGCATAACCTCTGGAATGATTTCCCAACTCACTCTGATGTCTCTTAGCCTTAAAAATGCATTTATATTTAATATTCCCTCTTTGCATCAAGGTCTTTTTCCAGATGCACTGCTACATGGTGCTTGGTAAATAATCTCTCAGTGCCAGGGAGGCTCATCCCCAGGAGTCATGTCACACAATGAGGGAAAGGTAGGGCATTTACATTCTGAGTTTGGCTTAGAGACAGTTTACATTTGAGCAACAAAGATGCTTTCAGGAGGTAACTCTTAGGCAATATATAATATTAGGCTAAGTATCAATTTCACAAGAAAAGGTTCATAAGTACAATCATCAATATCAAGGGCCTGTCTTGATGGTCCATCTTTCTTCACTAGGCACTGCCCATGTACTCAGGGGATTCTTGCCATTCTATTAGAGAATGCAGCAGGACGCCCCAGAGTGGGAATTCAATATTCTTTCCATTACTCTGTGGGTCTCCACCCACTGAGACAATACCCCATGAACATTTGAACATATTCATATGACTTAGAGGCATGCCCCAGGTATACCGCCCTTACGCATCCCCCCATCACTGACACCCTGAACCATCGATCCTCTCCTGCCACAGTTGTGACCTTTCTGTGATCCAAAATCTCTCTAAAAATGAAGCCAAAAAATAGCCAAATAAAATTTATAAATAAAATAATAATAATTTTTAAAATAACAAATAGAATACAAAAATATAACAATAAAAAATTGAAATAAAAATGCTTTATACATTGTGTCTCTCATCAATGTAAGATCTGTTATCTTGCATGTCAAGTGACCATTTCTTCTGCATATTATCCCAGTGTCTTATTCTTTGCATTTTATCTTCAGAGAAGCTTTAGGTTACAGAAAAGTCACATAGAAAATAGAGGGGATTCCTCTATACCCAACACACTCCCCTTTTTCCATTCTCCCCCATTAATAATAAGTTTACATGTGGATGGTACATTTGTTACAATTGATGCACAAATATTGAAGCATTGCTAATAACCATGGTCAATGGTTTGCATTATGTTCTACATTTTGCACTGTACAATTTTAAAGGTTTTGATGAAATTTAAAATGGCCTGCATCCACAATTGCAAGATCATGGAGAATAATTCCAATGCCCCAAATATACCTTATGTTCCATTTATTCTATTCTTCCCCTCCCCTCACCTCAAAACCTATGGTAACCACTAAGTTTCAATTTTTTTTTTTTAAGATTTATTTTTATTTATTTAACTCCCCTCCCCTCCCCTCCCTTCCCCTCCCCGCCCCCCGGTTATCTGTTCTCTGTGTCTATTTGCTGCGTCTTGTTTCTTTGTCCGCTTCTGTTGTCGTCAGTGGCACGGGAAGTGTGGGCGGCGCCATTCCTCGGCAGGCTGCTCCCTTCTTCACGCTGGGCGGCTCTCCTTATGGGTGTACTCCTTGCGCGTGGGGCTCCCCTATGCGGGGGACACCCCTGTGTGGCACGGCACTCCTTGCGCTCATCAGCACTGCGCATGCACCAGCTCCACACGGGTCAAGGAGGCCCAGGGCTTGAACCGGGGACCTCCTATGTGGTAGACGGACGCCCTAACCACTGGGCCAAAGTCCATTTCCCAAGTTTCAATTTTTAAAGAATAAGATTCAGAGTTACTTGCAATAATATTGAGGGCTTGATATATTGGTCTGTTTTCTTTTATTAGGTACTGCCTATGTTCCTGAAAGATTCTTGTCCCTCTAATTGAGAACATAGCAGGACTCCCCAAGATGAGAGTTTAATAGGAAAAAATATTTGATAACTTTCCCCCAGTGTGGGACATAACTCCCAGGGATGAGCCTCCCTGACAACAAGGGATTACTACCACTCACTAGCTAGTGATGCAACTAGAAAAAGACCTTGAATAAAAGGGGAAATGGTAAAGACAAATGAGTTTATATGGATAAGAGAATTCAAAATGAGTCAGGAGGTCATCAGAGGAGTCATGCTTACACACATCTCAGCAGGATCTCAGAGACAGCCAAAGTAGATACAAGCCCAGATACTGGTGCTCCTGAGGCAACAGAGACACCCAGGTCCTATGGTCAGGACAGATGGCTCTGGAGTTCAGTGTCTTGTCAGTGGGCCCTAATTTGAAATTTGTGTTCCTGAGTGTGATGGAGTAGGACTCAGATGTGACCTCTCTATGCATGCTTCTTCTGCCACTTTTGCTGAACCTGTGGTTGATGCTGGGGTTGATGTATGCTCAGGAGACTTGAATCTCTGGACTGTCTAGGTGCCAGCTGGGCCCTGAGCTTCAGCAGAGTTGCAACATCTACTCTCCGATTCATTGGACTTACCCAGGTCAGCTAACAGGGAGGTGAGGATGGTCAACTACCACACCAGGGAACTGAGAGAGTCTACAGCTGCAAGCAGGAGAATTCCATCCATCAGCCATGTGGGATCTAAACTCCCTCTTGATTTAGAGGTGGAGTGGACACCCCAGGGTCCTTAGGATAGAGGAATAAAATATGGATCAGAGTGGACTTACTGGTGTTCTACTACAGAATTTTGTGACTCTAGCAAAGGAAGAAATTGTATCATTGATGTGGGAACAGTGGCTACTGTAGTTGCTGAAGGCAGGGAGAAGGAAAAAGAGGTGTGATATTGGGGCATTTCGGGACTTGGAGTTGTCCTCAATGACATTGCAGGGACCAATGCAGGACATTATATATTCTGCCATAACCCACTGAATGGACTGGGAGAGAGTGTAAACTATAACATAAACTATAATTCATGCTGTGTAGCATCAAATGTGATAAATGTACTACAATAATGAAAGAAGTTGTCAATGTGGGAGGAATGGGGTTTGGGGAGTGGGGTATAAGGAAACCTCCTATATTTTTTAATGTAACATTTTGTGTTATCTATGTATCTTTTTTTAAAAAGATAATTAAAAAAGGAAAAAAAATTGGGAACTACCTGTTCAATAAGGGCCTAATATCCAGCATATATAAAGAAATCCTACATCTTGAAAATAAAAAAGCAAACAACACATTTTAAAAATGGGCATGAGGTGTGAATAAATACTTCTCCAAAGAAGAAATACAAATGGCTAAAAAGCACATGAAAAGATGCTCAACATCACTAGCTATTAGGGAAATGGAAATCAAAACTACAATGTTACACCCATTAGACTGGCAGCTATTACAAAAACAGAGGACTACAAGTATAGAAGAGGATGTGGAGGAATGGAACCCTCATCTACTGCTGGTGGGAATGTAGAAAGGTGCAGGCATAGTGGAGGACAGTTTGGCTGTTCCTCAAGAAGCTAAGTGTAGAATTGCTATATGATCCAGCAGTCCCACTGCTGGGTAAATACCCAGAAGAATTGAAAGCAGGGACACAGATATATGCACACTAATGCTCATAGTGGCATTCACTATTTCCAAAAGTTGGATGCAACCCAAGAGTCCATCAACAGATCAATGGATAAGCAAAATGTGGTCTACACATACAATGGAATACTACTTAGCTCTAAGAAGGAATGCAGCATGAACACACGGGATGACATGGATGAATCTTGAAGATCTTACGTCGAGTGAAGCAAGTCAATCACTGATAAGACTTAAGCAAATTGAGTAGACTACAGAGACCCACTGACTACTTTTAACAGCCAAATCTCTCTCCCCCCCCACCCCCGAGCATCGCGCTGTTTGTTTGCTAATCTATGAACACACTCCAAAGCATTTGAGCCAACTCACTTTCTATGTCAGAATTGGATACCTGAATAATGGTTTCCATAAAATCACCAGGTTTCAGTGGTCAACACAACCTTAAAAGCAACTTAATGGACCATCTCACCAGTGCTTTCGTGTCCCCCCCCCCCCCCCCCGTAATCACCCTGCACAGCTGTCGTCCTTCCAGATCTTGAACAGCTCCAGGGGTAAAAAGTCACCACTTTACCCAGGTCACCCCAGTTTGGATCTTGACTCCCCTGTCTGACCCTAGCAGGTCACCCAGACTCTCTGGCCTTTGGCTTCATCTGCAAAGCAGGCATGATGGAACAGCCAGCTGAAGTCCTAATTGTTTCTTTTGTAATTTCCCAGAGCATCTGTCCATCCTGAGCCCCCAGTCGCCCTAGCCAATGGGATTCTCTGGGCCCCCTTCCCTGCCATATGCCGTCCATGATGGTGATACTGGGGTGACGGTGAGACAAGCCAACACCCGCAGGCATTAACAGGGCCCCACACTGTGCTGAGGGCTCTGCATATGTGCATCCATGTCACCCCACTTCACCCCATGATAGCGACAATTATTATAGATGAGGACACTTTTATACTCATTAAGAGCCCCCCAAGGCCACCCACCTGTGAGTGGCATGGCCGGAAGGCAGACCTGTCCATCAGCTCTGCAAACCGGATGCTCAGTGCCCTCTTTCCCCGAGCACACGAGGGCAGCAGCCAAGTGCTGGGCTGGAGCCTCCTCGTGGCAGCCCAAGGAAGGAGCCCGGGGGCTGACACGGGGGCAACACAGAGCGAGCCCAGGACCAGGCCGGCCTGCCACCAACACTTCCCACCAGCATAGCCAGTTACTCCAAGAAGGTAACTCGTGCCGATGGCCGTGGATCCCACCACCTGCGCTCGGTAGAAAAAGCCTTGCTTCGAGAAGGGAAAAGCTCACGGACGAGATGAGTTTCCTTATATTGTTGATACCAAACCTCGAGCGGAGGGCGCCTCATCGCTGTAACCACAGACTCTGAGAAAAGAACGCGGCGCCCGGTCGTTCACTGTGGGGGGTTAAGTGCCAGCTCACTAACGGGCTCTTCCGTCGAAACGTTCTCTTATGTTGTTCCCAGGATTTCTATTAACCCCCCTCACTGACCCGTGAGTCAGCGGGTAGATGTTGTAAGCCCAGAGTCTTTAGCTTAAGTCTTTAAATTATAGTTTTAAATGTTTAAATTATATCAACAGTTCTTTTACTTCGATTCCCCATTATGTAATAGCTACTTTTATATTCTCTCAAAGGAATCACGTGTCAAGCTCCCTGAACCGTGAACCGTGAAAACAGCATCGATGCATCGCGGGTCTCACGGAAAGAGAAAAACGGATTTGGTGTGTTTTCCCAGGAACCTGTGGGTAGCAGGGGTTTTAATAAGATAGGTTGCTCAACTCAGCATTTCGGAATAATCCCACTGGGTAGCGGGCCCTGAGGACTCTCCAGCCAGAGGAAGACCGTGAAATGGACGCGCAGTGCCGAGCCGCAGCGCGGGGACGCCCGGGAAGGTGCTGGGTGGTCTCCGCGCCCAGAGGACAGAGCCCTGCTCGAGGGCATGTGCTGCCGGACCTTAGAAGGCTTGAACTGAGGAGGGAAGTTTCCAGGTGGCCCTGAAAGCACAATGGACGGACACACATGCTTGTACAGACACGCTGTCACGTAAGGCTCGCGTGCACTCACACGCTCACTCGCACACTGCACTCACACGCTCACGCACGTGCACTCACACACACGGCCTTCCGTTCTCCACCTGCACCTGCCACTACAGGAGCCCGAGGCTGGCTCTTCCTACTCTCATTTAAAGGGCTCCATCCACAACGTCCTTCTCCGTGGGGCCAATGGCATGGAGTCCTTGGGGGACAGAGTGAGCGGAAAAAAGATGCGGTGTGTTGGTGGTGGCATTTTTACAGATCCCTGCCGATTTCCACCCAAAGTCTTTGAGCACTTCTGCTGACTTCTGCTTGGCGCGATCGAGTATCTCAAAAATGGGGTGGGGAAAATTAGGTAAGGTTGACGACACCACGTTCCAGCTCTCTTGGCAGCCAAGAAGGAAGTGGGAAGAGAGGTGCTGGGCAGGGCTGCTGGGGAGGTGGCAAAGGGCTCTCTGCCCCACGGAGGGGAAGGGGCGCACAGGTAAACCTCTGTCCCTGAGGTGGGGTCTCTGCAGCCTGCCCTCCCCAAAGAGTCCCCAAGGCCTGACTCGCCTGGGACGAGCAGAAGCAGCATTTGAGGAGGGCCACGAAGCTCAACTGCCTGGACCTTCCTCAAGGCGTTTCTGGTCCCACTGCCCTCGTGAGAAATCACCACGCGCTTCGGGGCTCACGGCAGCTTGCGGGAGCTCGGGCATCTAAGCTGGTTCTCACTGGGCTGATAGCAAAGTGTCGGCAGGGCCGGCTCCTTCGGAGATTCCAAAGAAGAGCCTGATTCCTGGCACGTTTCGGCTCTGGAGCCGCCGCAGCCCTGGGCCCACGGCCCCTTCCCCAGCGCCAAAGCCAGCAGCGCAGCACCTTCCGGCCTGTCTCGCCAGCCCTGGCCCCTGCTTCCCCCTCCCCGTCGCCTTCTCCTGCTCTGACCCTCCTGCCCTGGTAGAATACCCCTGTGATGACATCGGCCACCCAGAGAGCCCAGCACGATGCCCCACAGGGTCCTGACTTTGGTCAGGTCTGCACAGCCCCTTCGCCTTTAGGGCAGCAGGTGCTCAGGCTCCGGGCACAGGGACGGGACATCAGCCGGACGATTATTCCGCGATCGCACTGGCCTTGAGCACGTCCTCTGGGCAGGCCTGATGGCTCTGGCTGTGGCATGACTGTCTGATCGGGGAGGCTTCCAGGGTGAGGAGCCAGAAGAGGAGGGCGATGGGCAAGAGAGGAACGCAGCGGGCAGGGGTGGACCCGGGGCCTCTGTGGGCAGCTCAGTGTCCTCCTGGTGGAAAGCCATCTTCCTGGAGAAAGGGACTGCTTGTAGCCTGGGACATTGAAAGAACAGAGACGTTCTGCTCCTAGGAGGGGGCATGTGTAGACACAGGGGTCTCCCAAGAGGCTGAGCAGCAGCAAACCCCTTGTGTCCCTCTGTCACCCCAGAGACACCGTGTCCCTGCAGAGCCCGACAGGGGGCCAGAGTGGACGGGGCAGCACCGAGGCTGGAGGCGCCAAGCCCTGCTCCCTGTCCAGCACCCACCAGGCTTGTCCGCCCCCCACTGCGCAGACTCCGGGGGTCTCACTACCAAAGGGTGGGGTTCCACAGCTGTGAAGCCATCCCCAGATAAATCCCCAAGGGGCACAGCCAGGGGCCTTGGAGAAGTGGGTGGTGGCGGGGAGGGAAGGGTGCCCAGGAAGGCGGTTGGGGCTCAGAACACCCCAGGGCTGGGGAGCTCAGCGGGGCCGGGGGCACTGGGGGCCGTCCAGCCAACCCCGCTCGGCCTCACAGTCCTGTGCCTGCAAGGCCTGAGGCTCATCGGCCCTGTGTAGGTCCTGGCACCGCCGGCCCAGGGCAGGGGTGGCTCAGAGGGAATGTGAGGCCAGGGTCTCTGCCCACCCCCCAGACCAGACCCCCAGAGCAGGGGGAGGGGCAGTCCCAGAGGCCCGAGGCCCAAGGAGCGGTCGCTGTGCTTGAGGGGCAGGATGGGTCACGAGATGCTGGGGAGCCTTGGGGACGCAGCCCCGAGTTCCCCCACCCAGGGCTCCTGGTGAGCATCGGGGAAACTGAGGCAGGCAGGGACTTGCCACCTCCAGGCGGCGCCCCGAGGGCCAGCATCTGCCCAGGACCCAGAGCAGTGGGAGGGACACCACGCCTGGGCCTCCATGTCGTCCTGCAGCCCCGCCTCCAGCTGAGCAGCGAGGGCCCCTGGCCAGGGGCGTGGGGAGACTTGGGGGGCCCATCCTCAGTGGGATGCAGTCGGGCGGCAGAGGGATGGCTGCTCGGGCCTGGACCGGTTCGGGTCCCAGCTGATCTGTCCCATGCAGTGCCGCAGCCCATCCGGTCCGCTCCTCCCTTCCCGGCAGATAAAGCAGGAGTTAAGGCGGCGAGGCTGGGGCTGGACGAGGCAGGGGACGCGCTGTCCCAGCAGGGACGGCTCCGAGCCAGGCTGTGGGGCTGGCAGCGCTGCAGGAACAGGGAGCAGCTCTCCTCCCACATGGGCCCGGGTGGGTGGGGCTGGGAGAGGAGCCTGACGGCCTGCGGGCGGAGGCCGAGTGCGGGACTGGGCGGCTCTCAGGCGGGCTCCTGTCCCCTGTAAAGGCGCTCCGGCCGCACCTGGGGGGAGCACAGCCAAGGGGCCGCACGTCGTCCCTCTGCTCCTCCAGCTCCAGGGTGCGTGTGGCCTGGTGGGCACAGGTGCGTGACTCGTGGGGGCCCAAGGGCAGATCTGCCCTCCTCCTCGGTCTCTCAGCCACCACGGTCCTTTGCAAGGACAGTCAGGGCTGCTGGCGGAAGCCTGGTGTCCCCAGACTGCTGCTCTGCTCCCCGAGGGCAGGACAGCCCTGGTAGGGGCAGCTGGAGAAGAGGCACTGGCCACGAGATGCAGAACTGCCCTCGGCTCTCTCCATTTCCGTGTGCTCTGCTGGACAACCTGGCAGGGAAAATGCATTTATTATTCATCATCAGGACAGAGCCCCACCTGCGTAGAACCCCAGCGTGCCTTTGCACGGTTTTAACATGTGCTGGATCTTCCTGTGATGCCATTTCTCATAAGTGAAGGGGAGATCGTACTTTTCTTGTGGTTTGGAACTTCCCCAAGCTTTGCTCACCATTCCTGAGACGCCATCACGGAGGTATTTCAGGAGCTGAACACTCAGCCTTATGCAATCCTCAGATGGAGCCATCGCAGCCCCAGCAATCCACTTGGAAACACAAATTCCGACATCGCAGACCTCTTTCCCTTCCTCATTACAGTTAAGGCATACATTTGTTTTAAATGGTGTATGCAGGCAGGTTGTGTTAGCAGCGAGCTTCGTTTCAGGGTGGCGTGGGCATCTCCTGGCCCCTGGGCCTATGCGCACAGGACCCCAAACCACGCAGCGTCCAGCCACAGGTGTCCAGCCTCTCGCTGTTCCGGGGGTGCCAGGTCTGAAACCAAGGAGATGCAGTCCGTGCTCCCTCCGAAGCCCCCTCCTGCCCCTCCAGGCTCCTGCTGCTCCTCGGGGTTCCCGGCGCCCCCAGCCTCCCTTTGCTTGTGATCGCACCGCTCCAACCTGCTTCTTCACGCCACGGTCTCCTCCGCGTGGCTCCCTCTTCTCTTCTGGCTCACCTAAGGACAGCGTCCTGCATTCAGGGCCCAGTGGCTCCTCTGTTATGACCTCACCTCTTCTTTTAACTTTCAGTTTTAATGAGATCCCACATATCTATTTTTTCCTTTTCTTTTTTTTTAACCCCCCTGAGATGGCTCACTCCTCTGTTTGCTCATTGTTTTTGCTCATTGTCTGTTTCTTCTTTAGGAGGCACAGGGAACTGAACCTGGGACCTCCCGTGTGGGAGGCTGGTGCCCAACTGCTTGAGCCACACCTGCTTCTCATCCCTTAATTGTACCTTCAAAGACCCCTTTTCCCCAGAAGCTCCCAGGCCCCTGGTATGTCTTCTGTCCAGATCCCCATTGGGACAGGGCATTACAAAAATAATGATTATAAAATGACAGCTGTGGCACTCAGGCACGTCCCCAGGGTAGAGCTGCCAGGCAAGGCCCTTCACCTCGGAAGCGCTTTCCAGGGCGAAGAATCCGCCACAAGAGCTCTTGGCTTGCTCGGGCTTTCCCACTCTTCCCGACCTTGGCCCATCTCGCCGGGAAGTGACTGCGTTTTCCTGGCTGAGGTGGAGCTGAGCGTCTTCCCACGCACCCTCTCCTTGGAAGGACACGTCACCTGCTCGTCATCTGTCCATCGGGCCTGGTGTCAGGGGTGGCAGTGTGACCTGGATGCTAAATCTCAGCCCCAGCCGGCCACTGGAATTTTCATGTTCTTTAAGGGCTGTTTAGACTCTGAGAAATCTTTTTTTCTAATGTTGGCAAATGCATCAGTCTTTTCTGATTTGTGATGCACGTTTCTTATTTAAGAAATCTCTTAAGGGAATGAACCAGGTACAAAAGACCACATACTGTGTGGTTGCGTTTATGTGAAATGGGCATGACAGACACATCCGTAACGACAGGAAGTAGATTAGCGGTTGCCGGGGGCGTGGGGAGGATTTAGGGGGAAGCGAGCAATGCCTGGTACTGGAAAAGGGTTTTTACCCTGGGGTGATGAAAATGTTCAAAAACTGATTGGTGACACTTGAACAACCCCGTGAATATGCTGAGTGCCATTGGATTGTACGCTTTAAGTGGACAAATTCTGTGGTTTGTGAACAATATGTCAATAATTCTATTGTTTTTAAGAAGGAAAGAAAAAAAAAAAGTCTCTGTCTTCCACCTGTCCTGAGCACAGGGTTTTCAGGCCTTGGCACCTGCTAGACGACAGCCACCTGGAGAGGTGCGTCCTCCTGAGAGCCTATCCCCTCCTATTTTAATTTATTCTAGGCATCTCCACCCCACAAAAAAAGTAAATGAACTTCTCCCCAAGACAGAACGCTTCCAACCCCTTCTCTCCGCTGGGAATCAGACCGGGAGCGTTCACGCCTGGGGGAGATGGCACCTGGCCGAGGACCCCCTGCAGCCCAGGAGCCCTGGGGGCTGCACGGGGAGCCGAGGATGGGGTGACCGCTGCCTTCAGCCTGTCGCAGCCGGGAGGAACTCGGGGCCCAGCAGTGAGCGTGTGTCGCGCAGTCTGTCGGGAGGGAAAGGGCCACTTTAAGCGGGGCCGTGAGGCGCCTTCCCCCAGCCGCTTCAGGGTGGACCTGCGGGGTCCGCGCTCCTCGTTTCAATTCTCTGAAGACGCGCTTTCCCTCGTGCTGCTCTTCCCGGGAGCCCAACGCCTGTCCGGGAGGGGGGCACGGCCGCGAGGCCCCAGGAGCCCGGCTCCTCTCCACGCTGGTCCCTGGAAAAGCATCTGCAGTGGAGACCCGCCTCCTCAGAGCGGGGTCTCTGGACTTCTCAAAGGACGGCGGCAGCGAGAAAGGGTCCCGGGAGCTGGGCCGGCCAGCAAGTTTCCAGAAAGGAGAATCTCTAAGCACAGGTGGAAAGGAAACTTCCCCCGGAGGGACAGACGCGGCTGGGGTCCAGCCCCGCTTCCAGGGGTGTCGGGGCCACACCCAGCTTCGACGGGAGGAGAGGGTGTGCGGGGGGTCAGAGGAGGGAGGCCGGTCCCCGACCCTGCCTCGGCCCTCTGTCCCCTTACTTGTCTCCATCCCTGTCCCCTGTCCCCCTCCTTGTCCCATATCCCCGTCCCTGTCCCTGTCCCCTCTCCCTCCTTGTCCCTCTGCCCCCTTACTTGTCCCCTACCCCATCTCCATCCCCATCCCCTGTCCCCCTCCTTGTCCCTAAACCTTATCTCCCTGTCCTGGTCCCCCTGTCCCCCTGTCCCCTGTCCTCCTGTGAACACAGGAAGGGGGCATATGCTTCTCTTCTGGGGGGACAGTAGTCCCAAGCTCCCGACTTTGCTGGAGGGAGGTCCGGGGCATGAATTCCACACGGCCCAGGTGTCAGCGGTCAGGCTTGAGTGTGGACATCAAAGGCTGGACGCTCAAGGTTGTGGACCGCATGGGACCTGGCAGTGGCCTGGCCTGAATGTCACCCCTGTCCCTCTGCTCCTTCCCTCAGCGGGTAGAGCGGGGAGCTGGCTTCCAGCAGCTGCGCCCGCGGCGGCCCTCCCACTGGTTCCGCTGGCCGAGCCCAGGCAGCGCAGCACAGCCTGCCCTTTAGCCTTCCCTTTGCAACGTGGGATGAGCCAGCGGGGGCAGAAAGGCCAACCTGGAGCAGCTAAAGGGGCACGTGCCTGAAACCTGAGCATCGCTTCCCCACTGAGTGCCGAGAGGGGAGAGTGGAGGGACACAGGCGAGGGGGAGGGGGCCGAGGGGACACCGCCCTCCTTCCCCACGGAGGTTTAGTGATAAATGGTTGTGGGGAAGGCCCGAGCTTAATGTATACTTCAGGGCATACACTGTAGCAGTCGGAAAGGAGAGGTCATTCTCTGGCTTTTTCACTGTGCATGGGTGTGTGCAGCATCTGCTCACATTTCCACTGCAATTGAAGTTTACTCTCACCAAGCATCTCTGCAAGCAGAACTCCCACACCACTGTCGACAGGTGTCCAAGGGGAAACTGAGTCCAGGAAATGACAGAACCACAGGGACCAGGGTGAGGTGCAGCACCAAAAACAAAGGGGTCTCTGGCTGCCTTTGTCTTCTGTCCCCTAGGAGGCCCCTGGACCAGCATGAAGGAGGAAGTGAGGGGTCACTGAAGGGGCTTCCGGAATGCTGTCCAGTAAGGTGGGTGTGCAGCTCTGAGGTCAAAACCAGTGGCAAGCCCCTGGACTCACAGAGGCAGGGGGAGGGGCTGGAGCAGGAGGGGACCAGCTGCCCTGAGGGGGGTCACACACACAGACCCCGACCCAGCCCCCGAGAGGTGGATGCAGCAGCTACACCCAGGAAGCTGCGCCCAGGAAGCTACACCTGCAATAAGCTCCCTGGGTGATCAGACCAGCTCTTGGAAGTGTTGGTGGGAAGGGAGGTGAGCTGGTGCTGGAAAGAAGACAAGCCTGGAGTGGCCAGTGGGCAGGAAGGGATGTGGGAGGAGCATCAGGTCACAGCAGGACCACAGGACCTAGGAGGGGGCCACTGTGTAAAGGGGAGCAATGGTTGGCAGTCAGTATGGTGAGAGTCCCAGAAAGTGGGGCCTGAGATTATTTGAAGTGGCAAGTACAAGGAAAGCTTCCTGGAGGGATGTATAAGCAGAACTGGCTTGTGAGGGCATGGGAGGGAATGCAGGCAAACAGAAAGGCTTTTAGGATAAGAAGGAAAAAGTGAAACATCTCAAGAGGGAGGGGAGAGAAAGAGAAAGTGGGACAGTCTCCCAGGGACCAAGCTTGCCAGGTCCTCTTCAGATCTGCAGGATGGAAGCCATCAGTTCTCTGTTCTTTCCTCAGCTACAATTCAGAACCTAAGTCCAAGGCCTCTCTTCACAATTTTCACACTGCCTGAGAAATACAGACTCTTGGTCCATAGATGCCTCCAACTTTGTGAACAAAGTGGGGTCTTGGCTTGGATCATCATCATTCCCTCAGTAATCCGGAGCTACTGACTAGAACAATGACGACAATACCAATAGTAAGCAGAGGAAATTTCCTGGAGTTTCACATTCTTTTTTTTTCTTCTTTCTTTTTCATTTTTTTTAATTTGAGGAGTTGTGAGTTAACAAAACAATCATGCATACCATCTGGGATTCCCATATATCACCCCACCAAAAACACTTGTATTGTTATGAGACACATTTGTTACAAATGATGAAAGAACATTATCATAATATTACTGCTATCTGTAGCTTATATTTCCCACAAACTATCCTATTCCTAATATTACATGTTAGTATCATATATTTGTTATAGTTCATGAGAGAATATGCCCAAATTTGTGCGGTTAACTACAGTCCATCATTCATCACAGGGTTCTCTATGTTTTATAGCCACCTGCTGTCAGCCAAAGTGGGTGCTGATGCAAAGTGCCAGAAGTCTGTTGGCTTTTATAAAGGGTATTTATTTGGGTAGAAGCTTACAGTCACAAGGCCATAAAGAGTGAGTAACTTCCCTCATCAAAGTCTGTTGCCTCATGTTGGAGCAAGATGGCTGCCAGTCTCTGTGAGGGCTCAGCCTTCCTCTTCCCTTAGGGCTCCGTGGTCCCAGCTTCTTCTGCTCTCAGCTGTAGACTGGCATAAGGCTTGTCTCTCTTCCTGGGGCTCATCTCTTTCCAGGCTCAGCTGCTCTGCTTTCTCAACAAGGCCAGCTGTAAACTCTCAGGCGAATGGCTCAGCTCTCTTCCCAGGGCTCCAGCACCAAAACTCAGCTCTCTCCTCTGCCATGTCATCTTCTGTGTGAGTGTGCACTCACCAAAGGGGTGGGGATTCAATGTCCTACTGCCATGGCCAAATCAAAGCCCTACTCTTAATTTAATTCAGTAAAAGGGAAAACTCTGAATTTAATACAATCAAAGGGTATCACACCCTGAGGAACAGACCACCATAATGTCTTTATTATTCCAAAGGAGAAATCCCATACCCCATCCCCCACCGTTACTGACCCTTAGCATTCCTACTGTACCTTCTTTGCTATTGCTGCAAAAGTATTACAGTATTACTGTTAACTATAGTATACATGTCACATTAATTGTATTTTTCCCATGTGTCTCCATATTCTTGCCACCTTGCAATAGAGGAATATTATTGTATTTGTACTATTAACCACAATCATCCACCACTGAAATCACTATGTTATACAGTCCCTATATTATCCCCTAGCTTTCTTTCAGCTGACAATAACTTCCCTAGATTACCCCTTTCAGCCACAATCACATTTCTATATCAGCAATGTTGATTATACTCAACATAACGTGTTCCCATTAACTCTGACCATTTCCCCACATTCACAATCCCGCTTATTAGACACTCCGCATACATTCCACATCAGCTCCCTCTTCTCAACCCACATTCTAGCGCTTAGGAACCTGTACTCTATAGTTTAACTCCATGAGTTTACACATCTCATTTATTTCCTATTAGAGAGACCATGCAGTGTACATCCTTTTGGAGTTTCTCGTTATGGAGTTGCTTCC
This sequence comes from Dasypus novemcinctus, assembly GCF_030445035.2. Classification (NCBI taxonomy): domain Eukaryota; kingdom Metazoa; phylum Chordata; class Mammalia; order Cingulata; family Dasypodidae; genus Dasypus; species Dasypus novemcinctus. Next base: position 129,255,132 of record NC_080681.1, read on the forward strand.
TAGAACATGAAATTAGACAGTGAAGTTGGAGTTAAAGGGCCTCAAGCAGAAGGCCTGGAACTCCAGCCACAATGAACTGCTGCAGCGTGAACGGAGCCAGGGCAGCTACAGAACCCAGCCGTGGTCGGTCCCGCTGTGCACGCTCTGCTGCCACCTGTCCCACAAGTAGCGCTTGACCGAGGCTGAATGGCAGAGTCTTCTTGAGCTGGACTATGTTACAATCCCACCTGCCTTGACGCTTGTGACGCTGCGACATGGTTGTGAACTAATGTGCATGGCCCCAAACCACAGCCCCCCAAAGGGGGATGCTGAGTCTTTGGCAAGTCTCTGACTTCAGGAAAGAGGGGCAGGAAGGCGGTGGGCATCTTAGTACTTTAGAAAATAACAGAGCCCGTTCATTTATTCTTCCATCCCGTCAACAAATACTGATGGAACGACCATTGGCTGCCTGGGGAATGCTGAGACTGACGATATCTGTGGATATTTGCCAGAACGAGCCTGCCTGGCAATGCCCAGAACTTCAGTTGGTCACAGCCTGGCATGACCACTCAGATGTCCTCACTCTACTTATGAAACGGAATTCAAGAAAGTGACCGACCAGCTAGGAGCAATCAGAGGTTTCCTGCTACAGCTCCTTCCTCACGAAACAAGGACAAGGAGGAGTGAGCAGCCCGCTGTCTGTGCTTGCTGTAAAGGAGTGTTTTCAGTTACAAAGGAAACATTTGTCCGCACTTTGGGAGCCGTAATTCCCTATTGGTGATTGATTTCATGCGACGGACATGCTCTATGGCTACAGCAGTCCTAGCGCACAGATTTTCAGGGACAGTCCTCATCTGCCATCACTTTATTCTTTTAAATAAACTTGATTTATTACATGCGTGACTTGAATTTGGACATTTGTCAGACTGTTTATACAAATAAATCTCAACAGCTGGGGAGATCCTGTCAGAACCAGGCTTTGGGATTTGGGTTGAAAAAGGCGATCTGCTTATCAGCTTGACGGAGTCCCCTTCTCAAAGGAGGCGCCGGTTGCAGACATGGTTTTGTTTGCTTCATACTCCCTCTTCGTCCCCAGGAGCCCGAGGTGGCGGGGACCTGGGCCGGGAATCACCTCTCTGGAACGCAAACCTTCTTGGGGACCTGCAGGCGTCTCTCCTGGAAACGTTGGGCACGGGATGATCAGAGTTCTTCATCTTCAGGGCAGCGAAATGAAGAGTAAATGTTCAGGAAACAGGAATGAAATAGGCTTCTCCGCCTCGCAGCCGTGGCCAAGCCCAATGGATGTCTCCCTTCAGAATCAACGGAAAAGTTTATTTAGAGATTTGGAAGGGGGTTGGGGGGCTGCAAACAAATCTTACCCCAGCTGTTTTCCCTCATGTTGAGATCTGTAAATAATATTCTGCAATAACAAAAGTTATGAACTAGCAGTTCATACGGAGAGGAGAAAATATTGGCCAATAAAAGCACTCGGTGCCCCGCGTACGAAGCATCGTTCCTCCAGAGACTGGCAAGTGGAAACACTGGCCTGGTCCGACCAGGAGAGCAGTGAGCACCCCACCACGCGGGGCGCAGGCATGGGTGCGGCCCCCGTCGGTCGTCAATCCCTGTGTCAGCTGCACGTACACACCAGAGGGGCACTTAATTGCTCATAAAAATGATTTGCTGGGAGTTCGGGTTTTTTTTAATAAGCTACAGAACGGGGGGTAGGAGAAGATGAAGTTCCGTCGAGCTTTGTTGTTTTACCTTTCAAATTGATACAGAGAAGCCTGTGGTGAGGAAGGAACAGGGATGGAGGAGAAAGTAAAGAAGGAAAAGGGAGCGTTGCCAGGAGGATTTTCCTGCTCTAGATGAGGATAAAGGCTCAGCCAGCCTCCCTCCCAGGGCCCAGCGCCCCAGCGGGACCCAAGCGCTTGCCTCCTCTTGTTCCAAAAGCTGCACCTGCTTTGACGCCCGTTCATCCGGGCTGTGTGTCCATGCCTGCGTCTGTCGTGGGGCTGTCCCCGTTGGGAGATGAGGGGGCTGATCCCCCAAGGCAGGATGGCAGGTGAGCCAGTGACACAGGGGCGAGGGAAACACTTCCCCTGCCCTTTCTCCTCTTCTCTGCCCTGGGAAAAAATAGGGCCAATCCCGAGGCCGGGGCACAAGCCAAATCTCCATCTCAACATGTAGCACGATCCTGGCACACAGTAGGTGCTCAATAAATGATGTGCCCGGGGTAAAGGAGACCCAGGAAGCAGCCGGTTTCCTTTAGGGAAATCACTGAGAATTTTAAACTAACTGCAGAAGTCTAGGGCAGGAGAGGACTCTCTTCTGGTGTTTTGCCCACCCCCATCCCAGTCAAGTGGGGGTGCACGCAACCACGGCCCCCAAGCCCCAGACGTGCCCCGGGCCCCCAGGTGTCCCCCCCTCACTGCAGCCTCCCCAGCCGGCAAGCCACCACGCCGCCCCGCGCTGCCCCCGACCGCGGTCACATCCCCCCCGCCCCTCTCAGGCTGCAGAGCCCACGCTGAGCAGCCACTGGGCAGCGATGTCAGCTCCTAAATCAAAGACATACATCACCGGCCGCCCAAATTAACACATTATAGAGCCGTAAATGATTTTATGATAAATAGGAGCGGAGGGTTATGAATCAGGTGACACGGGTGCTTTCTTCCCCTTCAACCCAGACCCCCGTGGTTTCCAATCCAGCGGCAATACGGGGGGCGTGGAATGACATTTAGTTACATTAAATCGCAGGCATGCCTTTTTTCCTTGCTGTTTCCAGACATCAAATGAGGATTCATGCCCCTCGGGCGATTCCAAGGCCTGGCTCTGCCACGTCAGGCCCTCGGGGTTGTCCTGGGAGGTCCTTAGCTAATTTGAGAGGCTTCGGACATTCTCAGGAGCCCTCAGGCCCCGACTGTGCGGGCGAGGGGCGCACAGACTGCTGGTCAGCCCAGCAGGGCCCAGGCCCGCGGAAACGGGCAGGCGCCACGCGGCCTCATGGGAAGCTGGAACCCCTGCACGTCTGTGAGTGGGGCTTGCCTCAAGAGCAGGGTCAGTTAGGGATGCCATTCCTTCCAGAGGACACCATTAGGCTAATGGAGAGCGGCCTCCCCAAAGAGCAGGGCCGGGAGGAGACCAGCACACAAAGGAGTATTATCCTGGAAAGACGGAGCGAGGAGGGGACGGCAGGGGAGGGGAGGGCAGGGAAGGGGAGGGGAGGAGGAGAGAAAGGGAGGGAAGGGGAGGGGAGGGAAGGGCAGGGGAGGGGAGGTAAGGAGGGGAGAGGGGGGAGGTCAGGGGAGGGGAGATGGGGGCAGAGGAGTGGAGGGGAGGAAAGAGAAGGGAGGGGAGAGAGGGGAGGAGAGACAGGAAAGGAAGGGAAGGGGGGGGGAGGTGGGGAGAGGAGGGGAGGGGAGGGGGGAGGGGGGAGAGAAGGGGAGGAGAGGAGAGAAAGGAAGGGAGGGGAGGGCAGGGAGGGCAGGCACGGTCCCTGGCCTGGGGGTCAGCCTCTGTCCAACCCGAGGGGAGGCTCGTGCTGGAGCCCGCAGGTGCTCTGCTTCCCTGGGATCTGAAGAGTCGCCCAATTCCACCTGGGGAGGCGGGTGCAGCCTCACTCCCCCAGCTGAGCAGGATAAACCTTTCCCTTGGGAGCAAGTACCAGGAGCGCGGCGAAGGCTGGAGAAGGCTGACCTGCTGCGTGACCGGATGGGAGTTAAGGCCGGAGGAGCAGAAAAAGGCTCACAGACCGGATCGGACGCAGAGAAAACGCTTCCCAAGCCGTGAACCTCCCCCGAGTCAGTGTCACCCTCGAATGGGACACGCGCGTGTGTGTGCGCGCGCGCGCGTGCGTCTCCTCTTGCTGATTCTAGGACAGGGCGTCGCCGTCTTCTCGCACTCCTTGCCTTCATACTGACAAAATATCTCCTTGGCCAGATAATCCCGGAAGCACAGTCTGCTCTTTGGCTGAAACTCTGGTCTAGGCTAACACCGCGCCACCTCCTGAGCGTCCCGTGACGGAATGCAGCCACGGCTCTTCCGCAAGGGGCCAGGTCAGACCCGACAGACCTGAGGGGGCCTGCCCGCACCACGGCAGGAAGGGTCCAGGCATCCGTCTGTCCTCCGAGAGCCCAGGCAGAGCAGGTGGAATGACTGCGAGCTCCTGGCATAGCCGGCCATCCCCAGGCTCAGCCACGCCCACGTCGCAGGAAGCGATTCAGGCCGGAGGTCTCTGCCTGAATGGCATCAGTTCCAAGCCCCTCCTTCTCCACGGCAGGAAAACAGCACGCCCCGCTCCACCCAGGACAGACAGTGGACAGACAGACGGCGATGTGTGTGGCTGGCAGCGAGAGGAAGCTGGCATCGCCCCTCGCCCAGCCTCCCCGGCGCGGGCCTTGCCAGCCTTCGTCACTTCCATGGGGAAGAGGAAAGAGAGAGCGAGGGGTTGTGGGGAGTAGGACTTGGCCGTGTCACCGGAAAATCAAGGCGTGTGGGTGCCCACGATCCCGATTTGTCTTTCCTGGACCCCAGAGAAGCGTGTCCTTAAGCAAACAATCCCCGGCCTGTGAGCCAGCGGGAGGGGTCTTTGCATGGACTCAGTGAAGGGGCCCTGATTGGATGTTCTGATTAGATCACAGCAGGGCCTTTGACGCGACTGTGTCAGGGGCATGACCAGGCTGGGTCTCGGGCCTCTTGCTGGGTCTTTATAAACTGAGATCATTGTGCGGGATCTATTCATCTTTAAAAAAAAAAGACGGAGATCACCCAGAGACACGGGACAGGGAGCCCTGCCTTCCTGACCTGCCACGTGAGAGGGGCCTCCGGGCTCCCCTCCAGCTGCAGAAAGGCAGGGGAGCCCCCAGGGAGCCGCGGCCCGGGGAGAGGCGCCGGGTCGCCCCGCTGCGCTCCAGGAGGAGAGAGCCGCCCCCCGTCGTGCCTCCCCGCGGGGCCGGCCTCCAGGAGCTGACCCGTGGGGAGGAAGCGTCTCTGAGGATGCCTCCATTGGGACATTTCTGCAGCCTTCGAACTGTTAAGCTTTTACCCCAAATAAATTCCCTTCACAAAAGCCAGCACATTTCTGGTATTTGTGCGTTGGCAATCTTTAGCAAACTAGGACCCCCGTTTTGACTGGCAGCGCTTAGCTGAGTGTTAGGGATGCAAAACGCGTAACCCCTCTGCTTCTGCACAGCTCCCCTGCACACACCCACCCCACGCCATCGCTCCAGGAAAAAGTGAAAAAATTTTAAAAGGCTACAGACCTTCTCTCCCGTTCCCCGACCACAAAGCACTTGGTCCCTGCAGGCCATAGGAAATCAGAAGGTGCCACCTGGGGCTCTGGACCACCTGTGGCACCTGCTAAAAGTGAAAATTCCAGGGACCCAACCCAGCCCTTCAGAATCAGAACCTCTGGGGCTGAGTCTTAGAAATCTGCATTTGGGAAGGTCCCCCAAATGAGCCTTAAGAACTTCCTCCCCCTGGAGCTGCCTGAGAACTTCCAGGCCTGCACGAGGCACACTGTCTGAGCTCAGGAGACTTTTCAGGGCCCACTGAAGCTTCTGGAAAGCCGAGCTCCCCTTGGCCCCTGCGCTCACCCCCAGCTTTGGTGAGGTCAGATCCCCCGGGGATGGTCCCTGAGCCTGGACCCCTCTCCTGGCCTCTGTCACTGTGCCGTGACTCGTTTGGGACTGGGGCCCACTTGGCCGGGAGCTCAGAGTAGGCAGGGCCCCTGCCGTTCCCCGGGGACAGTGCTCACCGCACGGGCGGGCATGAAATAAAAGATGCAGGTGGGCAGGTGAGGGCGGGGACCCCTGCATCTCCTTCTCATGGCATTCCCAGCCCTTTGCCACCGGCTCCCTTGGACAATGATCCTAACAGTACGTCCCAGTGTCTGTGATGGCTTTGCACACCGTGAAGGACTTTGGTGAACTCATACCCCTTGACCTCCACAATGGCTCAGGGCAACAGGCAACTGAGAACCCAAGGTGGGCTCCAAGCACCCCCGGCACAGCTGGCAGCCAGCGAGTGGCAGAGCCAGCTCACCCCCAATTCCTGGGCCGACCAAACACCACGATGCCCAGGGATGCCTCCAGACCCTGATTCCTAGCAACCAGGACTTGGTTCTCATATGGGTCCTCTGCCAAGAGGAGCTGCGACTGGAGATAAGCTTTCCTGCGCATGGACTCCCCTGCCACCCAAGCCAGCCTCTACCTTTTTGCACCCCAAATCCACTGCCTCAAACAAATGGCACCTGGATTTTCAGACTTAAGAGGAAGAGGCTGGGGGAAAGCGTCCCTGGCTGCTGGAGAAGACCCGGGAGCAGGGGAGATGCCTGCAGAGGAGAAGAGCAACGTGCCTGCATGTGCAGCCCTGCAGGAAGGCTGCAGAAAGCCCAGCACTGAGCCCTCTCCAGGCACAAAGCTCCATCCCGCTCCCGCCCAGAGCCCTCCCTTGGAGCTGGGCATCAAAGGGGCCCTATTGCAGCATCCGGGCAGGGAACCGGGGAAGGACCGGAGAATGGGCTCCCAGGGCCCCTGAGCGAGCCATGAGGGGCCCGCCCTGCACTCCCCCACCGCCGGCTCTGGAGGGAGGGTGGAGGAAAGGTGCAGCAACCCCCTCCCAGCCCTGAACAGCCCCGAAAGGCTGTTTGGGTGGGTCACCTAGGAGACCTGCTGGCCTCACTGCTGAACTGGGAGGGGGTGGCCGAGGGGACATCCAAGACTCAGGGGCTCCAGGTGGGGGAGTGAGTGCATCGAGGAGCAGCCCGGGGTGGGGAAGGGGACCCGGCTCAGACGCCCACAGGGGCACCCCCAGCAAAGCTGCAGCCGGGACCCCGGCTCCCAGCTGAGCTCTGGAGCCCGAAGTCCGCACGTTCCTCAGCTTTTTATAGAAGCCCTTCCCAGAAGCATCCTCTTTGAAAGGCACTTCAGCAGAGCAGAGGCCTCGTTCCAATTATAGACCTTGGCACATTGGTCCTGTGCCTCTGGCCTCCAAGATGGAAGGAGCATTTATGGAATGCAATCAGAGAGAGAGAGAGAGGAGAGCGCTACCTCTGTGTGGCCACAAACGACACGCAGAGCAATCGGTCGCGGGGGTCCCTGGCTGAGCAGACGTGGCTGTTCGATGGAAGCCCATTCACTCCATAGAATCCAAACCCCCGCCGTGCAGCTGATAAGGCAGGGACGGGGCATCCAGCCAAGCCCCTCTTTACAAAAAGGGGGCAGCTGGGACCCAGGAGGGAGGAGGGTTCCTCTCAAGGCCAGGATGGGAGCTGCTAACCCCCGGGCTCTCCGCCGGGCGGTGGTGCTGTTTATCTCCGAGAACTTCAGCCCCAACTGCTGGAGGTCGTCCCAGAGTGTGTCGACACGGGTGTGTAAATTCACTCCAGTCAACAGCACGGAAGAAGCAAGGCAGGTTCTAGCACTGAGAACAGAAGTCATTCATTCACCCATTCATTCATTCATCCACCCAGCAGTCACGGGCTGAATCCTGTGATGGAAGTCAAGTGGGAGCGGACAAGACAGTGCCCTAAGAAAGCTTAAAAGTGAACTGGAGAGGGAAGCAGCTGTGGCTCAATCAGGTGGGCTCCCGCCTACCATACGGGGGGCCCTGGGTTCACGTCCTGGGGCCTCCTGGTGAAGGCAGGCTTGTCCACACACCGTGGAGTGCCGCCGGCCCGCAAGCGCCATGGAGAGCCGACTTAATAAGGTGATGCAACAAAAGAGGGAGACAAGTGAAAACACAGAAGAGCGCGCAGCGAATGGGCGCAGAGAGCCGACAGCCAGCAAGCCGCAAGGGGGTGGGAAATTTTAAAAAAGTGAGCTGGAGAGACTCTGCAGGTGGAGGTGAAGCAATGAGAGATGAGTATCCAGGGCTGGCTGGTCAGCAGCTCAGGGAGGGCCATTGTGGGGCAGGATGGTGAAGCACATCCCAGTGGAAAGGACTGGGCAGCTGGTCCAATGGGGCAGCATCTCGGGGAGACAGGTGTGAGCAAGACTGTGATGAAGACGCCCCCATCGGCTCTCACTCCCAGGTCTCCTCGCCTCCCCCTTAGGAAGGTCGGGGCTGGCTCCGGCTAAGGGGCATGCACCACCTCTGGAAGGAGTGTCTACCTTCCTGTGTGGAACCCTCCAGCCTGGATCCCCGAGTGACCCTGCGGAGCGGAGCTCCCACCCCCGCGGTGCGCACAAGGATTCAGGAGTGGGTTGTGCTTCTTTCTGTAGTGTAGCCTAGCCTTGGCAGAGCAGTCAAATTTATTAATTTCTACGTTCACATCTTTTGACTATTTTGTGTGATGAAGTGGGAAGTGCAGTTTTAGTGTGCTAAGGGCTGCCAATGCCAGAAATGGGCAGGCTTTTATAATGGAATTTATTAGGGTAACATTTCACAGTTTTGAGGCACCATCAGGGGTTCCGTCTTGCCAAACGCCGGCTGTGGGCAGTCCTGGGCCCTCACATGGCAAGGCCAGGTGGCAGCCGGCCTCTGCTCCTCCTCCCGCTCACTTTCGCCCTGAGCTCAGCCGTGGGCACTCAGGCACAGGCTCCGCTCCTGACCCTCGGGACCCTCCCCCGCGCAGCCTCCGGGCTGCAGCCGACCCTGGGGTCCCCTCTCACGTGGCAGGGTACAATGGCGGCTCTCTTTCTCTCTGTGTCTCTGCGTGTTTCTCCCATTTATATAGGACTTCAGCAAGAGGGATGAGATGCACCAAAGTACCCCAGTCAAGGACCCCCCCCACCACCGAATTCAATCCAATCAAAGGGTACCACACCCACCAGAACAGAGATTCACAAAAAGCTTTAAACTATCCTAAGCACACAGAAAGAGCCCCTGCTGCCAATCAAAGTAGGACGAGTGTCAAGAAAACACCTGTGGCATGAGCTGAACTGGCCGCGTTTCCATGGATCACCATCTTAACTTGAAAGAACAAGTAAGTCACGAACTTCAGATATGGTTATTTGGCAGACCTCACAAAATACATAGAGTGTTTCTGTCACTTGAAGGAACACAATTGACAGTATTTGCTGCCAATAATAGAATTTGAACTTTAAAGTGAAAATTTGAATTTTAGAAAACCTGTATTTACCACCATGAGCTTGAAAGCTTCTCAGTACTTAAAGGCTTTTCAGATTAAGTGGTGCTATTAGCGAATATGATATTTTGATATTAAATAATGGGATATGTCGACATTTGAAAGATCTGTTGAACTCAGTGAACCACGATTTTCCAAATGACCAACATGTGATGTTGCAAAATCACACATGGGTAAAAGAGCCATTCAGAGAATGGATTTTAATGTAACATAAAATGAAAAATTATGAATATGGCTTCTGATTCCACATTGCAACCATTGTTGAGTTTCACTTAAATATCAAAGAAGAGTATCTACAGACATCTGAAAAGGATATTAAAATACCCCTCTATTTACCTATTGTATGATGTGTGAAGCCATATTTTCTTCATATATTTCAAACAAAGCAGCATATTGTGACATGGTGAATGCAGTGGCAGTTCTGAGAACCCAGCTGTCTTCTATTAAGCCAAACACAAGAGATTTGCTAAAAGGCAAACAATGCCACAGTTCTCACTACTTTTTCAATAAATAATTATTTTTCTTAAAATGTGTTATTTATGTCAACATGTAATTGGGTTTACTGTTGTTATCTTTCAATGAATTAATAAATGCATAATATTTACATTTCTCAGTTTTTGTCTCTTATGCCATAAATAGCAACAGATGTAGCTCTCATAAACGAGAGCCTTTCGGGGACCTCAGTAACTTGGAATTGAGTGTAAGGGTTGTGAGACCACAACACTCAAGACGCTCTGTCCTAATGGACCCCAATTTCTACACCTGCAGTCCGCGGCCCTCCACGTGGTGCATCTCTCCAACCTTCTGTCCCTTAGCAGGTGCCCTGTCCAGTCCCACACGTCCACTCCCACCGCCCTCCCCTCCTGCCAGGCTTCCTGCTGACGACCCAGTCATGCTGATGCCCTTCCCAGCTCCATTTAAACTCCTCGCCATCCTCAAGGCCCACTTGAGCCCAGCCCCCATGAGGCCCCCCGAGCTCTCCAGCCCGTGGTCCCCTGAACCCCCTGAACATCAGCCACCGCCACCTCTGCTTCTCTGGGAGACTGAAACGAGATGCGGGTGCATCGCAAGGCAGTTTGAGTCACGTCATGGTGGGGGAAGGGACGGCTGCACCTGTCTTGGGGGGCAGCGTCCAGCCCAGTGTCACAGCCACAGCGGGGCTAAACCCACGAGTCAGGGAGTAGAAGAACGAGGGACTTCCAGGTCCAGGCCCTCCCTGCGGGCGGGACCATCACAGGTCCTCGGGTCACGGCCTCAAGGTCAGCGGGAGCTCTCTGGTTTTCCTTCTGGGCCCAGGTGGGAGAAGGAGCCACTGCTCCCTCCAGGCCTCGTGAGCCTCAGGACTCACCTCCCAGAGGCCCCCCAGAGGTCCAGAGCCTATGGGGAGATGGACGGCCACGCCACCTCGCTCGCCCCAAAGCCTGGGCGGCTAATTGAGATTGCATTGAAACCAATGGGAAGGAATCAATATGCCTCCTAAGATTTTGAAATATAATTAAGAGTATTGGACTAAATAGCTACATTAAAGTGCAAGTGGCATTTAATTGGTCTGGGATAATCGCAATTAATTGTGAACGACAGAGTGGAAGGCAGCTAAGCCCTTCTGGAGTCTGGGGGCCGGGTTGGGCAGGGCCATCTCTCGCCTGCACTTGGAGTGACCTCCACTGGTGGATGTCCGATTATTACCAGCAGAATCAAACCCTGTCTGCACACATCACCCCTAGTTATCTAGGCATAACCTTCCAAAAAGGATTTTAAAGGCATGAGGCTCTTTCCTTTTTTTGCCTTTTTCCATTTTTGAAGTCCTTTTAGACCCAGCTTAGAGTTGGGGAAGATGGCTATTACCCCATACTTTAAGTGAGGAAAAGGAAGTCAGAGAAAACATGACTGTCTAGGCTACGTAAGAGCCAAAGCTTGACCCCAAGCCCCTTCCATGCCCCTGAGGACCTGGGCCCACGTGTCTTTTCTGTTCTGTCAGGGATGTGGGGACTGTTTGCTTCCTCTTCTTTGACCCTCTTTTGCCATCTCTCACAGGTGGAGAATGGGATAATGTATCAGTCAAGGCAGCACTCACTAGCTGCTATAACAAACAGTGCCCAAAGTTCCTTGGCTTAACACAACGAAAATGTGTTTCTTGATGGCCAAAGGATAATTCAGAGTGGGTAGAGATCCTGGGGTCTCTCCCTGATTAGTGACTTGGGCATCTGGGCTCTTGCAACTCCATTCTCTCAGAATCCTTCCTTCCAGCCACATGGACTGGGTGGGGAGTAGACGTCCTCCATTCAAAGAGGACAGGGACCTCGTCTTTATCCTCCACAATCATGTCCCTAGGACCTAGAACACCCCTGATTCATAGTAGTGAATGTCAGTTGAGTGACTAAAGGAAAAATGAAAGGGGACTTTACTCAGCCAGCGTTTCTCAATCTGTTGAACTCTATTTCTATCTTCAAATGATGGTTCTGCAGTTAAGTAAGTTGGAGCAATGCTGCATGCTCTCAATATAAAACTCTGGAAGGTCCAGTTGATGGATGGAAGTGACCAAATACCTGAAAGTAACTTGTTTTTCCCTGTTGGTAGGATACAAAGGAAAGAATTATATGTAAATTAGAAGGTAATGAGATACAACCCTCCTTTGGTGCCAGATTCTGTTTCTTGTGATCGAGAACAACCTGCCGAAGCACTGAAGTGTGAAAACCAGCTTCAATTGGTTGGCTGGACCTGTGCAGAAGCAGCCCCTTGCTGCCCACACTTCAACTTGCTTAATTAACATAGTAAAATTCCCACCCAGGAGTGGAGTTATCCACCTCTTTTATTTTTTAATATTTTTTTAATTTATTTTTTTAATGTTACATTAAAAAAATATGAGGTCCCCATATACCCCCCACCCCCCTCACCCCATCCCTCCCCCCATAACAACAACCTCCTCCATCATCATGAGACATTCATTGCACTTGGTGAATACATCGCTGAGCACCGCTGCACCTCATGGTCAATGGTCCACACCATAGCCCACACTCTACCCCAGTCTATCCAGTGGGCCATGGGAGGACATACAATGTCTGGTAACTGTCCCTGCAGCACCACCCAGGACAACTCCAAGTCCCAAAAATGCCCCCACATCACATCTCTTCCTCCCACTCCCTATCCCCAGCAGCCACCATGGCCATTTGATCGTGCAATGTATATGCAAGCGTGATTTCCTGAACATACTATTCATACAATTATATAGCCAGCTATATATGTTCATCCATATGCACAAAAGCTAATGCAGAGTCAAAGCCAATGCTAAGTAGTAACTTGGATATTTAAGCAAGAGTTAAACCACAGCACAGGCAGTCGGGTCTGAGTCGCTTTAGACAGACCTTGGCTCCTACCTCTGCTGACGTAATAAACGTAAGTTCTGCCTAACTTTCATGGTGGAGTTTTCTTCTCGCCATCTCTGGTTGTCCATAAAGTCTCTGCTTTGAGGCCTAACAGTAAAGAAAACTGCTCAATCTGATTGATCCAGGGTTGCCGAAATCCATGTCACTATACCACATTCTCGTATTCTTTTGCATTAGCCTATGCTATACCCTGCAGTCACTTTTGGAAACACCAAACTGGGTGCCCTCTAAATTCCTTTTCACCTTGAACACTCTCCTAAGTGCCAAGTGCTGGGTGAGAAATCACTGAGTGAAACAGCCCTGGCCCTGCTCCCATGGAGTCACAGGCTCGAGCTCCTGGGACGGTCTGGGATCATTACTTTCAGTTTTAGAGAAGAAAACACTGAGACCCAGAGAGAGTCGGGCGGCCGGTCCTCGCTCTCGCCACATCCCCACAGCCAGCACAGGCTCCCCCAGCCCTGCACCCCAGGCTCGACCCCCAGCTGAGTTCCAGGCACCCCCACGCTGAACAGTGGTGAGCACAGCAGGTGGACAAATGTAAAGGTCCCCGTCTCTCTTTCCGAAACCCTGCTCCCGAGGTCCTCAGCCCCGGGCCGCCAGCAGCTGCCCAGCAGGGCCTAGAAGTCCCGCTCCCACCAGCCGGTGCCACACCGTCAGGACTCAGCTAATCTCCCAACAGGTCTAATGTCTTGGGAACATGCCCGCAGCGGCACCTCGGAGCCTGCTTTGAGCTGCAGTCTTTCTCCTTCACCTCCCCCAGCTCGCCCGGGGGTCCAGGCAGCTGCTGGACCTGCGGGCCTGGCCCACACGCCTGCCGGTGCCAGCACCCAGGGCTCCGAGAGGGTCCTCGGCCACACCAGTAGCTGCAGCCGGCTGCCTCTGGCTCCCTCTTGCAGCTGCCCCTTCGGAGACGGAGAATCTGAAGGAAGAGCCACTCTCTACCCCAGCCCGGAAGCATCTCGGCTCAGAAGGAGCTGGTGGGGTCCCTGGTCGAGGGAGTGCCATCGACTTAGGGCCCAGCTTCCACTGCTCTGGGCCAGCCCCCCACATCACCCCTCATCTCCTTCCACTCCTCCAGGCCAGAAACCCAGGCAGGGCACACCCCAGGCTCCCTCGTTGCCGGAGGGCAAGCCTCACCCCAAGTCCCCCGGAAAGACGAATCTGAGACTTGGGCATCTTTGCTTTGACCCGGGCTCGCTGGTTCTCTGCAATACCAGGATGAGGGCACCCCAGCCACAGCTGCGTCACCGAGGCCATGGGGTGAATCACTGAGGCCAGGCTGCGTGTCCTGTTGACCGCTGGTGTCCCAGAACCTGACCCGGGATGGCCTCCCATAAATGTTTGCAGAATGAAATTCATGCATTAATGCCTCCTAGTGATGCGCAAACAAATACCCAAGCCAGGACTGCCTTAGATTTTTCTCTGGTGGTACAACTTCTCTTTTGTCTAGTCTTCCATTATAATCCGCAGCTGAGACAACTCCTTCCCATATCATGGCAGATGAGCCAATACTTTCTCCAGTATCTGGACCGTTTGTCCTGACAGAGTTACAAGGGATCATAGAGCAGGCTTCTATGGACCTTGCAGCTCACCCACTGCTTTCCCCCACCCCGAGCCTCAGGGAGCCTTGTGACACGGGGCGGACAGAGCAGCTGCCATCACTGTCCCCGTTTTACAGAGGATGAGGCTGGCTCTCAGAAAGGGTATGTGGTTTGCCCAAGGTCCCCCAGCTAATTAGTGAGAGCACAGCTGGCCCTGCCACCCAGGGCTCCGTCCAGGGCACTCAAGAGCTGCGGCTTCCTGGGAGGTGGGCTTGAAGTGTTGAGTCATTCTCAGAACCTGAAGCAGGAGCTGCCTTCCAAAAGATTCCAAGGAAATAACAATTCCCATTCAGACTCCAAACGGCATGTAAGAGCCAGATAAACAGTCCACGAGTAACCAGAGGTTACTCAAAATGCTGGTGTTTCTCCAAACTGGGGCCTGAAGACAGCTGTTCTGCCTAGCTCACATCCTGCTCGCTTCCACTTTTCCAGCTCAGTCCACGCTCCTGAGATCCCCAAGAGCGAGGCGGCACTGAGGCTTGTTTCCACTGGGTTAAATGCGCCGTAAATGTTCCTCCACGCTCCCCGAAACATGACACTTGAAAGCAAGCTCAGTGGCTGCCTCGGAGCTAGTTAAGGGGCCTTATGATGTTTTAATCGCAAAGATGTTCCATTTGAATTCAGTTCCCCCAGTTCTGTCCAAACAGATTAGCCTCCCAGCCCCCGGCAGCCTCAGCCTCCCAGGGAAATGCACCTCTCCGGCACAATGCGGAAAGGGCGCCTGCAAGGCTGAGGAAGCCGGGCGCTTTCTCAATCAAGAGCTGCGGCGGCAGCTTCCCCCCCCCTCGGCTCTGCCTTCAAGCCCCTGTCAGCGCCGCTCGAGGCTCTCCGAGAGCCCTTCCGCCACCGATCCCTTGTTAAGTGTCTGAAATACTGAGCGCTGCTGGAAAGCTCCTCTGCCGAGGACCCCCTCCAGTGCCGCGCGGCTCGGGAGCGTATCGATTTGTATTCCACAGTTCAAGAAAACTAATCTGGATCATAAAAGCGCAAGTGCCAGACTATAAAGCACCAAGTGTGGTTTTCTAGTGAGGCCTCTTGCGTTGGAGAATTAGCCATTGATCTTCCCCAAGACTTTTCAAGGAAGGCCCTTCGGTGAGAGGCTCCCACCTCGTCCCGGCAGGGCCGGGAGCTCGGCCAGTGGCGCTGCAGGTGCCAGCTCAGCGGAGAAGAAAAGGGCCCACGGGCTCAGCTAGAGCCTGAAGGATGGCCCTGTTGCAGAGACGGGGGCGAGTCCCCAAACAGAGTGTCGTTTCCAGTTCCTAAAACAGGGTCCGGGAGCAGGTCAGAGGGCAACAGATCATACTCAACTACTGCCCTGACCCCTGGTTCTCACCCCCTCCGGCCCCCAAGTCAGCCGAGGTTCTTGGAGAAAGAGAGATCTAAGGAACTGGCTACGTGACAAGTCCCAAATCCATCATCCGTAAACCTTCAGGAGACCAGCAAGCTGGAAACCGAGAAGTCAGGCGGGAGAGGATGTCTCGAGGCAGAATTCCTTCCTCTCCAGGAAACCTCAAATGGTCCTCTTAAGGCTTCAACTAATTAGATAAGGACTGTCACCCAAAGCACTGGGGACAACCCGCTTTACTTAGAGCCGGTCACTTGCAGATGTCAGCCACATCTTCCACGTACCTTCTCAGTCACACTTCGGCTCATGTTTGATTGAACAACTGGGTGCTATCACTGAGCCAAACTGACGCGGGAGATGCACACCCCCACCTGGCAAGGCCCTCTTCTGCCTCACCTTCCATACCTCATCCGCTCGTGCCTCTCAGTCTGTGTCCTCGGGGCGAGAGCATTTTACAGCTAGGAGGTATCTTGGTGGTCATCTGGTCATGTAATTCTTTTTCATTCAAGCAATTTTCAAAAAGTATGTATTCAATGTCTACCAGTGCAGCACTAAGTGCAGGGCAGCCCTTGTGAATGAGCCACACTCATTTGGCTGCAGAGAGCCATCGTTCTCATCCAGTCTCCTCGGGGACCTGAGGCCCAGGGGGAAAGTGACATGTATTGAGGTCATGGTGCTTGATTCACAATGTCCTGACTGATGCACGTTGCGTTCTTATTTATCCCAAGGGAAGGTACAGTGGGTTGAATTGTGGGCCCCAGAAGGTGCATTCATGCTCTACCTCTGGTACCTGGGAAGGTGGCATCTGGAAATAAGGTCTTTGCAGGTGTCACCAGGGTGGGATGGGGACATACAGAATTGGGGTGGGCCGTCATGCAATGGCGGGCGTCTTTGTAAGAGAAAGGAGAGGGGTTGGGGTACAGACACAGAGAAGCACATAGAGTGGGGGGGGGCAGCCACAAGCCAAGAAACCCCCAGGGCTTCCAGCAACCACCGAAGCTAAGAAGAGGTGGGGAGGGGTCTCCTGGGCAAACTTGAGAAGGGCCAGCTCCGCCAACACAAAACTGCGAGAGAAGAAATGCCTGCTTTAAGGCCCCCAGTTTATGGTGCCCCAGAACTCTGAGACAGGGAGTGAGCTTTGCTCCCGGTCGTGACCTTTGCAGCCGTCCCCATTCAGGTCAACCTGAAAGTCAATTGTGACATCTCTGACCCCAGAAACACCATTCAGGCCAGCCCTAGACCGCCAGCCCACTTTCCACAATTCATCCCCGAAGCTGCAAAGCTAAAATCAAGGGCAGACGAGCCGCGGATTCTCGCAGGGGTAAACGGGTCCTCATTTGCAAGGACCAAAAAATCCCCAGTGAGTCACTACGGGCAGAAGCGTGTCTCGTAACCAGGTCAGGGAAGGCGGGCTCCGAAAGGCTGCTCCTTCCACTTGATTAACCGTCCCACAAAGGCCGGTGCCTCGTTTTACAGCTTTGATCAGCAAGTTCAAGACCATCTGGAGACCAAGACACTGGAAACTCCCACCAGCTCTCGGAATAAATCAACCTGGCTTCATTTGCAAGGAGCACAGCATGCCATGCCCAGGACACGCCGCCGGGGGGCACCCAGAATGAGGCGTGACTGGCCCAGCACGTCCTTGCATCTCCTCTGGCCCTCCCCGCCTCCCTTCAGGGGGCAGACTTAGGCGGGTGACAGCCTACCTCATGGGAGGGACAGTGAGTGTCCAGTGCCTGCCCAGGGCTGTCCAGCTCCTGTCCTGGAGGCAGAGTCGGAAGAGCTCAGTATCCTTCCCGCCGACTTCCATCGGAGGTGCCTTGCTCTCCTTCACTGGCACAGAGCCTCGCCGTCCACAGGCTAAGGGTCTCACCTCCTTGAGCTCACACAGGTCCTGTCGTCCATTCTGGACCAAGCTCCGGCTCGTCTCTCCCAATCCCATACAGCGCTCTCAATTTCTCCTGCCGCCCGTGTTTACACAGAGCCCGGAGCAGCGCTCAGCCAGCCCAGAGTGGTGCCCCACCCTTCACCCACCCAGACCCCCGCCCTGCCTCCAGGGTGGTAAACAGCTAACCCGATAGGCACGCCCTCCTAAAAGGTAAACGGATGACCAGGGGAAGGTTTGCTTTTGTCTTTCAATGCATTAACCCAAGAGGGAGCCACGTGGGAACCGGAGGTACCGCACAGGCCAGCGGGGAGGTTCCAAGGACAGAGGGGCCTTTTGGTGTCCAAAAACCTCATGACCACTCATCCCATACAAAGGAGTTGAACAGCTTTGGAGTCAGGCAAGCCCGAGTTCAAAACCTGGTGTCACAGCTGAACTTGCTTCCTTGGTCACCTGTGTGATACACCGGGGACGCAGATATCTGTCTTACCTGTGCAGTGTTTTGCAAACTTTCAAGTGACATCACCTGTGCTTTGCAAACTTAGGAGGCCTGCGAAGATGGAAGCGGTGGTGTTTAGTCATTTGTCCGGGAGCGGGTGTCCCTGGCTTGTGCCAGACGCTTCTCAGGCCCAGCAGCGAAAGCCCCCTGCCCATCACACCATCCAAAAGACAGCCTCTGCCTCGCCTCCCCACTGGGGGCCAAAGGCCGGGCCTTGGGTTTGAACCACTCCAAAGCCAAACTGCCCCAGCAATTGGGAAGGAGGGGGATTCCCGGGGAGCGGCAAGAATGAAGAAAGAGTCCCAGCCCAGAGACCTAGCGCAGGAGGCTGGGGAAGCGAAATCCGCCGTACGCTCCCCATGGCTGGCAAGATCCCAACTGGAACCCAACTTACTCCTCAGGAACCACAGGCAATCCTGAGGCAAGGCACTTTGCAAAATACACTGTCCCTGTTCTCTTGCAGTTTGCAATGGAAACATCTATGAATAATTCACAGGACTTGGTTAATTCTGGTCCCACATGCCTGAGACCATGTGGATCTCAAATTAAATTATGGTAAAGTTGATACTGTTACTAGCAGCACCAGTGTTCAAAAAATAGAATACGTTCCTGATAAGTGACGGTGTTTTTTATCATGTCAGTTTGAAGTTGGCATCTCTTGTTTCATTAGTTTTGCTGAACTGATATGCAATAGTCAGCTCTTTCTATGGTAACAAACAACCCCAGCACCTCATGAACTTAGAGCAACAAGCCTTTGTTTCTTTCTCATTTTACACAAGGATTAGAGGTTTGCTGTGGCCCTGCTCCTTCTGCTGGGTCTGCTGGGTTCTGCTAAGCTGCATGTGTCTTTTTAGTCTATAACCCAGACTGAAGATGTAACAACACTGGGGCCGTGCTTCTGCCATGTGGAGAGCAGGAGCCAGAAGAGGCAGAGTCAAACCCGGCCTGCCCAGAAAGCTTCTGCCTGGAGGAGGGCACGAGCACATCCGTTCACCTTCCCTCACCCAAAAACGTCAAGTAGCCAAGCCCGGAGTCAGAAGTGGAGAGGAAGTACACTCAGCCGAAAGGGAAGATGGCAGGGGTGGGAGTGGATGAGCAAGTACGAGAAAATAGCACAAAGCACCACAGCTGAGTAGCCAGAAGAGGGCTTGAGACAGGACAGCATGCTGTCGGTGCCATCAGGGCTGCGCTTGCTACAATGCCACATGGGTGCTTTTTGGTCTATTAACAGTGAACCTTGAGACCAGAAGCTGTGTCTTCACTCGAGCATCACTGCCAGCAGTTAGTGCCTCCAGCTATTTTGAAAGTTGCCCCTGTCTTCTTGATGGCTGCCTTGGCACTCTAAGACTGTTCCACTGGCGGTGCTTCCTGCCTCTGCTGTGGAGAAGCTACGTCCCAGGGATGCACCGGGAGCATCCAAGAGGAAAAGGGTTCCAGAAACAAGTGGACTTTGAAGGCACACAAATGTGCATTCAAACTAGGCTCAGGGTAAAAGGATTAAGCATGCCAACCTGTCTCTCCCACCAAAAGCAGTTATAAAACATGAACCAAATACATAGGATGGCTGAAAATAAATCATAGCAGGAGACTGAGGAAGAAAGCAAGAATTCAAAAGACCATCGAGCCAACAGTGAATTTGCCACTTTATTTCTTCTAGTATCCCCCAGTCTGGACTCAACACAGCCAAAAACCCAGAAGTGGACAATGGCCTGGACAGGGAGTTCTCCAGGAGAAACCCTCTAGTTTTGCTTTGAAGAATGGGAAAGGGGGCTTCTAGTACTCGGAGAGATTGGGGAAAATCCCCATTTTTTCTCAATTATCTCATGCCAACCTCCAAGCAATCTCACAGTGGCAGCAGCAAGAGCCCATAAGAACCTAAAATTATAAGGAAGGAGATGTCCTTTCTGACTGAAGGAGCTGAAGTCCTGAGAGAGTGGCGTAAGCCTTATTGCTTTTATTCTTTCCTTGTCCTACCACAAGTTGGCCCCTGATGCAGAATTAGTTATGGAAAGGGGGTGGCAGAACAATCTAATAAAACCCTAACTTTCTGGCCATAGGACCATAAGAGAGAGCTCAGGGAACCAGAGAATGCCATAAAGATCCCAAAGAGGGAGATGTCTGGGGACATTCTGGGCCCCCCCCCCCCCCGCCCTGAGCTGTGCCTATGTGTATCTGATCCTAAATAGCATAGAAAGGACATAGGACTGAGCTAGGAAGTAGACCTCTGGGGACTCAGGCTGAAGCAGGAGCACATAAAACACCGGAGCTATCAGAATCCATATTTTCTCCCATGAGGCCTAAGAAGCAGCAAAGCTCATATGAAGCAGAATAAGAGAAGAAAAGAGATGTATGCAGACAGAAGCATGAGCTGATTCACAGAAATGACCTGGAGCACTCTGCTCTGGATCCAGCAGCTCCATCTCTTTTTTGGCAGAAAGGCAAAGCAGAGCCAAACGGCAATGCAAAGACTTTGAAAATGAAAACGACATTGAAATCACAACCCTCAGAAGGTCATAAATTGTGGCCTGAACATAATCAGGTTGACAGGCTGCTAAAACAAAAATATCAACATTCTCCATAAAAGTTAAACAAGATTCAGAGACTCATAGCACAATATTCAAAATAACCATAATACAATCCAAAATTACTCTGCATACAGGAATCTGGGAAAATCTCAACACCTACAGGAAAAGACAATTCATAGACACTATAGTGACACTAATATTGGAATTATCTGACAAAGATTTTAAAATAGCTATTACAAAAATGCTCCAACAGGTAAGGAGGAATGCTCTTGAAGCTAATGGAAGGAGAGAAAGTTTCAGCAAAGAAATAAAGATAAAAAGAAGACTCAAATAGGGATTCAGACCTCAAAAAGACAATAACTACAAGTTTTTAAGAGCTCATTGAATGAGCTCAACAGCAGAATAAAGATGACAGAGGAAAAAGTGAGCATGAATATATATTGATAGAAAGCATCCAATCTGAATAATAAGGATAAAAAAAATGGAAAAATTTTAACAAGGACTCAAGACCCAGGTCACTATACCAAACCAAGCTTTGATGTTCTACCAGCTCAATATCCTTAGAAAATATACCAAACTTCTCTGAATCTGTTTTCTCACTTATAAAATAGGGGTAGCTTTTTAAAATAAGTGTCAGCATACACTTATCCCATTAAATCTTCATAGAAATCATCTGATATAGGTATAGGTAATTGTAACTTCATTTTACAAATAGGAAAACTGAGGCTGAAAGAGGCTAAAAAGCTTTGCTTAAGTCAGTGGCTAAGAGATAGGGGCTAACCTTGGCAGAACAGCTCGAGAGCCCACATTTGAACTTCTGATCACTATTTTGTTCCCTTCAATTAACAGCTACTGGTTTCAGGGTGACTGAATAAGGGTTTCTATTCAGTTTGGCACAATGAGACAGGAACTTTATGGGACATTTAGGAGTCCAGCTTCTGGTCACTGTCTCACCACAAACCACCAGCATGCTCCAGAACAAGGTACCTCTCGAGTAGGTTTCCTCATCTATAAAACTAAAGGTTGAGCTATATTATCTTTGAGGTCACTGCCAACTCTGACAGTTAAGAATTCCAACCACCTCCCTCCGGTACCTATTTCTGAGTTAGTGGAGGTCGACCAGTCATCCAAAGTCTTGGCGCTGTCCTTGGTGCTGAAAAAGAGATCTGTAAGTTTGAAGAAACTGGCAATTTTCTGAGCGTCTCTCCCAAGGGCCTCCTCCAACCATTCTGTGTGCGCTCTGCTGAGTGCTGACTCGGTTTATAAGCATATGTCAGGTTAATCCATTTCTCTCTTAGACTCTTGCCTCTTGCAAATGTGTTTAAGACGTTTCTGCTCAGCCTTGGAATGCTTTCTCCCAGGAGATTCTTGTTTGCAGTTATTTCCTTAGCTGCCCTCCGTCCAGCTGCAGTGCTCAAAGTTGCCTTCCTCCAAGGTTATCTGTCACTTAGACCATGCCTGAGTCTGCCCATCATAGGAGCCCTTCTGTGTATGGCAGAAGGAAAATACCCACGCCCTGGCCCCTCCATTTGAAAGCTTTCCTGGGCCCTGGACTGTGGGCAAGAGAGAAGAGAGGATGTAGATCCAGCTGTAAACTCAAGTGGGAATCATTTCATTTTGCCAAAGCACAAGTTTTCTGAGATACCCAAGCCTGGTGACTGGACTAAGCTTGAAAACCAAAGAGGAATTGGGCATGGATTTGGGGATGCATAATCCCGGATAGAGCAGGGAAGGTGAGTCCTGTGAGCCAGCAGGGAGCTGGGACCCCAAGCCAAGGTTTCCACCTCCCCCCTACTCCTTCCCTTCTGAACTGGTCAGTGGCAGAAACCTAGCTCCAAAGGACTGAAGCCAACAGAGTTCACTGAGAGGTCCTGAGGAATAGCACAGAACTCAAGCAAGCGTTCGAGGGAGGAGCAGGGATGGAGATGGACCCTGGGAACTGGCTATTGAGGAGGAGCCTGCTCCATGCCTGAGGATTTTCCCTGTCGCTAGCTGCCTGAAGGGCAGGGCAGGCACCAATGTATCCAAAGTTTAGGTACCACCACCCCTTTGGGGACCCTCTTGGTCACCTGCTGTGATGACACACATATCCCCCAAGGAAGCCAAAGCCGGGTCTGGCATCTGAAGCCGCAAGCTAAGCGCAGCTGCTTTGCACTATTGATGAATGACAGAGTCTGCCCTCCACAAGCTTCCACATCAGGAGACAGGGATGAAGTTGTCGATATGTCACATACTCAACTTCTTGCCTGGCTGGGTTTTAGGAGAGAAAGAACCTCCGTCATCTAAAAGGTCAGGTAATACTTTACAAGAGCATTATTTCTTGTTCAATTGGCCTCAGTAGAAAAGACTTGAAAAGGTACAAGGAGAGAGAAAAGATTGTTTTTTCTACGATGGTCCCAAAAACTGTAATCTCCTGGTGCTCAAGCTGGATGAGTCTTCATTTGAAAAATTCTGGAGCCAGGAATTAAACACAATGATATGAGTCTGCTGGAAAGATTGAAAGACTCATCCCCACTCCTGCATGTAAAGTCTCTTAGGAGTTTCAAACAATATACACAATTTTTGTCCAATCTAGGAATAAGAACCCATTTTTTTCCCCCAAAAAAGCCTGCCTAGACCTCTTTAAACGCTGATCTCTCCCTTTTTGGAACTCCTGAGACCCCTCTTAGGTCTGGAATTTCCTACTGGGAGTGGCCATCAATTGTTCGCCATGGCTTTATTTAGTTTCCCTGATTTGATCACTCATTCCATGGACAGGACCTGGGTCTGATCCCTTTTCAACGTAATATACATGCGCGAAATCACCTTCCAGACATAGGAACCAGCACTAAGCTGTTCTTGTAGTAATCAGCACCTTTCCAAAGGCAAGGGACAGAAAGCTCAACTCAGCTGCTGTTGGACAAAAATGGGATTTATGTGCTTGCTTGACAGACAGATCCAAGATGGTCTGGCTTCAGCTATGACTTGACCTGGGGGTTCTTGAGAATTGGGTTGCTGTCCAGGTCTTCGTTCTTCCATCTGTTGGTCTTTTTGTCAGGCTCCACTTGACACTTCACAACTCCAGGCTCACCTCACCCTTTGTGCTCCAAATTCTAGGAGCAAAAAAAATGCATGCCCCCTTGACAAAAGCCCAAGCCTCTATCTTGCTACGTCTGAGGACTCTGGTGGAAGTACGTGTCCACTCTGAGCCCATCATTGCATCCGGGAATGTGATGCTCTGGCCAGACCTGGATCCCATGTCCATGCCTGGAGCTGGAAGTAGCAGCAACATCCCCAAAGCACAAAGACTAAGAATGGGGAGGGGTGGCTGCCCAGAGAAGGAAGAGTGTGCCGGGGGAGGGAGAATGGGTGCTGGGAGCGAAGCTGCGAGGGGTGCCTCCAGGGCACCGTGGGCCCGCGCCCCCACCCTCCCCAACAACCCCACTGAGCCCATGTGCTTGCCCTTCGGCTCTGAGCCCAGTCTCGGTGCTTTCACTGCCAGGATCCTGGGCCAGATGGTGGGTCAGAGGCCACACACGCATCCTGCCTGTGCTGCTGGGGTTTCCAGAGCCCCCTCTCCCCTTGCTGTCTGCTGCACCACCAGGCCCCTCGCCTGAAAACGTCTTTCTGCTTAACTATAGCCCATCTGTTGATGGGCATCGATGGGCATAGGAAGCTCCTTGGGCGCGAGGACATGCCAGGGCCGCGTCCTTGCGGCTGCCGCAGGACATCCTCCTCTCCTCTCCCCAGTCCTCCTCCCACCGGTGCATCTTCCCACCACGCTCAGAGGTCTGGGGAGGGTTCGGGGGTGAACCTGGCCTCAGGCGAGGGAGAACATGGGGGTCCCTGGCCCTGCTCACGTGGTCCCCTGCTCTGTCGTCTCTGTTTTAGAGGTGGAGGCAGAGCAGACAGGTGCTGGCGTGTGAGCTGGGGAGCTCTCCTGCCGCGCGGCGGGAAAGCGGCTTTGCGATGCCCTGGCTGCGAAAGCAAACAACGCTACGCCGCGGCTGGGATCGCTCTCGACAGGGGCTGCCGGCCCGTCCTTTCCTTGGGCGAGTGCCCTCTGTGCCCCGGGAGAGTGGCTCCCGGAGGATTCCATGCACCCTCTGTCCCCAGGCATGGCATCTTACAGGGGGCCCGGGGTTCAGGGCCCTTCGGGGCTGAAGGCCTGGAGGAGGTGGGGTCCGCCTGGGCCCCACTGCGTGAGCCAGTGCTGGTGAGGCCCCAGGGCTGGGTGCTCTGGGCACGGGCTGTCCTGGGCATCAGCATCCTTCCTGCTGGCCCTGCCCACCGCAGGGGCCACTTCTTCAGGCCCTTGCCCTTTTGCTCTCCTATGGTAGAACCGTCTGCCTGAGGCGGGGCCGTCACCAGGCCCCTTTGTCTGTGAAGTGATCGGTTCAGGGGGACACTACCGGGCAGAGACCCCGTGCCAGGCCTGCTGCTCCGGGTCCTGGAGACCCTCGCCCCCCTCCTAGCCCCCCCTCGCCTCCCACTCCAGGTCCCGGCCCTCGCCCCCCTCCTCGCCTCCCCTCGACCCCTCCTCGCCCCCTCCTCACTGCCCCTCACCCCCCCCGCCCCCTTGCCCCCCACTCCAGGTCTTGGCCCTCGACCCCCTCCTCATCCCCCCTTGCCCCCACTCCATGTCCCCACCCTTGCCTCCCTCCTCGGCCCCCCCATCCTCCTTGTCATTCCCCCCACCTCCTGCTCCAGGTCCCAGCCCCCGCCCTCCACACTCTGTGGCTCTGACCCCATGGGGATCGAGCTGTGCTGCTTGGAGCTCTGCACCCCAGAAAACACACGCTCTATACCCTACTCCACCCCCATGGGTGTGAACCGTGTAAGTAGCCTCTGCTGGTGGCCTCACATCAGGTGAGGTGTAGCCCAGCTGAGCCCTGTCACTGAAGGCCATACAAGGAAGGCCCCAGCGAGGCAGGAGGTCAAGGGCATGAGGGTGCGTGCCACCTGCCCCTTTTCCCTTTCCCTCCATCACCTGCCATCACCTGAAGTGTTTTAGGACTTCCTGGAAAGCCCCTTAAGGTAAGCTGAATCATCAGGAGGCTGCACCTCTGTTGATCTTCCTCCATTCACCTTTCTCTTGGCTAGAATAAAAATGGGATGGCTGGAGCTCTGGCATCTATGTTGGCCCATGAGGCAACTTTATAAATGAAAGTCTTAGGCTAAATCTGGCATGAAAGGAATATAGAAGGATCCAGGGTCCCTGCACATGGCCCTAATTTCTTACCCCTAAAACCCATCAGGACTTAAGCCAGAGCTATTTTGGGCTTTCTGACACATGAACTCAAACTTCATCCTATTAGAGTATGCAAAGCAAGGTGCACAACCCCTGCACATAGTAAGTGCTCAGTAAATGGAAGTAGCTATTATCAGATTGGACTCATGACTCCATTCTGCCTCTGGCTTAGAGATCTGCACTCACTTTCCCCTCAAATAAGCGCTGTGCACACTCCTGGAAGCTTCTCAAAATTATCTGCAGCTTGATTGGTAAGTGGGTCTGTGTGTGTGGGTGTGTCTCCATGCCACCTGCCAGGAGCTTTACCAAATATCTTTTTGCTCTCTATGAACTGTCTCCTTTAACCTTAACAACCGCCCGGCTTTCAGATTATCAGCCCCGTGTGCCAGCTGAGGAAACTGAAGTTCAGAGAGGTTAACATGCTTGTCTCAGACAACCAGCCCAGGTAATGGGACATCTGGGTCCTGCTCTTCCGACTCCACGGCCGGGGACGTCTGCACAGCCCGATGTGACCCCTCCAATAGGGGCTTTTGCAAACAACGAAGGGTGCGCAGCCCAAGCACAGGCCAGGGCGCAGAAGGCAGGGGCGGGAGACCCCCAGCAGGGAGGCGGGCAGGGGCGGGGACTTCAAGGGCGAGGCAGCCCTTCCCCAACGCGGCCCACCCCCCGGGAGGGGCGTCCACCAGGGCCGCGTGGGTGCCTGCGCCCCTCTCCTGCCGAGCCGCAGTCAACCCCCGTCAGACCTGCAGCTGTTCACAGCCCAGGGCGGCAAATCGCAGCGGCAGCTGCAGCGCTTGAGCTTATTGTCACTCGTTCCCCCGAGCCCAGCGGGTTCGCTAATTCCCCCAGCGTCTCAAGAGGCCCCCTCAGTCTGAGCACGAGTGTCCGCCCTGACTGGCCTCTCCCCCACCCTGCTGCACACGGGCCCCCCCACACACACGGGAGCCCCCCACGCACACAGGGTCCGAGACCCCCAGGGGGAAGGTGTGCACGTGCTCGCTCTGCCCCCCAGCCCGTCAGCTCCAGCTTCTTGTCGTGTCCGACAGGGGCACATCGAGGAGACCTTACCAGGGTGGCTTTTTCACAGGGCGGGGTGTGGAAAGGGGGTCTGGAGAGTCTGGAGATGTTTGGGGACGTCTCCTTTAAAACTTCAAGCTAACTTACTCCCTCTGACTAGAATAAGCCCCCAGCCCGGGCCCTGTCACCACCGAGAGACTTCTTTTTTTTTTTAAGAACATTTTTTTTAAGATTTATTTATTTATTCATTTCTCTTCCCTTCTCCCCTACCCCTGTTGTCTGTTCTCTGTGTCTATTTGCTGCATCTTCTTCTTTTTTTTTTTTAAATTATTTATTTATTTATTTTTAATTACATTATGAAAAATATGAGGTCCCATTCAACCCCACCGCCCCCGCCCCCCACTCCCCCCACAGCAACACTCTCTCCCATCATCATGACACATCCATTGCACCTGGTAAGTTCATCTCTGAGCATCACTGCACCCCATAGTCAATGGTCCACATCATAGCCCAGACTCTCTCACGTTCCATCCAGTGGACCCTGGGGGGATCTATAATGTCCCGTAATTGTCCGTGAAGCACTATCCAGGACAACTCCACGTCCCGAAAATGCCTCCACATCTCATCTCTTCCTCCCGTTCCCCACACCCAGCAGCCACCATGGCTACCGTTCCCACACCCATTCCACATTTTCTCTGTGGACATTGGATTGGTTGTGTCCATTGCACATCTATGTCAAGTGAGGGCTTAGATTCCACATGGGTACTGGATGCACTCCTCCCACTTCCAGTTGTAGACACTCTAGGCTCCATGTTGTGGTGGTTGACCTTCTTCAACTCCATGTTAGCTGAGTGGAGTAAGTCCAATAAATCAAAGTGTAGGAGCTAAAGTCTGTTGAGGCTCTGGGCCTGGGTGTCATATTATCAGTCCAGAGATTCAAATCCCCTACATATATCTTAAACCCAGCACCGACTACAATTCCAATAAAGTAGCATGCAAGTCTTTTGAAAAGAGATCCCCTCTGAGTCCAATTCCATCACGCAGAAACACCAGCTCCAAAGAAGGGCTATCTGTCATGGCAGTGAACCCCTTCTGCCATGACCATAGAACCCGTGGGTCTCTTTATCCCTCAAAAGAACCAATACCTGGGGTTGTATCTACCTTATCTGTCTCTTAGACTCTGTTCAGTTGTACATAGGGATATTCCTTCTGACAACCTCCAGACTCTTTTTTAGAGACTCACAGCCTTATAATCTCATTTCTCCTTTCCATTTCCCCCTTACATTAGGTCAAACAGCTTCCCGAAGTCATGTCATTATATGTAGACAGGTATATTCTGCTGTTCCGCATTGAATCTTTAATTCAAGGTCATTTTCTAGTTGCTTCTTCAGCTGGTATGTGGTAGTGATCCCTCGGTGCCAGGGAGGCTCATCCCCGGGTGTCATGTCCCACACTGGGGGGAATGCATCGCATCTACACGCTGAGTTTGGCTGTGAGAGTGGCCACATTTGAGTAACATGCAGGCTGTCAGGAGGAAACCCCCAGGCACAATGCTACTCTAGGCCTTGTTCTTATTGCAGGTGTATAGGCTCAAAAGTGTAGCCATTAGTATCACGAGCCCACTGTTGGGCCCTCCTTCCTTCCTGGTTCTTGCCGTTGCACCTGGAGGATTGCCGCTGCTCTCCCAGGGCCCACAACTGCATCTTCTTCTTTGTTCCCTTCTGTTGTCAACAGCACGGGAATCTGTGTTTCTTTTTGTTGCGTCATCTTGCTGTGTCAGCTCTCCGTGTGTGTGGTGCCATTCCTGGGTAGGCTGCACTTTCTTTCGCGCTGGGCGGCTCTCCTTACCGGGCACACTCCTTGCGCATGGGGCTCCCTTATGCGGGGGACACCCCTGCATGGCACAGCACTCCTTGCGCACATCAGTACTGCGCATGGCCAGCTCCACACGGGTCAAGGAGGCCCGGAGTTTGAACCGTGGACCTCCCATGTGGTAGACGGACGCCCTAACCGCTGGGCCTTCTGTGCTTCAGCACAAGCCCAAGCGGGAGGCCTGAACACCCCCTTCCGTGGGTGTCGCTTGCTTCTGTCCCCGCTTCCCTGGCTCTGAGGCTTTTCACAGGTTCACTCCGTGCCTCCTCCAAGACCCCAGAGAGGACGAGGCTGCTGCACCTCCGCTTTGGGGCCAGGGCGGCCTTGGGGTGTCTTTGGATAGACCTCGCGATTCGAGCAAGAGCGCTGCTCTCTCCAGCACCCCTGCCGCCTTCCCCGTGAATCCGCAGGGAGAGAAGAGGCGCGCACAGGCACCCTGCCGTGCACAGGGCTCTCTGGCCTCCCTGTACAGGACAACGCTCATTCCTGACCCCGCGCTGGCTCCACAAAGACACGGGGCCCAGCACGGCCTGTCTCCTTCCACCTGGGGGTCCCAGCTTCTGACCTTTGGCTCTGCTCGAACTTCAGTCCCATCTTCAGAACCCGCTTCCGCTCTGTGCATCAAAAGCACAGAGAGGTGGACGGAGCTTGGGGCATTGGGCGTCAGGGAAAACCCCCCAGGTCTGGCAGCCCACCATCTGCGAAGGCACGGGGGCTGCTGGGGTCCACAGCCGCCACATGGCCCGAGGCCCGAGGCGGAGCTCCACGCTGCAGGCCCACGGGAGCGCGCTGCAGGTAACAGGAAGACGGAGCCGGGCTCCTAGCCGTGCATGCACTCCCCACGCGCAGAAGCCGTCAGCCCCTCGGAAAGAGTCCGTGAGGAATCAGCACTGTAGAAAGTGTGTGAGCAGCAGAGAGGGAGCAAGATTCGTGGGTCAAGGCTCCGGTGGAGGCTATTCTCCAAAAGGGGTTTCGATTCTAGGAAATGTAAGGCGGACTTTTACTTCCAGCCATGGCGAAGTAACAGAGCAGCTTATCTCTTGGCTGAAACGAGGAGACGCAGTGGCAACAATGGCTCTCAAGACCATGGCCACGAGGCAAGGCAGTGCAGGATCCCCAAGAGAGGGCAGCTAAGGAAGGGACCCCACAAGTTGCCAGCCCACTGCCTGGGAAGTTTCCAGGCCCCCCGAGACAAGGAATCAGGGCTGCACGTCAAGGATGCCAGGGCAGCTGGAGCCCCAGGCGGGGGACCGGAGGTCAGAGAGCTGTGCAGGAACATCCAGAAATGCGCAGAGGGTGCCCTGGTGCGCATGCGTGGGAAGGACGTCCCACTCAACAGGATTAGAGGAACAGCCCCTAGTGTGCAAAGCAGGCCGAGGATCGTGCAGGCACCCCACTCCCCCCACCCCGCCCGCCCGGGAAACCTCGCGGTTCATGAGGCAGAGGGGTTTTGCCTCTGCCCCGGGCAGATCAGCCCCAGGTTGGACCCACCCGGCTGTGCACCTGCGGGCCAAAGTGTAAAGGCAAGGCCGGCAGGATCAAACCATTTCCAAGTAACATAACTGTATCCTGCAAAAATACTCGAGTGTTTATAGTTAGACAAACTACACAGCACTCAGTAAGGGGGAATTTACAATATAAGGAAGCCAATAAAAAACTAGAATGATCAGCCTTGCGAAGAAGCAAGAAGCTATGGCCCAGAACCAGCACAGACTCCAGAGCTGGCCCACAGATTTCACAGCACTCATTATAACTGCATTCCAGAGAGCCAAGAGGCTGGAGCAAAGATTGAGAACAACTGTCTAGGGACATGGAAATCTTCTAGAGGTGGAAGCTATAATGTCTGATACACTGGGTGGGGTTAATAGCAAATAAATTATTGCAGAAGAAGAGATGAATGAACTTGAACACATGAAATAAACTCTCCCTAATGAAACACACACAAGGAGGAAATAGCCTGAAAAATTTACAGGGTCTCAACGAACTGTGCAACCATTTCAAACAGATGAATTTTGATGAGAGTTTTATAAAAAGAAGCAGCGGTGGACAGAAAATAGAGGATATTGACCAAACATTTTTCAAGTTTGATGGAAACTGTAAAATTATGGATCCAAGAATCTCAACAAACCCCAAAGCACAAAATACATGAGCAGAGTCATTCCAGGGCACACTGTAATCAAACTGCTTGGAGAAGTGATGAAGAGAAAACCTGAGAAGCAACCAGAGAGGGGGGCAGCTGTAGCCCGAGTGGCTAAGCACCTGCTTCCCATGTACAAGGTCCTGGGCTTGACCCCCAGCACCTCCTGAAAAAAAGCAACCAGAGAAAAAGACAAATTACATTCAGATAAACAAAGACAAGGATGACAGCATATTTCTCTCCAGAAAAATAATGTGAGCTAAAAGTTCACGGAACAACATGTCTAAAGTGCAGAAAGAAAATGTCAACCTACAATTCTGTACTCCATGAAAACATCTCTCAAAAACGAATGCGAAATAAAAACTCTTGTAGCCATACAAATGCTGGAAACATTCATCACCAGAAGCCTGAAATACAGGAAATGTCCTTCCAGGAATTCCTTCAGGCAGAAGGAAAGTAGTAAGCATTGGAGATCTGAATCTACACAACGGAATGCAAAGCAGTAGCATTGTGTCCTATGTAGGTAAATAAAACAGACTTTTCTCTTACACTTTAAATCCCTTTAAAAGATAATTTACTGTTTCGGCAATAATCATAATATAGCTAGAAGTAACGTACATGATGACAATAGCACAAAGGCCAGAAAGGGAGAAATGGCAGTATACTCTTAGAATAAAAAGTGGGAAAAGTCACTTCTTAAAAGTAGACTTGTTGCCGTTTAAGGATGTATGCAATAAGCCTTAAAGAAACCACTAAAACGGGCTTTTAACAAGGGGCCCATGAGCTTGAATTGAAATTCAAAAAAAACATTATTCTTGTGGGAACGTGGTGGTGCAGGTGTGATATATTTATTAAATAACACACAGGATAGTGTGGACTTAGTAAAGGGTCTGTGGTTTTCACCTGACTGGCAAAGGGGTCTGTGGAACGAAAAAGGTTAAGAGGCCTTGCACTAGCCAGCTGGGTCCTGAGCCTCAGTGGTGTTGCAGCACCTCCTCTCCAGTTGGTTGGACTTACTCAGGTCAGGGAGGTGAGGGTGGACAACCCCCACACCAGCGAACCAGGAGAGTCTACAGGTGTGGGCACGAGAGTCCCCTCCATCAGCCATGTAGGATCTAAGCCCCACCTTGACTTAGGGGACAAGTGGACATCACCACCCAGGGTCCTCAGGATAGAGGAATAATATATGGTCTAGAGTAGACTTACTGGTATTCTACTACAGAACTATTGTGACTCTCACAATGGAAGAAATTGTAGCATTGATGTGGAGACAGTGGCCACGGGAGCTGCTGAGGGCAGGAGAGGGAAGAAGAGATGTGATGTGTGGGCATTTTCAGGACTTGGAGTTGTCCTGAATGATATTGCAGGGACAGAGGCAGGACATTATATATCCTGCCATAACCCACTGATTGGACTGGAAGAAAGTGTAAACTACAAAGTAAACTATAATCTATACTGTGTAGCAGTGCTCCAAAACGTATTATGCAATGAATGTACAATACTAATGAAAGAAGGTGTTGATGTGGGAAAAGTGAGGGGTGTGGGGAATGGGGCATACAGGAACCTCCCATATTTTTTAAACTAACACTATGTGTGCTCTACGTATCTTTTAAAAATAAAAATGGGAAACGGATGTGGAAGTTGGGCTCCCGTCTACCATATAGGAGGTCCAGGGTTCAATGCTCAGGGCCTCCTGGTGAGGGCAAATTGGCCCGTGCGGCGAGCTGGCCCATGCAGAATGCCTGTCTGTGAGGAATGCCACCCCACGTGGGAGTGCTGCCCCACACAGGAGTGCCGGCCAATGCAGAGGGCTGGCATAGCAAGATGACTCAACAGGAGACACAGAGGAGAGAAAATAAGAAGAGGTAGCAGAACAGGGGGGTGGCACAAGAGAGTAATTGCCTCTCTCCCACTCCAGAAGGTCCCAACATCAGCTCCCAGAGCCTCCTAATGAGAATACAAGCAGATACCGAAGAACACACAGCGAATGCACAGAGAGCAGACAACGGGGAGAGGGGGAGATAAATTAATTAATCTTAAAAAAAAAGAATCTTTGCACTAAAACAATAGCCCAAGAGTCGTAGCTGATAAGTTGTTAGGGACTGAGTCGCGTCCCCTGTCCCCCACGAAGACCTGTTCGACTCTTTATCAACATTCCTGAGGGCATGAACCCATTTGTAGAAAGAACCTCTGAGGATGTCATTATTAGTTAAGACACTAACTTTGTGAACAGGCTCTTCAAAGACACTGCTTCGACGGGGCTCTAATGAACCAGGGCAGGCGGCAACCCTGTGGCCAGAGTCCTCAGGAGGCAGAGGAAGTTGGGACACAAAGTCAGAGAAAGCCACGAGAGGAGACCAAGGAGATGGAGGGCCATGCCAAGAGGCGGGGTGAAAGCTGAGAACCCCAAGAATCACCGCAGCCAGTCCTAGAACACTGCAGGCTCTGGGGAAAGTACGGCCTATTGGGACCTTAAATCTGGACTTCCGGCCTCCAAACGGTAAGACAGTGCATTTCTATTCTTTAAGCCAGCCAGCGTGTGGTGTTTGTCATAGCAGCTCTGGCAAACTAAGACATAAGCCGACAAAGGAGATGAAATGAAATCACAAAATAAAAAAACAGCCAATGAGTACAAAATAAAGCAGAAAATGAGGGAGAGGAACAAAGGACAGATGGGACAAATGAAAAACAAAGAGTGAAATGATAGAGTAAACCAGTCATATCAATAATCACACTAAACATAAATACTCTAAATACCCATTTAAAAATCAGATGATTGTCATATTGGATTAAAAAGCAGACCCAACTATACGTAGCTACAAGAAATCCACTTTATATAAAGACATAAATATATTAAAAATAAATAATATAAAAAAGATATGCTAATCACAAGAAAGCTGGAATGATTATATTAATATCAGACAAGTTTATCTTAGAGCAAAGAATATTAACAGGCATAAGGAAAGTCATTTCATCATGATAAAGGGGTCAATTCATTATCAGAAAGTAATAATACCCTACAGTTATATACCTAATAAACTAAGCCTCAGAATACATGAAGCAAAAACTGATGGAATTACATGAAAATATAGACAAAATGACTGTGATCGTTGACATCCTCTTCTCAATAGTTGATAGAATAAGGGGCAGAGAGCCAGTTAGGATTTAGGACACCATCATTATCTAAGTTGATCTAATTAACATGTAAAAGACACTTCACCTAACAACAGCCTAGCATACATTCTTTTCAAGTGCACATGGAAAATTTGCCAATATAGGTCACATTCCAGGTTGTAAAACAAGTCTCAATAAATTTAAAAGAATTCCAGTCATATAAAATATGTTTTCTGGCTAGAATGAAATTCCATGAGAAATTAGTCAAGAAAAATATTTGGAAAAATCCCATGTATTTGAAGATTAAATAGTACATTCCTAAATAATCCATTTTCTAAAATGAAATCAAGAGGCAAATTAGAAAGTATTGGAAACTGAGTGAAAATGGGGGGGAAAGCCTACGTAAATATGTGGGATGCAGCTAAAGCAGTCATTGGAGGGAAATTTATAACACTAAAATGACTGTATTAGAAAAGAAAGCTAGTCTTAAATCAATGACCTCTGCTTCCTCATTAAGAAATTTAGAAAGAAGGGACAGAGGGAAGGAGGGGGGAGATAGAGAGAGAGAGAGAGAAGGAGAAAAGAAAGAAAGAAAGAAAGAAAGAAAGAAAGAAAGAAAGAAAGAAAGAAAGAAAGAAAGAAAGAAAGAAAGAAAGAAAGAAAGAAAGAAAGAAAGAAAGAAAGAAAGAGAGGAGGAGGAAAGAAAGAGAGGAGGAGGAAAGAAAGGAGGGAGAGAAGGAGTGAGGAAGGAAGGAAACAGCAAATTAAATCCAACATAACCAAAAGAGATAAAAATGATCAGCATGGAAATCAATGAAATAGAGAACAGGAAAAAAACAATGAAAATATTAGCCAGGTCTTTGAGATGAATAACATTTAAAAACATCTGGCCAGACTGATTGCATAACCTACAGGTAAGACACAAATTAAGAATATTAGGCATGAGGGAGGTGGCGTCACTACAGCATCTACAGAGGACCGTGTACCCCTGGTGCCGCACTGTGGCCTCTTCTCCCAGGCACCCAGGGCCCAGGGGTAAGGGGTGGTCCCTGGTGCACCTCCGTTCCTGCCTCCACCTGGCCCAGCCGACCACGCGGGAGGAACGCGCCCTTGGCCACGCCTGGACCGGAGGCCACCAGCCCAGCGGCTGCACCTCCTGCTGGTGCTGAGCGCCTGCCCCCTGGACTCTCCTTCCTCCCCCTGCAGGAGTCTGCCCAGGTGACCCTTCCTCGGTTCTGTTGACCCAGACTCGGTCTTGCTCTTGATGCCAGGCTTTCCAGGGCAGTCGATGGTCACCGCGGGAGCTGCCAGGAATCCGTACGCGCATTGCACTTTCCCGTCCCCCTGAGCAGACGGCGGGCAGGTGCGCGCGTGCTCGGGCCCACGAGGGCCCCCCCGGAGGATCTCTTCCCTGCCGCAGCCGCTTCGTCTCACACTTAGCTCATCAGCCGCTCCAGGAAGGCCTGACCCTCTGGCCTGTAATTAGAACCACACTCTTTCTCCAGCATCTCATTTTCAGACATCCAAGTGTGAGGACTCTGATTAGCAAAGATGATGTAATCTCTGAAAACCCCAGGCTGGTCCACCCTGCAGGGCCTCAGGAGGCAGAGTTTCACACGCCCCCTTTTTTTCCCCTGTCTCTTCTTGGCATTATTTAACAAAGGGTCCAGGACAGGGAGGAGTGAGCAGGGCTGGCAAGGAGAAAGCTTCTCGTGTAGTCTTTTTTTCCTGGATACAGAGGAAGAAGCAACTTTTAAAGGAAACGCTGCTGTGCCTCACTGTAGTAATTTGCTATACTGCAAAATCAATCACCACAAACTTGGCAGCATGAAATGATGCCCGTTTATTATCGCACAGTTATTGTGTATCAGGAGTCTAGGCAGGTCTTCTACTTAGGGGCTCATGAGCCTGCAACAGAGGTGTGAACTGGGCTGTGCTCTCACCTGGTGGCTTGACTAAGGAAGACGACTGTCGGCAGAATCCAGGACTGTGTAGTGGGGGGACCAGGCCTTGGTTCTCCAGCCAGCTGCCCCTGGGACCTGCCCTCATTACCAGATTCCACCTGCCGCCCCTTACCACATGCCTGTTTATGGCAGCCCTCATGTGGCAGTAAGATTCCTTGGCTCACCTGATTAGACCAGGCCCACCCAGCATAATCTCCCTTCGAATTACTTTTTTTCCCTTCTTTATTTTCTTTTAAATGTTATATTCAAAAAATATGAGGTCCCCATATACCCCCATTCCCCCACCCCACCCCTCCCCCATCAACAACCTCTTCCATCATCGCGGCACATCCGCTGCACCCGGCGAGTACATTCGGAGCACGGCTGCACCCCATGGACAGCGGTCCCCATTGTAGGATTACCCTTAAGTCACCTGTGGCAGGGCCTCGATTACCTCTACGAAGTCCCTTTGCCTTTGCCACCTGTTTTAACCTAATCGCAGGAGTGACACCCCAACACGTCCACGAGCCGCCCACACGCAGAGGGAAGGGACCACGCAGAGCCCCAGGGCCCCGGGCCGAGACCGGGGGACGCTCTTGGAATTTCTTCTACCACACTCGCCCAGACTGGAAACTCAAGAAATAAAAATAAAGAGCAGAGCCTAGATCGAAGTCACGCTAAGAAGCGGCAAGCAGCCAGCGCCCTCTCCCCGGGAGGCGGGGTGTTTGCCCACTCTGCCCCTTCCTTCCTGCAGCATGTGGGCAGGAGGCAGCGTTCCCGTGGCCACGACCACCAGCTACAACCACGAGACTCAGGACTTCTGGCAAGTGGGTCCACGGCCACAGGTGTCTCCCACCTGGAAGACTGGCGTCTTCAGGAGTGCACACTGGGAGCAGCTCGGGGTCCTGGGTGCTGGCCGCTGAGTGGGGAGGGTCCTTGACCCCCTCGGAGGGGGTGCCTTAGGCCAGAAAAGCAGTGAGAGGAGCTCCGGGCTGGCGGGAGAGGGGCCAGAGGGCTGCTGGGCAAAGCCAGCCGAGGGCCTGACGTGGGAGGAGGCGCTGGTCCAGCATCGGACCCCGGCAGGAAACCTCCGAGAGGGGAGGCTGCCCAGCCCCGGAGGGGGACACCCCACGCCGACGCCCCCCAAACGTCATCCCGCCCTCCCGTTCCAAGGCAGGGTCGCTTCAGATTCCGTGGGGGGCGGGCTCACTCACCCCCTCCTGCCTGAGTGGGCAACTGGCCTCAGTTTCCCCATTTCTAAACGTGGCTGATGACAACAGGTTGTCAAAGCGTGAGGAAGTGCTCTGTAAACTGAAGTCTGCGCTTCACAATAAGGAAGTGAGAAGAAGAGATGTGATGTGGGGGCATTCTCAGGACTTGGAGTTGTCCTGGGCGGTGCTGCAGGGACAGTTGATGGACATTGTATGTCCTGCCATGGCCCACTGGGTGGACTGTGGAAGAGTGTGGGCTATGGTGTGGACCACTGACCATGAGGTGCAGCGGTGCTCAGAGATGTATTCACCAAGTGCAATGGATGTCCCATGATGATGGAGGGGGTGGTTGTTATGGGGGGAGTGCAGTGAGGGGGGTGGGAGAGGGGTATATGGGGATCTCATATTTTTGTAATGTAACATTTAAAAAAATAAAAAAAGATTTAAAAAAAAACTTACTTATTTCTCAATGGCCAGAGGAACGGGGGCTCAATTAGCCTCATTTTACAGTTGAGGAAACTGAGGCACAGGCAGGCTGAGGCACTTGCTAAAGAGCTCATAAACAGCTGGGCCGGGATTCGCATCCGCGCCAGCCCTGGAGATGCCTCCATCGAGGGGCACAAAGGCAGCTGCAGGACGAGGGACCTCCTGCAGGGAAAGCAGAGAAGCTTCCGGCCTCGCGCTGGGCCGTGGAGGGGAAGGTGGACAGGTGCGGGGCCGTCGCTGCACTGGAGCTCGGCTCCTCCGGCGCTGTGTGACCCGCGGGCCCCGGCTAGAGCACCATCATCCTGCTCTCCAGGAGGAGCGAGGCTGGGGCTGCAATGGCGTGTACAGGTTGGTGGTGAGCCGGGCGATGTCACCGGAGGACAGAGAGGCAGACAGAGGCGAGGAAGGGGGCAGGAGGGAGCTAGAGAGGGGGAAGGGGGGCCAAGAGGAAGAGGAGGGAGGGGGCAGAGGGAGGGAGAGAGGAAGACAAAGAAATGGAGGGGGAGCCAAAGGAGAGAGGGAGGGAGGGAGGGGGCAGAGGGAGGGAGAAGTGGGCCCTCCGCCGTGGGGCTCGCTCCGGGGGCTCGCTCCAGGGTGCTGGAAGGCCCGGCTCGGAGGAGCCTGTCTCCTGAGGCCATCAGCTTCCTCCCTGTCTCTGCCCCCAGGAGCACAGGGCCAGTGGCCCTGCAGGTGCAGAGTGCCAACCAGCGGCCAGGCCTGAGCTCTGCACGCCCGCCCGTGCCCCGGGGCTGGCGCCTGGCATTGCCAGCCAGAGCCGCCCCCTCCCCCAAGCAGGGCCCCGTGTGCTGCTTCTTAACGCCAACTGACGAGTACGTTCTTGGCGCTAAGAGCCTTTCCAGCTGTTTTGTTTTCATAAAAGAACGCTGCGGAGTCTCTCTGGGGGACGGCAAAGGGGCCGCGAGCTGGCCTGCCTCGGGACCTCAGACGCGGCTGCCCACATGCCAGGCTCAAAGCACAGCGGGCGAGGGAGTGGGCGCAGCGGGCGGAGGAGTGTGGCAGGTGGGGCAGCGGGCACAGTGGGTGGGGGAGTGGGTGCAGCGGGTGGGGAGCAGGCACAGCGGGTGGGGAAGCAGGCAGAGAAGTGGGTGCAGCAGGCAGGGGAGTGGGTACGGTGGGCAGAGAAGCAGGTGCAGCAGGCAGGGGAGCAGGCGCAGTGGGCCAAGGGGTGGGCGCAGCCTCACCCTGGCGTCTGAGCTTCCAAGAGTGTCTCCCTGCCCAACAGGGGAACCCCCGTTCCAGGCCCCCTCTGGGCTCCTGCTGCACCCCTCAGCCTCCCGCGGCGGGGGTCTTGGGTAGACATCCGGCGTGCCCTGGGTGCCACTGACCACAGACCCTCCCCCGCCCACCGGCTCGGCCCGGTCCAGAGGCGCCAGTTTGGAGAAAGAAGACAGGACGCCATCGGCCAATCCAGACTCACGCGGGCTCCACTCGCCTCCCCCTTGGGGTGCTGACGGGTGCCCTCCACCGCACAGGGGGAGGACGCGCACTGGGGAGGCTGTGTGAGCTCAGCTGGAAGGCCACGCCACCGTCGCCGAGAGGAAAAACAACCCAGGGGAGCGTTTCCGGGCCCTGTGCACTTACTTGGGGTCCCCGGCCCCCTCGGCCCCAGCCAGCTGGGTGCGGGAAGAGCAGCAGCTGGGAGACAGACTTCCGCCCAAGCAGGAGCCGGCCTCCCACTCCCATGGCCTCACCCGGCCACAGGTGGGTCCGGGGTGGACAGGGCCCCCAGCTGCAAGGGCCAGCCCGGCCGCACTGATGCCACAGGGCCCTCTGAGGGGCGCAGAGGCCCTGGCCATGGCTGCCCGGGCTCCACCGTGTCCACTCCATGTGGGGTGCCCGCACCCGGGCAAGGCCCGGCCTGGTCCACTGCTGTGGCTGCCAGAGCCGGAAATCCTCTTCCATGTGGAGGGTAAAGCGCCACGGGGCTGAGGTCCCAAGATGCCCGCCACCAGGCCCAGGGACCTGTCCCAGCCTGGAGGATGGAGGGAGGGAGACGCAGCCGGCGCCGGCAGTCCTGGGCCCTGAGCACCGCCCACCCCACTGCACAGCGCACCTCGGGTGCCAGGAGCAGCTGCGGGGACTGCGTGAGCCGCGCCCCCAGCGGCGTCCTCAGCCCGGGGTCCCGCAGCTGGCCGCCCGCGCCGCCTCTCGGAGGAGAGACCCCCGCCCACTTCTCCCCGGCGTCCTGGGTGCGGCAAGCCGCGGCAGCCTTGGCCTGCAGCAGCATCACTGTCCCTGCCCCTTGCGGGCGCCTCACTGTCAGTCTGTCTGTCCGTGTCTAACTCCCCTCTGCTAAGGTCAGATCGGGTCAGGCCCCCCTCGCGGTCCAGGCTGGGGCCCTGAACAGGTCAACCCAGGCACCCTCCATTGCACAGGAGGCTCCGAGGGGGCGGGGACCTCCCAGACCACCCAGGCGGGGTGGCCCGGCCAGTCTGACCGGCCGTTTCCTGGGCGCCCCCAGGGGTGGGGTGGGGGCGGCTCTCTCCTGCACCAGTTCTGGTCTGAGGGGCTCTTCTCCAATCTCACTCGGGACGGCAACGGGGCCTTGGGGCACAGCCGGGCCGGCCCCTGCCCCATCCACTGTCACCCGGGTCCCGGGCGGGTCCCCAGCAGGAGTAGCAGGGGTGGGGAGGGGCAGGCCAGGGGTGCTGGGAAAGCTGCGGGGGCAGCCCAGAGACCTACAGGGCCCCCCACCCCTCGCCCACCTGCTGAAGTCCCAAGTCCTCCCGCGTACAGGAGAGGAGAAGCGGCGGCTGCCGCGGAGGGCGTCCTGCAGGATCCTGGGTAACGCGGCCGAGAAAGGAGCCCCGTACGTCAGACCCACCTGTCAGGGCTCCCGGGAAACTCTCCGGGGACCCCCCATCACACCTGGGGGCTCTGACCCCTCTCTGCCGAGCTCTGTCGGGGCATCCCCTCCTCCCCGGCCCGGCTGCACCTGGCTCGGCCCCCTCCTCCAGGCGACAGGTCAGCAAGTTGGGGGAAGCACAGACTTGGTCGACGTCACCAAACCCAGGTCCCACACCCGCCCGGGTCCCAGCCAGGCCACCCAGGAAGCTGGTGCAGGGAGGACAGCCAAAAACCGATCGCCGGCAGGTTCTGGGGAGTCACCGCCCACAGACACTCCTGCGGGGGGCTGCGCCGTGCTGGCCGCGGTGGTGGGACCACCGTGGAAGCCCGGGGCTGCCCACCCGGCGCCGGCCCCAGCCGACACCTCCCATTGGAGCACGCCTGGCAAACCTGGGGGGAGTGCCGCGCACCTGGGGGGTCGTCCCTGCTGGAGGGTCGTCTGGGAGGGTCCCAGTCGCTGCAGACCGCATGGGTTGGCCTGTCGGTCTGGGCAGTGGGACAGTCACTGCCCTGCTCGGTCATGTGGGCGTGAGTGGCTGGGCCTCCGCGTGCCAGGGCTGGACTGTGGCAGGGGCTCGGGAGGGGCCACTCAGGGCCACTGGGGTCCCTGATCTCAGAGCTCCACCCCAGGGGCTCAGCTGCCCCCACGGCGTGCCGCCAGGAGGGCTCTGGACCAAGGATCCCCACCCGGCCAGGGGACGTAGGGCGCGTCGTCGCACCTCCTGGCCTCACTGTCCCGAGTGGGGCGCAGAGGTTCACAGGGCTCCCACAGGGACCCTGCCCACAAGCACACATCTGATGGGTGCAGGGGTCTCTCCCAGAGATCTAGCAACGGGGGACGGCAAAGCGTGGGGGGCCTCGGCCCGCCAGGGCTGCACCGGCACAACCGCAGGGATTGGCTCTCGGTTTGGAGGCCGAGGGCCAACGTCAAGGGGTCCGTGGACCTCGCCCCCACCAGGGAGGCGGGTTCTGGGGGCTCCCGCAGCCCCGACGTGGCCCGTGCTCCACGACTCGGTCTCTGCCTCAATTCCCTCCCCCAGTAATGACCTAGTCATGGGCTCAGCCCCCAGCTCGCCCCTAACTAGCCACCCTCAAAGGTCCGGTTTGCAGAGCAGCGCACGGCCTCAGCGCGGGGACGGGCTGGAGCACACCTTGGGGGGCAGGATCCCGCAGCGGCCCGTCCCGCGATGGCCCTGCTAGCCCTCCCACCCCGTCCCTCTCCCACTGACTCTCTCCATCCCGCTCCCCTCCCCGTCCCTCTCCTCCCCCTCCCCCCACCCTTCTCTCCCCCAGCCCCCCTCTCTTGCTCCCTCTCACCGAGCTGGCCCCCCAGCCGTGAGCTGCCCAGGGGTGAGACCCACAGGCCAGGGGCTGAGGCCTCCACCCGACAGCCCAAGGCACAGGATGCTGCCCACAACCACATGATTTAGAGGCGGCCCCCCCGCGGCGGGGCCTCCCACGAGCGCAGCCCCAGCTGGCGACCCGGAGCAGAGCCCAGTGCGCCCGAGCTGTGGCACAGCAGGTGGTGCCAAGCCTGTAAGCTGGGGTTCTTTGTTACACAGCGATGAGTGACTAATACACCTGGCTCCCAGGAGCCAAGCAGGGCGGGGGCAGGACAAACGTGGCCCGGGGCCCCTGGGAGCTGGACTGGGCCATCCTGGGGTGTCTCACATGGACATCCTGACCACCCGACCCTCTCCCCAGCCCGTTCCCCGTCTGCTCTCCTTCACCTCCGCAGACAGACGCAGGCAGGGGCTCTGGCAGAGGCCTTGGGCCCACTCTCGCACCTCCTTGCTCGCCCAGGACGGGGAGCCTGTGATGGTGGGGGGGGGCTGAGGTCAGGGGTCACCTAGGGGGCCTGCCGAGGGTGGCTGTCCCTTCCTCCTCTCCTTCCCCTCCACACAACTAGTGCTGTTTTTTGTCTTTTCCGCTTTTTCCTCATATTTTTACATCTCCCCCTCACTTCTGGGTCCCCAGTGCACAAACCTCAAGCCCAGCTCAGCTGTGGCTAATCTGAAATTCCATTAATATAAATTGGGGCTAATTACGCAGTCCCCCCCGGCATCCCTACGCCAGGCCCAGCATGACAGAGGCCCTTCTGGAAAACCCGGGAAGGGGCCGAGGCTCCCAGCGGGATGCTCGCCATCCCGGCCGTCAGCAGTTGCTGCCCTGTGGGCGCACGGGGTGTCAGCGTGGGAAGGGGGACCATGCTACAGCAAAACCTCAGTGCCTCCGCCCGCTCTGCCCCTCCACGCCCCCGCGGGCGCCCGTGGTCACGCTTCCATCAGGTCAGTTTTGAGGTGAGACGAGAGACCGCGGGAAGGCACAGCCCACGGCGGCTCCAGGAGAGCCCCTGGCTCTCCGTACCCCTCGAGCCAAAGCGAGCCAGCATGAGGGGAGGCGGCTCTGCTGGGGCTCCCTCCAGGGTGCAGGGACCCAGAAGAAGCTGCTGGAAGCTGGGGGAGGCTTGTCCTCCCCCTCCCACACGCTCTGACGCAGAGGTCTCTGCCCTGAGCAGCGGACACCAGGCTGGGCAGGGCTGGGCAGGGCTGGGCAGGGCTGGGCAGCAGGAGAAAATCCTCCAAGCAGAAGCTGCTCTCACTCGGAGCCAGCCTCCGTCCACCCACCATTGCTCTCCGAGGCCGTGTGACAGCCTCTGTCCACCATCCCACCCCTCCGGGCCTCAGGCTCCATCAGCTCAGAGGCCACCGCTTCCCGCTCTCCGCTGTGTCCCGAGACCAGCCCCAGGCCTGCAGGGCAGCTTCTGAGCAGAGGGAAGGGTCGTGGATCCCGCTCAGAGGCTCAGGACAGCAGTGGTGCACACCCGCGAGGGGAGCAAGGGGGGCGGGGCAGCGGGGATGTGGGGCAGGAGACCAAGGTCCCGTTCCTCGCAGGGCAGTGGCCTCGTGACCCTAAGTTAGTCTGGGGGTGGGGAGAAGAGGGAACCGGTGGTGGGAACTGGGGCTCGCTCCCGGCCTGACACACTCCAGTGTACGCCCCTGACCCCCCAGCCTCCCTGGATTGGGGCTCCCCGTCTGAAGATGGAGCGGCTGCTGCTCCACTCAGGAGCCCCCTGCGAGATTAGACACGAGTGGATGTCCCTGGCCCCGTGGTGGCTCCATCAGATTAAAGCTCCCTCTGCCCATCCCGACATCCACGCCAGCCGCCGGCTGCATCCATGGGCCAGGGTCTTGGGGCCCTCGAAGATGGCGTGATGGGCATTGGGCTCTGCACAGCAACCTACAGTCTCCAACAGATGTCCTAAATAAAACAGCATGGCATTGAAAGACTGATGACGGTGGAGCTGGCTC
This sequence comes from Dasypus novemcinctus, assembly GCF_030445035.2. Lineage (NCBI taxonomy): Eukaryota > Metazoa > Chordata > Mammalia > Cingulata > Dasypodidae > Dasypus > Dasypus novemcinctus. Next base: position 129,298,626 of record NC_080681.1, read on the forward strand.
CGACAGGTCAATGGGGTCTGTGAACCGTGACCTCGCACCAGACCTCACAGGTAGAGCTGGCTCGTTGGACGTGACTCGGCAGGGCCCCCACGGCTGCTCCTCTCCTTGTCTTCTGTCCTCCGATAGGAAGTCATTTCGCAGGGTGGCTGGGGCCGAGGCAGGTCTGGAGGACCTGTCAGTGCTGCAGAAGGCCACTGGCCACCAGGACCAGAGCTGGACACCAAGTTGATGATTTGCTCGATAGCCAGGGGGTCGGATGTTCCCACTTGGGGGAAACAGATAGAGGGGGCTCCGTGGTTACGTTGAACCCTAGGGCCATTTCTTCCCACGCTAATGCAAATGGGGTGGAGTGTTTAAACATGACCAGTCCCCACCATTGATTTCCTGTTCCAACCAGCAAAGACGATCATCAAGCACTTGGAAAGAGAGAACTTCCGGACATGGAGCCATTTCCTCCAGGGCCCAGTTGGCTCAGACTCTCCCGGCCACTTAGCCTTGGCTTCCTGATTTGGGCGATGCAGAGGCATGTCTTCCCTGGCAGGGCCACCAATTATTACTTTCATCTCCTCTCTCATTGCCAAGGCCATGTGGACGCTTCCTCTCCAGCTTCCCCAGGAAGAGCCGAATGTGGCCGTCACTGCCCGTCTCCTCGCCCAAGCCGGGCAGGTCCCAACCGCAGCGCAGCTTCTCGAGCCTTCATCGCAGAGACCCATCGGCCACGGACGCCGTCAACTGTAACACGAAGCCGGAGTCGTCCACTCCTCTCCCTTGTGTGAAACGCCCACAGGCCAGGAGTTTGCAACACTCCACACGTGGGTGGTTTATGCAACCGGGCAGGTAATGCTCTGCTGGCGGGCACACCCATCGGCGCGTCCAGCAGCGCTGCGTGATCGAGGAGCCTCGCCAGATCATCACCCTGCCTTCTCCAAGCAAAGTATCTGCGGGGGCTCAGTCCATGCCGCTTGGCTAGGTAGTGGTGGCACCCCTTGCTGGGTCAAACACTGGTGATTACCCTTGACGACGGGGGCGGGCCTCGTCCAATCAGGGAAAGACCTGGAGAGCAAGAACCGGGGTTTCCGAAAGTAGAAGAAATTTGGATGCAAAACTTCAGCCTCTCCTCTCAGCAGGATTTCCAGCCTGCAGGCTTCCCCTATGGAGTTCAAACTGGAATTGCCAACCTGCCACCAGTCTGCCCTGCAGGTTTCAGAATTGCCACCCCCCCCCCAATTGCTTGAGCAAATTCCCTTAATACGCATATTACATGCAAATGACCTGTTGGCTCTGTTTCTCTGGAGAACCCTGGCTGATAGAATATTTGTCTTTAACTCTGCGGTTCCCCGTCCAGCTTCTCAGCAGCATGTGCGTGCACCTCCCCAGGGGCTCTCGTCAATTTGACCTTTTCTCCCCCATAGACACAAACTATCAGTTTTATTCTGGAACTTGTAATTTAATATTGATTTACTCAGAGGGTTGACTAGCACATCACTTTGCTCTCCTGAAAATGATCTGGAAGCTTCCACAGTTCACGTCGGTATTTGAAGAAGTCTCCTAACGGGCAACACCCAGGGAACGAGGGCCATGGGATTACCATCCCAACAAATTCCATCTTTCAGGTGTTCTCCGGCCTCCTTCTTTACACTTCTCTGCTGCACGGGCAGAAGCATCACGCTCGCTGCTTGTCCCAGCACATAGAGATTTGCCTTCTGTAATCGTGCAGGAGGCCCACCTGCTACGTACATTGACGTTCTGTTTGCATTTCCACTTTTGTCACTGCTTTTATCATTTAATGAAACACTTCTAAGCCACTGATCCATCTTTATGAACTGGGGATGGTCCACTGCCTGATAAAAGCAGGGACTCACACAGCTGTCCACAAATGCAAGCAACCACCTGCCAGTTATCGTAAAACAGGATGACCCAAAAGCAGCAGCACCCTTCGTTTCTGCTTCAAGGGAGAACCTTTAAGAAAGTTGCAGGGAAGTGGACTTGGCTCAGTGGTTAGGGCGTCCGTCTACCACATGGGAGGTCCACGGTTCAAACCCTGGGCCTCCTTGACCTGTGTGGAGCTGGCCCACACACAGTACTGATGTGCGCAAGGAGTGTCATGCCACGCAGGCGTGTCCCCGTGTAGGGGAGCCCCACATGCAAGGAGCGTGCCCTGTAAGGAGAGCCACCCAGCGCGAAAGAAAGTGCAGCCTGCCCAGGAGCGGTGCCGCACACATAGAGAGCTGACGCAGCAAGATGACGCAACAAAAAGAAACACAGATTCCAGTGCTGCTGACAACAGAAGCGGACAAAGAAGAACACGCAGCAAATGGACACAGAGAACAGACAACTGGAGTTGGGGGGGGGGGGTGGAGAACAGGGAGAGAAATAAATATTAAAAGAAAAAGTTGCAGGCAGTGAAACACCTGCAAACAGTCCCGCTGCTTCCCCCTCTACAACAACCCATGGCCTGCGGGCCCCGCGGCTGCCAGGGTGGGTGGGCACCAGAACTGGGAGACCTGCCCACCTTGCACCAGACCTGGGGGCTCCAGAGCCTGGTCTCGGGGTACCCCTAAAGGAGTGCAGCAGGGCGGGGCAAAGAGCCTGCCCAGCACCAGGCCCAGCCCGAGCTGGGGCGTCAGGGGGACCGGGTCGAATCCCGGCTCGAATCCCGCTCGGCGTGTCCCAGCCCTGGAAGCAGCCACCGCCAGCTCCGCGCCCGCCACCAGTCTCCTCCTTCCACGTCCCGCGGTGAGGAATTCGCTGCATGCATCAGACGAAAACACCCATTGACGGTTTACTTTTGGCTTGGGGCATTTTTGTTCCTGGTTAAATATTTATAATGCGCTTTTATTTTTTATTTATGAGACACGGGGGAGCCCCTGAGTCTGACTTGGGTTCCGTAAGGGACCAACGGCAGCGAGTTTTTTCCTTTAATTCCAACGGCTGTCTCCCTCCCTCCCCTCTTGGTTGCAAAACTCCCGTCTCCTTCCACTGGGCCCCCTCTCCTCCCTGCCCTGTCCGCGACGCCCCTTCCTGGGCTCTTTCTGCCCACCCATTTATCAATCCCAAGTCAGAAAGAGAAAAGCAAACCCACCCCACATACGTGGAGGTGACGTAACTTTTGTCCCAGGAACCTCTGGATCCCCAGCCTTCACCCCTCCATTTAAATTGATTAATTGACCTTTAAAATTGTACCCAGAAAAATAAATCACCAAATAAAATAAACTATCTTGTTACTCGACAATGCTGGAAACCCACTGAAACTTGACAAGGGACTAATGAAGCAACAAACAAGGACTAATGAAGGAAACACACTTAATAGAGAATAATTGATCAGCGATCGCCGGGGCTCCCTGGGAGGGGGAGCTGGGCTTTCTCAGGCCCCTGGGAAGGGCGGGCTGCAGCGGGGCCAGCAGTGGCCAGTGGACCTTGGCCTGTGTCGCCAACCAACAGCCGCGCCCGCCCCCCCGCAGCAGGAAGGAAGATGCTTCCGGGTGCTCAGGGAAAAAGCTCTCCCAGCCCGCCGGGCACTGTGGCGTTGACCTTGTATGGTGACTGGGCTTCCAGAGCCAGGGGGGCAGCCCAGGCCTTGCGGGCGACCCCAGCCCCACTAGGGACCACCGGAAAGAGGCTTGGGAGCAGGGCCTAGGGGGTCCAGGTGGGAGGCAGGGGCATCTTCCCTCCTCCAAGAGAACAGGGGAGGCAGGCCGCCCCTGCACCCCCCACCTACTGTCCCATCACTCCCTCGGCCACACCTGCATCCACCTGGATGCTCTCAGGACAGGAGGGTGTCAAACGAACCAGCCTTAGGAGCAAAACATCGGCGCAGCACCTGCACGCGAGGGCCAAACTCAAAGACCTCAGCCCCTCCACCAGACGGCATGTTTGCGGGGGCCTGTGTCCCCACAGGGAGCTGGCCTTGCTGAACCACCTGCTGGACGCTGGAGAGCCAAGGGACACAACAGAGCAGAGCAGTCCCTGTCAGGTCAGGCCTGCAGAGCTCCTGGAAAAACAGGGGGCAGGAGCCTGCTTTTAGGGGTGAGCCTTGTTGGTGCAAATGCAGGGCTGGGTGCCGGCAGGTGCACATGCAGCTGCGATAAATGCCAGGGGGCAGGCAGGAGCCCCGCCCTGTGTCCCCTGCACCGGTCACCGCTGCCTTCCTTTACAGGCAGAGCTGGGTGGAAGGAGCAGAAAACACTTGAACTGGAGTTCCCTCAGAGGAATAATGGGAAATCCATAAGTCTTGTAAATAGGTGATAAGACAAGTCTTTAAAACAAATGGGGGGAAGCGGACTTGGCCCAGTGATCAGGACGTCCGTCTACCACACGGGAGGTCCGCAGTTCAAACCCCAGGCCTCCTTGACCCATGTGGAGCTGGCCCATGCACAGTGCTGATGCGCACAGGGAGTGCCCTGCCACTCAGGGGTGTCCCCCCGTAGGGGAGCCCCACGCGCAAGGAGTAAGCCCCGTAAGGAGAGCCGCCCAGCGTGAAAGAAAGTGCAGCCTGCCCAGGAATGGCGCCGTACACAGGGAGAGCTGGCACAGCAAGATGATGCAACAAAAAGAAACACAGATTCTCGTGCCGCTGACAACAAAAGCGGACAAAAGAACACACAGCAAATAGACACAGAGAACAGACAACTGGGGTGGGGGGGGCAGGGAAGGGGAAAGAAATAAATTAAAAATAAATAATAAATAAACAAATGGGGTAATAACTTAATCACATGTGAGGCAGGCGACCGGCAGGGCCGGGTGGGAGGCCAGCTCCTCCCAGGGACCTCCCTGCACCACCCTGGAGCTCTCAGCACCCCTGCGCCCACCCAGCGCTTGCTCAACTGTCACAGCAACTCCAAGAGGTAGGGGGCCTCTGAGAAGGAACCCCAAGTACAGGGGCATGAACGCCCCCACAGGTGGCAGCTGGAGAGCGGCAGAGCTGGGTCCAGCTGTCTGTCTCTCTGACCCCACCGCCCGCAGCCTCGTCCACCTGCTCCGAGGTCCTGGGCGCCCAGGCTGGTCCACGGAGTAACCACGGGGACAAAGGTCCCTGCTGTTTCCAGGCACCACCCCCCAAAGACAGAGCATCCTCCCAGCTTCTTGCCCAATTGCCCCCCAAAACCAGGTCACCCTTCTGGTCCCCCCACCCTTCAGAAGCATGGTCCTGTGCCAGGACTATCTTGACAGATGACTACGGCACTTTACAGTTTACAATGCACCCTCCCACCCAACTCCTAATCGGCTCTTCCAGGGGAGGGATCGCCGCTTCTTCGGGATGGAGAACGAGAGGCCAGGAGCCGGGGGGCAGCTGGAACGCGCAGCTCAGCTCTCAAAACCGTGCGCTCTGGGCGGGAGGCACAGGGGCTCCGGGCCGGCGGGTAGAAGGTGTGCCCCCAGGCCGGCGATCGGGTGCGACATCAGGCCTGCAGGGAGGGCTGCCCCCTCTGCCGTTTGGAGCCAGAGCCCCGAGCCAGGCCCGGCACCTCGCCCCGGCCTCTCCAGGGTCCAGCGGTGACCATGGCGCCCAGCGGAAACCCACCGGGCGGGCAGGGAGCGCGTGCCCCCGGCCAGTCAGAACGGCGGCCTTGCTGCGCGCTCCCTGTGTTCTGAGGCCAGCGGGGCGAGCTGGAGAAAAGCCACCCCAAGCCTTTCTGGAAGAGCTAGCTCTCCCCACCTCCCCACAGCACCGCCGCCCCGAGCTAACCTTCATCCGTCCAGCGCAGCCCGGTCACGAGCCGGACGCTGAACACGTTCTGAATTATTCCCAAGCAACAGCCACAGGTGTTCCTGGAGAGGTGTGGAACTGGGAAGTCCCGTCTCTGAACTTGGGCAGCTGCCCCCCAGGAGGCTCGTGCCTCAACTGCTCAACGAAGGCCATCGAGGCGCTCGGGAGGGAGGCAGCAAGCAGCATCCTGAAATCCAGCCCCCCACGTCCTCAGTGCACAGGTGAGCCAGGCAGGTCCCCAGAGGGGCAGGTACCTGAGGCAGTCTCAGCAAGCCCACCCAGATTCTCAGCAGGGGGCGGGGCCATTCTCAGCCACCCCTGTCGGTCCTTCAGAGCCAGCCAAGGTACAGAGGGGGTCACGCCTGGAGCTCAGACCTTGAGGAGCTGAACTGCCCCCTGCACCTCGCCCCTCGGGGCTTCCGCGGATGGCACCGTGGACAGGGGAGGGCTGGCTGCCCGCCCTGTGGGTCGGTGGGACCCCTGAGCCACCTCCACTGCTTCGGGGATGTGCCATCCCCTCCCGCACCCCAGAGTCTGCCCTGCTGTGGTCAGAAAGATTCGGTATAGAGTCCCAGAGCTGGCCAAGACATCAATCAAGCCGCACTCCATGCTTTGTAGTGGGGAAACCGAGGCACAGAAGAAGAAGCAACGTTCCCAAAGCAGCCAGAGGGGTTGAGCAGGAGTTTTTATTTGATTCCAAGTGTCCCTCCCCTCACCCCCCGATGGGAATCCACACCCCGTGAGTTGGTTTCCCACACTGTGCTGTGCCATGCCCTGGGTGTGCAAAGAGAGGCATGGGCAACACCTGCTGCAGCCAGAGCCACCTTCTGAAATACCCAGAGAACCAGTCAAGGTGCCACGGAGAAAAGGAGAGATGTATGGGTGGACAGAAGCAGAGGGTGGCGCGTGCGTGGAAGGAACAATTGTCTCGCCAAGCCCGGGGGCCAGAGCTGTCCCCTCGGCATGCGCACCCCTTCCCTCCCGCAACGAGCGTTTCCTGAGAATATGTCCTGGGCCGCACCGGGAGTGAGAGGTTTTTCTAGACAATCCCACCTTATTTCCTTCCAAGAGCTGTGGTTTGAGCAATGAAAATTTCCCCAAGAAAACCGGCAATAGTGGGATGAAATATTTGAAGTGCTGAGAGAAAACAAGTTCCCAGCAGGAAGGTTACATCTGGCAAGGCTGCCTTCCAAAAAGCAGGGAGAGAGTAAGACACTCCCAGGTGTACAAAAGCTGGAGTTCATCTTCCCTGCCTGCCCCGCAGGCACGGATAAAGGGATTTCTTCAACTGAAAGGAAAGAGCTCCAAGCAGGGCACGGATGTGGCAGGAAGAAATAAAGCCCTCCAGTAAAAGTAACCACATGGCCCATTGTAAGTGCCGGAATAGTGTACTGTGTTTTTATATGTAACTCTACTTTTGACTTCTTACAGGTTCAAAACGCAAATGCATAATAGTAATGACAAATCTATGGTTTTGGAAATACAATTTATAAAGATATAATTTGTAGTAAGTACAACAGAAGTGGGGGGCAGAGGGGTATAGGAACAAGATGAGGATGCTCACCGTTACGCAGCATCGCACTAGAAGCTCTACCCAGACCAATTAGGCAATAAAAGGAGAAGGAAAAAGAAAAAGAAAGGCATCCAAATTGGAAAGGAAGAGTAAAACCTTCCCTATATGAGGATGACATCATCCTATATACAGAAAATCCCAAAAACCTACAACAGAGCAACTAGAGCTAGTAAGTGAATACAGTAAAATGGCAGGGTACAAGATGAGCAAACAACAAGCAGTAGAGTTTCTATATACACGAAATAAACAATCTAAAGAGGAAACTAAGAAAGAAAATTCTATTTAAAATAGCAACTAAAAAATCAAATATTTAGGGATAAATTTAACCAAGGATGTAAATAACATTCATAGAAAACTACAAAACATTACCAAAAGAAATTGAAGATGATCTAAATAAATGAAAGGACAACACATGCTTATGGATTAGAAGAGTAAATATAGTCAAGTTGTCAATTCTACCCTAAGTGATTCACACAGATCCAATACAATGCCAGTTAAACTTCCAACAGCCTTCTTTGCAGAAATGGGAAGTCCAATCATCAAATATATATGGAAGAGTGAGGGGCCTCAAATAGCCAAAATCATCCTTAAAAAAAGAACAAAGTTGGAAGACTCACAGTTCCTGAATATTTAAAAACTTACTATAAAACCATAGTGGTCAAAACAGCATGGTACTGACACAAAGACAGACTTATAGAACAGCAGCATTGAAATGAGAGTTCAGAAAAAGACCCTTACATCTATGGCCAACTAATTTTTGACAGGTGCCAAGTCTACTAAATTGGGAAAGAATAATCTCTTCAACAAATCGTTGAAAACTGTGTATCTATATGCAAAAGAATGAAAATGGACCCCTACCTCATACCATATACAAAAATTAACACAAAATGGAACAAATATCTAAATATAAGAACCAATACTATAAAACCCCTAGAAGAAAATGTATGGAAGCATCTTAGGACCCTGTGTTATGTGATGATTTCTTAGACATTACACCAACAGCATGAGCAACGAAAGGAAAAAATAGATCAGTGGAGCTTCGTCAAAATGAAAAACTTTTGTGCATCAGAGGACTTCATTATGAAAATAAAAAGGCAACCTACAAAATGGGAGAAAATATTTGGAATCCACATATCTGATCAGGGTTTAATATCCAGAATTTACAAACAAATCCGACAGCCCAACAACAAAAAGAAAAACAACTCAACTTAAAAAATGAGTCAAAGATTTGAACAATTTCTCCAAAGAAAATATACAATGGCCACTTGTAGGTATATGCCCAAAATAACTGAAAGCAAGGATTCAAGCAAATACTTGCACACTGACATCCACAGTCACGCTTTTCACAATGGCCAAAAGGCAGAAGCCACTCACTGTTCATCAGCGGATGAGCAATAAACAAAATGCGACAAATCCATACAACAGAATATTATTCAGCCATAAAAAGGAATGAAATTCTGATTCATGCAACGACAGGGATGAACCGTGAAGACATTATACTGAGTGAAATAAGCTAGACACAGAAGAACAAATGTTTCATAAAATAATTATGATACGAAACCTCATAGATTCAGAAGCTAGAATATAGGATACCAAGGGCAGAGTTGGGTTAGGGAATGCGGAGCTAATGCTTAATGGTGCGGTTTCTGTTTGAGGTGACGGCAACACCATCTTGCGAAGGTAATTACACTGAATTTTAAGAATTTTATAGTTGTGGCTAAAAGGAGAAAATTAGGTGGTATATATGTTGCTACAATAACAATTTTTAAAAAACAACCATAAATCTGTACAACAAAAACAGTGAGATCGTCGCCACCCGCGTCCACCAGCACCGGCCACGACGGAGCTGAGAGGAGACCGCGGGCTCCGCCGCCCAGCCTCTCCTCCCTCCTGCCGCTGGCTGCCAACCACCTCGGGACTTGTTCCAATAATCTGTTAAAACATGGTGGATTCCTATGAAGTTCTAGGCGTGCAGAGACATGCCTCACCCGAGGATATTAAAGAGGCACACCGTAAATTGGCACTGAAGTGGCACCCTGATAAAAATCCTGAGAATAAAGAAGAAGCAGAGAGAAAATTCAAACAGGTAGCTGAGGCATATGAAGTATTATCAGATGCTGAAAAACGGGACATCTATGACAAATATGGCAAAGAAGGATTAAATGGTGGTGGTGGAGGTGGAAGTCATTTCCACGGTCCATTTGAATTTGGCTTTATGTTCCGTAATCCAGGATGTCCTCAGGGAGTTTTTTGGTGGAAGGGACCCATTTTCATTTCATTTTTGAAGACCCATTTGAGGACTTTTTGGAAATCGAAGAGGCCTCCGTGGAACCAGAAGCAGGGGCACGGGATCACTTTTCTCTACCTTCACTGGGTTTCCATCTTTTGGAGGTGCATTTCCTTCTTTTGATACAGGATTTTCTTCATTTGGTTCACTGGGGCACGGGGGCCTCACTTCATTTTCTTCAACGTCCTTTGGTGGTAATAGGATGGGCAATTTCAAATCTGTATCAACTTCTACTGAAATAGTTAATGGCAGAAAAATCACAACAAAGAGAATTATTGAGAATGATCAAGAAAGAATAGAAGTTGAAGAAGATGGCCAGTTAAAGTCCTTAACAATAAATCGTAAGGAGCAGCCGCTACGCTTGGATAACACGGAATTCAACGCACGCATTTAACAGAAATGTTAAACTATAACAAGACCATTTGAGGATTAACAGGAACATTTTTTTGAAGATTTCAAACGAACTCTACTTTCAGTATAACTGTACCTAATCTAAATAAAGTATTTATAAACAGCCCATCGGAGCACCTATTTGTCATAGACTTTTGAGTTTATTGTTGGGACCACATTAATAGGACATTTTTTCTTTTTGTCTTTTAAATTGTTGTAAATTTCTGTATGTACTTTGCTTTTTTTATTAAACTTTAATCCAAGGTGAACTGTGATTCTTTAGTAGTGCTAGGACAAAATTGTACACTACCACCAGCGTGGATGTTGCTCTTTCCATTTTGTTTGAAATGTGAGCCAAGTAGTTTCAGTCTGCTGTGAAGTTAACATTGCCAGGATGAATCTTCTACAAAAATAATTTCAATTTTTTTTTCAGTATTTAGTAGCAAAAGATATTGATACATTAATGTGGTGATACATTTCTGGTTTAATATAAATTAAGATGTTTTCTCGTTGTGCATGAATGCTGGCAACTCAGTAAGTTTTGACCATTGTTTAAATATGTAATGCTAAGCTTAGGTTTATAAAAAGTAAAGCTGGTAAACTGGGGCTTTGTTATTTACTTAAAAAAAAAAAAAAAGAAAAGAAATGCCAATGAGTTTGGTGAATTCTTTCATGAAAAAAAAAAAACAAAAAACAGTGAAGCTTCATGCCAACTAAGAATGATAGTTAATAGTCAAACTACAATAATGTTCTTTCACCAGTTGGAACCACGTTTTCAACACTACTGCAAGTTGCTAAAAACCCAGGCAGGTGCATGGGAACTCTGTATTTTCTGCATGATCTTTTTGTAAACCCGCAACTTTTCTAATCATAAACAAACAAAAAACTACATCAGAAAAAAAGAAATTCTGCAATACCCCTTCTTGCTCCCGAGCCCGGGGTCAGCCCCCAGTGTGAGCAGGGGACACGGGGCCTCCTTGGGGCTGGGGCCCCAAGACCCCCACCTGCTCCTGCTTGATGCTGCTCAGGCAGAGTCCAAGGCCCTTTGGGACCCCAAAGAGCCCAAGCCTCGGTGCAAGCAGTGAGTGATTGGGGCAGAACCTTCCGGAAAGCAGGGTTCCAGTTGAGGTGCTGACAAGGAGGCTTCAGTGAAGGAGAAAAATGAGGCCCTAGAGGGAAGTCTCAGGGCTCCTGAGACAAATTCCACCAACCTCACAACTTTGCAAAAGGGGTCTCAGAATGCCGTGTCTGTACAAAGGAAGACACCACATCTGAAGGGTTACTATGGAGAAGAAACAGGGCAAATGCCTTAAAAACACATATGCTCTCCAAACAGCCCTGTCCAGCCGGGGTTATCCCCTCCTCGCTTTCCAGGTGAGGAGACGCGGGTCGGGGAGGTGCGGCGCTCACCTGTGAAGGGCCCCCTGGGTGCTATTCCCGGCACAGGTGTGCCCCCTTGAGCGTGGTGACGTCTAGTGACCTGCTCCCAGTGAGCAGAACATGGGGGCAGGGGGTGCGGGGTGGATGTCACTTCCGTGACCAGGGTATAAAAAGACTCTTGTCGCTCTTTCTCTCCCTCCCTCCCTCTTTCTCTCTTTCCCCCTCTCACCTGCTGTGCTGATGAAGCAGGCTGATGGGTGTGAGCTGTGGAGAAGGCCAGGTGTCGAGGGACCGGTGGGGGGGGCCTCTGGCCTCGAGCTGCCGAGTGAGCCCACATGCACTGAGTGAGCTTGGAAGCCCGTCCTTCCCCAGTCAAGGCTTCGAACAAGACCACAGCCCAGCGAGACCCCTTCAGCCTGTAAGAGGCCCTGACGCCGGTGCCCTTGTTGCACCAACCCCAAACTTCTTAACCACAGCAATAAAAGACACGTATTATTGAAGTCACTAAATTTGGGATTGGTTTGTTACGCAGCAATGGGTAGCTGATACCTTCCCCACGTTTGCACTGTGCTTGGCCTGACTCTAAAGCTCTCATTCATGACCAGCCCACCCCCCACTCTGCTCCTCCTCCTTCTTCTCCCTTGGAAACGACTAGTCAACCCAAGGAGGTGAGTTACCGGGGTGGGGCAAATACCAGGCCGTAAGCTCCAGGATGCCTGGTTTTCATCCCAAATGCAGCGCCTGGCCGTGGGGAGAGCGCCGCAGATGCTTAGTAAATGCTGCACCCATGCAACCCACCCCTGTCGGATCTTGCCCTCAGCGACCCACACATGCCATAGGTGGACGGAAACGCCGCGTCCTTCCCCGGAGCCCAGGGGTGGTGGCCGCTCGGATGCCCCGGCTCAAAGCAGCTCACACGCAGCCCACCCTGCCAGCTCCCGGGAACTCAAGCTCATCTCACAACAGCGATCCCAGAGGGAGCGGGCGTTGGCGCAGCACGCAGCAGCCCCTCCCCAGAACAGGGCTGGAGATCTGTGTGGGAAGATGTCAGCTCTGAGCCCACAACTCATGTTCAGTGAGCAAATCATTCTTCTTTGGAGGCATTAAGGATAAATAAAGGCTTAATGAATCAAGCCTTTTGAATGGCTATTGCTCCTTTAATTTGTAGTTTACAAGGTTCTTGTAAATTAAAAATGGGAAAAGAAATCCCTTCCCATCCTACACGCACCTCCGCAGGGCAGGGACAATTTGGCTGTTTTGATTTTCATGTCCCTAAAGCCCTTATCTCTTTGAAAAATTATTCCTTAATTTTTATGAGGTGGCTGGTGAGACGGGAGAAGCTGAGCGATTGTTCTATATCTCGCTCTCCTTCTCCTTGGAGTTCACTCCTCGTGGTTATGGGTCCCTGGGCAGGAAGGAAAGGTGGAAGTGCTCACTTTTAATTTACTGTTTGCAATAAGCAGGGCTTTATCAACATCCCCCCAAATAAATTATTTTTATTGCCAGCCTCATATTGCCGGGAGCAGTGGTCATGGAAACACTGCTAGGAAGGAAATTCAATCGTGTGGGCTTCAGACCCCAGCTAGCTGCGACCTGGCAGGTGGGTGTGGGGGGAGGGGCTGGGCTGGGGGCCAGAGCCACCCAGACTGGGGGGGGGTGACCGGGAGAGGGAGGGAGAAAGCAGAGTGCAGGCCAGCCCAGGAAGCGGCTGTCCAAGGCCAGGCGTCCCTGCCTTCGCCCGTTCAGGACAGGAGCGCCGGCCAGACTGTTCCACACCTTGAGACTCAGCCTCTGAGAGCGCCACCTTCCCCAAGGCCGCCAGCCGGGGGGGCGGTTTCTGGGAGGGCGACTGGTCTCCCCCCCCCTCTTCCCCCCTTCCCCCCTCCTCCTTCTTCTCCTTCTTCTTCTCCTCTCTTCCGTCTTCTCTCTCTCCCCCTTCCCCTTTCCTACCCCCTTTCTCCTCCCACTCCCCCTCCCCTCCTCCTGCTTCTTTCTTCTTCTGCCCCCCCCCACCTGCTCGCCTCCTTCTCCCTCTCAGCTTATCCTCCCAGTGGTATATTAAGCATCTGAAAGAAGAATCTGGCGTGAAAGCCCCTGGAAAGCGACCCCAAATGTTGAGCCTCAGAAGTTGTTCCTCCAGAGGAGGGGGAAGAAAAGACCCCTCCCTTGCCAGGAAGGGTGGAGGGGATCAGCCCCCCTGCTGCCCTGTGGGATTTTTAAGGAGAATCTTGGGGAGATGGTGCAGAGCAACCCCTGCCCGCAAGCCCACCTCCCCGGCCCGCAGCCCTGGCACCTGTCAGCACCTGCCCTAGGTGTACCAAGCACCGAGGCTGCCGGACGCATCCACGTCGCTCACCTCTGCTGCCCCGATGGCCCTAAGTGCTCAGAGTGGCTGAAAACCCACCACGGGTGCCACGGGCTAGAGCCTGGCGGTCATTCGGGGTGGGTGCTCTGCAGTCAGCGCGATTCTCGGGGAGAGCAAACCCCAGAGGCCCCGCTGCCCTCTGGGAGAGGCGCCGTGTCACTTACCTGAGGAGTCGGCAGTGCAAGGGGGTCCCCTGGGGTGCAGCGGCCACCCGACGTCACGGCACTGCTCCTGGGCAGCTGCTACTGAGGACAGGGAGAGGGGTCCCTGGAAGCGCCCTGCTCTGGACAGGGCTTTGGGACTCACGCAGGCTGCTCCCGAGGCTCAAGGCTTGCACTTTATGGCGAAAATCCCCAAATGCAATGAATGGGCCACACTGGCGAGAGAGGTTGTTGATGTGGGAGGAGTGGGAGGGGGGGTATAGGGGAACTTCTTACATATTTTAATGTAGCATTTTGTGTGATCTATAGATCTTCTTTAAAAAAGACTTAAAAAAATAGAGTAAAAAGAAAAAAAAACTATCTTTAAAAAAAAAACAAAAAAAACTATCTTTAAAAAAAAACACACAAAAAAACCATGGCAGCCAACCAGAGACTCACCTGGCAACATGGACGGGGCCTCATCTAGAGCCCCGGCTGCAACGTCTCAAAGCCAGGGACCACCGGCCACACGGGGACCACCGGCCTGCCTCACGGGGACCACCTGGCCACACGGGGACCACCGGCCACATGGGGATGGGGCGAGGCCCCTGGAAGGCAGCCGAGCTGCCTCCCACCCCCGGCTCCCGGGACAGCAGCCGCCCTCTTCCTGCAGGAAGCACACCTTGACTGCCCGAGAGAGGCAGGGTCCCCGCCCCCACCCAGAGCTCAAGCCTGCAGGCGCGGAGCAGGCGCCGGAGGCTCGGGCCCCAGCCTCCATGCCCTGTGTCGTGAGGGGCAGCAGGCAGGGCGCCCTCCTGAGTCTGCCCCTTGGGAAAGCCAAGGAGAGCGGCTGGGAACTGAAGTCAAAGCGGTGCCCCCGCGCCCCTGACCCACGGCTCGGCGGGGCAGGGGGCCTGGCGCGTCCCAGGGAGGACCAGGGCTCCCGCGGCACTGCTGGGACGGGGCCCTGCCCGGCTCCCCCCGCCCTTCCAGGCCTTTCCACGGAGCCCCTCCTCCACCTCCTGGTCCGGCCCCAGAGCTGACCGGCGCCAAGAGTGGCATCGGGTGCTGAGGTCACACTGACGCCGGGGCCCCCTCCTCTCACCCAGCACACCTCCGAGGGCCCTGCCTCACCCCATTTTACGGAGGAGCACCCCGAGGCAAGGGGGGCAGAGATGGGCTCCACCGGGGCGCTGTCCCCAAGTCCACAGTGGCCCCTGCCGCGTCCAGGAGCGAGGGACACCGGGAGCCTCGTGGGCCCCTGGGCCCCATTTCCCGATCCGCACGTCACACATCCTCTCCCCCTGCACCCCCAAACCACAGCGGGCCGCTTTCCCCGCAGAGGCCCGCCCCACCCCTGGCCAGCCCTGTGACCTGTGACCCTGGGCGCGTCTCTCCTCTCCGACCGCCAGGAGGCCGGGAGGAAGCAGCGGGCAGAGCCAGGGCTCGATGGGCGCTGCCAGGTCCCCCAAGAGGGTCAGCGCCGAGAAGAAGCGCCGCGGGCGTCCAGAGGCGGGGAGGGTCCCACGAGGCCCTCTCTCTGGAAAGACGCCGACGTCCCCAGGTGGCCCATGTCCCCGGAAGCCCTACAGTCAGGAGGCCGGCTGCAGGGCCGCGCGGAGGGGGCCGGGAGCGGCTGCTGAGGGGGCCCTGCCCCGCCGCCAGGGGGCTCAGCCGGGCCTGCAGCTTCTCCCCGCGCGGCGGTGAATAAAACCGCGTCGTCCCCGCGCCGCCAAAGCCCGCCCTCCTGAAGCCGCTGCCCGGCTTCTCCAAACCCAGCCTGATGTCGGTAATGCTAGGACACGAGGGGGAGAAAAGACGCGAAGAAACGGTGAGGAAGGACTAAAACACCAACCAGAGAAGACAAGACGGGCAGCAGGCTGACGGCGCAAAAGGCCACGCAAGGGCCAAGGGGATGCAGCTGTCCCTGGTCCCGACGGGCCCTGCCAAGTGAAGCGAGTTCCGGAAGAGGCCCCCGGAAGCAGAACAAAGACAAACAAATAAGTAAGAAATGGAAGACGGCCAGCTCAAGGCCACGCCGCTAACGCCCGTCTCCTAATCGAGTGTGTCCAAGGCGCCTGGGCCGAGGCAGGGTGGCAGGGTGTCCGTCCGGTGTTCCTCTGGACCATGACTTTAATTTTATTTTTGGCTTAAAACAACAACGACTTCTCGTCTGGCAGTTGTGGAGGCCGTCGGCAGCTTCCCTTGGCAGCTGGCCCGCGGGCCGCGGCGGGTCGTGGTTTGTGGGCGCCCATCCTCTGCCTCCCCCACGGGCCTCGCTCCCTCTCTGCCCCTCTCCAGACGGTTATCATCATTATCATGCAGGGATCTAAGAGCTCTCCCTCCAAGAGGCCCAGGAGGGGCCCCACAGCCACGCAGCTTGGGCAGCAGGGAGAAGGACGCCCCTGGGAGCAGGGGAGAGGCGGCGAGCACGGGGGCTGCCGCCGGGGGGACCCCCTTTGTGCCGCGGGGCCCGGGTTTGCCAAGCCTGCTGTGACAATACCACAGCCCGGCCGGCTCACATCGAGGGTACTTGTCTCCCAGTTCGAGGGCAGCCGCCCGCCTCGAGGAGACAGCAGCTCCGGCGATCCGTGACGCGGCCTCACGGCCGACCCCTCCTGGCTCCCACCGCTGCGCCCAAGCCTCCTCTGCGTACAGGGACTCCAGCCGTGTCCCCCGATTCAGCCAGGCCTCCCTGGAGGAGGGTCTCCGTCCCACAGGGGCAGGATCGGCACGTGCCCCGTGGGAGGTGACCGCCCCGTATCGACAAGGCCGAGCGCAGGGTCAGGCGCAGGCCCAGCCCGAGACGCGGGTGGCCGAATCTGCACCCGGAACTCCCCCCACCCCACTGCAGGACGCCTGGTGAGCCTGCTCCCCGGTAAAGGAAAAACGGGGTTCTTCCCTAAGAGGGGAATAATTGTAATGAAAACCCCCTGAGGGCTGACTATGCGCCAGCCTCTCTGGCATCAGTTCACGTGGATTCACTTGTTTGACCTTTACAAAACCCCAGCACAGGAGGTACTAGTGTATGCTAGTATCTCCCCATTTTAAAGTGAGGGCCAGACAGGCAAGGTAAGTTATCCAGCGCCTGGGAGGGCCAGTGGCAGCGAGTGTGGGGGCTGGCACCCAAAACGAAGGCCCCAATCCTGATCCTTGCGGCCTTCCCTTCCAGAAGGTCCTAAATCCACCAGGCCCACCTGTGAGCACAGAGCTGCCGTCAGACCTTCTGTTCTGCATTAAATCAGAGCACATAACCAAGGGGCATCAGAAGTATGATGAAAACGTGCAACAAGAAAGAAGAGCAGGATACACGAAGACAAGAAAATGGCCTTAGAGGAAACAAGAGATAACTTTTTAATAGAAACTCTAATTACTGTTCTCAGAGATAGTCAAAAAGATATTGGCTCCATAAAACAAGAATTAACGTTTTATTAAAGGAACAGAAACATCAATATTAATTCACTGATTGTGACAAACACACCAATTACTAACCTGTTACTAATGGCGGAAACAGCTACAGCTATTTGGGAACTCTATATACTATCTTTGCAAATTTTTTATAAATCTAAAACTATCTTAAAATTGAAAGTTGATGAGTAAAACAGAAAGTTATTTGAGGATATGGTCCAGGAAAAAACAAGAGAGGGAAATGAGAAATCAGTGGCTAAACTCAGAGATGTCCCAAGATGACTGAGCAGGCATCCCACAAAGCAATCAACCTTGACCAAAGCAGGAGCACAAAGGCTTCTAGAAGACAGTTGGCTTTTTTAATGAAATTTTTCAGAGATTTGTAACTTCTAGAGAAGCTGGAAGAACTTAAGGGTGTGGTAATGACAGATCATATAAGGATAAAGTAGAAAATTAGAACCTCCAAGGAGGAAAAATCTATACAGAAGGAAAAAAATGAAGTTGTTATAGTACACTACCTGGCTGTGCAGTGAACAAGATTTATATAGCTGTAAGCCCAATCAATTGATCATTTTTGGGAAACGGACTTTGGCCCAGTGGTTAGGGCGTCCGTCTACCACATGGGAGGTCCGCGGTTCAAACTCCGGGCCTCCTTGACCCGTGTGGAGCTGGCCCATGCGCAGTGCTGATGCGCGCAAGGAGTGCCGTGCCACGCAAGGGTGTCCCCCACGTAGGGGAGCCCCACACGCAAGGAGTGCGCCCGTGAGGAGAGCCGCCCAGCATGAAAAGAAAGTCCAGCCTGCCCAGGAATGGCGCCGCCCACACTTCCCGTGCCGCTGACGACAACAGGAGCGGACAAAGAAACAAGACGCAGCAAATAGACACCAAGAACAGACAACCAGGGGAGGGGGGGGAATTAAATAAATAAATAAATCTTTAAAAAAAAAAAAAAAATTGATCATTTTTTTAGCATTTAGAACCAATCTACAGATAACGCCTTGAAGACTTAATTATGGTTTCAGTCCAAAAACTATTAGGAAGCTCTCACTAGGTTGTATGTTACCTGAGGGGAAAAAGAGCGCCTCATGGTTATTGCGTGTGCCTGCTATGTAACAGTTGCTTAGCTGCTCGGCAGATGGCATAATTGGGTGGTTGAGCATGTGAGCTTTGAAGTCTTTTCTCCATCCAACGCCTGGCTCTGCCATTCACTAGCTTTTGGGATAGTGAACAAATTGTTTTGCTCCTTGCTACCTGAGTTTGTCATCTGTATATCACCTAACATGAATGATTACAATTAGAAAACATATATAAAAGGGTTAGCACAATACCCCAGACATAGCGAAAATCAATATAGATAAGCTCTCATGGCTACCTTTTTTTTTTTTTTTAAAGATTTATTTATTTAATTTCCCCCCCTCCCCTGGTTGTCTGTTCTTGGTGTTTATTTGCTGTGTCTTGTTTCTTTGTCCGCTTCTGTTGTCGTCAGCGGCTCGGGAAGTGTGGGCAGCGCCATTCCTGGGCAGGCTGCTCTCTCTTTTCACGCTGGGCAGCACTCCTGGCTACCTTTTAAATAAAGAAATGAAGACAAGTTCCACTGTTTTCTGGAAGCTAAAGGAAACAATGGAGAGTCCTGGACATGTAATTCCTCAACCCAGGCCACAGGTTGAAAAACAACAACAGCAACAAAAAAAAAAAATCCATCCAAACTTTGGTCACCGTTCAGAGGGGGAGGGGAGCCCTTGCTTGGACAAGGCGCCCCAAAGGAGCCCGGCCTTGTCCAGCTCTCCGGAACCGCATTTGTCTGACTTGCTCCGTCCAGCTGCAGACAGAGGCACAGACCCTGGGCCCCGGACGTGCCTGCGGCTCCGTGCGCGGAGGTCAGGGCTGCTTCCGCTGTGCCCAGGGACGGCTCGGGCAGCCTCAGCTCAGCCCAGCTCCCCGAGAGCCAGACCCACCTCCTGGCCGCTCGCCCCTGCCGCGGGTGGAAAACCCCAGGTTCCGTGCTGATGACCGATGGAGATCGGATCAGTGCGGGCACGAGGCCTCGATAACCGCCAGCAGGTGGCTGGAGCGTGGCGAGGTGGGCGAGCGCCCCTGTCCACTCCAGACGCCCGCTGGCGTAATTAGCTCATCCATAATTGAAGACTCTGTGCGCATAGAGCTGGCCCTCATTAGTCAAAATCACATCTTTCATAACTCCGCAGGTTGTTTTAAACAAATTGGTTTTTTGCTCGAAGCCTTATTTTTGTTTTTAAAATGTGTCCTTACACCGTGTCAAGAGCAGGGACACTTTCAGGAAGATAAATGGAACCCGTCGTTCCGCTCTCTCCCCTTAACGCGTCTGTGGCGTTCTCTGGGGGGTGGCACTGCGGAGGGCCACACGCTGTTTGGACGACATAATGAAGGGTGCACGGCAGGAGACGCCGCCTCCCGGCTCCCCAGGGAGCATCCTGTGCGGGGCCCTTGGGGTCCAGCCTGCCGTAAGCAGCCCCCCGAGCCCTCAGCCCCAGGCTGGGACCCCAGGTGACGGCGTCATGCTCCCGGCACGCTGTGTCCTGGCTCACGGCCGAGGCAGCTGCCGCCTGCCCCCGCCGCCCTGCACACCGGGCTCTGCTGGCCTCCGTCCCTGGGGCCGGTGCTTCCCCCCCTGGCTCCCCAGAAGGACCACCCCTCGCTGGTCAGCACCCCACACCACCCAGCCCCCAGCAGCCTCTGCCCACGTCCCCTGGGTTCTCACCCCCGGGGGAGCGACCGAGCTTGCCCAGCCCCCGCCCTCCCTGCCCCTCCGCTCCGGCACCCCCTGCCCACCCCCTCAGCTAGGGCGCCTCAATTTTCCTTTGGAGAACTGCACCCCCCCTTATGTGCCAGCGTGTGCAGCTGCCAGCCAGGCTGCCCGAGGAGTAGACCCAGCCCCAGCCCGGCCCACCCGGCCCTGCCCAGACCTCCAGCCTGGAGGCAAGGACCCCTGGAACCCGGAGCTGGTGCCCCCGGGAGGCTGCTGCCGGGATCCCACCCCCCCAGGGACCTTCCTTCAGCTTCTCCTCTGTCCTGAAAGCACACCCCTCCTCTTGCTTTTCTCAGCCCGAGTTGGTTACTTGCTGCAGCCAAAGAGCCTCAGTGGCCCCGTCTGTCCCCAAGGTGGACTTGGCGGGCCCTCAGTGCTACTTTCTGGGACTGTGGCCAGGAGGATGAGCCAGAGTGGCCAGAGGCACCTTCTCAGGCCAGGGGCCCGCACAGCCTCCGCTCCCCTCTCGTTCCTTCTTCCGCCTGTGGGGCTGCCCTGGTAGGGGAATAAGAAGGCAGATTTGCCCCGTCATCCGGTCACTAACACTCTGTGTGACTCTGGGCCACTGCGGACTTCTGGCTCATCCTCTGGCAAATAGGCATGATAAAGATACCAGCTCAGAGTCTCAGAGGAGTGCTCAGTGGTGCTCTGAGAAGGGAAATGCTGCCAAAGCGGACTGCTGCTGTTGAGGAGAGCACGGCGAGCAGGGCGTCACCCCTGATGGGTGTGAGGGGTGTGAGGGGAGGGATCGGGGGCAGTGCTTGCTGCTCAGCCTGAGCTCACTTGCCTGGTGCAGATGGAGCAGCCCCAGCCGAGGGCAGGTCAGGGCTGTGCGCAGAGCCGGCCAGCTCCCTCCCGGGGATGGGGGAGGTTGGGGGTGGCATCAGGCCGCAGGGGAGCCCCACAGTGCGGAGGCCTCTCCCCCTCCATGGGGGGACCCATCTGAGCATGATGGGCCACCGGAGGCCCAGGGGACCGAGGCTGTCCAGGGAAGGCAGGCCTGAGCCCAGCTCTGCTGTCGGGACTGGAGGGATGCTGAGCAAAGGCCGGAGCAACCGCAGCTGGAACAGCAGACAGAGTCGCAGCTGCTTCAGGAGTGTGTGCTGGGGGCCGGGCTTCTGCTGAGCCCTTTGCTTGCACTTTGTCCTCTTCAGGCTTCCCAGCACCCCCGGGGGAGGGGGGAGGCGCCACTCTTCCTGCTTTCCAAAGGAGGCACCGAGGCTTCCAGAGGGAAACCAGTCTCTACCAGAGCCGGAGTGAAGACCCACTGATCTGGGCCAGGGGAAGGGTGGGAAGCCCACAGAGGGCAGGGGGGGGGCAGGAGGGGGGGCAGGAGGGAGGGCAGGAGGGGGGCAGGAGGGCAGGAGGGGGAGCAGGAGGGACAGCAGGTGGCAGGGCGGGGCAGGAGATGGGGCAGGAGGGAGGGGAAGGAGTAGGAGGGGCAGGGGTAGGAGGGAGGGGTGGGAGGGAGGGGCAGGAGGGGCGGGGTGGGAGGGGGCAAGGGGGAGGGGCAGGGGGAGGGGTGGAGGGAGGGGCAGGAGGGGGGCCGGGGGGAGGTCAGAGGGGAAAGGACCCCCACGCGGCCTTTGCCTGTGGAGCCCCTGAGCTCTGACTTCCTCATGCTTTGGGGATGGGCTGGGGAGGCTGAGAGAGGTGACAGACAGACATAAAAGGGAGACCTGGAGGGAGACAGAGGGACCGTCAGAGATGGGGGCGGCCGCCTGTCTTGTCGGCACCCCTCCAGGACACCCCAGAGCTCCGCTCAGCGTTCCAGGACTGCCTCAGGAGGAAGTGCCCCTCTGATCTAGCCCCAGGCCCTCCTGCTGCAGGTGCTGCCCCCCCATGGATGGTGCAGAGGGCCGTGCTGGGCTCATTCTGTGCACCAGTGAGGACGAAGCCCCTGCCGTCCCTCTGTCCTGGCGCATCTCCCAATGGCCATCCACGCAGGCCCCGCCCACGCCTGCCCCCTCCCCTCCTGCTCTCTGGATTGGGTCCGGCTTTGATGAAAAGGCGAGAGGGGGCCTGCGGCGCCGAGCCCTCGGTGCGAACTCCCGGCGCTAAGGCGCAGCCCTGCTCCTCGGCCAACGCACGCTGGAACTCGGGGGCCATGGGGGGGGTGCGTCACGACTCAGGCTCCCACAGCTGCCTCGCTTTAGTGGCTGTCACCACTAACGGAGGGTGGTGACGCGCCCACCAGCTTCCCGGGGCCTGGACAGCCACTGCCTGCCGGCAGCACGACTGACCTTGTCGCCGAGACGCGGTGGGGGGCATGACTGCAGCCAGGCGCGAGGCCGAGCCCCTCTTGGGTCCCCCCAGCTGCGGGAAGGGCAGGGTCTGCCTCACGAAGGTCGAAGGTCGTGTCCCGGGCACGGGCCTCCAGGGTGGGTCCGCCGAGGTGCCAGGTGGGCGCCTGCTGCCCCTCCCCTCGCCAGGGCCACCTTGGCCCTGACAGCCCAGGGCCTGCGGCACGTGGCACGGGCCTCCACAAGCAGGGCAGGGGGACACGGAGGGAGGGAAGGCAGGAATGAATGAAAGAATGAGTGGATGAGTGAATGAGTGAATGGAAGAACAGCAGGTGGACCCATTTCCAGGTGCCGCTGGAACAAATCACTGCAGACTCGGTGGCTCCAAACCACGCAAGTGACCCACCACCCAGGCTAGTGCGCTGGAGTCCTCACGGGTCTCAGGCTCAGACCACGGTGTCGGAGGCACTGCTTCCTTCCAGAGGTACCGGGGCGTCCAGCCTGCCCTCCTCCAGCTCCAGGGACCCCTGCGCTCCTGGCTTGCAGCGTGACCCCCCATCTCTGCTTCGCCCTCTCCCCTCTGACGCTGGCCCCCTGCCCCCTTAAAGGAGCCCCGGTGGCCTCAGCCACCTGCGAGGCCGGGAAACCCCGAGGTCCTCGACTCCCTCCCATCTGCAGGGTCCCTTCGGCCATAAGAGGTGCACATTCGAGGTCCAGGGGCAGGGACACAAAGACAGTGAGGGACACCCACAAAGGCCAACAAGCTGGCAGCCTCGGGCCCCGGGCGCTGGAAGGCGACCACCCTGCTGGGCCCCTGCTGTCCTCGGCCTTGGTCCAAAGTCGGCATTTGGGGTCGTTCCGGGCGGGCCTCTGGCCTGGGGCCTTAGAGGTGTGATGCCCCCTGGACCCTCCAGAGTGTGCTGCGCCGCCTCCCCCTCCCACGGTCCCCTGGCTGCCCTGCCAGGCCCTGGGCCACCCCACCCAGCCCTGCCTGCTCCAACCCTGCCCGCCCAGCCCCACCCACCCAGCCCCACCTACCCAGCCCCGCCCGCTCCAGCCCCGCCTGCCCAGCCCTGCCCGCTCCAGCCCTGCCCACTCCAGCCCCGCCTGCCCAGCCCTGCCCGCTCCAGCCCTGCCCACTCCAGCCCCACCTACCCAGCCCCGCCCACTCCAGCCCCACCTACCCAGCCCCGCCCACTCCAGCCCCGCCTGCCCAGCCCCGCCTACCCAGCCCCGCCCACTCCAGCCCCGCCTGCCCAGCCCTGCCTGCTCCAGCCCTGCCCACTCCAGCCCCACCTACCCAGCCCCGCCCGCTCCAGCCCTGCCCACTCCAGCCCCACCTACCCAGCCCCGCCCGCTCCAGCCCTGCCCACTCCAGCCCCACCTACCCAGCCCCGCCCGCTCCAGCCCTGCCCGCCCAGCCCTGCCCACTCGCCTTCCTTCCCCAGGAACCGAGCTCCTCCCTAGACAAGCCGGCAACAGCGCAGGCTTCCAGGTCTTTCCTCCTCCCAGCAAACCCCTGGCAGCTCCAGACAGAAAGCTTTGAGATTCTGGGGCCCTCGTCGTGAGGACACGGGACGGGAGCCTGCCGGGCTGCGCGGCTGCCGCCTCTCCTCCTCCTCCACAGCGGGGAGGCCCGAGGGCTCGGCGACACGGCTGTCACCCCCCGGCCAGCCCTGGGCCATCTGCTTTTCTGAGGCAGACAGCGGGGGTCCCTGAGAATGGGGTTCATCAAGGTGCCCCAGGGGTCTCCCCAGCCTTCCCCGCCGCACCTGCTCCCTGGCGCTGCCAGGCCTGCTCTACTCGCCTTTCGAGCTGACTCTTTCCCAGGAGGGACTTTTATCCAGAAGGGGGGTTGGGGATCGGATGACTGCCCCCAAAGACGCGTTCCAGCCCCATCCCGTGCGTGTGAACCATTTGTGATAAGGGCTTTGGAAGGCGCTGCTGTCGGCTAAGGGGGCGCCTCTGTGCCCAGAGCTTCAAAGATGCTGTTGCAACGAGGCCGAGTCGAATCGGGGCCTTCGTGGAGTGAGCAGGGTCCCCGCCAGCCCGGGGGACTCTGCACGTGGCCAGCGCATAGAGGCTGAAGACAAGGAGGGCCAGGAGATGGAGAAAGGCCTGGGGGTGGCCGAGGAGCCAAGGCCGCGGGACAGAGGCGGAGAAGCAAGCCGGGTGCCTGGGGCCGAGGGGAGCCGCCCCAGCCTGGGGGCGCACGGCCTGCCTGGCCCGGCACTGGGGCACTGGACTCAGGAGGCAGCAAATCCCGCCGTTCGCGGCGTTCGTCCCAGCAGCCCTGGCCACCTGAGATGGGGCAGGGAAGCCAGAGAAGGCGGGGGCCGGGGCCAGGGGCCGGGCCGGGCTGCACCCCACGCGCTCACAGAAGGCGGACGCCTGGAGACAGCTGGCGACGCCTCAGCGCCCATCTGACCCCACCTCGCGCCGTCCTCGCCCCTGCAGGCTCCGGCTTTTATCTTTCTCTTGCTCTCGGCTGCCAAGCTCCCCATGTGAGGTCACAAAACTGCGCGGGGTTTCCGTTCTTTGCCGGGCACGCCTGTGTTGGCTCAGGGCGTGGGGACGGGGTCCCTTGTGGCATCATGCTTCTTCTCCATCACTCCCCTATACCTGCACACCCCTGCCTGCCTGGGCCACTTCCACCCCTCAATGTAGTCCCCAGGCTGACTTGTATAGCCTGGTCCCACCTGTTCCACCTGTCCCACCTGGTCCCACCTGGCCCAACCTGGTCCCACCTGTCCCACCTGGTCCCGCCTGGTGTCACCTGGTCCCACCTGTTCCACCTGTCCCACCTGTTCCACCTGTCCCACCCAGTCTCACCTGGTCCCACCTGTGCCACCTGTCCTACCTGGTCCTGCCTGGTTCCACGTGGTCCCACCTCATCCCACCTGTCCTACCTGGTCCCACCTTGTCCGACCTGGTTCCGGCTATCCCATGTGGTCCCACATATCTAACCTGGTCCCACCTGTCTCACCTGGCCCCACCTGGCCCACCTGGTCCTGCCTTGTCCCACCTCGTCCCCTGGCCTCCATGCCGTGGTTCGGGTCCCAGGATGAGGGCCACATTCCGGAAAGAAGCAAGCTCTGAAGCCCCAAGGAGCTGCTGATTCCACTCGGGGGAAGCTCCGTTCCCCACTGTCCCCCAAAACCCCCTAAATAAAAATTCTGATGGCCTCATAAAATCCACTGTGAGCAGGACACCCAGCAGCTGAGGACACAGAGCTGGGCCAAGCACTAGCCAGACACATCCTCGACGCCAGGTCCTTCTGGAAACGGGTGGAACGGGCCTCCCTCTGCAGGTGAGCTGGCGCAGAGGTTCGTGCTCAGTCCTGCAGGGCAGCCTCGGCGCTCTGGGCCGGGAGCCCTGGCGTCTCCTTTCCGTTCTTTGATTCAGAACCAGGAAGTGTCCTTTCTCCTCCCCCAGGCAGGGCCCACCAGAGGTGACGTCCCCTTTCCCCAGGCCGGCCCCACTGGGCTCCCGCATGGACGTGACCCAAGGGGGCTTGCCAGGAGCCTGCCTCATGTGCCCAATTTGGGGCCACATCCTCTCCCAGATGATGCTTGGTAGGTGGCCGGCTGGTCCCTGGGGCTGAGCAGATGTCACCTCGAAAGCCAATCCAGGGACCCTGCTCTCTCAGGGGCTGCCCTGGGGGGCTTGTGGGGCCCTCTGGGGGCCCCAGCGTCTCACTGCCGTTCTGGGAGCTTGTGGGCCACTCCAGCTTTCTTTCTGCGGTTCTGGGATTGGGATAGGTGCCTGGATGTCCCCAGAGTCTTGTGGGCAGAGCTAATGCAGAAACCACCCACCTTCTCAGCACGCAGTACCCCACAGGGCACAGACCCCAAACTGAAAAGCCCCAGGGGCGGCTGAGCTAGTGGCAGCAGCCAACGTGTTACCCATCCCCGGGCAGGGCCCCCGGTCCAGGCACCCACACGGCGAGGTCCCTGCACAGAAGAAAACTCACCCCACCCCTGGGGCTCCGGCTCCGAGGGGAGCTGGTGGGGAAGCGAAGGCTGCCCCCTCCACCCCAGGTAGCTCACGGGGATGGGACCCAGCTCAGAAACAAAAGGTCTATTTTCAGCTTCAGATTCTAATGAGCAAATAAATATATTACGATATCTTTATTAGAAATATCAGTGCACATCAATTCAATTTTCAAGGTAATTGCTTTCCGGACTCAGCGTGGGAGTCCTGGCGGCTGCGTTCCACCTCGGCCGCGTGCGGGACGGGCTGCGAATAACTCACCCGGCATTTCAGATTGTGTCTGCCAGAAAGTGGTAAGAACCTCCACGCACACCTTGCCATGTTCAGGAAGGAGGTTAAGGCAGGTGAGTGCAGGCAAGGGCAGGTGAGGGCAGGTGAAGCAGGTGCGGGCAGGTGAGGGCAGGTGAGGGCAGGTGAGACAGGTGCAGGCAGGTGAAGGCAGGCAAGGGTAGGCAAGGGCAGGTGAAGCAGGTGAGGGCAGGTGAAGATGGGCAAAGGCAGGGCTGGGCCTTCGGGGTCTGAGTGCTGCCCCGTGGCTTCCTGGCGTGATGAGGAGCCCCTGGGCAACCCCCAGCCCATTTCTTGCCCACGGCCAAGGCTCCTGTGTGGCGCTCCTCACCATCACCGTCTCTGCCCCGGCCCCTCCCTGGTGTTAGAGCGTTGTTGTTGTTACAATCCCTCGATGACCCCTGTCCCTGCACCCGGGGGGCCATGAAATGCAAATGCAGTGGTGTCTGTGAAGTGCCTGACTCACTTATGCAAATCGCCATTGTCCCTAACGGTCTCCAGGTAACACCCCAAGTCATTCCTGGCCGACAAGCCTCTGCGCCCCGTGTTGGCCCAGCACGGCCCGGCGGCCCCTCCGCTTGCCGTGGCCAGGCGGCCCTTCTCTCTGCAGCCGTCGGCAAGCTCCAGGCTCGGGCTGAGGTCACCGAATTGGGGGGTCCCTGGGCCCAGAGGTGGGAGGAGAGCGACGCCCGGCCCAGTGGGACCACGGCGGGACACCAGCCACCCCCTCCCAGTCATGGGGTATTTGGCCTGAGCGGGGGCGCAACGCAGGAGAAGCGGGGGCGCGGCTGGCTCTCCCGAGGCCCCTGGTGCCCATGGCCGCTCCTCCGCGTGGCCAGACCGTGTGGCCCAGCGACGCCCCCCTCACCGCCGCCCCCCTCACCGCCGCCCTCCGCCCTCCGTCCACGCCCTGCGCTCCAGGTCTAGCACCCTTGCTTCAGGCCCGCTCCTGCAGCCTTTTTCAAACCGGAAGCTCCTGGAGGCCCGACCTGAGGACGCCTGAACTGTGGCAAGCAGGGGGTGGCGGCCTGACCACCCGTCCCTGGGGAAGGTCCAAGGGCAGGCCCAGGCCTCGGGGGACCCCGAGAGCGCGGGTGCCGGTGCCCCATGCGTCTCGCCACCAGCTCGCCCAAATCCTCCTCGGTGCTCAGAGCCTGAGCCACAGAGACGAGGCTCCACCGCCGGCGCCCGGCGGCAGCGTCTGACTTAGAGCTCACCTGCACACCGACGGGAGACGGCAGGAGAGCAGGTAACTGTCGTCCTGTAGCAGCGCCACCAAGGGGCCCAGGCTGTGGGGTGGGGGGCGGCGGGAGCCGGGTGAGAGCTAGAATGTAAGAGAAGTGCAGGAGTTACCCAGGCAGCGCCCTGGGAGGCGGGGCAAGGGAGGGTCCAAGCACAGGAAGTCAGCCTGGGCGTGAGCCAGGGCCTGGTGTGACGTGGCCGTCACCAGAAGTTCAGTGCGGGTTGGAGGTTGAAAGGGGAGGGTGGGGGGCAAACAGGAGCACGCCAAGAAATTTGGGCCATAACCTGATGGCTGTGGGGCTTACGACCAGAAATGATACTGTCACGGTGGGCAATATTTGAAAAAGGTTTTGAAGGGTAAGTAGGAGTTCTCAAGGGGAAGCAGTAAGGCCCAGCATTCCAGGAAGAGGAGGCAGGAGGCAAAAAATGGGAGCACGTAAGAGAGCACAAGATTTTCAGAGGTGGTGAGTTGGGAGATGGATCAGAGAGAACCTGCCAGGAAGATGCTGAGAGCGGCAGGCCCGAGGAGACTCCGACAGCAGCTGCTGGGGCTCGGTTTGCTCCCGGAGGCCGTGGGAAGTCGGTGAGCGGATGTGTTTGCAGCACATGGCTCTTACAGGGACATGTTTTCATTTGCACGTTAAAGAGATTGAATTGGTGACCTTGTGGGAAATGAACTTGAGAGGGTTTGAGGTGGGGAGACGTGAGGCAGGGCGGGGAGGGACGGCCAGGCATCGGGCAGAGAGGAAGAGGGCCTGGGGTGGACAAGCATGCTTTTAATGTATTTTTATCGTTATTGATTTTTTTTTCTTAACCACCAAAGTAACACAGAAACTCCAAAGAAAATCAAAATTCCCCATCATTCCTCCACCAAGCAGCGCCCACTGTCAGCTGAACGTCGTTCCAGCCTTTGGTGCTGTGTAAACGCGCCTTCTTACGAAAGTGGGATCACATCGGATCTGCAGGTATCACAACCGCCTTGGTCACTTATTGGACTCTGAAAATAGGAGGCTTTCTTAACATCCCTCTGGAGAGCACCACGGCCGACTGAGGCCACTCCTCCCGCAGGGTCGCCCTGATCCTGGCGTCCGGCGATTTCCCAGAATAAGAAATCCCGGAAGTAGAAGGACGGGGGCCGGGGCCCGGGGACGCCACCGCCGCTAAGTGGCCGTGAGGAGGGTCGCACCGGCCGCCTGCCCCGCCCTCCGTGGACTGGCCTCTCCCACAGCCTCCGAACCCCTGGGCGCGATGGGGAGTGACGGGCGGCGCCCCGCGTCCACGCGCCTCTCTCTGGACGGTGAGCGTGGGCGTTTGTCCGTAGCTCCGTCGGCAGCTCGAGAGAAGCTCCTCCGAATCCCAGGCCTCACCCGCCGTCCCCTCCCGGAACACGTGTCCACCCAGGGCCACCCCCCACCCAGCTTCCCTGTCCTGCCTTTCTCCAAGCCCACCCCAGGGTGCTCCCACTCCCCACCCCACGACAGCCAGGAGCCCCAGGAATTCCACGACTATTCTTTTTTTTTCAAAGATTTATTTTTATTCATTTTTCTCCCCTTCCCTCCCCCCGCCCCCCACCATTGTCTGCTCTCTGTGCCTATTTGCTGTCTTCTTTGTCCGCTTCTGTTGTTGTCAACGGCATGGGAATCTGTGTTTCTTTTTGTTGTGTCATCTTGCTGTGTCAGCTCTCCGTGTGGGCAGCGCCATTCCTGGGCAGGCTGCACTTTCTTTGCGCTGGGCAGCTCTCCTTACGGGGCGCACTCCTTGCGCGTGGGGCTCCCCTATGCAGGGAACACCCCTGCGTGGCAGGGCACGGCTTGCGCGCATCAGCACTGCGCATGGCCAGCTCCACATGGGTCAAGGAGGCCCGGGGTTTGAACCGCGGACTCCCATGTGGTGGACGGACGCCCTATCCGCTAAGGAAGCAGAATATCTCAGGGGAAGAATTCCTGCCTAGTGTACATGAGGTCCCTGGTCCACCTAGTCTTCAACCAGGGCTTGGCACATAGTAGGTGCTCAGGAGAGGCTGGAGGACAACAGTGGAGCAAGCCAGGGCCGTCCCTCTCCTCTCCAACTCCTACAAGCTCAGCGTTGGCGCTGCCATCTTAGAAGAAGGCTCTTCTCCTGGCCTGCGATTCGGGGGTAACTTTCCTTACATCTCTGCAGAAACTGTGAAATGCCCTGAGAGCCCCTCTCCCCACCCCCGGGCCCCGCCTTCTCACGGCCCCTCCCTCAGCTCCCTGTTCCCTGATGCCGGCCCCCCCTCCCCCTCAGGACTGCCAGGGAGGACACTGAGCCCTTGGGCGAAGGCGCTGCCTCATGCGCAGGGAGGTGGGCGTCCAGGGGTCCCGTGGCTCTGTCGGGGCCACGGCCGCCCGACTGGGACGCTCCCTGTCTGTTATCCCTTGGTCCCCGGCCTCTGGGTCCCCCCGACAGCCTCACTCACCAGGGACTGCAGCCCCTCCAGAAGGGGCGTGCCTGGCAGCTCCTCCAAGATGCTGGCGTCATTAGCTCTTTGGCCAAACACCGTGAAAAACCGTGGGACCCAGCAGGACACACCTGTGCCGCGATCGCGCGCAGGAGCAATTAACTTCGGTGATTGACTTCGATGTGAGGAAGGCGGAGATTCCTGGATGGCAGATGGCCTGTCGGAGAGAAGGGCCCCAGGTCCCCACACGGCACGGCGGTCCCAGACCTGGTGGGGACCCTGCCCCGCGTCCCAATCTTCTTCAGTGGATGCCAGGGCAGCCAGGGCACCCCCTGCGTGCAGGGCCCAGCTCAGCGAGACCCCAGCAGGAATCACGGATCCAAAAAGGCAGCTCCCGCCCCCCAGCTCATGCCCCAGCTCATGCCCCACCCCCAGCTCATCACCGATGGACAGTTGGGGGATGGGTGGAGCATAGCAGATGCACAGCCAGGGGTTCCAGACCTGATGAAATTGGATCCAATGCACCGACTGATCCCCACTCACGACCATCACCCACCCTTTGGTGACTGGCTTCTGGCACAGACGCTTCTTTCCACGGCCTGACTGCAGGTGGCCAGAAGCCAGCGGCGTCCAGCTCCAGGGCTGGGGCGAGAGGGTCCAGAGCCCTTTGCTTCTCTTTCCTGGAGAGCAGAGAGTGCACCCGCTGGGGCAGAGGCCCGGAACGCCGCCAGCTCCGCACCCACCACCCCCACGGCCTGTGCACGTCTCTCCTGGAGCAGCCACGGCCTGTGCACTCGGCCTCCATGGGGCCCATCACCTCCCACCCCTGGGGCTCGGGTGGAAGGTTCAGGAAACCCCAGCATCTCCCCAGCCCACGCGGCCCTCTCCGGAACGCTCCCCGGCTGACCGGTTGCACTGCCCGGCCCCCGAGCTAGAGGCCCGCGGAAGCTTGCCTTCGCCTCAGCCTGCTCCCCTCCCAGCTGCCCTCCTCTCTCCAGGCACCTGGTGTGCGAACGACAAGAAGCAGGTGCAGGTTTCGTTTAGGCAGCAGAGGCCGGCGGGCAGGTGTGCACCTGCGGAGGTGCCCAGAGGAGCTGCCCGCAAAGAAGGCTTTCGAAAAGCGGGCCTGAGCACTCGTGCCGCCGGGCTACGCTGGCGCCTGCGGGACAGGGGCCACTTGCCGCTAGCAAAGCGCCATCTCCTCGCTCCCAAGGCCCCAGCCCTGGAACCGGAGGACCTTCTTGGTGCCTGGCAGAGTGGCCAGTGGCTGAGCTGAGCAATTGCCCCGTGGCCCCAGGGGAGCAGGACGGGGCCTCCAGGTCACCACAGAGGGACAGAGAGCCATGCCGGGGCCTCCCTTCCAGAAGCAGAGGGAAGCTTCTCGCTGTGGGCAGGGAGGGAGCTGCCGCTGATAGGGGGGTATGCTCAGAAAGCACCCCCCCCCAACACTGCTCTGGCCCTCTCCTTGGGGGGAGGAGCCCCCTGGCCCCACCTCTCCATCCGCCTCCACTCTGCATCACCTGGCGGCCCTCGGGAGAGCAAACTAATCCTGGCTTAGCTTGATTCACCGCAATTAGCAAGGCAGACCCGCTGCACACACGCCCCGGGGTCCCATCCCAACCCCTGAGCGCTGAGCTTGGGTTACCTGCTCAGCTCCTCCAGGCAGCCGCCCAGGCCCCCGCATGCAACTGCGCCCACCCCAGGGAGCCCGTGGCGCCTGCAGACCCGCCCCACACCCAGCCTGGAGGAAGGCGGGAGACCCCAGGCGCCAAACCAGGAGGGGGCAGCACCCTGACTCCTCTGCACGGAGCCCCGCTCTGCCCACCAGCCTCGAAAGGGAGATATTGGGGACCAAAAGGAGCGGGAGGAAGCACAAACATCCACCGTGGATCAGCTTGCCATAAAAGGTTGTCAGCCCCGTGATCTCATGAGGAGTTACGCGCCCAGGGAGGATTGTGGGTGGCAGGTCCAGCAAGGTGAGAATAGACCAAGAGGCATGGGGCTGGTGGGGGATGGGGAGGGGGGGCAGCCTCCTGTTCAGGATGCAGAGCCCACCTGAGAGCCACACCCAAGAGCCACACGTGAGAGCCACACCTGAGTGCTGCACCTGAGAGCCACACCAGACAGCTGCACCTGAAAGTGCACCTGAAAGACAGGTGAGGGTCAGAAGGCACACCATGGGCAAGGGGGGGGGGTGGAGGGAGTCAGACAACAACTCCCTGGGGAAAGAAGTACAGAAGCACCTGTCCCCTGTGTTACCTGAGGGGAGGAGAGGGAGGGCCCCAGGTGACTCGTTTCCTACGAACGGCTCCTTTTGGCTCGAGTTGGCTGGGGGTGGTCTGTGGTTGTGACTCGGAAGTCAGTGTCGTCTCCTTGCCTCCAAGGTCAAGGTAAAGGGTACTGGAAACCCTAGTCCAAAGCCCTCCCCACATCCCCCAAACCCCCAAGAGGTCACACCCCACATCTGCCTCAGAAGAACTCCTAGTCTCGGAAAACCTTTAGAAGAAAACATAGAAAACTCCCCGGACCCCGGGCGAGGCAGAGTTCTCAGACCAACCACAGCCCGGTCCACCAACTAAAACAGACAAACTGGACTTCATCAAAGTTAATACGTGTGCCCTTCTAAAGACACTCGAGAGTGAGAAGACAGGCCATAGACTAGGAGGAAGTACTTGTAAATCACATATCCACAAAGGGCGTTTGTATCCAGATTGTATAAAGAACTCCCAAAACGCAACTAACAGCCCATTTTAAAAGCAGACCAAAGGCTTAAACAGACATTTCATGAAAGAGGTAATATGGGTAGCACATAAGCACATGAAAAGATGGTCAATATCATTAGCCATCAGGAGAATTTAAATTAACCCCAGTGGGATATCACCACCCACTTATTAGAATGGCTAAAATCAAATACCCTGACAGTACCAAGTGGTTACAAGGAAATGGAGCAATTGGAACTCCCATTCGTGCTGTGAGGATGCAAAATGGTACAGCCACCCCGGGACACAGTCTGGAGGTTTCTCATCAAGTGGAACATGTACTTCCCACATCACCCAGCCATTCCACTATAGGGATTTGCCCAAGAGAAATGAAACCTTATACTCGCTCAAAAACCTGGACACGAGTACTTAGAGAAGCTCTACCTAGAACCACCGCACTCCAGAGTTCTTCCTGGGATGAATGGATAAACCACGGCCCCTCCAGACAACGGAATCCTGCGCAGCAGGACACGCGACAACACACGTGAAGCTCAGAGGCTTGTGCTGCGTGGAAAAGCCATTCTTAAAAGCTTGCACCGACACAGCTCCATTTACGTGACATTCTCCAAATGAAGGCCAGTGGACTGGTGACACAGGAGTGGGGGTGGGGGCAGGTGTGACCCCAAGGGTAGGAGGGCGTTTTCTGGGTTGTTCTGGGTCTGATCAAGGTGGCGTTACATGAACCTGTATGTGTGTTAAAATTTGTAGAAACTTTAGCCGAAAGTCCATTTGATTGTTCATCTTTAAAAATCTTCAAAGGACTTCCTTTGCCTAAAAAGTCCATTTCTTTCTCCATCCCCACCAAGAAAACTTCTGCCTCCGCCTTCTGGAAGGATGCTCTCTCCTGGCCTCCTCAGCAGCGTCCTCCTGGGGGTCTCTGTCGCCACCTGGACTCCTCGCAGGTGACTCCATCAGCAGGTTCCAGCCGCTCTGGGGGTGGGAGGCGATGGGCGCTCCCGGGTCCCCCCTCCCGGGGCTGCCCCTGGAAGGATGAGGTAGACGGGCCTCAGAGCTCAGACTCACCTGCCCCTCCCCGTGCAGGAGAGGGCCCCGGGCCATGGGCGTGGCCAGGGTGCTGGGAGAAACGGGGTCCCAGGACAGAAAGGCCGAGGCTGGAGGGACTGGACGAAGCAGCCCACCCCGCGCGGCCCCCGAGCCTGGGGCTGGCTCTCCAGCGAGCGGAGGACGGTGTGGGGGTGCCCCGCCGAGGGGCCCCGCTCCAGCTCCATCGTCCTCCCACGGCGAGCCCCCCACACCCTCAGGAACCCCTTGGGGCTCCAGGCATGGAAGTCGGGGTTCTCAGGGGAGAGCATCGTTTCAGAACTGGTGGATTCCCTGGGAAGGGAAAAGGGGAAGGGGCCAGAAAAGGAAGAAACGGCCGCGGCTGAGCCCCAATCCTGCCTCTTCCCCCTCCACCCTCCAGGAGGGGCTGGGGGTGCCTTCGTGAAATTGGTTCACCTGCAGCTATTTTTGAACGTTAACTTTTCAGTTACTCCCAAGGCCAAGCTCAGGTTTTGATTAAACTCCTTTCTTTTACTTCCTTCTCCACCCAAGCCCATCTCGCTGAGGCAACCTAATAAAGTACAGTAAGCAAAATGATTTTCCCAACAAGAGCTGAGGGCAATTTCAGTTCACCAGGTCCCTGAACCCATTAGCTGGACTTGAGAGGTTTTTTGGGGTTGTTTTGTTTTGTTTTGTTTTGAGACTCAGCTAAAATATTTCCATCTCTCCCCAGACCTGAGATTTGTGGAATTTCAAAAATGTGTGTTATAATAAACACAAGCCTGACGGTTTTCTGTCTCCGTGGGGAATAGAAGGCTCGGGCCATTTCTCCCCACGGCACTGAAGATAGGGATAAATGCATTAGCGGAGTGGAAACCTGGCTCAAAAGCGCCCTCACCGGTACCTAGAGGAGAGCCGGGGAAAATGGGGTCTCGAAGGGTGGGGGAGCACAGCAGAAAACAGAAGCAACGTGTGCTCCCGGTGAGAGGAGAAGGCGCTGGATCTGCCCCGCCTCCGCTCGGGTGCACCTGCTTCCAGTCTCATCTCATTCCAGGTGGTCTCCAGGTACCCCCCCACCCCCACCCCAATGAGCTCTCTAAAGCCTAATGTGACCAAGTTCAAGTCTCTGCTTAAAAACGCAGCACGGCCGACATGAAGCCCAAACCCCACGGCGAGCACAGGCAAGCTGGCCTCCGCCTGCCAGCCGCCCTCCGCCCACTTCCCCACACACGCCGGTGCTGGCGCCTCCCGGTCACTCCCTCTCCCCCTGCCCAGTGTTTCCTCAGACAGAAACGCGGCCTCTGCCCCAAACCCCAAAGCCACCTGTGCTTTGCTCACGACCCGTTGTATCGCAGCCACAGAGCATTATATATGTGTGTGCATGTCTTTCTTTTTCCCAAATAAACTCCTCATGGGCAATAACCTTATCTCCAGTTGGTATCGGTGTCTCCCGAAAGATGTAGCAAAAGAAAATTATGAAAAGCCCAAATAAGAAAAAATAAGAGTCACCTGGGTGCCACCTGTCAGTTAGCAGCTGTTGACTTGGGAGGTCTCTGCTCCCAGCTGTTTTGTTACGCACATTCTTCTTTACTAAATTGGCATCATATTTTCTATTCTCCTTTGTAACTTTTTCCCACATACCAATGTAGCATGAACCCTTTACCACATCGTTAAAGATCCTCCTGCAACATGATTTAGTGGCTGCACAAGAAGTCATTTATTTAACCAGTTCCCCATTTGGAACATTTAGATGATTTACTGCTTTCAGGATTAGAGCCCACACTGCTGCAGCATCTGGCGTGTAAATCTTAGCCCTCATCCCTGAGGGCTCCTTGGGCTAAATTCCTAAAAGGGGAGTCTCTGGGTCAAAGATAAGTACAGCTTTAAAGCCTTGAGATAGAGATAAATAGGTTTATAGACAGATGGATACTTAGATGATCAATAGATGATGATAGATATAGAAGATGATTAGATAGATGGATAGGTGATAGGTGATAGGTAATAGATATGGATAGATGATCGTTGTCATAGGTAGATGATTGATAGATAATACAGATGACAGGTAGGTAGACAGATGATATAGATAAATGATAGATAATGATAGATTAATAGAAAGATGATAGAGAGAGAGAATGGGTAGACAATAGAGATAACAGAGAAAGACATAACATGGATATGGAAATAGACTAAAACAGAGATGAGCAAGACACAGAGACAGCTAGAGAGAGACACACCTAGAGACAGACCGATACAGCCTAGCACCTGGATTAGACGTGGACAATAATGGCATATCTCCAAATTTCCCTCCAGGAAGCCCCCACCTGCAACGCCCACGTCCAGAATGGACCCACCCTTTCTTTCCAGCAGCACCAACAAGGAGCCTTGGCCATCCGTGGTCTTGCTTCCTTCTCGGGGGCCGGAGACCAGGCGCTGGGTGGGGGAAGGGTCGGCAAGGCCCTGCGGGGCTGACTTCGCCTCCCCTCTCCTCCAGAGGATGGAGGCTCGAGGCTCGAGGCGGGCTCCAGGAAGCAAAGCCGGGATGCAGACGTGAAGGCTCAGGCTGGAAGGAAACTTTGTTTTGGCGAACTTAAATTTTGGGTTCATTGGGGAAAAGTAAGAAAACAGATTCTGCCATCCCAGGCAGACAATGTATATCAACTTGAATGGGTAATATTAATTTGCCCCGGCCCAATGCCATCCCATCATTCCAGACTATTAAAATTTTTAATCAAAGGTTTCAGTTATTAAACCGCCTAAGGTTGGCAAAAGTTTGCTGTTGTCTTACGTTAAAATCCATCATGATCCAAATAAAATGAAATTAATTCCGGATGCCAAGAGATGCTCAAGTCAATAGAGCATTAATATTTCAAGCTGGCTGGAACAGGCGAGTGTGCAGGTGCCAGGAGGGGCCATCTCCTCCCTCAGGCCGCCCCTTGGCTCCCGGGGGCGGGGGGGGGGGGCAAAGGGGGGTCCGGGCACAGCGAGGGTTGCCCAGGAGCCCACACGGGGCCCTGGAGGCCCGAAGCTGGGGGAGGAAGGGGCCCAGCCAGACCCAGGGCCAGCCCAGACCCAGGCGTTTCTCCTCCTGCTAGAAGAAGTTTCCAGCACAAGATCACAGTCAGTGACTCTCCTGCCCCCCACTCCCCATGAAACCCGCGGGGCCTTTCCATCACCTCCCTCATCCTCCTCGCTCTCTCTCGGCATCCTACAGGCCAAATTCTCCTCCGCCTCCTTGGCAGCTCCCCGGGGGCTCACCCCCAGCGCCCCAGGCGCCCGCTGCCTGAACGACCGCCCCTTGCCCGCCCTAAAGGGAGATGCCCAGGCAGACGGAGGCGCACTGCGGCCGACGGGCCTGAGCTCTCAAAGCGCAAAGCTCCACTCGGTTTTGGTGGATGGAGCCAGCAAGGGTCCCCGCCAGAAGCGGAGAGCCCCCCGTATTACTGCCTGTGCATTCTGGGAGTCAGAACCAAAAGGCAACCCCAAGATCAGGTTTCTCAGCCTTGGCACAAGGGGCGTTTGGGGCCAGATAACTGCTCGCTGCCCTGGGCACAGCTGGATGGCCGGCAGCACCGGAGCTTCACCCACGAGGCGCCAAAAGCAGCCGCTCCCCACGGCGGCAGCCAGAAAGGTCTCCAGACGTCGCCAAGGGCCCCAGAGGGGCAGAACGGCCCTGGCCGAGAGCCAGTGCTCCAGATGGCGGGGGGCGGAGCTGCCCCTGGGCAGGCCTCAGCGGTCTGAGGGGCTGTGGGGCCCAAGCGGGGGACCCCCCCAGGCGGATGCACCTGTGAACTGGCTCAGCCCCGTGCCTCCCAGCCTCTGCTCCAAGCTACCACTTCTCCTTGGTTTGCTCGTCTTTGGTCTGCAAAAGAGCACATAGAAAGATCAGCACACATCTCCTGTGTTTAAGGGTGTCGATCGTGGGGAAAGAAGAAAAGAACAAGAGGCCACATAGCATCCAGCAGACTCTCCCCGATACAAAGCCCCCTGGAGCTGACTGGCCTTGAAGGAAGCAGCAGGAATTCCCCAAGGCCACGCCTCAGGGACTCCACACCCAGCGCCTGACACCAACCCGAGAAGAGCAGAAGCAAAGCATCATGGGGCCACCAGGAGGGCCCCAGGCCACTTCTGTGGGGGCCCCGAGCCTGGCGTGCTGTCCGGCCACATATGGGACAGCACCAGGCCAGGCGTCCCTGAGAGTGGCCTCATCCAAGAAGCTGACACGACGCCTGTTCTCCTGGCCCAGCCCGGTCCAGCCCACTGCCGGGCTCCAGAGCCAGTCTCATTCTCAGGTAGAGTAGACAATACCTGAGGTCAGGTGGAATAGGCAACACCTGAAGTCAGGTTGAGTAGACAGTACCTAAGATCTGAGATCAGGTGGAGTAGTGACACCTGAGATCAGGTGGAGTAGGTGATACCTGAGGTCAGGTGGAATAGGCAATACCTGAAGTCAGGTTGAGTAGACACTACCTGAGATCAGGTGGAGTAGGTGATACCTGAGATCAGGTAGAGTAGGCAATACCTGATGTCAGGTGGAGTAGGTGACACCTGAGATCAGGTGGAGTAGGTGATACCTGAGTTCAGGTAGAGTGGGCAAACCTGAGGTCAGATGGAGTAGGCGACACCTGAGGTCAGATGGAGTAGGCAACACCTGAGGTCAGGTGGAGTAGGTGACACCTGAGTCAGATAGAGTAGGTGACACCTGAGTCAGATAGAGTAGGTGACACCTCAGGTCAGGTGGAGAAGGTGACACCTGAGTCAGTAGAGTAGGTGATACCTGAGGTCAGGTAGAGTAGGTGACACCTGAGATCAGGTGGAGTAGGTGATACCTGAGTTCAGGTAGAGTGGGCAATACCTGAGGTCAGATGGAGTAGGCAACACCTGAGGTCAGGTGGAGAAGGTGAGGTTGCCTGCCCCTTGCCCCAGCTAGAAGATCATTTCAATAGGCCGCCGGCTCCCTGAAGGCAGGGGCAGCTTGTCTCCACGTTCTCGCTGAAGGCGCTGAGCTCAGGCCCAGCGTGCGGCGACGTCAGCAGAGGGATTGCTTCCAGGGTGGCAGCAAGAG
This sequence comes from Dasypus novemcinctus, assembly GCF_030445035.2. Classification (NCBI taxonomy): domain Eukaryota; kingdom Metazoa; phylum Chordata; class Mammalia; order Cingulata; family Dasypodidae; genus Dasypus; species Dasypus novemcinctus. The sequence continues at coordinate 129,337,672 of NC_080681.1, forward strand.
GGTGTCTGCGGGCCCACTCCCAGCAAAACAAGCAAAACCGGGGGAAACTACTTAAAAAACACATTCAAATTCTCTAGAAATTGTCCTAAGGACACACAACAATGAAGAATTAATTCAAGAAGATCTAGTACAACACAGTAAGAACAGTGGAAGGCGTGGCACCTGAGCCCCAACCCCCCTCCCCCACAACTCGTCTTTGGGTGGTGCAGCTCTGTTCCCCTCAGCCCCAGTCAGGGATCTCTGCACCTCGGCAGGAGGGGCAGCTCCCAGCTTTCTCCTCCAATTCCAAGGGAAAGAAGCTCATTCTTAGTGCAGCCGAGATGGCAGGGCCCCCTTCCACCAGCCCCGAGAGTAAGGTAGAGGCAGCAGGCCAAGGGTATCGGGGCCCTGATGGCCCTCGTCCAGCTCAGCTGCAGGGCAGGGGTCCCCCACTGGGGGCGGGGGCGGTGGAGAGGGCCAGCAGCCGCATCCCTTCCACCCACAGCAGTGACGCAGAGACTTTCTCCAAGGGGAGAGGCAGTCCCCAAGGAGAGAGAACCCAGAGGCTTTCCCCGGGGAGTTCTTTCTTTGAAACAGCTTGTGAGGAAGTTCAAGTCTAAGCGTGCTCTAGAAAACAATGGATCCTCTTAATTCAGAGCAACAAGCTGAACCAGAGGCTAAGTAATTCACCAGGGAACAGACAACCAAGACAAGCCCTCCTGGGGTAAGAGCAAGCCCCAAAAACTGGCTTCAAAAATTAGGTCTGCCTGGTTTTAATTGGATCAGACCGCAGAGCCATCTCTGCCCCAGCCGCTGGGGCAGATGCTAGAGCACCTCCCTGGCAATTGGTGGAAGCCAGCGGCTGGGTTGGACACCAAATGCAGGCTGCAGCCTCACAGAGGGGCCGTGGAAAGAAAGGACCAGGGAACCCTGCAGAGCCTCTGTCAGCCCAGGCTGGCTGCACGCACCCCCAGGCGTGTCCCCCAAAGGCTTCACTCTGCAGGGGAAATAGGCTTCCCCGACAGTCCTACCAGGGACTCAGGATGGAGGAATAAAATATGGATTAGGGTGGATTTACCAGTATTCTACTCTAGAATTGTGACTCTAGCAATGGAAGGAATTATATCATTGATATGGAGACAGTGGCCACAGGAGTTGCTGAAGGCAGGGAGAGGGAAGAAGAGGTGGGATGTGGGGGCATTTTCAGGACTTGGAGTTGTCCTGAATGATGTCGTAGGGACAGATGCAGGACAATATATATCCTGCCATAACCTACTGAATGGACTAGGGGAGAGTGTAAACTACAATGTAAACTATCATCCATGTTGTGTTGCAGTGCTCCAAAAGGTACTCATCAAATGCAATGAGTGTACCACGCTGATGAAAGAAGTTGTTGATGTGGGAGGAGTGGGGGTTATTGTGGGGAGTGGAGCATATGGGAACCTCTTATATTTTTTAATGTAACATTTTGTGTAATCTATGTATCTTTAAAAAAAAAGATTATAAAAAATGAAAAAAAAAAAGCAGGGAAACAAGCAATAATGCAAAACAGGCCCCAGAGGTAGGATGGGACACAATGTTTCCTAAAATGTCCAGTTTTCAACAAAAAAAAATATAAGAAATGCAAAGCAACAGGAAAGTGTGGCTCAGACACAGGAAAACAGAAAAAGCAGGAAACAGAAACTGCCGTGAGACTGCCCAAATGTGAGATTTAACAGAAAGGCTTCAAGGCAACCATCATAAATATGCTTAAAGAATGGAAGGAAACCAGGTTTGGGAAAGTGTCCTGACAGTGTCTCATCAAATACAGAATATCAATACAGGGATAGAAGTTCTAGAAAAGGAGCCAGATGGACGTTCTGGGGTTGAAAATACAGTAGTCAGAATGAAAACTTCACTGGGGGCCCAGCAGTAGATTTGAAGTGGCAGAAGAAAGAATCAGGGGCCGTGAGGACAGCCAGTAGAGAACAGAGAGAACATAGACTAAAGACAAACGACACAGCCTCAGGGAAATGTGGCGCACCTGCGAGTGTACCTGTGTAATGGGAAAGAGGCAAGGAGAAAGAGAAAGGAGCAAAAATATCCAGAGAGACAATGGTGATAAACTTCCCAAATTTGCTAAGAAACAGTCACCTACACATCCAAGAAGCTCGGTGAGATCCAAGTAGGAGCCATGCCCACACATATCCTAGTGAAAAAGCTGAAAGGCAGAGAAAATCTCCAAAGCAACAAGAGAAAACCTGCTCATCACACAAGAGGGAAACCCAACAAGACTAACAGCTGATCTCACCAGAAATAACGGGGGCCAGAAGACCATAGGCTAACACAGTAAAGCATTCAAAGAAGAACAAAACAAAACACTCTCAACCAAGATTCTTACATCCTGAAAAACTACCTTTCAAAAATCAAGGTAAGATAAAGACATTTCCAGGTAAACAAAAAATCAGTGAATCCATTGCTAGTAGGTCCAGCTCACAAGAAATTCCAAATGAAGCTCTGCTGGCTGAATACATGTGGCCACAGAGGGAAACTGGAATCCACAGGAAAAAAAACAACAAAGAACAGTAGCAAAGGCAATTATGTAACAATGAAAGACATCATAAATGCATATTTCCTGTTCCTTCTTCTCTAAAATAGATTTAAAAATCAATTGTATAGAACAATATGTATATAATTGTATTGTTGGGCCTATAACATATAGAAATATATTTGATGATAATTCCCCAAAGGATGTGGGTGGGAGCCAAGTTGTATTGGAGTAAGGAAATGACACCAGATGGTAACTCAAACCCACAGGAACAAATGGAAAAAACCAGAAGTGGGAAATACAGAGGTAAATAGAACAAGCTCTATAAATATATACTTGCTCTCCTTTCTTTTCTTAGCCTCTTTATTAGACAAAATTATAAAAGCAACAATTACAACAATGTATTGTTGGATTTGTAATATACACAGACATAATATGTACATCAATAAGAGCACCAAAAGAGGAGGGAAGGAATAAAGCTACATAGGAGTAACACTTCTGTAACTTACTGGAATTAAGTCAGTATAACTCTGAAGTGGATTCTGACAAGTTAAAATGTGTATGGTAAGTCCTAGAGCCAGCATTAAGAAAATAACTGAAAAACGACATAGTGGAAATTATTAAAGGCATTAATGTTACACTAGAAAATATTCACTTGATGTAAAATAAGGCAGAACCATGATGTTTCTAGTTACGAAAAGTGACGTGAGGCACAAAAAGGGGCATGCCGCTGCCACAGGACATCAGCCTGGCTTCCTTCAGCGTTTGCAGTTTCCAGTTCTTGAAATACATCTCCATGAGTCAGGGATGGGAGAAAAGAAAGAAGCAGACTTGGCCCAGTGGTCAGGGCGTCCGCCAACCACATGGGAGGTCCACAGTTCAAACCCCGGGCCTCCTTGACCCGTGTGGAGCTGGCCCAGGCACAGTGCTGATGCGCGCAAGGAGTGCCCTGCCACTCCGGGGTGTCCCCCGCGTAGGGGAGCCCCACGCGCAAGGAGTGCGCCCGATAAGGAGAGCCGCCCAGCGCGAGAGAAAGTGCAGACTGCCCAAGAATGGCGCCGCACACACAGAGCTGACACAACAAGATGACACAACAAAGAGAAACACAGATTCCCGTGCCGCTGATAAGGATAGAAGCGGTCACAGAAGAACACACAGCGAACGGACACAGAGAGCAGACAACTGGTGGGGGGAGAGAAATAAATAAAAAAAGAAAAAAGAAAAAGAAAAAAAAGAAAGAGGAAAACTAGCAATTACTTTGGGATTGCCTTGCCCACCCCAAGCAGCCACAGGTGTTGGGACTAACAGCGCTGTCGGCCTGCGGGCGGCACCTGCCTCCACGACAGATCAAAGCCTGCATGTGTCCAAGGGGAGGTCCTCAGCTAAGCTCGGAGTGGGGGCGGGTATGCCAAAGGATTGGACAAAGGGAGGCAGGCAGAAGGCTGGGAGGGTGCGGGCTGGGCTACACGGTCCCTCCCTGGCCAGGTTGAGCACTGGAGAAGCAGAGAGGTGACTTCGTTGAATCACATTTGCCAATGTCTCCTGTGGTTCTGTGAAGGATGCACGGGTGGAAGGAAGGAGATGGCATTGGAGGTTTATCTGGGCAAGAGAGAAAGAGGGCAATAGGTGGTGCCAGAGAGAAGCAGTCAGATTGACCTATTCATCCAGTGAAGACGGACCGAGGGCCTAACATGGAGACCATATCCTCGGCAAAGGGATGGGGTGGGGCAGGGAGGCAAGACCCCTCCTGATGGAGCTATGGAACTACGTTCTAGATTACAGACATACTTTGAAGGAAGAATAGAGAAGATCTGATGTGGAGGTGAGAAAAAGAGAGGAGGCCAGATGTCTCCTGGATTTGGGTCTGAACTGGGTAGATGGTGCCACTCTTCACCAAGATGGGGCAGGCCGGTGGAGAAAGTTATCAAAGGGATCTGAGTTAGACTGAGTCTTGTTGAGTTGGAGGTTCTTCGGAGACCTTGAGTGGAGACAGGTCAGCTCTCCAAGAAGAGACCAGATGGGACAAGCTACCAGTGGGAGTTGTCATCATAGAGCTGCATTTAAAGTCATGGGGATGGAGAAGCCAGTGATGGAGATCTGAGACTTCCACCAAGGAAACACTAGCCAATCCTTGGAGACGCAGAGCTGGACAGCTGGTGAACAGTTACACAGGGGCATTGAGTAGTTTGTGCTGAGACATGAGGGAGAGGAGCTGGAAGGATGGTGGGATTGGTGGAGAGGAAGGAGGGGCCAAGCGAGTGAGAAGGCTCCGAGGGAGGCAGGCGCAGCAGGGCACGATTAATTTATACACAGTTGAGCACATGAGAAAATACTCTTGCAGAATTCAGAACTGACAAGGGATTAATACCTAAGAATTTATGAAAAACTCCTGCCAATCAAAAAGGCAAGGCCAGCAGCACCAGTAGAAAAATGGGCAAAGCTCAGGGACAGACAATGGATAACAAGGGACCCAAGAGCTAATAAGCGTGTCATGGGAGCTCAGAGGCATTGGCCATCCACATGGAAACTAGAACAGGAAGCCACTTGATGTCTGTTGGATTGGCAAATATTTAAATATCTGGTTCAGCCGAGTGTTGGCATGGGCATGGACTACAGGCAGCTCATGGCTGCTGGAGAGTCGGCCATCATTCTGGAGTCACCTGGAACCATGGACTCCTGCTCCTCATATGCACACTTTGACCTGGGACAATGAGTGCAAACTCACCATGTGCACACCTTGACCCACAGGGGACGCAAGCACCATATGTGCACACCTTGACCTGGGACAGTGGACACAAGTGCCACATGTGCACACCTTGACCTGGGACAGTGGACACAAGCGCCACATGTGCACACCTTGACCTGGGACAGTGGACACAAGTGCCACATGTGCACACCTTGACCTGGGACAGTGGACACAAGCGCCACATGTGCACACCTTGACCTGGGACAGTGGACACAAGTGCCACATGTGCACACCTTGACCTGGGACAGTGGACACAAGCGCCACATGTGCACACCTTGACCTGGGACAGTGGACACAAGTGCCACATGTGCACACCTTGACCTGGGACAGTGGACACAAGTGCCACATGTGCACACCTTGACCTGGGACAGTGGACACTAGCTCCACATATGCACACCTTGACCTGAGACAGTGGATGCAAGCGCCACATGTGCACACCTTGACCTGGGACAGTGGACGCCAGCTCCACATGTGCACACCTTGTGTCCCAGCAACTGCGCTACTGATGTACAGCCAGGAGACCTCCTTTTGGGGATTGCATAGTAAGGAATTGGCCTCCCAGAAGAGGTCCAGCCCGTGTCTGGGCTCCTGGTGGGTAACCTCTCCATCCTTGGAGTGCTCCATGATGGAAGTATCTTTGCGATGGGCCCCCTGGACCCATAGTTCACCCTAAGGAGATGGTTCAGGGTGGGGTGGCCACACAAGAAAGATTAGGGGAGGGAGGTGGGGCTGAGGTCAGCCATGCGGCATCTGTTCCATCAGCCCTACCCACGTGAGACCCTGATGAAAACCCTGCAACAGGTGCTCAGGGGAGACTCCCTGCTCAGTTACATACGTGGACGTGCTGGGAGGGCGGCGCGGCCTGCGTGCACGGGGGCCGCACACCTGCGGATCCTCCTAAACCTCACCCCGTCAGTCTCCTCTTATTTGCATCCTTTTCCCTGCCACAGAACTAAACGAACATACAAACTTTCCTGAGTTCTGAGACTTGTACTGGTAAATTAAAGAACCTGAAGTTGTGATGGGAACCCCCAAATTTGTAGCTATTTGACGAGACCTGAGTGGGGGTGGTCCTGGGGCAGGAGCGCCCCTCCCCTGTAAGTCCAGCCTGGACTGGGCAGTTGACACCAGAAGTTAACACAAGGATCCACACAAGAGGACACCCCTGGGGCTGTTCCTTGGAGTGTATTTATGGTGGGAGGGGCTTGGAGGTGGCCGGGGGGTCTGCCCAGCAGTGGACGGGTGATTTGTGGGGGGTGCATGCTGTGGGGTGCCCTGCGGGGAAGAGAGATTGCAGGTTAGACACACACAGAGCCACGTGAGGGGTCTAGAAAGGTAGTGGTCGGAGAGCAAGTGCGGAGCTGACGGAAATGTGCTACACAAACAAAACGTGTGTGTAAAGCAGGCCAAAACACACATCTCATAAGACTCCAACATGCCAAAGAGGCTCCCTGATGATGGGAATGAGATGGGGCCCACAGAGGACGGGAGCCAGGCTGGGGAGTAGAGGGAGGAAGTGCTCAGGGGAACCCCACACCTGTCAGTGAGGAAAGCATGCTCCCCTGGGACAGAAGTACATCAACTCCACTCCATTGGGGGTCTCAAAAGCAAGTCAGCAAACAAAAAACACAAAGGAAAGAGCTAAAACAGATACCAAAAGGGTGGCAAATTTAACATATTTACATTGAACAAATGTATGTTTTTAACAAAAAAGATGCTTTCATATAATTGGGCACATAACAAGCAAGTTATAGGATTCATTGAGAAATAGGAATTCAGAGAACATGACAGAGGTGTGTGGTATGAGAGGGAGACACAAGATTTCACATGTTTTTTTTTAAAGATTTATTTATTATTTATTTCTCCAACTCCCCTCCCACCCCCCACCCCCCGCCGTTGTCTGCTCCCTGTGTCCATTCACCGTGTGCTCTTCTGTGTCTACTTGTCTTCTCTTTAGGCAGCACTGGGAACCGATCCTGGGACCTTCTGGAGTGGGAGAGGGGTGCTCAGTATCTTGAGCCACCTCAGCTCCCTGGTCTGCTGCATCTCTTATTGCCTCTCCTCTGTTGCGTCATCTTGCTGCACCAGCTCTCCACTCGGGCCAGCTCGCCACATGGGCCAGCACTCCACTTGGGCCAGCTTGCCTTCACTAGGAGGCCCTGGGAATTGAACTCTGGACCTCCCATATGGTAGACGGGAGTCCAATTGCTTGAGCCACATCCACTTCTCCGTATCTTTAAATCCTTTAAATCTATAAAGCTTCTGTGACTTGATATATTTGGAGACAATGACAAAGGTCTAATTCTGGAGATTTTGTGGGTATGAAACCAGGACCAAGTGTTCCTCTCCAAACCCTCGCCCCACTCCCCAGCCCTGCACCCCCATACGCTATGCATGGATATCTCAGGAGTCATTGCCTTGGGGTGGGCAGAGGGCTGTGCTCCAGAGAAGGGTTGTGATGAGCCATCAGGAAGCTTGGGCCAAGAGACAAAGGGACTGCTTTCACTGAAGAGCTTCTTATTATGGCCGTTGGCTTTACAGGTCTCAAAAGAGTGCTTTGTCATCAGTGACCCCAGGCGTTCGGGACATGACATGGGCTCCTGAAGTAAGAAGAGTGACAGCACTTGGAATTTGTTGAGTACTTGCAATGAGCTGAGGGCTCTGTGCAGCCCGTGCGTGGGGTATGTTATTCAACCCCTGAAACAATCCCATGAGGTCAACACTATTACATTATCATCTTCTTTATTGTACAGTTAAGGAAAGTGCAGAAAGGAAGGGTAGAAATTTGTCCAAGGACATACGGCAAGAGTGTGGCCCAGCAACATGGCGGCAGCCTCCCTGGTAACCAGCCCAGCAACATGGCGGCAGCCTCCCTGGTAACCAGCCCAGCAACATGGCGGCAGCCTCCCTGGTAACCAGCCCAGCAACATGGCGGCAGCCTCCCTGGTAACCAGCCCAGCAACATGGCGGCAGCCTCCCTGGTAACCAGCCCAGCAACATGGCGGCAGCCTCCCTGGTAACCAGCCCAGCAACATGGCGGCAGCCTCCCTGGTAACCAGCCCAGCAACATGGCGGCAGCCTCCCTGGTAACCAGCCCAGCAACATGGCGGCAGCCTCCCTGGTAACCAGCCCAGCAACATGGCGGCAGCCTCCCTGGTAACCAGCCCAGCAACATGGCGGCAGCCTCCCTGGTAACCAGCCCAGCAACATGGCGGCAGCCTCCCTGGTAACCAGCCCAGCAACATGGCGGCAGCCTCCCTGGTAACCGCTGCGCTGTGAATGCCGCTCCCAAGCTGGAAGGTGGGCGTGGACGCATTTTGTGAATTCCCATGAGACTTGTGTATTGAAACATTTAATTTCATCCTTATTGCCTTTCATAGACCAAAAAATCCCTCACTCCAATCAAATGAAATGCATCGATTTATTGTTACAGTTTAGCCCTTTGAATTTTTATTTAAGGTATTCTTGCTCCTAAATCATAAAGATTTTCTCCTTACATTTTGTTTTACATTTCCACCTAGAATCCAGCTATGGATAGGGCAGTAGGGAGGGATTCGTATTTTTATCATATCTTACTACAATAGGTGCTGAGCCTTATTGAACGGATTTTCTGCATTGATTGAGATCAAAGTATGCTACATCACCTTTAATCTACTTCTACAGTGAGTAACACTGGGAGATTTTTAGGTGGTGAACCACATTCGCATTCCTGGGCTAACCCCACCTCATCGTGTATCATTTTTCTTAATGCATTATTAGATTCTGTTAACTAAAATTTTATTTAGGATTTTTGCAACTTTATTTATAAATTCAAAGGGATTATCATTGTTTTTATTCCTGTGTCCGCATTTGATTTCGAAATCACCATTAGTCCAGCCCCACAAAGTGACCCAGGTAGCTTCCACTCATTTTCCACTTTCTCAACTATGTTGTATAAAATAAAAATTAACTGTTCCTTGAAAATACTACAGAACTCTCCCAAGCAAATCATCTAGCCATGAGATTTTGGTGAAGGAAGGTCTTTAACTAACATTTAACCTCTTTAACATGTACTTGTCTATTCAAGTTATGTTTTATCTTTTATTTTAAAAGCCTATTCATAGTACCAATTTATTACCTTATTTATTTTTTCTTGGTCTTTCCAAAAGTTTGTCTAGATTTTTAATTTTTTTAAAGTTTTTTATTTTGTTCTCTCATTAGGTTTTATGCTTTCCATCTGTTTCTGCCCTTATCTTTTCATTTCATTCCTTGTTTTTATTGTTGTTTGTTTGGTTTGGGTGGGTTTTTACTAGGGGCAGGAGCCTGTTCTCTTGTTGGTTTTTCAATTGTTTTATTTAAATATTGGGTTCATTTATTTTTCACCTTTGTGGTTTCCTGATAAATGTATTTAAAACTATCAGTTTCTCTGTACAAACTACTTTGGCTTTGACCCGAATTTTGACTTGTAATATTTTTTCATTTATTCTGTAGATTTCTCAATTTCCTTTATCATGGCCATGGGTTATTCTTAAATACATTATATAACTTCACCTCATAATGAGATGGTTTCAAACTATCATTTTGTTGATTTTAATTTTATTTTGTCTGGTTGGAGAACATAATTTCTTATATTACTTTTTTGGAATTTATTGAGACCTCTTTATGGCCAAATACATGACCCATTCTTTTGAATGCTTTTTGTGTGCATGGGGAAAAGTGTGTTCTCTGTTTGTTGGGTGTGGCATTCTAGACCTTAATTCAGGCTTAGTTATAGATTCAAGAAGACCTCAGCGTTTCTGCTTTCTCTTACCTGCTTCATCTGACATTAAAACCCCCGACTACCATTGCTGGCTTATCTGCTTCTCCCTGGATTTCTGTTAATATTGCTTGGTCTTTTTGAAGCTACGTAGTTAGGTGCATTTATATGTCTGTTGGATCAGTCTTCTTTAATTATGTATTAGTACCTAATTTTGCTTTTTGTTCCTTGTGATTTTTTTTAATTCTTAAATTCTCTTTTGTGCCTTCATTTTCCCAGCTTCAAAACGATGATAATAACACTCCCCACATGAATCTAGAAGAGCAAACCCTATTAAGTGCTGGCTATCTTTTTCCCATTTTTTAAAATTTATCATGAGCCTCAAAATCTAGACATGCCCAGAGTAACTTTTCCAGTCTCTGAGATGTCCTGCCGGGACTTAGCTCCCCTCCCACTCGGCACCAAGGCACCTGCCCTGCTGAGCAGTGGGTGAGGGTCCCCCAGCCCCTGGGCTGCTGCAGCCAAGTGCCACAAGCAGGGGTCTTAAAGCATCAGGCATTGATGTTCTCACACCTGGAGTCTGAAATCTGGGTGTCAGCTGGGCCACGCCCCTTCTGGGACCTGCAGGGAGACCCTTCCCCCTTGTCCAGCTCCCGGTGTGTGCCAGCCGCCTTCCGGGCATCACTGCACCTCCGCCTCCTGTATGTCCACCTGGCCTTCGCCCCTGTCTGTGGCCAAATTTCCTTTTCCCATCGGGATCCTGGTCATATTGAATCAGGGCCCTCTTTCGCCCCGTCTGGTCTCATCTTCACTAATTCCATCTGAATTGACCCCCTTCCCAACGAGATCACATTCTGAAGTTGGGGGGATTCAGACTTCAACATTTCTATTCCGGGGGACACAAGTCAACCCTAGCAGGCTCTGTCCCAACTCCGCCCCTGCTGGACATTAGAGGACGAAGGGCCCTCCGAAGCCGGGCAGCCGAGCACGGCCCGGTCAGGAGAGGACAGTCCAGAAAGAGCCAAGGCTGGGACAAAGCCGACACCCAACAGGTGACACACGCAGCACACGAAAACGGCCACAGCCGTGAGCCTTGGGTCAGGAGTATCAGACGAGCTTCCCCGTGGACAGAGGCTTCTGGAAGGATCTCCAGGCTTGTTGGCTAGACAGCGGAGAGAGAGAGGAGACAGGGGCCCACCACGGCCTCACCCCTGCCCCACTGTCCCGGCCTCCGCGTGAAAACCAGGCTGCCCGGAGTAGCAGCGGCTCCTTGTCATCCCACAGGCGCCCACGATGGGCCCGGGACCCGTGTAAATCGCTCTCCAGGGCAGTGCTGGTGATCGCTGCCGCTGCGGGCAAAACTCGGTTACGGCCGGGAGAGCTGCGGCTCCTCCGCCGTCATCGATCTGAACTAACTGGAGGATTTTAACAACAAAGATGCACCCCTTCCCGGTTTCATCAACTCTGCCGCCGAGTCTCTTGCCAAAGAAAAATAGTAAGCTGAGGGAAATAATTGGCTTTAATAACGTTTAAAATGTTGTGTTGCTGATGGTTTACATGGGAAAAAAACAGCAGTGTCCGACAAACCCCCTGGGCAGGCTCCGGGCCAGAAATTCGGGTTACCAGGCACCGACTCAATGGGCCCCGTGCTGAGCATCAGCCTGCCGGGGGGCTCCCTGGACCACCCGTGGCCCTGGTGGAGCACACGTGTGAGGAGGAGCCTGGCAATCTGCATTCTGAAGCGTGCCCAGTCCTTCTGGTGCTCAGTCCAGCGCGGTAGCCGTGCTCTAGCCTGTCCCCGCCCCGTCCCCTTCCCTCAGCCACGATCACAGCTTCTTCCATCGCCAGCTGCAGCGTTGCCCTGAGCAACTGCAGTCCACACCCCCAAGGTGCTCCAAGGGTCCCACGGCCCCGTGAGTCTGGCCCCCGGAGCTGGAGGACTCCCGACTCAGCAGCAGGGCCCCTGAGGCTTCCGAAGGCCCCCGCTGCCCCCACAGGAGGAAGGTCCTGGAGCCCCACTAGTCTTTCTGTGAAGATTACAGAGAGACAGTCCATCAGTGGCCTTTTTTGTGCCCTACGGCAAATATCCATTACTATGTCCTTGTTTACCCACAGCTTAGGAGAAACTCCAGCAATTCTTTGGATCTTACCCAAGCTTCGGCTCCTTGACAGGCAAAGAGGGCCCCCTCAACATGAAATACGGAAATTGGCTGCCTGTGGACTCACAGCACATGAGGCTCAGAGAGGTTGAGTCATGCACTCAACGCCACTCAGATGGGATTTGAACCCAGGACATCAGAAGCCCCATGCCCTGGTGCTGCCCATGACAAACGCTCAGGGAAATAGGGGGCCAGGGTCCAGGAGAATAACGGAAGGAGGGTCAAGAGCCAGGGTGGAGAGCAGCATAAGCCAGGCTCTCGAGATGGGTGCACAAGGTAGCCCCAAGGCCCCCGGAAGACGCCGCTGTGTGGAGAGGCGTAAAAGGTGGGCGAGGTTTCTTATCAGAAAGGAAAGGGCAGGCTAGTTCCAGAAAGAAAAGTTCCCGTGCGGAAGCGGAACCCCGTGTGATAAAGCGAACGCATTTTCCTCGGTAACATTTACTCAGGGAAAAGTGCAGCAGCCACACTTCACGCAGCTGTTTCCTGCAAAGACCTCTGCAAAAAGCAAGGGCAGTGAAGCCCTGTCCACGCGGAGCTGTGATCACGTGGTCCGAATACATCTTGCTCTAGAGATAGAGTTTAGAGCACCCAGAGGTGTGGACAGATTGCACGGCCTGCCAACGACGGTCTATTAAAGAGAGAAATCACCGGGCTTCGGTTCGAAGCCGGAGAGCAGAGGCATGCCGGGGCTGCAGCAGGGAGCGTGCCTGGTTAGGCGGCAGGGACTTGGGTTGAGCTTCTCACCCCCCAGGGAGAGGTTGCAGGTGTGTGACTTTGAGGAAATCAATTGTGTATTAGTAGACAGTCATTCGGGCTTCACTTCAGTAGATAAACAATGGCATGACCCCATCTAAATTCCACAACGGGGAGCGGGCCCAAGAGGACGCCGGCGTGGAAAATGCCATTTGCCCACCGCGGACGTGGGAAATGGCGCGGGCACGCCCGGGCCATCTGCTTTCCGCGTCACACAGTCCCCAGGTGCCCACCAGATGAAACAGCCACGAAACGAGCCTCGGACCGATGCATAAATCAACCTTCTTTACAGAGTTTTTGTCATTAATTGAAATGTAATTAGGCTATCTGCCAATTTGTTTAAATTTTTAAAATCCAGCAGAATCATGAGGGGCCTTTTTTCCTTGTTTCTTGCTTTTTCTTTCCTCCTTTCCTGGAGAAGAAGTGAAAGACGCTAATGATTTTCCTCCGGTGGAGTAAAGTAAGAAATATTTATACCTTTAAGAAAGCAAAGATGTCAGGTTAAATAGTGTTACCATGGCAACACATCAGGAGGCCAGAGACCTAATCAGAATTGCAGACTTTCTAAAACCTAGCAAGGCCCCCTCGAGCCCAGGGGCCATCCGACACCCTGGCTGGCGGAGACCCCAAGGACAGCCCCCCGTGGAGGCTACGGGGGTCCCTGCTGTCCAGGCGAAGGCCGCAAAGCGCAAAACTTACCCCAGAGAAAATCCACAGCAGAAGGAAACCTCATCGGCTAGCATCGGGGCGCAGACTGTGGCGCCTGTCCCCCGGAGCCGCACCCCAGGACGGCGCCTGTGTGAGGGTTTCCTGCGGGGGCCGCGCTGCGGGGTCCAACCCGCCTCCGGGGCTGCCGTGGGCATCAGGGATTGTGGCTGTGCAGGAGCCAGGGGGACCGGCGTGTCCTCGCCCTAGGGACATGGTGGGGACACGATCATGACTTTAGGAAACCTCCGGGCCTCTCGGCACAGGACGCCCAGGGCCGTTGGCCGTGGAGACACCCCACCCTGCAGGTACGGTGTCGCCCAAGGACCCCGTGCAGGGGCGTGGCCCACCACGGTGACCCCTGCCCCCTGGTGGCCGCACCTTTGGTGGCCGCTCCCGCACAACGTCAGGGCCGATCCCAGGGACGTGACATCACTGCCACGCTGGGGTGAAAGGCGGCTACCGCTCAGCCCCTCTGCTCTGCGGAAAGCAGGCTGCTGCCCCTAGACGGCCGGAGGGAGAGCCCAGGGGACGGGTCCGCAGCCACCGGGATGCTGAGCGCATTCTCCATCCCCATCGGGTCCCGGGGACGCAGACTGGTCCCAGCCCCGGCCGCAGCCCGCGAGACACCCTGAGCCAGAACCACCCAGCGGAGCCCCCGGCCCCTGGCTGGACGAGACAAGTGCCTGCCGAAGGAGGTGCCTGCGCCTGCGCCAGCCCCGAGTACATCGCCAGGTGTGCGGGGCTCGGCCCGCGACCCCCCGGCTCCCACGCAGGGCCGGGAGGGACACGGCAGCCCGAGACGGACCCCAGTGAAGATGCCCCCGACTGGGGCTGCGGGGACACGGCGCTGCCCGCAGCCTCCCCGACCGTCGGACGAGCGCGGGCAATTACGCGGCCGAGCCGGACGAGACCCCAGGACGGTCCACCTCAGAGGGAGCTGCCCCGTCAAGGCGAGGGCTGGCATCGGATCCCGGGCTTCCCTGCTGCCCTCTTCCACACCTGCCGCACCTGCTGGCTGCACACCTGCGTCCACACCTGCCGCACCTGCCGGCTGCACACCTGCGGAGAGGCTCCGCCCTCACCCCTGCATCTTCGGGACCTCCCGAGGGGTGCAGGCTGCCCTGGACGAGGCTGGAGGCGCAAGGCCCCCCTCTGCCACCCCGCCCCACCCAAGCCCCTCCCTGTCGCCCTCTGAAGGGGGCGCCTCGGCTGGCTGGAGCTCAAGCCCGGTTCCAGTGCCCCGGGGAAGCCCCTTGACCAGCCGTCGCCCGGCAGTTCCTCCTGGGAAGCAGGTCACTCTACAACGTGACTGATTTATGCTTCATCCAAATATGTCATCCTACTAATAGATTCCAGAAGAAAGAAGGCTCCGTTTCCCCCGGCGCGATTCGCAACAGCCCGTCTTGGCTGGTCCTCGGTGGCCTCACCAGCCGGGATGTGTCCGTCGTCTGCCTTCGGCTGCCCAGCACCTGCAGACGGGCCCTGTGGACGCGGTCTGGGCTCGCGGCAGGCCCGGAGCCTGGCTCAGAGCGTCTCCTGCCTGAAGGGGGCTTGCGGCGCCGCCCGGGCTAGCAGCGGCCTGGGCTCAGGCCCCTGCCCCGCGCTCGTTAGCTGTGTGACTTGGAGTCGTGTTTGACCTCCCTGTGCTGTGGTTTCTGGGCCTCAAAAAGGGAGGGGATGGATGAGACCGGCAATTAAGCGCCGTTGCCACGGCGGATACACAAACGACGCACGCGCGGACAGACGAGTGGCCAGGCCTGCCGGGAGCTGGGCACCCCCTGCCCTCCTGAAGACGGGGTCCCTGCTTCCCGGGGCTCTTCGAGCCAGGGCTCGCGCGCCCGAGCCAGCCCCGGCCTCCCGGGGTCTCGGCCTCTTCCCAGCCAAGACGGAGTTGTGTGGCCTGGACGGCAGGACTTCGGCGGCTGGAGGTTTCCGAGCCCAGAAGGCCGACTTGCAGCCGCAGCCCTCGGATGTCCCGCTGTCCCATTCCCCGGCGCATCCTCTCCTTCCTCTTCCAGCTCCCGCGGGTGCTCGGCTTCTGGCTCCTGCCATGGCTTTCTCCCTAGGAGGCCTCAGGTAACAGGTTGAAGACCCGTCCTGGCCCCCCTTCCTGGAAGTAGCCCCTGAAAGGGTCCCCTGTGCAGGGGGTCAGTGCCACAGGGGTGGCATCGAAATAAGGAACCCCACACCCGGTGACGGGGGCCCGGCACCAGTGCAGGCCGCCTGGGCCCCGGTTCGGCCTCCAGGGCACACCCATGATCCCCGAGATGACTGAGAACAACTCTCGCCCTCAGCGAGGACACCCCGCTACGGGGAAGGTCGAGTTCAAGTCCATGGAAGGGCACGTCCCAGTCCTAAGCCCGTTCTGTGGGGACGTCCTTAGCTAAGGGAGCCCTAACCCAGTGTGGCCGGAGCCCTCATGAGCAGGGGAGACTGGAGCACGGGAGAAGGAGCCAGAAGGAGAAAGATGGCCTCAGGGGGCAGGGGTGGAGGCGGGGGCTGAGCTCCGGTTGCTGCTGAGCCCCCAGGGCAGGCAGGCCTCAGGCAAAAGTGTGACCCTGCCGAGCTAGACTTGAACTCACAGCCTCCAGAATGCGAGAAAATAGTATGCCATGGTTTAAGGCCACCCCGCCTGTGGTTTTTGTCACAGCAGCCCTGGGGAACAGGACTCTGTCCCCAGAAAAGTGAAGCGGACGTCCTGCTGGCTCTGGGCAAAGCGCGGGGCAGGCCAGGCCCAACGCTGCCCACGGCAGAGCCCGGTGGCCACTTGCTCCAGGATGGGGCATGTGCTGGCCACGCCAAGAGCGGCAGATCCGGAAGCGGCTGCTGTGCGTGGGGTTTTGGCTCTCGGATGAGCAAGGCCAGGGGCCTGTGCCCGTGTCCCTGGAGCTCTGCCGCTAGCATTGTAGCTGGAGCTGGGAAGGGAGATTTTTTTCACCAGAGCTAGAGGTGGCGCGTGCGGCCAACACCGCCCCAGAACGTGGTTTTGTGGCAGGAGGCTCATCCGCCTGCCGCCAGGTACCAGGGCCGGCAGCTCCGCCCTGGCTGCCACGGGACACGCCCCGTGGGGCGGGCCTGTTTTCAGGTGTGTGACAGTTTGAATTTTGTGACTCCCCGAAAAAGATTCTGTTCTTGAACTAATCTGTTCTTACGGGCGTGGGGCCCTTTTGATGGGACTGCGCCAGCGGGGCGTGGCACGGGCTTGGTCTCTGCCCTCTCACAGCACTTCATATGAGGGAGATGCGGGAGCTGCCGTTTGGCCCTGCCACGTGGCAGAGGACCCGAGGACCACCGGCAGCTGAAGCAGAAGCCCGGGAGGCCGGGCCCACGGAGCAGCCCAAGGCTGGGGGGACGAGCCCTCTGCCCAGCCGCCCACCGCTGAGCTCGGGAGACGGAAGATTTTGGAGGGGAAGGCAGGGGTGAGAAAGCGTCTCTGATGGAGACTTGATTTGGGCATTTCACAGCCTCAGGACTGTAGGATTTTCCCCTAATAAAATTCCCATTATAAACGCCAGCCCACTTCTGGTACTTTGCATCAGCAGCTCTTTGGCAAACTAAGACAAGGTGGGGTGGGGTACCAGGGTGGCCCGAGAGAGAAGAAGAGGGAACTGAGGTACGAGCCCATGGCTGGCACGCTGGCCACGCGGGGGCCAAGCACTGCCTCCCTGGCCGTTGCCCGGCACCGTCCCTCGGAGGCATCTTCCTACTCAGCCTTCATTTGGGTCACGTGATCACCTTTTGGGACAGTGGGGGCAGCAGTCATGGCTCCCCGTTGTGCAGGACGAGCACGATGCCCGCTCGCCGTGGCCTCCCCCTGCGCTGCTGGCCCCGCCTGCGCTGCTGGCTCCGTGCGACTGACCTCACGCTCCCACCACCCACCCCCGCCTGCCCGCGCCCCCAACCACCGGATCGGGCGAGGGGCCGGCGCCTCCTTCCCCAGAAATACCTCCCCCCGCGGCCTCCGGCGCCTGGAAAACACTGGGGCCGCCGGGCAGCCACGAGGGGCAACGTCGATGCGCAGCCTCATGTGGACACCCGGGCGTGTTTAAGGACACTTGTCATCAAAGCCCAGAGCAGGCGGCCCACCCACCCAGGAAAATGGGCCGGGCCATTCGGAGACCTGCCCTTTCACCCCAAAACCACTAACATCAGAAAGAAAACAAAAGCACCTGCCCGGACTGCAACTTCCTGCCCACGTGTTCATAAGTGCCCAGGGGGCGGGGCCGCGCCTCATGTCCTTCACGGGCCCAAGGCCACGTGGACTCACACCGCTCCAAGCCCCGCCGGAGACAGGGCCACGCCAACGCCCCATGCCCGTGCGTCTCCTGCAGCCTGCTGGAAACTTCTGGAATGGGGCCCAGGCTCCGCTAACCCTCGCCTGCCCGGGCCTGTGCTCACACCTCCCACCAGGGCCTCCCCGACCACCAGATTTTAAATCGCAACCCCCTCACACAGCCTGGGATCCCCCGGGTTGGGTTTTCCTCCTTCACATTTAATACCTTACAAGGGTGTTGTAAGAATTAAATGAGTTAATACATCGAACTCACAGCCGTGTCAAGGACCTAGTCATTGTCAAGTGTGATATTTTACTTGGAGCATTTCTTTGAATTTAAGACGCCGTCGCTGGCAAAATGCTCCATTATTTACGCACCACTAAGAAAGAAAAAACGCTGCCAATTAAACTGACACGCTGCGCTCATCACCCATCATTTTTATTTTCTACCTATTGAAGGAGCTCCACTAGACTTAGACATGGGTTTTTTATTGACTGTCGCTTTTGTGTGTACATAAAAAGAAAAATAGAAAAGGAATAAACTGGGGAGGTGTTCCTAAAACGTCCACACCTTTCATTCCAAACCTTCTGATCCGAACTTCCACCGAGCCACCGTGGTCCACGCCTCCCCTGCACTGGCGTCCCCTGAACACGAGGGGCAGCAGGTCCTGAGAGCTCATAAAAGAAGGAGATGAGGGGCCCGAGCCGGCCTGGGGATTGCGCGGCGCCAGCGCCCCGTCGTCCACCTCCCCCAGTCTTTCACCTCCTGTGAGTGAGGGTGCCGCTGGGAGCCCCGAGTTCCCTTCTGGGTGCTCCCCACCTGCAGGGCTGGGCTGAGCACACCGCTGCCCGGCCACGGAGGGCAGGGCGACCCCGGGCGGCCGCGAGGGCAGCGGCGAGGGCGAGAGGCCGTCGGTCACACGGCCGAGCCCAGTTTCAGGGCTGTCCAGATGCGAACGCCCGTGCCCCTGAGGACGGCTGGGCGGTGGCTTGGGGTCCCCGTCTTCCTGCCCCCCCTCCCAGGGAGGCTCCGTGAAGGTGGCGGGGGCTTTTCATCCGCTGCGCCCCCGGTGTGGCCCGTGCCAGGATGGAGCTGGTGCACGGCAGGTCTCCATCCAACCCCAAAGCCCCCGCCCCCCCCCCGCTCCCCCTCTCTGAGGGTTGGACTCGGCCACTCTCGGCCTCCGTGGTCCCCACCCTGGCCCTCGCAGGAGGACGCAGCCGAGCGCTCCGTGCCCCCAGGCCCTGCTCCACTCACGCCAGCACCACCCGACATCAGGGTCCAGGAGGAGCCCGCCACCCCCTGTACAGCGACAAGCGCACCTGTGCCGTCGGCCCCAGGCCGCGTTGAGGCCGCACGGAGCAAAGCGCCCCGGCTGGACTCGTGTCCTTTCCCGAAGCTGGGACGTGGCCGTGGCCTCCCCTGAGCTCTGGGCACAAAGGACCACGGAGCCCCAGGGCTTAGCGCCTTGAGGACACGGGCCGCGGGCTCCGCTGCAGGTGCTCGAGGGGCTGCACGTGAGAAACTCAGCCCGGGAGAGGGCCGGGCCGACTCCACGCGCTCCAGGGCTGACCCTCAAACGGGGCAGCCGACAGGAGGCCACGGGACGGTCCCTGCCCAACGCCTCCCCTCCCAGCTGCCCCTGAGGGGCCTCCTTGGCCCCCGCCAGGAGCCTGACAGCTCCTCCTCCACCGTCCACCTTCAGTTTGGCCACGTCGTCCATCTCCACAGCCACGCTGCCCCTCACCTGGAGTTCCACATGGAGGAGGAAGCTTTGGGACATGTCTGAAATGAAGGGGGGGTGGATAGCTTTGTCCTGGTGATGGGCTAGGGGACTAGGGGGACGTTCAGGCAGGGGCCCAGGGCAGGTGCAGGCGGGGGAGGAGGGGCAGGTGCAGGCGGGGGAGGAGGGGCAGGTGCAGGCGGGGGAGGAAGGGCAGGTGCAGGCGGGGGAGCAGGGGCAGGTGCAGGCGGGGGAGGAGGGGCAGGTGCAGGCGGGGGAGGAGGGGCAGGTGCAGGCGGGGGAGGAGGGGCAGGTGCAGGCGGGGGAGGAGGGGCAGGTGCAGGCGGGGGAGCAGGGGCAGGTGCAGGCGGGGGAGGAGGGGCAGGTGCAGGCGGGGGAGGAGGGGCAGGTGCAGGCGGGGGAGGAGGGGCAGGTGCAGGCAGGGGAGCAGGGGCAGGTGCAGGTGAGGCAGCAAGGGCAGGTGCAGGCGGGGGAGGAGGGGCAGGTGCAGGCGGGGGAGCAGGGGCAGGTGCAGGTGAGGCAGCAAGGGCAGGTGCAGGCAGGGGAGCAGGAGCAGGTGCAGGTGAGGCAGCAAGGGCAGGTGCAGGCGGGGGAGGAGGGGCAGGTGCAGGCAGGGGAGCAGGGGCAGGTGCAGGCGGGGGAGGAGGGGCAGGTGCAGGCGGGGGAGGAGGGGCAGGTGCAGGCAGGGGAGCAGGGGCAGGTGCAGGTGAGGCAGCAAGGGCAGGTGCAGGCGGGGGAGGAGGGGCAGGTGCAGGCGGGGGAGCAGGGGCAGGTGCAGGCGGGGGAGCAGGGGCAGGTGCAGGTGAGGCAGCAAGGGCAGGTGCAGGCGGGGGAGGAGGGGCAGGTGCAGGCGGGGGAGCAGGGGCAGGTGCAGGCAGGGGAGCAGGAGCAGGTGCAGGCGGGGGAGGAGGGGCAGGTGCAGGTGAGGCAGCAAGGGCAGGTGCAGGCGGGGGAGGAGGGGCAGGTGCAGGCGGGGGAGCAGGGGCAGGTGCAGGCAGGGGAGCAGGAGCAGGTGCAGGCGGGGGAGGAGGGGCAGGTGCAGGCGGGGGAGGAGGGGCAGGTGCAGGTGAGGCAGCAAGGGCAGGTGCAGGCGGGGGAGGAGGGGCAGGTGCAGGCGGGGGAGGAGGGGCAGGTGCAGGCGGGGGAGCAGGGGCAGGTGCAGGCGGGGGAGCAGGGGCAGGTGCAGGTGAGGCAGCAAGGGCAGGTGCAGGCGGGGGAGGAGGGGCAGGTGCAGGCAGGGGAGCAGGGGCAGGTGCAGGTGAGGCAGCAAGGGCAGGTGCAGGCGGGGGAGGAGGGGCAGGTGCAGGCGGGGGAGCAGGGGCAGGTGCAGGCGGGGGAGCAGGGGCAGGTGCAGGCGGGGGAGGAGGGGCAGGTGCAGGTGAGGCAGCAAGGGCAGGTGCAGGCAGGGGAGCAGGGGCAGGTGCAGGCGGGGGAGGAGGGGCAGGTGCAGGCGGGGGAGGAGGGGCAGGTGCAGGCGGGGGAGGAGGGGCAGGTGCAGGCGGGGGAGGAGGGGCAGGTGCAGGCGGGGGAGGAGGGGCAGGTGCAGGCGGGGGAGGAGGGGCAGGTGCAGGCGGGGGAGCAGGGGCAGGTGCAGGCGGGGGAGGAGGGGCAGGTGCAGGCGGGGGAGGAGGGGCAGGTGCAGGCGGGGGAGGAGGGGCAGGTGCAGGCGGGGGAGGAGGGGCAGGTGCAGGCGGGGGAGCAGGGGCAGGTGCAGGCGGGGGAGGAGGGGCAGGTGCAGGCGGGGGAGCAGGGGCAGGTGCAGGCGGGGGAGGAGGGGCAGGTGCAGACGGGGGAGCAGGGGCAGGTGCAGGCGGGGGAGGAGGGGCAGGTGCAGGCAGGGGAGCAGGGGCAGGTGCAGGCAGGGGAGCAGGGGCAGGTGCAGGTGAGGCAGCAAGGGCAGGTGCAGGCGGGGGAGGAGGGGCAGGTGCAGGCGGGGGAGGAGGGGCAGGTGCAGGCAGGGGAGCAGGGGCAGGTGCAGGCAGGGGAGCAGGAGCAGGTGCAGGTGAGGCAGCAAGGGCAGGTGCAGGCAGGGGAGCAGGGGCAGGTGCAGGTGAGGCAGCAAGGGCAGGTGCAGGCAGGGGAGCAGGGGCAGGTGCAGGCGGGGGAGGAGGGGCAGGTGCAGGCAGGAGAGCAGGGGCAGGTGCAGGCAGGGGAGCAGGAGCAGGTGCAGGTGAGGCAGCAAGGGCAGGTGCAGGCAGGGGAGCAGGGGCAGGTGCAGGTGAGGCAGCAAGGGCAGGTGCAGGCAGGGGAGCAGGGGCAGGTGCAGGTGAGGCAGCAAGGGCAGGTGCAGGCAGGGGAGCAGGGGCAGGTGCAGGTGAGGCAGCAAGGGGAGGTGCAGGCAGGGGAGCAGGGGCAGGTGCAGGTGAGGCAGCAAGGGCAGGTGCAGGCAGGAGAGCAGGGGCAGGTGCAGGCAGGGGAGCAGGAGCAGGTGCAGGTGAGGCAGCAAGGGCAGGTGCAGGCAGGGGAGCAGGGGCAGGTGCAGGTGAGGCAGCAAGGGCAGGTGCAGGCAGGGGAGCAGGGGCAGGTGCAGGTGAGGCAGCAAGGGCAGGTGCAGGCAGGGGAGCAGGGGCAGGTGCAGGCAGGGGCCCAGGGCAGGTACGGGTGGGGGCCCAGGGCAGGTGCAGGAAGGGGAGCAGGTGCAGGTGAGGCAGCAAGGGCAGGTGCAGGCAGGGGAGCAGGGCCAGGTGCAGGCAGGAGCCCAGGGCAGGTGCGGGTGGGGGCCCAGGGCAGGTGCAGGCAGGGGAGCAGGTGCAGGTGAGGCAGCAAGGACAGGTGCAGGCAGGGGAGCAGGGGCAGGTGCAGGTGAGGTAGCAGGGGCAGGAGCAAGTGAGGAACCAGGGGTAGGCATAGACAGGGGACAAGGGGCAGGTGCAGCTTAGGAACTGGACCCAAGATGGAAGCCAGGTGCTAAGGGGCTTCAGCCATCTCTAAGGTGGGATCCAACCAGGAGCCCCTAGACAGTTCTGTGCTCAGAAAGCTCTAGAAAGAACCTGTTTTCAGTGTGTTGTGTATAAGTTTTACATCGTTTGGGGAAATGTCGTTTTATTTGCGTTAGCCACTGGGAGCATTATGGTACCTTGGGACCACAGAGCACGTGGGACCTCCCAAGGATATACATGGCCCTTCACAAGCGTCTCCCCCAGAGTGGCCTGGGGGAAAACCGTTCCGGGCCCCTTCAGGGCAAGGGCCAGGCCCACCGCGCCCTGAGCGCCACCCTGGCCCGTGCACCGATGGAGAGGACCACTGAGGGCCGTCATCTCCCCGGCAGGAGCAAGGGGAGGCCGTCCGAGGGCAGCAGACATGGGCGTCTTTGCCCCCCGCCCGCCGAGGGTGGGGATTTGCCCTGGCGGCCCGCAGGTTGCAGGCGCCTCCGTGAAGCCAGGTTTCTAGTCATGTAGGGGCCCTGGGGGAGCCTGAGGACAAACCCTCCAGGTCAGAGGGTCCGATGACCCTCTGAAAGCACCCCAGGGGTGGTCACTCTCCAAGTTCTCACTCCCTGCAGCGGGCCCATCACCTGAGTCACCTCTGCATCCTGTGGCAGGTCGGCGCCAGTCTGAGCACCCGCTGGGACTGGCATTTCAAAGGCCCACAACTGCCCTCGGGCCCACAGCTGGCAGTGACCAGGCGGTGGCTTGACGGCCAGGCCCACAGTCCCACTCAGAAAGCCTCACAGGAGGAAGCTCGCTGCTGGCCAGATTCTCACCCCAGCCCCCCTGCAGCCAAGAGGGAGCAGCCAGCAGCGACACCCGCTCTGCTTCTCTTTATTTTTGCTTGGGGTCAAGGGGTCAGCAAGATGGAATGTCAATGGCCAGGTTGAGGCCAAGGCCATGGGTGGTTGTACCTGCAGCTCCTGGGCTGGTAGCCTCATCCTTCCACCTCCTCCACCTCATTTCCATCATCTGCAAAATTAAGACCAGACACCTATTTTACTGTAAGGCACATAGAGGGGTTGTGTGAAAAAGCGCCTGGCTCGGAGCTGATGTGGAATAAAGGACTACATGAATGAAAGAATAAATGAGTGAGTCCGTGAATGAATGAGTAAATGGACGAGTGTGTGTGAGTGAATGAATGTATGAAGGAGTGACTATGTGAGTTAATGATTAAGTGAATGAATAGAGGAATGGGTGAGTGAGTGAATGAATAGGTGAATGAGTGACTGGATGAGTTAGTGAATAATGAGTGGATGAATGAGTGAATGCATGAATGAATGAGTAAATGAATGAAAAGTGAATGAATGGGTGAATGGATGAGTGTGAACGAATAAGTGAGTAAATTAGCAAGTGAATGATTGAATAGAAGAATGAGTGACTGGATGAGTTAGTGAATAATGAGTGGATGAATGAGTGAATGCATGAATGAATGAGTAAATGAATGAAAAGTGAATGAATGGGTGAATGGATGAGTGTGAACGAATAAGTGAGTAAATTAGCAAGTGAATGATTGAATAGAAGAATGAGTTAGAGAATGAATGGATGAATGAGTGAATGACAAGTGAGTGAGTGAGTGAATGAAAGGATGAAGGAAAGAATGAGTGAGTGAGTGAGTGAGTGAGTGAGTGAGCAAACAGGAGATTACCGTCTCCACTGTGCCGAGAGCGCTGCCGCCGTCGGCCAGGTCCTCCAGCCCCATTGAGCCCTGGCCTGGGACCCACCAGTTGCCATCAGGAGAGAGTTGTCTCACAGCATAGCGGGGCTCAAGTGCGGGGAGTCGGAGCGCACTATGTAGATGCACTTGCATGTTTGCAAATCTCTCCCGGGCTCAGAAGTTGATTCCTCCAGAGCCTGCTAAGGTATCTGAGCAAATGCCACACTTTTGTCCCCATCATCACGGCTATGTTGCCGTCACCAACGCGTGGGCCTGAAGAAGGAGGTCTATTTCCCTGGTTAATAAGGTTTATTTTTACGCTACCTGAATAATGCATGATCAGTGTCAAAATAAAGTACAATCCTTCCATTATAAACCACTTTGCTGTCCCACACACGTCCATGTCTCCTGCTTCCTGGTTCTCCAAGCGCCTTCTCCCAGGAAGCACCCTTGCCTCTCTGCCAAGGTGCTGCCACCATCAGCAGTGGAACAGAATATCAAGTGGGTGCCTAAGGGACCTACAAAACTGGAGAGCGCGCAGCAGTAGGAATTGGTTTTGTGGACGTAAATTATGGAGCGGCTCTAACACCCACCAAGCTGGCGTTCCTCGTGTGCTGTAAATACAAACAGGCAATGCTTCTTCTAAGTGCTTGATTTGTAAAGGGCCGTTTATTCAGCATTGGAGGAAAATATATTAAGCAGCTGTCTGCATGGCAGCCCAGAGCTGAGGCCTCGGAGTGAGAGGACAGGTCCCGGGGCTGCCCTTGCCACACAGGCTGAGAGCAGCCCACCCTCCTGGGCTCCTCGCCTCAGTCTCCCCTCCTGCAAGAGGGCAGCAAAAGCACCATTTTCCAGAAGGGCTGCTTTCCAAATTAGAAACAAGGAAATGGGCACGGCTTGGACTGGAGCCATGCCCGGTAGCCTTCGTGTGGGGCATTTACGGAAAGTCGACCCAGGCGTGACTTCGCTGCGTGCTGATGCATGGCACCGAGGAGTTAAGTAAGTCCCTGAGAATAATGTCAACAACACAGATCTGTGCAGACCAAAAAGAAAACTCCCGTCTGGTTGAAGGACACGGCGTTCTTCTTTAAGACCCAGAGAGAGAACTTTGCCCCGAAACTCCTCTGTTGGTCACTCAAGGCCTCCCTGGGTCTGTCCCACCTTGTGTCCTGCCAGCTGCAAACCCTCAGAAATGTTCATGAGACACCCAGGCTCCCCCCTGCCTGCATGCCACCCCCACACACACACTCTCAGCCATCCCAATTTGGAGGGCTCCAGGCAGGCCAGCAAGCTGAGGCAGACAGTGCTGGGTTCTTGTCTGGACTCTGAGCCACACTAAGTGTCAGCCTCTCTAGCCTCAATGTCCCCATGAGTAAATTGGGGCTAATCAAGGGCCCCACTGCAGGGGCTGCAGCCAGGACTCGGTGGCACTGGCACGAGCTGCCAGCCACAGGGCCTCCTCCAGGACCACTCCCCGAGGCTGCCATCACATTGTAGGCTCCAAGCCCCAGCTCCTCGGGGAGACCCTACAATTCTGTTCTTGCATTGCGGTAGCTACGACACGACACACCTGGCCGGCAAGCCCTGGGAAAACAGGAGCTCACCTTTCCCTTCTGGGGGCCCCTGCCCCAGCTCAGGGTCCCACACCTGGAAGATACTTGGAAATGGTCCCTTCTGGCAAGGACACCAGTCATTGAAGATTTAGAGAAAGGAAGGATGGTGAGGAGATACGGCTGGACACAACAAGAAGATCCCAGGACAGAGGGGTATTAAACGAGTGTATGTGTATGCTATTGAAGTTAGGTTGTTATCCAATGAAATAGGATTGTTCTAGATTTAGGATGTTAAAGGTAAGACCCATGGTAACTACAAAGAAAATGTCTGGAAAAGATATACAGAAGGAAACAAGAAGGAATTCAATATAATATGCTACCAAAAAATTCAAATAAATATAAAAGTATACATTAACAGAAGAATGGAGGAACAAAAAAAGGTATGAGACTTACAAAGACCAAACAGCAATGTGGGAGAACAAAGACTGCATTGTCCATAGTTACTTTAAGTGTGAATGGATTAAACTCTCTGGTCAAAAGGCAGAGATTGATGGAATGGATAAAAAAAAGCATGCTCCAACTATATGCAGTTTGCGAAAGACTCACCTTAAATGTAAAGACACAAGTAGATTGAAAGTGAAAAGATGAAAAAAATATATACCAGGCAAACTGGAACCAAATGAAGGTTGAAGTAGCTATACTAATATAAGACTAAAATAGACTTCAAATAAAGAACTGCTAGCAAGGACAAAGAAGGACACTATATACTAATAAAGGGGTCAAGTCAACAAGAAAATATAACAATTAGAAATATATGCACCTACTAGCAGATCCCCAAAATACATGAAGAAAATGCCAAGAGAAGTGAGAAATAGAAGATTCCATATATATAGTAAATTTCAAAACATCACTTTCAATAATGGATAGAACATCTAGACAAAAGATAGAACATCTAGACAAAAGATCAATAGGGAAATACAAAATGGAATGATACCACATGAGAGATCCGCAGTTCAAACGCCGGGCCTCCTTCACCCGCGTGGAGCTGGCCCATGCGCAGTGCTGATGCGCACAAGGAGTGCCATGCCATGCAGGGGTGCCCCCACATAGGGGAGCCCCATGCGCAAGGAGTGCGCCCCGTAAGGAGAGCCGCCCAGCACAAAAGAAAGTGCAGCCTGCCCAGGAATAGCACCACACACACGGAGAGCTGACACAAGATGATGCAACAGAAAGAAACACAGATTCCCGGTGCCACTGATAAGGATAGAAGCAGTCAAAGAAGAACACGCAGTGAATGGACACAGAGAGCAGACAACTGGGGGCTGGGGGGAGGGGGGCAGGGAAGAAAAATAAATAAAAAACAAATCTTAAAAAAAATGGAATGATACTATAAACCAACTAGACTTAACAGACATATAAAGAACACTTCAGGGAAACGGACTTTGGCCCAGTGGTTAGGGCGTCCGTCTACCATATGGGAGGTCCGCGGTTCAAACCCCGGGCCTCCTTGACCCGTGTGGAGCTGGCCATGCGCAGCGCTGATGCGCGCAAGGAGTGCCGAGCCACGCAAGGGTGTCCCCCGCGTGGGGGAGCCCCACGCGCAAGGAGTGCGCCCGTGAGGAAAGCCGCCCAGCGTGAAAAGAAAGTGCAGCCTGCCCAGGAATGGCGCCGCCCACACTTCCCGTGCCGCTGACGACAACAGAAGCGGACAAAGAAACAAGACGCAGCAAATAGACACCAAGAACAGACAACCGGGGGAGGGGGGGGGAATTAAATAAATAAATCTTTAAAAAAAAAAGAACACTTCACCCAGCAGAACATACATTTTTCTCTGGTACACATTATCATTATCCATAATAGACCATGCTAAGTCACCAGTCTCAAAACATTTAAAAATACTGAAATCATACAATGCATCTTCTCAGAACACAATGGAATGAAGCTAGAAATCAATAACAGAGGGAGAATTGGAAAAGTCATAAATATTTGAAAGTAAAACAATATACTCTTAAATGATTAATGGATCGAAGAAGAAATCCCAAGGGAAATAAGGAAATTTCTTGAGACAAATGAAAATAAAAGCACAACATACTAAAATATTATGGAAATATGGCAAAGGCAGTACTGAGAGGGAAATTTATAGCTCTAAAGACTTGTATCAACAAAGGAGAAAGATCTCAAATCAAAGGTCTAATCTCACAACTGGACGAACTAGAAAAAGAAGAGTAAATTAAACCCAAAGCAAGGAGAAGGAAGGAACTAACAAAGATTAGAATAGAGATAAATAAAATAGAGAATAAAAAAAGAATAGAATCAATAAAATCAAAACTTGGTTCTTTAGGAAGAGCAAAAAAAAAATGACAAACCTCTAGTTACATAACAAAGGGGGGAGGAGGCTACAAATAACTAAAATCAGAAATGAATTACTGCTGACCCCACAGAAATAAAAAAGGATTATAAGAGGATACTATGAGCAATCGTATGCCACAAATTAGATAATCCAGATGAAATGGGCAAATTCCTAGAAACAGACAAACTACCTCCACCAACTCAAAAAGAAATAGAAAATTTCAGGAGATACATAACAAGTAAAGAGATTGAATCGGTAATCAAAAATCACCTAAACAAAGAAAAGCCAGGACCAGATGACTTCACTTGTGAATTTTACCAAACATTCTAAGAATTAACTCCAATCCTGCTCACTCTTCCAAAAAAATGAAGAAAAGGAAACGCTTCCTACCCCATTCTATAAGGCCATCCTAAAAGAAAGAAAAAAAATCATCAAATTTATATGGAACAATAAGTTCCCCAAATAGCAAAAGCTGTCATGAAAAGGAGGGACAAATTTGGAAGACTCACACTTCCCTTATTACACAGTCACAGTAATCAAAACAGCATAGGACTGTCACCAACAGACACATGGAGCAATTGAATCGAATTGAGAGTTCAGAAATCAACCCTCACGTCTATGGTCAGTTCATTTTTCACAAGGGTGCCAAATCCATTCAATGGGGAAAGAACAGCCTTTTCAACTAATAGTACTGGGAAAACTGGATTTCCACATGTAAAAGAATGAAAGTGGACCCCTACCTCATACCTTATAAGAGAATCACCTTCAATGGATCAAAGACCTACGTATAAGAACCTAAACTAAAACTCTCAGAAGAAACCATAGGGAAAATTCTTCAGGATCTTGTGTTATGAAATGGTTTCTTAGACTTTACACCCAAAGCATGAGACAAAATAGATAAACGCAACTTCATCAAAAAATTTTAATTTGTATATCAAAGGACTCTACCAAGAAATTAAAAAAACAACCCACAGAATAGGAGATAATATTTTGAAACCACATATCTGATTAAGAGTTTAATACTAAAACATATGAAGAAATCCTTCAACTCAACAACAAAAAGACAACGTGACTAAGCAATGGACAGAACACTTGAAGAGGCGGTTCTCCAAAGAAGATACACAAATGGCCAAAAAGCAAATGAAAAGATGTGCAATATCATCAGCCATTAGGGAAATGCAGATCAAAACCACCATTTCATAGCCACCAGAATGGCTATTATTTTTAAAATAAAATGGAAATTAACAAATGTTTGAAGAGGATATGGAGAAATACGAACATGCATTCATTGTTGGTGGGGAGGTAAAACGGTGCAGCTGCTGTGGAAAACAGTTTGGCATTCCTCAGAAAGTTAAGTAAAGAATTATCTTTCTACACTAAAGAAATGTATATGACCCAGTAATCCCACTTCTAGGTATGTGCCCAAAAGAATTGAAAATGGGGACTCAAACAGATATTTCCACACCAACATCCATAGCGGCATTATTCACAGTTGCCAAAAGATGCGAGCAACTCCAGTGGCATCCACCAATGCATGGATCAGCAAATTGTGGTATATCCATACAATGGGATATTATTCGGCTGTAAAAAGGAATGACGTTTGGATAACGACAACATGGAGGATGCCTGAAGACTTCATGCTGAGTGAAATAAGCCAGACAGAAGTTCAAATAATGTATGATCTCACGGACATGAAATCATCAGAATAAGCAAACTCATAGAGTCAGACACTAGAATAGAGGTTACCAGGGCCTGGGGCAGGGATAGGGAATGGAGAGTTAATGCGTAATTGATATAAAGTTTCTGTTTGAGATGATGGAAAAAGAATTGGTAATGGATGGCGGCAAAGGTGGCACAACTTCGTGAATATGATCATGACTGAACTGTCTCTTTAAAAGTGCTTAATGTGGAAATTCAAGGTTGCATATATGTTACCAGCGTAAAAATTGTTGAAAAATGATAGAACTCTATGTGTTAGTCAGCCAAATGGATGCTGATGCAAAATACCAGAAATCTGCTGGCTTTTATAAAGAGTATTTATGTGGGGTAGGAGCTGACAAATATCAGGCCATAAAGCATAAGTGACTTCCCTCACCAAAGTCTATTTCCACGTGTTGGAGCAAGATGGCTGCCGACGTCTGCTGGGGTTCAGGCTTCCTGGGCTCCTCTCTTCCTGGGGCTTCTCTTTCCCCTATGAGCTCACTTCCTGGGGCTCCAGCTTAAGTCCTCAGCATCAAACTCCAACATCAAAACTCCAACATTAAAAACCCCTCACCTCGGTCCTTTGCCACGCCTTTTATCTGGGAGTCCTCAAGGGGCGGGGACTCAACGCCCTACTGGGACAAGAGGTTTCCCTGATTACTTAATCAAGCAAACCTCTGAATCCAATATAATCTAATATGCCCAGAGGAAAAGATCAGTTTACAAACAATCCAATCATTCTTTTTGGAATTCATCAATAATATCAAACTGCTACACCCTCCATACAGTGTAAACTGTGGACTGCCGTTAGTAGTATAATTATGGTAATATCATTTCATCAACTGTAACAAAGGTGCATAGTGTTCCTAATGGGAGGGGCATACGAGAACTATGCATTTTCTGCATGATTTCTCTATAAACCCACAACTTCTCATATAAAAAACAAAAAACAAAAAAAAAGCCAGAAAGGGCACAAGGTAGACTGCAGCCAGGCCAGAGGGGACCAGCGCTTTCTCCGCCTCGCCTTTTCCACCCCCGTCCCGCACCGAAAGAAAAATCCCATCCTCCAGGTAATGAAAGCACAAAGAACGGGCGCGTTTGCCAGCCACTTTCATATAAGGCAGGGTTGATTCATGTGGCAAATCAAAATGCTCCTCTGAGATGAGAATAATCTTATTTCTTTGGAACCAAGTGAAATTCTCCAAAAGAGAAAACTTTCCACTCTGTGCTTAGCTGAGAACACCAGGCAGCAGCCCGGGGGTCAGAGGGAAGGCCTGGGCCTCGTGAGCCAGGCTGGGTTCAAACCCCGGTGCCCGCTGCCCACGGGGCCAGCTGACCGGCATGTGCCGCCCCAAAGCACAGCGGCACCCCGGGGCCGCCGCCCCCCAGCCGTGCACAGAGCGGATTCAGATCCGGGCGAGCTGCCTTTTCCAGCTGCCCACAGTTACTAACCATTCCTTTGGCATTTCATCACTTTCTGCCCGAGCCACGGCGCAAAAACTCTATTTCTGCCAACAGAACCAACTTCCTGCTACAGACGTGAAGCCTGGGTGTGGGCTGGGAAGGTCCAAGCTCTGCCTGAACAGCCCCAGAAAGATGGCGGGGATTGTGCCCCTGCTGTCTTACAACCCCTCCCTGAGCACGTGGCAGGTGCTTCGGAGCTGCTGAGCAAGTGACGTCACAAGAGGCATGCCAACGATGGCAGGGCTGGGGGGACACAGCACCTCGGCACTTCTTCTCATCTGGTCTGAAGTATCGCGTAGCCAACTTGCTGCTCTTGCCCTGGCTGCCAGGAAACTCAATCAAACGTTTGAGTTCCTGTAGCAAAGCAGTGGCCCCTCCCAGGCTGCTGCTTCGCCTGCTCCTTTCATCTGGTATTCACCGTCTGCTCTTCTGGGAATTTCCCCTTGTTCTAATTTCAGATGTTTTGGGTTCTTCCTAATAAATGTTTTCCTGCAGCAGCTGCCTCAAAGCCTTTGGGGAATGAAGTAGGACAGGAATAAATTGGAATAAAATGAGGCTCCTGCGCTAAAATCCC
This sequence comes from Dasypus novemcinctus, assembly GCF_030445035.2. Lineage (NCBI taxonomy): Eukaryota > Metazoa > Chordata > Mammalia > Cingulata > Dasypodidae > Dasypus > Dasypus novemcinctus. Next base: position 129,369,523 of record NC_080681.1, read on the forward strand.
CCCGGGCAGCAGTGTAGGAAGAAGCACACCAGAGAGCCCAGGAGCTCAGGTCACCAGGAGGGTCTCTGCCTGGTCCGGCCGGATCACCGTGTGAGCAGCAGGGCAAGCGTCCCCAGAGGGGTGGGCACGCCTGAGCCCCTCGTCAGTGAGGGGCGGCCTCGGGGTGAAGCCAGACCCCGGCGGGCAGCCCCGGCCCCCTCTGCTGCACCCGATGCCTCCCAGGGCCCACGTCGGGTGGTGGGGGGTGTCCCTCGGGCACAGAACCAGCGCCCCCCACCCATGACACCGACTCCAGCCTCCGTGGGACACGCGGGGGAAGCCCCCCTAAGAAGCCCCCGCGCGCGGGTCTTGAGCCAGTTTGTCACCTCCATTTTGCAACAAGACTTGCCACCACCCGAGCCCCAGGCCCCCGCCCGCCCCGAAGCCCCAGGCCCTTCTCCCTGCAGAGACGACCCCACAGAGGAGCCGAGCTCCGAGCTGGACACGCGGGAGGCCCAGGGCGGCCTGGCAGGCTGGACGGTCGGCAGCCCCTGCCGGCGGGGGAGGAGAGCCTGGCCTCGCCGGCTGCCCGGCTCGCCTCCTGCCTTGACCCGCCCCGCCTCCCACCGGGCCCTGCGCCACGTTGAGCAGATGAAGTCGAGTCTCCACCGCCGGCCAGGAGGGTCCCACTTGTGACTGCTGAGGGTTCTAAAGCTTCCCGGTCAGGCCCACCCTGGAGGACCCCGGTGTCCTCGCCAGGAGCCCTGCCACCTGCCGCCAGGCAGCGCCGCACCCTGCCCCCGCGGCCTGTCTCCTCCCGCCTCCCTGTCCTCACCGGCTCACCCGCCTGCTCTGCCCCAGCCTGGAGCACCCACCCCGCCCCCCACACCCCTGACCCCCATCACCGGACCCTTCTAGACCCGCCAAGCCCAGCCCCACGGCAAGCCTCCCCCTAGCCCTGCCTCAGTACCCCAACTCAGCCTCTGTACCCCAGCTCAGCCTCTGTGCCCCAGCTCAGCCTCTGTACCCCAGTATAGCCTCTGTACCCCAGTATAGCCTGTGCACCCCAGCTCAGCCTCTGTGCCCCCAGCTCAGCCTCTGTACCCCAGCTCAGCCTCTGTACCCCAGCTCAGCCCCGGCCATGGGGCCTCCCCCTCGAGGCCTTGGAGCAGAGCACACGGCAGTTTCCTCGGAGGGTCACTGGCTCGTCCTGGATGATGTGGCAGCAGAAGCCCGAGGCCAGGGGCCTCGCAGTCAGGTCACCTGAGTGGGGCTGTGTACTAAAGCGGGACCTCTGGGGGGCCTGACCCCAGCCCCCCTCCCAGGCAGAGCTCCTCCTTCGCTGGCCTTGGCAGCCGACCCCTGCACTGCCAGCCCCCCACCGCCCCAAGAGGAACTCCAGGATGACCCCCGATCTCCCACCCCCTGAGCAGCGCTCACCCCCGAGTGTGGGCGAGACCCATGGCCACAAAGGAAATCAGCACCGTGAAGGTGTCACGGGACGTGGCCAGAGGGCTTTCTCCAGGTCCCTGGGCAGCGGGTGGTCAGAAGGGAGCATGTCCGGCCAGGCCCGGCCTGCTGGGGCGAGCGTGTAAGAGGAGGCCCAGCCCAGAGGTCAAGAGCAGTGAGTCAGGGAGCCTGCTGCCGGCCGGGGGGAAGCAAGTGCCCCATGATTGCCACCACAAGGGGCCACGTGGCAAGCTGACAGCAGCCCCTGCCAACAGCCAGCAAGGAAGAGGGGCCCTCAGTCCCACAGCCACGGGGAACCAAATTCTGCCAACAACTGGACGGACTTAGAAGAGGACTCTGAGTTCCAAGAGGCACAGTGCGCTAGCCAACACCGGGCACGCGGCCTTGCCAGCCCTGAGAGGACACCCAGCCCCAGCTGTGCCCGGGTTCCTGAGCCACGGACACGAGAGACAATAGATGGTGCTGTGTTAAGCCACTGTGTTGAGGCCATTTGTTACACAGCAATACGGGCATTAACTAGCTGACACAGAGAGGCAGCGCTCCCTGCATCCCATCCTGCCAGCCAAGCAGAGCGAATTTTTCAGGATAAAACCTGATACTGCAAAGCCTTCTTTCAAAATTGTAATCGATACTTTTTATTTGGTTCTAAGAAAAGGGTTTGGGGCAGAACTACTTTATAAACTGTGTTCTTAACTTCTTAATCTCAAACAAGATCAAATCGGAGTCTGAATGACAGACAAACCTGGGGGTAGATGAAATGCTGTTCCCTGCAGTGGGAACGCTCTGAGTCTACGGACTGCGGCAGGGAAAATAAAGGGGCCCCACGCCAGGCCTGGGAGGCACGTTTCCTCACGAGCACCAGCTCTGCGCAGAGCCCCTGGAGCGGTGCCAGGGGTTCTTAGGGGTGGTTCTGACCAGCCTTTGATCCAAAGCCACGTCCACCGAGCTGCATTATCTCCCGCCCAGCATGGACAAGAGCGTAATTCACAGAGTCCCTTTTACCAGGAGCGGCTTCCAAACTCAGAACTGTTTTAGGCCCCTCCACCTAAGGTGACACAGTGACGGATGTGGCTGAGCCGGCCGTGGTGAAATGGCCACAGCGCTGGCGATTTCCACAGTCATCATCCCACCGGAGCTTTGTTTGCTTGGCCCTTAGAATGCGTGTGGTTTTTTTTTAAAGGTTTATTTATTTATTTATTTCTCTCCCCTCCCCCCCCACCCCGGTTGTCTGTTCTCTGTGTCTATTTGCTGCGTGTTCTTCTTTGTCCGCTTCTGTTGTCGTCAGCGGCACAGGAATCTGTGTCTCTCTTTGTTGCGTCATCTTGCTGTGTCAGCTCTCCGTGTGTGCGGTGCCATTCCTGGGCAGGCTGCACTTTCTTTCACGCTGGGTGGCTCTCCTTACGGGATGCACTCCTTGCACATGGGGCTCCCCTACGCAGGGGACACCCCTGCATGGCAGGGCACTCCTTGCGCTCATCAGCACTGCGCATGGGCCAGCTCCACACGGGTCAAGGAGGCCCGGGGCTTGAACCACAGACCTCCCATGTGGTAGATGGACGCCCTAACCACTGGGCCAAGTCCGCCACCCCTAGAATGTGTTTTACAAGAGCACTCTGTGAGGCTGTCAAAGAACCATGGAAGTTGAAAGTGGGGCCTCCAGGAACCAGAGGGGGTGGGCGGGGTGGGCCCACACGGTGTTGTCTCGTTGGGGACTCGTCCATAAGTGTCACGTTGAGAAGCATGTACACGTGTTCTCTGAGCAAAAAAACATCATTTGAAGGAGTATTTGTTTTCTCATTGAAAACTACTAGCTGCCCGCAGAGCAGTTTCTCTTTGCTCTCACAAGGTCTTTGGCAGAGCTGAGGTTTTCCTGTTTTAGGCCCAATATACAGCCTCGGGGAAACAAAGGAGGCTCCAGAGAAAGCAAAAGAAAAGCTCAACGGCAAAAATCCAAAAATTAGCAACCGTTTCAGGAGTGGGAAAATATTAATAGTCATTTATCAGGTCGGCAATACGGAAATTTCCCCTCTCCCCTTCCTTCCATGAAGGGCCTGGCAATGGCCTCCCCGGATCCAACACAGGCCCCAGGGCCCCCGAGCGCTGCCCGTGCCCACTGGCCTCAAACCCGGGACTGCCCTATTGGGCAACCCCCCGTGCCCAGCAAACAAAATTCCAGCCTCGCAGGCAGGGGCAGCTCCAAGCGCTCGTTCTCTGCTTGTCAGGGATCTGACCCAGGGGCTGCGACACAGAGCGGCCGAAAAGTGGCATCAAGAAACCCCTAGAAGGTGAGCTGAGCCCACTTTCCTGCAGGCAGCTCCCCTGAAACCCATTTCCAAGAGAGAAGGGAGCGCCCACTTCCTAATAAAGACAGAATGGAACTGACCACATAAATTTCTTTTTTCCTCTTCCCTTCCCTCTCCCTCGCCTCCAGCCTGCTCTTTTTGCTGTCCGTGGCCATTCGCTGTGTGAGCTTCTGCGTCTCTTCCTCTTTCGTCTTCTCTTCTCATCTTTCTCCTCTAGGATTCACCAGGATTCGATCCTGGGTGTGGAGAGAGGTTCTCTGTCAATTGAGCCACCTCAGTTCCTGGTCTCTGCTGCACTTCACCTTGACTCTCCCCATCCTCTCGTTTTTCTTGCATCATCATCTTGCCGCGTGACTCACTTGCGCGGGCACTGGCTCACCACGCGGGCACCCGTGAGGGCACTGGCTCACCACACAGGCACTGGCTCACCACACGGGCACTCCACTTGCCACGCGGGCACTCGGCTCACCGCCTGGGCACTCGCGCGGGCACTCGGCTCACCGCCTGGGCACTCAGCCCACCACCCTGTCACTCGCGCGGGCACTCGGCTCACCGTGTGGGCTCTCAGCTCGCCACGTGGATGCTGGCTCACCGCGCAGGCACGCTTTCTCTTCTTCTCCTTCACCAGGAGGCCCCAGGGATCAAACCTGGGTCTTCCAACATAGTAAGTGGAGGCCCTATCACCTGAGCCACATCTGCTTCCCACGTAAATTTCTTACAAGGTTTCCTCCTGAGCAATTGTTCTGGCCAGAAAATAGTAGTAGTAATAATAATAAACAATACAGAGCACTAACAATTATTGAGAGCCTACTATATACCAGGCACTGCATGGACTTTTAAATCTCCTAAGAAAGTGCAGTTCTCATTTCAAGATGAGGAAACCAAACCTGACACAGATCGTGCCGTACACCCAAGTTGCTGCAGCGTCTAAGTGACAACGAGCCCGGCCAGCTGATACCAAAAGCCTGGCCCTCAGCCGCTTTCTCTACTGGAGGGAAACGAGCCCTTTCTTTATTTTATTTTATCCTTATTACAAAAATAATGTTTATTTTAGATAATTTGGAAAACACAGAAGAGATTTTTTTTTGATGAAATTCAAACTCACCCACCTGCTCACTGTCTAGCTGGGACTATCACTAATAATAATCAAAACGCTATTTTGAGGTACATTCTTGCAATGTTTTCTACATTTTTCACAAAAATGAGAAAGAATCCCCCACACTCTGTCTGTGCTTTGGTGTTTGCTCCCTTCCCGAGATGGCGTTTGCTCACCTGGGCGCTGCGCCTGGAGCCGCCCGCCTCCCTCCTGCCCCTCGTCCTTCCCCCGCTGCTCTCCCCTCATCGTTGGGGAATTGTGGGTTATTTTCACCCCAGGGTGCGCCATCCTGCCAGGCCTCTGGGAACATTCCAGAAGAACTGCCTCTTGGTGCGCAAGGCAGAGGGCTCTCTGCCGCTCTCCCGCCCGCTGGGGCCCCCAAGGCCGCGGCTTCAGTGCCCTGCGGTGTCTAATAAACGCCGAGGAGCAAGGTCTGAGCGCCACCGCGAGCCGAGCCGGGGAGCAGAGACAAAACCAGAGACCAATAAACCCTCCGCTGGCGCCAGCAGCGCTCTGACCTTCAGAGTCAAAGAACAGCCTGAAAAATAGGAACTGAAAAAACAAGGCAAACAAGGGATGCAGAGGAAAAAAGCATCCCCAAGGCCCTGCTGCCAAAGTCGCTTTCTACCCAAAGTCTGCCCTGAAAACTGTCTCGCTTTATTCCTGGAATGCCAGCGCCGACGCTTGCCGCCAAGTCCCAGCGTCAGGCATGGAAGCCCCTTCATGCCGTCAGGATGCGGGTGCCGGGAGGCAGGTGCAGCTCAGTGGACGAGCACCCGCTTCCCATGTACGAGGCCCCAGGTTCAATCCCTGGTACCCCCCAAAAGCAAAGCTGATGATAAAACCAACTCTCACTGGGGAGCAGGTGTAGCTCAGTGACTGAGCCCTGCTTCCACGTACGAGGTCCTGAGTTCAATTCCTGGTACCTCCTAAAAAGAGAAAAGGCAGATGCTTGGGGAAAACGTTTACCCCCCACGGCACCCCAACACTGCCCAGAGCTGAGCCTCCCCATGGGAACGTCCCTGTCCCCAAACCACCTGCTCCCAAGGGGTGGAAAGGAACAAGCGAGCCCCTTCCTTCCTCCAGCTCCACTGTCCATGGCCTCGGGGTGGTGGCCTCCTGCCAGGGCTGGACAGGGAAACAGAAGGCATCCCACCACGTCCTGGTTTTTCAGGGACTCCCCCAGGACTGGCCCAAACCCCAGGAAGGTGAGCTGCAGGGTATGTGGCCAGGGTCTACCCTGCCCCTCGGTCGGGACCCAAGACTCTGGCTGCAAGCGTTAGAAGCCCCCGCCCCACCCAGCTGGGTTAAGGGGGGCGCCAGGGACTCGTGGGGGCACACAGGCAGCGCTCAGAACCCAGAGCCCGGGACGCGGCCGAGCCAGCGTCCTGCACGCACCTCCCCGTGTCCTCCCTCTGACAGGCCCTCTGTCCACACCGCGCGTGCCCAGAGCTGGAGGAGAGGGAGAGGGTGTGGACGACACAGGCAGGCCCCCAGGGTCACGTCAACCACGCCCACGGCAAGGCCAGGCACATCTGCACTTCTCAGCCGGGACCTCGGCGCGATGCCACCTGCCTTCACGCCACCAGCCGCGGCCCAGGGAATGTTCCGGAAGAGGATGAGGGCAGCTTGGGCGGCGCTGGCCGGGCGATGGGCACCACCGCTCGCCCTGGTGCCCGGGTCCTGGGCTGTCGGGGGACGGGTCCTCTATTACCCACATTTGAACAGGGAAGTTCCAGCTGACGCCTTCCTCCCACAGAGACGGGGCTGGAACCCAGCAGGCTGTGGAGATGACCCTGGCTCGACCTCCAACATTCGAGGAAGGTCCTGGCTCACCGGGGGCACGGGCCAGGAGGACGAGCACTGCACGGGGAGTCCACTCACAAGCCTCGCCGTCCTCTGTGCTGGGGACCCAGGTGCAAGCCGCCGCCTGCTACCTCACAGAATACACCTCAGATAAGGGGGCTGAGGCACCCCTGTCCGCTCAGACGCAGCGCAGCGGGCCCTGGGGTGCACGCCCTTCAGAGCACCTGCGGTGGGAAGCGCGCCCGCGCCCCAAGCCCGCTCCTGCCGCAGCCTCCTGGCAACAGGACCTTTGAAGAGGCTCTCGAGGTGCGTGGGCGCCGCACGGAGCCAGGGGCCTTGACCCCACAGGCCGACCACCGAGCAGGAAGGACAAGGGACGGGGAGCGCAAGCCGAAGGCAGAAGGAGCAGGAGCAGGCAGGGACCCCGCGAGCGTGGGGGACCCCGGGAGAAGGTGGGGACCCCAGGAGAGGGAGGGACTCCGGGGACCTCGGGAGTAGGCAGGGACCTGCGGGACCCCGGGAGTGGGGGGGACCCTGGGAGCAGGCAGGACCCTGGGAACGGGCAGGGACCCCAGGAGAGGGCAGCTTGTCAGAGCCGTCCCCCAGCCTCGTCTGGACGTGTGGTCGTTCCACCGCGCCCCGCACACTGCGGGATGGGGGCCACCCTCCAGGCACCAGCAGCGCCCACCCCCAAAGTGTGGCAACCAGGAGTGTCCCCGGAGCAAGGGGGCTGAGGACCCCTTCCCTACCTCAGAGGGCGGGGCACCCCCTCGGCCCCCAGGGCCCCCACAGAGGGGCAGCCCTGGCAGGTCCCAGGTCCTCTGTGGGCCTGAGGCTGAATGCGGTCGCTGCAGAGCTGGAGCCCCCCGCTGCGCCCCCACAGGACCCCGCTCCCTGAGAGCAGGCGCCGGGCTCCTGGCCTGGGCTGGTCCTCAGGGGCGCCGAGGTGGGACATGGAGGCCGGGCTCCTGCCTCGGGGGAGGGGCGGCCCCCTGGCCAGGCTGGGGCGCAGGGCTATCCAGGCCCCCAGGTCCGCACAGAGGCCCCTGGGAGCTCCAGGTGAGGCCGGAAGGGTCCTGAGGCCAGAGGTGGGGCGGTCCCGGGTCTGCGCAGCTGCCTCGGGCCGCAGCCACGCGGGTCCACCCTGGGCCATCCCGGGAGTGCGTGGTGCAATGCATCCCAGGGTCCCCCCCAGACCACGAAGCAAGCAGAGCCCCTACTGGGCGACTTCACAGCTCCGCCCGTGACTCCTGCGTGGCCACCATCGCCCTGCGGCCAACGCAGCCAAGGGGCCAGAGCGGGAGAGGAGCGGTCCCCAGCCTTTCCCACCTCACTTCCTAAGCAGGCCGCCTCTCACCTGCCCCCACCTGCCCATACCTGCCCCTCACCTGCCCCTCACCTGCCCCTCACCTGCCCATACCTGCCCCTCACCTGCCCTTACCTGCCCATACCTGCCCCTCACCTGCCCATACCTGCCCCTCACCTGCCCTTACCTGCCCATACCTGCCCCTCACCTGCCCCTCTCCTGCCCCTCACCTGCTCTCTCCCCCTCTTCTGCCTCCTCACCTGCCCCTCTCCCACCCCTCACCTACTCCTCTCACCCCTTTCACACTCTTCACCTGCGCCTCCCTCCCTCTCCTGCCCCTCGTCTGCTCCTGGTCGTGCCCCCCACCAGCCCAGGGCCAGGCCCAGCCTCAGTCCAGGAACCGCAGGCTCCTGCAGCCCCAGGGCTGGAGCTCAGAGCCATTGCCAGTCACTGAGGTTTTGCAGCTGTTTGTTACGCAGCTGATGGCCCACTGGCTCACAGCTTAAAGGCGAGGCTGGGATGTACTCCTAGAACACGCTGCCTCGAGGAACCGAAAGGAAGCCCCCGCACGGGGGTGCGGCCCGTGCCGTGTTGGAGGGCCGCGGGTCGTCTTTGCAGCAGGTATTGCCAGAGCCCTCACGGTATCCGAGTGGAAACGAGACTAGACGAGGCAGCTGGCCCCACCCCTGGATGGACGAGCAGCAACCGCCGCCGGCCCCAGGCGGTCCAGGCCCCATGTTTCCAGCCTCTGGAGTGGGAATCCTCGAGACCCCTGACCCCAGGGACGCCAAGCAGGGAGAGACTGGAGATACGGAGCCCCTTCCCTAAGCCCCCACCCCAGGAGGCTGTGCCAGGGCCTCTGATGTTGGAAAATGTGTGATACATTGTTAGGTTGAACAACGCCCCGAAACAGACATGCGGCGGGCTTCCTTCCATGAAAACGAGCACGTGCCAGCCAGGGCGTGTGTCCCATGCAGTCGGGTCCCGGCCCCTCCAGGAGGCGTCCAGCAGCCACAGGAAGCAGCGCGGCCAAGCAGCTGAGCCCCTCGCCATTGGCGGCTCCAGGTCCCAGCAGCGCCTGCGTGGGCAAGTTCCTGCCCCAGCGAGCCTCGGGGCGCCCCCTCCGCTTGTCGACACCGATGGGCCCTCGAATAAGGTCGCTGGGGGGGACTGGTGAGAGGGAACCCAGGTGGAGCGCTGGCTCGGGGCCTGCTGTCCAGGAAGCACCCAACTAGGCCATCTTTCTGTTCGTAGAACAACGGGGGACGTTTTCCCTCCGCCGCCCACCCTACCCACCCCCATCAGGTGCACAGAGCTGGGGCAAGAACCTCCCTGGAGCACCACGCCCTCGGGCCTGGGCCCGCGCACCTGCCCTGCTCCAGAAGGAGGACTCCTGAGGGCAGTGCTCAGAGGAGGCAGGTGGGGCCTGAGCCCGCGAAGCCGGGCCCGATGCGCCGGGGCCCCCAGGAGGGTCGGGCGGGTTCCCCAGCGGGAGCCCTGAGGCCCCAAGCCAGCCCCAAACAGGGGCGACGCCCCCGAGAAGACCCTGTTGCGACGGCTTGCTCGGTCGGTAGAGGTGGGGTCTGGCTGCGGACGAGGGGTCGGTCCAGCTCTGGACGAGGGGTCGGTCCCACTTGGGATGAGGGGTCGGTCCGGCAGCAGACGAGGGATCGGTCTCACAAGGGGTTGCGCGGTTTGGCTGACGGGGTCGCCCGGCGAAGCCGGCGACGAAGGGGTCGCCCGGAGAAGCAGGCGATGAACTGGGGACAAGGGAGGCCAGGCCTTTGTCGGGGGCTCTCAGGACTGGAGGGCACACGGCAGAAGAACTACCGCGGAGACAAGGTAAACACGCAAGTCCACTTTATTGAGGGAGAGGCAACAGTTTTATAGGGGCTGGGGAAGGCTGATTGGTCGAAGCCACGCCCTGTTCTGATTGGTTGCCGGCGAAAGGTCAGTGGGCGGTACTGGACGGGGGAGGGGTGGTGGTTAGGGATTGGCTGTCGCTGTTGCTGGGGGAAGGGGCAGGGTTTAGGGATTGGTGGCTGCTGTTGCTAGGGTAGAGGGCAGACTTGAGTTTCCCGCCCACGCCCGGCTGTTGCTGCTGTCGGGGGAGGGAAAAGGGCAGACTGGAATTTTCCGCCCTGCGCCTGCGCAGGGAGAAAGAAGAAGAAGGGTGCCGCCCCACAAGGCATCGTGTGGCGCCATCGGGGAGGAGGGGCGGCCGCGGAAGCATGGCTGCCGAGAAGGGGAGACCCGAGGGCACTCTGCGCCCATGCCGAGCTCCTTCAGGGGTGGCGGTGAGTCCAACCAGCCACCCTATTATGGGGGCAGCGGCTTGGCCTGCCGCGGCTGCTCCCCGCCAGGCCAGCAAACCACACTTCAGCCCGAGGGGTGACCGCATTTCCCCTTCTTTTCAAATAAGGGCCAGGATGGCAGCAGCAACAAGTAGCTGAGGCCCAAGAGGCAGTAAGCTAGAGGGAAGCAAGGCTGAAGAGGGAGGTGAATATGACGGGGATATAAATGTACAATTTAGGGGGTGGTATCTTGCCGTTGCAAGCAAGGGTAGCCAATGTCCAATTCTTGTTGATCTCGGCGGCTATAAGATCCATCTGCTGTTAAAAGTCCAGGATGACAGCGCGTTGCAGGTAGTTGATCTCTCCTTGGCAGCGAAGACATTGTAGGAGAGGATTACTTCTTCCTGCCAGAGGCTTACTGTCCAATTAAAAGGCTGATGGCTGGGGTTGGTGAGTGCAATGGGGAGTGTGAGGAAAAGAAGGGTGATGGTTTTGGACAAGAGGAGGCTTGGTGAAGTCATTATGGAGGAAGATAAGGAGTAAAGCATAAAAGAGGATAATAAACAGAAAGGCGATGGAGAGTAGAATTCGTTGGCCAAGGTTCCAATCTTCTGGTGTGGTAGCGGCTAGACAGATGGCGGAAAATATTATCAAGAAAGCAAAGGTTATGAGGAAGAAATAAAGTATTAAAGGCTGTGGGGGAAGTGAGAAGATCATTTAGAGGATAGGGTTGAGAATGGTATGTTTAAGACAGAAGCTTTGTGGTTTGTAGGAGACTGCTTTATAAACGAAGGAGAATGAGGGCAGTAAATATAGTAACGATAGATAGGAAGATGACAGTGAGGAGGAGTCTTTGTTTAAGGTTCCAATCATCCGGCGCAACAGTGGCTAGGCCGATAGCGAGGGGTGTTGCTAAATAGACAATGGCTGCAAAGACAAAATCATCTTCTGTTTCCTTAAGAATAACTTTTCTTTAAATACTTAGTAGCATGCAATATTAGAAACCGTTTCCTAAAAGCAAGTTGGCAGGGGAGCTTGGTTGCTGTTAATCTTTCCTGTTATAAAATTACCTTTTATTATTATTATCATCAATTCAGCTTTATATATATATATTTAAGAATGACCTTTTGGAATTAGCCATTTAATACCTTAATGTAAACAATGCTTTATTAAACCTTTTATTATTATTTATAACCATATAGACTATTGAAGATAAATTTTATCTTTACAGAACACATTCCCTTACGTAAAGTTATCACAATACCTTTTACACTTGCCACATGCAAATTAAATTTCAAGAGTTTATAAAAATTAGCCATCCTACTTTAGGACAAAATACGTCTTTTTGCAAAACTTATTACATTTCAGTTAGCATTTTTACAAACTTTTAACCTTTTTAATATTCATATAAGTTTTACATTCTTCATATTATCCTGTGAAGAAAAATAAGTTATTCATTTTAATCTAGGCAAGAACAACTTTTTATGAAGACGTACAGTTAATTTTGTTAATTAAGACTTACAATTTTTTTTAATTGTAGATATCTTATTAACATTTAAACTTATGTATTAATATAATAAACTTAAGTATTAATATAAGCGCTTATTTAATTTTTGGCCATTTGAATAGAGCTCTTTTAAAGATTTCTAGTAATTTATATTTACCATCCGGAGGTATCACAATATATGTTGACATTGAACGAACAGACAGACAAACACAGAACAATTACAACACATTAACAGAAATATATAATTTATTTACAGTTGACTCATAACTCTTACTTTCTTGGTATAGCTGCTTTTAAATCCTTTTTTATATAGCATATCATAGATTATACCCTTCAAGATTTCTTCTGGACTTCATGTTGCCTGTAATAAGCCAGGAGGGAATCTTTTACCTTCCTGCTCCACAGCAAAAGTGACCCTATCTATAAGGCGAGTATAGGTGTCCGGGTCCCAAAGCTGACACGTGGTAAGCCACGGATTAAAGGGGAGAAGAAGGTCCCAATATACTTGAAGCTGTTTGAAAGAGATCTTACACCGGTGAGTGTCTAGGAGACCGGTGAGGGCCCGAACTTGTGGGGCTTGCTTAGCAGATAGGATGTTACCCATTGCTAATGGCCTTTTGGAGCCGATAAGAAAAGGGGCCCTTACCTTGAGAGCGCGGCGATGGGAGCCGAGGTGCGCGGTGAGACGAGGGGTCGGAGCCGATGGGACTCCGACGGTGGTCGCGGGCCAAGAGAAGGCCCCGACGAGGGGAGGGCGGGACGACGAGCAGTGGAGCAAGGCAAAGGGGAGCAAGCACGGAGGGGAGGAGGCAGAGGTGAAGGCAGGGGTGGAGGTGCTCAGGCATGTGCTCCTGAGTTTTATTGGCGCCTCTTAATCATAGCGGGTCGGTATAAGCCCCCGACATGGAAGGAGAAAGCCATCCAGCGATTCTCCCAGACCGCCGTGGATCGTATGAGGTCACCAAGGTTCAGGAGCAGCAATGCAGAGCGAAAAGATAGGGGTGAGAAGAGAGGAGGGCATAGGGCTATGGTAGGGTTACTTCAGACATGCAAGCGCGTGCTCCCGAGAAATCCAAGGCTCCTCTTAATCATAGTGGGTCGGTATAAGCCCCCGACATGGAAGGAGAAAGCCATCCAGCGATTCTCCCAGACCGCCGTGGATCGTATGAGGTAGCCAAGGCTCAGGTAGCAGCAATGTTGCACGAGAGAAGTCCCAAGGTGAGAAGAAAGGAGGGGGGCGGGCCGCCAGGTTATGGAGTGAGGCTGTGGTGGGGTTGCCTTGCCCCACGTTGGGCGCCAGCTGCGACGGCTTGCTCGGTCAGTAGAGGTGGGGTCTGGCTGCGGACGAGGGGTTGGTCCAGCTCTGGACAAGGGGTCGGTCCCACTTGGGACGAAAGGTCGGTCCCACTTGGGACGAGGGGTCGGTCCGGCAGCAGACGAGGGATCGGTCTCACAAGGGGTTGCGCGGTTCGGCTGACGGGGTCGCCCGGCGAAGCCGGCGACGAAGGGGTCGCCCGGAGAAGCAGGCGACGAACTGGGGACAAGGGAGGCCAGGCCCTTGTTGGGGGCTCTCAGGACTGGAGGGCGCACGGCAGAAGAACTACCGCGGAGACAAGGTAAACACACAAGTCCACTTTATTGAGGGAGAGGCAACAGTTTTATAGGGGCTGGGGAAGGCTGATTGGTCGAAGCCACGCCCTGTTCTGATTGGTTGCCGGCAAAAGGTCAGTGGGCGGTACTGGACGGGGGAGGGGTGGTGGTTAGGGATTGGCTGTCGCTGTTGCTGGGGGAAGGGGCAGGGTTTAGGGATTGGTGGCTGCTGTTGCTGGGGTGGAGGGCAGACTTGAGTTTCCCGCCCACGCCTGGCTGTTGCTGCTGTCGGGGGAGGGGAAAAGGGCGGGCTGGATTTTTCCGCCCTGCGCCTGCGCAGGGAGAAGGAAGAAGAAGGGTGCCACCCCACAGGCATCGTGTGGCGCCATCCGGGAGGAGGGGCGGCCGCGGAAGCATGGCTGCCGAGAAGGGGAGACCCGAGGGCACTCTGCGCCCATGCCGAGTTCCCTTCAGGGGTGGCGGTGGGCCCGACCAACCACCCTATTATGGGGGCAGCAGCTTGGCCTACCGCAGCTGCTCCCCTCACCAGGCCAGCAAAGCAACCACACTTCAGCCTGAGGGGTGACCACACCCTGTCTTCTCCACTGGCCCAGGAAACCCCCCGGGCTTGGTCGAGGGACTCTGAGGGATGTTTCCCACGGTTTTCACAGCAGAGTGCTTTCCCAGGTGGACACCTGCCATTTCCGTCAAGGGTGGTGAGTGCTTTCTCCAGAGGAGCCCGCGCCTTTGGGAGAGGGACGCCGCTTTCAGGTGGGCCAGGTCACCTTTGGAACCGTTTGCCATTTTCCACATCTCTCTGGGAGGGGTGGGCTTGCTGGTCCCTCGTGGTTGGGGGGCCACAGGCGTAGTTTCGAGCAGATGTGGCCCTTGTCACTCGAGGGGCTGCCCACTGCTCAGGGCTGGACCCTCCGGAGCTCCATGTTGCCTCGGGCTCGGGGACTGACTGGCAGCATTTGGCCACTGTCTGACCACCTGATACCCAGAATCAACAAGGGGCTTGCCCCTTACATGAGAAATAGACTCGTTCTTTGAAGGCATTGATTTTGGGGGACTGTTTGTTACTGCAGTAAAACCAAGCCCATCTTCACCATGGCTGACCTGTTTCCTTAAAAAAACCCTAGAGAATATGGCTGGTAGGAACCTGCCCGAAAGACCCCCTGCCTGGGATCACCACCCCTCTGGCCTTCAGAAGGCCCCTGGGCAGAATTTGTACCCTCAACAAGAGATCTAGCCCCTCCATTTCAGCTGGCACCTGCTGCTCCCTCCCCCTGGTGTGCCCCCCTTTCCAGCCAGCACAGCTTAGAGAAACCAAAGCATTGCCTGCTGCAGTGTCACCATCTCTCTGGTCTCCAACCAAGAGACCACCTGCCTCAGACCCAGCTGGGTGCTTTGGAAAGTGCCGACTCCAACAGAGAAGCCATAGGACAGACACCCAGGCTGTCCCTCAGCATGCACCACCCACCCACCAGGGTAGGGTTGCTCCCTGGCGTTCCTGGTGAAGAGGGACCCAGAAGCAGAGGCAGGGTGGCACCAGGGCCACAAGATCGGGCTCTGCCCCTTGGGTGAGTCGTTTCACTGCTTAGAGCCTCATTTCTTGCCTAGAAAATGGAGGCCACAATAATTTCAGAGATGCCAAGTATGGCCACTCTGTAAGCCAAATTCAGCATGTAAATACATTACTTTCTCCCCAGGACATGACTCCTGGGGATGAGCCTCCCTGGCGCCAAGGGATTACTACCATCATCAGCTAGTGATGCAAGTAGAAAAAGACCATGAATAAAAGGGGGCTAAGGGACTTCAAAGTTAGTTGGGAGGTCATCAGAGGGGTCACATTTACACACATCTCAGCAGGATCCCAGAGAGAGCCAAAGTAGATACACCCAGGTACTGGTGTTCCTGAGGGCTACAGAGACATGCAGGTTCTACGGTCATGACAGATGGAGCTAGAGTTCATTGCCTTGCCAGTGGGCCCTACTTTGGAATTTGTGCTCCTGATTGTGATGGAGTTGGCCTCAGATGTGACCCTCTACATATGCCTCTTCTGTCAGTTTACTGAAACTGTGATTGGCACTGGGGTTGCTGTATACTCAGGAGACTTGAATCTCTGGACTCTCCATGTGCCAGCTGGGCCCTGAGCCTCAGCAGAGTTGCAACACCTACTCTCCGGGTCATTGGACCTACCCAGGTCAGCTGATGGGGAGGTGAGAATGGTCAACTACCACAGGGAGTGATACTGAGAGTGTCTACAACTGCAAGCAGGAGAATCACATCCATAAGTCATGTGAGATCTAAGCCCCCTCTCAATGTAGAGGTGGAGTGGACATCGCCATGCCAGGGTCCACAGGATGGAGGAATACGATATGGATTGGAGTGGATTTGCTAGTATTCAACTATAGAACTATTGTGACTCTAGCAATGGAAGAAATTGTATCATTGATATGGAGGTGGTGGCCATGGGAATTGCTGAGGGCAGGGAGAGGGAGGAAAAGGTCTTATATGGGGTATTTTCGGGACTTGGAGTTGTCCTGAATGATACTGCAGGGACAGACGCAGGACATTGTATATCCTGCCATAACCCACTGGATGGACTGGGGGATAGTCTGAACTACAATGTAAACTATGGTCCAGGCAGTGTGGCAGTGCCCCAGGTGTACTCACCAAGTACAATGAATGTAATGAAGGGAGATGTTGATGTGGGAGGAGCAGGGTGGGGGGGAGCGGAGTATATGGGAACCCCTTATGTTTTTTAAATGTGATTTATTTATGTGATTTATTACTCTTTTTTTAAAAAGTAACTGACACACTAAATCCTACCAAATATTAAAATATATGCATATATAAGTGCTTTAAAAAAATAAAATAATTTCAGAGAGGCAGTGAAGAACGAGTAAGCGAGGATGTGGAAGTGCTGGCAGGTGTCTCTGGATGCCTGTTGGCTGTCGTTACGCTCTCCTGTCTGTTTGTTGCCCTCCGGGACAGGGCACTCACCACTCTAAATGCACAGCCACGCTGAACTGGTATTATACATTCTTCCGGGCGCTGCCTGAAGTAGAGCAGGCTGCTCTCCAGGGAGGACCCACTGGGCTGGTGATCATGTGTGTGGCAGGACTAAGGGCTGGCACTGACAGCCCCACTGCGTGCCAGGCCCAGAAGGGCTCAAGCACCGTGTCGTGCATCCTCACTTAATTCCACGAAGGAAAGATCATCATCTCTACAGAAGAATCTGAGTTTCAGGGAGCTAAGAGCTGTGACTTGGGGTGATGGTGGCCTTTGTGGGGGTCTGAGGATAGTGGACGAGGCTGAGGGAATTGGGTTCTGCTGCCCCCGGCCAACGCCCGCTGGGCCCAGGGGCTAGTGGTGACTCCCACCATGGCACAGCCGAGCACCCAACCCCCCGCCACCCACCTGGGAATGCTGGTCCCACTGTGTGGACTCGTGGAGCTGCCCTCCAGCCCACCCCCTCCCCCCAGCGGCCCAGAGACAGGGGCCACGTGACCAAGGCCACGCCACGGGGGGGGGGGCACCTGGAGCAGAACCAGACCCCAGTCTCCCGGCCCTCAGCCCTGCACCTTCAGACCGCACCTGCCCTGTCCCCAAGATGCCTCCCCTCGGGGGTCTCGGTCGCCACTGGCGGGCAGGGAGCCAGGGCAGGGCCTTCCAGGCTGCAGGCAGACAGCTCCCAGGACGGGCTGGGGAAGAGCACAGAAGCCCCCTCCCCTGCTCCAGCAGAGGGCACCCCCGCGTATCCATCCGCACCAGGTCCCGCGTCTCCCCGAGCCCCGTCCCGCCCCCGGGCCAGTGGGAGCAGGCCAGCACCCTCCCGCCGCCCACGCAGCCCCCCTCCCCCTCCGCCCGGCCAGGACGCCGGAGGAGAGACGGAAATTAAATCCGAACCTCAGTTCCACGAGGACAATAATGGAAGCGCCCGGGGTGGAGGAGAATCGAGAAAAATGACGCGAGCGACTGGTTCAAATCAACGTTATTGGAGAAGGGGGCGGGGCAGCCCGGCGCGGGCTCGGGGCGCCCGGGGGAGAGAGTGGCAGATTCCGCTGCTCCAGCAGAGCCCCGTTTTCCTTATTTGCAATTACCAGACCGCACAGCTCAGCGCAGGTGCAGGGGTGCCGGGGAGCCCGGCTCCCTGGAGGATGAGGCTGGGCCGGGACGGGGACCCCCCTGGCCGCCTGAACGCCATCCCGTCCCAGAGGCGCCCACCCGGCTCGTGCCTGCACGTGGGTGAGCTCGGCCCGAGGCCCAGCGGGAACGCCGTTCTTAATCCTTTCGGGCTGGCTTTGCTGGGGACGTGTTTCTAGAAGGATCTTCAGCCTGTCCTTTGGCAGATGCTTTGCCTGGCTGAGGTCAGTGATTCCCCTGGGCTGGTCGTGCCTGTGGGAAGGAGAATCGCTGACACCCCCAAGTCCCTTCCTCCGACAGCCCCTGCTCGGCGCCCCTCTTCTGCTCAGGGCCAGCCCTGTGGCCCCCACCCCCTCCTGGAGACCTCAGGAAAGGGAGGCGGTGGGCAAGAGCAGCAGGCAGGGGGAGCAGGTAGGAAGGGCCCGTGGGACACTGTCCTGGCCAGGAAGGTGCAGACAGAAGCCCCTAAGGAAAGGCCCTTCCAAAATCAAGTCTAGCCTTCAAGAGGACATGGCTGTTGCCCGTTCCATTTTCTTCCCACCTGGGATGTGTATGCAATGACTGGAAGCATGCAGCCACTATGCAGCTGTGAAGATGAAAGCCACCTGCTATGGAGGGCAAAACAGGAAGGAGCCTGGTGCCTGCCCCTGCCCTACACTGCCTTCCCCTGGGCACCTCACCCCGGAGATTTAAGGACAAACAATAAAGAGGCGAAGGAGATCAATCAGGAAATGAAGCGAAGATCAGGGCAAGGTCCAAGGCCGCAAAATGGTCATCTGGGGCAAGGACCAAGAAGAAGCCAGTGGATTCACCCCGCTTTTTGAAGGGTGGCCCCTTCTCGTCCTGCAGATGGAGTCAGTGACTGGAGAGCTCCCCGCCCCACCCCCGGGCAGAGGCCCTGAGGGCTTGCCAGCCTCCCCATGAATGTGAGACAGGGACCCCGACTCACTCCCCGTGTGTGCGAGTCAGCGACCCCGACCCTTCAGGCCGAGCCCTGCTCCAGCAGGTGGACGAGAAGGGGCTGGCATCGGGGCCCAGGTCCTTCCTCCTCGGCCCCCTGCCCCAAGCTTGTTGAGCAGAACACGGCGACGGTGTCGCAGGGTGCGGCAAAGGGCAGAAACCCTCCTCGCTGCGAGGTCACGGGCCGGGGGGCGTCCCCACGGGAGCAGAGGCCTGCGGCAGGTCGCTGGTCCTCTCAGAGCCCCCGGTGCCCAAGGGGGCTCAAACCCTCCAGGGGCCCAGACAGCCCGTCCACGCAGCGCCCCCAGGGACCCTCTGGGCGCTGAGGGGCCTTTCGGAGTCTCCGGGCCACCTCACCAGGGCAAGTGGGCAAGGGGGCTGCCGTCTGGGTCAGGGAGGGCACAGCTCCAGGGGTCAGCGCAGCCGGAAGGGCAGGCGCGCCGCCCCGCCCAGGCCCCCGTCGGCCCGCTGGACACCGGAGCCGGATGCCGCGTCCTGCCAAGGGCTCGGGCGCGAGTCCCCCGCGCAGGCCCCGCCTGGATAAACGCCTCCCTGGCGGCACGGCACGCGGGGCCAAGGACCTGCAGCCAGCCAATGAATACCCGCGGCCAGGGCTCCGAAGCCTGACGACGGGCTGATGGACGTGCTAACGAGCCGCGAGGCCGCGAGGGTCACCGTCCGCCTCCTCTCCAGGGAGCCCTTGCCTGACCAGCAGGCACCAGGCAGCTCCGACCAGCCTTTGAGTTTCAGAATTAAAAACAAGGACGCGTCCCCGTGGGGAGAAGCCAAAGGCGCAGGCCAGCTGGATGGACTGGGGGCGGCCGCTCCCCGGGGGGCTGTCTGCAGGTCCCTCTGTCTGCAGGTCCTTCCGTCTGCAGGTCCTTCCATCCGCAGGTCCTTTCGTCCGCAGGTCCTGGCACTGGCCTGACCCAGAGCTCGCCAGGCCGCCGGGTGCCTGCCCCTCGCCCCGCGCCCTCAGCCCTGCGGGAGCCGCCCCTGCCCCCTCATGACCCCACCTCCCACCGCGCCCCACTTCGAACGCTCTCCTGGTCCCACGGTCAACAGGCCTGGAGGACGGTGTCTGGGTTGAGACGTGCCCCCCCAGCGAGGCTGGGCCTCCCCCACAGGCCTCGACGGCAGAAGGGGCTCAGGCGGAGAGAGTAGCACTCAAGAGCATCGGGAGGGAAAGGGGGGGACGGGCCAGGCTGCGCCAGGGACGACGCCGAGGAGCCCAGGGCCGCGGGCAGCCAGGGCGCCTCCCGCCCCACGGGCCGCCCCCCCAGCCGGCGCCTCCACCTGGACCCCGGGCCTTGGAAACCGGAGCCAGTACACGCCTGTCGTCTCAGCCCCCGGGGAGCCAGTACATGCCCGGATCGGTCTCAGCGCCTGAAAGCCAAGGCGACCGGCCCTCCAGACCCTGAACCCCCACCCTCGCCTTCGGAGCCGCCCGCGGTCAACAGCCAAACGCCCAGACCCTCAAACTCCTCCGAAAGCGCCCTCCTCCCTCTTGCTCCGAGGGGGTCCCGCCGCCCCTTGCAGTCACGGCGTCCCTGCGGCCCTCTCCGGTGAGACCGTTTTCCCTCCACAGCCTTGTAGCTTTGGGACTGGAGGAGTGGTAGGTGGCCTCGGTGCTTTTCATCGTGGCTTTCAGAGCACATCAGTTAGCTTGTGCTGCGTAACGAGTCAGCCTCCAAAGTTAATGGCACCACAACTAACTTACCATGGCAACGTTGCCATGGTTCTGTGGGTAGGGGGGGTGGGTCTTCCAGCAGGCCTTGCTGACCCCTGGCTGGCTGTTGGCTGGGGCCCCTTGGCCCTGCATCCGGCAGGGCCGGCCCGGGCTGGTGCTCATGGCCGCCTCGGGGTCTCGCGCACAGCACACGGGCAAGCCCGATGCATGGCCCCGCTGCCCAAAGCACAGAGCCAGCGTGGGCGGGGCCACCCCAGAGCACGGGCACCGGATGGGAGTTACAGGGGCTCCTCGTGCGAGCCGCCCATCACATGGCCACGCGCCCTCGGGTTCCTCCGCCGCCCACCAGCCCCGCTGGCCCCCTCATTCCTGAAGGTTCTGCTCCTGGCCGCCTGCCCCTCTCCCTCCGCTCCTGTCCCGACAATGCAGCCCTCGACCGCCAGCCCTCCCGCAGCCTCCTCTTCCCTCCTCCCTCCATGCCCGCTGCCCGCCCCCCTCGTCCCCCTCCCGTGCGGCTGCCCCAGAGCTTGCAGAGCAGACACAGCAGCTCCTCCGGGATCGCAGCCTCCAGCCCCGTCCTCCGGCCGCCCACCCCTTCCTTCCTCCACCTCCCCGTCCAGCCGTCCTCGGACCCGCTGACCCACTGCGTGGTCCTCTCAATGCCCACCGCCCCGCTCTCCCCTCGCTCCTGGCCTTTCGGTTCATCGTCGTGGTTACTTCCTGGGAATCACCCCCTCCCCAGTTCCTCTTCACTTTGTGGTACTGGCGGAGCCTCGTCCCGATGAGAGCCAGCCCCTTGCCCTTCGTGGCACCTGCAGTACCCGGCTCAACGTGGCTGGAGAGGAGCAGGCCCCGAGGGCTGGCCTCGCGGCGAGCCCACGCCCACAGCCTCACCGGATCGTCCTCGTGGCAGACGCCACGCCCCGTGCCCAGCCCCGTGCCAGCCCCCCCCGGTGCCTCGTGGCACCGCCGCGCCGCCCCCAAACCTGCAGCACCTCCCGCCGTCCCCACCCCCCCCCCCCGAGCCTGCAGCTCTAATTCCACAGGAAAGTGGAGCCGTGGAAATAGAACTTCCATAAGCAGGCCATACCCGCCTCTCTCGCCGGGGGCGGACGGGTCGTCTGCGCCTCTGGCGCCAGCCCCCCACGTGTGCACGGAGGAGCCCCCCCACCCACGCAGGTACCTCCCTCCAGCGCGTCTTCTGCTCTTTCCTCCACCACCCATTGTTCCGTCTGTCCCAGCTCATTCTCAACAGCACGCAAAAAACCGCTTGCCGCCGTATTTCTCATCTTTAAAAGCAGCAAGCACACAAAACGGGGACCCCGGCCGCCCCTGCTCCCTCCGTGGGAACCTCCTAACGAGCGTCGGCTCCACGCCCGTCTCCCTCGCTCGCCTCCCTCCTCTCTTGAGCCCCTTCTCCATCGTGACCCCCTTCCTCCAGCGGAACTTCTCTGGCCAAGGTCAGCGGTGGCCCCCACCTGCCGAGTTCCGGGGTCGATTCCCGTGCTCAGGCCACGTGACATGCTCCCCCCGCTCAACGTGCTTCTCCCACGCTTAAGGACGCCGCCCCCTCGCGGCTCCCCAGCACCCTGCCCCCCCCCCCACGGCTCCCCAGCCCCCTGGGCCCCCCTCGCGGCTCCCCAGCCCCCTGGGCCCCCCCCCCGCGGCTCCCCAGCCCCCTGGGCCCCCCTCGCGGCTCCCCAGCCGCCTGGGCCCCCCCTCGCGGCTCCCCAGCCCCCTGCCCCCCCACGGCACTCCAGCCCCCTGCCCCCCCTCGCAGCTCCCCAGCCCCCTGGGCCCCCCCCGCGGCTCCCCAGCCCCCTGGGCCCCCCTCGCGGCTCCCCAGCCCCCTGGGCCACCCCCTCCCGGCTCCCCAGTCCCCTGGCCCCCCCCCAGCCCCCCCAGCCCCCTGGACCCCCCATCGCAGTTCCCCAGCCCCCTGGGCCCCCCTCGCGGCTCCCCAGCCCCCTGGCCCCCCCTCGCGGCTCCCCAGCCCCCTGGCCCCCCCTCCCGGCTCCCCAGCCCCCTGGCCCCCCCCTCGCGGCTCCCCAGCCCCCCTGGGGCCCCCTCCTCCGCTCAGGGCTGCTGCACTGGCCCCCACACACAGCCCAGGACCTGGAAGGGCCCCCGGAGCTGAGCCGCGCGGTGGCCCCACGTTCCTGGTCTCCCCGCATCTCTCACCTTGGGTCGCCCCTCTTCCTAGGCACAACCCCCCCAGGGGGGCTCTTCCGGAATCCTGCCTCCCACGCCACCCCCACCCTCCAGACTTCCCACCACGGACCTCCATCCAGTGCCCCCCCCCCCAAATTCACCTTCCTGCCTCGCACTCGTGCTCCACTCGGACACCTGACGGCGTATCAGACAGCTCAGATCTCACGTGCCCAAAACCAGACTCCCCGTCTTTATCCCCAAGCCGCTCCTCAGACTGGGTCCCCATCTAGTTAGTGGCAACTCCACATTTCCAGCTGCTCCAGCCCCAGGCCCTGAAGTCAGAGCACGCCCCTCCGCTGCTCCCAGTCCTCAGGTGGCTTTTTCCAGCGCTCACAAGGTCCCCAGTGCACAGTCCCCGTCAAGTATCCCTTGCTCCCCTTCACCCACGGCAGTCCTGGAGGCTCCTGGAGCCTGGCTGGCCCGTCCCTGCCTCAGGACCTTTGCACCACCTCTGCCTGCAACGCCTTCCCCCAGATGTCAGCACAGCCTCCGCCTCACCGCCTTCAGGTTTTCATTCGGGCATCACCTTCTCTAGGAGGCCTTCTCCGGCCACCCGACTGCAACCACAGACTCACCCCAAGTTCTCTCTCTCTCACTCTCTACCTTCCCTACTGTGTGTCTCCAAAGCTCCTATTCTCAAACACACATTTTACTTTTTAAAAAAACCTGTTGTTCCCTCCACTGGAATGCAAGCTGCAAGAAGCAGGAATTGGCGTGTTTTGCTCGTTGCACCCAGATGACCGTGCCTCGCCTGTGGTCTTTTCCAGAGCAGGATTAGATGGACACTAAGCGAGGGGTCGTGTGTCATGCTGCAGCTCTCCTCCCAGCCCGCACACAGCGCCTTCTCCAGCTGCCGCCACCTCCAGCGCGTCGGCTCTGCCCGCCTCCCCTCCGGGACATTTCTCCTCGTAATCCAGGGGCGGCCCTGCAGCCAGGGCCGTGAGCGCAGCAGGCGCTCCCCAGTGCACCTCCCAGACAAGGAGGCCAAACCTTAAAGAGACCCCTCCCACTACCCCACCCCGGCAGGGGAGTCTGGGCCCAAGAAGAGAGAGTGTGGGTACGTGTGTGAGAGCATGTGGGTGTGCTCACGTGCGAGTGTGCACGAGTGGAGCGCCATAGGCAGCTCACTCGTTCCACCCCAGGCAGTCCATGGGACGTCTCGCAGTCCAGGGGAAGCAGGGCTCCTGGGGTCTCCATCCTGGACCCATCTGGGAAGGACCTTGCCCTGGGCCGGGAGGACGAGGGCAGCACCTCCGCCGGCACTGGCCGCCCGGCTCTGGCCCCGCCCGCTCTCAGCACGCGGTTCTGTACGGGGAACGTTCTCCTTTCTCAAGTCTCTCTCTGAAGACGAGGGTTTGCTGACCTCACACCTGCTGGTGCTCCCCTGCCCAAATCACCGCTTGCCCGTCTGCTCACGGCGTACCAGGGCCAGAGTGCCTCGACCTCCCCGGGGCGGGAGCATCCCCCCCAGCTGGCGGCGCCGGGACGGCAGAGCGCCTCGCTCGGGCTTTTTGCCCTTGTCTTAAGATCAGAGAAAAACTGCTTCTCAGCTGTGTGTAGCCCAGAGCCGACCTCGGGAACGCTTAGCAGGTATTTCCTGCCTGGTCTGAGTACAGTTGCACTGGGTGACCCGACCCCACAGCCCTGGACTCCCGGGGACACTGAGGCCGCGGGTGGCTCCGTATTCACTCTCCAAGTCTCAGCCTGCGCAGCGTGGCCACGTGGCCCTGGAAATGCGCGGGGCTTCCCAAGGCCCACGCAGCCCTGTGTACAGAAGCCTCTGGACTGGGGCGCAGGACACGTGCTTTGCGAAGGCAGCGGCTGTGGGCCTCGGGGAGAGCTGAGGACTTCTCGGTGGCCAGCAGAGCGGCTGCATGCACACTCTGGACGCTAAACACTGGGGGTCAGTTCCCAGCTCTACCATCGCTCTCTGTGTGGGCTCGGGCGCGTTACTTCCCCTCTCTGTGTCTCAGCTTGCCAGTCCATCAAAAGAGGGGATGACGGCAACAGCCACCTCCCTCAAAGGCTGCTGCGAGGAGTGAGAGCCAATCCACAGAAACCACTGGAAGCGTGCTGGCACAGCGGGTCAGCTGCTGTTACCATTTGGAAACTCAGGAAAACCCAGGTCAGGGGTCGGCTCAGGGCCTTGCTGCTGTGGTCTGAGGCTTTTATGGCCCCCAGAAAATCACGTCCTTAGAATTAGTTCATTCTGTGGGTGTGAACCCCTCGCCGGCGGGGCCTTCGGTCAGATCATTCCACGGGGTGTGGCCAGGGTGAGTCTTGATCCTCTTTCTGGGGGGACGAGTACTGAGAGACACAGAGAGAAACTCCTTCCAGAATCTGACAGAAAAAAGCCACAGGAACAGAGAGAGAAAGCCAGGAGAGCAAGGAGCTGAAATCAACAGAACCCGGGAGAGAGGGGGCCAGAGCGGAAGGAGCAAAACCCAGACGAGAACGGCGAGACCAGCTGATGCCTCCGCGTGCCAGTCGTTGGGAAGGAGCCATCACCTCATGATGCTGTCATTCGGACATTTTCTCAGCCTTGGAACTGCAAGCTGGCAACCTAATTAACCCCACTGTAAAGGCCAGCCATGTCTGGTGTATTGCTTTTGGCAGCATTTGGCAAACTAAGACACTTGGTGTAATGGTTAGGCTCACGTGTCAACCTGGCCAGGTAATGGTGCCCAGCTGTCTGGTCAGGTGAGCCCTGGGCTAATTGTAATACAAGGACCATCCATGGACTTCCATCATCAGTGAGTTGATTGCACAGACGGCTGCTTACATCTACAACAACCAAGGAGAGAGCCTTCAGCAATGAATGACGTCTTATCCAACTATTTGAAGACTTTAAAAGGGGACGTGACTTCAGCATTAGAGCGAGGATTCCCATCTCCTCTTTGGACAGCCAGCGTCTCCTGGGAACTCATCAAGGCCCTTCATCAGAGCCCCTGGTTTGCAGCCTGCCTGCGGACACTGGACTTGTGCATCCCCACAGTCACGTGAGAGAATTTTATAAAATCTCATGCTATTTACAGATATCTTCCGTGGGTTGTGTTTCCCTGGAGAACCCTCAGAAGGCACTGGGTGACCCAGGTTTCCACCTGGTTTGGAGCCCCAGATAGAGAGTTCTCGCTCCTCACAAGCCCTTCGCTGGGATTTTCAACCCAAACCCCTGCAGAGCGAAGACCAGCAGGTCAGGGAAGAAGCTTCCAAGAGCTGATTCCTTTTTGATCTTTATTTAAAGGAGGATTAGGAAATCCTGCAGAACTGAAAAGCCTAAAGGGAGGCTACTGTGAGGACAGAATTTTAAAGCACACAGATCAAAGAGGTGGCTCCTGGTGCTTCCAACATCTGAAGCCATCCTTTGAACATCACTCTTCCGAGTGCCTGGAGGTCAGCCTCATGATACTGTGGCTCATCACTCCCAAACCCACAAGCTTTCCAAGCCGCGGAACCACAGGGCTTGGGTTTTTCCCTGAAAACCGAGGACAGGGAGAGGAGCTGTATTAGTCAGCCGAAGGGGTGCTGGTGCAAAGCACTAGAAATCTGTCGGCTTTTATGAAGGGCATCTATTTGGGGTAAAAGCTGACGGTTACAAGGCCCTAAAGAGTCCAACTCAAGGTACCATAAAAGGTAATTTCTCACCTAAGTCTGTTGCCACGTGTAGAAGCAAGATGGCAGCCGACCTCTGTGAGGGTCCAGCCTTCCTCTCTCTCAGCTCCAGGCCGGCATGCGGTTTGTTTCTTTCTGCGCTTTCTCAGCACTGCAAACCATCAGGCAAATGGCTCGTCTCTCTTCCTGGGGCTGCAGAATCAAAGTTCTCTCCTCTGCCCTGTCTCTGAAGCTCTCGCTCCCTTCCTCTGTGTATCTCCTTCTGTGTGTTTTCTTGAGCGAGAATCTGTTTCTTTCCGCCCTCCAAGGGGGCAGGGACTCCATCTTGAGTCAGGGCCTGCTGACGTGGTCGAATCAAAGCCCTAGTCTTGATTTCATCGAGCAAACACAAAGCCTTTGGATTGAATTCAACCAACGGGTATCACGCCCAGAGGAACAGAGCAGTTTACAAGCAATCAGTCTCTCTCTTTTGGAATGCGTAAGTAACACCGAGCTGCTCCCAGGAGCTCACCTTCCCTGAACACTTAATCAGGTGCCCCACATAGCAGCAGCACGTCGTGTGCATCGCTTCAGTGATGCCACAACACCCCTATGTGGTGACGTGAACTATGCCCTTGTCTCAAATGAATAAGCAATTCAGGCACATGCTACGTGACAAATGAGCAGCCACAATTCAAACCCCAGATCTTCTCCCAACACACTCCTCCCACCACCTCCTGGAGAAATGCCCTGGGCTCCTGAGCTCTCAGAAAAGGCAAAGACAGTTTGAGAATTGCTTACATCCTCAAACCCTGCATCCCCTAGTATGTCCTCACTGGTGCCCGTGGGCTCCAAACCAGAGGTTGCCCCTGCATTTGACCAAGTGCCCAGGAGCTCCCACCCCAGGGCCACCTGCTCGGCCTGCATCGTCAGGACAGTCATCCATGTCTGAGCCACTCGGCCCCTTCTGGGACGGGGCTTCTGCAGATGGCAAGGCCAAGGCCACTGCACATCCTTCAGAGCGCTGCTGGGCCCTCATTCATGAAGGTGGATATTATGTCTCTTTTATCTGGGGACCTATAACTCAAGGGTGCTGCAGGCAGAAGAGAAAACTAGGACAGACTTTTCAAAAGTGGACGAGAAAGTAATCACCCTTCATAGATGAGCTGTTTAAACTGTCCCGCAGGGGAGCACTTTGTTTTTGATGAAACAGCTGACGTTTGTCTCCCGGAGCCCAAAGTGAGAAAAATGGAGCAGACACTATTTATCACAGGCAGAGATTATGGTGTCCTGACCCGAACCCCCTGAGGTTCCCACAGCCTACTCGACCGAAATACAGAGCAGGAGCGGATGCGAGGTTTTCTCCACGTGCGGGTACAACAGCTGGCTGGCTGCTGTTTCTGCACAAGCAGAAGTTGACAAACAAGTTACAAGCAAGCACCCAGCTGGCGTCCTGCCCTCTTGTCCTCTGGTACAGATTCTGCCCCTCCCATGAATGCAAGTCCACAGGGATTTAGGAGGCTGGACTGGAGTGCCTGCACGATAGCTATAGGAAAAGAGGCAGAGCAAACGCCCTTCAGAAGGCAAGGTTTCAGATTAACAAGAAGGGTTGCTGACATTTCAGAAGCAGTCTGGATCCAGGTCTGCCTGTTGGAGGGGCACACACCAAGGGTCTTCCCTACTTCAGCCCCTCGTCCACCTGGCCTCAGCACCCTGGGGTGGACAGCTCTGCACTCGGTCCCGGCGTCCCGCCTCCAGCGCCCTGCCTCAGAGCTTTCTCTGAGGCCATCGAAGCTCCTGTGCCCCAAGTGTGGGAAACTTCGCAACCCCACAGGTGACCCTGACACGACGGGGGTGAGAGCCGGTGGATAAAGTGCCGAGCCACACTTCCTACAGAAGTAACATAATGAGAGGCATCTGCATGGTGCGCAGAGAGCCCCAAGGGGCCTGAAGCCCAGCTGGACACAGCAGCAGTCATCTCAAGGGCAAACCCTTTCCAAAACCTTGTTCCACTCCCACTATCCCCATTCATGCCCTCTGGGGCCCTCTCCCCATTAAAATACCTGTGCCCCGGACAATTACAGGACATTGTAGATCCCCCCAGGGCCCACTGGATGGAACATGGGAGAGTGTGGGCTATGATGTGGACCATTGACCATAAGGTGCAGCGATGCCCAGAGATGTACTTACCAAATGCAATGGATGTGTCATGATGATGGGAGAAAATGTTGCTGTGGGGGGAGTGGGGGGTGGGGGTGGTGGGGTTGAATGGGACTTCATATTTTTTTAATGTAATATTTTTTTAAAAATGAATAAAAAAAAAAATACCTGTGCCCAAGTCCTTGTCTCGGGACCTGCTTCAGGGCAGCTGGATCACTCCCTCCTAAGATGCAACAGGGACCCCAGGCCTGGTGGGTAAGCAGGGTAAACGTAACCCCTGGTGTGCAGTAGTGTCACAACCACCAAACCTTTCACCTGAGGTGTGCCGGGATGAGATGCAGGTGGAAGGAAAGTGCTGGCTTTTGCAGAAACCAACACTTGAACTGTATGGATGGAATGGTCATCATAAGGAAGTAAGAGCTGGCAGGGGTTGTTAACTGCCCCAGACTCGATGAGAGAGAATACAAGCTCAAGCCAGTCAATTAGCACCACAGGATATCCTTTGGAAGCTAAACTGTCCTCCATGAGGGCATTTAAAGAGGTTCTTGTCTCCTTCAGCCAGAGGGCAGGTGGTGCTGGAAACCAGGCCTGAATTTCAATGTGATGACGGCAGAACTACACAGAGGCTGAATCCGTAGCCCCGAAGGCTCCTGGGTAACACCAGGGCACTGGCAGAGGAGTGGTGGGACCCTGAGCCCCGGGATAGAGCCGTCCGGGTGAGTGTACCTGAGGAGCTGGGAGCACATCCTTTGAACGCTCCAAGTTTGAGTAAGAATCCTCCTCCCCCTTTCAAGAGAAGAAAAACCTCCCCTTACGTGCTGACCACGGAACGTCAAGTCTTTGTGTTTTGATGCTCATTAGATTCACCATAAGATGAAACTTGTTCCTGCCTCTCCTACCAGCTCCAGACCAATGACCAGTGCCAGTTATCAGCAGAGCCCACACGGGCTGTGGGAAATCCAAAACACAGGGTGGAAGAAAGAGATGGATTTCCAGCTGCTGCAGCAAAACTGTAGCCGTGTTTCACAAATCTCCCAGGCTTGGTCCTTTTCTGAGGCTTCAACCTGCCACCACCTTGAAGAGGCAGTGATAGACCAGTCATAATGTGAGGCACATGAAGATCCAAACAGTCGAGGGGTGGACTGTGTGGACTCTAGGTGGCCCCGTGCCACCTGCCCTCACCATCCCATTCAGCACTGCGCTAGTGGACAGCTCCCAGGCCGTGGGCGGTGTCTCACCTCAAGCATCTGCTTGCTTCCTCCTTTTCTGCATCAGAGCTTTCTCCCAAGCGGCAGAATGCAAGTTAGCCTTCAGGAAAAACCCCCACATGTTGGACATGGGATTTGGTGGATAAATACACCACTTTGCGTCTTCCAGAGAGCAATTCTAAGGTGCAGTCTACCAAAGAGGTGCTCCAGCAGAATTGGGACCCAGCTGCCCACAGTAGCAAACAACTCAGTATTAAATCATGATTGATTTTCTCTCCTTTCCCATTCCACTCCACTGACCCATGCTCCTTCCCTGGGAGAGCTCAGTTAATCTTTCTGCACTGAAACCTTGGTCTCAGGCTCTGCGAGTAAGGATTCTACTTTGTCCGTTGGTCATGAACCACTCACTGCATCAAGGTTTTGTCCAGGGTAGGGAGAGGTGGGCATCCTCGGGGAGATTGCTTAGCCAAGATGCAGATTTGTGAATGGCCAGGAGATAACTAGTAGTCACTGCTTAACTTTGTTGGAGATTTTAATACATGAGAAGACAGTAAATCATGACAATTACAGTTTCCCCCACCTCCTTGGGATAAAGTCCCTGGCTAACCTTGGTTTACCCTGACTCACAAGCCTTGTGTCTCATCCTGACCCCCCATGTCCCGTCCTGTGGAGCACATCCATTCCTGCCAAGCCTCGCACCTCTCAACTTCCGACCTAGTCCCAGGGCTTGTTCTTCCTGGAGAAATCCTGCGTCTCCCCACCTTGCACCCACCCCGAGCCTATTCTAGTCCATTTACCTTTCAGGTGCCCACTGCCAGGCTGTGCTGAGCGGCCCCCTTGGATGTACCTAGGACCCCTCTTGTGGTAGTTACAGTGATGTGTTCTCATTATCTACTAACACATCATATGAACCACTGGGCTATACACTTGATGAGCAAAAGAGTTTTGTCTTCTAACCCCAGGGCACATAGAAAGAACTCAGCAAATGTTTGTTAAGAAAATGGTTTGGCTATAAAACACAGCCGTATAGAAAATGTTTTACAGCAGTCAATTTATAAAATTAAGTCCAAACTAGTCAATTTGGGAGGAGGGGCAAGATGGCATCAGAGTAAGTGCGCCCACATCATCTCTCCTACGGAAAAAAACAGCTGAGTGAGGACAAGCTCCTGCCTGAATGATCTCTTTTGGGAACCCACAAAGCAGGAGGCTTCAGGACATCGATCTTGAGAGAGTGCAACAAAAAGATTGCTCAAGTTAAAACCCGGAGTTCCTGGCGCTGGAGGCTGGAGCTGTGGGATGACTGAGCCCTCCCTCAGGGCAGGAGGCCGCCAGGCTCCCCAAGCATTGCTGGTCACACAGCCAGAGACAAACTTGGAGAATGGTGAAGCGTGGAGAAGGGTCCCACGAGTGTGTGTTCTATTGTCTGGACCCCCTTTTTTGAGCTTTGAGGAGCATACGAGGTGGCTTGAGGAGAAACCAGGAAGGGTGGGAGGCAAATCTGCTGAAGCAGCCTGATTTTCCTAAACTCCTTGGGATAGGGGAAATTGGTCTGGGAGAAGGTGGAGTTAGGCAGTTAACTAGTCCTGTGCAACTCACCTAAGGGAGGGGGACAGTAAGAAGTGCTTAATAAGCTTTCAAGAGCATATTTAGTGTTGCAGGCAAGATGTGGGTGCTCTCTCTCAAAGAAACTGAGCATCATTTTTTTCTGTGGTGAGTTAATTCACCAGAGTCCGATTTGAATTTCAAAAGGGAACTCTCACACAGGTTATTGCTTCCTGCTGCCCTGGAAGAGAAAGCAGTTAGGAGAAAAATGAGGTTGGGAGATGGGGAACGACAGATTCCTAATCAGCAGTTTATTCAATTGGAAAGAGTTGATCCTGCCCAGGGAAAGGGACTCTTTTTGAAGAGCAAATCAACCCAGGGGAAGAGTTTGGCTCAGTGGAGGAGTTTCAGCCTTGAATGTGCAAGTTCTCTAGTTCAATTCCTGGCTCCTCTTAGAGTAGTGGCCCACCGAGATATTAAACACCTGCCTGACGCTTTAGGATGCGGAAGACATAGACATTATCTTTGTATTAGCTTCCCTGGGTCTCTTATTTTTTCTAATAATAAAAAAAAGATTTCTTTTGTTACATAATTGAACTTAGTTTACTCACTAAAACCCACTTCAAAATCTGTAGCAAGAAAGCTGCAGGGTAATTGATTTATAAACACCAGCAGCCTGATAAGCTCCACAGGGCCTTAAGAAGGAAGTCTGGTTTTTCTTAATGTTTGGTTGACTCCTTGCCTGTGGGTTTGTCTGGTTTTTTTGTTTTGTTTTGTTTTCTTGTCTTTCCTTCCTCTTTATCCCTTCCCCATTTTTTAATTAGGTGCTGCTGGCTTGTTTCCTGGTTGCTGTGTTTCATCTTCCTCAATTTCCTCTTTTCTATGTGTACTGATTTTAGCTACCAACACTATCTCTTTTCCTTCCTACATCTTTCTATCTTCTACCTTCTGTTGTTACTCTTACATTCCACTCTCTTTGTTTAGCCCCCAATTTTTCTGGCTTTTTATTTCTAACACTTCTATTCTGTTTTCTATCTTTTATTAACTCTTTATGTTATTGTCCTTTCTTTTCTCTTCCTCTCTCTCCCCATCAGGGTGGTCTTTTGATTCATACTATATTCTTCTCCATATTCAGTTTCCCTTTTCATTGTAAATACTCCACTTTTTTATTCCTATAACTCTACACTGCTTACATGAGCTTAATATTCATTCTTATAGGTCTTACATGGATCTTCTGCTAACATTTACTATCAATACTACTATTATACTTTTTCTTTTCTTACCTATTTTACTTTCCCTGGCCCTAATCTTTTTCCTTCAAGGAAACTTAGCAACAACATGGAAACAGAAGAAGAAAAACAAAGTATCAAAGAGAACACTTAACACATATATTAAAAACAGCAACTAAAATCCATGACTAAAAAGAGAAGCTAATCGACTGAACAAACCCATCAAGATAAAATGATGATCACACAGTAACAAAAATTTACAAACCATACCAATAATCAGGAAGACATGGCCCAGTCCAATGAATAAACTAAAAACCAGGAAGAGGACCAAAACTTTAAGCAACTAATCAAACCTCTCCAAACAAATATCAAGGATCAACTTAATGAAGGAAGAAATTAAGGATGTTAAGAAAGCACTTGAAGAGCATACTGAAAAAATTGTAAGCATACACAAAAAGATAATGGATATGGTGGAGACAAATAGCACAATCCAAGAAATCAAAAATAAACACTCAGCAAATAACAGCAGATTGGAACAGGCAGAGGAAAGAGTTAGTGATGTGGAAGACAGTACATCTGAAATCAACAGGTAGTAGAAATGATAGATAAAAAGATGGAAAAAATCCAGCAGGGACTTAGGGAGGTGAATGACAACATGAAACATGCAAACATACGCATTATAATATAGGCATCCCAGAAGGAGAAGAGAAGGGATATACATTCTTCTCAAGTGCACATGGATCATTCTCCAAGAGAGACCACATGGTAGGCCACAGAGAAAGTCTCAGTGAATTCAGAAAGTCTGAAATCATACAAAACAATTTCTCTGACCACAGTGGAATGAAGCTGGAAATCTGCAAGGGCCAGAGACCCTGATTAGGCACCAAGATATGGAAGTTAAACAACACACTCTTAGACAAACAGTGGGTCAGGGAGGAAATTTCAAAAGAAATCAGTAACTACCTTGAAAGTATTGAAAATGACAAAACAACATATTAAACTCTTGGGAGGAAAGCAGCTATGGCTCAATCAGCTGGGCTCCTGTCTACCATGTGGGAGGCCCTGGGTTCTCGTCCTGGGGCCTCCTTGTGAAGGCAGGCTCACCCACATGCTGTGAAGTGCCATCAGCTCACAAGCGCCATGGAGAACCAACTCAGCAAAGTGACACAACAAAAAGGGAGACAAGCAAAAATGCAGGAGAATGCACAGTGAATGGACACAGAGCAGACAGCAAGTAAGCCGCAAGGGGTGGAAATAAATAAATAAACATAAATAAATACAGACACAAAAGAACGCACAGCAAATGGACACAGAAAGCAGACAGCAAGCAAAAAAAGCTGCAAGGGAGGGTGAATAAAAAAAATTATTCAGAAAAGCTGTACTGAGAGGGAAATTTATAGCCATGAATTCATACATCGGAAAAGAAGAAAGAGCTAAAATTGAAGTCCTAACTGCACACTTGGAGGAATTATTTTTTTTAAAAGAACTAACCCCAAAGGAAGAAGGAAGAAAGAAATAACAAAGATCAGAGCAGAACTAAAAGAAATAGAAAATAAGAAAACACTAGAAAAAATAAACAAAACAAAGAGCTGGTTCTTTGAGAAGATCAATAAAATTGACAAACCTTTAGCTAGACTAACAAAGAAAAAAAGAGAGAAGATGCAAATACACAAAATAAGAAATGAGAAAGGGGATATCACCACTGACCCCACAGAAATAAAGACAATCATAAGAGGACACTTTGAAAAGCTATATGCCAACAAGAAGAACAATTTAGAGGAAATAAACAAATTCCTAGAAACACATAAACAACATACATTGATGAAAGAAGAAATTGATGATCTCGATAAACCAATCACAAGTAAAGAGATAGAATCAGTCCTTAAAACCCTCTCAACTAAGAGGAACCATGGGCCAGATGGCTTCATAGGTGAATTTTACTGTACATTCTGGAAAGAACTAACACCAATCTTACTTAAAGTTCCAAAAAACTGAAATAGAAGCAACATTATCTAACTCACTCTATGATGCCAACATTACCCTAACACCAAAGCCAAACAAAGACACCACAAGAAAGGAAAATTACAGACCAATCTCTCTAATGAACTTAGATGCTAAAATCCTCAACAAAATACTTGCTAATTGTATTCAACAACACATCAAACAAATTATACACCATGACTAAGTGGGTTTCATCCCTGGTGTGCAAGGATGGTTTAACATAAGAAAATCAATCAATGTAACATACCACATAAACTGATCAAAAGAAAAAAATTACATGATCATATCTATAGATGCAGACAAAACATTTGATAAAATATAGCACTCTTTCCTGATTAAAAAAAAACACTGCAAAAGATTGGAATAGAAGGAAAATTTCTGAACATGATTAAGGGTATATATGAATAACACACAGCTAATATCATTTACAATGGTGAAATCCTAAAATCTTTCCCTCTAAGATCAGGAACAAAACAAGGATGCCCACTATCATCCCTCCTATTAAACATTGTGTTAGAAGTACTTGTTCAAGCACTGAGGCAAGAAACAGATATAAAAGGCATCCAAATTGGAAAGAAAGAAATCAAAATATCACTATTTGCAAATGACATGATCCTATACATAGAAAGCCCTGAGAAATCTACAACAAGGCTTCTAGAACTTATAAATGAGTTCAGTAAAGTCACAGGTTATAAGATCAATGCACAAAAATCAGTATCATTTCTGCACACCAGTAATGAGCAATCTGAGGAGGAAATCAAGAAAAAATACCGTTTACAATAGTAAATTAAAAACTCAAATACCTAGGAATAAATTTAACTAAAGATGTAAAAGACTTATACTCAGAAAACTATATAACACTGTTAAAGGAAATTAAAGAAGATTTAAATAAATGGACAAATATTCCCTGTTCATGGATAGGAAGACTAAATATCATTAAGATGTCTACCCTACCCAAACTGATCTATGGATTTAATGCAATCCCAATCAAAATAAACACAGCATTTTTTAATGAACTGGAAAAACTAACTATGAAATGTATTTGGAAGGGAAAGAGGCCCCAAATAGCCAAAGACAAAAGAAAAATGAAATCAGAGGACTCACACTACCTGACTTTAAAACATACTACAAAGCTATAGTGGTCAAAACAGCATTGTATTGGCACAAGGATAGACATACTGACCAATGGAACCGAACTGAGAGCCCTGATATAGATCCTCTTATATACAGTCATCTGATATTCGACAAGGACATCAAGCCCACTCAACTGGGAGAGAATGGCCTCTTCAACAAATGGTGCCTGGAGAACTGGATATCCATATGCAAAAGAATGAAAGAGGATTACCATCTCACACCTTATATAAAAATCAACTTAAGATGGATCAAAGACCTAAATATAAGAGCCAAGACCATAAAGACCTTGGAAGACAATGTAAGGAAGCATCTACAGGAGCTTATAATAGGAAATGGCTTCATGAACTTCACACCCAAAGCATGAGCTACAAAAGAAAAAATAGATAAATGGGACCTCCTCAAAATTAAATCCTTTGCACCTCAAAGGAGTTTATCAAGAAACATGTAGTATATACATACAATGAAATACTACTCAGCTGTAAGAAGGAATACAATACAGCCTACCCAATGGGAGAAAATATTTGGTAACCATATGTCTGATAGGAGCCTAATATCCAGTAATATAAAGAAATCCTATATCTCAAAAATAAAAACACAAACAACCCATTTTAAAAATGGGCAAGAGATTTGAACAGATGCTTCTCCAAAGAAGAAATACAAACGACTAAAAAGCACATGAAAAGATTCTCAACATTACTAGCTATTAGGGAAATGCAAATCAAAACTACAATGAGGTACCATCTTATACTCATTAGACTGGAGGCTATTAAAAATCAGAGGACTACAAGTGTTGGAGAGGATGTGGAGGAATGGGAACCCTCATCCACTGCTGGTGGGAATGTAGAAGGATTCAGCCATTGTGGAGGACAGTATGGTGGTTCCTAAAAAAACTCACTATAGATTTGCCACATGACCCAGCAATTCCACTGCTGAGTATATACCCAGAAGAACTGAAAGCAAGGTATACGCACACCAGGGTTCAAAGCGGCATTATTCACTATTGCCTAAAGTTGGAATCAAAGCAAATGCCCATCAACAGATGAATGGATAAACAAAATGTGGTATATACATACAATGGAATACTACTCAGCTGTAAGAAGGAATACAGTACTAACACATGGGATAACATGGATGAATCTTGAAGACCTTATGGTGAGTGAAGCAAGCCAGGCATTGAAGGACAAATCTTATGCAACCTCTCTGATATGAATTAAGCAAATCAAGCTGTCTCAGAGAGCTAGAACCTGGAAGACAGGCTTATAGGAAGTAGGGGGAGAGGAAGGTTGTGAGCCGATGCCTACATGGGCAAAATCTATGATAAAGTGGAGGTAAGTAGTTGTGCAGTGAAGGGATAAGACGAGGGCCTAGGGATACTATTGAGTTGGACTTTGCAGGCTAGGGGGCGGCTAGGGTTGGGAGGATGGGTCAGATGGCCCAAGGAATTGAGCAGGCGAACATGGGAGATTGTCGGGTATGTGGTTGAATCTATAATGTTGAGAAAACTCTTTAGAAAATATAATAAGGTTACAGGTTTAAGGTGTTTGATGGGGGGCATCTGGCACAGGGTGCACCTGGTGCAGGCTTCTAGGAAGTGTGTGAGTGCTCATCATGTCATAGTGTGTTATATCAGAGTGTGGAGACCCATACAATGAGCAGCAAGATGTTATACCATCCTGGGGAGGCCTGATGTTCTCAAACAGAGGGGAGGGTGTCTCTCAAGAGCATGGGTGGCTCCCAACAGAGGAGGATGGACTAGTGTGTCAAGCCCTCAGCATTGTTGCAAGTATCTATGAATCTTGTCCTTCAAACAGTGAAGCTTGATTGTCACTGTGGGCCCCAAGAGGATGGGGAGAGAGGAATAGAATAGATGGAAGAGGGGGTAACTGGGGGCAATGGAAGTGTTCTGCATGACCCTGCAATGATGGATACAGGCCATGTTAAATATCACCAAAAATTAATAAAAGTGTATAGTCTAAAGTGTAAACCATAATGTAAACCATAATGGAGCCATGGTTAATAGCTATGTTTCAATATCCGTACATCAGTTGTAGCAAATGTAACATCCACGTGTAAAAAATCATTGCTGGGGAAGGGGGAAAGGGTTTGATGTTGGCTATATGGGAGTCCCCTATTCTATATGTGACTTTACTATGACCTAAAACTTTTTGAAGACATAATAAAAAATTAAAAATTTAAAAAAAAGGATGTAGACACTGAAGAAATGGAAGAGTTTGCCTTGCCACTGTACATACAGGGAAACACCTATTACAGTTATGAAAGGCAAAATGTCCAAAAACAAGTTTTATGATATTTTTCATCTTAATATCCCAAATTATTTTTTACTTTATTTTAGTTTTTCTAGATTATTATGTATTCTATTTTTAATCTTTAAACCTGTTATTACTATTTCATTTTCCTACTAATTGAATTTGGCCATATATTGGCTTCATTT
This sequence comes from Dasypus novemcinctus, assembly GCF_030445035.2. Lineage (NCBI taxonomy): Eukaryota > Metazoa > Chordata > Mammalia > Cingulata > Dasypodidae > Dasypus > Dasypus novemcinctus. The sequence continues at coordinate 129,407,204 of NC_080681.1, forward strand.
TTGAAGAAGTTTTGGACCACAGAGGGGTTCAGCTATGGCAGGGGAGGAGCACTGGTGTGGGGTGTCATTGGTGGAGGATGCATGGGTGGGAGGGAGTTCTCCAGGGCATGCATATAGGGTGTATAGATATGTTCAGATGTTCATTGGGTATTGTCATAGTGGGTGGAATTACACACAATAATTGAGGGAGTGCTGAGACAGTGGCCACAGGATTTACTAAAGGCAGGGAGAGGGAAGAAGTGTGAGGTGGGGACATTTTCAGGACTTGGAGTTGTCCTGAATGATACTGCAGGGACAGATGCAGGACATTATATATCCTACCATAACCCACTGAATGCTCTGGGAGGAAGTGTAAACTACAATGTAAACTATCATCCATGCAGTGCAGCAGTGCTCCAAAATGTATTCATCAAATGTAATGAATGTGCCACACTGATGAAAGAGGTTGTTGATGTAGGAGGAGTAGGCATGGGGGGTGGGGAGTGTGGTATATGGAAACCTCTTACATTTTTTAATGTAAAATTTTGTGTGGTCTATGGATCTTTAAAAAAAGACAATAAAAATACTTTTTTTAAAAACTGGTCAATTTGGTGACATTAATGAATGACGGGGGAGAAATGGCAGGCAAGTGGACTGAGGTATTATTATTGCCAAGCTCACTGCCAGTGTGAACAGAAAGTTAGTCAAAATTCCCGGGTGGATGGATGGATTGGTAAGTGGAAAATGGATGATGGATGATAGATGGATAATGGATAGGTGGATGGACGGATGGACGGATGGATGGATGGATGGTGAGTGGATGGGTAGATCGGTGATGGGTGGATGGATGTGTGGGTGGATGGATTGGTGGATGGATGATGGATAGGTGGATAGATGGATGGATGGATGAGTGGATGGGCAGATGGGTAATGGGTGGATAGATGGATGGATGGATGTGTGGATAGATGATGGATAGGTGGATGGATGGATGGATGGATGAGTGGATGGGCAGATGGGTAATGGGTGGATAGATGGATGGATGGATGTGTGGATGTGTGGATGGGTAGGTGGATGATGGATGGAAGAATGGATGAATGGATCGATGGATGGGTGGATGGATGGATGCGTGGATGGGTAAATGCTTGGGTAGACAGATGGATAGATAGACAGCCAGCTGGAAAGATGGATGGATACTTGGATTGGTATATGGATAGATGGGTGGGTGGCTGGATGAATGGGTAGATGGATGATGGACGGATGGATGGTCAGATGGATGGTGTATTAGTCAGGGTTCTCTAGGGAAGCAGAACCAACAAGGGATATCTGTCATAGTAAGAGATTTATCAGAGTCTGTCACACAGCCTTGGGGATGCACAAGTCCAGGTTACATAGGCAGGCTGCAACCAGGAGCTCCGATGAAAGTCCACAGAAGGTTCTTGAGTTCTGGGGGATATTGGCTGTCCAAAGACAAGCTGGGAAATTCTCTCTCAATCCTGGAATCATTTCCCCCTTTTAAGGCATTCAACTGATTGGGTTAAGTGTCATTCACTGCTGATGGCAATCTCCCTGATTGATGTCATTATAACCAGCTATCTATGATTTCCCACTGCAGTAAAGTCAATGGTGACTCAAGTCCATAAATGCCCTTGTATTACAGTTAGCCCAGGGCTTGCTTGACCAAACAATAGGGCACAATTACCTGGCCGAGTTGACACACTAGCCTAACCATCACAGATGGGTAGATGGGTAGGTAGATGGCTGGATGGGAGGGAGGGAGGAAGAAAGGAAGGAAGGAAAGAAGGAAGGAAGGGAGGAAGGAAGGAAGGGATGGAGGGAGGGAGGGAGGGAGAAAGACACTTCTTCACTCTCACCCCTAGACCCAGAAACTGACTCAGTTCCTTCAGCCCCTATCGACAGAAGACTCCCTGCCCCCAGTGCCTGCACGCCCAGGATCTCATTCTCACACTCATTCAACACAGCCACCGAGCACTGGCCAGGGCTGGTCCTTCCCTGGGTGTTGGAGCATGTGGTCTCCAGGGCAGTCTCTGTTTTTATTATGCCAGTTTGCTGATGAATAACTGAAGCCTGGAAAGACTCAGTACCCCTCCCTCATCACCTTGCCCCGAAGGTGCCAACAAGAGGCTATGGTCCATGGTGTGCCCACTGGGGACCCTCTGAATCCCCAGTCTTGTTTTGCATATTAATTGAGACAAGACAAGAAGATATATGGTGCTAAATTTCCCAAATATTCTGACTATATTCTGGAAGAACTGATCATTTTTCCCATTCTTTGTCTACAGAAGGCAGCAGGATATCACCAGAACACCGTGCTGGCCAGAGCTCGGAACCCTGAGCTCTTCCCTTATGGATTTGGACAGCACATGTGTTCTCAAGCCAGAAGAGTAGGGCCTGACAACCCAAGAGGGCAGCTGCGAAGCTCCCCACCCAGCAGGCCTAACCGGGCTGCACGGTGTGAAGAGCAGGGACCCTGCCAGGGCGGGGGCTGCATCTGGTGAGCCCAGCAGCCTGGGAGCCCCCAGCCCAGAGGTGCATGCAGCCTCCTCGCGGGTGTCTCCCAGACTCAGACCCTTCCGGGACATGGTGTGAGGGGACCCTCATCCACACGCCAGCACCAGCTGGCACAGCCTCACAGGAACGAATGTTAAAAGTCCAGGAATTTGGGGATCTCATAGTTAAGCATGGCCATTACTAAAAATTAAATATAGAAACTTATAATTAAATTACATGGAAACAAAGGAAGTATTCAAAACACATCACTTCCTAATTATTTTGCCAGAGGTCACTACTTCCTACTCTCTTGCGGTTATCTGCGTCTGTCGTATCTGTGTGGTGGAAATTCTAGATGACGGTGCCCAAACGCTCGTCTCGTCCCAGCTCTGTTTTGAGGGACGTCCCGGTTGGTGGCTTGAAAGCGGCTGTGGTGGAGCGTTCACAGCAGGAACAGGCAACCGCTGCACCTGCAGGCTTGCTTCCTTGCTTTACAGCGTGTCTAGGCTTGGAAGGTGCTGGGGAAGACGTTAAAGTGCATATTAACCTTCTCAGCACGCTGTGTCTGTGACCATGAGTTACACTGCGAATACCACCAAAAAACGAGGAAATAGTCTTCCAGTATTTGAAAGTAATCATTCACATCTTTGTGAACTGATGAACTGAAAAAGTCTTTGATGAACTGATAAAGTCCTAACATATATCTTTAATCTTACTCAGTAACATAAAAATATCAACTAACTTCCAGTCAAAACCATACTCATTCATCAACTGCAAGCATTGTTGGACAACAGCTCAAAAAAGTTGTCAAAAATCAAGAGGCGGCATGCAAGAGAATCAATTGAACGTATGGAATTTGCAATAGAGAATATTAATATTAAATATTTTATTTTTTTTAACTGTGTGCTAATCAACCAGTCTTAGTAAAATGCACAGGGACCCGTGGCCTCTGTGCGCGTTTGGTGGGAGAGCCGGGCTTCAGGCATCACCAGCGCCCCACTGGCCTCGCGGCCGTCCCCCACCCCACCTGCAGCCTCTCCCACGCCTGCGCGCAGTCACAACGCGCCTACAAAGTGCCGCTGCCTCGGGCACTGACCCCGCAGGACCCGAGCGGCCGCTGCCGGTGACCAGGCCTGCCAAGCATGAGCTCTGGGGGCCCAGCCCAAGGCGCTGGGGCCTGACTGGAGAGAGGGGTGTGTTTCCAGGGCCAAGGTCCAAGAGGAAGGATCATTTCTACGTTTTGATACTGTCTGGGTCAATGAAAACCGAGCAGCCCGCGACAGGTGCGCATCAGGGGACCTCGTCCTCCCCCGGGGCCCAGGGCAGGGAGGGGGCCTCCAACCTTTGGACGGAAACGCAGAGCCAGCTCAACGAAACCCCACTCTGCCCCGACACGGGAGGCCCCGAGCTGCCACGGTCTTGGGACAGACAGCCTTGCAGACGGACGGCAGAACAGGGCCACAGCTCGGTTACGGCACTTGGCACAGAGCTCTCCGGGAACCGCACACTCGCGCACGCACACGCGCACGCAAGCCCACACAGGCACGCGGTCGCCCGCACTTGGGCAGCCCCACGTGGGATACGAGCCGCCTGGGGACCTGGCAGCGGAGGGAGCCGCGAGCAGCCCAGGACGCAGGGAAGGCGGAACAAATGGAGACACCGAGACACCTCCAGGCTTCTGTCCACACGGCGGAGCCAGGACAGCCCGAGCCGGGACAGAGGACGCCTCTCAGCCCGTGGGGAGACAAGGGGAGGCCCCAGCCCAGGGCCCGGGGCTTCCGGGCAGGAGGGGAGAGGAAGGGACGGTGGCCCCGCTCCCTCCCCGGGACGCGAGCCCCTGGGACGGGTGACCCGCGGGGGCCCTGGCCACACACTGACTCCAGCCTCTCCCCGCCCCGCCCTGCCTGGGAATGGGGTGCTGAGCCATTTATATTCATACGACCATTGTTCAGAAGATTAATTAAAAGGCTCGGGTATTTTTAACCATCTGTATTAATTTAGGGGAAGAATTTAGAAACATAATTGTGTTATCTGTAACCGAGGAATTCACACGGATCCCTTTTGGAATCAGAATATTAATATGTCTCTCAAAGAGACTCGGCAACTTGAGCAAATTAATGCAGCCGTTCCTCCTAAATTAGCCCAATTAAATGAGCATAATTTAAAATGTTTGGCTTGTGGGGGAAAACGTCGGCCACGCACCATCGAGGAGAAGTCGAGGAGAAGACGGGGCGTTTTGCCCCGAGTTTCGGGGAGCCCCATCTCGGCACATGGGCAGAGGGCTGGTGCCGCTGGCCCACCCGCACCCCTGCACACAGTCCTGCCCTGAGTGAGCCTCTGGCCAGAGGGTGGCAGCTCCGGGCGTCGGGATGCAGCGGGAAAGCAGGTGGGCGCCGGGCTAGCGGGAGGGGAGGTGGACGGGTGGCTCTTCAGAGCTGGGAGCTGGTGGCACAGAGCCTCTGGGTCAGACCCAGTTGAGGCCATGCCGTGCCTTGTGGGAAGACACAACATAAAAGCTAACCCTGCAGGGTGCAGGGGGCCGGTGATGAGGAAGCGCTTGGCTGGGCAGGGGTCCCCGGGAAGAGAAGGTGGTCCCTGCAGCCGGTAGCCCCACCCCTGGGTGGCCTCAAGCTCAGACACTGGGGTCAGGGCTCTGCAGCAGCCCCAGGCCACTGAAGGGCTGGGGGAGAGAAGATGTCACAGACGCCAGGGCCACGAGCCAAAGCAGGAGCACCCTTGGACTTGCAAATCTCCCATCGCACACAGGAGCCAGGGCAGCTGCTCAGCAAGGGGCACTGCACCCTAGAAGACGGACTGCTTTAAGCGCACACGCATGCACACTTGAACACACGCTCACACACACACATGCCCTGCGCACGTGTACATGCATATGCACTGTGCACATGCATGCCAGTGTGTGTGCAAATGTGCGTGCACCCGCCTATGTACATGTACACGTAACTTGCATGCACATGTGTGCACCTATAAACACACGTGCTCGTACACTTTGCACGCACAAGCATGTGCACACACACACGATTCATTTCACACGAAGCACAGCCGATGGGCAAAGCCCTGACCCAGGAGGCTCCGTCTTCCCACTCCGTCCCCCAAGTTCCCCCCGCCCCTGGGGCCTCGGCTCCAAGGCAGGGATAGACCCGCCATGACCCCCCCGCCCCGTCCGGGGTGGCCCCTCGGGACTGCTCTGAAACAGGAAGTGCCGGAGTTTGAACCTGCTCCCTCAGGGGCGGCCCCGTGCCACCGCGCCTGTGTGCCCATGCTCTCCCAGGGGACGCCCACGTGGCCGAGGCCGGAACCTTCCCAAGGCCACAAGGGACTTCCCAGCATTCCCCAGGCAAACACCCTGTATGGGGAAAATGGGGAGAATTCTTTCAAGCACACTGAGCGGATGAGGGTTCAGGTGACGCCGCCTCCTCGTGGCACACAGGCCGTTCCCGGTGCCTGGAGCTTTTGGTGACTTCCTGCTGAATGGCACGGTCCTGCAGCCCCCCAACCCGACAGCCCCCGCCTGGATTACAAGCGTGGCCCCCCGGGGCTGCCTCTGGTGCTTACACGGTGGTTCGCAGAATACATACCCATTTTTGATAAAACAGAATCAACACGCGTGTATTGCACACCTACTGAACACAGGCCCTGTACTGGGCAGTTTGGTGAGGCCGAGCTCATGCCGGGCCTCTGACCTCTGGGATGTTAGAAAGAAATCTTCTTCTGGAAGAAAATAAGGCTCACCCAATTGTGGAGAAGAAAAGAATTTATTCTCAATCTTGCAAGAAGGGGAACGCAACCAGAAAACATGGCTGGCGCCCCGAACAAAGAAAAATGACACAATTTATACCCCTAAGCCTAGCACGCAAGCTCTTCCTCTGTTTCTCCATAGATTGGATACTTCAGAAGTTACAGCCTATCCGAGAAGATCTAACTTTCCCGCGCAAAAGTTAGTGATTAACCGCTTCCCCCATCACATTCCAACCACTTTAGTTTTTACCTGCTCCCCTTTGTCAAATAAGGAATGGAATTTAGTGCTGAATTGGTATTGACTTAGCTCTTTCTTGGGCATCTTTTTTACTGCCTATAGGACTGGCTTAAGCTGGTTTCCTTTGTTCCTGCTTAACCTGGGAGTGGGAGACTGAGGCAGTAGGCTGCCAGGTTACATTAATCAATATTTCCTTCCTTTATGTGAAAACTAACCTAACCTTTGTTCCTTACATGGAACTGACGAGGTCAAGGGAGGACCAGGCAGGAGAAGGGACCAGAAGCGACGTCCCAAGACAGTGTGGGCTCCAGACCACGCGAGAGAGAGCAAGGAGGTTCGGGGAGCGGCGAGGCAGCCCCTCCCTTCCCGGGCTCCCTGAGTCCCTCTTTCTTCTGGGTCCGGGGAAAAGGATTCCAGAAAACCAGGTAAGTTTGGGGGACACTAGGCTAAATTTGCAAGTCCCTATTTTGTGACACTGGGAGGAAATGAAAAGAGAAGCCACACTGGGGGTCACAGAACTCCAGGTAGGGGTCACAGAACTCCAGAAAGGACCAAGAGCAGCCACTTTCCCAGACACGTTTGGCCACGAGCGTGGCAGCAGCCCGGTGATGCAGTGCCGTCGACCCCCAGGGGGGTAAACTGAGACCACAGCGGGGAGACGCCCGAGGTCATGGCCCCAAGCCTTGCCCTCCAGCCCCCCTGGGTCCTCGAAGCTGTCCTAGAGAGGGGAATTCCCCACTTCCCTACCCTCGGGTCTGGCCTTGCTTCCCAGGAAGCCCTTCCTCTGCCCGCTCAGCCCCCCTGCTGTGATTTTCACCGGAAACTTCTCAGCGAGGCAAGGGGCTGGCATGAGCTCCCCGTGGGGCCTGGCTCTCAGGCGGCCAGGGAGGCTGGTAGAGGCACGCTGAGGCCCTCGCCCCTCCTCCAGGCACCCCTCGCCACCCACCGCGTCTGTTCTGACCGCACCCTGAGACCACCCCCCTGTCACTGCCACACTTAGCGAGGGCCGGCTTGGGCCAGCCTTTGGGCTAGGGTCTGTTGTGCTTCTGCTCTTGTGGAGACAGAACAACCAACAGTGAGTGAGTGGGGCAGGAGCCCAGTGGAAACCGAGGTGGGGGGGGCAGGGAGGCCTGGCCGGCCGTGTCGGGGGGAGCGGAGAGCTCCAGGTGGACCATCACCTGGGACAGAAAAGGGAGACCAGTCAGGGGGCATTTTGGACCAGGGAGAGGCACAGGATGGGTAAGACCTGATCAAACACAGGAATTCTTTTGAAATCAAGATGGGAGAGGGAGTGAGAGAGAGGAATGAACAACGACTCCAAGGTTTTAAAATGTCAAGCTGGAAATGGAAAGACAGGTAGGGGCAGACACTGGGGAGAAGACTCAGACTCCTGATTCTTTTATGTTTGAGATGCTGGTAGACATCTGTCCCAGCCAGGGTCTGCAAAGCTGCGCTGCTGTAACAAAAACAATTCAGTTGCTTAGTGTATTGGTCAGCTCCCACAATGATACTATGTAACAAATCATTCTAACACCCTGTGGTTTACAGTCGAGGGGCTGCCTAGCTGCTCGGGCAGCTGTACCCCAGGCTGCAGCTTCGGAGCTTCCCGGTGGGTTTCCGTGACCTCCACCGTCATGGCTTCCTGGAGCACGTTCTTCTCGGGGCAGACAGCAGGAGTACAGGAGGGTAAGCCGACGGGTCAGAAGCCTGTTTAAGGCCTCTGTACACAGTCTAGGGGAATTTCACTGGCCACAGCAAGCATGCAGCCAAACCCAAAATTGGTGGGTTGAAGAAACACGTTCCACTCATCAGGGGCTGTCAGAGCACGTGGCAGAGGAAGGCACTGGAAACTGAACAGTCATCTGCATCTTAACCCGGCTTCGTCCCTCTGGCTCTCACAGTCAAGAGGCATGGATTCTTCCCACCCTGCCAGTTCCTGATTTTCTGGACCCTATTCTCTCATTCTTTTTTTTTTTTAAGATTTATCTCCCCTCCCCCTCCCCCCTTGCCCTTTGCTTGCTCTCTGCTCTCTGTGTCCATTCTCTGTGCATGCTTCTGTGCCTGCTTGTCTCCCTTTGTTGCATCATCTTGCTGCGCCAGCTCTCTGCGGGGGCGGGACAGCTTACCCTCACAAGGAGGACCTGGGCCATGAACCCAGGGCCTCCATATGGTAGACGAGAGCCCAATCAGTTGAGCCACAGCCGTTTCCCTCTCATTCCTTCTTTTTTTTTTTTTTAAGATTTATTTTTTATTTTTTTCTCTCCCCCCACCCCTGCCCAGTTGTCTGCTCTCTGTGTCCATTCACTGTGTGTTCTTCTTGTATCTGCTTGCATTTTTGTCAGTGGCACCCGGAATCTGTGTCTCTTCTTGTTGCATCATCTTGCTATGTCAGCTCTCTGTGTGTGCAGCACCACTCCTGTGCAGGCTGCACTTTTTTCATGCTAGGCAGCTCTCCTTACAGGATGCACTCCTTGCACATGAGAATCCCCTATGTGGGGGACACCCCTGCGTGGCACAGCACTCCTTGCACTCATCAGCACTGCACATGGGCCAGCTCACCACACGAGTCAGGAGGCCCTGAGTTTGAACTGTGGACCTCCCATATGGTAGGCGGATGCCCTATCCTTGAGCCAAATCCGCTTCCCTCTCATTCCTTCTTATAGCCTGACCAACTCCTTCTTGAGCTCAGCTCTTTCTTATACCTAGTAACAGCCAGCAGCAAGCAACACTGGTAACAGGCATCTCAGACCTCTTCTCTGAAAGTTCTCCATCTGTCAGGGTTATTAGCTGCCTTCCAATTGACTGCAGGCACTGTTTGGCCAAATGTCTCACCACTGGAAAAAATGGATCCCATTCTTGCAGCCTCTGCCACCTGACCAACACATCACTGAGATTTTTGTTATAGCAGCACCTTGCTTCTCTGTACCAGCTGCTGGTCAAGTGGGTAAGCTAGTTGGTGCTGTAATAACAAGCCAAACTCTACATGGCTTAACAAAACAAAACTGTATCTATCAGTTTGATATGGTTATGAATTCCAAAAATAGATATTGGAGTATGTCTGTAATCTGCTCTGTACTTGGGCGTGATTAAGTTATGATTAGGGCTTTGATTGCCCCACATCATTAGGGCATTGAGTTCCCGCCCCTTGGTGGGTGGGGACTCACAGATAAAAGGCATGGCAAAGGACAGAGTTGAGGGTTTCTGGTGTTGGAGTTTTGATGCTGGAGTTTGATGCTGAAGTCTTAAGCTGGAGCCCCAGGAAGTCAGCACACAAAGGAAAGAGAAGCCAGCCCTATGAAGAGAGGACCTGAGCCAGGAGAAAAACACAGGAATAGAGATGGCTCCTTAGACACAGCAGAAACACCAGGGAGAGAGACAGAGCTGTTGCCTGATAGTCTACAGCTGACCTTGTGGGGAGAGGCAAAGTTTAAAGAGCCTCATAGTCTACAGCTGTCCTTGTAGAGAAAACAGAGGAGCTGAGCCCAGAAGAACCCAGGAAGCCTGAACCCTCGCAGACGTTGGCAGCCATATTGCTCCAACACGTGAAATAGACTTTGGTGAGGGAAGTAACTTATACTTTATGACCTGGTATCTGTAAGCTCCTACCCCAGATAAACACCCTTTATAAAAGCCAACAGGCTTCTGGTACTTTCCATCAGCACCCCTTTGACTGATTAAAACACCATATTTCCTGCTCATGCCACATGCGCCAACAGTTCTCCTTGTTGATGGTAGCCACTCAGGGACCCAGGAGGATGGAAGCACTTCGGACATGAGCCCATGATCACCAGGGCAGGGAAAACGACCCTGGAAATCCGACACTGACTCTTAGCGCTCCCATCCAGAAGGGACTCCACACCTTCCACGGGTCCAAGCAAGCCACGTGGCCACCCCTAACTTCAGAAGAGCCAAGAGTCCAGACAGCAAAGAACAAAAGAATCTGCAGACAGGCCTAATGGTAACACGATGCCCAGGGGCAGATGGACATTAGGTTCCAGATCCAAGAGTCTGGAACTCAGGGGACAGGTCAGAGAGAAGACACTCTGTTGGAGTACCTGAAAACACAGTGCTTGGAGGCAAAATTTGCATGTTGATAGTTCACTGGGAGGTGAGGGTGGGCTACCCCAGGGCAGCAAGAGTAAGCAGAAAAGGAAACGAAACAAAATCAAGGTGCTGCTTCATCAAACTGTCCAGTCTCAAAAGAGTAGCTGCTGGGCCAATTGCTCAGACATGCCGGACATCCAAGGAGACCCCTGTCCTTGGAAGTCCCTCGAGAAGGTGAAAATGCTAGTTTATCTCGTGGTAACCCTCTGCATCTCTGGGTTATGTGGCCCTCCTCTGGAGCAGACATTGTGAAGCCAGGCAGGTGGGGACACGGAGGCTGTAGAAGCCCAGCCCTGGGCTCCAGGTAGGCCCACGGGGATGTCCAGGGCTCCTGCTCAGCATCGGCTGAGGCCAGGGGGGTGAAGGAGGTCCAGCAAGGCTGAAGAGGAGCACAGCTGGGCCCGGTACAGAGATAAGCAATCAGGAGCCAGCAGCATACAGGTGGAGCTTAAAGCTACATGTGGCTGAGATCACCGAGGACTGAGAACGGGGGCTGAGGGCCACACCCTGGGGACCCCAACACAGGCAGGGGGAAGGAGCAGCCAGTGCAGCCAAGGGAAACCCACGGGCTCGAGCAGTCCTGAAAGCTGGGATCAAAGGAGGAAGAGGCAGGTCTGCCAGGTGTGCTGACAGTTCAGGTAAGGGGAGGAGTGTTGACCTTGATAGGAGAAAGCCAGAGGAGTGGTGGGGGAGAAAACCAGGCTGGGGAGTGCTCAGGCGGGAGGAGAGTGTAGACCACTGTTTGCAGGGCTTTTGCTGGAAATGGGAAGCTGAGAAATAGGGCAGGAGCAGGCAGGGGATGGGGTCCAGTCAGGCTTTCCAGTGGGGCAGTGACAGTAGATGAAAGCTGAGGGGGGCAGCCAGCAGGAAGGAGAGGACAGGTGAGGCCAGAGCAGGGGAGATCGTTGCAAAAGCAAAGCTTCAAGTGGGCAAGAGACTGAAGGCAAAGACCCCACTGAAGAGAAAGCCCAGAGCCAGCCTTTGCCATCTGTTTTGGTTTCCTGGGCTGCTCAAGCAAATACCATGAAATGGATCGGGTTTCAACAACAGGAATTTATTAAAGTATGGTTTTATGGCTAAAAGAATCTTCAAATAAAGCCATCACCAAGGCAATGCCTTCTTACTGAGGACTATGGCGCTCTGGGGCTGCTGCTGGTGGTCCTGGGCTCCTCTGCCACATGGCAAGGCACATGGCGGCATCTCCTGGTCTCTCCCAGGTTCCACTGATGTACTTCTTGCTTCCCATGGCTTTTTCTCTCTGTCTGAATGTCATTCTGCTTATAAGACCTCAGAAATAAGACCAAGACCTGTCCTGATTGAGGGGGGCCCAGTTTTTAACTGCTGTAACCCATCAAAAGGTCCTACTTACAATGGGTTGACCCCCAGAAGGATGGATTAAGTTTAAGATCGTTTTTCTGGGGTCCATCCAGCTCCAAACCACCTCACCATCCATGGAGGAGGCTGCTTAGATCAAAATGTCCATCCCACCTTCCCACCCTGCAAATGCAAACTGCCACCATGCCCGTCGGGTGCCCACCGGCTCCCTGGAATCCCCATCAGTGGAGTCCAAGCTGAGTTAAGGCATGGGGTATTTCTATGAAGAGGCAAATGTTCCCTAAGAGAAGAGGAATCATCTTCAACCACTTTGAAACACTTTGCTTCTCAAAGTTCGTTCAAATTAACCAATCCTGCTGCTAAGTTGAGCAAACAAAATGGATGAGCTGTGAGTTCCGGGAAGATGGCCTTGGAAATGGCAGGCAGGGCTCATCTCTCTCACAAAACAATGGAGAAAGGGCCAAAAGCTGTCCAAAGGACTGGCTTCAGGGGTCAGTAGACCAAAACAGTGCTGCACAACTCCTAGGAGGGCAAGAGACCGAGAGACGAAGAACCCAAGACAACGAACAAGAGTTACTAAATCCCCATGGCAGCCGGGAAGGGGTCCCCTCCTTCACCCTCAAGACATGATTCCTGGAATAAGCCCCTGGCTCACTGGAACAGAATGAGAGGGGAACGGGCATCTTCCTCCTGTCAGTTGTTCCAAGGGAAGAGGGAGAGGGAGTCTGAGGGCGTCTCCTCAGTGAATTCAGCCAGCACAGCCCACTTGGGATCTTGGCTCTGGCCAGACCAGACACACTGGAAAGCAAAGTTTGAAAGAAACACCTCTGAGTCCTTTTGGGTTCACTGATGGGCACTATCCGCTGACCAGCAAGGAGAAAAACTGCTGTTAGCCCCACCCCTGGAAGAAAATCTGCAGCCCATCAGTGAGTCCCTGGCCCAATTTTTATAACTTAAGCTGGGCAATTTTAAAGACTTAGAATAAGGAAGCGGATTTGGCCCCATGGATAGGGCGTCCACCTACCACATGGGAGGTCCGCGGTTCAAACCCCGGGTCTCCTTGGCCCATGTGGAGCTGGCCCATGCACAGTGCTGATGCGCGCAAGGAGTGCCGTGCCACGCAGGGGTGTCCCCGCGTAGGGGAGCCCCATGCGCAAGGAGTGCACCCCGTAAAGAGAGCCGCCCAGCACGAAAGAAAGTGCAGCCTGCCCAGGAATGGCACTGCCCACATGGAGAGCTGACACAACAAGATGACACAACAAAAAGAAACACAGATTCCTGGTGCCACTGATAAGGATAGAAGCAGTCACAGAAGAACACGCAACAAATGGACACAGAGAGCAGACAACTGGGTGGGGGGAAGATAAATAAATAAATAAATCTTAAAAAAAAATAAAGACTTAGAATTGTAGAATTTGAGAGAAGTTCAATTATCTGCTTATAGAAAGGCCAGGACTCAGGAATGATTTTGAGAAGGAAAAATGATTTATTGATGGCCAGCCGGACTCGGGAGCTTTCTGTTTCAAACCCAAGCCCTGAACAAGATCTTTGAGTCCCTTTTATACAGAGAGGAAAGGCCAAATGGTCCTTTTGTTTCAGTTCTCAATAGGCTTGAATTAGCATATATCTTCCACATCCTAGGTAAGCTTTTAGCATGAACTTCATACATTCTAGATAAGCTTTTAGCACATTTGGTTTGCATTTTCCCTGAATATTTAAAGTTTATAGAGTTTGCATTGATAAACTGTTTCCTGAGACTGGAGTTGTTGCCATGGATACCAAGGTCAGGGTTGCAGCCTCTCACCATCCCCCACCCACAAGTCAGGACAGACAGCTTAGGTTACGGTTATCTCCAAAGAGACAAAGAGCCTCCCATCCATAGCCCACATCATTTCCCCCCTTATGCCGAAGTTTAACTTGCTAAGCTTTGGCATAATTATTGTTGAAGCTATGAGGTGGATGGCTGTTTGTTGTTTTGATTGATTACTGAATAAGTTTAACCAAAAATCAAAGAAGGGCTGTGAAAAAAAAATTAGGCAAGAAAGAGAACTTAACCATCAGAGTAAATTCACCAACATATTCAGATGCCCAGGCATCAGCAAAAAATTACAAGCCATACTAGGAAACAGGAAGAAATGGCCTGGCCAAAAGAACAAACCAAATATCCTGATGAGATGCAGGATTTAAGACAACTAATCAATGACAAGACTCCCAAATCAACTAAAAGATTTGAAGGAATATATGACCAAAGAGAAAAAGGATATTAAGAAGACACTGAGTAAGCATAAAGAACAATTTGAAAGCCTACAAAAAAAAGTAACAGAGCTTATGGGAATGAAAGACAAGCTAGATTAGATTAAGAAATACATAAGAGGCACACCGCAGATTTGAATTGCTTAAAGAAAGAACTAGTGATTTCGAGAACAGAACAACTGGACTGGAAAAGACAGGAGAACAGAAAGAGGAAAGAATGGAAAAATGGAACAGGGTCTCAGGAAGTTGAATGACAACACAAAATGCACAAACCTATGTGTTATCAGTGTCCCAGAAGGAGACAGGAACAGGGGCAGAAAGAATATTTGAGGAAATAATGACCAAAAACATCACAACCCTTTTGGAAGATACTAAGAGCAGTATCCAAGAAGGATAATGCACCCCAAACAGAATAAATCTGAATAGACCTACTCTGAGACACCTACTATTCAGAATGACAAATATCAGAGAAAAAGAAAAGATTCTGAAAGCAGCAAGAGGAAAGCAAAGCATCACATATAAGGGAAACGTGATAAGATTAAGTGCTGACCTCTCATCAGAAACCATGGAGGCAAGAACAAGGCAGTATGATGTATTCAAGGTACTAAAAGAAAAACTACCAGCCAAGAATGCTGTAACCAGCAAAACTGTCTTTCAAAAATAAGGGTGAGTTTAAAGTTTTCACAGACAAAAACAGAGGGCGTATGCTACCAAAAGACCAAAATTACAAGAGCTACTAAAGGGAATGCTAGAGCCTGACAAGGAAAAAAAACAGGAGTGAGAGACTTGGAGAAGAGTGTGAAAATGAAGATTATTAGGAAGGGTAAATTAAAGAGTAAAAAGACAGACACTAGTCATACATGACAATGGAAAGCCAAAGGACAAAATGGATGAAGTAAGTAATGCCTTACAGTAATAACATTGAATGCTAATGGCTTGAACTCCCCAATCAAAGGCCAAGAACTAATAGAATGGATAAAAAAGTATATGAGCCATCTATATGCTGTCTACAAGAGACTCACCTCAGACAAAAGGACACAACCAGGTTGAAATTGAAAGGTGGGAAAATGGTATCCACACAAATAGTAACAAAAAAGAGTTGAAGTAGGGATACTAACATCAGACAAAATAGATTCGAAATGCAAAACTGTTATCAGGAATGAAGAAGGTCATTAAATATTAATAAAAGGGGCAACTTGCCAAGAAGAAATAAGCATAATGAATATTTATGCACCTAAACTAGGTGCCCCAAAATACAGGAGGCACACACTGGCAAAACTGAAGGAAGAAATGGATGTCTCTACAATAATAGTTGGGCACGTCAATATTCTATCCAATACCACTCTCAGTATTGGACAGAACATCTGGATCTGGTCAGAGGATAAATAAACAGAGAGATTGAATATGATAAATGAACTAGACATTTTATCCCTAGAGCATTACACTCGAAAACAGCAGGATATACATTCTTTTCAAGTGCTCATGGATCCTTCTCCAGGATATACCATATGTTAGGTCACAAGACAGCTCTTAATAAATTTAAAAAGATTGAAATTATACAAAGCAGTTTCTCTGATCATAATGGAATGAAGCTGGAAATCAATAATGGATGGAAAAAGGGACATTTCATAAAATATGGAGATCAAATAACATACTCTTAAATAATCAGTGGGTCAAAGAAGAAATTGCAAGAGAGGTCAGTAAATATCTTAAGAGGAATAAAAATGAGAACACAATATATCAAAACCTATGAGATTGCCTTCAACAATGAGACAAGCCTCATCCAATCAGTTCAAGGCTTTGAAAGGAGAAGTGACTTCAGCAGCCAGAAAAGAGAATTTCCATATCTGCTTCAACTAGTCAGCTTCTCATGGGGAATTCATCGAAAACTTTCATCAGAAGGTTTGTGGCTGGCCCTGCAGAATTTGGACTTGCTCATCACCACAGTCATGTGAGACAATTCTTATAAAAACTCAATATTAAAAAAAAAAAAAAAAAAACCCATGGGACACGGCAAAGGCAGTGCTGAGATGGAAATTTTTATCCTTCAGGACTTACATTTAAAAAGAAGAGCTAAAATTGAAGATCTAACTGCACACATGGAGGAACTAGAAAAAGAACACCAAACTAATCCCACACCAAGCAAAAGCAAAGAAATAGTAAAGATGAGAGCAGAGATAAATGAAATTGAGAACAAAAAAGCATACCACACTTAAAAAAAAAAAAAAAGCAATAGATAGAATCAACAAAACCAAAAGTTGGTTCTTTGAGAATATCAACAAAATCAGCAAACTGGCAAAAAAAGGTGTGACATTGGGGCATTTTTGGGACTTGGAGTTGTCCTCAATAATATTGCAGGGGCAGATGCCAGACAATATATATCCTGCCATAACCCACTGAATGGACTGGGAAAGAATGTAAACTACAGCAAAAACTATAATCCATGCTGTGTAGCAATGCTCCAAAAGGTACTCATCAAATGCAATGAATGTAACATAATAAAAAAAAAAATTCAACAAACCCTTAACTAGACTGACAAAGAAAAAAAGAGAGAAGATGCAAATAAATAAAGTCAGAAATGAGAAAGGGGATATTACCACAGACCCCACAGAAATAAGAGAGATCATAAGAGGATACTCCAAAAAACTGTACACAAAAAAACTAGACAAGGTAGAGGAAATGCATAAATTCCTAGAAACACACAAAAAACCTACCTTGACCCTAGAAGAAAAAGACCTCAACAAACCATTCACAAGCAAAGAGATTGAAACAGTCATCAAAAACCTCCCAAAGATGAAAAAACAAGGGCCAGATGGCTTCACAGGTGAATTCTACCATTCATTCAAAGATGATCTAATATCAATCTTGCTCAAGCTCTTCTAAAAAATTGAACAGGAAAGAATGCTACCAAACTCATTCTATGAAGAAACATTGCCCTAACAAGATAAAATACTATGAAAAGAGGAAAATTACAGACATATCTCTAAGGAATATAGGTGCTAAAATCCTCAACAGAATACTTGCAAACTGAATCCAAAAGCCCATTAAAAGAACTATATACCATGATGAAGTATGTTTTATCCCAGGTATGCAAAGGTGATTCAACACAGAAAAATCAATTCATGCAATAAACCATATTAATAAATTGAAGAAGAAAAATCACGTGATCCTCTCTACTGATGCATTTGACAAAATACAGCATCCTTTCTTTATAAAAATACTCTGAAAGATAGGAGTAGAAGGAAGCTTTCTCATTATGGTAAAGTGCATATATGAAAAACCTACAGCTAGCATTGTACTCAAAAGTGAAAGACTGAAAGTTTTCCTGCCAAGATTAGGAAGAAGACAAAGATGCCTACTGTCACCACTGTTCTTCAATATTGTGCTAGAATTTCTAGCTAGAGCAATTAACTAGGCTATATAGAAATAAAAGGCACCCAAATAGGAAAGGAAGAAGTAAAACTTTCACTTTTTGCTGATAATATGACTCTCTATCCAGAAAACCCTTTCAAATCTACAACAAAGTTACTAGAACTAATAGACAAGTTCAACAAAGTGGCAGGATGCAAGATTAATACACAAAAATCAATAGCATTTCTATACACTACTGATGGACAACCTGAAGAGGAAATCAGAAAAAAAAATCCATTTATAATAGGAGCTAAAAGAATCAAGTATTTAGGAATAAACTTAACTAAATGCATGAAGGACCTGAATCCAGAAAATGACAAAACATTGCTAAAAGAAACCAAAGAAGACTTAAATAAATGCAAGGACATTTTATGTTCATGGATTGGAAGACTAAATATCATTACAGTGTCAATTCTACCCAAAATGATTTACAGATTCAATGCAATCCCAACAAAACTCCCAAGGGCCTTTTTGGCAGAAATGGAAAAGCCAATTAGCAAATTTATTTGGAAGAGTAAGGGGTCCTGAATAACCAAAAGTGTCTTATTAAAAAAAAAGAATGAAATTGGAGGACTTTCACTTCCTGACTTTAAAGCATATTACTTAGGTACAGTGATAAAAATAGCACAGTACTGGCATAAAGAGAGATAGACCAATGGAACCAAGTCAAGAACTCAGAAATTGACCCTCACATCTACAGTCAAGTGATTTTTGACAAGGCTGTCAAGCCCTCCCAGCTGGGCCAGAACAGTCTATTCAACAAATGGTGCTGGGAGAACTGGATATCCATATCCAAAAGAAAGAGGACCCCTACCTCACACCTTATACAAAAATTAACTCAAAATGGATCAAGAACCTAAATATAAAAGCAACTACCATAAAACTCCTAGAAGAAAATGTAGGAAAACATCTTCAGAATTTTGTGGTAGGTGGTAGTTTCTTCAACTTTACACCCAAAGCACAAGCAAGAAAAGAAAAAATAGATAAATGGGACCTCTTAAAATTAAAGACTTTAGCACCTCAAAGGACTTTGTCAAAAGGGTAGAAAGTCAGCCAACTCAATGGGAGAAAATATTTGGAAATCACATATCCAGTAAGGACTTAATATCTATGCTATATAAAGAGATACTACAACTCAACAATAAAAAGACAAATGACCCAATTAAAAAATGGGTAAAAGACCTGAATAGACAATTGTCTAAAGAAGAAAAACAAATCGTGAAAAAACACGTGAAAAAAATGTTCAGCATCACTAGTGATTAGAGAAATACAAATCAAAACTACAATGAGATATCATTTCACACCTATTAGAATAGCCACTATTAAAAAGGTGGAAAACTACCAATGTTGGAAAGGATGTGGAGAGATAGGATCATTTATTCCCAGTTGGGATGTAGAATGATGGAATGATGGAATGATGGAATGTAGAATGGTACAACCACTGTGGAGGACTGTTTGGCACTGCCTAAGAATAGTTGAATATAGACTTGCCATGTGATCCAGCAATACCACTACTGGGCAAATATCCAGAAGAACTGAGAGCAGTGACACAAACAGACATCTGCACACTGATGTTCATAGAAACATTATTCACAATTGCCAAAAAATGGAACCCCAAGTATATCCATCAACCAATGAATGAATAAACAAACTGGTATGTACACACGATGAAATATTATGCATCAGTAAGAAGAAATAAAGTTGTGAAGCATATGACAACATGGATGAACCTGAAGAACATTATGCTGAGTGAAGCAAGTCAGACACTAAAGGACAAATACCATATGACTGCATTACTACAAACTAAATACATTGTGTAAACTCATAGAGTTAACAATTAGAATATAAAGGAAGCAGGTGTGACTCAAGCAGTTGGGCGCCCACCTCCCACTTGGGAGGACAGCTTCAGTTCCCAGTGCCTTCTAAAAAAGGCGAGTGTAGACAATGAATGGAAACAATGAGCACACACAGCAAGGAGACACAGCAAGCAGGCACAGCTAACAGACACAGCAAGCAGACAACAAGTAGACACAGCAAGTGGACAATGAGCAGACAGACAAGGAAGACTTCTTGAGATGGGGGGAAATAATTAGAATATAGGTCACCAGAAAATAGAATGAGGGTAGAGAATGGAAACTGAGGGTTAATCTGTGCAGAACTGGTAAAAAATAAAAATAAAAATAAAAGGGGAAATGGGAGAGAAATAAATAAAATAAATAAATCTTTAAAAAAGTAAAAAAAAAAAAAAAAGCAATGAAGCCTAATATATTGCCAAATTCAATTAACAGGAAAATGAAATATAATTTTGATGGGTTTAAGGATTAGAAATATACATACTAATTTAGAAATACTAAGATAAAGTAAAAATAAATTTGTGTATTAATAAAAATGAAAAATATTATAAAGCTTTGTTTTTTGGGTTTTTTTTAAAGATTTATTTATTTATTTATTTAATTCCCCTCTCCCCCGGTTGTCTGTTCTCTGTGTCTATTTGCTGCGTCTTGTTTCTTTGTCTGCTTCTGTAGTCGTCAGCGGCACGGGAAGTGTGAGCAGTGCCATTCATGGACAGGCTGCCCTTTTTTCTTTTGCGCTGGGCGGCTCTCCTTACGGGTGCACTCCTTGCGCGTGGGGCTCCCCTACGTGGGGGACACCCCTACGTGGGGGACACCCCTACGCGGGGGACACCCCTGCGTGGCGCGGCACTCCTTGCGCACTTCAGCTCTGCACATGGGCCAGCTCCACATGGGTCAAGGAGGCCCAGGGTTTGAACCGCGGACCTCCCATGTGGTAGACGGACACCCTAACCACTGGGCCAAGTCCGTATACACTAAGAAATTAGTGTATATGGCTAAGAGTCTTCAAAAAAGAATTGGGAGGTTATCAAAGGGGCTGCGCTTACGCATACCTCAGTAGGACCCCAGAAAAAGCCAAAGTAGACACACACCCTAGGTACTGTTTTTCCTGAAGGCTATGGAGACCCACAGGGTATATGGTCATGGCAGATGGATTTGGAGTTCTGTGCCATGTCAATGGGCCCTACTTTGGAATTTGTGCTCCTGAGAGTGATAAAACTGGACTCAGATGGGGCCTTTCTACACATACCTCTTCTGTCACTTTTACTGAACCTGTGCTTGGTGCTAGGGATGGGGTGTACTTAGGGGACTTGAATCTCTGGACTGCCCATGTACCAGCTGGGCCCTGAGCCTCAGTAGAGTTGCAACTCCTACTCTCTGGTTCGTTGGACTTACCCAGGTCAGCTAACAGGGAGGTGAAGATGGTCAGTCACTACACCAGGGAAACAAGAGTGCCTACACCTGCAAGCAGGAGAATTGCATCCATCAGTCATGTGGAATCCAAGCCCCCTCTTGATATAGAGGTGGAGTGGACATCACCATCTCAGAGTCCACAGAATGGAGGAATAAAATATGAATTAGAGTTGACTTACTGATATTCTACTATAAAACTATTGTGACTAGTAATAGAAGAAATTGTATCACTGACAAGGAGAAAGTGGCCACAGTAGTTGCTGAGGGTGGGGAGAGGGAAGAAGAGATGTGATGAGGGAGCATTTTGGGGACTTGGAGTTATCCTAAATAATATTGCAGGGTCAGATGCTGCACATTATATACTCTGCCATAACCCACTGAATGTACTGGGGAAGAGTGTCAACTACAGGGTAAACTATTATCCACGTGGTGCAGCAGTGCTCCAAAATGTGTTCACTGAGTGCGATGAGTGTGCCACAATGATGAGGGAGGTTGTTGGTGTGGGAGGAGGGGGGCGGAGGGGTGGGGTATATACGGGAACATCTTATGTTTTTTATAATGTAAACTTTTTTGTGATATATGTATCTTCAAAAAAATACAATTTACAAAAATGATGGAGGTGGGGGTGGGAGTGGATTATATGGGAACCTCTTATGTTTTTTTAATGTAATGTTTTATGTCATCTACTAACTTTAATTTTTTTATGTGTTAATTTAAATAAATAAATAAATAAATAAATAAAGGGGGAACTTTTTTAAAAAAGAAGGAAAACTAAAAAATATAAGATGGGACTATATAACATAGTGAGATTTCATGTGAAATACAAATATGGGTAATATTGCATATATATGACTGTTTCTATAAAATATAAATACAAATAAAGTGTTTCTGACAAACAGAATAGCAGCTATGTACAGCAGAGGAAGGATAAAGAACTGGAGAGTGATGAGTTTGTCTGATTTTTTATTATTATTACTATTATTGGAATAATGCGAATGCTCTAATATGAGTGAAGTGATGAATGCACAACTATGTGATTATACCAAATACCATTGACTGTACACTTTGGAAGGATTTATGCTTTATTAATAAGTATCAATAAGATTGATTTGTTCATTTAAAAATGGATGAGCCGCGCTGTTTCCAGGCCAGCACCCTCCTAGCGCCCCTGCCTGCTCCTTCTTCCAGGACCCCTTTCGCCCACGGGGTGCCAGGCTCGATTCTGCCAGGAAGAGGCACCCACTGCCGCGTGGGAAGTTGGGGAGGGGCGCTCTTCTTGGCGCAGCTGCGTCCCCCGGTGGGCCTCCTGAGCTCACTGGGGGCAGTGGACAGTGGAGAGCCATTCCAGAATGCCCCTGATGCTCGCCGGCCTCCACGCAGGGAGCAGGGACTGGTGGCCTCCCCGCAGGCCTGCAAGCTGGGGTCCCTGAAAGCGCACCTCCTGACTTGTCCAGCTCCCCCACCAGCCTCCAGAACCACTGCTGCTTCCCTGCCCAGACTCCAGTTGATGTGAGCTGTAACGGGGGCGGGGGGAAGGGGGCGCCCAGGACAGGCTGGGGAGAGGGCTGCTGAAGGCCCACGTGCCTGGGGGGAACGCGCACCCCAAGTCGAGCCGGAAGAAGAGAGGTGTCGCGGTGGCCTGCTACTCATCCCTTCATAGGGGTAGCAGTGTCAGTGTGTCCCGAGGCCAAGTACCTAAAGACTGCATTTCCCAGTATCCCTTGAAGCTATCTGTGGCCATTTGACAGATTCTGGCCAAAAGGATGTGATCAGAATTGATGTGTACAACATCTAGGTCATACCCTTAAAAGGAAAGGCATGTGCTCTCCCCTTTCTCTTTCCCCCTGTCCACTGGCTGGGGAGTAGAAGTGATGGCAGGTGCTCAAGCAGCCAGATTGGCCTCAAAGATGGAGCCACCTGCCAGGCAAGACAGAATGGCACCTGCTCCTTGGCACTGTGGAGCTGCTGTATCAGCCCCGGATCACTCGTGCTTGAGCGGTTATATGCAAGAGAAATAAACTTCTGTTGTTTTAGCCACTGTGATATCTCTTGTACAGCAGCTGGAGTCTGTATTCTGCTCATACAAACACTACAGGGAAACTTCACCACTCAGCCTGGCTCAGTGCCTAAGAAGATCTTTGCACAGGCAGGAACTCCACCCATACCGGTTCTGGCTTCTTTTAACATAGTGTTCCTTGGCAGTGAGGTTGCACCTGTCTATTTCAGAAGGAAAAATAGTGCATGCCACCTGTACCTAATGAACACGCCCACTATCGTAACAGGAAAGGAAAGCTGACCCTTCTAATGAGACGAATCCGAAAACGCACAATGGCCCAACACGGCAAAACAAAATCCAAATGGGTGATGCTGACCAGCAGATGGCGCTCCTCCAAGCAGTGGTTCAGGGACCCAGGCTCCTTCCACCTCGCGTTTCTGCAATGCCCCGGGGTGACTGCAATGCCCCGGGGTGACGAGAGCGTCCTCGCTGAATCCTTGCTACCCACTCAGCCGCTGGGGGAGCGAGAGGATGACATGCCCCGTAGGCGAGGCTGGAAGTGCCGCTTTTGCGTCTTCCGCCCGCTGTCCTTTGTCCATAACTCAGCCACCTGACGGAGCTGTAACGGGGCTGGGAGATGTGCGCCCTTCCTGGAAACCACGTCCCAGGCAGCCCTGAGGTTTGGAAGGGGCGTGCAGAACTTTGACGTCCACCAGCAGTTCCCGCAGTTCCGATGAACCACTGAGTGAAAGGGAAGCATCTTCACCCTGGGAACATGAAGGTCCCAACCCTCTCCACGACCTGAGCTAAGGAGACACGGGGTGCCTGGGAAGCAAGCCAAACAGCCGCATGAGCCGCAAGGCAAGAACCTGCTTCTGCTGCAGCAGATGCACCACCCCAAATCTTCTGTTGCTCCCTGGTGGGGGGCGGGGTGGGTTCCTTTACCAAGTGGCCCAGAAGTCCCATGAGAGGAGGGGATCAGGCTGGGGTCACCAAGCGACAGCATCTTCCAGCTGGCAGGGCTTCTCAGCTCCTACCACCTCTTTCTTCACGGACTGCCACTGTCTTGCCCAGGGGCAAGCGCGGCTATTTCACAAACGTAACCCACACATCAGAGGGGGCCCACACACTCTAATCCCCACGAGAAACTACACCCCAGGAACCACAATCCAGCACCAACAGCAGCTCCAGGCTCCACTCGGCTCCCGTGGGAGAAGAGCAGGGCCTGGGCGGAGGTCCACAGGCGTCATTCCCAGAAGCAGCCCCCCTCCCCCTCAGAATTCTCTTGCTCCTGTATCTGTCCCAGAGCCTCTCACAGGGCAAATCTCAGAAACTGATCCTGGTACTGGGTCCACTGGGCTTTTGCACTGTATTAGTCAGCCAGAGGGGTGCTGATACAAACTACCAGAAATTGGTTGGTTTTATACAGGGTATTTATTTGGGGTAGGAGCTTACAGTTAGCAGGCCATAAAGCATAAGTTACTTCCCTCCCCAAAGTCTATTTTCACGTGTTGGAGCAGGATGGCTGCCGACCTCTGCCAGGGTTCAGGCTTCCTGGGTTCCTACGTTCCAGGGCCTTGCTTCTCTCTGGGTTCAGGGTTCCTTCCTTCCTAGGGCTAGCTTCTCCTTCCTCTGTGTGCTGACTTCCCAGGGCTCCAGCTTAAGACTTCAGCATCAAACTCCAACCTCAAAAACCCGCAACTCTGTCCTCTGCCATGCCTTTTATCTGTGATCCCCATCCACCAAGGGGCGGAGACTCAATGCCCTAATGACGCGGCCCAATCAGAGCCCTAATCACAACTCAATCACACCCAGTTACAGACCAGATTACAAACATACTTACTATCTATTTTTGGAATTCATAACCATATCAAACTGCTACACACACCTTTGTCCTCACGTCCTTTCCCACATCTCTCGATAGAGAGATTGACCCGCCTCTGAGCTCCGTGTTCAGCTGCTCTCTGTTCTATCCATCCTTCTGATTGTGCTTCACACGAGGTCCCAGGGACTGATTGACAGAGAGAGTACCCCAAGGCATGGCCCGGTGGGGGCGGGTGGGGAGAGGCCGAGGACCTTCACATGCCCAGCGAGCTCGTTCTGGCACCTGAAGCTGCAGCCCCCGTCAGGAGGCGATGGGGCACACCTGGGCAGAAAGCAGCCGGCGGCAAAGCTGCCAGGCGGAACCAGAGACGAGTGAGTCCTCCGGAAGTGTGCACGGCCGGGGAGGGCCTCCATGGTCAGACAGCGGCCACCACGGAGCAAGGCAGCCTCCAGAGCAGCGCAGGCCGGTGGTACTGAATCAGCCCTGCTGTGAATTGAGCACGCGCTGTGGACAGGACACGACTACGCGCTGCCCGCCGCGCCCACCAGGCCCTCCGTTCATCCCCTCTCTACAGAGCAGGAGAAGCAGCCAGTGCAGCTCATCTGCGTCCACTCAGCTGGCAAATGGCTGAGGCATGACTCGAACCCAGAGCCACCTATCGTTGCAGCTCAAGCTTTTAACAGTTCTTCCGGGAAGAGAAAGAACGAAGTCCACGAGGGGCAGCCGCGTGAGGGACCACCCACCTCTGCCGTTGACACGCAGCCATCAGGAAGCGCCCACCGAGGCTGTCCATTCCAGACACCCCCATTTTACAGGGGAGGACACAGAGGTGCAGGGAGGGCGGGGTTTGCTGCAGAAGATCCAGGCTCTGGTGTCCCAGGCCACAAGCCGGCCACAGAGTGTGGACTCGAGGCTTTGCCGCCAGCCCCCGCGGGTCCCCGGCGCGGGTGCCCTGAGGGGGGGAGCCCTGTGCTCCCCTCTTGCAGGCAGGAGCCCCCCCCCTTCCATAGAGACGCCTGTGGGGGCCGGGTGTCCGGGGTCTCGGGCTGCGCTCCACGGGGGTGACGCACCATGGAGAGGGAAGGGTGTTTCCAGGAGCGACCTCCGCCCTGCGCGCTGCCCATGGCCCTCGCGGTCCCTCTGCAGGAAGCTGCGCGGGGCGTCTCCAGCAGCTCGCGCCCCAGGCGGAGAGGAAGCGCCAGTGCTGGGAGCGGAGCGGCCGGGACGGCGCGACGAGGGGGCCGCCGGGGCCGGGGGAGGGCGGGAGCCCAGGGGCGCTGCGGCTCCCCTGCCGGCGTCCCACCCCTCCCGCCACGTGGCCCGGTTCCGGCCCCGAGGACGAGCGGGGGACCCTGGAGGCTGTGCGGGGTGGGAGCCCCGCGCCCCTGCTCCGCGCAGCCTGCACCCCACCCTCGGGCGCGGGCACCCGGCGGCTCGTGGCTCGCGGCCCCCGGCCTCGCCTCGCTGCGGGAGCTCGCGGCGCCCCGGGTGGGACCCTTCCCCTGGGTGGGACCCCTCTCCGGGGCTCCCTGCCGGGGCGGCTCTTCCTTCCAGGTTCCGGGGCGACGGTGCGGGAGGGGCCGGCGCGGGGAGGGGAGGCGGGCGCCCCGGGAGACGGGCCTCTTCCTGCGCGCCAGTGGGGGTGGTGGGGGCGGCTGTGCCGGGGCCGAAGGCGCCGCTTCCCTGTCCCCAGCCTCGGTGTCGCTCTCTGCACCGTGGGTCCACGCGCGGGCTCCCCTTCACCGCGTGCCGTGTCCCCGCCCGGGAGGGGGCAGAGGAGGCGGGCGGGGGTGGGGGCACATTGTGGGGGCACATTGTGGGGGCGGCTGCCCCTCCAGGCCTGTGAGAGCTCGGGCGGAAGCGCCGCCTCCTGAGAGGGGCTTTCCAGGGGGGCCTGGGGCGGCGTCCCTGCGGGGCAAGCCAGGGAGGGGTCCCGGAGAGCCGGGGTGAGCTGCTTCTCACCGCCCCAAGCAGAGATGGGCCACCGAGCAGAAGATTCAGACACCCCAGAAGTTCACTTCTGGGGGGGAGGGGGCACAGACAGGAGACGGAGAGGTGGGGGAGGGGCGCAGCCGCCAAGACCCCCGAGAGAGCCCGGGCCGACCTGGAGGGGACGTTTCCAGCCGAGGGAGCACCCCACACAGGCCAGGAGGGCCCCTTCTGGGTGATGTCTCTGTCCGGCTTGGGTATGGGCGGTGCTGGCATCATGGAATGAGTTGGGAAGAGTTCCCTTCTCTTCTGTTTTTGGGGAGAGTTTGTGAAGAATTGGTCTTGAGGATTCTTGAAACGTTGGGTAGAAATTGGCCATGATGCCGCCAGGGCGAAGGCCTGGGAAGGGCCCGTGTCCAATGGAGCTGGTGTCTCTGGGGGTGGCGGGAAGCCAGCGGGTGCCATCCCCCAGGCTGGGTCAAGGGTCAGGGGTCAGGGTCTGGCCCCTGGCTGGAGTCGGGGCTCTGGGCCCCAGGGCCTCCATCCAGGGCCAATGTCCAGGGTCCCCTTCCTCCCAGTCTTCCCCCACCCACCCCGGCCCGGCTCCCAGGGCCCACCCCGGACCCTCCCTCAGCCCCGGGGAGTGTCCCTGGCGCGGTGGCACAGGGGTCTGAGCCCGCCGGAAAGCGAGCTGGACTCCCTGCCACCTGCACAGCACCTGGAAGGTGGCAGAGCACCCACTGCCGCAGGGACAAAGAGGAGGAACCTGCTCAGGCCGCCCTGCCAGGGCTCCCACAGAGATGCCGCAGGAGGGGGGACCTGGACCCAGAAAGCGTCACCCCGCCCACCAGTCTTGAGGGGTCCCCGAGGGACAAACAAGGGGGTCCCAGCTGCGGGGAGCAGGGGGCCGGGGCACCACAGGAGCTGGCCCTTCTGACCCATGGTCCCCAGAGGGTCACAGCCCCTGGGGCTGCTTGCAGGCAGGGGTGGGAGGGGGGAAGAGTCGGGACCCTCCCTCCCCTCTGCTTTCCAAAGTCAGGACAATAAACCCAGGCGCTCCCCAAACACACCGGCCCTCTGGTGACAGTCAGAGCCCACCTTGGGGTGAGAGGGCAGGTGAGGGACAGAGAAAGAGGGAGGAAAGGACCAAGAGGGAGGCTGCGGGTGAGGGAGGGGGGCTAGCCACTTACGCAAATATCAGGTGACACTGGTCCAGGTACCGCTGTCAATCAACAGACGCGTCCTTGATTTCGCCAAGGCCAGAGACAAGGTGCTCCTCTCCCAAGAGCTGCTCTTTTCAGGAGAAAGGGAGGAAATGAGCAGCTCATTGACATGGATAAACGCCAAATGAATGGACTTCTTGAGAAACAGCTTTGCCGTTCACTCTTTCCAAAGCTAATTCATTCCGATGCCCACGTGAGGCTGGACACAGGCAGAGAGCGAGGGACAGGGCATAGCTGACTCGGTTTGGTGCCCAGGCCACAGGGACACCCAGAGGGGGAGGGTCAGGGGGTGGGAGGGGCAAAGAGTCGGGAGAGGGGCCGAGACGCTGGGCAGGAGGGACGCGTAGGCGACACCCGACGCGCTGGGAGACGCTGCTGGGGCGGGACGGGAGCAGTCGGTGCAGAAGGTGCTCGGGATCTAGTGCCCCGCGCTGGATTGCTAAATGTTTTCAGTGTAACCCCAGTAAATCTCACAGGGAGTTTCCTTTCAGTGCTCTGCCTGTTTCTCCCTGAGAGAAAAGAAGCCGATTGTAATGCGACAAAAGGAAACGGAAAGCCTCCGAAGGCCATCTAGAGCAGCTGGACATAGTTAGGAATTCCAGAAATAGATGTTGGATTATGTTTGTGATCTGGTCTGCACCCGGGTGTGATTGAGTGATGATTAGGGCTTTGATTGGGCCACAGCATTAGGGCGTTGAGTCCCTGCCCCTTGGTGGGTAGGGACTCACAGATAAAAGGCATGGCAGAGGACAGAGTTGAGGGGTTTTGATGTTGGAATTTGGTGCTGAAGCCTTAAGCTGGAGCCCCAGGAATTAAGCTCACAGAGGAAAGAGAAGCAAGCCCAGGAAGAGAGGAACCCTGAGCCCAGAGGGAAGCAAGACCCTGGAAGGGAGGAGCCCAGGAAGCCTGAACCCTTGCAGACGTCGGCAGCCATCTTGCTCCAACACGTGGAAATAGACTTTGGTGAGGGAAGTAGCTTATGCTTTATGGCCTGGTGTCTGTAAGCTCCTACCCCAAAATATACCCTTTATAAAAACCAACCCATTGGTATTTTGCATCAGCACCCCTTTGGCTGACTAATACACCATCCGAGGGGCACATGCAGGGCCAGGGGGCCAGACCACCAGGGGACAGCCAGGCCCCAGGCCTGTCCCAGAGCTCTCAGCAGGGTCCCCGTCCCTTAGCTCCCAGCACAAGCTGCCCTCACTCCCCAGCCTGCCCTGACGCCTGGAGGCCCCGCGACCTTGATCTGTGGAGCGTGACGGGGCCAGCGTCCCCCTCTTCCCCTCATGGCCGAGGAGCAGCGGGCGCCCCAGGTGGCCGCTTAGCTGGGCACCAGCCCTGGGGCGGGTCCGGGAATGGCCTGGATATGGGGGTGTCGTGCCAAACAAGTGGGCTCGGCTGGTCATTTGTTCATTTATTCATTTGATGAATGAAGAAGTCCACCCGTTTACCGAGCTCCTAGAAGGGCAGCAGTGAGAGCTGGTGGGCTCCCCTCGGGGCCCCTCTCCTCCTGAGCCTGCCTCCTGGGCCAGGCTCTCGGGCTCCCCCGAGGTCTCGGGCCATTTCGCAGAGTGAGCGTCTAATTCCTCCAACCCGAAGATCCCAGCAGCTGGGAGGCCGAGAGCTCAAACCCTGTGGCACTGTCTTTAAAACACGAAAGGCCACTTGATCTCATGGCTTTGCTCCCCCTAACTACACAAAAGCAGGAGTGGCCACACCTGTCCCCCCACGTCCCAGGGTGGACCAGGCTTGAGACGGAGCCCCGGGAGCCCAGGAGCTGCGCTGAGCCGACGGGACGTCCTTCCTCTCCAAGCAGAGGAAGCAAGAGCGCCGGGGCCCGGGCTTTTCCCAGCAGCCCTCAGAAAACCGCGGCTGCAGGGCAGGGGAGGAGATTAGCTCACGGTCCACCAGCCGAGAAAATCCTTTAAGAAAAATGGAGTTTCCTGGACACACGAGCCGAAGGTCAGTGCCATCGTTTCAGACAAATCCATTTTTCCTGCTAATTACGCCGCCGGCCTGGCTGCTAGCGTTAGATCCTGAGACTAGCTCTGCAAGGGGAAATAATAAAAAATTTTTTAAAAAAAGGCAGTCCCTGGGTGGGAGAGTTTTTTGGCCTTTCATCCGAATTCCATAATGAATAATTTATGTAAAAGCTTTATTGGAGCCCAGCGTTCCACAGTAAATGTTGCGTGAGAACATATGCAAATATTTCAGCATCGAGGTCTTCCCGGTGGATTTGCTGACAGCCCAAACCAGATGGGAGTTGCCACATTGCTTATTTACAAAGAAATATCCTAACCTTACTTTTATCTGCATTTTTTGACGCCTTCGCGGGGTGATGGATTCGGGAGCGTGGCCGGCGAACACAGCTGCTTGTGCTGGACCGAGTGAGGAAGGGGGCTGTGAATTCGGGCGCCGGGCCTCAGCTGGCTGCTCCGTTTTCGCCTGCAAGACTGCAATTCAGAGTGGGACTAGGAAGGAGACAGCCACCTGCTTTCTGGGGCACAGGCATGATTGTTGGCCACGTGTCCTGGGCTCGTGGTCCCTGAGCAAGGGCCGCAGGGGGCAGTCCCCAGTTACCCGGCTGAGGAACCCAGGCTTGGGGACAGGTAGACACTGGTTCAAATCCTCTTCCCAGCCTCCTTTGTCCTCGTGTGGAAAATGGGAAAATACACCAAGACCCCCCTCTGCCTCTGGGCTGCGTGAGGATTGAACGAGCTGATGCCGGCAGAGGGCTGGCCCTGCTCACTGCCACGAAGCTGGATAGATGGGCGCCGCGTGTGCCTACCGTTTCCATGGCACCAGGGAAGGGCGCTCCTGGCTCTAGCCGCCCCGTCCAGGGGAGCGGCCCCACGCACACCTGCCCTGGCTGCTGGCGGCCTCTGCTTTGATTCGTGCCTAACGCTTCGTCTTTCTCATGCGTGGGTCACTTCTGCTTACCTGCCCTCGTCTGTGTCTTCTCAGCAGAACCTGACCACGCTGCTGCACAGGGGGACGCCCCATCACCAGTGCTGTGCCGGCCCGCAGGGGCCAGGAGGCGGCCCTCTTCCGGGGTGAAAGGGCCACCTGCATTTTGGAAACTCTTGGATGTGGCTGAGGGTGCCGGGACAGCAAAGACTCCCACTGGGGGAGGCGGAAAGGTGGAGGCAGAGGGTGAGCATGGCAACTGCATTAGGGTCACGGGAAGGTGGGGTGGCAGGGGAGGGCCCCGGTGCCCCGGAAACCAGACAATATTCCACCTTGGAAGGGCCCTTGAGGGCACTGCTTGGGCACCACAGCCGCCACTGACCGGCTGGGAACTTTGGTTGGGCAAGTTTCTAAACTTCCCCCTAAAACAGGTGCTCAGAATACTTTCCACGGGAAGTTGGGAGGCTTTGCACACGGAGCTTCCAGTTCGGTGCCATGGCGCGCCGAGCTTGCACCCCAGAATGGCCATCATCTCGTACAACCTACCCTTTTGACAGAAGAAGAAACTGAGGCACAGGGAGGGCAGCTCCCACCATCTGTGAGTCACGGTCCACCACACGGTCTGCCCCGCTCCTCCACGGCCGCTCAGGTGCTCCGAGGGAAAGGAGGGACCGCGGGACAGCCAGGGCTCCCCTGGGGTGGCGCTCCAAGGCCCCGTGACGAGGGGCCATCCATGGGGCCACCGGAGACCACGGCGGGGGCAGCCGGACGCGAGGTGCTGGGCCGAGATGAGGTCTGCAGGGCCACGCCTCTTCCCGGCAGGCCCCGCATTTTGGCCTGGCATCCCCCGTCCTCTGTGCCGCCCATGGGCGTCAGAAGCCAACCCCATCTCTTACTCCGGGGCAGGTGCCAGTTGGCCAATCACGGCCTCCCTTCCTCCTTATTTCATCCAATCACAGGATTCCTCTGGTGGCTGTTATAGGTCCAGGGGTGGGCACATGACCTAGGCTGGCCAATCGGAGAGAGGAAAAGGACTTGGCTTCTCATCAATGGCTGAGAGAGCGGCTCTTTCTGCCTCTCATCGTCCATATGTGGCAGGCAGCCAGCCAGCTTGACGCCGTGAGGGAGGTCTGCCCAGGGACGAGGAGAGGCAGAGTCAGGGGACACCCTGAACAGTGGAGATGGAGCCCTGATCATGTTGTGCCTGCAGCCCACCTTGCCCCAGAACCTATGCTTACATGAGATGATACATCCTTTTATGACTGAGCCATTTGAGTTGGCTCTTCTGTTATGGCCCAAGGTGTCCTCACTGATACAAGTCTGAGATTCATTCATTTGTTCATTCATTCATTCAGGCCCACCTTCACTGAGGGCCTAATATGGCCAGGTGCCTTCCGTCATGCAAGGAATGCAAATCCAAATAAGGGGAAAAACCCTTTAGCCCAAGCACTCCCAGTCCTGGAGAGAAGACAGAAACAGACACGCATCTCCCCCAAGTGAGAGAGGATGAGGGAGACCTTGGGAGGCACCCAGCACGTTCCCGGAGGAAACGGATCTCACTTCTGCCGAATCCTGCTCTGTGGCAAGCAGATGCCTCGTGCGTCCTGTGAGTGGCAGCTGGTTTATGTCCCTCAGTCCCTTGGATGGACCAGTTCACTCCTGAAAAATGCCTTCCCTGTATAAGGGCAAAGGGTCTCAGCTGTGGCTAGACCTCCATGGCCCCTCAAATATCCAAGCCTGGGCAAAATTCAAGGCACTAGAGGGGAAGACAGTGAGATAAAGGAGAGAAAGATTAATGACCAATTAAGATTATCATCAGAATTTTGTCCCAAGCTTCCTGAGAAAAGTCACCCTAACTTTTGAAGACCCGAACAAAGAATTGTCAAATTTAATTCAACGACAGCCCTTGCCATCCCAGAAGGGCCCTGGGAAGGAGCCTCCAGGAGACCCCTTGTTAAAAGACACCAGCTGTGTTCTAAGAAGCCAGGACAACTGGGCAGCCAAGGGATCTGCTGACCTGGGCTCGAGTTCTGATGTCACCCCTTTCTAGGAGTCTAAGAGATGAGAAAAATAAGGTGCTTAGCCCTGTGCCTGTCAGGTATAAGCACTCACTAAGTATCAGGATTATTTTTCTAGACACTTTCACCCTAAAGAAATGGTCTTTAGCAGAGGCACCTGCTCCCGGACAAGATGGAATAGCATGGGGTTGGGTTTCTTTCTCAACTGAAAAAAAAAGCATGTCTGAAACAATGGTTTTCAAGCCATGGGACATCAGGCAACGAGACAGAGCGATCCCTGGGACACAGGAAATGAATGAGGTGGCCTCTGTGATCACACCAGCGTTCTGCATGGCGAGGGTCTCAGGCTGCAGAACGGGGCTGGGGAGCCCAGGGAAAGCCCAGTGGACTCCTCAGCTGCAAGTGGGGGGAGAGCACCAAAGAGAAGAGAGCCACACAGAGGGAGAACTCTGGAGCTCTGCAGGTGGCCCCCTTCAAGTATTCAGCAGAGAACTAATCACTTGTGTATGAGGAAAGCACCCAAGACTACAGAGAGAAGCACCCAGAAGTATTAGAGGTAGCAGTGCCCAGTGCTCACACAGGCACTGTTCCACCAGCCAGACTGGAAAACCTCACAATTCCACTCTTTCCACCAACCAGACTGGAAAACGTCGAAATTCATGGGGCAGTAGGTAGAGTAATCAGAAGAGTCTTGTCTCAGTAGTGGAGAATAATTAGCCCTAGACTAAATGCTGATCTAGCCCCACCTAACAAATCTGAAAAAGCAAAATCCAAAAGGAAAAAACTGTTTCCAAGTAACTGTGCCTTGAACAAAGCTGAAGAATATTTATTGAGATACAAAAATAACCATCAACTAACAATGTAAACTGAATGCCTGGCATCCAATTAAAAATTTCCAGGCATTCAAAAAAGCACAAAAACATGACACATAATGAGGAGAAAAAGCAATCCTTGAAACTGATCCAGAACTGACATAGATGTTAGAGTTAGCAGACAAGAACATTTAAAAATGTATTATAACAGTATTCCATATGTTCAAAAAATTATTTAGAGACACAGAAAATATGGAAAAGACCCAACTTGAACTTCTAGAGGTGAAAATTAAAATATCAGAGATGAAAATACACTAGATGGGATTAATAGCATGTTAGACATTGCAGAAGAAAAGATCATTGATTTCAAAGACATAGCAATACAGAGTATCCAAAAGTGAAAAAAGAATTTTTAAAAATTATCAGAGAATTAGTAAGCTGGGGACACTTTCAAGCAGCCTAATATATGTGTAAATGGAATCCCCAAAGAAGAAGAGGGGGAACAGAAAACCTATTTGGAGAAATAATGGCTGAAAATATTCCAAATTTGGTGAAAATTGCAAACCTGCAGATTTAAGAAGCTCAATGAACCTCAAGCACAAGAAACATAAAACTACACCAAGGCACATCATAATCAAATTGCATAACCCCAGAGAAAATCTCAAAAATAGTGAGAGAAAAGATATGTTACATACAGGGAAACAAAGATGACAGCAGATTTCTTATCAGAAACAACACAAACAAGAAGACTTCTTTAAAGTACTGAAGAAAAAACTCAAAACTCAGCCTAGAATTCTATACTCTGTGAAATTATCATCCAACAACAAAGGCATGAATCCCAATTCCAGATAAGTACACTTCAATTTGTCTCTCCCATGGAAAGCAGGTAGAATACATAGACATACACATGGGGCAGTTATTTGGAGACTGTGAAAAGTAAATAGTATCAGGCATATTGAGAAAGAAAACAATATTTCAAAGTCCTACCAAACAAGCAGCGAGTTTACCACTTTTTTCCCTCCAGTACCATGTGGCCTGAACATGAAGCAGTTCAAAACCTGAAAGTGACCATTGGCACAGAAAGAGGATATAAAGGCCCATAATTCTGGCTCAAGGAGTAGGAAAGCATCTCCTAAGTCTCAGAACAAATGTAGAACCCCACATTTTTCTCTTCTCTCTCTTCTCTCAGACTCCAGCCCCAAATGAATCCCACAGTCATGGTGGCAGAGGCCCAGATGGAACCCATGAGAGACAAAACTCTTAGGAGGCAGAGCCTTTCTCTCCATCTAAGTAGACTTGTGACCCCAAGAGGATGGGGCAAGCCCCATTGCTCTGCTTCGGTACAAGATGAGGGCACAGATTGCAGAGAGGAGAAGGCTTGGGAAAGCAACTCCATAAAATTATTTACAAACTCCTGGGCTCACCCCCAAGCTGCACCTGGCATGAATCTGATGTAATATCAAATTCCAAAGACTTGAGAGAAGATCCACCTCCCAGTTCAAAGACTGGTCATGACACGGTGCACACGTGGGATGGTTCTGAATGGCACTCCAAAGCTTTTGAAACCTGAACTGGAACATGTGGCTTAAACCAAACCCCAGGTTTATTGCTTGCTAAAATAAGAAGATCAACATTTTCCAAAGAATTTAAACGAAACAAAGATTTTCATAACATAATATTCAAAATATTTGGGATACAATCCAAACTGACACAGCATATGAAGAACCAGAAAAATTTCAAATAACATAGGAAAAGATAGCCAACAGATGCCAATGCTCAGGTGAGACAGTGCAGTCACCCCTCAGGCTGAAGTGTGGTTTGCTGGCCTGGCGGGGGAGTGGCCACGGTAGGCCTAATTCCAATTCGCTGCCCCCATAATAGGGTGGCTGGTCGGACTCACCGCCACCCCTGAAGGGAGCTCGGCATGGGCGCAGAGTGCCCTCGGGTCTCCCCTTCTCGGCAGCCATGCTTCCGCAGCCGCCCCTCCTCCCGGATAGCACCACACGATGCCTTATGAGGCAACACCCTTCTTCTTCTTTCTCCCTGTGCAGGCGCAGGGCGGAAAATTCCAGTCTGTCTTTCCCCCCCCCCACCCCCAGCAGCAACAGCCAGGCGTGGGGCGGGAAACTCAAGTCTGCCCTCCACCCAGCAACAGCAGCCACCAATCCCTAAACCCTGCCACTTCCCCCCAGCAACAGCAGCCACCAATCCCTAAACCCTGCCCCTTCCCCCAGCAACAGCGACAGCCAATCCCTAACCACACCACCCCTCCCCCGTCCAGTACCTCCCACTGAACCTTTCTCTGGCAACCAATCAGAACAGGGCGTGGCTTCGACCAATCAGCCTTCCCCAGCCCCTATAAAACTGTTGCCTCTCCCTCAATAAAGTTGGACTTGCGTGTTTACCTTGTCTCCGCGATAGTTCTTCTGCCGTGCGCCCTCCAGTCCTGAGAGCCCCCGACAAGGGCCTGGCCTCCCTTGTCCCCAGTTCATCACCTGCTTCTCCGGGCGACCCCGTCAGCCGAACCATGCAACCCCTGTGAGACCGACCCCTCGTCTGCTGCCGGACCGACCCTCGTCCCAAGTGGGACCGACCCCTCGTCCCAAGTGGGACCGACCCCTCGTCCGCAGCGCAGACCCCACCTCTACCGACCGAGCAAGCCATTGCAAGACAGATGTTAGAATTATCTGACAAAGACTTTAAAGCAGCTATTATAAAAATGCTCCAACAAGCAATCACACTCTTGAGGCAAAAGGAAAAGTAAAAAGTCTTGGCAAAGAAATGGGAAATATAAAGAAAAACCAAAAGGAAATTTTAGAACTGAAAAATACAATAACTGAATTTTAGAGCTGAATAGATGGGCCCAAAGTAGATCAGAAATGAGAGACAAGGGAAGCAGATGTGGCTCAAGAGATTGAGCTCCCACCTACCACATGAGAGGTCCCGGATTCAGTTCCCAGTGCTTCCTGGACAGGATGGGCAAGACAGTGAACTGGTGCAACAAGAGAGACAAGGAGGAAAACATAATGAAAGATTACAACAAACAGGGAGTGGAGGTGGCTCAAGCAATTAGGTGCCTCCCTCCCACATGGGAGTTTCCAGAAACAGATTCAGTTGCCAGTGCAGACACAAGTGCAAACAATGAGGGGGGTGGGGAAAAATAAAATAAATCTTAAAAAAAGAAAAAAGAGAGACGAAAAAGGCACTGAAATTGAAGCTGAATCAATAAAAATGATCAAATCTTAACCACAGAGACAAAAAGTAATGAAAAATATAATTGGAGGTGCAGGGACCTGTGAGACAAATTTTTTAATTCTACCATTCATGTCATCAGCATCCTGGGAGGATAAAAGAAAGAATACAGTGCTAAAACAATCTTTGAAGAAATAATAGCTGAGAAGCTTTCTAAGTTTGGTGAAAGGTATTAGCCTATAGATTGAAGAATCTCAGAGAAACATACTAAACCCAGAGAAATGCAGCTTTCCCCATCTGTTTTAGTTTCCTGGGCTGCTCAAGCAAATACCGTGCAATGGCTCTGTTTAAACAATGGGAATTTATTACCTCACAGTTTTGAGGTTAAGGGAAAAAGTCCAAAGCTGGCTTTCTTCCCAAAGGCTGGCATTCTGGGGCTGGCTGATGGTGATCCTTGTCCTGGGCTCCTCTGTCACATGGCAATGCATATGGCGGCCTCTCCTGGGCTCTCCCCCTCTCCCAAGTGCTGCTGACCTTCAGCTCTGCTTCCCATGGCTCTCTTTGTGTCTGGATTTCACTTGCCTTATAAAGGACTCCCCTAATGTAAGGGGGAAATGGAAAGGAGAAATGAGATTATAAGGCTGTGAGTCTCTAAAAAAGAGTCTGGAGGTTGTCAGAAGGAATACCCCTATGTACAACTGAACAGGAGTCTAAGAGACAGATAAGGTAGATACAACCCCAGGTATTGGTTCTTTTGAGGGATAAAGAGACCCACGGGTTCTAATGGTCATGGCAGAAGGGGTTCACTGCCATGACAGATGGCCCTTCTTTGGAGCTGGTGTTTCTGGTGTGATGGAAATGGACTCAGTGGGGATCTCTTTTCACAAGACTTGCATGCTACTTTATTGGAATTGTAGTTGGTGCTGGGTTTAAGATATATGTAGGGGATTTGAATCTCTGGACTGATAATATGACACCCAGGCCCAGAGCCTCAACAGACTTCAGCTCCTACACTTTGACTTATTGGACTTACTCCACTCAGCTAACATGGAGTTGAAGAAGGTCAACCACCACAACATGGAGCCTAGAGTGTCTACGACTAGAAGCGGGAAGAGTGCATCCAGTACCCATGTGGAATCTAAGCCCTCACTTGACATAGATGTGCAATGGACACAACCAATCCAATGTCCACAGAGAAAATGTGGAATGGGTGTGGGAACGGTAGCCATGGGGGCTGCTGGGTGTGGGGAATGGGAGGAAGAGATGAGATGTGGGAGGCGTTTTCGGGACGTGGAGTTGTCCTGGATAGTGCTTCACGGACAATTACGGGACACTGTAGATCCCCCCAGGGCCCACTGGATGGAACGTGAGAGAGTCTGGGCTATGATGTGGACCATTGACTATGGGGTGCAGTGATGCTCAGAGATGAACTTACCAGGTGCAATGGATGTATCACGATGATGGGAGAGAGTGTTGCTGTGGGGAGAGTGGGGGGCGGGGGCGGTGGGGTTGAATGGGACCTCATATATATTTTTTTAATGTAATTAAAAAATAATAATAATAATAAATAAATATTTTTAAAAATAAATAAATAAATAAAGGACTCCAAGACTAGGATTTGACCCATCCTGATTGAGGCAGGCCACACCTTGACCGAAGTAGCTCATCAGAAAGTCCGGTTTACAGCAGGTTCCCTTCCACAGGAGTGGGTCAAGTTAAGAACATTTTTTCTGGGGTCCGTGGCTCTGATCCGCCACAGCCCTAATCACACCATCTAACAGTGCATTCGTTCCTATAATGCATTCAGACATAGAAGCAACAGAAAGCTATGAATCAAATTGGCCAAAAGACCATTTCTGCAAAATCACTTTAACTTTTTTTTTTCCCTTCACTGTAATTTGCACCTCAAACCATGTCAGTTAAATTTGGCCTTTTAACAGTTACAGCCACAGCTGCTGGGACATCATGTTGCCTCCAGGTCGGGGTGGGGGGCAGGGAGGAGTGGGAGGGGGGAGCAAAAGGCGAGGGAGATGGCCAGAGCCATGCAAGGAGCACTTTCCTGGCTCCTCCTCGCCCGGGGTCTGCTCCTCCCGTGTGCCCCCCAGGCACTCAGAGCACCCTGTATCAGGGGCTCCTTCTTTCTGCCCCTCACATGCCACTGTGGCTTCACCCTGCACCCTTGGCACCTTCAGCTGTGCCCGCCCCCAGCACCCCTTGCCCGCAGGACCGCGCAGGAGGGTGAGGGGAGCACCTGTAGCCAACACTGTCCCCTCTCTGAAGTCCCCCCCTGAGGTGAGGAGCCCCCCGCTTCTCTAGACAGGGGGCTCGGCGTGGGGAGGCGCAGGCGTGAGAGGACGCACAGTGACTCGAAGGACAACTGCGGAGACGAGGCGGATGGCGCAGGTCTACTTTATTGAGGAAGTACAAGCAGTTTTATAGAGTATGAAGAGAGGGGATTGGTGGAGGGGATTGGGTTCTGATAGGCTAGATTAGCTGTCGTTACCTTATAAGGGCATAGAAGCAGAACTCGTCTACTAGGCTGGTCAGTAGTTACTAGGGAGAGCGTAAATTTGAGAGGGCTGAGCTGGATAGCTCACTGAGAGGTGGAAGAGAGCAGCGTGTCTTTACGAGGTAGGAGGCCCTGAGATTGGCCCGGACGGAGGTGGTGTGAGGGGGCTCCCGTGAGTTTCCCCTGCGGGGAGGCGTAGGTGCATACCTCGTCCCGAGGGGCCAACCAAGGGAGGCGTATTTCGTGCCTCAGACCTCGGAGGCGGCCAGTTCTGAGAGCCAAACTTTTGCATGCTTGCCCTCACCCCCCCATATCTGGATGGGGGGTGGGACCTTTGATTCCTCCCCAGGGACAGGCAGAGCTCGGCCCCAGCCCCGTCCTTGCAGCAGCCCAGGGGCCAGGGGCCAGGCGACACAGAGCGGGGGTCTCTGCTCAGTGGGCTCGGGCGTTTACCTGGAGGCTCAGCAACACGGCCGCTGCTGGTGACTCAACTACCGTCACCCAAAGCCCTCCGCCAGCTTCAGGTCCGCCCCGCCTTTTGTCCCCCTGCCTGGAGGGGAGAGCAACAGACAAACTTGCTCCCAAGCTTCCGGCCACCCCGAGTCCTCTCTCAGCTGTGGGGAGCCCGGGCCCTTTCTCCTCCCAGCTGGAGGGGAGGGCAAAACCCACACGCACCTGGCTGCTTCCACCCGCCTCCCACCCGGCACCTGCCTTCCGTCACCCCCACCCCTTCCTCATTGGCAGGCAGCAAGGGAGGGACCCCACTGTCCAACCGGTCCCGACTCCCACCACCCTTCCTCAAGTGCCTTCCCCGGCCCAGGGCGCCCTCTTCTCTCGTCAGCTGGCCACATCCTCGTCACCAGAACTAAGTCAGAAACCACGATGGAGCTGAGGCTGTCCGCTGCCCACAGGCTGGCAAGTTAGCCTGCCGGAGCTTCAGGCACATCCTCGGACAGAATCACGCGAGACCCCTGGGCTAAGAAACGGGCAATTTCTTACAGCAAAAACAGCCTCCAGGGAAGCAGATTAGGCTCAACAGATAGGACGTCCACCTATCTACATGGGAAGTCCAGGGTTCAAACCCCAGGCCTCCTGACTCAGCCCATGCACAGTGCT
Source organism: Dasypus novemcinctus (assembly GCF_030445035.2). NCBI lineage: Eukaryota > Metazoa > Chordata > Mammalia > Cingulata > Dasypodidae > Dasypus > Dasypus novemcinctus. The sequence continues at coordinate 129,447,584 of NC_080681.1, forward strand.
GATGCGCACAAGGAGTGCCGTGCCACGCAGGGGTGTCCCCCGCGTAGGGGAGCCCCACGCACAAGGAGTGCGCCCCATAAGGAGAGCCGCCCAGCATGAAAAAAGTGCAGCCTGCCCAGGAATGGCGCCGCACACACAGAGAGCTGACACAGCAAGATGACGCAACAAAAAGAGACAGAGTCCTGGTGCCACTGACAAGAATGCAAGCGGTCACAGAAGAACACACAGTGAATGGACACAGAGAGCAGACAACTGGGGGGGAGGGGGGAGAGAAATAAATAAAAATTTTAAAATCTTTTTAAAAAACAGCCTCCAAAGCAGCATCTTTGCACCCATTCCCATGGGGTGCCGATTCGAGGAGGCTGGCACCCAGAGGTGCAGGGCAGCAGCCGAGAGGGGCGGCCCATGGTCACGAATGAGAGCAAACCCTCTCCAGACTGGGAGGGGCAGGGACGTAAGTGCATCTCGCAGGAGGGATGCCTCTAAGTTCCACGGCAGTCTGTGTCATTCCCCCGCTCCTGGCCTGCGCTCAGAGGCCCCCACCTGCGAAATTAGTTGGGAGAATTGCCTCCCAACAAATTGACTAAAGTGCTTCCCTTTGGGGGGATTTGTTTCCAGCTTTGCGATGGAGAGGAAGGAGCGGAGGGTGCTCCCTTGTTCCTGGGTGGGGCTCTGCAGGAGGCGGGGATGGGGAGCCACCACGTGAAAACACCACCGACAGATGGAAACTTCTAGAAGGACCTCAGACAGAATGGGACGACCTGGCCTGGAAATGGACAGGACCCTCCCACTGAGGTGGCTACAACTCAGAATAGGGTTCGCTCAGGTGGCGGCGCCAACGGCCCCTGAAAGCGCCTGGTCCGACTCGGGCAGACGTGAGGGGTCTCTGCCAGCGCGGCCTACAGCCCATGCCGTGGAGCCCTAGCCACGTGCCAGGACCCAGCTACGCATTCGGCTGACAGTTCACCTTCTGGGTGCTCAGGGCCACCCCCCACCCTCCCTAGAAGAGAAAGCGCCTGGTTCAAACCCAGCTCTGCCACTGGCCAAGTCCTCCAGCTCCCTGCGTCAAGGGGGAAAGTGGTGGCACAATCGACCACAAGCCTGCTGGGAGCACCGGCCAGGTGGCGGCAGGACCACAAGCCGCTGGGAGTCTGAATGCGTTAATGAGCCGCTCTGGACAGCCAGGCACGTAGGAAATGTCTTGTGGTTCTTCAGAGAACTGACCTAGATTTGCTCCTTGACCCCAAGGGCACTGTTCAAACCACACCAGCACTCCACCTCCCCCAAGCCACTGCTCCCCACCTCCTACTTCCCAGAGGGAATAAACACGGCCTTCGTCATTGGCAGCACGTCGTCATCTGTCATCATATCACTCATCACGCATCAGGTGCCGTTCCAGGAGCTTGGCCTGAGTCCGCTCATTGAATCCCCTGCGGCCATTCCTACTCTTGTTAGGGGTTGACCTGTGCTCCCCAAAAAGGGATGTGGTGGTCCTGACCCCAGCTGTGACTGGGACCTTATTGGACAGGGGCTCTTTGCAGATTCAACTAAGGAAAGACGAGATCCCACTGAGCTAGGAGGACCCTGTGCCCGAGCACGGCGGGGGCCTTAGAAGAGGCAAGGACACAGATGCTGGGAGCTGGCCATGAGACGATGCGGGCAGGGATGGGAGCAATGCGTCCACGAGCCACGGAGCACTGAGGACTGCTGGCCAGAAGCTGGGGAGGCGGGAAGGAGCCTTCCCCACGGAGTCAGAGGGAGCCAGCCCTGCCCACACCTGTGTGGAACGCGGGGCCTCTGCACCATGAGTTTATGCCACAGGTTTGCAGTAATTTGCAGCCCTGGGAATCAGTGCAATTCTTACCCCTATTTTTTTTCTTCCCCTTCTCTTCCCCCACCCTCCTATTTTTGCTGTCCGTGTCTATTTGCTGTGTGATCTTCTGTATCTATTTTTCTTTTTGTCTTCTCTTCTCATCTTTCTTCTCTAGGATTCACCGGGATCCGATCTTGGGGACCTGTGATGTGGAGAGAGGTTCCCTGTCAATTGCGCCACCTCGGTTCCTGATCTCTGCTCCTTTTCACCTTGACTCTACCCTTCATCTCCCTTTTGTTGCATCATCATCTTGCTGCATGATTCACTTGCACGGGCACTGGCTCACCATGCGGGCACTCGACTTGCTGTGTGGGCGCTCAGCCTGCCACAAGGGCACTGGCTCACCACGTGGGCACTGGCTCACCACACGGGCACTCAGGTGGACACAGCTCACCGTACAGACACTCAACTCACCACGCAGGCACTGGCTCACCACACAGGCACACTTTATCTTCTTCTTTTTCACCAGGAGGCCCCAGGGATCGAACCTAGGTCCTCCCGTATGGAAGGTGGAGACCTTATTACTTGGGCCATGCTGGGGAGGTGGGAGCTGTGCCCAGTGGCCAGTCAGCATTCTCCAGAGAAACAGAACCCAGAGGAGACGCGGCTCTGAAGAGATTAGTTTTAGGGGCTTGTCTCGTGCAATTTGGGGGCAGGTGAGTCGAACTCCACAGGGCAGGCTGGAAATTCTGGCAGGAGTCCTGAGGCAGAATTCTTCCTTCTTCTCCAGAAACCTCGGTTCTTTGCTCTGAAGGTCCCCAATGGACTGGGCATCCCAGAGGGTGAGGTCTGGGCTGGAAGCAGCCGACTGGAGGTGCTGGCGCGTCCACAGAGCCCTCCGCAGCAGCCCAGCCCGGCACTCGGCCAGAGCGGGGCAGCTCAGCCAGCACGCGCCGCGCAGGACACACCACCCGTTCCCTGCTCTGGGGGCAGAGGTGGTGCCGGTGGCCTGAGGGAAGCGCCCCTGTGTTGGAAAGAGAGCTGGACCTGTAAGGAAACAAAAGCTCACCTGATTGTGGAGGAGAAAACAATTTTATTAAGGATCTTGCAAGAAAGGACATGCGACCTGGATAAAATGGCCGGTGCTCCAAACAGCAAGAAACAGTGACTTTTTTTTTTTTTAGTTTCTTATATTTCTTTTTTTTTTATTGACTTTGTAATAATATTACATTAAAAAAAAATATATATATGAGGTCCCATTCAACCCCACCACCCCCACCCCACCTCTCCCCCCCCCCCCCCCCCAGCAACACTCATTCCCATCATCATGACACATCCTTTGCATTTAGTAAGTACATCTCTGGGCGCCTCTGCACCTCATGGTCAATGGTCCACATCATGGCCCATACTCTCCCCCATTCCATCCAGTGGCCCTGTGAGGATTTACAATGTCCAGTGATTGCCCCTGAAGCACCATCCAGGGCAGCTCCATGTCCCAAAGACGCCTCCACCTCTCATCTCTTCCTGCCTTTCCCCATACCCATCAGCCACCATGTCCACTTTTCCCAAACAGTGACATTTATATCCTAAACCTAACGCGCGGGTCCCTCCCCTGTTCCCCGCTGATTGGATACTTCAGGGTTACAGCCTACCCCAGACGTCTAACTAAGTTCCCCGTTCCGCTCTCAGTCCCCGCTCCAGGGCTCTCTCCACCCCTGGGGGGCGGGCATGCTCAGCACCGCTTTTATTCCTGGTGCACTTTTCAAATTTGGCATCGCTTTTCACTATTGCCCCACCCCCACTTCTCCCATTGGTCCTTCTTGCTTTGGTCCCACCCCCACTTCTCACCATTGGTCCTTCCCACATTGGTCCCACCCCCACTTCGCATCATTGGCCCTCCCCCCCTTAATTTTGGCTTCACCTTTCAATTCCTGGCGCTGAAGCTGCTGGAAACCTTTTCCCTCCCTCCTGGAGCGGCAGAGCCAGCTCTGGCTGTCCCTTTGTGAAAACTGAACTGAACCCTTCCCCACACCAGCAGGGAGTCAGGGCCAGGCCCCTCTGGAGGCAGAGAGCACGCAGAAGGGGGAGCGCAGAGCGAAGCCGGCAAAGGGCGGGGCCTCTGGTGGAGCCCCCACGGGGGTCTAGAGCCCGAGCAGGCCCCGTCCACACCCGACCCTCCCTGTCGCATGCTGCCCCCTCCAACCCGTCTCCTGCAGCACAAAGGGCAGGACGGGTCCAGAAGCCGGACCTGGCCCCACGAAGAGCAGTGTGGGCGGAAGGGCAGTGTGGACAGGACAGCAGTGTGGGCGGGAGGGCGGCGTGGACAGGACAGCAGTGTGTGCGGGAGGGCGGCGTGGAGGGGAGAGGGGCGTGGACGGAAGGGCGGTGTGGGCGGAAGGCGCTGAGAAGGTGCACCTGGGGCTGGCGCAGGCGGGTGGGGGTCCTGCTCCTTTCACTGCCAGTCCACACCCCAGGGCTCGGACCCCTGAGGGCAGGGCACGCCAACCTTCACAAACAGCCTTCCTGGATTTGAGCTGAAATCCTCCTTCCTTTGGTTGCCCCCATGGGCCCAGGATCTGCTGCTGGAGCAATGTCGCCCCCCCGAGCCCAGACGAGCCCCCACGGCGCCCCTCCCTCCCGCCCTGGCCTAAGCTAGGGACCCCAGGGCCTTGCTCTCTGCTATGAGACAACCTACAACATTCAGTTGGCAAATATTTAATGCATGACAAGAAAGAAATGGCAATGGAGCCCCCAAATCCCCAGGGCCACATGGTGGGCGCTGCTTCTCCCCCACAGAAGCCTTGAAAGGTGACACAACTTGCCTGGGACCACGGAGCCAGCACGTGGCAGAGCCAGAGCCCTGCCTGGACACTGACACCTCGTCAGGCTGCGACTAAGCAGGGAAAGCGCGCCGTCCCCTGGGGCCAGCAGGTTCTCGAGCCCGAGCCCCCGTGCTTGAGGGGGGGCGCCTTCTGTTGGAAAGCAGTCCTGACAGTGGGGCGCTAGGAGTGCGGGGTCCACGACGGGCCCGCTGGGCTGCAGGTGCCTGTGTGCCTTTTTGTGCCCATTTGTGGGGAAAGCTGTGTCCTTCGGCCTTTCAGGGCCGGGCGGGTCTACAATGCAGCTCTGGGGGTAGAAAGGCAGGCAGCGAAGGGCCCTGGCGAGCCGGCTGCGGGCGTCCCCCGCCCTTGGCCAGAGAGGAAAGCCCCCGCCCCGCAGGCCGCCTGCAGCCACAGGCCGTGCCTGCGACGCTGAGCTCCCTGGACCTGCCGTCCGAACGTCCCTCGCCAACCAAAACGAAGCCCCCTGCCCGGCTCCCTCCCCGTCGCTTTGCTGCCCTGTCTTCCTCTGGATCCTGCTGGCAGCTTCATCGGAGGACAGCCCCAGGGCCCCGGACCCACGCTGGCCCAAGCCCGTGGCCACAGCTCCCCGTCCACCCTGCAGCCAGGACTGCATGGAAGCACCTGGAGAAGAGCCTGGCTGTACAGCCAGACGGGGTGTGGGTGGGACTTAATAAACGGCAGCATGAAATATTTACCCACTTCCACGGGTGTAAGTAATTGCGGTCTGCTGGGAATCAACATCGTGTCTTCATTTTCAGCCAGCCTCCGGTGAGGCGGCCCCGCCCTGTCGGGTGCCGGGAGCAGGCGCTTCCAAGGGATGCTGTTTCCATCTCCTCCACCAACGATGCTGAAAACTGCGCAGCGTTTGCGAGAGAGGCAGGGCCGCTGAGCCGAGGCCAGCCCGACACTCACCAGGGCGCTTCCAGAGCCGGCACCCCGCCCCGGGCCCCGGGTGCTTCTGGGGCAGAGTCCAGGGCGGCTGGCCAGCCGGGTGGTGGCCCCAAATGCTCCACGTTCCCATCGTGGACCAGGGACCGTGCACCTCACATGGCAAAGGGGACTCCGCGGGTGACTAAGGACCCTGAGACGGCAGACATCCTGGGACCCTCATCACAAGGTCCCCATCAGAGGGCGGCGGGAGGCAGGTGTGTCAGTCAGAGAGAGAAGGCGTAAAGGCAGAAGCAGGGGTCAGAGGGGAGAGGAAATGCCGAGCCGTGGCTTTGAAGCTGGAGGAAGGGGCTGCGAGCCAAGGAATGAAAGGCGAGGAGCGATTCTGCCCTACAGCCGCAGCCCCACTATGCGCCGTGGCCCCACTGCGGGTTTACGGTCTCCTGATTTAAGAGAACGCACTGATGTTGCTTTAAGCCACGACGTTTGCGGTTATTTGTTACAAAAGCGATGGGAAGCTCCAAGAGTGACCTTCTCTCTCCCAGCGCTGCCCCAACCGGCTCGTCCCCACCAGCCACAGGCGTCTCTAGAGGCCTGGATCCAAACCCTCCGCCCGCCGCCCGCGGGGTCGGATCCCGAGGCGGGAGCCAAGTTCTCCTCCTCTCTAAAGTCAGGACGGGACCTGGGGGCACATTCGCTGGGCCTTCTCCACCCTCAGGGCCGTCAGGGCGGCCATGCAGGCTGGCACCGACCACGGCGCTGCACGTTTGGCTCCACGTGCGGTGGAAATACCTTCCTTACCTGCCTCACCTCTGGGGCTGTGCCTCCAGGACAGGTGAGATAGGATGAACGTCGCTCCCACGCGCAGCTGGGATCAGTTAGGGCTGAAGGGCATGGGCTTGGCACAGGGCGAAGGGAGGTGTGGGCAGTGGCACAGCAGACGGTGGTTTGGGGGCCACAAAGAGGCTGCGGAAAGGCCGCCCACCTCCCTCCTGGGCCCCACGCCCACCTCAGAGATCCGTGCACTCGCGTCCTTGGCGCCCTGCGTGGACTGTGCCTGCCCAGTCCCCAGGGGCCTGAGGGACGAGACGCGGCCCTGCCCTCAGGATGCTCAAGCCCAGCTGGAGACACAGGCCCGAGTGAGTGAGCAGGCCACGTGGAGCAAGTGAGCAGGCCACGCGGAGCGAGGAGCAGGCCACGCGGAGCGAGGAGCAGGCCACGCGGAGCGAGGAGCAGGCCACGTGGAACGAGGGCCCCTGGAGATGGGCGTGTTCCAGGGCAGGGGGACGCCCTGACTCCACACAGGGCAGGGACAGGCTTCCCAGAGGTGAGAGGCGTGAGCCAGGCTCAGCCGCGGGTCACTCACATTCCAGGTGCCTGGCCTGCCAGCGGTCCACTGGGGACCTCAAGAAGCTTCCAGATGGTGCCAGCAAAGAGAACGTCTGTCCTCAGGTGGAGATGCAGGGACACACGTCCCCGTGAGTCAGGAAATGAGAGGCACTGAGGACCCGGGCAGGAGGCTGGAGGGGAGGACACAGATTCAGGGCTGTTTAGGGGCCAGTGGAGCCGAGTCGGAGGCTGATTCCAGGAGGGGCTGGGGGGGAAAGGGGGCTGAAGGGCCTGGGTGGCCACATGGACACAGCACCATTAGCCAAGACGGGCCTGGGTGGCCGCGTGGATGCAGCACCGTTAGCCAAGACGGGCATGGGTGGCCGCGTGGATGCAGCACCATTAGCCAAGATGAGGGATGCAGTGAGGGGGAAGGCCGGGACCTACAGCAGGAGCTCAGTTTAAGGCCATGGACTCCGAGGTCCAGGTGGAGCACCTGCGAGCAGGTGCCGGCAGCTGTATCCCCCATGGGGCTTACGCGGGGAATAAACAATGGTCAGAACAAAAGGGCTGAGGGGAAGCAGATGTGACTCAAGCAGTTGGGCGCCCACCTACTACACAGGAGGTCCCAGCTTTGGTTCCTAGTGTCTCCTGAAGAAGATGAACAAGACTGCAAGCTGATGCAACAGACTGGTGCGAAGAGCTGACACAACAAGATGGCACAATGAGATGATGCAACTGCGACGGTTTGCTCGGTCGGTAGAGGTGGGGTCTGGCTGCGGATGAGGGGTCGGTCCAGCTCTGGACGAGGGGTCGGTCCCGCTTGGGACGAGGGGTCGGTCCGGCAGCAGACGAGGGGTCGGTCTCACAGGGGTTGCACGGTTCAGCTGACGGGATCGCCCGGCGAAGCGGGCGACAAGGGGGGTCGCCCGGAGAAGCAGGCGACGAACTGGGGACAAGGGAGGCCAGGCCCTTGTCGGGGGCTCTCAGGACTGGAGGGTGCACGGTAGAAGAACTACCGCGGAGACAAGGTAAACACGCAAGTCCACTTTATTGAGGGAGAGGCAAGTTTTATAGGGGCTGGGGAAGGCTGATTGGTCGAAGCCACGCCCTGTTCTGATTGGTTGTTGGAGAAAGGTCAGTGGGCGGTACTGGACGGGGGAGGGGTGGTGATTAGGGATTGGCTGTCGCTGTTGCTGGGGGAAGTGGCAGGGTTTAGGGATTGGTGGCTGCTGTTGCTGGGGTGGAGGGCAGACTTGAGTTTCCCGCCCACGCCTGGCTGTTGCTGCTGTCGGGGGAGGGGAAAAGGGCGGGCTGGATTTTTCCGCCCACGCCTGGCTGTTGCTGCTGTGGGGGGGGGGAGGGAAAAGGGCAGACTGGAATTTTCCGCCCTGCACCTGCGCAGGGAGAAAGAAGAAGAAGGGTGCCGCCCCACAGGCATCGTGTGGCGCCATCCGGGAGGAGGGGCGGCCGCAGAAGCATGGCTGCCGAGAAGGGGAGACCCGAGGGCACTCTGCGCCCATGCCGAGCTCCCTTCAGGGGTGGCGGTGGGCCCGACCAGCCACCCTATTATGGGGGCAGCGGCTTGGCCTGCCGCGGCTGCTCCCCCGCCAGGCCAGCAAACCACACTTCAGCCCGAGGGGTGACCTCATGCAACGAAGAGACACAAGAGGAAACACAATAAGAGACAGAACAAGCAGGAAGCAGAGGTGAGTCAAGTGAGTGGGCGCCTGCCTACCACATGGGAGGTCCCGGGTTTGGTTCCTGGAGCCTCCTAAAAAAAAAGACGATGAGCAGACACAGAGACACAGAGAGCACACAACAAACAGACCCAGAGAGCAGAGAGCAAGTACAAAGCCAAGAGGGGGGAAGAAATAAATAAAATAAATGTTTGAAAAAAAGGACCGAGGCTGCCCGTGGCCAAGGCCCCTCTAGAGCAGAGCGTGTCCTCTCACGGGCAGATTTCCAGCCTCCCGTCCCTGTTCTTCTCCGGGTTGCTGGCAGCTGGGGGAGTTACTTGTTCCCTCGCCCACACTGCCGGGCCCTGCCGGGCCTGGAGTCCTGCTTGAGAAATCGTCTGGGGAATGGACAGAGACAGGGTCCGCGGCCGGGCAGGCCCAGGCCAGGCAGGCGCCCTTGGGAGGGACCAGAGGGCAGGGGCTCTCGGGGAGCGTCTGCACATGCCGTCCACGTGGGCTGGGCAGGGGCAGGGCCTGCTGCGCATGCCTGCCCTGGGGTCGGTTTCTCCAGCCAACCCCCCAGGAGGGCAAACTTCAAACGGCTCCCGAGGCTGCGGGGCCGGCCACTGCGGTGGGAATGTCTGTAATTACTTCAAACCTTCCTTGATCCCTCCGACCCGGCGAGCAGCTTACATAACCCACCCGTCCGCCCTGGGCAAACGCAGAGCGGTGAGCAGGGCTGTCCCCAGGTGACCCGGCTGTCTGGCCCACGCGTCAGCTGGACCAGGGGCTCCCCGTGATCCCAGCAAAGGGGCTGCTCCCAAACTTGTCTGCCCAGGGAACCCTCCCAGAGGCCCGCACACCCACAGGCCCCAGGGCCCCCGGCGCGGGGGGCTGGCATTTCCAGGCTCCTCCTGGGGCCAGCAGTCACAGGGCTGAGTGCTCGCTCCGGCCATGGAGAGGGTCGGGTGGCCGTGAGTCGGCTCACGTGCACTCAGAGGGAGCACCCACAACTACCCGCACGCTGACGCCAACTGCAAGTTCCGAGGGTCCCCAAACCACCCTCAGCTTCCATCATTTGCTAGAAGGGTTCACTGCAAACTTAGACTCAGGTCACGGTTTACCACAGGGAAAAGACGTGAAAACCAGCCAAGGGAGGCGCTCACGAGGCAGAGTCCAGGAAAGTACTGGGCATGGCTCTTCTGCGGCCCTCACCCCCCGGGCTCCGGGCAGGGGCCGCCCCCAGCCTCGGCTGGTAACAAGACACACAGGGTATTTTTTTTTTTTTTAAGATTTATTTTATTTATTTCTCTCCCCCTACTCCCCACTTTGTCAGCTCTCTGTGTCCATTTGCTGTGTGTTCTTCTGTGTCTGCTTCTATTCTTGTCAGCGGCACTGGAATCTGTGTCTCTTTTTGTTGCGTCATCTTGCTGCGTCAGCTCTCCGTGGGTGCAGCGCCATTCCTGGGCAGGCTGCACTTTCTTCCACGCTGGGCGGCTCTCCTTACAAGGCGCACTCCTTGCACATGGGGCTCCCCTACGCGGGGACACGCCTGCGTGACACGGCACTCCCTGCACGCATCAGCACTGCGCATGGGCAGCTCCACACGGGTCAAGGAGGCCCGGGGTTGGAACCGCAGACCTCCCGTGTAGCAGGTGGACGCCCTCACCACTGGGCCACGTCCGCTTCCCTTAGTGGATTGTTTATAAGGAAAGGGAGTTCTGTTAGTGTTATCCATTATTTTAAGCCTGACAGGCCCTTTATCTAAGGCCCTGCCCACCCCTTTCCTTGCTGCCGTGCTGCCGGCTGAAGGGCCTGCGCCGTGCAAGGCGCCAGTTACCGCGTTCCTCTGTCCCCGGTACTTCCTGGCTGGCGGCAGCCGAAACCAGAGGCTGAATCAGACTCTGGCCACGTGAAGGCGGAAAGCGGCAGAGCCTAGCGGCCTTCAGAATAGTAAGGACAGATCTCGGGGCGCTCTCGACTTCCTCTGAAGACAGAAATCACGATGGGAAGTAACGGCTAAACAACAGGACTCATAGGAAATAGCGATGGCACTCACAATAGAAAACAGCCGTGTCCCAGGCACTGTTCTCAGAGTCTTACTTGAATTACCTCATTTAATTCTCACAACAATCCCCATTTCATAGGTGGGAAAAAAAAAAACTGAAAAAGAGCTACCAGCTGGTGTTGTGAGATTTTCGTCAAAGTATGATATAGATACCAAAAAAACGCATGGCCTGAGGTATTCATTTCCGAGGGTTTGGGCATTCATGTGGACCTTTGGGGTCACCCGCAGAAGGAGAGGTACGGTTGAGCCTTTCCACGCCAGGGAGGCTCCGTCCTGCCGCTCCCCCAGAGCCGTGACCCCCGGCTTTGTGAAAGCCGATCGCAGCTATTTTAAGAAGTCTTTCCGCGTCCTTCGGCTGCTGGTCTCCATCTCCGAAGTCCTCAGAGAGGCAGTGCCCCGTGTCCCCCAAACCTGCGGGAGAAGGCGCCGGCCAGTGAGCACCTGGCAAGCGGGGGCAGCCGTGGGGCTGCCCCCAGAGCCCCCCGTGCCGCGCCCGGCTGTGACCACGGTGGAGGCCCAGGGAGAGGCAGCCCGGGCACAGGCTGGGCACAGCCCCGGAGCGGCACCTGCAGAGGGAGGGGCTGAGGAAGCCCCTGCCTGGTGCCTGGTGCTGCGCTCACCATCCGGGGCTGCAGCTCCTCCTGTTCGGCCCGTCCATCAACCCTGCAGGGAGGGAGGGTGGTGATGAGCTCCCGCCCCAGCAGTCCTGCCAGCCGATCAAGGCGTCCCCCAGGGGTGGCCGCCACACCGTGCCCAGCGGGCACGACATCTCACTCCCTGGCATCCCGGCCATCTTACCTACCCCCACCTTGGCCAGAAGGTGCCATGGCCAAAGAGAATGCGAAGCTCTCAAGAGAAGCCCAGCCCCACAGCGCCCGCTCCGCGCCAGCTCCCAGGAACCAGGGCAGCGTTGCCAAGACAGGCAGATGGTCCCAGTCGCCGCTGCAGTTCTCGAGATGGGGAGCTGTCCCGGGTGCAGGTGGATCCCCCCAAAAGACCGTCTTTGCCAAAGCAGCTGACGCCTGCCGGGCTGGGACTGAGCTGCAGGACCGCGGCAGGGCTCCTGGCCCCCCGGGCAGCAAATAGCACCGGAGAGGCCGAGCCCCGTGTGGATGGAGAGTCGTCAGATGGGGCCGGAGGCGGGGGGAGTGATCGCAGCTGGGGGGATAAGGAGCCGCCCGCAGCCCACCTGCTGCAGGGGCTGCTCACCCAGGCCTCGGACCCCCCCGCCCCCCGCAAGCCTGAGAGGCAGTGATCCTGGGAATAAGCCCCTCCTCCCGCGGCCCCTCAGGAGGGTCTCAACCTGCAGACCCTCCTGCAACCTGGGTGGATCGTAGCAGGTGTTTGGGGATGAGAAGCCCACCCAGAATTAGCTCAAGAATTCCCCAGGAAATGTGCCAGCGGAAGCCAGGGACGTCCTCGGGCCATCGTTGTCCATCGCCCGCGAGCAGGAAAGCGCGTGCTTATCCACGAAGGAGGAGGTTGGGGTCCTGCAGGCTCTCCAGCCACTGCCCTCTGCACCCGCACGCATCGGCTCTGCTCCAGAGAGCTGAGGCACAAAGAAAGCTCGGGGCGGAAACGCCTGCACCTGGCTTGGCGGGGCGGTGGGCTGGGGGAGGTGCAAGGAGCTCCCTGCAGAACGCGGGCGCCCCCGTCCGCCCGTGCACCCACCGATCAGGCCTGGCTGGCCACAAAGGTTGGGCGGTCCCGGGGGAGCCCAGGGAAAGGGCAGTTAAGGTCTGAGGGACCGACTCGCGCCCCCGCCAGTGCTGCACTCCAGCCCACGCCTTCTGGCTGCGGGGGCTTCGCGGACAGGGCGCCCCGCGTTCACCCCCCTTTCCACCGCCCTTCCCTCCTGAGAAACACATGATGACACTTTCCCAGGAGACTTCAGCCGGGGAGGATGCGGGCCCCGAGCTCCTGCCATGTGGGACCCGAGGCCGAGGCTCAGGCCGGGGCAGCGGTGCCATGAGCCCTGGGCCTCGCTCTCGTTTCCTTGACTTCGGCCAGTCTAGGTGGTTTGTTCTTGGCACCTGCAACCAAAAGACTCAAACCCCATAAAGATATGCTCCCCATTTTCAGATAAGGAAAATGAGGCTCAAAGAGGTTACGTAAAGGTCAAGGCCCCACGGCTACTCGCTTGCAGAGCTGAGCTTTTAACTCGGATCTGAAACTGTCTGAAATAACTCATAGAAGTCATCAGATCTAAGACAGCACTACTCAACGGCGCACTAAGAAAGAGTTCTTAAACGCTGCCAGTAAACCTGAGCACGATGCCTTCTTGTCCCTTACAATTTAATTTCACAATTCTTAATAAAAACCTCTCTTAGGCTTACTTAGTGATTGTTTGAATCACCCATCCCTCACGTACATACACAAAGAGGAAAACACATGAAATAAATGGGGTGCGGTCTTGTCTAACTTCCTTCTCCTCCACCGTCGGGCTCCCCGAGTCGCCCTCCACCCCGGCCGTGGACTTCCGTGGCTGCCCGCAGCTTCGTCCTCCGCGCTGCCTCCGCGAGGACATGGCGAGACACGTTACTTCAGGGGGCGCCGCTGTCGTGTCTGGATTCCATTGAGCTGCCAGCAACACTCGACCAAGTGCTGCCGCCGGAACTTTCCAGGTCTTGCTAGAAGGAGTCAAAGGACGGATTCCGGCCACCACCTCGAACGGTCCTTGAAGTGGTCAGCGGACAGAGTATCGGCGCTGCGGCGGTCCGGGCGTCCCCGGGAGTAGCCGCCACCACCGCAGAAGCTCCTCCCCTTCGCGGCACCTGGGGGTGGTGCCTGGGCTTGTGGCCGCGTCACCCCGTTTGCCTCCGTCAGCACGTGCCTTCCGCCTCGAGTCCGTGTCAACCACCAGCAGGTGGACGGTCCAGCCTCCTCTGAGCAAGCGAGGCCACCTTCTGGGGCCCGGGAGGGCTGTTTTGGGGGCGCGATTCTGCCTGCAACAGCTGTGGGTGCCCGTGGTTGCACACAGGCCGTTGCTGTGTGTCCTGACATCAGTTGAGCTTTTTAACACTGCGACCCCCCAGAACTCCAGCTGCCCCGTCCATCCCACCCCGCTCCACCCCTCCGTGTGGTCCCCTGTGCCACGTCACGTGACTGTACGCTTGGCGCTTCCCCCTCCCGAGCTAGGCCTCCAGCCTCACCAGCAGGCAGCGGGGCCAGGTTTGCCCGTGGCCGTGTCCCCAGCCCTGCAGCAGTGCTGGTGCGTCACAGGCGCCCGACCGCTGGTGCCCGAGGGGATAGTCGATATTTCAGAATTCCACTCTCAACAAGCTCGTCGCGCTGAGGCCCCAGACCACAACCTCAGGGCTTCTTTCTACAAACCTCAACACGGACGCGAGTGCACTTTCCATCCTTTCCTCAAAAGAAAAAGAAAAAGACAATAACACTGGTCGGTCACTTTTTTTGTGTTCGTTTGTCTCTTATATTTATTTTTGTCATTTTCATTTTCTTCCTGGTGACTTTTAAGTGCTCTAAGCACATCGGGAGGGGCAGCAGGGGCAGGAGGGCGGGCTGCAGAAGCGGGACTTGGGCCCTTCGGGGAAAGGCGTCCACGCGGGGCCCCCGGGCGAGGGGCGTGAATTTCCGAGGCGATGTCCAGGGTCGTGGAATTCCCTGAGTGGCGTCCCATCCACACACACTCGAGGATCTGCTTCCAGGAGCCAAACGGCCTCAAGACCCCACTGCCCTGGGCCGCCGCTCTTGGAGGCCAGAGCTCAGTCTTGGGGTGAGGACGAGCAGGGCCAGAAAGGGGGCTGTGCCCACCTTCAGCCCTCAGCCCTGCAGCCCCTGCCAGGGAGAGCCTCCCCCGGGGCCACCAGCAGCTGGACCTACACAGGACGGCGAGGTGCACCCGCAAGCCCAGGAGAGAGCCGTTCCCGCTGGGCCGGGGCAGGTCGAAGAGCAGGGTCTGCCGCGGGAGGAGAAATACGCCCTCATCAGCGTGGCGCCCAGGGCTGGACGCTGGGGAGCCCTGTGTTGAGCCCCCACCTGCCTCGAAGAGCAAAGCACCCTCTCTCTGCCCGGGGTGCCCCTCGAGGCCCCTGGCAGTCAGAGTCTGGGGACCCTCTGGACACCTTGCACGAGAGGAGGCAAGTCGCGCTGTCGGCACAACCCCCGGCCTGGCGCACACGCTGAAGGCAGCTGGCGTGCTCGTTGTTACTCTCCACCTGCTCGGCGGCTGGGGGAGTTAAAGAAACAGGAAGCTTGTCCCCGGCGGGCCTGGGGCACTTGGCGAGCAGCGGCCACTGCAGGCCTTGTCCATTCAGGATGGCTGAGAGCTCGCTCGGCCAGGTGAGACGAGACTGCGGGCAGGCACCCGATTGAAGGGGCCGCGAAGGCCAGGCCCGGGGGTCCGGAGCCCCCTCAGCCGGCCCGGGCCCAGGCCAGCCAGCATCCCTCACAGCTGCCCACTGGGTGGTGGGCAGTGCCTGCTCAGAGGCACACCGGGCAGCCCAAGGCAGCAGCTGCTTTGGCGCAGGACGAAAGGCCCGCGTCTGCATTGGCGTTGGCAACCGGGCATCTGCGGAGCCCGTGGCCAGCAGCTGGCCCCGGCGAGAGCGGCCTGGGGCTCTCCAGGTCGTGGCTTTGCTTTGGTCCCACCCGCCACCAGACCGCCAGGCTCTCCCACCTCCGCAGCCAGGCCGTCTCCTCTCAGGCCCCCCACGGCAGGGGGTCAGCAGCTCAGAACAGCCCCCGGCGGGCTCAGCCCTGGGAGGAGCCGGGGGCCTGCGACTGGCCCTCTGCCCTTGCAAACAGAGGGTGGTGGCGCCCCGTGGCTCTCTGCCCGTCCATGGGTCTGAGAGGAGATCTGCGCGTTGGATTCCGGCTCCGTTTCTCCATCCTGGCTAAGGGAAGGCTCGGAGTCTGGGCGCCCAAGGGACCAGCGGAGGCTGCTGGGAACACCCAAGCCTCGGCCTGTGCGGGGATCATCAGGGTAGGTGAAGACGGGCCTCTTCCCGGACACCCTTGGACACATCGGCCCCTCCCCGGGGCCCCGACACGCCCGCACGGCCCCGAGCGCGCGGCTGGTGCAGCGGCTCCTAGAGCAAAGCCGGGCTGGGCTGCACAGGGACGGAGGAAGAGAAAGGAGGTGCTGGGGCCTGGGACGGCCAACGGGCAAGCAGCGATGCCACAGAAGGACACGGCCCCCTCGCTGGGGGTGCCCACCCAAGACCCTGCCCTGCCAGCCAGTCCAAGGCTTGGTCCAGAGCCTGACTCACTCTGGGCCTCAGTTTCCTCACCCGTCAACAAGGGATTTGGACCAGAAGACCCCATCGGTCACCTCTGAACAGAACACGTGTTTTCTAGGAAAAAGTCCCTGGGGGTGGAGGGGGGTCAGCACAAGGGAGGAAAGTCGGGTCAGCCTTGGCCTGAGTCCCAAGTCCTCATGGGTCCTTCCGGGTTCCGGAGGGCAGAGGTCCCATGGAGGGAAGGCTGTGGCCTTGGGGAGCCCCAGCTTGACTTGCCCAGGGGAGGGTCCGAGCAGAGATGGCGGCCTGAGGACTCAGCCGAGAGGCTGGCGTTGGGGTCATCCTGGGCAAGAATGGGGCATGGATGGAAAGACGAGCCAAGAGCTGGGGGCAGGGGGGCCGAGGACGCTCAGGCCAGGTGAGCGAGCCCCCAGCCCGGGACAAATCTCTGTGCGGTAGCAGGGCTGGCGCCCCAGCTGGCATGAGCACCCCAGTTGGCCACGAGCACCCCAGCCACCACGAACGCCCCGGCCGGCCACAAGCACCCCTGCCGGCTTGAGCGCCCCAGCCGGCCACCAGCGCCCCAGCTTGCCATGAGGGCCCCAGTCAGCACGAGTGCCCCGGCCGGCTCGAGCGCCCCAGCCCCACACACGAGCCGCTGGGGAGAGGCTGGGCAGGGGGCTGGGATGGTGGACTGACGTCCCGGACATGCCCCTCGTGGGTTCCCATGGCAGGTGCTGGGTTCCTACCTGCTGGGGGGTTGGGGGGCGCGGGCCAGCTGGCCGCACAGGGGAGTCCCTTTCAAGACCAGCCCTGAGTGCGCAAAGCAGATGCTGCTTCTCACTAACACATTTTTAATACCCTGACTTTGTGGGCTGATGTTTGCCAAGGTGTTTGGAACCAGGGAAGCTGAAAATTCACGCTTTCTAAAGAGGCTGCTGCTCACTCCAGTCCCATCCTGCCCAGGAGGCCATGGAGGAAAGAGCCGCTGTCCCACCCCCCTCACCTGCCCTGCACTCCCTGCCCCCCACACCTGCCACACCCGCCCGGCTCTCCCTGCCCCCTGGCCTGCCCAGCCCTCCCTGCCCCCACACCTGCCACACCCGCCCGGTGCTCCCTGCCCCCACACCTGCCACACCTGCCCGGCCCTTCCCACCCCCCTCACCTGCCCTGCACTCCACGCCCCCACACCTGCCACACCTGCCCAGTGCTCCCTGCCCCCACACCTGCCACACTGCCCGGCCCTGCCCACCCCCTGGCCTGCCCAGCTCCCAGGCCTCTCCCTCTTGCAGGCCGAGTGGGGTTGCCCTGGTGTCTGGGGCGCAGGCAGCGAGCTCAGCTCTGGTGCCTGGCTGCTTCTCTTGCCACATCCTGCCCCCTGGTGCTCTCGGGGGAGAAGGCCAAGCGAAGGGCTCACAGGCAGGCTGGACTCCTTCCACGCTTACTCACGCCCCCCAATTTCTCCGCACCCCCTCCCCAGGGACAGGCGTGCCCCCTCAGAGACCCACGTGGTGGTCAAGCCGGTGGCAGCGTCCAGGTTCAAACCCCGACACTCCCACCTCCTTCCTGTGCTCCTGAGCACAGTTACGTTCCCACATCCTGCCTCAGTTTCCCCCAGGGGCAACATGGGGCGGTGAGAGAGCCTTGCTCGTGGGGTTGTCGTGCAAATCGAATGAGATGGTTCAAGGGGGAGGCTTAGAGCCGCACGAGGCACAGGGGACGAGCTCTAAACGGGGGTGTCCCCCGCCTCCACCGAGCGGCGCCCCAGGACGTTCCCCCAAGGCCGCCTACCCCCGTTAGTCCCCCAGGGGGACCAGGGCTGCCGAGCTCCTCCCTCCTGCCCCTCCACAGCCCGCCCTGGCGCAGGTGGTGCCCTCTCCCCTCAGGGACAAGGAGAGGCCCCCACGCTGGCCACGAGCTGGGGCGTCGGGACACCTTGGTTCCTGCCCCCCCCATCCCCAGTCCTCAGGCGACGCCCCAGCCACCACTCTGCCCACCTGCCTCCTCTTGGCACCGCCAGCCCCAGCTATGGACTAGACGAGGGAACACTGGCCCCTGGTTCTAAAGTGCCCATAGCGGGGGACTTGGGGGGCAAAGGTAAGCACCCCCAGGACTGCAGGCTCCCGAGGGCAGCCCCGCTATTCCAGACCCAGCTGGCGCTCCCTGTCCAGAAGCAAAGTTTAAAAAGTGACTGCTGGGAAACCCCCTGGGCACCTGAGGCCAAGAGTGTCACCTTTGGGACGTGGCGCTCCAGCCTTAGGGGTGGAACCACGGCGCACGGAGCCGTCCAAGCGCCACTGCCATCGCGTATTTTATTTTTCAAAACCCCAGGTAGTAAATAAACAACAACAATGGAACTCTCTCTATGGGAATAAGGATTATTCGTTTTTCACGGAATGGGGAAGGCTGGCCTCTGGCCCGCACACGTGACGGGTCGTTTCAGGCCGGGGAGGAGGCTCGCGGCGCTGGGCCTGGGGACGCGTCCCCCTCTTCACGGTGAGGGGGCAGGAGGCGTTTGGCAAATCTCGCCGCAGGCAGCCCCCGGACTGCGGAGGCCACGCTTGGGAGCGGCGCAAATATTAAAACAACATTAGCTACGCGCCTCTCTGCTGGAAGGTTTAATCCCCTCGGCAACAGCATCACAAAATTTGAGCAAATTAAAAAATTATTCAAAAGAACATTTCTCTCTCGCTGAGAAAAAGGCAGGGTGCCTTCCCCCCGCCCCCAGAAGAAAAGAGTTCTGTAAAATCTTTTCCTTTGTAATAAGGTATATAGAAAAGGTATTCAACAGAAATCAAGCAAAAGGAGATAAGGAAGTTGCAACCAGCTTATGAAAAAAGGAAGTTCCACTAGGGCAACGTTTCATTTCATTTTCTTGTTCTTTCTGTGTGTGATGGGGAGACAGAGAGAGGGAGACGGAGGGAGGGAGAGGGGAGAAAGGGAGAGGGGATAGAGGGAGAGGGAGAGCTGGAATGGGCATCTCGGCCTGCTTCCTTGCCTGGGGTCATTCTCTCTTCTGCTACATGAACGCCATCTACAGTGTCCTGGGACTGGCCAAGCCAAGGGAAAAGAAGGTCCCCCCTTCGCCTCTAAGTTCCTGCCAACTCATTGGCTTGAAAAGTCCACGGATTCCAGGTGGCTCGGCCACAGGTTCCCAGGCAAGGCCAAGGCGCAGCCCTGTGAGCTGTTTACTGCCCGCGAGCCACCACCCCCAGGAACCAAGGACCCGAGGGAGCCCACCCAACAGAGCAGGCCCCGCCCCCTCCCTGTGCCCAGACCCTCGAGGCTGGAGCGAGGGGGAGGGGCTACCCCCCAACAGGGGAGCCAGGCAGCCAGCCGCCCTGGCAGAGCACCACAGAGCAAGGTGTGCCCGCGAGCCCGCACCTGCCGGGCAACAGGCAGCAGGTGCCCCCGCCCTGCCGCGCCTTCACGTGCCATCGGCATCGAGCCTGGAAATGCGCCGGCCTGCGTCTGCTTGGGACTCTTGGGTCCAGCCGGGCCGAGACGCCAGCCGCAGGGACAGCAGCAGGCCGCAGCCCTCCTGGGAAATCAGGGGCTTCTCCGCACAGAGGAGCAGGCTGGAGGGAGCGGATGCCACCGTCCCCTTTCCGCCCCGGGCCCCACCAGGGACATTGGGGAGCATGCCCAAAGCCCCAGCGGGGTCCCGGGCCCCGGGGGCCTGGAGCAGCCTGCCCCGCCGGCCTGGAGTTGAGCGCTGGTCCTGTTTCGGAGAAGTCACATGTCCCCAGCGCAGAGCCTGCTTTCCCTCCTAGGCCCCACAGCCGGCCTCCTCCTGGCAGCAGGCACTGCACTGCAGCACCTCCGGCCCCGGCGCTGGAGGCAGAACCGCGCAGCCGAGCAGTCAGAGGTGGCGGGCGGTGGCTGCGGGCAGGGGCCCCGGGGCTCCCGGTCCTGCCAGCTCCCCTCTTGGCTGCGGCCAGGGCCCTTCCCATGCCCCCGCCTGCCCCTGACGGGGCCGTCCCCCCGATCCACGGCTCGACACAGGCGGCTGCGTCCTCTCTGCAGCCCGGAGGAAGCCCGTGGCCTCGCGTCCTGCTGGCACGTGGGAACAGACCTTGATGCGGGGACTCTGTGTCCTGCCACGAGCACGGGCGGGGCCGCCGCCGGATGCCCGCGGCTCTGCAGGGCAGGGGTGCCACCCCACCTCCACCCAAGGCAGAAAGTCCCGAAAGGACTTCTCATCCCTGACCCCAGCCCTATTCACACCAGGGCCCCGGAGCGCCAAACCGCCACCAGCTAAGGAGCGTCACGCTTACGGGCAAAACACATTCCTTCGGCAGCTGCCCCCTAACGTGTCACCGGTGTTTAACCAAACGAGCCAAAGGGGTGCGGGAACGTGTAAGCATTCGCGTGTGGGAGGCAGAAATAAATCTGCGGTGAGAGACTAATTTACACATTCCATTTCACAGGCAGCCTGGCTCCGGGTTTAATACAATTAGAGGCTGATTTCCACCACCCCCACCCCTTGTTGAAGACAAGAAAGCTCTCGAAATAGGGCTTTTCATCTGCGTGTTTTTCTCCCCACCCGCCCAAAGGTTCTCCTAAGACGGCGTCTTACAAAATCTAGCTGGAAAGCTAGCCTTTTGCAGGCTCTGCCACTTCCAGGCCTTTTGTTCAGGGGGCATCACACCTCAGAGCCCCCTCCCCTGGTGGGGCTGGCAGCGAGTGGCCACCACCAAAGGTGGCCAGTGGCTCGGGAGCTTTTGTGCCCCGTTGATGCCAGAGCTCATGCAGGGTCCATTCTCATTGCAGCTTCATTAATTCCCAAATGGAGAATGTTCTTTGTGTTTTCAGAGCAGACCCGGACGGCAGTAGTTCCCAAAGTTTAGCTGCCTGGCAGGATTTCTTTGCTTCGTGTGTATTTTTTTGAGTCCCCAGGTCGGGGGCAGCTTCTCTGCTGAGGAGCCAGGCTGTGCCCATCGCAGGCCCCTGTGCTTGATGGTGCCTGCAGCACTTCTTACAGATCGACGCACACTCAGAGAGCCCAGGAAATAGGTGAGGAGGGAAACCAAAGGGTTCCGTGGTGGTTATGGGGTGTTGAGACGGTGCCTGGGGACAATTCCTGGCTTTTTTATTTCTGCGGGACCTAGGTTGGTGGAGAGCGTTTCCTTCATGTATGTTTACATCCTGGCTTAATATGATTTGGGGTTGCTAATAAAGACAGAAGCACAATTAGATTTTTAGAACACACACCATTGAGTGCAGATAAAAGACAAAAGTCAAGAATTGAAAGAGGGAAACAGGTGTGGCTCAACCGATAGAGCATCCATCCACCATATGGAGGGTCCAGGGTCGATCCCCAGGGCCTCCTGACCCGTGTGGTGAGCTGGCCCACGCGCAGCGCTGCCACATGTAAGGAGTGCCCTGCCACACAGGGGCGCCCTCATGTAGGGGAGCCCCACGCCCAAGAAGTGCGCCCCACAAGGAGAGCCATCCTGCGTGAAAAAACACAGCCCACCCAGGAGGGGCGCCGCGCACACGGAGAGCTGACGCAGCAAGATGACGCAACAAAAAAGGCGCAGTTTCCCAGGGCCACCGGATAATGAAAGCAGACACAGAAGAACACAGCAAACAGACACAGAGCAGACAATGGGGGGGGGGGAAGGGAGAGAAATAAATAAAATAAAATCTTTATTTAAAAAAAAAAGAACTAAAAGAAAGGAGGAAGGAGGAATCTTCACAAGCAAAAAAAAATACAAAAGCCCGAGCTTCCTTGGTCAAAGGGGCAAGAAGGACACGGGCCCAGGCTGCGAGCTCGGGGAGGCCTCGCCACGCAGGTCCGCAAACGCACCCTGGAGCCTCACGATGGCTAACACCTGCGACCCATCGGGCCGCCACCCACCCACCCATGGCTGGATCCAGCTCCCGGCAGGCTGTGGGGTTCTGGACGCAGAAAATGGCCTGGCGCTTCTCAGACAGTGTAATGTCACGGCTCCTTGAAGAGTCACTCTGCGGAGTTCGGCCGCTAGAGAGCTCTCCCGCGGGGCCCGGGCGGTGGGTTTCCCACCCACACACGCCCACTCACGCCCCCTGCCCCGCCCTGCTCCTGACCGCGTCTCGCACCCTGGCAAGTTTTTTTGTAATTATTTAGTGACATTTACGGACAGCCAAAATGAAAATGTGAAGAATTAAAATATGTTCCCACGGCAGACACCTGTCCTGCTAGCAGGTC
This sequence comes from Dasypus novemcinctus, assembly GCF_030445035.2. Lineage (NCBI taxonomy): Eukaryota > Metazoa > Chordata > Mammalia > Cingulata > Dasypodidae > Dasypus > Dasypus novemcinctus. The sequence continues at coordinate 129,469,598 of NC_080681.1, forward strand.
CCTCCTGCCCAGCAGTCAGGAGGAGAGGGCAAGCTTTCACTCAGGTCCGTCAAAAGAGAACAGTATTTTTAAAGGCTGCGAGGTTTTGTGGGGTTTTTTTGCTTGTGATGACTCCTCCTTCCTCTTCCTCCTCTTGCCCTCGCTCTTTCTCAAGGTGACACGTTTCTTTGCAATACGAAGGTGGGCGTCTGAGCCAAGGTGTCATCACCCAGGCCCCGTCCGCTGGGAGCAAGCCGCCGCGCAGGGCTGGCCTCAGTTAACAAGCCTTCTGCCTGCCGATGAGTGGGGGATTCTCCTCGGCCTCCTGGGCAGCCCTGCCGTGTCTGTGCAGGTAAACGTGAGCTGCGGAAGCGCCGTGTTTACGCAGTGCGTTGGGGCTCCGGGGGAGAACGTGAAGCTCCCGCAGAATCTTCATCCACCCATTCCACAGACGTCCTGGAGCCCCGCGGTGTCCCGGCCTCTGTGCGGGGGGCTGGGGCGAAGGTGGCGAGCCAAGTCTGGGCCCTGCTTTGGGGAGTTTACAGTCGCTTGGGGACAGGCAGTGAGCGAGGACAGGCGAACGCCACACGCCTGTGGCCAAGACGAAACCTCTCGTTGAGCCCTGAGCCCCAAAAGGGCAGGGGATCCAGGTGATCACAGGTTAAAGACCTGCAGGGGGGTGGGCTTCGGTCTTGCTCAGTTTTGTTTCCCTCCAGGATGAGCTCATCCACGGCAATCCAACCCAGGCGGCTTGGGGGCGGGGTGGAGGGTGCATTCGAGAAGGGCTCCTGTTCTTAAAAACACGTCCTTTTATTCTGCCCCCTCTGCAGGTATGAGCCCACGGTAGGTAGGACCTTTGCATGAGGTGGCTTCAGGTAAGGTGCAGCCTGCCTTAATCCTCCTACTGGCACCCTTTATAAGAGAGCGAAATTGAGAGAAAGAGAGAAAGCCGCAGAGGGAGCAGCCAGAAGTGGAAACTCGCCAGAACCTGGAGAAGAGACAGGCCAAGCGCGGCCTCCAGGCGCCTTCCACGGAACGGAGGCGCCCAGGACCGAGGGCGCCCCGGCCGCCAGCCCCAGAGGCCAGTCTCTGGGAAGAAAATATCGCCTGGATGGTACCTTGATCTGGACTTTTTCCTAGCTTCCCGTCAGAGTGAATAAACTCCCATTGTTTAATCTGACCCATTTCGTGGCATTTGCTCGAGCAGCCCAGGAAACCAAACCAGCTCCCTGCCCAGGGCAACGCCTCCCCTCTCCAGGAAGAGACCTCTGTGCAGCCTCGGGCTCCCCCAGACACCAGCTCTTCCTCACGGGTCCCTGCCCGTTTCCTCCTGGGGGAGGGAGGCGGTGACCCTAGACCCACTGCTGATGGCCACTGCTCAGAGGAGCGTGAGCTGGCCTCCTGACCGCCCCACCCCTGGCACGGTCACAACAACGCGTGGCTTCTCCTCTGGGGCACTCATCAAATTGCAGCCTTCAAATTCTTTATGAGATCGATCCAGAAGAGCCTGTCCCACCCGCTGGACTGTCAGCGCTAAAAAGGCAGAGTCTTGCTCAGCTCATGATCGTTATAACCCCGGCAGCCCAGTCCAGTCCCTGGCCCATCGTGGCGGCTCAGCAGATACACGCTGAATGAGTGAAAGAGTGAAAAGACCCAACCCGCCACAGTGTCCTGAAGGTAAAAGAGCAACAGTGCTAGAAAAACTATCATTGGCAGCCTTAATCAAGTGCAGAGGGGCCCTTCACCTCCCTGGGAACAAGGAAATTTCAGCCAAAGTTGAGGTATGAAGAACGGATTAGGCAGGCAAAATGGGGGAGAGGGCTGGCGAGAGAGGGTGCAAAGTGGTTAGGGGGCTTCCCAGCCATCTGGGGCCTCAGAGGAGAGCAGTGTGGACAGCAGGAGGGCAGAGAGGGAGTGGAGGAGCTAGATGAGTCTAGAGAAGGAGCAGTTGCAGGGGCGGGGCAGTTCAAGCTTGCAGGGCCTTTCACCCACTCATTGAACAAACATTTAGGAATCTTGGCCTGGAGCCTAAAGCAGAGGAGCGGCACAGCAGAGTGCAGCGGCGAGCAGGTCAGCACCGACAAACCATCGCTCTGGCTGCTGTGGACAGGCCAGGCAAGGGGAGGCTTTGCAGTCTAGAAGTAGTAGGTATTGGGGCAATTGGATGTGGCAACAGGAGAGAGGCAGACAGCTATCAAGGGGCCTGAGCAGCTGAGGAACTGGCAGAGATTGGGGAGTGCAGGAGGACACCCAAAGATCAAGAAAGCCTTTTATGTGAAACTTGGATGGCAGTGAGAGACCTGAGCCCAATCAGGCGCACCGGGGTGATGTGCCATTTACCAAGAATTGACATCAACTGCAACCAACTGTAGAGCCAAGAGCTGGCTCCCAGCCATCAATCCCCAGTTCATGAGAACTTTGAGCTCTGGAGTTTTCCAAAATAAAACTACCTAACCAAGCTTATTATGAAGCCAATTTCAGTGAAAATAGGACAGGTTAGGTGTTTAATAGAGTAGCATGTTGGCTTTTTTCTCAGCAGCTGGCAGTGATTATAATAATTTCCTTTTCAAATGGATTTCCTGCCAGCAGCCCATTTGTCTTTTCTTTGGAAAAAGGGGGTACAATGAGTGAGTGTGTGTGCTCACAGGAGCCAGGATTGCATGTCCCCACTCACAGCGAACAGCAAAACCCCACATGCAATTTCCTTGAAGGGGTCCCACCCAATTACTTATTAATGCATTTCGAAAGAGAAAAGGAGCCTGCATACTGAAGAGCCAGGGGGATCCGTAAACACTCTCACTTTTAATGCACTAAAAGGAGGTATCCACTGCATTTCTAGCCTTTGAGGGAGTCATTCCATAACAGCGGAGAACATTAATGCTTTTGGAAGAGAGTATGAATCACACCTCTGCTATGGAACAACGCACAGAGGGACCCTCAAGCAGTACGTGCAACGCTAGTTAAGCATACTTCACTTTTCAACCTTTCTAGTTCAAACTGGAAAACCAGTGCTTCTGACAAAACTGCCTGATTTAAATGTTCTCACCTGTAAGAAAAGAATGATAATAAAGAAAAGAAATACCATTCTATTTATTTATTCTATTTATTTCAAGGCACAGTATGGTGTTGTGGCGTATGTTTTATTGGAAGCAGATCTCTAGTCCTAACGCTCGGTGAGAGTGCCAGCCACCTGAGAAGGCTAAAGAAAGGAGACAAGGCTGGAAGTCTTGTGCAGCCCACCCTAACGTTCCTTCAGCCCCTAAAGTGTGCCTTTTCTGAGGCACACATTCTAGATCCCAGAGAATTTGGAACCTGGAGTGTTTATGGGCAAGGCTGGATTTCATTTTTATTTTTAAAACTCTTAAAAATGGAAAAGCAGATGGTCATCTGGCTAGATAAGCACCTCCCTGAGCAGACAAAACAGGGACTTCATCAAGTTTTTTGAAAAGTGAAGAAGGACGCTTTCCAAGCAGCCCATTTAATCACTGGGGCAGAGGAGAGTTTAAGGAGGGAAAACTGGGGTTGAAGGATTAGATCAGGGGCTCTTAACCTTTTTTTGTTCCACAGACCGCTTTGCCAGTCAGGTGAAAACCACAGACCCCTTACTAAGTCCACACTATACCGTGTGTTGTTTAATAAATACATCACACCCGCACCAACACGTCCCCACAGAATGTTTTTTTGAGTTTCAATTTAAGCTCACAGACTCCTTAAGAACCCCTGGATTAGATCACACTCAAGTATGTAAAGCCTTCTTAGGCGAGTTAATCCAGTTAGAAGAGTGGCCAGCTGTCTTGCGGTTCCACCAATGGCAACCAAGAGGCTTTGGCAGAGGTTGAGGAGAATGAGCTCTAGGTCAAGGGCTGGGGGCTCATTCAAAGGCCAGACATCACAGAGGCTCAAGGGCACGGGGCAGGGAGAGCCCCGGGATGTGAACGTTGCCATTCCGAGTCTCCTGTGGGACCCGCCTCTCTGCGGCTCCGTTTCCTCCCCTGCATCATGGGCTAACAAAAGAACCCACTTCCCACGGTAGCAGGTAAGGACTAAAACCAGGTTAGGCCCAGGCAGGGGATAACCTCGGCAAATTACTGAGCGCACGAGCCATGATAAAAACCGTCTTGTTCTCGCTTTGGCAAAACTCCACGGACAAGAACCGCAAAGCGGAGCTGCCGTGGGACGCCCTCTGCGGCCCGGAGGTCGGCCCACTTCTTCCCAGCCTCCAAGGAAAGAGGCTTCGCCCAGGCCAGGGGAGGAGGGCAGGCCTGCCTGGGCCCCGCGCCCGAGCAACACTGCTCATCAGCGCTCAGGACGCAGGCCGGGAAGCCCTGGAGAGATCCCGGAAAAATCACTTCCCGCCTCCAGCCCAGACACGGCCGTGGGCGTCAAGGAGCGGCGCCCCTCTCAAACACGGCGGCCGCAGAGGCGCCCCTCACAAGCATGGTGGTCCGCCCTTCTCAAACATGGCGGCCGCAGAGGCAGCCCCGCGAGGCGCCCTTCGCAAACATGGCCGCCGGCGCGCCCCCAGGCGTTAGCGTCCCGGCCGCTCCCGGAGCAGCGCCGCCTGCCGACGGAAGGAGACAGTTTCGTTGGATCACATGCCTGCGACGCCTGGCGGTGATTGGCCAGTCCTCTGGCGACGTCAGACGCCGGGACGCGGGCTCCGGGCGGCCGGGTTGCTTCTCCGCTGAGAAGCGCTAGGCCGGGCGTCCTTGCGCGGCCGCGGCGGGGGCGCAGTTCACCCTCATGAGGAGCCGGCAGGTGAGCAGCCGAGGCCGCGCCGCGCGCTGGCGCCGGGAGCTGCGGGGACCCTGCGAGGGGGCCGCGGCCGCGGCTCGCCGGCCCGGGGGGCGTCCCCGGCAGAGGGGGCTGGTGGCGGCCTCCCTCCGGGGCAGGGGCTCCTCCTAAGGCAGGGCGGCTTCCCTCCCGAGGGCGCCGCGCGCGGCACGGGGGTAGCACCTGCCGGCGCCCGGGTGAGAACGAGGGCCCCGGGCCTGGGCAGGGGTCGCTCTTCCCGGCGCCCGACGAGCCCCGGCAGCTCCGAGCTGCGTCCGGGCCCTGCGGGTTTGTCCCGACGCGGTCGCCGCCCGCGCACCCAGCTCTTCTCCCTTCCGCCCTTTTTGGGAGACCGGTTGGTGGCCTCTGACATCCCAGACGTAAAGCAGTCCGCTTGGCAGCTGGGGAGCTTGCTTGGAAGGAGGCCCTCGGCGATGGGCAAGTTGTTTCGTCTTAGGGTTGCTTATGTGGGAGCAATCCAGGTTGGCCAGCTGAAGAACAAGTACTCGCCAAGTTAGAAAAAACGTCTGTAGGTTCTCGGCGTTTTGGGTCTGGTACCTCAGTTATCTGTGATGAATCTGAAGCCAAAACGCTACCAGATATGATTCTTGGAAATCAAGAGTGGACAAAACCTTCAATAAAAAATTGAAGAACCCCATTGAAAAATGGCCAAAATACTTGAATAGACATTTCTCCAAAAAAAAAAAAAAGGTACACAAATAGCCAAAAAGCACATGAAATGACGCTCGACACCGTTAGCCATGAAAGAGATGCAAATCAAAACCACAACGAGGAGATGCCACGTCTTCACACGCACTAGAATGGCTTTTTTAAAAAATAAAGTGACAACCATTGGCAAGGATGTGGAGAAATAGAGGCCTCCCCAGCTGCCGGTGGAAATGCAAAATGGTGCAGCCTCTGTGGAAGACAGTTTGACAGTTCCTCAAAAAGTTAAACACAGAATTACCATAAGAGCAGCAGCAATCCCTTTGCTAGGTATGCACTCGCATTGAAAACAGGAACTCAAACAGATGCATGTACACCGGTAAAGTCAAAAGATGGAAACCACCCAGTGTCCACCAACAGATGAGTGGATAAACGATAAACACAACTTGTTTGTTTATACAGTGGAATATTATTCAGCCCTAAAAAGGGATGAAGCTAATACATGCTACAACATGGACGAACCTTGAAAACGTTACGCTGAGTGAAATAAGCCAGGCTCAAAGGATAAATATTGTACGATTCCACTTACATGAAGTATTTAAGCAAATTCTATGGAGACAAAGTAGATCAGAGGTTACCTGGGGCTAAGATGAGGATGAAATGGGAGTTATTACTTAACAGGCACAGAGTTACTGTTTAGGGTGATGGAAAAGCTTTGGTGATGGTAGCACAACATAGAAAATGTAATTAATGGCACTGGATTGTACACTTAAAATGGCAAATTTCATGATATATATATGTTACTAGGATAAAGGAAAAAAATTTTAATTGACCAGCAGGTGGCTTGCATCGGGTACCTCTAACAGCCACAGCGACCTGGGCCCTGGCCCTGGGCAGCCAAGTTTGTCTGCAGAGGGGCCTGAAAAGCTCAATTTTCCCAAGCCTCCCCAATGAGTCTGTTGCTTAAAATTTGAGAACCGCTTCTTCTGAGAGCATGGTAGCATTGAGAAGCAAATTGCTGTGGAAAGGGCCTGTTTGCTTGAGAGTCATGCATCTAAGGTGACCAGCCTCTGAATCAGTCCCTGCTGTAAGCAGCCTGACAGTTCCATAGGCTGACTTCGGGAGATTGTTTCTAGGTTGAACTGTGATGATAGAGCAGGGGTTTGGAAGTCAAGCATCACCTCTGTATCCTTGAACACATTTCTTACCCAAGTTGTCCCCATAAAATGGAAATGCAGCTGCTTTTCAAGGCTGTTAAAGTACCAAGCACAGTGACTGACATATCACCATTCAGTAAATGGCAGCAGCTGGCATCAGGGCCATCCTTTGCCTAGAGAGCCTCACACAGGCTGCGTGAGGAGTGTTGGGGTTTGCCATAGGAAGGAAAGGCTGGCCAGTGACAGTCTTGGACTAAAAAGGTCCATTCCCTGCTCTGGAAGTAATAGTGCTTAGGGACATGTTTGTTGGGTCCAGGTGGTGGGATTTTAATTCCTTGTTATTAAGATTTTCTTTGGCATTCAAAATAAAAGTGATGGACCAGTTTATTAATATTAAGATTTATCAGACAGAAGGTAACTGGTTTAATAGAATTTGGACTCTTTCTACCTAAAATTGGAGAGATGTCAGGGATGGGTGTTTGTTTTTTCATATTTCCTTTTGTGAAGAACTTTGAAACGCTTGAGAACCTTCCGAGGAAAGATGTGTGCTGCTAATCCTAAACCTTTTCAAAGTTGATTTTAGTGTCTCTTAACTTAGAAATGGGTGGTTCCTGCGGGGAGGGGGACCGTGGTGGTGGTGGGGGATTGACCCAAGTGTCCAAAATCATAGAAGGATCAGATCTGTATCTTAAACCCAAAGAGTTTTATTTGAATCTGCACTTTTAGACCATAGGAGTCTTTCCATAAAGATAATAAAAAAGGGGGGGGGGGCGGGGCAGGGATTGTTACCTTTAAAATAGGGGACTAATTTTGGATCACTTGAGGTTTTCTCTTCAGGGAATTTTAATCTCCATGCTAATGTTTCTTTTCATAAGAGCATTCTCTGATGAGGCTTCTGATCATATCTAGCTGGCAGGTGGCGTGCGCACTTCAGCACGCCTGAGAGGCAGAAGTTGTTCGGCGCCCGCCTTGGCCTCTGCACAGGAAGTGGACGTCACCAAAACTGCCAAGACAGTATGTCTGGTAAGGCCTCGTCAGAGTAAAGAACGGGAAATTTTGACTCTTGTACACTTTTGCACAAAATTTTCACTCTGTTGTACTAGAAAACGTAATGATTGTTGCTTATATTCCAGAGGGGGAAATATTTTAAAGGGAAGGTAACAGTGCTGAAATTATTTCCAGACAAAGATACATTCTCTAGACCAGGGGTTTGCTTGTCAAGTGTTCACCCACTTTTGTGTGTCTCACAGACCCCGCCTCTAGCAAGCACCTTTTCTAGTCCTACTTCTAGTGCATTCTTTCAAGGGATGTTAGTATTTGATCACCACAAAATGCATTACAAGAGGGTAAAGCAGGCCAAGAAAAGCAGACCACTGTAGGCCACAGTTCACGTCACAGTCCCTGTTTCTGGGACATTTTAGGACTTGCAGTGGACTCCTCTGACAGGTCTGCTTCTGGATCCCACGGCTCTGGGATCTGCTGGGACTTAGCTATGTGCCAGCCACTAATGTATTTCACTCATATGAAGTTGTTTGTGTTGAAATTTTGATTTTCTTTGCGCAGTTTGTTGAGCACCTACTACATATCAAACACTGTTCAGTGAGCCAAAGAAAGAACCCTGTCTTCATCACGGTGCTTACATTCTAGCAGGAATGAATGAAAATTGGGTTCTTTTTTTGTAATTACATAAACACGTGCTTCTGAATTTGCCTCATGAAGTATAATACCCTTCAGGAAAACTGAAGTTGTGGGATTAATGTTTGGATATGTGCCTAGCTCTTTCCCAGCTGTGGATTTGAATTCTGTTCCTTCAGTGGCAGAATAGTGAAACAAACCTGTCTGTAAACAGTTCTGACTATACATTTACATTGTTAAAAGGTCTGACAAGAACAATTTACATTGTTAAAAGGTCCCCAGTTCTGGGATTGAGACTTTTTTTTTAATTTGCTATCTTCTTCCTAAATGTATCTAGTTTTCTCTTACATTTTTCTTTCTTGATAGACTTCCTCATCACACAAAGCTACGGACAGGCGAACATCCAAGAAGTTCAAGTATGATAAAGATAATCTTGTGAAATCAGAGTTACAGAAACTAGTAACTAAAAGTGATAGTGTTTCCTTGCCAAAAATTACACCTGAGGCCTCTTGTGAAAATGAGCCTCTGGAGTTTGCTGGAAACAGTGTGTTGTGTCGGGGAAATGAAGTTGGTGCCCCCATGCCACAGGAGGGTGAAAACCTTCCCCTCGGCCACCACGGAATTGTGGGTAACAGTAGCCTGACAAAGACTGGAGATGGCCTGTCCCTCCCAGAACTCAGAGCCAGTGCAGAAGCAGAAGCATGTGAGAGCAGCTCCACAGGGCGGGATAAGTTAGCCCTGGAGGCAGAGCACATCCAGAAGCCATTATTTCAGATGGACAACAGCATCTTTTTAGACGATGACAGCAATCAGCCAATGCCAGTGAGTCGGTTCTTTGGAAATGTTGAGCTCATGCAGGTAAGCCCAGTGTCTCAGTTTGCCAGGACTGCTGTCACAAAGCACCACAGCCTAGCCACTGACCAACAGCAGCTTTTTGCCTCACAGCTTTGGAGGCTCGAAGCCCAAATCAAGATGGCGGGGGGCCCTCTGAAGGCTATAGTAGTCTAGTGGTGGCTCGCCCGCTGTGCGTGACTCGGTCTCTGCCCCATCTTGTGGCCGTCTCCTCCTCTGTCCGTCTTCTCCTGTGTCCATATTTCTTCTGCTTAAAAGTCATATTGGCTTAAGGCCCACCCTGGTCAGTTTGGCCTCACCCTATCCAAGCGTATCTTCACAAGTCCTATTTCCAAGTGGGTTGGTGCCCACAGGACCAGGGTGTAGGACTGTCTTCAGGGGGACAGGGGGGCGCAGTGGGAGCATGACTGAATCCTGAACAGCCAGTGTTGTCTTCCATAGAAACTCATTAGGGAAGCAGATTTGGCTCAATGGATAGCACATCTGCCTACTACATGGGAAGTCCAGGGTTCAAACCCAGGGTCTCCTGACCCGTGCGATGAGCTGGCCCATGTGCAGTGCTGATGCACGCGAGGAGTGCCGTGCCACGCAGGGGTGTCCCCCGCGTAGGGGAGCCCCACGCGCAAGGAGTGCGCCCATAAGGAGAGCCGCCCAGCGCGAAAAAAGCGCAGCCTGCCCAGGAGTGACACTGCACACACAGAGAGCTGACAGAACAAAAAGAGACACAGATTCCTGGTGCTGCTGACAAGAATACAAGCGGACACAGAAGAACACACAGGGAATGGACACAGAGAGCAGACAACTGGGGGGGCAGGGAAAGGGAGAGAAATAAATTAAAAATCTTAAAAAAAAACTTATTAGCAAACAGTACACTCAAATTACATGTACTCCTAAATTACTGCATATAAACAAATTGATGGTAAATAAATATATAAAATAATGATAGTAATCACTTTAACCTAAGAGAAGAAAATAAAAACATTAGCTACTCTGGGCACGCCCCCACCTCTGCCCAAGTGAGAATCATTGCCATGATGAGACCACTTGTGGGAGGATGGCTTCATCCCACGGCCCTCAGGTGTGCTGCAGGGATGTGATTTTGGACCTCCCGCTGCAGTGTTAGGAAGTCATGTTTGTAGTTTTTTATATCTATCCAGTACATGCGCCCCTCCCCCCCCCCCCATAATTCACAGGAGGGAAACGCTTTTCACTGAGAAAGAACAGGAGCGTGGTGATGAGCACAGCCTTGTTTCTAACCTGGTGTTTTTCCTTCCCTTCCTGACTTGATCAACCCAAGTTCAAGAGAACGAGTGCTGTGTGTCTCAGTCCTCCCATGTCTCAAAGGGAGGATCATTCTGCAGAGTGGGTAGACCGGGCGCATTACAGATGCTAAGGTTACATTAGTTCTTACTGAAGTTAATTTTTTTCCTCCTCTAAGGACCTTCCACCAGTGTCTTTATCTTGTCCTTCAATGAGCAGACGAGAATTCAGAAAAATGCATTTCAGAGCCAAAGATGATGATGACGACGATGATGCAGAAATGTAGATGATAAAAAACTCTTTGCATATTTAGATCGCAATTTAGAAAATTGCCGGAATGTATAAAATTTGTCTCCAAGAGAACTTGTTCTTAAACTTCTGAACTCATAGAAGTCAACAAATAATGCAAACCACCAAATACCTATGGAAGATTTATTGATCTTGAACTGCTGTAACAATATCTGAGATTGTCAAGTTGCCGTCTCCATGTTGCTGTAATTTCTTTTATTTGTATGCATGTGTATGTGTGTGTATGTATATATATAAAGGTTTGAGTCAGCTGAGGGTGGTTGGGATTAAATAGTGGGTACCTTTGTAAAGGAAAATCTTCACTTAAATAGTTTTAAGTGAGGATTTAGCTTTGATAACATGCAAATTTATTTTCCATCAACATCAGATGTTGACCATTCTTGTGATTAATCCAATGCCAGTTCTTAAAGAACTTTACTTTCTCTATATGATGCTAATGTTTACCTTGGAAAATTTGTAGAATATATATAGGGAAGAAATAAAATATATTTTAAGAATATTTTTAAAGAAGTCTTAATTAGGTCCCTAAAACTGTATTCCTTTCCAAAATGTTTGGAAACCAAGTAGAGAAAATGAATCCCCTTCTGTGTTCCACACCTGGGAAGCAGGCGACTTCATGAGGCGGCCCAGGAGGTGAGGCCCCGAATCCAGGTGGCTCTGACCTGAAGGACGTGACTCCTGCCCTGTTTCGGAACAACTGTCACTCCCGCATGTTGGCAGTGTAAGAGGAGAAACATCGGAGGAGCTCCTCGCTCGGCACCTGATGTCACAGGTGGCTGCTGCTCAGCGAGGTGTTCTCTGGTGCAGCAGTTAGAGGGTGCGGCGTTCCCCCGCACTGACATCAGAGAGCTTTGGGTCTCATTCTCCCCAGGGACACGGTGAAGAGCAGCAGTGTGGGTGTGAGGCCGTGGGTGTGCTTTCTCGGCTGCCTCATCCTCCCACCAGCTGCACATAGAAGGCCACCCCGAGGCCCTGGGAGGGGTGGAAAGGTCAGGAGGGAGCCTGGGTCCCCGCTGGCCATCCGCAGGGAGGAAAAGCCCCCTGCAGTGCAGGAGGACCCCTGGGATTTTCCACTTGGGAGCAAGAGTCTAACCACTTTTGAGCTATTACACGTTTGGTTTAGTTATAATGTCAGATAGATAAAACCTCCTTAAAATGTCCCGTGAAGCAATACTAAGCTAAACTGGAGCAAAATGAAGTGCCTTGTAAGAAAATTTTCAACTCTACCCTTCAAGACCTGCCCTCCTTGAAAGTAACTTCCTCAGCATTCCCTCTTTGCTTCCAGTAGGATCATTTTCCCATTATCAGCTGTGACCTCCACTTTCTCTGAGTAATTTTGTGCTTTATTAGTCAGTGGATTACTCTATATTTAATAATTGCAAAGTGTTGCTTGTAAAATCATTTTATGATAGGCAGCAGCATTTACAGCTCTAGGTGGCCGTGGGGCCGGAACTGCTCATAAGAGCTCCTGGCATTAGTGGTAATTGAGCTGCCTCAGATTTGGAAACTTGGTCTCCTAGACGCTAACTTCAGTGAGAAGCGTTGTCCTGAGTCGCCCTGCACCTGCAGGAGAGATGACAGTGGTACAGTCCCACCAGAAAGCTGAACAAGACACTTCAGTATTCCTAGGTAGATCTGACCACTTGCAGCAAGTTTCTAACCTGACCTGACAGGCATTAGCAGGCAGAAATGCTCTAACTTGTAAAAATTAGCCCCTTGGATGTGCCAATGTGTGCTGTTTATTTCCTTTTCTAATTCTAATACAACTTAAAAGGCAGCCAGGTTTTCCATTGCCTTAGGTGCCAGCCAGCTTCATAAAGTTGAAGCTGTATCACTTCTGGCAATGTGAACAATCTCTGCAGCATAGGAAACTCCATGTGGGATCTGGTGTTGTGAAGGAGGCAGGGGTGGCAAGTGCTAACACACAGCCTGGAAGGTCACTGTCAAGCACGTGTGGAATGTTAACGTAGGAAAACGATGTCCCACAAGGAGAAACGGTACAGCAACGTGTTAGGATTCCAGAACGCTTGTGGAGGGTTGGCGCTGCAGCGAGGTGAGAGAAGAAAGGGATCAAAGAGAGAAAACTGCCCATGTGCTCCCGGTGCAAAGCAGCACAACAGAGACGGTGCGTCTTGATAAATTAGAGCGAGGCCAATTCAGCGCTTCTCTAGGACTAGCAGTACAAAAGGAATGTACAGCAAGTGCAAGGAACAAAGTAAAATTTCAAAGAGTGTGAAAATCCACAGATTATACCCCAAGCACTGAGGCCACACACCCTGCCCAGGCATCTGTCGGCGTTTAAAATGAGAGCCTGGCCCACTGCAGGAGGGCAGGTGTGTAACAAGGGTGAGTTTTGAGAAACAATCTCTAATGTTAGCCTGGAAAGTTCTACACACTCGCCCGGGCAGTATAGAGAATATCAGTAGGTCTGCCCTGTAAGTATTCCAAACAGACCTGCAGGGTGGGCGCCAGGCTCAGCTGTCCCCCGCTCCGCCTGGCCCTCCTGGGGCAGGTCCTGAAGCCCCTCGCGCTGGGTGAGCCGCGGGGCACCCCAGGCTCAGGAAAGCCCTTCCACTCACAGTGTGGGCACCCCAGTGGAAGGAGGCAATCACGTCAGCGAAGGGTGGAGTCCAGGAGAAGGACACAGCTTCCAGGGCTCCTTCCCAGGGGAGTCGCAGGGACAGGCTCGGCTCTCGCGCTAACGTGGACTCCGGTCCCCCATTGGTCCGGCGGGCCCGGCGAGGCCCGGGGCCTGGCGCAGCCCCGTGAACCACGGCGTCCGTGTAACCTGCTCAGCAGCAAAGCCAGGGCCTCTCGGGCAGGATGCCCGAGCCCAAAGGCCGTCTCCCAGGAGGAACCGCAGCCAGGCCTGACGACAGGCCTTTTTTTGGAATATGCAGGGTTTGAGCGACCCAGGCCTGCCAAGTGAGCTGCTAAAAATTCCACAGCCCACGCCGTTACTATGTATCAGTTTAGAGAATAATAGAACAATTTGGGTCAATTTTTTAAATTACCATTGCACCCGTATTTTTATCCTTATGTTCATTTTCTCAGTGAGTATGAACTTTTTTAATAACTATTTCAAATCACAAAAATAAAAACAGAAAAAGACAGCTTAACATGTTTTGTAAACATTACTCCTAAAAAGTTCTCTTTCAGGCACATTGGTCTCTTCTAATTCCAACTACTAATTTAGTTGTTCTGCTAGTGTTCAGAAAGACACACAGATGAATGCAATTAGTTAAATGACATAGTAAGTTCTCAAAAAAGATGAGGAAAAAAATGCTTAATCGTATTCCTATCTTACAAAACCAACCCCCTAATTTTTTTTCTTTTAGGATACCCTACCAACATCGCTTTTGCTACAAAAACATCACAATGTTAACCATAGTCCATAAGTTACATTATGTTTTTCCCATGTTTCGCCACATTCTTATATTTGTATTGATCTTGAACTGCCGTTTTGTGGAACATTCTTGTATTTGTATAATTAACCACAGTCCTCATCTACTTCAAAGTCATTGTTAAACATTCCGCCACGATCACACCCGTAAGTTACAGTGTTACATTCATTATAAAGTTACCATCAAGTCTAACCATTACCCCCTATTTACACTTGACCTCTACTATTAAACACTCTACATACATCCACGCGTGTTCTTCCCCTTTTCATCCCACATTCCATTTCCCATTAACCTACACTTCCTAGTCTAACCCCGTAAGTCTACTGACTATTTAGTTCCTATCAGTGAAACCACACAATATTTGTCCTTTTGTGTCAGGCTTATTTCACTCCATATGCTCCAGGTTCTTCCACACTGTCATGTGCTTCCTCAGTTGATTCTTCCTGCAGCTGAGTAATACCCTTTACCCCTCTCCCCGCCCTGCTGTTTTCGCCGTGTGATCTTCTGTATCTGTTTCTCTTTTCGTCCTCTCGTCTTTCTCCTCTTCGGTCCTGGGGACCTCTGATGTGGAGAGAGGTTCCCTGTCACTGCCGCACTTCGCTGTGACTCTTCCTTCGTCTCTCTTTTGTTGCATCGTCGTCGTGCTGTGTGACTCACCGTGTGGGCACTCGGCTCCCACGCGGGCACTGGCTCGCCATGCGGGCACTCGTGGGCACTCAGCTCACCGTGAAGGCACGCTTTCTCTTCTTCTTTTTTATCAGGAGACCCCAGATAGCGAACCCAGGTCCTCCCATATGGTAGGCGGAAGCCCCATCACTTGAGCCACATCCACTTCCCGAGGTAATATTCCGTCACATGAATATACCACGGCTAGTTTATCATCAGCTGACAGGCACTTAGGTTGTTTCTATCTTTTAGCAATTGTGAATAATGCTGCTGTGACCATCGGGGTGCACATATCTCTTCGTGTCGTTGCTTTTGGTTCTTCTGAATGTATTCCTAGCAGTGGGATTGCTGGATCATCTGGCAGCTCTATATTTAGTTTCCTGAGGAACCACGAGATCTTCTTCCACAGAGGGTGCACCATTTTACACTCCCACCAATAGTGAAGGAGTGTTCCAATTTCTACACATCCTCTCCACCATTCTATATGGTGTGTGATGCTATCTCATTGTGGTTTTGATCAGCATTTCCCTAAGAGCTAGTTGAACATATTTCCACGTGTTTTTTTGGCCATTTGTATTTCCACTATGGAAAAATGTCAATACTTTTGCCCACTACTAAGTAAGTTTGCTTGTCACAGTATTAAGTTGTGTGATCTCTTTACCTAACATGGAGCTCAGTTCCTTATCAGATACATGGTTTCCAAAGATTTTCTCATCAAGAAGACTGCCTTTTAACTTTCGTGACTTTTTAAAAATACATATATTTTAAAGATACTTAGATTACACACAATGTTACACAAAAAAAAGTATGGAACACTACACATTTACGTGTCATCCTTGCACAAGGGCCATGCTAATCTTCTATTGTTCCAATTTTAGTATATGAAGTGAACACCTGACAACCTCTTTTGAACATCAAAAGTATTTAATGTTGAGGCAGTCCCATTTATTTTTTCTTTTCTTGCTCGTGCTGTGGGTACAAGGTCCAAGAAACCACCATCAAACACAAGATCTCAAAGATGTTTCCCTCCATCTTCTTCTAAGAATCTTATGGTTCTAGTTTTATATTTAAGTCCTTCAAATTATTTTTTGTATAAGGTATGAGATAAGGGTCCTGAAGCAGTTTGATATGGTTATGAATTCCAAAAATGGATATTGGATTATGTTTGTAATCTGGTCTGTACCTAGGCATGAATGAGTTATGATTAGGGCTTTGATTGGGCCACGTCATTAGGGCGCTGAGTCCCCACCCCTTGGCAGGTGGGGACTCTCAGATGGAAGACACAGCAAAGGACAGAGTTGAGGGTTTTTGATGTTGGAGTTTGATGCTGAAGCCTTAAGCTGGAGCCCCAGAAAGTAAGCTCACAGAGGAAAGAAAGGGACCCTGAGCCCTGGAAGAAGCAAGCCCTGGGAAGAGAGGAACCCTGAACCCAGAGAAAAGCAAGACCCTGGAAGGGAGGAACCCAAGAAGCATGAACCCTCGCAGACGTCAGCAGCCATCTTACTCCAACACGTGAAAATAGACTTTAGTGAAGGCAGTAATTTATGCTTATGGTCTGGTATCTGTAAGCTCCTACCCCAAATAAATAACCTATATAAAAACCAACCAATTTCTGGAATTTTGCATCAGCACCCCTTTGGCTGGCTAATAGAGGTCCTCTTTCTTTCTTTTAGATACGGATATCCAGTTTTTCCAGCACCATTTGTTGAATAGGCTGTTCTGATCCAGCTGAGTGGGTTTAACAGCCTTGTCAAGAATCACTCGACCACAGATGTGAGGGTCTATTTCCAAACTCTAGACTCAATTCCACCAGCCAATCTGTCTCCCTTTATGCCCGTTTTTACCAGTGTAGCTAGATAATATGCTTTAAATTTTGGCAGTGAGAGTCCTCCAACTTCGTTTTTCTTTTTAAAGATATTTTTGGCTATTTGGGAGTGCTTACCCTTCCAGTTAAATTTGATCGTTAGCTTTGGAAGGCTATTAGAATTTTTACGGGAATTGTGTTAAATCTGTAGATCAATTTGGGTAGAACTGATATCTTAATATTTAGTGTTCCAACCCAGGAACACAGAATATCCTTCCGCTTATATCATCACTGGTTTCATTTAGCAATGTTTTATAAATTTCTGAATACCCGTCCTTTATCCTTTATGTCTGTGGTTAAATTTCTTCCTAAACAGTTGATTTTTTAGTCACTATTGTAAATGGAACATTTTTCTGACTTCCCCCTCAGATTGCTCATTACGCTATTGATTTTTGCATATTAATCTTGTATCCCAGCACATCGCTGAAGTTATCCATAGTTCTAATAGTTTTATTGTGGATTTTGGGGGATTTTCTAAGTATAGGGTCATATCAATGAATAACAAAGGTTTATTTCTTCTTTCCTATTTGGGTGGCTTTTATTTCTTTTTCTTGCCTAATTGTTCTAGCTAGAACTTGTAGCACAATAGTAATAACGGTGGGGAGAGTGGCATCCTTGTCTTGTTCCTGATCTCCGTGGGAGAGCTTTCAGTCTTTCGCCATAAGTACAATGTTAGCTGTGGGTTCCTCACATATGCACTTTATCATATTTAGAAAGTTGCCTTCTAGTCCTATCTTCTGGAGTGTTTTTTTTAAGTCAAGAAAGAATGTCTTTTGTCAAATGAGTTTTCTGGATCGAGAGGGTCATGGGATTTTTCTCTCTCAATGTATTATATTGCTTGACTTTCTTGTGTTGAACCACCCTTGCATACCTGGTATAAAGCCCACTTGATCATGATGTATACTTTTTAAAATGTATTTTTGGATTCAATTAGCTAGTATTTTTTTAAGTCAGTTTGACCTGTTCTATTCATAGAACTTATTCATTACGTTATTTTATTGCCAGCTCTGTTTATGCCAATGTATATCCTACAGCACATTCCCTGCTAAACAGTTTTCGATATTGGGTTTATTTGTTCATGTTATTTATGCATGTATTTATTTATTTATATTTAGGAGACACTGGGGGTTGAACCCAGGACCTTGTGCATGGGAAGCAGGCGCTCAACATCCGCTCCCCTTAGCAAGTATTTTGCTGAGGACTTTTGCATCCATATTCATTAAAGAAGTTGGTCTGTAATTTTCTTTTTTCATAACATCTTTGTTTTGCTTTGGTATTAGGGCAGTGTTAGCCTCATAGGATGAGTTTGGTAGCCTTCCTTCCTGTTCAATATTGTGGAAGAGTTTGCACAAGATTGGTATTAAATCTTCTTTAAACGGCCGGTAGAATTCACCTGTGAAGCCATCTGGTGCTGGACTTTTCATTCTGGGGAGATTTTTGATGGCTGTTTCCATTCCTGTACTGGTGACTGGTTTGTGAAGCTCTTCTATTTCCTCTAGGGTCAGTGTGGTTTGTTCATGTGTTTCCAGAAATTTGTCATTTCATCACCACTGTCTGGTTTACTGGCATACAGTTGTTCATAGTATCCTCTTATGATCTCTTTTTACTTCTACTGGGTCAGCGATAATGTAACCCTTGTCCTTGCTCATTTTATTTATATGCAACTTTTTTTTTAAGTCTAGTGAAGGGTTTATCGATTTTGTTGATCTCAAAGAACCAATTTTTAGTCCTGTTTATTTTCTCTATTTTTTTCTCCATTTCATTTATTTATGCTCTAATCTTTCTTTCTTTCTGCTTGCTTTGGGATTGATTTGCTGTTCTTTTTCTAATTCTTTCAGGTGTGCAGTTAGGTCTTTGAATTTAGCTTTCTTTTTTAATATAGGTATCAAGGGCTCAGTGGGCTAAAGAAGAAATTACAAGAGAAATCAAAATGAAATGAAATGAAAATGAGAACACCACATACACACTTTCTCTTGTAATTTCTTCTTTAGCCCACTGATTACTTTAAAGTGTATTGTTTACCCTCCATATATTTGTGGCTCTTCTCCTTTCCTGTTAATTTCCAACTTAATTTTATTATGATTAGAGAAAGTGTTTTGTGTAATTTCAAAATTTTAACATTTATTGAGATATGACTTAGTCCCAACATATGGTCTACCCTGGAAAAAGATCCATGAGCACTTGAGAGAAAAGTATATCCTGGTGTTTGGGAGTGTAATGCTCTATAAAAGTCTATTAGATCTAGTTTATTTATCATATTATTCAAACTTTCAGTTTCCTTATTTATCCTCTGTCCAGATATGCCATCTAGTGCTGAGAGTGGAGTGTCGATGTCTCCCTCTGTTACCATGGAGACATTTATTTTTCCCGTCAGTTTTGCCAGCGTCTCATGTATTTGGGGGCACCTAGGTTTGGTGTCTAAATATTTCTTATTGTTATTTCATCTTGGTGAATTGTCCCTTTTATTAATATATGGTAAACTACTTCATCTCTTATAATAGTTTTGCATTTAAAATCTACTTTAATCAATATTGGTATCACTACACCTTTTTTTATTGCTATTAGCATGGAATATCTTTTCCCAACTTTTCACTTTCAGCCTGATGATGTCCTTGCGTCTAAGGAGACAATAAATAGATGGTTCATGTTGTTGTTGTTTATCCATTCATTCAGTCTGTCTTTAAATTGGGGAGTTCAATCCATTAACACTCAGTGTTACAACAATAGAGGCATTACTATTGCGTCCATTTTTATCCCTTGACTTTCTGTTGTCTTTTAACCCTTTCAGTTTCTCTTATATTCCTCCATTTCACACTCTCCTCCAGGGCTCTCTCCCTTCTCTTTCCCAGTCAGGCTGTAACACACCCCTTAATAACTCTTGTAGAGTCAGTCTCTTGGCAACCTACTTTTCTATTTTTGTTTGATTGTAAAGACTTTAAATTTGTCTTCATTTCTGAAGATAAGTTTTGCCTGATAAAGAATTCTTGGCTGGCAGTTTTTCTCTTTCAATACCTTAAATATATCCTACCACTGCCTTCTTGTCGCCATGGTTTCTGAAGAGCGGCACTTAGCCTTTTTAAAGCTCCCTGCAGTACACTGCTTTTCTCTTGCTGCTCTCAAAATCCTCTATCTTTGGTGTTTGACAATCTAATAGCAGAGGGCTCAGAGTAGGTCTGTTAGGATTTATTCTGTTTGGAGTGTGCTGTCCTTCTTGAGTATTGATATTCATGTCTTTCATAAGAGTTGAAAACATTTCAGTCTTTCCTCAGATATTCTTTCTGCCCCTTTTCAGTTCTCTTCTCCTTCTGGGACACTTGTAACATGTATGTTTGTGTGTTTCATGTTGTCATTCAGTTCCCTGAGACCCTGTCAACTTTTTGCATACTTTTCTGTCTCCTCATTTCCATTTCAAATGTCCTATCTTCAAATTCACTTATTTGTTCTTCTAACATTTCAAATCTGCTGTTATATGTCTTCAGTGTATTTTTAATCTCATCTTTTGTCTTTCATTCCCATAAGCTCTGTTACTTCTTGCAGGCTTTCAAATTGTTCTTTACACTCATACGGTGTCACCTTAATATCCTTTACCTCTTTAGTCATAGTTTCCTTCTCCTTAAACTGATTAAAGAGGTTGGAACACCATTTATTATCCTAAATTCTGAGTCTCATCTAGATTTTTGCCTAATTCCTTTGGGTGGGCCATATTTTTCTGTTTCTTTTAGTGTAGGTTTGTTTTTGTTTTGTTTTGTTTTGTGGTACTCGGGACCAGGGATTGAACATGAGACCTTGTATGTAGGAAGCTGGCGCTCAACCACTGAGGCACATCAGCTTCCCTGAGTCGATTCTGTTTGTTTTGCTTGTTGCTTGTTTTTGTTTTTTCAGGAGGCACCGGGTACCAAACCCAACCAGGACCTCCCATATGGGAGGCGGGCGCTCAACCACTTGAGCCACATCTGCTCCCCGAGTTATTCTTGCTATCTAGGCATCCGCTTATGTTGACGATTTTGCTCTGTTGATCAATTTCTCTTTTTTGCCTAGTGGTTTTATTTCACAGCTCTTCTTTGGTTTTTGGTTTAATTTTTTCTGAAACTCTAAAACTGCCTTGTTTAAGTAGTCAAAACTGTGGCAGGGAGTCATTGACGGGCCGGATCAGGTGTGGTGCCTGGTGAAGAATCAGGGACAGTCGCCGTCCTTCGCTTGCCAGCGGCCAGCAGATGGCGCTCCTCGGCAAACCCTGCCCCGGAGACAGAGCCCTCACTCTCCACCTCTGCTGAGCTGCAGCAGGTCAGTACATCTACTGACCAGAGGAACCAGCCAGCCCCGCTGCCCCTCCCTCTGCCCCGAGGACTGTCCTTTCCCCTCCCCTGGCCGCTCAACCACAGCTGTCACTGAGGGGAGGGGGCCGCACCCCAGCCCGAGGGCATCGACGGGCTTCCCTCTGGCCTCTCCATCCTTGGCCCCAGGCCCGCCTGGACGAGGCGGAGGCACTTTCCTGGCCTGCAGGGTCCCCAAATGCCCCTTCCCACCACCTCTCTGTGCCTTTTCCCGTTTCCCAAGAGAGGCGTGTCCTGCCTGAGCTACTCCGACACCATCTTCTAAAATTAGTACAAATTTTTCGACATGTCTATTTTTGAAAAATCTTTATTATAGTTTTTTCTGATTATAAAATAAACATAAAAATTTAAATAAAAATGCATGACTTGAAAAAGTTAATTTTTAAAAAACAAGTTAAATTTTAAATGTCATGAAATGCTCATTTCAAAAATTTCAAGTATTATAAAATAGATGATTTAGAAAATAAATTCTTTGTATTCTAGTCTCCCCACAGGCCACCCAGGATGACTGCTGTTTGCGGCTTGGCATATTTCCTTCTAGAACGTCTCTGTGCACACACTAAAGCACATATTCGGCACCTGCAGCCTTTTATAAGGCTCACGCTCCGTGCGCAGCTGAGCCCCTTGCCTTTTGCATTTCACAAGTTCCGTTTCAGCCTACCTCATAAATGCTTAATCGGCCAGAAAGTTTTGCATTATGTAAACACACTAGGTTCACTCATAAGATCTTTTTTTTTTTTGACAAGAGCGATTTTACACGGCTCAACCTACACTATCGCCAGCCATCCCCCTGCCGGACGTTGGAGGGCTCCCACTTGTGTTTCATTTTGCCACTAAAACAATTCTGCAGTGAATGCTCTTACATGTTCTCTGTGGAGTACGCACATTTTATCCCAAGGGGGCAGAACTCCTGAGCATTTAAAGAGTCCAGAGGTGAGAGTTCCATTTGTCTTGGCTGTAGAGACCCAGCAGGAAGCTGATGACCAACACACACCTTGTCCCTCAGGAAGGGGGATGAGATCAGGCCGGACGCCTTGTAGTACGGACGCTGTGACGTGTAAAATACGGTGAGGCCGTGAGCGAAACGCTCGAGTTCAAAGAGCAAGTCCTTATGGCTTACTCCAGCCAGTGCCACTAGGGCACCCCAGATGCTTGGTGGACTGAAGGCTGTGCTCTGGAATTTGGGCTGGCGAAGGGTAGAAATGGGTTCAGAAAAATGCCAAAATCAAAAATCTATAGAAAAGTTTCAAATGCCAGCATTTACTCGAGAAGTGAGTGAAAACAACAGCACCTGGCACCGCGGGGCCCCAGCCCCCTCAGGACCCACAAAAGGACCGGCCTGCGGCGCATGCAGGTCACTTGCTTCTCCGAGCAGGCCGCTTCCTCTTCGGCCTGGTCTCGGGCTTGTAGATCCTGTGTGGGTCACAGCTGAGGTTGTGGGAGGTTTTCTTGTGGCAGGCGATATGCACGAGCTTCAGATTCTCCAAGGTGAAGAGCAGGCCGTAGAAGTACTCCCAGTCCACTTCCCTCCCATCCTGCTCCTTGATAGCATCAGCCAGTGTCGGGACAACGGTGCGTTTCTTTTCTATTCTGCAAAGAGAGGTGAGACAGTCACGTTCTGTGGCCACAGCCCCATGAGCAGCAGGCTGCCCAGGCAACTCCATTATGAAGTAAAGAACATTTAAGATACAGTGTTTACTGGTCGTTTTGGGAAATCATAAGGCAACCTGTGGCTGCTCATACGGAAAGGCAAGTGGAGAGTTTTATAAGTTATTAAAAAGGATGGGTACAGATGTGGCTCAGGCGGTTGGGCGCCTGCTTCCTACATGGGAAGTCCCGGGTTTGGGCTCCCGTGCCTCCTAAAAACAAACAAATGACAAAACCAACTCAGGGGAGCCGACGTGGCTCAGTGGTTGAGCACTGGCTTCCCACACAAGGGCCCAGGTTCAATCCCTGGTCCCCAGTACCTCAAAAAAAACATCCCAGAAGCACCAGGAGGAAACGTACATCACGTGGAAGGGACCTGCCCAGGCTCCCCTCCAGTCACCACTAGCCATCCTGCTCCTGCCACTGCAGGACGTTCCTGCAGCAGCTCAGCTTCAGTGTCACCACTGGGCTTGGCCATGTCTCCTGGGCCAGGTCTATCCAGCAAAGTCCAGTGTAAACGACTTCGCTCGTTTTACTTTTCAAAGTTTTATTTATGGATTTTTTTAAGCACACACAAAAAATGGCAGCCACTATTATTGCCATCGCTTAGAATTAACTACCATCAATAGTTTGGCTTATTGGGAAGGGGACTTGGCCCAGTGGTTAGGGCGTCCGTCTACCACATGGGAGGTCCGCGGTTCAAACCCCGGGCCTCCTTGACCCGTGTGGAGCTGGCCATGTGCAGTGCTGATGCGCGCAAGGAGTGCCGTGCCACGCAGGGGTGCCCCCACGTAGGGGAGCCCCATGCACAAGGAGCGCACCCGGTAAGGAGAGCCGCCCAGCGCGAAAGAAAGTGCAGCCTGCCCAGGAATGGTGCCGCACACATGGAGAGCTGACACAACAAGATGACGCAACAAAGAGAAACACAGATTCCTGTGCTGCTGACAACAACAGAAGCGGATAAAGACGATGACGCAGCAAATAGACACAGAGAACAGACAATTGGGGTGGGGCTGGGACAGGGAGAAGGGAAGAGAAATAAATAAATCTTAAAAAATATATATTTTGGCTTATTTGCCACTTTCATCTGTGTAGAGATTTACAAGAAAACAAAAGTATATGGTAATATACAAAAAGAATTTTTTTTTTTTTTAAAGATTTTTATTTATTTATTTAATTTCCCCCCCTCCCCTGGTTGTCTGTTCTTGGTGTCTATTTGCTGCGTCTTGTTTCTTTGTCCGCTTCTGTTGTCGTCAGCGGCACGGGAAGTGTGGGCGGCGCCATTCCTGGGCAGGCTGCACTTTCTTTTCACGCTGGGCGGCTCTCCTCACGGGCGCACTCCTTGCGCGTGGGGCTCCCCCACGCGGGGGACACCCTTGCGTGGCACGGCACTCCTTGCGCGCCTCAGCACTGCACATGGCCAGCTCCACACGGGTCAAGGAGGCCCGGGGTTTGAACCGCGGACCTCCCATATGGTAGACCGACGCCCTAACCACTGGGCCAAAGTCCGTTTCCCAAAAAGAATTTTTTAAATACAACTAATTACAAATAACAGTAAAGTCAACCTGGACACACACCCTTCCTCTCACTTTCCTTCCTCACCTCACTATTCAGAGTTTTTTGTTTTTTACTGTATTTTTTTGAAGATGCATAGATCACAAAAAATGTTACACTAAAAAATAGAAAAGGTTCCCACATACCCCACACCCCACACTCGTCCCACATCAACAACCTCTTTCTTCATTGTGGCACATTCATGGCATTTGGTGAATACATTTTGGAGCACTGCTGCACTGCATGGATAATAGTTTACATTGTAGCTTACACTCTCCCCCAGTCCATTCAGTGGGTTATGGCAGGATATATAATGTCCAGCATCTGTCCCTGCAATATCATTTAGGACAACTTCAAGTCCCGAAAATGTCCCCGCATTACACCTCTTCTTCCCTCTCCCTGCCCTCAGCAACTACCATGGCCACTGTCTCCACATCAATGCTACAGTTCCTTCCATTACTAGTCACAATAGTTCCATAGCAGAATAAAAGTAAGTCCACTCTAATCCATACTCTATTCCTCCATCCTGTGGGCCCTGGGATGGTGATGTCCACTCCACGTCTATATCGAGAGGGGGCTTAGACTCACATGATTGATGGATGCAGAGTTTGATATGACCCTTTCCTAATCTTATACTTTTCTACTCATATGTGTCAATTTTTAAAATGTTGCTTAGTGTAAAGCTGTTTTACTCATAAACTATTCAAAAGACCGTGCAATAATAAGTGTAAAAGCCTATAAATTGACAAGAAGGAATTAGAAATCCCACATCTAGGAGGGCCTGCAGGAGCGGGGGAACTAACTGGCACAGAGAGACTCCTCCCCATCACCAGAGATGCTGGATAAAAGATCCCAATCTCATTATTATGTAGTTGGGATCAGGAGACAGAAGGTGCTCCCCAGCTCCCAGGAACATAGAGAACTTGATGCCACACCCCAGGCTGGCCAGGTTCTGGTCCCTGCTAAAGGCCCACGGGGCCCTCGAGCAGCAGGGGAGAGCCAGCCCAGGAAGGGGACAGAGAAGCTGAGCTCCCCTTCCAAAGGTGTGCCCCGGCTTTGGATAGGAGGGAGAGGAACGCCACTGTGTCGCTTATCTGCTGCTGTGCAGCCGGCCACGCTAAGCCTCTGTGGTTTCTGCGGCTGGGCCTGGGCTGGGGGAGGGCAGGGGCAGGCCCTTCTCCCACGGGCTGCATCCTCCACGCTGAGGCAGCTCCCTGCAGCGGGCAGTGGCGTGTTCGGATGGCTCAAGCCTCAGCATGCAAGCGCTTTTCCAGCCTCTGTTTATGCCCTGTGTGCTGGGGTCCTGTGGCCAAGCCTGGATCCAGCATGAAGGGGGCTGCACAAGGGTGCAATACCGCAAGGGTGGTCCCCTGGGCCGCGAGAGTAACCTACCTCCACGGTTACCTGTGAAAAAAGACTCGCTCCGCCCCCAGGTACAGAGCCTACACTTAAAACGGGCCCGGGGCTGCCTCAAGACCTGAGACACCCCCGCCTCAGAGCCCCTGGAGAAGCATGCACAGCTGCTCTGTGGGATCCTCTGACAAGCCAGTGTGCAAAGGATGCCTGCAGAAATAAACAGTTCCCACCGGAGGTGGGCCCAGAATCCAGACGTGGGCTCACGTGAGGAAGAGCAGCACACCAAGCAGAAGGGGGGCTGGAAACACCCCACAAGGACCGCCTGCAGCAGACCACCAGGCCAGCGTGCTTAAAGGACGTGACAAGCAACAGAAATACCAACGAGCAGGCTGGGACAAGAGAGAGCCAAAAGCACTTCCAGAAAAGAAATGATATTCTACGGAAAGGAACACTCAGTGGAGAGGTTGAACACCGTCCATCTGGAGAGAGAACTCGTGAGCTGGAGGGTGGAGGAAGTCATCATCGTATTACAGCAGCACCAGGGCAGAAGCGGGAAGGAGGAGGTATCACTGGAGGAGAGGAGAGGCTGCCGTATGCTCAGAGTTCCAGAAAAACTGAACAGGGCGTATCAAAGAGCAGCAATGCCTAAGAAATGCTAGAGAATTTTCCAAAATTAAAGATAAAACTTCAGAGCAAAGAATACAAGTCCTGGTCAAAATTTTAAAAACATTTTTTTAAAAATCTGTACCTATATACGTATTTTCAGAGAAAGAGGAAATCTAAAATTACCATAAGAAAGAGAATTATCAGACTGACAGTGGCCTTCTCATGAAAAGATGCTAAAAGACAATCAATTTAATTCCAGTATTGAAAAGTCATACCTTTCAATCGAAATTTCAATATTAGCTAAATAATCAATGAGGAATAGACACTAAATGGACATTTTCAAAGACATCACTGAAAGAAACACTAAAGGGTATACATCAGAAGTAGGAAATTAAACCAGAA
Source organism: Dasypus novemcinctus (assembly GCF_030445035.2). NCBI lineage: Eukaryota > Metazoa > Chordata > Mammalia > Cingulata > Dasypodidae > Dasypus > Dasypus novemcinctus. The sequence goes on from NC_080681.1 coordinate 129,496,062, forward strand.
GTAACATTCAAGAAGGAATGGTGTTCCAGAAGAGGAGGGATAACAAGCAGGAAGAATATTTAAGGAAATAATGACTGAAAGTTTCCCAACTCATTTACATGTCCAAGAAGTGCAGCGTACCCCAATCAGAATAAACTCAAATAGACCTATTCTAAGACATATTACTCAGAATATCAAACATCGAAGATAAAGAGAAAATTCTGAGAGCAGCAAGGGAGACGCAGGGAGGTACCCTGCATAGGTACAGATATTTATTGACCATTATTTCTTCCGGGTGGATCGTCCCTTTTACTATTATATAATGGGCTTCCCTAGCTCACACAGCTTTTTTGCATTTAAAGTCTGTTTTGTCTGATATGAATATAGCTACTCCTGTTCTTTTTTGGTTACTGTTTGCATGGAGTACCTCTATGGCCAATTAGTTTTTGACAAGCCTACCAAAGCCATGTTAACAGGACAAAACAGTTTCTTCAACAAATGGTGCTGGGAGAACTGGATAATAACCAAAAGAATGAAAGAGGACCCCTAACTCACTTTCCATACAAGAATCGACTAAAAATGTATCAAAGACCTAAATATAAAAATGACAACTATAAAACTCCTAGAAGAAAACGTAGGAAAATATCTTCAAGATCTTGTGGTAGGCAGTAGTTTCTCAAGCCTTACACCCAAAGCACGAGCAACAAAAGAAAAAATACATTAATGGGACCCCCTCAAAATTAAGCATTTTTGTACCTCAAAGGACTTTGTCAAAAGGGTGAAAAGGCAGCTGCCTCAATGGGAGAAAATATTTGAAAATCACATGTCTGGTAAGGGTTTAATATCCATGATATATAGAGAGATGTTACAACTCAACAATAAGAAGACAAACGACCCAATTAAAAAATGGGCAAAAGACCTGAATAGACATTTATCCAAAGAAGAAATACAAATGGCAAAAAAAAACCATGAAAAAATGTCCAACATCACTAGTGATTAGGGAAATACAAATCAAAACTACAATGAGATATCATTTCACACCTATTAGAAAGGCCACTATTAAAAAGCTGGAAAACTACCAGTGATGGAGAGAATGTGGAGAGAGAGGAACACTTCTTCCCGCTGCTGGAATGTGGAATGCCCCGTGGAGGACTGTAGGAGGCTCCTAAGGCAGCTGGATGCGGATCTGCCGTGTGGCCTGGCAACACCACTATGGGGTATAGACCCAGAAGAACCGAGAGCAGTGACACAGACACCTGCACACCGACATTCCCACGGCATTATTCACGATAGCCAAAAGCTGGAAACAACCCAGGTCTCCATCAACTGAAGAATGGATAAACAAATTTTGGTGTATATACACAATGGAATATGATGCAATGGTAAGAAGAAATGAAGCTGTGAGGCATATGACAACATGGATAATCCTGGAAGACACTACGTTCAGTGAAGCAAGCCAGACACGAAAGGATAAACACTGTATGATTATGCTATTATGAACTAAATATATCGTGTAATGTCACAGAGTTAATAACTTGAATACGGGTCACCAGAAAATAGAATGAGGTTAGAATGTGGAAAGCTGAGGGCTGATCTGTGCAGAATTGGTAAAAGGGTTATTTGTTAATCTTTGGAAGTGAATAGAAAAGGTGAAAGCACAACACAGTGTTTGTTTGTAACTAGCAGTGCTATTAGATGGATCTGACAGTGGTTGAAAGGGCAAGGCTAGGGTCATGTGTATTACTAGGAGAGCTAAAAAATGCAACACGTGAAACCTCATGTGACGTATGAATATGGGTAATACTGCATATATAAGACTTTTTCTTTGAAACTGAACAAAGGCATGTTAATATTACAAGATACCATTATAGGCAAAACACACGCACACGCACACATTGTGCCAAGCGAAAGAAACCAGACACAAAGTGCTCCATGTTGTTAGATTCCATTTATAGAAAGCGTAAATATGAATCAATTTATAGAGATGGAGTTGGATTAGTGGCTGTGCAGGATGGGAAGGACAGAGGGGTTGAAAGCTGACTGCTGAGGGCTGTGGAGCTTCTTTTCTTTTTGGAGTAATGAAATTGTTCTAAAGTTTTTTGTGGTGATGCACCATGCTGATTATACTAAAAATCACTGATTATACACCTTGGAGAGATAGTATGGTGTGTAAATGCATCTCAATAAAACTGCTTTAAATTAAAAAAAAGATAAAGGGCTAACATGGCCAAAACAGCGTGAGAGGGAAACGCACCATGCAGAGAGCAGGGCTCACCGCAATTCCGGCAGCTCCCACAGGGTGCGGGTGCTGCACAAGCTCCCCAGGACCCAGGAAGAGGCCTGTGCTCGGAGTGCCCAGTCCACCTGCCCAGAGCCCACATCCGCGCCCCAGCCCCAGCCACCCACCGACACTTCAGGCACGCAAAGCCTGACGGCCCTGACGCATCCTGCCCAGATGCCCCTGAAGCTGCTCCCACGGCCTGCACAGCCCTCCCCACTGGTCACCATCCCAGAGATACGCTGCGCCCAGCATCCACCCCAACGCCCATGCGGGGCAGGCGTTCAGAGCCTGGACGTGGCCAGGTGCAGGCCCTCGTGGTGTGAAGTGGTGCTAGAGGCGGGCAGGGGGGGAGCTGGGGCCAGCCCGTCCCGCTCTGGCCGGTTCCCTGCAGACTCCGAGAAGCCTGCGAATTCTCAGCGTGAGCCTGGCCTGCTGGGAAAGGCCAATCAGAACTCAATGAGATATCATTTCACACCTACTGGAATGGCCACTAGTAGGAGAGAACTACCAGCGGTGGAGAGGACGTGGAGAGCAGCGCTTATTCGCTGCAGGCGGGATGTAGAGGGCACAGCCGCCGGGGAGGGCTGTTTGGCAGGGCCTGAGGAGGTTGACTGTAGACTTGCCACGAGACCCGGCAGTACCACAGGCATGGAGAGGACACACCCATCTCAGAGCAGCAGTTAACGCAGGGGAGAGGTAAGGAATGGGACTGAGTGCAGGAAGGGATGAAAGGGGACTCTCAACTCTATCTAGTAACTTTAAAAATAATCTGAATCCAAAAAGTAATACGGCCATTTAAAGGGCATTTAAAGGTTTGTTTGTCTTCATAAAAGGTAGAGGAAAAAAATAGAAGCAATGCAAGCATCTATCAAAAGATGAATAAACAAAATGTGGCATATCCTTACCGTGGAATATTATTCAGCCCTAAAAAGGAATGGCGTCCTGATACGCGTGACAACGTGGATGAGCCTTGGAGACATATATTGAATGAAATAAGCCAGACACAAAAGGACAAATATTACCTGATGTCACTGATATGAATTAATCAGAATAAATAAATTCAGAGTCAGAAACTAGAATGCAGGCTGTCGGAGGCCAGGGTAGGGGCAGGGCATGGGGAGCTAAGGCTGACTTGGCACCGAGCTTCTGTTTGGGGTGATGGGAAAGCTCTGGTGAGGGACGGTGGTGATGAGGGCATGACACTGTAGTGTAATTAATGCCACTGGATTGTAAACTTGAACGTGGTTAAAAGGGGAAATTCTAGGTCGTTTGTTACTAGGAAATTTTAAAAAACAACCGTGGGACTGGACAACAGGGTGAATGACCCCTAATGTAACCACGGACTGGAGTCCATAGGACAAATTCTAACAGTAGCTGCTCGTCAGCTCTGGCAAAGTGCTGTGCCGACCAAGGTGTTCACACGGGGGTGTACACGGGACCACTGTGTTTTCTGCATCATTTTTCTATAAACTTACATGGTGGGTCCGCGGTTCAAACCCTGGGCCTCCTTGACCCGTGTGGAGCTGGCCCATGCGCAGTGCTGATGCGTGCAAGGAGTGCTGTGCCACACGGGGGTGTCCCCAGCGTAGGGGAGCCCCACACACAAGGAGTGCGCCCCGTAAGGAGAGCCGCCCAGCGCAAGAGAAAGTGCAGCCTGCCCAGGAATGGCGCCGCACACACGGAGAGCTGACACAACAAGATGACGCAACAAAAATAAACACAGAGTCCCATGCCTCTGACAACAACAGAAGTGGACAAAGAAGACACAGCAAATAGACACAGAGAACAGACAACTGGGGCAGGGGGAAGGGGAGAGAAATAAATAAATTAAATAAATCTTAAAAAAAAAAAGCCAACCCATTTCTGGTACCTAGCCCACAGGCAGGAAAGGGCGGTGCGCCTCCAGCAGGCGTGTGTGCCACGGCCTCCTCGAGTCTGTGACTCACAGCCGGGCGCACGCGGCTCTGCCGACCCCCGCCCGCGCGTCACTCACGTGTGGTCCAGGTTCCACGTGCTGAACAGCACCCGGCTCTCCCTGTTGCCGTAGGGGTTGATGGAGTGCCTGGACCCACAGGCGTCACCGTCGAAAGGCCCCTGGATGCCGAGAGAGCGCAGGCCGTCAGGCCGGCCTCAGGGAGGGCACTGCCCGCTGCCGGCCCCGCTGCCCAAGCAGGAGGCCCGCGGGGAGGGGGCTCTGCCAGCAGCGCGGGTGGTCTGCAGCGGCCAGGCAGCACCAGGCAGCCCCCATTCCCAGCAGGGTCCCCAGTGTCAGCAGGCACTTGGCGGAAGCAGCAGAAGGACGCATGGCACCTGGTCACCCCCTCTCCTGGCGGTGACCCCCCACAGGTGTTAGCCCCTTCCCTCGCAGGGCACCCCCCCCCCCAGGGGTGACCGCCTCGGGCTCCAGGCTCCGCCCTCAGGGACCAGGGGCAGTGGCGCTGTACAGTGCGGTCTCCTGAGCTGGGCACATGTTCCGGAAGGCCAAGACAGAGCTGGGGCTGACCACTCCAACGAGCACCTGAAAATGCCACCTCCCGCCCTGAAAACCCTGCGCTCTGCCATCCAGAGTCGCAGGCGGGGAAAAAGCCACTCTCCATGTTCCTCGGAGGCTCCTGGGCTGTCCCCCTCGCCCCCGCATGAACGTAGCCGCCCTTCCCTTCAGCTCTCCTTTGCAGCTCTTCCTCCCGGGGCGGGCCAGTGGTTCTTCACATGAGCCCCTGACCACCCCCCGGGAGCCTGTTAGAAATGAGGGTCCCAGGCCCACACAGCCCTGCTGGACGCGGCTCAGGGCGGGGCCACCGCGGGGTCCTGAGCCCTCCAGTGAAGGCGCGGCGCTCAGGTGAGAGAGCCACTGGCTCGGACCGTCCTGCCCTGGCTCGCCCACCAGCTGACGCCCCGTGGCCGACGCAGGCCGGGGGCCCTCGCCACAGGGGTGGACTGCGCGCTGCAGGCGCCGCTCACCTGGCAGGAGAACCAGCCCTCCGGGGTGCAGAGCCGGCCACTGGCCTTGGCACCCCTGTCGAAGTAGCTGCTGTTGTACCGCGCGGCCTTCAGCTTCCGGCCCATACAGCCCACGAGCCTCACGTACTCCTCCCGGGCCCCTGCGCCCACCTCGGAGGCGTACGCGCTCACCTGGAGGAGAGCAGCGCTGTCAGCGGGCACCGGCCGTGAGCCCCTGCACCCCGCCCGCACTGCCAGGCACACCTCGGGGGCCACACCCCCTCTGCCGGTGACCCCGGCCTGGTAAGGGACAGCACTGCCATGTGGCCCCCATGGCTAAGGGTTCTCGAGCCACATGCTAAGTGCAGGAGCCGCGTGGCTGTGGCCGCAGGTGAGAGGCAGGTATTGGGGGAAGATGTGCTGGGCAGCACAGACAGTTCCAGAAGCTTGTTGAGAAACAGAAAAGGTGGGGGACACCGCGGGGGTCAGTGCTCGGCCCCCACAAGGCGGCAGAGCTCCTGCAGGGGACCTGATGACGAAAGCGGGTGCACGCGGCCTGCAGAGCGCCCGGCCCCTCGGCTCCCACAGGCAAACAGCCAACTCCAGTTCTGGGCACCCTCGCCGCCGGGTGCCTGGCACTGCCCCGCACAGGGAGGTGGGGGAGAGGAGGCGGCCCGAGGCTGCAGCCGCCACCACCCTTGCCAGTGGCTTGTACAGGGATGGGGCCACCGCAGCTGGAGTGACATCCAGAGGGCAGAGATGGGGACACGCCACGGCCGGCAGAGTGAAAGGCCCCAGGAGGGGTGCAGCCCGGGGGGGGGACAGGGTGGGCATGGGCGGTGGGGGACGGGGGAGGCAGGTGGGCTGCTGCCCTCGCCTGCCTGGGCCTGAGCTGGGCCGTGAGCCCCAGGGCGGTCCCTCTTGGTGCTTGGTCCACCACAAAGCACAGACAGAGTCCAGACACACGGCTGAGCCAGCGAGAGTCGAGGGGGGCAGAGGGCTGTCCAACACAGAGGGGACAGGGTGGCCTTGTGATTTACTTCCGACCACCTGGGCACATGGGCGGCGACGCTGCCAAAAAGCCACCGAGACCCTCAGGCTGGTGCCGCGCCCTTTGGCCTGCAGCTGGCCTCGGCGCGGGGAGCAGACCCCAGGACCAGCCAGGCGCAGGCCAGGGAGGCTGGCAGGGGCGCTGAGGGGTGCGGGCACGGGGGGGTGGGGGGGTGCATGCAGCCGAAGCCCCAGCTCCTGGCGCCCCTCGGGGATTTCTACCGCCTGTTGCAGCTTAGTGGCGCTCCCAGCACGGCCGAGGGGGCTGCCGGCCGAGGGGGCTGCCAAGAGGCGCCCACAGCTGAATTAGCCAGGACAGCGCTCCCTGCCTTGGCTGGTAAGCTCAGCCGCCACCAGGCGGCTTTAACTCTGAATGTCACTTGTCAACTGGGTCTCATCTTCCCAGAAACGGAGTGGAATGGAGAGACTGCGCACACATCTGGGTAATGGCGCCGAGGCCGCACTTCTTCCAGAAGACTCCATGGGCAGCACTTGCCCTTTCCATCTACATCCATCACTTTCTCACACCTCCCAGAGGAGATGTGAGTCACTCTATTTAGCCCACAGTCAGAGCTCAAGCCCCACAGCGACTCAGAGCACCCCAGAAAAGGCTCGGCTCGGCTCAGCCCTGCCCGACACGTCTCGGAGGTCAGGCAGTGGCACGTGACTTGAGAAACCCCTGGAAACTCCAGGAAAGAAGGGAGCGCGTCAGCAGTCACCAAAGTAACAGTGGACCGGGGAGGGAGGTTCACCTGGGAGGAGGTCACCTCATACCTGAGCTGCCTGATACAGACTCAAAGGCCGGCCCTTTTCAGATCCCATGGGGAGCATTCTGCACAAAACGGAAGGGCAGAGAAAGGTGCCCTGGCGGGGCGACGGCGTTCCTAAAGGGGAGCCCGCCCCAGCTCGGGCTCCAGCCCTGGCCTTGAGGAGAACAGAGTCCAACGTCAAGACGGCACAAAAAGAACGCGGTGGGTGAGGAACAGGCGGGCGCCGGGGGTCTGCGGCAGCGCTCAGCCCGCGTCTCCCTCCACACCCTCCGGGGTGAGCAGCTCCCTTGCTGCCCGGCACACCTGGCCGTCAGCACACCTGGCCGTCAGCACACCTGGCCGTCAGCACACCTGGCCGTCAGCACACCTGGCCGTCAGCACACCTGGCCGTCAGCACACCTGGCCGTCAGCACACCTGGCCGTCAGCACGGGCTTACCTCCCTCAGGTAACTCCGGATGCGGCTCTCACAGCTGTACCTCAGGTAGCTGGACTTACTCCTGAATCGGGCCTCCAAGCCTGGGGGAAGAGGGAGGCCCTCGTGGAGCCCACGGGAGCGGCCGCGTGCTCGGCTGGGGGCCTGGGGGAACGCGCTCCGCCATCGGCAGGTAAGTCCCGCTGGCGACGCGCACGACCTCGGCGGGTTTTTGTTTGCTCGCTCTCAGCACAGGAGGATCCTGGCTCTCGGCTGGGAGCTTCTCCAGCAGCCCCGGGGGCGTCGGCCAGGCTGGCAGCCCAGGGCCCCCGCCCTCTGGGAACCGCGTCCTGCCAGGGGCCCGCTCCATGCGGCCCCAGAAGCGCCCGACCAGCAGCGTTGGCTCAGGGCCCCCACCCCGACGGCCCTGCCCGAGGAGCCAAGCCGGCCCCTTGGTCTTGGGGGCGCCGGGACGGGTGTCGGCATCTGCCGTGAGGAGGCCCCTCCCGGGGAGCAGGGGGCCCCACGCACCTTCGAACCACGGCTGGTCCTCGGCCCTGGTCTCGGCCGCGATGTTCTCGCTCACGTTGTGCAGGAGGTCCGCCAGGAGCCTCTGCCGCAGCGGGGACCGCTCGTCACACAGCAGCTGCCGCACCGCCTGGATGACGCCCGCGTGGGGCTTGTGAAACACGCTGAGGACGCGCCCGATGTCGCTCACATCTGCCACCCAAAGGGAGACGGGCAAGAGCGTCTGGTCCCTAGCAGGCCTGGCTTTCTGGCCGCCAGGAGAGGCGCCCCCCACGGCTCCACCTGCAGAGCCCCCAGGCCCAGCTGTCCAGGGGACGCCCCTGGCCGGGCAGGGCCGTTGCCCAGAGCAAGCAGCCTGCCAGCCGCCCCCGTGCGCTCTGAAGAGCGTGGGCCGGAGCCCTGGCCTTCTGGCCCTCGGAGGGCGCAGCGTGCCCTCGCCAGCCCTTGCCAGCCCTTCCCAGCACCCCCAGAGCACCTGGCGGGCCAGTGGGCCTTCCCACGACAGGGGCGGAGTAAGCATGTGCATTTCACGACGGCGGCACTTCCGCACGGCCGCCTGCATCTGAACTCGCTTCCTCAGGGCACAGCTCAGATGGAGGAGGACGGGAGCCTCGCAGCAGGGCGGGAAGGGGGTCAGATGGAGGAGGACAGGGGCCTCACGGTGGGGGGAGGTCAGATGGAGGAGGACAGGGGGCCTCGCGGCGGGGCGGGAGGGGGGTCAGATGGAGGAGGACGGGGGCCTCACGGTGGGGGGAGGTCAGATGGAGGAGGCCAGGGGGCCTCATGGCAGGGGCAGGGGGGTCAGATGTAGGAGGACGGGGGGCCTTGTGGCAGGGCGGGAAGGGGGTCAGATGGAGGAGGGCCTGTTGCCCACCCTTCGCCTCCGCTGCCCACAGGAGCCCACTGGCCTGTGCCTTTGAGGCGTGGAACAGCCCTGCGACCCCCCCAGGGAGGTGTGGAGGCAGGTGATGGGCCCCCCGGCCCATGGGGCCATGGCCCTTCCAGGTCACCTGCTCTCAGGAGGGCGGCCCGGGGGCTGGCCTCGTGCACTCTGACCCCACCTGGCGCTGTGCCAGCCCGCCAGCCGCACGTTCCAGGCTAGAGCTCAACGAGTCTAAGACTCACACCAAAAGCACCGAAGGGGGAAACCGGTAAAGTGACCGCATCACAACAAAAACTTCTGCTCTAAAAACAACAAAGGTCTTCTGCTCTGCTAGACCCTGGGGGAGGAGGGGAGGATGAAAGGACGAGTCACCGAGGAGGAGATATTTGGAAACCACACCCCTAACAAGGAGCAAACTAGAATATTAGCTTAAAAGCGCAAGCCTCACAAAACCAACCCAATCACACGGCGGACAAGACACAGGGGCGTTTCCCCGCAGAGGCTCTCCGAGAGCAAAGCAGTGGCCGACAAGGCGTCTCCACCACCAGGCGTTAGGGACGCGCAAGTCCAGGCCAGGCCCTGGTGCGCTGGTGGCCGCGGCGCACAGCTGACAGAACGGCTCAAGCAGGGGCGCGGGACGCCATCGCCCGGTGAGGACGCAGGACGCGCAGCCCTTTCCCACAGGGCCAACGTACAATGGCGCAGCCCTCTGGACAACCTCGCAAGCACCTGAGCGCGCGCTTAGCAGACGGCGGGGAGCACGCTCCAGGGCCCTCGCCCGGGGAAACACAGGCTTACGGCGACGCAGAGGCCAGCGCCCAGCTCTCCCCGGCAGCTGGACGCGCAGCAGCAGAAACCGGCAGCAGCCAGAGGGCGAGGGGTTAAACAAACCCGCCGAGTTCACGCAGCAGCTCGCAGGGGGCTCAGGGCCTGATGCTGCGGGCAAAGGCCCACCACACGAGGGGCTCTCATGAGGCGCTGCGGGACGGCACCGACTGCACCCCTCTCCTGAGGCGTCACCACGGGGTGGGCGCTGGGGCCTCCCGCAGTCCCCGAGGCTCTGCCCACCGGCACCTCCTCAGCTGCAAAGGAGTCAAGAGTCCGGCACACCCTCCCTAGTGCCGCGCCAGCCCGTTCCAGCCTCCATGGGTGTGGATGTGGAGCTCTCACAAGCCACCGAGTCACCGACACGGCATCATCAGACACCGTTTACAAGACCCGTGATGAGGCGTTGCACCCATGGACGTTCGCCAGTGGATGGCACAGACGCGAGCAGGAAGTGCCCGTGGTTCCTCCAGAAACGTACCTGAAGGTGGCCGCTACCCGAGACCTCTGGGGAAGAGAAGAGGCCGGGCAGCCCTTGAGACCCGCAGGGAAGGACGCGGCGCAGCATGCGGGCTCTGGAGCACCCAGACCACGGACGCTGGGCGGGCCCCTCGGCACGGGGGGCGCTCCCGGCAATGTGGGGGACAGCAGGGCCTTTAGTGGGAGGAGCTCCAGGCCGGCAAGCGGCCCCCATGGCCACAGACAGGTGCTCGCCGAGACCTGCAGGACTGAACCTTCAGGATCAACACATGGCCGTGGCCTCAACCACGCAAGCTGTGGATTTGCTTAGCAACGAGGGGCACGGCCATTCCCCGGGGCTGCCGGCTGCTGGAGGTCCACCAACGCAGGTAACGGAACGAACAGCACCCTGAGATGCTTACAGGTGGACCCACTTCTGCATCTGCTGCCAGCAGCTGTGCACGTTTGGCCAGCTGACTTCTGGGAAGTGGGTTATATCTATAAAAGGTCTCAACTGACATCTTTCTGAAACTTACTGCTCTTCTGTTTTATTTTGTTTGAAGCTCAGGGGAACACAGGCAATTATCAGGGCTGAATTTCTGGAAGAAGTTTCAAATAAGTTAGAACATCATGGCAGATGGAATTGGAAGAGAGGCCTCCAGGAGAGAGGGACGATGTTACACGAGCAAAGGCTCGGGAGCTTCAGTTCCTAAAACGTGTCTTGTTAATAAGGAAAGAGGGGCAGACGGGGCCTGCGAGCACAGAGCAGCCTCGAGGTCTGCTGGCCTCCACCTGCTTCCGTCTCCCACTTGGGGTACGATAGTTGCCCGCAGAATCGCACTCTCCTTCAGCCACTGGGCACGACTGCTGATCTAAGTTTGTGAAGCTGGGGTTCTGCAGGGGTGGCCTCAGAGCAGGGAGAGAGGAGGAAGGGGTGCTACTCTTTGTGCAAACAAGTGCATCCATCTGTTTCATAAAATAGTTCCCTTCTTGCAGCTAGAAAAACACAAAATGGTCACATACTATGTGATGCCACTCATTTTGCACTCTTTAAATGACAAAATCACAGACAAGGAGACCAGATGAGTGGTTGCGGGGCTTGGGGACGGCAGGGGCTGGGGGGCTGAGTGACCTAAGCGGGAGCTGTGTGGCTGCAGGCAGGTGTCAGATCTCCAGCGCGGGGATTACAGCAAGCCACACGCGATCATGACCCAGGACACCACACGTGCCGCACCACGGCCGTTCCTGGTCCCCACGCTGCCCGACGGCTAAGACCCAGCCTCGGGCGGGTGAGCGGTGCCAGGAGCTTCCAGACGCGCTTCACAGCTTCCTGGGGATTTATCATTCCAACATTTTAAAACTTAAAAGAGGACCAGGGAAACGGACTTGGCCCAGTGGTTAGGGCGTCCGTCTACCACATGGGAGGTCCGCGGTTCAAACCCCGCACCTCCTTGGCCCGTGTAGAGCTGGCCCATGCGCAGTGCTGATGCGCGCAAGGAGTGCCCTGCCACGCAGGGGTGTCCCCCGCGTAGGGGAGCCCCACAGGCAAGGAGTGCGCCCCGTAAGGAAAGCCGCCCAGCGCGAAAGAAAGTGCAGCCTGCCCAGGAATGGCGCCGCCCACACTTCCCATGCCGCTGATGACAATAGAAGCGGACAAAGAAACAAGACGCAGCAAATAGACACAGAGAACAGACAACCGGGGGGGGGGGGAGGGGGGATTAATTAAATAAATAAATCTTTAAAAAAATAAAAAAAGGACCAGTGGTTTCAATGGAGAAAGAGGAATCAAGTACCAGAAGAGAGAGAGGAGGGGAGGAGAGATGGAGAGTCTACACCTCCAGCTCGACCATGGCGGTGCTTTGGAGCCATTGTTTTCAGGAAACTGTGACCTTAGATGTGACCCACTCCGGAGGGTGTGAGCCCACAGCGAGGACCTGAGGAGGCGGCTTCAACGAAAGGGTGGCCCATCAGGAGGGTCCTGGCCCTCTTGCCGGCGTCCTTTATAAGAGAAGGAGGTTCAGACCGGGAGAGAGAGAGTCACGGAGGCAGCAGCCGGAGGTGCAATCAGTGGAGCCCAGGGGAGGAGGGGGCTGGGGGGCTGCCACGCGCACTGCCCCATGGCAGAAGAGCCCCGGCCAAGGTCGACCGATGACCCCTCACCAGGGAATTCCTCTCGGCCTCAGAACCGTCAGCTAATGAAGCCCTCTGTTCAAGCCAAGCCACGGCGTGGCATCTGCCGGAGCAGCCACGGAGACGTGAACCACTGTGACACAAGAACAAGAGGGGAAACGACGAGCTCCTCAACCCAGGGCCACCTCCGGCATCACAGCCGCCACGAGCCGGCGACCTGCTCCAGGTCAAGGCCGGGCCCCGGAGCACTGGCCGGTCCGCCCCGCCCCGCAGTGCGCACACCCCTTGCCGTGCCCTCTTGGCAGAGGAGGGCAGGACCACGCCCGGCCCGCTGCACCCTCTTCCCTCGCGGGGAACCAGAAACACCTCCCGAGGCAGGAGCGCAAGAGCCAGACTAGAGCCCCGGCGGGAGCGGGGGCGGGAGTTCTGGGGTAAGACGCGCCCCCGGTTGGCGCCCGCGGGAGCAGGCGATGGGCCGTGCCGCTGGCCTCGGCGGCAGCGTGGACTTCCACTCCTCCAGACTGTCTCCAACGAGCCTGCAGCCCAGGGCCTAGACATGGCGCCCCGGAAGAGCCACGTCTCAAAGCAATCGCCCCCTATGGCGGCCCCCAGCCTGGGCCCTGAGGACCAGGTCCACCTTGCCTGAGCCACAAGGCACCTGTGCAAAGACACCCAAGCCAGCAGGGGCATAGCAGCCGCCCTGGGCATTCCCAGGACACCGCCAAGGACTATAAATACAATAAAAGAATAAAAAAAAGGTCATAAAACCACAAGCTGGGCCACTCCATTCCTGGCACGAGGGTTAGGACTTGCTGTCTAGGTGGCGTTGTGGACTCTAGCCCCAAGGGACTTCCCTAGCTAAGAGCCGAGTTACGCCCCTCCCCTCCCCGGCCTCCCACCCCGGGCCCAGCCCCCGCGCCTTCCCGAAGGTGCTGGCCACTTACAGCCCTGCCAGGCCTGGCCCGCCGGCAGCAGCAGGAGCTCGGTGTCATCGGGCACGCTCGCGAAGATGTCAGCGCTCAGCTCGGCGCCGTCCTCGTACAGGCACAGCCGGCAGCCGGCGGCGGGGAGCTGGGCGGGAGGGGCGCAGCACGGAGTTTAGGGGCTGGCTGCAGCCGGGCCCCCCCGAAAGAGGGGTTTCGGCCCGCGCACCCCACCAAGGACGGGAACCAGCTGTCTCAGGGAGGCCCGGGCCAGGTGGGGTGCTGCAGCTCAGTCACCTGAGACCCGCGTCTAAAGCAGTGTCGAAACGAGGGCCCCTTACTTTAAGTCATCTTAATAAAAAGTCATATCTACACTTATAAGGCAGCACCGGCAGGCTTGGCACTGCCACCACACCCGGCCGACCTACCGGGCACGCCTGCCTCAGTGCGTGTTCGTTTTTCCTGCGCACGATGATCACACTGACAGACTTCTGTCTACACGAGCGAGACTGTACAGTTGCTGGGGTCTGCTTTCCTGCTGCTCGACCCTGATCGACCCGAGGCATTTTCAGGGAACCCCACACACCCACCACCCACACGTACGCACATAGGTGCTCCAGGAGGAGGGCTGGGTTAGCCCATTCGAGAAAATCAGATTCAAGACTTGAAGCCCTGGTAAGGGACACGGCTGTTTTGCAGATGGGGAAACGGAGGCCCCGAGAGGTAAAGTGGCTGGACACGGTCCCAGGTGTCTGGATCTCAGCCCAGAGCTGCCGTGGCCCTGCCGGCCCCAGCCCCCCTCCCAGGCCCCACCTGCGCCCTGCCAACCCACTGGAGAGCTAAAAGATCTTCACAACCCCAGGGGCAGGGGGCGCAGGGGGCCGTGGGGTCCTGGTGCCCAGTGGCTGCTGGCCACTGAAATGAGTCCCCGGGGCCTTCCCCCCCCCCCCAGGCGTCCACCCACACCCTCGGGCTTTTGAAGGGGAAAGCAGCACCTCTTGTTCTCCCCTCAGTTTCACCCATGCTGGTCAGCCCTGAACGCTGGGGACACGGCACTGCCCATCCCCTTGGCTAATGCAGCTCTCTCGAGCTAGCCCGTGCGCTGCGCTCAGGCCAGGGAGGATGTGGCATGCTGGACCCACTTTGCACCGGCCCTATGCCCCTGCTCAGCCCCTGGACCAGGCTTTGGAATGAGATAATCCTGGGTTTCCCTGCAGACCCCTTTTCTTAGTAGCTAGGCAAGTTACCAAGTCGCTCCATGCCTCAGTTTCCTCATCTGTAAAAGGAGGAAGTGAGCACCGATTCCCAGGGCTGTCTTGTGGACTGCTGGCTATAACCCACACCCAGAGCCTAGAGCAGGGCCTGCCGAGCCCTGGAGCCCCTCGTGGAGACTACGCTCCTCCATCTGCAAAATGGAGACCTTTACCCTGTGGGGTTTTGCAAGGGATAAAGCGATGGTGTGTCCACCAAGCCTGGGCTGAGCTGGTCTGAGCTTAGCACAAGACCTGCGGCGGTGAGAAACAAAAAGACTTGAGCCTCGTGGACTAAAGACCCCAGCAGTGGAGAGAAACTTACCACAGAATGCGCCATCCTCTTCCAGGAAAATAAGCAGACATTTCTTTCCTCTTCCAGGAAAAAGGGGGCGCAGCTTGGGAACTGGGTGTCTAGCAAACCCCCGGCCTCTGCAGGCCCTTTCTCTGGGAATCTCTAGCTCGACCCGCTCGGGCGCAGCCTCCACTTCCGCCCCCACCTAAGGGCTCCCAGCCGCTCCCCCGCATCCTAAGACGGACTAGCTACCGGGTGGACAGGGGCCCGCGGGCGGGAACGGGGCCCACCGGGCGGACGGGGAGCGAGGCGGGGGCAGAGGACCTGGAACTTGTCGCATCCTTTCCGCAGCACCTCCTGGCAGCTCCTGCCCGCCACCCCAAACTTCTTCTGACTGTGCAGGGTCCGCAGCTTGAAGGTCTTGGGTTTCTGGAGCACTGCAGACATTTCCACGGCGTCTGGCCCCCGCCGGCCCTGCACCTGCTTCTCCGGCCGGCTCTGGCCAGTCCTGCACCCGCGACGCCCGGGTCTGCGCACGAGGTCCGGGGCCTGGGGCCGGCTCTCCTGCGGGGACAGAAGCCGGACGGCAGAAAACTACATTACCCAGAAGACCCCGGGAAGCGGAGGCCAAACGACGCCCTGTGCGCAGACGCGGCCGGGACAAGGGCCGGGTCGCAGAGGCCAGAAACTACATTACCCAGAAGACCCCGGGAAGCGGAGGCCAAACGTCGCCCTGTGCGCAGGCGCGACCGTGGTCAGGCTCGCGTCGCTGCGCATGCGCAGGCCCCACCCGCCCTGGGCCCGGCCTGGTTGTCATGAGAGCGGCGGCTGTGGCCCCGGCGATGGGCGGAGGCGGCCGGGGATGCTCCTCCGCTGCCACCGCCGCTGCGGCTCTGAGGCGCGGGGCAGCCGGGGGCGGCGGAGGCGCCGCCTGAGTTCCGCCCAGGGAGTCGCGCCTGCCGAGGGCGTCGGCGGAGGCCGCGGCCCGGCGCCCCACCCCCACCGCCGGGGCGCCCGAAGTTCCCGCCGGGGAGACCTCTCCGTCGCGATCAGGTATCCTTGCGACAGCAGCGACGTGGCCGGGCCTTGGCTGTGTGGGTTTTCGGGGGGCGCCCAGAGGACCCCCGCCCTGGGGCACGGAAAAGCCCAGGCCTCGTGGATTTCAGGCTTGGGGCCTCGCGCTGCCCAGAGGGCCGGTGTGGTCCCCTCGGGAGGAACTGGCAGGAGCTGATGCCGGGGCTGGCTGCGGGGTGTCAGAGGGGCGGCCGCGGCGGGACGAGCCACGCTGCCGGGGTCCGGAAGGCGGGCGCTGCCAGCGGGCGGGGGGCGCGCGGGGTGGAGCGGGGAGCCCGGAGGCCGCCCTGCCCTTGCCCCTCCGCTCCACAGTCTTCCGTTTCCTACTCTGAACGCCTCACAGAATGAACCACAACTCCACGACTGACCTTCAGATGTGTTCTGCTGGCACAAGATTGAAGAATGTTGCTCCGCCCCCACATAGGTCAAATTATGATCCTTACTTGGACCTCTTAAATTCCAGATTTTCTTCTCGGCACTCTGAACCCTGAAAATTATTTGATCAAAGATCATTATTTCATTATATAACACTTAAGTGGATTTTTTGGCTTTTATTTTTAATGTTACATTAAAAAATATGAGGTCCCCATATACCCCCCACCCCCCCTCTCCCCACTCCTCCCCCCATAGCAACAGCCTCCTCCGTCATCATGAGACATTCATTGCACTTGGTGACTACATCTCTGAGCACCGCTGCACCTCATGGTCAATGGTCCACACCATAGCCCACACTCTCCCACAGTCCACCCAGTGGGCCATGGGAGGACATACAATGTCCCGTAACTGTCCCTGCAGCACCACCCAGGACAACTCCAAGTCCCGAAAGCGCCCGCACATCACAGAACACTAGAAGCAAGTTCCATTTCCTAGTCTCGTAGCAAAATGTGTAGCAGTTGCTAAATTGGGTTTTCAATTTGATTTCTAAGTATCGTTACATCCGATCCATACTGAAGAGTAGGCTTCAGGAAGGGAATCCTGCCTGACTGTCTGCTGGGCCTGCACTAGCGCGTGTGCGCTAAGCGGGAGGTAGAGGGTTGCTCAGGGAGAAAGGCCATCTGGCACTTGGTGACACTGAGGGTGCTTTGAAGGACAGCTGGGATCCCACGTGCCTCTGGATTAGAAAACTAACAGCTGAGTGTTCAGCAAAGCTTTTGTTCTTCCCAAATTTTTAATGGTGATTTTTATAGTTCCTGGAAACAGCATGCATTGGTGCCACCCCAGATATCTCATTTAATACTTGAAGATTTACATGAAGGGGACCTTAGGGTACAAGGCAGAACTTGTCAGGGGGTTTGGCTCGAAAGAGATCCTCTTCAACTACCCAAACTGAGGCAGTAGCGTTGCCTCAAGTGTCTGTGCCTTTTCCTAACTGTTTCATAAATGATTGGGGCTTTAATGTACATCATATGGTGGGAACATCCTTCCATGTGACTTTTAAAGTCCTTTGTTTCCATCTTAGCTCTGTAGCATAGTGCATGGGTCAAGATCCTGGATTCTGGATTCCAGACGTCTGAGAACAAATGCTGCCTGCTTGTCTTACTGCCTGCCCTGGGGCAGGGACCACGTTGTGCCGCAGTTCCCTCGTCTGGGGCTGGGATCGTGATGGTGCCTGCGCTAAAGCTCGCTAGGAAGGTGGAGACAGATGTGCCGAGGACAGTCCCTGCACGTGGCAGCTGCTGTGCAGAGCGTGTCCGCGTGTCAGTGAACGCAGCCCGTAAAGGAGTAAATGCTGTGCCAGCACCGGGCGATTTTACGCGTATTTCAAACCTTTAGAATCTCACTTCACTGAACATATCAAATAGATACCTACTTTGTTCAAGGTGGAATAGGGAGTAACAGGCCCTGTTCGTAATGATGATCCAAGGATTTAGAGAATTTAGAGCAAAGGGATATAACTTTGACCATAGTTAGGTTTGGCTGGAGGTTAAAATTCGTGACAAAAAGTGAGGGTTGCAAAGCAGCTTGGGTGAGGACAGGGAGTGGATACTGATCCCTGGACAGATCCCTTAGGGGTTCTGGAGAGGACACGGGTGGAGCTTCTTGGAACTGGGCGTTAGGAAGGTTTATCTGGCAGAAGTCCATCGGGTGGAGTGGAGGCGGATGCCTCCAGGCACGGAGACCAGGCAACGGAGTGCTGGCAAGACAGCCGGAGCCCTTGGAGGTAGAACCAAGGAGATTTGCTCTTGATTGGAGGGGGTGGGGGATGGGGGGCCATCAGGGGAAAAGTAACTCCAGGCTCAGAACCCCAGTGACCCAGAGAAAGGGCTGGTCACCGGGAGAGGAAGTGGAGGGGAGCTGCAGGGCTGGGTGAACCCCTTGATGGCCCAGGGCACAGGCAGCACGGGTGGGGCTGCCCGGCACAGAGTGCCTGAAAGCACATGCAGATTTTTTTGTGCCTGCTTGTCGTTATTTTCTGGATTGGTTTAGTTTTTCTCTATTTATACTGTGACATCCTGCAGTGGACTTTGTGTAAAAAATACTTAGGATCTGTGCTAATGGTTTATCATTATATTTTTAATGCATTTGTTCATACATTCCAAGAAACATCAGCGAGTACCAACTAGTAATGTATTGAAGTGGCCTTCTTCAAGTCCTCAGGGAGTGCAGGGGGGCTGAGCGCACCCGTGCACGTGCTAAGTCAAGCCTGTGGAATGTGCTGCCGTCCCCTCCTGGTGAGAGTTTACATGGGCCGGCTGTCCTGTCTGGAGCAGCTTGCCAGCTGCTAAAGCAGCCGTGCGGTGGGTGGGCTTCAACAGCGGGAACTTCCTGGCTCACGGTTTTGAAACTAGGAGGAGGCCAAAACTGGGGCATCAACAAGGTGATTCTTTCTCCTCAAAGGCCGTGGTGCTCTGTGGCCAGTTGCGTCGCTCCGTGGGCGTTTTTCAGTCACGTGGCAACACGCATGGCGGCATCTCCCCTCTCTTCTGCGTTCAGTTGACTTCCACCTTCTGGCTGCTCGCCTTGGCTGTCCCCGTGTCGAGTTTCCTTTGCTTCTCACGCTGGATGAAGGCCACGCAAACCAGTAACGCCCTCGGGGCCACACCTGCAGAGCCAGGCGAGGACCCGATGCGCCCTTGTGGGGGCGGGGGCAGGCTTCCATCCCCAGCACTGTCCCAGAGATCCGTCTGCTCGGTTCTTCTATCTATCAGAGTCTTTTAGGGAAGAGTTTGGGAATTGCAGATGGCTTAAACCTACGTCCAACTGGCTTAAACAAGAGGAATTTTATTGACTTACCAGCTGGAAAGTAACAGAAAGGTCCGTGAACAGTTTTGGCTTTACAGATGGCGGAATTTAAGAGCTCAGACCTCACTCTCCACATCCTTCAGCACCGCTTTCCTGGGCTAGCCCCCGACTCCAGCATGACCTGCCACACGGCGGCCTCCAGCGGCCCCAGCCAAGCACCATCTATAGGCTAGCAGTTCCAGGGGAGAGGCCGCTTCTCCCGCCTAGTCGTGCCAGCAAAGGCCTGGCGTGGAGTCTCATTGATCCAGTTTGGGTCAGATACTCATGTCCCCAACCCCAAAGCAATTACCGTGGCCAGGGAAGTGGGAGTCACTGATGGGCAAGGCCTGGGAAACGGGGCCACCACAGATGGGGAGCCGAGGGACTCAGGACGGGGTGGGACGCCAGCCCCACTGAGACGGTATGGGGAGGAGGTGGCCGCACCATCAAAGGACATTCGAGATGAGGTGCTGCTTTCAAACCAGGAGAGGGTGGACACCGGGCAGGCAAAAATAGACATCACAATAGCCCCCCTCCACGTGTCAGGATCCACTTATGAGCAGAGGCAGGTTCGCTAGAAAATGTCATACAAGTCGGGCGCTGGCCAAGCTTACTGTGTACACTTTTGCAAGTGCTCTGTCGGGCTGCAGTCCCTGGGCTCCCTTCTTCAGTCCTGGTTGTCATTTAGCAACTCTTGTGATGCCAGTGGCCAAATGGCCCTTCTTCATGCTTCTTAATGTGTAATATTAACAGATTGGTCCAACTTTTTGGATATATATTTGGGGAAAGTCAAGATCACTTGATACCTTATGTAGAATTAGAGGAGGCTGTAAAAAATGTTGAACAGGAAAATTAAAGACTCTTTCAAAGTGACAGGAAGCTCTAAATACACTGTGGGGTTAGCTGCTGTGCAAATGAAGGCAAGGCGTGAGCTAGCACATGAGATGCCGGAGCATGTTTCTAAAGGCCTCTATTTTAAAGAAATCTGTCGTGCTTTTAATAGCCCAGCTGTGCAGAATGCCCCACAAGATTGGATTTGTCGTGGTCAGCTCATCCGGACACGAGGACGGCTTCAGCGCCAGGGAGCTGATGATCCACGCACCGACGGTCAGCGGGTGGAGGTCCCCAAGGTACTGGGCCCCGAGAGAGGCGCGGGGCGGGGCGCGGGAGCCAGCGGCGCGCCTGAGCAGGGCGGGGCTTCCTCTCCCTTCCGCTGCTAGGCTTATGTTTTACTCTAACAAGCTAGCCAGACGGCTCTGCAATGTCATATATCGACTCAGAGTGGAGTCTTTCCCTCTGCTTGCTTATGTTTGTCAAGGGATTTTGTCAGAGTTTTTCCCCTCAGGACAGTCACCTGTGCACGCTTAGAAAATGTGCAAACACGGAAGAGTGGAAAGAAGAAAAACCATTGCCCATAACGCCTTGTGAATGGCTCAGTCTTCCAAATAAAACTAAGCTTTACATGAAAAAATCTCTCAAATTTGCCTTGAATATTTGTATATCTTTATAAAATGTGTTCATTATTTGAGTGTTAGTTTTATGATTTTTCTAAGAATATTTATCTTTTAACCCTGTTGCTTTTTCCTGAGCAGTCTCTATGCTTAAGCAGAGAAGAGTAAAGACAGCACTAGTAGCTGAGTCGCTCGAATGCCTGCTAGACATAGCTGGTGGCCGGGCGCTCGAACGCCTGGCGACTCTGGGCCCTGCCTCAGCATCCACTCTTCCACCCCTAGCAGCATCGAGTCACTCACCTGCCCAGTCTCAGGCACCTCCTCGGGGTTATCGTTCTTTATGACTTATTTTCCAACTCTGAGGAAAAGTTACTGTTTATTCCTAACTCATGAACGTGTGTGTGTGACACTGTAAGTTGAATCATACAGTGGCTTCTTGCTTTATTCAGTAGATGTGTTGCTGAAAAGTTGACTGTTTCACGTTCAAGTGCATTTCCTTTGGGGAGTTTTTCAAGGGACCCAGTGACCAAGACTCCCCGTCCCTGCCTGAGGCCGGGTGAGTTGAGGAATGACACAAAAGAGTAAAGCATTTTAGTTACTGGTAAAGCTGCTCTTGGTGAAGGAGGGCTTTACCTGCAGGCAGGTACTGCCCAGTCTGAGCCCCAGCCGCCTGGGGAAGCAAAGCAGCACCCCAGCAGGCAGCAGAAGCCACCCAGCCACACCTTCCCAGCAGGGAGTGTGTGCAGGGGTTCCCGGTCCTGATCCCAGTTGTTCTGGAGTCACGGGTGGAGTGAAGGGACTTGACGTGCAGACGGGGTGCGAGGCAGAGCTCTTTGGGTAATACTTGTGAGAACAGCGCTGACGTGGTCTTTCGCGCTTTGCCATGGCATTTCTTTCAGGCGACGACCCCTCCTCGTTTTAGTCGTGTGCGCCCAGACCCTGAACCAAAGGCAAGGGTGCCCGCGCCCTTGCTGACCACCCGGGCACCCGCAGCGCACCCGCCTTGCCTGGGGGCTCCTGCCTGCAGCACGGAAGTCTCCCCTGGGGCCAGGCGTGTCCCAGGAAGGCAGAGCAACACACCCTCACGCCAAGTTTCCCAGAGATAGGAGCAGGTCCTCCGCCACCACCAGTGGCAGCAGGTGTGCGCAGGACATAGGGGCAGCTACAGTGGGCTGCCAGGGAAGATTCTCCAGGACCGTCCTTAGAGCCCAGGGGTCCAAAGAACCTGAACTCCTCAGAGCGGGCCACACAGCTCCAGGCGGGTGGGAGGGGCACCGCACCGACAGCCCCTGGGCATCCAGCCTGCAGTCAAGAGGAAACCTCCTGCTATCTTTAGCTTTAAAAGGATAGATACATGCTAACCTTTTCAGATACTGTTCTTTCATTCTGTAATCAGCTGACCCAGTATTTTTAAGTGCCTGCTAGAAGCTACTTATTAGCTACATTTGAAGAACTAAAAATTAGAGGCCCCTTTTTTCAAGTTTTGGTGGGTTTTTTTGGGTTTTTTTTTTTTTTAATAAAGATTTATTTATTTATTTCTCTCCCCTCCCCCCCCACCCCAGTTGTCTGTTCTCTTTGCCTGTTTGCTGCATCTTGTTTCTTTGTCCACTTCTGTTGTTGTCAGCAGCATGGGAATCTGTATTTCTTTTTGTTGTGTCATCTTGTGTCAGCTCTCCATGTGTGCAGCACCACTCCTGGGCAGGCTGCACTTTCTTTCGCGCTGGGCGGCTCTCCTTACAGGTCACGCTCCTTGCGCACATCAGCACTGTACATGGGCCAGCTCCACACGGGTCAAGGAGGCCCAGGGTTTGAACCTTGGACCTCCCATGTGGTAGATGGACGCCCTAACCACTGGACCAAATCCGCTTCCCAGTTTTGTTTTGTTTTTTAAGATTTATTTTTATTTATTTCAACACCCTCCCCCGCTCCCATTCCCCCTATTGTCTGTTCTCTGTGTCCATTCACTGTGTGTTCTGTGTCTGCTTGGATTCTCATTAGGCAGCTCCAGGAACCCATCCTGGGGCCTTCCGGAATGGGAGAGAAGCGATTACTCTCTTGTGCCTCCTCACCTCCCTGATTTTCTACGTCATCTTATTTTCTTTCCTCTGTGTCTCTCATTGCGTCATCTTGCTGCACCAGCTCTCTGCATCGGCCAGCACTCCTGTATCAGGTGACTTTCCTGTCAGGGGTGGCATTCCCATGCAGGGTGGCACTCCTGTGTGGGCAGAATTCCCATTTGGGCTGACAGTCTGTGTAGGCCAGCTCGCTGCACAGACCAGCTTGCCCTCACCAGGAGGCTCTGGGCATCTAACCCTGGACCTCCTGTATGGTAGACAGGAGCCCAATTGGTTGAGCCACATCCGTTTCCCTTGAAGTTTTTTAAATAAAAAAATATTTTTTTTGTCAGTTATTTTAGTTTTTTCTGTCAGTTTGGAATTGTTTTTGTTTTTTTTTAGAGTAATAAATTGAAGGTTTTTAAATAATAGACTAAGTGTCCTGGTGCCTAGAGTAATCTCACCACAAATTGTTTATCAGGTGCATCCTGCATTTAAAAACAAATATCTTGGGAAACTGACTTGGCCCAGTGGTTAGGGCGTCCGCCTACCACATGGGAGGTCCACAGTTCAAGCCCTGGGCCTTCTTGACCCGTGTAGAGCTGACCCATGTGCAGTGCTGATGCGCACAAGGAGGGCCGTGCCACAGAAAGGTGTCCCCCGTGTAGGGGAGCCCCACGCACAAGGAGTGCGCCCCATAAGGAGAGCCGCCCAGCGCGAAAGAAAGTGCAGCCTGCCCAAGAATGGTGCCGCCCACACTTCCCGTGCCGCTAACGACAACAGAAGCGGACAAAGAAACAAGATGCAGCAAATAGACACAGAGAACAGACAACCAGGGGAGGGAGGGGAATTAAATAAATAAATAAATCTTTTAAAAATAAAAATAAAAACAAATATATATCTGCAGCAGCACTTTATTGATATGACTCAATCATATTTCCTTGAGAACCTTTCATTTCAAAAGTTGCTTTGCTTCTCCAGTGTTTCCTAACTGACCTTTTGCCCCACCTTTGCGTTTTTGAAAACTTGACGTTGGGAGGGCCAAGCAGCCGTGCCCCAAAATAAAGGTGGCCTGGCCTTCTGTAGCCGCTGCCTCAGCCTTCTCCCCAGTCGTGCTTTTATATTCCAGTTCGCTAACCATCAGGATCCCCCCGGATTCAGATCCCTCCAGCCTGCTCTTCCTCTCGGCCTCAGCTCCCATGGAAAACCAGGGCGCCAGTTTGTCTACCAGCACGCCTCTTCCTCTCATGATAAACTTCAGGTTTCACTTCAAACCATTCTAGCTGCAAAAAGTATGATTCGTGTTGGGTGGCAGGCGCCTCACATCAGATTTGATTGCTGGCTTCCGTTCTGACTGAAGAGCCTGAGAGCTTAGGAATGAGACCTTCGTGGCTCTGGGCTTCGGGGCCTACACACCCCCGACCTCGTCGCCGTGGCAGACGCGGGCCGAGTGCCGAGTGCGTGGACGAGCAGGTGCCAGCATCTAGCAACGCTCTGCAGGAGTTGTTCAGAAATAACAGAGACATGTTCACTTTCAGATTTTGCCAGTTTCCACAAGAAATTGTTCTCCAAATGGTAGAGAGATGCCGAATAAGAAAACTGCAGTTGCTTGCTCACCAGTATATGATTTCCAGTAAGATTGAGTTCTACATCAGTGAAAGCTTGCCTGAATATTTTGTCCCATATCAAGCAGAACGTTTTCGGAGACTTGGGTGAGAATGAAATTTGAAATTTTAACTTTCAGCCTGCCTAATTCTACCTCCCAGCAATTGAATGAATTACCCCTTGCATTTGGTCATATATTACATACTTTTATTTGGCTCAGAATTTTCCAGTTTCTTAACACCTGCCTCGTATTCCTGAGTGTGTCCTGAGTGTGCTTCTCGGAAGTGTTACCATTTTTATCAGTAGAGTTCACCTCTGCTTTTTAGATGCAAAGCTTTTTTTAAGAATACTAATTAGGATTGACTTTTGTGCTGGCTCTTTTCCTAGTTATCCGCCCCACCCCATTCCAAACTTAACTTGTAGTTCCATGAACCTGTTGAGGTTGCTAGGTGCAGAAGAGCAATTTTATGTGGATACAGTTTCCATAAATGCTGTCTTTTGCAGGTATGTTTCTCTCTGTGATAATGAAAAGACAGGCTGCAAAGCCCGGGAACTGAAATCGGTTTATGTGGATGCAGTAGGACAGTTTCTTAAGCTGATTTTTCACCAAAACCACGTGAATAAATACAACATTTATAACCAGGTGAGAGCGCCGTGTCTGCCTCGCGAGGGTGGCGTGGTGGTAGGGCTTTACGCACCCATGTTTCAAAGTTACCATTTAAAATGGGGTCTGAGCACTTCTGCAGCTGTGCTGTCCAGTGCAGTGGCCCTGACCACGCGTGGCTGGTGCCCTCCAGAGAAGTGGCCGGTCCAAAGGAGAGGCGCTGCAAGTGTAGGATAGACGCTAGATTTTGAAGACCAGTTGTGAAAGAAGAATGTCAAGTATTTCATTGACACTTTTATATCAGTTACATGTGGAAATGATAATATTTTGGATATACTGGGTTAAAATAGATTACTAAAATTAATTTCTCCTGCTGCTTTTACAGTGCCTTTTTTAGGAGGTGCCGGGGATTGAACCCAGGACCTCATACATGGGAAGCAGGTGCTCAACCACTGAGCTACATCTGCCCCCCTGCTTTCACAATTTTTATAATGCGGCCACTAAAAAACTTAAAACTGCATATGTGGCTGGCATAATATTTCTATTGGACAGCTCTCTTCTAGATAAACCCGCTAAACTTTTACAAGATAAAATCTGGTAGAAATTGGGAATGTGTCCGAGGTTGCCTGCCATCCAGAATCTCTCCAGCTCCAGCTACTGATTCTTCTCTTCCTCCCTCTCTCCCTTCCTTTCATTTTTTTTCACGATTACTGCGGTGGAAATCGATTGTGTCCAAAGCTGTTTTGTTAATTAGCACAAATATTTACAAGCCTCCCACCCCCTCCCAGAAGAATGCAAGCACTCCACCAAATCAGAGTTTTATACTGAACAAATGAGTTGAAGGAGTGCTGTAAGATGCAGTTACGATGCTTGGACTATAGCAGCTTCCGTAGCAGTGAACGGCAAGAATGGCCTTGGCCCTTCCTTCCCCTCCACCCACTTGCACATATTTGCGAGGACTGCGGAGTGAGGTACAGCAGTCCCCAGGGCAGGGGACTTCTCCTCCCCAGCCGAGAATCACCCGTGTGGATGGACTGAGCTACGCTAGTGTCAGTTTGATTTCATCGCCCAGTTTGTCAGATCAGACAGCTGTTGCCTCCACGCTTAACCCAAGTGGATGGTTCATTGTGAGGCTATTTTACAACTTTGGTGATCTTTAGCTCTTACTGTGTTAACCTCTTTTAAACAGTTAAAATGGCCACATGGTTCAGCATTAGAATATCAATTTACATCATTTATAAAAACCAACAATAATTTTAAACATTTGCATAACATTTTACATTTAATGCACTTTGATAATGTTATCTCATTTGATAACAGTGTAAGTCGAGAGTTAAGAAGAGACTGTCATCTCAGGCATTTTCTACTTAACTTCTGTTAATTATTCAACTCTCTCTTAGGTTGCTTTGGTTGCAGTAAATATCATTGGAGACCCTGCAGATTTCTGTGATGAAAGCAATATTGTAAGTTTGGGAAGTTTAATTCTTAAGGAAGAAAGTGTATTTCTAAGAGAAGGTGATAGTTTATTTGCATCACAAAATGGGTCATCTTAAAACTATTTATAAAATTGGTGAATACCATAAAATTTTAGTAGCTGTAGTATATTAAACTTTTTTTTTACTCAAAAATTTTAGCTGTCCCATCAAAAACCTAGGATCATTGAAGCTTGTTGACATCTTTATACCAAATAGTTAAGATTTTAGTTAAGCATCATTTCATTAAAATTTCTATGCTATTCATTTCTTTTCTGTGAGATCCTAAGAAGAGTGTTTTGCTCCCCAAGTCTTCTAGAGAGAAGCTGATCGACCAGTACCTCGGGCACAACTCGGAGGACCCAGCTCTGGACAGAACATGCACAGGGTAAGAAGCTGCACCTCCCAGACAAGGAATTCCTGTGGCTTTCCTTAGGACCAGCAACATGGGAGCCATTTCCAAAGGATCCTAGATTTGAGGGCCTCTCGGTTGGTTTAGAGCTTGGTCGGCCACTGATTGGATTGTCTTAACTGTACTTAGAGATTAAGGTCAGCTGTTTGGCTTAGTGCACCTTCATTCGTTGCCCTTCAGAGACAAGTTCATTTTTTGTGATAATCAAATACTTATACAAGGTTCTTAACATGTATTCGAAAAAAAATCTAGCAAACACCTCTAGGTATTTTATTGGCACAGGCAAATTCACAGGTAAAAATTAAAGGTCAGTTATCAGTTACCAGAGGCTACATTGTCTGTCTATTTTAAAAGCTTATTCATTAGGAGAGAGAGAAATACCTATGGTATCAGTTTTGAAATGCACAATTTTTACTCTTCCTTCTCTCCCTGTGAAAACATTCTTCGTGTTAACAGTTTTCATGGTCTCTTTATCTTACTGCCTCTTTTTCTTGGCCGTGAAGGCTTTGGTAAGTCAAGCATGGTGGGCACAAAGAGCCCTGATCTGCCCCGTGTGTGCGCTCTCCCCCTGGTCCCTGGGCACCTCTTTGGAACAAGTGGACCCTTTAGCGCCCTCATTGTGCTCCCTGTCCATCGAAGTGAGGACCCCACCCCCAGAAAAGAGGAACTCAGAACTATACCCACTTCTTCTTGGGGAGCAGCTACCCAATAAAGAAAAGACACGGCACTTAAATCATAATTACAGGTCTGGAATCCATCCTCAGCATTTGGTTTAATTCAACTTTGACCTGCAGACCATCGAACTCCCCTTAGGAAGTGGGAAGTAGTCCTCCTTGAGCTGGGCTCGTCCATCTGCAAGAAAGATCTGCACTCAGTTCTCCCTACAGTGGCTCAGAAGCCGTCCGCTCCTTGTGGAGGAGGAGCCTTTCCTCTCACAGAGGCGCACCCCGTCCCGCAGGCCGCGTCCCGTGAGAGCGCCCCGTCCCGCAGGCCGCGTCCCGTGAGAGCGCCCTTCGGGAGGCCGCGTCCCGTGAGAGCACCCCGTCCTGCAGGCCGCGTCCCGTGAGAGCACCCCGTCCCGCAGGCCGCGTCCCATGAGAGCGCCCTTCGGGAGGCCGCGTCCCGAGAGCCCCCCGGCCCGCAGCAGCGCTGTGTGGTGGAGGAGGTGTGGCCAGGGCAGGGCTTGGTCGCCAGGACTGAGCGCTTGGCGTGGTCAGAAGTGCTAAGAACTGACCCAAGTAACCTGGACAAGCTTCTTGGCCTCTACCTCAGTCTCTTCCTCTTTTGGAGAATCGTAACCGTAGCTCCTTATTGTCGAAGGCGTTGATTGGAAACATTTTGGGGGAGCATGCTAGAGCAGACGAATCAGTCCACTTCTTTTCAGCAGCATCAAGGTGATTATTCTCAGCTTCTGCCCTTATTGAATCTGTGCTCATACAACAGCAGTCACCAAACCAATCGAGAATTCAAAGTTATCCCCAAAGTTCTTTCTGTTATTTTGACTCATAAGTTAAATTAATTTTTTCGTAATAAAAGCAGCCAAATGGGATGGTGGACTGTAGTCTGCCTGTTCTGCTTTATCCCCCAGGGGTTTAGTGAGGTTCACGGGAGAGGTTTGTGAAAACTGTAAAGCTGCACTTGCTGCATGCAAACCCTCCAGTGACCACCAGGGGGCATGCTGGGTGGGACGTGGCTGGACTCGCCCTCCTTGCCCTGCAGCTATGACTCCAAGACCTGGGAGCGGGCCGGCGTTTTGTGGGGTTTTTATAATCCAGTGAAGTCTTTGTTTTCATCTCTGGAACTTCCAGGCAAAAAGACTTAGATTTAAGAGTATAATGTGTGTTTAGATAAAAGTAGCTAAATGACTAAAGTAAGTCCCTGTCTGGGCAAAACTGAGATGAGCTGGTGTTGTCCTGAGCTGCTGGAGCCCAGTGCTGGGGGCCGAGGAGCGTGATGGTGCCTGGTGGTTTTCAGCGTCACTTAGCCCCAGGTTCTGCTTGGATTTCTCAGTGTACAACTTACCCACTCAGTTTCTTATGACAAGTAATGTCATTGACCTACATGTAAGCTGTGCAAGCTGCCACTGACGGGCCACTTTCACGTGGGTGGTAGAGCAGACAGGAGTGCTTTGCGGCTGGGCCTCCGTTACAGTTGACGTCAAGTAGCGGCATGGCCTGTTGTTCTAAAGACTAGACTAGAAGGAAGAATAGAGGTGACCCTTAATCAGAAGTGGGTTATTCGGGTAACTAAAACGATCATTTATTCCTAAAAAAAATTTTCTCCTCTCCTATAGGACCCAATGGTTGATGTCATAAACTGTGACACTCTGAGTTGAAAGTGCGGTAGTAGCGCTTGTCAATTGTTAATGTTCACCAGCATTATTCTGGTGTGTTATAAAATATGGAGGCCAGCTTCCACCTTAGACTCTCCAGATCAAGCTTTTCAGGTTGGGGCCTGGTCATCTGATGGTTTTGTCCTTCTGGTTTTTTCCCCAATTCTAGAAATGACTCACTGGTGTCCTACCCCGTGCCTACAACAGAGCCTGGCACAATGTCTGCATGCTATTTGCTGAGTGAGTGAGTGAGTGAATGAGTGAATGAATGAATGCTCAAGAACCCTGAAGCATCAGTTGGTTTAATCAATGGTGAAAAGCAGGGGCGAGTCAGAAGGAGCAGCTCAGCACCACTGAGCTGTGTGCCCGAAGCTCGTGGCCGACCTCCCCGCGCCTCCACCAGCTCCTGTGCCGGCGTTCAGGAGCGTGAGGGCACCGGCGCCATCCCCTGGCCAGCAGGGCTCCCTGCTCTCTAGAGGGTCACAGAGGTTGAAATTAACCCTGAAATATTGGCTTCTTTCCTTTAGGAAACCTGACTATATTTCTCCACTAGATGATTTAGCTTTTGATATGTATCAAGATCCTGAAGTTGCACAGATTATACGTAAATTAGATGAAAGAAAACGTGAAGCTGTCCAAAAGGAGCGTTACGACTATGCCAAGAAACTAAAACAAGCTATTGCTGATCTCCAGAAGGTACTGCTTCTAGAGAAGACTGTTCCTGTTTTATGCCTGTGATGGTTTTTATGTAGAATGGCCATAAGTACCCATTAAAGCAAGAGAACGGGTTGTGAAATGCTTTGGAAGTTAATATGGGTTCAAAGATCTAACTAAGCCAGATAAAATTAAGGCAAGTCAAGATCCCGAGTGAAAATTTAACTTCAAGCATGTGCCACGTGCCTCAGACTCGTGTTCAGGTGCTGCCGGGTGCCTTGTCACTGTGCCCTCTTCTAGCTATGGGAGAATGCTGGAAGCACAGGGGTCTTTTAAAACTTACTGTGAACGTGGGCTTGCTAGTTGCTGGCAAAGCAGCAAGCTCACTCCCCTGCAGACGAGCGTGGTCAGTGCCTCCCACCCACAGGAGGACATGGGCGTGGTCACGGCCTCGCCCGCGTGAGCCTTGCCTGAGCACTGTCCCTGCGCTCCATGTGGGCTGATGAAATGTGAAACCCAGGGCGGCAATTCTGTACTGCAGGTTGGCGAGCGTCTCGGGAGGTACGAGGTAGAGAAGCGCTGTGCCGTGGAGAAAGAAGACTATGACCTTGCCAAGGAAAAGAAGCAGCAAATGGAGCAGTACCGCTCCAAAGTGTACCAGCAGCTGGAACTGCATGACCTCATGGACTCCAGGCTGGTAGGTGGCTGCAGCCAGGTGGCGGGGTCCCGGGGGCAGCACGCCTGCCTGGCTAGGGCAGAGCATATGAGCAGAGGTTCTGCCGTGGTGTCCTTAAAATCGACTTTTAGGGTTTTGTGACGCTCAGGTGCCCATTGTCATAGACCAGCTCAGCTCTTGTGCCCATACCAGGGGGCTTTTTGCCTGGACACGCCCCTTCAGGAGGACTCGAGAGAGAAGAGGCTGAGCCGGGGTCAGGAGAGCAGGCCCCGGCACCTCTGCCCCTCATTCACGCCCCCTCCCAGCCCTCGGCGTCCTCGGTTGTGGAGTGACCTGATGACAGCCCTGCGCCGCTTGCCCTGGGAGTGTTGTGAGGAGCAAGCAAGAGCCTCGAATCCTAACAGCCTCAGCTACAAGGATCAGTCTCACCTGCAGAAAGGGCACAGGCAGGTGTCAGGGACCCCTCATTGCAGACTCAGAAAGAGGCTCAGAGAGGCCTGGGTCAGGGTGGAGCTGCAGCCTTGGGGGCTGGAGCACCTGGGTTCAAATCCTCATCAGCTGGTTGTCTGACCTTGGAAAAATCACTTATCCCCACTGTGCCTCAGTTTCCCATCACATTTAAAATTGGGGTAAAGATAGTGGGCATTCAGTGAGCTAATGGTTCTACAGTCCTTCATACCATGCCCATAGAGTCTACTTTGTTGGGATTACGCTAAATAACAGGTTTTACAGACACACAATAAAAGGCAGGACCAGGATTTGAACACAAGCCAACTTGGATTTGGCTGATGCACAGATACCGTCATCACACCACCATTTTGTCCCACGTGTTACTTTAGTAGCCCACGCAGTGACCGAGGAGAGCCAACTACAGGGAGTAATGTAGTTACCTAGTGTAGGTGACAGTGTTCTCTCAGTTTTTCTCTTATTTTGAAGTTTCCACCGTGCCCTAGTTTCTCTTCCAGCGCTGCTGTCCTGAGCGGTCGTTCCTCTGCGGGAGTGGGATGGATGGATCTGCCATGGCAGCGGAAGGAGTTCAGTGTTCCTTTTTTCCCTCTAGGCACGAAGACCTTTCGATTTGCCCCTTCAGCCCCTTGTTCACCCTGGCAGTCCTCGCCATCAAAAACCAGTGCCCTCACTACCCCAACAAGAAGAAAGAGCGGCGGGGAAAACGGCCGGCAGAACCTTTCCTTCAGGAAAAGCCTCCGTCGCGTTCTCGCGCTCTCTCTCCCCAGCGTTCTGCAGTCGCACAGTTGCGGGGTGGCCCAGATCCTCACCCCAAGGTCAGTGAGGGGGCTCACGCTGAGATTTGCTTCAGTGCCCTCAGCCCCAGTGCACAACCCCCCTTCCTCGGAGAAGTGGCCTTCTCAGGGGAGGACGCAGCCACCTGGGTGCAAGTGCCCTTTAGAATGCCACGGTGGGCGTGCTGAGCCCCTGGCTTGGGTGGCCCCACCCTGCCCCTGCACCGTCAGCTCGTTCGGCCTTGTACTTCACCTCCCCGGGCCTCCTCTTCCCACCCGCGAGACGGATAGGCAACGCCTGCCTCCAGGGGTTGCCTCAGGGGACAGAAGGGACAGTATTTGTAAGCTGCTGGCCACACGGGTAACCACTTAGAACCTCGGTAAGGATTTTGGGTGCACTGTTCAATATGGAGCCTTTGGCTGTAAGTACCGGAAAACCAGGTTCAAACTGAAGGGTCAGGGTTTGATTCAGTCTCTCCCCAGTGTCCTCAGAATCCTAGTTCTTTCCAGTCCTGCAGTGCTGCTCTCTGTGGTGGCCTCGTCACCCTGCACTGTCCACTCCCACAGTGGCTCTAAGCTGCACACCGGCACGTGGTCCTACCTGGGAAAGAGCGCATCTGTCCCATTCAGGGCAGGGGCCCAAAACTGCCCCTGAGGAGAGCTGCCTCCGCCACGTGCCAGCCTCTGGCACGGTGCCTGGGGTCTGGTCCCTCTGGCCTCACAGGAGCTTGTGTGTGAGAGCGTGCTGCGGGACGCATGGACCCTGGGGGCCGAGGGGCTCGGAAGAGGGCGTCGGGGGCTGTCTGCTGCAGCCAGTCGCAGTGACACTGCCAGGGGGCCTCCACCTCCCACTCACGTGCCTGGCTGCTCTAACACCTTCCTGCAACATCTTTCTATAACTTAATTTTTAAAAATTACATTCAATACTTCAATTTTGAAACACTCTACCTCTTCCTCTTTTGAACATCTCAAGGCGTTTTGCAACTCTCAGGACATTTCAGAACACGGCACGCTTATTCTCCTACAAGGCACACCCTCAAATCTCAGCATGAAGAGATAGTGGCCCTTGTCTGTTTCTGTATCAGGAGCACCTGCTACAGACATCAGCAAGCGCTCCCCAATTCTCCCGTCATAGCCTGGCATGCTGGCACAGCTTTTCTTGTTGAACAGTGTCCCTCTCTGCCCACAAGGGCACGGAGGTCCATCTGGGTCAATACTGCACATGAAGCCCCAAGGCCAGTCCTTGGCAGGAAATGCCTGTTGCCAGGATTAACTCCTCCCAGGTTTTAGTAGACATTCCCCAAAAAGTTTATTTAAAGATTCTTAAGCTTTGGCTACCTGTTGTAAGCATAAGGCCACCTAATATTAAACATGTGTAAAATCAGGCTTGATGCTTAATTCTAAGCAACAAGCTAGGAAAATCAGAGACCTTGTCAGGAAAAAAAAATTCACATTTCAATTGAACTGAAATTGCTGGTGGTAAATCATAATTGAGGCAGAATCTACATTACTCTTTTATGAGGTTGATAATGAGTTTAGATAAGAATAGAAACCCTGATGTCGTTTGTAAATTATTCTCCTCTTTTAATACTGATATTTATAACAGGTGCAATGGATGTGTCATGATGATGAGAGAGAGTGTTGCTGTGGGGGGAGTGGGGGGTGGGGGCAGTGGGGTTGAATGAGACCTCATATTGTTTGAATGTAATATTTAAAAAAAAAATAAAATAAATATAAAAAAAAAAATACTGATATTTAGCAAAACTCCCATCTTTCAGCCTGCCAAGTAAAAAGGGCAGGAGTCACAACATGGGGCGTGGGCAGAGTGTCCCCAAGACGCCACAGGGCTTTCCTTCGCTGCCTTCCAGGCTGAGCCAGTCCCCTACGACGAGCGGCCTCTTCCAGCCATCCGCAAACAGCAGGGGAGAGCAGACGAGCGGTCGGAAGTGCACAACACGGACGTCAGCGATGCCGGGAAAGGGGGTATCTCAGGAGAGCCAGAGCCCTTAACCGAGAAGGCCGCAAGGGAGGCCAGCTCTGCCGTCGACGTGCTGGGAGAAGCCCTGGTAAAAAGAAAAAGAGATGTATGCGCACACATACAGTCACACAGACAGACACACATAACACACATGCAGACACACAGAACACACATACACAGAAAACACATACAGACACAGACATGCATACAGGTGCGTGCGTGCCAGGAGGAAGGAAGGAGGCGCGTGCCTAATAAGATATTGATTTCACTTTGTCCTGTAGAATTGAAAAATCTGTTGTTAATTTCTATTTATATGAAATAGTAAAAACATAAGATTTTATGACATAATAGTCATTTAAGACCATATTCACGGAGGTAGTGTTGAAAATCAACTCCCTCTAGTAAACATGTGCTAATTCCAGAGAAAAATGATGCTCAAACAAACCAAAGCTTGAAAGGGACCTCCTTGTGGAATTGTGCCCAGTGGATTTTCCTTCTGGTTCTCAGTTTTAAAATACTTCTCATGGTTGAGCTTGCAGTACTTTCCATACTTTAACGTAGACTTAAAATTTTCTTATGAGAAAATTTATTTCTCCAAATACACACATTTATCCTGCTGGGGTCCTGTTATTTGAAAAGACTCTTCTTAATTAAAAATTAAAGCTTCGCGTTGTACGGTTTTGGGGTGGCTGTGTGCTGTCATACAATGAGAGCCCTTTAAAGTAAAGTAAGATTCCCATTTTGTGCTAGGTTGCTGGGGCCTATTCCAAGACATGGTCATACCGAGAAGATGCCCTGCTTGCTTTGTATAAAAAGTTGATGGAGATGCCTGTTGAGACTCCAAAAGAAGATCTGAAGAACATGCTGCGGGCATCTGTCTTTCTCATTAGAAGAGCCTTGAGAGACATCGTGACCTCAGTGAGTCCCTCAGCCAGGGAGGACTCAGGTGTCGGTGGGCGCATGGGAAGGGTGGGAGAACGAGAAGGGCGCCCGGGGCAGTGTCCGGCATCAGCGGGCCAACAGGAAGGACTCCAGCAGCTACCGATCAAGTACCACCCCTTATCCAAGTGGATCCTGGTAGCTTGAGAGAGCCTGGCCAGGACGTAAGAGTCAATTCTAGCGTGAGTGTAGAATTTGGTTCACAAGGTAAAAACTGAGGTTCCCCAGCAAGAAACACATTCAGCCCATGAGTTGCGAAGGAAGCATCTGTGAATCTGCCTTTGCTGGGCCAGTCCTTCCTGACTTGAGCGGCACCAGCCTCTTCTGTGCTGTTTTGTTTTTTTTTAATTTATCCTTTATTTTATACTTAGATTATTATATTGATTTAAAATGTGGTTTGTGTAGTTAAATTCTTTTACCTATGAATTTCATTTCAGGACAGCAAAGGGGGCATTACGAAATACATGTTCTAAAAAGGGGACATTGGGCCTGTAGAGCTCTAGCCAGTAAAAGTAAGCTCAATCCACAGAGCCAGTGGAAATAACGTTTGTGGGATCCTGAGTCTGTTTGCCACGGGTAGGCGTGAGTTCTTAGGCCTAGGGCAGACCTGAGCATTGAAGGACTCCCTTGATAAGGCTCGGGCTTTTCTAAATGTCTCTTGGCCCCCAACATGGTTTGTTTGTTTTGTTTTTTAAAGATACATAGATCACACAAGAGTCCATGTTATTTAAAGCCAGGGCTTAACAGAGGCCCGATTTACCATCACCAAGAAACGTTTAGTGTCCTAGTTTGCCACAGGGTGGCCATTGCAAAGTACCAGAAATGGATTGACTTTTATAAAGGCAATTTATTTAGGGTAAAAGCTTATGGTTCTGGGGCTGTGAAATGTCCAAATCACAGCATCAGCAGAGATGCCTTTCACCAAAGTCACTGCCGGTGGTCCTGGGTCCTGTCACATGGCAAGGCAAGATGGCAGCTGAGGTCCCTGCCTTCCCCTCCAGAATCTGCTGTCTCCCGGAGCTCAGCTGTGGGCACCAGGCACAGGCTTGTCTCTGTCTGGGCCTCCTCCCTGTCTCAGCTGCTCTGCTTTCTTCCCGAGTTCATCTGTGGCTGCTGGTGATCCTCAAGTCCTCTCTCACGTGGCAGGATCAAAAATGGCAGCTCCTTTTCTCTGTGTGTTTATATCAAGAGGGCGGAGACCCCAGCTGGCTCATGCCTCACTGATATAGTCCAATCAAAAGACCCAAAGCAACCTTAAGGAATCTAATCAAAGACCCTGAACTGAATTTAATGCATTCAAAGGGCCCCACACCCACAGGAATAGATTAGTTTAAGAACATAATCTTCTCCTGGGATACACAAAATTCAACCTGTTGTATTCAGTTTATGTTTTTATTCATGAAACCTGAGGGGTCTAGAACTTATTATTGGATTTTTCTAACTCTCAAAGAGCCTTAAAAATGCTTGTTTCACAATCACTCAATTGTCTGGCTTTCTGAAGGAACTTAACCTTTAAAGCGGGAATGTAAGATTTTGGCATCAAGAGAAAATGTTGAGGGTTGTATGACAATGAAATAAGAGCATATATTTTCTATTTGCAAAATTCTGTATTAAGAAAGCCATTTTTAATTTGCCATTTTCAGACAACATGTAATTTTCAATGTAAGGTTCATATTTACTACCAATAGTAAATACGTATTTATTTCTTTTTTTCTATCTGGTTGCATCACCATCTTTTTGGTGCGTTGCTTCACCGTGCCTCTCCACACCGTGTGGGGCCTGCACCTCTCCGCGCAGGTCTAGGACGCCTTTTTTCTTTTTTTGCCGGGAGGTCCCAGGGACCGATCCCGGGGCCTCCACATGGTAGACGGGAGCTCGGTTGCTTGAGCCACAGCCCCTTCCTCGTATTTACTTTGGCGGAATTCAGTTATAAGAGCTCTTCCTTTTTAATCCCTTTTTTCTTAGGTGTTTCAGGCTTCTTTGAAATTGTTGAAAATGATAATTACACAGTATATTCCTAAGCATAAACTGAGTAAACTTGAAGCAACTCACTGTGTGGAAAGAACCATTCCCTTTTTGCTCACTAGAACTGGAGATTCTTCTGCTCGCCTCCGTATTATAGCTTCAAATTTTATTCAGGTATGAACTTCATCTGTAAAATTTGAAATCTTAGGTGTGAATGCACTGCTATAGATGTCTGTCTTACCCCATCAGGATTTATCTCCACTCAGCAGCATTTTATTTTATTTTATTTTAATTTATTGAAGTATATCACTCACACATAAACATACAAAAGGAGTAAGTGTATAGTAAAAGTTGTGAACTTAGAAAGCAAACATATATAACATCATACAAGACTCTCATATTTCACCCTACCACCATTATCTTTCATTATTGTTAAACCTTTTTAACTAATGATTAAAGAGCATTTTCAAAATACTTCTACTAACAAAAGTATTTTCCTCCAACGCACCCTATTATTATTATCTTTATATCATTTATATATGAACATACGTAAACAATAAGTGTATCGTAAAAATTATGAATTTACAAAGCAAACATGTATAACATCATACAGGGGTCCCCTACATTAACCCTCCACCAACATCTTGCGTTGTTTTTTTTTTTCCTTTATTTTCTTTTAAATGTTACATTCAAAAAATATGAGGTCCCCATATACCCCCCACCCCACTATCTTGCATTGTTGTGAGATGTTTATTACAAATTATGAAAGAATATTGTCAAAATCTTAATACTAGTTATAGTCCTTATCTTACATTTGGTGTATTTTCCCCCAACATACCCTATTATTATTTTTTAAACATATTTTTTATGACAGAAGTTGTAAACCCACAAAACATTTGTTATAGATAAGATAATATCATCTGATTATTACCACGTCCATAGTGTACATTTGACTCACGTTTTCCATACTGCCCCATTATCAACACACTATATCTTTGGCATAGATGCAGGATTACATTATTACTGCTAACCATAGTCCATAGGTCACTCCAGCTGTATTTTTCCCATGCTTCTCCACATTCCCACCACCCTGCAATAGTGATGTACATTTGCTCTAGCTCACAAAGGACACTCTTGCATCTGTACCATCAACCACAATTCTCATCCACCTCTTGGTTTACTGTGCTAATCAGGTCCTAGATTATTCTCCAGCATTCTGTCAACTGGCATTTATATACCTAGACTACATTGTCAGGCACATTCCCATTTATAAAATAGCTCTTAATCACTATTTATTACCATCTACTCTATACATTTCCATACTTTTACAGTAAAGTTAATTAGAACTTCTATATCCATTAAACTTAAGTAATCCATCTCACTCCTCCTCTTATCTCCTTTAAGAATTCACCACCTACCACCAGGTCTTGAAGATATTTTCCTGCAATTTCTTCTAGAAGCTTTATGGTTCTTGCTTTTATTTTTAGGTTTTTTTATCTATTTTAAGTTAATTTTTGAATAAGGTATGAGATAAGGGTCCTCTTTGCTTCTTTTGGCTATGCATGTCCATTTCTTTCAGCACCATTTGTTGAAGGGACTGTTCTGCCTGAGCTGTGTGGGTTTGACAGGCTAGTCAAAATTCACTTGACCGTACACGTGAGGGTCTGTTTCTGAAGGATCAGTTTGGTTCCTTTGGCCTTTGTGTCTGTCTTTATGCCAGTACCATGCTGTTTTTACCACTATAGCTAGGTAATATGATTTAAAGTCTGGAGATGAGAGTTCACTGTTCATTTTCCCTTTTAATGATGTTTCTGGCTATTCAGGACCGCTTAATTTGATAATCATGCCTTCCTTTTTTATTTTTTAATGCTGGTGCAATTTTTATTGGGATTGCATTGAATCTATACCAATTTGAGTAGAATTGACATCTAAATGATATTTAGTTTTCCAATCCATAAGCATGGAATGTTCTTCCAATTATTTAGGCCTTTTTTTTATTTCTTTTAACTTTGAGTTGCAGTTTTCTGAATACAAGTGCTTTACTTCTTTGGTTAAGTTTATTCCTGACTATTTGAGCTTTATCTGTCATATTTTATTTTCACCACTCTTTTGACACTTTCAGTTACTTTTATTGATATAATCTTCATTTCTAGACTCTCTTCCAGGCCTCTTTCTCCTGTCTTTTCTTTTCAGGCTCTAGCATACCCTTTAGTATTTCCTGAAAATCTGGTCTCTTGCTTACAAATTCTCTCAATTTCTGTTTGTCTGTGAATATTCTAATCTCGCCATCATTGTTGAACGACAGTCTTGCTGGATATAAGATTCTTGGCTGAAAGTTTTTCTCTTGTAGTATCTTAAATATACCATACCACTGTTTTCTTGCCTCCATGGTTTCTGGTGAGAAATCAGCACTTAGTCTTATTACGTATGCCTTATATGTTATAAATTGCTTTTCTCTTGCTGTTCTCAGAAAACTCTCTTTGTCTTTGTTATTTGACATTCTGATTAGTATGTGTCTCGGAGTTGCTCTATTTGGATTTTTTCGGATGGGAATACATTGTGCATCTTGGACATGGATATCCATGTCCTTCAGTAGGGTTGGGAAATTTTCTACCATTATTTCTTCAAATATTCCTTCTGCCCCTTTTCCCTTCTCTTCTTCTGGGACACCCATGACACATGTGTTTGCACGTCATTTGCTGTCATTTAGTTCCCTGAGACCTTGTTCAATTTTTTCCACTCTTCATCTTTTCTTTTGTATGTTCACTTTCAGAGACCATTTCTTCAAGCTCACCAATCTTTTCTTCTGCCTCCTCAAATCTGCTATTATATGATTCCAATATTTTTAAAATTTCATTGTACCTTTCATTACCATAAGATCTGCTATTTTTCTGTGTGTCCTTTCAAATTCTTCTCTGTGCTCATCCAATGTCTTTTTTTTTTTACATTTTTTATTGTTTTAAAAAAAAAATACATAGGTCACAAAAAAATGTTATATTAAAAAATATAAGAAGTTCCCATATACCCCACACCCCACCGCACCACTCCTCCCATACCAACAACCTTTTCATCATTGTGGCACATTCATTGCATTAAGCAAATACATTTTGGAGCATGCTGTACTGCATGGATTATAGTTTACATTGTAGTTCACACTCTCGCCCAGGACATTGAGTGGGTTATGGCAGGATATGTAATATCCAGCATCTGTCCCTATAATATCATTTAGGACAACTCCAAGTCCCAAAAATGCCCCCTCATCACATCTCTTCCCTCTGTCTACCCTCAGCAACTACTGTGGCTACTGTCTCCACATCAATGATACAATTTCTTCCATTGCTAGAGTCACAATAGTTCTATAGTAGAATACCAGTAAGTCCACTCTAATCCATATTTTATTCCTTCATCCTGTGAACCCTGGTATGGTGATGTCCACTCTACCTCTAAATCAAGAGGGGGCTTAGATCCCACATGGCTGATGGATGTGATTCTCCTGCTTGCAGTTTAGACACTCTCAGTTCCCTGGTGTGGTGGTTGACCATCTTCACCTCCCTGTTAGCTGACCTGGCTAAGTCCAATGAACCAACAAATAGGAGCTGCAACTCTGCTGAGGCTCAGGCCCCAGCTGCACGTGGCCAGTCCAGAGATTCAAGTCTCCTGAGTATACACAAACCCCAGCACCAACCACAGGTTCAGTAACAGTGACAGAAGAGGCATGTGTAGAGAGGTCACATCTGAGTCCAACTCCATCATACTCAGGAGCACAAATTCCCAAGTAGGGCCCACTGG
The DNA here is from genome assembly GCF_030445035.2 of Dasypus novemcinctus. Taxonomy (NCBI): domain Eukaryota; kingdom Metazoa; phylum Chordata; class Mammalia; order Cingulata; family Dasypodidae; genus Dasypus; species Dasypus novemcinctus. The sequence goes on from NC_080681.1 coordinate 129,536,256, forward strand.
CGAGACACTGAACTCCAGAGCCAGCACCCACACACTCCCTAGAAGCCTGCCCGTGCCAGATGCCCCCATTAAGTACCTTAAACAAGTAACCCTTCCTTATGATATTTTCTGAAGAGTTTTCTCAGCATTATAGATTCAACCACATAACCTGACAATCTCCCATGTTCACCTGCTCCCCCCAAACCTCCCCCCATTTCCTTGGACCATCTGACCCATCCTCCCAACCCTAGCCCCCCTCAAGCCTGCAAAGCCCCACGCAATAGTGTCCCTAGGCCTCCGTCTTATCCTTTCCCTGCACAACTACTTCCCTCCCCTTCATCATAGATTTCACCCATGTGGGTGTCGGCTCACAGCCTTCCTCTCCCCACTGATTTCCTGTAAGCCTGTCATCCAGTCTCCAGCTTCCAGTGTCTCCTTAATATCCTTAATCTCTTTAACCATCTCATTGAATTTATTAAGGAGATTTGTTTGTTTGAACATCTATGATTAGTTGTCTCAACTCCTTTATGGCATCTAGAGGCTTATCTTGTTCCTTTAACTAGGCCATAGCTTCCTGTTTTTTGGTGTGGATTGTAATTTTTTGTTGGTGTCCTGGCATCTGACTTACTAGGGTATTTATTCTGGGTGCAGTTTTTCTTTTTGGTTTAGGACTTCCTGCCTTTCTTCCTTGCTGGTTGTTCAGTACAAGCCAAGGATGTAGTTGGTACTGTAAGCTGTGAAGGGTCAAGCTGCCCTCATTGCCCCAGGGATTGAGGAAGCTTCTCCCAACTTTCTCCCTTGCCAGTGGTAGGGACAGTCACAGCTATGTGGAACAATCCAAGTTGTGCAGGCCTAGACTCTAGTTGCCCAGAGACACTGATGAAGCTTCCCATACCTTTCTCCCCTGCCTGGGACGGAGATGGATTGCAGGTGTGGGCAACAATCTATGCAGTGCCCGTCCAAGATGACTGCAGTTGCCCCGATAGATTTCCAATTATTCAGTTTATGCCAGCCAAAGGTACCAACAGTTACCTGGGAGGCTAGTGCAGGACTCGCCAGCCTTCTTCTTGCCAGAGGTGAGGCTGAAGCCTAGCCTAGAGCTACAGGCCAATCTGGGTGAAAGAAACCAGTTCCTACCATCACAGTGATTTTCGGTCAGCCCAGCTTCCTCTCATGCTGCGAGCAGGGTAAAAATGGCGGCCACTGGCCTCTTTCCAACTTGGACAGACTCACACCCCAGCTGTTCCTAGGGTTACACCTTAGTCAGCCGAGTCTACTAATCAGTAGCTGAAATTGGTGGCCGACCATCTCCTCCTCCCCTGTTTTTGGGAAGTGAAGCTTCCAATTCCAACCATAGAATAGCCCCTGGGGCACCTTGCACTGCCAAAGTAGCATGATCACCGGCCTTCACAGCTTGGCCTGTAATTTCCCAGAGAGGCTGGCACAGGTCCCCCCAGCTTCCTCCCTGCTGGAAGTGGGGCGGGGGCTTAGGCTAGAGCTGCAGTCTGATCTGGATGGAAAGCAGCCAGTCCCTACCCACACTGGGATTTTCCGTCCACCCTGCTTCCCCTCATGCCAGGAGCGGAGTTAAGATGGCAGGTACCAGCCTCATTCTGACTTGGACAGGTTGAAACTTCAGCTGTTTTTAGTATTATACTTTAGCCTGCTGAAATTACTCATCAGTAGCTGAAGTTGGTACCCATCTGTCTCTTCCTTCCCCATTTTTGGGAAGTGGAGCTTCCAATTCCAGCCCCGGAACAGCTCCCGAGGCAGCTCGTGCCTCCAGTGAGGGTGGCACCGGCCTCCGGGGCGTGGAGCCTCTGCTTGGGCGTCTTCTCTGCAGATGGGCTGCCTCCTCCTTCCACTCCTTCCACGATGTGGCAGGACGCTCTTCTGGTCTCCGGGAGTCCCCAAACAGGAGCTTCAGCAGCGCCACAGAGCTCTGGTGATTACTAACCGCCCTGTAGCAGGAGCTGTCTAGGAGCTGCTTGTTCTGCCACTATCTTGCTGGTTGTCTCAGTAGCATTTTAAATTATCCTTCACAATTTGCTATCATACGTCCCTTATGCTCTAAAAGGTAAACTTCTGTCTTAGACATAAACTTTGATAAAACGTACAGTTTGGTTTTTCCAGTATTTCTCCTATTCAACATATGCTGTTAATTTTTAAATAAAAATATATGGGGAAGTAGAGGTGGCTCAAGCAGTTAGGTGCCTGCCTGCTACACGGGAGGTCCCAGGTTTGGTTTCCTGTGCCTCCTAAAGACGAGGGAAACAGAGGTGTCTCAAGTGATTGGGCTTCCGCCTACCATATGGGAGGACCCAGGCTTGATCCCCAGAGCCTCCTTGTAAAAAAGTCATGCACACCTGGTGAGCCAGTGTCCGCTGCCATGCAGCCATACAGCCAGATGACGACACAACAGAAGATATGAAGGGGAGAGTCAAGACAAGACACAACCGAAACCAGGATCTGAGATGGTGCAAGTGACGGGCAACCTATCTCCACATCGGAGGTCCCCAGGATCAAATCCCAGTGAGTGTTAGAGGAGAAAACCAAGAGAAGATAAAAAGAGAAACAGACACAGAAGATCACACAGCGAATGGACACAGACAGCAAAAAACAGCAGGGTTAGGGGGAGGGGAGAAAAAAAAGACAAGCAAGACAGTGAGCTGACACGACAGGCTTGCATGATGAGCTGACACAACGAAGAGACACGACAAGGAAAACACATAATGAGAGAACAAAAAGGCAGGAAGCAGAGGTGATTTAAGCCATTGGGCGCCTCCCTCTCACATGAGAGGTCCTAGGTTTGTTCCCAGTGCCTCCTAAAAAAAAAAAGACGAATAGACAACAGACACAGAGAGCAGACAGTGAGCACAAATGATGGGTGGGGGGTTATAAATAAATAAAATAAATCTTTAAAATATGTGTATGTGTAAAACAATCAGAATGGAAAATTTAGGGGGAAAGAAATAAACAGTATCTGTTTTCATCTACTTTTATTCATTGGACAAACACCTTTTAGCTAGGCGGAAGTAAATGTCTGAGGCCTTTGGCACACAGTTATACTAAGCAGTGAAAGGATGTGCTTGTCTTTAATTTCACGAATGAATACATGTGGTCTAGGACTTCTTAAGTTAAGGGTCCATGTCTGGGCTTCACAGAGTATATGATTCCCTTGACATTTGAAACACAATTTTGTGAATATGCGTGACTTTCTTGAGAAAGAATCCAAAGCTTTCATCTAGGTTTTCAAAGGGGTTGTTATCCCAAAATGTGAAGAACCACAGATCAAGTTACCTTTCATAACTGGAAATAAACTTTCAGGAAAATGAATATGGAAAATTAAGTAATATTGAAGTCCTACAATAAACTCCTTATTAGTAAAATTTAGAATTATTTTGTTAGAAATTACAGAGTCTTCTGGAAAAGAAATTTAGAAAAAAAATTCCCAACAGGAAATTATTGGAACCCACTGATTCTTGATTATTTAATGGGACACAAGTATGGGCCTTGAGCAAAGGGAAAACATTTTTCACTGAGCTTTTTGACTGAAAGTTAGCTGTGTTAATGGATGGTATTCAATCCTCATGTAAGAAGTTTGAAATGGGCTGAGAAAACAGTCTGTGGGATAAAACAAGAAAAGAGAAAAGGCTCTGCTTTCTCTTCTACAGTTGCAAACCCAGAAGAGCTTAACTTTAAGTAATGTTTTTAGATATTTGTGAATAAGATACTTTTATGTATAAAAAATATTTCCTGTATTTTCCTATTTCTTGTCACTGCCACCCCCCTTTTTCTCAGGGGAGGGGATATTATCTTTCAGAAGCTATTTTGAAAATGAAAATGTGTTACTACTTAATTGAGTTATTCTTAAACCATATTAATTTCTGAATTGTTTGGTAGTGCTAAAATTTTCTTTTTATTTGAAGTAATTTTATGGCAGTATATTACAGGGTTAAAATTCTTTTTATGCATCAGCAATGCCAAGTAGCCAACATTATAGACACAAATGTTTCCAGCCTCTCTTTATCCTTTAGGGAGTTTCCAGTTTCTCCTTCTTTTTCTTTGTTGTTTCCACAGAGGCCACTCCTAGACACAGATCCAAAGCCAGCAGTGCGCGCAAAACTAGACCTCAGCCAGCAGGTGTGACCTGCAGGCCTGCGGAATGGATTTCTTTCCATCTTGCAACTTACATCCTTCAGCTGTTTTGGTTTTTTTTAAAGATTTATTTTTTTATTTATTTCTCTCCCCCCTGCCCAGTTGTCTGCTCTCTGTGTCCATTCGCCGTGTGTTCTTCTGTGACTGCTTCTATCCTTATCAGCAGCACCAGGAATCTGTGTTTCTTTTTGTTGCGTCACCTTGCTGTGTCAGCTCTTCTTGTGGGCAGTGCCATTCCTGGGCAGGCTGCACTTTCTTCGTGCTGGGCGGCTCTCCTTACAGGGCGCACTCCTTGCTCATGGGGCTCCCCTACGCGGGGGACACCCCTGCGTGGCAGGGCACTCCTTGCGCTCATGAGCAATGCACGTGGGCCAGCTCCACACGGGTCAAGGGAGAGCGGGTTTGAACGGTGGACCTCCCAAGTGGTAGACGGACGCCCTATCCACTGGGCCAAGTCCGCTTCCCACATCCTTCTGTTTTTCATCACTTCTTTCTTTCTGTGTACCTGAATAACAAAATGATAAATATCCGAATTCTAGAAAGACTTGTTTGGAGATATTAAAATGTGTACTGGTACTTACTTTTTCATCGTAAACCCATCATTGAGCATATTAACTGGAGTCTTGGCCATTGTGTAATGCTTGGTTGACCTTTCATAAACTCTAAGTAATGACAGTAGAAAAGCAGCAGAGCTGTAGTTTTAATTTTTACAGAAAGTAGAAAAAAAATTTTTTGAGTTTAGGGAATCCTGAGAGCAGAAATCACAAGTTTCAGTTATGTTTTCTGTGCAGTTCTCATCTGTCTCCTGATGACCCTGGCTTTATTTATTTTTGGTTTTGATTGGATGTTTTGGTTTAAGTAGAAGCATGAGCTTATAGATTGAGGATTTTACTGCCATTTGTCTCTGTAGTTTTGTCCCTGTTTTTTCCGTTACTATTTACCTTGAGGATTAGACTAAATTGTACCAAATTGCCTCTAGTGTTTTCTAGTACAAATTAACAAATTATGTTGGTCTTTACAGGAAATGGCCTTGTTTAAGGAAATTAAACCTCTCCAGATTATCCCATCGTACTTGGTGCAGCCACTGAAAGCAAACTCCTCAGCCCACCTGGCGATGAGCCAGACGGCCCTCCTGGCCCGACTGCTGCGGGACCTGGGCACCGGGGCCTCGGGCTTCACCCTCGACAGCGTGATGAAGGTAAGTGCAGCTCGCTGCAGTGCCCCGTGGCCTCGTGCGTCAGGTGGTGCCCGGCACACTGCCAGGGTCACATCGGCGTGTGTCGAGTGGTTGAATGAGTCCAGAAAAGCAGCCACTGCTGGGCTCAGCAAGTGAGAGCACCTGCAATCCCCTGCTGGAGTCAGCAGGCGAGTGCACCTGAGGTCCCCTGCTGGAGTCAGCAGGCGAGTGCCCCTGAGGTCCCTTGCAGTTCCCACCACACACTCTATGACGTTGCATGCTCAGATCTGTGTCTAGGGTGGCAGAAAAGCTATCGAGCACTTTTTCATCTGGGAGAGATACCTGCAGTGCAGCAGAGACCACGTACCAGTCAGTGCGTGTATTTTTTCTGCTTTGGACAACTTCACCTAACCTCGGAAGTTAGAGGAGAGAGGGTCTCTGCCAGTCAGAAAGTCCCTGTTCCTGATGTCCAGCGCGGTGAAAGCGTAGTTCTGTGCGCTCAGCTGACACCGCGAGTGGCCGCTTGCACGGTGGTGTGCTCGTGGTCCGCCGCCAGCCTCCTCTCTGTGTTCATGTCTGTCAGTGGAGAAAGGCAAAGGCAGGCGGGGTGAGCCTTCAGGGCCGTCCTTCTTCTTGTAGGTCCCCAGGTGCCTGGATTGGGGCCTGAAGTCATCACAGCGACAGGAAAGTCAGGCTCAGACGGGCCTGTTGCCCTCCGTCTCTCTTACTAAGGTGTGGCTTAGTCCTGCTTCAGTAAGCAGAAGGCTTTGAAATCAGTAACCCTTTTGAAACCCTTTTGCACTTGGCTGCCAGAGCTCCCTCCTCACGCGCTCTCCTTGCACCTGCCCCTGCACTCGGTCCCCCTCAGCGGCCCTTCACCCTTGACCTTCGCACTCCCAGGCCCAGGCCTTCTGCTCTCTGTACACACCTCGGCCCTTGGTGGACCCCTCCAGTTGACCGAAGGCTCACACGCAGAGCCCCCCAGCCTGGACCACTTCCCTGGCGCCGCCGCTCCCGCGGTGGCCACCCAGATGTTAGCGGCCTCAGGCTTAGCGCGCAGAGTCCCGCTCCCGGCCCTGCGCACCGCTCCTCCCTCGCCCTCTCCGCGTCAGGAGAGGCAGCTCCTTCCCGCTCTCAGGCCTCGTGCCTCGGGCACATCTTGGAGTCCTCTCTCGGTCTCGGGCCCCCATCTTGCAGGCTGGGGGCGCTCCCTTCAGAGACCACCAGAAACTACCAGTTGTCACCTCCCAGGCCCCCCACCGTCGCCTTCTGCCGGATCACTGCCACCCTTTGAGGGACCTTCCACTTGCACCCTGCCCCTGCAGCCGGCCACCCCGCCGCAGCGCCCGTGCAGTGCTCTGCCAGGCAGGCTGGACCGTGCTGGCCCTCCGCTCCAGCCCGCCGTGTGTCCCGCCCCAGAGAAACAGCCTGTACCCTTCTGACTGCGAAATGCCGGCTCCTTCCTGAGCTCATCTCTTTCTTTTGCCAAACTTTTCAAAGGTGGCCAGTTGTAGCCAAAACATAAACACCACCACTCCGTCCCTCCTCGCACCACCAGCTCGGAGCCCATGGCCTGTGTCTGGATTACACTCGGCACCACTTTCACCCACTGAGTTGCTCCTGCGTCATGGATCACTGCCCTCCTGCCTGCAGGGCGGTGTCCTTGCTGCCCGCGTGTTTAAACCCTGGCATGACCGCATACCCCCTCCAAGATGCCAGCGTCGGCTTCAGGTACCCCAGCAAGGCCATGTGGGGCCCCAGTCCTGCGAGGCGAGGCCGCACCAGGTCTCCATGGCCTGACGCAGGGAGAATTGGTTGCTCACTGCTGCCGCAGCCCAGTGAGGGGGACAGGACAGGGCTTTGCTCCACGCGGTCCAGCAGGGGCCTGCATTCCCTCAGGGGTGATGCCTCCAGCCTCCGCATGGGGCCGTCTGACCAAAGGAGAGGGACTAGAGGACCGCGAAAGCACACGTCCCCTGCTGAGCCATCCCCCACATGTCCTGTGACCGAGGTGGCTACACACTAGCTCCAAGGGCGACCTGAGGTGGCCGTGCACCAAGGAAGAAAAGGAGGCAGGTCTGCTGAGCGCACGGTGGTGGCTCAGGCTGCCCAAATGCTGGTGAGAACAGTCCACAAAGAAGGGAAGGAAGAACTGATAAAGCAGGAGAGAGAAGGCCTAAGGGTGTGGGATCCGTTCCAAAGCAGAGAGGCGGCCTCATAGCGGAGCAGGAGCAAGTCATCTTCTCAGCAGCAGGGAACCGGCTCAGAGCCGAGAAGGGGCAGCGGAGGGTGAGAAGAGAGCAGGAAGGGTGAGGGGGCCCCTGGAAGCCTGGGGGTGCCCACTGGCCAGAGGGTGGTGCAGGCCGAGATACTGGGCAGTGCCCAGGGCCCCCGTGGCATCTACGGCTGTAAGTCTGAGGTGAGACCAGGCAGCCTGAGTATTCTTCCAGCACGTGCAGCTTCGACTGGTGCATTTGAGGGAAGGAGAAAGGGTGTCCGTGAATGCCAGGACGTGACAACAACAACTGTGTAGCAGTCTGGCCTTGCTTATGAATTCCACAACTAGATAGTGGATTATGCTTGTGAACTGGCCTGTTCCTCTGGGCGTGTTCCCCTTTGTATTAAATGCAGGGGCTCTACTTTTACTTGATCCTATTATGTTTAGGGCTTTGATTGGGCCATATCAGTAGGACATTGAGTCCCCACCCCTTTGGTGGGCAGGGGCTCACAGAGAAAACACAGGGCAGAGGAGAGAGTTGGAGTTTTGATTCTGGAGCCCCTGGAAATAAGTACACAGGAGAAGAACACAGAGAAATAGAGACGGCGCCATAGACCCGGCAGAGGCCCTGGGAAGAGAGAGCCTGAGAGTCTACAGCCGACCTTGTGGAGAGAGCAGAGCAGCTGAGTCTGGAGAGGAACAGCCCCGGGAGAGGGACAGACTTGTCCCAGCCTCCAGCTGATATTGGAAGGAGCTGGGCCCACGGAGCCCTAAGAGGAAGAGGAAGGCTGGACCCTGGCAGACGTCGGCAGCCATCCTGCTCCACACGTGGCAACGGAGGGCCTTGGTGAGGGAAGTCACTTAGGCTTTAGGGCCTTGCGACTGTCAGCTTCTACCCCAAATAAATACCCTTTATAAAAGCCAACAGAGTTGTGGTACTTTGCGTTGGCACCGCTCTGGCGGACTAACACAGACCATAAACCAAGCCAGAAAGCCAGACACAGGACGGGCAGACGGAGGGGGGCGGCTGAGGACAGGCGGAAGTGGGCAGTGCAGGGATTGCCAGCTCTGATGAGGCTGAAGAATTGTCAGGAGGGGTGGGAAGCTGGGAAGGTGGGGGGTGGCAGGCAGGGTGGGGTCCTCAAGTCAGTGCCTTCCCGGGGGCAGGCAAAGGTCAGAAGAGACAGGTGTGGCTGAGGCAGAAGGGTGGTCAGGAGGGAGAGGCGGTTTCCTAGGCATGTGAGCGTCTGTCTAGGAGCAGGTGGAATACCGCGCAGCCCTTAGAACGAGGGAGACAGGAAAGCTGGAAGGAATGCCTGTAGATCTTGAAAATGTACTATTAAGTAGAAAAAGTGAAACTTTGAGGAAAAGCACAGTATGTTATTTATAATGTCAAAAGGAGAAAGGTGTACGTGTCCGTGGTGTGTACATGCATACGTGCACACTTGGGACACGTGCGCCTTTGTAGTGAGAATACACATGAGAAGCTCGTGTGTCAGCGCCAGCCGGGTGGCTACCTCCGGGCACACGCAACAGTGGACTGCGCGGCGTACGAGGAGGTCCCACTCCACAGCCCTGATGTTTTATTTCTGAAAAATTAAAAGACCTGAGACAAACATGGCAAAGTTATAACATTGGTAAAACCTAGATGGGGGGTACATGGGAGTTTATTATATTTCTGCTTCTGAATGTTTAAAATATTTCATAACGTTTACTATGAAGTTTTGGGGAAAGATAAAACTTAAATCCATAACCCACTGAATGTACTGGGGGAGAGTGTGACTACAGGGTAAACTATTATCTATATGGTGCAGCAGTGCTCCAAAATGTGTTCGCCTAGTGCGATGAGTGTGCCACAATGATGGGGGAGGTTGTTGGTGTGGGAGGAACGGGGTGGGATGTGGGGGATATAGGGGAACCTCTCATGTTTTTTCTAATGTAATCTTTTTTGTGATGTATGTATCTTTAAAAAAACACAATTTACAAAAATGATGGAGGTGGGTTATAGGGAACCTCTTACGTTTTTTTTAATGTAACATTCTATGTGATCTATTAACTTTAATTTTTAAAAAGTGTTTAAAAAATGCTTGTTAGTACATTCAGTGGAAAAAAGCAATACACAAATTGTATATCTCAATTCTGTATGTACAGTATCAGAAAAATTATCTTTGTCTTAATATGTGGAATGCTGTATGTGTTGTTTTCTTTTTTCTTTTCTTTGTTTTTCAAATTTTCATAATCTATATTCCTTTTATGCAGGAGAAAAACTTGATTATTTTAAAAATCAATTACAAAAGACTCCCTCCCAACCCTATTTTCAGTTTTCAGTGAGTGCCCTGGAGCACAGAGTATATGAGGTACGAGAAACAGCGGTTAGAATTATCTTGGACATGTATAGACAGCACCAGACTTTTATTCTAGAGTACCTGCCTCCGGACGACAGCAGCACGCGCAGGAATGTCCTCTATAAAACTATTTTTGAGGGATTTGCTAAAATAGACGGCAGACCTACAGAAGCTGAAATTAAGGTAAATTGATGTTCATGAAATTATGACCTAATCGTGCCCTTGAGGTTTCTTGATACATGAAGAAACTAACAGATTATTCTAAGGAGCTGCACCTATGGGAAGTGCAGAGGTCAGGCCCCAGCCCCTTCCCCGCTTTCTGCCCATGAGACCCTCAGTTTCCCCTTCTGCAGTTTAGGAATGATGACAGCCATGAGAACATTTGCCATTTTCTTGACCAATAAACAGTTTTAAAGTTAGCCTTTTAATTCTGGTCATATCATTCATCTTACTGAATATTATAAAGTAGAAGAAATATATGTGTTATGATTTGTCTCTCAATTTTTAGACTACTCTAAAGAAAAATAATTTTCTTAATAGGCACAGAAGAAAGCAGCCACAGAAGATGTGGAAAAACAAAAGAAAGAAGAAATTAAAGTTTTACAAGGGCAGTTGGCAGCGCTAAAAGAAATTCAGGCCGAAGTCCAGGTTGGAAAGTTATCATGTCTTTTATCAGTGAGCTTTCCGGTGAAGCTGTAGGACCGTTTATTTCATTATGTGGGTGCACAGCAGATCTGGTTTACCTCTCTTGGGATTATGTGGATTTGGGAGTTTATTTTCACTGTTTTTTAAGTTAGTTCTGGGCTAAATCAGCTGCATCCTCGGCTGGGCGGTTTGGCTCTCTGGACTGCTCAGCCACACTCTTCCGCAGGGACTGCAGGGAGCTGCTTCAGTGTTTAGAAGCCCCTCGGGGCTTGGAGAGCGGATGGGAGTGCAGGAAAAGGAAGGGGAGGAAGCAAAGGTTTTCTCTCCTCCTTAGTGCTACAGCCTCCTTGGAGACAAAGGAGAAAAGAAATTTGAACATGGAGACCTGATTTCAGTGCATTAAAAAAGGAAGGTTTGGGGTAACGGCTGCTTTGCTCAGCCTTACTCAGGAGCCCCTGGGAGGTGGGCGACGTCGTGTGTGGCGTGAGCAGAGAGGATCTGATGGATAAACCGCCCCACTCCCGAGATTTCAGTTAGGTTCATAGCACTAATTCTGTGATTAATTTCCTTAACTTGAAAGGAAATTTCATTTAAAAAAGGAAGAAAATATGACTGAGTGTATGTTGAAATTCCTATGATAAAAATTCACAGTAATATTTCAACTAAATGCTGGAACATCAGAATAACAAGAAAGGAAAGGGAGTGGAAGTGGCTCACGTAGTTGAGCACCTGCTTCCCACAGGGGAGGTCCCGGGTTTGGTCTCTGGTGCCTCCTAAAAAAACAAATAAGCAAAGAAACGAAAAAAACCCAGGGGAGCCGATGTGGCTCAGTGATTGAGCACTGGCTTCCCATATGCAAGGTCCCGGGTCCAACCCCTGGCTCCGGTATTGCAAAAAAGAAGAGGAACGGAAAGGAAAGGAAAGAGGCCGTTTGGAAATGAAGAAAGGAGTGGGAAGGAGATGGCGGTGGGCTGGGTATAACTCCTTACGTTTACGTAGCAAGTCGTGGCTCAGTGAGAGCACGTGTCGATTCATCCCACAGCCACCCTGTGTTCCTAACAAAAACCGTAGAAAGGAGGACGCGTCAGTGACAGGGCCAGTAAGCAGAGCCCAGAAGGGACTCGGCCAGGACTCGGCTGAGCTGGACGCTGGTTCCCTTCCTACCCCATCACAGCAAGAATCTAATCTCTGCGCCCCTGGGCAGTCCTGCGACCAGAGGTTGTGTTAGCAGATGACTGCTCCCCGGGGCACCGAGGTACCATGCCTGGTTAATCAGCAGCTTGCTGGAGGGCTGGCTCTGAGCTGTTCATGTCACTCTTTTTTTTTTTTTTTTTTTCTTTTTTTTTTTTAATATTTATTTATTATTATTATTTTTAATTACATTAAAAAAAATATATGAGGTCCCATTCAACCCCACCGCCCCCGCCCCCCACTCCCCCCACAGCAACACTCTCTCCCATCATCGTGATACATCCATTGCACCTGGTAAGTTCATCTCTGAGCATCACTGCACCCCATAGTCAATGGTCCACATCATAGCCCAGACTCTCTCACGTTCCATCCAGTGGGCCCTGGGGGGATCTACAGTGTCCCGTAATTGTCCGTGAAGCACTATCCAGGACAACTCCACGTCCCGAAAACGCCTCCACATCTCATCTCTTCCTCCCGTTCCCCACACCCAGCAGCCCCCATGGCTACCGTTCCCATACCCATTCCACATTTTCTCTGTGGACATTGGATTGGTTGTGTCCATTGCACACCTATGTCAAGTGAGGGCTTAGATTGCACATGGGTACTGGATGCACTCTTCCCGCTTCTAGTTGTAGACACTCTAGGCTCCATGTTGTGGTGGTTGACCTTCTTCAACTCCATGTTAGCTGAGTGGAGTAAGTCCAATAAGTCAAAGTGTAGGAGCTGAAGTCTGTTGAGGCTCTGGGCCTGGGTGTCATATTATCAGTCCAGAGATTCAAATCCCCTACATATATCTTAAACCCAGCACCAACTACAATTCCAATAAAGTAGCATGCAAGTCTTGTGAAAAGAGATCCCCTCTGAGTCCATTTCCATCACGCAGAAACACCAGCTCCAAAGAAGGGCCATCTGTCATGGCAGTGAACCCCTTCTGCCATGACCATAGAACCCGTAGGTCTCTTTATCCCTCAAAAGAACCAATACCTGGGGTTGTATCTACCTTATCTGTCTCTTAGACTCTGTTCAGTTGTACATAGGGGTATTCCTTCTGACAACCTCCAGACTCTTTTTTAGAGACTCACAGCCTTATAATCTCATTTCTCCTTTCCATTTCCCCCTTACATTAGGTCAAACCGCTTCCCGAAGTCATGTTATTATATGTAGACAGGTATATTCTGCTGTTCCGCATTGAATCTTTAATTCAAGGTCATTTTCTAGTTGCTTCTTCAGCTGGTATGTGGTAGTGATCCCTCGGTGCCAGGGAGGCTCATCCCCGGGTGTCGTGTCCCACGCTGAGGGGAATGCATCACATCTACACGCTGAGTTTGGCTGTGAGAGTGGCCACATTTGAGTAACATGAAGGCTGTCAGGAGGAAACCCCCAGGCACAATGCTACTCTAGGCCTTGTTCTTATTGCAGGTGCATAGGCTCAAAAGTGTAGCCATTAGTATCAAGAGCCCACTGTTGGGCCCTCCTTCCTTCCTGGTTCTTGCCGTTGCACCTGGAGGATTGCCGCTGCTCTCCCAGGGCCCACAACAGTGACCCCCCGGCCAGGAGCCCAGTACCCCCCCAGCTGTTGTTTTTAATTGTTTCCACTATGAGTATATATAGACATTACCATATACCCTGGGCATATGCCCTGTATAACTCCCTGTCAACCATATATATCCTGTCAATAACATCCCATATCAGTATTCCTCCGCTGCCATTGTTGAACCACTCTGTGATCCAAAACTTCCCGTAAAGTGAATCCCAACATAATGTCAGCTTCAGAAGAGTCTTAGATCACCAAAATTCATATATACAATATACAGTATTTCCCCAGATCCACCATAAAACCTTTTCCCTTCCACAGCAATAATCTTTTAACTTATTCATATCATATTTCCTGAAACTGATGTACAGATTCCGAAACTATAGTTTTCAAACAAGGTAACATTTGTGCTTACTCTGTGGTCCATACTTTAGGTTGTACAGTTTTCTAAATTTTTTAGTTATCCTATGTTTTGTCTTATGGTTTTCATTATTAGTCTGTCATCCCCTATATGTTTTTGGTATTAGCTGTTTTATATTCATCCTCGTGTACTCTCACATAACTCCTCTTTTGCCCCCTTATTTACCTTTGTTCTATCCATTGCACGTCCATTTTCCCCTCCCCTTAGGGCCCACAACGCCTGCCAATCTAATGCCCTGGGAGCCGTCCTTTCTCACGAGAGATACAGTTCTCTCTATTCGACGGCATTAGTCTTCCCCAGGATATGGGTCCACCCCACCCAATGGTAGAACCCACCTTGGCAAAATGAGCCTTCAGCTATTCCCTCCGGAGTCCGTCCCGCATCAGACCATACCCCCTGAGCGTCCTAACCAGGTGACCCTCCTATTTATACTTTGATACGTTTTACTCAACATTTAGTTCTCAACGAACTTCTGGCACTCTCCCATGTTTGTATGTTGCCCCTCCCTCCCACCTATTTCTTGGACCATATTACCCCTCTTCCCATCCCCAGCCCCCCTCAAACCCAGAAAACCCCACCCGAAGGTAACCCCTTGCCCCCATTTTGTCCCTTCTTTGTGCTCATACTTACCCCCAGCTCATCACAGATTCCACCCCTACAGACATTAACTCACATCCTTCCTCCACCCCCCGATTTCCAGTAAGCCACTTTTCCAGACTCTAGCTCTCTGAGGCAGTTAACTTATTTCATATCATTGAGGTCATATAGTATTTGTCCTTCAATGCCTGGGTTGCTTCACTTAACATAAGATTCTCAAGGTTCATCCATGTTATCACGTGCGATTGTAGTGTATTGGTTCTTACAGCTGAGTAGTATTCCATTGTGTGTATATACCACATTTTATTGATCCACTCATCTGTTGATGGACTTTTGGATTGATTCCAACTTTTGGCGATGGTGAACAATGCTGCTATGAACATTGGTGTACATATATCGGTTTGTGTCCTTGTTTTCAGATCTGATGGGTATATACCCAGCAGTGGTATTGCTGGGTCATATGGCAAATCTATGGATAATTTTTTGAGAGACTGCCAAACTGTCCTCCAGAATGGTTGGATCCTTCTGCATTCCCACCAGCAATGGATGAGTGTTCCCCTTTCTTCACATCCTCTCCAGCATTTGTATTCTACTGTTTTTTTCATGGCTGCCAATCTTATGGGAGTAAGATGGTATCTCATTGTAGTTTTGATTTGCATTTCCCTGATAGCTAGGGATTTGGAGCATTTTTTCATGTGCTTTTTAGCCATTTGTATTTCTTCTTTGGAGAAGTGTCTGTTTAAATCTTTTTCCCATTTTTTAAATGGGTTGTTTATCTTTTTGTTTTCGAGATATATGAGTTCTTTATATATGCAAGTTATAAGTCTCTTATCAGATATATGGTTGCCAAATATTTTCTCCCATTGTGTGGGTTCCCTTTTTACTTTCTTGACAAACTCCTTTGAGGTGCAGAAGGCTTTAATTTTGAGGTAGTCCCATTTATCTATTTGTTCTTTTGCTGCTCGTGCTTTTGGTGTGATATTCATGAAGCCATTTCCTATTACAAGGTCCTGTAGATGTTTCCCTGCACTGCTTTCTAAGGTCTTTATGGTCTTGGCTCTTATATTTAGGTCTTTGATCCATCTAGAGTTGATCTTTGTATAAGGTGTGAGATGGTAATCCTCTTTCATTCTTCTACATATGGCTATCCAGTTCTCCAGGCACCATTTGTTGAATAGGCCATTCTCTCCCAGTTGAGAGGGTTTGGTGGCTTTATCGAATATTATATGGCTATATACATGAGGTTCTATATCTGAACTTTCAATTCGATTCCATTGGTCTGTGTATCTCTCCTTATACCAGTACCATGCTGTTTTCACTACTGTAGCTTTGTGGTATGTTTTGAAGTCAGGAAGTGTGATTCCTCCTATTTCGTTTGTCTTTTTCAATATGTCTTTGGCTATTCGGGGCCTCTTTTTATTCCAAATAAATTTCATAGTTAGTTTTTCTAGTTCCTTAAAGAAGGCTGTGTTGATTTTTATTGGGATTGCATTGAATGTGTAGATCAGTTTTGGTAGGATAGACATCTTAATAATATTCAGTCTTCCTATCCATGAACAGGGAATATTCTTCCATTTATTTAGGTCTTCTTTGATTTCCTTGAACAATCTTGTATAGTTCTCGATGTATAAGTTTTTTACCTCTTTAGTTAAATTTATTCCTAAGTATTTGATTTTTTTATTTACTATTGTGAATGGTATTTGTTTCTTGATTTCCTCCTGATCTTGCTCATTATTGGTGTACAGAAATGCTACTGATTTTTGCGCATTGATCTTATAACCTGCGACTTTGCTAAACTCATTTATGAGTTCTAGGAGCTTTGTTGAAGATCTCTCAGGGTTTTCTATATATAGGATCATGTCATCTGCAAATAATGAAATTTTGACTTCTTCCCTTCCAATTTGAATGCCTTTTATATCTGGTTCTTGTCTCAGTGCTCGAGCAAGTACTTCCAAGACAATGTTAAATAGGAGCGGAGGCAATGGGCATCCTTGTCTTGTTCCTGATTTTAGAGGGAAGGATTTCAGGACTTCGCCATTGTAAACAATGTTGGCTTTAGGTTTTTCATATATACTCTTTATCATGTTCAAAAAGTTTCCTTGTATTCCGATCTTTTGGAGTGTTTTTATCAGGAAGGGGTGCTGTATTTTGTCAAATGCCTTTTCTGCATCTATAGATATAATCATGTGGTTTTTTTCTCTCAATCTGTTTTATGGTGTATTACATTGATTGATTTTCTTATGTTGAACCATCCTTGCATACCTGGGATAAATCCCACTTGGTCATGGTGTATAATTCGTTTAATGTGTTGTTGAATACGATTAGCAAGTATTTTGTTAAGTATTTTTGCGTCTAGGTTCATTAGAGAAATTGGTCTGTAATTTTCCTTTCTTGTGGTGTCTTTGTTTGGCTTTGGTACTAGGGTAATGTTGGCATCATAGAAGGAATTAGGCAGTGTTCCTTCTGTTTCGATTTTTTGGAATAGTTTCAACAGGATTGGTGTTAGTTCTTTCCGGAATGTTTTGTAGAATTCACCTGTGAAGCCGTCTGGCCCTGGGCTCTTCTTAGTTGGGAGATTTTTAATGACTGATTCTATCTCTTTGCTTGTGATTGGTTTGTTAAGATCATCAATTTCTTCTTTCGTCAGTATGGGCTGCTTATGTATTTCTAGGAATTTGTCCATTTCCTCTAAATTGTCATTTTTGTTGGAATATAGTTTTTCAAAGTATCCTCTTATGATAGTCTTTATTTCTGTGGGGTCAGTGGTGATATCACCTTTCTCATTTCTTATTTTGTGTATTTGCATCTTTTCTCTTTTTTTCTTTGTTAGTCTCGCTAAAGGTTTGTCAATTTTGTTGATCTTCTCAAAAAACCAGCTCTTGGTCTTGTTTATTTTTTCAAGTGCTTTCTTATTTTCTATTTCATTTAGTTCTGCTCTTATCTTTGTTATTTCCTTCCTTCTTCTTCCTGTTGGGTTACTTTGTTGTTGTTTTTCTAATTCCTTCAAATGTGCAGTTAATTCTTCAATTTCTGCTCTTTCTTCTTTTTTGATATATGAATTTATGGCTATAAATTTCCCTCTCAGTACCGCTTTTGCTGCATCCCATAAATTTTGGTATGTTGTGTTATCATTATCATTTGTTTCAAGGTAGTCATTGATTTCTTTTGAGATTTCCTCTTTGACCCACTGTTTTTCTAAGAGTGTGCTGTTTAATTTCCAAATTGTCATGTGAAGTCTGGGTCTCTGTCCCTTGCAAATTTCCAGCTTCACTCCACTGTGGTCAGAGATATTGTTTTGTATGATTTCGATCTTTCTGAATTCATTAAGCCTTTCTTTGTGGCCTAGCATATGGTCAATCTTGGAGAATGTTCCATGTGCGCTTGAGAAAAATGTATATCCTGCTGTGTTTGGGTGTAATGATCTATATATGTCTATTAGATCCAGCTCTTCTAATATACTGTTCAAATGTTTTGTTTCTTTAGTGATTCTCTTTTGAGATGTTCTGTCCAGAGTTGATAGTGGTGTATTAAAATCCCCCACTATAATTGTAGATGCATCTATTCTTTCACTTAGTTTTTCCAGCGTTTGCCTCACATATTTAGAGGCGCCCTTGTTAGGAGCATAAATATTTATGATTGTTCGATCTTCTTGACAAATTGTCCCTTTCACTAAAATATAGTATCCTTCTTTGTCTCTCACAATTGTTTCGCATTTAAAGTCTATTTTGTCTGATATTAATATAGCTACTCCTGCCTTTTTTTGGTTGTTGTTTGCTTGTATGATTGTTTTCCAGCCATTCACTTTCAACCTCCATTAGTCTCTGGGTCTAAGATGTATCTCTTGTAGGCAGCATATAGATGGGTCGTATTTCCTTATCCAGTGTCCCAGTCTGAATCTTTTGATAGGTGAGTTTAATCCATTGACATTCCGTGTTATTACGTTTATAGAGTTATTTATGGTAGCCATATTTTGGTTGGATTTGTGTTTGTTATATTTTGTTTGTATTATTTTATTTTCCCCTTCTATTTTTGTCTTTCTTGTTGCTTTTACACTCTCCTCCATCTCTGACTGTCCTGTTTTTTCCTTTCTTCCTGCAGAATTCCCTTAAGAATTTCTTGAAGGGGAGGTTTCTTGTTGATATACTCTTTCAGTTTCTGTTTATCTGTGAATATTTTGAACTCTCCATCATTTTTGAATGCTAGTTTAGCTGGATAGAGTATTCTTGGTTGGAAATTTTTTTCCTTTAGTACCTTGACTATATCATACCACTGCCTTCTTGCCTCCATCGTTTCAGATGAGAAATCAGCACTTAATCTTATGGAGTTTCCCTTGTATGTGATGGTTTTCTTTTCTCTTGCTGCTTTTAGAATTTTTTCTTTGTCTTGAGCATTGGATAATTTGACAAGTATATGTCTTGGGGTGGGCCTGTTGGGGTTTATGACCAGTGGAGTGCGCTGTGCTTCTTGGATATGTACGTCTGTCTCTTTCAGTAGATTTGGGAAGTTTTCATTCATTATTTCCTGCAACACTCCTTCTGACCCCTTTCCCTTCTCTTCTCCTTCTGGAATGCCTATAATACGTATGTTTGAGCGTTTTGCGTTATCATTCAGGTCCCTAAGTCCTATCTGGATTTTTTCTACCTTTTTATTGACCACTTCTACTATCTGTTTGATTTCCAATGCACTGTCTTCCACATCACTAATTCTCTGCTCTGCCTCTTCTAGTCTGCTGATATTTGCTGCAAGTGTATTTTTGATTTCTTGAATTGTGGTGTTCATTTCCATCATATCTGTTATTTTTTTGCGCATGTCTGCAATTTCCCCTCCAAGTGTTGTCTTCACGCTGTTAACCTCTTTCATTACTTCATCAAATTTGTCAGTGATAAATGTTCTGAGATCTTTCATTGCTTGTGCGAAGTCCTGCCCCCCTTCCTGATTTTCAGTTTGTTGATTGGATTCAGCCATGTTTTCCTGATTACTGGTTTGGTTTGTAGATTTTTGTTGCTGTCTTGTCAACATTTTTTCTTGACGGGTTTAATCAGTTCCTTAGCTTCTTTGTCTAGTCTTGGAGATTAATTAGCTGTTGTTTTTGCGTAAGTGTTATATCTTCTGTTTGTCACTTTGTTCTTATTCCAATTTCTTATTGCTAGTTAGGCTCACTTTAAAGGAAAGTATTAGTGCTGGGGAAAGTCAATTGTGTAAGGAAGGAAAAAGTGTGAAGTAGTATTGGTGATATATGTTTACAAAGCAACAATATGAGTTCTGGGAGGATGGAGGTTAGATCATGTAAATTGTGTAGAGTTATAGTAGTAGGAAAGTACCTATAATGAGGTAGACGACTGAATATGGGAGGAATGTGGTACGTACTAAGAGGCTATTGTTTTCGTGAGAGAGGGAAAGAGAAAAGAAAGGTAATAGTTTCAGGGACGAATACCAGATGGAAAACTAAACAAAGGTATTAGAAATTAAGAGTTAGACATTTTGTGGATCAAAGAAAGGGAGATGGAATATAGGAGAGATAGCAGATGGTCGAGGATATCAAGTTGTAGGGGAAAGGGGATAGTGTAGATAGGCTAAATCTATTCACAGAGAAATGAGGCAGTGGAGGGTGAGGAAACCCAGCAAATGTGAGGTATTTCCTGTAGGACCTATTGTATTGTTAAGGTAAAATAGTATAAGAAGAATATTGGGGACAAGAAAGAGAGGATTGAAAAAAAAAAAAAAAAAAAGAACAACAAGAACAACAAAAAAAATAAATAAATAAATAAAAACCAAAGAACAGAAACCCCGCCGCCAGGCTCGGCTGGGCTCAGCTGGGCTCCGGTCCCCCGCCCGCCGCCCGCCGCGGCTCGGCTGGGCTCGGCTGGGCTCGGCTGGGCTCGGCTGGGCTCGGCTTTCCCGCCCGCCACCCGGCGGGGCGCAGCGCGGCTCAGCTCTCCCGCTCGCCGCCCGGCGCGGCACGGCTGGGCTCGGCCGAGCTCAGCTGGGCTCCGCCCCTCCGCCCGCCGCGGCTCAGCCGGGCTCGGCCGGACTCGGCTACCCTGGCCACCGCCCGCCGGGGTTCCGCGCGGTGCTAGCTGCCTCGGCTCCACCTACCCAAGGAGGGAGTCCTCCACACGTAGCTGGGATCTCCGTGTATATTTCACAGATGGATCCTCTCTGTTACCTTCCCTCCAAATCGATGTCCAGACACCTCCGGACCAGGAAAAATCCCGAAACAGCCGGTCCCAAAGAGTCTCCGACGCCTCCCAGCCGATTCCCCCCAGGAGCTAGTAACCGGGAAGTTCACTCAGCCGCCATCTTGCCTCCCCCTCCTGAAAAGTCCCAATTTATATCTTATAGACCAGTCCTTTCCGTTACCTTCCCACCAAATCGATGTCCAGACACTTCCTGCCCTGAAAAAATCCTGAAAAAGCCTGGTCCCGGAGAACCTCCAGCGGTGCCCAGCTGCCTCTTCCCAGGAGAGACGTCAAGGCAAGCTCACTCAGCCACCATCTTGCCGGAAGTCCTCATGTCACTCTTGATGGGCACCTCTGCTGGGCCCTGGAAACGCAGCAGGAGCAGAACGCCCGGGGCTCCAGGCGGAGCCAGAAGGCCTGGTGTCCGCCGAGGAACTGGACTCCAGCTGGGCGTGGCCGGGTGGCAGAAGGGTTAGGGAAGGCTCTTGCAGGAGAATTATAGAACATTTTCTAATTGCCTGACTGCGTCCAAGTTTTAGGAGAAAGTTTTTTAATATTACTGATCAGCCTTCTAAGCTGTTCAAAGCATAGGTGAAGTGAAATTTAAAACTGATGTTAACTGTTTGCATTCTGTTTATATTGTCTCCCTGCAAAATGTATGAACTTCTCTCTCATTAACGAGAACTTTTTCAATATCTGGAATCCACTTATGTGTGGCTTGCTTTCTTCACTCTTTAGGTAGAGAAATCTCATAAACTCCATTTGCAATGGAATGTTCATCTCTGGAGTCCTTCTCCAGTTTTAAAGTTGTATTGTATGTGTTTTCCACTTCATTGATTGGGTTGACAGAAGCTACTATTGTGTCAAATCTAATTCTCTACGAATTTTGTGGGCGTTGTTTTTGTTTGTAACGCCTCATGTTGCAGCCCTTTGGCCCTAACCTTTCTTTTTGTGTCTTAGGAAAAAGAAGGTGATGCTACAAAGATAAAGAATCCGGGTATGTGGGATACACGTCATGTAAACTCAGTGTAGAAACCACTTATTTGTGCAGCTAATACTTATTTGCATACCTAGTGTCTTTCAGACATTTTAGAACTGAATGCAAAGTCATACTACCGTAATTAACATATAAATGTTTTTAATGTACAATATTAATTTTCTAATGTATCTAAGCATTTTAAAGTTACTAAAAATTTGAAAATAAGTTCTACAAAAACTTTTTTTTATTCCTCAGATACTCAAGGAAGAAAAGCAGCCCTGCCTAATGCTCCAGAAATTGCCGATAATCATTATTTAGATAAGTGAGTAAAGTTGTCTTTAGCGTGTTACAGGGAGTATAGGGACTAACCACATAGAAACACTGTGAAAAAGTCTCCCTCCTTCCTTTTTTACGAATATATAAATTAGTAGGCTCTTTCCATTGGTTTTAAAAGCTAGTAAAATTGCCTTCTAAACTAATCAGCATGAACTAAGTTAATTTTCCTTCTCTTTACCCCAACAAGAAGTTAAGCAGCATATTTGTCATATTGTTGTTACAAACACAAGTATCAGAGCAGAATTTTTCCTGGGCTGTGGCCAGGATATACCTAAAAGGAAGTTAAGGGAGAAGTCTTAGTCTTCTTTTCTTGAGACCTGAAATTTCCTTTCTGCTTGATTTCACTGGCTCAGAAGCGTAAACTGACTTATTTCCACCACAGGTTGGTGAAGAATCTTTCCCCGACACTCTAGTGGGTGACCCCTTCAGCTCCACTGCGTGCCCCCAGTGAGGATGGGGCTGCCCCCAGAGCAACCTGAGGGCAAGCATCACGTCCCGAGCTGGAGAGAGTGCCTCCTGTCGTAGCTGGGAGCAGAGTGGACATTACTGAATGAGAATGAATTTGCATTCACCTTTTACTTCCTGTTTTATTTTAGTTTGTGTATTTTCTGTGGGGAAAGGAACGAATCCTTCACCGAGGAGGGCCTCGATCTCCACTACTGGAAGCACTGCCTGATGCTGACCAGATGTGACCACTGCAGACAGGTCAGGAGCCCCCTGGGCAGGCCAGGTTCCCAAGGTCCCAAAGCCGGGCGCTCTCAGAGGAGCGGCCGTGGGGGAGTAACCGAATGTCTACCACCCCGTTTTGATTTAGTTGAGTTTTTTGGTTTTTTCACTTGTTTATGGAAGTATAACTGTATACAGGTCTTAAGTGTTCCAGCCCAATGAGTTATCACAAAACAAACACCTGGGTAGCCCCCCCAGGTCAAGGAAGCAGGACCGCTGTCCCTCGGCACCCCTCCCCACCACACTAGTCTGGCTTCTAACACCACCAGTGTGTGTTTCTTGCTTTTTGAGCTTTATAAAAAGGAGAGCATCTAACAGGTAATCCTTGCACGTCGTGCCCCATGCTGCAGCTTGATGGTTTGCTTTATGATATTTTTTTCTTGCTTTGTGATACTCTGTTGTTTGAAAGCGGTTCTGCTGTTACGGACCTCGGGGTGCTTCTGTTTCGGGGCTTTTAGGAGTGTGCCGCTGCTGGTGCTCGTGTCCACCTCCTGGTGCCCAAGTGCCCGCACTCCCGGGCACAGGCCTGGGGTGGAGGGCCAGGGTGCAGGCGCCCAGCTTCAGGTCATGCCCAGCGCACTCCAGGGGGCTGTGCCAACCTAGCCCTGGAGCAGCCATGGGGGCCGCCTCCACCCTCGTCAGCCCCAGCCGTGCTTGTGGTGCTCGGTGGCATCTCGGGGGCTGTTCACTTGTCTCCCTGATGATTGGGGCCGAGCATCTGGCCATTGGCTCCTCGGCCTTTTGGCCATTTGACCTTCCTTTTTTGTGACGTGCCTATGGTACTCTCTTGCTTTTTCTTAAAATTGACATTGATTTTTTTTCTTACGGGTTCACAGTAACTATGCGTCTGGGTAGGAGTCCTTTGTCAGTTAATATATCACCTCTCTTAGCTCTGTGTACATGTCCTGTCTTTTCATTACTTCACTCTGTCTTTTGGTGATCAGAAGTTTTTCATTTTAATGTTGTCCACCTCCCCAGTCGTTTTTATGGGTAATGTTTTCTGTGTCCTCTGTAAGAAATCCTTCCCTACTCCCAGCTTTCAGTCGTCTCGGATAGACTAGGCCTTCCTTTCAACAGAGAGGGAGAGCTGGAAGGAGGAAGAACTCCCTGCATTTGCCTTGGACTCTTTCAAGCTTATAGACAAGAGTTTGAATGGGCAATCCCTACCCTCTGGGCAGGTGCTCCCCAGCCTGGCTCTGTGCTCCCTCTGGGTAGGTGCTCCCCAGCCCGGCTCTGTGCTCCCTCTGGGCAGGTGCTCCCCAGCCCGGCTCTGTGCTCCCTCTGGGCAGGTGCTCCCCAGCCTGGCTGTGTGCTCCCTCTGGGCAGATACTTCCCAGCCTGGCTCTGTGCTCCCTCTGGGCATGTGCTCCCCAGCCTGGCTCTGTGCTCCCTCTGGGCAGGTGCTCCTCAGCCTGGCTCTGTGCTGCCTCTGGGCAGGTGCTCCTCAGCCTGGCTCTGTGCTCCCTCTGGGCAGATGCTCCTCAGCCCGGCTCTGTGCTCCCTTCTGGGCAGGTGCTCCCCAGCCCGGCTCTGTGCTCCCTTCTGGGCAGGTGCTCCCCAGCCCGGCTCTGTGCTCCCTCTGGGCAGGTGCTCCCCAGCCTGGCTCTGTGCTCCCTCTGAGCTGGTGCTCCTCAGCCCGGCTCTGTGCTCCCTCTGGACAGGTGCTCCCCAGCCCGTCTCTGTGCTCCCTCTGGGCAGGTGCTCCCCAGCCCGGCTCTGTGCTCCCTCTGGGCATGTGCTCCCCAGCCCGGCTCTGTGCTCCCTCTGGGCATGTGCTCCCCAGCCTGGCTCTGTGCTCCCTCTGGACAGGTGCTCCCCAGCCTGGCTCTGTGCTCCCTCTGGACAGGTGCTCCCCAGCCTGGCTCTGTGCTCCCTCTGGGCAGATGCTCCCCAGCCTGGCTCTGTGCTCCCTCTGGGTAGGTGCTCCTCAGCCTGGCTCTGTGCTCCCTCTGGGTAGGTGCTCTCCAGCCCGGCTCTGTGCTCCCTCTGGGCAGGTGCTCCCCAGCCCGGCTCTGTGCTCCCTCTGGACAGGTGCTCCCCAGCCTGGCTCTGTGCTCCCTCTGGGTAGGTGCTCTCCAGCCCGGCTCTGTGCTCCCTCTGGGCAGGTGCTCCCCAGCCCGGCTCTGTGCTCCCTCTGGACAGGTGCTCCCCAGCCCGGCTCTGTGCTCCCTCTGGGCAGATGCTCCTCAGCCCGGCTCTGTGCTCCCTCTGGACAGGTGCTCCCCAGCCCGGCTCTGTGCTCCCTCTGGGCAGATGCTCCTCAGCCTGGCTGTGTGGGCTCCTGGCAGCCCCTGTAGGTGAAGGCCTGGGATGCAGGTGTTTTCAGCAGTGAGTAAACGTCCCATGGCATAAAGCCTTGAGGGCGGGCACGTGTCATTCCTGCTCAATGTCGGGAGACTTTGGTACTGTTCCTTTTCTGATCTCACTTACGTGCACGTTCTGAGAAAGAAGTGGGTGCTCAGATTCAAACCGGAGGCCGCACATAGCCGCTGCCTCCTGGCATCGTTACGCCATGCGCGCTGACTTAGCGCCCCATCCCCACCCCACAGCAGTGGCGTCACGTGCTGCTAGGGTAGCGTGAAGAGGACCGGGGTCTTGAGCCCAGCGCGCTCAAGGGTCGGAAGCCCTGGGGTAGGCACTGAGGTCGCAGTGCGCACCCGCCTCCCCCACGCGAGGGGCACAGCTGCCCGCTTCCACTCCACGGTGTGGGAAGAAGCACGCGGGGTCAGGTGGGCTGTGGCAGGAGACCGCGGCCTTCTCAGCAACCTGCTGTGTTCTGTGTTCGGGAGGCAGGTGGTCGAGATCTCCACCCTGACGGAGCACTTGCTGACAGAATGTGACAAAAAGGACGAGTTTGGAAAGTGCTATCGCTGCAGTGAAGCTGTTCTCAAGGAAGAACTGCCCAGACACATCAAAACCAAAGACTGTAACCGTAAGTGTGTCTGCGGCCTGCCCTGCAGCCCCAGGCCCCGGGGGCTGTGCCGACCCTCCCCTGAGCCTCCTACAGCCAAGGTGGGGCGGCTGCGAGTGCCCAGGCCGGGCTCAGGCGCCCACCAGCGGGTGCTGGCCTGGCCTCGTCCCTCCATGCTCAGCCGCCCATTCAGTTTCCCAGGAGTAACGACACCTCGTCTTATTGGAATCGTTTCAGCTGCCAAATCAGAAAAGCTGGCAAACCGGTGTCCCTTATGCCATGAGAATTTCTCACCTGGAGAAGAGGTAAGGGCGGGACTCGGGGAGGGGCTGGCATTACAGCGGCTGACATAACGCGCCTCGAGCTGCTGCTGCTGCTGACCCAAGGAGCGTGTGTGGGGAAGGAAGAGCGGTTCTCGCTTTGCTCTCAGGACCCTTCTTTGAGGAAGTAGTTGGCTCTGGACAGTCCTTCCCTTAGCCTGGTGTCCACCTGTTTTTTTCCTGTGACCTTTAGAGATGGTTTATCCAAGGAGTCTCAGCTGCCTGGGGTTAAGATGAAATGGCTTGAAGTTTTCCAGCCATTGCTTCCAGTTACTCACTGGCCAGGCTCTGTAGCACTCCAGTTTTGATTAATAAAACTCAGCCCGGTCTGGTTTAAATGCGGTTTCATGTCTGATTCCAATGTCTCTCCCTGCCCTTAGCGCAAGCTGCACAGCGACCCCACGGCCTGGCGTTGGAGAGGGCACGGGTTACCCCACCCTGCCCTTCCCCACGTGCTCTGTTGCCTCCGGCATTGGGGGAGGGGAACAGGACCAGAGGGTCAGCGGCTGACAGTGCCCCCAAGTGCCAGGCGTCAGACGCCCAGTCCCTGCGGGCCGGCCTCCCGCGCAGTGCCCGCTCAGCCCCTCCAGCCCCGCGTGCCGCCTCCGCAGCCCACTGCCAGGGCCCACCCGTCCAAACTTCCTTGGCTGTGGCACCGCGATGGCCAGAGGCAGTGCCGGCTCCTCCACCCCTGACACCCAAGGCAGTCTGGTGGCAGCACCGATGCCCCTGAGGAGGTTTAAAGTGCTTCCTGTTGCTTTTTCCTTCCAGTATATTCCAGGGGTGTGCAGTCAAATCAGTGCATTTAAAAGCACTTGGAAGAGTCACCATGGGTTATGCCACCGCTGTAAACACAGTAGGGTTCCTTTGTTTCATTTTATTTTCAGTTTTTCGGTTTTTTACTTAATTGAGTTCTATAACAATATAAAATATTCACATGGTTTAAGTCTATAAAATGAGGCATGTTCAAGGAAGCCGAGAGAGAAGCTCAAGCACTGCCCCATCCCCGCTCCCTCCCCTTAGAAGAGTGACTTTTTTTTAGAGTTTGTCCTGCCTTTTTCTTTGCACACAAGCGCTCTCACATGTGCACACGCACTCTCCATCCTTGTTTATTTTTGGTTTCTAGAAACATTTGTATTTGTGTTCTAATGTACCTTTATGCTAATACTTTCGCAGCAGATCCCTGTTCCCTCTCTCTGCGGTTATCCCCGCGGGTTTCTTACTGCCAGCGGGAACCCTCCTTTCTCTCTCCCCTGCCCGCACACCTGGTCTGAGCTGGTTTCCTAATACAGTCAGCGGCTGCAAGGGCCCCAGCCTGCGCTGCCTTCCCTCCGTTCCCAGCAGCTCCCTCTCACAGTCACCACCAGCTCGGCAGCCTCAGGCCCCTGGCGCTGCGGGGCGAGGGGGGCGCAGCTGAGCGGGCCTCTGCGCCCGGCGCTCACAGAGCTCTCCTCTGCCTGGGCTGAAGCGTCACGTTTTCCACCGTCTTTGGGAAGTCCTTGTCCGTTAGTCCTTCGGCTGCTTGTCGTCGTCGTCGTCCCGTGTCTCCCCCCCCCCCCCCCCCCCCCCCGGTCCTCTCCCTCCCCTCCTCCTGGGATTCGGTTAGGAGCCCGGCTCTGCAGGGTGGCGTCTGCCCCGCCTTCTTTGCTCTGCTCTTCAAGTCGGGTGGTTTGTTGGCCCTTTTTCCTTCCTTTGGTCTGCTGGTCACGGAAGTTTTCATTTCTGATATACTTCCCACTCTACAGTTTGTATTTGGGGCTTTTGTTAATAGGTTCCATTTCTCTGTTGAGACCTTCTGTCTGCCCCCTCATTAAAACCATCTTTTTAACACAATTCCATGAGACATAACCAACCAGCTGTTTAAAGTGTACAGTTCCGGGGTCCTTAGTGCAGCCATGGAGTTGTCCACCCACCTCCGCACTCAATTCGGAACATTTTCCTCACTGCCCCGGAGCCCGAGCCCATGCGCAGCCCCGTCTCCAGAGAGGTGCCTGCTGCGGACCCCTCTGTGAAGGCTGCTTGACGACACGTGGTCCCTCGACACTCAGCAGGTCCTGGAGGCTGGTCCGTGTTGGGGCGCGCACCAGAGCCTCGTCCCTCTTTGTGGCTGAACGATAATCCCCTGCAGGCCGGGCCACCCTCCAGCACGCGCGGCGGACGAGGGCTTCAGACCGTGCGCAGCTACGTCCTTGCCTGTGTCTGTGGCGTCTGCCCTGACGCCACATCCGCGTCTGTATTCCTGTGGATCACGTGAGGGCAGTAGTGGAGTGAGATACCTCCACACCACCCACAGGAAGATGACAGGTGGATTAGGGACCTGAGTGTGCAGGGCAAAACTGCAGAGCTCAGAGAGGATCAGTAAGAACATCCTTAAGACCCCAGACAGGAAGGAACTTCTGGAACAGGACACAAAAAGCCTCAAGCTTGAAGGAAGAGATTGACAAATTTAATCACATTAAAACTAAGAACCTCTCCTTCCTCTCCTCTCCTTTTAGCCAGAGATAGACTAAAAAGACAGTAGCAGAAGGGAAAGAGTGTCAGCCATGCGCTCCTGAGAGCGAGCGAGGGGGAGGTCGCCACGGGCTTGCGAGCGGGAGACGGCGGTCGGCTCCTGCTGCTAGGTCGAGAGCGGTGAGGCGAGGGCAGCCCGGTGCCAGCAGGGACTGCGACCGACTCAGGTGGCGATGGCCTGGACTGGACAGTGGCAGGAGGTCTGCCTCAAAGTGTGGCCCGACTCTTGGTCAGGTGTATTTTGGAAGGTAGCACCTGCAGGATTTCCTGAGGGAGCCCCGGAGGCACACGAGAGGTGGACTCCAGCTGCTTCTCAGCCTTTGGCCTGGGCACCGGGAAGGACGGACTTGCCGTCTGCTGGGAGAGGCCCTCCCCAGGGCAGCGGGTTTGGGCAAGATTGTGAGTTTAGGCTGGAGCTGTGGAGTGCGTCCCTGGGCCTGGAGGAGCCGCCTGGCCCCCGGGTGTCTCCTGGGAGTCTGTGAGCTTGTGCGCAGTGTTGAAGATGGTGGCCCTAGTGGACCGCCCAGAACGCCAGTGTAGACAGAAGAGGTCGGGGCAATGCGGAGGAACCGGCAGAGGGTGCCGGGAGGGAGGCCCCGGAGGGAGGCCCCGGGAGGGAGGCCCCGGAGGGAGCGCGGAGCCGTCGGGGCTGTGTCCTGGTGCAGGGGCAGCGAGCGCGAGGGAAGGAGCAGGAAGGAGCAGGCCGGGCCTCTGCTGCGTGCTGGGCGTGGCAGTCCCAGGACCCGGCCCTGCACGGGCTCCTCCCGCTCCGCGGCAGCAGGGTCGCTGTGCCCCTCCTCTGCAGTGCGCTGCAGGCTCGCCGGTGGCTCTGCTGCCTCGGCTGGACTTGTTCACCTGCCTGGGGGCCCCTCCTCTCCCTGGTCCAGGATCTTGGTGGGGGCAAGCAGGGCGCCTCGGCCCCTCAGCAGCAGCCTGGGTGTGACATTCTTGGAGGCAAGAGCAGGGCAAGCCCCGTCACACAAGGTCATTTCTAGCTGCTACTCACTCGTAACTGCTAGTGTCCCTCTGGCCACGGCAAGTCCCAGGCCGCCAGGCTCAGCAGCTGGAGACGCAGGCTCCACCCACTTGGGGGAAGCGGGTGGGATTGGACGCTGCAGGAGAGCACGGAGGGGAGGCCACCGTGCTGTCCCCAGGAGGCGCCGTGCACAGTGAGAGGGGCAATGGGAGAAACGCAGGTTCAGACTTGCTAGAACAACCATCTGGTTATAAAGTGGAAAACTGCACAGCAGCGAAACCAGAGGTCAGCTCCACGTGCCGCCACGAGCACCGCTCGAAGGACCTGCGGGCAGGGCAGGGGCGGCAGGGCCAGGCGCGCGGCAGGTGCACATCGAAGGCGCAGCGCCGACAGGGCAGCGGCGGGGCGAGCGGGAGCCTCAGCCAGGCGCGGAGGCGGGGGCTCTGGGGTGCAGACAGGGCAGGGTGCCCTCCTCCTCACCAGGACGGCCCAGCAGCCTGCCTCCCGCCCCAGAGCTGCACGCTCACATGCTCAGACCCCAGGGCCGAGGCTTTGTCTCTGTGGGCTGGGGCTCAAAGCGCGGCCCCCGCATCGTGGGGCCCCACATTGTAGGCCCCCGTGTCCTAGGGCCCCGCTTGTCTCCCGAGGCGGGTCTGCCCGTGGAGCCAGAGCACTGGCCTCAGGGCCCGCGCGGCAGCTTCCACTTTGTCGCGAGGCGGGACCGTCCAGAGCCCCCTTGCCGCCCTGTGGCCGCGACGGCCTCTGCTTTCTCTTTAGGCGTGGAAAGCTCACCTCATGGGCCCGGCGGGCTGCACCATGAACCTGCGCAAGACGCACCTCCTGCACAGGCTGCAGGTGCTGCGGCCAGGTAAGGCCCTGCGCGCCGCGCTCCCATCCCCTCGTGGCCCAGCACCCCAGGAGGGGCCTGTCACATCTGGGGTTCCATAACGAGCGGCCACTCGGGCCCAAAAGGCCTCGCCCCGCCCCGGCCGTACTGCTCTCCCAAGGCCACCGGGGCTGGCGTGGCGGCTTCCGTGATCGCAGGCCGTGCGCGGGCCCCTGCTGCGCACTCAAGTTCTCAGTGCCCTTTCTACCCGTGCGGCACCCGGCGTTTAGACCCAGGACGCTGCCGACACCCGACCCATAAACCCCGGTGTTAGCAATCCGATGCCGGGTCTTTTACAAGGAAAGCTGGGTTTTTATTTTAAAAAGTATTCCCGGCCCAGGGACCTTCGGATGCACCCTTGAAAAGGCTGCTCTGTAGTAAGAGCGCGTCGTACCCGGCACTGCCCAAGTGCGCCTTGCCCAGGCCTCAGCGCCTCGTAGAAAGGAGCAAAGGGGCCCGAGAGGCGCCCGCCAGCCTGGGTGCTCGGCTCGCCCCCCGAGAGCTGACCCTGGATGCGCACGATGGCGCAGGACCTCAGTGCCGCCCCTGCACCCTCGCCCCCCTCAGCCTGGCCGGGCGCGGACCTGACTCGCCTCGCAGGCGACGGGCACTGCCCCGACCCTCGGCTCCGTCCCCATTATCCCTGTCTGGGGCGTCCTCCCAAGCAGCCGTAGCTGACTCTGTGTTTCCACCTCAGGGAAAGGCCCAGCAGTGGCCACGCCGGGCACGGCAGGACCAAAAGCCGGAAGCAAGATCCCCACCCCAAAGGGAGGCCTGAGTAAGACCTCTAGCAGGACTTACACGAAGCGGTGAGGGGGCCCTCGTCCTCTTGCCTTTGTCTCCACACGTGACTGAGCGAGTTCCTGATTCTAAACCGTTCCTTGTGGAAACCGGCTGTGGACGTGGCTCCTGGGCTGTCCCCGGGCTCCGTCCCTGCCGCCCCGCCCCGGGCATGCTCCTCCTCGGCTGGGGGTGCGCTGCGTCCTCACGGAAACGACGTGTGGGACTGACCAAAGAAGACCCTGACCCGGGTAGGACTGCTCTCCCGGGCCCCCTCAGCTTCCAGGCCCTGGCTTTCCAGGCCTGCCTTAGAGGCCAGGCAGCAGTTGTGCTTGGGGATCCCAAGCGCCCTGCCCGGGAAGCAACTCCGGAGCCGTGGGCGGGCAGGAGCGGAGCGCTGAGGAGATGGCACGCGCCCGGCAGCCTCTTAGTCGCGTGGAGTGGTTTTCGCGAGTCCACTGCAGTCCTGCCTCTGGCTCTCCCCCTCGTGGTAGAATTTCACCAGGGCTTGGGCGCAGGCGAGGCCGCGGGCGTGCTGAGGCTCGCGGTGCCTTCTCCCCCGGCGCTGGCTGCTGGTTTTCCCGCCCACTGCACTGAGTGCCTGAGGAAGGGAAGTTCCAGGGTCTGCAGACCGTGTCTCCACTCTCACAAGAAATAAAAGTAAGAAAAAATCTAAGCAAAAAGAGTTGCTGAGAATTGGTCCCGCTTCAGCCCTCACCTTCTAGAGGCTTCTTCAATAGCGACATCCTTCCCTCCGTGGCCGAGATCCCAGCCCGGCCCAGCTGTGGATTTGTGCCTTTCTCCCAGCGGTGCTTCCAGTCCTCGCCACGTGCGAGTTCCTGACAGCAAGGCCCCGTGGGCTTGCCTGTACCCGGCCCCGTGCGCGCTGCCCCGCAGGAGCCAGGGACGTGCGGGCTCGGTTCTGCTCGAGTGGCTCCGTGCGCGCTGAGGACCCGCGTCCGCAGGCGCAGAGCCGCCCGCCTGGGGCCGCCCTGTCCGCTTCCAGCCGTGTGTGAAGCCGCCGTACGTTGACTTGTTTCAGGCACCGTTTTGAAATACCAAAACCAGACGTAAGATGGGGAGCCCACGCCTCCCAAAAGTCCTAAGCGACTTGTCAGCGCTCGCCGCGGGAGGGCCCGGGTCGCTGCGGGGCAGGAGCCGTGGCCGTGTGGCTTCCGGACGCCGGGGCTGCCGTCCACAGCTCCCAGCGCCACACGCGTCCCCGTCGTGCCCCGCGCCCCCCAGCGAACGTTGTGCGGCCGCTCCCAGAAGGCCGGGCCGCGGGGGCCGCACAGCGTGTCGTGTACAGTCAGTGTAGAAACGCCGCCCTCTGCTCCAGCCACGGGAGACGGCAGGGCTGCGCGGCTCGGCGCGGGCAGGGCGCCCTGGGCAGGAGCGGCGGGGTGTCGGGTGTCCTCCCCGGAGCCGGAGCTCGTGCGGCTGCCTCAAGATGGAGCAGGGAGAAACCCACCGAGAGAACAACCTTTAAAAACACAGTTCATTTTTTTAAGCACAGGAAGGAGAATTAACTTAAACCTTTAACAAAGCAAAATACAGATGCAAAGATATTTATAAAATGATCCTTTCTGGTGTAAAAGAGATAGAGGCCATCATTTCTAAGCCATTTGTAAAGTACAAATAAAATACTACTTTAATGGAACGATAAAGTTAACCATGGAATTATCCTTTTCACTCCAGTCAAAACTTTTAATATTTTCTACATATTAGCTCAAGGAAGATATTTGTAAAAATATTAATTTTTAATGAGATTGAAAAACGAAATTGGGTGCATTTTAAATGGTCATCTTGTGGTGGTTACAGAAGAATTGTTTATGTTACCATGATTATTGGCAGTGATTAGTTGCTGTTAAAAGCCTCGGAGTTATATACTAGTAAGGAACCAAGAATAAAGAGTAAAAAATGTAAAAGGAGTGTAAGACCCCTCGGCCATTCACAAATAAATACCTAAATTTGTAATATTTATAATTGAACTTTCCTTCATGAATTTCTTGTGCCTATTTAATATTTATTTCCATTATTTTCTTATTTTCTTATCTCAAAATATTCTATGAAATAATCTAATTTAAAAGAATTGTACCTATAAATCTGGCATTAGAATATAAATGTAAATAATTTTAATGAAAATTTGCAACTTTTTAAAGTTTTAACACAGTTTTTTATTGTTTTTATTTCAGGTAACAGAATTATAAAATATCTAATATATTTTTATTGTTGTTTTCTTAGGGTTTAGGGGTTAATTCACCCTGAGTATATTAATGGAGTAAAAAGATGATTGAATGTTTGTCATTTTATTTCAAGATTATAATTAAAAAGAAATTTGTGAATGACATGTACTTCCTTCATCCTTGAGAACTGAGAGGGGGCCTAGGACTGCGAGGACCGAGTGGTGCAGAGCAAAAGGGGCTCCTGCCTGATGCGCTTTGAAGACCAATTCCTGGGGCCAGATGTGGCTCGAGCAACTGAGCGCCTGCGTCCCACGTGGGAAGTCCCAGGTTCGGTTCCCAGCGCCTCCTAAAAACGAAACAAGCAAACAAGCGAAAAAGCCACTTGGGAGCCAGTGTGGCTCGATAGTTGAGCCCCAGCCTCCCCCACGTGAGGCCCAGGGTTTAGTCCCTGGCCCTGGTGCCTCAAAAAACAAAAACAAAAAAACAACCAATTCCTGAGACCCTGGGGTTTCAAAGAGAAAGAATTTTATTTGCTAGGGCATAGCAAGGAACTCAGATGGCCAGAGGGCCTAAGTCTGTCTCCCGGAGTTTGAAGAGCTGTGAGTTTTTATGGATTTCAGACGGGAAGGTGGAGGGGTCACCATTTCAACAGAAATAGCCATAAACCAAGGAAGATGGGTCTAGGCTCACTATCACGGCCACGGGCGAAGGGGGGGGCAGTCTAGCCCATTCCGTGTTGGAGGCACTAACTTCGGGCTATTCTGTAATATACTGAAGACTAGAAGAACACCTGTAACAATTCAGGAAAACATCTATATATGATCACGTAATCACATCACTTGTTAATTCTTAACTCTTGGTTACAAACTCCTCCCTTTCTGTTTTGAACATTTCCCTCCATCTTGAGGGATATTTTTGGGTGAAGACTCCTCTGATTTCATGCCGAAAAGGGGGTCGGCATTGAGAGGCAGAAGGGGGAAGCTGGGTGCCGCCCTTGAGGCTGGCACTGCTGGGTGTCAGGCTTGCCTGGTACAGAACGCGTCCAGATGCTTAAATTTCTGAAAAAAAGAGTAAGTAAGTTGAGAATTACAGGTTTAAGTAAAGGGGAGTAGAGCTACGTTCCACTGCGGAAAGAGCTTTTAAGGCTTCCTCTGAGACCGCCCGGAGCAGCCCTTGGGGTTTTCCGGAGGGCGGGGCTCGGGCCCGGCTTGCTGTGGCCACCTGCACCGGACGACTGGCCGGAAGCTCCCGAAGGGCCACCAGCTCCTGGCGTGGATGCGCCCGTTACCTGCCTCCCCGCTCTGGTCCACGTCACATCACAGAGCGGGCTTCTCCGGGGTCGTGTCACATTGCACGGAGGGCGGAGGGAGGGAGCTGACTTGCAGTTTGGCTTAAAGAGAAGCCACATGAGAAGCGGGGCTTCCAGGGTGACGCCTGGGCGTTGATTACAGTTTTTAGGCTGAGCCTCCTCGTTACAGAAATAAGTGTCATGAGTGCAAGCCTCAAGCCTTAGGGCTCGGGTCTCCACAGTCAGGAAAGTTTTAAAATACCAGGAATATGACCTTTACCTTGTATTCTGATTCCTTTCAGCCTTTAACTAGATTAACCCATTCGCTTTTTAACTGAAGGCTGGTTCTTCCTTTAGCGTCTTCAGTTGGGGTGGTCTTTTAGAATAATTTGCTGCTCCCACAGCACCTTCAGAGCTGGCGAACGTTACTGAGTCTCGGCTGCACACAGACACTTAGAATTCTAGGGAGCTGGTAGGTTCCACACACAGTAAAGCATCTCAGGCACTACATGTAGCCACTGAAGTCCAGGAGTAAACGGACTGCCGTCGCTTGACAGTCGAGGCCCCAATTCCCCCCTGAGTATTTTAAACAAAGCTGTTTCTAGAGATTAACTACAGACCATAGCAGAAGTTTTGTTTCATTTTACTTTTAATTTTACCAGAATTATGTTAATAGGTAAAACGTAATTTACGGACTTGTCTTGCTTCTCCTTTCAAGCCTGTTTCTTCTGGAGACGAGCTGACTGCTCTTTTAGAGAAGCATCAGAGCAGAACAGTATAAGTGATAAGGAAATGTGGTTGTTTCCGTGACATGTAACATCCTTCTAGAATAACTGAAACTGTAGCCAACAATACCATCATGCAGATCAGAATTAGGATAGGAGGACAGTGAGAACTTAAGTCTTTGAGAATTTCATACAATCTCTAAATACATAACAAACATGTAAATAACATTTTACTTATACAGATTTAACCAACAGAAGATTAGAAAATTTCTTCAGTTTTACTACACTTCCCAAACACTTCTGTACGTCATAATATATTAAATGAAACTGTTTTTTAAAGTTCTTTAAAGTGTTTTACTTCAGACTGAAAAATGAACACCTCCCACGCAGTTCGTTTTAGATGCACAGTAGTTACACCTCAACTTCTCCTTCAGGTTTTTTTATTTTAGAAAGATACTATTTACCTAGAAGCAACTTCACAGTATAGGGAGAGAAAAAAAACATTTTCCTAATAAGTTTATAAAAACCTAAGATTCCCAATGGAATTGTCTTAGTTTGCCACAGGGCTGCTAAGGGAAAGTACCAGAAATGGGTTGGCGTTTATAATGGGAATTTTATTTAGGATAACAGCTCAGAGTTCTGAGGCATGAAATGCCCAAATCAAGGCACTGCCCGAGATGCCTTCTCCCCAAAGTCAGCCGCTGGTGGCCCGGGGTCCTGCCACGTGGTGAAGACGGCGGCCTCTCTCCGCCAGCCCCTGCCGTCCCCTCCAGGATCTACCGGCTCCCATCACCCATACCCCTGAGCCACACACACTCCCGAGGGTCTGATTTAAAATGTTAAAAGTTGCCAGGTTTGAACCAAATGGCAGATAAGATAGCAAAATAGTAAGGAAAACACTTAACTCCTAAAATAGTAAAAGCTTTGTTTTTATCTTAAACCATTAAGGATATATAAGGTCAACACAAAGCACAAGAAGTTATTCTGATAGGGCACAGGCTCCCTATCTTTTATATTATTTTAAACACTTTTGGGAAGCAGACTCGGCCCAATGGATAGGGCGTCGTCTACCACATGGGAGGTCCGCGGTTCAAACCCCGGGCCTCCTTGACCCGTGTGGAGCTGCCCATGCGCAGTGCTGATGCGCGCAAGGAGTGCCGTGCCACGCAGGGGTGTCCCCCGTGTAGGGGAGCCCCACGCGCAAGGAGTGTGCCCCGTAAGGAGAGCCGCCCAGTGCGAAAGAAAGTGCAGCCTGCCCAGGAGTGATGGCCACACACTTGGAGAGCTGACACAACAAGATGACACAACAAAAAGAAACACAGATTTCCGTGCCACTGACAACAACAGAAGCAGACAAAGAAGAATACGCAGCAAATAGACACAGAGAACAGACAACTGGGGCGGGGTGGGGGGAAGGGGAGAGAAAAAACAAACAAAAAACACTATATCCTTTTCTTAGAACAGACTAATAACAAAACTTTGTTACTTTAACTGAGAAAATTTAGTTTTGTATCAATATACCATTTATTAATAAGTTTTTCAAACCTTAGTATTGATCATAACAGATAAAATTTGTTTCCACAAACTGTCTCTGACTACATTCATTTAGATTTTGTTCCTCATTTCTGCTTTGCATTCTGCAAAAAACAAAAGCAATATTTCACCTTAAGACAAAATCATGCCTTCAGATAAGCTTATTGGTTATCGTCAGCATTGAGCACAACGAGCAAAGCTTACCTCCACGACCTGCCCACAGTCCTCCGGCTCCATTCAGGTCTTGCCCACATGGTCCTGCCTCTTCCGGTGAAAACCAGCCGCTTCACCTTAGGACAAAACTGCATTCCCGTAAACCAATTTATAAGCATCGAATAAAACATAATTCACTACTCCCAGCCTTCTACAACTTTTCATATTTACTCAGGTCTCATTTATTTCTACATCCCATTCTGTGAAAAACCAGCCATTTCACTGTAGGACAAAACTACGTTCTTTTTGTTGGAGAAAAACGGCGTTCACTGGGACATGGACACTGATTGACCACAGGCAGAAAATGTATTTATTGAGCTCTCCCAACGAAGGGGTCTAAAGAACAGACTTCAGCTCCCCCTCCAGCATGGTGGGGGTCTGAAGAGAGACTTCAGCCCCCTCCTGGAAGGGGGGATTTGAATTTATACAGAACTTTCCTAGGTGGGGAAATGATAGTGGGAGGGAGTTGAGGGGCCAAGTGAGGTGCAGGGGCCAACAGGAAGCCCTAGAGGTGAACGTTTTCCCTGATAGTGGGTTAGGGAGTTTATGGTTTCTTGGAATGCTGCAGGAGCAGATGTTTCTTTGATCTGTAGGGATTTAAAGGGTTTCTTTATCTCCCTCTGATAGGGAAATAGTGAAGGGTTCCATCTCCCTCTGACAGGCAGATGGTGAAGATCTCTCTCTCTCTTTACTCCTGTCTCTACGAGCTTTCTTGGTTTAACCTGTGGGAAAGTGCCCTCAGACACAGGGGAGGGGGTTTACCTTTTTCTCAATGCATATCAGGGGAAACTGAGGTACAGCTTGTTAATTATTGCAAACCTCTAACACTTTTTTTTCACAAAGTATAGTGTGTGTACTTTATATACCTGTATACTTCCAGTTATCAAAAAGATCTTTGAGCTGCTTTCATATGGTCTACAAAACACAGAGTTTGTCAAACTAATAATTTCACTCACACAAACTTATATTTTTCATCTTCATAAAGATCTAACCAACTGTGATGGTGAGGCTTATGTGTTAACTTGGCCAAGTTGCAATGCCCAGTGGTTTGGTCAAGAAAGCACTCAGTTAATTGTAATACAACGACTGTTCATGGACTTTAATCATCAATGAGTTGATTGTATAAATGGCTGATTACATCTATAATCAACTGAGACTGCCTTCAGCAATGAGTTTATCCAATCAATTGAAGGCCTTAAAAGGAGAAGGGATTTCAGCATTCAGGGAGAAAATCCCCATCTCTACTTCAGACAGCAGCGTCCCTGGGGACTCACCGAGGGCCTGCACCAGAGCCCCTGGCTTGCAGCCTGCCCTGCAGGATTTGGACTTGAAATGGTTGTGTAGACAGTTTTATAAAATCTCATACTATTTACAGCTATCTCCTGTCAGTTTTGTTTCCCTAGAGAAGCCTAACTAATACACAGACTTAAGGCTAACTTATTTTATTAATATTTATACAAACCTAGGGAGATTATATCAAAGTAGACAAAATTGAAACAATGACCATTTATGCAAGAAATGTTTTTTTCCTTCTCTATAGGAGGTTAAATCTCTTTGTTTTCGTATATCCTAAAGTTATGAACAACCTCAAAATCACACTGATAATTAGATCAGGAGAATGTATTATAATTGTTTAATTTGTTTCAAGCATAATCTAGAAACACCTTACCAAATCTTTAATCTTTCAAGAACATTTTCCTTTACTTAATGAAATTTGACAGTTTGTTAATTACTCTCATCCCAAGGTTGTTAAAAAATTTTTTTAATAGAAGAATTTCAGGACAAACTATGCAATTCAAAGTTTATTCTGTAATATTCCCTCTGTCCCTATCACTCTTAATTTCCAGGCCTAGAAAGAATTCTAAGCTAAACTCACACCTCCCCCATCTTTCTGCACCCAGCCCTTCCCCAGTAGCTTCACCAACTGATTTGCTTTCTCCTCTTTAATTGACTGTTTTTAGTCTTGGCCTGAATTCAGTCAAGGTTTTGGTGGAGACTTCCTGAGGCAGGAATAGGTGACAAAAGGTCTGTGGAGGAATTCAGGAAAACCTTTTCAGTTTTTTTTTTTTTTTCTTCTATTTTTTTCTCTAGTCTGATTTCTATATGACAGAAATAAACTATTTCCTGCTTTTTCATAGGCTTGTGGTTAAAATTTTCCAGTTTCTCAACTGGAGCCTAAAGGACTACATTTAAGAATGATAGTTAGAATTAGGATTTCCCATTTTAAAGAATTTCAATAACCTGTAACCAATTAGGCAATACAAAGGTAGTAACACACCAATTTAGCAGTTTAAATAGCAGTTAATACTTACTATATCTAAGTAACATACCAATGAGCAGACACTTAACACTTGCTATATTTTACTCAAATAACAATTAAATGCTGGATTACTTATTTTTCCAGAAGTATATTCAATGGACAGATCCAAGGTGGGGACACAAACCCCAATCAGAATGGTACTTAGAAAACCAAGAAAAGGTGTAGAGGTCAGAGCAAGGGGGATTATTCTGAAAGCAGAACCAAGGTCTTAAAAACAGGTATAAGGGGATTTGGACCACCAAATTAATTTCCCGATCCACTTCTACATTTGTGACCTACTCACCCAGTCAGATGTCTGGACTTGGGGCTGGAACCATTTCTCTCTTTGAAGTTTTAAAGTGCTTTTAGGTCTCTGGCATGGACATAACTCCCAGGGATGAGCCTCCCTGGCACTGAGGGATTACTACTGAGCAACAACCAATGATGCATTTGGAAAAAGACCTTGACCAAAAGGGGGAAAGATTAAATACAAAAGAGTTTTTATGGCTAAGAGATTTCAAAGTGGAGATCATTTCAGAGGTTATACTTATGCAGGTCTTGGGCAGATCTCACTAATTGCCACAGTAAACAAAGCCTCAAGCAGGGGTCTCCCAAGGGCTCTAGACAGACATCTGGACACTATAGGCAGGGCACACAACTCCATGAAATCAGCACCCCATTGGCCAGCTGTACCTTGAAATATATGTTAACCTATTTCTCCAATGTAACAGACTTAAATTCATTTATAATTTTCCTACACATAGTTCTACTACCCCTTTTATTTGAATTTACAATTAGCACTATATCTGTTAAATATATATCCCAGAGACTTAAATCTTTGATCTGTTCATGTGCCAATTGAGCCCTGAAGCTCAGCAGAGTTGTGGCCAACACCTACTCTCCAGTCTGTCAGACTCACCCAGGACAACTAACAAAACATGACAGACAACATCCATCCCCAAAAACAGAGATTATCCACAACTGCAAGCAAGACAGTTCCTTCTGTCTTCCCCATAAGATCGAAGCCCCCTCTCAATCTGAAATGGACGTCATCATCCCAAATTCCTCAAGACTGAGGAATAAACAAACGTAAGGGGGGAATGCAACCAAGGACCAAAGTAAACTTAGTTATTGTAGCAACAGAAGAACTTGTAACATTGATATAAAGATAGTGGTCATCAGAGGTTCTCAAGGAAGGGGAAGGAAGAACAATTGTAACATGGGGCATTTTGGGGACATTGGAATTGTTCTGCATGACATTCCAATGACAGATATAGGCCATTATACATTTTGTCAAAACCTATGAAATTGTATGGGGCAAACTGTAAATATAAACTACAGATGTTGGTTAGCAGCAATGCTTCAATACTGGTTCATCAATTGTTAACAAATGTACCATACTAATGTAAGGTGTTATTAGCAGGAGAATATGAGGGGGGGTTATATGGGAATCCCCTATACTTTCGATGTAACTTTTCTGTAATCTAAAACTTCTCTAAAAATAAAGTTTATTATTATTATTGTTTTTTAAAGTACCTTTAGGCCTGGAGTTTCCCTGAGGTAGGAAAAACCCAGTTGCCGAGTTTTTGGACCAAGAGGGTCCAGTGGCCCCAAAAGGCTGATCACGGCGCTCGCCTTTCCTGCCAGAGCCTCAGGGTCGGGCTCCTCATTCCTCAGAGACCCCGTTGTCCTTCACCCACCAGCGCCAAACGGATACAGAGCAGAGGCAGG
Source organism: Dasypus novemcinctus (assembly GCF_030445035.2). Lineage (NCBI taxonomy): Eukaryota > Metazoa > Chordata > Mammalia > Cingulata > Dasypodidae > Dasypus > Dasypus novemcinctus. The sequence continues at coordinate 129,577,100 of NC_080681.1, forward strand.
TTGATGCCTGATGCACCGTAAAGACCAATTCCTGAGACCCTGGGGCTCCAAAGAGGCAGAGTTCCATCTGCTGGCACCAAGCACGGAGCTCAGATGGCCAGAGGGCCGAAAAGCCTGTCTCCCCGAGTTGAAGAGCTGTGCGTTTTTGAGGATTTCAAACAGGAAGGTGGAGGGGTCACCATTTCAATAGAAATAGCCATAAACCAAGGAAGATGGGCCCACAGTCATCACCATCACGGCCACATGCGAAGGGTGGGGTCGGTGGAACCAATGTCAGTGCTTCAGGTGCCAACTTTGGGCTATTCTATAATACACTGGAGAATAAAAGAATATCAATACATTGATTCAGAAATCATAATCATTTGTTCATGCTTAACTCTTGGTCATAAGAGGTAGTAAATATTAAGTTGCCATGAGAACATTTGGTTCCTATTTGTCAAAGAGGCTAAAAGATTTTAAACTAAATATAAATTAAAGTATTGACCAGTTTTACACTGAGGAATAACTTCAAAATGTTCTATAAATACTGAGTTTGCACAGCTGAGGATTATACTCATCGTCTCTTCATCTGTCGTTCTACCCTTTGGAGGAGGAGATTTTTCCCAGCCAGCAAGTCTATTTCACTTTTCAAAGAAGTAAAAATGTCGCATTTTCTCTGTAGGTTTGCAGTAGGGTCCTGTTATGCTTAGATCCACTTTGATGATTTTATCATTTCCATTTTGAAGTTACCAGGAGCACTACTTTCCATTATACAGACATATATTAACTTAAAATGTAAGGCGTCACAGTTTGAACAGCAAAAATTACTTTAAAATGTGTATCTCACTTGGTAAGTGGAATCGCTCATTGTGTGGGGGCGGGGGAGAGGTGCACAGGGAGGGAGAGAAAGGCTGGAAAGCCTGTGCTCGAGGGAGCAGGAGCGAAGGGCAGGCTTCCAACAGCACTTAAGGAAAGCCGTTCTGGGGACGTGGACGAGGCTCAACTGATGGAGCGTCCGCCTACCGTATAGGAGGTCCAGGCTCAATCCCCAGGGCCTCCTGACCCCCTGGTGAGCTGGCCCACGCGCAGTGCTGCTGCCACGCACAAGGAGTGCCCTGCCACGCAGGGCTGCCCCTGCGTAGGGGTCCCCCACACGCAAGGAGTGCGCCCTGCAAGGAGAGCCGCCCCGTGTGAAAAAAGCACAGCCTGCCCAGGAGTGGCGCCGCACACACAGAGAGCTGACGCAGCAGGATGACGCAACAAAAAGAGACACAGATTCCCAGTGCTGCAGGAAAATGCAAGCAGATGCAGAAGAACACACAGCAAATGGACGCAGCAGACAACAGGGGTGGAGGGGAAGGGGTGAGGAATAAATGAAATAAACCTTAAAAAAAAGAAAAAAAGAAAAGCTGTTCCACATAAGCTATAAATTCCACGTTAACAACTCTTCCAGGGTTGGCAAAACACAAAAAGGCAAATCAAGAGGCTTTCTTCAGAGCGTGCTATTTGGATCTAGGTTCTCGTTTACGTGACTGTGGATTCGCTCTTAAATTTTAAACTCGTTTTAAAACTAAGAGCCTCATGTACTAAGACTAGCTAGCTCTCAGGCGGCCACGCCACGGCACCGGTACCTTCCAGGGCCTTCCTCGCTCCCCGACCTCTGTCTGTCCTGGGGCCTCTCCTCTCACCCCCACCGCCCCTGCGTCTCCCCACCTCCTGAGGAGGGAAAGCCTGGGGCAGGGGCTGCCCCCGGGGGGCTGGGGCCGGCTCGGGGGCGGGGGAGGCCACGCAGGCGTTACTCGGCCACCACTGCGGGGCCACGGCAGCAGAGCAACCCGGCGGTGAGGACAGGGGAGGGGGGCGAACTCGAGGACCTCGGCGACGCTGCATAAAAGGATTTACGAACACGCCGGTTTCCTTCCGAGTTCCTGGGCACAAGCAGGCTAACAAGGCAGGCTCGGGCTGGAAGAGAAGAGAGGATTTGACACGTGGCTTAGGGAAGACCTGCCCGTGGCACCACCTGGACGCAAAGCTCCCCGAGTCCGTCCACGGCAGAAACCTCGTGCGGGGCCCAGCGTCGCTCCTCAGGAAAACCCCCGGGCAGTGCGAAGAGGGAGCGAAGGGGGTGAGAGGAGCCCTGCCCGAGGAGACCCCACTTGGGGCTGCCCTGGGGCTGCACCCATTAGTTAGCTCCCGCAGGGGTGAAGCCCCGTGAGCCTTTTTCCCCGGAAGGCCTGGAGGGTGAGGGGGGAAGGGGCGGGAGCTGGGCCAGCCGGGAGCGCTTGACTCGTGCCTGATGCCCACGAGAGGGTCCTTACCCCACGGGGAGGTCCAGGAAGTGGGGCGCGTGGCCTTGGCCCTTTAGGCAGGGGCTCGCATCCTCTCTTCTCCCACAGGCCCCTTGTTAAGAGCCCCAGCTTCCAGGCGGCTCGGCGGCCCCCGGCCCCGCTGTCCTCTCCCTCCATCCCGCACAGGCTCAACTGGAGTCCAGGGGCCCACAGAGCCCACCCTCGGCCACCTGCGGCCACGTGGGGCGGCAGGAAATGACCAGCCCGGGCAGGTTGTCCAATTTAAGAGCTGCCCATTAGCCCGGGGGTGGGGATAAGATGTGTCCCCCAGTCTGGGGGCGTCCCACCGCTAGCTCCAACTGAACGGGTGGCTCACCCAGCCAGTGTCCTGGAAATCGGGGGGCCCTGCTCACTGTCCCACGTTCTGGGGGTCGGGAGCTTTGTCTCTGGGCGTCCCCAGAGCCTTAGAGGACTGGGGGATGTCTGGGTCCAGTTCCCAGACTGAACACCCCAGCTGGCTGACCGAGGGGCCTGCGGCCCGCGCGCAGGGGTCTCGGGAGCTGGCTGTGACGAGCTCACCCAGGGCCACTGTCGGGGCCGAAGCAGGCCCAGCAAAAGCCTAGAGACTGACTGTGCTGTGACTTGCCGGCAAAAGCTTTCAGGGATCCCCCCCCAATCTCCGGGCCTCCCAGGGTGGAGGAGCAAAGCCTCGGGGCCCTGGGGCGGCTCAGGCCTCGCTCACAAAGGCGCTCTCGGTTTCTTAGGCATCCCAAGCCCCTCACAGACCCCAGCGAGGACAGCAGGAGCTGGAAGCGCCAAGGCGTCTAAGGAAACGCCACACCAGGTGACAGCCGGCCGGACTCCCCCCCGGCGACCCCGCTGGGCCCAGCCTGTGCCTGGTCAGGCTCGAGGGCAGTTCCACGCGCCACCCAGAACCCAGAACTTTTGTGGACCGACACTACGTGGGAAACTGCCCCCGCCCAGGACGTGCCAGTGCACTTAGTCCAGTAAAAAGAATGTATTGGGGGAAAAACACTGCGCTCGCCGAGGAACGGAGAGCCAATGCTAGGGGAGGGGCCCCAGTGACACCGGTTACCCCGCCGGCGGGGGGGGGGGGCAGTGCTGAGGCCTGTTTGGAACAGCCAGAGCCGATGAGAGAAAGCAGGGACCTCAAGGTTAAACTCAAGGTCGCCGCGAGCTCCTGCGGCCACGTTGTTGTCAGCCACTGTGGCCTGTGCTCTCCTTGTTTCCTTGGCCTCCGTGCGGGGGTCCTGGCCACAGCAGGAAAGGGCCACGACTCCAGGCCCCAGGTGTCCCTGCCCCTCCTGCCCGGGGGGGGCACCGCCAGGGCCCTCCATTTCCTCTGCCGAGGGGCACTCCCTGCCACTCGGCTTTGGGTCTGGGGGCCTCACAGCCCCCAGGCACCATCCCCGCCCCCACCCCTCCACAGCCTGGGCCCAGGGTGCAATCCTGGAGGTCCCTGGCTGGGAGGGGGCCTGCCCGGAGGCAGGGGCCCCCCCGAGCGCCCACCCCAGCTTCCGGCCATCTCCCAGGTGGCCCCGGGGCGCCTCTGCTCTGCCCATGGGGTGATAGTGGAGCCGGAAGGGCAGCCCTGCCGGGGGCGTCCACGGCCACTCCGCGGCTCTCTCCCCAGGGGATGAGGGCGCCTGGTGACGCTCGGGGAAGGGGGGATGGATTCCTCTAGGTTCTTTTTTTTTAATTTTTAAAAAATAAGCAAACTTTAATGAACTAAAAACATCACTTTAAAATTCTTAAGGCAAAAACAATTATACAGCTGATTATCTGGAGTCACATTCCTAGCTGTACTTTGTGATTTCTGCATTTCAGTAGATTGAAAATCGCACTCACCCTGCATCACTTCCAGCTCTTGGCTGCTGGGGGAGGACATCTGTTTCACACGGTAAGTGTTTCGATCGCCGTGCTCCGAAGTGTGACAACGTTGGCTTCTTCCTGTGCCTTCCTTTCTAGTTCCTGATTCTCAGCTTCTTCAAAAGTCTCAATTACAGTGTTCAAACCTCAGCAGCGACACGAACAGACATCTGCACACCGATGTTCATAGCAGTGTTATCCACATTGCCAAAAATTGGAAACAAGCCAGGTGTCCATCCTCTGCTGAATGGATAAACAGACTGTGGTGTAGTCACCCAAGGGGATCCTATGCAGGTTGAAGAAACGAAGTCAGGAAGCTTATGACAGCATGGATGAGCCTGGAGGCCCTCCTGTTGAGCAAGGCCAAGTCAGACACAAAGGACAAATACTGTGCAATTGTTACTATGAACCAAACATATTGTGTAAGATATTGCATGATTCAAAAAAATTTTTAATGTATCCAATATATTTGATTGACAGATGTATGTCTTTATTCAATTTTTTTTTTCTATTTTTAAATTTATATTTTCGATTATTAAATGTACAAAATAAAGTTGAAAAAAATTCATTTAAGTGTCCATATTTTCTCCCCCCCCCCTTTTTTTAGCAATTTGTTCTTCTGATTCTTTTCACCTTGGTGTTCCTCTAAATCCATGCCAAGGTGTCTAAGTTCTTCATTAAACTGATTTATTTTTTTCTTTAATACCTGTTAACTCTCTCTCCCTGCTGGCTATCTCCTGATTACCTTCCTTAACCTACTTAATTTCTCTCTCTCTTCCATTGGAGACCCCTGCTTTTCTCTTCTGCCATCATTTGATCTCCATGGGACTTGCAGCAGTTTGATATTGTTTATGGATTCCAAAAACAGATATTGGATTATGTTTGTAAACTGGTCTGTGGAGGTTTCGCTTTTACTTGATTAAATTAAGATTAGCACTTTGATTGGGCTTCGTCAGCAGGGCGTTGGGTCCCCGCCCCTTGGTGGGTGGGGACTCACAGATAAAAGACACGGCAAAGGACAGAGGTGGAGCTTTGATCCCGGTGGCTGGGAAGTGCACTCACGGAGGAGCTCGGTTGTGAGACAGAGGCCCTGGGAAGAGACCAGCCGTCCGCCCGACAGCTCACAGCTGGCCTTGTGGAGAAAACAGCAGCTGAGCCCAGAGGGAAATGACCCCTGGGAGAGAGATGAGACACTGGGAGGACCTGGGACCACAGAGCCTTAGGGGAAGAGCAAGGCTGAACGTCAGCTGCCATCTTGCTCCAACACCTGGCAACAGACTTTGGGGAGGGAAGTAACTATGCTTATGACCCAGCCACTGTAAGGTCCCACCCCAAATCAATACCCTTTAGAAAAGCCGACAGATTTCTGGCATTTTGCATCAGCAGCCCTTTGGCTAATACAGGACTCCAACTCATAACATTTTTCATGGAGCAATACTGCCTCCTGATTTACCCGAAGTGTGCTATTGCAGTTTCCAGGCTCTTTTCTTTTTTCTTGTTTATTGAATCTAGTTGTAGCTGAAATGTATCAAATTCCTGCAAGAATTTCTCATTTATAGTTTTCATCTCTATGTATTTGACTTGTTTTTCATGGGACATTTTATTGTTTTGTTTTGTTTTGAGACATATTTTTGATAACGCCATCTGCTGCTTGTTCTTCCTGTTCAGTTTCCTCTCTGCTTCTAATTTATTTTTCTTTTGCTTGTCTTTCAGTAAATATGATACCCATACTTTGTGTTTCTCAATCATTTTGAGCTTTAAGCACGTTGTAATCATTCATTACTTCTTCCATTTCAGCATTAGTATTAAGTTTATGTACAAACATGCTGTAGTCTGCTAATTGTCCTTGAAACTTTGATTTCAATAGCTAAAGCCTCAGCCCCTTTTTCATATGACAAGTATACTGAATTCTCTTGATTGTACATTTCTTTCTGACGTTTATTAATTTCAGTTGTAAGTTCACTTATTTTACTTCTGAGAAACCCAAGGTAATAACATTTGTCTAAAATTTGCTTCTGGGGATCTTCCATCCCCACTCAAACCTTGTTGCATGACAGGACGATCTGCAGCTTTGCTTTGAGAAGATCAAATCTCCTCCTGTCCCTCGGGGTCCACCACGAGAGCCTGGTCTTGCTGTCCCAGGTGGCACTCCAGTTGCCACTCGAATATTCCCTGCTGGGGTCAAATTCCTGTTAATCCAATTCCGCCTCGTGAAACAGGGCGAGCTGCTGAAGGTTTGTTACTGGCCGTTGCTTGTTCACTCTAACCATTCCGCTGGCGCAAGGGGGACGGTCACACCACGCGTGGGCGTGCCACCTCCATCTGAGGCTGCCACCACCACCGAGCCCACCAGCCAGCCATGTGCGCCCGCTCGCCCCCTCGCGGCTGTCCGCTCGCCCGCGTAGTTCTCCTGGGCCAGGGGCCTGAACACCAGCCACTGGGTCCCCATCTCCCGGCAGCCCCGTCCAGGGTCCTGGCGGGGTTAGGTGAGAGAATTTAAGAATGGGCCTGATGAGGTAGGCCGGCAGTTTATGGAGAGCCAGGACCAGGGCCCTGGACCCACAGCTGCGGGCTCCTCCCGGCAGAGGCTCTGGCTTGTGGGCTCCTCGGATTAAGCTTTTAATTATTCCTCCCCAGGTGTTCGCTGTTCTGAGTGATCACTGTACCCCACAGTTTCCCAGGGGGCCCACGGCAGGCCCCTTGGGCGTATCCGGGGCTTTCCTGTGACCCTGAAGGAGAGCTCCTTCCAAATGGGGTTCTCGGGGTGCTCCGGCAGCCTCCCTGGGTCTTTCCCTGCGGGTTCTGGGGCCCGTGGCTCGTGGCCTCTTTTCTGCCAGGTTGCAGGCTTCCCTTTCCCTAAACGCGCCTGCCTCACTGGGACCCCGCACACCAAATCCCGGAGTTCCAGCCTGGGGACCCGCAGGGCCTGCTCCCCACCCTGCCCCGGGCCAGCACCCCGCGGCCAGGGCCCTCCAGCACCCTGCGGCGGCCCCTTGCAGGGATGCGGAGCCTTGCGCAGGGCAGCCGGCGCAGTCCTCTCTCCTCTGCGAGCCTGCACACCCACTTCCTTCTCCGGGCCTCAGTTTCCCCACCTGAAAGGCCAGGGGCATTGGGCCCGGTGAGGCTCCCTTCCCGGCGCCCTGGACTGGCCCGCTGGTGCTTCTTCACGCCCTCAACGACCACCCGCCAGGGGGTCATGCCACGGGGGTTCAAGTGCAACCCCGCGCAGGGGCGACCGGGGAAATGCCAGGCTCTGAGCAGCGGCCCCTAACCTCAGGCAGCGGCCCACCAACCCCCACCGCTGCCCGCTGCCCGGGCGCCCCGGGGCTCCATGCCAAGGCCGCTCCTGGAGGGCTGGACGCAGCTCGGCTGGGCTCCCCCGTGCCAGGGGGCCTTCCTCCAGGCACAGCAGGAGCTCAGGGGGCATCACTGGAGAAAGCGGCCCCTGGACATACCCGTGTCCCTGAGCTGTGTGTGTGTGGGGGGGGTCTGGGGCTCCCTGGAGAGCTGAGCTCCCCGAGGGGGGCTGCCAAGTCCCAGCCCCACCACCAGGACAGCGCACGCGGCCTGCTACAGAGCAAGTGTGCCGAGCCGCTGGGTCTCCCCGGGTCCTCCCCCTGGGCCGGAGGCCGCCCCGGGTTTTGGGGGCTCTGCCCCTGGGCCAACTGGCACGGCCGAGAGCTTTGCAGACGGAGCCCCTGTGCCGGAGCCCGCTGAGCCGCACAGAACCAGACCACGGGCCGGCCTTGCCCCTGCCTGCCTCTCGTGGAGGGTCTTCCAGGGGCTCACCTGGGCGTCACCCACCCCCCTTAGCCGCAGCCATCAGAAGCGGGACAGCAGCGGGAGGACCCGCTCCCAGAGGGGCCGTGCTGTCCCTTCCACAGTGGCCCGCTGGCTACCAGGCCAGCCCCGTTCAGCCTTGCAGGGCCCGAAGCCAGGGCGGGGGCCTCGGGGGGCCCCTTGGAGACTGGCCAGCTGCCTCGGGATGGGAACGCGACGCACAGTAAAAGTGGCACCACAGAGGGAGGGGCAGTGGCCAGGAGACACGACTCGCAGCGGGGCAGACACCACCCACCAGCAACATCAGGGTGTTCGCTGTTTCCACGCCTCGTAAGCGGGAACACACCCCGCTGTCCTGGGACTGCGCTTCTCCCCCCACACTAGGACTCCGATAGTTACCCATCCTGTTGGGTGTCACATCACACTCACTGTCATTGCAGAATAATCCATTTCTAAGAATGTCTCGCGATTGCTTTATCCATTCTCCTGTTGATGGACACTGGGATTGTTTCCAGCTTGGGCCACTCTAACACGTGAGCTGCTGGACTCTTTCCCAAAAACCTACCAGGAAAAACCAAGGAAGCAAAAAGAAACACTGACCCAGGGAGCCAGTAGTTTTGTATGTGTGTGGGTGGGTGTATGTAAAATACCCCACGTTCAAACCTTCATCCTAAGGGAGTGAACTCATTAGCAAAAAGGATCTTTTAAGATCCTAAAATGTGGCCAAAGTGAGTCGGGTGGGCTGCCATGATCTCATAGGACTCAGGAGAACTGAGGAAGGGACAGCCGGCTGTGTGGCCCGAGGCCTGTGGCAGGGACGGCAGGCAAGCCACACTCTGGCATTGGACTTCTAACCCCCCCAAACCCTGGGACCCCAAATTCCTGTTGTTGACGGCACCCCGTCGGTGACACTTGCTATGCAGCAGCCAGGGCAAACGGAGACGGGTTTGAGGGTCTTTGGAACTGGCGTGGGTGGCTGCAGCTGGACGCAGGGCTGGCGCTGGCCCTGGTCGGACAGGCTGGAAGCCGCTGAAGTCCCACCTCCACTTGGGACAGTCGAGCTGGTTCGACCTGCACGGAGGGAATCCGCCCAGAGCAACCCAGGCACACGGGGGCGGGCGTGAGGAACTCAGCACAAGAGCCCTTCAGGGGGTAAACCCAGCGTGGTCACGATTTACTTCTAATTCTAAGCAGCAACGCCAACGACTGCATCCCACACAGGGAAGAATCCCACGGCACAACGCCGAGCGCGAGCCGGAGCAGGAGGCACACACTGCACGTTTAGATGAGGCAGAAAAATGGGCAACACTAGCGCCGTGGGAAGGGAAGGCAGCAACTATCTTTGGGGCACAAGGGGGCTAGGGGACTGGCAATAGCTTGTTTCTTTTTCTGGGCACTGATGGCACAGATGTGTTAAGTGTGTGGAAAATTTGGTGTCACACACTTAGGATGTGTGCACTTGGTATATTTTTATTTATTCCCCTCACCCCACCCCGAGATGGCTCCCTCATCTGTCTGCTCGTTGTCTGCTGGTTGTCTGCTCGCTGTGTCAGCTCGCTGCCTTGCTCGTCTTCTTTAGGAGGTACTGGGAACTGGGCTCGGGGCCTCACGTGTGGGAGGCAGGCGCCCAGCTGCTCGAGCCACCTCCACTCCCCCCAGTCTCCATTGGACAGAGGGGGGAGGCAGCAGGGAAGGCGGAGGGCATCAGCAGGAGCAGCTCTGAGGGAGCCACTCTTGCTAGGGGGTTTTTCACCTTCTTAGGAACTCAGAGTGTATCTCGCTTACCCCAAAGGAAGGGAGGAAAAAGACCCCACAGCAAACCTCCCACAACCTCAAAAGGGGATTTCAGATTTCAAGACTTTCTTTTTTTTCCAAAACAGGATGAACTTGTTGCAGCTGCCTCACTCCCTAGGCACAGCCTGTCCTGCTGAGGGGACGGGAGCCTCCAGCTCACCTGCCCATTCTCCAGCTGGGAGCCTGGCCTCCCGGGCAGGACAGGGTGGGACCCCTTGCAGTTTCCACCTGACGAGGGTGAAAGCAAGTGCCGTGTCTGAGGACACACAAGGCAGGCTCTGGGCGGCTGGGCAGGTCTCTGCACCACCCCTCCCTGCCCCTCCAGAAGGCCTGAGACTCAAGCGAACAGGGCCAGGACCTCTCTCTGTCCCAGGACACAAAAACGGGGGTTATCAGAGTAAAGGACATGCAGCCCAGGGCGGGGTCTGGAGGCCTCGTGCTCCGGCAGCCTGAGGGCGGCGGGCGCAGCAGAGTTGCTGCCGCTGCACTGGTGTCGCTGCACTGGTGTCCCTCGAGAGGTGTGAGCTCCTGCTGGCTTTCCCAGAACCTAGGGGGCTCCAAGGAGAGCTGGAAGCAGACCCACCAGGGAGAGAAGCCTGACAGCTGGTGCAGCTAGCAGCGTGGCAGTCCCTGGCTGTGCGTTCCCTCGCACTGCTCATTTAAAGCCTGGGAATGGCCCCCACGGAAGGCCCGAGAGCGATGGACCTGGCAAGGACCACGGCCAGAGGGACTTTGGTGCCCAAGACAGATGCCCTCTTCTGCTACCAGTGAGTGTGCAGCCCAGGGCGGGGTGGTGACAGGGCCCAGGGCGGGGTGGTGACAGAGCCCAGGGCGGGGTGGTGACAGGACAGGCAGTGCCAGGACTCAAGTCAAAGGACCACCCAGGGCTTGAACCCCAACACTCACCTTCCTCTGACAATTCCGATCTGGGGCTGGGGGCCTACTGGACCCCAGTTCCGGAGGGAAGCAGATGAGGCCTCGCTCTCCCATCTGTTGGCCATGGGCGCAGGGGTCTTCGGCGAGCCTAGCACTGGGGGTGCCTTCTGTGGCAGTTTGAAATTATTTATGAATTCCTAAAAAGATAACCGGTTACGGTTGTAGACGGGTCTGCTCCTCGAGCGTGGCACCCTTTGTACTGGATTCAGCTGCGATGGCTTTAAGTTATGTGAAGATTAGGGCTTTGGCTGGGCCACATCATTGGGGCATGCAGGGTTGAGTCCCTACCCCCTTGGGAGGATGATAAAACAGATTCTCACGTGGAAGCAGATACACAGAGAGGAACACAGAGGAACAGAGAGCACTCCATGGACACAGCAGAAGCCCTGGGAAGAGAGATGAGCCTGATAGTTTGCAGCTCAAGAGAACAGAGCAGCTGAGCTGGGAAAGAAACAAGCCCCAGGAGGAGAGACAACCTTTATGCTAGCCTACAGCTGAGATCGGAAGGAGGTGGGACAATGGAGCCTTCAGAGGAAGAGGAAGCCTGAACCTTCGCAGACACCGGCAATCACCTTGCTTCAACACGTGGCAACAGACTCCGATGAGGAGAGCACCTTATGCTTTATAGCATTGTGACTGGAAGCTTCTGCCCCAAATAAATGCTCTTTATAGAGCCATGGAGAGAGCAGAGGGGGCTCAAGTTATTAGATGCCTCCCTCCCACACGGGAGGTCCCGGTTTGGTTTCCAGTTCCTCCTAAAAAGAAAAAAAGAAAAAGACAGAGCACAATGAACAGACGCAGCAAGTGCAAACAATGAGGGGGTGGGGAGAAATAAATTTTTAAAATCCTAAAAAAAAAAAAGCCAACAGAGTTCTGCTGCTTTGCATCAGGGCCCCTTCGGGTACCTAATACAGCCGTTAGGCAGTTTCCCGCCCACTTGTTTGCATTTGAAGCCTGTCTTCCCGGGAAGGTGCGATCCCTTCCCTTCACAGATAAGGAAGCTCGGAGAAGTGCCTGGCACCACCACAGGCGAACGAGCTGACCCATCAGTAAATAACCCAACAAGCAAACGCTCACGGTCTCAAAGACAACCGGGCAGTGCTGAGACGTGAGCCAGGTCTGACCCTGAGGTCCAAGCTCCTCGCTGTCCTCCCTAACCTGCTCCATCCAGCCGGGGCGGGGTTTCCCGTTGTGCTCCTCTCCTCCCTCTTACTGAGCATGCTCCCAAGCTTCGGGTCTCTGGCACAACAGCTCTTCCGTGCAGGGCTTCTGACTCCCGCCTGCTCAGTCGCTCCTCCTTGACGAGGTAGTGCTGCCGGTGGATGAGGTCAGCGGCCTTGTCGCTGGCGTCGCGCACACAGAGGCAGTGGAGGACAAGGCAGAGGCGCTCCTTTATTTCCTTATCCGTTTGGCGGGATTCGGTGTCCTCGCAGGTGCGGGCCTGGAAGGGCCCGTGGTGGTGAACCCCGCCATCCTGCGTGTGGAGGAGGGCAAGCGGGGAGCTCTCGGGCATAGCGGCATCTGGCCCTTCCTCTTGGCTTGCCATTCCTTGGTCCCCCCTTTCCTCGGGGGTTAGGATCTTCAGCTGGTGGAAGTCACCTGTGCCGACTGCCCTTGCCAAACACTGCACAGTGCTCGGCACCGGCGAGGCGCCCAGACAGGGACCAAGGATGAACGTTCCTGCCCTCTGCATTACTTCCAAAATTCCACTTCCTAGAGCCCTGGCCCTGGCCGACGAGTCCCCAGCTCCTGTCTGAGGCTCTCCGCTTCATTCTCAGCAATTCCCGCAGTGCTTGGCGCAGCTCGCCCATAGTCCACAGCCAGGAGCCCAGGCTGCTCGGCTCTCCGCCCTGGCGGGGAGGGCCGGGGCGTGGGGGCCACTTACTCCGCCACCTCCCTCCATGGCTGGGGCGCCGCCACCTGACAACGGAAATGCGTGCACTTTTTCTATGTGTATAAAAAGCCCAGAAACTTCAAAGCAAAATAAAATAACTGGAGCCTGCGGGGCTGAGGAGTCCGAGAAACAGGCGCCTTGGGCATCCGCCCCTGCGAGCGCCCCGGCCGGTGCATCACAGGACCAAGAGCTAATTCTCCCGGAGACTGTTTCTCACCCTTGCCCGTTTAACAGAAGCTACTGGGAAACTGGAAAATCCCTAAGGCCTCGCCCAGCCAGCAATGGAACCAGAATCTCTGACGGGCGACACGGGCAGCACGGAAACCACTGCTCAAGGGCTGAGCGCTCGGTCCCGAGTGCCGGCCAAAAGGACGGCGCAGACAGGGCGCTCCACGCGGGCGCCGGGAGCTCGGGGTCGCGGGCGCCGCCAGCCTCCCCCGGACCGACCCAGAGAGGGACCGCGAGCGGCGTCCCAGACTCGCCGCAGGCAGAGACCCTTCCTCTCTATGGCACGCGCCGCGGGCGCTCTAGCAACCAGGCGCTTTCTCTATGGTTCCTTCCGGCGCCGAACGGAAGTGACGCTCTCCGCCCCGGAAGTCCCAGGAAGGGGCTGTGGAAAGGTGCGGAGTGATGGCGGCGGAGGAACCCTGGCCGGAGCTGGAGCTGGCGGAGCGGGAGAGGCGGCGGGAGCTGCTGCTGACCGGGCCCGGGCTGGAGGAGCGGGTGCGGGCGGCGGGCGGGCGGCTGCCCCCGCGGCTCTTCACCCTCCCGCTCCTGCACTACCTGGAAGTGAGCGGCTGCGGGAGCCTGCGCGAGCCGGGGCCGGGCCTGGCGCAGGGCCTCCCGCAGCTGCATAGCCTCGTGCTGCGGCGCAACGCGCTGGGGCCCGGCCTCAACCCCGAGCTCGGGCCGCTGCCCGCCCTGCGGGTGCTCGACCTGTCAGGCAACGCGCTGGAGGCCCTGCCGCCGGGCCAGGGCCTGGGCCCCGCCGAGCCGCCGGGCCTCCCGCAGCTGCAGAGCCTCAACCTCAGCGGCAACCGGCTACGCGAACTGCCCGCCGACCTGGCGCGCTGCGCTCCGCGCCTGCAGACCCTCAACCTCACCGGCAACTGCCTGGACTGCTTCCCCGCCGCGCTCTTCCAGCCCGGTGCGCTGCCCCTGCTCAGCGAATTGGCGGCTGCTGACAACTGCCTCCGAGAGCTCAGCCCCGACATCGCCCACCTGGCCTCGCTCAAGGTCAGCAGGGGCGGCGGGGGAGCGGGATGGGGGCTTTGAGGACCCACGGAGAGGGAAGTCCTCCCGGTGCTGATGGTCCGGGCGACGCCCCACGGGGTACTGAGCCTGGAAAATTCCTGCTGGGCCGGGGAGAGCCAGCTCCAGAGGCGTCATCCCTGGGAAGCTTTCCACGGCCCTGATATGTGTCCTCTGTACCCTTCAACATAGGCGGAAGTACTCAGGTGGTTCTCTGAGCTCCCTTCGCTTTCTGTTCACAACTGGACTTAAACACTTAACACGCTGTTTTGCAATTGTTAGCTGTTGTTCTCTCAGGTTGGAAGCAGGTCAAGTGCAGGTACCCTTGTCTTTTTTTTTTTTTTAGGAGGTCCCTGGAATTGAACCAGGACCTCGTACATGGGAAGCAGGCCCTCAACCACTGAGCTACATCTGCTCCCCTCTAATTTTTTATCCACACATTTTTGTCAAGTGACTGAGCCCTGAGTGTGGGACCACCCAGACCCAGGTGTGAAGATGTGATCCTACTACCTTGGGTAACTGCAAGTGCACAGAATTCCCGTGCAACACGATGTGATTTTGTATATATTTCATTTGACCCTGAACAACCACTTCCAAAGGAGGAGTTGTTCTTCTACACAAAGAGGAAGGTAAACAGCGGGTGGTTTGGGTTTTCCTTTGAAGCACATTGTTTGCTTAATCATCTTTGGACTCTTAGGCCCCAGCGTAATTCTAGACTGTAGCAGGTGCTGAGTGAGGGAAGCGCCGGCACTCCAGAGCCAGGTTCAGTCTGAAGTCTCCAGTCCTTGATTCTTTCCGCCATGTCTTCCCTTTTCATTTCATTCTCAAAAAGGTGGCCCCATACTTCCTTTTCTTCTTATTTTTCATCCTTGAGTTTATACAGACTTTTTTTTTTTTTAAGATTTATTTTTTATTTACTTTTCTCCCCTTCCCCCTCCAACCCCCAGTTGTCTGCTCTCTGTGTCCATTTGCTGTGTGTTCTTCTATGACCGCTTCCATCCTTATCAGTGGCACCGGGAATCTGCTGCTTTTTGTTGCGTCATCTTGCTGTGTCAGCTCTCCATGTGTGCGGTGCCATTCCTGGGCAGGCTGCACTTTCTTTCGCGCTGGGTGACTCTCTTTACGGGGCGCACTTCTTGCACGTGGGGCTCCCCTTCACGGGGGCACCCCTGCGAGGCATGGCACTCCTTGTGCACATCAGTGCTGCACGTGGGCCAGCTCCACATGGGTGAAGAAGGCCTGGGGTTTGAACCGCTGACCTCCCATGTGGTAGGCGGACACCCTATCTGCTTCCCGCAATGAAATGTTTGTGCATCTTCATGTAATATTTGCGATTAGAATTACTCGTGATACTGCGATTCAGTTTACAAACAGTGATATAAAGAGACATCTACGTACAAGCGTGTATCCCATGTACACAGGCATTTGTAATTAAGAGACATGGGATTACTCTACTGTAGAGTGACCCCGGCCTGGTGGCATTTCTTGGGGAAAAAGCTGTGGGATCCCTTGGGTGTCCCTGGGCTATGGGCTTCCCTTTAAGGCTAAGACATGAGTGTGATGCTCAGTAGCCTTCTTTTCCATCCGATAGATTTCTTGGTTTTCTGGAAGGTTGATGTGCCACGTGTGTAGCTTATTATAGAGCCGTATGTCCTTTCGATGCACAATCATTTGTATTTCTTTTCAAGTTCCTCGTATTCAGATTTCATACTTTTAAAATATTCTGTGCCTCTTTCTGTGGTACCACCCAGTAAAGTAGAAGTCTTTCTTATGTCCAGATCAACTTGTCCAAGGCAACGAGGATCTCATTCACCAGATCCCAAAGGAGGACGACAGGTCCGCTGTCCACCTGCTCCATTCTGTTAATCGCCTTTAGGTCTCAGAGTTCTTTCATATGAAGAGACCTGTTTCTTGGGGAGATCATGCAAGTCCCTCGGAGTCCCTTGCTGGCCTTAGCTGGCCTATTTGATTTTTTCCTGAAATTAGGCTCCGAAGGAATGCTTGCTAGAACCGTGAACAGCAGTATGGCGAGAGGCTGGACTTTGGGTCACCAGGGCATTCTCTGGTGTCCTTGCGGTGCTGTGGGAAGACAGCCGGAGTGTAGAAACAAAACCAAGGTCAGAATCAGAAAGCCTGGGTTCCGCCCAGCCTCTGTCTGGCTGTGGCTCTTTACGCCCAGGCCCTTGTCTAAGAATCGTGAGGCGAGCTGTGGAAAGCAGGAGGAGGGAGAGCCACAGGGGCCGTGGTGGGGCTTACCTTCGGCTGCATCACCAGAAACCAATGATTTTCCATTCTGGGCTGGTTCAGCTGGACGGTCCTGCTGCTCTGGTGTGGCTCCCGCGCGTGGGCTGGGTGCACCTGCGGTGCTGCGGCCTCGCCCTCCTTGTAGCCTCAGGACCTTTTCCTGGCCAGTCGGCTCCAGCAGGGCCTGGCTCCTTCCGTGGCAGCTCAGGGCGCCTACAGGCGCAAGAGCAGAAGCCACCCGGCCTCCTGAAGGCTCGGGCCTGGAGGAGCACCCTGCCAGGGCTCCGCGCGTACTGTTATTAAACAAAGAAGTCAGTACAGCCCATCCGAGTCTGGGGGAGGGCCGGCATAGGTGTGCTGCCGGCAGGTGCAGCGCTCGGGCCTCTGCTCCTCCTGCCGCCTCCCCGGGGCTGTGGCTCCAGCCCCAGCTGCGCGAGGCTCCTGGCCCTGCCCTCAGCCCCTCGGAGCAAGGAGGTGCAGAGCTGGCCGCAGCCCCTGCTGTCCCTGAACTCACTGGCAGTCAGCCCCGCGCCCTCCTGGGGTGGGGGGCTTCTCTTACCCACTGAACTGCGTTTCCTGGGAAAGAGGGAAGAGCACCTGTCTTGGGTTACCCTCCAGGAGTCCTGCCCACTCATGTTGTCCATTGAGGCTCACAGGGCCCCACAGCGGCCATCAGGGTCAGCAAACCCCCGGGGGGGTGTGAGCCCCCCAGCGTGAACAGTGTCCCCCGTCCCACAGCAGGGCCCCAGAGGAGCTCAACTCTGCCTGTGAGACAGCGCGCCCTACGAGAAGGGAAACTGAGTTAAAAATCCTTCCCCAGCCGTGTCTTCCTCACTTGCTGCCCGAGTCGCTGTGCCCTCGCAGCGGGTGCTGAGCGTCTTTCCTGGAAGCCTCCGGGTACGCTGTTGAGCTCGGGGTCACAGCCACAGCGCTGGCGCCCCGGGAGCAGGGCCCGTGCAGCGCGCTGGCCATGGAGCAGCCGCTTACGGCCCGGCCCCACGTGGCTGTGGTCAGTGCAGACACGGCAGAGCGTTGTGTGGCCAGAGGGGGACAGCAGCGTCCCTGTGGCTCCAGTGATGGTGCTCACTGCGGGATGCGGGCCTTCGCCCTGGAGGGGCCTGGCGCCTGGAGGGCGGCTCCCCTCTGCTCCCCCTTCCCAGTGGCATCCGGGCCCGTCCAGGAGCGGGGCCTTGGCTCAGGCTGCTGTCCTCGCCAGCCCGGAGGGGGAGGTGGGGTGCCGCCGGGGGTTGGGAAGGGACGGCCGCCCTGCCAGTCCCCGAGGAGGACAGCCTGTGCCCGGGGAGGGGCTGCCCCACCTTGGCCTCAGCCGCGGCTCCGGCATTCTTGGGTGAAGTAGTGTCTTCCTCGGGGCTCGTCTCCCAGGCTATGCGTGTGGGTCCCAGGGTTTCACAGCCTTCCTGGGTCACGTGACAGGCGAGAGCCCGTCGCCGTCCGTCACGTCTTTGCCGTTTCTCTAATGCACGAAACGGGAGGGCCGCGCGCATGTGAGTGCTGGCGACTGCCTCAGGGCGGTGAAGGGGAGCCCCTGCCGCCTCCCTGGGCCCGTGAAAACGAGCGCCAGCCCCGGCTGTGAGCAGCGCCTGCTCCTGGCTCCATCTCACTTTTCAAAAGCCACGTGCCCCCGTCCCTTGGCATCTTCCCCTCACCTGGCTACTGAGCTGGGGGTTTCTGTTATCGTTGCAGTCAGGGAACTTGTGGTCAGGTGGGGAGGGGTTAGATGTTTGAATTAGAAAGGTGGTCCCGAGAGTGTCAATAGTAGCTGCTCAGCCCTTGCTGTCCCAAGCCGTTGCGTGAGCACTGTCCTTGCCGGGTGAAGTCGGGGAGGGGGTGGTGGCAGGAGGCCGGGTCGCCCACTGCTGCACTGCAGCTCCCGCAGCGCAGCACGGCAGGCAGGCGCGTGGCGGCTCTGGCCGAGCAGCATGGGTGTCCTGCCTCCCATTGAAGTCAGGGCTTGTGGGGGTCTTTCTCCACATTCCTGGTGGTCCAGTCTGTGCTCCTCTCTCCCCAGACGCTGGATCTCTCCAACAACCAGCTGAGCGAAATCCCGGCTGAGCTAGCTGACTGCCCAAAGCTCAGGGAGCTCAGCCTCCGGGGCAACCAGCTGAAGGACAAGCGCCTGGACAAGATGGTGCACGGCTGCCAGACCAAGTCGGTCTTGGAGTACCTGCGCGTGGGGGGCCGGGGACGCGGGAAGGGCAGAGGCAAGGCTGAGGGCGCCGAGCGAGAGGAGAGCGGGAAGAAGCGGAGGGAGCGGAAGCAGAGGAAGGAGAGCAGCGAGGGCGCGGGCTCGGAGGCCGCCCGCCCGCTGCTGCTCAGGGTGCTGCCTGCCTCCGCGAGCCCCGCGCCCATGACGGTCAGCGTGAGCCCCGAGGTCAAAGACGTGCGGCCATACATCGTGGGGGCTGTCGTGAGGGGCATGGACCTGCAGGCCGGAGACGCGCTCAAGCGCTTCCTCACCTCGCAGGTAGTCCCGCGGAGTGCGCCGCGGCCTCGGGGTGGGCCGCGGGCAGGGAGGGGCGCGCCGGGCTCTCCTCGCTGTGCTCGGGCGAGCCTCGGTTTCCCCACCTCAGCCGTGGGGGCGGGGCAGGACCTGGCTCTGGGGGCGGGTGGCGAGGACTCCCTGGGCAGGAGACACAGAGCCCTAGACGGGGACGTGGCAGCCGTGTGCTCTGGGGGCACCCCTGTTTCGGGCCCCCGGGCCTGGCGGTGCCGCGTGTGGGAGAAGCCCCTTTCCTCCTTGCTCTTCCACGTGCGGCCGCTTGCGTTCGCCCTGGCTCTGGAGGCAGCCGTCCTGAGACTGGAAGTCGCTGTGCCCTGAGCTTTCTGATACTTTGGTGGGTTTTTTGAGTTGTGATAAGTCGCAGTTCAGTTTTACATAAGGTAATATTAAAGTTGTCAGTTCACTCACCAGCGTGTTCTGACACGTGCTCCTTGGTTTACAGGTTTTGGCTAGATTAATTTCTTTTTGCTGTTCTTCTGTGAAGTCTGCCCAGCTTTTCTGTTTTAGAAAAGCATGTTTTTGCAGGCAGGAAAACTCCAAGTGAGACCCTTAGGTGCAGGCACAGCATTGAGGAAGGGCCTGTTTTACTGCCCTTTTTTCTGCAGTTCTAAGCCAGGGTTTTAAATTTTTAAAGTCACTATTTCTGAAGAAAAATGTGGGGGGATTGTTTGCCTTTTAAGTCAGAGTTTTGTTTATTCAACCATAAATGTTAGTTCCAAGACTGGTTCTTTGAAATTTCCAACATTGTGTTCTAGAATTAGGAAAAGAAGGCATTCTGCTGTGAGCAGGTCAGATAGTTTCCCTGTCATGACCCCACTCAGTGACGTGGGTCAGCAAGGCAGCGCGCCCGCCAGGTGAGTGGCGAGGCTGGCAGGTGGGCGGGCACGGCTGAAGACCCCGCCCTGCCCGGGCCGGCCGGCGCCGCACGACGGCCCAGCAGCGTCAGGCTGACGAGGGCCTGTGTCTGCCTCGCTCCTGTGACACAGACCAAGCTCCACGAGGACATGTGCGCGAGGAGGACGGCAGCGACGATCGCCACCCACGACCTCGGGGCCATCAAGGGGCCTCTGCTGTACGGGGCCCGGCCACCCCAGGAGCTCAAGGTGCTGCCTGCCCCGGGCTCGGGGGTCACGGGGGGCCTGGCGAGGGCTTCCAGGAAATGCACAGTGACCTAGGTGCTCCCGAGTACCGCCGGAGTCAGAGCCCTTGAGTAGGAGCTGGCGCTCTTCCTGGGAAGTGCGTCAGTCCGTGACGAGCGGGCCACACGTGCCGTTCCTTCTGAAACAGTACTCGTCACGAGGGACTCCCCCGAATCCGCTGTCCTTTGTTGGCTCCCTGGCTCTCCAGAAGCGGTGGTTCTGTCAGCTGCACACCCCCTTGGGCTTGTGGTCGGGCGCGCTGGCCCCTTGGTCCTGCCTGTGGGCTGCCGGCTTCCCTGCGGGTACAGACGAGGGGCCTTGGGCACCCGCCGACCACACCAGCACGGGCCGCCTCTCCTTCCCTCGCCTCTGAGGAGCCCTGGGGGCTCGGCTGTGTGCTTGCCGAGCTTAAGGCTCACCTTAGTTTCTGAACCGTTGGAGTATTTGGGCATCCACGTCTCCGCAGGGTACCACCAGAAGGGGCATTTTTATGCTGGCTTCTCGCCAGGTGGCCACGTGGCTACAGGGTTGGTTTGGTCCCCACGCAGGAATGAGCCCGTAGACGCCTCTCGATGTCATGAAGACGGATGGAGGCGCGGGTCGGGGGTGGGGGCGTCGGTGCTCCTGCCGGCGTCAGCAGGACAGGTGAGCTGTGGTGCCGCTGGCAGCACAGCTTCCTGGAGCTGGGGCTTCTCTGCCATGGCAGATCGTCCCCTTGGGACGGAGGGAGGCCAAAGCCAAGGACCTGGTGCGGCAGCTGCAGCTG
Organism: Dasypus novemcinctus; assembly: GCF_030445035.2. NCBI lineage: Eukaryota > Metazoa > Chordata > Mammalia > Cingulata > Dasypodidae > Dasypus > Dasypus novemcinctus. The sequence goes on from NC_080681.1 coordinate 129,597,582, forward strand.
GAGGCCGAGGAGCAGAGGAAGCAGAAGAGGAGGCAGAATGTGTCCGGCCTGCACAGGTGAGCCAGTGGGACCACGGCATGGCGGGCCAGGGTGGAGCTGCGCTGGCGCCGCTGAGAAGAGCCGACGGCGGTGCTGGGGGGTGGGCGGGGCCCCCGGGTGTCCTCGGGCAGCAGGAGAGACCTCGGCAGCGCCTGCGCCGCCTTCAGTGACGCATGGCACTTAGTAAATCTCTAGACTCACCCCAAATCTAAAGTTCTCACAGTTAGAGAAAAGAACAGAAATTCCTGTGAATTTCATTCCCTCTTCTGGGAAACCAGTTTCTCACCCGGATGGACCGTGGGCTCAGACGTGGGCGACGCGGTGCTTGGTGGGAGCAGCACAGTGGGCTAGCAGTGTAGACTCCTCACAGGACGGGGGGGTGCTCGGGAGAGCAGGTGGCACTGGAAGCGGCATGGCCGCCCGGCCCTTGCCACGATGTTGCGCTCAGCCTGGATCCCACGTTGCCAGGACACGCTCCTGCGGGCGGGCCTCGCCAGCCGGCCTGGAACTATGAGCCCTTGGTCCCTGAAGCCGGGGGCGCGTTGCCCTCGGGCTTACGCTTGTCCAGAGTTCTTCCACCTGGCCGGGGTAACCCTCAGGTGCGCCTCACAGCCACGCCCCATGGGTGTTTCTCACCACACAGATACCTTCACTTACTGGACGGAAAAGAAAACTACCCTTGTCTCGTGGACGCTGACGGGGATGTAATTTCCTTCCCGCCCATCACCAACAGTGAAAAGACAAAGGTACGGGTCACTGCCCAGGGGCGAGCCCTGCACGTCCCGTCCCATTGCCGCTGTTCGGTGCCCCCCCGTCCCCCGGAGCTCGGGCGCGGGGCAGCCCGGCCTGCACGTGTCCTTCGGGAGGCGACGGTCTCGGGTGTTTCCTCAGACGGAGCGTCGCGGTTGCCGACATCCGTTTTTAGTAGCATCCTTCCTCTCCGCGATCTTTTTTTTGAAGATTAAGAAGACCACCTCTGACCTGTTCCTGGAGGTGACGAGTGCGGCCAGCCTGCAGATCTGCAAGGACGTCATGGACGCCCTCATCCTGGTGAGCTGCCGCGCCCGCGCCCGTTGCAGGGCGGGGGCGGGTCCCGCGCTTCTTGCCCTGGCCCACCTGAAGTCTTGAGGTTAAAGAGCTATTTCATTTGCAGAAAATGGCAGAAATCAACAAGTCCACTTTAGAAAATAAAGAGGGGGACGCGCTCTCGGATTCCGAAGGCGACGCGACGGCCGGGCAGCCTCCGGGCCCCAGAACCCACGTGGGCGCAGGGCCCGATGGGGCCGCCCCGCTGCTTGTGGAGCAGGTGCGGGTCGTGGACCTGGAGGGGGGCCTGAAGGTGCTGTACCCGTCCAGGACGGACCTCGAGGCTGCCGCAGCCCATGTGACGGTTGTGCGCTGACAGGCCAGGCACGGCTGCTGCCAGCAAGCTGCTGGGCAGGCTGTCATTAATTTTGTCATTTTACAGAATTTTTTATGCGGCAATAATAAATTATTCATTTGTCTCCCCTTGGTATTTTTTAAAGACGTATCTTGTCCAGTTTGTAGTTGATTGTTGTATGGCAGTGCTGTGTGTTAAACGCCTAAGTCGTTTGCCTTTACAGTACCAACCTAATTTTACTGAAGTTTTCATGGAAGCATTTTATCGGAATCAACTGCTCAAAATGTTTTGCAATCAGACACAAGACAACTCTATTTACGGGGAAAAAGGGCACTATAATTGGTTTGAACATTCATTTCTACACACATTTTGTTGAACTGCACAATTTTTCTATGAAACATTCGTTTAAATCTTTTTGTCAGTAGGGCAGCTTAGAAACGTTGAATGACATTATGTTTTCCAACTTGCAATAAAATGCAATCTTTCTATAAAATCAAAATCAAGAAAAACAGGACCTTAGAGCTGGTAGTTTTTTTTCTAAACGCTGCTGTGCACGTGCTTGAGGGGGGTGGCGCCCAGGCAGGAGCGGCGGCTGCGGGCTCGGGTGTGGCCTCGATGGGGCAGCTCTGCCCTGCTTGGCCTCCTGCCCAGGGTCCTTCCCGGGGTGCCCCTGGCCTCAGTGGGCGCCACCTCCCCCCGGGGTGTTTCTGACACTGCGGTGACCCTCAGCTCAGGTGTGGAACGCCGGCCAGCCGCGCCAGGCCCTGGCCCCTCCCAGGGAAGCGGGACCCAGCGCTGCTCCCCACGAGGCCCACGCCGACCCTGGCGGGGGGCCAGCCCAGGGGCAGCGGGCCCCCCGGGCAGGGGACAGGCCCAAGCCCCAGGGAGGAGCAGGGGCACCCAGCCCAGGGCGCAGCCAGGAGCGGCTGGGGCTCCGGGGGCTCCCGGCCACACATGCCCAGGGCAGCGGGTGGCGTGGACTGCCCGGCCTGCCTATCGGCCGGGATGCTTGTTTGCGGGCGCCCTGGGGAGGCGGCTGCCTCCACACACGCCAGGGTCTGTGCACCTGCCCGGTGCTGCGTCCGGGGGTCCGCACGTCCGGGGGTCTGTGCACGGAGGGGGCCGCGGCTGTGGGGATCCATGTGTTGGGGCTGGCACAGGGGGTTTTCGTGCCCAGGGCAGCGGAGGGCGGCCCTCCCCGCGCGTCGGGGTGCGGGTGCCGGGGTCCCTAGGAGCACCTGTGCACAAAGTAGCCAGTCACGTAGCCCAGGGCGAAGACTGCCCAGAAGAGTGTGATGCCCCCCGCCGTCTTCAGCACGACGCCCACGTGCTGCCACCACGAGCTCCTGGAAGGGGCAGCGAGCGTGAACCCCGGGGGCCACAGGGGGGTCCCAGGGAGAGGTGCGGGGGGGGAAGGCCGGAAAGGGGGTAGGGGGGTGTGGAGGGGTAAGCTACAGGGGAATGCGGGGGCAGGGAAGCTGGGAGGCGGGCTGGGTAGGGGTGCGGGGAGGGGAAGCTGGGGGGAGGGAGGGGAAGAGGTGGGGAGGGGAAGCCGGGGCGGGCAGCTGGGCTGGGGGGGTCAGGGGTCGACTAGCACCGCCGCCCGAGCCAACCCCCCGGGAGTTGCCAAGGGCAGAGCCCGGCAGCGCTGCTCACCTCCCGCGGCCCTGGCCGCCGTCGCCACCGCCGCTGTACTGGACGCTGGGCTCTGGGGGCTGCATCCTGCAGGGCAAGCAGGGGCTGCGGGAGGACCGAGGCGGGACCGCAGGCCAGGTGGCCGCTCCAGCTGCTCACGGGCCACGGGAAGGGCCGGGGGCCGCACGAGGGCTGCCCGGGGTCAGCGTCCCTGGGGCAGGCCGAGGGCCTGATGCCTGGGGAGCTGCGTGCCCACCGTGTGGGTGACAGGACCTGGCAGCGAGGCGACCGGGTGGGGGTACAAGGAAGAGGCGAGTGGAGCCCGGCCACGGGCCCTTGTCACCCTATCGGGGTGGCCAGGCCAGGAGCTGCCTCCCCGAGGACAGCTGCGCCCCGATAGGCACCCACTCCCCACCCCTGCCTGGTGGAGCCCTGCCGGTCTGGGGAGGCCGGGTGGGGCAGGCGGGGCGGGTGGGGCAGGCCTGGGCGCGGCCAGAACAGCCTGGGCCCCCAAGTGCCCGGGAAGGATGAGGGGGTGGGGCCGGGCCTGAGCGGGGAGCACGCGGGGGGACTGTCGCCCCCCGCCTGGCCTCGGGCGCTCCGCGCTGACCCCCCCCCCGCACCCCCAGGCCTCACCGCGGGCGGCCGGGGGCTCACGGCCCTCCCTGGCCTCCACTCCTGGACGCAGAGGCCCGAGCACGAGCTCCTGCGCAGGCAGTTTCCGGGTCGCCCTGCGCCCCCCCACCGTACCCCGGGCAGCGGGCAGGAGGGACAGGGGCCTGTCCCAGAGCCACCAGGCCCCTCGAAACCTCGGCCAGGCGCAGCGGGGCAGGCAGGTGGAGCCGCCGCTCTGCCCGGGAGGCCAGTGCCTGCTGGAAGGGCTCCTGCTTCCTGGGGCGTCCCCAACAGGGGCAGCTGGCTGACCGCTGCCTGCTTCCCATGCCCTCGTCCCCTCCGTGTGCAGCAGCAGGCAGCACCGTGCCCGCCCAGGGAACCATCCTGACCCGGCGAAGATGAGCATACTACCCCTGGCAAAGTCTGCTGGGACAGAGCCAGGGGTGGGATGGCTGGGGGAACCATTTACTTTCAGAAGAGAAACAGCAGTCACCACCTTTCTGTCCTGCCTTGAATGGGGAGATGATGGCTGGAGCTGCAGCAGCCAGCTTGCCCCCCGATAGCCATGCAATCCTAGTCCTGACTCTGAACCCACACCAGCGTGTGCCCACCTGTGGACCTTGTGCTGCTAGGAAAACCAACCCCTCCCCGATCAAAGCTGGGGGAGTGGGGTGTTCTGTGACGTGAACTCATTGCTGCCTGATGTAGGATAAGTGGCTCTCAAGCCACCCAGGTGGGCAAAGCCACGGGCAGCAGGTGAGGCGGTGCCGGTGCTGGGCTTGGGGGGCGGGGGCGGGGGCTTCATCCACCCGCCCAACCCCCACGCCAGTGTCACGGGAAGCAGAGGCAGCTGGGCCAGCGGCCTGGCAGGTCCCCAGGGACCAGGGGGTCCTGGAGGTGAGGGGGGGCGCCCTCCAGCCCGACGGACTCCCCTCACTGTAGACCCCTGGCCCCCCAGCAGCCCCAGGGACCCCCGAATTACAAGGCCAGGCTGGGGTGGGGCTAAAGCCCTGCGGCCCCACGAGGGTGATCAGAGGCTGCACGGGGACCTCACCTGCTCTGGGGCCACCGATTTCTCAAGCCTTAAGTGGGGGGAGCGGCCTGCCCGGCCGAGGGACGGTGGCGGGGGCTGCCCCGAGGCGGCTGCCAGGCTGCGAGGCCGGTCCTGGGACCCGGCGGCCCCGGGCCAGTCGACTCCATGCGGGACCACGCACAGGCGGGGGACCCGGGGCTGCCTGGGGTGGGGGCGCGAGCGCCCACATCCATCCCCCGAGTCACGGGGCGGGGGGCGGGGCCAGGGCGGGGTCTTCCCGAGGGGGTTGGGCCACGGGCAGAGCCGGTGGCAGGGCGAGCCAGGGTGCGGGTCCCGGGTCCCTTGCGGACACCAGGCCTGCAAGTGGCGGCGCCAGGGGCCCAGGTCGCGGACGGGCACGTGGGTGGGCGTCCTGGCCCTCCCCCGGGGAGCCGGGGCTGGAGCAGACACGACAGTGTAAAGCCCCTGCCCTCCTGCGTTGAATCCGGGGAGTCGCGGGGGGGGGGGTAGGCAAAGAGGCTGCGTGCATAGACGCGGGGCCCGAAGCAGCCTCGCCGCCCGGGGCCACACCGCGCACGGCTGCCGGCGCAGGGCCGGGGCCCCTCGCCGGCTCGGTGGAGTGCACCAAGCCTCCCCGGCGCCAGGACGCGGGGGACCCATGGACACCAAGTCCCTGTGCTCACGGCGCTGCCCCCAGTGTGTGGAGATGCAGACAGGGACCCCAATCCCACCCTCATTTTTCCAAGCGACCCCACCAGCCAACTGAGCCCGAGGTCAGTCACCCTGTGTGCAGACCCAGGTGGGGTGAGGGCCTGGGCTAGGGTGGTGGGCACCCGCCGGCTCAGGCCTCTGCAGCCCAGCACCTCCAGAGGGGCCCCTGCTCCCTGTGGGGTCTCCCCGGGAAGGAGCTGGGGCTGGGGGCAGGCTGCTGACCTGGGCTGGGCTCTGGGCCAACAGGAGGCACCGGGGAAAGCAAGCCCCAGGGTGGGCTGGGGGCCACAGCAGGCCAGGGGGGCGCAGCAGGCCTGGGGGACACCGCAGGCCAGAGGGGCGTGGCAGGCCGGGGGCCACGACAGGCGAGGGGGCCGCGGCAGGTGAGGAGGGCGCAGCAGGCGAGTGGCGCGCAGCAGGCGAGCGGGGCGCAGCAGGCGAGGGGGGCACAGCAGGCCAGTGGGGCGCAGCAGGCGGGGGGGGCGCAGGAGGTGAGGGGGCGCAGCAGGTGAGGGGGGGCGCAGCAGGCGAGGGGGCGCAGCAAGCGGGGGGCGCAACAGGCTAGTGGGGCGCAGCAGGCGGGGGGGGCGCAACAGGCTAGTGGGGCACAGGAGGCGAGGGGGCGTAGCAGGCGAGGGGGCGCAGCAGGCTAGTGGGGCGCAGCAGGCAGGGGGCGCGGCAGGCGAGGGGGCGCAGGAGGCGAGGGGGTGCAGCAGGCCGGGGGGCACAGCAGGCGAGGGGGCGCAGCAGGCGGGGAGGGCGCAGCAGGCCAGTGGGGTGCAGCAGGCGGGGGGGCGCAGGAGGCAGGGGGCGCAGCAGGCAGGGGGCGCAGCAGGCTAGTGGGGCGCAGCAGGCAGGGGGCGCAGCAGGCGAGGGGGCGCAGGAGGCGAGGGGGTGCAGCAGGCCGGGGGGCGCAGCAGGCGAGGGGGCGCAGCAGGCGGGGGGCGCAGCAGGCTAGCGGGGCGCAGCGCAGTTTATTTCTGACTGGGAGCGGGTGGGGCCGGAGCCCCGAGGGGTTCTGGAGCCGGGGCCTGGCCTCTGGGGCGGGGGCTGGGGGGGCTACTTGAGGGCTGGCTTCTTGGCTCTGACAGGCGGTGAGGCGTCGCTCTGGGTCGGCGGCGGCACCTTCACCCCCCTTCTGCCTCAGCTGGTTGTAGTAGTCGGTTCTCTCCGAGATGACCCGCTAGGAGAGACGGCAGCTGCGGGGCCTGCCTGCCTCCGGCGCTGCGGCCGCCGCGCCTCCCCTTCCTCCCCCCGCCGGGCTGCAGCCGCCTGCGCGGGACGGGGCGGCGGTGTGAGCACCTCCCTGGCTGACTGCCAGCGCCCCCCGCGGGAGCCGCAGAGGTGGGAAGAGACGTGGCTGCGGCCCCCAGGCCCGGTGCCCTCAAGCCCCCCAGAACTGGGAAGAGCCCCAGCGCCTGCCCCTCGGGGTCTGCCCCCCCCAGGCCACCGCTGCCCCAGACACACACAGAAGCCAAGGCTGCTCCCTCCTGCCCCCAAACAACAGGATCGAGGGGCGTCTCCCCAGGTGCCCCCGTGGGTCCCCACTCTAATCTGAGGGGCGTCACTGACCTTCTCCAGGGGCCCACCCCGCTCTACAGGGAAACCTGGGTGCTGGAAGGTCACGGCACATGTAGGGCCAACGGGCTGCTGTTGGAGGCAGCTCACGCGGGGAGCAGAAGGGCTGCGATGTACGTGACCTCCCGGCCGCCCTAGGACGGGGCACGGGCCGGGGCAGTTGGCCCCCACAGGCGCCTCGACCGCGGGTCTTTCTCCCCGGGGCAGAAGGGAAACGCCTGGGGCTCGGGCCAGCTAAGGGACCGGCTGCAGGGGGCCGAGGATTCCAGCGGAGGCCACCGCCAGGAGCTGGGCACCCCGCTGGGCAGGTGCGGCCGCCGGCTTTGTCTGCAGGTGAAGCCTGAGCGGCTGCCCCACCGCGGGGACCGGAGGCTTTGCTCCTGCTGCCCGTCCCTGGGTGCCCCCCCCGTTCTGCTGAGAGCAGCCTGGATTCGCCAGCCCTGGGCCAAGGCCACCAAGCTGCCGTCCCCCGTCGGTGGCTCCACCTGAGGGACCGTCTGCTCCTCGCAGCCTGAGCCGAGAGAAACGTCGGTCCCGGGCCCGCTCGGCACAGCCACAGCCCCCGGGCGAGAGTGGGGTCCCCAGAAGCCAGTCCGGGCCGTCCCCTCCGCCCCGCGCTGCGGACGGGGCGCCGGCCTGGAGCCGCCTTTACCTGCAGACTCTCCAGGATGTCGTTGTCCGAGATCTCGATGCTCAGGTTCTTGACCCCTGTGTTGCTGAAGGTGGCCTGGATGATCTTGCTCCGCAGTCTCTCCAGCTGTGGGCACAGGGGAGCCGCTGCGGGCCGTGCCCGGGAAGCGCCGCGGCCGGGTCGAGCGGGGCCCGTGGCCGCCCTGGACTTGGCAGGACTGAAAGGGGCAGCACCTTCATGTTTATGGCCATGAAGCTGGAAGGAGCCGGAAGGCCTGACCCCAAAGCCCGTGCTTTCTTCCTGTTGGTGCTAGATCGAGCCCCCCAGAGAAGACACACTGCCCCTCCTGGGGGCGTGAACCCACTTAGGAGCTGAACCTTTGAAGATGCGGCGCTGGTCAAGGTGGGGACTCATCTGAGATCCTGCTTAGCGGGGACAGTGGGCTCAGGGCGGGCCTGACCGCATGGCTCGAGGCCTTAGCAAGAGAGGAAAGTCCGACAGGCTGGACAGCAGGACCAGAAAGCGGTGGCGCCCAGAGGAGCCGGCGAGGAGAGGGGCCGCTGGTGACGGGTCGCAGCCCGCCCGGACACGCGTCCGCATCTGGCGCTCCAGCCTCCACAGCGGAGGGGCCCTACGGGCTGGGTTTGAGCCACCCCTGGGCGGTACTTGTCGTAGCAGCCCTGGCAGACCAAGGCGAGACCATGCCAACTCATTTTTTTTTCTGGAAAACGTAAAACTTGCACATGGCAAAAACCAAAACCAAAAAACCCCAAAGCCGGGCCAGACCTCCCTGCAGCTTCCCGCTGCCTCCCCGGGGACCTTCCGTACCGGCCGCTACCTGGCCTTTCGGGGTTTTCCTGCACAAAGTGAGCGGGAGCACCCTGCTCGCGTGCTGCCTCTCCTCTCAGCGTTGAACAGTGGCGTGGGCAGCCCCTCCTCGCTTCCGGGAAGCGTGGCCTCCTTACGTGGTCAGGTGTGGACACCTCTGGAGCCTTTCGCTGCCCTCAACGCCTCGCCCCAGTGCAGCCCCTTCTGCCTCTCCCGAGGGGAGCAGATTGCGCCTCCCACAACCAAAACTCCTCCAGTCTGCACCCCAGAAACTCTCAGGTGGAGACCCCTCGCCCCAGGGACGTGGCAAGCAGCAGCTCCTCCACGTGCATGTCCAGAGGCCCAGACGAGGTGGAGATGGCCCAGCAGGGGCCAGGCCAGCGAACCATGACCTAGGAGAGTCACAAGCTCGTCCACCTCGCCCCTTGGACAGGGGTGTCGTGGCAGCAGGAGCGCAATGGGCCCCGGGCCTCAGACGGGGAGGGGCTCCACTCCTTCGTTCCAGTATTTATTGTGCATCAACTCTGTGCCAGTTACTGCACCAGGGGCGGGTGCTACCGAAGGAACCAGGATCACAGGCTCTGTGCCGGAGGCGCCTCCCACCACAGGGCTGGCCGTCACCTGGGAGGGAGGTCCAGCCCCTTTCAACCGCCTAGGTCTGTCTCAGCCTCCTTTCCTGCTGACCTCAGACCGAGCCTCAGAATCTTTCTTAGCACAGCACCCCAGGCAATACCAGGTCGATGTGAGTTGGCACATGGAATGAAACCTACACCATTGCCAGCCGGGTGCTTGTCTGGATTGGAAACAGTTTTCCAAAAGACAGCAAGTGTGCCGTCCCCCGACGACGCTGTCTGAGCCAGCGGGAAGAGGCCCGCCCAGACGCGAAGGAGCGCGGTGCAGTTGGGGTGGCGTTCTTGCTGGGTGGTGCCCGAGCGCGGCGTCTACCTGGGCTTGATTTTGGATTCTAACTCGGGTGGGCTCTTAACGGATTTCCACTGGGGCCCCTGGACCCTCGCCTGGGGGTGGGTGCACGTGGCCTTCTCCCGCGGCACGGTGGCTGAGAGGGGGCCCTGCCATCAGGACAGGCCGAAGTCCAGGCCCCGTGCCCCCCGCAGTCCTGGGGTCCTGGGTGGCCACTGGCCCTCTGCTGCTGCAGGGTCCCTGTCAGGGGCAGGGCCGGAGAGAGGCCCCTCGGCTGCCTTGTGCAGGGGTGAGCCGAGCTCAGCGTGGCCCTGGCGGAGTGTGCGCACTCCACCATGTGCCCAAATGGGCGCCCTCCCGCCTCGGTGCCCGCCTCCTGGCAGCCAGCTGCCCCAAGCCGTGGGCCCTTCCCAGCCATCCCGAGGCTGCCTCCCTGTCGACAAGACCCTGCCCATGGGGCCCCCGCCCACAGGGCCTCCTGCCCACGCAGTGCTCCCCCTGCCCAGAAGGTATCCCCTGTACCACCTCTGGCTCCCCCCTGCCCACGGGGCCACCCCTGCCCGCAGGGCCTCCCACCCATGGGACCCTGCTGCACCGTCCATGGGACTCCCCCTGCCTACAGGGCTCCCCCCTGCACCACCTCCAGCTCCCCCTGCCCACGGGGCACCCCTTGCACCACCCCTGGCTCCACTTGCCCCCTTCCTCCACCGTCAACGCTGGGCCAGGTGCCAGCACACCAGGGGCGTGAGCCAGGCCCCCTGCCCCTCCTGCAGAAGGCAGGCCCCCGGGCACCCCTTCGGGGGGGGGGGGCGCTGAGCCTACCCTGGACTGGGCGCTCTCCAGGGCCACGCGGGCCTGCTGCTCGGCCTGCTGGATCGTCTCGTTCCTGCTCTGCAGCCCCTCTTGTAGCTGCTTCTGCCGCTGCAGGAGGTTCTGGCCGAGGCTCACCTGCGCCTGCAGCTGGCCCACTGTGGCGTTGAACTCTGAGATGACGTGATCTTGCCTCGTCAGTTTGCTCTCCAGCTCCAGCACTTGCTAGGGGAAGGGCCGGGGGCGCAGGGACGTGGGTCCACCTGGCCCAAACCCACTGCACGAGGTCCCCACCCTGCCCCCCAAGGCAGTTGCTACTGTCTCTGCTGCCAAGCCAAATCTGGACCCCACGATCACAGGGAGCCCTCCGCGCGGATCTGGGGCCCTGAGATTTGTCGAGTGGGATGCTGTCTGAAATAGGTGGACACAGGTTCGGCCGTGAATGGGTGGTCCAGCGGAAGGAGCTGTGCCGACCCTCCACTGCGCCCCGGCGGTCACCTGTCGGAGCAGAAAGTTGTCCTTCTCGATGAACCCCATCATCTCTGCGTGCTTCTTATCTTCCCGGATGTTGGAGAACTGGAAGGAAGACAGGGAGATGGGCAGGTCGGACGCTCGCATCCAGCTTTGCCCCACTAAGGTGGGAGCACGGGGGCTTCTGTTGAGCATGGGGTGGGGTTTGGAAAACCAGACCCAAAAACACGTGCTTTTAAAATGTCATCAAAGGGAAGTGGACTTGGCCCAATGGATAGGGCGTCCATCTACCACATGGGAGGTCCACGGTGCAAACCCTGGACCTCCTTGACAAGTGTGCAGCTGGCCAATGCACAGTGCTGATGCGCGCAAGGAGTGCTCTGTCCCGCAGGGGTGTCCCCCGCATAGGGGAGCCCCACGCACAAGGAGTGCACCCCGTAAGGAGAGCTGCCCCACACGAAAGAAAGTGCAGCCTTCCCAGGAGGAGCCCTGCACACACGGAGAGCTGCCACAGCAAGATGACGCAACAAAAAGAAACACAGATTCCCGTGCTGCTGACAACAACAGAAGTGGATGAAGAAGAACATGCAGCAAATAGACACAGAGAACAGACAACTGGGGCAGGGGGGAGGAAGGGGAGAAAAATAAATAAAATAAATCTTAAAAAAAAAGAAGAATAAATTCTTAGATGTTTACATAGCAGGCTCTCAATAAATGTTTTATAAACAAAGTTCATTAGGGAATTTTCAACTCTGGCTATTGAAATGCCAATTAGCAAATCTATTAGTAAGATAAGGATAGAAGCTGTGACAGAAGAAGACAGCAAATGGACAGAGAGCAGACAACGTGCGGGGAGGGGGGAGAGAAATAAATTAAAAAATAAATCTTAAAAAAAAAAATAAAATGAAATGTTATCAAAGTTTTCATTGTATCGTATTTATTTTGACCATTGTTTAATGCAGTTTAAGTCTATGTAAGAGCTTGTCTCGTCGAAGACGGAACACCAGCACAGACCGGCCTTCTCGCTATGGCAAGCGGAAATTGGGCCAGGCGGTTTTGAGCCTCTGCCGCCAAGCGTTGCTTGCAAGAAACGTGTCCTTTTGCCCGGAGCGTTGCCGTGAGTGTGCGCCTGTCGTCGAGGGGCCCTGGGGGGCTGCGCCTGTCGTCGAGGGGCCCTGGGGGGCCGCTTCTGTTGTCGAGGGGCCCTGGGGGGCTGCATCTGTCATCGAGGGGCCCTGGGGGGCCGCTTCTGTTGTCGAGGAGCCCTGGGGGGCTGCGCCCGTCGTCGAGGGGCCCTGGGGGGCTGCTTCAGCAGGGCGGGTCTTAACCCCGTCCCTGGAGTCCTTGGTAGGAGAATGGAATCCAGGCACAGAGAGGAAAAGCCAGAAGCAAGAGCTGGACGTGGTGGAACCAGCAGAGCAGGGAGAGGCCAGGAGAAGCCGCCAGGTGCCCTGCGCTGTGACGGAGGCGCCCGGCACCCAGGGCCCCCGCCGCGGCCCCAGAGCGGGTCTCTGGGAAGGAAGCACGGCCTGGGGGTCGCCTCGCCGTGGACGTTCTTTTGGCTCTAAACCCCCGTTGTTTAAACCAACCCACTGCATGGATTTGCTCGAGCAGCCCAGTGAACTGAACCGGATGGGGAGAAGAGCGGGGAGAAGAGGACTGAGAGCATTTGGAAGCTGGACAGCAGCGGGGCACCTGCTGTCTGATGCAGCGATCCAAGAAAGCCTAAGCTGGGTTCAAGGCACGAAAACCGGCCCGATTGACACTCAGGCTGCAGAAAGTCTCGGAAAGCGTGGTACCGGCTTCTGGGCATGCAGCTGCGATGACGGGGGCGGGTGGGCTGCTGGGCCCCCTGCCCCCAAAGCCCTGAGGTTAGAGGCAGCGGAGGCTCTTGGGGTGGGCGGCGCCGGACCCCGGCTGTGTGCGCTGAGCGTTCCTCAGCCGTCCTCCCCCGCCGGGCCCCCGAACACCAGCAGCCCGCCCTTCTTACGGCAAGAAGCCTCCTGGTTTCCAGGGTTCAGAGGCTCTTACCAAGAGCAGAGGCCTGCAGGCATGGCCGAGGGGCTCCCCATTGAAATGTGAAGTGCACCCCTCTGGCACAAAGCTCTGAGCTGCCACCCACACACACACTCTCACACACACACACACACACACACACACACACACACGCTTGTGCTCAGGACTTCCGGTCGGCTCTGACGTGGAGCAGAGTTCTAGCATGAATGACAGAGACCAAAAACCAACCTAAAAAGGAAACTGTAAGAAATAGAAATGGTGCGAGCAGTTAAAAAACAGCCACAACAACCCTGTCATCAAGGTAAGAGAAGAGGCTACAGCTGGGAAGCAAGGGGTGTGCCTCCAAAACAAGCCTTCAAAGAACTAAGGAGGCACCTCGGAAAGTTGAAGTGTTATGACAGTGAAAACTCGATAGGGGAGGTGCTGACAAAGCTGAGGAAATCTCCTAGACAGCAGAGCAAAGAGACAAGGACAAAAACGGGTAAAAACAAGAGGGAATAGCAAGGAAGAAAAAATAAGACCAGAGGAGGAGGTCCAACGACAAAAAAACACAAGTGTCAGGAGAGGAGTTCAGAGACAACAGAGAGGAGGAAACACAAGACAAGACAGCAAAGGAAACTTCCAGAAGTTCAGGACATGGGTTTCGAGGTTGCGTGCCTCGCGCAGTGGATGAAAATAGGCTTCCGGTTAGGTATGAGCTCACAATGGTTCAGAACGTTTGGGACAACTTTCCAGAGAGAAATGAACGACAACCAAGACCAGTTTTGTGCACGAGATCCAGGCCCGGGACGAATTCAGGATTCTCCCCAGCAACCCTGGACGCTGGGGGACAGCGGGACGATGCCCTTGAACTCGGATGAGACTCTCTTCCAGACTGGAATTCTATCTCCAAGCAAACTTTATTAATGTGGAGAATAAGGACATTTGCAGACATATGGGCCCCCCCCCCCAAATTTACCATCATCCTTTTCCAAAAAAAAAGCACTGGAGGATGAGCCCCACAGAAAACAGGAGGGAAACTCAAGAAAGAAAAAGATGTGGGCGCGGCCGTTGTTAAATGGTGGCTTATCTCACGGAAGTCTTGTCTATTACCAACTGTTGCCCTAATACCGTAAATCAGGATAATATGGGAGGAAGGTGGGTTGAAAAGAGTCCCTGTGTGGGTAGGCAGGGAGGTGAGGGTCGCAGCAAATGACGTGAACACTGAGAAAACCGGGGAGGGTTGCTTTAAGTGGGCTGTGAGGGAGAAAGTCCAGAGCAATCAGCTGAAAGTTGTCAGTGGCCTCGGGGGTAGGGCAGGTGGGAGGCAGGAGTCAGAGGCTATTCTAGCTGATTCTCTAGGCCATGTGCCAAACTCTGATAAAAATAAAACTGAGCAAGTGTGACCACAGGAACACAAGCCCGAGAAGGGGTGGGCTCGGTGGGAGCACAGGGGCGGGCTTCGGCCCCCACGGGCCTGGCTGTCCGCTCCAGCTCTGTCACTAAGGAGCCCTGCGCCCCTGGCACGACGGACCCCGGCTGGCGGGTCCAGGGTGTCCCCCGCACCGTGGGGGTACGGGAAGTGGGGTGCGCCGCCGGGGCCCCCCACCTTGTCGGTCATGGCGTGCAGCTGGCTCTTCCGCTCCTGCAGCTCCTTCTGCAGATTCTCGTTTTCCGTGTTCAGCTTTTGCATTTGGGACTCTTGGAAATCCACTTGCCTTTGTAAGGACGTGATCGTTCCTGATGGGTGGGAGGAAAAGGAGGTGGCAACGAGGGGCTGGGGAAGAGCGAGACGCAGCGACGGCCGGGGGGGAAGTGGCAGGTGCTGCCCCACACGGCTCGGGGTGCCTGCGCCCCTGGGAGCCAGCATGCCCCGCCCCCTCCAGCGCCCCACCTGTCGCCATGGAGTATCTGCTCCTGGTGACCTCCAGCTCGTACTGGAACTCCTGAATCACCTGCTCACACTCCTCCAGCCTGGCGATGAGCTCGTCCTCGAAGGCTCTGTCCACCGAGTAGGGCCGCCTGGCCACCGCGCCTCCCCGCTCCTCTTCCGGCTCCTCTTCCAGCTCCTCTTCTAGCTCCTCCCCCTCCCTTTCTCCCTCCCCCTCCCCCTCCTCCTTCTCCTCCTCCTCCTCCTCCTCCTCCTCCAGCTCGCCGTCCTCCTCTAGCACGCTCTTTTCCTCCCCCAGGGCGCCCGTCTCGCCCACGGGCCCCTGCGCTCGGAGCCCCTGGCCCCTCTCCGGGGCCGCTTCCCCGTCCGCCTCCTCCTGGCCGCCGCCGTCCGGGGCAGACTCCTCTCGCATCTGGGGGGGAAGGGAGGCCGGGCAGGACTGTGGCATCCCCCAGTGGGGGGCTCTCAGGGAGGGGGAGGACTCCGCGGCGGGGGCCTGGGGAGGGCTCGGGGAATCCGGGGGGGAGCATCGGGCGCCCCGGCTCGTCCTCGCTCCTCCAGGGGCCGCGGCAGAGCTGCTTTCCCGGGCACCGACCCTCCACCCCACCTGTCCCCGGGGTGGCGGCCGAGGGCCTGTGCTGGGGGGGATGCCCTCCAGGAGGGCCAGGGAGGGCCCTGGCCGGCTCCTCGCGGCAGAGGCCACACCTGGCCAGCGTGCACCTGCTTCCAGCACCGCTGCTCCTCCTCCTCCTCCTCTGGCTTCGGCAGGACCTGCAGCGGCCGCTCCTGCGAGGAGCCTGTGTCACCCTCAGGCTCCCACCCTGTCCCCCTCGGCTCCTCCAGGGCCACGCGTTGACGGCCTGTCCTCCTGGGGGGGTGTGGCCACTCCTCTCCGGGCAGGGTGTCCCCCCTCCTCCTGCCCAGGGACAGGGGCAGTGGGTGCTGGGGTGGGGACAGCGGCCAGCCGGCGAGCAGCCCGTGGGCAGGAAGCGGTGCTCGGGGCAGCCTTGGCCACGCTGTGGGCCCCTGCTCAGGGCTGGGCTCTGCACGCCTGCCCGGTCCAGCCCTCTGCCCGAGCCAGGAGGGTGAGATCGCCTCCCCACCTGGCAGACGAGGACACCACGGGGCCTGCACAGGGGGCAGGTGGGACCCGCAGCCAGCTCGGGTGGGTCCAAGCCTGCGGCACTAACCGCTGGGCTACAGGGCTGCCCACGGCACAGGGCCCCGTCTGGGGGTTCCACCTGCAGCGCAGCCTTGGGCCTCCTGGGGTTTCAGGGAGGCAGGTGAGCTCAGGCCCGCCTTCCGCAGGTGAGGAGGGCGAGCCGGGAGGGCGCCTGGCCCCCCCAGGCAGAGGTGAACCGGGACCGTGGCCCGGGCTCTGTGCGCGCATCCGCCACGCTGGCCCAGGCAAAGCCCCCTGGGCCCCGGCCACGTCCAGCGGCCAGCACCTCCTGGGTGGCGGGCCGGGCTGGGGGCCCGCGGGAGGCCGGGCCTGCGGCCACTCACCCTCACGCCCAGCGGGAAGGCCCGTCCAACGCTCCTGCTTCGGAGGAGACTCCTCAGCTGCTGCGCCAGCGCCTCCCTCTCCTCCCGCAGCGCCACCATCTCCTTGTCCTTCGCGCGGCTCTGGGCCTCCAGCTCCGACAGGCGCCGGAATTCCTCCCCCAGCACGGACAGGCAGTGATCCTGCAGGAAAGGGTGGCCGCGTGGGGCCCACGGCCCTTCCTCCCCGGGACCCCGAGCCCCCTCTCCCGCGGCCACACCCGTGGCCCCAGCCCCGCCACGTCCCCGCCGCAGGGGACACGGGGCAGCCCCGCCTCGGGCCCGGCTCCCGGCCGGCCCCCTCCCCTGAGCCTGAAGGACGCCCGTCTCCCAGTGGCCCTGCCTTTAGCAGCCACACTCTCGCAGGTCGCCCCCGAGGTGCCTGTCGGGGAGCTGGGCCCTCCGCCCCTCAACCCGCAATTCTCAAAATCCCAATTCCTTCAATTCTTCCAAAGTGCAGGCAAGAGGGAGATGTGCTTGGACAACGAGGAACTGGAAGTAGACCTGACCTTCAACACAAACGGGAATTCTTTAGCCAGGAGGAAAATGATCCCAAGCAAAATTCTGGAAGGACAGAGAGCTGGAAAATCATCTCCCAAAGGTTTGGAAATTAAGCAATTTGCTTCTACATAACCCATGGGGCAAAGTAGAAATCAGGGAAGCGGATGTGGCTCAACTGATTGAGCGTCCGCCTACCATATGGGAGGTCCTGGGTTCGGTATCCAGGGCCTCCTGACCCACGTGGCGAGCTGGCCCACACACAGTGCTGATGCGTGCAAGGAGTGCCGTGCCAAGCAGGGGTGTCCCCTGTGTAGGGGAGCCCCACGCGCAAGGAGTGCGCCCCGTAAGGAGGGCTACCCTGTATGAAAAAAGTGCAACCTGCCCAGGAGTGGCACCACACACACAGAGAGCTGACACAACAAGAGGACAACAAAAAGAGACACAGATTCCAGGTGCCACTGACACAATTGCAAGCGGACACAGAAGAACACACAGCAAATGGACACAGAGAGCGGACAACTTGGGGTGAGGGGAGGAAACAAAAAATCTTAAAAAAAAGTAGAAATCACAAAATTAATTAGAAAATATTTTGAACTGAATGATGATGAACATTTGGACATACCGAACCTTGTAAGATGCAGCTAAAGCTGTGAGTAAAGACACATTTATAGCTTTAAGATGTGACTATTTGGGGACAAAGTTGAAAATCAGTCATCTAAGTCTCCAACTCAAGAATTCAGAAAAAGAACTGCAAATTAAACCTTCAGAAAGTAGAAGGAAGGAAATAAAGCTAAGTGCAAGAATTCATGATACGGGGGTGGGGAGAGCAGGCAGTGGAGGGAGAGGAGAATTAAGAAAATGTGGCAATAACATTTGGGGAATCTGATTGGAGGGTTTATGGGAATTATTTGTACTAGTTTATGTCTGAAACTGTCAAAATACAAAGTTAAAGGAAAGTATAATGATGCAGCTAATCACATTTAATCCCCTGGCCACGGAGAGTTGCCCAGTGAACACTAAGACAATGAAGATTATTTCCCACTGGGGCAACCGAGTTTGCACAATGCAAGCTCACTGCTGCCAGTGGCTCTAATTATCAAATGGGAAGGGCCTCTCTATGTCAGAAACCAGCCCAGGGGAAAGCAGAGACAAGAGCAAGAGAACCCTGCCGATGTGGTTTGAGCTCCTGGAGGCAGCCATGCCTGCAGCCTTCCCCTGGGCAGTTCGTGCACATGAGCTGGTGAATCTCCCCCAGCCGTTGGGGCTAATATGGCAGTGAACTCCTTTTACGTGTCTGTGTGGGTTGATCTAATTCCATCCTCAAGCTATTCCCAGAAGTGGAATTGCTTGCTCAAGTGGTATAGACATTTTTAAAAATTGTGAAATCTATCATAAAATGTAGAGATGGAGTTTAAGGAATTAAAATAAAAGGAATGCTCAGAGACCCACATTGGTGGTGCCTCAGAAGCCCCTGCTGTGCCCCCACCAATGATCCAAACTTTAGTGTTCCTCATTTCC
This sequence comes from Dasypus novemcinctus, assembly GCF_030445035.2. NCBI lineage: Eukaryota > Metazoa > Chordata > Mammalia > Cingulata > Dasypodidae > Dasypus > Dasypus novemcinctus. The sequence continues at coordinate 129,615,682 of NC_080681.1, forward strand.
ATAATTTGGCCTCACCAACTTTAAAAAAAAAGAAATTGATAATATGGAAAACAAATTTATACTAGAGAACACCAACAAAACCAAAAGCTGATTCTTTGAAAAAAATATTAAAATTGATAAACCTAATCAAGGAAGACAGAAGGAAGTTTAATGACCCCAGAATTAGCCGCAGGAAGGTGGCTAGATAAGTCTCCCCTCCTGAGCTTGCCTTGGTATGTCCCCGGGGACAGCAAACCTTGACAGGTAAAAAAAAGAGGGCAAGTCCAAGGGCCCATGTCCACAATGAAGAGGAGGCTGTCCCAGCTAAGTCCCAAGAGCTCAGGGGAGGAAGCAGATGCTACTGTTTGGGGTTTGATTTGAAAACGTGTAGGACACAGACAAATTCCTAGAAAAACACAGTGACCGGAACTGAAACCAGAGCAAAAGGGAAATCTGCACATCTTTCCAAGGAATTGCATTTGTCATGAAAAAGCTTCCCTCTAAGATTAAACTTGGGGCCAAGAAGGCTTTGACGGTGAATCCTTCAGCCCTTTATGGAGGAAACAGCAGCTATCAAAGGAAACGTTGCCAGAATGGAAAAAGGAAACACTGTACTTCTTGACTTTGAAAATGAAGCTGGAGTAATCTGGGCACCACCGCTGGACAAGGGAGTTACCACCCGGGTAAATTATAGGTCAGTCTCATTCGTAGGCGTGGATGGAGAGAAAATAATGCCACACGCTGATTGTTTTTCCCTCCACGGCAGAAGCGTGGAAGGTCCGTGGCAGGTGGTGGGAGAGAAGGGGACGCAGGCTGGTGAACTGCACGTGTGGGGTGGGGAGGCACAAGGGCCAGGAGATGTGTCAAATGCCCGACTAGTAGAAGCCGAAACATTGAGTCCCGACCTCATTTTTGGCCATGGCTGGGCCACGCCAGAACCAGAGTGTCCCGTGGCAGCCTCGAGAACGAGGGAGTGCGGGCTGGAAGTGTGCCGCCCACCCCAGCCGGTACCTTCTCGTGGATGATGGAGATGTACCAGGGCACCCTCCTTCCGGGGGCGCTCTGGGCCCCCACAGGGCTGCTGGCCGCTGGGCCCACTGAGCCTGCTTGGCTGCCCTTCCTTAAGCTGACCAACTCGCAGGCGCTCTTGCTAGTGGGAAGGAGGCGCCCTGCCAAGAGAGGGGCGGAGGCGCGACTGTCCCCCTGTACCCCAAGCAAGTTGCATCCTCGTGACCCCTCTGGCCCTTTTGGGGCCTCCTTGGAAACCCCTACTGCCCACCAGGGCCCCTGCTCATCTCTTAGCCCCACAAAATTTCAGTGTTTCACCACAATTTGTCTAACGTCCATCTCACCCCCGAGACGTGGCTCAGGAGCTCAGGCCGTGCTGCTGCCCACAGCCTCGCCCGGGCACGTGCCGAAAACTGAGTGAAGACCTAGTCATGACCTTCAGCGTGGGGACCCCACAGTCACGGGAGGGGTCCCAGATGCTGTCCCTTCTCCTCCTTGGACCTTGGCTCCCCCCCCCCAGGGGCATAGGTGGCCCCTGCTAGCCTCTAGGTTTCATCACATTTAGGCGAAGAAGGATGTATCTTAGTGTGGATTTCCCCTTGGGTAAAAGAAAGCAAGTGCATTTGTCTATAGAAACAGTGTTGAAGGGGTGTCTGTGGGCCCTGTGTAAGGGACACAGGGCCAGGTGGGGGACAGACAGGTGGGGAATGGACAGGAGATGGACAGGTGGGGCTGGATGGGTGGGGGTGGACAGGTAGGAGATGGACGGGGGGGCTGGATGGGTGGGGGTGGACAGGTAGGAGATGGACAGGTGGGGCTGGATGGGTGGGGGTGGACAGGTAGGAGATGGACAGGTGGTGCTGGACAGGTAGGGGATGGATAAGTCAGAGATGGACAGGTGGGCAATGGGCAGGTAGGGGACAGACAGGTGGGAAGCGGAATCTGGCCACAGTTTTGCTAAACACAAGGCCCCACTGCTCCAGGGCCTTGGTGACCCCTGGGAAAGGGGCTCCATCAGGCAGGATGAGGAAGGTGCCCCTGAGGGGCAGGCCCTCGTGCTCAGAGGCCCCAGGTGCAGGTAGGGTGCCCACGGGCCAGGGGGAGACCCACAGTGCGCTCAGCTAAGGCTGGACAGGCCCCGCCTTACCATCCGCACTTGTGTCCGAGCCCTGTGGGCTGGACAGCGGGTCCCCCGTCCTTTTCCAGGTCTCAGCGCTGATGCCCACATCCCTGGGAAAAGCCGTAGCTGTGGCCATCCCTGCGGAATGTAGACACACCAACCGGTTACCACTAAAGCATTTTCTTGCCAAGACCTCAGGAGCAGTGATGCCCTTCTTTAAACTTGGAGGAGGGTTGAAGACGACATTTTCAGGTGGATCATGGAATCAGAACCATGGGCTGGATTGGAACCAGTGGGCTGCATCCTACTGCCCACTTCTGGCTGTGTCCACCTGAACAAGACCCAGGTGGAATTTAATCTTTGCTCATGGACACGTCCTCTCTGCCCTGGAAGAGCAGACCCCACACTCCCTTCTACAATACCAGCTCCTCTGAAAGTCTCACCGATGTCCCTCTTCCTCTAGACAAGGCTCACCCAGAGGGCAGAGCCTGTTTCCATCCATTGCCCAGCTGACCAGCTGAGGTCCACACCCAGGCCCATCTGGATGCATCATGGGCACTAAGCTGCCACCTCACAGTCCCTGAGGTTGTCGTGAGAGGGGAGAGGTGCAAGACCAGGTCACGAGCCAGGGCACCTGGGATGAAACCTCGGCTCTGACCAACCTTGCCTTGGGTGGCCTCTGAGCTCGTTAGCATCTTCTCAGAGCCTCATGTTCCTTATCAAAACAATGAGGGGACAGACAAGATGGTCACTAAAACTCTAAGAGATGATTACTACGCATGAGCTATCGTTGGCTCATCCTTACTTGCAAGAAAGTACATCTTTCCTGAAGTTTCTAGAATCTTCAACCATCTCCATCTCCCCCCTCTCCAGTCCTACTGAATCTTGGATAAGTAGGAAAATTCAAAACAAGACAAAACCAAGAAGACTGGGAGACAAAATATAATGAGAAGGAGGAGAATGGTGACGGTAATGGTGGTGATAATGATTTGATGGAGAAGGTGATGATGGTGATGATGGTGATGATGGTGATGATGGTGATGGTAGTGATGATGAGAGGGATGGAGGTGATGATGGTGGTGATGAAGGTGATGATGGTGGTGATGAAGGTGATGATGGTGGTGATGAAGGTGATGGTGGTCATGATGGTGATATGATGATGATGGTGATGTTGGTGGTGTGATGAGGGTGATGACAATGATGATCGTGATGATGGTGATGAAGGAGATGATGGTGGTGATGATCATGGTGGTGATGAAGGAGATGATGGTGGTGATGATGATGGAGATGATGAAGGTCATGGTGGTCATGATGGTGATATGAAGATGGTGATGATTTTGACGGTGATGATGGTGGTGTGATGAAGGTGATGACAGTGATATTGGTGATGACGATGGTGATGAAGGTGATGATGGTGGTGATGAAGGTGATGGTGGTGATGGTGGCGATGAAGGTGATGGTGGTGATGGTGGTGGTGACGGTGACGGGGGTGATGCCAGTGATAGTGATGAAGGTGGTTATGGTGATGATGACGGTGGTGATGATAGTGATAATGGTAATGACAATAAGAGCAAAAAGGAGAAGCCGGTCTTCCCTCCCTCTTTCCCATCCTGTTCCCACTTGGCCTCAGCTGCTTCTTCCCACCCAGGCTTCCTGCACACAGACTGGCTCTTCAGGAGAAGCTGTGGCCCCACGCGTGTCCCACTCTGGTCACCAGTACAGGTTGGAGGGGGTTGGTGCAGGGAGGCCGCCTGGGCCGGGCAGGGGAGGGGGTGTCACACCACGGCGGCCCTCGTTGGTGGCTCTTACCAAACTGGGACATGGACGTGGCCCTGGTGCTGAACTGTGGGCAGCCAGGACGCATGAGAAAGGCCCTTCGCAGCTCCTCCACTTGGGACACAAAGCCAGTGTCCCCGGGGCTGGCGGCCGCCTTGGCTTCACTCTGACGGGGTGGGAAAAGGGGGACAGCCGCTGAGCGCGGTGGCTCGGAAAGTCCTCTCCCACCCGGGCACGCTCGTAGCTGTGCTCCGTGCCGGGTGCACCCCAGCCGCACGCCGGGAGGCCGCAGGGAAGCCGGCGGCGCAGCTGCAACGCCTGCCCCTGATCGGGAGCTCCGCGTCCGCGTAGCGCCGGGGCCGGGCGACCTTGCGGGCTCGCAGCACGGTACGCGGCGCCTCTGACCTTTCCACCTGGACTTCCTCTCCTTTTCAAGGCCATGCCTAGGAAGTCTGACCACAAAGCTGCACATTCTCTCCCCTGCCCCGGCCCGGACAGGGTTCCCTGCTGGGGAAAGTCAAGGTCAGTGGTCTGGAAAGCCCACATGAAGCAGCCAAGTCCCCAGCAGACCCCGGAGGGGTGCCAGACCCTTCTGGAGGCAGGGCTGGGACGTGGCATGGAAAACGGGCGGATGAGTGAGAAGGGGCGGCCGGGCCTGCTCCGGTCACCCTGCCCCGGGCTCAGAACAGCCTCTGGAGCCGGCCGCGCCTGTGGCACCCATGCCGTGTCTCTCCCTGGTGACGGATGGGCCTGCCGTCAAGCGGGGGAAGCCAGGCGTCCCCAGGGACCGGTCGGGTGGCCTCCTCCGGGTCCTTACCCTCTTCTCGTAGTAGCAGCTGATGGCCTGGGCCGACCTGCTGAGCGAGCGCTGATCGCCGCGCAGTTTCCACTCTGGGGCCCTGGGGCCCTGGCTGGCCACCTTCCGGAGCAGGGTCAGGCCCTTGGCCACCGAGCTGGGCTCTGTGCTGCCCCTCTTGGGCATGTCGGCATACGTTTGGGGGAATGTCAGGAAGGGAGGCCAAATTTCCAGGCTCGCCACTCGGACCGACCACCGGGGCTTGGATGGCATCGCAGGCCTGGCGCCGGACGTCGAAGAGCGCATGACGGCGAGCAGGAAGCAGCCGCCTTCCACGGCCCAGGAGACCCGCTTCCAGAGCTCTCGGGGGCCGCGCGGGTTCCTGTGGCATCACAGTCGTCTCCACGGAAACCGGGCATGCGTTCGTCTCAGTTTTCTGCAATTAGGAGAAGGAGCTGGGAAGGGGACCCAGAGCTGCTCCCACCCCATCTTAGCTTATCGCAGAACCAGAGAAGCGGCCGGGGCGTGACAGCCCGCCTGCCTTGGCGCCTTTCCTTGCTCCATCATCGGGGTTTCCTGGGGCAGTGACTCTGCTATGAAAATTTTAAATGTCCTTCGTTAAATTCCATAGTTTTGAAGCAGTTCTTAGCACCTGAAAAGATGATTCTTTTTTAAAAATGGAATTGGCTGGAGGGAGAGAGCTCTTCTGGAGAAAACCCTCTTGTTGTCTGTAGAACCTCTGTGTCCCGGGTTCTCAGTCTTGGGGTTGAAAAGGACATTTAAGAACCATGTTGGCAAGTTCCCAGGGCCAGGCTGCTCCCTGGAAAAGCCTTCTCAGGGCCACTGCGTGTTTCTCAAACCTTGAAAACACTGTGAAAAGTGGCAGAAGCAGACCCCGAGGCCTCCCTGGTGTGTGATTCCATTGATGGGAAGCAAAGAGCTTAGTGTCGTTGGGGGCGGAGTGGGGAATGGAGCTGAGGTGGCTGGTGCTGCTGCAACCAAGTAGCACAGAGTGGTTCAGCAACAGGAATTTAGTGTCCCCAGTTTTGGAGGATGGACATATGAAATTGAGCCTGGACTGAGGGTCGCCCTGAGTCAGGTGACCCCCCAAACTGACAGCATCTTTATTTTTTTTTAAGATTTATTTATTCCGTTCTCTGTGTCCATTCACTGCATGTTCTTCCGTGTCTGTTGTATTCTCATTAGGCAGCTCCAGGAACCAATCCTGGGACCTTCTGGAGTGGGAGAGAGGTGATCCTTCTCTTGCGCCACCTCATTTCCTTGGTCTGCTGCATCTCTTATTGTCTCTCACCTGTGTCTCTTTGTTGAGTTATCTTGCTGCACCAGCTCTCTGCATGGGCCAGTACTCTTACATAGGCCAGCACTCCACTCGGCCAGCACGCCATGTGGGCCCGCTCGCCTTCGCCAAGAGGCCCCGGGTATTGAACCCTGGACCTCCCATATGGCAGATGGGAGCCCAATTGCTTGAGCCACATCCGCTCGCCATGGCAGCGTCTTTGAAGAGCTCACAGGTGGGTCCCACCCCCAGCTCACAGCTCGGTTAGGGAAGCCAGCATTGAAAACTTACCTGGGGACAGACTTTGGAGCTACGTAAAGGGGTGGAGAGTTCTGGCCTTGCGGCTTCTCGAGCAAATGGCCAGGTTTCCCCGAAACACGGAGGTCACGTGTGGGGTCGTCGGACAGGCCACCTGGCAGGGCACGGGTGCCGGGGCCCCCCTTAGTGCTAATAAATGAAGTGCAGGAGGGACACCTGCGTTTCCTTCCCGGCGCGCCAGGGGCCCCCCCGGCCACCCGCATCCGGCGCAGGAGTCTTGGGCCGCGTCCTCAGGCAAGGGCCCCCGGCGTCTCAAGGCGTCCTCCTAAAACCCACACGGGAACTCGGACCAACTAAAAAGTTCCTCGTTTCACTCCTTTAAAAAAGGTTTCCTTGCAAAACCACTTTCTGCAAAGATGGAAATAAGGAGCAAAAACAAACCCTCTTGCCTCAGAGCAAGGTGTGCGGGGAGGAGGGGATCCACCCTCGGAAAAGGCACAGAGAAGTGGGGAGGCGGCGGCGGGGCGGGGGTCCCAGCGCCTCTCCACGCCCAGGCCCCGCCCCCTCAGGCCCGCAAATGCTCCCCCTTCAGTACCTGCAGGGTGCTGGCACCACTGGGGGGCTGGGGGCTCTGAGCGCAGCTGAGACCCCGTCCTGGCCCGGCTGAACCTGGTGGAGACGCAGACGGACATTCGGCAAACAAGCAGGCAGAGCGCAGGAGCGAGAGCTGCCTGGAGAAGGAGCAGGCGGGGAGCGGGAGGCGGGCAGCGCGCCGCGGCCGGGGACGAGGGGGCGTTGGCGCAGAGGCCCGATGGGGTTGGCGAGCCGGCCGTGCAGGTACCCGGGACGCACCTCCTGGACAGAGCGGACGGCGTTTGAGGGCTGGGGCCAGAGGTGCTGGGCTCGTCCGGGAATGGCAGTGTGACATGTGGACAGGAGTGCAGGGACCAGGCTGCACTGGGGACAGTGCGGGCAGGGCGGGGGCCGGTGCCCTCCCCGAGAGCCTCCGGGTTCCACCCGGCGCGCCGGAGAGCCTCGCGCAGGACCGGCCGCCTGGGGGCTGGTCTGCCTTGAGTTCCGGAAGCCTCCCTGGCAGATCCTCTTACGCGTGGGAGGCTGCCCGGCGATGGCGGGCCCTGGCCCGGCGTGGTGGCCTCGGAGGCGCGACAGGTGTCCGTACCTGGGCGTTCCTGCACGTGGAGCCCCCAGCCTGCTGAGGACGCTGCATGCACGCCCCTGGCTCACCTGGCAGAGCCCGCTCCGCCCCAGGGAGCGCGTTTTCAGGACTGCGGCCCCAGGAGGCAGGGCCCTGGACTTCCTGCTGGCACCCTTGGCCACAGCTGCCGCAGGCCAGGTGGAGCCCACCGCGCAAGGAGCAGGGTGGACACTTGCAGCGCGTGCTGCCCCGGCGCTGCCCGGTGTGGCCGAGGCGCAGGCCTGGGGCTTTCAAGCTGCCCGGTTTTGCCCTGGCGTTGGGAGCGCCCACCCGCCCCACCCTGCTCTTCCCCAAGGGTTTAGTTACTCCTGGTGCGCTGAGTAGGGCGTCGACTCTCGGCCTAATACTGTGCGTGCGGGGTTCTGAAAAGGGGCTGCCACCCGCCTCACTGTTACCAATTAAGACCGTCCGTGAAAGCTTACAATGTGCATGTTTTTGGAGAGCTGGCAAATCTTAGTTTTCAATTATCTAGGAGATTAAACGCCTTCTGCCCCCACTCTTGACATAGACGCACTTTCACGCTTTTCGTTGAAGTCGTACGTCCACAGTCCAGCCAGTGTAACCTGCAGACCGGCAAGTGCGCCGACGTGGTGAGTTTTTGCAAACGGGACAAACCTGGCCACCAGCCCCCAGAGCCTTATCAATTGCCCTGAAGCCCCGGGGGGCCCCAGCCCACACCCCGCCCCCCCCCCCCGGCAGAACCGCTGTGGGCTGGGGAAGGAGTTTCTGTGAGGATCGAGTCGGAAGAGCACCAGAATCTGGATGTTTCCTCCAAGCTCTTCAGCAAAAGTTCAATTCGCAAGCAGTCGCGCTCGGAGCTGCTTTCGCAGTGGGCCCCGTCCAGCACCTTCTGTTCCGCTCCGCCGTCTTCGTGGGTCTGAGATGCTGCACGGAGCGTGGTTCGGTGCGTGGATTTCGGCACTCTCTGCTCCCACGCGTGGCCAAGCCCTCATCTTGGGGCTGGGGTGGGGAGTAAAAGGCCTACCGTCCAGGGCAGGGCTGGCCCGTCGCACGTCCCACGAGGGTGAGGGCGCAAGGGCCTGTCCAAATGGTTTATTTCAGTTTAGAGCTCTCACCCCGCCCCTCACTTCCCCTTCTTTCCCAAATTTTTAATATTTTTAATTTTACGTGCGAGCTCCCTGCCACCTCAGGAGCGCCTACTTCCCCGTCTTCCTCAGTTTAAAAGGAAACACCTTGGTCTGGATGTTGCCGGGCTCTTCTCCAAGTTTTAAGTGCACCTTTTTTTCCTACAAGGATTCTACGTGCATTTATTCACTCGGGTAGCATTTCGTGTCCTTTGAATTTTGACTGTCCTTGCAGTTGACTTTATTCAGGACTTTTCTTCCCCTTAGCTATTTTCAGCAGCCTGAGATGCTGTACAGTGTGGTGACGGGCAGTGCAGATGCTGGCACTTTCCAGCTCTTAATTGAAAGACCTGTTTTCGTTTGCTGAAAACTGCTGGGAGCAGTATACCAGAAATGGGTTGGCTTTCACTATGGGAATTTATTAGGTTAAAGCCTACAGTTCTGAGGCCATGAAAGTGTCCAAATCAAGGCTCATCTAAAGATGCTTTCCCTCTGAGCCCAGCTGTAGACCATTAGGCACGTCACAGCGGCCACTCATCTCTCCCTCCTGCTTCCGCTTCAGGCTGCTCTGCCTGGGATTGTTGATTTCAACTTCTGGAGGTTTCTTCTTGTCTCTGCTGCTTTTTTCTGTCAGCAGCTTTTTATTCCTCCATTTGTAAAGGACTCTGGCAAAAGGATTAAGACCTACCCTGGGTCACGCCCTATTAAAGTGATCTAATCAAAAGGAAGATCCCTTAACTGAATCTAGTCAAAAGGTCCATCTACCATACGTTTACACCCACTTGGGCATGTCCCCCCACCCTACTTCAATTTTCAGGAAGTGTTTGTGTAGAATAGGTATTATTCTTTCTTAACTATTTGATAGACTTTGCCAGCCACTCCATGACCAGGTTTTTTGTTTTCATCTTTTTGTGGAAAGATTTTTAACTATAAATTCAATTTCCTTAATAGACACAGTTTAGTCATGTTTTCTCTTTCTTGTCAAATTCATTAACATGCCATTTTCCACAAGAGGCTGTTGTTTTCCTTTCAGCGCATGTGGATCAGTAGTCATGTCCCTTTTTCTATTCCTGATGTTGGTAAATCGTATCTTCTCTTATTTTGTCCTGAGCAGTCTAGCTAGAAGTTTATCAATTTTATTTTCCTTCTCATAGAACCAGCTTTTGATTCCATCAGCTTTTCTCTGTTTTTGTTCCCTGCTTCGCTGGTCCCTGCTCTTACTGGGTCTTTCCTCTGCTCATCATGGATGGAATTTGCTTCACTTATCTGGCATAAGGGTCAGGAAGCATTCGGCTTTGGGCTTTGTGGGATCTCAGGTGGCCTCTGATGCTTCTTTGTCTTTCTTCTTTCTTCTCTTTTACAACCGTTAAAAACATGAAAGTCATAGTCAACTCCCAGGATGTTCAGAAACAGACCAGGCTGGAGTTGCTGACCCTGGAGCAGTTTCTGGTGTTGGAAGCATAGGTCCTGGCAACTTATTTTTACCTTAGGGAAAATGTTTTACTATTTCACAAAAGGGGCATAGCCTAGGTCCACGAGTTATAACCTATTTTTTCAGGAACTGTAGGCCGACAGTACCCTGGAACGAAATTTTTGGAAATACCTCAGGGCCCATTCTGTAAGGCTGCAGGTGGCCGAGTGGCATGAGGATGGAAACGACTTGAAATTGCTTCTCCTGGAAGCACTGCCGCAGTGACCACTATCTGGCCGCTTAGGGACGGGTGGGCTCCATGCAGAATGGGGGTCGGCGGCCTCCGCAGCTGGCCGTGGGCCATAAGCCCAGGTGCTCTGGGCCAAGTGCCCTAATTCTGGGTCTGTTTTCATGACATGACTGGGCACACACTTTACCATCTTAGAGGTCACCTGCTGGCCCTGTGACCCTGGGCAATGCCCTTCGCCCATTGCTGCAGTGTCCCTGCTTCCCAGAAAGGGGCAGATACCTATGTTCACAGCACTCTGCCTGCATCGACACCAACTTGTGGTATCACGAAGATCAGTGTGGGTCCAACCAGCCCAGCGTCGCCGTGGGGTTGCAGGGCCTGCTGAGCTGGTGCCCACACTGGCATCCAGTGGACGTGATTGTCCTGGGGTCACGTGGTGGCTGACTTCCTCCCACCCAGGGGACGCCTGCTGTCGTTTGAAAGAAAAGAGCGGTGGGGACGTGAGTCTGCGGGACCCACGATCCCCTGCAGCTGGACAGATGCGCAGCCCGAGGGAGGTGGGCAGGAGGGGACGTGCCCCCATGCCACAGGTGTGTGTGTTTGCATTCAGTTGGTTTAGTGGTTTGTATTTAACTTGTAAATTAGTTTTGGTTTAATAGTTACGTAAGAGGAATCCACACCTGGTTTTATGTCTGTCTGTATTTAAGTAACTTTATTATCAAATCAAGTTTTTTTCCTTGAAAAGGCATCTGCCCATGCCTCGGGCTTGAGAACTGGTGAGAGCAGCGCCAGCCGCACTTGCGGGTTTTGAGGTGGACCCTTTCCCCTGGCCTGCTCACAGGGCCTGCGCTTGCCCCGCGGGCATCTTGGGCTGTCCTGCTGAAGCCCTTGGCCGGGCTCCTTCTGTCACCAGGAATACGCGGTGGGAGGTGGCTGTGGGGAGGGGTCCTCTGGGTCGCAGAGGGGCACCGCCTCCTCCGTGCCGTGACCCACGATCTCTTGGCCGCCTTCAGCCAACCCTCGGGGAAGGGGCTCTTCTGCCAGCGACCACCCAGGGCGACGGGCGGCGGCTGAGCCCTGCCCTGGTGAAGCTGACCCCTGTGGACTTGACAGGTGAGTGCCCTCCTGGGGATTCGTTACAAGTTTTATCAGATGCAATTGGAAAACACTCAGGGCGCCCCTGTAAAGCTGGTCTGAGCGTCTCTGAACGGGACTCTCATCTTCACTTGAGGATCATTTGCTCCAGAAAGCCCTGGGGTCAGCACAGCGTGACGTGCGAAGGGCGCAGGCTCCGCAAGCCGGGCGCATTGCATCCCTCCCCAGCCCTGTCCTCGGCAGTGACGTGGGGAGGCCAGACACAGCGTCGCTTCTGACCAGTTGTTGAGCTGCCCGGAGCTGCGTCTACTGGTGAATAAAACAGAATGGGGGAAGCGGACTTGGCCCAGTGGTTAGGGCGTCCGTCTACCACATGGGAGGTCCGCGGTTCAAACCCCGGGCCTCCTTGACCCGTGTGGAGCTGGCCACGCGCAGTGCTGATGCGCGCAAGGAGTGCCGTGCCACGCAGGGGTGTCCCCCACGTAGGGGAGCCCCACGCGCAAGGAGTGCGCCCCGTAAGGAGAGCCACCCAGCGCGAAAGAAAGTGCAGCCTGCCCAGGAATGGCGCCGTACACACGGAAAGCTGACACAACAAGATGACACAACAAAAAGAAACACAGATTCCCGTGCCGCTGATAAGGATAGAAGCAGTCACAGAAGAACACACAGAGAATGGACACAGAGAGCAGACAACCGGGGGGGTGGGGGGTGGGGAAGAGAAATAAATTTTTAAAAAAACAAAGAAACCAGAATGGCCTCTGCCTCGTGGCGCGTACAGTCCAGAGAAAGACGATAACAAGTAAATAGGCAAATATTTGACGGCCGAAATTGCAACTTGTTTGAAGTGTCAGCCACAACAAACCCGGTAGGAGTGAGTTTTAAGCAAAGCACCCGGTGGTGCCTTTGGCCTCGTAGGGGCCTGATGAACAGGAGCTGTCGCTGGCGCCAGGGGCATGTGCTTAAAGGGGCTTGGAGGGACGTGGCCCCGAAGGATGTCAAATTTGGCGTCGGGAGCTTAGCTGGCCAACGTGCCCCTCGGCGTCGGGCGGGTGCCTCCCAGGCAGGGGGGCTCTGGCACGGGGCCCCCGTTCCCTGTCTTCTCCGGGCCTCTGCTCGGCTCTGCAGCTCTGGTCCAAGGAGACCCACGATGGCCATGCCCCTGGGGGGCCCCCCCGAGCTCCGTCAGCACGAGAACCCGGCGGCTTCTCTCAGCTTCCAGAGGGGGTCGGGGGGCGGCGCCCGTTTCTGCAGCAGCGTCCGCGGTGCGGTGCCCCCCACAGCTGACGTGGTGTCCTCGCGGCCAGGGGACCACGCAGCACTTTCCTCCAGCCACCGTGCGAGCCCGTGCCCTTCTCAGTGTCCAGGTGGATTTTCTGCCGAGCCCCCATGCACGATGTGGGTGCGCTCAGCAGGCCACTGCGGGGGCGCTCCGGGCGCAGTGCTTGCCCTGGGCCGTGCCCTTCCCGCCGCCAAGCAGGCCGCCCGGAAGCCCAGCATAGGCAGGCGGCCCTTCCCAGGGTCTCCCTGCCTCCTGTCCTGAGGAGCAAATCAGAGCACACGGATGGACCCAAAACGAGGTACAAATGGTCACGTCCAAGGCCAGACCGTCGCCGGCTACCCTGGGTGCTGCCCGGAGGATGCGGTGGACTGCAGCGTCGTGGCCTCGACGGCGCCTCTGTAGCGCCTGCCGTGAGTGGACGCAGCCCTCTCGGGGGCGCCAGGGGTGGCTGGGAGACGCACCATTGGCAGGTGAGCCGCGCTTGCCCTGGGGGGCGCCCAGACTCCGGCCGGGCAGGAGGGACTCGGCGCGAGCCAGAGGGCTGACCGCGGGCCCGGGAAGTGACTGTGGTGCCGCGAGCGCCTCCTCCACCGCGGCCTGAGACAGCGGGCCCCGCTTCTCGACTGCTGTCGTCCACGGGTTGGCGTCCAGCCAACAGGGTCTCGGAAAGGGTCACAGCGCCCAGGTTTTAGCTTGGTTGGTTCTGTGGTCACCACCCAGAGCCACAGCTGCTAAGGGGGGGCATGAGGGGCTGGGAGGGGATGAGGGGCTGGAGGGGTGAGGTGAGGGGCTGGGAGGGGGTGGGGGCTGTGGGGGAGGTGAGGGGCTGGAGGGGAGAAGTGCGAGGGTGGCAGCCGCTCGGGCAGGGCTGCGCCTTTGCAGGAAGCCTCTGGGCCTCTCCTCGGCCGTGCCCTCCAGGGCGCCCTCCCCTACTTCCCGCTCCCCACTTCTCACCAACACCCTTGCCCCCGGCTGCCTCCCCCTGCACACCCACCCCGGCTCTAACTCTCTTCCCAGTGTGTATTGCATTTGACTACACTGTGTGTCCCTCGGTGTGTCCTTGCCCACCGCCCCTGGGCAGGTGACCCTCACTTGGTGTGTCCTTGTCCACTGCCCCCTGGGCAGGTGACAGTCACTCAGCATGTCCTTGCCCACCACCCCTGGCCAGCTGACCAGCGGCTCTGGCTCTGGTTTGCACGGCCCAGGGTCTGGCGATGCCCCAGGGCCTCAGCTCTGACCGTCGCTCACGGCCCAGCCTCGTGGTCGGCCATCCGGGAGCCGCGTGGGACTTCTCTCTGCACTGCTGACCGCTGTGTCTTCTGCTCCCTGTGGTCCGTGTGGATGCGTGGCCCTGGAAGAAACTGCTTCTGAAGTGACAGTGCCTCTCGGTGCCGAGGGCCACGTGAGACAGACCCTCATGGGCCGCCCGGGGGGCTCGACTGGCGGCGGGCGCCCCATCTCTCCAGCCCAACCGGCTCCCCTTGGAGACGACATCTGTCCAGCGCCTCGTCTGTCTGGAGCCTGGTGGCGGCTGGGGACTCCCCGTCAAGCAGGGGCCAGACCACGGGCGCCTGGAGGACCCAGGCCTGAGCCTGCTGCAGGGGCGCTCGCAGGGCGTGACCGGCGGTGCTGGCGGCCCTCAGGGCACCAGGACCGGCCGGGGGACGTGAGAGGGAGCCCACCAGCCTCCAGCCCTGGGGGTGCAGGAAGCACCTCAGAGGAGCAAGGGCCGGAAACGCCCCCGCCACGCCAGCGCCGCGGCCACCAGCTGGCCGCCCGCCGTCACTCCTCTCTGCGTGCTCTAAATTGTCCAGGCAGTGAATCAAGGGGGAATGGAAAGGACAAATGAGTCTATATGGCTATGAGTCTCCAAAAAGAGCCGGGAGGCTATCAGAGGGGTTGCCCTTATGCACACCTCAGCAGAGTCCCAGAGACAGATAAAGTAGATACAACCCCGGGTATTGGTTCTTCTGAGGGCTACAGAGACCCACAGGTTCTATGGTCATGGCAGATGGAGTTCAGTGCCATGTCAGTTGGCCCTTCTTTGGAGTTGGTGTTTCTGTGTGATGGAGCTGGACTCAGATGTGATCTTTGTTCACAAGCCTCCCCTGTTACTTTTACCAGAACTGTAGTTGGTGCTGGGGTTTAATATATACCCAGGGGACCTGAATCTCTGGACTGACCGTATGATAGCCAGGCCCTGAGCCTCAACAGACCTCAGCTCCTACACTCTGGCTTATTGGACTTACCCCACTCAGCTAACATGGAGGTGAAGAAGGTCAACCACCACACCAGGGAGCCTAGAGTGCCTACAGCTGAAAGCAGGAGGATTGCATCCAGCATCCATGTGGAATCTAAGCCCCCTCTTGATATAGATGTGGAGTGGACACAACCAAGCCAAGGTCCACAGGAAGGAGGAATACAGTAAGGATTAGAGTGGACTTACTGATATTCTATTCATGAACTATTGTGATTAGTAATCGAAGAAAATGTGGCATTGGTGTGGAGAAAGTGGCCATGGTGGCTGCTGGGGGTGGGGAATGGGAGGAAGAGATGTGATGTGGAGGCGTTTTCGGGACTTGGAGTTGTCCTGGGTGGTGCTGCAGGGACAGTTACCGGACATTGTATGTCCTCCCATGGCCCACTGGGTGGACTGGGGGAGAGTGTGGGCTATGGTGTGGACCATTGACCATGAGGTACAGCAGTGCTCAGAGATGTATTCACCAAATGCAGTGAATGGCTCATGATGATGGAGGAGACTGTTGCTGTGGGGGGAGGAGTGGGGAGAGGGGGTGGGGGGTGTATGGGGACCTCATATTTTCTGAATGTAATAAAAAAATTAAAAATTTTTAAAAAAAAGAAATATAAATAAATAAATAAATAATTGGCCGCTGCGTCTTCAGAAGAGGGGGTTCAGCTCCACGCTGGGAAGCACGTTAGCAAGCCAGACGGCAGGGAAAGGCCGCACCTGCTTCTCTGAGTCCCCGCCGGGGGTCCCAGGCGGGGAGGAGCCGGGCGGCGGTCAGCACGGCCCCGAGCGCTGCCCGAGTTTTCTCTTAGTGCTTCCCGGGCTTCTGCTTTAAGACAAGAAAACCACTTCTCCAAGGACCTGGGCGTCTCTCACGGAAGCCCCTTACCCCGCAGGAGAACCGCAAGGCCACCGAGGCACAAGCTGCTTCAGCCCCTTCTGTCCTGCAAACCGGTGGCCTTCCCCCCCCAGCCAGGGTCGGCGTGGAGGAAAGCCGCTGACCTCTTTTTTGGGCGGGGGGGGGGTTGGGTAGCAGTTCCGGTGCCTTCCTGCCACTACCTGCTCTGAGTCCCTCTGCAGGAGGAGCTTTGCAGTAACTGTACCTGTGCACAGCAGGCCCTTGATAGATAACTGTCTCTCCTTCTTAAAATAATTGTAAACTTTATTTTTAAAATTTTAGAGGGGAGTGGATGTGGCTCAAGCGGTTGAGTGCCTGCTTCCCTTGGGGGAGGTCCTGGGTTCTGGTGCCTCCTAAGGAAAATGGAAACAAACAAGCAAAACAAACATAAAAACCAATTCAGGGGAGCCGAAGTGGCTCAGTGGTTGAGTGCTGGCTTCCCACATACAAGATCCCAAGTTCATTCCCCAGTCCCCGGTATCTCAATAAAATAAAATAAAATAGTAAAATCAAGTAAAATAAAATAGTAAAATCAAGTAACATAAAATAAATTTAAAAATCAATAAAATAAAAAACATTTAAAAATAAAATAAAAAAGTAAATTAAAATAAAATAAATTGAAAAATAAATAAAATAAAAAATATTTTAAAAATAAAATAAAATAAAATTTTAGAGCCAAGTTTTCCACATTTTGACGGTTAAGAGTCATTCTTTGGTCTCAAGGCTCTAAGCTGTCTTCCCACAGGTGACTCGCCTTCATGTTTATTGTTATTTCAAAGAGATCCAAGGCCACTGCCTGGAGCTGTGCTGAGTCACCGTGTGCCTTGTCCTAGGATCAAACCGGCCCAGGAAAGCCGGGGTCACGCCCGCCTCCCGCCACCCCCTGCTGAAAAATAACTCCTGACACGAGCTGTCACTGCGCAAGGTGAGCCGTACCCCACACCCACTTCTAAGCATCTGCACGTGTAATCTTGGTTTAAAACTGTCCTCCCAGGTCCCTGGTCTCGGCACGTTAGGCCGAGAACCACCGGAGAGCACCGAGGCCAGCACGCCCGGACCCCCGGGGCTCACGGACCCAGGCTGGGCAGGGCCCGGGCCGCTAGCTCTGCAGGGGCCTCCTCAGAACACTGGAGGGGAGTGAGATTCTCCAGCGTTCTTTGAAGCCAAAACTTCAGCTGCACTGACTTTTGGTGAAACGTTTTCTGGGGTGTGGTGTCGAGCTGAAGCTGCACCCAGGTAACCCCAGCGTCTCAGGGTGCCTCAGGGAGGGGGTGGGAGGGGGTGCAGTCAGTTTTCATTGCTTGGAAGTGTTGCTTGCATTTTGCACATTTTATTTCATTTTTTATTTTTCTAAAGATTTATTTTTATTTATTTCTCTCCCTCCCCCCCCCCAGTTGTTTGTTCTCTGTGTCCATTCGCTGTGTGTTCTTCTGTGTCTGCTTCTATTCTTGTTGGCAGCACTAGGAATCTGTGTTTCTTTTTGTTGTGTCATCTTGCTGTGTCAGCTCTCTGTGTGTGTGGCACCATTCCTGGGCAGGCTGCACTTTCTTTCGCGCTGGGTGGCTCTCCTTACAGGGCGCATTCTTTGCGCGTGGGGCTCCCCTATGTGGGGGACACCGCTGCATGGCAGG
Source organism: Dasypus novemcinctus (assembly GCF_030445035.2). Lineage (NCBI taxonomy): Eukaryota > Metazoa > Chordata > Mammalia > Cingulata > Dasypodidae > Dasypus > Dasypus novemcinctus. The sequence goes on from NC_080681.1 coordinate 129,633,029, forward strand.
GCACTCCTTGCGCTCATCAGCACTGGGCATGGGCCAGCTCACCACACACACAGGTCAGGAGGCCCTGGGTTTGAACCCTGGACCCTCCCATATGGTAGGTGGAGGCTCTATCAGCTGAGCCACGTCTGCTTTCCCCAGGTATCTTTTTAAAAAACCTATTGGAGGGGAGCGGCTGTGGCTCAATCAGTTGGGCTCCCGTCTACCATATGGGGGGCCCTAGGTTCACGTCCCAGGGCCTCCTTGTGAAGGCAAGCTCACCCACATGCCACAGAGAGCCGACTCAGCAAGGCGATGCAACGAAAAGGGAGACAAGTAAAAACACAGAATGCGCAGCAAATGGACACAGAGAGCAGACAACAAGCAAGTTGCAAAGGGAGAGGAATAAATAAAAAAATACAGACGCACAGGAGAACACACAGCAAATGGACACAGAGAACAGACAGCAAGCAGGCCTCGAGGGGGGAAGGGAATTTAAAAAAAACCCACTGGACATAGTTTTGGAATTGAAAGTAGCTGTCCATAGTTCTGCTTTTTTCCAAAAAGCTACTTTGCTTTTTTTAACAAAGATACTAAAAATCACCTTGTGTTGAAAACACCAGCATCAGCATTTATTCCTCGAAGGAGACTCTTACCGCCCGTTTCGCACACTGTGTGGCAGCGTCCTTTATAGCTGGGCATGCCCTCCAGGGCTGAGGCAGTGGGCTGGGAGGGCGGGTCCCCGCACCCCCCGCCCCGGCCATGAGGGTGGGTGACCACTCTGGAGGAGGCAGGAGATGGGCACTGCCCCAAGGGCTGCGAGCTAGTGGCCAAGCGGCCTCTTGGAAGGACGTTGCCAGGGCTGTGCCCAGAGCCCGGGGCCTTCCCTGCGCCTTGTTGGCGGCCACACACCTCCTCCTGGGGACAGGGCGACAAGCACCACGGCTGAGCAAAGTGTCACAGGCATTGGCAGCACCCGTTTCCCACCTGTCCCTCTCATCCAGTTAGATCTAGTCTCTGCCTGGCGCCTGAAGCGCGCAGCCCTGGGGGTCGGCTCCTCCCGTTTTCCCACGGTGGGTAACGCGCCCTCGCGCACCGTTTTGAAATAAACCTCGAAACTGAAAGCCGCTGGGCAGCAGAGCCGGGCCCGGGCGCCAGGAGCTCCCTGTGGGCCTCAGTCTCCTTCGGCTCCTCTGAGCCGCCAAGGCGCTCGGCCCCGGCGGCCGGCGGGGCTTTGAAACACCCACGGACGCCCTGCGGGCGCTTCCCGCGGCTCGAGCAGCCCGGGCCTGCGGGTTTGGAGGCCGGATGGCGGGCCCGCGCTTGGGACGGCCGCAGCTGGCGAGCCGGGATGGGGACCCGGTGGCACAGGCAGCCCTGCCTGGGGGAAAGCGCGTGCCCACGGGTGGTCTGTGACATCGTGGTCTGTCGCGGCTGGCTGCCGGGGACGCTCGCCATGGCTGGCTGCCGAGGACACACGCCAACGCGTTGCAGGCCCTGCAGTGGCTGCGGGCCCACACCTGCAAGGAGCTGCCTTTTTTGGTTTTGGTCACACCTGCCTCTGAGCACCTGCTGGATGAGCCTCATTCGTTCAGAGCCGCGGGGACAGTTTACTCACAAGGGACGTCATTGGAGTGTGTGCTTTATTATGTTACAAAACAAAAGCTCCCACCAGAACACAGCTAAAAAAATAACACAGTCTCCGTCGATGACATTACTCAGAAAAAACTCAATAAAGGTTGTTGGACTCAGTCCATTAATACTGCCGGAAGAAGCACTCGGCTGCAGTGAGACCCGGGAGGCGCTTTTTTAAAACCTTAAAGCATTAAAGTGCTTTAACGGGTGAGACGGGGAAGCCGGTGCTTGTGCGTCCAGAGTCAGGTCACACCGGCACCAAATCCCTGCACGCAGGTGACGGCCGGGGCAGGGCGGCCTCCTCCAGGCGCCCCGGGCGGGGGCCGTGGGGTGCGTCCAGAGCCGGTCAGGAAACGCGCGAGGGGCCGCTAGGCGGGCTGCAGCCGGGCCCGCTCCCCTCCCTGCGCTGGGCCGACACAGCAGGCGTGGCACGCCCCACACCGGGGTCCCGCACTCTGCGCCCCCCTGGAAAGGCCTCGAGCCTCAGAGGTCCGTTTTCCTCGACGTGCGAGCTTGGTGGAAGGAGGGTCTCCGGCCCGTGTGGATCGCGGCTGCTGGAAACACATGTTTTTCTCTCAACCACGACGACGTTTCTAGAGTTCCCTCTCCATCCCCCCTTGGGGGCTGTGAACAAGGCCCCGCTGGCCCCTCCGACGGGTCTGGTGGGGTGTGGGGTGCGTGCGCGGCCTGGGGGCTCACGGGAGAAGGGGGCCTGGGCCTTGTCTGCACGACCTTGCTCAGGAGCAGGCAGGGGCTCCTACCGGGGGATGAGCCGGCGAGGAGGTGAGCAGGTGGAGAGGCTCGCAGGGGAGACCTGGGGCCAAGGGCATCTCGGCCCGGCCCCGGGGACCCTGGGGCCTGTGGGTGGACACTGGACACTGGGAGCTCAGGGGTGGGCTTTGGACCCAGGAGCCCATGGGTGGGCCTCAGGGTCCCAGGTGAGTGGGCGCCCACGTGTCCTGTGACAGCAGAGGAGGCGGTGCCCACAGGACTTCAGCGTGTGGCCAGCACCCAGATGCCATCCAGCGCTGCCTGCAGCTGGATGTGAAGCCTGGGGAATGGGCGTAGCTTTCTGTGCCTCAGTTTCCTCATCTGCAAAGCGGCAAGAACCACAGCACCCACCTGCGGCCACGCGTGTGCTATGGGAGGCCCGAGCCAGGCCTGCGTAGGAGCCACGCCCGCCACACCTGCCACGCCCACCGCTCTGGTGACCTCCATGTGTCTCTCGGGGAGACAGCGGGTCCCCCAGGGAACCTGACTCCCTGGGAAGCTGTGCGCCCTGAGCCTATTGAGCTCGTCCCACGGGGGCGCCCAGCTGGCTCCGTCACCCCGGGAGTCACCTGCGCAGCTCCAACAGCCAGGGACTGGCCCCCCCAAAGACATGCCCCAATATCGCTGTGGGAGCAGGGTGGGGGGGATGGAGCCCCAAGACACGGTGCCCGCGTCTGTGCAAACGGCTGCCTCGGCTAAGCCGAGACGGCGACATCCACATGCGATCTTCTGGACTTGAGACTTGACCTTGAGGGCCTGAGGGGGCAGGGGCAGGTGGCGCCATCACTACCTGGGCCAGGTAGAGAGCACCTGTAGGCCAGGATTACTAAAACAGGCCCCGCCCCCCTCTTCCCAGCGTCTACTCACAGGAAACGGCTCTCAGGGTCCCCGTGGCGTGGAGAGGAGCTGACTCCAGCTCTTGCTTGCTTTGCGTTCGGCCACCCTCCGCCCCTCCTAGCACCCCCAAGAAAAGGCTGGCGGCGTCTCTGTGGCGGCCTATGGCAGCAGCACCGGCCCGGGGCTGCCCCAGAGCCCGCTTCCCGCAGCTGCAAGGGCTTTCTGGGGCAGCTCTGCCTGCCGCTCTGGCCTGGGGACCCTAACCGGGCACACCTTGTGGGATCAGTGAGAGGCGCACGTGGACCTCCAGGAGCGTCTCGTGGCCCAGGTGAGGGACGGGAAGGCACTGAGGCAGCTGGCCCCAGAGCGTGGCCTCTGGGAGGTGGCGACGGACATCGCCTCACCTGTCGAGAACCAGGGCAGGGTGCCTGCTGCTCGCCACCCCAGCGGCCAGGACAGACTGACCAGGTCGCAGGCTCCAAAGGGTCGCGAGGCTCTCGGCCGGCGGAGAGGCCCAGAAATTCCCTGCCGGCGCTTCCACAAGGCCAGGACTCACCTCCACCTGCCCCGGCCGTCCCTGGAGGGGTGCGGGGCCCTTGCAAAAGAAACCACAGCGACTAGAGGAGGCCGGTTTCCGTGGAGAAAAGCCCCAAGTCCGAGCAGCACTGCTACCAGGCTGGCCGCGCCCCTCCGTCCACAGCGAAGCCTTCTCTGTTTCTTCCCCCTCCGGCCGGCGGGTCCACGTGCCCGCACCCTGGCCCTTGGTGGACACAGACTTGTGGGCACGCCACCAGCGTGGGCTCGTAAGGGAAGGTTGAGAATGAGAAGTTAAAAAGAAGAATAAAAAGCAAGCTGAAGCACCATGTAGAAAAGAGCTTCGTTTTATCAAACGGGACAATTTCCCGGCTCAGGAGGACGTGCCGTCGGCCTGCGTGCCAGAGAGGAGCCTTCTGCCCGGGGCTTCCCAGCGTCCTGCCGCCCCAGCGCGGGCGGGCACTCGCCCATCTTCTCCCAGAGAAACGTCTATTTTCACTGTGCGCAGGGGCAGGGCCCGTGGGGGCCTGGGGCTGGCTGGCGGTCAGCTGTCCAGCAGAGGGACACGGGAGGGACCCTGCCCCGACTCAAGGGCTCTGCCTTCCGAGGACCGCCGCGCCGGGCGCACGGCGTGTTCCCGGACAAAATCACCGGCCGCTCGCGGCTCCCGGGACCGGAGGACGCCGAGGGCCACTTGGTGGCCGTCATCGGCCCAGTCGATCCTTCCCACGGACCTCCCCCGGGAGGGGGCAGCGCCACGGACATCCTGCCCACCCCCGGCGTTGGGGCGCGAGGCCGGGTGCCCGCGCCCGGCGGCTTCAGTTGACCTCGCCCTCGGCCAGCTCCTCCTTGATGGGCGCCCGGCGGGCCTTGCAGTCGGGCAGGTCGAAGCCGAAGTCGGCCCAGTCGTCGGCGGGCGGCGCGGCGCGGTTAGGAATGGTGATGGTGTGGCGCACGCGGAAGTGCACGGCCTCCATGACGCGCTGCCGCTGCAGCTCCCCGGCGCCCAGGGCCACCGCGCGGCCCGCCTGCTGCCCGCACTCGCCGCCCTGCCGCAGGTCCTGCAGGCCCCGCCAGATGGCCGAGCGGTACTGGTCCGGGATCTTCAGGGCCCCCAGGTCCTGCGCGGGCGAGGGCGGCCCCGTCAGGGGGCACTGGGGCGCGGCGGTGGTGGCCCGGCCGCCCCCTCCCCGCCCCCGGGAGACGTCAACCCCCAGGGTCCTGCCCGCGAGGGGACCGGCCTGGGGGGGCAGCAGGAAGCAGCCTCGGGGAAGCGCCTAAAGCGGGGAGCCAGGACCCCCTGTCTGGAGGTCTTGTCACACTGCGTGTTGGGGTGCAGGTCAGGGAGGGCAGGAGCGCTGAGGGGTGCTGTGGGGTCTGCAGGGGGTGGAGGGTGCCGCGGGGTGAGAGGCCCGGGGGGCGGCCTGCCCCGCACTGCTCCCACGCCCCGCACGCCCGCTGGGCCCACGCGTGCTGCGGGGCGAGGGCACTGGCCACTGCATGGGGTGGGGGGGGGGCGGGAGGAGCACGGATCCAGCTCCCGCCCCTCTTCTGTGGCCGCCGCACCGGGCTGGGGTCTCCCGGGCTCCCGCTGGGCGTCTGGGGTCCCGCGACTGTGTGGGACGACTGCCACGGCCCACCAGCCAGGACGTGCTCGTCCAACCCAGTCACGGTGGCCGGCGTCCTCCAGTGGCCACAAGTGGGGACAAGCCCCGGGCATTTGGTTCAGCCACTTGCCTTCTCTGGGCCTCAGTTTACCCCCATGCTAAATGGTACTGAGCAAGCCCCCCGGGCTCTGAAATTCCGGATTTTTTGTGCCCTGAAGCAGCCGGCCCCGTAAAACCGGAGGCGGCCTGGGTAGCCGGGGAGGCCGAAGATCCCGCCCGATAGAAAATTCTCAAATCCACGGGGAGCTGTGCCCCCCACCCATCCTGGGCTCAGCAGAACACGCCTAAAACTTGCAGGAAACGCGAGTTGAGCCCAGGACAAAGAGTTGAGGGCTGGGGGCTGTTTCCAAGCCCCAGGCTTCCCCTCACCCAGGACAGGGCAGGAACAGGGGTGCTGCCTCTCTGCCCGCGGGAGGGCCCCGGCCCGCCCTTACCTCTATCGTCAGGTTCTGCAGGTGGTACATGTTCTGGAGCCCCTGGGAGGTGAAGTACTCGATGCAGTTGGGACACCCCAGCCCCGTTAAGAAGCTGCAGAGGGCACGTGAAGCTGAAGCAATGCTCGCACCCGGGGGCACACTCCCACTGCAGGGGGTGAGGCTGGGGGGCACGGCCGCCCGAGTGGACCCCGGCTGCCCCTGCCCACCCGCTGGCCGAGGCGTCAGGGCAGTGCTGCAGCTCCTGGGGGACACTCCCCGGCGCCTGGGGGATGCTCTTCTTTCTAAGGGAACGTCTGTTTCCCAGCAGCCCCTGCTGACCAGCCCCGTGCCCGCCTGCCGTCCTGGAGGCAGCAGGGCAGCCCGGGTCAGGGCGGCATGCGCACGGCGGGCTGGGGGCCAGGAGACCCAGAGCCCCACACCCCCCACGTCTAGCGGACAGGGTGGCCGCCGCCCGGGACCCCCCATGTACGCGCCTACCTGACAAGGCTGGGGTCCGCATGGTACGGGGGTGGCGGCGTGCAGTGGGACCCCGAGACCAGGGGCTGGGAGCCGTGGGCACCGTTCATCTCGCCGCTGGCCGGCAGCGGGTGGCCGTGGCTGTTGAGCATCCCGGAGCCTGGCAGGAGGGCGGGCGGAGCGTGAGACCAGCCCAAGCACGGGGCTCGGCGCAGCGCGGCAGCCGGGAGCCCTGGGCCGGTGGCAGGTCCTCGCATGCTTGCCAGGGAGGGAGGCAGGGGTGCACGGGGGCCCCGAGGTCGGCGCCTGCCCATGACGGTCCACCGCCTTCCAGGAGATTCTGGTGCCAGGGGGCGGGTTCGGGTCACGCCAGGGGTGAGGCCGCTCATGGCGCTCAGAGCCCGGAACACACACCCACCGCTGGCGTGGCATGCCCGGGGGCCCCATGCACCTTCTTTCAGCCTCGCAGTGGACGGTCGCCTTTTAGCCGATGGGGAAACTGAGGCCCTCTGCTGTGGAGTGGTGGGCACCAGGGCGCGGCACGCAGGCCCCTAGCCCCGCCCCCTGCCTCTCCCCATAGAGCCCCACACTTCGCCGGCCCTGCCTCTGCCAGGACTCACCCACGGGCCCCAGGTTGGGTCCGGCTGCCGGGCCGTGCGGGGTGGGCTGCCCCACCAGCTGGTTGACCGAGGGCAGCTTGTTGGCGCCACCGTGAACCTTGTTCATGGGCGAGAGGACGGGCCCGTAGGAGGGCGGCTGCAGGTGGCTCCTGCTGGGGAGCGCCCGCGCCGCGTAAGAAGCCGCCCCGCCCTGCCGCCCCCGCTCGCCTCCGCTCCAGGCCCCCCGCGCGGCCGCGGTCCAGGCTCCTGACCCCCACGGGTGGGGAGCGCCTCTGTCCCGGGCCGAAAGACGTCCTTCCCTGCCCCCCACCTGGTCATACCCTCCCTCCCCTGCTCTCGGCAGGCCCCACCCCTCGGCCTGCACCCCGGTCTGCGGGTCAGTGTTGCCCCGTCCACTCAGTGACGGCCCAGGGGCAAGAGAGGACGATGCCCGGGCCCTGCTCTCCGGCTCACACAGGACACCAGGCGGCCACCGCGCAAGAAGGGCTTCCTGGAGGAGGCGGTCAAGTGGGGCCCTCACAGCCCCGCCCAGGCACCTCCGAGGGGTGCCGGGTGTTTTCCCCACTGGACCGAGCCTGCCACCACCTCCTGGCCCCGGTGGCAGTTCAGGGCGATGGGGACGCAGAGGGCCCTGGGGGCTGCACTCACGGCCGCGGCAGGAGCTGCTGCTGCTGCTGTCGGTAGGAGTCGACCAGCTGCTGCGGCACCAGCTCCATCAGCTCCAGGCCCTCCTTGATCTTCATCAGCACCTCGAAGTTCTCCCGGCCCCGCACCTGCCCACAGGTGGGCTTGGCCAGGTGCATGCGGGGCTGGGGCCCCAGAACCCCCTGCAGGTGCAGGCAGCCCAGCCCAGGAGGCCCTGGGCCTGCGGGCTCAGGAACCCCTTCCCCTCTCCCCCACGAGCAGGTCTGGGCAGAGACCCCCGTCCCGGGGGCAAAGTCTCCCCGTCTGTGCACACCCCCTGCCGGCTCCGACCCTGGGCCTTTGCTCCCCCCGGCACTGAGCACAGTCGGGGTACAGGGGGGACTCAAAATGAGGGTTCAGAAGCCCCCATCATGGCAGAAGACCCTGCTGAAGCCCGGGGGTCCCGGGCCCCCAGCTTGGGCCGCAGCAGGTGACAGTTGTGCAAATGCAGGTGACACCTGGCCTTAGGATCTGGCGAGTCCTGGCGAAGGCCCCGTCCACCCGTGGACTCAGCCTCGTCGTTCCAGGGCCGCATCCCCTTCGCCGGGAGCACCGTGGCCTTGGCTGACTCGGCTGGGATTTGGAGACCCCTCCCCTGGCGGTTTGGGCCCCCGGCCCCCGGTGCACTGGCCCTTCCCTCTCGGCCCCCGCCCCGGCGGCCCCCCACTCACGGGCATGTAGAACATGTCCTCGTCCCCAGGGCGCCGCTTCTTCACGTTGGAGCCGAGCGCGGGGATGGCGGGGGGGCTCTGCTTGAAGGCTGGGGGGGGCGGGGCTGGGGTAAGCGCCAGCGGGAGGGCGGCAGAGGGAGGGCCCAAGCCCGCTCGCGGGGCAGCCGACCGCGCCGCACGGGGCTGCCCCCGGCGACGGCCACAGGGGCTGGCGGCCTCGGCGCTGCCCGACACAGGCCGGCCACGAGCCCCCAGCCGTGGCGGGTCCGAAGCGCGGGCCCCCGCCCGCGCCCTGCTCACCGCGTTTGCTGGCCGCCCCGCTCTTGGCCGCGCTGTCGCTCAGGGCCTGCTGCTCGCGGAAGTGGTCCTCGTCGGCCTTGCGGTCCCGGCCGGGGCAGGCGCAGATGCGGCCCTCGAAGGACCGGCGCCCCAGCACCTGCCCGCTGTCGGTGGGCACAGCGGGAACTGTGAGCCTCTGGGCCCACCCTCCACCCTGCCCTCCCTGACCCCCACGGCCGGGCCTCCGACAGCTCTGTGATGCCAGCCAGGGGCTCCAGGCCCCCTGCCTCCCTCCCCAGGCCTGGCTCCTGCCCAAGCAGCCCCTGCAGTCTGGGGGAAGCCCCTCCCTCCCACCAGGCCTCTTCCCCAGCTCGCCACCAGGGCCTGCCTGTCTCCATGCCAAGCCCATCAGCCCAGGCCCCGCCCCTGCCCCACCAGGCCCCGCCCCTGCCCTGCCAGGCCCCGCCCCTGCCCCGCCAGGCCCCGCCCACTCACTCTCGGGTCTCCAGGGTAATGATGATGAGGATGGGCCGCCGGTTCATGCCACCCACGCAGCTGCTGTTGCACATGAAGTTGTACAGGATGGTGGTGAACTCGGTCCCCACCTGCACACGGGGAGGTGCGCAGAGGGCCGGGGGTCAGCACCCAGCCCCAACCACACCCGCTCCTCGGCTGGGGAGGCCCAGCACCCACCTGTGGTCCTGGTCAGGTTGGGTGAGCAGGGACAGGGCGGGCTGAAGCTCTGCTCTGAGGCAGAGCTTCTATCCATGTATCCAGTTGATCTATCTGTCCACCCATCCACTTGCCCCACCCACCCACCCACCTATCCACCCACCCCACCCATCCACCCACCATCAATCTACCTTCCCGCCCACCCATTCATCCATCCATCTGTTCATCCACCAATCCACTCCCCCGGCACACACTCCCATTTCCCAGGAGGAAGAGGGGCTCAGAGATGTGAGGGGCCAAGCTGAGACGTGAACCGGGGTCTCGTGAGTGCTTGTCACCCTGCCACCACAAAATGGGCCCTGGGCCAGGAAATTAAACACGACGCTGGTTTGGGAAACCTCGGCCTTTCGGGAAACGCTGCCTGCTGCAGTCGCTAGGGGGCGAGGGAGGCCTGCTTTCCCGGCAGCTGCGCGCAGGTGCGGCTGGCGAGGCCTGGGCGCTAGGGAAGGGCACAGGTGGTGCTCACCTCTCCCCAGGCCCCGGCGCCACTGAAGGGAGCCAAGGGGCCCAGGTCCAGGGAAGGGGGGGGGCTCGCCAGCCCTCCTCCTCCGCGGGAGCCTGGCCCACCTGGCACCCACCGCATCGGTCGCGCCGCGGCTTCTCAAATGCTCCTCTCCTGTCCGCCCCAGACTTCCACCCCACCTGCCGCCACCCGCCACCCGGTCAGAGAAGACTGCTGCTTCCCCTCCTCCCATGCCTCCTCCCCTTGCCCCAGCTCCCCGGAGCCCCCAGGGCGGCTCCGCCTCCCCGGCCACGAGCCCACAGCCGCCCTGCGGGAGCTCCGCCCTGCACGCGTGGCCGCTGGTTTGGTTCAGGCCTCCCTGGCCCACCCCTTTTTCCCGGAAGCCCAGGCCAGGGTCAGCATTTGGGGAGTGGGGGGGTGGACAAATGGGCCAGGCTGAAAGCTTCGAGGTCTTCAGCTCCAACCCCACCACAGTGATGGGGCAGGGGCCAAGTCCCCACAGACACTCAGGGGCCACATCTGGGCTGGACCCCAATGGACAGCAGCAGTGCACACAGTGGGCACTGCATAAATGTGGGCTGTACCCCAATGGACAGTGGCAGCGCACACAGTGGGTACTGTATAAATGTAGGGTGAACCTCAATGGAGAGGAGCAGTGCACACAGCAGGTGCTCCAAGATGTAGGGTGGACCCCAATGGACAGCGGCAGTGCACACAGTAGGCGCTGCTTAAATGTGGGCTGGACCCCAATAGACAGCAGCAGTGCATGCAGCAGGCACTGCATAAATGTGGGCTGGACCCCAGTGGAGAGTGCCAGTACACACAGTGGGCACCGTGTGAGCACCTGGTGGCCGAGCCACAGGAAGGCGCCCTGTGAGGTTGGGGTGCCCCAGGACGACGCGCAGAGCAGGGGCTCTGGTGGCTGGAGGCGGGCGTCTCAGGGCGCAGCGGCACAGGGCGGGTGCCCAGGCCCCCACGTGCTCCAGGCCGTGGCCAGGCCATACCTGGGGGGGCTCGTAGGGCACCATGACGCTCTGCCTGCCGGTGACGGGGTCGTCCACGTACTGGGCCAGGTTGTTGCCCTCCACGCGGATGAGGTGGCTGGCGGGGGCCGACTGCCCTGTGGGGGGGGTGCCGCTTCAGGGGGGTCCCGGGCTGCCCAGCGCCCCGCCTGGCACCCACCTGCACCCCCCGTGGGCTCGCAGCCCTGCTCCCCACCTCCTGGCACCCCCAGACGCCTGGCACCCCGCAGGGAGGGTCCACAGGGTCCCCGCAGGCCCGCCCGCCCCGGGCCCCTCCCCACCGCCCCTCGGAAGGCCGAGGGGGCCACGTGGCACCGCGCTCACCTTCGTTGAAGTCCCTGCCCAGCTCGTGGTTGGGGCAGCGTTTGACCACCTCAGTCACGTGCTCCGCCTTCTTGTAGACGGGCATGGCCCGGACGGCGGTGCCGGGGGGCGGGGGTGCGGCCACCTTCACCTGGATGGGGCAGGTCTTGGCGATTTGGCAGTAGAGCTTCTTCAGCAGCGGGGAGTACTACGGGGGGCGGCCGGTGAGCGGCGGGCCCAGCCCCCAGGCCCGCTGCCCCCACCCCGGCCCCGCTGCCCCGCACCCCGGCTCCACTGCCCCCCACCCCAGCCCCCTGCTGCCCCCCACCCCGGCCCCGCTGCCCCAGCCCCGCTGCCCCCCACCCCGGCCCCGCTGCCACGGCCCTGCTGCCCCCCACCCCAGCCCCCTTGCCCCGGGCCCGCTGCCCCCCACCCCAACCCCGCTTCCCCACACCCCAGCCCCCTGCTGCCCCCCATCCCGGCCCCGCTGCCCCACACCCCAACCCCGGCCCCAGCCCCCTGCTGCCCCCCACCCCGGCCCCGCACCCCAACCTTACACTCCCACCCCACTGCCCCCCACCCTGGCCCTGCTGCCCCCCACCCCAACCCCACTGCCCCACACCCTGGTCCCACACCCTGGTCCTGCCGCCCCTACCCCAGGCCCCAGCCCTGCACCCCAGTCCCACTGTCCCCCACCATGCCCCCGCTGCCCCCCATCCCATCCTGGCCAGCTGGAGCCATGGGGCCCTTCCTCAAACCCCGCACGCCTCTCCCGCCCGCCGGCTCCCTCCAGCTCCCGCCCTGCGCGGCGCCTCGATGGCTCATCTCCCCAGTGGCCTCGGCCACACGCGGCCTGTTCGGGCTCAGCCTCAGCCGTGTACCCAGGGCCCGCCGCCGCCGCGGGCGCTCTATGTGCGATGCTGAGCTCGGAGAGGAGGTGCCGCTGGCTCCGTTTTATGGATGAGGAGTGTAAGGGCCAGACAAGTGAGGGGTGCTGGGGGCTGGGTTCTGGGACAGCCGCGTCCCCTCCCCCAGGACAGGGCTCCCAGCAACCAAGCGGGAGGGAGGAGCCAGGGGCCACCCAGCCCTGGGGAGGGGGTGGACAGACGCTGGCGCAGCGACCTGCCTGGGGGCAGGGCTCGGGTCACCGCCACGAGTGGCAGCAGGAGGGGGCAGCCTTTGAATCCGACCATGTGGCCTCGTCCCAGCTCTGGCATTTGCCAGCTGGGACGCCTGGAACCGCTGAGGGACCATCCTGAGGCTCCTGCCGTCTGTGAGTGACAGTGCGCTGGATGGGGGCAGTGCCCAGAAGCGCCCGGAAACGCCCAACATGGGGCGGCCACACACAGGAACACGGGGGACTGTTCTCGCCGCCAGGCGGGCTGGGGACGGCCGTCGTGAGCCAGCGCAGCCTCCAGGAGCACGAGGAGGGGCCGGAGCCCATGGCCCGGCTGTGGCAGGCCTTCTGGGGTCCCCACCCCAGGCCCTCGGGCCGGCACCCAAGGGTCCAACCCATGGAGGGCCGAGGAGTTCCGTAGGTCATCGAGGCCGGGGCCAGGGGTGATAAGCCTGTGGCCGCCACACAGAGAGCGGGGGCCTGTGCCCCTGGGGGGGGTGGGGGCCTGTGCCCCTCCGGGAGGGGGAGGCGCCCCATGCCTGTCAGTGGGGTTGGGGAGCAGCCCATTAGCTGCGCTCCCACACGATGGCACTGGGTTCCAGGCGCAGCTGCACCCGCGGGCAGAGGCTGCCCCCAGGCACCCTGATCACCCCCCCTCCCCGCCACTGTCTGAACAGCTCTGAGCCTGGCAGCAGGTCCAGGCTGCGGAGCTGCCCCTGCCCCCACCCCCCCCACCTCCTGCCGGGGCTCAGGCACCTCGACTCGGCCCCTCTGGGGGCAGCGCCTGCCGCACAACCATTTCATAAACGGGCAGAGCTTGGTGGCCGCGGTCAAAGCTGAGAGGAGGGGTGTCTCCGGACTGGGGTGCCAGGCACCGACGCAGGCCCCGTGGCCCCCAGGGGTGCAGCCAGCCCTGGAGGGGGCAGGCTCTGGGGCTGCATGGACCTGGGCCAAGGAGTTCACCGGGGCACCCGGCGACTCTATGAACCCAGGGAGCTCCGCCCGGGTTGGGGGGTCCTGGGTGGACAGAGGGACTCTCCATAGAGCCCCTGCAGGAGGAGGCACCTAAGGGCACGACGCGGCTGGGCTGGTGGGAGCTGTCCCTGGTACTGGAAGCGGTACGGACCCGGGGGGGGGGTGCTCCTGAGCGGGCCAGTTGGTGGGGGGCCAGGAGGCACCCCGAGAGCCTGGGGGCACCTCTCCCCTGGGCCTCCACGAGCCCCCAGCCAAGTCCTGGGAAGCTGAGCCACTGAGTCCACACAGGCTGTCCCCAGCCCAGCGCTTGGGGACACACACGCCTGCCCAAGGCGGCTCCCTGCCCAGGCTAGGGGCTTGCCCCAAAGCCACCCAGCTCGGGCTGAATGGGGCAGCCTCACAGGTTGACCAGGAGCATCATGCGGTGACCCTGGGGCCGTGGGCTGGGGGTCGGGGACGGCTGGGCCGTGGGGGCCCTGACCCAGGGGGCTCCAGAAACAGCAAGTCCTTCCTGAGAAGCTGGTCCCCAGCCCACGAGTGTGCGAGTGCCCTGGGCCAGCACCTTCCCTTTGCCCTGGGCCTCGGGGCCTCGGGCGGCCGGGGTCCACTCCACCCCACGGAGAAGGCCCGGTGGAGACGCTCGCCCTCTCCTGCTGCTCCTGCTTCCTTCCTCCTCTCCTTCCCCAGAACCGCTAGATGGATGTTTCAACAGATTCCGAGCCGATAAAATCTTATTTATCTTCGGCTGTTGACACGGAGCCGTCTAGACTTGTCCGCTCCAGGATGTGTGTATTTCTTCGCACCGACAGGAAATGATTTGCCCAAACACCCACGTGCGCCCATGCCTTCCCACCCCCCACCCGGGGCGCGCTCCTCGGAACCCTCCCCCGGCCCTCCACCCCTCCTGTCCGCGAGGGGCCCAGCCGGGAGCCCCGGAGCCTCGGGCCTGGGCGGGCGGGCGCGAGGGTGGGTGGGGGCTGGCGATCTCTTCGCGCCCCCCGCAGCCGGGTGCCCGCACGGGCAGGTCTGGGCAGGACGGTGGGGAGGTGATAATAACTTGTCTGTCATTTTCCCAGGACGTGTAGCATCTTGCAAACCGCAAATACCGTTAACCAGCTTGGGTGAATCTGTTACGACAGATTCTGGAAGACGTGGCCTGCACCGGGGGCTCGTAGTTTTTAAATGATTTTCTTACAGCCCGCTTTTCTCCACTTTCTGCATGTGAGCATGTTTCGAGCCGCGTTTGTCTGCTTCCGTGGGCTGCGAGCCCTTCGAGGACGGTGCCCGAGGCCACGACCCTCACTCTCTCCCCAGCAAAGCTCCCGGTGCCCATCCACAGAACCCTGGAACGCAATTCTGGGGGTTCACAGGCCGACCCCCCGAAACTCACGCAGGGAGCCCAGGCCCCGGCCCCTCGTTCCTAGCCCCCCCGAGTCCCTCCCTGTCTCCCTCCAGGCGAGGAGGGTCTCCCCTCCGTGCAGGGCCCGTGGGCCCCTGCTCAGCCCTCCCCTGGGGGCCTTGCTCCCCGACTGCCATTCCCCGGCCTCGCACTCATGCCTTCGTCCAGCACGGCAGCAGGAGCGTGGTGGCAGGGTGGGGGGCTCCGTTTGGTGTCCAGGGAGGCCTGGCTCCCACCCCCGGGAAGTCACCAGCCTGGGGGGACGAGGAAGAGGGGCACATGCCATACCCACAGCCGCCTCCTCCGGCACACCCTGGCATCAGGCCAGAGCAGGCTGGCACCCGCCCCGGCCATGGGCAGGGCCTAGGAGGTTCTGGGGGTCCCCTGGGGGCCCCACAAGCCTGCCACCAGCCCAGCCCCCCCAAAGGGCCCCCTAAAAGGGGCTGCTGTGCTCCTCAAGAGCTCCCGCTGCAGGGAGATGGCTGCACGTGCAACACCCACAAGGCTGGACGGCAGGCGGGCCGAGGACAGGTGGAGTCCAGGAGAAGGTGAGCCACCGAGGAGTGCGGCACGGGAGATGGTGCGCGTCCCCCCTAGCAGCAGCTCGTGGCACCTGGGTCTGCTCGGCCCCTCAGGGACACCGAGACAAAGATGGCCCGTCAGGCGTGGGGCAGCTCCCATGGGACGTCAGGGCCTGCCTGGGTAGCACAGGCAGGTGGGAGAGTCTGAGCCCCTTGGGTCCTTGGGCTGTGAGCCAGGCACCCACCTGGTCCTCACCGGACCTCGAGGAGGGGTCTCAGGGCTGGGGAGGGGTCAGGCAGTCTTTGATTCCTTGGGGACAGGGCCAAGCTAGCGCGAGGCCCACCACCAGCTCAGCAGGCCCCACCGAGGACCAAGCCACGGCCGGGTCCAAGCTCCACCCTCAGCCTCTTCTCTCCCGCCGGGGCCAGGTGCGGCTCCCTCTGCCCACGAACCAGACGCTGCCAGCTGGGGTCAGCAGCCCGGAGGGGACACCCCTGGCTGCCCCCGCCCCCGGTCTTGTGGAGGAAGGCACGACACCCAGCAGGCAGGCTGTGGGCGCTGGCCGGACCCGGGGGTTGGGGCGGGGGGCTGGCCTGCAGCTGTGCTGGGCTCTGCAGCGGGGCCCCCTTGGGCGGCCGCGGGGAAGAGTCCTGGTGTCCTCACCGGCCTGCTTTGTGGCTTCAGCAAGAAGCCGGATCCATGAGGCTGCGTGAGCCAGCCTGGCCTTGGCCACGGGGACTGGCAGGCTGAGCGCCCCTGATGGGACCCTGGGGTCCACGGAGGCCCCTTCTTCTCACAGCAGTCCCGGGGGCCTCCCACCCTCTGTGGGTGCTCCATCAGGGTACGGAGGCTGGGCCCTAACTGCAGACCCGGCCCCTGCCTGGGGAGGATGCCGGGGGCTGGGGACATGCAGGGAGGGGCAGCCGGGCCTTGGCCACAGCCGGGCCTTGGCCGCAGCCGGGGCTACTGCCCGGGGCCTTTGTGGGGGTGGATATTGTTCCGAGCCCTGCCCGGGGGGCCCCCCACTCTGGCCTCTGGCCTGTGCCCCAGAGCTGCAGGTGTGGTCACGGCCACACTTCAAGACCCTGCCGGCTCTCGAGCTCCGTCCCTTCACTCTGGGTAAACTCTGCCCAGGCTGGCAGGGGAGACGCCCGGTTTCTCCAAGTGGCGGGAGCACTGGCCGGCCAGAGGGCACGTCGGGGGGCGGTCGTTTTTCAGCTTCTCGGGAAACAGCTGGTAGGAATCTAAGTTCTCACAGAACTCTGTAAATGTTCGGTAAAGGGCCCAGGGTGGGGAGACTTCGGGTGTCTAAAGGCTTAGCCACCTCTTCAGGGAGCACCCGCCCCCCATCGCACGGCCTCCCCAGCTCTGCTTTGGGGTCTGCGTTGCCACACCCTCCCTGCAGCCCGAGGCGGAAGGAGACGGGGGCCAGCCCAGGGGCCACACTGCAGGTCCAGTTCCCCCAGGGAACCTCCCGGAAGCCTCGAGCACTGCTGTGAGCCCTACAGTGAGCCGTGTCCCTCCCCACAGCCTCTGCGGCCCCGTCACGAGCCCCGTGTTTGGAAACCCAGGCTCTGAGCTCCGGCACCCTGGAATTCTCTGCCCCCTCCCCTTCCCGGGAACCCCCTCGGATGAATGGACGCATGCCTGGATGTGCCAAGGGGTTTCTCCACCCAGGGGCTAAACCAGCAGACCGCTGGGGTAACAGACCCCCTGGCCCGTGGGATCCTGGGGGCTGGGATTCAGGGGTCGCCATAGGGTCCACCAACCTTGAGCTGGCTTCCGTCTTTGGGGTCTGAGAAGCAGATCTCCCCATGACCAGCCACTGCCCAGGAGAACTGTGGTCAAAGAACCCAGCTCACGGCTGCTGTGCCCGCTCCTCGCCCCACGTGTCCTACGGGTACCCTGACCCGAGACACCCCAGAACCCCCTCGGCCTTTGCGTGGGCTCCAGCAGAAAGACCGTGCCAGGGTTGATGGGACTCGGGGGTCGGGCAGGGGAGGCGGGGCCCGTGCGCCCCTGAGAGGCCCCGGGGAGGGGAGTCCAAGGCCTCCAGCCACATCTGCCTGGAGGCTGGTCAGCCCTGGCACGGCCTCGTGACAAAGGTCAATGAAAACCATGCGGCGAAGACAGCCAGGCAGACGTGCCACCACCCAGCCACGGCGCTGCTTCCTTCCCCGGCAAGGAGCCACGGGAGACTCGAGGGGGCTGGACCCAGCGGGCAGGTCCCGGGCCGCCCACCTGGTACACAGCTCAGGAGTCGGCTGCTAGGCCTGCCCCTGGCCAGTGCTGACCCTGCGCAGGGGACCAGCCTCTCTGAGCCTCGGTTTCCTCCGTGGCATGGGGGGAACGCCCTGGCAGGGAAGCCTCGTGGGTGACCAGCGTGGCCTGTCCACGCAGCACCTCTGCCACCTTAGCCAGCCAAGTTCTAGGACTGTCTGGCCACCCCTGTTTGGAGCCAGCCCTAGGAGCAGACCGTTCCTCGTGAAACATAACGAGGCTCCTGGCCCTCCACAGCCTGATCCCACGGCATGGAACCCCGTCTCCCGTGGGGTTCTTCCTTGTGTCCCCGAAAGCCCCCAGATGATGTGGGGTGGGGGCCTCGGGATCGTCTCCCCCAAGCCACCCCAGGCCGGGGGCACCACTCGGCATCCAGGACCACAGCTGTCAGTGTCGGCGGTGCAGCCAGGGCCAGGGGTCCCGGGTGCGTCCTCCCGGGCCCAGGTCCGCGTCCCCCAGGGCCCCAGCTCCACGGGAGGCTGCCCGAGCTCCGGATGACACTCCTGCCGGGTCCCAAGCCCCAGCGCCAGCCCCGACCTGAGCCAGCTTGCCTGATGCCCGGTCCCCTCCCCAGGGCTCCTGGCCGTGGAGCTTCACGCAGTTCCAGCAATTGCTGCAATTTCTCCTTAAGTGTTCTCGTTTCCCCTTAATAATCCCGTTTCATCTCCACAATACGCAGCAGTTAGAACTCTTCCCTCGGCTTTAAATACGTGTAATTGCTTCTGGTGCCAGTAAAAGGTATTAATTCCATTTATGCATTCCATAAACTTTCAGGATAACGCAATTGATACCACAATCGTGTCGGGACACCTCCACTATTATTCTCCCACTTGCAAACCTCCGAGGGGCTGGAACGTTCTCTCTGGCGTCCATTGGCTCAGTCTCGTTCTCCCCAGGAACCCCCCGTGCACCCCGCGTTCCTCCGGGGGTGGGGGCTGGCCCGCCACGTGGAGGCAGCTCTCTCCCGGGCACACGCGGGCACACGCAGCATGGCTGGAGGCCATCGGGGCTGTGGCCAGGCTGCCCGCCTGTCTGGGGGGCCCTGGGCACTACTCTGCCACCTGCACCCATCCACTCTCCACCCCACCCCCCGAAAGGCAGCCCTGGCCGGCAGCTGGTGGTGCCTCGGCCGCCCCAAGGTGTCTGCCGACGGCGGCCCAGGCTGGGGCTTTGGCCACAGAGCCTTCTCTCCTGCCTCAGAGCCCCCCCAACAAGCCTCCTAAGACCCAACGTCCACCACCTTCCCAGGCGCAGCCGAGCCTGGGGGCAGGAAGGGACCGAGCTGGGGGACAGCGCCAGCGTCCAGCAGTGCCAGGCTGCTCGGCCTCCCCTCCCCCCCGTGGGCACCAGCTGCTCCTTCATCACCAAAGCGGGGGGAGCCGTCGGCTGGACCCTCATGGAGGGCATGGCTGAGACTCTCTCCCGTGATGTCTGGGGCTCTCTGCTGGGTCCCCCTGGTCCCAGGCCAGCCTTCCCAGGGGTGTGTGATGGGGACAGAAAGCAATGGGCAGCCCGCCCTCGGCCAGGCTCTGTCGTCCGCCCACTGAGCATCAGCTGCCCGCGGCCACAGCCCTCCCGTGCAGTTCTGACCTTCCACATGGTCTGACTCTCCGAGGCCCCAAAGTTCTGAAACGGGGCAACCTCGGCCAGGACAACTGATGACTCTGGTGGCCCCTTCCTGGGCACCGGGCACTCTAGGAAGCAGGTGAACCACTCGTCCAGCCCCCCTCGGAGGAGGAAGTGGGCAATGGCCACCGCCCCAGGCCGATCAGATGCAGACCCGTCGGGCAGCTCTCAACCCCCCATCCCACTCCGCAGCGTCCCCACCTGCCACACCCCAGCCTCTGCCGCCCCCGGGCTCCTGGTCTACAGCCTCGTGGCTGAACACACCCGCTTTTCTGGCCACTTGCCGGCCATGCACCCAGCTCCACCTTGACCTGCTGGGCCAGGAGTTGTCAGAACCGAGGGCAGCGACCAGGTGAGGCCTGGGTGTGCGCATGTTCGTGTGTGTGTGCATGTCCGTGCACATGTGTGCAAGTGAGTGCAGGTGTGTGTGCATGTGAGTAAAGGTAGGTGCATTATATATGTGTGTAGCATGTGTGCAAATGAGTGCAAGTATGTGCAAGCATGTGTGCCTGTGTCTCTGTGTGCACGTGTATACAGGTGTGTGCATGTGCATCGGTGTGCATGTGTAAAAGTGAGTGCAAGTGTGTCTGCATCTCTGTACGCAGGTGTGTGTGCATATGCAACTGTGTGTGCCCTGTACAAGTGAGTACAGGTGTGTGCATGCAAGTGCACAGGCATCACTGTGTGAGATCATGTATGTGTGCGTGTGTACAAATGTATCTGCATGTGTACATGTGAGTGCAGGTGTGTGTGTCCTCGTGCATGTGACTGCAGGTGTGTGTGGGCGTGCATGCTGCGTGTGTGTGCTTGTCTGCACGCACACGTATGCCTGGGTGCGGAGGGCTCCAGCTCCTGGTGCCCCAGGAGCACGGGACTGAGAGCCGAGGTCTCAGAGAAGCTGGTTGGAAAGGGGGACCCCCCGTGGCTGGGGAGACCCACGGGGGGCACAGCCAGGCTGAGGCCAAAGACCCCATTCACAGCTGTGGCCGCTCGGGGCCGCGAGGTGTTTTTCTTGAAAGAGCCCAATGAAAAGCAGCAGTCAATTCAGAATTGCACTTGAGAAAAATACGAGTTATCCACCAGTTACCAGCCGGCTGGCGTGGCAGGGGCCGAGGGCAGCGCAGCGTGGAGGCCCGGGGCGAGTCCGGGCAGCGCCCGCGCCGTCAGGCCCATGAGAGCTGCGGCCGGCGGGCTGCCCGGCCTGCTCCTCGAGGCCGCCGCCGGCCTGCCCCCTCCCCGGTGCATGGCGGGGGTCGGCCGCCTGTCAGCCAAGGTGCCAAGATTCTCATTATCAAAGTTCGTCCCGCCTCCCCCCTGCACTGGCCGGGGGCGGGGCAGGGGGCGGGGCCGTGGCTCCGGGACAGTGCCTCCTCCCAGCTCTGCTCTGTTGGTGCAACTGGGGCCAGGGGTGGGGGCAGCATCTGCTGCTCGGGCCCCAGGGTTGGGGAGACTGGAGCAGGACCCTGGGTGCAGGTGAGCCTTCCCTGCGCCAGCACAGCTGGGCAGGCCACCTGGGGCTAGGAGGACCACCCAGGGCCACCTAGGGCCAGGCCAAGTGACCAGGCCCCTGGTCCCACCGACCTTGGTGCCCACACACTTGGACAGGGAGGGGGCGGAGGCAAACGGCCAGCGGGGCAGGGGGGCGCCGGGTAGGGGGCAGCCAGCCAAGGCGGACCCCGACCCTCCCCAAGGACCAGCTCGGACCACCCGAGGCCCTCCCAGACCCCAGACACTGCAGATACCGCAGGGCACCCCCAAATGACCTGGGAGGAGCCCTCCAAACTCCTGCCCAGCTCCAAGTGGGACTCATCTAGAAACACCAGGCCACCCGGGGCCAGGTGACAGATGTCAGTGCAGGGGGCACAGGACCCACCCCTTTGGAGAGGGCGAGGAGATCTGCACGTGGGAGAGAGCGGTCATGAGCCTCCCGCTGCCAGAGGTGAGCAAGTGCAGCGACTTTGGGGCCATCCCTCCCCACCCGCCCAGTGGGTGCCACGGTGGGTGGTGTCGGAGTGAAAATTGGCAAATAATTTTTAAGTGAGAACCACAAGGGCCGGGAACGCCGCACCCCGAGGCCCTGGACGAGGCTTCACATAGCACCCCTTCCGAGGTGCCCGGCTGGCCACGTCTCCCCGGCCCGGGATGCCTGGGCACCGCTGGAGAGCTCAGCGTGGCTCCACCCACTCCCAGCCCCCCGCAGCGTGGGAAGCCTGGCAGCTCCGGCCAGCAGGGCTGGGGACCGAGGACCGGCCCCGAGGCCGCGGCAGGGCCTTGGGGGGCCTACCCGGGGCCAGCCCCTGCCGCTCCGAGGCCCGTTTCTGGGAGCGCTGGGGGTGGGCACTGAGCTCCCAGCCAGAGGGTCGGGGGTGGAGCCCCGCGGGGGACGCGCCAGCCACGTGTGCCGGACCTGCCAGGCCTGGCCGAGTCCCCGCAGCCCAGGGAACGGGGGTGAGGCTCTGGCGGGGAAGGAGACAGGGTCCGCAGGGCTGCCTCCCCTGCCCACTCCTCGGGCAGGCACCTCAGGGTCTCCGCCACCCCAGCTCTGCCCGCGGAGCTGGCAGTCCCCTCCTCCCCCAGCTGCAGCAGTTAGGAGCTCAGACGCGGGCCACCGTCTTCCCACGCGGGCACCCTACTCTCCATCCCGTAACTTGGAGCCAAGTCCCTTCCCTCCCGCCCCCTCGCCCTCCTCTGCTGGGAGACGGCAACGAGGACGCGTTCCACCTTGGGGGCTAAAGGGTTAACGTATACTCAAAGCGCTCAGCGGGAGTCACTGACGTCCAGGGATCAAGGCACTTGGAGGTGACAGCCCAGCAACAGCAGGTCAGAGCCCATCCATGCCCCCCGCCCCGTGGGAGCTGCCCGGGGTATCGCCCACCCAGGATGCAAACACAGCCCCCCGCCGGCTCACGGGGACCCGGGTTGGAGGTCGCCAGGGGTCAGCTCGCCACGGGCCACCCGCTCTGCCCTGCCCGGGACCTCCCAGCGGAGCCGCGTCCACGCCCCTGGGTGCCTGCGGGAGGCCGGCCAGCTCCGGCCACGCGTCCGAGGGCTGGACCCGCCCGCCTCCCGCCCCGCGACCCCCCACCCCGGGGCCGGGACAAGCCGCGCGCCCTGCAGACGGCGCCCCCCGCCCCGCCCCGCCGCGGCCGCCGGGAGGCGGGGGCCACTCACCGTCCAGGTGGCGGACTTGGCCGTGCTCGACTGCTGGAAGGTGACCTCGAAGTGGTGGGGGCCGGGGTAGTCGGTGTTGGACGGGATGACGGGGGCGGGCGACATGGTGTCGAAGGTGGAGCTGGGCTGGGCGTAGGGCGAGTGGGTGGGCACGCTGGCGCCGTGCTCGGGGGGGTAGGGGCTGGCCGAGGCCGCGCGGCCACCCATCTGCTCCATGGTGCTGCTGAGCAGATTGAACTGGGGCTGGCGGGAGGGAGGAGGGCCGGGAGGAGGGAGACACCGTCAGGCAGGGGCGCCGCGGGCCGGCCGCAGGTGTCCTGTTACAGGCGCCTTAAAGGGCCAGCGCAGGCAGCCCGGGCAGCTCCTCGCCCCCGCCCCCACCCAACAGGCCACTACTTGCGCGGGAGAAACTGACACATTGGCCCGCCCGCCTCCCCGGCGGCCCCCCAGGTGCCCGGGCGCGGGGATCCACCGGGCGGCCGGCGGGCGGAGCCGCGGCTTGGCACGCCTGGAGGGGAGCGTCCGGCGCGCCCCGCCGGCCCCGCAGGCTCCTCCTGCTGGACCCCTTCGCCGCGACAGCGGGGGAGACCAGCCCGGGCCCCCGGGGCGTGGGGGGCTGAGCCTCATTTTCCACCCAGGCCCCCGGCGCCCGCTGGCATTGCCCTCCCTCCCGCCACACCCCCGCTTCTCGGAACGGCGCTGACACTGGAGCCCCGCGGGGCGGTGGGCGCGTCCTCTGGGCCGCCCTCCGGGGGTTCCGGGGCCCCCGGTAGAGCAGCCTAAGAGGGGCTGCTGGAGGGGAGCACCGTCCTTCCAGCTCTGGAGGCTTCCAGGGAGGGCGGCTTTGGTGGGGTTTGGGGGTGCCAGAAATCAGCAGTGTCCGCACATGGTCTCTGCCAACGCTCCAGCAGCTTCTTCCCGGGCAGGGGCCACCGTGGGGGGTGCGGTCCACCCAGTCCTCTCCACAGCCCGGGCAGGCACACCGGGCCCCCTTCCAACAGGCCAGGAAACTGAGGCTATCCCGGGCGAGCCTCTGGCTCAGGAACCTGGGGTTCTGGGTCCCCTTGCCCCTGCCTCCTCCTGGCAGACGTCCCAGGAGACCAGCTGACGAGGGCTGAGCCAAGGACCCCAGGGACGGGTGGAGGTGGTGACTGGGGGTGGGGGACCCCTCAGAGAGGCGGGCAGGGCGCCTGGGGTCCCAGAGGCGGGGGCCGCTGAGCCCTGGGCCCCTCCTCAGAGAGGCTGGGGACGCCCCGGGTACCGGCCCACTCCTCCAGACTGAAAGCCAAGACTGCGCCCCCCGCCCCCCGGCCCCGCTCTCCGCAGACACCCGGGCGGCCCCTCTTTCTGACCTCCATCTCGGCCTCGTAGCCCAGGTCCCCCCAGCCCGGCCAGTCTGAGCGCCACCAGCAGCCGCGTGCTGGCCCGTCCATGTCACCACCAGAGCCCACGGAGCCCCGGGGCTGGTCGGGCTGCCTGGGACCCGTGGGCAGCAGCACGGCCGACGGGGACCCCGACGGCAGGCGAGCAGTGAGGAAGGGGTGCCCTGAGTTCCGGGCGGGGGCGACCCAGGGAACAGGGGAGGCGGTGGGCTGTGCCACCTTGCGCCTCCGGGGCCGGGCATGCCGGGGCCCGTGGGGGCTCCAGGTCCCCTCCGCCGGCCCTGGCTGACGCGGCCCGCGGCCCGCTGCCGCAACGAGGCTGCAGGAAATCCCGTGTCTCCTCGTGACTTGTTTGGCCCTCCCGAGCCACAGCCCCCGGGCCCAGGACACCTCCCGGCAGCCTCTGCCCTCCTCTCCGGCCCGCCCTGGCCCCTCTTGCCGACACCCCCACCCGCCTCCTTGCCCACGTCCCCCCACGGCCCCCCAACCTAGCTAGAACCACGTGCGTCTAAAGTGAACGCTCGCTTGTCCGCACTGTGGAAATGGCCTCCCACGCCCCCGACAGGCTGTCTGGGCCCCTCAACCTCAACAGCTGCTCGGCCATTCGACTGTCTTTGAACCTGAGCCCCGAGTTCCCCGTGAACCAGGGAACTGAGGTTGGGGGAGGGCACGGGCCGTAGTCTCTTCGGCTGCCTGTTAGTGCCCCGTCCTCCTGCTTGTCCCCCCTTGCTTCCTTAGCCCCCCTTGTTTTTCGGTGTAACTCATTGCACTCGCCACATAAGCTGTCGCTTTCTTGGGGGGCACGAGAGTGTCTGTCTCGACAGAGTGCTCCCCAATTTGCAAATTGTCTCCTTGAGATAAAGGGTCTCTCTTTTCTACCTTTTTAACAGTTTCCTCTCATCTGGCACCTCCGTGGCAGTCCCCTCCCCTATTTGGCAGGAAGGACGCGACCCCCTCCTCTCCTAGCTCTGGGCTGTCAGGAGGGGGGTGGCGGAGGGGCAGCCGCCGTACCCAGGGAAAGGTGGAGTGCGGCAAGCCTCCTGCGTGAGCGGGGTCTGGGCCAGGACTCCCACCAGACTCCGGCCCCCGGGAGGTGCCCACGAGGCCTCGAGCCAGGAGTGCACCTCCACCTGCCCACGTGGATTTGCCAGGACGCTTGGACCTTGGCTCCAGAGGGCAGGGCACCTGCCCGCATGGCTTTGGAGCCCTAGGGACCCAACCGGCCCCCCCGCCGAGCCTCTTCCCTGAGGCCAGGGCACCGGCAGCTCCCACGTGGCGCTGACCAGGACTGGAGGGGTCACAGGAGCACCGGGTTCCGGTGAGTTGCCCCTCGCCCTCCCTCCTCTAACCCCATGCCCACCCGGGCCCTTCCACTGCTGGGGGGCTCCTCGGGGCTCCTCTCGAGCCTCGGGGGTCTCCGGTTGAGGGTCCCTACTGCAGAGGGGTGGCCAGGGCCACCCCGGCCCAACCCAACCAGCTACTGGTGTTGTAAGTGAATCGTTTGGGTTTCCTTGGACCCACCCTGCCCCCTGAACTGGACGGCGAGCCCTGCTAGGACAGTCACGGTGCTGCCCGTCACTGACGGATGCCCACGCAGAGCCGGCTGCTTGGCCCCAGCCACATGCGTGCAGCCACCTCGGCCACAGGCCATCCTGAGCTCTCGAAAGTGAGCAGTTTTCATGTTGGTGACATTTGAAATTATCATAGTTCAGGATAAACAAATAAAGTATTAAATGAATTTCATTTAACCTTTTTAAAATGTGGCGACAAGAAAACATAAAATTACACAAGTGGCTCCCGTTCTATCCTAGGGGATGGTGCTGGGCTAGACCCTTAATTGATGTCTGCTTAGCCAGTGAGGGAGTGCAGCTATTATTATTACTATTATTATTATTATTATTTCTAGCACCCCCTCGGGGACATAACGTGTTGCTCATTTCAGCATGGTCACTCAAGAGGCTTGCTGAATGTGTGAGCTGGCAGATGAAAGGATGGATGGATGATGATGGATAGATGGATGATGGATGGATGATGGGTGATGGATCGATGATAGGCGGATGAATGGATGGATGGATGATGGATGAATGGATGGGTAGATGGTTATGGATGGATGGATGATGGGTGGATTATGGGTGAGGGATGGATGGATGGATGGGTAGATGGTTATGGATGGATGGTGGATGATGGAGGGATGGATGGGTGGATGATGGATGGATGATGGTGGAGGATGGATGGATGATGGATGGTAGATGATGGATGATGGATGGATGATGGTTGGTGGATGATGGATGATGGATGGTGGATGATGGAGGACGGATGGATGATGGTGGGGGACGGACGGATGATAGGTGAATGATGGATGATGGGTGGATGATGGATGGATGATGGATGGATGATGTATGGATGATGTATGGTGGATGATGGATGATGGATGGATGATGGATGGATGGATGATGATGGTGGAGGACAGACGGATGATAGGTGAATGATGGATGATGGATGGTGGATGGATGGATGGATGACAGGTAGATGATGGGTGATGGATGGTGGTGGAGGATGGACAGGTGGGTGACTGACAATAGATACTCATGGTGATGGAAAGGGCAACAAAGGCAGGCTCTCTGGGCATGAGGGCTGGACATGAGCCTACCGCCCCCCACTCCCCAGTGCTGAGAGCCTGTCTCTTGCACCACTGAGGATCAGGTGTACTGGGCACTCTGGTGGGTCCTGGAGAGAGCAGGAGCAGGTCCCCACTGGCCTCCCTCCAGAGCGTCGAAGGTCTGTCTCACTCCCAGATGGCCCTTGCTTTTCCAGAAGAGTGGGCTCTGTGGCCAGTTGGGGTCTTGGGCCGGCCCCCCTCTTGATTCTGACATGCACCCTGGGGGCCGGCCCCCCTCTTGGTTCTGACATGCACCCTGACCAAGCCCAGCCGCGGTCATGTGGACCTTTCAACGGCGGTGTCCAGCCCGAGAGCGGGCACAGGCATGCAGCCCTGTCCCCAGGAAACCGACCAGCAGGTAAACAGCTCACGCCGCCCCATGCTTAGAGCAGCAGGCGGCAGACCCGGGACACCGATTTTCATATTTTAACTTGTCCACATTCTTTAATTATCTGAGGTGAGCGCCAAGGAATTAGTCACTGAAGCCAAAGCAGAAGGCTGATAGGATCTCCACGCCAAGCAGCGACAGATCCCGAGGGGGCGGGCGGCTTCCCGCACGCTGGCCCTGTGCGGGAGTTTTGATGAGACGGGACCGCAAACACGGAACCCCGTGGTCCCTGGGCTTGTCCGCTCATGAGTGAAGACGTGCAGCCAGACACTAGACGCGAGAGAGCCCAGGGTCCCCCTTCCCTGCCACCCGCCCCCACCACCCTGAAACGTCCAGCTCAATGGCACTGCGGTCAGGTGCCAGGGGACCGACCCAGCCGTGCAGCCCCTGTGCCCGCTTTCCCAGGGCCACCCCCACCCGCCCACACGGCCTCTGAGCACGAGGCCATCGCAGGCCCAGGGCCCCCGTTGAGGCTGCAGCTTCGAGTGTGGCTGGGAACCCACCAGTTAGAGTGTGGGCAGCTCGAGCCCACCACAGCCCTGTCCCCCGCCGGGTTTGAGGACCTTGCTCCCTGAGCAAGCTTTCTTGTCGCCCGCCCCTGTGCCAGGCCAGGGAGCCTCACCTGGGCCCACACCTTGGACCAAGCTGCAAAGGCCCGGGAGAGGCCTGGGTTTGCACGGAGGCCAGCCTGGAGGCAGCGGTCAGCACAGGCCGCACAGAAGTGCTCGAGGGACCCCAGAACCCGAGGGTCCCCAGGAGTTGCGACGAGACCCGCTTGGCAGTGGGGAGCAACCCAGGCAAACGCCGGCTCTTTCGGGCTGTTTTGCTTTCATTAAGAACTCCCGAGATAATGGGCTAATTGGGACACGCCCGGCCCGCGGCGGCCCTCAGCGTGTGTCTACATGTGCGCAGGGTGCCCGGCCCCACCCCAGGAAGGCCGCGAGCACGGGGCCGGGGGCAGAGGGGGCTGCCTCCGAGGCCCTGGGGTGTACGTGTGCATTGATGGGGCAGGAGCTGGGGCAGGCAGCCGGGGCTGGGGGAGCGGGTCCCCTGCAGCTGGCCTGGGAGAGGCTGCCAAGCCCCGAGAGGCCCCACCGCTCCTGGACAGGGCAGTGCCGCGCGCTCCCGCATCCCGGTCTATTTGCGCTGCAGACGTGAGTCCAGCTGCTCCCCGTAGGACGCCGGGGGGGGGGGGCGCCTGGCCCAGATGGCGGTCTGGAGAAGGGCTCGGGTGGGAGGCCCGGCGTGGAGTCCCCTCTCCCGGCTCGGCGCAGGCCAGGCTCGCCGCTGGGGTTGGGGGCTTTGGGGCAGGGCAGCGCGAGGCTGCGTCCCACAGGCTCCGGGCCCGGGAGGCCCCAGCACTGTTGGGGTGGGCCCGGCTCCTGGCCGTGGGGGTGGAGGGGAGAAGGGCCAGCTGAGTGGAGAAGGCCTGGTCGCGCCAGCCTTAGAAACACAGGGGCCGGCCGCGACCCTGTCCAGAGGGAAGTGGCCCCGCAGCAGCATGGGCACCGGCTCACACCAGCCATTCTGCACGGGCCGGGCGGCTGGAGCGCAGTCCTGCCTCTGTGACCGAGACCCCGCCCAGCCACTGTCCCCTGCCCGGCCCACCAAGCCCCCCGCCCGGCCCACAGAGCCCCCTACTTGGCCACTGCCCCCTGCCCAGTCCGCCAAGCCCCTGCCTGGCCACAGAAACCCCCATTTGACTGGCCGAGCCACCTGCCCGGCCACTGTTCCCCACCCAGCCACCACCCCCTGCCCTACCCACAAAGCCCCCTGCCCAGCCACTGCTCTCCACCCAGCCCACCGAGCCCCCCGCCCAGCCCACAAAAACCCCCATCTGACCGGCTGAAATCCCCCACCCAGCCTGCCGAGCCCCCTGCCCAGCCACTGCCCCCCACCCAGCCCACCCAGCCCCCCGCTCAGCCCACAGAGCCCCCTGCCCAGCCACTGCTCCCTGCCCAGACCGCTAAGCCCCCTGCCTGGTCCACAGAGCTCCCTGCCTGGCCCAGAGCTCCCCATCCAGCCACTGCCCTCTGCCCAGCCCACTGAGTCCCCGTCCAGCCACTGCCCCCCCGCCTGGCACTCCGCCCCAGGGCCCTGGCCAGCCTCTGACAGGCACATCCAGGTGATGCCCATGGAGCTCGGGTGTGCCCAGCCCAGGGACGGCCCCTCAGCCCATTGACAAGGACCCCGGCCCACCCGGGCTGGAGCAGATGCTCTCAGGCTCCTGGGAGAGCCCACCTGCCCGCCCACCCCTCTGGGAGGGACAGCTGGAGAAATCGCTAACGACGATTCCAATACTGGCTGGATGCTGCTGGCTGAGCGCTCCCCCAGTGCCCGGCGCGGAGCTCACCAGGTGATGTGGGGTCTCCCCCAGTCCCACCCTTTGAGGAGGGAAACAAGACTCAGGAGGCTCCAAAGACTTGCCCTGGCACACCTCCTGGGCCTGGAGCCCGTGGAGGGGGCCACAGCTCAGCAAGGGCGGGCGCAGGTGCCGAGACGTGCCCAGGGGGGCTGACCCGTGGGAAGGGTCTCAGCTCCGCCCCCAGCCGCCAGTCTGCGCATCCCGCAGCGTCCCCTGCTCTTGGGGCCTGGCTGGGAAGTGGGAGGCTTCGGAGCACACGGGACCGTTTAGCACCGGTCGGGCCCCACGTCTGGGTGGGGCGCCTCAGACCGCACACCCTCTTCCCGCCCCGTCCTGTGGGACCTTCCCCGCACCCCAGGTGGCCGTGCAGGACCCTGGCCTCATCCTGCAGATGAGGGGCCGGACAGGAGGCCCCTGTGCCGTCCCCACGTGGGCACGTGTCCCCGCTCCTTTTAAGCTCAGTGTGGGTGTTTGTTGTTTGAAATCTGCAGACCTTCTCCAACCACGTTTTGGAAGCAGATGGAAACGATTGTTTTGCGAAGTCCCCCCAGTCCCTCCTGACTGCCCCTCTCGTTTCCCGGCGTCCAGGACCCCCGAGCCGGGTCCTGAGTCAGGCCGATGGGGCCCTCGTGGAGACGGGTTCACAGCCACAGGCGCGATGCGTCCTGCTCTTCAGAACAAAACGGTAACAAAAACCCTGAGGGCAGAAAGAAACCACGTCCCAAGGGCCCGCGGTTTCAGCAGCACCTCAGATGGGGAGGGGGGAGTCTGCAGCCTCAGCCCTGCGCTGAGCCCAGCACGGCCGACTCGACTTGGGAAGTGCTCGTTTGCCCCCAGTTTAGAAGACACAAGGTTGCAAATGGTGGGATTCCTGCCGTTCTGGCTTGGCCATAGCAGTCCCCAAAGGGCCACTCCCACCCTGTCACCCCTCCCACCAAAGACCTGGTCTCGAAGGGCCTTTGCTTTTGCCACACCCCTTTCTTGGTACAGTCTCTCAAGCCTCCCCCCAGGCACCCTCCCCCCCACCTCCCCCTAGGCAGCCCCTCCCAGGCAGCCTCCCCCTTCATGCAGCCTCCCCCACAGGCAGCTCCCCCACCTCCTCCACAGGCAGCCTTCCCCCAGGCACCCCCAAGCACCCCCCCAGCTCCCCCCAGGCAGCCCCCTTCCCCCCCCAGGTAGCCTCCCCCTCCATGTGCCCCCCCCAGGTACCCCCCAGGCAGCCCCCCCAGGCAGCCTCCCCTCTGCCACCACCTCCACAGGCAGCCCCCCCAGGCAGCTTGTCCCATGCTCTGGGGCTGGGCAGGGAAAGGCAATCAGAGCACACACCCAGGGACCCCCCCGCCCCCCTCCCCGCCGTGACCGCAGGCTCTCCTGTAAGAGGGTCTCCATTTACCACACCCAGGGCACGGAGACAGGGGAGCAGCTCAAACAAGGGCCGGGGCAGCTGAGCCAGGCCCGGGGAGGAACGTGGAGGAGCTGAGGTCCAGCCCCATCGCCCTGGCAACCAGCACGAAGAGGGAAGCGGGCAGGACACGGACTTCCAGACCCGCAGCGGGGAGAGCAGATGCACCGAGGGTCAGGGAGAGTGCCCGAGCAGCCCTCGAGCCTCTGCGGGCGCAGGTCTCTGCGCATGGCGCGCGGACGCGCTCCCTCTTGGCTGGTCCCGTGAAGGCACGTCCAGGGTGCATGGAATGAGCACGGCCCTCGGCCGTCACCAGTAAGGATGCAAGTCCCCGACCGTGCTACCGTGGGTTGTGGGTTGTCTCGGCCACGAGCTGGAAGTGGCTGGGAGCGCACCAGGCCTCTGTCCGCAGCCCACGCCTGCTGACCCCGAGCTCCTTCCCTGGGGGCCCCGGGACCCCTGTGCCGCCCCAGAGGCAACGCCCTAAGCCGGCAGCCGCTGCCTCCCCTCGGGAGGCACTGGTCGCCAGGGCAGGCACAGAGGGGCCTCCACCTGGCCCTGCCTCCTGTGCCTGGCCCCTGCTGGGCGCACACGCCAGGCCAGGCCAGACCCCGGCCCTGCCCCACCTTTCTCCAGACCGGAGGGACATCAAGGGCTGGGGCTGCTTCCCAGGGGAGCAGGGGTCCAAGGGACAGCCCAGGGACTGTGCCCTTCTTTTTAGGGGGTGCCGGGGTTGAAACTGCGACCTCATGCATGGGAAGCAGGCGCTCAACCACTGAGCTACGCCACTCCCCTGTCCCTTTTGAACCCTGCAGTAGAGGCTTCCCACCTCCCTGGCTCTGTCCATCGGTCCATCCAGCATCCACCTCTCAGCCCCCAGGAGGTCCAGCTGCCTCTCTTGAGCCAACCGTGCTGGGGACAGGGAGGAGCAATGGGCCAGAGCCAGGCCTGTGCCCCCGGCCCGATCGTGCAGGCCCTGCCCCGGGACCACCGGGCGCACAGAGGGAGGGTCTCTGCAGCCGTGCAAGCACCTCTCCAGAGGCTTCCAGAGCAAACCAAGACGGCCATGTCACCGTGGAAGGCGGGGGGCCCTCTCCCCCCATTCCCCCCTTTCCCTCCTCCCTCCTCCCCTTCCCCCTTTCCTTCCACCAAATCTCGCTGAGCCCTGGCCCCCGGGGTCCCCCCCTACAGGGCACACCCTCCCAGCTGGAGCCCCCTCGGCAGGGGCAGGGCTGCACCGGGGCCCCCGACGCCTCCAGGAGTCTGGTCTCGTGCGGCTCCCCGAGGCTGGCCCCGGCTGCCCAGGGGCCCCATCCTCAGCTATGCCCGCGCAGCCGCCCTCACGCATCGGCCGCGCGCAGCTCGACCACCCCCTCTCCCTCCCCACAGCTACGCCGCGCCCACCCTCCACGGCCTTCAGAAGCCCCCCTGGCCGGGCAGCCCTGGCTGGGGCGCTGGGAGCCGAGACCAAATCCCAGCGCTGTCCTCTCGTCAGCTGCAGCCGGTGCTGCCTCTGTCGGCTCCGGGGGGACCACAGTACGGCCTCCATCGGGGGCTCAGAGGGCCCCCCAGCTTCCCAGGGACCAGCGTGCGGGGAGGGGGACATGGGGGGGCGCAGAGGTGGGGAGCCCAGAGGGAGGGGCCTGCCTGCAGCCCCCACCCTGCCCGGCCCCTGCCCCCAGATGGCCGCTGGCTCTCGCCGCTCCCCCATCGCCCCTCCCCCTTCCGGCTCTGCCTCCCGACGCAGGCACCCTGCTGTTCCCCTTGTGTATTCATCTCCCTGCATTAGAATGGGCGCTGGCTCTGGCTCCCCCACCCCATTACTGCGGGGAGCGGGGCTCTCAGGGATGACTTCAGAATGCTGGTGGGTTTGAGGGCCCGGGTCTGACCTCGGGGCCTGCCTGGAGCTCCCCTAAAGGGTCAGCCAGGCCTCTCTGCCTTCTTGCCCCACCCCTGCGCAGTGTGGGCCTCGCCAGGCCCCGCTCAGAGCCGAGGGAGGGGGCCGGAGCCCCGCGGGCCCGGGGAGCCCAGCACCCGACCTCCTTTCGAGAGTCTGAAGCGCTCCACGCTCCCTGATCTCCGAGGCATGTCTGAACTCGGGGCTCCGGCCTCCCCCCGAGGTGGCGGCCCGACACGCAGTCTGGCTTAGGTTGAGCTCCCCCATCCACCCCGAGCGAGCCCTCCATCCCGCTGCTATTCCCACAGCACCCCGAGAGTCTGTGATTAAACGGATGGAAATGCCAACAAGATTCAACTTGTGCGGTGGGGGGGAAAGGCTCCCTCTTCTCTGCAGACGTGCTCACAGCCCCCGCTGCTCTCACCCGGTGAGTCAAGGCCTTGCCCAATCCTCGCCAGGGCCGGGCAGAACTTTCCGCGCCTCACCCGGGGAACGTGCCCCCAGAAGCCCCACTCGGCTGCCAAGGCGTGTGTCTGCAGGACCACGAGGCCCGGGCTGCCAGCTCCTCCAGCTGCAGGCGGCTCGCTGCCGGGGACGGCGTGGGCGGGGGGCACGCGGGGCGCCAGCCTGGACCCCAGAGCACCCGCGGAGGGCCCCAGGGGCCTCCCGGCTGCGAGCAGGTGGCTCGGGATGCACCGGCTTCATTTAGCCACTGAAGAGGGCGGGCCGAGCCGCTGCTCCGGACGCTGGGAGCCTGAAGCAGGGCCGGCTGGGAGGAGCGCCTCCCCGCGTGAGCACCGCTGGTCAGCCTTCCCGCCCCCGTCCCTGATCCAGTCCACCCGGACATCTGCATCCACGCAGTCACATCCCAGCCTTGTCCAGCCACCCACCTGTCCTTCCACTCATCCACCCATCCATCCATCCATCCATCCATCCATCCATCCACTATGCACCCATTCAATTACCATCTATCTATCCACCTGTCTGTCCATCCCCCATTTGTCCATTCACCCACCCATCTGTACTTCCATCCATCTACCCATCCACCCATCCATCCCTCCCCTAGCAACCCATTCACTTATCATCCATCCATCCCCTAGCCACCCATTCATTTTTCATCCATCCATCCATTCATCCATCAATCCATCCACCTGTCTGTCCATCCCCCATTTGTCCATTCACCCATCCAACAATCTGTACTTCCATCCATCTACCATCTCTCTATCCACTAATCAATTCCCATCCACATCTATCTATCCATCATCCATCCATCCACCCACCATCCATGCATACATCTGTCCATCCACTATCCATCCATTTACCTATCATCCATCTGTTCACTCATCCACCATCCATCCACCATCTATCCTTCTATTAATCCATCCATCCGTCTGTCCCTCCACCATCCATCCATTCACCCATGCATCCTTCTGTCCATCATCCATTCACCCACTAATCTACCACCCATCCATCTCTGTCCATCCACTGTCCATTCACCCATCCAATAATCTGTACATCCATCTGTCTACTATCTACACATCCACTAATCCACTCATCCATCCACATCTATTTGTCTATGCATCATCCATCCATCCATCTATTCACAATCCGTGCATCCATCCGTGTCCATCGATCCCTCCATCGTGCAGGTGCTGATCAGGCTGGGCCAGCATTGGGCCCTGTGCCGGGTGCTGAGTCCTCCAAGGGTCCCAGCAGCAGTGTTGCTGCCCCTGGAAAGCTCGTTTCATTGGGAAGACAGGATAGGAACATGGGCGAGCACTTAGCCTGGGTCAAGAGCAGTGAAGGTCACAAAGAGGCAACACGGGGAGTCATGAGTGCACCCCTTTAAAGAGCTTTTGTCAGGAGGTGACAGTTTAGTGGGACCCCCAAATCAGTGAAAAGGCTGTCCAAGACGAACTATGGGAGAGCCAGGAGCAGAAGGAGCCGCAGGGGCAGGTCTCCGAGAGACACCTGTCTGCTCACTCAGCAAAGCCCCGGCCACCACTGGCGCCCTCCCTCCCCGCCAGCGGGTTCCCAGCCCCTCCTCCCGCGGCTTCCTCGCAGGAGCTCAGCAAGCCCCCCTGCTGGCCCCCACCTCTGGGCAGCGTCCCCCCATCCTACCAGCCTCCAATGTCGGGGTGCTCAGGATTCGGCTCTCCCTTGGGCTCGCCTTCCCGCCCTCCAGTGCCCACAGCCTCCGAGTGGCCACTAGCCCCCAGCGCCACGCACTTTCTGACCTGAGCACCTCCCGGCTCTCCTGTCCCCCTAAACAGCAGAGCCCCCACCTGAGATGCTTTCCTACAGCCCTGGCCTTCCCCGAGCCCCAGAACCATCCAGCCCCCGACCGCTCCCCACCACCTCCGCCCTGGCCCTTCTCCAAACCCTCTGTCCCTACCACTGTCTTTCTGGGGTGCCGATCAGGCCCCCCCCGCCTCTGGCACTCCCCTGCCACATCCACTGACCCAGGACCAACCTCACCTGGAAGGTCCACGTGAGCAGACCCGCCCCTCCCCTCACCCCGCCCCCACCCTGTAACGCCCCCCTCCTCTCAGATGTGCCAGCTCAGCCTCCACTGGGCCTCAGTCGGGGTCCCGCCCCAGAAAGATGCCCCCTGCGTAAATCAGAGGGAAATGGGTCCCCGGGGCGAGAAGCCAAGCAGGGTGGCCCGGAATGGGGCAGCAGAGGGTGCCCCACCCCAGAACAGGGGCAGGTGAGGCCCCCAGCCTCGGGGCAGAGGGACAGCAGGTGTCCAAAGCCAGCGGCTGCAGTCACCAGAGGAAGCTGGGCAGTGATGGCCCATCGGAAGGAGCTGGCGCCCTGGGGGGTGCCCTCCCCCGCAGCACCCACTGGACAGACACCCTGAGGCCCTTGGCACGGAACCCAGGCCTCTCGCTGGCAGGGCCTGCGCCCCGAGGTACAGGGCAGGGCAGGACGGGGCAGCGCAGGGCCGGCAGCCGGGGGGCCTGTCGCAGCACTCAGTGCCCACCTCTCCCCACCCCTGTGCCTCCAGAGGGGTCCCGCTCCCACCCTCTACGGCAGCACCCACGTTGCCTCGCAGATGATTCTGATCATGGGCGCGCTTGTTTGGTCACCGTCCGTCACCCCCAACTGGACCGAGAGCCCCTGGGTTGGGAGTGGGGGTCATGGGCACCACGGGACCCGCCCTCCCCGTAGGGGGCCCAGGAGCCCCGCGCTGTCCTCCGCCTCCTCCCGCCACTGCTGCTGCTCACGCACACAGGAGCTCTTACGGAGTCGCAGCCCAGCGCAGCCGGCCTCTGCCACCGCAGCCCCGTCCCCATCGGCGGAGCCCCCTGCCCCGCTCGCTGAGCCCAAACCCGGCGTCTCCCGCACCCTCCCTGCTCCCCTGGACTCCGCAAACCTGGCCCGGAGTGGAGCTCCTCCCACACCTGCAGCCCCCACCGGGCTGGCGCCAGCCCCTCCCCATGGCCCCTCTGGCCACCCCGGCCGCTGTCCCCTGTGTGCTGCAGCCAGCGGCCCTGCTGGGCGCCCGCCGGATCACGGCGCCCCTCTGCTCTGGACCCCCTGCAAACAGTGGGCACTTAGCAAATGCATCTCGTGTTCCCGGCTTCCCTGCACTCCGGCGAGGCCCGTCTCCCATGCCCCGCGGCCCCGCGGCTGCTCTCTGCCTTGGTGCAGCCGCTGGGGAGCCCCGACCTTCGTGGAACGGCGTTCCCCGGTGAGGGCCTCGTGCCGGACGGAGCCGGGGACAGGGCAGCCCCGGGGACCCAGCTCACGAGGACGGGGCTGCAGCCCCCTCCCCAGAGAAAGATGCCGATAGGGGCTGCGCTGCAGCAGCCCTGCTGGTAGCTTTGGATACTGGCCAGGGTCCCTGCCCCCCACCCCCCAAAAAAGACGAGGCTGGGATCTGGGAGGTCGGCCAGGCTGCTGGCCCGGGAAGGGGAGCCACCGGCCCAAAGATGTGGCCGAGGCCAGCCCCGCACCATGCTCTTCTGCCCGCAGCGCTGGGACCCAGCCGGGGTCCAGGAGTTCCCCCCCCCCCTACCTGGACGTGACCCTCCACCCAGCTGGTCCTGCCCGCCCGGGCCCGCACTGCCCTCACACTCCGTCAGAAAGGACTGGGAGGCCCTCGCTCCGCGGAGGCTGTTTTTTCTGGTTTCCACTGCCCCTCTGGACCTGCCTGCACTCGCGACTTCCTCCAGGGGGAAGGGGCCGCCAAGAGCCCTGTCTGGGTCAGGAATGGAGACAGGGACCCTCGCCCCAAATTAAGGGGGCCCAGTCCAGCCCGCCTCCCCGAGCCTGGCGGGGGACCGGGAACGAAGGAGCGAGCGAACGAATGAAGCGCGGCGGTCCCTGCTCTGCAGCCGCGGAAGGCGCTCCTGCGTGGGGGCCGCAGGGGTGCCCCGCCCCAGGGACCGCTCACAGCCACTCCCCTGCCCGAGTTCCCCGGGGCGTCCTGGTGTCGGCTGACCTCGAGAGGAAACCCGCGCGGGTCCCGCTGGCCGGGCAGGGCCCCCAGGCCCCCAGGGGCTCAGGACCCCGACCAGGGACCCGGGCTTGCCAGGGGCACGCGCGCCGCTCCCTCACGGCCCGGGGCCCAGGCTCAGGGCGCCCAGGACAGCGTGTTGGGGGAAAGGACAAATGAAAGAATGAGTGAGTGAATGAACGAGCGACTGGGCCGCTGACGGCGGGGGGCGGGGCCACAGCCCCTCCCCTTGTTGCTGCTTCTCCTGCCCGGCGCCTCTCCCAGGGCGGGGCCGGCCAGGGCTGAGCGGTCCACACGGCCCAGACTCGAGTCAGTGCACAGAGACAGAGCCCGGGCGGCCGTGTAGACAGCCACCTGCTCAGGCAGTGTGGACAGGTCACCCCGACAAACACAGCCGGCCACACTCCCACTGCTGCTCTGCCCACAGCCGTGCCTGGGAGACACCCTCACACACAAACACACACACCTGCCCCAACACACACACCCACAATACACACAGACCCACAACAAACACATGCACTCGCAACACACACGAACCCACGGCAAATACACGCACTCACAACACACAGGCATACACCCACAATACACACACTCACAACAAACACATGCACTCGCAACACACATGCACACACAACACACACGAACCCATGACAAATACACGCACTCACAGCACGCACGCACCCAAAACACACACAGACCTACAACAAACTCATGCACTTGCAGCGCACAGTTATACATCCACAACATACACACCCACATCACATGCCCTCACAACACACATGCACACATCCACAACACACACGGACCCACAACAAACACGCACTCACAGCGCAAAGGCACACACCCACAACACATGGAGACCCACAACAAACACATGCACTCACAACACACAGGCACACACCCACAGATTCCCCAACATCCCTATGCACACACAGCACACACAACACACATGCACGCACAGCACACGCACACCCACATCACAATCACACACCTGCAGACACACGTCCATACCAACCCCCCCTCGCATGCACACTCATCCACACTCAGACATGCATGCTCACACAGGCACAGCTGCACACACACTGGAGCACGCACCCTCCCAAGCCACCCGCCGCTCCCGCGCCCCCAGGCTTGGTGATCTTGCCCACAGCTCCGGTCCTCAGCCTGTCACACATCGTCCCGCACAGCGGCTGGGCCTCCGGCGTGGCCCAGGCCACCAGCGCCCCTGCCCTGCCGCTTCCCTCGAAGAGACGAGACGAAGTGACTCGCGATGCGAGGGGCGCGCCCAGCCCCCGCCTGCCCTTGGCCGCCGCCCAGCCCCCAGGGGCCGCCAGCCTGGAAACCAGCCCAGGGCCGGCTCGGGTTACGAGCTGAGCCCCCGTGCAGCCCCTTCTCCGTTCCTCCACCAGCCCACCCCATCCCGTCCCCTCCTTGAGGCGTCAGCAGAAGCCCCGGGGCCGGCGCACAGCAAAGCCTTAGCCTGGGCTCACCCAGGCGCCCACGGGCTGTCAAGTGAGCAATTCCCCGGCAGGAGTCTCCTGGGCCTGCGCTCCGGAGGTGACAGCTCCACAGCCTGAGCCCTGGGGGCAAGGCGGCCCCGGGTCCCTGGGCTCCTGGCAGCTGGGGCTGGGAAGGACAGCACAGAGGAGCCCAGAGCCCCCAGCCCCAGAGCCCAGAGCCTCGGGAGCCCCCGGCAGACCCGCCCTGGGCCACGACCCCCACTTCCCCGGTGCTGGGGTCCCCGCCCAGTTGGTGGGCACCGGTCCCCAGT
Source organism: Dasypus novemcinctus (assembly GCF_030445035.2). Lineage (NCBI taxonomy): Eukaryota > Metazoa > Chordata > Mammalia > Cingulata > Dasypodidae > Dasypus > Dasypus novemcinctus. Next base: position 129,671,535 of record NC_080681.1, read on the forward strand.
GCTACCCAGCACGGGCAGGCATCCCTGCATCTGTCCAGCCCCCATGCCCAGCACCGGCCCCCTGGCACTCGGCCGGTCCCCCCAGCTGCAGGCACCCTGATGCGCCACCTCCACCACGGCCAAATCCCCGTGCCATCCACCGGGGAGGGCGGGGGAGACAGGGTCCCCCAAACCAACCGACGCGCATGGGGCACCTACCGCAGGGAAGTGCTGCATGGGGTCGCTGGCGTAGAGCATGTTAGGCGGGCGGGGGTCCGGGCACGCTGGGGAGCCGGCGCGGCGTGGGCAGCGGCATGGGGCTGGGTGGCCGGGGAGGGCAGGGGCGGGGCGGGAGCCGCCCGGCGGCTAGGGGGGCAGGGGCCGGGGACGCTGCGGCACGTGTGGGCCGGGGGCTGGCCTCGCCGCCTTCCCCATCGCCCTCCGTGCTGTCAGCTGCCGCATCCAACAACACAACGCGCGGCCCGCCCCCCGCGCCTCATGACTATTCATCAAAGCCCCGGGCAGGCCCCAGCTTGCCCAATGGCGGCCCGCACCACAGCTCCCGCATGGGGGGGGACGGGGCGGGGACGCGCCCGCTGCGGCTCCATCACCCACCCCACCCCGGTCCCTCCAGAGGAGCCGCCAGGTAAGGCCCGGGGGGCCACGGGCTCCGTCCCCACAAGCTGCCTCCAATCCCCGCACGCGCGGGGGGACGCCTCCACCCAGGGACTCGGGGAGGCCAGGCCACCCGGGGGCAGGGGAGGTGTGACTGCCTCGGGTCACCCGTGGCAACCAGGTGGAGCGGGCGTCCGTCCTGCCCACAGAACCTGGGGTCCCCCGGACAGGTGGGGCCCGCGGCAGGCGGTGGCCCTGGGACCCTGGGAGCCTGCAACAGCAAGGCGTGGCCAGGCATGGCCTGTCGCCCACCAGCCCCGGCAGCTCCACGCAGCAGGCCGAGTGGGCAGACCTGGAGCCCAGAGGCCGCGAGTCCCCACTCGGGGCGGCTCCTGACCGGGTCCCTGCTCCCGACGAGCCCCCGGAAATGGGGAGGGCCTCGGTAGGCAGGGGCCCCGGGGCGGCTGCCCACCCGCTGTCCTCCGGGGGAGGCGGAACCCCGGCTCCGTGTTAGCCCTCTGCTGCAGAGCTCCCCTCGGCGAGCGCGCTGCAGCCCCCTTGAGCCCGGAAGCAGGTGTGGGGGCCGGGTCCCCGACAGAGGGTCCCCAGGGCCCAGCAGGGGTGGAAAAGGCGGGGCGCTGAGAGGTGTGCCGGGACCTGGGCCCCTGCCTCCTCTTGCCAGGGCCCCCGACCCCCTCCAGCCCCCAGCTCCGGTGCCGGGAAGCCCCCTCTCCCCGGCTCTTGGGGGCAAGGGGCCGAAGAGGCCACGCAGGGCCGTGGCCCCGGGGCCTCTTCCCGGCTTGGGGCCCGGGGTGTGGGCAGTGGCCAGGGCAGGCGTGGGCCCTCCGTGGACCACGTGGCTCGGCGTGAAAACGGAGGAAAGTGGAGTTTCTGTCGGGTCTCCTGGGAGACTCCGCAGGGTCTGGGGTGGAGCCGAGGGCGGAGCCTGGGGGGGGTGGCAGTGAGAGGCCCCTGCCCCGGGTGCCCGCCGCGCATCCCTCCCGCCCACCGCCGGCGAGAGGCCCAGTGCGTGCAGCCCAGCATGCACGCGGGGGGGCAGGCAGCGTGGCCCGGCGGGGGCCCTGCTCCAAAGGGGCTCTGAGGGGCGGGGCTCCTGGGGGTGGGGCTGGCAGGACATCCCGAGCCATGGGGGAGGAGTGAGGGGAGGGCCCCGGGTTCAAATGCCGACCCCCGACGGCGGTGTGCGATGAGGGGCAGGCCCTCACCTGTGGGACCGGGCACCAGGTACAGCTCCCGGCACAGGGGCCACAGGGGGCCGCTGGCTGCTTCCTTAACCGCATCAGGTTAGAGAACAACCCGAAGTGGGGGGAGGGACAAAAGGGCCAAAGAGTTTGATGTGGCGAGAGACTCCAGGCCAGGGCCGGGGGAGTGCCCGGGGGGAGTTCTAAGGTGGCCTGAGACCACCCCCAGGCACACACCATGCATGGACCCCTCCCCTAGAGTGTGGGCAGGACCGTGACTAGCTTTCTAGGGGGAGGGTGCTGAGTCAATCAAGGGGAGACTCTGCAGGTGAGCCTGACCTAATCAGGTGAGCCCTAAAAGGAGGCGGAGAGCTCTGATGGGAGAACCCCCCAGCCGGAGGACAAAGCGCCGTGCCGCGGAGGGCACCGGCAGGGAGCTGAGCTCAGCGGCCCAGGTCGACAGCCAGCAGGGAAGCGGGACCTCAGTCCTACAGCCGCAAGAAGGCCACAGCTCGGAAGAGGACCCTGTCCTCAGACAGGGTGGCAGGCCCGGCTGACACACTGACACACTGCGAGACCCTGAGCGGGCCCCAGTGGAAACACACGGGCCTCCTGGCCATGGAAACGGGGAGGTAATAAACAGGTGTCACCTAAGCTGCTAAGTTCACGGTCATTTGTTACACAGCACAGCTGACTGATACACCAGGAGAACAAATAACTCAGCGGGTCTGGCGTCAGCCAAAGACCTCGGGCAGAGGAAGGTCTGGGCTCCATGGTGACCTCAGGCCACTGAGAAGGTCGAGGGGCTTGCTTTGGCCCCGGTCCGTGCCTCTGACCTCAGGCCTGCAGGGCCCGAGGCTGGGTGGGAGGGGGAGCTGGCCACCCGTGGGCCCTGGGCTGCAGCTGCCTGGTGAGAGGCCAGGTCGGAAAGGCCCCTCTGCCACCCTGCTGGGGGTGGGCAGAGAGAGCCGAGCCGCTGGAGGGGGGCCCTGGCCTGGGAACCTGCGCTGTCCCCACGCGGAGCCTCTGACCCGGCCCCACATTTCTGGCTCTAAGAGGCAGGCAGCACCACCCCCTGGAAGTCCCCACGGCCTGGCAGTTCTGAGCACACGGGCAGCAGGGCTGGAAGCCTCCGTCCCCAGGACCTGGCCCCTCCAGGCGGGCGGTCTGCTGAGGAGGGGGTGGGGCGCACTCTCCTGGGCATCTGGGCATCTGCACAGGGCCAGGCTCTGCCCATGCTGCTGACGGCCCTGCTGGGCGGGCGGCCTTGACTGGGGGCCCCCCTGCGCTGGAGTGGGTGGGCCGTGGGGAGGTGGGTGGGCCACGGCGAGCTCACACCCTCCCTGCTGCGGAGCTGCAGACCCTCCCTCCCTGCCCCCGCGGCTCTGCCGGGACAGCGGACGCAGGGAGCCCAGGCCCTCCTTCTCCAGGACCTGGGGGGGAATACCCCTCCCTCGGGGTGACCGCGAGGGTCCCGCCTCTCTGCGGACCCCTGAGTCCCGGGCTCTTGCTGCCGCAGCTCCCTGGGGGCCCGCAGAGGGCGCGGGCGGACAGCTTTGCCCTCTGCCCCTGGTGGCCGCCCCGCCCCCACAGCCCACCTGCCCGCGCAGCTGCTGTCCCGGAGGCGCCAGGAGAGGCGGGAAGGCGAGCGGCCCGCGCGCTGGGCGAGAGCGCCTGGGATGGAGCCACAGGAGGGGCGCCCGGGACGGGCAGGGCGGAGGCAGGGGACCCCAGCCCCGACCGCCCCCATCCTGCCTCCCAGCCTCCTCCCCGCCTCGGTGCATCCCCGGGCGCTGCTGGCGGAGCGTCCCCCCTCGCTCCGTGGACGCGGAGAGCAGGAGGATGAGGACCGCGCCAGGGACACTGGGGGGCCTGCCTCAGCCCCTGCCTCCCGCCCGCAAGCACCCAGCCAGGGGAGCGCTTGGTCATGTCTGCGTGCTCCTAGAGTGTGGGAAGGCCCCACTCTGCTGGCTTCCGGTGTCCCCGCGGGCCCCCACCTGGTCAGGGCCTGCTCCAGGGCCCCGCAAGGACAGGGTGGGGGGTCCCTCGGGCACGACCCTTTGGGTTTGGTCTCAGCCCCCCACCCTGACGAGGCGCTCCTCACGCTGGGCCATGGGGGCTGGGGGGGCTGTTCCCGGGCCCCCTGGGCACCCCGCTGCGGCTCATCTCCTACCCTCCCCGTCACACCTGGCGCGTGTCACGAGCTTCTCGCATGCCAGGCCACACGCACGCGGAGGCTTCGGACCCCGGCCGGGGACCCTCTCACAGCCCCATTCTACAGACCAGGAGCCTGGGCCCAGCAGGGGCGCAGGGGGCTCAGACCCCCGTCGTCTGGCTGCAGGGTCCCCGTTCCCACCGTGGCCCCCGTGCTCGCGGCCCACCCAGGGGGGCTGTGTTGGGACCCACCCAGGCCCCTACCCTGCCCTGGAGACCAACTGCTCCTGCCTGAGCCCCTCCCAGCTCGGCTCCCTCCACAGGACCTGGCTGGCAAGGGGGTCCGAGGCCCCCCACTGCCCAGTCACCCCAACGTCCCCCTGGGGCGCAGGGACGACTCGAGCCGAGCAGGCTGGCTCCTCGGTCAGGGCCCCGGAGCCTCGTATGCCCACTGCTCACGGGGACGCGGGCCTGGGGGCTAGGGGGTCCCCACGACAGCTGCAAGTGACACAGAGGCTCACAGGGGTGAGAGAAGGAAACTGCCTGTTTTCCCCCGCGCGGCCGGCGCTGGCTGAGGGGTGCAGGAGGCCAGGGCCCCGATGTCGGAAGGTCCCGTGAGGGCGGAGCCTGCCTGAGCCACGCCGCCCTGCTGGCGGCTCTGTCCTGGAGAAAGGGGGTGTGGCCCTGCCCAGGCCTGGGGGTGGGTGGGGTCCTGCGCAGAGGGGGCGGGGCCAGTGCCCACCGGCACAGGGGACAGAGCAGGCTGGGGTGCAGCCTCTGGAGGGGGCAGGGGTCTGGGAAGGGCCTGCCCGCCCCTTGCATGGTGGGGGGCACCCACGGCCGGGGGCACCTGTAGCCCCTCTTCTCAGTCCCAGGCGGCTGCCAGGGTCCCTGAGCTCAGCCCAGAGGGGGGTCTAGGCCCCCACCCGAGGCCTGCGCAGTCGCCGTGACCAGCCGATGCATGTCGGGGTGGGCCAGCGGGGTGGGGGGCAGGCAGGCCGGGGCCCCCCAGCACTGGGCTTCTGGGGCAGCCTCCTTGCTGACACCCAGGGGCTCACCTGCCCCCCAACTCCCCGCTCAGTTCAGCCAAGGCCGCCAGCCCCACCCACGGGCTCCAGGCCACTCCGGGCCCACCCCCCCACCCCCCCACCCCCCCCACCCCCCCCACCCCCCCACCCCCGCAGCTCCTGTCCATGCTCCAGCACATCCTTCCAGCCCCAAACCCCCCAGGTCCCCCCAGCCCCCTTCAGCCCACCCCCAGGCTCCTGGAGGCCCCCCAGACCTCCCCCAGACCCCTCAGGGGTGACCAGGGCCTCTGAGGGCGGGAAGCGCGCATCGGCTCTGCCCCCCACCTCAGGGGGGCCTGGCGGCTGCTCTAAGTGCCCCTCTGCAGCATGTCGACCGCGGCCCCCGTGGCCCCCACTGCCCCCGCTGCCCCGGCCGCCAGAGGAGTCCGGGTGCTTCCGCCCGCGCTCAGTGGCTGCCCAGGCCCGGCCGCGCGTGCCACGCTCACTGCCGTCCCCCGGCCGCGCTCGCCGCCCTCGCCGCCGTGCCCGGGCCCAGGTCAGGGCGAGGCGGGCGCCCGGCAGCCCACTGTCCCCCCGGGGCTGGCCTCCCGCCGCCGCGAAGGGCCTTCGCTCACAGGCCTTGCAGGACGGCTCTGACCGCGAGGCACGCCGCTGCGTGAGAACCGACCGCCCTGTCCCCCGGGGCGCGAGACCCCAGCCCGGGACGGGCCGGGAGGGGCAGCGGGCGAGGCCCAGCCACGCCAGGCAGCGGGCGTCCTGCGGGGGGCAGGGAGCACAGCCCCTCGAGGGCCCCGGGCGCCCTCTGCCTCCCAGGACCGAGGCCGCCCCTCGAGATGCAGGGTCTGTGACCTCTCAGGTGGGGAGGCAGCTTCTGGATCGTGGGAGACAGACAGACAGACGCCTTGCACATCTGCACGCAGGGGCTCCCCTCCCTGGAGCCCGGGAGGGGACGCCGATGTCCCAGAGGGTCCTGGAAGGGGCCAAGCAGGACCCTGGCCCCCAGAACTGCTGGCAGAAAGGGGACGCCCCGGGAGGGCCTGGGGGGCAGGCAGTGGTCCTGGGCGGGGCCCTGGCACTGCACTGCCCCCCGCCTGGCCCCGGCTCCTGGCCTGTGAAACGGGGAGAGCTGAGCCGCGGGGCGCCCGTGGGCACCGGGAGCCACCCTGGCTGGGGCCGAGGAAGGGGCTTCCTCAGAGAGCAGGGGGCCAGGAGGGGCGCGCTGGCTGCCAGGCCCCCACCCCCCCGGGGCCGCGAGGGCCAAAGAGGCCCCTTCTCCAAGGCCTGCCCACCTCCCCTGCCCCTCGTCACCCCTCCACCCCGCACTGCGCCACCCCTTCACCTTGGGTGGGGGTGTGAGGCCCTCCAGGCTCCGGAACGGGGGGCTTGGGCGGGAAGACAGGGGCTGGGCCTCAGTGCCGTCCTGGCCCCCAGAGCCCCCCTCCTGCCTGGCCCAATGCCCGAAGCCGTGTGTCCACGGGCGAGCTGCAGCCCTGCCCCGAGGGGCTCGGGCCGCGGCGAGGCCAGCACAGCCTCCGTCCCGGGGACCGAGGGCCCCGGCAGAGCTGAGCCAGCCCAAGAACGCCACGCCGCCCCTCCCCACCCCGCCTGATACGACCTGTCCCCGCAGAAGCCCCACTGAGGGACCCCCGTCCTCGGCAACGAGCCTTGCTGGCAGATCCGGGCAGCCCCGAGGTCCGATGGGGGCTGTGGCTGGGCCAGCCCGGGGAGGCGACTGCAGGGCGGGCAGGGGGGACAGCAGGCATTGCTGGCCTCCCCTGGCCAGGGTCCCTCAGCCCTCCGCGTGTGCTGCCCGCCTGCCATGCCACCTCCAGGCACAGCCGGGCCTGGAGGGTCAGAGAGGCAGGGGCGTGGCTAAGCCCAGGTGCTGCAGGGGGGACTCCCGCGGCTCCCAGCAGAGGGACGGAGCCCCCAGGAGGGGCGTGGGCCAGGCCAGGCCAGGCGGGGGCGGGGGTGTTATGCACGCTGCTCTCTAAAACCACAACTGCTCTAGTAGAAAAGGGGGTGCAGGGCCCTCGGCGGCTGCTGCGTTCCCCCCCTAACCTCTGGAAACAGCATCCCAGCTGAGAGGGGGAGCCGGCTCCCCCGTTCTCCCCCGACTGTGCTCCAGGGGGTGGGGGCCATGGACCCAGCCCAGGCAGAGGCACAGGGATGGCTCAGAGATGGGCACGAGGCCACGCTCAGCCCAAGGAGAGGCAGGCCTGCGGGACTGTGGGAGAAACAGGTCCTCTCCCTGCGGGCAGGATTGCCGGGGGGACCTGGCACCCTTCAACAAAGGGGAGAGGCTGCCTGAGATCAAAGCCACCAGGAGAAAGCAGAGCACACATCATTGAAGAGAGGCAGCTTTTTGAGCACCTGCGTCCAGCCACGCCTGATGCCCTTCCTGCGCCTGCATCCAGCCACGCCTGACGCCCTTCCTGCGCCTGCGTCCAGCCACGCCTGACGCCCTTCCTGCGCCTGGATCCAGCCACGCCTGACGCCCTTCCTGCGCCTGGATCCAGCCACGCCTGACGCCCTTCCTGCGCCTGGATCCAGCCACACCTGATCCCCTTCCTGCGCCTGGATCCAGCCACACCTGATCCCCTTCCTGCACATGAGCTGACACATTTCCTACTTCACAATTTGAAGAGCCCTGACAAACTCACAGGGGAAGCTGCGCGCCCAAGAGCCTGTTTCCTGGCTCTGCTGGGCTCCAAACGAGGTCAGTCCTCACTTCCTGCCACCGCCCTGGTCCCCCACTGTGGGCCGCCCCACTCACCAAGACAGACGTGGCCATGCCCTGCAGGTGGAAGACGTCCATGCCAGCCTCCGCGCTGCCCACCGCCTCGTCATTCCCCCGGCTCGACTGCGGCAGGTCAAAGTAGGTGCTGTCAGGCTCCCTGGGCCGGGGAGAGGAGACAGTGTCAGCCCCGCTGGACACAACCCCAGACCTTTCAGGCCCCGCGCCCGCCAGGGCCACCTCGCCCACCCCCAGGGAGCCCTCCTGTCCGCCACCTCCCTGCCCTCCAGCCCACCCGTAGCCCCGCCTCCTGGCCCTCCCCTCCCCCGCTCTGCCTGCCCTCCAGGCTGGGGCCCCTGGCCCTCCTCTGGCCCTGACCCCTCTCGGGAGGTGGTCAACGGAAGGGCTGGATTCTGGACCCTGCATCCTCAGAGAAGGCAACAGTCCCACGGCCGACCGCTCGCCCAATGTGGTGACAGAGGTTGGGGCTAGCCCGGGGTCCAGCCTGGGGCTGCCCCCTCCTGCTGCGGCCCAGTCAGCCTGGGGGAGGGGTGTTGGCTGAGGCTAGCCCGGGGTCCAGCCTGGGCTGCCCCCTCCTGCTCTGGCCCAGATGGAGCAAATACTCACAGAGAGCTCCAGAGGTGCTCGAACGTGGCTCCCTCGTTGCTCGAGGTGGACTGGGACATCTTCCCCCCCCACGGCCCCCCAAGGGTGGGCACCCTGCGAGAGAAGGAAGAAAGCACGTCTGGAAGGGCCCGTGAGCACCTCCTCCTCAGCAGGGCTGGGGTGGGGGCCGAGGTGGGCCTGATGTCTGGGCAGGGGGAGCCCGTGAACGGGGCGGGGGGGTGGGAACAGCCTTCCCGGCCCTGACACGCAGGGGATGCTGGGAAAATGCGGGGTGCGGGCGCCGGGAGCCTCTGTTTGGCCCTGGGGGCGTAAGCCTGGTCTGGCGGTTTCCCAAATACCCGAGGCCTGGGTCACCCCCAGGCAGGGGCGACACTCCAGGGCCGGGAGCTGAGCTGGGCGAGGGGTTACGGGGTGACCACGCGGCGTCCCCTGAGATGGAGGCATGGGAACGAAAGCGCTCGTGGCCCCGTGTGGAGCCGACGGCGCGGAGGAGAAAGCGCAGGCACGTCCAGGGGGCGGCCCAGGGGGCGGGGACCCTCACCCTGGCCTCTGTCTCCACACACTGCGGTGGCTGGAAGGCCTCAGGCCCAGCACCCAGCCCTGCAGTAGCCCCCGCCCCCGGGGGAGGAGGCGGCCGCCCGCCGGGCACCGCTGGGGCCCCGAGCCCACCCTGCCTGACCCCGCGGGCCCCAGGCCAAGGCGGTGCCTCCCCGGGGCCAGTCCCCTGGGCCCGCTGTGAAGGGGCGTGGCGTGCCAAGCGGCTGTCCCCTGGCAGTGCCCGAGCGGGCAGGCCCGGACCTGCCCAGGCCGGCAGGGGCGGAGGGCGTGGCTGCAGTCTGTGGCTCCTGTCTGTCCCTGGTGGGCGGGCGCCGGTGGAGGCGCCGCAGCATGCCCCCAGGCTGCCACGTGCCAGGCCACCGGTCACCCACTGGGCTCGGGAGGCCCCCGCAGGGCCTGAGGGCGGGGAGGGGGGGCAGTCATCACAGGGCCGAGCGGCTTGGAGAGCGCCCGCCACCCTGGCACTCCTTTCAGCGACAAGCAGCCACCCCAGTCACCATTCCACCCGCTTTCCAGGAGGCTGACCCGCAGAGAGGTCCAGTGACTTGCCTGAGGTCACAGAGCGGAAGTGCAGGCGTGACCGAGCATTTCCTTCTCTGACTTGGAAATGAACTTGCCCGTCTTTTAGGGCCCCCCTGCCCCTGCCTCACTAGCGGGTCTGCGAGGTGCTAACAAGTGGTGGCCGGCGCGTCCTCCCACACCTGGGTCCAGAGGGGCCCCTTCCCGAGTACAGGGGCCACTGAGGCCTTGTGGGGCTGCTCAGTCAGGGTGTGGGGCTCACCGCCCCAGTAACTTAGAGGGGTCGGGCTTTGGGGGAACAGCCCTGTGGGGGGCCCGGAAATGGCCACCCTAGCTGAGGCTGGCGGCCGGGAGGACAGAGGCCGGCCCTCTCTGCGCTCCCTTGTGTGAGCAGCAGTTGGCCAGGCCGCTCCTTGGCTCAGGCAGGATGGACGGCAGGCGGCGAGGAGGGGGTCTGGGGGGCCGGGGCTGGGGGCCGGGGGCGGGGCGAGCCTGGAAGCTTCTGCCACCTGAGACCCCTGCTTCCTTTTGCCGACAGCCACCCTGAGCCCAGAGACAGAGAACGACGCCCTCCCATGCCCCCCGAGCCTGGCTGCACCCCACGCTCGGGCTCGGAGCCGACAGCGGGCAGCACCCAGGACAAGGCGGCAGTGCCAGGCCCTCCAGGGAAGCAAGAGCGGGGAGCGGGGGCGCACCTCCACCCCGTGAACCCTCACGGCCAGGACGGGGCAGGCACGGGCGCGGAGCACACTGACGGGAGGCTACAGGCACCTGCCCACGGCACAGACGGCGAGGGGTCCCCGGGGACGCGGCGACGGCAGCGGTCACCGGGCTCCAACAGGATGGACAGATTGTTGCATTCGACAGATCCTGCTGCTTGCGCCCCAATATCCCGCCAGCCCAGGAGCCCCTCTGCCCACTGTCCCCTCACCCCGCAGCCCACGCCGGAGGCCCTCGAGGGCTGCCCGTCAGCCTCAGGGGCACCCGCTGTTCTGGCCACGGGCCTGAACTCGGAGCGGGTCGTATTTTTCGCGTGACGTCATGTTCGCACCACATCACAACCTCCTCCTCCCCGAGCCCGGGACTGAGAGGTGCCTTTTGTGCCCAGGCCACGCCGCCTGTGTGTCCCCAGCCTTCTTGGTCGGGGTGCCCCACGCCCCCGACGGCGGCCCTGCTTGCCCAAGAGCAGCTCGTGGCAGGACCCCTGACCCGCCTCCCCGCCTCCGCGGGAGCACAGAGATCACCCGCGAAGGCACGGCCGCCAGCAGCCCCCAGCGCGGGAGGGGCCTCGTCTCCCCGGGCACGGCGGGCGGGAGCAGCCCAGGGCGAGGGCCGTTCCCCGAAACCCCGGCAGGCCAGGCCCGGGGGCCTCTGCGCCCTGCAGGTGCCGGTCCAGACGCTTGTCCTGGGGGTCTGGCTTGAGGCCCAGGAATCTGCATTTTAACAAGCACCCAGAGCGGGGAGCATCCCGCGGGTGCCACTGTGGGGCCCCTTCCCTGCCACCCAGCAGACGGCCCCCAGCCGCCCCTGGGCGCAGGGTCCTGAAAGAACAAGAGCCAAGAAGGCAGGGAGCCTGCGATTTCATCTCCCGGGGAGATAGGGCACCCCAGAACGGCAGGGGTCTCCACCCCACCCGCCCCATCCCTGAGCCACTGCCCCAGGCGTGCGGGTGTCGGCAAGCTGCCTACTGCCCCCGGCGTGGGACGTAGGAGGGCAGGTGCTGCTGCACACTCTCGGACTCGGGGCGCAGCCGGCCCTCCCTGCGTCCCACGAGCCCCGTTCTCACTTCGGCTACACGACAAATTCCCTTTTCCTGGCGGCGGCATTTGGGGCAAGGCGAGAGCTCTAGGACGGCTTCTGTGAATTAAATCCAATTTTCCCATCGACTTGCATTTTAAATTTGGAAACGTGTTCACGAGGGAACGAGGGCACGAGGGTGTCAGACAAAATGGAAATGATTTTGACAAATGTCGCAAATCGTTTTAAACATCCCAGGTTTAAAGGGATAGAAAAGGTGAATTTCTGATAAGACATTCTGGGGAGCTTATAACAAAGTAGTAAAATGCAAATTTCACTACCATTTACCACTACTACCATTTTACTTTTAATCCATTCTCGTTGCAGCCGGGGTTGCTCTGGGGGAAACTGACGCTGGATGACGGAAGGAGAGACGATCCCACGACCTCCCCTTAGCGCAGCAGGGAGGTTCTCCAAGGTTGCCGGGACACTGGACCCAAGAATCCTGAACCATCGCCCCCGGGGGTGTCCAGGGTGGGACCCCGCAAGCCCCTGGTCGCAGCACGTCCGTCGCCCCATCGCCCCGGAACCTCGTCTGTGCGGGTCTCTGCTTAAAGGCACCGCGTCGGCCACACGGCGTGGTTCACTACAGGGAGTGCACGCCACCCGCGCCACCCCTCACGCCTGGACGGAGTCTCTGACACACGCGTTTTCTCCGTGAGGCCCGTCACGCACTTCCTGCACTGCGCTTGGGGCCCTTTTAAACCGCGAAATCACCAAGAAAATGCACAGAGATGCGACAAACGTGGCACTCAATGCGCCGCGCAAAGGATGCTCATTGACAGTCCAGCGTCTCCTTGCTCAGCGTCAGGTGGGAACACGCGTGTCGGGCGGCTCAAATTTTTCACCTCCCCGTGCTCATCCGCGGACGACTGCGAGAGAGCTGCAAATATTGACTTTGGATTTGCATTACATTTTAGTGAGGAGGCAAGTTCACGAATGCGCTGTTTGCAAACAACGAGGACCGGCTGCCGCAGTGCAGATTTTGCAGGGGCCTCGGGGTGGGCAGCGTGGGTCTGGGGTAGCTGCCCGATGGCCGACTCGCTGCTGTGTCTGTTCAAACGTAGCCAGGCCACGCGTGTCAGACGACTTCCGACCTGGCTTCAGTGCGGCCCCACTGCCCCGCGAGGCCTCGGACAGCCCCATCCCCTCCGGGCTGGACAGGTGAGCAGCGGGCACATCCTGGGAGGGCTACACCAGGGAGACCGGGCATCCCCCAGACCAAACTCAAACCTCGGCCCGCACAAGTCCTTGGCCCCAGGGATGCCCCAAATGTTTGTAACTCCGTAGGTACAGAGAGGGGCGGCGCGGGCTCCTGCAAACGTGCCCAGGTCCCGGGGAGAACGCGCTCCGGCCTTGAGCCCCTGCTCCGTGTCGCTGCCTCGCTGTGCCCTCGCCGGCTGTCAGCCACGGAGCCCAGGCCGGGCTGTGGCCCCAGAAAACAAGTGCGAGCCCGTGATGAAAGTGTATAAAGCCCCGGGGCCCTCAGAGCCAGGGAAAAAAACAAAACAAACCAAAAAAGCCAAAAAACGTGCCCTCTTAAGTTCCCTCTTTATCTGTTGAAATTTGAAATCCCCACCAAGGTGCTGACCCAGACAACCAAGCCCCTCACTCGTCACCTTTGACCCCACACACAGCCAAGCCGCCCTGCCCTAACCGCCCTGCACGGTGGACAAACCCCGGCCCCGCCCAGGAGTCCAGCCAGTTTCCTTTTTGTCTACAAAAATCCTTTGCTTGGGTAACGGACGTGGCTCAATGGATAAAGCGTCCATCTACCATATGGAGGGTCCAGGGTCCGAGCCCCAGGGCCTCCTGACCCGTGCAATGAGCTGGCCCACGTGCAGCGCTGCCGCACGCAAGGAGTGCCCTGCCACACGGGGGCGCCCTCACACAGGGGTTCCCCACATGCAAGGAGTGCACCCCGCAAGGAGAGTCGCCCCATGTGCAAAAAGTGCAGCCCGCCCAGCAGTGGCCCCGCACACACAGAGCCGACACAGCAAGATGACACAACAAAAAAGAAACACAGATTCCTGGTGCCACCTGATCATGCAAGCAGACGCAGAAGAACACACAGCAAATGGGCACAGAGAGCAGACAACGGGGGGGGGGGAATAAATCAAATAAATCTTCAAAAAAAAAATCCTTTGCCATCCCCAGAACCCCGAAACGACTGCCTTTTGGCTTCCTTTGTGGCAGCAAAACTCGGGTGTCCCGAATAAAATGCCCGAGACTGGTCTTGGGCAGCTGTGGGAGCTAGAAATGACCCAGCCCCCCGGCTCTCTCGGTTTGACTCACCGCGTTCTCCGAGGCCCCAAGGCGGGGGCTCAACGGGGCAATCCTGCCCGCGGGGGACGCCCCGGGGACTTCCAGCCGGGCTGGGCACCCCAGGCTGCACTGCCAGCAGCAGGGACCAAAGCCGGGGGTGCTGCTGCACGTCCACCCAGGCCAGGGACGGTCCCCACAAAGGGGCCCGACCCCAAGCCAGCGACGGCGGAGACGCGGGGTGCCGGCACCCACTTGTGCTCGGCGTGCGCAGCTGGCATCCGGCTCCCGCCCCCATCCCATTTAGGAGGGGACCCACCCTCCTGGGCACCCGCAGCCCACCACAGCACCCCTCTGGCCTCAGTTTCCACGACCTCCTGGGGCAAAGCCCTTATCTCAGCTGGACCTCTCCGCGCCCCCCAACACCTACCCGCACCCCTGCCCAGCCCCCATGTGCGCCCCGCCCCATCCTGCCCCCATGTGCCCCTCTCTGACCCCCTGCCCTGCACCCCACACACTGATCCCTGCCCTTGCTCACGCCCTTCTCTCCTCCCTCCTCTCTCTGCCCAGGCCCCCTCCTCCAGGAAGCCAGCTCCCAAGCCCCTCCCTGACCCCGAATCCAAAGGACACATGGTCCTGGCTACAGGCCCCCTCGGCCGTCCAGCTCACCTGGGCAGCCTCGTGGGTCCAGCCGATGGCGGAGCCCTCCACCCTCCACCCTCCACCTTGGCTGCCCCCGCGGCCCCTCCCGGGCCCGCTCTGCGATGAGGGGCCTCCTTCTGTTGCCCACCGTCCCCTCGGTGGGACTCCCCCGGACGGAGCTGCAGACCGCCGGCCGCGCACACGAGAGCCAGGCCCACTGGTCACGCACACAGCCAGGCCCACCAGCCGCGCACCCCGCCATGTGAGGGGGGCTTCTCTGTCCATTCCACAGGAAAGACCCGCGAGCCCCACCCTGCCCCGCCACCCCCAGGTTAACCGAGCTGGACGCCCCCCGTGATCACGCGGCCCGTGGCCCTCTTCCTGCCGTGTGCGCTGCTTTTCATGTCCGTGAAGCGGCCATCGAGATCTGGGGCGGCCCCCGGCCCACCCAAGGGGCCTCCTGGGCCCCCGGCACTCACCCCTGTGGCCTTTCCTTTGCAGAGGTGAGCAGAACGCCCCCAAAAGCCCCCCTCCTGGGCGGAGGGGCCGGCCGCCCTCACGGGGACGGAGCGAGGCTGGTCAGACCCCCCACCGGCGCCCCGGCCAGCCTCTTGGCCTCGGGCCGAGCGCCCTCTGCCCTCCCCGCCAGCCCCCTAGAAGGGGCTGTACCCGCCTGGTGGGGCAGAGCCGAGGGCAGGGTCACCCTGGTTGTCCTTGGGGTGGCAAGGACAGCGGCCATCTTGGCCCGGGCCCCCTGCCCACATCCGGGGCACCTGGCCAGAGCCCAGGGCCGCTCTCTGTGCCGGTGTCCACAGTGGGTGGGGGCTGGGGGTCAGTGCCGGGACGGGCACCTGCCTGGGCCAGGCTGGCCAGAACCGTGTCCCAAGGCCGGTCCGGGTATGCGAAGAGGGCACCGCTGCCCCGACTTCCTACGGAATACCTGGTCCCGTGGCCGAGAACGGCGGCCGCTGCCCCAAGATGGCCTCCCGGCCTGCACTGCCCTCGGCCCAGTTGGGGAAACAAGGGTCAGCGAAGACGGACAAATTTAGCCTCCCCACCCTTGGGCAGGGTGCACCGTGGCAACAGCTGGGGGCGCCCGGTCAGGCTGCCTCTCTCCCTCCTGGACCACAGCCCACCAGAGGGTGGGGAGGCTCCCGGGACGGCCCCGAGGAATTCCCCACCCTGGCCGCCCCTCACCACCGGCCGCTTACCCTGGCCGCTGGCCTCGGCCGAGATCCATTCCCCCGGGACGCACCCTGGAGGCCCGGGGCGCCCGCCCTGCGGCGCCCGTCCCGGCAAGGGAGCTCTGCGTTTGCTCAGCAGTTTCTGTTTGAATCAGACGGGCGGCTCGGCATCCACGTGGGGCGGGCGACGGTGGCAGTGAGGGTCTGACCACGTGGCCAGGCTCACTTCCGGAAGGCGCGCGGTGGCAGGGTTCCGGGCTCAGGCCGGCCTGTGCCGGCAGAGGTCACTCGGTCCACAGGCTGGGGACAAGCCACCAAGCCGCGAGGTGCCCACAGGCTGTGCCCCGGAAGCCCCTGCTGGGACTGCGCAGCCGTGGGTGGCAGACCCCGGGCACCCGGGACCCACAGAGAGGGCGCTGCCGGCTCCTCTCCTGCTTCCTGCCGGAAGCCCCTTCCCTCCCTCCTTCTCTCCTTCCTCCCTCCCTCCCTCCCTTCTTCTCTCTCTTGAAAAAAAAATTTTTTTAAGATTTATTTTATTTATTTCTCTCCCCTTCCTCCCATCCCCCCCAGTTGTCTGCTCTCTGTGTCCATTTGCTGTGTGTTCTTCCGTGTCTGCTTGTGTTCTTGTCAGCAGCACCCGGAATCTGTGTCTCTTTGTTGCGTCATCTTGCTGTGTCAGCTCTCCGTGTGTGCAGCGCCATTCCTGGGCAGGCTGCACTTTCTTTTGCACTGGGCGGCTCTCCTTATGGGGCACACTCCTTGCACATGGGGCTCCCCTACCCGGGGGACACCCCTGCGTGGCAGGGCACTCCTTGCGCGCATCAGCACTGCGCGTGGGCCAGCTCCACACGGGTCAAGGAGGCCCGGGGTTTGAGCCCTAAACCTCCCATGTGGTAAGCAGGTGCCCTATCAGTTGAGCCAAATCTGCTTCCTTAAAAATTTTTATTGTGCTAACATATGGAACAAAACATTTCCCATTTTAATCACTTTCAAGCATACAATTCAGTGGCATTAATTTCGCTCACAATGCTGTGCCACATCCATTTCCAAAACTCCCATCACCCAGACAGAACTCTGCGCCCCCCAGCACTGACGCCCGTCCCCGCCCCGCGGTCCTCTTCCCACGCCTCGCGTTTGCTGACTCTAGCGACAGCACATCAGCGGCAGCGTGCAATTCCCGGGCTTCTGTGGTTGGCTTACTTCACTCACCGGGTCTTTGAGGGTCTCTGGTGCTGTTACATGGCCCAGCACTTGACCCATTTTACAGCTGAATGACTGTCCACCGCCTGGACGGGCCACCCTCTGTTCCCCCACCTGTCTGCGGAGGGACACTGGGTGGCTTCCACCTTTCGGCGACTGGGAAGAGTGCCGTGGTGAACATCACTCAGCGTGCAAGTACCAGTCAGCCTTCGGGGCCTGCACCTAGGAGCCGGATGCCGGCCCCTCCTCTTCCTCTACTGGGCACCTCCAGGCCCGGCCCGCATGCCAGCACCCCAGGCCCACCCTTTCCTGCACTGCAGGCCCTCCCCCTCTGGCTCTCGTGGCCCCCCTGTGCTGCTCTCGAGCTTGGAGAGGTGCCCTCCCACTCTGCTCCTGTTCCCTCATTTATAAAACGGGAGGCATGGTGGTATCCGACACGGAAGACGGGGCGGGGTGAAGGAAGGCGCAGCAAAAAGCGGCGGAGCTCCACGAAGGGCCAGCAGCCTCAGTGAACCTTAGCGTGGCCTTGCGTGGTTACTCAGTGTCGGCATGCCCTTGACCATCAGTTACTTAGTATCAGTGTGGCTGCTGGGAGGGAAGAAGAAACCAGACCAGCCCCAAGGCTGGAATGAGAAACAGGCTATGGCGGTGGTCCTCCCTGCTGGGGTTCCTTCCAGCGCCTCCCACCCCTCCAGCCACACATCTTCTTCCTGCCCCACAGGCTCTTTTGAAAGCGGCCTCAAGCTGCCCTCTCGCAGAGGGCTACCCCATCAGCGGTCTCTCCAGGAATGAGTCACCTTCCACACGAGTGCGACCCCGCAGCCCAAGGCAACTGAGGCCCGTGGGAGCCACAGAACTGGGCTCGTGCGGTGACGTTCCCAGGGGACCTGGTGGAGGCAAAAGCATTTCTGTCTTGGGGTGCTTCGGGGGGCAGACGCTAAGAGGGGCAGGAGGAGGGGAGGCCTCGACCCCGTCACCTGTGCAGGGTGGGTGGCAGACCCTGGGGGCAGGGGCGAGCAGGCGCATTTGGAGGGCAGGTAGGAGCACGTGGCACCCGAAGGGCAGAAGCGCCCTCTGAGAAGGGCGGTGGGAATGGGCAGGGGGTGGTGAGGGGGCAGCGGTGAGTCCAGGGGTGCTGATGCCACCCATACTGAGCCTGGAGACGCGACAGGCCACCGTGCCCGCCGAGGGCTTTCTAGGCAGTGCCCGTCTGCCTCTGTTCGAGGAGGGCAGGGGCCGTGGCTGGGGTGAAGGAGGTCCAGAGCAGCTGAGTGGGAGAGGAAGAGGGTCCCAGGGGGCTGAACTAGGGGGACAGCAGAGAGGAGGTGCTGTGCACAGGGGCAGGGCATCTCATGATGGAGAAGAGGCTGATGGGATGAAGAAGAGCTTGTGATCAGAGTGGCTACTTAAGATAGAGATCTACGTCACATATCGCACATTCTGGTGAGGGCTGGGGGGTGGCGTGGGAGTGGGTGGTGGAGGAGGGGGCTGCAGGCTGTGAGGCCGAGAAGATCTAGGCCTGGAGTGGCGACGGTGGCTGGGGGCACTGAGCAGACACGATGGCACGCCGGGGGGCAAGTCCTCTGTGGCATCCAGGAAAGAGCCGTGGCTTCGCCCTGGATACCTCCCTACCTCACGGCCCAGAAGTACACCCAGACTCCAGCTCTCCCGCCCACGGCTGCCCCCGTCGCAGGTCACTGGCATTCCCGGCATGGTAGGGGAGGAAGCCGGGGCCCTGCCACCCCTCCCCCAGTACTCTCCTGTCTCCCAACTCAGCCAGAACAGCACCCAGGGGCCTCCTGGCCCCAGAGCCCCCGCCACCTGCCCCGGACCCCCACATCACACCTCCCGCTGCTCCGCCAGCTCTCGGGCTCCAGCCACACAGGTCACCCTGCTGAGCTGACGCCCAGGGGTCCGCCTGCCGCCAGCCATCTCCAGGGAGCCCTCCCCTGCGTGATTTCAACCTGCACCTGCTAAGGGTTGTCCTGTGTCCCCAAATGCTCTGCTCAGGTCGAAGCAGAGGGAACGAGTCAAGAGGAGCCCCCCCCCCGGGGCAGATGTAGGGAGTGGGGGCTGCTAGGAGCAGAGGAGAGACGCCCACCCGGGGGGGTGGGCAGAGGGGGCGGCAGGCGCCAGGAGCAGATGCAGCCCGGGACCACCACCCTGCCTGCACCTTGGTGAGGGGCCCTTGGCCTCCAGGGCCCTCAGGACCCCCAGCTCTTTCCCTCCATGGCACCCACCATGGGTGGCACTGGGGATTCATTGGCACTTCCGGGTACCCGAGGCCCGCCCATGCCCACGACGGGGCCTGGGTCCCTCTGCCCATCACGGGGGCTGAGCACCTTGGGGGCTTCAGCACACAGCGGGCATTGCCTGACCCCGGGGGCAGGACGAGGGGCCTTGGCCTGAGCCGGGTGGGGCCTACGGGGCCCAGGAGGGCGGTTTGGGGGAACTCTTAACTTCCGCCCCCAGTTCTCAACGGCCGGTGTCCGCACGTGGACTTGAGCCGCGGGAGCAAGTTCAGCCTGCAGGGTCCCGGGGTGGTCTGGTGATGGCCCCAGCTCTCCTCTATGGCGCTCTGGAGACGAAAAAGAGCTCTGGAGGCTGGGACTCCCTGCGACAGAGCACGTCAGGGTGACCCCGGCCCTGCCCGCGCCACACCCAGGAGGGCCGGGCAGCCAGCTGAGCCATTCAAGCTTCTCTAGAAGACGCAGACACGAGACACCAGCGCCCTGGCACGAGGGTGACCCCAACGGCCACCCTCTCCCACCATGAGCACACACTGGGGCACACGTACATGCGCCTGTGCACACACTCACAGGTAAGCATGCACACACAGCCACACGCACACACACACACACATACATGCACACTCATGTACGTGCACACGTGCTCTGCCCTCTTCACAACTAATGCCCCAAAGCGGACCCTCCCCAGCGCCGGGTCTGCCCGCACCCCGGTGTCTCCACACGTGACAGTGCCGTGGCCACTGGGCCCCGGAGCCCTTCCCCGGCCGGGTGGGCCTCAGCTCGGGAGGTGGAGATGGCGGGTGTGCGCAGGGAGGCAGCCGTGCCTGTGCCTGGGGGGCCCCGGGCAGCTCCAGCGGGAGAGGTGGTGGCCCCAAGCCACTTCTGCCCCCCACCCAGCGCAGGGCCACACGTGCAGCCGTCAGTCTGGGCCAAGGGCCCTCCTCAGGGCCCCGCGGCTGCCGCCCCACTATGTCCCACCAGGATGCCCCGCCTCCAGGGAGCCCACACGAACCCCCATTCCCGGGTGGGTGCAGGGTGGGAGGCGGGGGGAGCTGGGGCTCTGCCCTGCACCCCGGGGGCCCCCTGGAGCTGCCGCGCAGAGGGGGTGGCGACGGGACTCGCGTGCCTGCCCGAGGGAGGAGGCCCCGCCAAAGCCTACCTTGGCCGGGCCTGGGCCCCCGGAGGGTCAGTGCGGCTGCCGGAGGCTCGGGGAGGCCGTGGCTCGTTCCCGGTGGAGGTGGCAGCGTCCCCGTCACCTAGGTGATGACATTGGAGCCGCCGCAGCAGCGTGGCCGGCCTGGAACTGCGGGTCAGGGGGCGGAGCGTGGCCGGGAGCCCTGGGGAGTGCCCGGCCTGGGCGCTGCCCCGTCCCACGCCCTCCCCCAGGCCTGGGGACGGCTCCAGCAGCTGAGCCGGGGCCGGGCACTGGGCAGGGGCCCAGGTCCGCAGGCTGCCCTTTCACTCCTGGTCGCAGAAATGTCTGAGTGCTCCAAAGCCCGCCCAGCCAAGCTCTGGAATCTACCACTTGTTTTTTCCGAAGCGTTTTCAAGCAAGTTCTACGATTTCCAGCCCTTTACCTGGAACACTTCACTACGTGCTTCTACCACCTAAGAACCATTTCCTAAAAAAGACGAGGCTGAACCGTGTGAGACTGCTGCTGCTCAGCTGTTTTTGTCCCACCAAACACGCCCACAGCACGCTCGCGTCCCAGCCAGATCGCAGCCACGACGCTGCACTCCGCAGCTCCAGCGCCTGCCCGTAACTGCAGCACGGCCCGCACTGGGGACCCTCCTTGGATTTGGGGAGACTGGTCTGCATCTCGCCCTCTCCCCGCTCTTCCCCCTACAAGCTGCGTCCACATCCTCTCCCCCAGCGCCTTGAAACGTGCCCTTGGCGGGAAACAGGGGCGTTGCAGGTGGGACGCGCTAAGAGGAGGTCACCCACGCAGGACGGGCCTCACCCGACGTGGGGGGTCCTCACAAGAAGGGGGGATCCCGGGAGAGACGCAGGGCGGAGGCTGGGGCGATGCGCCACGTGCAAAGGCGGCCGCCGCCAGGGGCCGGGCGAGGCCAGGCAGGAGTGTCCCCCGCGGGCTCGAGGGGGGCCGGGGACACGCCTCGACGTCAGCCTGGCCGCCGGAGCGCGACACAACACGCCAGTGCCTCTCTAAGCCGCCCGGCTTGCGGGACTTTGTCCGGGCGGCAGAGACCCAGCCCCCGAGAGAAACCAGCTAAACACAACCTGGAGGGCACAGCGGCGGCCCCCGGCACAGCCGACGTGGGCTGTGCGCCCAGTGGGCGGTGAGGACGGAGCGAGGCTGCCCGAAGGGGGCGGGGGCCACTGGAGGGTGTGAAAACAGCACCTGCTGCCCACCCCCCACCCCAGGGAAAGGAAGATCTGGTTCCCCTCGTGACCCTTAGGGGCGTCTTCCACTGCAGGGACCCCCCCCAAGCACGCTCCAGGGACCCTGGCAATGCCCGTCTTCACTCACAAGTTTCCGCGGTCAAGTGCGTTTGAGAGGCACAGGGTTACACAAGGTCAAGCAAGTCCCTGAATCCCGAGAGGTTTCAGATCCTGGGTCTCCCGAAGTGCACGGAGACCTTCAGTTAGAGGCGAGCGTTCGCTGTGTTTCCCAAACTTAAGTGGCCACGGAACCCCGGGCTCAGGGAGCACCTCCCTGGAGGAACGATCCACGGACACCCCATGTCCACGCCCCCATCCCAGGGGGTGACCTTGCACGGCAAAGGGGTCAAGTTCAGGTCGGGGTGGGAGACCACCTGGGTGACCCCAGGGACCAACGTCAACACAGGGGCCTTCAGAGGCGGGGGACAGAGGCAGGAGCCAGAGAAGACGGGGGACGAAGCAGGGTCGGAGAAGAAGGCACAGAAGGGGCTGCGAGCTGGAGCGGAAGGTGGGGACCCGGTGCCTCCCGGAGCCTCCGAGGGGACACGGCCCTGCCCGCGCCGCGACTGTCCCCGAGAACCTGCTTTTGGGCTTCTGGCCTGCAGACCTGGAGAAGAAATGCGAGCCGTGTGATGCGCGGCGTGATCGCCTGCGGCAGCAGCTCCGTTCCCCAGGACGCGAGTTTGGGAAATGGACACTGCCTGGAGGCTCTGGGGGCCGGCACGGCCGGGCCCGCTGATAAAGACCCTCGGCTGGGGAAGCTCATCCACCATGGGCCCCACCCCGCCCGCGGGCATCTCTCCTGTACACGTGTACACACATGCCTGCGCATACGCACACGAGCCTGCACACACACGTGCCTCCACACGCATCTATGTACACACATGCCCGCACACAAGGACGCATACATACACATGCACACACGTGCGCTCCTGAGGGGTGCACGGCTCTCTCACCTCTCCTCCAGGGCCAGCGGCAGCACAGGAGCAGGGCATGCCAGGTCCCCTCCTCCGCCCAGTGGCCACTCCTGGTGAGAAGGTGGGGGGCGGCGGGGGCCCTGGGGTCACGTGTGGGCACGTGGGCCAACATCGAACACGGCTGCACCCGGAGGGACACACGTGTGCAGAGGCATGTGCGCTGCAGCGGCAGGGGCGCGGCTGCCTGCCTCCTGCAGCCATGGCTGCGGCGGGCACATGTGTGTGTGACATGTGCACATGCCGTGGGCCCTCCCTGCTCCAGGCGGGCCAGGCCTGGGTCTCGATGGCCTGGGCCCCCACTGGGGCTTGGTCCGTGGACCCCGCTGTCTCACAACACGTCTGTGGGCCTGACACTGCTGGGGGGAGTCCAGCACCGTCCTCTGTCCGTTTGCCAGTCCAGGCTTTCTACGAGCACAAAGGCCAAGCCCCAGATGCTGCAGCGGCAGACGGCTTCGTGTGTGACGCTTTGGAGGCTCTGCCAAGGGCAACAGCCACCGGCGGAAGGTCCGCGCTTGGCCGTGAGGGGTCCACGTGCAGCGCCCGGCAGGGGCGGGTGTGGGAAAGTTCAACTCAGAGCGTTGAGAATGTTCCCCACTGCCACCTGCTTCAGTCCAGGCACTGGGCAGATGGGACAGCCATGATGGGCCCCTGAGCTTGGCACCAACTGATCCCCCGCCCCCCGCCGATGGCCTGGCTGCCGCCTCGGCCAGGACCACTCACCGCTCAAAGCTGGACCCCACCACTCGTCACCAACCCTCCTGGGGCCCATCACTGGGCATCTTGTCCCTCTGCCAGCCTGCCCCAGACACAAGCCCCCTTCTCATTCCAGGGCAGCCTAACAAGGCCCCTTCACTGGAGGGGCTGGGGCCGGCCCAGCCCCCTGCGGGACGCCCCTGGGCCCCCCACGCCCGACCCTGTGGAGGCGCCCGTCTCTGTCCTACTGGGCCGAGCCCCAAGCAGACGTTTTGGGGACCACCCTCCGTACTCCCCCCTCCCCTTTTCTCTTCTTACGGCTCGTCTGAGAATGCCAAAAGAGACAGAAGAGGCAACCAGACGAGACCACCCGCCACCCACCTCCGACAGCATCTCCCCGCCCTGAGCCCTCATGGCCTGCCAGGCCCCCGAGACTCGCTTTTCATGGCAACCCAGCGGCCACTCCGTCGCCCCCTGCCCCCGTGAGAGCCCGGCCTTGGTCAGCACCACAGAGAAAGGCAGCGCCGGAAGGCACCCCCCACCCCGGGCCTGCTCGTCACCCGGCTGCACCCGCCCGGCCCCAGGCTCGGGGGGCGGCTGCGGTCCAGCACTGCCGTCCACACGGGGGGCGCGGCTCGGGGACAGGCAGGCTGGCCCTGGAGGGCAGCGGCCCTGGGTTGAGCGCATGCTCTGGCCTGTCCCTCGAGATCACCTCGAAACCTCGAGACAACCCCGAGGCCGGGTTAACATGCCGAGACGCCGCTCACAGCCGGGGAGACCGAGGCAGAGAGGGCCACGTGAACCGCCTCGTGGCTGGGTCCGTCGGTCTCCGGGTGGCCCCTCTTTGGTTAAAAATTCCTTTATTTAAAAGGTTCCCACAGTTACAAACACTCTGAACCCACCAAGCACACCTCCCCCCCAGCCCCGAGTCGCCTCGACTCTCTGTCTCATGAATTTGCTCACTCTCGTGATTTCTTGGAAGTGGAGTTGCGCAACCTTTGTCTTTTTATGTCTGGCTTATCTCACTCAGCATCGGGCTTTCGAGGTCCACCAGGTCGTGGGAGGTCTCAGGACTTCCTTTTAGGGCAGTCACTTCCATCTCGGGACAGACCACGCTGTGTCTGTTCATCTGCCGGCGGACACCCCGGCCGCCTCCACTCCGGGCGGTTGTGAAGGACGCTGCAAAGGATGAGTGTACAAGTATCTGTTTGAGTCTGCTTTCAGGCGCAGACCCAGGCACACACTTGCCGTCAAACCGTAAGTCTGCGTTGAAGGCCCTGAGGCACTGCTGTCTTCCGGCAGTGCTCGGGGTTCCGGGCCGAGGAGTCTGGCTCACACTGCTTGTGGACGTCCTGCTGCAGCTGTCGTGCCACGGACACCCCAGGGGCTGAGAGGTGGGCGTGCTTCTCAGAAGAACCAGGAGCCAAGCTGCTCCCGGCGACCTCGGAGCACCCTGGCGGTTCATCTCCCAGCTCAGCCCATGTCTGCCCTTCCACCTGCCCCATCACCTGTCCAGCCAGCTGCTCTTGGCGCATCCCTCACGCCAGGCTCGGCACGGGGAGGCCTGAGCTCCAGCAAGCTCCGAGCGCAGCCGCCGTGCTCAGATGCGCAGCACCACCCGTCTCTGCAGACCTGGTTCTGCGCTACCATAGCTGAAGGGCAAGAACGAGGGCAGGAGCCTTTGCCTGTATACAGCAGGTGCCCAATAACAATAACCCATGATTCCAACAGGACCTGGTACACAGCAGGTGCCCATAATGATAACCTATGACTCTAACAGGACCTGGTACACAGCAGGTGCCCATAATGATAATCCATGACTCTAACAGGATGAGCAAACAGAAAGAGCTTCAGTCCTAACAGAAGAGAGGCAGGCAGTGCCACCGAGGTTCTCGTAGTCCCCCAGGGTGACTCCGGAGTCAGCCTGCAAATTTGTCAAGGTCAGCTTGCCTACCAGGCGTTCCCAGCGTTTGCATGTGTGTCACCCTCACTGGGACTTTCTTGTTTCAAAATGTGCTTTACATAAATTACTGAATCTGTATTTATTATAGTCAAGAATAGAATCTTGCTTATTATTCTAATACTTTCAAAAACCAAATTGCCCCCATGAAGATTAGGCAATGTGCTTGGAATTGCCTTGACCTCCATCTTTCAATGGCCCCTTTTGCTATTTTTATCAGAATTCATGCTTTTCTTTTTAATCCAATTAGTTTCTTGTTTACCGATACCTCATTTTTTAATTTGCAGTTTCGTTCTAAAAGCTCAGGGAAACTTTCACAAGTTGATTTTTCCTCCCTCATTACTGCCAAATAATTAGTCAAGAAGCCAGCCCTGATCAAAAATTAAGAACTGAGAAGCAAGTTGGAACATGCCTTACTCAAAAAGAGGAGGAAAAAAAGAAATGACAGGAGACGCTTCTAATTACAAGGGGCTCTGCTGATAGCCACGGACCCGGGAAGCCAACGACGTGAGGGCGAGAAGAAGGGAACTGGATCCCTGAGCGCCTCGGAGCCCGCGCCCCCGGTTCACAGGCTAATGACGAGCTGAGCCCTTCTTCTCCAATTTGGGGAACCGACTCTGAGTCTGCATTCATCGGTGTAAACGACGGGCGAGCGCAAAACGAGGGTCCGCCGGGCCAAGGGACGGCTTGTTCGGATCTGAGTCGTGCACCTCTGCCCCGCTCACAGCCTAATGGGGAAGCGCGTGCCAAGCAGGTGACCCCATCTGAGCCCCAGCAGCACCTGGCGGGGGCCCGGGGCCCTGTGTTCCCCACAGAGGGGGCTCCTGCTTGGGGCCCAGCAGGGCCTCCTGTGTCAGGCCCCCCACAGAGCCCAGGAATCACTGGTGTGGCAGGAGGAGGCCCCCCTCCTGTCATGGGACCTGCGGACCTGCTGGGAGGGGCAGGCAGCGCTGCCCAGGAAAACCTGCTCTTGCCCAGGTGTGTTTCAGCCCCGCAAAGAAACCGGTCACCTGGGAAACCCCCGCAAGGGCGCGAAGGCTGTCCTGCTGGGGCAGGGTGAGGGGGATGGTCCCTGCTCTTTTGAAAGTCCCCCCCACTGTGCAATCCAGCCCGAGCGCCCCCCCCACCCAGGCGGAGGCACCTGTCCAATTAGCCAGCGGTGGAGCAGCAGGTGAGCAATTAGAGCCCTCTGCCCCTCCCCGCAGGCCCTGAGGCCACCGAGAGCTGAGCCTCCAGCTGCCGTTCCCAGCTGCGGCCACCCCGAGGCAGGGTCCCAAAGGATGGGTGCCAGGGGCTGTGCGGGGTCCCCTGCCCGGGCCTCTGAGGGTGGCAGGTCTCCGGCACCCTGGCTGCAGGAGGGCGACGTGGGTGACGCTCGGGGGCCATGTGCTGGCAGGTGGGGGAGAAGGCACTGCCCTCGAGTGTCTCAGGTGTGTCCCCATGGGCCACTCGGAGTGAGCTTGCCTGAGGGATACGGAGTCTGCCTTCCCAGGGAGGTCTCCCCATCCAGGGAGGGGCGGGCTGCGACTCCATCTCCCAGGCCAAGCAAAGGGCGCGGCACAGCCTCATTCGCGCCGGGGTGTGCTTGGGGGCGCGCAGGCAGCCCGCCCACCTGCCTCGGAGGCAGCGGGGCATCCCGTGGCCTGCCCCCAGTCCCCCAGACACCCCTGGCTGCGCAGTCTTGGACACGGGGACTTGGCTGGCCGGGCGTCGGTTTCTCCAGCTGTAAATTCCAAGGATGCAAATCCCACCTAAACCCATGAATCTGAATTGAATGCTTTCGCAGTGGTAAGGAAGCACTGCATGGGTGCCTGCTGTATGCATGCTGCAGGAAACCCTGTATGGATGCCTGTTGTATGCATGCTGCAGGAAACCCTGTATGGATGCCTGCTGTATGCATTCTGCAGGCATTCTAGACGTTTCCTACCCAAATGTGGTGGGAAGAAGCTGAGAGCCCTGCCTTGCTATTTTCCGTCCTCAACGTCCCCTCCCCACCCCACCCCACCCCCTGCCCCAGGACTGCCCATGTCGCCCACCTGGGCCTCCTCCCTGGGGAGCCTGGTCCCACCTCCAAGGCACCTGGCTCTGGACCTCCGTGGGCCCAGCAGTGTCCCCTCCATGGCTGCAGTGTCCCCTCCATGGGCTCTGGGGCCTGCCTTTGGTGTCTGGCCTCCCCTCGTCCTCCCTGGCAGGCCCTTCCTGCACCCCACCTCTTCTGGCCTCACTGGGTACCTTGCCGACCCTGCCACACTGCAGTCGGGCCAGGCCTTGTCCCTCCAGCGGTTCTGTCCCTTGGGGAGGGGGGCTGCCACGGCCCAAGGAGTCCCTGGGAGAGGAGGCTCCGGAGTTTTGTTTTTTGTTTTTTAATAAAAACAGCCCCACAGCATTTATTGTGATCTGGTAATAAAATAAGGGTAATCAAAAACAATTTGAACAATTGTTTTAGAACTATATTTCCAACAAGTGACACCTAAAAACATGTATTGACTTCTCAACAACTTGTCCCTTCATTTCTAGTTGGAAACACTTTGTAGCAGAGTAATATTATCTCCTTTTGGCATGATCCCACCCAGGTGTTTTCTTGACTTTGTTTTAGAATGACTCCCTTCTGCATCATCTAACACGAGGTTCATATACTCATCAAAACCGATAATACAGGGAAGCAGATTTGGCTCAGTGCATAAAGTGTCCGCCAACCACATGGGAGGTCCAGGGTTCAAACCCAGGGCCTCCTGACCCGTGTGGAGCTGGTCCATGCGCAGTGCTGATGCTCACAGGGAGAGCCGCGCCACGCAGGGTTGTCCCCCGCATAGGGGAGTCCCATGCGCAAGGAGTGCGCCCCGCAAGGAGAGTCACCCCTCGTGAAAAAAGTGCAGCCTGCCCAGGAGTGGCGCTGCACACGTGGAGAGCTGATGCAGCAAGATGACGCAACAAAAAGAGACACAGATTCGCCATGCCACTGACAAGAACGCAAGCCGACAGAGAAGAGCACACAGTGAATGGACACAGAGAGCAGACAACTGGGCAGGGGCGGTGGGGCAGGGAAGGGGAGAGAAATTTAAAAAGACAAAAAACAAACATAACCAATAATACACCCTCTATCTGCATATTCACTTGCTCATAGAGCCACACCTGAATCCGGAATCTATTTTGCAAATACCTGAAGATGAGGCTGAAGGCTGCCCCGTCACCTTCTGCACTTTTCGGCCCTGGCCACGGTAAGCCAGGGTGGAAGTTCACAAAGCCCGCGTGAGACAGCACGGCACCTCAGAAAGCAACCCCGAGGCTCGGAGTTTTGGGGGACGCTCTGTCTGCCAGGGTGCAGGGACTGTGAATGGGAAGAGGCCCTCAGGGGCGAGGAGCCACCCCCTCCCCCCGGCGCTCAGGGCCGTGCTTGAAGGGTCTGGCTTCCCTTTTGAAGAGGGCGTGGCTGGGGGCAGGGCCGCCCCCCCCCCCCCCCGGGGGAGCCACATGGACCTCTTCCGGGAAGAATTTTCAAACACACATTGTTTCCAAGTGTAACACACTACTACAATGTTTAAAATGCACCAGGTTTTTTTTTTTTTAATTATTTATTTATTATTATTTTTTAATTACATTAAAAAAAATATGAGGTCCCATTCAACCCCACCGCCCCCGCCCCCCACTCCCCCCACAGCAACACTCTCTCCCATCATCATGACACATCCATTGCACCTGGTAAGTTCATCTCTGAGCATCACTGCACCCCATAGTCAATGGTCCACATCATAGCCCAGACTCTCTCACGTTCCATCCAGTGGGCCCTGGGGGGATCTACAGTGTCCCGTAATTGTCCGTGAAGCACTATCCAGGACAACTCCACGTCCCGAAAACGCCTCCACATCTCATCTCTTCCTCCCGTTTCCCACACCCAGCAGCCCCCATGGCTACCGTTCCCACACCCATTCCACATTTTCTCTGTGGACATTGGATTGGTTGTGTCCATTGCACACCTATGTCAAGTGAGGGCTTAGATTCCACATGGGTACTGGATGCACTCCTCCCGCTTCTAGTTGTAGACACTCTAGGCTCCATGTTGTGGTGGTTGACCTTCTTCAACTCCATGTTAGCTGAGTGGAGTAAGTCCAATAAATCAAAGTGTAGGAGCTGAAGTCTGTTGAGGCTCTGGGCCTGGGTGTCATATTATCAGTCCAGAGATTCAAATCCCCTACATATATCTTAAACCCAGCACCAACTACAATTCCAATAAAGTAGCATGCAAGTCTTGTGAAAAGAGATCCCCTCTGAGTCCAATTCCATCATGCAGAAACACCAGCTCCAAAGAAGGGCCATCTGTCATGGCAGTGAACCCCAGGTTTTAAAGCGCATATGGTTATTGTAATATTAAACACCGTGTTTGCGATACAGTAACATAGACGGCTTCTTTATTAAGGCAGTACCTGATAAGAACGCGTAGCAGGTGTAATAACTACGGCAGCTTCAGCCTAGCGGCTGGTGTAAATGAATTCGGAGATACCTGCAGCAGCTGTCGTGCGAAATTAAAACACCATGGCGGGCTAGGACTGTGGCTCGTCATCGCAGGAAATGCAGGGATCTACTCTGAAGTTAATACAAATAAAGATGCGGTTTCCCCCATCCAAGTTCACAGCTCCCCTGAATTCTCTCCCGCTGGCTCGGGTGGTCTCCAAGGACCCTTCTGCCCGGACTTTCCATGGAGCCCAGGGCCTGGGGACCGAGCCTCGTCCTCATGCCCAGCCCAGGTGAGGACACTGCTCGGCAGTTCAGAGCTGGGGCCTTGCTCCGGCTGGGGAAACGTGGGCAAGTGTGTAACCTCTTGAAGCCTCAGTTTCCTCATCTGTAAACAGGTACAATATTAGTACCCGCCCCAATGTGCTGCTGTAAGGATTTACAAAAACAGAACTATGTAGCGCATGCAGCCAAGGACCAGCTCACAGCCGCCGCCGAATGCATGCTAATTATTGCAGGCGATGATCAACAGACAATTGTCGACTGCAAATTTTTTCGACCCTGGGTCTCTGATTTGGGGCAGCATGTCCAGGAAAAGAAAACACTTTTGACAAGACAGCATGTAGTTAGGAAAGGTGTGCCTACCACCGAGGGGGGCCAGCAGGAAGCCAGTGACGCCCCGTGAACAGCCCAGCGGGCTGACTCAGGGATAGTTGCCTTTATCTTGCACCCCGATGGCCGGGGGGAGTCTGCCATAAGCAGAACATCAGATATCCACTGCAGAACCCACAAAGAAAGGATTTCCCAAGAGCCATTTCATCTACTTGAAACAACAAACTTGCAAAGAAGATATTGTATGTTTCTGTCACTCACAAGAGGATGCTGCTAGTTCCTCGTGTATTTTACATGTTTGTCCCAGAAATCTGGGCAAGATGTGGTGGCGCTTCAGAGAGACAAACTGTCACTAAAGGTCCTGGGGATAAACCCAACCACAGGAATGAAGCACGTTCAGGTCGAAATAGAACATTTGCACAGAAAGGGAATTGAGGGTTATTTAAATACTCATTTCGGTTTCTTTTTCTTTTTTGCTATATTAGAAAAAATCATCAGAAAATAACGTATTTTACAATATCAACTTAGCCCTCCCATAGAAGTTCCTCAATCAAATGGAAAATAAAGACATCTTCCCTTTTAATGGCCTCTCCTTAGAAGAAATGCACATTGTTCAGATGTTTTGAAGACTGGTTCAGATGTTTGGCAAGCCCGGCATCTACAACCTGTGCAGCGTCATTTCTACAAGAATGCGGGTGACAAACTCCCCTTGAATCTGCCTCGAGTGTAGACGAACGTGGAGCTTCTTCTCATCGACCCATGGAAACCATGCCACTCTGAGTGCTGGGAGTCGTGGAGTCCGTGCCATCCTTGGGTATGGGACCTCTGCTGCTTCTGGGGTATTCCTCTCTCCTACCTCTAAGTCCTCAGTTTCTCCTTTTCATCTCTACGTGGACTGCGTTTGTTTACGTGTTCAAAGTTACAAATCCATTCTTGAGTGGGGCGTGCTCTATAAATAAATACTCAGTGGAGGTCACTGGGTCCAACCGCTCCCTGCTGGGGAGGCCACTTTTACCAGGGAGCTGTGCCTTCCCCGCAGGGCTGCTGGGCGCCCCTCCAGGGGGCACCATTTTGTGCACGGCTCAGATGCCAAACACGTCTCCAGCACTTTAGAGACGGCACCTTTTTTTTCCCCACTGTTCTCTTTCCCCAGTCCTCAGAGGCAGGGACTGTTAGTACCCATTCTTTGCAGATAGGTAAACTGAGGCTCTGATGGCAAAGTAACTTGATCAAAGTCTATGGCCAGGAAGTGAAGATGAGGGGATTTGAACCCCAACATTCTGACTGCCACACCGACCCAGTTAACCCCTCCGCCAGACTAGCATTTCCATGGGGCTGTCCTGCAGAATGTGGAGACAGCTACCCTATCCCCTATAGCCTTCGGAGCCGGAACGCAAGACCAGGCTAAACGGACAGGGCCTTCCCACAAACCTCAGCTGCGGCCCATGGGGGACCCCCACACTGGCACACCCGCACTTGGCTCTGGCTGGGACCAATGAGCAGCCCCACCGTGGCAGCTTCTGGTACCCGACAGTCTATTTTGCAAATGACACACCTAATCCACAAATTCATCTGCTACAAAATTCGAACACCCTGTCCTTTTGTTCTCGGTGCAAGCGTTTTTATATTTTATGGAACAAAGCTGAAGATTTGAGGCCCAGCTTTAGTAAAGGCTGCCACACATCAAAGGGGTGCATTTTGTTTCAATTTCCTCAGTTTCCCCCAAAGCTCATCATTAAGGCTAAACAAACAAACAGCAACCACAGCAATGACAAAAAACCCCAGCACTGTGTCCATCCCCCTTCACCAGCAGGAATAGCTCCCAAATGCCCACTTACTTAGTCTGCGGGCACCACGACACTGGGGACCAAGTGACCTCTGCCGGGCAGTCCACTACCCCTTCTTCCTGCACCCTGGCTGGCTCCAGGGACTCTACCTGTCAGTCACCTATTTGGGCAGCCCCCAGCACCCCCTGTGTACACATCTGGCTCCTGGCAGGCAAAATATAAGCTGAGCAAGAAGCAAGGGTAGCTCCCAAACGGCTCAGAGAAAAGTGACACAGGGCAGGGAGGGCGGCAGCAGGAGGTGGACCTGCCTCCAGGCCCCCGGGAGGCTGCACCTGCCCCCTCCATCCTCTGCCAGGTGGTCCATCTCCGTGAACAGACTCTGGACACAGGCTGGCGGTCCCTGACAAACCTGGCGCCGCCAGGGAGGGCCCCCCCGGAGACCCTAGCAAACAACTGCCTTAGTAACCAGTGCCCTGGGTTGGGCTGAGCCGTCGTGGCCCCAGCCGGCTCTCCCCGCCCGGGGTCCAGGGGGTGGGAACGCCAGCCCCACGATTGCTGCAGCCCCCGCGGGTGCCGAGGGAGAGGGCGCGGAGGGAGGAGCTTGCCGGCGCCTCAGCTTCCACCTGCCCCCGCACAACCAACCGGGCCTGCCCCGGGATCACCTCCCGAGCCGCCCCTGGGGGAGAGCAGTCAGCAGGAAGGCGGCCTCCCCGAGGCGCACGCGGCTGCTGCTGCCCACAAGGCTGCCCGCGCGGCTGGAGGACCCCGCACCTCCTCGCGGGCGCGCGTCCCGCCCGCTCCCTGCTCCCAGCTCCAGGCCCCAGGGCCGGTCCGACCCGGCGGGCCCCTGCGTCACCCTCTCTCCCAGCTGCGTCCGCGTCTTCCCCCGCCCCCACCCCACCCCGACTGCGGAGCCGCGAGCTCGCGCGCCTGCTCCTGCGCTCCCGCAGCCGCAGGCCGAGCCGAACCGCGCCCCGACCGCAGCCCGCAGCCCGCAGCCCGCCCGGCCCCCCTCGCAGCCTACCTGGTGCCGTCGGAGCCCCGGGCCTCGGCGCCCCGGCCGCCCTGCGCTGGCCCCGGCTTCGCGCCGCGTTCGCGGGCCTCGGCTCCCGCCCCGGGGCCGCCCGCGTCCCCCCTCGGTGGCCGCGACGGCGGGTGCGGGCGGCAGGTGCGCTCGGGGCGGCCGCGGGCGGGAGGCAGGGCGGGCGCGGGGCCGCTAGGCGGGTTATATGGGCGGGGAGGGAGGCGCGGCGGGGAGGGGGCGGCCGCGGCCAGAGCGCCTTTCGCAGCCCGGCGGGCGGGAAGGCGGCGCGGGCCCCGCGGGCGGCGGGAGGAGGACCGAGGCCTGGGCGCCCCCGCCGCGCGGGACCCTCCTCCCGCCCCGCCTCCCCAGCTGCCGCGTCCGAGCCGGGGGCCCGGGCCGCCTCCCGCCCGCGCCTCTGGGCCCCGCGGTGGACGTGGGTCTGGCGCCAGGCCCTTCCCGCCGGCGGGACCGCGACCTGTGTCACCCGCCTGCGGGTGCGCGGGGGCCGGGCACAGGCGCCCGCTCCCCCGCCCGCCGCCCCAGACGCTCGGGCGGGGCGCCTGGCCTTGAGAGCCGCGCTGAATCCCGGGGTCCCCGAGCCGCGTAGGGCGCCCTCCTCTCGGGTCCACAGGAGTGCGCGGCGCGGTCCCGGGGGACAGAGAAGCTTTTCGGGTCCCGCGGCCCCCGCGGCGCTGAGGCCAAGGGGGCCCCGCCACCCACTCCGGCCCGCCCACCCCCGCCCGGAGTGGCGGATCCCGCGGGCCCCTCCCGAGCGCGACACTCTCGGCCCCATCGCGCTTCCTGGGCCGAAAGTGCTTCCCGATGCCCCAAGAGAGGGGCGCGGTGACGCGAACGCCCCGGCTCCGCCCGCGCCCTGCTCCCGCTCCCGCTCCCGCCGCGCCTCCGCTCCGGGCGCCGGACCCTTCTGCGTGTTTGCGCGGGTGTGCGAGCGGTGTCCCGGGCCACACGTGTGTCCGGAACTGCTGTCAGCGCGCGTAGGCCTGGGGTCCGGCCGGGGCTCCTTTAAGGCCGGCGACACCCGTGGCTCGGCGGGCCGGTCCCCCCGGCAGGGCAGGCCGCGTTGCGGGGTCCGTGGCCGAGTACTCAGGTCTGCAGGGCCGGTTCCGAGCGGCCATCGGCGGCGGGCGCTCTGCGGTGCTCTGTGCCCTGGTACTCAGGGACCCCAGTAGCGGCTCCGAACCGAAGCCTCCCCCAGTGGCCTTCGCGCGCGAGCCTGGCCTGCGCGGACCCGGGTCTCCCCGCGCGCGGGGCCGCACCTCACCACCTGGCGGCGGGCTTGGGCCCCTCGCGCGCACCGCCAGCTCGGTGCCGGGGTGGGCGCAGGGCGGGTCCCACACAGGGGCTTGGGGCTGGGTGGGGACCGGAAAGCCCGCGTGCCCGAGCAGGGCGCACGCATTCACGCTCCCGGGCGTTCGGTGGGAGAGGACGCGGTGCGTCCGCGGGGTCGGGGAGGCATGTGGGGTCCTCGCCCGCTGGGACGGCGTGGGGAGGGCCGCGCAGCCGAGGGCGCCGTCGGGGCTTAGGGAGCCGCGCGTCCCGGAACCGGCGAGACGAACGGGCCTCCCGGGAGCGAGATGAGGCAGGCAAGCGGAGCCCCCAGGCGGGGCTCGTTTCCCACGGGCCCGCAGAGCCGCCCGCGCGCGATTTTCACGCTCACCCCGCGGAGTCAGCCTGAATTTCGTTTCCTCCCTGGTGGGAATAGATAACAGTCGGGCGCGGCGTGAGGGTGACGCTGGGGACCGCGTCGCCAGGTGTAGCCGAAAATCAAGGCACATGCTGTACATATGGTGCCACGTGCACTGCATATTATAACAAAAAGGACAGAAATCGTATATAGTTAGCATAAGCAATGCGATTATATATTAAAATATAAAACACACGTAATAGCTGATGTATTGCACATGTTACGTGCAGTATGTATGTGCATGTGCACTATATACCGTGTGTGGGTTTATGTGCACTTATGCATAAATGTATATTTGTATTTGTATGTGTTTACACTTCTAAAAAAATAAGCGTCGTTTATGTGAAATTCAGATTGAACAGGGCGCCCAGTCTTTTGTCTGAAACCCCTGCTGGAGGTGCCCCGCCGCCGGGAATCCCTCGGCTTCAGATTCTGCCTTCCCGGGTGGGAAGAAACCTGGGCGGGCTCCTCCCCAGCCGGCGGCGCCGCGGCCCGAGAACTACAAGCCCCACAATGCCGCGCGGCCGCCCGCGGCGCTGATAGGCTGCGGCCCGATCCCGCCCTGCCCTGGCTTCCGGCCGCGGCTTCCGGCCCGCGGCGGTTGGCGGCGGCGGCGGCGTCGAGCGGGCGCGGCGGGGGTCGCAGCGCGGGCTTTCGGGCGAGGGGCGCGGGCTCGGCCCCGCGCGGCCTCCGGAGCCCCGGCGGCCATGAACTTCTCCGAGCTCTTCAGGCTGTCGGGCCTGTTGAGCCGGTTCTCCCCGGACGGCAAGTACCTGGTGAGCGGCCGCGGAGGGGCGAGCAGGCCCCGGAGCCCCCCGGCCCGCAGCCGGAGCGAGCCGGGGCCGCCGCGGCCGCCGCGGGAGGGGGTCGGAGTGCGGGGGCGCGCCGAGGGAGCGCGCGGGGCGCTGGGCTCGCGGTCCTGACGGGGCGGGCGGAGCAGCGGTTCCTCCCGGGCCCCCCCCCCCCACGCCCGGCGCCCCCGCCCGCCGCGTGGGGGGTGAAATGACCGCCGTGCTGACCCTGCGGGCAGAGGGGAGCCGGCCTCGAGGCCGGGTCTCTCACGTGCGTGGAGCTCGGGGTGCGAGATACACCCTCGCGAGCAGGGGGTCTCCTGCGCGTCGTGGGGAGGGGGCGCCCTGGGCACCGGAAGCCATCAGACAGGAAAACCAGCCTTGAAGACAGCGCCTTTCCTTCATCCGCCGTCCTCGGAACCGCGAAGCCCCCTGCCCTGGAGGAGCCGGCGGCTTAGGGTTCCTTTTCGGCTCCGGCCGTTATTAGCGTTCCTGTGAGCTTTGCTGAGGTCTTCGAGATGCAACTCAGGTTACATTGCTGCTTTATGGGAGTATTATTCGAAAGCACGGAAAACTAGCCTTCAGCCGTAAAACACAACGTCACTAGCTTTAAGCAACCTCAGAAACCTTGACGTACTCCTTTTCAGAGTCCCTCTTCTCACCCCACCTCAATAAATAAGTTGTTTGGACTTTTTAAAATCCTTGGTGGAAATTGCAGTGCGTAAAGGGGAAAAGTTGTATTTGTTCAATTTTGGTGCCTTCTCGGTTTTGCCCCCTAACCAAAATATTATGAAAAACGTGTTAATCTGTTATTGTAATCATGTTTTTGAGAGCTCTGCCCTAAACCCTGGGTAAAGTTGCTGTTTTTAATATCTTAAAACAAATTTGGTATCTTTATAAGTGTTAGTAAAAATATTCCATTTCATAAAGAATCTGTCGTAACTGATTAGAGTTCAAAGCTACAGTGTGAACAGATAGTACTGTGATAGTATTTGTTCTAATCTGCAATCATCCTTCCCTTTTCCATGGAAAAGTAATGTGACTTTTTTTTTCCTTATTAATGGAAATTCATAAAACACAGACCAGTAATCTAATTTGACTTTGATAACTACAAAAATGAAGCAGCTAACATTGAAAAAATCAGTTCTTGGTTTTTTAACTGTGATAAAATATTTTTTCAGCAGGTGGGTAGATTCAGACATATTATTTGCTTAGATCTGGACATTTACTAACAACTCTGAACACAGTAGAACTATATTTAAGAAAATAGTATTAGCATTTTTTCATTTTCATATTTAATATCAGGAATAAGTTAATGGAGGTAAGTGAACGTTATGGGGTTCCTTGAATTTGCGGGATTTATAGGATAGATATTCACCTGCTGGCTTGGCTCTGCGTTAGGCGCTAGACAAAAGGAGCCTTGTTGCTTTCCTGGGTGCCCTCATTGGTCATTGTGGGACCTCTGCTCTTATCCTTTATACATTTACAGACATTGTCAAAAAGTGACAAAACTGGGAGAAGATTGGTTATTAGCTCACAAGTAGAGCTTTTGTTCAGTGCAGTTTCCTACTTGAGTTTTTAACATAAAACTAAGGAGTAGAAAATTATTTAAACAGTTTAAAAATACTTTAATACTGGAGTACAACAATTTCAAAAGCTAGTTTACTTCAACTTTATCTTTTTATTAAATCATCTTTATTTTAGAATGGATTATACATTTGACAAATATGAAATCATCTAGATGTAAAATATGCCTAAACACTGAGAAGGAAACAGATGGCTGATTATGGGAGTGTTTTGTTGACATTGTAAATGCTTGATTACTCTAGAATACAGAACATCAAGTGTAATATTTTCACTTTTAGGCTTCGTGTGTCCAGTACCGCTTAGTGGTCCGAGATGTGAACACTCTTCAGATCCTGCAGCTGTACACGTGCCTGGACCAGATCCAGCACATAGAATGGTCAGCAGACTCCCTCTTCATCCTGTGTGCCATGTTCAGGCGCGGGCTGGTGCAGGTCAGTGCCCCTCTGCCATGCCTTGACTTAGGAAGCCCTCCCAGGAAGTCACTGCAGAGGAAGACTTGGATACTAGGGAGTTTAAGGGGAAAAAGGCAATGCATTTCAAAAGCAGTTTTCCTTTAAAATTATAATAGTTCTGTTCTAGTTTAACTAAGTGCTTTCTAAGTGAGGAAATACAAAAATATTCTTAGTCTATAAGTGTAATTCAAGAACAGGAAGTGTTTACAGGTAGCCTTCTAGCAATTTAGGCATTAGCATTATGTGTTCTAGGAAGTACTAATATGTAGTGGCTTGTTGTCGACCCTCCTCCTTCCCCAAACTTTATTTTGAAAGACTTTGATACTTATAGGACAGTTACAAAAGTAATATAAGCCCCATACAGAGAACTCCAAAGTGTCCCTACCCCCCCCATACCCAAATCCATTAATTATAACATTTTGCAGCATTTGCCATAGTATCCTGTCTGTCTGTTTAGCAATCTGTCATTCTGTTTTCTGAGCACTCCACTGTAGGTTGTATGCATCATGCTTCTTGAGCACTCAATACTGCCATGAACACTTCCTAAGAACAAGGATACTCCCTTATGTAGTCACTTCATTGCAGTTACCAAGTTCAAGAAATTTAACCATGATGTAAAGCTTACAGTCTGTATTCCAGTTTTTTCATTCGTCCCAGTAATGTCTCTTTGAGCATTTTACCTCCCTTGCTAGATCCCATCTAGGATAGTGTATTGCATTTAAGTGTCATTGTCTCTTTAATTGCTCTTTCTTCTCTTTTATTTTGTAATTTTGGAAACGTACATTCAATATAAGCTTTGCCATCCCAGCCACTCCCAAGTGTATTGTTCAGTGGAGTTATTCACGCTGACAGTGTGCAGGACCCTCACCACCTTCACTCCTAAACGTTTCCCATCTCCCCAGACAGAAACCCTAACCCATTTTCATCATTAACTACCTGCTGCCCGTGCCCCTGGCAGCCTGCACTCTACTTTCTGTCTCTGAGCTTGCATATTCTGATTTTTTCTTTGTAGTTACCCTGGGGCTTAAATTTAACACCCTGAATCTGGAAAACCCAGGTTTGCCTTGATGCCAACTTGACTTCAAAAGTGTGCACACACTCTGTGTTCCTTGCTCCTTCCCCTCACCTTTATGTAGTTCTTCTCACGTTACGCGTTTATATGTTTTGAGTCCAAAACCACTGGCTGAGCCTTACGTGTTACGCACTTGCCTTTTAAATCTTACAGGAAGTAAAAGTGGAGTTACAAACCGAAGATGCAGTAGTACTGGCATTTATATTCACTCATGGCCACCAGATCCTTATTTCTTCATGCAGCTTCAATCCATTGTCTGTTGTCCTTTCCTTCAACCTGCAGAACACCCTTTAGCATCTTCTTGTGGGGTTGGTTTAGTGAGAGCATATATCTTAATCTCTCCCTCAATTTTGAAACACAGTTTTGCTCAACTCAGAATTCTTGGTTGGTGCATTTTTTGCTTTCAGCACTTTAAATGTGTTATTCCATCTCTTCTCGGCCTTTTGGCTAAGATCAAGTATAATGTGTTACCCTACTGCCTTCTCTTCTCGCCTTTCGTGATGAGAAAGCACCACTTTATCTTATTGAGGTTCCCTTCTATTTGACAGGTTGTTTCTGTCTTGGGGCTTTCGGAATTTTCTCTTTCTCTTTAGCATTTGACACGTTGATTATAATATGCCATGGCCTGGATCTATTTGGGGTTATCCTATTTGGAGTTCATTGAGGGACTTGGATGTGTATATTCATGTCTTTGGTTAAATTTGGGAAGTTTTCAGCCATTATTTCTTGGAGAGTGTCTCTGCCCCTTTCTCTCCTTTTGGGACTTCCGCAGTGTGTCTGCTGGGGCCCTTGATGATGTCCCACAGGCTCCTCAGGCTCTTCACTTTTCTTCATTTTTTCTGTTGTCATGCTCCTCTGACTGAATAATTTCAAGTGTCTTGTCGTTGAGTTCTCTGAGTCTTTCTTCTGCCAGCTCGAATCTGCTGTTGAACTCCTCCAGGGAACTTTTCATTTCCTTTCCTGTGATCTTCAGCTCTGTTTAGCTCCTTTCCATGGTTTTCATCTCTCTCTTTATATTCTGTTTGTGTTCATCTGTCATTTTTCTGATTTCCTTTAGCTCTTTGTCCATGTTTTCCATTTGCTCTTTGGACACGTTCAGGACCATTTTTTACAAGTCTTTGTCTGGAATGTCCCAGGTCAGTCCCTCTTCAGTGATGGTTTCTAAGGCTTTGATTTTCTCCTCTACCTGGGGCATCACTTCCTGTTTTCTTTGTATGTTTTGTAATCTTGTTAAACCTGGACATTATGGTATTTTAATGTATTATCACTGGCATTTAGACTCTGAGGCATCTGTTCCTTCAACTATATCCAGCTAGTATTTTGACAGAGGTTTCTTTGAGTGTCAGGAGCTACCAAAAAAAAAGGAGAACCCCTTTCCCGGTCTTTCCGGATTGCCCTGTGGGAGTGCTGTCCTTGAGGGCTTATCCACACAGTGAGTTTGCAGATGAGCTCCAGGCCGGACCACAGGGACCACCTGGCTGAGACTGGGAATACCCGCTGATGCAGTTCTGAATGCCCCTCTTCCCCAGGAAGCAGAGCCCTCATGTCCCAGGCACTGCCCTGCCTGTCCTATAGCCAGCAGTCCCTGGCCCCAGGCAGGTACTTGCCTGGTCTCCCACAGCCTTCTGTGGGCAAGATTTTATTATGTCATTAACCTCAGCCGCCTTCTCCTTGCAGAGGAAGTTCTGGGACAGCGAGTCCCTCAGGCCACCCAGGCAGCCTGGGCCAGACAGCATGTGCGCCAGGGCCACTCTGCTCCCTCCAGAACCGGGACCAGGGACCCACACTGTGAGTGCACGTGGCTCTGCGCCGAGCAGTAAGGGGAAGGGGCAGCCGGGCACTGCAAGATCCTGCAATTTTAAGTTGTCTTTTTCTTTCTTTCTTTTTTTTTTTCAACATTAATAAACTTTATTTCAACTTCGAAAAATAAAAGACAGAGGGCAGTTTAGTGAATTATGGGAACATTACTTTTAAAAAATCCTGTCCAGGCACATTTAACTTGGTTGTTTCTCCAGTGTTCAGAAAGATGAATAAATGAGCACAGATTGGTTAAATGACATGACCAAAGTCTCCTTCCTAATGAGAACATGAAAAAAACATGATTGTATTCACATCTCATAAAACTGAATCCCATATTCTTTTGCTTCTTTCATATTTATTTGACCTTTAGAATTGATACAGTACCTTCTTTGCCTTTGCTATAAGATAATACAGTTGCTGTTAAGTACAGTTTATACGTTACATTAGTTGTATTTTTCACACCATAGTCTTAACACCTTGTAATAGAACATTCTACTTACATTATTTATATTATTTATGATATTAACCACAATCCTCATTTACCACCAAAATCACCATTTATACAGTCCCTATTATCCTCTAGCTGTCTTTCAGTTAACATTAGCCTCCCTAGTCTACCCCTTTCAGCCACTATCACATTTATAAATCAGCAGTGTATTATACTTATTATAATGTGTTCCCATCAACTCTATCTACTTCCGTATATTTACAATCAACCTTATTAAACATTCTTTGTACATTCAACATCAGCTCCCCCTTCTCCACCCACATTCTATCTCCTACTAGTCTATACTCTGTAGTTTAATTCCATTAGTTTATTTACTGTATTTAGTTCATATTAGTGAAATTATTATCTGGCTTATTTCACTCAACATAACGTCCTCAAGGTTCATCCATATTGTCACATGCAACCTGGTTTCTTCTTACAGCTGAATCATACTCCGTCTTAAGTATATACCACATTAAGTATATTACCACATCAGTTGATGGGCACTTCGGTTGTTTCCATCTTGTAGCAATTGTGAATAATGCTGCTGTGAATGCAAAATGTCTACATCCTTGCTTTCAGTTCTTCTGAATATATTTCTAGGAGTAGGATTGCTGGATCATAGAGATCATACATTTAGCTTCCTGAGGAACTGCTAAACTGTCTTCCACAAAGGCTGCACCATTTTACACTCCCACCAAGAGTGAAGAGGTGCTCCTTTTTCTCCACATCCTCTCCAGCACATGTAGTTTTCTATTTTTGTCATAATGGCAATCCAGTAAGGTGTAAAATGGTTATCTCACTGTAGTTTTGATCTTCGTTTCCCTATTTTTTTCTTCATTGCTCATGGTTTGGGTATAAGGTCCATGAAACCACTACCAAGCACAGGATATTGAAGCTATTTTCTTCTATTTTATGGTTCTAACTTTTATATTTAGGTCTTGGATCCACTCTGAGTTAATTTTTGTATAAGGCCTAAGATGGGGGTTCTCTTTCTTTTGGATATGAATATCGAGTTGAATAGACTGTTTGGACAGTCTTAGGAAAAATCACTTGACCATAGATGTGAGAGTCTATTTCTGAACTCTCAGTTCAATTCCTTTAGTCAGTCTGTCTGTCTTTATGCCGGTCAGTACCATGCTGTTTTAACCACTGGTTAATAGGCTTTAAGGTCAAGAAGTAAGAGTCCTCCAACTTTGTTCTTTTTAAAATTATTTTTGGTTATTTGGGACCCTTACCCTTCCAGATAAATTTGATAATCAGATTTTCCAATTCTGTGAAAAAAGACTGTTGGAACTTTTATTGGGATTGCATTGGATCTTTAAATCAGTTTGGTTAGAATTGACACCTCAGTGATAACTTAGTCATCCAGTTTGTGAACACAGACTGTCCTTCCATTTATTTAGGTTGTCTTTGGTTTCTTTTAGCAATGTTATGTAGTTTTCTGAATATAGGCCCTTTATGCCCTTGGTTAAGTTTACTCCTAAATATTTGATCTTTTAGTTGGTATTGTAAATGGAATTTTTGTTTTCTGATTTCTTCCTCAGTTTACTCACTAGTAGTGTATAGAAATGCTATTGATTTTTGTTTATTGATCTTGTATCCCGCCATGCTGAAGTCTTTTCTTAATTCTAATAGTTTTTTTTTCTGTGAGTGGATTTTTCAGGGTTTTCTAGGTATAGAATCAGATCATCAGTAATACCAAAAGTTTTACTTCTTTCTTTCCTTTTTGGGTGCTTTTATTTCCTAATTGCTCTCACTGGGATTTCTGGCATGATATTGAATACCAGTGGTGACATAGTACATCATTGCCTTGTTCCCGATCTCAGTGGGACAGCATTCTGTCTTTCACCACTGAGTACAAAGTTAGCTGTGGATTTTTCATATATGCATTTTATCATATATCAAGAAAGGATGTTATATATCGTCAATACCTTTTCTGCATCAACTGAAGTGATCATGTGATTTTTCATATTCATTTTATTAATGTGTATTACACTGGTTGATATTCTAATGTTGCACCACCTTTGCATACCTGGTATAAAACCCACTTGATTGAAAAGCGGACTTGGCTCAAAGGATAGAGTGTCTGCCTACCACATGGGAGGGCCAGGGTTCAAACTCAGGGCCTCCTGACCCATGTGGTGAGCTGGCCCACGTGCAGTGCTGACGTGCGCAAGGATTGCCCTGCCGCTCAGGAGTACCCTTGGTGTAGGGGAGCCCCACACGCAAGTAGTGCGCCCTGTAAGGAGAACCGCCCCACGGGAAAGAAAGTCCAGCCTGCCGCACACACACACAGAGCTGACACAGCAAGATGACACAATGAAAAGAGACACATTCCCAGTGCCACAGACAAGAATACAAGCGGACACAGAAGAACACACAGCGAATGGACACAGAGAGCAGACAGCTGGGGGAATGGGGGGAGGGGAGATAAGTAAAAATAAACTTTAGGGAAACGGACTTGGCCCAGTGGTTAGGGTGTCCGTCTACCACCTGGGAGGTCCACGGTTCAAACCCCGGGCCTCCTTGACCCATGTGGAGCTGGCCCATGTGCAGTGCTGATGCGCGCAAGGAGTGCCGCGCCACGCAGGGGTGTCCCTGGCGTAGGGGAGCCCCACGCGCAAGGAGTGCTCAGTGTAAGGAGAGCCGCCCAGCGTGAAAGAAAGTGTAGCCAGCAGGTATTTGAAGGTTTTTGCATATATATTAATTCAGCGAAATTGGTCTATAATATTTTTTAATTGTAGTATCTTTATTTGACTTTGGTGTTAGGGTGATGTTGGCTTCATATAATGAGTTTGGTAGCTTTTCCTCCTGTTAAATTTTTTTGGAAGACTTTGAGCACGATTGGTATTAGATCCTTAAATGATGAGTAGAAATCACCTGTAAAGCAGTCTAGTCCTGGCTTTTCAGTTTAAGGAGCTTGTGAGTGGTTTGTCGAGGTCTTCTCTTCTAGGGTCACTGTTCCTGTGTTTCTGGAAATTTCTTCATTGCCTCAACGTTGTCTAGTTTGTTGGCATACAGTTGTTCATAGTATACTTTCATGATCTCTTATTTCTGCTGGGTCAGTGGTAATGGCTACCTTCTCAGTTGTGATTTTATTTTTACACCTTCTCTCTTTTTTATCTTTGTTAGTCTAGCTAAGGGTTTGTCAATTTTATTGGTCTTAAAAAATCAACTTTTGGTTTTGTTGATTCTCTCCAGTGTTCTTATATTCTCCATGTCATTTATTTCTGCTCTAATTTTTATTATTTCTTTCCTTTTGCTTGCTTTGGGATTAGTGTGCTTTTATTTTTTAGTTCCTCCAGGTGTG
Source organism: Dasypus novemcinctus (assembly GCF_030445035.2). Lineage (NCBI taxonomy): Eukaryota > Metazoa > Chordata > Mammalia > Cingulata > Dasypodidae > Dasypus > Dasypus novemcinctus. The sequence goes on from NC_080681.1 coordinate 129,715,400, forward strand.
CTGTTAGGGTTTTTGGTTTGAGCTGTTTTTTCTTCTTTAATGTAAGCATTGAGGGCTATAAATTTCCCTCTCAGCACTGCCTTCATTGTATCACATAATTTTTTTTTAAGTTTTATTTATTTTTATTTATTTCTCTCCCCCTCCCCCCCCCAGTTGTCTGCTCTCTGTGTCCATTCACTGTGTGTTCTTCTTTGTCTGCTTGTATTCTTGTCAGTGGCACCGGGAGTCTGTATCTCTTTTTATTGCATTATGTTGCTGCGTCAGCGCTCCGTGTGTGTGGTGCTACTCCGGGGCAGGCTGCATTTTTCTCACGCTGGGCGGCTCTCCTTACGGGCGCACTCCTTGCGCGTGGGGCACGGGGGACACCCCTGCGTGGCACGGCACTCCTTGTGCGCATCAGCACTGCGCATGGGCCAGCTCCACACAGGTCAGGGAGGCCCGGGGTTTGAACCGCGGACCTCCCATATGGTAGACGGACGCCTAACCACTGGGCCAAAGTCCGTTTCCCTGTTTTTTAACCCCTTAATTAATTTAATTATTTTCTCTGTTCTCCAGTCTTTTCAAGTTCAGATGATCTGTTCTTCAATTCACTTATTCTGTCCTCAGCCAATTCAAATATGCTTTTAATGCCTCTGATGTATTTTCAATCTCATCCGTTGTATCTTTCATTCCCATACGCTCTGTTACATTTCTTTTCAAGCTTTTACATTGTTCTTTATGCGCGCATGGTGTCTTCTTAATATCCTTTACCTCTAGTCATATTTACGTTCAATTCCTTAAATTGATTTAGCAGATTTGTGTGAACATCATTGATAAGTTTTCTTCAATTCTGCATCTCAATAGGACTATTGGTTTGTTCCTTTGGCTGGGCCATAATATCCTGTTTCTTAGAGTGGGTTTTAATTTTTTCCTATATCCTAGGCCTCTGGTTGTGTTGGTGATTTTATGTGGTCAGTTTCTTTCGCTTGTCTAGTGGTTGTGTTTCACAGCTCTTCTTTGGTTTTTGGTCCATTTTTTCCTAAAACTTTAAGAATGCCCTGTTTAAGTTATCAACGCAGGCAGGGGCCCCCGAGGGGCACAGACAGGATCTTCAGTGCCTGGGAAAGAATCAGGAGGGACAGCCTTGTCCTCCTTTATTCTCCCGCTGACCAGCAGGTGGCGCCCCGGAAGACCCGCGTGTGGAGGCGAGCCCCTCAGTTTCCACTAACAAGCTCTTCTGAACTAGCGAGCCGAGCCGTGGTGGTTACACTCAGCCCTCAGCCATGCCATCCCCTTTCCTAGGGAGGAATCTGTCCCTTCCCCTCGCTGTTGGCCGCTCAGCCACAGTTTTTTTTTGTTTTGTTTTGTTTTTTAATTATTTATTTATTTTTTAATTTACATTAAAAAAAATATGAGGTCCCATTCAACCCCACCACCCCCGCCCCCCACTCCCCCCACAGCAACACTCTCTCCCATCATCATGACACATCCATTGCACCTGGTAAGTTCATCTCTGAGCATCACTGCACCCCATAGTCAATGGTCCACATCATAGCCCAGACTCTCTCACGTTCCATCCAGTGGGCCCTGGGGGGATCTACAGTGTCCCGTAATTGTCCGTGAAGCACTATCCAGGACAACTCCACGTCCCGAAAACGCCTCCACATCTCATCTCTTCCTCCCGTTCCCCACACCCAGCAGCCCCCATGGCTACCGTTCCCACACCCATTCCACATTTTCTCTGTGGACATTGGATTGGTTGTGTCCATTGCACACCTATGTCAAGTGAGGGCTTAGATTCCACATGGGTACTGGATGCACTCCTCCCGCTTCTAGTTGTTGACACTCTAGGCTCCATGTTGTGGTGGTTGACCTTCTTCAACTCCATGTTAGCTGAGTGGAGTAAGTCCAATAAGTCAAAGTGTAGGAGCTGAAGTCTGTTGAGGCTCTGGGCCTGGGTGTCATATTATCAGTCCAGAGATTCAAATCCCCTACATATATCTCAAACCCAGCACCAACTACAATTCCAATAAAGTAGCATGCAAGTCTTGTGAAAAGAGATCCCCTCTGAGTCCAATTCCATCACGCAGACTCAAAAGAACCAATACCTGGGGTTGTATCTACCTTATCTGTCTCTTAGACTCTGTTCAGTTGTACATAGGGGTATTCCTTGTGACAACCTCCAGACTCTTTTTTAGAGACTCACAGCCTTATAATCTCATTTCTCCTTTCCATTTCCCCCTTACATTAGGTCAAACCACTTCCCGAAGTCATGTTATTATATGTAGACAGGTATATTCTGCTGTTCCGCATTGAATCTTTAATTCAAGGTCATTTTCTAGTTGCTTCTTCAGCTGGTATGTGGTAGTAATCCCTCGGTGCCAGGGAGGCTCATCCCCGGGTGTCGGGTCCCACGCTGGGGGGAATGCATCACATCTACACGCTGAGTTTGGCTGTGAGAGTGGCCACATTTGAGTAACATGAAGGCTGTCAGGAGGAAACCCCCAGGCACAATGCTACTCTAGGCCTTGTTCTTATTGCAGGTGTATAGGCTCAAAAGTGTAGCCATTAGTATCAAGAGCCCACTGTTGGGCCCTCCTTCCTTCCTGGTTCTTGCTGTTGCACCTGGAGGATTGCCTCAGCCACAGTTTTTACCAAGGCTGTTCACCTCGAGGGTGGGGGGTGCTGGCGTTCCCAGCTGTGGGGGCATCAACGCACGGTTTTCCTTTTGGCCTTTTCTTCTCTGTCTTTCCCCAGTCCCTCCAGGACTGTAGCATGCTCCTGGTCTGCAGATCCCCAAAGCGGTACCCTCGAACAACTTTTGCCCTTTTCCCCCTGTTTTGCAAGAGACCTGCGCCCTGCCTGGCCTACTCTGATGCCGTCATCCTGGAACCATTCCACCTTTTTCTTGATTCGATGCTCGCCTTGTTACAGTAGTCCTTTAACAGTTTTTTTGTAGTTTTGAGAAAGATGTTTGTGCCAGTCTTTGTTGGTCATTGACAGCTTCTGGGGGTGGGGGGTGGGATGGAGCCCTTAAGTGTCTCACTCCGCCATCTTGATTGGGCAGGGTCAAGATGGAGTGTGTTGTCATTGACCTGAAGCTTAGCTAAGTGAGGTCCAGGGACAGCAAAGCAAGTAAGCACTTTTAGAAACAACAACAAAGTCACCTCGCGACGAGGCCCGCCTTACTCTGGCAGCAGCACTTAGCAGCAGTCCTCTTGGTGAAGTGCTTCTGGGATGTCCTGTGTTGGGGGGCAGTTGCTCCTCACGTCTTTGAAGCCGTTGCTTGGTGTGTGTACTAATCGGTTTGCAGTCCTTCGTTTCTCTCTTTTATGACCTAGGTCTGGTCTTTGGAACAGCCAGAGTGGCACTGCAAAATAGACGAGGGCTCTGCAGGGCTGGTGGCTTCCTGTTGGAGCCCGGACGGACGCCACATTCTTAACACAACTGAGTTCCACGTAAGTGACGCTCCAACCATGTGCCATTCGTCGAAGGTGACTCCGTGCCCTGCGACTCCTGCCGTAGCTGGGAGCCCTCCAGTGAACAGGTGCCAGGCCAGCGCAGGGAGCAAAGGCCGAGCGTTCGGGCTCCGCAGCGCATCCGCGCCCTGCTCAGCACTGTCAGGGCGTGCCGGTCTTCAGGCCAGAGAACCAGCACTTACCCACTTGAGCGTCTTACGGCATAGTTGTTCAGACGTGCTAGAATTGATGTGCTTTTATCAGTAGCACTTCTGGGTGTAGAACTATGAATTAAATATTCACCTAAATTTTTTCCAGTTTCAGCCTCCTTCACTTTTTATTGATTTCCTCAGAATGTTTCAGAAGCCCACAGTTTCTTCCACCTAGGATGTAGTTTAGGGTAGATTGTTCTGGTATCACTAAATGGGCTCTAACTTGGAGAGGGCTACCTACAATTGGCAGAATAAATGAGATGAACGTAGAGGAGTCATAGGCAAAGCCAGCTCCTTCGGGCCCCTTAGGGCCGTGGGCTCCGACCCCAGACACCTGCACTTTGGTTCTGGTTGGGGGCAGCAGCCAGGTGGTGAGTGGCTGTATGTTTACTCTGATCAGGTGAAGGAAAGGTCCCTGGGCCTGAGGCCACGCTCCTGAGCGTTAGTCAGAAGAATAGTGATGTGTTGTTTTGCTCTGTTTTGTTTTTTATTCTTTTTATTTTTATTTTAATGGTATATTTTTTAACTGAAATATTTGAAAGAACAATGGGATAAGAGAAAACTTAACAGTCTACATCCAGAAAGCCTGTTTTTCAAAAATTGCTTTATTGAGAGAGAATTCACAGCCCCATTTAAAGTATAGGTGAGGTGACAAAAATGTTCTGTTTCATAATTCCAAATTAATAAACAGTTTTGAATGTGAAAAAGGGAATTAATTTAGACTATTTGTTAATGTTTTAAATCTGGTAAATTTGGTTGTATGAATAGATCTCATAAATGCATGAAATTTGGCAAACATGAGGTGTTTTGATAGAAAGTCTTTGGTGCCAACAGTTTGTTTTATTTTAGAAAAATTCTTTTAGCGTGGCTTGTAGACTACAGAAAAACCATGCAAAAAGTACAGAGTTCCTGTGTATCCTCCCCCCAAACAACACACAATTTGGCAATTTATTTTATTTTAATAAGGTCTCCCCCGGCCGCCCCCCCCCCCCCCCCCCCGTCTGCTCTCTGTGTCCCTTTGCTGTGTGTTCTGTGTCTGTTGTATTCTCATTAGGTGGCTCTAGGAACCCATCCCTCCAGAATGGGGGAGAGGCGATCATTCTCCTGCAGGTCACCTCGGCTCCCTGGTTTGTTGCGTCTCATATTGTCTCTTCTCTGTGTCTCTTTTTTGTTGCATCATCTTGCTGTGTCAGCTCTCCCTGTGGGCAGCACCAGTCCTGAGTGAGCTGCACTCCTGCATGGGAGAGCTCTCCCTGCATGGGGGGTACTCCTTGCACGAGGGGCATTCCTGCGCGGGGTGCACTCCTACGGGGGGCACCCCTGTGCGGGCAACACTCCATGCGTGCGGCAGCACACCGTGTGGGCCGGCTTGCCACACAGACTAGGAGGCCCTGGGTGTCAAACCCTGGGCCTCCTGTGTGGTAGACAGAAGCTCTACCCGTTGAATCATGGCTGCTTCCTGCAATTTATTTATTTGTTTATTTTTATTTCTCTCCCCTTCCCTGCCCTCCCTTCCCCCCAGTTGTCTGCTCTCTGTGTCCATTTGCTGTGTGTTCTTCTGTGTCTGCTTGTATTTTTGTCTGCAGCACTGGGAATCTGTGTCTCTTTTTGTTGTGTCATCTTGCTGCATCAGCTCTCCGTGTGTGCAGCGCCACTCCCGGGCAGGCTGCACTTTTTTCACGCTGGGTGGCTCTCCTTACAGGGTGCACTCCTTGCACATGGGGCTCCCCTACGCAGGGGACACCCCTGCGTGGCACGGCACTTCTCATGCGCATCAGCACTGCATGTAGGCCAGCTCACCACACGGGCCAGGAGACCCTGGGTTTGAACCTTGGACCTCCCATGTGGTAGGCAGATCCTCTATCCATTGAGCCAAATCCGCTTCCCTGCAATTTATTTTTAAGAGCTAGAAAATGCATGAATTCCTTTAATAATGTGCCTTTTTGATGGGGCAGGATGGGTCAGCGTTTGGGCTTCCAGCCGACTCTCAGTAGCCTCTCGTTGGGACTCTGACTCCCTATGGGCTCCCAGCAGTCCTGGCCAGCTCTGAACTACCCACATGAGGGAAGGGGGAGAAAGCAGGGAGAGCACACTACGATGGTGACTCCAGAGACCCTTGTGCCAAGCCTGGCGCCGGGTGTGGGGAGAGCAGCAGCCAGTCTGCGGGGTGGAGTGATTGGCCGTTTCTGGGTTTAACAGAGAGCCTCCTCGTCTCCTTGCTGAAGGTCCGGCTTGCAGGCCGCCTGGTGCCGCAGGGGAGGAGCCCAAGACGAATCTGCAGAGCAGCATATCCACTTGTAAACACAAGACAGCATTGTGGGAAGATTTTCCTTTGACGAGCTAGTACTTTTATATTTATTATTATATGCAAATTGTGATGACTTTGAAAGGGCCAGCTAAATTTAATTTATAGTTACTAACATTTTGTTAAATAATGTTAGGAATGGAAACAGAATACCAAGAGTATTAAATTACTTCAGTAACAGTAAAGTATTATTTGTATATACTTCTTAAGATGGAAAACATCTGTGGAACAACTATTTCCACCTCAGCACTGAATATATTGCTTGACTATTGATGATCTGATATATGTCTTTGAGATGGGCTTTCTACTGATGGTAACTCTATGCCGTTTCCTCTCCTTTTTCTCTTTTTCCCCTACAGCTGCGGATAACTGTCTGGTCCTTATGTACAAAATCTGTATCTTACATCAAATACCCTAAAGCGTGTCAGCAGGGTGAGTGCATGAGACCATCTACAGCAATTTCAGTGTGGTCTTCTTTAACCTTCTTTCGTGGAAAATTTCAAACATATACAAAAATGGCTTCAACAATTTTGTGACTCATAGTCTTTTTCTTTATATAATCCCCCCACTCAGATAATTTTAGAGTATATTCCAGACCTCGTAATACTTAATCTAAATATTTCCATCCATATTTCTAAATGAATAACAATCACAATGACTGTGATGAGGATATCCTCCAGTGGTGTCAAGGAAGGATGTGATTCCATGTCATTTGGCCACCTCTGTTAGAGAATCAAATATTTAAATTCCTCCGGCGATGTTGATCCAGAGACCCCACTGCCAGCATTGACCTCTAGGGTCACATCTCCAGCTCTGCTCTGGGTACATCTGTAACCTCTTGGTGGACAGGAAGTGGTGGCCTGTCCATGTGGGTGGCACGGAGCAGCTGCTCCAAGACCTTTTGCGCCATCGGGAGAAAAGGGGTCAGCCTGGACATAGCAGGCCACCAGTGAGATTTAACAGGGCAGTCTAGGATAGTTGGTGGTAGCTTAGAATTGTGAAATTACACTAATACAGTTTTTTCATTTAATAATCAAAACTACTACATAATTTGAATGATTTTTTCCATTTTTCATGGTTGCCATCAGAATTCAAAAGTTGCATTGGAAGAAAATGCAATTGTATACTTTTACTTTTTTTTCTTCATTTTTATAGTGTAAATATTATTCTATTTCCAGATAATGTACTGTTTCTTGAGTAGAAACAATAGTAATTATCATGTAATATGATTTGAGTTCTTTTGATTTCATGAAATAGGAAATTAGGTCTAGAGCCTTTCCAGCTGATATAGAACTGGAAAATAGAGATTGACAGTTTTCATGAGAGTTTATTTCCAAAATGTCTTAAATTTATTTCTGCCAAATAATAAAATTCAAAAGTACGCAACTGACTTAGATGATTACCAAAAATCTCTGAATTTCCTGTCATTTTTCTAAAAATAGGATAATTCATAAGGTCCTGCATTTTGCAGTAATATTTTTTGATCTCTCAGAGATTAAACTGGTGATTCTGCACAGATTTCCCTGCGAGTTGGTCATCCTGCGTGTGCGAGGCCCCCGGCCTCCCTGCGCTGGCAGTGCAAGGCCCCTGTAGCCATGGCGGGGTCCCCTTTGGACACCTGTGCTGCTGGGCCCATGCTATGCTGCGCTCTCTTGGCCTCTGCTTTCTTCCTCCTCGAAGTCCCTGCCATCCTGCCCCTCCTCGGCTGTCCCTTGACTGCGCTCTTCTCGCCAGGCGTGGCCTTCACCAGGGACGGCCGCTACGTGGCGCTGGCGGAGCGGCGGGACTGCAGGGACTGCGTCAGCATCTTCGTCTGCAGTGACTGGCAGCTGCTGAGGGTGAGCCCTCTCTCCCAGCTGGGAGTAAAGGGGCCCCATCGACAGGGGGAGGGAAGAACGGACAGGCTCAGGGCCAGGGGCCTTGGCTGTGATGTGGAGCCGCACCACTGCTCGTTCCCAGAGGGCTGGGGCCCTGTGCACAGCCACGCACACCTCATGCACTCGCGGGATAAGTGCTGTGCAGCTGGGAGGGCAGCGTGTGTGCGGCTCTTTAACTGTTGGACACCACTGGAATAAGGAAATTCAGTGAGCAGGAGCTGGAGGAAAGGCTACCAGGGCTGCAGGTGGGGGTGGGGAGTTACTGCTCCAGTGGTTCGGGGTTGGGGTGATGGAAGAATTCTGGTAGCGGGTGGCGGTGATGGCAGCACAGCATTGGGACTGTGATTTAGTATGTTTGAATGTGGTTAAAAGGGCAAGTTTTAGGTTGTATGTATGTTGCCAGGACTATCCAGTGAGCTCTGTTCATGTCAGCGCTGCACTATAATTAACAGTAAATACAGTAGTACTGTCTCATCATTTATAACATCTCACAATAATACAGAGTGTTAACAGGAAGACCGGGTGTGGGAGGCCCTGCACTTTCTGCATGGTTTTTCTGTAAACGTACAGTTTTTCTAATTTTAAAAAAAGTCAATATGCCGTGAAATTTGAGCCATTTTCCCTTTTCTGACTAGTTTGATCTGGGCTTTGCATGCATGAATGCTCCAGTAGAAGGAATAGTGAAGTTGAATTTCACCTGGACTGAGCGCCTGCTTGGCCAGACCCCGAAGGTGCTGAGGGTCCCGGAGAGCAGAGCCCTGCTTACCTGGCAGGTGTAGCCTCAGAGCAGCACACGCAAACCCAGGGATGCTTCAGCGCTTAGACTGGGCCCCTCATCACCTGGGGTCCAGGGCAGTGTCCTCGGAAGGGAGCTTGTCTGAGCTGGACCAGGCAGGAAAAGGGGAGAGCAGCATGGTAGGCAAGAGAAGGGCTGGAGCACGGGCCCAGGAAAGTCCGGCCTGGCCAGGGGGCAGGGGGCGCTCCAGGGGGCCCCCCAGCACTGCCTCTGGATGTGTGCTGGGGGGGTGCTTCCACGTTTAGCAGGGCTTTTCAAGGCAGGGGTAGGGGAGCGTTGGAATGGTTTTGTCTGCACGTAAGGAAACTGGACCGTGAGTGTATTAAATACAGCCGTTCTAAAGTAAATGCAGCTATCTGGTAAAGAAAACACTGTCTCATGTCTGTCTGTTTTTTCCCCTTATGTGGAAGCACTTTGATACAGATACCCAGGATCTCGCAGGGATTGAGTGGGCACCGAATGGCTGCGTGCTGGCCGTGTGGGACACCTGTCTGGAGGTATGAAAGTTACCAAGTCAACACATGCTTGCTTTTTTTTTTTTTTAAGAGCAGTTGTAGGTTTACAGAAAAGCATGCAGTTAAGTGCAGAGTTCCCACATACTACTCCCCCCCCACACACACATACTTTTCCTTAATATTAACACTTTGCTTTAGTGTGGTACCTTGGTTACAGTTTATGAGACAATATTATTACAAATATGTAAGCTGTGGTCCATAGTTTACATTAGGGTTTACGTTAGAGTAGGATTCTCGTCTAATAACATACATATAACCTGTTAGGTTGGTGCAAAAGGAATTGCGGTTTTGGACCGTGAGTTTTAAATCATTATGACTAGACTCAAACACATCTTTATTAATCAAAATAAGAATCAACACAGTTTTGCCAATGAGAAATAAGTTTGTATATTCCTGTAGCATGAAAATCTGTGCTTTGGGATTCAGTGAACTCTTGGAAAGCATTTTCTGCATCCTGCTGGTTGTGGAAGCATTTTCCCTGCAAAAAGTTGTCGAGATGCTTGAAGAAGTGGTAGTCAGTTGGCGAGAGAGGTCAGGTGACTATGGTGGGTGAGGCAAGACTTCGTAGCCCAATTTGTTCAACTTTGGAGGCGTTGGTTGCGCGACGTGCGGTCAGTTATTTTCACGGAGAAGAATTGGGCCCTTTCCGTTGACCAATGCTGGCTGCAGACGTTGCAGTCTTGGTGCATCTCATCAATTTGCTGAGCATACTTCTCAGGTGTAATGGTTGCACTGGGTTTCAGAAGGCTGTAGTGGAGCAGACCGGCAGCAGACCACCCAATAGTGACCAGGACCTTTTTTTTCCTGCAGTTCCAAATATCTTAATAAATACGGCCATTTGGAAGGATGATACTGGGTCAAAAGAATTTTTATTCCTTGTGTGTGTACATTATGTGTGCGTGCCTCATCTCAGTTGTTGTAATTGTCCCTAATTCTCTCCAGAGTAGCTGTCGTAACCACACTGGTTTCTGCCACCGTAGTCTCTGGACCTTCCCTGTCCATACGCATATCCTCCAGGCCGACTGGCACACCGGCTGCTCCCGTATCCCTGGTCCCACCCCCTCTAGAGTAGGTGCGACCACGCCCCTGACCCCCAAAGGCACCCCTCTGGTTCCCAGGCTGACTGGCCCGCATGGCCCACACAGATCTGGCGGCCATCCAGGGGCTCTCCGTTCATGGCCCGCATGGCCTCTGAGGTGGGCGTGCTCTGGGTGGGTGAAGTGATGAAGCCAGAACCCCTGGACCGCTGAGTCTCCCGGTCCCTGACCGCTTCCGAGATAGGCCTGAAGCTCTGCAGTGGTCTTCCAGCGCCGGCCTGTCGGTGTGACAATCGAGTCCTCCCACAAGGAGTTTCCCTTCTTCAGACCTGGCAGGGAATTCACATCCTGGGGAAGAATAAGGAAAATGGTGAAGAAACAGTGGAGGTGGGAGAGGAAGGAGAAAGGGAAGCTGGAGGAAAGGGAAAGGAAGATGAAAAGAGAAAAAGTACAAAGAAAAGAAGAGGAACAAAATAAGGAGTAACTCGAAATCAGAAAATAAAATAGTCTGATTAACAGCTAATGATGAGGGGCAGAGAGAATGGGCTTTTTACTTTTTTTTTCCCATGACCTTTTTTTGATCCAGGTTTGGCTTTGGGAACTGCTCTAGAGCTTCTCGGTCCAACCACTGAACTGGTCATCACCGGTTGTCATATGAAAACCACTTTTCATCGCACATCACAATTCAGCCAAGAAATGGTGTTGTTGCTTAGAAAAAAAGAAAACACTTCACAATGACAATTTTTAAAATTTTTGATCAGCTCATGAGGCATCCACTTACCGAGCTTTTCCCGTTTCCAGTTTGCTTCAAAATCCGAATGACTGTAAAATGGTCAATGTTGAGTTCTTCAATGATTGCTCTTAATTGGTCGTTGTCAAATTCCGGTGGCCGGCCATACACTCCTCATCTTCAAGGCTCTCGTCTCCTTTGCAAAACTTCTTGAACCACCACTGCATGGTACTTTCATTAGCAGTTCCTGGCCAAATGCATTGTTAACGTTGCAAGTTGTCTCTGCTGCCTTAATGACCCATTTTGAACTCAAATAAGAAAATTGCTTGAATTTGCTTTTTTGTCTACCATCATTTCCATAGTCTAAAATAAATATAAACAGCAAGTATTGTCATTAACCAAAAACATAAAGCAAGAAATGCACATTAAAGTGATGTATAACATAACCACATTTAAGCATGTATGCCAGTATTCAAATGGCAAATTTCAATAATGCAAAATGGCAATACCTTTTGCACCAACCTAATAAAATTAGTCACTTGAACCACTTTCAAATATACAGGTCACTGGTGGTAATTATATTTCAGTGTACTGCCATCACCACTGTCACAACCAAAACTTTTCCATCACGCACATCACCTTCCAGTTAAGCAGCAGTGCCCCGTGCCCCACCCCTGCTCCCGGTAACCTGTTTTCTAATTTCTGACTTTGAATTGGGATATTCTAGATATTTTATGTAAGTGAGATCATGTTTTTGTCCTTTTTTGTCTGATTTCACACAACATGCTGTCTTCAATCAAGGTCTGTCATTCCTCTTTATGAATAATTGTGATTAATGTTCCATTGCATGGATATGTACCATATGGTGCTTATCCACTCATCTGTTGATGGACACTTGGGTTGCTTCCACTTCCGGCTATTGCAGCACGTGCTCTTCTAAGAACTTCAACCTGCAGCTTATTTACTGAGTGTTTTTCTTTGTGTGCTGCAGTTTGATTAGCTTTATCCCAAGTGTTGAGTCACAAAATCTGTATCAGCAAGTCATCAGATTGACAGCTTACGGTTTCTTCTCTCACAACTGGCATCACTTTGCTTTTCAGTTACGATGTACTATTAGGAGCGCAGTGCTGGTAATCTCACATCTTCCCTGACCGTGGACCAGGACGGTCTCCCTGCCTGTGCTTCCTTCTGACCCCGCGGTGTGTGCATGTGTCTCTGCTGTGAGGTGGCTGCTGGCCTGTCAAGTTCACTTGGCCCGTGAGTAACTGCAGACTGTCTTGTCTGCAGTACAAGATCCTGCTGTACTCCCTGGACGGCCGGCTGCTCTCCTCCTACACTGCCTACGAGTGGTCTCTGGGCATCAAGTCCGTGGCCTGGAGCCCCAGCAGTCAGTTCCTGGCAATTGGAAGTTATGACGGGAAGGTAAGGACACAGCACTGCCAGGCTGAGAATTGGCCCCCGTGCGGTGCAGCCATGGCTACGCTCAGCCTCGTGGTATCTCCCTAACCAGGTGCGCATTCTCAATCACGTGACCTGGACAGTGATCACCGAGTTTGAGCATCCTGCAACCGTTAACAACCCCAAGATAGTGAGTTTGGAATTTCATGTTTCTCTTTGAGCAATATTTGTGGAGGAGGGTAGGAAACTGCTTTTTCACTTGGCATTATTTATTGTGATAACATTATTTGGCAGGTACTTAAATCACCATAAGCTTTTGCTAACGTCCTGCTTTCAATGTCATACTCTCCTTGTAGTCTTCTGATCTGTTTCTCCACGCCCTTGCCCTGCCTGCTCTTACTGCATTCCCCTCCCATCCGGTGTTGCATTCGTGGCTCTGTCCAGTGCAGCGTTCTTGCTCCCTCCAGGTTACACCAGGGCCTTCCTGCCCCCACCACCCCCCGGCCCCGCACCCACTGGCCGAGCATCCCTGTCCTGCCGGGTGCTGTGCTCTGGTTACAGCCAGAGAAGAGCAGAGTCTCTGGCCTGTGGCCTGGAAGAGGCACCCTCACCAGGGAAGGGGCAGGGAGCGCCAGGGCGGGAGTTGGTGGGCATTTCAGTCGGTGGTCAGGGAAGGGCTGCCGTCGAACAGAAGAGGTGGGAACATGCCCCCAGTCGTCCCGCAGACATCGATGGAGGCCTGCCGTGCGCCAGGCCCTGTTGCAGGTGCTGGGGAGATGGCAGGGGACAGGCCAGCAGTCCCGGCCCTCCTGGACTCAGCCTCTCATCAGAGGCAGCAGCCCACAAAGGAAATGAGCACAGACACGTGTCCTGAGATGGGATCCTGGGTGGGAAGTGTGGGGTGGGGGTGCATGTACCGCTCAGGTGAGGGAGCTGGGAAGGCTCCCCGCCGAGTGGAGTGAGCTGTGCGGCCAGCTCAGAGAGGCCGTTTTTCAGGCAGAGGGCACAGTCTGTGCGAAGGTCCTGTGAGAGGACCAGGAGAGCAGGGGAGAGCCACAGAGGGCGAGTGCGCCCGCTGCAGGGTGGCCAGAGTGGCGATTGCAATGTGTAGGTCAGGTTCCGTGGTTCCTTCTGGAGAACGCAGGTGAGTCACCACGGCCTCCCCTTGGCCTGCGGGCTGGCCTTGGCGCCCTCAGCCCGCCCTGCGCGGCCTTTCTGCCCACCCCCTGCACCACCCCACGAGCGCGGAGGGGCTGCCGGGAGCAGCGCCCCTTCCCGCCGAGGTCTCCTCGGAGGGGGAGTGGGCGGGAAGTCAAGATTTTGAACTAGGTCTTGGAGTCCTAATTTTTTTAACATAGTTTCTCAATGTAAAACAGCTATTATGTGTTATACTCTAGAGAGCTAAACGGTGTCAGGGAAGATGAAAACATGGAGTTACCATGAGTCTGTCACCTTATTTCTTGAAGAGGCTCTTCAGTGGAAACTGCAGCAAACATCCCTTGAGAGGAGGGCGCTGTGGGGGCCTCGAGCACTGGGCGAGGCTGAGTGAGTGGCAGCGGCGCAGTCGCGTCCTGCCTCCGGTCGGCCACCAAGCACCATCTGCTGCGCTCCCTCCCAGCTTGGTGCCTCTTGTAAGCCTGCGGTGGCGCGTGTCTTTCAGATCGTGTACAAGGAGGCGGAGAAGAGCCAGAAGCTGGGGCCGGGCCGCCTCCCCCGCCCCCTCGCCCCCGCAGAGACCAAGTGTAAGCAGCACTGGGGCGTCCTCCGGGACAGGCACGGAAGGGGCATTTTCCTCTCATTATAAGAAATACACTCTTCCTTTCCTGTAAGACCTCCCAACTAGCAGCTTCTCCAGGCTCTTCATCTGGATGTCACCATCTGGGCACTGTTTGTGCTGGTTGAATAGAAGCCCTAACAATCCAAATTTGCAGGCTCATGTTCTCAAGGCGTTACTCTTAAATGAGTGCTAATATTTCCTGGGGTGAGCCAAAGAGAGGGCATCAGAAGGCAGCTGTTGGTAAAGGGCTCCACCTTGAGCCTTTGCACCGGGCTGTGTGACCTGGGGCAGGTCACTTGCAACTCAGTTTCCTCCTCTGTAAAACCAGCTTAAATAACCTGCCCCCAGGGCCATGGGGGTGTCGGGCAGGTGAGTTTTGAGATGAAAGAAACTTTGGGGACAGCAGCTGGGCCCTAGGATTTAAATTACAGTTTACCACCTTTAGAGCTCCGCTCTCACCGTGTTCTTTCTACATCTAAGTCTAAAATGAGTATTGAGGGCAGATTGAAGGTAGTTGTAAAATCAGATGCTGGAAGTGGGTGGAAAAAAGGCCAAGAGGCTGAGCCGTGGCGCCCTAGCAGCCATCAGGCTGGGGGCTCTCGCCACAGCGCCACCTTCCCAGTTTCCCTTAGTTGGAGAGAACGTTGCCTGTGCTGTAATTTCTTGCACTCAGTTCAGCAGGCGAGCTGGTCGGCGGCTGCCCCTGCCACGTGGCCTCTCCCGGCCACGCCTGGCAGGGGGCTGTCGATGTGCACAGCGAGCGCAGAGCTCCCACCCTGCTCTTTCCCTTGGATGTTGCAGACGAGATCGCCTCAGGACCAGTTCCTCTGCAGACACTGAAACCTGTCGCGGACCGAGCTAATCCTAAAATCGGCGTGGGCCTGTTGGCTTTCAGTCCTGACAACTACTTCCTGGCGACACGAAACGGTCAGTGCCACCATAGTGCCCGGGCACTCCATCCCGTTGCTGCCCCTGGGCGCCCAGGTGCGCAGGCGGCTGGGAGAGCGTCCATCAACGGGTTCCCGTGGTAGCAGCATTCTGCCCACAGATGCGCCTCTCCAGAGGGGCCTGTCATGGTGGCGGCAGGCAGCCGCCATGCTTAAGGGCCCTTGAGCCTGCTCGCTGCTTTGGCTTTACTCAGGAAGGAAGCAGGTGAGGCCAGCTATACCTGTGGACTGTGCTGGCACAAGCTAAAATGGTTTTTACATTTTTAAAGGGCCATTTTGTAGCCAGCGGAGCGTAAATCTTTGCTCTCTGGCCCTTCAGTTTGCTGTGCCCTGGTAAAGAACACTAGGTGATCATCTACAAAGGCATCACAGCTGCAGGGACTGGAGAAAACGGGCCTGCGGGATTTGCTATGCTCGTCCTGGGCAGCGGGAAATACCAGAATGCAGGGGTGGGGGAGGATTGGAAGCGAAGGACGGGGCAGCCACGCATGGCGTCTCTTCCTCCACCAGACAACGTGCCGAATGCCGTCTGGGTGTGGGATGTGCAGAAGCTCCGGCTGTTCGTGGTGCTGGAGCAGCTGTCCCCGGTGCGCGCGTTCCAGTGGGACCCGCAGCAGCCCCGCCTGGCTATCTGCACGGGAGGCGGCAAGGTCTACCTGTGGTCCCCTGTGGGCTGCGTGTCGGTGCAGGTGCCGGCGGAAGGTGAGCAGGGGTGGCCGGCTCTGCGTTCTGCCACGGGCACGTGTTTATCCTGGCCTGGGGCGGTGCCCAGCGAGGCGAAGCCCCAAACCCTCAGGGTGACCCGAGGCTTGCTCTCAGCACCTCTTGTGAACTCGAGAGAACAGCCCCCTAGGTCCCTGGGATGCCCATCAGCTTGTAAACATTTGGTGAAGGAACGTGGCAGGACAGGAAGGCGCCTCTCCGAGCTGCAGGCCTCGGGCTCTTGTCTGGCTCTGGGGTTGGCAGGCACCGAGGCCTGTGTGCTCGCCACAGGGCAGGGCTGCGTCCTGCCATCGCTGCTCCAGCTCTCTGGCCACTCGTCTTTCTCCAGGTGACTTCCAGGTGCTTTCCCTGTGCTGGCATTTAAGTGGAGACTCCATCATCCTCCTCAGTAAGGACCACTTCTGCCTCTGCTACCTGGAGACTGAGGAGGGCAACAGCCCGGCTAGTGGCCAGCGACTGCAGCTGAGGGCCTGAGGGGGGTTGCGCTGCTGTCACAGCAGACGCCTCTGTGGGTGTCTGGGGAAATGGGGCTCACCCGGGGGAGTTCTCTGGCTGGGTTGCTCCAAATTAAAGTATTTGATTTCATTTTTCTATGACAAGGCATTTTTGTAAATATGTATGATATGAAACTTCGATTTTATTATTTAAAATAAACATTTGCTAGTCTTAAAAGTGTGGGTGTTTTTCTGAGCGGTTTGGGTCACAGGAGCGTTTTGTAGATTAGGTTGAAGTCTCTGGTTTCCCGTGTTAGGGAAAATGGACCACATGGCCAAGCCCCTTCTGTCTGTCAGCTGATACCTGGGTTTTGCTCTGGATCGTCTCTTCATGGTCACCAAATGCTTAGGCGACGGCTTCCCACAGAACAGGTTTGGGTGTGATGGACACCTCCAGCCTCCCCATGGGTGGACACGAGGAAGGGGCCCAGAGCGCCTCATGGCAGAGCCACACAGGACAATGGGGGCGGCTCCTGGCAGTCAGGAGGGCACTGCTGGTCCTGGACTTGCCTAGCTAACAGACACCTGCAGGCTGTTACCCGTGATGCCTCCAAATCATATGCATTAAGGGAGAGTGGAAAGGCGTCCAGATGTGCCCCCATTCAGTGTGCCCCTGACCATGCCAGGGGGATGAGTGTTGACAGGAACTCGGTCAGAGCCCTGAGGGCGGGCAGGGCCCCTGAGCCGCCTGGCTTCCTTAGCACGCACCTTGGCTTTGCAGAGAGCCCCCGGGCCTCAGCTGACCACAGGCATGTGAGCCAGCTCAAGAACACTACTGGGTGAAGCGAGAGGCACTGGGCTTGACCCTGCCCTCCCAGGGCCCGACCCTCCGGCTTGGAGAGTGGGTGCACAAGCATCCACCCAGCTCTGCTGGCCTTGCAGGGAGCTCCTAGATCTCCACCACTCTCAACGCAGGTGCTTCCAGCAGGTGGGCACACTGGGATTCCAAGCCTGGCCCTCAGCCTCAAAAGGCTGGACAGCTGTCTTTTCACAAAGAAAGCCCCAGGTAAGTGCCACTCTGCTGACTGAAGACCTGTGCCTGCGCTGCACAGCAAGCTGGCAGGGCTGCAGAGCTCCTCCAAGCAGCAGCTCCCGCTTTCATCTTCACTCATGGGATACGCGGCCGCCTCGGTTGGCGCAGCCGCATTAATGCCTTCAAGAGGAACAACGTCCACACGGACAAGGCAAAGGTGCAGACCCGGGCAGCCCTGCAGGTGGCCTTCGCTGCAGGCCCTGCCCCCCTGCCTGGCCACGCCAGCCGGCAGAAAGCTACACTGGAGGGGACACTGGAGGGACCACAGGCAGCCGGAGTTTAAAGTTTAGCAACAAACGCTTCCAGTCAAGCAAGCAAGCTGCGCATGGCCGCAGGAAGGCGCTCTGGGCAGGTGGGACCCCCGGCAGGTCTTCGCAGGCCCCTGAAGCTCCCGGAAGCTCCCTGACACTCGGGCATGCTTGGTGCAGATGTCACCACAGCCTCAGCGCTACATAAGCGAACAACCAACCAGGTGGCCGAGTCAGGAGGCTAACGTGGTTTCCTGCAAGTGCGGCATCGTAGAGCTAACTTACCAACTCTTTTAAAATAGAAATACAATTGTATAAATTAAAAATACATAACAGTTGTCAAAATTCTGTGTGAAGAATTATCAAGGTGACTTTAAAAGTAATAAAATTTCTTAAAATCATCCTTCTGTAAAACTTTTTGGGCCTGGGAAAGATGCCAGAAGAATTAATACTAAATTTAGATTAATTTTAGGAAAACAGTGATCTCAGGTCAAACATATATTTACAAAAGAACTGTTTGCCCAGAAGCTGAGGAGGCACAGGCTGCATTTGCATTTAGCGTTTAAAGAAAGGGGTTACATTTTGAAATACAAAATCTGACACCAAGTATCAACATTTGCAGCTACAGGCACTGGAGATGCTGGAGATGCACAGCTGGGAGCTCAGGTGTGTGCCACGAGGGAGCACGTGGACGCAAAAGGCTGCGGTGCCTGGGCAGGGAGAACCACAAAAAGCCACTGATGTACTGAGTGCCCTCGCGGGAGGTGGCCCTCCAGCCTGGCGGTGACTAGTGGCCATCAGACAACCAAAGCCTGCGACGGGACGATCACTTTACTAGCCTAAGCACTCAGGTCCCTGCAGGCCACGGCCCCCAGCCCCTGCCCGCAGGCCGCCGCCTAGAAGCCGATCCTGCCCCTGGTCATGGCGTAGCCCAGCTTGGCTTCGTTGTTGATGAAGGACGCCAGCCCCACGTAGGTCTCGATGAACAGGGGGCACTCCAAGGTCAGCACGCCAGTGGCTCTCCCTGGCAGAGGATGGTCTTTCTGGGCTTTTTTGACGGCTTGAATCAACAGAGCCTTGAAGCTTTCCAACTGGGAAAAGAGAACACTGAGCTCTAACCTTCAAGCACAAGGAGCCACCCACTGCCATGAAAACTTCGCTCAGACACCTGCATCCCCCCCAGACGCCACACATACTTGCCGAGCCCCTTTGCCCTCGCCTGTAGCAAAGGCCTGCCCAGCTGCACCCTGGCGCCCTCCACCAACCTTCACGCGGCTCACAGATGCACCAGATCTCACCACTGCACTCGCCTGTGCCCACAGCTCTGCCCCGAGCACCCGCTGCCTGTAGACGCCACGGGTTCTGCTCTGTAACCTAGTCAGTCCTTACCAGGTCTGCCAAGCTAGGGACAAGCCAGGGCCCCAGGCTGGGCCTGGCCATCGGGCTAGACCTGGATCTCAGGCACCCAGCCAGCCTGCCTCTCAGGTGAGCACAAGCCTGAGTGGCCTCCATCGAGCCTGGGCCCAGGGGGCAGCTGCCATCCCTGAGGCCCTTCCAGGCCCTTCTTCCAAGAATGACCAGCAGAGGCCAGGCTTGAGAGCCAGGGTTCTTAACCAGGACCCAAAGATTTCAGGGGGTCCATGAGCTTAAACGGAGAAAAATCAACTTTATTTTCTCTGACCTGTGATGTTGAATGTTGTAAAACGATCTGCTACTACGTTCTGAGAAGGGGTTCGTGGTTTTCACCTGACAAAGGGGTCCATGGAACAAAAAAGGTTAAGAACCCTTGCTCTAGAGCTACCTAGCTCAGTAGTCACCAGCCACACGGACCTGTTGAAATTACATTTTTTTTAAATTTAGTTTTTCAGTTTCACTGACTAGTGTGGCTTGAGGCTACCACATTGGACAGCACAGATACAAGACATTCTGTTAAAACAGTTCCAGATGGTGCTTTTGTTGCGTGTGCTCTTACTTGGCACAAGGACGCAGTCTTCTCGTCCGCATCCGCCATGGGGTGTTCAGTGAAAGTCGCGTAGGGCATGCTGGTGGACCAGGGGTTCCATCGGCTGAGGAAGGAGGGGCGGCTCTGCTTGTCCCACTGGACTCGAATCCCCACGCCTGCTCGCCTGACAGCGGAGGAAAAACGAGGCATTTTAAAAGCAGCCTCGGCAGTTAAAGAGCGTGATCCAAAGAAGGGGTCCATTTAAAAAAAAAGACCGATGGCATTCCACAGCAGCAGCTCACTGCGGGTGAGTGCTAAGAAGCCCCACACCTGCTTTCAAATCTGACACGCTAAGACCTTGTTTTGGTTAAACTGAACTCAGTCTTTACAAGCTGGTAACATCTAACAAATAATATAGAGAATATATTATAGACAATCTAGCTAAATAAGTGACATTTTTATAACTTTACATTCTTTTCCTTAATGTATTATTAAAGTTGGCTTAATTTCTCCAGCGCCTCTTAGCTTCCTGAATTCCCTACCAAATCTGTACTGGAAAAACTGTAAAATATATTGTTTAATTCACTTGACTACATTAACATGTAGATTTCTTAAATTTCAGGAAATTCTAAAGCAGGAGAATCAATTCTTGAAAGGCAGTCACAAAACGTTCTTTTGCAAGATATACAAATTTTAAGAGCTGCCCTACTTGTTTCTTCTAAAAATTAACCTGAGCAAAAACCGCCTTGATGGATGCCGTGTCTTTCCTGGCCTGGGATAAAATGGGGAGTGTGACCCTTGTCTGAAGAATGTACAAGCAGGGCTCCCCAGAATGATTCCTGGAATCTGTGTCAATCATTTTACCAAAGGCCTCGTTGCTGCACTCGGTGCCAAGTTCCTTCTAATGCACTCACTTGCCCAGAGGTCCCTGGCACCAGGTCTGCGAGACCTCATGCTGTGTTCTGAGGTCGCCTCCCTTTGCCTCTACAGAACGCTGTGTAATGGCCGGCACAGGGAGAGCACCCGGGGGCCTGCCTGGTAAAGGGGGCTGGCACAAGAATTGCAAAGTCGTCTTCAGCCCTCAAGTTCGCGGGTGCTGGGTCCTTGGAACAGACTTACTTGTTCAGTGATCTCGCTGGAAACTGGAATTCTCCGTAGGAGATGGTGTCCACCGCATTCAGCCCTATTCTCACCACCTGCTGGCACTGAAGGTTGATGAAGTCGTATTTACAGATGAGCAGGGACTGGTCGGTGACCAGCACCAGCCGCTCCTTCTCGTTGTTCCAGTGGTCGACCCTGCGTGCAAACGGGAAGGGTCTCAGGTCTTTGGACCACACTAAGGACAGCGGTCCTGGGTCAGCCACCCCAGGGCCCCGCCCTTGGGCCAAGGTCCATCAGGAAGGGCAGCGGGGCCACGCCGAGGGGAAGCCTGGGCGTTCCGCGGCGCCGGGGTCTGCCCGGCCACCGCCTCCAGCCAGGGGCCTCCCCGCTTACTCCGTGAGCAGCCACACGCCCTGGATCTCGTCGTCCTCCACGGGCCGCACCGCCGCGCGGATCTCCTCCACCGCCTGCTCGATGGTCCCGGGCTGCGGCGCGGGGTCGGAGTCAGCGCCGCCCGCGAACCCTCCGCGTCGGCCCCCGCGACCCGCGCCCCACGCCCCCCACCAAGGAGGCCGGGCCCCACGCCCCCCACAAGGGAGGCCGGGCCCCCGCGCCCCGCGCCCCCGCACCCCACCAGGGAGGCCGGGCCCCCGCGCCCCGCGCCCCCGCACCCCCGCACCCCACCAGGGAGGCCAGGCCCCCGCGCCCCGCGCCCCCGCACCCCACCAGGGAGGCCGGGCCCCCGCGCCCCGCGCCCCCGCACCCCACCAGGGAGGCCGGGCCCCTGCGCCCCGCGCCCCCGCACCCCACCAGGGAGGCCGAGCCCCAGCGCCCCCGCACCCCACCAGGGAGGCCGGGGCCCCGCACCCCCGCACCCCACCAGGGAGGCCGGGGCCCCGGGCCCCGCGCCCCCGCACCCCACCAGGGAGGCCGGGGCCCCGGGCCCCGCGCCCCCGCACCCCACCAGGGAGGCCGAGCCCCCGCGCCCCGCGCCCCCGCACCCCACCAGGGAGGCCGAGCCCCAGCGCCCCGCGCCCCCGCACCCGGAACACGAAGTACTCCTTGACGCGGGCGCGGCGCGTGGGGTCGTGGACGCTGAGCGGCCACAGGGTCTGGCGCAGCGGCCCCCCCCGCCCCCGCGCGGCCGCCGCCCGCCGCGCCCTCCTCGCCGGCCGCCAGCAGCGCCGTGGGGCTCGCGCCCGCCGAGTCCACCGAGTCCCGCAGCTGCAGCATCGCCGACCCCCGCCCGGCCGCAGCCCCGCTCGGGTCCCGCCCCCGGCGCCCGGCCCCGCCCGCACCCCCGGCCGCCGCGATTGGCCGCGCGGCGCCAGCCCCGCCCCAGGCCCCGCCCTAGGTTCCGCCCTCCTCCCCTCATGACTGGCTCTTTCCCGAGCGACTTTCGCAATTGGCTCCACTCCGCTGCCATTCACAATCTCCCCGCCCCTTATCGCGCCGGAAGCGGCCCCGCGCTCAGGTCCACTTCCTGTTTATGCGAGGGGGCAGGGGGCGGGGTTAGGCGGGTCGGCCCGGGGCGTTGCCGAGGAGACGCCGAGCGGCTCCTGGGCGCAGCCGAGCGCCCGCGGGAGCCGGGGTCGCCGGGGAGCCTGAGGGACGCTGCGGAGTGGGATCTGGGGCCGGGGTGAACTGGAAGTTTTTGCCTCGGGACCTGGCTCAGGGCAGCGCCGGGAAGCGGGCGAGCGGCGCGGCCGCGGGGAGGCTGCCCCCGCGGCGTCTTCAGCAGCTGGCGGCCCGGGGAAACCAGGCCGTACTGGTCTGGAGTGCGGCGGCTCTGGGGGGCTGTGGGGAGGACGAGGAGGACGCTGAGCTGAGGCCCTAGTGGGAGTGTGTGGCAAGCACAGCGAAGGGGCTGCGATTTTGCCCCCTCCAAGCGCGCGGGTCAGCCGGCCTGGTTCATGGTGCTGCCAGGAGACCGAGATTCCTGGTTCCCAGGCGACTCCCCTGAGTGCCGTTCCCTGCCCCCGGCCCCACAGGGGCAGGCATGTGCCGGGATGGGTGCCGCCCACGCAGTCACGGGAGAGGCCCCTGAGCCTGGGAGCCCGGCGCTCCCGGGCAGCCTGGGAGCAAGCTGGGGCTCTGGCCTGGAGGGCGAGATGTTACCGCCTGGCTCGGGGCTGCCGCAAGCACAGGCCTACCCTGAGCAAGTGATACCAAGCAAAAGCCTGTTCTTTCCTCCCGATGAGTCTTCAAAGCCAGTTCCTGAGACACGGGTTAAAAGGGAGTTTATATCCCACCCATCAGCCATGTGGGATCCAGGCCCCTTCTCGATTTAGAGGTGGAGTGGACATCGCCGTCTCAGTGTCCTCAGGAGGGAGGAATAAAATATGGATTAGAGTGGACTTATTGGTGTTCTATAGAATTATTGCGACTCTAGCAATGGAAGAAACTATCACTGATGTGGAGGCAGTGGCCATGGGAGTTGCTGAGGGCAGGGAGAGGGAGGAAGAGATGTGATGTGGGGCATTTTGGGGACTTGGCATTGTCCTGAGTGATACTGCAGGGACAGATGCAGGACATTATATATCCTGCCATAACCCACTGAATGGACTGGGAGAGAGAGTAAACTACAATGTAAACTATAATCCATGCTGTGCAGCAGTGCTCCAAAATGTATTCACCAAATGCAGTGAATGTGCCACAATGATGAAAGAGGTTGTTGATGTGGGAATCTCATATTTTTTAATGTAACATCTTGTGTGATCTATGTATCTTTAATAAAAAAGAAAATTAGAAAAAACTTAACAAAAGAAAAAAAAAAAAAACGGAATTTATTTTGTTTCACAAGCAAAAGAGCACAGTAAGCTTCATGGCCCAAAACTGCCTCCCCAATTTACTGAAATTCTAGTATTTTGAAACATCAGGATGCTAATGAGTAATTGGGGTGGGGTTTGCAGAGTTTCTTTCACTAATGAACATTAAGGGGCTGAGACAGAATGGGGATGGGGGGAGGGTGAGTTACAAAGTTACAGCCATTGTCAGAGATCAAGGCACCTGGGAGAGGGGGCTATGAAAACAAAGGTCACTTATAAGGTTTTTCATGCGGATAACAGGACGGTTGCATGGTCACGCTTTCAATAGAAATGTCCATATACAAAGGCCGAGCCGTCTGGAGTAATCATTAAAATGGCAGGTTTTTCAGTTGGAAGTCACCACATGCACAGGGTGAAGTCAGTCTAGCCAGTTTCAGTATTTTCAGATATTAACCCTTTTGGCTCATTTAAAAATCATCTATCTAATGTTTCAGTAATCATAATTATTTGTTAATTCTTAACCTTCGGTTACATGGCAGCCCCAGAAAGAGCAGTCGGGGCCTCATGGAGTGTGAGAGAGCGTGGGGGGTCTCCCAGTGAGGCAGGTTAGTATCGGGAAAGAGGGAAGGCTCTGGGACCCCGCAGGGAACGTGGCGGGCAGAGAACATGGCAGTAGAGAGCGTGGCTGTGAGACTCCGCCCGGAAACCTGCTGCTACTGACAAAGCCAGAAAGCCCCCAGTGAGCCCCTGGCCACGAGGTCCCATCTGGAACCCTTTCCAGGGTGAAGGGGAACCCCAGATATCTCCCAACATCAGGCCTCCTCACTGGCCTCTGAGAGCCAGCAGGTGCAGAAGTGAGGCGACCTGTCAGAACAGGAGACAGCTGGGCCCCCCAACTCTAGGCAGGGGGGCGAGGAGAGGGCATAAAGGGCCCCACGGGGCCCAAGCCGCATCTCGCCCTGTGCACGCGCACTCCTGTGTCCAGGCTGTGTGCTTATTTCTAGTCTTCTTTTTTCTTAATAAACTCTACTCCCTTGCCTACCCTATGGCGTGGCCTTAAATTCTTTTACGTGACATGAGCCAAGACCCTAGAAGCCAGAACCAGAGCCTTCCGCCGGCACCAGCAGCATCACACCCCGGACGGCAAGCAGCAGGCTCCCCGCTGGCTGAGACAGCAGTGCCCCCCAGAGCGAGAGGGGGCTGAAGGAGCGTAAGAGAAATCCCTGGCAGCCTGGAATCTGCAGTCATGAGGGGGGTGCCAGAAGAGGGGAGTTCACGGAACGTTCCAGACGGTGGCATCGGTTGAGTCTTAGGAGCGGATGCACCCTGAGTGTGAGGCAGGTTAGCGTAGAAACGCCCGTGCCCCGCGCGTGTACCGTCCCTTTTCTCGTTTCTTAATAAACCCTGTCCTCCCTCGCCTACCCTACAGCGTGGCCTTGAACTCCTTTATGTGACATAGCCACGACCCCGGAGCCCAGAACCAGAGCCTTCCCCTAACAAGTGGGAAGAAGAGCTTTGGACCGAAGGTGCAGGACCAAGAAATGGGAGGAGCGTTGGGTCCCCGGCCGCCGGCAGGCACAGGCCTGGCGAGAGCCCAGATGCTGGGGAAGTGGCAAGAGGACAGAAGAGGAGGGGGCCTGTTCTAGATAAACCCGCAGCGCCGCGTGGGTGGTGAACGAGCAACAAAAGCGCTCAGCTGAGACACTGCCCTCCACGCGCGCCTTGGAGGAGTGACGAGGTGGGATGACCGAATACCTGAAAGTCACCTGTTTCTCTCCCTGTTGCTAGGACACAAAGAAAAGAATTGTCTGTAAATCAGAAGGCAATGAAATGCAACCCTCTTTTTGGGCCAAATTCTGCTTTTGGTGGTCAAGAATATCCTGTTGAGGCAATGAAGTATGGAAACCAGCTTCAACCAGTTGGCCAGACCTGTGCAGAAGCAGCCCCTTGCTGTCCTCACTTCAACTTGTTTAATTAACATAGTAAAATTCCCACCCGGGGGTGGAGTTATCCGCCCCTTTCTTGATCATGCAATGTGTGTGCAAGCGTGATTTCCTGAACATGCTAATCATACATTTATAGAACCAGCTATGTGTGTTCATCCATATGCATAAAAACGAATGTATAATCAAAGCAAATGCTAAGTAGTAACTTGGGTATTTAAACAAGAGTGAAACTGCAGGCCGGGGAGTCGGGTCTGAGACACTTTGGACTGGCCTTGGCTCCTCACCTCTGCAGACGTGATAAATGTGAGTTCGCCTGACTCCCCTGCTGAAGTTTTCTTCATGCTGTCTCTGGTTACCCACAAAGGCCCTGCTCTGAGGCCTGACAGGAGGTGGGGGAGGCAGTTGGCAGAGGGACTGGCTTCTGGAGGCCCCCAGCTCGGTGGCCCATGGGTTGGAGTTGCTTATTTCCCAGAGCATTTTAAAAAATATATAATAAGCTTTTTTAGAGCAGTTTGAGATTCACAGGAAAATTACACAGAAAGTAGTTTCCAAACATCCCCCCATCTTGCACTAATGTGGTGCACCTGTGACAACTGATGAGCCCCTATCGGGACAGTGTCTGTGGCTGGAGGCCGTAGTTTCCATCCCGGGTCACTCTAGGTGTCCTGCAGGCTCTCTGGGTTTTGAGAAATGTGTCACGTCTCGCCACCCTGAAAAGGTCCTGTGCCCCTGCCCTCTCGCCGCCACCCGCGCGGACCTGTGGTCATCGCTGTCGTTTACTGGTTGTAGCATCGTGTCGTTTACAGGTTGCATCGTCGTGCCTTTTCCAGAACGTCAGCGGGCTGGAACCCCACGCTCGGCAGCCTCCGCAGACGGGCCCTCTCGCTCGGCAGCCTGCATCTGCCGTCGCCC
The DNA here is from genome assembly GCF_030445035.2 of Dasypus novemcinctus. Lineage (NCBI taxonomy): Eukaryota > Metazoa > Chordata > Mammalia > Cingulata > Dasypodidae > Dasypus > Dasypus novemcinctus. Next base: position 129,741,598 of record NC_080681.1, read on the forward strand.
CCTGCCTTCTTTCTCGCTGACTAATACCCTGTTGTCTGCATGCGCCGCAGTTTGTTCATCCGTCAGCCTGCTCACCACATCGAGCTTACTTACAAATTTTGGCGACCTGAACACGCGGGGGAGGTCTTTGCGTGGACTTGCACTTTGAAGTTCTTTGGTAAAGACCTCGGGGCACGACTGCTGGTGGTATGTACGCTTCTGCTTAGCCTTGTGAGAGGCTGCCAGGCCGTCTGCCAGGGGGGCCGTGCCACTCCGCCCTCCCGCCAGCCGTGGCCGCGCGCTCCCGCGGCCGCGCCCTCGCTGGCATTTGGTGCCGTCGGTGTTTTGGATTTCAGCCGTGCCAGCGGTGTGCAGTGCGGCCTCATTAATTTGCATTTCCCTCGTGACACGTGAGGGGAGCGCCTTGTCACGTGCTTGTTTGCCAGCCCTGTATCTTCTTTGGAGAGGCGCCCATTAAGCTCTTTTGCCCGTTTTTAGCCACGTTGCTTGCTATTACTGGGTCTGGGGAGTCCTTGGTGTGCTGTGGACACGAGGCCTCTGCGGGCGTGGGCTGCGCGCCTGTTTTCTCCCAGCCTGGGGCTGTCTTGTCCTCTTCATCGCAGGCCTTTGCGAGCTTGTCTCCATTCCGCTCGGCAGGTGGCAGCTTGGCTCTGCTCCCTTCTCCCTGCAGGGCGGGGTTTGTGCTGGGCCTGGAGATCCAAGGCCGCGGCTTCCCGAGCGGGGTGGGGGTGGGGTGGGGGTTGTGTGGGGGGGTGGAGATGCACATCGGGAAGCCATCGTGTACTGCCCTGTTGACATCTGTCCCACGGGGCAGCAGGATCTCTGGGGCACAAGCCCAACGAGCCCCGAGGGCGGGATCCGGAGCCGCTGCTGGAGTTCTCCCCTGGAATTGGGCCACGGCTTCTGTGGCTGGGGGTGGCGTGGCCCCTCACCTGCCCCGCGCGGGCTGAGCCCCCCCTCGCAGTGGCAGCTTCACCCTGGGCGGCGCCCCACGTGCCAGGGCTGCGGGCGAGGGGCTGCTGCGCGCCCCCAGTGGCACCGTTCTAAGGGCTTTGGCGTTGGCAGACACAGCGGAAGTGGAGCCACTTCAGCAAGAAGCGTCCTTCCCAGCGGACAAAGGACCGCTGCCAGCGCCGGGGACCAAGTGGGCAGGCCCCAAGCGCCTCGGCTCTCAGCAGGGCAGAGCCGGGGAGCAGCTCTTGTGACTTTTCCATTTTCTCCCTCACGCCTGGAGCCAGTGCCGATAGAGCTTGACCGTCGCCAGGCCCCACTGGCCAGGCCCAGAGGGTGACCTCACACCAGCAACCCCCTGCTCCGCTGAACTCACCTGAGCTCCTAGCTCAGGGGCCAGAATTGGTCACATGGCCGCAGGGGTCAGGAAGTGCGGCCTTTCAGTTGCCGGGTCAGTGGAGAACTAGAAAGAAGCGGCAATCTCATCCAGACCATTTGTAGTAGTCAGCCACAGCGCTGCTGATGCAAAACACCAGAACTGGCTGGTTTTTACAAAGGGTATTTATTTATCTGGGGTAGGAGCTTACAGATACCAGGCCATAAGCATAAGTTACTTCCCTCTCCAAAGTCTATTTCCACGTGTTGGAGCAAGATGGCTGCCGACGCCTGCGAGGGCTCAGGCTTCCTGGGCTCCTCTGGGCTCAGCGCCTCTGTTTCCTCCACAAGGTCAGCTGTAGACTATGAGGCTCTATCTGCCCCTTGGGGTTTCCGCCGTGTCTAAGGAGCCATCTCTATTCCTTGTGTTCTTCTCCTGGTTCAGGTCCTCTCTTCCCGGGCCTGGCTTCTCTTTCCTCTGTGTGCTGACTTCCCGGGGCTCCAGCTTAAGGCTTCGGCATCAGACTCCAACGTAAAAACTCCAACATCAAAAACCCTTAACTCTGTGCTTTGCCATGCCTTTTATCTGTGAGTGAAGGGGGGGGACTCAACGCGCTACTGGCACAAGAGGTTTACGTAATTACTTAATCAAGAAAACCCATGAATCCAATAGAATCTAATATGCCCAGAGGAAAAAGACCAGTTTACAAACATAATCCATTATTTCTTTTTGGAATCCATCAATAATATCAAATTGCTACGCTGTTTTTGTTTTTTTTGTTCTGCTACACTGTTAATAAAGCACACGATCCATGCAAAGTCTACAACCAGTGGTGTTTGGTATAATCACAGAGCTGTGCATCCATCACCCCAATCGTTATTAGAGCATTTTCATTATTCCAATAGTAATAATAACCATAATAAACAAAAAAAGTAAAGCTCTCCCCCTTAATAATCATTTCTAGTTCTCTCTATGCTTCCCCTGCTGTACATAGCTGCTATTCCATTTTTATATTTCTAATTTTTTGTATTTATATTTTGTATAGATGGAGTCAAATGATATATAGTACCTTTTGCTAGTTTCTTTAACTTAGTATAATTCCTTTTTTATTTTTATTTTTTTTTTTAATTATTTATTTATTTATTTTTTTAAATTACATTATGAAAAATATGAGGTCCCATTCAACCCCACCGCCCCCGCCCCCCACTCCCCCCACAGCAACACTCTCTCCCATCATCATGACACATCCATTGCACCTGGTAAGTTCATCTCTGAGCATCACTGCACCCCATAGTCAATGGTCCACATCATAGCCCAGACTCTCTCATGTTCCATCCAGTGGGCCCAGGGGGGGATCCCAGGGGGGATCTATAATGTCCCGTAATTGTCCGTGAAGCACTATCCAGGACAACTCCACGTCCTGAAAACGCCTCCACATCTTATCTCTTCCTCCCGTTCCCCACACCCAGCAGCCACCATGGCTACCGTTCCCACACCCATTCCACATTTTCTCTGTGGACATTGGATTGGTTGTGTCCATTGCACACCTATGTCAAGTGAGGGCTTAGATTCCACATGGGTACTGGATGCACTCTTCCCGCTTCCAGTTGTAGACACTCTAGGCTCCATGTTGTGGTGGTTGACCTTCTTCAACTCCATGTTAGCTGAGTGGAGTAAGTCCAATAAATCAAAGTGTAGGAGCTGAAGTCTGTTGAGGCTCTGGGCCTGGGTGTCATATTATCAGTCCAGAGATTCGAATCCCCTACATATATCTTAAACCCAGCACCGACTACAATTCCAATAAAGTAGCATGCAAGTCTTGTGAAAAGAGATCCCCTCTGAGTCCAATTCCATCACGCAGAAACACCAGCTCCAAAGAAGGGCTATCTCTCATGGCAGTGAACCCCTTCTGCTAATTCCTTTTTTAAACTCTTAAATGGAAAATTATTAATACATTACTATACACCACTGTCCGTGTTTCGCTTTGGTTGTATTTTTGCCTGATATTAACATCTTGTAACACTAATGTATATTTGTTCAATTTCAAAGAAAAACAGTCTTGAATATGCAATAGCACCCCTATCGTACCTCACATGAGGCTTCACTGTGCCGTACAGTCCCGTGCTACATTTTTTAGCTCTCCTTCCGGGAACATACAAAGAGCTTGGACTTTCCCTTTCAACCAGTCAGACCATATATTAGCACTGCTAGAAACAAGCACTTTGATGTGCTTTCACCATTTCTATTCATTTCCAAAGATTTACAATCTTTTGTGCAGTTTCAATTCTTCATTTTTTTGCTATTTTTTTTTTCTTTTTTCTGCCGTGCAGTTTTTAGAGATGGAAAGATATCCTGGTCCTTTCCGTCACAGCCTGTCCCCAAGCTGGAGGAGGCGCCGCTGCCTCCAACCTGAGCGCGCCGGGCTGTGGCCAGGTGAGTTGGGAGTGAGGCGATCCCGGAAAGGAGGTGGCCTGGGCTGGGGCCCCGTCCGGCTCCAGCTCTGATCTGCGCAGGAGGCGGGATGGCAGCAGAATGCGCGGCTGTGTGCCCAGGTTCCTCGCCAAGCGCAGGGCGCCCTGGGGGAGCCGCTCGGGGCTCGTCCAGCAGCAGGGTCCTGCGTCTGCTGGACTCAGCTCCCGGAGGAGCCACACCTCCGACCCCGCACAGCCGCTGCCGTGGTGGCCCCGGAAGGGGCTGGGGGCGTTGCTGCCCCGGGCTGGCCAGGGAGCCCTGCTGATGCCCCCTCCCCTTGTCAGCGTTTCCTGGGCCACCATAACGAACGACCACCAGCAGGGACTAAAATCACAGACCTGTGCCGCGTGGCCCCAGCAGGAGACGAGATGGCCACGTCGTGGTGTCGGCCAGCAGAGTCCATTCCAAGCTGCTCCCCTGGCTTCTGGCAGTTGAGTGGCAGTCCATGGTGCTCCCCCATCACGCCACCTCTGCCTCCACCATGTGGCCGCCTCCACCGCGTGGCCACCTCCACCCGTGGCTGCCTCCACCGCGTGGCCACCTCCATCCGTGGCTGCCTCCACCACGTGGCTTTCTCCATCTGTGGCCTCTCTTCCCCTCTGTCTCTGTGTCCAGACTTCCTCTGCTTGTAGGGACCCCGGGCGTTTGGCTCAGGCCCCCTGCTCCAGTGTGGCCCATCTGAACTACAAGTACTTTCAAGGATTCCGCCTCCAAATAAGGGCGAGTCCAGGAGCTCAGGACGTGGCTCAGCTCGAAGCGCGCTCCAGGCCGAACGCGGCCTCCCAGGGGAAAGGCGAGGGTCGAGGTGAGGGGGCAGGGGCCGGGGCCGCCAGGCCTGTCTGCCCAGCTACCACTTAGTCATTAAAACAGTCATCGTGCAAGTCGACCCAGCCATCGGGGCTCCCACCCTCCCGCGCCTGCTGTGGCTCCTGCTGCGAGCACACGGGCTGTTCGCGCGCTGAGCAGGCCCTGGGCTGGGCCTCCATGATTCCATCTCATCCACGGGGAAACTGAGGCCCCGAAAGCTCAAGGCACCAGCCAGTCAGGGCAGAGCGTCCCGGAGCCGGGCCGGCTCCTCCAGAACCCGTGTCCGCGCCCACCTTGCGGCCACCAGGCCAGGGTGGCCCCTCGCCCTTTCCCACCGATGGGGCCTTGGATTCCACTTCTCGTCCGTGGCCAACAAGGAAATTCGGAATCGAACGCCAGGACTGGCCGGGACAGGCCGGGAGGGACAGGGAGGGACAGGGAGGGGCAGGAAGGGGCAGGGAGGGGCAGGGAGGGGCCTCCAGGAGCCCTTCGCTGGCTCCAGAGGCCTTGCCCCACAGCTCGCAGCAGAAAGGACTGGAATTCCACCGTCACCTCTGTGAGGCAACGCTTGCAGGAGATGAAGACGCGCCCACGTCGTTAAACACGCCGGATCGTGCGGCCCTGGCCCAGTGCAGCCCCGAGGGTCCAGAATGGCCGGGTGGGAGCCGGCTCGGCGGCTGTCCTGCCCCAGCTTGGCGGAAGGTCGGCGAAGACACCGCGTCACCTGGGATGGCCGAGGCGTCAGCTCGGGGGTCTTGAGGAGCGCTGTGGGCGCCTCCCGGTGACCCCCTTGCAGGTCCAGCGGGCGGAAGGGGGGCGCAGGGCGGCGGCGGCTGGTGGTCAGTGGCCAGCGCGGGCGCGGAGGTGAGCGGTTGGCCCTGGAAACGACCCCGAGTTGCCAGCCACGCGGAGGCCCCCTTCTTCCCACCCTGTCATTTTTCTTTGGGTCTAAGATGATTTTCATAATTTCCAGCAGAGAATGAGACGAAAACATGGAGAAGCGGCGCCTTTTGAAGACGCCTGGTGCAGGCCTGTGATCGCCTGCCAGACGGGAGAGCGGAGTCGCCGCCCCCTCGAGCGCCGGCCCGAGGCTCCAGAGCCGAGGGGCCCCCCGCCTGACTCGGGTGGGGACCCCGGCAGCATTCGCGGGCCGGGGCGCTGCAGGCGGAGGCCTTTGCTGCAGGGGGGGAGGTGAGGAGGGGGAATGAGAAGGGGGAGGGGGCTAAAATGGGGAGGGGACAGGGAGGGGGGAAGGGGCCAAGAAGGGAGAAGGGGGGGCTAGAAGGGGGCATGAGAAGGGAGAGGGGGTGAGAAGGGGGAGGGGTGAAAGGTGGGAGGGGGCTGGGAAGGGGGGAGGGCGAGAAGGGGGTACCGCTCAGGCCGTAGGGGGGGTGGGGGTGGGAGGGGGCCTGTGGCCAGCACGTGGCTCCTCACTTCAGCACCCTGTGACCTGAGTAGGGGTGCTCTCCATTTGGAGCCGGGGCACCCCAAAACGCTCTGTCATCCCCACCTAAGGCGCACTGGGCCTGGCAAGCCCTGGGAGACCGGAGGGCGAGCGAGGATGCCGCCAGCTGTGGCGTGTCCCGGGGCTTCCCGGGGGGCTTTGGGCCAGGGCTGTGAGCAGAGCAGCCCCCCCGAGCCAGCCCCAGCTGTGGTTAGCACCTCTGTCCTCAGCTCGGGCGGCCCCTCCGGGCAGGCCACGGCCGGTGGGCCACGCCGCGTCCTGCCCGCTCGCCAGGCAGTGACTCTTCCGTTCGTTCCGGTCCTCGCCCCCCTGGAGGTGTGGCTCCCGTGACCTGCCAGCTCTCCTCCAGTTCGCGAGCACGGCTAACGCGCTTCTAACAAGGCCGCACGCGGGCCGGAAGGAGCTGGGCCAGGGGTTTCCAACTTCCCGGGGAGCGTGAGGAGGACCCCCGGTGGCCCTGGTGGGTGCAGTGGGGGCGTATTTGCTGTTCGGTCCCCAGCAGGCCACCGAAAACCTACCCGAGCGACCACGACGCCCACGCCTGAACCAGCTCCTTACGTCCTCACCGCCTGCTGGGACGTGGAGCGAGTAGCTCGGACCTCGCGCGGAGGAGGGAAGAACCGGCGGCGCTCAGCTTCTGGGGCACTTAGAGGGACGGGGGCTCGAGGGGGCGGGAGGGGTCCCCCGGGCCCTGAGCCCGGGGAACTGGAGGGAACAACGCGCCGGGTCTCCCCTCCACGAGGCGGCGCTGTGGATCCCTGAAATCAGCGCATGTGAGCATTTTAATAAAACGGCAGGAAATGGCTACTTCCAGGCTAAGTACTTATTTTTCTCAGCAATGGAGGGAACTCCTGAGTGGGAAAACCATACACCTTTTTGCTCCCCAAATGAGAAACTTACTTAGTCAGAAAGGTTCCACAATATTAAAACTGCACCTGCGAGTGGGGAAAACGCCCGCCCCCGCCGCGTCCCCCGCTGACCTGAGAAGGAACGTGGACAACGAGCGTTCTCTCTGGTTTGGAGGCTCTACGAGAAAGCTTGCTGGTCGTGCGATAACCCCTTCCACGCGGGCAGTGGACACCGACCTGCGGCCCGTTGGCTGCCCGGGCAGGACGCGGGTGGGATGTCGCGGCCGCCGTGCGGTCATCCCGCTTCGCACCGCGCGGAGGACAGGGGCTGAGAGGTGGGGGTGGGCCAGGGGCCAGGGCCGCCTGCCCCGTCAGTGGGAGGGGGCTTCTCTTCCAGAGGGGGCTGTGTGCTGTGCGCAGAGGAGGCGGTGGGAAGACACCGCCTCCCAGGGCCGGCCCCACCTTGATAGGGGCGGGCGTCCACACCACGGACCCCCCGGGACCCCGGCGAGAAGAGCCTGCTGTCTTCCCGCACCCGCCCACCTGGTACCTGTGCCGGGGACTGTCCACCTGGCAGCTGGCTTAGTGCCCGGCGCGGGGGAAGGACGACAGAGCTCAGGGGTCCTTCCTGGTGGGGGTGGGGAGGCCAGAAATGTGTACATGGAGTGAACCGGTTTTGTAAAATTAGCAAAACAACGTATTTTTATTCTCCCTTCCTTAAAGAATGCTACGTTTTAGGCCCCACAAAACCTGGGCCCTCCCCTCCCCGGAGGAAGGTCCTTCTCAGCCCCAAGAGCCATCAGACTCTGCTGGAACAAGGAGCCATCCTCCTGCCCACGCCACGCCCGGGATGGCGTGGAGTTCAGTGGCTGGCAGGGGAGGTTTTCAAAGGCTTTCATTCATTCACTCATTCATTCACGCCCCCTCCATCCAACACACGGCGCTGACCCTCTGGTTTGGAAGCAGGGATTGGAAGTAAAGACGGGAAGCATGCCGGCCACTGCCTCGCGGCCGGCAACCCCTGTCCCCAAGCCCCTTCCAACCGGGGGGCCATTGCTCTGAGTTAGGGGTGGGGGGGCTAGAGCCTTCTCAGACCACGGGAAGTGTGGGGAGGGAGGGTCCCCAGAAGGCACCCCGCCAGGCTCCCCAGTGAGGGCGATGACGGAGCACCGGGCGTGTGGGCCTGAGGTGGGGTGTGCCTCCTGGTGGCACTGGTGCCCCCTCCCAGAGGCCATCTCTTCCAATCCAAAGCCGGGGTTCAGTAGAGAGAAGGGAAGTCTCCAGAGCCACAGGGCCGCGCCCCTGGGTGGGTGCGACCCCCGCGCCCACCGGACCCCTGGCCGCTGGACAAATAGGAAAACCTCTGCCCAGGATGCGGTGGTGCCGAAGTGGGGCCGGGGTCGGTGCACGGCAGCCTCGGGGCCGCTGCGAGGCGTGCGGGGCGCGCGGTTCCTGCTCGCGACAAGGGACGGCCGGAGGGAGGGGGACCCTGGCGGTGGGGCGTGGCCATGGCCGTGGGGGCGGGGCTCTAGGGGGCGGTCCCAGCGGAACCAGGGGGCGGGGCCGCGGCGGGATGGGGGCGTGTCGGCGCCGACTCCTGGTGGGGGCGGGGCCAGGGGCGGGGCCGGGGCGGGTGGGGGCGGGGCCGGGGCGCCCGCGGCTTCCCCGCGCGGGCCGAGAGCGCGGGCGTGCGGGCGGCCGGCCCCTGGGTCCCCGCACTTGTGGCTGCGCCCGGCCCCTTCCCGGCCCTGGCTCGCGGGGCGGCGGCAGCGGCGGCGGGGGAGCCGGGGGGCGCGGGCAGCACGATGGCCCCGGCGGCGGCGGCGAGGACCCCCGGGCGCGCGCTGGCGCTGGCCCTGGCGCTGCTGCTCCCCGCGCTGCCTGCGGGCGCCGACGCCCCCCGGGCCCCGTCCCGGCTGTGGCCCAGCATGTGAGTAGCGCGCGCCGGCAGCCCCCTGGGGGCCCGGGCCGGGGAGGCGGCGCGACCCTGGGGGTCCTGCGCGCCCCGCGCCCCCCGGCCCTGCCCCCTCCTCCCGGGCCGAGGCCGAGCCCCGGGGGGTGAGCTCGGGGTGGGGGTGGGGGGCAGAGGCTGCACTTTGTAAGGAGGGGGCGGGGGGCGCCGTGGCCGGGCGGGGTGGACCCGGGAGAGGGGCTTGGAGAGGGCGAGGGCCGCGCGGCTCCACTTCCTTCTCAGGGCAGCCGGGGCCGGGGGTGCCCTGCGGGGGTGCCCCGGCAGGCGCTGGTTTCTGGGCGAGCGCGCGCGGCCGGGCGCTTGCAGCAGACAGAAGGAATTTCGGTCTAGGCGGCAGGAAGCGGGGTCAGGGGGCGGCCAGGCCGGATTCAGAGCTGAAAGCCGATTCTGCGGCCCGGCAGCCCACCCCGCCTGAAAGGAAAGCTGGTGGCCCAGCCGGCCCATCTGGCAGGGGGCTGCTGGGGGCCCCCTCCGCAGCGCTGGGAGGGGCCTCCCGCCTGGTGGCCCTGCTCGCCACCCCAACTGTCAGCCTCCGACGTCCAGGGCTACCCCGATGGCATCTGGTGGCCGAGGTGGTGGCCGCAGCTCAGCTGGGGGAGGGGAGCAGGTCCCCGGAACCCCCCATCCCCGGTTTTGATGGACTCCTAGAGGGGAGGTTTCCTGGGGGCCTTTTCCAAGGACCCGAGTCTCTGGGTTCGGGGGGCTCCCTCCCAGGGCCATAGGCAGCCTGGCCTTTGTGCTTGGTGGGGTTCCCGTGGGTACCCCCTTTCCCGAAGCCCCAGTGGGGCGCCCCGTGCCAAAGTCCCTGCCAGAGCCGAGGCTCCTGGGACCCCCCGGTGATGCTGGGGCAGGCAGCAGGCCTCTCTGCCCTGGAGCACTTGTGAAAAGTGCCCGAAGTGCCCGGCCCTTCTTGGGCTCCTCCCAGCTCCTGGGGGCCTGCTCTGAGGCCCCTTCCCGACCTCCTCCTGCGCACCCAGAAGTCGAAACGCCGCTGGGACCAGTGGGAATGGGGGGATGGCCCCCCACCCAGCGGGCCCACATTGCCAGCCTCCTCCGGCTGCTGGCCCTGCTCCAGCCAGACCAGAGCCTCCCCTCCCCCGCTCTCCCCGTCCTCCCCTCTCCTGCCCTCCCCTCCTTTCCCCTCCCCTCTCCTCCCTTGCCCTGCTTCCCCTCCCCCTTCCACACCCTGCTCTCCTTCCCCCCCCTTCCCCTCCCCTCTCCTCCTCTCCCCACCCTCTCCTCCTCCTCCTCCTCGGAGAACCTGCCACCCAGCAGTGGAGCTGCTTCTGGGAGCCTGTGGCCCTTGTTTTGGGGGCTCCTGTTCTCAGACTGCCCGGCAGGTGCTCCTGAGCCCTTGGGGTTTAAGCAGTGCTGCTGACCTCAGACAGGGGGCCCCGGGTTAGCGCCAGAGTCGGGGCCTCGGGAGACGGGGTCTGGGGCAGGGAGGCCCAGAGGGGAGTTTCCGTGCTGGGCACGGCCTTGGCCTCTCCGGGCGGGCCACACCCGGCAGCAGCGCCAGGAGCTCGGCTGGTGCTCTGGGTCTGATTGTGCTGACCCCGACCCGCCCCCCCCCCCCCCCCCCGTGGGCTGGGCCCCTCTCGGCTCAGCGCAGCCTGGTACTTCACTCGTCTGGCCCCTCGGACGAGACTGCTCTCCACCCGGCCAGGAAGCCCCGTGGCCCACCTGCTGCGGGCCGCCAGGAGCATGCCTGGCACGCGGAGCGGCCCGTGGCCCCCGGCGGCCCCCTCACACTGGTGGGCGAGGGCAGGGGAGGGGGCTCTTCCCTGTGAGCCGGACGTGCCCTTGGTGCCGCACAGGTGACCTGGCCGTTTGTTGTCCCCCGGCCTGGTGGGAGGCGCTTGGGGTCTGGGAGACACGGCCTCAAGCGTCCAGGTCACGGTGTCGTGGGGGCCCCGGGGCAGGGACCTGGCTGGCCCCGACCCCAGAGTCTCGGCTTCCCCACCTAGAAGTGGGGCCAGGGTCCCCGTGAGGGCACACCTTTAGGTAAGGTGCGGGAGCCCCCCCGCTGGCCCCTCCTGGCACGGCCGCCCTGCCCCCGGCCCCTCCCTCGTGTCCACTCCGGGTCCACCCCCGCTCCTGGCGGGAAGTGGACGTCGGGGTCCAGGGCCCCGTCAGCAGCCACACCTGGGGGGCGCTTCTCGTGGGCACCCCGGGCCTCCAGGCTCTGCGAGCCCAGCCTTCGGGAGCAGACCGCCCCACGCTGGGTGGACTGGGGTGACCGCCCGGCGGCGTTGCCTTCACTTTGGAGTTTGGATTTGGCTCCCCCCGGGGGGCAGCAGGGTCCAGCGGCCGGGCTCGGAAAGCCCGTGACTTGTGGTTTCCAAGGCCAGGAAAGAGCTTGAGTTTTGTGCCTGCCGGAGCTGCTTGGGGGCGGCCAGGTTTCCTCTTTGTTCTCATCTCACCGCCCTCCTGCCCCCCACAGCCTCCGTGACATTCGGAAACTTCCCAGAGGAGAAAGCCTCCCCTTCCCCCTTCCCGCACCGTGGGGTGACGTAAGGACCCCTGGGGTTCGGGGCCAGCCGGGGGCCCTTTCAGGGACGTGGTGGGAAAGGCTGTGCTGCCCGAGGGAGCCCCCCTCCCGTGGCCAGGGGAGCGGGCGCCGGGCGGCTTTGTGGCCTGTGGCTCCGTGGCCACGATGACCGCACCTGGGGCCCGAGGGCGGCTGCGCAGTGGCCCGGAGGCCTCCGGGAGAGCCGGGGGGAGAGGGGGTTTCTTGGGGAGGTGGGGGACTGGGGACAGTCACTCAGTGCCTCAGGGGCGGGGGGGAACGGGGGGGCCGGGACAGAGGAGTGACCTGAGCGGTGTGCCACAGGGCTGTGTATCGGGCGGGGCCTGAGAGGAAGGCCGGGGGGCGTCTCCGTGCCCGGGGCGTCTGGCAGCAACGGGAGTTGTCTCCTGTTCTGGAAGCCCGAAGCTCCAAGAAGCCCCAGTCCCCGGTGTCGGCGCGGTGGGGATGGGGGCGTCCCCCCAGCCCCGTGGGGGTGGGTCCTGGCCCCTCGCTGGTTGTCGCGTCCTGCGGCCCTCCTGCCTCGGCAGGTGGCCCTCCCTGTTTTCTCATGGCCGCCCCGTGTCTCCGTGGCCGGACATCTTCTGGTCAGGACCCGGTCATGGGATTGGGGCTCCCGCTTGACTCCCGCCTCTCCAGGGGCCCCATCCCCACACAGGGTGGCCTTCACGGGCCTGGGCTGGGACCCGGCGTGCTTTTCGGACACGCCGTCTGGGTGGGCCATTTGCCCCTCCCCCGGTGCCCAGGGCTGTCACCTCCTGAGGCCCCAGCACCCCTGGGTGCTGGGTGGGCCGGCCCTGGGCTGGCAGCGCCCGGGCAGGGCACAGGGACTCCCTGTGGGCTGGGCCCTGGCACCCTCAGGCCCGATTCGGGGCGGCACATGCTGACCCCCACTTTACAGATGCGGAAGCGGCTCCCAGGGCCTCGCCGCCTTCCACCGCCCACCCCGGGCCCATCAGGCGATTGGTGCCTGGGCACCCATCCCCGTGCTGCCTTCCTGGGCTGTCCTGTACTTCGAGCAGGAAGGGCCTGGCAGCCCGGGGGGCTCAGAGGCCCCCAGCCGGGCGCCTGCCCCTGGCCCCCCCCTCCGCCCTGCAGGGTTGGAAAGTGAGGCAGGGATGGCGAAGGCTCCGGAGCCAAAGCGGCGCAGCCCAGGTGGTTCTGTGGGGCCCGAGGTCCGCGTGCAGCTGAAGCTGGGGTGCGGCACCCAGAACGCCCCTGGCCACCCCAGGTGCCCACGCCGCCCCGGGCCACCCCGCCTGGTGGTTCGTGCGGATGGTGGCTCAGGTGGGGCGGCCGTGCCCGCGGCACCAGCCACTGGGGCCTTCGGGGTGGGGAGGGGGCGGAGAGTCCATCCGTCGCATCGACGCAACGAGACCCCCAAACAGACCCCCCGCTGGTCCTGCACGGGGGCGCAGGGCGGGGACGTGCCCGAGTCCGTGGGAGAGGCCGCCCAGCCCGCCCGTGCCCCTCTCCCTCCGTGTGTCCTTTCCTGCTGAGACGAAGCTGGTCGTGAGCACGTTTTCCTGAGCTCTGTGAGGCGGCCCAGAGAATTATCGAACCTGAGGGGGTGGCGGGACCCCAAGTTTGTAGCTGGTTGGTGGGAAATACAGGGACGCCCTGGGGGCCGTGCCCCACTGCGGCCTCTGCCCCGTGCAGCGGGTGTCCGCATTGCATGCGCCCCGAGGGCTTGTTTAAACAACACCGGGGCCCACCCAGACCCCCCGAATCCGCCGAGGGGCCCGAGAACGAGTGGTTCCCACGAGACTGGGGAGAGACCGCCGGGCCCGGCTGGAGAACCAGGGGCCCGCGAGGGAGCGAGTTCCAAAACGGGCCGGCCTGTGCAGTGCCGGCTCCCCCAACCTGACTTCTCTGCTTTCCAAGGTAACAGGGTGCCCGGCAGTGGGGGCGGCCCGGAAGCCGCACACCCCGCCAGGGCGATTGAGGGAGGGTGTTTAAGAGGCGTGAGCGTGGGGGGCGCAGCCCGCGAGGCTGGGGGTCAGCAGCGAGGCCGAAGTTTGGGCTGCCCAAGCGCTCTCCAATGAGGGGCATCTCCACGTGCCACGACTGTGCCACCAGGCCTACCCATGGGTGCCACACCTGCCCCCTGTGGCCCCACCCATCCTGCCCCGCCCACACGGCTCCTTCCCCCCATCCCCACACCTCGGAGGCGCGCCCATGCCGCGCTGCCCGCCGACTCTCTGGTCTGATGGGGTCCGGTTTGGGCTGGCCGGAGGGCTTCCCCCCTGCAGGAACCCGAGGGACAGGGAAATACGGTGGGCGTCTGGCGTCTGGCTGGGCAGGGGCCGGGGGTCCAGCCTTGTGGGGCCCGGACATGAGCGCTGAGCCTGGGGGCTTTGGGTGGGCTGGCCCTGAACTTGGCTCTCTGGGGTCGTGGACTCACAGCCTGGTGAGGGGTGGGGTGGGGGGACCCAGGGAGCACGACACTGCCTGGCGGCGCTGGAGACCCCAGATGGGGGGCTGGGGAGGGGGCGGCCCAGGACTCCGGCTTCCCCCAGGGAGGTCGAGGGGCTCTGGTGCCAGGACTTCCAGGCGGGCGGCACCCCCAGGCTGGGCGCAGACGCGTGGGGTGCACGCCCTGTCCGGGCACGAGCTTGGCCGCGTGGGGGGCGCAGCCCAGACCTCGGGTGCCTCTTTCTCTGCTGAAATTCGCCCCCCGGCGACCACTCCCGTCCCCAGATCAGGGCCGAGGCCGGCGCTCTGGGCCTGTGTCTGCCTCGCTGGCCTGGTTCCGGAATGTTCCTCCCTGACGGTTCCCTGAGGAGGCCTTTCCCACCTGCCCGGAGCCTGCGGCGGGTGGACGCTGACCGCGTGGCGCCCTGGCAGCCGGGCCTGGGTGTGCAACCGCTGGCTGGCGTGGCCCGGGGGGGCTCCCAAGTCACACCCACCAGCCCCTCCGTGGGGGGCGCGGCCTCCCCCGTCCAAGACCCTCCCCCGTATGGGCGCAGGGGTGCCGGGGGCCCCCGGGGCTCCGGGGGGGTTCCCCGGGCAGCACCTCCACCTCCCACTACCATTTCCCTGGCATCAGGGGCCTCCCTCGAAGCACCGAGATTTATTTTCAGGAATTGGCTCGCGCGGTGGTGGGCAGGCAAGTCCGAAACCCACAGGGCGGGCTGCAGGTGCCCGTGGGGGGTGACGCGGGCACAAAGGCCAACCGGGCTCGGGCGCCGCCGGCGGGGCCAGCCGTGCTGGGCGCTCCCGGGCTGGTGGCTGTCCACTCTGTTCTGGGCCGGCTGCCCTTCTCCAAGGACTCCCCCAAGGCAGGGCGGAGCCCACCCTGCTATCCCCCAAGGACGTCCCCAGGAGCTGGGGCTCCCCAAGTCTCGAGGGGACACAGCTCAGCGCCTAGCCCCTCCCTCTCCGTGCCCCCTGGAGTGTCTCTCCTTTCTCCTCTCTCCTCTCTCTCTTCTTTCTCTTCTCCCTCTTCTCCCTTCTCCCTGGTCCTGCCTGGAGTCCCCCCACCCAGCACGGCCCCCACCCCTGGTGCTGTCACCTCCAAAACGGGCCAGGGGTGGGGAGGAGTTGGCTTAGGAGTCGGGGCCCCAGGGTCCCCTGCACGACCCCTGCCGTCCCTTTGCCCTTCGGTTGAGGGGGCCGTGGTCCCTGGGTGCTGGGTCTTGGCAGGATCAGGGCACGGCTGTGGGTGGCACGTGGCCCTGGGTGGGTGGGCAGAGGAGCCCCCATCACGGAGCCCCCCCGGCCTGGAGCCCCCAGAGGTGGCGGGAGGGGTGGGGGCCCGCGGCGGGGGCCGAGGAGCTGACCGTGCGTGTCCCCACCAGGCCCCACGTGTGCGTCGAGCAGGAGCTGGCCCTGGTGGGCCGCCGGCAGCCCTGCGCGCAGGCCGTCAGCGTCTCGGTGCCCGTCTGGAGGCCGGGCTGCGGCGGGCAGGCGGCGTGCGTCAGCCGCCAGAGGAGGTACGTGCCGGGGCCCTGCGGGCGGGGGCGCCCCTGCTCACGCCCGGGCAGGCGCGGCGGCTTGGGGGTCCGATGCGGGCTCGGCCTCTCCACCTGGGCCCCCGTCTGAGGACGGCCTCCCCCACCTCCCTGCTGCTCTCCTGCTGGCCCCTGGGCCTGCCGGGTGCGGGGCGGGAGGGGTCCCCGTGGGGGGCGCTGGCCACGCGGGGCCCACGCGCGGCGCTCGGCCCCCCGGCTCCCCGGCTGGAGGCTGGTGCTGCCTGGCCCGGGCCTCGTTCCCGCGCGAAGCCTTTCGTTGCACAATGTTTTATTTTGAAATCCAGCGTGGGCAGTGCCGCTGCGCTCCTCTCCTCGCAGGCGTGGGCTCTATGGCATGTGCCCACCCAGCCCCTGCCCGGCCAGGCCTGGCCCCCCCCGGCGGGGTCCCCGTGTTGTGATGTGGTGGGAAGGAGGGGCTGCTGCGGGCCCCCGCCTTGGGGGGCTGTGGCAGGAAACAGGCGGCGCTTTGCTGTTCCTCGGGGCATGAGGCCGTGTCGGGTGTGGACCCCCTGGGCGGCCACGCGTGTGTCCAGGGGTGGTGCAGAGGGGAAGCGCAGCTCCGTCCAGCCGAGGTGCTCACCACCTGGGCGCGTGTGGCAGCATACTGGGGGCACCAGGTGGGCCGTGGCCGGGGGCACCGTGCCGAGCCCAGGACAGGCCTGCGATGGGGGCGCATGTCGGGGCTTGAGCAGCCCCGAGGCCCCTGTGCCGTTCTCCCCACATGCCTTTTGGGGTCTGCCCTTGGTGCTTGGGGATGTCTGCGGTGTCCGGCCCAGGCCTGGCACCACTGGGACCCCTCAAAACGGCCCCCCAGCAGCTGCTGCTCCTTCTGGAGGCAGCCGGAGGCTGCTTGGGCCGCACCTGGACAGGAGCGGGGTGGCTGTGGGGCAGCCTCTGGCCAGCTGGGAGGTGGGCGGTCCCTGCTGCCATGGTGCCTTCAGCCGCCAGGTGGGGTGTGGGGGCGTCGTGGTGAAGGTCAAAGGACATCGTGGTGAAGGTCAGAGTGTCGCAGTGGAGGTCAGGGTATCATGGTGAAAGTCGGAGTCGTGGTGAAGGTCAGGGCGTCATGGTGAAGGTCAGGGCATCATGGTGAAGGTCAGGGCATTGTGGTGAAGGTCAAGGTGTCATGTGAAGGTCAGAGCGTTGTGAAGGACGGGGGCTTAGTGGTGAAAGTCAGGGGCGTCACGGTGAAGGTTGGGGGTTTCGTGGTAAAGGTCAGGGTGTCATGGTGAAGGTCAGGGTGTTGCGGTGAGAGTCAGGGGAGCCATGGTGAAGGTCAGGGCATTGTGGTGAAGGTCGGGGTGTCATGGTGAAGGTCAGGGCATCGTGGTGAAGGTCAGGGCATCATGAAGGTCAGGGCATCGCAGTCAAGGGAGTTGCAAGGGTCAGAGAGCGTCGTGGCGAAGGTCTCGACTGCCGCCGGTGGGCAGCCCCGCGGGGCTGGGCCGAGCTCCAGGCAGCGGAGCAGTGGGATGCGACAGGGTCCGTCAGCCTCGGGAGGCGGCCGAGCGCCTGGGGGCTGGAGAGGCCGCGGTGGGCTTGGACCGGGCTGGCTGCAGGACGTGCTGCCCAGGCCCCGGGGGACGGCCGTGGGGGGCCGTGTATAGGGAGCTGTGGGTGTGAGCAAGCCCTGCACCCCAGATGCAGGCCACAGCGGGGGGCGCTACGTGGAGGCCGCTGCTGGGGGACGGGTGGCACCTGTCCCCTGGACCCCGGGCACTGGGAGTAGCCCCCGGCGTGGCCCTGGCCCTGCGAGGGGTAAATATTACGACGGAAGGGCCTAGTCTACCCTGCCCGCTGTAGTTCGGCCCCCGACGAGGGGTGTCAATCCAGCCAAAGTGGAGTTTTGGGCGTGCGCGGGCGTGCGCGGGCTTCCGGAAGCTGGCCTGCCGCCGACCGCTGCTCCCCTGGGTGCCTCCGGGCCCAGGCCCCCAGAGGCACCCGGAGGCGGGTGCGTTACCTGGCGACGGCATCTCAGGCGCCCGCCGCTCCCAGGGGCTCGAGGGCCCTTGACCCAACGGCTGTCGGCCCCGGTCACCTGCCTGCAGGTGGGGGCTGCACCTGCTGGGCCGAGGGCGCTGCGTCCCGCTGTTCCCGTCCCCCCCATCTCCCCCCCACCCGCACTCACCTGCAGGCGCTGCCCCTCCTGTCCACAAAGCTCCCGGAAGCCACAGGTGTGAGCGCAAACACCCAGAGTGGCGCAGGGAGCCGCGGCCCTGCTGACGGGAGCAGGTGGAGGTTCCGGGAGGGCTGGGGAGGGAGGGGCGTCAGGGCGGCTCCCAGAGGGCCTGGAAGGGTGCAGGGGTGACTGTCCAGTGCATCCTTTGCCTGCTGCAACCCACTCTCTTAAGAAGTAGAAGAAGGCCAAAGAGGAGCTGGACCGAGGAGCCGGAGGGTGGGGGTGTGGCCGAGTGGAGGGCAGCCTGGCCATGCCAGCAGGTCACCCGCTGGGGGCTGTGCTGCCAGGGGGTGGGGGCCGGGGTACCCCGGAGGCGGCAGGGTGGCCTCCAGTGGGCGGCCCGCGGCAGCCGGCTTCCTCCCAGCCTTGCGTCATGGCCTGGGGGCAGCCCTGACTTGGGGAGGGGACCAACAGCAGGCCCTTCGCCGCAGGAACAGGTGCCTCTCCAGCCCTCCCCCATCTCCCCAGGGCCACGTGGGGTCCCGGCTGGCTACTCCCTGCTGCCCCCTCTGGGCAGGGTTCTGTCCACCCTTCAGCCTGGGGGAGGGTCCCGCCCTGTCTGGAGAGCTGAGCTGGGCCGGGCAGGATCCAGCCCGTGGACTCATGACCTGCCTGCTTCACGGGGACCCCCGCCTGCTGCGTCCTCTCCGTTGCCTCTGTCCCCCCAGCGAGGCTCTCAGCTCCCTGGGGTGGGCGGGAGGGGCCATGGCTCTCGTGTGCTGGGCCCATTCCCCGTGGCAGCCCCAGGCCACCGGCACACTGGGGAGGGGAGGGCAGAGAGGCTGGCACAGTGTCACCTGCTCTGGCCCCTCCAGCTCGGGCACCCGAGACGGGCCTGGACCAGGGTGTGGGCAGGTCTGCCCCGCGCGGCCTCGGGCAGCCCCACTGCTGGCCTCGGCCTGCCCGCTGGGAGGCGGCGCGGCCCCACGACCGTCAGTGCGTCCCTCCCTCCTTCTCTTCCAGAACCATCTACTACATGGGCTTCAGGCAGGTGTACGCCACGGAGGCCCGGACCGT
The DNA here is from genome assembly GCF_030445035.2 of Dasypus novemcinctus. NCBI lineage: Eukaryota > Metazoa > Chordata > Mammalia > Cingulata > Dasypodidae > Dasypus > Dasypus novemcinctus. Next base: position 129,760,186 of record NC_080681.1, read on the forward strand.
GCTCAGGTGCTGTCCCGGATGGACCCAGCCGCCCGGCGCCAAGGGCTGCCTCTCCCGTGAGTGCCTGCTGCCATCTGGTTGGCATCGCCCCCTCTGTCGGCCGCGGGAAGGGCGCCATCGGTCTGAGCCATGGCTGGGCCCCGTCCAACGGGGAATGCCCCTCCGAGGCTTTGGCGAAATAAGCCCGTATTTTCTGTGTAACACGGATTTCCAGGGTCCACGCGGTCAGGAACTCCAGTTGCTGAGGCCATTGAAATGATAAGGAGAAGGCGCGGTGCACCCCCTGGTGCTGGTCCACCTGTGGGGCTCTGCTAAGGGCGGGGGCGTGTCCGCGGCACCCGAGGGCCTGTGGCGGGAAGGCCCCCGAGGGTGGCCCCTGGCCACGTGCTGGCACCAGGGTCTCAGGCCTCTGTGCCTGCTCCGGGGTCCCCTCTCCCACCCGCCCTCCCGCCATGCCCACCCCCCCGTCAGGGGTCTCCTGCCGACTCGGGTTGGGCCCGAGCCCAGGGCGGGGGCGGCTGCCCTGCTGCCTGCACTGGCGGGCTGGGACCCCCGGGTCCTCGGACCACCATGGGCTGCCGGGCAGCTCTCACCCTTTCTGCCAGGGCCGGGGGCTGGGCAGCGGGGCCTGCCTGCTCCAGCACCTTCGCGCCTGCAGCGTGGGCGCTCGGGCGGGGGGCCTGCGTGACGCGGGCGAGCACCAGGCGCCGGGCGTGAGGCTCTGGGCCGTTTAGTCTTTACGATGACGCTGTTACCTCCTGTACAGGAGAGGGGTGAGGCTCAGGGGTCTAGTGGGGGTGGTCCTAAGTGAGAGGTCTGACACAACGGGGGGCTCCTCTGAGAGGAACCGGGCTCATGGCCAAGGAGCTGGCAAGGCCACGGGGTGTTAGGGGAGGAGCCTGAGGCCTGTGAGCACAGGGACAGGTGGGCTCGTGGGCAGGTGAGTGCAGGGTCAGGTAGGCCAGGGAGCAGATGAGCTCAGGGACAGGTGGGCTGGGAGTCAGGTGAGCACAGGGACAGGTGGGCCGGGGGACAGGTGAGCACAGGGACAGGTGGGCTACAGGACAGCTGAGCTCAGGGACAGGTGGGCTATGGGGCAGGTGAGCTCAGGGACAGGGGTGCCGGGGGCAGGTGAGCACAGGGACAGGTGGGTAAGCAGGTGAGTGTGGGGAGAGGTGGGCCGTGGCAGGTGAGCACAGGGACAGGTGGGTGAGCAGGTGAGTGTGGGGGCAGGTGGGTGATCAGGTAAGTGTGGGGACAGGTGGGCTGGGGGGCAGGTGAGCTCAGGGGCAGGTGGGCCGGGGGGCAGGTGAGCACAGGGACAGGTGGGTAAGCAGGTGAGTGTGGGGAGAGGTGGGCCGGGGCAGGTGAGCACAGGGACAGGTGGGCTGGGGGGCAGGTGAGCTCAGGGACAGGGGTGCCGGGGGCAGGTGAGCACAGGGACAGGTGGGTGAGCAGGTAAGTGTGGGGACAGGTGGGCTGGGGGGCAGGTGAGCTCAGGGGCAGGTGGGCCGGGGGACAGGTGAGCACAGGGACAGGTGGGTAAGCAGGTGAGTGTGGGGAGAGGTGGGCCGGGGCAGGTGAGCACAGGGACAGGTGGGCTGGGGGGCAGGTGAGTGTAGGAACAGGTGGGCTGGGGGGCAGGTGAGCTCGGGCAGGTGGGCCGGGGGGCAGGTGAGCACAGGGGCAGGTGGGTGAGCAGGTGAGTGTGGGGTCAGGATGGAGGGCAGGGGGTCCGAGCCAGCAGTGGACAGTGGCTTGGGGAAGGCTGGAGGCTGGACACGGGCTTTGGCCTCCCCGAGCCCCAGGGCCCCGTGGCGGCGTGAAGCTGCCCTGCCTTGGGGGTGGGCTCTGCGCCATAGCGGCAGCCATTGTGCTGGGCCGCGGCCCCCCCGCCAGGCCCTCTGCCCGGGGCCTGCTCCTGAGGTTCTCGTCCCAGGCGGGCCCTGGGGCTTCACTGGGCCCCGGGGGCACAGCGGGTGGGATGGGGGCCGGTCCTGGCCCAGCGGGACGTGGGGCACCAGGAGCCGAGGCCGGTGGGACAAGCGCCTGCAGTGGGCCTGGCACCCACTTCGTCGGCCACGGTGATGGCGGCTGGCGCCCTCGGCCGCGGTGTCAGCCGGCCCCGCCTTGGCCGGCAGGGTCCTACCAGGACCCCTGGGGGACACCCAGCCTCCCCTTGCAGCCGTGCAGGGTTTGCCGTGTCTGCCTCGAGCCACGGCGCGTCTGGAGGGTCTTCCACCCGCCGGCTGGTGACAGGGTGGGGATGGGGCGGGAGGGGGCTCCGAGGCCGCATCGGGCGCCTGTCCTGGGTGGGGTCCCGGGCCTGGCGGTGGCCTGGTCCCTGACCCCTGCCTCCAGAGCCCCTGGCCCGGGGAGGGCCTCGGGCTGCCTGTGGGGTCAGGGTGGAGGGTCCTCCGAGCTCCCCTGCCCCCAGCGCCTCCCTGCACCTGTGCGTGGTGATGGGGGTGGGGTCTCCAGGCAGGACTGATGCCCCCTTCCGGGTCTTCTGGTTTGGCCCCTTCTCACCCCCTCTGCTCCCTTGTTTCTCCTCAACCTCCTGGCCCAGCCCAGGCTCTCTGCAGCCAAGGGGTGCCCAGAGAGGCCAGGCTGCGGGAGGGAGGGCGGTGGGCTGCCCGTGAGCTGCCGACACCCATGCATGGAGGGTGGGGCCTCCTGCACCCCACACGGCTCCCAGGGTGCGGGGATTTGGGGGGTCGCGGGCGTGGCGCCACCGAAGGCGCCACCTCCGCCCCGTGGAGAGAGGCCAGTTCCTGCCAGGCGCTGGTTCTCCACCTGCCGTGGCCGTCAGTGCCACGCGGCCACAAGGGCTGGGCTCACGGGACTGGGGGCCCAGCCACGTCCCCCGGAGTTCCAGGGTGTCGTTTCGCTGACTTTCCAGCCCGGGACCTGCCTCACGTGGCCGCGAGAAGCCAGCCCGGGCTGTGTCTGTGCAGCCCCAAGGGCAGCTGCGGCGCCGGCGCCGGCTCCGCCGCCTCCCGGCAGCCCCCTTGCTTGGACGTGGCCTGGAAACGAGCCGCCTGGAGCCTGAGGACGGCGCGGGCCCCTAGGTGGGCCCCTGCCTGGGCAAGGAGCGGCTAAATGGCCGTGAGTGTCTGGCCGCAAGGTGACGGCGCAGAGCAGGCTCTGGTCCCGGGTGTTGCCTGATGACACGGGACCTCACCGGAGCCCGGTGCGCCTGGGGTGCGGCTGGGACTGCGCCCCGAGGGAGGAGAGGCCGGGAAGGGCGGGCGCGGGGAGGGCCTCTGGCCTGCGTGGGGGCTGGGGGAGGTGGGGGCATGCGTGTCTGCAGCGAGGTCCCGGGAGGGGGAACAAGGCGCAGCCCCCGGGGCGGCGCGCGCGAGCCCTGTTGGAGCCGGCATGGCCGGAGTGGATGGACAGTGGGCAGGAGGCGTGGGGGGGGGCGAGGGCTGCGGTAACCAGTTCCCATGCATGGGGTCTTAGGGCATCCTTACCCTGTCACCCCGGGGGCCGCCGCGAGGCACGGGCAGGTGGGCTCCAGGAGGGCGCCCAGCCGTCTCTGGCTCCCGGCAGTGGCAGCCGCGCTGGCTGAGCCTCGTACGCTGGGGGATGTGCTGCCCTGCCCGGGGTGAAGGGGGAGCACGTGTGGTGGCCCAGGTGGAGGGGCGGGGCTTGGTGCGAGGTGTTTGGGGATCCCAGGGGTCCTGGGCTGCGATGGAGGGCGAACTGGACCTGGGAGGCCCTGTGTGCCTGGGAGGGTGGGAGGTGGGGAGAGGCGCCATTGGCCGTGACCCTGGAGAGCCCCTCGGAGGTGCTGTGGGCCGAGCTGTGCCCCCCAAAACCTAGTTCAGGCCCCAAGCCCGAGACCCCAGGACGTGCCCTTGCTGGGCAATAGGGTCTTGGCGATGGACCCGGCCCAGTGAGGCCACCACGGGGCGGGGGGCGGGGTGGGCCCTGGCCCCAGGTATGAGGGACGTTTGGGCACTGAGACAGACCTGGGGGAGAGGGCCCCGTGGCCACGGAGGCGAGACTGGAGAGAGGCCCCGGGTGGGGCAGGCAGGAAGGAGCGGCTCCTGGGACCCTCGGGCGCAGCGTGGCTCTGCTGGCCCTCGGCCCTGGACTTGGGCCGCTAGCCCTGGGGGCGCCGCCTTGCTGCCATTTCAAGCCCCCGCCTCGTGGGACCTGCCCCGGCAGCCCCAGGAAACTCCTGTGGGCGTCCCCAGTGGGACGCGGGGCCACCCTCCGCAGAGCTCCCCTCTCCGGGGCCCCCTCCCTGGACTGTACCGGCCGCTCCCGCCTGTTTGCTGCCCAGGGAAGGCCGGGCCGGCGAGGGGAGGGCGCACGGCCTTCTCAGGGGAACCGGGGGCCGGGGAGGGTCCGGGCTGCCACAGGACCCCGGGGGCCGTGTGTGGCCCATCCTGGCCTCCTGCACAGGTGGGGCCGACAGGGGGGCTGGGGGCCCGGGCTGGACGCAGCCGGGGGTCAGGGGCCTGGGCCGTGGTACCTGCAGCCAGGGGCCCGGGGGCATGGCTGGGGCTGGCCAGTGCCCAGCAGTCGGCCACCTTTCCTCACCCGCTGTCCTGGGTCCAGAGCCCAGGGCCGCTGCGGGCAACCTCAGAGCCGCGCTCGCCGCTGCTTTCCTGCCGCTGCCACGCCTTCTGCTGCGTCCTTTCTGGCTGCGCGTTTGCCGGGGGTGCCGGCGTGGGAGTCTGTGGCGCTGGCGGGCTGGGCCTGTGGGCTCGTGCTCCCTCCTCTGGACACAAGGGCGGCCACAGATGCCACGTGGATATCTGGGGATGGGGTTGGGATCCCACGGTGACCTTCACGGTGACCCTCACTTGGCGCTGCGCCCCCAACACGCCACAGCCTGGCGGGCACTGCCAGAGCTCTCACACGGCCACCTGTGCAAGGCCCATCTTGCACGCTCACGCACGTGGCCCCACCTGCCCGCTGGAGCTCAGCCACGTGTCAGCTTGCACGCACACAAATACATGTACATACACATGCTCACCATACATCATGGTACACTCGCGTGTGCCCATGTAGTTCACACGTGCACACACCCATGAGCCTGTGTGCACACATGACACACTCATGCACACGTGTACCCACACACACCTGTGCACACACAATCCTCACTCCCAGAGTCACACACTCGTGTTCACACTTGCACACTCATGCACACGTGCACACTCACCCATGAGCCTATGTGTGCACACACGACACACACTCATGCACACGTGTACCCAGACACACACCTGCGCACACACCCACAATCCCCACTCCCAGAGTCACTCACTCGTGCTCACACTTGCACACTCACACACTCACATGCACACATGGCTGCGGGGCCCCGTGCTCCTGCTGGGCAGGTGCCTCCTGTCCTCTGTCCCCTGCTGGCCCCAGGAGCTGTCCCTGCAGGTGCAGACCCCAGGCCGGGTGGGAGGGCAGCCAGCAAGCGGCCTGTTTCCCCAGCTCCTGGCCCTGAGATGACGTGGAGTTCAGTGTCGTCGCCGTGCCAGACACGGTCCTAGGGGCTTCGTCGGTGATGCTGGTTCCGAGTTCGGGGTGGGCCGATGGGGGCCCTGTCATTCGTTCAGCCAGAAGTCACCGACCGTCAGCGCGGCCTGGTCCCTGAGCTGGGCTTGGTGACGTGCCCTGTCGGGGGCTGCCGCGCCCTCTGGGAGCTGCGACATGGGGACACACAGGCTGGGAGGCCAGCGATGCCCGGCAGCCTGGAGCCTGCAGCAAACGTGAGTGTCCAGAAGAGCCCGTCCAGGCCCAGCTCCTTCTGGAAGGTTCCAGGTGTATGTCCCCATCCCGGTGATGGCCCTTCTGGGAGCTGGTGTGGAAGGGGGCAGGCAGGGGGGCGCTGCCCTGCCTGGATCTGCTCTCAGTGTCCAGCAGCCTGGGATGGATGTTGGGGGCCGCGAGGGGCACGTTTCCCTAACTTGATATGGCCACTTGACTCCAGGACCCCCAGCTGTGGGGGACTTCGGTGGCTGGCGAGGCTAGCACCGTTGGCTCTGTCACTGGGCAGGGGAAGGTCTGTCTGCCCGTCTGCCCCCCTGCCCCCTGGAGCCCACCTGCGTGGTGGGCGTGGCGTGAGGCACGGGGGAGCGGGGGTCCCTGCCTGGGGGGCTGCTCACTTCCTTGGCAGCCCCAGCCTCACACCCAGCGGGGATCGGCAGGGGAGGAAGTCGAGGAGGGGTTTTGGGGTGGAGGCCAGCAGGCTTGGGCAGGAGGGGCGTGGGGCCGGCGGCTCTGGGCTCCTGGGGAAGTGGCCTCCCTTCCTCATCCAGGGCCGCCAGGGTGGGCGGTCACTGATTGCCTGGTCAGCGGCTGGGACGCCGTTTGGGGAAATGGCCGTGACCCGCCTCTGATAAGGGGCTGAGACGATAAGCGGCTGAGCCGCTGTGCAGGAGCCCCTGAGCCTGTGCTAAACCAGCCGCCCGCGGGGTCTCCTGTGGGGGACGGCACCCTGTTTCTCTGCACTTGCATGCACCCAGCGTGGCTTGAACCCCTGGTGCCTCTGACCCACGGTGGATGGTGCTGGCTCCCAGGGGCAGCCCCCTCTGTCCGGCCCGGCCCTCCCCGGCTGCAGGTAGGTTCCACTGCGTGACTTGCCGAGGCAGGAGGCGGGAGCCAGCTGCTCGTGGACTGACCCGGCCCCTGTTGGCATGGGTGCCGCGCTCAGCCACTGCATGGGCCCTGACTGCGGCCCTTCGGGAGGCGCGGCTCTGGACGCAGGGACATCGGAGCGGACATCCGCCTCGGGCTGTTGGAGAGAAGCCGGGCCCCATCGTTCTCCAGCGACGACCACGCATCTCCCCTGTGGGTCACCCTGACCCCTGCTGCTGTCCCCCACGGCCCCGGGGCCTCAGAGGCGGGTGGCCGGGGTTTAGCGAAAGCCCTCGGAGCGTCTGCGCAGGGGACAGGGCAGCCCCGGGAGCTCCCGACACAACCGCGGCTGTATCGACCAGGTGTTTCCAGAAGCCGGGAGCTCGGACGGGTTCGCTCCGTCAAACAACCTCGGGGCCACGCTGACCCCACGTTACGAATGGAGAGCCGAGGCCCGGGGAGCAGAGGGGCCGCTTTCCCACAGACCCCTTCCCCGGCTCTGTCCAGAAAATTCCGAGGAGTCCCAGTTGGGCTGGGGAGGGGCTGGGATCCTGTGCAGGCTGATCTGCTCAGGACCCCGTCCCCCCAGCTGCTGCACCCCGGCGGTGAGGCCCCCTGCATGGACAGGTCTGGGCCCTGGGCTCCTCTGGGGACACGGGGGCCTGTGGTGCCCTGGGCCCACCCCCCACCGAGGAGGCCCCGCAGAGGGGCAGAGTGGGAATTTCACACAGAACCCCCTGAGAAGCCCCCAGCAACCCAGGCAGACTCTAGGCAGAGCAGAATCTGGCAAGAGGAAGTTGACCGCACGTTTGAGATTTGAGCCTGTTCCTCCACCACGGGCCAGCTGGCAGCGGTGAGAGCAGAGGCAGGGGCTGCTGGCCGCCGGCTGGCTTTGGCAGGGCCCCTGGGGGACGCAGGCCCGGGCACGCAGGCTTCGTCTGGCCTCAGCTTGTGTGCTCACGGCCAGAGCGGATGGCCAGAGGGGCTCACCCAGACCCCAGCTGCCCCGCCCGGGGCTGGACCCCGAGTTTCCACCAGAAAAGAAAGGACGAGAGAGCCATGGGCTCCGGCCGGGAGACGCCTGAGCAGAGGACGCGATCTCTGGCTTGTGTAACTTGGTCTTGGGAGCAGGTGCTGGCCCCGGTGCCCCCGACGGGGTTTGATTGTGGCCCTTCCATGTGCCAGACTTCTCACCTCAGCGTAAGAGGAAGCGGCTAACGGGGCCACAGGTGCCGCTGGGAGTGTCCGCTCTCCCCCTCGGGTCTGTGCTCCCCAGATCTGCCCTCCCGCCCCCAGGCCTGCCCCTTGGGACTGGATGCCTCCCCAGCAGCCCTCCCGAGGCCTCTAGTTCTAGGAATACAGGCCAGGCCTGCCCGGCCTGACTGTGGCGCAGAGGCCCGTCCCCGGAGAGGCCGGGGCGATCGGCAAATCGCCAATGTCCCCGCGCCTCCAGTGCCCGGTGCACAAGCCAGGACGGAGATGTGCCTCCTGCTCCCCTGCTCCCCTGCTCCTCTCCTGGCGTGAGAGGAGGCCGGCTCGGCCCTGGGAGCGGGACTGCTGCGCGTGGCGTGGGCGTGTGGGGCAGTGTGGGGTAACGCTCTGATACTACCACGTACCGTCGAGAGTATTGATACATGGAAATCACCTGTCTCTGAGTATTGTTTTCCAAAAGCTGAGACTCACGAAGGTTAGACGGTGTGCCCCAAGATAACCACGCGGCGGAACTGAAATGTGAGCGCCCGACCCCCAAAGCCTGCCCTGCCACGGCGCTGGCCCGAGCGGGGTGGTGGGAGCCCGTGGCTGTGGGTCTTGGGTAGGGGATGTGCGTGGACAGCTGGGTACCGGGGGAGGTTTCTCCAGCGTACGTGGGTGCGCCGCGGCTCAGGCCTTCCCTCTGCCCCTCCGGCCCTCGAGGACACGGCCTCCGCAGCACCAGGTCCTGCGGTCACTGTGGGTTCCAGGCCACCTCCCCCTGCTGGGTGGGTTCAGACAATGCCTTCCGGGACCCCGAGGATTCGGGGGTGCTATCCCAGCCAAGCCTGACAGCCACGATGGCAGTGGACCCTGCTGTGACCCGACACGTGAGGTATTCGTTAGATTCATGAACATTGTTCTGAAGTTAGCATTAAGGGTAAATCTAATTTGTTACTACTCAATTCAAAATTGTCTTGCAAAGCATTCATTCTTTCCTTTATTTAACACGCATGTATTTAGTGTTTTTATTTTTCCTTTCTAAGCTTTCCTTTTTCCCAATCTGCCTTTTCTTTTCTGTGTGTAGGCTACCTCCCTTTTTCTCACTGGGGCTCTCAGATATCCTATTTTGAAAGCCACCTTCTGGTGCTTTTGAGCTCTGTTTTCTCAGGCGTCAGTTCTTCCGGTTTTTGAACCCCTCGTCGCTTGCACGCTGATTTTCCGCACACGGGTGATTCTTGGTTGGGTGGAGGCAGCCTCTTGCTGCTGTTTGCGCTGTCCCTGGAGGGGGCTAGGAGATGCTGCCACTGTTTGCTGTTTTCAGGCAGTGGGGAGGGGTGGGCCTGTGGCTGGAGACACCCTCCCTGGCCTCCAGCCACAGCCAGCATCGTCTCCCCCGCCTGGTCACTGCCTGGCCTCCTGGGGCTGGGGGCCTTGCGTGGCCCCTGCCAGTTTGCCCCTGGCTTCCGCCGCTGTTGCACCTGCGCAGCTCTGTTCCCATGCCGCCCAGCAGGCGCTGGCTGTGGCTTCCCTCCGGTTGTTCCGGCACCTCGTGACCCCGGGGCCGCCAGGAGCACGCCTTCTTGGTTTAGAATGAAATTCTGCGCGTCTTTGTACGAAAACTGTTCACTTTTTCCTGTGTCTGTGGAGGTGATACTGTGTACAGCCTCCACTGTGGGAGCGGCGCTCCTGCCCTTTCCTTAAAGCTTACCGTGGGTGACCCGTCACGGCCAGCGCCGCCCGGCCATTCGGTTGCTCATTCCTTCCGCTCATTCATTCATTCAGCAAAATGTACTGAGCGCCCTCTCAGTACTGGTGGGCAGGAACCTGGAGACCAAGGCAGACGGGCACCCGCCCTGGGGGCCGATGCGCCAGGCGGGCGCGCGCTCACGCAATGCGGGGCTTCTTACGGTTGCGGCAGAGTGGGGGTGCTCTGAGCCCCCGTTCTGGCTGGGGGGGTTGGGAAGGTTCAGGACGCTTAGGGAAGAGAGTTGTCCGTGCGAAGAGTCGGGGGCAGGAGTGGCTGCTGTGGAGGCCCCCGCGCCGGGGAGGGCTGGACGCACTCAGAGCGTGACCTCGGGGAGGAGCGGGGGAGGGGCGAGAGCTGGGCAGGGTCAGGGAGGCCGGAGGCCACGGGGAGTGGACCTTGGCCTTCTTCAGTGGAGAGCCGTTGAGGGGCTTCAACCAGGGGTGGTGTGATCGGATTCCGTGTGAACGTGTATTTTAAAATGTTTATTTTGAGATAATTCCAGACTTAAAGTTGCAAAAGTAGTATGAAAATACAGAGAGCTCCAGTGTATCTCGACCCAGGTACCCAGACTTACAAGCGTGTAGCGTTTTGCATTTGTTCTCCCTCCCTCACCCCCTCCCCTGCCCCTCTCTCCCTCCCTCACCCCCTTCCCTTGTCCCCTCCCTCCCCCTCTCGCCCCTCCCTCCCTCACCCCCTCCCCCTGCCCCCTCCCTCCCTCTCTCGCCCCTCCTCCCTTCCTTCCTTTCATCTCTCGTCTATCTCTATTTTCTGAACGTCTGACAGTACGTGGCACCCGCCCTGCTCCTGGAACACTTGACACCACCATGTACGTTTCCTGACAACGAAGATACTCCTCTAGGTCGCCACCTAAGCCCAGCTGTCAAGGTCAAGCAATTTAACCCTGACATAAAGCCCGGTCTCTACTCACACTCTTCAGTTGTCCCAGTAAAGTCCTCTGATGTGTATTTTAAAAGCTCCCCTGTGGGTCGAGAGGAGGATTTGGGTGAGCGGGGCAAAAGAGGGGGCCGCGAGGTGGCTTTCGCAGGGGCAAGGGAGGCCGGTGGCTCCGAGCAGCAAGGAGGGCAGGAGGTGGCGAGGACCAGCGCGGTGGGACGCGGGCGGTCGGAGGGCAGGGAGCGGGAGAGCGCCAGCCAGCGTGGCGCCAGGTTTCGGGGGGACCTGGGGTGGGAGGCGTGCCGTTTACGGAGGGGGCGGGGAGGCGCCCAGTGCTTAGAAATGCTGCTGCCTGCTCGTCCAGGGCCTGCCGACCCAGCGGAGGAGCCACGGCTGCCCTCGGGGGGCGGCCAGCTACTAACGTCCGCGCTAGGCTCGGGAAGAGAGCCGCCTGCTTCCCGCCCGTATCCTCGTGCACTTACACGTGTGCGTGAGCACGTGTGCATGCGCAAGCACGTGGTGGGACTGCTGTGCTTGCCCCCCTCTGGGAAGAGGACCCGCCCCCACTTGCCGTGGGCCGTCCTTGGGGAGAAGAGGGGAGCAGGGTCCCTTAGGGTTCGTCTAGCAGCTGGTTTCCTGTCCTCTAGGCAGCTGCTTCCTGGGGAGCGGAGCTGGGTGGAGAGGGGCGTGGGACGAGGAAGGCGCCCGGCGGGAGGCGGGCGGGTGCCAGAGCAGGGGCAGGGGCGGCCAGCAGGAGACCACTGGCCCGAGGGGAGGCGGTGGGAGGGCAGCGAGCGCCGCTCCCCCCCAAGCACCAGGGACCCCAACCGATCTGGACGCAGTGCAGGGGCCCCGGGGAGACCCCCGGAGGAGACCACCCAGGGGGCCCTCGAGAGCACAGGGCGCGGCTGCTCCTTTTCACGAGAACGTTGTCCACATCAAGAGCTCGTGGCCGCCCATGCCTGGACGCTGACGTTGCCCCGGGGCGCGGGGCCCTGGCGCAGGGAGGCTCCCGGGGTGGCATCCAGCGCCACGTCGTTTCCTCCCTGGCTCTCTGTGGCCCCCCCAGGCCCCAGGCCCACTGGTTTGGACACATCTGCCGGCTGCAGGTGTTCGGGGAGCGGGGAGGCCTGTGGGAACAGGGTTTGGGGTGTGACTGGACAACGGCCGGGATGCCTGTTGAGTGACCTTTGCGGGGGAGATCCCGAGGAGTGGGACGGCAGCTGGAGGGCCCAGGAGTGGATGGCGAGCAGCACGGAGGCCCCCCGGGGACGCGTGTGGACACGCTGGCTGGTCTGGATGTCCTGACCCCTGACCCTGAGCTCTGAGGGTCTCGGGCGGTGTGGCTGGGCAGCGCCCACCGCCTCTGAGCCTCAGCTTTCCACCGGGCCCAGCGCTTGGCCCCCAGGCTGCTTGGACCCCCGCGTGCTGACACACATCCTGCCCCTCCGTGGGCTCACCCCGCACTCCGGGCATTTCCGGAATCTTCCCGCGGCCATGGCACGCCCTCCTCGCCCTCCCTGGAGCCCCCCGCTCTCCTGGCAGGAGTGAGGCCACCGAAAGCACTGAGCTGGGCCGCCCTCCCCGGCGGGCACCCGTGGGCAGCCTCAGCTCGGAGCCAGGCCCGTGCAGCCCGCGGCCGGCGCTGCCCTCACTTGCAGGGCCGGGGAGGGCGTCCAGCCTGGGTGGGGTTCTGTGGGCATGGGGGGCCCCATCGGGCTGGAGAAACTGCTTGCCAGGCCCCCTGACCTTCCCTGCCCACCCAGAGCCCCTGACTCTCGAGGTCCAGCGGCAGCCCCCAGCCCCAGTTCTGGGAGTGAGGCTGAGGTCCCCTGGCCCAGGGAGCCCCACGCAGCAGGTTCAGGGGAGCTTGATGGGCAGGCCCGGGGGTGGGTGTGGGGAGAGGGTCCCAGTGCCCCCCCCTCCGCCTGCCCCTTGCCCTGCACCTGCCCTTCCTCTGCCTCACCCCCACCTCGGCATGTGACTCGGCGCAGAGCAGGGCTGGGTGAGCGGCCTGACCGGCTGGGTGGGGCCTGTGAGGCCCTGCTGAGATTTGGGGTGCTTTCTTGGGGAGAGTCTGGGCTGTGCCCCCCCAACTGGCCCCGAGGCCTTGCCTCCCCTTCCCAGGTCCCCAAAGTACCCCCGGGAGGGCGGGGGTGGAGCCACAGCTGCCCAGCCTTCCTGGGGTACGGCGTCCACCCCGGGGGGCCCCGGGAGCTGCCCCGCCCGCCGCCCTGCCCCGCTCACGTCTCCTCTCCTCCCCCAGCCGTCTGCAGCGCCGCAGCCTGCGTCAACGGTGGCCGCTGCGTGCCAGGCCCACCCCCGCTGTGTCGCTGTCCCCGGGGCTTCCAGGGTCCCCGCTGTCAGTACGGTGAGTACGGGGTGGCGGCCGCGGACCCCGAGGCAGAGGGTTGGGGGTGCACGGGGCCCAGGAGCCCCTCTGCAGACAGCCGGGGGAGGGGCTCCAGGGCCCCTGCCCCCTGAGCAGGTGTCACGTCATCGCCGCGCCCCTTACGGACGGGGACACGAGGGCAGAGGGCAGGGGCCGTGCGGGGTCTGCGTGGCCCACTGCCTGCTCCCGGCTGGGAACGCGCCGCCGTGCCGAGGCCCCCGCTGTGCCTGCCGTGCAGAGGTGGGGTCCCAGGGCCGCGGAGGCCACAGCGCCCGCCACGGAGGCCACGGCGCCCGCCATGGAGGCAGGGCCCGAGCGGGGTGGGCCTCTCCTCTGCCCTTTCCCGCTTTTCCCAGTCTCCCCCGGAACGTGCGGTGTGGGGGTCCCCTGGCGCGTGCAGTGTGGGGTCCCCCTGGAACGGGACATTAGCTGTGGCCGCCCCTGGCCAGTGAAGGCGCCCCCTCTACTTCCGCTGCTCGGGAGGCGCTTCTGGGTCGAGCGGGGCGCTCCTGTCTGGGTGGGGGCCGGCGCGGGGGCTGCCCAGCAGGCCGGAGAGGGCATCGGGGGCAGCCTCCGTGTCTGGGCAGGAGCTCCCTGCCCACGTGCTGCTCCCCACGGTGCCGGGAGGGGCACCCGCAGCTGCGGCGTGGGCAGGGGTCCGAAGCAGGTCAGACGTTTGCTGAGAAGGCCCCTGGGGGGGATTCTCTGCTGAGCCGGTCCCCAGGGCCCCCTCCTCGGCTCTGGGCGGAGGGTGGGCTGCCCGGGCTGTGGGGGTCCCCTGCCCTGTGACCCCCCCCCGAGGCCACGCCTGGGCCGGGGCCGCCTCCCGGGGGCGTCAGGCCTGGGAGCGCCTGTGTGGGCTGGAGGGGGGGCCTCGGGGGGGAGGGGGCTCCGGCTGCCGGGCCTCGGCTCCCTGCGGGGCAGGAACTTCAGTTATGGCCGCGGGGGTCGTTTAGAGCGGCCTGGAGGGCGTCCCCCCTCTTGTCTCGTCCCTGTGGAGTGGGTGCTGTGGACTTGTTCTCGGAGAAACACCGTGTCTATGCGGGGTCGGGGTGGGAGGGGGCCCTGGAGCTGTGGGGGGAGCTCCTGGGGGACGGCGGGGGGCTGGGGGCCGGGGCCCATCTGCATCGTGTCCCCTGGGGTCAGTGGGGCTCGGGGCCCTCCCCCAGGGCCTTGCCCCCCCCGCCCTGCTTTCTGGGGACCCCTGGCCAGCACCTGCTCCTCCTGGCCCTGCCCTGTGTGCTGAGGGGGGTCCCTCCCTCCAAACTCTGGCCCTTGGCCCCCCGCAGGGTCTCAGCATGGCAGGGGTGGGTGGGCCTCTGATGGGGGCGGGGGCTCCAGTCAGGAAGGAACTGGGCACCCCATCTGGGGTTCAGCCTGCAGGGGACTCGGCATCCAGCAGGAAGGGTCCGTCTCACCCAGGTGCCGAGGGACTTAGCGGCCCACACTCGGGGCGCGGGGGCGCTGTGCTCACAGCCTCCCCGGATTCTTGTGTGCCACCCAGGACCTGGGCTCCAGGCTCGGCTCAGCCCCTGGGCAGCAGTCCCGTTCTCCGCCGTCACCAGGCTGGGAGTCGGCGGCCCCTTCTGCGTCCACACCATGCTCTGCCTGTGCATCCTCCTTGCCTCATTCACTTTGCTTTATAGAAGAGAAACCTGAGGGTCAGAGTGGCCCAGCAGCTGTCTTTTCCCCCAGGGACCCTTATTCTCGGGGCCGCTGCCTGTGTCAGTTCCTTGGGGTGACTGGAGCCAAATTCCCTGTTTGGTCCTGCTTCAAACAGCAGAGATCTTTCTCTCACGCTTCTCAAGGGCAGAAGTCCAAGTCCCCGGGTAGGCAGAGCTGGTTCCTTCTGGGGCCGGAAGAGAGACTCGTCTTGTCCAGCCCCTGGGAGCAGGCCCCTGCCCCCGGCATCCTGGACCAGGTCTCGCCGGCCCCTGCCTCGACTTCTCCACTCTGCCTCGTCGCAGTGCCCCCCTCCGTGCACCTGCAGAGGCCCCTCACCCGAGTATGGCCCCAGGCACAGGTTTGGGGTGGACGTGGTTTCGGGGGGCCCCGTTCAACCCGCCCCACTCTCCTATGGAAATGCACAGTCTGCCTGAGCTGCCGAGGGGTGCAGCCCCCGTGTGGCCTCCCCCTCGGGGCGCTAGGGTCAGGCAGGACTCCGAGTCAGCACCGTTGTCAGTGAAGGGGGGGTCCCGGGACCCCTCCGCCCCTGGTGACCCCCTGGGTCCAGCCAAAGCAGCACCCGTGATGGAGCTTGCCCTTGAGAACACGTCACCTTTGGGTGCAGGCGTCTGCTTCTCGCGGTGAGCTGCGGGGGTGCCACGTGGCTCCCCGTGACGTGGGCTCGACGACCATCAGCGCCGCGTCAGGAGCCAAGGCCGGGTCATCTCTGAGGACCCTTCTCGGTGCAGGAAGCCTGGCCTCAGTTTCCTCATCTGCCAATTGGGCAGGTTGGGTGGGCCTCTGAGCGTCTTTCCCAAGGGGTACTGGGACCACCCCTGCCCAGCCCGCCCAACCATCGAGGGCCTCACGCGGCCAGCGGAGGGCTTCCTGGAGGAGGCGGGCACACGGGGCCATGGGCTGGCAGATCTGGGAGGCACTGGTGAGGGAGGAGGGGGGCAGGAGCAGGCCGCGGCACCCAGAGGAGCCGGGCAGGGACTGGAGAAGGTTCCGCGGGCTCCCGCGGGCACACCAGCCATCCTCCGGTTTGAAGGTGAGCCTGGGGGCTGCCCCGCCTTGCCCCCCACCCCCAGGAGAGACTGCGGGTCCTGCCTGGTGCCTCCACACCCAGGCCAGCCCCGGGGCGGCCTCGGGCCCCTTGGAGGGATGCTCAGTGTCCCCCGAGGACAGGAAGCCGGCTGGGCGGGGTCCCTCGGGAAGGGGCTGGAAGAGGCCGTGGGAGCCGGGGGTGCCCCGCGGCGAGGCCGGGGAGCAGGGCCGGTCAACGGGCTGGACCTCCGCAGCAGGCCGGCGGTCGCAGGGCAGGGGGGGCCCGGCCTCGCTCAAGGGAGGCTCTGTTCCTACGCGGGGGCGACCGCGGCCTGGAGAGGAAGCCCCCCCGCCTCCGCTCAATGCCACCCACTGTTCTGAGGGTGGGAGCCTGACCCCTGCCCGCCGCGGCCCGGGCCCCACCCCAGGGCTGCTCTTGGCAACCGGCCCGGGGCCCGGAGCTGCTGCCGGGTCTCAGGGACTGGGCCTCAGGGGAGGGGCTGGGAAGGGCCCCCCCAGCCCCGAGAGGCTCCTGGAGGGCGGGGGCCGGTGCCGGAACGTTCTCGGTCTTGCACGGCCTGCAGGGGCCTGAGCTGGCTCCGGCTGAGCTGAGGTCCCTCCTGGCCCTATGCTTCCCGGGGCGCCGTCCTGAGACCCCCTCCCCAGCCTGCGGCGGCCCCTCGGCTCCTGTCCTTGTGGGCGGGGCCTCGGCAGCCCCTGCCTGCCTGCGCCAGGCCCCCACTCCGTCCCCTGCCCTCCAAGCGGCAGGTTTCTGTGGGGCGCGGCAGCGGGTCAGCCAGTGGGGAGGCCTGCTGCAGGGGGGACCCCCATATCCTGGGAGGACCCCACGCCCAGGAGCCTCGCTCCCCAGCTCCCGGGCCTCCTGGCTTTGGCCTTCGGACTCTGCTGCCCCTGTCCCCGCTGAGGGCGAGCCCAGAGGGTGGGCCAAGAGGGGTCGTGCCAGCGGGGGGCTCGGGCTGACGGTGGTCCTGGGCCCTCCTCCCCGCAGGCCTCCGTAGAGAAGGGCAGACGTTTAGTGCTGCAGCGGGGGGTCCCGGGGAGCCCGTCCCAGCCTCGGCGTGGCGGCTCAGCCCTCACAGACACACTGGCTGTCCGCGTGGTCAGCTGCGCCCCATCGGGCCGGGCAGTGTGGCTGGTGACGCCATGTCCACGTGCACGGCCGCACTCCGGTGGGCCCGGGGGGCAGGCTGGGGGCCCCGCGCCCGGGTCTTGGCTCCAGGAGACACCCGTCGGCAGCGGCTTCGGCGCCTGGAGGGACGCTGAGGCATGCGGGGGAGGGCAGGTCTCCCGCCTGGACCGGGGGACAGTGGGAGCTGGAATTGGGAGGTGCAGCCGAGGGGCGGCGGGCTTGGCCTTGCCCGGGGGTGACGGCGTGGGGCTCCAGTCCCTGAGCCACCCGGGGACACCCACTCCCCAGGTCCACGGGGGGCTCCCCGGCAGGTGGAGGCGGCTCCAGGATGGGGCCTGGGGCGGGGGGCACGGAGCCCAGCCCCTCCTCTCAGGCCGGGGGCACCTTCCTTGGCCGTCGGTCCTCGGGCTCCTGGCCTTGGGGTGCTGCCTGAGTTCTAGGAAACCAGAGGGGAGGACCCTGCAGCCTGCCGTGCCACCCCTCCCGTGGAGCTGCCGGTCCCCCCACCCCTCCGCGCTGCTCGGCCCTCTCCCCGTCGGGGTCCACTGAGCCGCGGCGGCCTCAGGCTTTCCCCCACCCTCCTGCTTTAGTCACTAACCCCCCTCCCCAAAACCTCCCGAGCCCCGCTGGAGGGGCTCTGCTCCCCGTCGGGCCCCTGCTGGCCCGTCCGTGCCGCCACGCCCTGCGTGGGGGTGGGGGTGGGCAGCCTGTCGCCTCCTTTACGGCTGGGGTGGTGCCTCGGGGTCTGCGGGCAGCGAGCCCGTGGACGTGGGGGTCTGCGGGCAGGACCGAGCCTTGCCGAGCGGCTCGCCTGTGGGAAGGACGTCCGCCCTCATGCCTGCCCGCCCCGTGGCCACCGCAAAGGCTGTGCTGGCTTGCTCTGGGGGCCCTTGTTCTCCCAGCCGTCCCCCAGCCCTTCTCGGGGGGCCGGCTGCAGAGCAGGGGGTCTCTTAAGGATGTGATAATGTCGGAGAGGTAGGCCCTTCTGGCGTGGGGGGTTGGGGGGCTGGGCGCTTGCCCCACCCTGGCCGTGCAGCTGGGGGTGCTGGGTAAGCGAGCGTCCGGGGTCTCCCCAGGACCACGGCAGCGCTCGAGGAGGGGGCTACCCCTCAGAGAAGGGCAGGGCCTCCTTCCCCGGGCTGTCCAAGGCGGGGGACCCCTGGCCCCGCCCTCTCTCCTGGGGGCCTCCGAGCCCCCACCCGCTGGGCCCCGCGAAGTCCTCGATGGCTCGTTCTGGCTCCTTCCCCCACCTGCACCCATCCGGGAAAGCCTCCGGGGAAACCGCCCTTCCTGGACCCAAACGCGGTCCCCGTGTGTGGCGCGCAGTCCCCACAGGTGGATGCAGGGTGCTGTCCCATTTCACAGATGGGGAAACTGAGACCGGCCAGCAATGGGGTCAGTGTCGGCACACTGCCTCGGCGCCCCCAGGCAGGGCGGGTGCTCTCCCAGGCCCTGGCCACTCCAGGTGTCTGGGAGGGCCTGGGGGCGGGGGTGGGCAGCCAGATTGTCGCACCTGTGGGACGCATGGCTGTGAATCGGGGCTCCTCCGGCTGCGCTGGGGGCCGCGGGCCATGCCTGGGCTCGGGCAGACCCTGGCGCCTCCCTGGCAGTGCCCGTCGGAGGCTTCGCTCTTCCTACGCTGGGCAGGAGGCGGCCGGGCCGAGGGGCCGAGGGGCCAGCTGGGGCCGCTCGCCTGGGGCCCGGGGCCTCCATGCCACCTCCTGACCTGCCTCCTCTGACGGAGGGGGCCAAGAGCCGAGCCCCAGCACGGGAGGCTGCTGGGGGGGCCGAGGGGCGGAAGGCAGGGCTGTGGGTGCTGGTGGGCGGGCACCCGGGGGCTGTGGAGGGCCGGGGTGGGGAGCGCGGTGTGGGGGCGCGTCTGCCCCTGGGGGCTCAGCCTGTGCTTGGAGCTCACCCAAGTTGCCCTCCCGAGCCCCCAGCCCGGCCCCACCTGCCCTCCCAGCCAAAGGGACCCCTGGAGCTTTCCTTGGCCAGTGTCTCCCCCTCCCCACTCAAGGCAGCTGCACCTGGAACTTGGAACCCACGCGGGAATCCCCAGACAGGATCTGCCAGCACCCCCAGGCTGTGGGGCCTCCCCTGGGCGAGACCTGGGACCCTCGCCCCAGCCGCCAGCCCCGACGGGGGCAGTGGAAGGCAGCTGGCTGCCTAGCCCTCAGTGGGGTGCGAGGCTGGGGGCCCCCCCGGTCCATCCTCTGCCCCATGTGGATGTCTCGGCCGCCATCCCTGGGGCGTGTGTCTCTCCTTGTGGCTGGGCCCGTGTGGCCAGCCCACGTCTCAGGCTCCTGTCCCCCGGCCCGGCAGCACCTTGTCGGGCCTTGGGGACAGCCCTCGGCTAGCACCTGCTGTGGCCTGGCTGGCTCCAGGCCCTGGCCGGTCCCCTCGGCCCCTGGCAGATCCAGCTCAAGCGAGAGAAGTGGGGAGACACTCCCCCACTGTCCTGGGCTGTCACAGCCCTGGGCTGTCCCTCCTGTCCCACTGACCCCAGAGAGCAGGACTGCGGGGGTCGGTGGCTGCCGGAGGCCCCTGCAGCCGCCGAGGCCTCAGGCAGAGCTGGACGAGCCGGGGCTCGTGTGTGTCCAGGGAGGCTGTGGGCTGTGGCGGTGGAGGTGCCTGCCTGGCCGCGTCCCTGCTGGGGGACCATAATGGGGACTCCTCCCTGCAGGGCCGGAGCCCGGCGTCGGGGTGCGGTGGCGGCCGGCTTGGCTGGGAGGGTCCGGCTCAGAGTGGACGGCGGAGCTGGTCCTGAGTTAGGCTGGGGGATGGGGCCTGCTGGACAGAGCCGCAGGGAGGGGAGCAAATGCCAAACGCCCCTGCTGCCCACCTGCTGGGGAGTCGCCGGGTGGGGTGGGGGTGTCAGGACAGCCCGGGGAGACGAGCTGCCCTCGGGTGCAGGCAGGTCCTGGGCTCTGGACACAGCAGTGCCCGAGGGGCAGCTTCCAGGCTGGGCGCACCCCGGTGCGCAGGGAGCACCCCTGGAGGGATGGAGCTTCGTGGTCCTGCCTCTGGCTGGCTCAGGGGCTCCGGGCGGCTCTGCGGGCTCGGGGTGGGCCCTGCTGGCTGTCCTAGGCCAAGGTGGGGCCCAAGCTGAGAGTCTCGGGGTCTCGGACTTTTGGAGTCTCAGGCTCTTGGGTTCTCGGGCTATGGACTCCCAGGGTCTTGGGGTCTCAAGGTCTCGGGGTCTTGGGGTATCAGGCTCTGGGGGTCTCGGGGTCTCGGGCTCTTAGGCCCTCGGGGTCTTGGGCTGTGGACTCTCAGGATCTCAGGGTCTCAGGCTCTCGGGCTCTCGGGGTCTTGGGGTCTTGGGCTTTTGGGGCCTCAGATTTTTGGGGTCTCAGGTTCTTGGGCTCTTGGGCTCTGGACTCTTGGGGTCTCGGGGTCTCAGGTTCTCAGGCTCTCAGGCTCTGGGCCCTCAGGCTCTCGGGGTCTTGGGCGCCCCCAGCTCCGGGAAGCCTCGCCGTCCGCCCCAGGCAGCAGATTTCCGGCGCGGATCTGCCTCTCTACGATGCTGGCGACTATCAGCCGTTTGACACGAGCGTCCTGGGGGGCTCCACGCCGTTCGGGGCTTGGGCCTGTAGAGGGGTGAAGCGCATCCCCCGAAATTCATTCCTGCCGGGAGCTGAGAACGGGGCCTTGTCTAGACGTGGGGTCTTGGCAGGTGGGATTGACGAGGTGGAGCTGGGTTAGGGGGTCCCTAGAGAGGAGACACAGAGGCGCGGGGGGCGGCGCATCCACCACCCGCCCATGGCCATGAGCGCCAGGAGCCGCAGGGCCCCTGAGGGCCTCCATCGTGGCCTTGCAGCCTCGGGCAGGCGGGGCGACTGGTGCGGGAAGCCCCCGCTGGTGGCCGTTTGTCAGGCAGCCACGGGGACCGAGCCGGGAGGACCCCACGGCCTCTGCCCCAGATGGGCGCGTGCAGCCTGAGGGTCCGTGGGACCCCCGCCGGGCTTCGGGGCGGCCTGCAGGGGCTCGGGTTCCCACCTGGGTCGTGTCCAGGTCCTGCCCTCCCCGGGGTCCGGCTGCTCTCGGGCCCGCTCTGGGGAACCTGCCGGTTGCCTGCACCTGCCTCTCCCTCTGGAGGGGTGGTTGGGGGGCACCTGCCAGCCGGGGTTCCCCTGCCCCCCGGAATCTGCTCACAGGCCCTGGGGGCTCCAGGCATCCTGGACCACGGCCCACCCTGGCGCCCGGGTCAGTTGGGGGACCGGGCAGCGTCACCTGGACAGGTGCCAGGGGGAGGAGGAGGTGGCACCGAGAGTCCCCCAGGGCTCCGGCCAGCGCCAGCCCCCAGCCCGGGCTCACAGGACCACCGGCCAGGACCAGCCCACGGCGCCAGCCAGGGCTCCCAGCACCCCTGCCACCTGGAACTTCCCCTGGGCCGCGGAGAGGGCCTGGTGCCGACCCAGCACAGGCAGGTTTAGGGGCTCCCGGAGCCCCTCCTAGAAGGAGCCCGACCCAGGTCCCCAAGTCCCGTCCCGCTGGCCGGTCGGTGGGGCAGCCGCGCCCCCTGGTGGCGGCGGGAGGTCGAGCAGGGCCGCCGGGGGCAGCAGCCGGCGGGAGAGCTCGTCTCGCAGCGCGACCGCCGTCTGGGGCCCGGCAGGACGGGCGCCCGATGCAGGGCCCCGCGGAGGCCGAGCGTGACGCGGCTCTAGGTTCAGGCCGACGCTGGGGGCGGAGACGGCGGGAGCCGCTCACCGGGCTGCGCCTGCGGCCCCTTTTGCCCGGTCCTTCGTCCACTCCTGACTCCGGCCGCGCAGGGGGGTCCTGGAGGTGGGGAGCTGCCCCTGCCACCAGGCGGGCTCCCGCAGCGAGGCTCCCGGCCCCCCTCTCAGAGCTTCCGGGCTCTGCCCTCCCCAGTTCAAGGTAAGGGAGGCTGCGGCGTCCGGGCCAGAGGCGACGCCTGGGGTGGGGACAGCCGCGGCCGCTGGGGTGCCCCGTGGGCGTCTCGGCCTTTCAGCGGGGACTCCGTGTGAGCTCAGAAACCAGGGCCCTGGAGAGGGACTGAGGGACAAGGGACAGACAGAGAGGTGGGCCGAGAGTGGGCGGGTGGCTTGGCCACCCGCCGCGGGGGCAGGGCAGCGACGGGACCACCGGCCTCGCTCCACAGCCACCCCTCGGAGGGCACCGCCCAAGAGCCGAACCGCCCCGGGAGCTCCACCTCGGGGCGGGGAGCTGGGGACCGGGGCTTTTGGGGCCCGAGGAATGTTCTTGGCCTCCCCCGGGCTGTTTACGTGTTGTTTTGTTTTCTGGGAAACAATTGGGGAACAAAATCCCGTCTCCACGTTTCTGGAGGCTGGTTTGTGTAAACAGCAAACGTGAGCACTTTTGGCCTCAAGGGAGCAAAGCTGTGGCCGGGTGCCTCCCCCGAACGGGGTCCCCTGCCCCCACCCCCTGTTCCTTTGGCTGCCTCGACATTTCTGGAAGAGGCCAGTTGCCTGGGGCCCACGCAGGGCGAGGGGCAGGGGCTCGGCTGCTTTTCCTGCAGACACACCGCTGGGGCCTGGACCCCTCCCGCTGGCCGGTGGCTCCATCTGCAGCGGGGAGTGTGTCCCCGGGGCATTTGTCCCGACATCGGCGTGGCGTGCGCAGTGTCTTTCAGCGGTCGTCACTGCGTCGGGGTGTCGCAGCGTCCGGGCCTGGGCCAGCGGCAGAAGGCGACCGAGCCTCGTCCTGCCCTGTGTGGCCCCGCGCCGAAACGCCGCCACGCCGCCGCGGAGCCCTTAGCGTCCTGCCCCCGTCACCAGCGTCGCGGACCTCCCGTGACCCCTGCCCCACCCTGTCTCTGACCTGGCGCCTGGGTCCCCTTAGCCCTCGTGGCTTGGTGCAGCGTGGCGCGTCCCCTCGCCCTCCTGTCCCCAGAGCTCAGCGCCAGGCCCGCGTCCCCCTTCTGCCGCCGTCCCGGCCAGTCTCAGTGGCTGCTCTACTGGCCTGTGCCCGCCTCCCCCCACCCTCTGAAAGCTTTTCTAATGTGGTAACAAACGTGTGACATGGACCTGCCCCGTTCTAGCCCCTTTGAAATGTAAGCTCCACTGGCGTCGGTGACGTTCACGGTGTTGAGCGGCCACTGCCACCATCCACTACCGGGGCTCCCCGGCACCCACATGACACACTGTGCCCCTGGGACTTCAGCTCCTGCTCCCCCCAGCCCTGCCCCCGGTAGCCTGTAGTTTACTTGCTGTCTCTGAATGGCATTTCCTAAGTAGTACACATGAGGAGATCGCACACCAGTTGTGCTCTTGTGTCTGGCTTGTTTTCTTCAGGGTACACCCGGGTTGTGGCACGAGTCACAACTTCACCCTGTGAATGGCTGAGGAATAGTCCATTTTGCTTTAGACTTTGTGAATAATTCAGCTGTGGACATTGTGCACAAGTGTCTGTTCGGGTCCGTGATTTCCAGTCTTTGGGGTGTACACCCAGCCGTGGGATTGCCGGGTCGCGTGGTAACTCTATGTTCAACCTTCGGCGGAACTGCCGATGTGATCCTGAACGCTCCACCGTTTCACGTCTCCATCAGCGACGTACAAGGATCCCCATTTCTCTACAAACTCACCAACACTTGTAATTTTGTTTTTCAAATCTTAGCCATTCTAGTAGGTATGGAATGCTATCTCATTGTATGTTGTTTTTAAAGATTTATTATTATTATATTTTTTATTTCTCTCCCCTCCCCCCTCCCTCCCTGTTGTCTGCTCTCTGTGTCCATTCACTGTGTGTTCTTCTGTGTCCGCTTGCATTCTTGTCAGCAGTACTGGGAATCTGTGTCTCTTTGGTGCATCATCTTGCTCTGTCAGCTTTCTGTGTGTGGTGCCACTCCTGGGCAGGTTGCACTTTTTTCGCACTGGGCAGCTCTTCTTGTGGGGCGCACTCCTTGCACATGGGGCTCCCCTATACAGGGGATACCCCTGCATGGCACGACACTCCTTGCGTGCATCAGCACTGCACGTGGGCCAGCTCACCACACGGGCCAGGACGCCCTGGGTTTGAATCTTAGACCTCCTATGTGGTAGGCGGACGCTCTGTCAGTTGAGCCAAATCTGCTTCCCATCTCATTGTGGTTTTGATTTGCATTTCCCTAATGGCCAATGGTGTGGAACATTTTTTCATATGCTTTTTGGCCATTTGTATTTCTTCTTTGAAGTCCTTTGCCCATTTTTAATGTAGGTTGTTTGTATTTTTGTTGTTAAATTTTAGGAGTTCTTCATATATTCTGTATGTTAAACACTTATCAGATATATGGTTCCAAATATTTTCTCTCATTCCCATAGGTTGTCTTTTCACTTTCTTGGTAATGTCTTTTGATGAAATCCTGTTTTTCTAATTTTTTTTTGCTTGTGCTTTCAGTGTAGTTAGAAAAGCCATTGCTTAGTACAAGGTCCTGAAGATATTTCCCTGTGTTTTCTTCTAAGAGCTTTATAATTTTAGCAATTATATTTAAGTCATTGACCGTTCTGAGTTAATTTTTGTATATGGTGTGAGGTAGGACTCCGCTTTCGTTCTTTTGCAGGTGGAGATTCAGTTTTCCCAGCACCGTTTCTTGAGGAGCCTGTTCTTTCCCCATTGACTGGACGTGGCACCCTTGCTGAAAATCAACTCGCCACAGATGTGTGGGTTCATTTCTGAACTCTCAGTTCTGTTCCATTAGCTAATTTGTCTGTCCTTGTGCCAGTACCATGCTGTTTTGATTAATGTGGTTTTGTAAAAAGTTTTCAAACTGGGAAATGTGAGTCCTCCAATTTTGTTCTTCTTTCAAGATGGTTTCAGCTATTTAGGGCCCCTTGTGTTTCCATTTTCATTTTTTAAAAACAATTTTATGTATTTATTTTTTCCCTTCCCCTCCTCCTTTCTCTCCCTGCTGTTTTTGCTGTCTGTGTCCACTTGCTGTGTGATCTTCTGTATCTATTTCTCTTTTTGTCTTCTCTTCTCGTCTTTCTCCTCTAGGATTCACTGGGATTCGATCCTCGGGACCTCTGATGTGGAGAGAGGTTCCCTGTTAATTGCGCCACCTCAGTTCCTGGTCGCTGCTGCGCTTCACCTTGACTCTCCCTTTCCTCTCTCTTTTGTTGCATCATCATCTTGCTGTGGGACTCACTTGCGCAGGCACTGGCTCACCGTGTGGGCACTCGGCTTGCTGCACGGGTACTCGGCTCACTACGTGGGAACTCATGTGGGCAGTTGGCTCGCCATGTGGGCACTGGCTTGCTGAGCGGGCGCTCACATGGGCACTCAGCTCGCCATGCGGAAACTTGGCTTGTCACTCAGATACTCATGTGGGCACTCTGTTCACCGTGTGGGCACTTGTCTCACTGTGCTGGCACTTGGCTCACCAAGTGGGCATGCTTTCTCTTTCCTCCCCAAATCCCCGTTGTCTGCTCTCTCTGTCCATTTGCTGCGTGTTCTTTTTTGTCCGCTTCTGTTGTTGTCAGTGGCACAGGAATCTGTGTTTCTTTTTGTTGCGCCATCTTGTGCATCAGCTCTCCATGTGTGCGGCGCCATTCCTGGGCAGGCTGCACTTACTTTCGCGCTGGGCGGCTCTCCTTATGGGGCGCACTCCTTGCACTTGGGGCTCCCCTTCATGGGGACACCCCTGCGTGGCACAGCACTCCCTGTGCGCATCAGCGCTGCACATGGGCCAGCTCCACACGGGTCAAGGAGGCCCGGAGTTTGAACCGCGGACCTCCCATGTGGTAGATGGACGCCCTGTCTCTGGGCCAAGTCTGCTTCCCTGCTTTCTCTTCTTCTTTTTCATCAGGAGGCCCTGGGGATCGAACCCAGGTCCTCCCATATGGCAGGCAGAGGCCTTATCACTTGAGTCACATCTGCTTCCCTCCATATTCATTTGATGATCAGCTTTTCCATTACTACAAAGAAGTCTGTTGGGATTGCATCGAATCTGTAAGTTGCTTTGGGTAATATTGGCATCTTAACACTATCAAGTCTTCCAATTCATGAACATGGGAAGTCTTTCCACTTATTTAGGCCTTCTTTGGTTTCTTTCAGCTATGTTGTGTGGTTTTCTGTGTACAAGTACTTTATGTCCGTGTTTAAAGTTATTCCTAGATATTTGATTCTTTCCATTGCTATTGTAAGTGAAATTGTTTTCCTGATTTTCTTTTCAGGTTGCTCATTGCGGTTGTATAGAAGCACCACTGATTAGTGTGTGTCGATCTTTTACCCTGCCACTCTGCTGAGTTCATATATTAGCTCAAGTAGCATTCTTATAGATTCTTCAGTATTTTCTTTATAAAGAAGATATCACCTGCAAATAGGAATAGCTTTACATCTTCCTTTCCAGTTCTTGCCTAATTGCTCTGGGTAGAACTTCCATTCTGATGTTATAGCGTAGTGAAGGTGGGCATTCTTGTCTTGCTTCCGATCTTAGGGGAAAAGCGTTCAGCCTTTCCGTGTTGGTATTATGTTAGCTGTAGGTCTTTCATATATGTCCGATATCGTGTTGCAAAAAATTCCTTCTGTTCCTAGTTTTCTAAGTTTTTATCACAAGAAATTTGCTGGATCTTGTCACATGCCTTTTCTGTGTCAGTTGAGATGATCATGCATTTTTATTTCCTTTATTCTCTTAATGTGGTTAATTACATTAATGGATTTTCCTGGGTTGAACCATCCTCACATTCCTGGGGTAAACCCCACTTGGTCTCCTTTTATTGTGCTGTTTGATTTGGTTTGCTAAAATTTTTTGAGGATTTTCACATCTGTATTCATTAGGGAGGCTGGTCTGTGGTTTTCTCTTGTGGTATCTTTACTAGGCTTTGGTATTAGGCGGTGCTGCCTCATAGAATGAGTTAAGGAAGTATTCCCTCCCCTTCAGTATTTTGGAAGAGTTTGAGCAGGATTGGTGTTGATTCTTATTTGAATGTTGGATGAAATTCACCAGTGAAGCTATATGTTCCTAGACTTCTTTTTTGGAAGTTTTTTTTTTTTTAAGATTTATTGATTCATTTGATTTTTTAAAATTTACGCCCCCCCCCCAGATGGTTCTCTCCTCTTTCTGCTCATTGTTTCCTTGCCTTCTCAAGGAGGCACCGGGAACCGAACCTGTGACCTCCCACATGGGAGGCAAGGGCCCAACGGCCTGAGCCCATCTGCTCCCTGCAGGCTGTGGCGCCTCCTGGCTTGTGGAATCTGCTCGTGTGGGCGTCTACTAGTTGCGGTGGGTGCGGGTATCTGCTCGTCTTCTTTAGGAGGCATTGGGACCCGAGCCTGGGACCTCCCTTATTTTAGGCGGGTGCCCAACTGGTTGAGCCACATCCGATTCCCTATTGGGAGGTTTTTGATGACTGACTTGATCTTTTTACTAGGTATTGGCCTGTTGAGATCTTCCATGCCTTCTTGAGTCAGTGCAGATAGTTTGTGTGTTTCTAGGAATTTGTCCCTTTCATCTAGGTTATCTAGTTTGTTGGTGTCCAGTTGCTTGTAGTAACCCTTTATCATCCTCTTACTTCTGGGAGGGCAGTGATGTTGCCCCTCTCATTGCTGATGTCAATTGTGTCCTCTCACTATCTTCTTTGATTTGTTGATTTTATTTCCTTTCAAAGAACCAACTTTTGGTTTTGTTGATTCTCTTTATTGTTTTTCTCTTCTCTAGTTCACTTACCTCTGCCCTAATTTTTCACTATTTCCTTCCTTCTGCTCCCTCTGGATTTAGTTTTTCTCGTTCCTCCAGCCTTGAGGTTAGGTTACCGATTTGAATTCTTTCTTCTTTTATAAGCATTTAGAGCTCTAAATTTCCCCCTGAGCTCTGCTTTTGCTGCATTCCATAAGTCTGGGTATGTTGTGGTTTTTCTTTTCATTTGTCTCAAGGCATTTCCTAATTTCCCTCGTGATTTCCTCCTTGACCCATTGGTCGTTTAAGAGAGGATTGCTTAATTTCCACATATTTGGGAGTTTTCCCGTTCTCCCTCCGTTGCTGATTTCTAATGTCCCTCTGTTGTGGTTGGAGAAGAGATCTGTGTGATAGTCAGGCCCGTCCTAAGGCCTAAGCGCGGTCTGTCCTGGAGAGCGGGTCCCGCGCCGTCGAGAAGTTTGCGTGCGCTGCAGGTGTTGGGGGGAGCGTTTAACCCGTCAGGCTCCTTGGTTTCTGGTACTTTGCAAGGCCTCCTTTCCTCCTTGGATGCTGTCTCCACTGTTGGACGCGCTCTACCGAGTGTCTACTCGTAGCGTCGCCCTGTCGCGTTCTCCCTTCAGATCCCTCACTGTTTGCTCAGGTGTCGTGATCTGCACGGCCTCCCTTTTTCAGGGCTGCCTCTCTGGGCACCTCTGTGCCAGGTTCTGGCCCTGCCCCGCCAGGAGCCCAGGTGTGCACTAGACAGGCGGGCCCAGTAATGGTGGAGGCCTCGGGGGCGGGGGGAGAGCCCATCGCATCAGGGGAGTGCCCGAGCCCACCCCCCAGTCGAGGCCTGCCCATTGGCTGTCCATTAGCCGTGCCACTGGCCACCACAGCGGGGGCTCCTGTGACCGCCTTTTCCCAAGGGCGACTGCCTGGGTGATGCTGGAAATCCAGAGTGGGTGAGGCCTGTCTGACCCTTTCTAGGCGACCCATTCTTGGTTTCAAGGGTTGCCCTGGAAACCGCAGAGGGGGAGGGCTTGATTCCCGGCCCTGGGAAGGAATCCCCGGAACTCGGGAAATGAAGCTCAAGCATTTCAGCCTTCCGGTACTGGCCTTGCCCGACTCTCCCCATCCTGAGGTCACCTTTGCCGCTTCCGGGTGCGGGCCCCGTAGCTTGCTTTGCAAATCGCTTACTCCGTGTTGCGGCGTGTCATCCCCTCTGCCCTCTCCCGCTTGTCTCCTGTTTTCTACCTCTCCCCTCCTACCTCCTGCCTCTCTTCCCCTCCTCCCTGCGAAGCCCCTCGGAGTTGCTGGTTCGTGGGTGAGCAGTCACACGCCTGCTTCCCACCGTCACCCACCTGGGCACGTGATGGAGAGGACACCCTTCTGTTGCAAGGTCTTAAATGAACTGACTTAAACGAACCAGGAAAAATCACTCATGGAATAAAATGGTTTTACAGTGACACCTTGAAACTGTCGGGTTTAGCCAGGGGATGGTTGCCACCGGCTGAGCCCCAAACACCCTCCTGCATCCAGGTGGGCACGGGGCCGAGTTACCGTCACTGCCGCCTTCCCTGATGCAGCAGGATGAGAGGCGGAGAGTGGTTTCCTAAGGAATTATGTTTTAGAAGAAAATGAGAAAAGAGGTTGAAAAAATCACCACTTTTATTTATGAGCGAACAATTGCCAGAGTGGGAATTTATCGAGAGCACGTGGGGGATCCCCAGGGGAAGAGAGAAAAGGGGGGATGGGAGACAAGTTGGTCCGACAGTTTCTAGAACTGCCACTGGGGGGCAATGCTGCACCAGCGCTGCGCGGTTGCTCTCTGGGTGCCGGTGCCAAGGAAATATTTGCCCTGCGGACGGTGCTCAGGGTCTCCAGGAGAGAGGATGCCTCACTCTAACAAAACCAGAGCATAAACCCTGACCTTCCTGAGCCAATAAACCAGGGCGGGGCTCGGTAGCAATTGCGAAAGCTGGCAACCCACCCGAGTGTTCAAAATCGGCATTGGTTGAGACAGTCACTCTTCTCGGAGCTGTGTAGAAGCACCTGGTGACTGCGCACCTGCTCTAGTAGGAGCTCTCCCAGAGAAGCAGGTGGTTTCCTCTCACCTTGGGCATGAGCAGCTTCTCTCAAGGACGCCTCTTCCAGGAGGCCATGCCAGGTGCTCCTTCTGCGCCTCGTCCCTGGAATGCCCTCACCTCTCGAGGTGCTTCTTGGGGTGCCCCCTGCACTGCCCCGCATTCTTCACGCACCTGTCTGAAACTCAGCGCCCTTGGAAACAATGTCCTTGCACAGGGTTTGGCGTCTGATTGGCGCTCAACAGTTGCTCACTGTGGGAGTGGGTGGCCTGCGCCAAGGCGGGGTCGGGGCTGACGGGCAGCGAGACCGGAATGTACTGGCTGCCCACGGGCTGGCCGGACTTCTCAGCAGAGACAGCCACCCACAGAGGTGGGCGTGTGCCCTGGAGGCCAGGCTAGGCTGCTCTCCCTCCTACCAAGGCCCCTCCGCAGCCACCCTGCTGCTGGGCGCAGCGGGTGCTCAACCGCGGGTACACATGTGGCTCCTCTTCTTCAGTTTTAAAGGTGATACCTGCTTAGGAGCTGCACTCGTTTCCTCCTGGTGCTGTGACGAATGAGCACAAACTCAGAGGCTTACGCAGCACACTGTCATTCATCACGGATCTCGAGGCTGGCAGGCCGACCTGGGTATCCCTGGGTGGAAGTCAGGTGGAGGGCAGGACCGTTTCCTGGAGGCTCCTGGAGAGCCGTCGCCTCCTTGCCTTTTCCAGCTTCTAGAGCCGCCCACGTTCTCTGGCCCATGGCCCCTTCCCCTATGCGCGAAGCCAGCGACGTGGCCTCTCTGCCCCCGTGTCCTTCTCGCCCCCCTCCTCACTTTTAAGGACCCTGGGCCCGCCCGGATCACCTGAAATAATTTCCCTATTTTAAGGCCAGCTGATTAACGCCCCTTTCCTGAAAGCCTCATCTCAGTGGGCATTGGGACTTGGACCTCTTGGGGGGCGGGTTTTCTGCCACCATGGGGACTAAATATTGGAAACGAGAAAAGTAAGAGAAAATGATTGTAACCTCAGGTGTGGCGCCTTCCTTTCTGTGCGCGCCCGTGGGGGCCAGTGCATTTTTCCACGTGAACCTGCTGCCCACCACGATTTGTTGGTGCCTCTTCTGCTCTCTGTAGGGGCTTGAATCGCCCCCCCCACAGGAGGCGAGCTGCGGCCCCCCGCCCAGTCCAGAGGGTATGAGCCCCCGTAAACAGCACCTTGGGCATGCTGCTCGTTAGGGGTGCCCACGGAGTGAGGGCCTTAGTCCAACATGGCGAAATCCTCATGCACAAAGGAAGCCGGACGCAGGGGGCGGGCGTGGGAAGCCGCCGGTGGATGGAGGTCAGTGGAACCCGGAAGAGAGAGAAGACGCCTCCACATGCTCGGCCGTGACCGAGACGCCAGGGAGCCCGGCGGTGGTCCGCCGGCTGGGAGGTCCCGACCTGCGCAGAAGCCGGCCGCCGGAACGGGGGCCCGCGCGCCCCGTGACTGACCCAGCACGTGGCGTGGGGTTTGTTTTAGCAGCTGAGAGGTGGGAACACTCCAGACGGCCCCGCTGGGTGCATCCTATCCGCCCTCTCCACAGACCGCCCGTGCCCAGCAGTGAGAGCAGTGAGCCTGCCCTGCCGGGGGCCGGGGTCTCGGGTGCGGTTGGCCGAGGCCGCAGGGCGTCCCGGGGGAGCAGGGGTGCTGGTGCCTCCTGACCAGCCCAGGTCGTTGGAGAGGGCCCGGGTGCTCGCCGTCGGATGGGAACGCCAGGCGCTCGGCTTCCGGGACGTTCTCCCGCCCTCCTGCGCCCGCTCTGGCAGGAGGTGGCTGCCCATTTACTTCCCCTCGGCCAGCGCTCCTGGGCGTGCCTGTTTGCTCGGCCACTTTCCTCGCCCACCTCTAAAGGAGCGGGGGCTCTCCTTCTGTGCGCCAGGGGGGCTCTCGGGGTGCTCTCTGGGCCGAGGCCAGGAGTTCCGTCCTGAATCTGCCCGCCCCGGCCAGGCTCCTGCAGGTACACGCCCTGGAGGGGTCGGGGGATGAGGTGGGGGCTCACGGGTTCCCAGAGTCAGCTCAGCGCGCTCGGCCCGGGTGATGGCACTGCAGCCGGCCCGTCTGGAAGAGGGGCCCCGGGGTCGGCTGGGGTGCTGTCGGTCCTGCGAGGGGGTGGGCTGCAGGCAGAGCCCATCGCAGGTGGTCCCACACGCCTGGCGCCCAGCGGGGGCCTGCGCCTGTCAGCGTTCCTGGCTAATTGGCACCTTGAAGGCCGCTGCGGCGGTGTCCTTCCTTGGCTGTAGCCGGGTGGGCCCTGCCCTGGCCTGCCCACTGGCAGAAGCGTCTCCAGGAATCAGCATTGGCCCAGACCCCAAGAGGGGAACGCGTTCTGGCAGCTTCCGGCACGAGCCGGGGCGAGAGTGCCCGGCAGCTCTGTGCGGTGAGCTCGGAGAGGGTCTGCTCGGCCCCGCAGGGTGCGGTGTTTCCCAAATCGCGCCCCTTGCAAACAGGCGGGAAAGGGGCCGTGTTGGCCGGCCGGGGCTGTGGGGACAGAGCTCAGAGGGCAGGGACCTGCTGTTTCGGGGGTGGAGGCTGCAAATCCAGTTGAGGGTCCCGGGGGGCCTGTTCCCCCGGGCCGGAGCATCTGCTATCCTCGCCGCGTGGCCAGCTCCCTCTCCCTGTGCACACCCCTGGCTTCTACCCACAGCGTCCAGGTGTGCTCTGGGCGTGCAGGCGAGGCCACCTGGGTCAGTCTGGCTTCAGGAACACGGCGTCTCTGCACACCCCACTCAGATGTGGCAGCAGCGGCTTCCCGGGAGCCGGTTCCGGTCCCAGGAGGGGCCAGGGCTGGAGAGTGTCTCTGTGGGACACAGGAGGCCGCCCCGCGAGGACCCTGGGGCCGTGGCAGTGTCTGCGTGGCCTGGCAGGCTCCTGTCCTCGCTGTGGCCAGAGCAGGGCTGTCATCCGCCTCCCGCCAGGGGTCCCTCCGAGTCCAGCCCCCGGGGACTGAGTGGGAAGCCGAGCGCTGAGCGAGGGGCTGCCCGCGGGGCGGCCGGGGCCGGGCGTGGCGGAGCAGCAGGGGGAGCCGAGGGTCGGGGCCAGGCGCCTGCACATCGCCGGTGCGTCCCCTGCACCGCCTGCACCCCTGGCGAGGGGCACTTTGCTGCCCCCCAGGCCTGCGGTGTCCTGAAGGGGGTGCAGATCTGCACACAGAGGCCCGCACCCCAGGCCCAGCTCCTCCGCTTGGCGTGTCCTCCCCCAGTGGCACCCCCCTCGGCGCCCCCTCCTAAGGAGACCCCTCCCTCCCTCGGTGCTCGCTCAGCCCTCCTGGGGGGCCCTCTCCATCCCCTCCTGATGCCCAGAGGCCGCCCTGCTCACCTGCCCGCCTCCCAGGCCCGCTCCCCTCCCCCGGCCGCCTCCGCGGCGCTGCCCTCTTCTCCTGGACCACCTGCGCTCCCCCAGCGCCTGGGGGGGTCCTGGGGGCGGGGCACGGCGCCCAGCTCCCGTGCTCTTCCGGCAGGCCGTGGGGAGCCCCCCAGGACTCGGCCCCAGGGCCCAGGCTGTGTCGGACTCTTCCCTGCCCGGTGTCCAGCTCAGGGTGGGGCCGGGAGACCACCCGCCCTGGTGCTGCTGCCCGTGCCCTCCTGCCAGGCAGCACCCAGGGCTGGGCAGCACCCAGGGTCTGGCGGGCAGGGCCCTGCTGTGCCCGTGGCTATGAAAATGAGTCTTCCCGCCCCCTGCCCACCCTCAGCCTGCCCCCTGCCCCCTGGCCCCCTGCCTATCACCTGCCTGCCCCCTGCCCCCCTGCCTGTCCCTTGCTCCCCCGCCCCCTACCCCCCTGCCTGCCCCCTGCCCATCACCTGCCTGCTCCTGCTCCCTTGCCTACTCCCTGCCCCCTGCCCGTCACCTGCCTGCCCCCTGCCCCCTGCCCCCTGCCCCCTGCCTGCCCCCCTGCCTGCCCCTACCTGCCTCCTTTCTGCCCATCACCTGCCTGCCCCCTGCCTGTCACCTGCCTGCTCCCTGCCTGCTCGTCCATGCCTGCCCCCTTTCCCTGCCTGCCCCCTGTCCACCCACTGCCTGTCCCCTGTCCCCTGCCCCCCTGCCCGCCCCCGCCTGCCCCTCCCCCCTGCCTGCCCCCTGCCCCCGCCCCCCTGCCTGCCCCCTGCACCCCCCCGCCTGCCCCCTGCCCCCGCCCCTCTGCCCGCCCCCTGCCTGCCCCCTGTTCCAGGGACCTGAATGCCAGGAGGTACCGGGAGCTTCCTGGTGGTGCCTGACCCTTGGCCCTCCCCTCCCCCCTGGGCTGGCCCCTGTCACCCCGAGAGGCTGGCCTGGCAGCGAAGCCCTGGGCGTCCCCCGCTTTGACCCCTGGGCTGCACGACTTCCGTCTCGCCTGGCGTAACTCTCTAGGAATTCCCAGGAAATTCCGACGCTGACCTCGGCGGGGCCGTGCCGGGGCGGCGTTCCAGCAGCCGCGCAGCATCTGGCCTGCGGCCGCGGTCACCGCCCTTCCCAGGCACTGGCCCCTCACCTGCTGCCCCCCCCAGATGTGGGCGAGTGTGCCATGGCCAGCGCGGGCCGCGAGGGCCCGTGCCGCAGCACTGTGGGGGGCTCCCACTGCCAGCACCCCCGGCCACAGCTGCAAGGGGGACGGCGAGACCTGCCAGGGTAGGAGCCCGGCCCGCACACCGGGGCCCCCTCCGGCCCACCTGCCATGACTCAGCCCTCCACCTGTGCCCACCCGACGGTTGTGGGGGCGCCCTGGGGGCCCGCGGGGAGGAGGGCCGGGGTCACGGAGGCATCGCCTGTGGGAGGGGTGCCAGGGCCGGAGGGGGAGTGGGCCTGGGTGGGCCTGGAGAAGGGTGGGCAGGGGACACGGTGGGTGTGCTGGCGCCGGCACAGGGACGCCGAGGCCCGGGGCAGGGGCGTGGCTCTGGAATCCAGCTGCTCCAGCCCTGGCTGTCCGCCAGATCAGGGACAGACAGAGAGGAGATTCCCTGAGGAAGCTCAGGGTCTAGACAGCCGGGAGGAAGGGAGGGCGGCGGGCGGGGGCCAGGGAGGGTGGCGGTTGGAGCCCCCGGGGCACGCCTGCCAGGCTCTGGGCCCCTCCCGCCTCGCTGTCCGCGGCTGCTGGGCCCCTCCCGCCTCGCTGTCCGCGGCTGCTGGGCCCCTCCGAGGACCCGCGGCCCAGCGTCCTGGGATGGGGGCGTCCTTTGCGCCCCACCCGGCACTGCCCCTCTGCTCACACCTCCCTCTCCTGGAGTGACCTGGTCGCCCCACGCTCTGCAGTGGCCCTTCGGCTGCGCCCCTGGTGGCTGAGCGCTGCCCAGTCACAGCGGGGAGCGGCCTGCGGG
Source organism: Dasypus novemcinctus (assembly GCF_030445035.2). Lineage (NCBI taxonomy): Eukaryota > Metazoa > Chordata > Mammalia > Cingulata > Dasypodidae > Dasypus > Dasypus novemcinctus. The sequence continues at coordinate 129,794,843 of NC_080681.1, forward strand.
CCGGGGCGGGGCAGGCGGTGTCACGTCCCATTTCCTTCCTGCGCTTCGCGGCCGGCAGGGCTCCGGAGCAGGGGCTCAGGGCCGCTGCCGGAACTCGCTGCTCACGCCCTGGGGCCCCGGACCCCCTGGTGCCGCGAGGGAGGGGGGTGTGAGACACAAAGCCCCCCAGCTCCCAGGACCAGTGTCTCCACACGCCCCTCCTCCTAGCTTTGTCCTCGGTTTCCCCTTCTGCGAAACGGGCTCCAGTGGGATGACGGGCGCCGAGGCCAGCTGCGCCTGGGCCAGGTCCAGACCCGAGACAGCCTGGGTCCCCCAGCACCGCGGCGTCGAGTCGTGGAGGGGCGCGGAGCCGTGGGGGCCTGGGCTCGGGCTGCAGGGGGCCCTGTCGTCCTCTGGGGGCTGCCTTGAGTCCCCACCTTGGAGCCCCCTGGGCAGCTGCTCCGAGGGTGCAGCAGGGAAGCTGAGGCCTTTCCTGCAGCCCCCCGGCCCCTCTGGGCTCCACGCCTGTGGGGCGCAGCGTCCCCTCGGCCCGTGTTGGGGAATGGTTGCCGGGTACGGGAGGTGGTCCCCTCCAAAGTTGGGGTCCCCGGGCGGTGCCTAGAACATGCGAGGCCCAGGGAGGTTCCCGGGGAGTCAGGGCTGCCTTCTGGGTGTCACCCCAGGCCACCCCCCAGGGCCACGGCCCCTCGTGCATGCCCTGTCCTGCCCCCACCCCCGGGGATGGCACCCCAAGACGCCCCCCTGTGGAAGCCCCTCTGGGCTTGGTGTGTGGCGGCCCCAGGGTGCCTCTGGGGGGGCCCCCAGGCTGCAGCCCACCCCTCCTGGCCCTCGGCCCCCAGACCTGCTCAGCCCCCCTTGCGTGGGGTGGGGCTTGTGACACCGAGCCTCTTGACGGGTCTGGGGTCCCCAGGGCAGCCTGTGGGGGTCCTTCCTGGGAGTTGCTGGGCCGGCCCAGCTCTGTCCTGGCCACCCCAGCCGACGGGAAGGCCCCGAGGCCTCTGCAGACACCCCAAGTTCAGGTGTGTCCTCCAGAGGGTGCAACTGGAGTCGGGGGTCTGATGAGCACCCCCCAGGGCCGTGGGCTCCGGGCCTGGGCAGGCCAGCACCCTGGTGAGGGTGGCGGGTGGGAGGTGAGCCAAGGCCCCGCCTTCCGTACACATCCCTGGCCTGAGCCTGGGGCGGGCAGGGGTCTCGGGGGTCTTGGCAGTGGGACCCTGGCAGGCGTGCATGGGGCCTGGAGGCCCGTGAGGGGGGCTGGCGCTAGGCCCCGCCAAGTCCCCAGCCCCCAGCCTCCCGCGGACAGCAGGCTGGCACTCGGAGCCCTGCCTTGGGGCACCCCTCCCGTGCTGGCTGCGGCCAGGGTCACTGATGTCCGTGGGCCTTGGAGTCTCGAGTCCACAGATGCCCCCTGGGAAGTCCATGGCAGCGGGCACGTCGGCCGAGCCTTGCCCGCCTCCTGTGGAGGCCATCGGGCAGCTGGGCGCTGGGCCCCGCCGGCCAGCGTGGCGGGAGGCAGGGGCTCGATGGGGTGACCGGGGCGGCCGGGCGGGGGCTGGCCTGGCGTCTCGCCGGGATGTGGTCGCGGGCCCAGCGTCCCCGCAGCGCCGGCCCCTCGGCCCCCTGCCCGGGCCTTGGCCCCGCGCCCTCCCCCCGCCCGCCTGTCTGGGCTGGCTGCAGCTCCCGGCTCCCTGCCGCCCCAGCCGCGGCCTGCTGTGGTTCCTGTCCTCCGTCCAGCGCTGGCCTGCGCTGACATCACGGCGCGGGCGGGCGAGGCGCGTGGTCGGTCGGAAGTCAAGATGTTCCTGAGGAGGAGGGGGCGGTGCCTGCCGCGTTGATGGCAGGTGGCCGGGGGGCGGGCCTGGAGTCACGGGTTGGCGCTGTGGCTGCGCACGGCGGGGGTGCTGGCTGGGGCCGCCGGGACCCACCCCCGGGAGGTCTCCAGGCCTGTGTGCTCGTCGTTTTTCTGGGCGGTCTTGGGCAGGGCTCTGAGCTGCACATGCGCCGAAAGGCTGGAGGTTGGCGCGTCCACCTGGCGAGGCCTGTGCCTGCCACTGCCCCTGCCATCTCAGGGGTGGGCGCCGCCTCCGGCCTGTGCTAGGCCCCCCCGCCTAGGGCAAGAGGCTCAGGCCTATGGCTTCCCTGCCCTGGGGACAGTGTGGGCTCTGCCGTGGCGCTTCTGTCCCGGCTGAACCGAGCTTGCCCAGCAGGTGGACAGAGCTGGGCCAGGACAGCCATGCCAGGGCCAGACTTTGGTGTCAGCAAGACCCGTGAGTGAGCCTCAGCTCAGCTTCTTGTGGGGAGGCCTTGACTGAGGAGCTCTACACTCTGAACCTCAGTCTCTTCATCTATGAAGTGGGACAAATCGTGTCTCCGCCTCTTAGGGCACTCCAGAGGATTCCAGGGAAATGCCACGAGGCCCGTGGCCCAGCAGCTCCCTGTGAGCAGGCCTCCCACCCCCCCAGCCCTCCAGGCCCCAGGCTGGCTTCAGGGGAGCCTGAGAAGGGGGGTGGAACTGCCCTCAACTCAAGGTGAAAACATCATCCGCCTTGGCCTTGGGTCCCTTGTCCCCTCCAGCCTCGCTGCCTTCTCTTAGCCAAGGTCCTTGGGAGGCAGGTGATTCATCCAGGCCCAGGTGGGGCCTGTGGCAGGTCCGTGCAAGCCCAGGCCCCTCCCAGGCCCCGGCCCCCAGACTCTCCCTGCACCACTGCCCTCTGGCTTGGGAGCTCAGCCCGTAGACGCTCCCCCATGGAGGCTCCTGTCAGGCGGGGGCTTGGCCCGCGGCCCACGGGACGCTGTGCTTCCATCCCCCCTGGGGGAGAGGTAAACGCTGCATGTTGGCCTGGATGAAGCTGGGGCTCCATGGGGCCTTGGAGGAGGGGAGGCCTGGAGCCTCGATTCCCTGCTTCCGGGGAGGGCGGGGTCTCCCGAATCAGGGCGAGGGGGGTTCAGCTCCAAGACGGGCCTGCTGGTCCCTGTCAAGCTCGCCCCAGCTCTGTCCAGGAAGGGAGGAGGGGAGCCTGGGAAAGAGGGCGGACGCCAGGCTTGGGGCGGGCGTCCTGGGAATGGGAGCTGGCGCCAGAGAGGCTTTGTCTGGGGACGTCTTCGTCAGCCTCAGGGCGCCGACCGGCTTGTCAGCTGCTCCTTGGCCGGGGGGCCCCAGGGTGGAGGGACAGCAAGGAGCCCATGGGCCTTTGTAGAAATGGCAGTGGGCATTGCGGACTCCAGCCTCGGAGGGCCCCGGCTTTGGCGTCTGGGCTGAGCAGAGCGTCCTGCCGCCCCCACCGTGGAACGTGCGTTCTGCATGGCCCCGGGGAGCCTCTGCCTTCGCGGGTGGACGTCCCTGGGCCAGGGTCCCCCTTGCCCGCCCACCCCCGCCCCAGCGGGGCTCTTGCCGCGGGCTCTTTCCTTGTGTCTCTCCGAGGAGGCCGGCGGGAAAGGTTCCCTGGACCCGCCCTTCTCTTTCACACCCCTGACCTCGGCTGGAGCGCGCAGGTGCCAAGTTCTCGCTGCCCCAGGGGAGGGGAAAGTGTCTGGGCAGCAACGTACTGTCAGCTGGCGGGTCTCGGCGCCGCCAGGGCTCCAGCCGCGGGCCAGGAGGGCCGTGGGCTGACCCGGACCAGATGCCACAGTCCCCTGGTGGAGCCGGGATGGGCGGCTCCCCGAGGCAGGGCATGTGGGGCCTCTTGGCCTGTGGCCATGGCAGGTCCCTGAGCCCCAGGCCTGAGGCCTGGCCCTGTTCCACCGTCACTGGCACCCGTCCCCCCACTCCTAGGAAGTCTCCGTGGGTGGGCTTTGACGCTTTCAGGCCTTCTGCGCTCACAGAATCAGGACGGGGCGGTGGGGGTGGTGGCTGGATCTGAGAGGCCTCTGCTCCTCGCCCAGCCATCCTCCTGCACCTCCCTGGCCAGAGCCCTCCGCGCTTCGGGCTGCCCGTCCCCGACCTGTGCTGGGACCCCATTTTAGAGAGCGGGGCCCGGAGAGACGGCGACACGGATATCCCAGAACTGAGGGTCTCGGGGGTCGGCTTACTTGGGCCCATGGCCTCCTGGAGGGGGCAGGGGGGTGCTCGCCCATCTCCAGCAGGGCGGGGGACACACGCCTGCCGAGCGCTGGCTTAATTTTCTGGTGGGGCCGCACACAGCAAAGGACCCCGCATCAGGGGTCTTCAAACACCCGGCGTGTACTCCCCAGCCCTGGAGGCCGGGAGCGAGGCAATGGGGTGGGCAGGCCTTGGCCCCGCGGCCGGGGGAGCCTTCTGCGCCGCCTCCCGCCCCTGGAACCCGCCCGCCCTCCTCGGCGCTCACGTGGCCTGCTCCCCACCTGTCCATCCGTTGTGGGATGCAGTCCCCCCGGGTCAGGGCCCACCCCACCCCAGCGAGGCCTCATCTGACAAACCACGTCTTCACAGACTTGCTTGTGAATAAGGTCACACCCTTGGACGTGCCTTTGGGGGGACACAGCTCGGCCGACACCTGCCCGTCCAGACGCGGAGACGGAGGCCGTGGAGGGCGGCCCCTGCCCCTGCCCACGCCCGTGGGCCGTGGCGTCCGGCCGTGCAGAGCCGCCTCCTGTGGCTTCCGGCCCCCGGGCCTCCCGGGCCCGCGTCCTCTGGCTGGTGTCCCCTGGACGGAGGCGAGGACATCCATCTCGCGAGCTAATTCCTTCCAGGCAGGACGGCAGCCTTTCCAGGCGCGTCTGCGGCCGCGGCCTCGTCCATCAGAGGTGCCGAGAGGTGAAAGCTCTCGTTTCCCGACTCTGGTTGGCGTCCTGCCCCTGGGGAGCAGCTGCTGGCAGGTGCCTCCGTGGTGAAGGCCAAGGCAGGAAAATAATAGCCCTTCAACTTCAGCGGCCGGAGGCGGCGGTGACAGGAAGGGGGGCCCTGCCCTGGGGTGGCGCGCTGACCCGGAGCCCGGGGTGGAGGCGTCTCCACGGGCTGGGACGGGCGCCTGCGCCGGCGAAGGACCTGTAGGCTTCCTTCTGGAACCCTGGGGGCAGGGGGCGGCGCGAGGGCCAGGGCTCGGACCTGACCCCCGACAGAGCAGAAGCGTGGCCCGGGGGCTGCGTTCAACCCCCGGCGGCCCCGGCTCAGGGTGGAGAGAGGACGCGGATGTCCTAACGTGAGGCCAGACGTGCCGTGGGGCAAACAAGCGCCGGCCGAGAGGGTCAGCGGGGGCTCCAGGTGGGCTGCACTCGGGCTCCGAAGCTTCTGCTGCTGAGCCCAGGGGGGCTTCCCGGGCTGGCGCCGTTGGGGCCCGGGCAGCGGCTTTGCCCTGTGCTGTGGGCCCAGGCCTGGCCCCCGAGTGCTCCTGGCCTCTGGCTGCAGTGGTCTAGGGTGGCAGTGACCCGGAGCTCCCAGCACCCGTGGGACGCCTGGGAAGGCAGGTGCCTGCTGCGTGGCCTGGGTCCCCTTGCCTCCCCTCCCTGAGCCTCTTCTGGGGCCCGGGGGCCAGGGCCGTCGTGTAGGCCTGGCCCAGGGACTTGGCCACACGTCCCCCTTCCCACCCACTGCAGGGGGGTCTCCTTCCACTTCTCCGTCCACAAATTCAGGCCCTCTCCGGTGTCCCCCCCGCCTGCCTCCTAATTGCATTCTGGCCCTGCCCGTGCCTTTGGCGTGATTATGTCTTTCTTGCACCATCTGTCCAGCTGTCCCCATGGCCACCTTCCCCGGCTCGGCCCCCTGACCCCTGACTGCGGGCTGCTGGGGGGGGTGGACTCCTTGTGGAACCCTCCCCGATCTCCCTGCTCCCCAGGGCCTGGCGGGGTGGGGGGGGCCCAGGAATGCAGAGGGAAGAGCTCCCACCTCCCGGCAGGGAGATGACGGAAAGAGCCCTTGGGCTTGTGCGACGTCTGGCGTAAGGGCTTGGAGGGGGCCCTGGCGCAGGGGGTTTGGGAAGTCGGGGGGGTTTGGTGCGAGCGGCTGTACTTTACCTGGGCGCAGCAGACTCCCGAGCTTGGTCAGTGTGGCCGGTCGGCTGGGGCTGGGGCCTGGGCGCGAGGTGGCAGGAGGTGCCGGGCAGGGTGTCTGCGTGCCCGGGCAGGGTGGTGGCACGGGGGGCTGCAGCAGGGAGGGCCAAGGCCGGGCCCTGCCACCTTCCGGCTTGCTCAGCCTCTCCGGGGACAGTGCACCAGCCTAGTGCACGGCTGCCCCTTGACCGCGGCATCCCGGGAGCGCGTCAGGTGGGGCAGGGGGCAGTGGGAGGAGCGGCCGAGGGGCCCGGCAGGCCGTGGGGGTGGGCGTGGCCTGGCGCCCAGTGGCTGTGCCTGCCGTGGGCCCTGAGCACAGGGCAGCCCTGCCGGGCAGGGTTCTGGACACGCAGCGTAGTTTGCCTCGCCTGCCCCTTCTCCCAGCTCCCGGCACTGCCCCGAAGGCCCCTGATGTGCCAGCGCGCTCGCCTCCCCTGACGCCGCGAAGGCCAGCTCAGCTCTGCCTCCTCCAGGAAGCCCCCGCCACCCTCCCTTCTCCCAGCCCCTCCCCTGCACTGAGTGGTGTGTGGTCCCTGCTCCCCCGGGCAGCTCCGCGCCCTGGGGACGGCTGACCTGCGGGCCGCGTCTGGGGTGGGGGCCCGGTCAGCTTGGGGGGGGTCTGGCCCTCTCCTGGGCCTTGGCACAGCGACAGGGGCAGGGGTGGGGGCAGCGGGAGCCCTGCTTGTTGCCACGTGCCCGTGCGCTTGTGTTTGGGAGTGCCCTGTTCTCTCCGGCTTGGGTTTCTCTGACTCTGTGCCGCCAGGTCTCGGCGCTCGGGCGGCGGAGGCTGCTTGCATCTCGGGCTCGCCCTGCGGGAGCGGGGACAGCTGGCAGCTGGGCTTACGGAAACAGCCGTGGCTTTAATTTCCTTCCTTGGCTCGATGGGGCGTGGAGGCTGCTGATGGGTTTTCCACGCTGCTGACGCTGGAAGATTCTGAGGGGCCACGGTGCCATGCTTCTCCAGGGCCGGACACAGGCCTGGCGCTCTCTGCTCCCAAATTAAACTCCCCTGGTGACGGGGGCGCCGGCGCAGGTGTGAGGGCCGTGGTGGGGCCGGTGGTCTGTGCCCGCCCCCCAGCCCGGCCTCCGGCCCTGGGCTCGGTTTACCAGGGCAAGGTCGGAACCGACTGGGTCACGTTGCTTTCCCAGGGGACCAGGGCCCTTGCCACCTTGGGGGGTGGGGGTAGAGACAAAGGGCGCTTTGGGGGCCGAGAGGCCCTGGGTCCTTGTGAGGCCAACGCGAGGGCGGCTGCCCGGCCCTTCCTGGCTCTCCTTGCTGCAGGTGCATGTCCAGCGCTGCCCCGCCCGCGGCCCCCACCCTGCGCTCGGCGCCCACCGCCTCCCCCGAAGCCCGTGTCCGCTGAGCCCCGCCGCCCTCTCCATCCTCCCGGCGCTGCCCGGTCAGGCCCCGTGGCCCCCACCACCCTCTGCCTGGGTCACAGGGACCCCCCGCTTCCATCACCCGCTGTCCCTGTCTTGTCCTGTGCGGCCCACGGATGCTCCCCGCGCCCCAGGCCAGGCGTCGCCCAGAGCAAGCTCTGGGGTGCCCATGCCTTCCGCTCACACCTCGTTGGCCGAAGCCACGGGGCGGCAGAGCAGGGCTGGGGGCTTCCCTCCCTGCCCGCCTTGGCAAGCTCCCTCGCCACACCTGAGGACATGCTCAGGTGGCTGGGGACGATCTGTGGCTTGGCCTGAGCTACCACCCCAAGGACAGGCACCTGCCCGCTTGCCCCCCACCTGCAGAGCTGCCTCCTTTCCCCCTTCCCAGAACACCCCGCCCCCAGCCACACCCGAGGAGCAGGGTCCTGGGTCCCGCCTCAGGGTCACCTCGTCTGGAGGGTGGCTGGGGGGCCGGGAGCTGGTCTGGACAGCAGGGTCCTCTGTGGCCCCCGCTGGTGGGCAGTGTCCCCCTGGGGAGCCCCCCACACCCCGGCAGGTGTCTCAGGCCCCCACGCCCAGCTGTGCTTTGCCCAGCGCTGCTCTGTGGCCTGAGCTAGGTAGAGCCCAGCAGGCACCACGCGAGCGGCACCCGTGGTATCACGAGGCTTGGCCCAGGTGAGCCCCGAGGGCAGGCACCGTGGAGAGGGAGCAAGACAGCTGTACCCCAAAGCCTGGTGTCGGGCCACGGCTGCTGCGGAGGTGGCGGTGACATCGGGGGAGGACGGGGACCCCTGGCCCGGGCCACCGGCTCAAGGGGGTAGCGGGAGCCAGCGTGGCGACGAGGACCGCGTCCTCCTGACACAGGTACCCCGCCGGGCAGAGCCACCCAGCCCCGCGCAGCTTCCAGATCCCCCGCCAAGGCCCTGGGGGCCCTGGGGGCCGCGAGGGGGACGGCAGGGTGGCCGCGGGCTGTCATCTGGCTGGACGGTCGCGCCCCCCACCTGGCGGGTCCTGTCCCACTGCGGCCGCCCCGGGCACAACCTTGGCGCCTGGTGGCCCTTCGGGCGGCGCCGCCTGGGCTCATTCACGCCGCAGATCGTGCTGGGCTCCCTCTGCCAGGTGGGGGGACCTCGCTGCACCCCCAGGTGCCTGTCCTGCATACATCGTCGACTGAGTGAGCGAGTGGGTGAGTGCGGGGGGCCGAGGCTGGGCTCGGGGATGGCAGAGCAGGACCCCGAGTTCACGGTGGCCGCGTGCAGGGTGAGCGGGGCTCGTGGCCCACCGGGCGGTGGCCTGAGCCGTGGGCTGCCTTGAGCTTACACCTGGGGCTTCCAGCCATGCACGGGCCTGGGGTCACTCACAAGCCCCTGCCCTGCATGTGCCCCCCCTCCAGGGCTCCCCTCCACCGCTCAGGGCGGCTGCCCTGGGACCACAGGGGACCTGCTGAGCCCCGCGTCATGAGGGCTTGAGGTGCAGGTGGGGACAGAAAACTGTCCCCGGGAAGGAGACGGCCGGGGAGGACACGGCTTGGGTCACTCCCGGCGGGCAAGCTCAGGCCACGCAGAGGGATGGGGCTCCTATCCTGGTCTGCCCCTGCATGGGGGGCGAGGGGCAAGGGAAGTGCGGGGGTGGGGGGAGAGCATGGGGTGGGGGAGAGTGTGGGGGTGGAAGAGGAAAGCACGGGAGTGGGGAGTAGCTCAGGGGTGGGAGGGGGAGAGGATGGGGGTGGGAGAGATTATGGGGGTGGGAGGAACCTGGAGGGGGCAGCCCAGAGGCTGCAGGGGACTGGGGGCCAGGTGGAGCTAGGGGGCCTAGTGGGGGACTGGGGGCCAGGTGGGGGGCGGGGGCCCAGGCAGGGGCTGGGGAGCCAGGCGGATGCGGGGGGGCCGAGGCGGGGGGCTGGGGACCTGGCGGGGGTCTGGGTGCCAGGCAGGGACTGTGGGGCCAGGTGGGAGGCCGTGAGGGCCAGGTGGGGGGCCGGGGGCCAGGCGTGGGAGGGGAGAGCAGGGGGTGGAGGGGGAGAGGATGAGGGTGGGAGGGGGAGAGTGCAGGTGTGGGAGAGATTGTGAGGATGGGAGGAGCCCTGTGGGGGCAGACCAGAGGCTGCAGGGGGCGGGGGCCAGGTGGGGGCTGGGGGGCCAGGCGGATGCGGGGTCCAGGTGGGGGGCCGGGGTCCAGGTGGGGGGCTGGGTGCCAGGCGGGGACTGGGGGGCCAGGGAGGAGGCCATGGGGGCAAGGCGGGGGGCTGGGGCCCAGGCAGGGCTGGGGGCCTGGCGGGGGCTGGGGGTCAGGCAGGGGACAGGGGCAAGGCAGGGCTGGGGGGCCAGGTGGGGTTGGGGGGCCAGGTGAGGGGCGGGGGCCAGGCGGGGGGCGGGGGCCAGGCAGGGCTGGGGGGCCAGGCGGGGGGCGGGGGCCAGGCAGGCCCCTGGGGCAGGAGGCTGAAGGTTCCCAGGCAGAAGAGCAGGAGTTGCTTTTGCCCAAACTTGCCCAGAAGCGTTCCAGAAGCCCAGTCGTGCTGTGTTCCCCCTGCCGGCTGCTCTCCTCCCTGCCCGTCAGCCTGGGGGTGGGGACCCCCTGGCCCCCTTCTCCGCAGGCTCGCTGGCCCCTGAGCTGGGCTCGGCAGCCGCTGCCCTTTGCACGGACGAGTCCAGGGTCCAGAGGAGCGCGGGACTTGCCTGCACCCAAGAGCTGGCCCGCGGGGGCACTGGGCTGGCACCCTCGTCTGCTCGGGTCAGGGTCTGAGCTGGAGACCCTGATGTGGGGGTGCAGGGGCCAGAGCCGACGTCCCCAGCCTGGCTGGCGTGGGGCTGCAGGGTGGGGGGGCGGAGGCAGTGGGGGTGCAGGGGGGTCCATCACGGGACAGGGCAGCAGAAAAGCATGCCAGCAGTTGATGCCATTTGAAATTTTGCAGTAGCCTCATTAAAAGAGTAAAAAGAAATAGGTAAAGTTCACTTTACTAGTTTTACTAATACGTTTTCTGTAACCCAACGGGATCGTTTCCAGGGAGTCGGCGGAAAAATGATCAACCAGAGCTTTAGGTGCTTTTCCGTCCTAAGCCCCCGGCCGCTGCGCTTCACGGTCGGGGACCCCTGGTGGGGACGGGCGCCGGTTCAAGGGCCCCTGGCCCCGCTGTGGACAGCGCAGTTAGACTCCCGGCGCCTGCCCTTCCTTGCCTTGGGGTCTCGACAGCCGGGCCCCCGGACCCCGACTGGGCAAGACTGGGGGGACGGCGTGAGGGTGAGGCTTGGGAAGGTTCCCCGTGTCCTTCCTGTGTCCACCTCCCACTCCCCGTGGGGTTTCTCTCCGAGGGCCTGGCCCTGGGGGACGCCTCGGGGGCCCCCTGGGAGGGGCGCTAACCAAGGAACCCGGGGCCCTGCCGCCATTGAGGAACGGTGCTTGGGCAGAGGCTCCTCGCTGCGAGACCAGACCTTCCCCGCCACCCGCCTCACCCTGGCCTGGGCCCGGCCTCGGAGGACACCGCTGGGGCGCAGGCCCTGCCAGCCGGCAGCTGCGGGGAGGACCCCCCTTCCCTGATCCTGCTCGTGAGCCCTCGAGGCACAGGACCCTGCCAGGCCAGGGGGAGCGGGTGCTCCCAGCACACGGGGTGCTGGGCGGGCCAGGCCGGGGCTGCGTCCCCAGGGCAGGCCCCGGACGCTGGTGGGCTATTGGCATGACCAGATTGGTGATGAGAGCAGTGGCTAAGCCTGTCCTGCCTCAGTTTTCCCATCTCTAAAATGGGGCCAGTCACCTTCCCTGCAGGGGCCTCAGGTCACCTCGGGACGTGTGGATGTTTTCCCCCACCCTGCTGGATCTGTGACTCCTGGGCTGCTGGGAGCACGACCCCTTGACCTTCCTGAAGGAGGTGCTATAGGGGCCCCCAAGCCGTGAGCCCCCAGAGGGGCCCCAGCCCCGTGGCCCTCTCAGAAAATGCTCCTGGGATACTGCTTCTGCCTTTTGGGGAGCCATGTCAGGGAGCCTGCCCCCTCCTGTGCCCCCTGACCCCCTCCTCCTTGCAGGGTGCTGGGCAGCAGTGGGGGTGCATCTGGCAGTGGGTGCTGGGGGTCTGGGTCCGGGGACAGCCAGTTTCCAGGCACCCCTATTCCATCTCAGCGTAGCCCTGAGCGGGTGGCCCGGGGACACCCCAGTTGCCAGGGAAGGGCTACAGGGAGGAGAGGGGGCTGCAGGGGAGGGGGTGCTGGGGGCTCGGGCCCCAGCTGGAATCCCTGACCCGGGCCCCCTCCCAGTAATGAGCCGTGGGGCTGCGGGTCCAGGGCTCTGGCGGGGACCTCACTGCGTGGTTCCTGCAGGGGCAGCTGCTGCACCCCCCGCCCTCCTGGCGCCCCCGGGGTCCTGGGCTTGGAGGGGTCTCGGCCTTTGCAGCCTTCCGCCCAGGCCCCTGGCCCCTGGCAGCCAGGTCTCCCGCCATCTGGCCCCCTAAGTGCGCCTGCCGTGGCGTTTGGGGCCCCCTCCCCACTGGGGCCGATGCTGGGCCTGGCCTCGTGGGAGGGGCAGGTCTGGGCGCTGACACCGGGCGTCCCTCCGCTCGCGCTGGTGATGTGGCCTCTGCGTGCCGGCGCCCCCGACGGGCCGAGCGCGTCATTCTCTGCTGTGGCTTTTTTTCCGTGTTGGCGCCAGGAACACGTGTGTGTGTCCGTGCAAGCGTGTGCGTGCCTGGATGTCTGTGCATGTTTGCACACGTGGGGCTGTTTTGCGCGCGTGCCAGTGTTTGCCTGCCCGCGTGCCCGGGGCGTCCTCCGTGCTGGCTCCGGCGCGCCGGTCCGCGTCTGCCTGCGGGCGCCGTGGGCTGCGCCGGGGTCCCCGGCGGGAGCGCGCGCGCAGGAATGCGGGCTGGGGGCGGGCCCGGGGGCGGGCCGGGGGCTTGGCCCCTCCCCGCAGGGCGGGGCAGCCGAGAGCATAAAGGGGCGGCGCCCGCGGCTGCGGGCGGCGCGGAGTGGAGCGGCTCGGGCCGGTGTGCGTGCGCCCCGCGGCGGAGGCGGCGCCCGAGCGCGGATCCCGGGCCTGGGCCGGGGCGCACGGCGAGGCGTGCTTGGGGGTCCCCGCTCCCCCGGTGCGCGGGCCGGGCCATGGAGGCGCCCCGGGGCCGCGGCGGGCTGGCGGCGCTCTGGTGCCTCGGGCTCCTGGGGGGCCTGGCGCGCGTGGCGGGCACGCACTACCGCTACCTGTGGAGGGGCTGCTACCCGTGCCCCCGGGACCAGGGCGCCTACCCCGTGCGCACCGAGCAGAGGCCAGGTGGGCGGGCGGCCGGGCTGCCTTTGTTTCCTCTTTTCGAACTTGGCGGCGGGTCTGGCCGCGCGCGGCTGCGGGGAGCGGGGGTGGCAGCGCCGGGATGCCAGGGGAGCCGCTCAGGGACGGGCCGGGGATGAAACAGCCTCTTGCCTCTGCCCGTGGGCACAGAGCCGCCCCCTGATGGCACCGGCGGCCGCGGGGGTCAGGGGAAAGCAGGCTGGAGACCAGGTCGCGGGGGGCCGCTCCTGGGTGTGGCTGCGGCTGCTGGGGTGGCAGGTGCGGGAAGTGGGGCTCCCTGGCTCCTGCCCCCTGCCCCGTGTCTGCCTGCTCCCTTTGCAAGCCTGTCACCTGAGGACCCCAGCAGCCGCTGCCGGCAGGAGACCCCCGTCCCCCACCCCCCACACTTGGAATCTGGTACCCGCCCCAGGCCAGCCTCCCTCCTTGGAGCCTCCCTTGTGTTCCGAGCTTGGGGCTGGGCATCCTGGGGAATGGCGAGGTAGGCTGTGGCAGCGCGTCCCCAGTGAGTCACCAGCAGGGCTGGGGTGGGGGGAGGCAGGGTTTCTCTTCCAAGGCCCCCAGGCCCTGAGCCGGGCCGGTGGCGGCTGCTCGTTGTTCGGGGCCAGCCTTTGCCCTCCCCGTGCCCAAGGGGCACAGACTGTGTTCCGTCCCTCGGTCAGCCAGCCGGCCTCCCCTGGCCACGTCAGGCTCAGTCCCCACGGGGTGGGCGGCCCTCCTGCTCAGCCAGGCCCCTGTCCCTCCACCCTGGGGCCCTGAGCGCCGCGAGACCGTGGAGCATCCAGAGGCCATGGGCGGGGGCTTGGGGAGCTGGAGTGCCCCTGCCCTGCTCAGCTGGTGTGGGGAGGGGGGGAAGGCCCGTGGATGCTGGGGTGCGTGCTCAGGGGTGAGGACGCAGTAGTGTGTTTGAGGGAGCAGCGCTCCGAGCCCACGATCACCACTCCTGAGTGGGGCTTCCCGGAAGGACCCCGAAGGCTCGATGAGCACTCTGAGTCGGTGCAGCCTCCCAGGGGCGTTTGGGCTGCGTTCCCAGGGGCCTGTCAGTGTGTCCAGGGCCAAGAACCTGCACGACTGGGTGGTGCCTGCGGTGGGGGCAGGGTCCCGGCGCAGGGCCTGTGTTAGATGGGACAGCGTCACTGGGGGTGCCCTGCCACCCCCCCAGCTTGGCAGACACTGTGGGTCTAGCCCGGCTCCCAGGGGAGACCGTGTCACCAGCTGCCAGCGTCTGCTGCAGACCCGGGGACGAGGTTGCCAAGGGCCCTGGCTGTGGATCTCGGGGCGGGGGGGGGGCCGCTGAGGGGGACCTCCAGGGACGCGGGGACTTTCCTGCACAGCCCCCGCCCGGCTGTCCCTAAAATAGCTGTCTGCAGCCCGCCTCCCTGGCCCCAGCCCGCGGCAGCCCTGCAGGCCCTGCGGGTAGCTCTGGGGCTGATCGGAGCTGCCAGGGCTTGTCTCTGGCCCTTCCCGGAAGTGAGTGGCTGGGCCTTGGGCCGAGAGGACAGAGGGGCTAGCCCCCGGGCCAGGCTTCTGTCTCAGGCAGGGGTCCCCCCGGGTCATCTCCAGCTCCTCCAGGCCTTCACTGGGGGCACCACCACCTGGCGTTTAGGGCACGATGGGCGCGGCAGGGGCCGTGGCCCAGTACGGGTACCCCCCAATGCACCTGGGTAGCTGGGTAAAGACTTGGCCTTTGGGGTGGCAGGGCCTGGCATCTCTCTGTGTCCTGCTCGCCCAGGCTGGGCCATCCCACGTCAGGGTGAGGCCGGGCACAGAGCTTGGGGGACCCACAAACTCACGTGGGCGCCCAGCCACGTCGGCCCATGTGGCTCTTCTTCCCAGAGGTCTCCATACGGCTGGTTTGGCTGACTTTTACTGAGCTCCTACTGTATGCCCAGTCCAGCATGGCCGCCTTGTCTCGGGGGCAGGGGCGGCCTCTCAGCCGTGGGTCACAGGGTCTCCCGGGCCTTGGCACTGCCCCGTCTGCTTCCGGCAGGGGGGTGGGTGGGGACAGGTGGCCTGCAGTTGGTGGTCCGGGGCACAGCGGGACATGTTGTCCTGGCAGTGGGTACATGCAGGACCTCATGGGGGACACCCTGCAAGGCCCTGAGCCCCCCCACCTCCATCCCACATCAGGACCCTGGGGACAAGGAGCGGGATAGGGGCAGGGCTGGGTACCCTGCAGGTGCCCGTGGCTCCCCTTGGCCAGCGCCTGCCCCGCCCCCACCTGTCCGCCCCCTGCCCTGGATGCGGGTGCTGCGCCTTCGCTCCCGGGCTGGGGGCTCCGTCAGCGCTGGTGCTGCAGGGGCCTGGGGCGCTCCGAGTGGGCCCTCTGCAGGGGTGAGATGGGGGCTGCAGGGACCGGCCCAGCGTGGGTGGCCCTCCTGCGGGGGAGCCCCTGGGGTCCCCGGGGCTGACGCGGCCTGTCTTAGTTTCTGGGGCGGCCTCAACGAAGTCCCGCAAGTTGGGGCCTTGAGACGACTGAAGTTTCTCTTCTCCCGGTTCTGGTGGCCGCAAGTCCGTGTCTGGGCGTGGCAGGGCCGCCCTGGGAAGCCCGCGGGGGTCCCTCCCGCCCACCTGGCCTCAGGTGCACGGCCTTCCTTGGCGCCCTGTGGCTTGTCCACGCGTCACTGCCGTGCCTCGACCTCCCTGTGTTGTTCTGTCTCTTCTTGTTATGAGGATCCTGGCTCCTGGATTTAGGGACCCCTTAACCAGGATGATTTCACCTCACCATCTTTCGTTACACCCACAAAGGCCTTATTTTCAAATGAGGTCACCTCCTGAGGCTGCGAGTCTTGGGGGACCCTCACCCCCTGCAGGGCCCCCTGCCCTGGCCTTCTGGAAGCTTCCTGCGACCTGGGGAGGGGCCTCTCGTAGGCTCACGCCCTCCTCGGGCCTGCAGACCCCAGAGGAGCGAGCGCAACGGCCCTGGCTTTGCCCTTGGGGGTGCTGTGTGCGTGGGCTCCGACTGGGGGGCGCTGGAGCCGCCACCCTCGGCCGCCCCCACATTCCGGCCGGGATCACGCGACTGGGGTCGCCTGGCTGCCCTCCCTCTCTGGCTCTGGCACGTGTGGGTGTGGGTGGGGGGCTGGGGGCGTGGCCCGAGCAGGAGGGGCCTGGGAGGCGAGGGGACTCGACCCTGGCAGGGCTGAGCTGGGGTGCTGCGGGGCGTCCCTGGTGGGTGCCCGGCTGTTGACCTCCGCCCCCCCCATGTCCTGCCCAGATGTCGACGAGTGCCAGGTGCACAATGGGGGCTGCCAGCACAGGTGTGTGAACAGCCCCGGCTCCTACCTGTGCGAGTGCCGGGCCGGCTTCCGGCTGCACGCCGACGGCAGGACCTGTCTGGGTAAGCGTGGCCGGCGCCCCCACCCCCCGGGTGTGCCCGGGCAAGGGGGAGGGTCCCCTGCACGCCTGGCGCTGCCGGGCTGCCACGGGGCGTGTGGGCGCGGCGTGGCACCTGCTGCTGGAGGAGCGCCTTCCTGCTGAGCATGGGGTCCCGGGAGGCCCCTCTGCCCAGGGTCGGGGCACCGCCAGCACCGTTTACAGGGGAGGAGGCCAGGGCTCGGGCTGGCGACGGCCACGTTCGGAGGTGCCCAGCGGTCCCGTGACGGCTGGGAATCGGCCCGAGGCGGGGAACGCGGGGCCAGATGTCTCAGCCTTCGCTCCCTGGATCCCGCTGACGTGCTGGCGGGTTGCGTGGTTCCAGCCTCCTGTGGCTGCGGGAGCCCTGGGCCGTCGCGCTGCCGTGGGCGCTCGGGGTCCAGGCCTGGCTTTGCAGCCCCCGTAGGACATGAGCCCAGCCTTGGCCTGCAGGACCCGGGAGCTTGGGGGGCTTCAGTGGTGGGGGGTGGGGGGCGCAAACCAGGACACTCAGGCTAGTGCCCTCTGCCATGGGGAGGGGCTCGGTGGGGCCACCGTGGCCACCGACTGTGGCCCCAGCAGGCGCAGAGGGTTGGCAGGGAGAGGGGAGCGCCTGGCGCCGGAGGTAGCGCCGCTGGTGGGAGGGCCGAGGGCGGGGCAGCAGCTCCTCGCGGCCTGGGGACCCCCTGGTTCAGGAAGGCAGCGTGCAGCCCCCCTCCAGCCGGCCCTCTCCTGGGGGCCCCTCCCTGGGGCCTCTCCACCTGGGAGGCCACGTGGGGTCGACCCTGGTGTGTGGAGGCCAGTGTCTTGCTTCCCAGCAGTGGGCTCCCCGACGCCCCTTTGGCCCCAGAGGGTGGGGTGAGGGGCTCCTCGTCCCCCCTGCAGGCCCAGGGCACAGCCTGGGTGGGCTCTGCGGCCCCTTTTGGTGCCTTGCTGCCATGTGGCCCAGCCGAGCGCCAGCCCCAGGGGGCCACCACCCCCACGCCTGCGTCCCCGAGCGATCAGCTGCCTGTAAACCTCTCCGGGTGGAAAGTGGAAACAGATGCAGGAATGCCGCGCCACGCTCCAAGCAGGACAGTCTGCAGCCCTGTCCACGTGACGGGGCCTGCCGCCCCAGGGACCCCGGCCCCCCAGAGTTGGCCCTGGGTGGGGGCCATGGCCTCCCCAACCTTCTCTCCGGCAGGCTCTCTTTGGGCCCGGGGGTGGTCCCGGGTGGGCAGGGGAGGGCCTTCCGAGCACCCCTCCTCTCGCCTGCCCCCCACCTCTCCACGGCACCTGTCGCTAGGACCACAGCCTTGGGGGGCACCTTCTGGGCATCGACCCCACGAGCTTTCTCGGGAGATGCCGTGCTCCCAACGGCCCCAGAAGGCTGGGTTTTAGCGCTTGCTTCTAGAAAGGGCCTTTCGGGGGTCTAACTCCAGAGCCCGCGTGGGCTGCACCCAGCCACCTGCCACTGCCGACACCCGTGGCCCCCAGATGCTTCGTGCCCAGCTTTGGCGTGGGCGTGCCCCCAGGGCCCCCGGGGCGAGCCTTACCTGTGGCCACACCTGGCCGAGGTGCTTTCTTCAGGCAGGGTCTGGGCGGCGGCGGTGCTCACCTTTTCTCTTCCTGCAAAGCCCCCACGTCCCCTGACCCCGCCCCCAGCCTGAAGCTCCAGGTGCGCGGCCCCTGCCGTCCTCGGCGCTGCCAGGTGCCCGTGCCCACTCGCTGCCCTGACTTCCCTCCTCAGCCCGCACCGGGCTCGCCACCCTCGGTGACCCTGGCTGCCGAGACGGGCGGCGCCTTCCCTCTCCCCCCCGGTGCCTGCGACTGCCTGGGGCGGGCCAGCTTGAGCCCCTTCTCGGGTAGCCCCTGGCACGGGCACCGGGCGCCCCTTCCCGGCGCTCCCCGGAACCCCCACCCTGCTCGCGCCCCCTCATTGGGCCGTCCCCAACTCTGGCTGTCGGCAGAAGAGTCCACGGAGCCAGAGCTCCGGGAAGAGGCTCTCGGCTCCCTCGGGACCTGCCTGCCGGGCCTCCTGGGGTGACCCCGGGAGCGGCGTGGGTTTGCCGGGCTGGGTCCGGGGAGCCCCTGCCGCTGCCCTCCAGGCGGGGTCCTGGGAGCTCCAGGCGTGGCGCCCTGCTGGATCCTTTGTGTGCAGAGCCAGTCTCTCCCGGGGCGCCCCGCCTTCTTGCGCACGAGCTCCCCGGTGCTGTGTGCCCCACCCTGTGGGGGGTCCCAGGCCAGGGGCCTCCTGAGGGGGCTCCCACCCGGTGGAGGGCACTGCCCGTTCCACGCCAGCCCGGACTCTCGAGGCGCTGCTTGGGGGGGGGGGCTCTGCCGCTGGGGTAAGGCCCTTCCCCCTCCCAGTGGGGGGCGGGTCGTGGGGCAGGACGGGGGCCCCGTCCTCTGCTTCACGGTGGCCCCTCTGTGCAGCCCGCGCAGGCCCTGAGCAGCTGCTCAGCGGGAGCCCAGCTGGCTCGGCACCCCTCCCTGGGCCCTACTGGGACCCTCGCGGCCGTGAGCACTCTGGGACCTTGCAGTGACGGGGGGGCTCCCTGGACGAGCCCCCACCCCAGCAGCTGGCAGTGAGGACAGGGGGCTCCGGTGGGGAAGATGCTGGGTTGTCTGACCCTCGGTGCCAGGTGGGCTCGTGGAGGGGGCAGGGAGCGAGGGGCCACCAGGGCAGGGTCCTGGGCCGGGAGCAGCTGGGAGCCCCCACACCACGAAATGCCAAAAAGGCCTTGGCTTTTTAAAGAGAGTTTTCTGGAAGGAGCGTGCGATGGGCCCTGCTGCGAGCTGGGGTGTTGGGTGCGCGGGCCCTGGGCACACTCACCCGTCCTGGACACCCTCGGCCAGCCTGGCTTCCGGAAGCAGAGCCGCCCCGGGTCTTCCCGGGCTCCGTGGGCCCGGCCGAGTTCCGATCCCCCCGCTTCTCACCCGCCTGCGGCTCTGAGCCAACCCCCTGGCGTCTGCATTTTTTGCCAAGCGGGGCGGCCCGAGCTCGGAGGGCCGGGCAGTGTGTCGCTTTGTTCTTGATCTGCCCAAGGCCTTGAACAGTGTGTGTGGGGGGAGGAGACCCCACCTCTGTGAGCTTGGTGGCCCCCCAGTGACACCTGCCTCTTCCTGGCCTTTTGGGCCCTGGCCTTGGTGCCTCTGCCTGAGGGACCCCTTGATCACTGGCCCCCCGGCAGCGTCCGCTGGTGTGATGCCCTGGAGGCCGCTCGGGGAGGGTGGGCTGTGCGTCCGCCCCCCTTGGCCGTTGGTGGGGGGCCTGGAGGGGAGCCTGCCGCCAGTATGCAGCCCCACAGCTGCCCCCTGCCCTGCTCAGGTGGCTCCAGGCGTCCAGCCTGCCGCCCGGCTCTGCTCTGGTGCCACCCCCAGCCGCCTGCTCGGAGGAGGGGCTCTGCGGCGGCCGCGGCTGCCGCGTCAGGGGTCGGGGACTGAGGTCGCGCAGGACCTGGAGGGTGAGGCCTGTCCCGGCAGAGCCACAGGCGCAGGTCTGCGGATGTTTTCCACTTCCCTCCGGATCCCGCAGTAGGCCGCCATCGGGCCGAGGGAGCCGCTTCCCGGGTTTGGAGGCCTGGGGGAGCCCCCCAGCCCCCGTGGGCTGCCGCACGCGGGAAGGGGCTGGGGGGCTTGGCCGAGTGCAGGTCCCGGAGGTGCCTTGGGGCCGAAGGTCAGCCCTGAGCTGGGGGAGGCAGGAGTGGCCACTCCCCAGGGGTCCAGGGGTGGCGACAGCTGCTGGGCTGGATATGGAGACCCCATAGGGCAGGCGGGGGCAGGCGGGGGCAGGAGGGGCATGGGGGAGCAGGCGGGGCATAGAGGGGGCAGGTGGGGCATGGCGGGGGCAGGCAGGGCATGGGGGGCATGGGGGGGTATGGGGGGCAGTCGGGGCATGGTAGAGGCAGGTGGGGCAGGCGTAGGCGGGCGGGGCATGGGGGGACGGGGGGGGGCAGGCGGGGGCAGGCGGGGCATGGTGGGGGCCGGCCCAAGCCGAGGTTGGGCAGGGCAGGGGGGTGATCATGGGGGCTGGAGCTGGGGAGCAAAGCCAGGTTGGGACCGTCAGGAGGGAGCTGACGTCCAGGCCTGGGGCGGGGAGGTGGGCAACTTCCCCCCAGTAGGGGCCTCCCTGAGGGGGTGCAGGTGGGACTGGGACCCCAGCAGTGAGAAGGGGCCGGCCTCGCCAGGACTGGGCCTGGGGGACATGGCGAGCAGCCGCCAGCATTCTGCGCGGCTCTGCCCTGGCAGTGCCCGCATGGGCAGCCCTCCGCCCAGCCTCCAGCTTTTGCCTCCCACTGCCCCTGCTCTCTAGGAGCACCTGGCACCCCTCGAAGGCTGTCCGGGCCCCCCTAGCACCTGTCTCTAGGAAAAGCTGCTGCTCCGAAGGCAAGGGTGGGACGAGCTGCCGTCTGAGAGGTGGGCACCGGGCAGGGGTGTCCAGCCTCGCCGGGGCCAGGGCACAGGGCCAACACAGCACGTCCTCTCCCTGCGGGGGGGGGGGGGGTGGGCTCTGGCCGCCCCACGGTTGAGCAGGACTTGTCTCTGTCAGGTGTTGGCTTCAGCTGGAATTGAGGGGCCCGGTGAGTGAGCGCCTGGTGTCACCAGGTGCGTGGACAAGGACCACCATTTGCAAAACTCCAGGGCCGCCGTTTACATGGGCTGCAACGTGGCTGGTGCCCCCCACGTGGCACAGGGGCCCCCTTCAGAAGAGGGGGGTGGAGTGCAAGGCACAAGGCAGGAGCGCAGGCTCCCGGGGGCGGGGCTGCAGGGGCAGGGGCGGGGCCAGGTGGAGCACCTGCCTCCTGTCTTGCCATCCTGGCCCCAAGGGAGGCCTTCCTAGAAGGACGGGCTGCAGTGGCCGCTGACCACACGTGGCGAGAGCCTCCTGGGACTGAGAAGCCAGACCCATCTGAGGCCAGTGTTTACCAACCTTCCCTCACCCTGCGGGAAGCCAGGAGCCCCCTCAGCCACCCAGCACCGCACGCCTGGGTTGGAGAGGTGAGCACCGCGAGGCAGGCCTGGCCGTGGTGCTGGCGGTCGCCACACCGGCTGGCCTTCAGCCTGAGCATCACCCTCAGCGCATGGGCTCAGGCTGGCCGGCATGGTGGGCCTGGGGGCAGGGCCACCAGCCAAGCCACCCTCAAGGTCCACAGCCAACTGTCCCCACCTGCCGGGTCGCCAGTGCTCAGTTGGCACCTGATGCTCGCCTCGAGCCTAGAACCCAGGGCTCAGGTTCTGTCCTCTGAGCCCAGAGAGCACCTTGGTCACAAGTGTAGCACCTTCAGGGGCAGAGACTGCACTGGCCCTGGGGAGCAGGCCCTCGACTCTGCAAAAAATTTGTTTTCTAGAATGTCCAGTTTCCTGTAGGAGTGACAGCCTCACTCCTTCTGAGGAGCTTGAGATCTCACATGTAACAGGTCTCTTGAGCAGTGCTGACTCCTGCTGGCAGAAGGTAGAATTGCAGCCCAGCTCTTTTAGAGCCTCCAGGGTCTCCTGAGTGAAGCGGCGTGTCTTATGGTTTGCAAACTGGGGAGTCAGCTCTCCCTCCGCTGGAGTCTAATGATTCTGATCTGGAAGTGGGCAGGGACTAAGCAAGGCCAAGAAAAGAGCCTAGAGTCAGGAAGGGGCAAAAGCACCGGGCAGTTTTGCTGAAATGTGCCGCAGTGCTGCTCCGTTTTTAAATACCAGTCAACAACCTTTCTTGTAGGGTTTTTTTTTCCTTTGAGAAGCTATCGCTTTGGTGTTCCAGTTCAGAGAAAGAGGTTCAGAGAAAATGGGGTTCACTGTGGAGCCAGCCTTTTGGGGACAGCCCTGCCCGCAGTCAAGGGTTGTTTGCCACTGCTGTCACTTTGGAGTGAATTCCTCACCTGCCTTCTGGAGAATGCCCTCAGCTTCGCGGAGTGCCTGCGCTTGGGCCTGAGGTGGTCAGCAGCCAGGTGGGAGCCTTCTGGGCTTGGTTCCGTGGCCAGGTTTTGCAAAGACTGAGGAGAGCGGAGACGCCCGCCATCTCCAGGGAGGTGGTCCCTGAGCTGGCCGGCCCCGTGCAGGAACAAATCTGCCGCTCTCAGCTTTCTGGGAATCCACACCACGGGCAGGATGAGTCTGGACTTGGCTCCTTTGCATGCACAGCTTGGGAACATCTGGAATGTTCTAAGCTTTGTGGTACAGAGTGGAGAGGATGGGCTCGGGAGCGTGCAAGGCTATGCGGGGAGCCTGCACCCCCTCTGCCTGCAGCCC